>NC_134545.1:72099562-74599562 GCF_050624435.1 Tenrec ecaudatus
CAAGCAGGTGCTCAGAGCGTAGTGAAGGCAAGCCGGCTTCCACAAGTGCTCTCACCCAGCAACGGCGTCTGTTGATGCACAGAGGAGGAGAGAGACTTGCCTGCTGAGGGGTAGGGCAAGAGTCCCAGGAGAAAGGATCATTTTCAGCTCAACTTTAAAACTAAGTAGGATTTGTCAGGGACTGGCTCTCCTGACACAAATCCAGTCTCCTCACTGATCAGGCCTACAAAGTGAGTTCTGCTCATGAGTGGAGAGGGGTTTAAGCGTTCAAAAGACTTTGCATCCACTGGGGAGAATGGCACCCCGCCAGAAAAACTTGGGCTAGATTCAGTTGGCTAAACGAAGCTTTTCAGAATTGAGAGGATTCTACGGTTTAGCTCCTAATCTCTACCCATAATGTCTCACAGAATCATAGACCTGCGTTTTGTACTTTGGTAACCATTCCGTCCTGAAGGACAGTCGTGTATTGCTCAAGACAATAGTTTGGAGAGCAATTGACCATGAAACCTCTTATTTATGGAGGATAAACACTAATACAGCCAATTGGCTCTCCTGTATTTGAATTTGGGCCTAGATAATGAAATTCTGAGAAGGGCTTGTTTGGAAAGGGGGTGGTTAGGCCTAGGAGAAGTACACTCCTGGACATTCTGCACTAGATACATAGGAAAAGGAAGCCAAAGCCTACACACAGCGCAGGGGAGGCCAGGAGCAGACAATCTGGCTCAAAGGTAGAACTTTGAGCATCAGTAGAAAGCTATCTCTTTCCTTGATAATTCTGAATCTATGGGAGGAATTTTAATAACGCTATAATTTGAGTATTACAGCAATGCAACATAATTCCTGCCTATAGACATGCAAATTCCTTCGTGCTCCGTCAAAGGCCTATTGATTTCATCTTCAATTGTGGATCCATTTTACCTCCATTTGCACATGTGTTATCATATTCCTGATCAATAAACAGAGCTGCTTCTGGAATAAGCAAGGACAGGGTAAATATTTTTTATATAAGCAGTTTGATGTGTACTTTATATGGCGGTGGAGTTGTAAGGTTTGTGAATTATGTCTCAATAAATCAGTAAGGTATTATTATTATTACCTTAAGATACCTGTGGCAGTTAACGTGTCAACTTGAGGCTATTAGAGTGAAGGGGTAGAGCTTATCCTGTCAATCTGATGATGCCTCCTTGTGGGCGTGGCCTAATCACGAGGATTCTGGGAAATTCCTTTCTTTTCCCCTGGAAATAGTCTCTCTCTCTCTTCTCTTCTCTCTCTCTCTCTCTCTCTCTCTCTCTCTCTCTTCTCTTCTCTTCTCTTCTCTTCTCTTCTCTCTCTCTCTCTCTCTCTCTCTCTCTCTCTCTCTCTCTCTCTCTCTCTCTCTCCTGTTGACAGCCACATGGAGCTACACTGATGGCAGCCAGAGCCCTAGAAATACTTCCACCAGCATATGATCCACAAGACTTTTCTTAAACTGGTCAGTGATCTTCCTGTATTGGACATCATTACATGTGCTGCATGAGTCTGAAGAGGGATTTATGGACTAGTATAGGACATATGAGCTAATATTGAATTTATAAACTTGATCTGAACTGGGCTAGAATGTTTTCTCAATACACAATTGCTTTTTGATATAAAATTCCCTCTTACAATACATATCTGGTGTCCTTAATGTTTCTCTAGTCAACCCAGTCTAACACCCGGTCTAATTGTGTTAGGCAGGATTCTTTAGAGAAACAAAACTAGGATATTTATGATTATATACATAAAATGATAGGTTTATATAGTGAGGGGGAATATAATGACTAATATAGTCCACACAGCAGTACAGAGAGCTCAGTTCAACTCACTGTTGTGCAACAGTTAAGATACTGAAGGTCCTTCAACTCATGAGGGTTGCTGGTCAAAGGTGAAGAAAGCTGATAGCAGAGTCTGCCCTCAGGCAAGACAAGCAAAGTCACCCGAGGGGAGGGGAGCAGACAGCCTGTGGGTCAGCAACAATCAGTAGCTCAGGAGCTTAGTGAAGCGGGCCTGATGGGTTCCTGAGATGGATGCATCACCATGCACAATTCACCAGCCTCAAGCTCAAACAATGTGTGTGTACACCAGAAGCACGATAAAGCAGGTCTTGATGGAACCTCGGCAATGCACAGCAAGGCTACATGGTCCATGGGTTGGCTTGGGCCACAGTAGCACAGCACATGGTTGAGGCAAAGGACTACCTCAGACAGCATAGTGCTGGTCCATCACTAGGTTAGAAAGAGAGAAGGGGAGGGCCTTGGAAAGCCATTTATCTTGATTGCCCCCCAATCAAGCTGCAACCTATTAAACTTTGTCTACATGTTCCTATGGAGGCCTACTTGGCACAATAAACCTAACTATCACAGTCTACCCTTTGCTAACTTGGCACCTGTACACAATTCTTTAGCCATATATAATTTCCAAACATTAATGAACCCACACACCTAACATCATACATATATCTTTCATATAAATGAAAACACACTGAATCTAATTTTATCTGGTATATCATTCATGAACAAAGGAAGATACTTAATTAGCATAACTAAAGAAGAAAAACTGACAATCACAAACCTTGCTTTACAATTGATCATGTGGTCATAACTGATAGGTAGAACTACCTTCCTTTATTACCCATGCTGTATTACTTTTGTCCTTAGCCAGTACCACAGCTGGCCATGGTTCTTTGCCTGATAGGGTCAGCCAGGCCTTCATTGCTGAAGGGTCTGGTTCATTAGATGTCCTGTCAGGATTGGGTTGCTGTAGTTTTCCCTTTACTTTAATCACAGGGCATGGTAGTGCTAAGAGACAGACTACAGGATATCTTAGATTCTGGACATATTCTTCTTTACCTCCATTTCATAGCCCCAGTTCAATTTCTCCTTGGTAATCAGAATGAATCACTCCACACAGTATAGTGACAACGTTTCTGCCCTAGAGATCCAAAGGAATGAGGAGCCCAAAGTGGCCAGGGAGCATTCTCTGCTGCCAGTTCAGTGGAATCCATGCTGTTTCCAGGTGGGAGAGTTCCTTCCTTCAGGACCAGGACCTCCAGGCCTGAGGAACACAGGGTTGCTGGGACAGGAAGCAAAAATACTACAAGTGGATCACTAGGAGTAATAGTGAGTGGGGCCACTCCAGCTTCCACCCCTTGGTTCCTGGATCCATGAATTCTGGCTATTGGAGACACAGCACCATATATTGGCCCTGGTATAGAGCAAATACAGCCTCCTGGAGAACATTGCTCCAGCCCTGCAAGTGGTTGCCATCAAGCTGGCACCATAATTGTGTCTGTAGGAAACCATTCCATTGTTCTATCAAGCCAGCTGCTTCAGGATGATGAGGAACATGATACGATCAGTGGATTCCAGGGGCATGGGCCCATTGCCACACTGCATTTGCTGTGAAGTGAGTTCCTTGATCTGAAGCAATGATATGTGGGATGCCATGCCGGTAGATGAGGCATTCTGTAAATCCACAAATTACCGGTAGTTTTGGCAGAAGCATTGTATTCAGGGAAGGCAACTCCATATCCAGAGTAGATGTCTATTCCAGTAAGAACAAAGCACTACCCCTCCATGATGGAAGCAGTCCTATGTCATCAAACTGCCACAGGTTGTCAGTTGATCTCCCTGAGAAATTGTCTCATATCTTGGACTCTGTGTTGGCTTCTGCTGCTGGCAGATGGGACACTCAGCAGTAGCAGTGGCCAAGTAGCCTTGTTGAGTGGAAATTTATGTTGCTGTGCTTATGCATAACCTCCATCTGTACCGCCATGTCCCCTTTGTCCATGTGCCCATTGGGTGATGACAGGAGAGGTGGGAGAAAGAGGAGAACGAGTCTCCACAGTGTGTGTCATCTTATCCACTTGATTGTTTAAATTCTCCTCTTCAGGGGTGACTCTTTGGTGAGCCTTCCCATGAGACGCTTTATTTTCTTGGCCCTTTCAGAGACGTCTATCCACATACCTCTTCCCCACACCTCCTTGTCACCAATTTTCCAATCATGTTCCTTCCAATTCCCTGACCATCCAGCCAAGCCATTAGCCACAGCTCAGAATCAGTATACAATCTCACATTTGGCCATTTCTCCTTCCAGGCAAACTGAACGGCCAGGTGCACTGCTCAAAGTTCTGCCCATTGGGAGGATTTCCCTTCCCCACTGTCCTTCAGGGAGATGGCAGAAAGGGGCTGTAGTGCTGCTGCTGTCCACTTACGAGCGGCACCTGCATGTCGTGCAGAGCCCTCCGTAGCCAAGCATGGATTGTCTGTTCTGCAGTCACCTTCTCATCAGGAACTCCCCAGGAGGCCATAGGCGCAGACTTGGAGATGGAAAGCACTGTGACAGGAGTGGAGACTGTGGGCATTTAGGCCACTCCTTCATGCAGCTTACTGGTACCTTCAGATCCCATGTTAGCCCAATTTCATATATACCACTTTCATTTAATGATGGAGTGTTGCTGTGCACGTCCAACTTTATGACTCTGTGGGTCAGACAATGCCCAGTTCAGGCCTCATGGTGACTTGGTGACCCATGGTGAGGCGTTCAGTCTCCACCAAGCTCCAGTAACAGGAAAACAGCTGTTTTTCAAAGGGGGTGTAATTGTCTCCAGAGGATGGCAGGACTTTACTCCAAAATCCCAAGGGTCTAAGCTGTGATTCACCAATAGGGGTCTGCCAAAGACTCCGCACTGCATCTCTATCCACAACTGACACCTCTAGCACCATTGGGTCAGCTGGATCATATGCTCCCAGTGGCAAAGCAGCTTGCACGGCAGCCTGAACTTGTTGAAGGGCCTTTTCTTGTTCTGGGCCCCACTCAGAATTGTAGGCCTTTCAGGTCACTTGATAAATAGGTCAAAGTAGAACACCCAAATGAGGAATATGTTGCCTCCAAAATCCGAAGAGGCCAACTAGGTGTTGTGCCTCCTGTTTAGTTGTTGGGTGGGGATGGTGGGATGGGGGCGGGGCAGATGCAATAGCGTATCCTTTACTTTAGTAGGAGTCTCTCCACATGCCCCACAGCACTGGGCCCCTAGAAATTTCACTGAGCTGGAGGGTGCCTAAATCTTTGCTGGGTTGTTTTTCCAACCTTACATGCAGATGTTGTACCAATGAATCTGGAGTCTTTGATACATCTTCCTTAGTGGATTCAATTAGCATAATGTCATCAATATAATGGGCCAGTATGACATTTTGTGAGACAGGTGATCAAGGTCCTTTTGGACTAAATTATGACACAGGACAGAAGTGTTGTTGTACCCAAGGGGGAGAGTTGTGAAAATATATTGTTGCCCCTGCCAGCTGAAGGCAAACTGCTTCTGTTGGTCCTACAAGATGGGTATTGGGAAGAAGGCATTGGCCAGATCAATAGCTGCATACCAGGTACCAGAAGAAGTATTAATTTGCTCAATGAATGAAACCACATCTGGAACAGCAGCTGCAATTGGAGTCACCACCCGTTTAAGTTTAAATGGGAGGGGGTTGTAAGGCTTGTGAATTATGTCTCAATAAAGCAGGAAAGCTGTTATTTTTATTTCCTTTTTAAGGTGCCCCACCGTTCTGTTGGTCCAAGGTCTCATCTGGCAAAATTTCATTAAAAAATATATTGAGAGGCAATTCAGTCCACCCTTCTGGAACTGGGGCCAAGCCACAGGAGCCTGGGAAGGCCTCGTAAGTGCATGTCTCAGAGCTACTGAGATGTACGGATGACCCAAAAGGAATAGGGCAGAAGTGGAGAGAACTCTGCAGGGGGTGGAGGGGGTTCTCTAATGGGGCCAGGGCCAGGCCAGCCCAGGTCCTAGAGTGTGGTAGTCACATAATCTGGTGCCAACTTGAGACTATTAAGAGTGAAGGAGTGGAGTTTAGCCTGTCAATCAGGTCACTTCTTGCTGACCTCATTTGGAGGTGCTATGTAGATAAATAGCTCACTGGAGGTGGGACACACACACTCTCTGCTTGATATTCCTGATGACAAGACACATGGAGCTACACTTGAGCCCTGGAGCTGGAGGAGCCATGTGAAGACCCATGCCAGTAATGAGATACTTACACTGTCACTGGATCCACAAGACTTTCCACTCACTAGCCTGTCATCTTCCTGCATTTGGTGTCATTGCATGTGTTTTGTGAGTCTGAAGAGGAATGTTTAGATTGGTATCAGACATACGGGCTAATATTGAACTTATGGACTTGATCTGGACTGGGCTGTGATGTTTTCTCAATATTCAATTGCTCTTTTATATAAAGCTCTTTCTTACACTCATATGAGTGTCTATTAATTCGTTTCTCTAGTCAACCCTGATGAACACATAGACCAAAGAACACATAGAGGTTCCAAGGAAGTGCTCAAAGAATAGGACCCCAGCAAGGGCAGAGCTGGGTAAAGGCCTCTTCTTACTTTGTGTGAGGGCAGGCACTCCTACCAAGAAACCATTTCTTTAAAACAGACTTGCCTTTAGCGTGAGCTGAGCTTTGATAGCATTATTTTTCCCTTTTGCATTTCTGTGAACACTGCTTGCTGTGAAGAAGCATCTGATTCGTAATCTGTCCTACAGGACAGAGTGACATGGTCCCATAGGTTTGCCAAGGTTATACATTTTTACAGAAACAGAATGCCACATCTCCCCCTCCCTGCTGTGGGTCCAAGCCATTTCATTTTCAGTTAGCAACTGGAGGTGCTTTCTGTGAATACATGCTTATCCAATATGAATACTGTACTGTCAGGAACTCAGTAGTACCAGTTCTGTCAGATCACATGTATGTCCATGGTCACGTAAGGTTATAATACCAATCCCAGCTCACTGCCATTCAATCGACTGCTAGCAACGTTGTATCCATTTTTCAAGACTGTGAGTCTTTACAGGAGTACACAGCTTAATCTTTCTCCAATGGAACAGTTAGTGAGTTTGAACTACTAACCTTGGGGTTAGCAGCCTCAACACCTAACCCATGGTGCTATGAGGACTCCTTGAGGTTACACTAGAGTTCAGAAATCCCACTGAGAAAACAGGACCTAATGCAAACCATGCAGCTCACATTTTGCAATTCCACTGCCACGTGGGAGCTGCAATGCTGCAGTCTGTGTGTAACCTTCCATACGCACCTTGCTGTTGTTGCTGTCAGGTGCCATTGAGCTGGTTCCGACTCGTAGTGACCCTGTGTGCAACCGAAGGGAACACAGCTCTGTTTTGCACCTTCGCACCCTCATTGCTATGCTTGAGGCCATTAATGCAGCCCTTGTCGTGGCCGGACATTTGTCCAGCCTCACCCATCTCACCGAGGGTCTTCTCTTCATCCCTGACTCTCTATTTTACCCAGCATGATGTCCTTTGACAGCTGTCAGTTCTTCCTAAGCATATGATTAGAGTATGCGTCACAAAGTCTCACCATCACCGCTGATCAACAGCTGCTCTCTCCCTCCCATCATTCCTGGACCGTGACCGTTTCCATCTTACCCATAACAAGAACACGGTCTAACAGCATAGGCGGCGGCAGCCCATCTCCTGGGCGTCTCTTGAGTGGTGTAGCATCATCGGTTTCATTTTCTTTCGAAAACACTATCATGCAATGCGTGATTCCCACCCCAGGGCCAGTGACAGCAGCAGCAGGAGACCAGGGAGATGGTTCCATTTTGAGGTGAAACAAAAGTGATTTAACAACCTGTAGGGGGACAAGCAGTGAATGCCAATGCTAGCCAGGTAGCCACGTTCACATGATGTCCAGACCACACAGCATCCTGTCTTACAAAACGCATTGTGGGTGTTAACTTGTGCATGACTGCCCAACAGAAACAGAGAGAGGTTCACCCTTCTGACCTGTCAAATCTTCATCTTTTCTGATCTTTTGCATAGTTAAGCTCTACACAGTTCCAAACTTTCAGCCGCATGCTCTGAGGGCCTTTAACCTCTGCAAATCCGCTCTCAGGGCCTTTAGCCTCTGCAAATCCGCTCTCAGGGCCTTTAACCTCTGCAAATCCACTTCTTGCACCCTCCAACACATGAAATTAGTTTTATTTGCACGGGAAGTGTTTTGCATCTGCCTCACAAAACCGCCGTGACCCACCGACTCCCTTTCCAGCGGAGTGTGAACGTTGTTTTCCTGACAAGCAGTTTGCATGGCTTCCCACTCCCAAGGCTGTGTGCACCCAGTCTCTGTGGAAATCTGCTCCCGTTCCTGACAAGGTTGTCTTCTCCAGTACAAAATGGAGTTTTCCCATTTGTTCCAACTCTACAGTCTGCCCTCACTAGCTTCTAAGGGCCCGGTTCTCCCAGAAAGGAGGCCGAGTAAACCGTTTCTGACCTGCCACACTTATCTCGCCACACCCACACTGGATTAATACTCCCCTGATTCACGGCTGGGGGCCTTTGATCAAGTTCTCTCCTGCCCCTGAAGATCCCTCTCACCTCATCCTTCTCATGTGACTTGGAGGCTGAAGGAGCACTACCTCCTCCAAGGCCGAGTGAAAGTACCACTTTCCCATGAAAAGTTGTTTGCATTTTCCCTGCAAGTAGAACCCTCAAGGCTGCAGACTGACCTTCTTAGAACCTGAGTCCTTTCTCTTCCTGGACTCCTCCCGTTGAAATAGATGTTCTTATATAAAAACAGGCCAAGCTCACTGCCATAGAGTCAACTCCGACTGAGAGCGACCCTACAGAACCCACTGTGGGTTACCAAGACTGTAACTCTTTATGGGATAGAAAGCCTCATCTCTCTCCCGCAGAGCAGCTGGTGGTTTCGAACTGCTGACCTTGCAGTTAGCAACCCAATGCATAACCACTCCTCTAATAGACGTTCTTAGGCTGTAAAACCTTCATTCCCCTGCCTCCTGAACCCAGTGGGAGGAAACAACTTTTTCTTTGATCTAAAGTTCCTTTTTTCACTGCTGATTTTTGAAAAATGAAAATATTTTTCCTGAACCCCTCAAATTACTGGGACAATTAGCTAGAGGGCTCTGAGACTCTGTTTTATCCAGCAGAGAGGAAACAATTTGATGTTGCGCTTACGAACATCCCTGGGTGTGAATCCTGGCTAATGGTTATGGTTGAGTGAAACAGGCTGCGCTTAGACCAATGACTGATACCTAGCAGTCCAGGTGCTAGCAGTTACCCTTTGTCGTTACTATCCATGTTAGGTGATCAGTCAATATGAAGAAACTCAGCAACGAATACTCTTTATTTCTCCTAACACTGTAGTCCCAAACCATCAAACCCCCTTAAAAGGAGGATTTAAAATCTGGACAGACTTAGTTCTATCTTTGAAAAAGAGGAAAAGAAAAACCCAGTGGGAGATGAAACAACCCCTTGATAATATATGAAGGTCTCTTTTTCTACATATGTGTCTTATCAGAATCACAGTGCTGCAGCTGCAAGCGTTTAGAGGTTAGCTAGCAGAGCCTCCAGCCAGTGCAGACTTTTTCCTCCCATGCAACTCCTTGAACACTTTCAGGAACAGGGAGCTGGATCTTTCGACCTGCTTTCCACTCCCCCATTAATCAGGGCAGTCCTTAAGAACATTCTTCCACTTGCACCGGTGAGACATGCGTCTCCTGCAGCTTCCATCCCTGGACACGGCCTCTGCCCCCTTTGAAGCTGCTTGGAAAGAAGTCAGTTGTTCTCAGACAAGCTTCCAAGTATTTTTAGATGGAGCTTAAGTATTCTCTTGTCTTCTCGCTTCCAAGATGATATCTTTTTTTTTTTTTAATCTGTGCTGTATGGGCTGTGATTTCAGAAACCCTTTACATCATTCTCATTCTCTTAAAACCTGGCACCCCAACACGAGCATGGCGTCCCAGCTCCACGCGAACCAGGCCAAACCCAACCAGACTCACTGCCGTCAAATCAGTTTCGACTCATAGCAACCCTACAGGACAGAGGAGAACTGCCCCTGTGGGTTTCTGAGAGGAGAAAGTTTAACAGGAGCAGACATCCTCATCCCCGCCCCTCCCCAGGTGGCTTCAAACTGCCATTCTTGCAGCTAGCAGTCCACCATGCAACTCCAGGGCGCTAAGCAGGTAAGGTGCCCCAAATTGTCAGCTGCTTTGTTGCCAGTGCCTCTTTGATTCATGCAGCTCAGAATTGCTCCAGGTGTGTTTGGGTCCTTGCCCTATCTGTTCGTCCACCTTGAATTGGTCACCGCCAGGCCCTTTTCAGATCCACAGAGCTTTGTTTCTCTCACTTCGTCAGCAATTTATGAAGATGTGCAAGCCCTTTGCATTATTCCGTCTACTTCTCATTCCGCTCAGTCTCTCGGGCTGCTGAGCACACTAGCGACCTTGATTTTCTTTCAGCAGTCATGTTTGTTTTCTACCCAGCCTGCCATCAGCCACAAACAGGCGCACACTCACTGAGCTCAGCTAAGGCACTGAGCATTCTTGCTTAGGGGCATGGTCAGAACCTTTGGATTGCCATATTTCCGGGTAGAGTTATCCAACTGGTTTTTATTGTCCTAGTTATTAGTGCTAGTTTTTTTTAATGAACTTTGAAAGATGTTATAATAGGCCAATTGAAATCCACACCTCATTTATCCAGATCACTTTTTTGCAAACTTGACATTCCTCAGAATCGATTCCTTATCGATTCCAAGTCTCATACCTGAGAGTCTGGTTAGCAGGTGTTAAGAGGGTCCTGAGAATCTGATATTTTAAAAAATTACCCCAAATGGTCTCGATATGGTTATCGAGACCCAAGCTCTCGATAACCAGAATGTGGTTATCACATGTGAAACCAGTATCACCAGGGCCTGAGACCTGGTTAGAAAGATGGCGTCTCTTTCCCTGCTTTAGAGCTATTGAATCAGATCCAGCATTTTTAAGAGAAATGATAGTCTGAGGAGCTCTGAGCCATTTCAACACTTTGGGGAGGCCGATCCTCCCTTTGTCATTTATCAAAGCTATCCAAATTTGAACTTGGGTAAATTATTTCAACTCCCTTTACCGTATCTCAATTCCTTTGTCTAGCAAGTGGGATGGTGAACATTCCTACTTCGCCAACATATTAAATGAGTTAACGTATGTCCAGCCCTGAGAAAAATACTTGCCCACAGTAGCTGTTAATGTAACTAAAACTATAAGGGTCGTGACTGTTACTATTACAAGTGCTATTCCAGGCAGAGGGCAGTATTGGAAAGAGATGACCAGTCGTCTTGAAGTCACTTCTGCCATTTCTTTCAGCCTTTGGTCCATTGGTTGTCTGATGGGGACAGCAAACCTTCAAGCCCTCACTCTCTTTCTATAAGGAGTGCTTTCACCAAACTTCCTTTGGAAGCATCCTGCTGGAAACGATACTGATAAACAGTCCCTGAGTGATTTGTCCTCCCCTTTAGCCCTTCCTTGTTCTTTTGTCCAACACTGATCTGACATGATCTTTGTGTCCCCTTTGAAATGTCTATTCAATCTAGTGTTAGTCTCCTATACATTTCTTTCAAGGCATGAAAGTTGCTGGGCTTGGCCCTTTTTTTTTTTAGACAACACTGCTTGCTGCTCTCAGATGTTTGTTGTGCATGCACTGTTCAAATGGGGATAAGCCAACAACTACTCTGCTGAGGTTCCTGTTCATGCACGAATGGGTGTATGTGCAACGATATGTGTATAAACGTGTCTCTGTGATCACTGGATGGCTACAGACAAGGTCGTCAGTGGATTATTGTAAACCTAACCAGGTGGTGATTCCAATTGCAGCTGCTGTTCCAGATATGATTTCCTTGCTTGAGCAAATTTACACTTCTCCCGGTACTTGGCATGGAGCTATTGATCTGGCTAATACCTTCTTCTCAATACCAGTCCCAAAGGACCACCAGAAGCAGTTTGTCTTCAGCTGGCAGGGGCAACAATACATTTTTACAACTCTCCCCCAGGGGTACATCAACTATTCTGCCCTGTGCCATAATGTAGTACGAAGGAAACTGATCTCCTGTCTCTTCTGCAAAATGTCACACTGGTGCATTACATTGATGACATTATGCTGACTGGACCTATGAAGGAGGATTCATTAAAGACTCTAGGTTCATAGGTACAACATCTGCTTGCAAGAGAGTGAGAAAGCAACCCAAGAAAGATCCAGGCACCCTTCACTTCAGTAAAATTTCTAGGGGTCCAGTGGTGTAGGACATGTCAAGATATTCTTATGAAAGTAAAGAATAAGCTATTGCATCTGCCCGCCTCACCCCCACCCTACCCCCCAACAACTAAACAGGAGGCACAACCTAGTTGGCCTCTTCGGATTTTGGAGGCAACATATACCTCATTTGGGTGTTCTACTTTGACCTATTTATCAAGTGACCTGAAAGGCCTCCAATTCTGAGTGGGGCCCAGAACAAGAAAAGGCTCTTCAACAAGTTCAGGCTGCCATGCAAGCTGTTTTGCCACTGGGACCATATGATCCAGCTGACCCAATGGTGCTAGAGGTGTCAGTTGTGGATAGAGATGCAGTGCGGAGTCTTTGGCAGACCCCTATTGGTGAATCACAGCGTAGACCCTTGGGATTTTGGAGTAAAGTCCTGCCATCCTCTGGAGACAATTACACCCCCTTTGAAAAACAGCTGTTTTCCTGTTACTGGAGCTTGGTGGAGACTGAACGCCTCACCATGGGTCACCAAGTCACCATGAGGCCTGAACTACCCATCATGAACTGGGCATTGTCTGACCCACAGAGTCATATAGTTGGACGTGCACAGCAACACTCCATCATTAAATGAAAGTGGTATATATGAAATTGGGCTAACATGGGATCTGAAGGTACCAGTAAGCTGCATGAAGGAGTGGCCTAAATGCCCACAGTCTCCACTCCTGTCACAGTGCTTTCCATCTCCAAGTCTGCGCCTATGGCCTCCTGGGAGTTCCTGATGAGAAGGTGACTGCAGAACAGACAATCCATGCTTGGCTACGGAGGGCTCTGCACGACATGCAGGTGCCGCTCGTAAGTGGACAGCAGCAGCACTACAGCCCCTTTCTGCCGTCTCCCTGAAGGACAGTGGGGAAGGGAAATCCTCCCAATGGGCAGAACTTTGAGCAGTGCACCTGGCCGTTCAGTTTGCCTGGAAGGAGAAATGGCCAAATGTGAGATTGTATACTGATTCTGAGCTGTGGCTAATGGCTTGGCTGGATGGTCAGGGAATTGGAAGGAACATGATTGGAAAATTGGTGACAAGGAGGTGTGGAAAAGAGGCATGTGGATAGACCTCTCTGAAAGGGCCAAGAAAATAAAGTGTCTCATGGGAAGGCTCACCAAAGAGTTACCCCTGAAGAGGAGAATTTTTTATATTTTTCGATTCAGACTCAGCCATCTGAGGCTGTAGGTCTTTTTTTATTTTATTTTACATTTTATTAGGGGCTCATACAACTCTTATCACAATCCATACATCTACATATATCAATTGTATAAAGCACATCTCTTCATTCTTTTCCCTAATCATTTTCTTTCTTTTTTTTTTTTTTTAGGTTTTCAAAATTTATTTATTTATTTTAAATTTTAACAATTTATTAGGGGCTCATACAATTCTTATCACGCCCTAATTATTTTCAAAGCATTTGCTCTCCAGTTAAGCCCTTTGCATCAGGTCCTCTTTTTCCCCTCCCTCCCTGCTCCCCTCTCCCTCATGAGCCCTTGATAATTTATAAATTATATTGTCATATCTTGCCCTATCTGGCGTCTCCCTTCACCCCCTTTTCTGTTGTCCATCCCCCAGGGAGGAGATCACATTTATATCCTTGTAATCGGTTCCCTCTTTCCAACCCACTCACCCTCTACTCTCCCAGTATTGCCCCTCATACTCCTGGTCCTGAAGGAAGAGGAGAATTTTAACAATCAGTGGATAAGATGACACACACTGTGGAGACTCGTTCTCCTCTTTCTCCCACTTCTCCTGTCATTGCCCAAATGGCATAGTGGACATGGCGGTAGGAATGGAGGTTATGCATGGGCACAGCAACATGGACTTCCACTCACCAAGGCTGACTTGGTCACTGCCGCTGCTGAGTGCCCCCATCTGCTAGCAGCAGAAGCCAACATTAAGTCCAAGATATAGGACAATACCTTGGGGAGATCAACTGGCAACTGATGACATAGGACTGCTTCCATCATGGAGGGGCAGCACTTTGTTCTTAATGGAATAGACACCTACTCTGGATATGGAGTTGTTCTCCCTGCATACAATGCTTCTGCAAAAACTACCATTTGTGGATTTACAGAATGCCTCACCCTCCGGCATGGCATCCCACATATCATTGCTTCAGACCAAGGAACTCACTTTACAGCAAATGCAGTGCGGTAATGGGCCCATGCCCCTGGGATCCACTGATCGTATCATGTTCCTCATCATCCTGAAGCAGCTGGCTTGATAGAACAATGGAATGGTTTCCTACAGACACAATTATGGTGCCAGTTTGGTGGCAACCACTTGCAGGGCTGGGGCAATGTTCTCCAGGAGGCTGTATTTGCTCTATACCAGGGCCAATATATGGTGCTGTGTCTCCAATAGCCAGAATTCATGGATCCAGGAACCAAGGGGTGGAAGCTGGAGTGGCCCCACCCCAAGGGGTGGATCACTATTACTCCTAGTGATTCCCTTGCAGCATTTTTGCTTCCTGTCCCAGGAACCCTATGTCTCCAGACTTCAGGCCTGGAGGTTCTGGTCCCGAAGGCAGGAACTCTCCCACCTGGAAACAGCATGGATTCCACTGAACTGGCAGCAGAGAATGCCTCTGGCCACTTAGGGATTCTCATGCCTTTGGATCAACAGGTCAGGAAGGGTGTCACTCTAATAAATGGTGTGATTGATCCTGATTACCAAGGAGAAAATGGACTAGAATCCAGGAGATCCTATAGGCCGACTCTTAGTACTACCATGCCCTGTGATTAAAGTTCATGGTAAACTACAGGAACCCCATCCTGCCAGGATGGCTAATGACCCAGACCCCTCAGGAATGAAGGTCTGGGTTTCCCCACCATGCAAAGAACTATGGCCAGCTGAGGTGCTGGCGGACGGCCAAGGTAATACGAATGGGTAGTAGGAGAAGATAGTTCTACTTAGTTATGACCACATGATCGATTGCAAAGGTGAGGTTTATGAGTGTCAGTATATCTTCCTTATATGTGCTTATTGCATATCTTTCCTTTGTTCATGTATGAAGTATCAGATACAATTAGATTCAGTGTGTTTTCATTTATATGTATGATAGATGTTTGATGTAAGGTGTAAGTGTGATTTCATTAATGTCTGGAAATTATATATGGCTAAAAAATTGTGGACAGCTGCCAAGTTGGCAAGGGGTGGATTGTGATAGGTATGTCTAAAATGCCAACAGGAACATGTGGGGTTAATAAGGTCAAAGTTTGATTGGAGGACAAAGAGATAAATGGCTCAGAAAGCCCCTCTGTCCCCCTCTTGCTCCCTGGTGATCAGACCAGCGTGCGGACTGCCTGCATTGCTCTACAGATGACTCAACTGTCTGCTTCCTTGACCTTGGACCCAGCAGTCCTTGTGAGTAGAAAGACTTCCAGTATATTAATTGTTCCATGGAAATGGTTGAACTGAGCCCTCTGTACTGCTGTGTGGACTAATTAGCTGTTATACCCCTTCGTTATATAATTAGCTGTTATATTCTTCTCACATAAAATCATAAGTGTCCTGGCTTTGTTTCTCTAGAGAACCCTGTCTAACACAATGCTGGTCTTAATCTCATTAGAATGCCTAAAAGGACCAGGTCTAATCAAAGCGGTGGCTATCCAGGGGATCCGAGGGTCAAGTTAAATTCTAGGCAGAGAGGTCAATTAAGAAGTTTATAGCAACCTTCTTTTTTAATCCCCAGGGGATTAAAACCTTAGTAGAATTTCTCCAAGGCAGGATAATCACAGGGAAGAAGTTTTAAGAGAATTGAAAACTATGCTGGTGAGAAAAATCCGGGGGAGGTTGTGCTAGGGAATCAGTTTCCAACAGTACAATGCCCTTGCTCATTCTCCAAGGGTTGCGGGCTGGTCTCTGAGAACACCCCTCCCACCCTGCCACTTGATCGTGTCTTTACAGTCTTCTTTTTGTTCCCCAAACTCAAAGAGTATTGAAAAGGAAAACCATCGGAATTTATTGAGGAGGTCAAAATGGCCATTCGGATGTGGCTGTCACAGATCACAGAGGGCAGAATTCTTTGGGGAAGGCTTAGAGAGACGGAACCGCTGCCTTGAGAAGCGTGTAGACCCAGATGGAGGATATATTGAGAAACAGTAGTTTCACACTGTGATATTTTCATTGGATAAAACTTTCTATGATTCCCTCCCCCCCCCCCCCCCCCGCTTACCCTCAGATGTAGTCGTTTTTAAAACTTCTCATTCCTGTGGAGCCCATTATTCTCTTTTGGGGCTTCAAAGATTTATTGGCCTTGTCTGTGTACTTTTTTTTTTTTTGCTTTATTGACCTTCTCTAAGAACTTTTGTGTTTGTTTTCCTGAGAAGAAACTATACATTCAGTTAATATTTATTGAAAATCCACTATGTAATTGGTGCAAAGGTCACTTAAAAAAAAAAGATCCAAGACCTCTTACAGCTTACTGTCTAGTCCTGGTAAGATTTGCGTCTTATTGGGCACACATTCTTTTAGAAGATTATAAACTCTTGTTGCTCTTAGGTGTCAGTCACTGAGTCGGTTCTGACCCACAGCGACCCTCTGCACAACAGAACAAAACCCTGTCGGGTCCTGCACCATCCTCACCCTTGTTCCTCTGCTTGAACCCATTGTTGCAGCCACGGGGTGGATCCATCTCCTGGAGGGCCTTCCTCTTTTTCACTGCCCTGCTACCAAGCACGGTGTCCTCCTCCAGCATCAGAGAACCACACAGCCACCACAGTATGACAAACGGACAGACCAGTGGTGGTCTGAACAAGGTCCTGGCAGGGAAGATGGGATCCAGGGGGAGAGTCCAGTGAAGTGACTCTTTACAAAGCAAGGGCAGGGTTGAAGACAGCCAACAGGGGACGGGGAAGCAGTCAAGGGGTAGCAGCCACAGGAAGCTGAAACCAAGAGCTAGGTAGTTCCTCGAAACAGAAGAGCTGTGGGAAAGGACAGGGTCAACCAGGAGGAACATTGACCTTACAGAAAAAAGTCACAGCCAGTGTCAACTCACCACCTGGCAGGGAGGGAGCTGGGGCAGAAAAGGCCTACCTCCCTTTGCTTCCTGTCTTTCAGTGCTGGGTGAGAGCCAAGTCCAACCACACTGGGAAGAAGAGGGCTCATTAACACCAAGGCAGTGTACTGGCCCTCATTGTCCATGAAATTGATCTAAGCCAGCAGTTCTCAACCTGTGGGCCACGACCCCTTTGGGGGTCGAACGACCCTTTCACAGGAGTCACCCATCCTAACTACTGTTAGCAAAAGGACAGTTATGAAGGAGAAATAAAAATAATTTTATGGTTGGGAGGGGTCACCATGACATGAGTAACTGTAGTATTAAAGGGTCCTGCCATCAGGAAGGTTGAGAACCACTGACTTCTCTGCCATTGATGCACGTGGCCGCCACATCTTGTGTGACCTGAGACCTTCCTTTCTCACTAGTCTCACCTGCTCCCACCTTCCTGAATGATGTTCCCATGGCAATTCCAGAAGTACCGCTAATTCCCTGTACCAAGCAGGATTTGTTCATGCCTCTGTGCCTCTGTACACACTGCCCCATCTGCCTGGACTACCCTTTGCCTCCTTGCCCATTTGACAAGCCTTGCTTATCCTTCCACACACAGCGCAGACTGGGATGGTTTTAAAAGATACCTCGAGTTGTTTTTTAGTTTTGTTTTGTTTTTCATGCCATGCATTCTCCATGTGCCTGCATGTTTGCATGTTTTGCGGCAGCCCGGGGAATGTGCTGGAGACTGATTTATTGGCAAGTATCTGCTGTCCATCTCTCTCATACCCACGGTGGGGAAAGGAAACTCCCCGGGCCACATTCTCTGGCTGCTTCTGGCCGAGGGAGGGAAGGGCAGAAGAAGCAATCCAACAGTTGGACAGGGCCCGTTGGTTCATCATGTCCTGAGGGCCCTGCACCAAGCCAAGCTGCTCTAAAGCCCCTTTCACAGTGGTTCATCAGCTGTACACAAGAGATTCATTTTATGGAGTCTTGTTAAGGGGAGGGTGGCACAGGACACACAGACTGGTGTGCCCCTTGAAGCAGCTCAGGGGGAAACAGAAGCGCACTTAGTCCACTATTTTTAGCACACCTCTTATTCACATTTCTAATGCCTAATTGCACATCGGTTTCCAACATCTAAGTCCAACGCAGAACTCCACCACGCCAGTGAATGCTAAAAAGCTGCATTGCAAAGTGGATTTCAGTGGGAATAACGCCCCGCCCACCAAGCATCAGCCCCCTCTTTCTGATTGCTTAGGAAGACTCGAGGACAGAATGGCCAATACAACGCCACGGGGACTAGTAGTTTCTTGATATGCAGTCCTGAAGCCTGGTGAACTCTCTGCCGTTTAAGAGTCTGTGGGATATGCACGTTTAACACGCTCGCTACCTAAAGGCTGGCAGGTCAAGCTCACCCAGAGGTGCCTCAGAAGATAGGTCAAGAGATCTACTTCTAAAATCTTGCCCTTGAAAGCCAGACGGAGTCCAGCTCTCCTCCCACGTGCATCAGAGCCAACTCTCACGGGCACCTGTTTGGCTTTACTTTAAGGCCTAAAAAGCACTACCCCACAGGCACTTCTTGATGACTTGCAGGTAGGAGGCACAGAGCTGGTTGACGGGGGAGGAAGCTCAAGCAGCTGGGGTGCTGCCGTGCAGGAGCTCACCAGGCATGGGGCCATCAGGACTCCCCAGGCAAGTACAACATAAACCCGGGGAAGGAAAGATCGGCTGGCCCACTCGTGGAAGATCTGAGCCTTGAGAAATGGTAGTGTCTCCACAGGGAGCGGTGGGGGCAGTGCCATTCCAGAGAACGGGAGCCACGGCATAGGAGCACTTCCCTGTGGGTTCCCCCCAGTGGCCGTTGTCCTTGTCTCCATCATTCGGTGGGCAGGGATAGGGCTTAGGGAGAAAACAAGGCTCACAATGTGGTTTGCCAGTCAGCTCCGAAGAAGCCCAAATGCCACGGTAAAGACTTGTTTGGGAGGAGGCAGGATGAAGCCATGGAAAGGTTTCAGTAGATCTGTCGTCTGTTCTTCTGGGTGCCTCTGAGCAAATTTCAACCACTAACTGTTCAGTGAGTAGTCAGCTGCTTAACTGCATGTACCACACAGGGACTTCAAATAAGCCTTAACCACCCCCACCTCTCCCTGAAAAACAAAAGAAAACATTGCCGTTGGGTCCATTCTGTCTCCAAGCAACCCTGTACTGCTGTCTAAGACCGTGCATCTTCACGGGGAAGGACAAACTCATCTTCCTCCCATGCAGTGGCTGGTGGGATTGAACCACCTACCTGACAGCAGCCCAATCCTGAATCCACAGGATCACCAGAGATCCTTAACTAAATAATAAGCTCCCAAATCACTCACAAGGCAAACACATCTTTCCAATGGACTAGAGCACTTTGAAGGGTAGGGAGAATCTAGCATCTCCTCTCTGTCAGGAGCCTTCTGGTTTCAAATGATGTGAAACTGGTTTAAGAAATGTCCAAGAGAGCTTTAACACATTTTTTAAAAGAAAGATGGAATTAAAACTTAATGGGAGTTTCCCACAAATATTTTGAAACTTCTTCATAATAGTTCCTGAAACTCAAAAGCTGAAGGGTAGGTCTACTTCAGATGCAGCTAGAGTGTTATCTCTGTTGGCTTCTTTGTCAGACTCTCATTCTCACCGTGTTGCCCTTCATTGGGTGGAGAAATTCATCTTCCTAATAGTTAAACAGCAGGTGCAGGATTGCCTTTTTTGTTGTTGTTTAGTGCTATGCACAGTACTATAGCCATGGACTTAGAACACACCAGATGCCCTTAGGTATCTGTGGTTGGTGATGGTCATGGGAGAAATAGGATACAAGGCTAGCTAGCATCTCCTGAAGAAATCACACGAACCACAAATGAGAAACTGCTGGTTTCTTAAAGGTAAACCAAGGTACTGTCACCAGGAAAGCGGGGAAAGAATTCTGGGCACTATGTTGAGAGACATTTGAGGAGGCACTTACGTAATAAGGCTTGTAGAAGGAAGCGAGAGCCAAAGCACACTGTTTTTCTCCCAGAGAAACATGGGTATTCAATTCTGGTCACCCAGGTGCACTCCTGACTCCTGTTTTCTGTGGCTATAAACTCTGGCCCCCATGGTTTCTCAAAGAATTGGCTTAACCTCAGTTCCTATTTAAAACAATTTTACCTCTTCAACATTTATTACCCAATCACTTTCTTTTTTTTTTTTTGGTATGTTATTCAATTTTCTTTTTTTTAAAAAACAATTTATTAGGGGCTCATACAACTCTTATCACAGTTCATACATATACATACATCAATTGTATAAAGCACATCTGTACATTCTTTGCCCTAATCATTTTTTTCTCCTCTTTTCTTTTTTTACATTTTATTAGGGACTCATACAACTCTTATCACAATCCATACATATACATACATCAATTGTATAAAGCACATCCATACATTCCCTGCCCCAATCATTCTCAAAGCATTTGCTCTCCACTTAAACCCTTTGCATCAGGTCCTCTCCCCAATCACTTTCTTATATGCAAATGATAATTTCTATTGAATTTCTACGAAATGAGTCTAAATTCCAATCCAGGGGCCATTACACCCACTCCTTAGTTATCCTAATGGCGAGATTCCAAAGACCAGGTCTTTATATTTAAATAAAGGATGACCATATTAAATTTAAAAACGGAGGGTGGTTAACTAAAGGGACTCTCAAAAAGTTTGTGGAAAAATAGTATTAAAAAGTAATGGAATTTTCCCACAAACTTTAAAGCCTCCTCACACATCATTATGTAACTGTCAAATTGCACGATTGCATAACTAACAAACTAACCCAGCTGAAAAGGCAGCAGTTCTTTCTCTCTGTTATCGAGGTGATACTACCTCATAGTGACCTTGTAAGACAGGGTAGAACTGCTCTTGTGGAGAGATACACCTCGGTCTTTGGCTTCACCCGAGAGAGAATTCACGCGGAAGCCTGGTTTGCGATCCAAGTTAGAAGCAGCTTCAGGTGGAACACAAGCCAGACAGAGTGCATGGCATGGTTGTGGGACTGTAGCTCCAGGGCCAGCCTGGATTGGGTAGCAGCCACCGGAGAGAACCAGAGAGAAAGAACTGCTGCCTTTTCAGGCACCCCACCCCCACCCCCTTGGGAGGCGTGGTTGACGATACTGGTCGACCCCATTGGCTGAATCAAATTTACCTGGCCTAGATGGGTCAGTCCAGGTGTCCCATCCCTTCCTGACCAGGAGCTCCAACCTATCGGGCCTTGTGGATCTCAGCCCCACTCTGCCCCACGAAGAGTCACTTGGACTCCAGGAAGACTACTCCATTGAAAAGCACATCATGCTTGGGAAAATAGAGGCCCAGGGAAAAGAGAAGGCGCACCTTAGTCCTCAAAGTAATAACATCCTTGCTTTTCAACACACAGGCGTTGAGCTGCCAACTGCAAGGTCAGCAGTTTGAAACCACCAGCTGCTCTGTGGAGGAAACTGGGGTTTGCAACTCCTGTAAAAAGTTTGTCTTGAGTGACTCCAACAGCTCAATACTTTAACGCGGGTCCTTGGGGCTACAAGGGGCTGCGAATTGGACTGCTGACCTCAGGCAAGCGGTTCGAACCCACCAGCCGCTGCGCGGAAGAACGGTCGGCTGCTCCCGCCTGTAAAAAGTTTGTCTTAGAAATGCCTAGGGGAAGTTCTACTCCATCCTATAGGGTTGCCGCGAGTCAGTATCCCCTTGAGGCTGAGTTTGGGCTGGCTCGGTGCAGCAGACTTGCCAAAGCAATCCACAGTTTGCGCTCTTGACTGCGGTTTCTATGCGTCTCCTAATACAGTATGGCAAACAGACCAACTCCAGGATGAACTACTTTGCATAATAATTGCCAGAAAGGGGGGAAAGAATAGCACAGCAAAGATCAAGAGAAATGCCACTGCCCTCTGCTCTGTTCTGGTACAGGTCAGACACAGTATTTTTAGTTGCCTACTGATGGGATTTGCATTTTTAAAAATGTAATAATACAATTAAAGGTGAAAAACACACCACAGTGTAGGCAATGGAAAGTCTTTCTTTTATCCCTGATCTGACTTCAGAGAGGGAACCACTAGTTTATTTTTCATCTTTCCAGAGATGCGCAGCACAAACATGAGCTTTTGCATATTACGTGAGAAGCCCTGGTTGTGCAGTGGTTAAGCATGAGCCTACTGAGCCAAAAGTTGGCAGTTTAGACCCACCAACTGTTGTACGGAAGGGAACTGTGGCAGTCTGTTCCCATAAAAACGTACAGCCTTTCCATGTTAGAGAAGAGCCCCACCATGTCTTGTAGAGTCCCATGAGTCAGAATTGGTTGGATGGCAGAGGATCTTGGGACATGGAGCCAAGCCAGCCTGCAGCCTCCCTCAGCTGCCGCCACCACCACTGAGTGGCATCGTAATAGAAGTGGATTGTCAAGTCTGCCTTCAACAGAGTAACTGGGTGGATTCGAACCTCCGACCTTTCAAGTAGCAGTTACACACTTAACCTTTACATTAGCCAGGACCTTCGACCTGAGGGTTCCCTGGACCCTCTTGGAGTCGGTGAATCATTAGCTCGATTAGACATCTATTTGGAGTAGAGTTGGAACTCTCTCTTGCAGGAACTAGAAAAATCAATACTTTGATAATGCATATAATCACTCGCTGATTCATGACTTTTATAGATCCGTTTCATGTTGTTGCTGGCAGTTCTGTCTTGTAACAAGGTGAACAAAGCCCATGGCGGCAAGGCACGCAGCAGTGCCTTTCTCGTGAGGGAGGAAATTGAAGCAGATTAAGAAATGGTTAGATTTCTCAGATGACAAATGCCTAGGATTCATGCCAAAGCCTGGTTTGCAATCCAAGTGAGTTTTTATAAAGGATAGAAGAAGTTTCAGGCTTTACACAGGCACCCTGAGGACACTTCATACCCTCATGTGGCCACCTGAGGCCAGAGAAACCGCAGCCCAGCCAGGAGCAGCTGGAAAGGAGAGGGGATGGGGGTGGGGTGATTCTGGCTTTTCAGGGCCCTCCACTGGGAGGCATGGTCGATGGTACTGCTTGACCGCATTGGTTGAATTAAGCCTACCTGGCCTAGTTTGGGGCCCTCCCAGGTGTATTGGGTTCCTGTCTCAAAGGCCTGAATTTGTTCATGCCCTCTAGCCTTTACTGGCTCCCAACTCCCTGTAAAGGGGCCCTAGGCAAATTGAGGAACAATCCCCTATCCGGCTCGCTAACAAAACTTACAGAGTAGGGAGTTCTCCGCAGAAGACATTCAAGTGGCCCACAAGCCCAAGAACAGATGCTCAACAGCATAAGCCACCAAGGAAGTAAATGGAACTCAAAACCACAATGACAGACCACCTCCCATCCACTCGGAGGGTTATTGTTGGTAAACAATTGAGGACAGCTTAACAATGTTTGTGAGAACTTGGAGAAGCTGGGACCCGGGGCACTACTGATGGGAATAGTCAGTTAAACAATGCCTCGACTCTGGAAGCAGTCTAGCAGTTTCATCCAAACCACAATAAACTGAAAGGGGAAGGAAAACATTGTAAAATTAATTGCGATGATGGATGTGCAGTTCTGTGATTACAAAGCCATTTAATTATACATTTCGGATGAATGTTTTGGCATGTGAATTATATCTTAATAAGGCTGGTTTAAAATGAAGGAGAGAGAAAAGAAATATGAGGACACGCTAAGTCTTGTCCCCATCTCAAGGCTTATCCCAAACTACATCACAAACCTCTTGATTCAAGTAGGCTACATAAAACTTGAGGTCGGTAAGTTCCCACATCATAACTCGCTCCCCTCCAGTGCACTTGGGAAACGCCAAAGCTATTAAATCCCTTTCATGATGAAGAAAAAGTGAAGTGACAGTGTCGCCCAGCCTCCCACCACCGCCAGGGAAAGGCAAGGCTAAAGAGAATCATGTTCTCCTGAGTTTTCATTATTTTCCACAGCTTTTGTGGAATCTGAAAGGATCTATTTAAGCAAAGCACAATACATTTAACATTAAAAAAATCTGGGTAAAGAATTCATGTTTTATCCTGGTCGCTAAAATAGCATATTCATGATTATTAACGAATGCTTTGTCAATTCCCAATTCCTCCACAGTCAGCAAGGTAAAAAGTTTGGTCAGGAAAACGCTGTAGGGCCTGTTTTTTGATGGACGCCAAGCTCCTACCTTTGGACTCATCTGATATAAAATTTCTGATTATCCAGCCTGGGCAGGGCTCATATAGTGCCGAAGGCACTGTCTCCAATAAAAAGTTAGCGAAGCAAATTTACATTATGAACATGTTCACACACTCATTAAACCTCCTCACAAAAACAAGTTAGTTTTAAAGTTCCTTCCAGGAGCTCGTGACTGAGGCTAATAAGTGTAAAATGCCCTTCCCTCACACAGTCTCAACCAGGAACCTTGGTCCTGAGCAGAGGGTCATTCCTACTGTTGGAGGATTTGAAAGACGTCGTAAAGCAATTTCTGTGAGAGCATCAATATATATATATATATTTTTAATTGCATATTCTCTGAAATCACTTACACTCCTTTTTCCAATATGCAGAATGAATTTTGTGCCACTAAATTCAAAGTAATAAGTATTTCATAATTCTCTCTAATTCATCTGGTGTGCGTGTGTGTGTGTGTGTGTGTGTGTTGGTTTCTTTTTTCTCCTTTTAATTGCATCCTCAGGCATACACACGCAGGACAGCACGCATGGCGGATGCAAGCAGGGAGTCTGGGTTTGAATCTCAGCTCTGCTGTGGAGTCATTTCCTCGCTCATAAACTGAGCATAAGTAATTCCATCGACTTCCCAAGTTGTCGTGAAGGCTCAAGGAGGTCAGTGGGAAGCACTGAGAACCGCGTGCAGTGCTGTGTGCTTTAGCTTCATTGCCATGACGCAGTGGGCCTAACCCAACACATTCATGTTAACAATTCCCTTTCCCTTCGTGGCACCACCTTGGGAACTGGCCTTTGTCAAAGAACCCAAGCATGAGACCATAGGTGGATAATGCTTGGCCAAGCAGGTCAAGAAATTGAATAGACAATTAAGACCGAATTTGAGCACGTGTGTTTCTTAGGCAGGAGAACGTTTAGATAATTCCACAGGTGAGTTTTCCCAAGTGTATTTGAAAAATGTGCGGTCTATCCCTTTAAGAGACCCTCAGCTCTCCATCACGTGGGGGAGAATTTTTATACCTTGTGTGAATCTACGACTGAAGTCAGCATCAATACGACAGAAGAGTTAAGATCTTTGCTTCCTTGTAGAATAATTTCTTAAGGTTTAGATGTAATAATCTCACTACTCCTATGAGACATAAGTGCCTTTTTTCCCCTGTGTATATGATGCAAGTACCTACATGATCAACACATTAACAGGTTCTTTTCAGTTCTGCTAAAAATGTTATTTTCAAATCCCAGCTGGGCTGACGCAGCAAAGGGGACAGTGAGTTGGGCACCCCGGACTGACCTCCCTGCCGTCAGGTCAGTTGGGCCCCTGCAACACTGAGTGAAATGTAGGTGTCTGAGACTGTGAGAAACCTCATCTTGGCCCTGCAGAGCGGCTGTTGTTTTCGAATGGCTAACTGTGCGGGTCGCTGGAAGCACTGAGGAACTGACTTTGATAGGAATGGACTCAACTCTTGCAGTCCCTTATCAGGATAGAAGGAAGAGCCTGGGTCTCTTTTCCCCAGGTGTAAGTTTACTCACAATGAAATTGGGATGAGCCCGTTGTTCATGCTGCTAGTTAGAAATCACAACATCCCAGTCAATTACCTTTAAAGATACAGAATAGGCTTCTTCATAATTGGTGTGAGAGTGGTGTATTTCTTCAAGGAACAAAAAGATATACTGAAAAGACTGGCTGTTCTTATGAAAACCCCAACCAAACTAACCCCCATGCAGTCTCTCCTAACTCTTCAAAGCACTGCCGTCGAGTCAATTCTGACTCACAGTGACCCTAAGTCAGAGTGGAATTGGCCCTGTGGGTTCCCGAAGGTATAGATCTCCACTGGAGCAGGAAGGCCCATCTTTCTCCCGGGGCGCAGCCCGGAGGTTCAAACTCCTGCCTGTGTCAGCTGTCCAATGCGTAGCCCCTCTGCCAGTAGAGCTCCTGGGTGCAGAATAAAGGACCAGCAAGTAAAATTGCAGAGAGTACAAGGGGAGCATGGAGCTGAGCAACCTGCCCAGGAGGGAAAGGGGAGCAAGTTGAACAACATAATGGAGGCTGCTGTTATGTGAGGAGCTTGGTGGAACAGTCAGCTCATTACGCATGGACTGCCAGGTCTACAGTTCGGCTCCACCTGCCATTGCGCTGGAGAAAGATGAGGCTTTCTGCTCTTGTAAAGATTGACACGTGCAGAAGCAATGGGAACAGTTGTTTTGTTGCTGTTGTTGTTGTTGTTTTAACCCTATAGGGCAGTCCTGAGTTGTAATGGCAGTGGATTTGGGACTTTCATCTGAAACACGTGATCTGAAGCATTCCATTAGTTACTGTATCATCCTGAGGGATGGGTGAAGGGCACGTCAGAGGCCTGTAACTAGAACAGAGATTGTTTCAGACCACCCGGGGTTGGTGAGTGGAGTGGAGGTGAGGGACAGACTGGATGAAATCCGAATGGCCCTTTTAATACAAGGGGCTCCGCAAACCTTAAAAGGCAAACTCACAGCTTTCTGCTTCATCTGGAACATGGAGGGAATGACCCAGCCTTTGACTTACAATCATGCATATCACGTTTCTTATCTATTTATGGCTGGCAAATATAGTGATTCAAAACAACACACATTTATTATCTCAGCTTCCATAGGTCGGGAAGGCGGGCAGAGCTGGGCAGGGGTTTTCTGCATAAAGGTGACCACAGGGTGAACTCAAGGTGTCAGCGGGGACTGTGGCTGCAGCTGCAGGAGCCTCCTGCAAGGTCACTTGAGTGGCTCTAGGCAGGTCCCAGGACCTCTCTGAGTGTCGCTCGCGGACACCAGTTCCTTGCCACTTGGGCTTCCTCCTAGTCAGTTCTCAGCATGGGAGCCAGCAGTCCTCAGAGAAAAGGAGAGAAAGAATGACAGGGAGTGAGGCAGAGGCCTGTTTGAAACCTGATCTTGACCCTGACGTTCTGTGACGTTGGCCATACTATATGCCTTAGAAGCCAATCACTGTCCAGCCCATACTCAAAGGGGGAGGGATTATTTTTGGGTAGGGATTCATGGGTATGGAGACTTAGAGCCATCTAATGGGTATGCAAAGGGTGTGTGTTTCCTGTCTCCTACCACCATGTGGAAGTGAGACACTGAACAAGGAAGACCACATTGGAATTAGGGTGCTGGTGCCGTATATTGAAAGTACCATGCACTGCCACAACAACAAACAAGTCCGTTTTGGAAGAAATACAGCCAGACTGCTCCTAAGAGGCGAGGCTATGCCTCACGTACTTTGCCTATGTTCTCAAGCGGGCCCAGTCCCTGGAAAAGAACATGGTGTCTGGTAAAATAAAGGGGCAATGAAAAGAGGAGGGGTGGACACAGTGGAGGCCACAATGGTGCGAACATAGGAACGATTGTGAGGCTGGCTGTTGAACGCAGGATGGCAACAAGTCACCAGATGGTACCTAACAACCACAGCAGCGTCACCAATCCCAGAGTCCTGGCCCAAAGTTGTTCAAAGAAAGGCCAGAGAGGTTCAAGTCCACCAAGAAGCGCCTCAGACGACAGCCTTGCCCAGCCACTAACGAAAAATCCACCATTGACAAGCTAAAGTCTACTGTGACCCGTGTGGGGTAGCCACGAGTCAGCATTGACTTGAGGGCAAATGGTACTGGTCTCAGCGATTCCAGGAAGGGGTTATAGTCTAATGCAGGATTACATAGCTCCTGGCAGCAGTCACACTTGCCCAAGGATTAATACACGTATCTTTAGTCTCCTTCCATCTTTGAGAGCCCCTCCATTTGTCCTTGGATTTCATGACTCTGACCCCTTTGAAGAACAGTGGTCAGTTGTTTTGTAGAATTCTGTGGTCTGCTGTTTTCTCATGATTGGATTGAAGTTCTGCATTTGTTAACAAGAATAGCGCAATGTCATGTTTTCGTATCAGGGTATCGTATCGGGGGTTCATGAACTCACCCTCAGTTACAATGTTATCATTTTTTGTTCCTTGATATTTGATACCTGATCCCTTCGAGAGCTCGTGGTCACACAGGCTGGTGTGCTTCTTCCATGTGGGCTTTGTTGCTTCTGAGATAGATGGCCGCTTGTTTATCTTCAAGCCTTTAAGACTCCAGACGCTATCTTTTGATAGCCGGGCACTGCAATTCCTTACATTCTTCCACAATAAGGTATGTTAGCCTCATCTTGTATTCTTCTTGCTCCACCCTGGAACCAATCATATCTCTGCATAGCTCTGCTTTCCTTTACTTGAGAATGCTGTTTAGAAACCAAGACCTGGAAACGAGAGGTGGTCATGGCTCCTGGAACGTCATTGCTCTGAGACTCTCTCAGCAGACAGAGCGGCTGTCAGATATACGCACTGCTACGTACAGCGCGCTCCTCAGAGGCAAGGATGGGGAGACTTCGTCTTACATACTTGGGACATGTTGTCATCGTGACCACACAGTCCCTGGAAGAGGAAGGACATCATGCTTGGTAAAATAGCTGGGCAGCGGGAAAGAGGAGATGGAATGGCATTGGCTACAACAAAGGGCTCAAGCCGAGGGACAGTTGTGAGGCGAGCCCAGGACGAGACATGGCTGTGCACGTGGAACCGACTCTCATGGCAACCAACAACAGAACAGCATAGCTTCTCTATCTATCTGCAGGAATACAGGCCTTCAAAACCTGGATTCACACTGAATTCCAGCCCCGCTCCGCTAGTTGATTCTAACTTCCCTCATGCTTATTTGTTATATCTTTCACTGACAGTGAAAAAGGAGGCTCTCACTTGTTCACATCTAATATACACACACAAGAAGACGTCCTGGTAGCACAATGCTTAATCACTTGACTGCTAACCGGAAGGTCAGTGGTTCGAAGCCACCAGAGGCACTGCTAGAGAAACGACCTAGCGAGTTGTTCCCATTGTGATGATATCCTGCACTGGCCAGTTGCACCAGCTTGAGAAATGCAGAGTCAGGCATCCACCTCCACAGACAGGATCGAGAACAGTCAGAGTACTTCCATTGCCCTCACATTCCCTCGAGACGGCTTCTGAAATGAAAGCCTCCCTCCGCTCCCAACCACGAGTTTCCTTTCCGCCCCCAAAAGTCACATCATGGAATTGTGCAATATGTGTTCTTGTGGGTTTGTATGTGCTTTTTCTTTTCCTCAGAAAAATGTTTTTTGAGGCATTCCCATGTGATTGAGGAAATCAAGAGTTTGTCCCTTTTCATTGCTCCAAAGAGTTCGTGTGTGTAAATTCTGGGTTGAAGGCCAGTGAATAGACCAGGCAGAGCCAGAAGAACAAACAAATCCACCCTGGAAGAAGGAGGCTGGTGAGACTGCACCTCGAGTCCTCTGGGCCTGCGCACAGGAGGGATCAGTCCTGGAAAAGAACACTGTGCTTGTGAAGGAGAAAATCCGAAGCAAGAGAAAGAACCTCACCAGAGGGATGGATGCAGTGGCTGTAACAACGGGCTCCAGCAGAGCAGCCCTTGGGAGGCCGGCTCCGGACTGGACAGCCTTTTGCTCTCTTGTATGCAGATTCTTTATGAGTTGGGGGTGGGACCTAATAGCAACAGTATGTCATTGAATAGATGTGTTCTGCATTATCCTATTCATCAAATGAATGACACCCGGATTATTTCCAGTTTTGAGTGATCATAAAAAGAGCTGTTATGAACATGCACCCATCAGTTTCTGCATGAATATGAGCATTCATTTCTTTTTGGTGCTAGGAAGGGGATTTCCATGTTATTAGATAGGTGTGGCGTCATGCGTTTTAAAGGTGGCTTTATTGAGATGTGGCTTACATTCCATAACATGTTCAATTTGATGTTGTTAGTGTATTCACCAAGTTGTACAGCCAGCACCACCCCTGAATTTTATAACCTACCCATTAGCAGTCACCTCCTCCCCATCTTCCCCTTTCCTTCCTCAGCCCCTGAAGCCTCTAATAAATGTTCTATTTTAACAAAATGAGATCAAACAACATGTGACCTTCACCGTCTGGATTTTGGCCCACTTAACAGCATCCTTTCAAAGGTCATCCATGGTGCAGCACGTGTCAGTGTTTCCATGGTTTTCCATTCTATGGCTGTACCAGGTTTTATTTGCCTATTCATCAGTTGTTTGACATTAGGGCTGTTTCCCCTTTTTAACTATTATGAATAATGCTGCCATGAGCACGTGTGCACATGGTTTTATGCAGACGTAAGGTCATTCAAAATGTATGTCAGCATAAATTTCAGTTCTCTGGGGTACATACCTAGGAGTAGAATCGTGGGTCATAAGATAACTTTACATTTTCCAAAAGCCGTCGCATCGTTGTACTATCTCTCCAGCAAAGGACAAAGCTCCACTGGCTCCATATCATTGCAATTCTTGTACTAGTTTGTCTTTCTGGTTGTAGGCATTCTCTTCAGTACAAAGCCATACACTTTTCTTTTCTTAAAGGAAAGACAGAATTAGGAAGGACAAAAATCTACCAGGTCGGAAAATCCTTCAAAATGCCCGAAATCCCTCCGATTTGTTGCAGCTCGCCATCTGCTTGTTACGTCTCTGATTAAAAGCCTTCTTTTCCTCAAACCCAAGTATTCAAAGAAAAACGAAAGATGGCGTACATTAGCTTCCTGTTCCCCTATCCTTAACCCTTGAATAAAAATATTTTCTCCTTTAAAATTGCGTGAGTGCCAAGTTGTAGGTATTTTCTTGATTTAAAGTGTTTGTTTTCCTCTCGAGCAGTGTTAGAGGAGCTCTGTCCTGGGAGTCGCCACAGCATCGTGTCTCAGAGTCCTTACCATTGTCTATGCAAAATCATTCGAAGGCCTAACAGCTGAGCCCTCAGTAAAACGTGGCATAGAATCCACAAATAAATTGGAAAGTTTTAAAAGTTGTTCTAAAGGTGAAAAACACACTCAGTTTTTCTTGATTGAATTGTATGACAGATGGATGAAGTGCAAAAACCTGTATATATATTTATATATATATATATATATATTAGAAAGTGGTTCCTAAAAGTGCCTAAGGAGTCACTATGCTTTTGCTTATGGGAACCAAGAAAGTCATCATTGAAGTCATGCTTTGACACCCCCTCACACACACAGTTCTTTGTTGCTCCAGTTCTGGTGGCAAGATGGGCACTCCAGTCCTTGGCTTTCCAGTTGGCCTTCACATTGATCATGCAAACCAAAACGTTGGAGCTGGAAGCAGAAAGGGACATTAAACATACATTTCTAGAGTAAGTTCTTCTAAGGTCAGTCTTCCCATGAACTTTAGAGATCATGGCTACCTATGAAATGAATATGACTATTTGCCAGATTTTTTCTGGTTATGGAAAATAGATAACATAAAAATTAAAAAGAGACAGTTGACAGCTAATTAAATAATTGGATGTAAATTATTATAATGTGCAGTGCAGTGAATTACTTAACATGGCCCGTCCAGCTAGTTTTTATTGCCACCAAATGACTGTGTAGTGGGACTAAGCAAATGAGGTGTTTGTGGCCCACCAAGAGAATTGCTTGCTAATAAAGTAAACCTTGCACATGGCACCCTTGGGAGGGTGGGACCATACAAATAAGGTATATAGCATTCTAATAAAAGAATTGGTCAAGTTTATGATCCCACTAAGTTTAAAAATGAGCCAATCGAAAGACACGGGGGAAATCTGACTATCTGGGGGATATCTGACTATCTGCGCGAAAACAGAGCATAACTTTTGGACCCAAGTTCCCGAATTGAGAATTCCCTAAACTCAGGAGACCGAGGTCTGTAACAGTGGCCCTAGTGAGAGGGGGTGAGAAGCAAAGGCAGGCACCTGGAGGCAGCAGAGGCAGCAGAAGCAGGAGACCAGCAAGATATCGTGCAAAGGGCTTCCTGGCCCGCGGAGTGAGAAAGCTGAGTGCTTTGGGGGCAGGAGACTTGCCAGGAGAGTGGGGTGCCTGCTGGCATTTATTGGTGAAGCTAAAGTTTCTTTCTTAACACTCCCTCAGCAGGGCAGAGGCCAGGCTGAGCCCACACAGAAGCCTGTCTGCTTGCACAGCTGAGAAGAGACTGCCCTGCATTGTTTCTGATTCTAAATTGTAACCAGTTACATCCCTAGCAAACCCCCTAATTATATGATCTGTGAGTTCTGTCATTGCTACAAACTATCAAAACCAGCAGAAAAGCAGAGGGCACTATGGGAGGGACAGGTGGTGTGAAATCGGTAAAATCAAATTTTAAAATTTTGGCGACAGGAGGCCTGCCTGCCTGCCCTCCACCTCAGAGGAAGCAGTCTCCGGTTGTTGATGCTGGTGATGATAGCCCCCCCCCCCGCCCCCCACGATGGTCATTAGAGGTGGTCAGAGAGCTCCCTCACCACGTCTTCTTGCAGGATGTCAAATGAAGCAGGCTAAGAAGGCCATGCCATCTGTAGTCATTGCCAGACCTTTGAAGCACAATGGAAGGAAACAACAGAAGTGGAAACATTTGCGCGCAGCATATCATTAAAACCATTTCCTCGAAGCAAGCGGTGATTTCATCATCTGTTCTACTGTAGAAGTATCATTTGACATAAACTACAGTAGGTCACACTTGCTGCCATCAAATCCATTTTAATCATAGTGACCCTGTAGGTCTGCGCAGAGCTGCCCCTGCGGGTTTGAGGACTGTGGCCCTTTGCCGGGAGCAGCCCAGGCTGACACGCACTGCACCCCCAAAGCTCCTTTGCAGGAGCTCAGGGAGAATATACACCTCCACAGCAACTGTCCCTGAGGGCGAGAGGAAGCACTCGAGCCACGTACTAGAGGATGCTCTGAATCTAAGGAGCGCCCGTGGTGTTGTGTGCGACACACTAACTGCCACGTCGACAGTGAGGCTTCACCAGATGCTCATCTGGAGAAAAACTCCGGCTGTGAAGAGCTACAGTCTCTGAAACCCACAGGGCAGCTCCCCTTGGTCCTACAGGCTCACTCTGAGTCGTAATCAACTCGACGGCTGAGCTGAGTTGAGTGAATAGATCATGCAAGCTGCCTTAATTGGCAGCTCTGGAGCTAGTTGAAAGTTACTCACGGTATAGCCTGAAAATACAAACATTTTCATGTTGTAGAGCCTTTTCCGTGCTTTTTTTAAAAACCCAGATTCACATCATTTCAATTTTATGCTTTTAGAGAACATGAGAGAAAGCTGCAGGTTATGGTTAGTTTAATCTTCCAACAACCTTGAACCCATGAGTTGTAACAAATGCCGGCGCTTTTCTTCTAGATGCTGGTGCTTACTACACCTGCAGTCGATCGATCAAGCACATGCCCAGGACCAGACTGCATCCCACAGGCATCCCCGTGTTCTGTTTTCACAGGTTCTACTCGGTGGTTCTTTTATAAATTGAGCCCACTCTAATTATCTTAGCCAAAATCCACAGGCCTGGAGAGCGAGTGATTGGAAGACTACTGGGATAATTTACAGTACAATGTAAGTCTTAGGAACCTGGAAAGTTCTGGGAAGCGTGAGAGGAAAAATAAGACATTGACGTCACCATGGGTTCCCCCCCCCATCCATTCCTTTTCATTGTCTAGTGGCAGGAGACCGTTAACAAGGTGGGGCTTATATATTTAACACTGATTCTTCCAAACTGAGAAAGGGACGCTTTCCAAACAACTCCAACAGAAACATTTTGGGAAAAGGCTTGAAATGTTTCTGTGTGGGTCACACAATCATCCCTGGACACACGCTAGTGTGCTCAGCCTAGATCCCTGTGATGATTAGATTTTATTGTCAACTTCTGCCTGCATGAAAGTGTGGGGCTGGAAACTAACCGATCAGTCAGATCACAGCCCAATGATGCCTCTTTGGGGGTTGTGACCTTTTATGAAAGGCACTGGGAAACTCTCTCTCCCTTCACCTTCCTTCTTTCTTGGATTCGGTGTCTGCCTCCAAGTGTGGCCTCATGTGGGCCACTGGCCCTGTGAGCTGTTGGCCCCCCGCCATGCTTCCACCGCTCTGGGTCCACATGACTATACGCACTGATCTGTGATCTCCCTGCTTCCCTCGACGCCTGTTTGCATCATTAGCCTGCAGCTATGTGAGTCTGAAGAGGGCTCCCGCTAGCACTGGACCCGTGGACTGGACTCAGATGGCTTCTTGATGCAAAGTGCGTTCTTGTACATAGATGCGTGTCACGGGTTTTGTTTCTCTGGACAGCCCAGCCTAATACAGTCCCGTTCACAGCCCGGCCTAACACAGTCCCGTTCACCCTCTTAAACATCATCCCGTGAGACAAACAAAAAGATGCATCTCTACGTCTGATGACTTCAGGCCTAAAGTTCTCTCTCTATGTCCCGTTCACAGTTCTACAATGGAACTGGCCCACTCTTGGGTCATGCCTCCAGAAGCTGATGAAAGGCCAAAAGCAGGTAAGAGTCATGTTGCTGCGACTGGAAGTACTGTGCTCACACACCCTCACCCACAAGGACGCTTCAACCTGACTCTGACCTCATTCTCCAGGTCACCTGGGTTCTCAGTCAGGGTGACCTCAGTTACTGGTGTGGGGGAAAGGCGTGCAGTTTCACTATTTTAGATAAATCATTCATACATTCCACACACTTGATCTTAGCCAAAAGGCCGAGAAGTGATGAATTCATACATTCCAATAGAGTAACTGTATCTAACACAAATATGCCTAAATCCATGACTTTCTTCCCAATCAGGAATGAGAGAGGAGGAGTGGAGAGGGAAGTCCCATTTATAATTGTGTAGGCATTACTTTAACAAGAAATGGATGAGATCCAAGGAAAATGAAAGAAAAATTTAATAGAGACAGCATATCCCAGAGAGGGAATGGCTTTTATAGCAATTTTCCCCAATTACTGTAGAATTTGCTTAAGCTAACCATTCCAATCAGAAGCCCACGATGATTTTTAGGATGCTTAATAAAATAATCTCATAGTCTGGAAGGGCAAATGAGCCAAAAGGAGTTTGTTGGTTTGTATTGTTCTGCTTCGTTTTTGTTCGTCCATAGTAGACTGTATCTCAGTATGTCAATGGAGGTAGCTGTTCATGCATTTCCGTCTTTCGGTTTATGAAACTCACAGCTAATGAACCTATAGAGACAGCCAGTAGAATAAGGGGTTCAAAGGTGAATTATGAGAGTGACGAGTGCAACGAATGTATAAGGGTGCTTTGCTCAATTGATGTATGTACAGATTGGGATAAGAGCCTTATGAGCCCCAATAAAAAGATTTTAAAAAACGAATAAGGGGTTCATGGGGAGGGGGAGTCAAATGGTGGGGGGGTCAGTAAAAGGGAGACGATATGAAGAAGTCCATGTAGAAAAAGAATGGTTGGAAACTGATTGTGGTAACAACCATACAATTCTACCTGACACGATTGAACTATGGACTGAGATGACATCTGTATGACGTCCCAACTAATAAAAATGTTTTAAATGAATTTTAATTGGGTTGCTTCTTCCATAAGCTCCGTGGTGAACTGTAGCTGCAGACTCATTACTCTGCAATGCCTAGAGAGGGTGGGATTCGGGCCGGAGCATTTTTACCAGCACTGGGGGGAATTTGTTGTGCACACTGAAGTTGTTGGCGGCACACTGGGATCGCCAGTGTTTAACTCCTTCTGCTACAGGCTCCTTCGCCGAGTTCACCAGACTGGTGTGGGGGAAGGGAGCTCAGCCAAGAAATTTATTTTGAACTTAGGGGGAAAAAAGAAGAAAACTTCTCAAAGGATAGGAAGGATTAGGCAGAATTGTTAATTTCCTTCCTCAATCACCCTTCCACTATTGTGGGTTGATTTCAAAAATTTTATCCAAGATTGTCTCCTGGCCACCCCTATTTCTTCTCTTTCTAAATTTCCTATAAAAATGTTGAACAAAATGTGTGGGTGGATTAGCTAGGCACATACAAAGGGGCTTCAAAAAGTTCACGGGAAAAAATGGAACACATATACTGACCAAACCAGTCGCTGACCAGTTGATTCTGCCTCACAGCCACCGTCTAGGACAGCACAGAACTGCCCCACAGGGTGTCCAAGACCGTAATCTTTATGAGAGCCAACTGTCACATCATTCTCCTGAAGAGAGATCATGCCTGAGGCGCCTCGCCTCTAGGGAGAATCAAAAACCAACCCTACTCCTATCATACAGCGACCCTCTGGTGTCTGCGGTGTAATGCCTTACAGGACCAGGTAGGCTTTTCCTGTCGCCGGTGGCCATATGCCACCAGAGCACCATCTCTATTGAGGGCAGCGGTTCTCAACCTGTGGGTCTCGATTCCTTTTGGGATCGAACCACCCTTTCACAAGGGTCACTCGATTCATAACAGTAGCAAAGTGACAGTGATGAAATAGCAACAAAAATAATTTTATGGCTGGGGGGTCACCACCACATGAGGACCTGTATGAAAGGGTCACAGCATGAGGATGGCTGAGAAACCCTGCTCTAGGGCAGTGGTCTGCAAGATATGGCCCCTTGCCCAGCAGTCTCATCATCACCCTGGAAATTGTCTGAGTTACACCTTGGACTTCACCATTGCCCTTGAGTTGGTTCTAACTCTTCATGATCCTAACTACTTAGGGAAGCAGACTTCCACATTTTTCTCCCTTGGAGCCATGGATGAGTTTGGGTTTCAACCACCAGCCTTCTAATTGGCCAAGTGCTGAGCCACTATGCCAGCCAGCATCCTGCCCTTGCTTTGAATGAGAGACCCAGAGATGCGGGTGGGGGGCAGTGGTCTGTATTTCAATGGTATTATATGATTCTGATACACCCTGAGGTTTGAAACCAATGGTGTAAAGCATTTTCAAACTTGTCTGCTCAGTGTCACCGCTAAAGAAACTGTCAATACTGCTGACTCCTGGGGCCCATCTCTAGAGATTTTGATTGGATTAGGTGTGGTACCCAGAATGTTACTGCCAAAGCAGGGTGACTATATGCTTTGGAAGTGAAACTAATTTATATGTTAGCGTGTATATGCATATACATATATATGTACTCTAGACAAATTTTGGAAAGGAGAAAGAGAGTTGTATCTGCTTCATCAAGAAAGCACAGGAAGGAGGTTTTAGCTTTTTTAAAAAATATATTATTTTATTGGGGGCTCTAACAGCTCTTATCACAATTCATCCATCCATTCATCATGTCAAACACATTTGTACATACATTGCCATCGTCATTTTCCAAACATTTTCTTTATACTTGAGCCTTGGTGTTAGCTCATTTCCTCCCCTTCCCCCTTCCTTCTCTCATGATCCCTTGATAATTTATAATTTTTTTCATATCTTATACCGACCACTGTAAGGGTCACTGTGAGTGACCTGTCACTCACCCTTCTGTTATCCATCCCCCTGGGTAGCGGCCAATTATATGATGATCTCTGTGATCGGTTCCCCTTTTCTCCCCACACCTCCCCCTTCCCCTCCTGGCATCGCTACTCTCATGATTGGTTCTGAGGGGTTCATCTGTCCTGGATTCCCTGTGTTGCAAGCTTTAACTTTTCTAACCAATTCTCCAAACAAAGCAAACAAACTAAAACGGGGTGGTATAGGGGTCGGAAATTTTTTTTAAAAGGAGGAAAACCTTTGGGAAAGAACGCTAACAACCTTGTATCTCCACCACAGGGCACTGGCCAACCATCATCAAATCCTCTTCCCTCCCGACTGATGACTGGCCATCGCTGCACTCCACTCAGTGACAGCACAATGGAATCGCTTATCTTTTTCTTTCCGAGGACGCAAAATAACAAGCTTTGGTCCAGTGGTTGTTGTTGAGTACCACTGAGTCATTTCTGATTCATATCACCCTTATGTACAACAGAACGAGGCACTGCCTGGTGGGCCCCGCGTCGTCCTCACAGCTAATCTTTTGTTTGAGCCCATTGTTGCAGTCTCTGTGTCCATGCATCTCATCGAGGGTCCTCCTCTCCTGTGTTGCCCCTCCACTTGACCAAGCCTGATGTCCTTCTCCAGGGACAGGTCTCTCTTGATAACATGTCCAAAATACACGAGACAAAGTCTGGTCATCTTTGCTTTAGAAGCAAAGGAGCATTCTGGTTGTACCTCTTCCAAGACAGATTTGTTCGTTCATTTGGCAGTCCATGGTACTGTCAATATTCTTCTCCAGCATCATAATTCAAATGCATCGATTCTCTGTCCATCTTCCTTACTCAATGTTAAGCTTTCACATGCTTCAGTCAGGAGAACCTTCGGTCAGGAGAACCTTCGTCCTTAAAATGATATCCTTGCTCTTCAGCACTTTAAAGAGGTCTAGTGCAGAAAAAAAAATTGCCCAAGTCAATGTGTTGTTTGCGCTCTTGACTGCTGCCTCCATGAGTACTGATTGTGTATGTGAGCATTCACCCTGGACAACTGCTCTTTTTTCTCTGTTTAGCATGATGTCACTGGCTGATCCAGTGGTGAGGATTTTGGATTTCTTTACATTAAGTTATAATCCATATTATGGGAGAAATAGGCGGCTTTCTACTCCTGTAAAGAGTTACAGACTCAGAAACCCTGTCCTGTACAGTCTATAGGGTCAGTATGCGTGGGCCTTGACCGGACAACAATGAGTTTTGGTTTGGTTGTAATCTATATTGAGGGCTGCAATCCTTGATCTTCATTAGCAAGTGTGCCAAGTCCTCGTCACTGTCAGCAGCAAGGTTGTGCCATTTGTGGATCTCAAATTGTTTTTTAAACCATTTTATTAGGGGTTCATACAACTTTTATCACAATCCATCCATACATCAATTGTGTAAAGCACATTTGTACATTCATTGCCCTCATAGTTCTCAAAATATTTGCTCTTCACTTAAGCCCCTGGCATCAGGTCCTCAATTTCCCCCCTCCCTCCCCGTTACCGCCTCCCTCATGAGCCCTTGATAATTTATAAATTATTATTTTGTTGTATCTTGCCCTGTCTGACATCTCCCTTCACCCACTTTTCTGTTATCCATCCCCCAGGGAGGAGGTCACATGTAGATCTTTGTAATCGGTCCCCTCTTTCCAACCTACTCACCCTCTACCATCCCAGTACCGCCACTCACACCCCTGGTCCTGAAGGGATCATCTGCCCTGGATTCCCGGTGTTTCTGGTTCCTATCTGTACCTGTGTACATCCTCTTGTCTAGCCAGACTTGCAAGGTAGAATTCTGATCATGATATTGGGAGGGGGGAGGAGGAAGCCTTTAGGAACTAGAGGAAAGCTGTATTTTTCATCATTGCTACATCGCACCGTCTGGCTCGTCTCCTCCCCGAGACCCCAGTGGCCGACAAATGGGCTTTGGGTCTCCACTCCACACTACCCCACTTATTCACTATGGTAAGATTTTTTTGTTCTCATGATGCCTGATCCCTTCGGCACCTCGTGGTCACATAGGCTGATGTGCTTCTTCCATGTGGGCTTTGTTGCTTCTGAGCTCGATGGCCACTTGTTTACCTTCAAGCCTTTAAGACCCCAGATGCTATATCTTTTGATAGCCAGGCACCATCAACTTTCTTTGCCACATTTGCTTATGCACCCATTTGTCTTCAGCGATCGTATCATGGAGGTGACCACTCAATGATGTGATTTTTTTTTATTCTTTGATGCCTGATAACTGATCCTTTCGGCACCTCGTGATCACACAGGCCGGTGTGCTTCTTCCATGTGGGCTTTGTTGCTTATAAGCTAGATGACTGCTTGTTTACCTTCAAGCCTTTAAGATCCCAGATGCTATATCTTTTGATAGCCGGGCACCATCAGCTTTCTTCACCATATTTGCTTATATACCCGTTTTGTCCTCAGCGGTTGTGTCGGGAAGGTGAGCACCATAGAATGCCAATTTAATGGAAGAAAGTATTCTTGCGCTGAGGGAGTACTTGAGTAGAGGCCCAATGGAATCTGACCTAAATTTTTGACAGCTCCCTGTTAATGTACTGTTGCAACTGTTGTTGACTATTTTTCAGCAAAACTTTGCTTACATGTGATATTAATGATATTGTTCAATAATTTGTACATTCTGATGGTTCACTTTGTTAGGAATGAGTACAAACATGGATCTCTTGCAACTCATTGGAAAAATGTCTTGGCACAGGTTAGTGGCTTGCTCCTCTTTTACAAATGCTCCTAGGATTTGGTCACACCGTATATACTCATGTATAAGCTGAGGTTTTCAGCAGATTTTAATCCAGTTTTTGTGGTAAAATTAGGTGCCTTGACTGGTATTCGGGTCAGCTTATACTGGAGTATATATGGTAGTTATAAATGATTTATTGACCTTAATTTTAATGCTATGTGAAGTAAAACAAATCCTTAAAAGCAAAGAATAACCTTTTAATAAGTTTTAAACACATTCTTGATGTATTTTATTCTAAATTTAGTTAACTCCTTTGTCCTTAAATTGTCTCAATAATCATTGCATTCATTTTTAACTTCTAAAGAAAAGCAGATGAGTTAATTAATTAACTAATATAAGTTAACATCTATAGAGGTGAGCAAAATTCAGGACACCCCAGCAGTTCATTATGGCCTGATGTACTTTTAAAGCGATTACAATGTTTGAAATTTTCTGGAGTTTCATAAAAGAACTTCCTTCTATTCAAAGAAGAATTGTCTTTCTAGACTAAAAGTGAGGTGGGAAATACAAATGTATAACTTTTTTTAAAGAAAAAAAAAGGAGTGTGTGTGTGTGTGTGTGTGTCATTAAAGGCAATGGTTCTGGAGTGACCAGAGCCGAAGCAGGAATTCAGAGTTTTCCCACCTCTCTTGCCCCTTCCCTTCTTTGCTGGACTTCTCAGCCCCCTACACACCACAGTCCTGGTCCCACCGCATCAGAGACACTGGAACAGGAGAACCTTCAGATGAGACCGACAGAGAAGCAAACAGGACACTCAACAGAAGGAAGGTGTTCTTCCTGAAAGAGCCCAAGTAAATAGACCAGCCTCAGACAAAAGCCGGGAGCCTTCCCCTTCCTCACGAAGAGACTTCACAAAGGGACAGAGTACTTTCACTTAGGAGACCACAGCATGGCCAAAGTCAAAATGAAGAAGTAGCTGCTAAGGGCAGCTTGCTGACTGCTGACCACATCCCTACCCCAGACAAAGTCCTCACTCATCACCAGCAAGTTTGGGGCAGGTGAGAGGAGAGAGGGAGGAGGAGTAGGGGGAGGTGTGAGGGGGTAGACATGGTGATAACTTGAATGGTAACTTGAACTTGGTGGTAACTTTCTGCCAGGGGCTCAAGCCAGATCTGGAGACACTGTCTAGCTGGGTCCTTGAGATGTAATCAATTACTATGACCCTTTTGGCCATAATCCCTTTTGCGATGTATTGCTGAGCCTACCCTCTATGGTTGTGGTTTGATCCCATTTTGGAGGAAGCTCTCTCTTACGCTAATGGCTAGGATGAAGATGGGATGTCTTCTGAGTCTCCACATTACAGGATGGTGTGAACCAAGTATGTTTGTTTCTCTGGGGGTCTGGTCTGCTTAAAGACAAAAACCACACCGTTACAGAAGAGAGCTATGTCAGAAGCAGACATAGAGAGGTCCCCAGGACCACTGAGGAAGAAGAGTCACTAGTGGAGTATGTTCCAGACCCTTCCCTGCTTGAAGTGGCAATAAAGGGCACACCAGAATGAACCCTGAAGTCAGGGTGCGGAGACCCTGGGCAAAGCACAGAAGTAGCTCTGAGACGGATTCTGTGAAGCAGAGTAGCTGGCAACTTCATGGCACCCAGAAGTAGAAGCCCCCAGACCAGCTGGCCTGGAGGCTGAGGTCCAGGGAGAGAGACTTGGCAGCTGACTGAGGAGGAAATATGGAGCAATGACTAGCTGGGTCCTTGGGATGTAGTCCATTAACATGGTCCTTCTAGCCATAATCCCTTTTGTGATGTGGCCTTACTATTTACCGATCCTGACTTGGGGTAACCTGATAACCTCCCTAATAGAGCCCCACAATTGTGAGCGTTGTCTATGAGTTCTATATGGCCATTGCAATGAACGATCAAACCAGTTCTTTCCATTTAAGATATGTTGGTCATATTCCTTTTTTGTTTGTTTTCTAACTCTAGGTCTTTGCACAGTTCATTATAATGTTTTACTTTGTCTTCTTAAACTGCCTTCTGAAATTTTCCATTCCGCTCTTTTACTTCATCATTTATTCCATTTGCTTTAGCCACTCTAGAATTAAAAGCAAGCTACAGAGTCTTTTTTGATATACACTTTGATCTTTTTCTTTCTTTCCTGTCTTTTTAATCTTTTGCTTTCTTCATGTATGATGTTCTTGATGTCATCCCATATCTCATCAAGTCTTCTGTCATTGATGTTCAATGCATCAAATCTGTTCTTGAGATGTTCTCAAACATGCTCAGCAGATCTTAATCTGAAAGAAAAATTTCAAGTCTCAAGTTGCAATATTGAAAGGTTCTACAGGCAAAATATTGAATGATGCAGAAAAAAGCATAAAAAGAAAATGGAATGAATATAAAGATTCACTGTATTAAAAACAAAGCAAAAACTAGTCGACGTTCAACCATTTTAGGAGTAACATGTGATCAAGAGCCAATGTTACTGAAGGAAGAATGTCAAGCCGCACTGAAAGCATTAGCCCAAAGCAAGGCCCGAAGAATTGATGGGCTACCAACTGAAATGTTTCAACAGCTCATGAACTATCCACTCATGTAAGCCATGAAACTTGGAAGATGGCTAGATGGCCAACTGAAGAGATTCATGTTTGTCCAAAGAAAGCTGAGCCAGCAGAATGCTAACATTATAGAGCAGCACCATCGATCGATATCACACGCAAGTAGCATTTTCCAGAAGATCATCCAACAACAGTTGCAGCATTACATTGCCAGGGAGCAGCCTGAGGTTCAGAAGAGGACTTGGAACAAGGGATATCATGACTGATGTCAGATGACTCTTGGCTGAAAGCTGAGAATGCCAGAACGATGTTCACTTGTGTCTTATTGACTACACAACGGTGTTCAGCTGCATGGATCATACCACACTATGGATATCCTTGAGGAAAATGGGAATTCCAGAACACTGAATTGTGTTCACATGGACCCTGTACATGATCAGGAGGCAGTTGTATGAGCAGAACAAGGCAATATTGCAAGGTTTAAAAACAGGAAAGGTGTGTGTCAGATTTGTGTCCTATTACTACGCTTACTCAAACTGTACGCTGAGCAAATCGTCGGAGAAGTTGGACAATATGAAGAAGATGCAGCATCAGGAGTGTAACTAACAGCCTGGAATATGCAGATGACAATCCTTGCTCGCTGAAAGCGAGGAGGACTTGACTTGCCATACTCGCTCAGGAAGATCAAAGACTGCAGTCTTCAGGATGGATTGCAAGTCAATGTAAAGAAAGCAAACATCTTCACAACTTTACCAGTAAGTAACATGCTAAATGGAGAAAAGATTAAAGTTGTCAAGGATTTTGTCTTGCTTGGATCCATAATCAATGCTCATGGAAGCAAGAGTCAGGAGTTCAAACAACGCATTGCATTGGGTAAATCTGCTGCACAAGATTTCTTTAAATCTTTGTTGAAGAACAAGTATGCCACTTTGACGACCAACCCATGACCAACGCCTGACCCAACCCATGGTATTTTTCATCATGTGGAAGTTGGCATTGAATAAGGAGGACTAAAGAAGTATCATGCATTTGAATTATGGTGCTGGCAAAGAATATTGAAATTACCATGGACTGCCCAGAGAAGAAACCAATCTGTCTTGGACGATGTACAGCCAGAATGCTCCTTAGAAAGAAGGATGGCGACACTTCGTCTTACATACTTTGGACATGCCATCAGGAAAGACTAGTTCCTGGAGGAAAATGTCAGGATTGGTAACGTTGAGGAGCAAGGAAAGAGAGAAGCCCCGAGAAGATGGATTGACACCATGGCTGCGAGGGTGGGCTCAAACGGAAGGATAGTTGTCAGGTGGGCCCAGGAGCAGGAGGTGCTTTGCTCTGCCTAGCACCTGACTTGACAGCACCCAGCAACAATAACATTGAACCCAAGAGCAAAGCAGAGTGTTGTGGAAGGAATCGCTGGAATTAGAATAAGGTAAAGGAAAGATGGACAGTGGAGACACGTCTGCCATCTTCCTCGTGACAACAGGACTCGACTGGCAAGAAGTTGGATTCTCCTTCTTTCTCCATTTTGGAGTCAAAGGAGGAGAGAGGTGGCTCCCATGCTGTTACAGCCCTGCGTTGCTTCCTGCCCCTCCTTGCTTTTGTAGCCAGGGGTCAAAAAGAGGCAGAAGCCTCTGCCCATGGGTGCCCAGGTGTCTCCGAGCACGGAGCGCCTTGGGTTGAGCACCATGACTTGCAACTCTTCTGTTTCACCTTTCCCCTCCACCCTTACCCACTAAATAGCTGTTGGAAGAAATCTCAGGGTTGGGTGGGGCTTTGCAGAAAAAGAATTATGACTTAGAAGTAATACAAACATTCTTTCGCAATCCTGTGACTGGTATGGGGCAGGTTTCAGAAGGAGAAATTAGGGTGAGTTAAAAGGAGAGGTTCAAATTCAGTTATGGAGAAAAACCCTTTGTTCGGATGTGCCAAGGTGAAGCGGGAGGGGCTAGACATCTGATAAAGGAAACTGTCCATTTACGTGTGAGAGATGCGAACTGCTTCTGATGCTTCAGCGCAAGCTGACCATTGGTGTCAGATGCTCATTAAAAACCAAACCAAACCAACACGTTGTTCTCTGGAACTAGATTTTACGGGGGAAGATGGCAGTCTGGGGGGAAGGGACCATGACCACGGGAAGCCCAATAGAGCCCAAGGGGCTTTTTACAGTATAGGAAATAAAAGCCAAACAAAATAAACACATACAACAACAACAGTGGGAGCAGGAGCGAAGTGCAAGAAGGTACTTGTTGTCAACCTCCTGAGGCTAAGAACATCGCCATGCTTGAAGTTGTATCGTTAGTGTTTGGTGATTGAACATTAGAGGATCCGTTCGGGAGACAGATGAGGCTGTCTGCTCCCATCAAGATGTACAGCTTGGAAAGCCCTATAGAGGGTCACTAGGAACAGGAATAGACTCAAGGGCTGTGGGTTGGCAGTTCCTGTTTTTGTTGTTGTTATGAGTATCAATCAATAAATGAATTTGGTAACATTTTAAAGGAGGATGGTTTTGTTCTTGTACCTAGTGCTTATATATGGTTGAAAAACAGTAATGTATTCATGTGTAGAACTATTGCTTTTTTTGGATAGCATTTAGTATTTAAAAATGTGAAAATACCAATCCGTGGAAGCCTTTAGGGCCTCTTCTAGCAGTTTTTCTGTACATACAGGAAGATCATTTTGCTTCTAAAAACAAAGGGCTCAATGCAGGGTACTTACAAAGAGGCTTTAAAGAGAAGAGGAAACTGTTAAAAACAACCGTTGGCTAGTCTCAACGCAGTTGATTGAAATCAGGCCTCTCTTTCTGAGATCAACTGCATCAGGGTGATTGTGTGGCCTCCATTTATTTGAAATTGCTTGCAGTTAAATTCTTTGTGCAAGGCAAACTTTAAACAGCTTCAGAGTTATATTTCTTCTGGAAAAGACGGTGGTGGATTTCCCTTCACACTGAATGCTTACAGACAGAAGCAGCTGTGGAATGCCTTAAGACTTTCCCCCCTCTGCTCCTAAACTGTATGCTTACTGAGATCCACTGTGTGTGTTAAAAATTTATTCCAGTTGTACCTGTTAGTGCAATTAAGTGATTTAATTAGATGTGATTTAAGAATAACAACTGGTTAAAGAAAAAAGAGAGACGTGTCTTCTATGAAGGCATGCCACTGTGAAAGATGTTACTAAAAATTATACAGCTGTATTATGATGGGTAGGCAGGACAACAGACGAAGATGGGGAATGTAAAAATTTTGGTGGAATCTCTATTCAAATGATTTCTCAAGCTCCCTTATCTCTAACTCCATTCAGCAGAATCCCAAACTGGAAACAACTGAAGGTCTATTAGGAGATTGGTTTTGGAGACTCCCACCAGGTGACCCATACCAACGGAGAAGCCCTTAACTCTAAATAAAATATTTGTAAATTGGGGGAGTATTTTAAGTCTAAGAAAAATGTTTAAGATGTGTGTCTATCATTTATAGTTGTTCCAATCGTGTATTTTATGAAAATGTTTCCATGGGGTGGTGAGGGATGGGCAGTCTTGACTGAATGTCTTGAAGGCAGGGATCGTAGTACCTGTGCTTGGGAAAAACATTTAGATCATAGAGGACCTTCCCTAAGTGCTTCTTGCCCAAATAGTTTTTTTATGTGAGGGTTCAACGATCAAGTCTCATGAAATATTAAGACTTCTCAGCCACTAGGGGGCAATGCAATAGCATTCCCTTAGGAATGACCATCAAACAGTAGCACCTTCCATTTATTTTTTATTTTTCCTTCCTTTTTTTTTTATACAACCAAGCTAAACCCAAGGAAACTTGATGGGTCTGTGGGTTCCGTGTTGGGCTGTGGCTGCAAAGTCAGTAGTCAGCAGTTCCAAGCCACCAGGAAAAAGATGAGGCTTTCTAACTCCTGTGATGAGTCTCAGAAACCCACAAAGGCAGTTCTACCTTGTCCAATGAGGTCGCCATGAGGTGGAATCAACTTGGTAGCAGTGAGTTTGATTCTGATTTTGGAAACGAACCATTGCTGTGAACTGGATCCCACACACATCAACTGTGTCGGCCAGAGCAGAACTGCCCCACAGGGTCCCCCAAGGACCTAAATAAGTCATCACAGAATCGGTTGCCACATCTCACTCACTTGGAGCAATGATGGCTTCCCAGTGTTGCCCTTTGTTTACTGGCCAGGTGTGGAAACCACTGGGCCACGAGGGATCAGACGAGCCGCTGCTTAAACTACACATGAATTCACAATGTCTGTGGTACTTGAAGAACAGAAGCTCAAGCACGGTGTCCGCCCTGTAGCAGCTCACGTTTGAAGGCAGTGATGGCGGCTTATATAGTCAATATTCGTTATGACAGTAAATAGCCGGACACACCCAGACTGCACAAACGTGCAAGCTTCTGGCCTTTGATTTCGTTTTTTGCTCACCTTCCCGTGGAAAGGGGCAGCCAAGGACTAGTCAGACCTTCAGGTCTCTGTCTATCAATCTGAAAGACAGTCCCCTCCCTCCCAGAAATGCAATTAGGTCTGGGGAAAATGCCCCTTCCTAACTCCCTTCGGAGGTGCTCTGGTGGCAGTGGTTATGGTTGGGCTGCTAACTGTAAGGTCAGTGGTTCGAAACCTCCAGCTGCTCTGCGGGAGTCCACCCCTGTGAAGAGCTAAGTGTTTTTGAAAACCCACAGGGTTTCTGTATTAGAGGGTCACTTTGGGTCAAAATCACCTCAGGGGCAGCGAGTTTGCTTGTTTTGGAACTTCCTTAGCCAAGGAAGAAAGATGAGGCTTTTGACTATAAGGCTTTATAATCTTGGTAATCCACAGGGCCAGTGCTACTCCAGGCCTGCCATGAGTCCGAGTGAACTTGATAGCAGTAAGTGGACCTCCTAGTATCACCAGTCCTGGCGGAGAAGAGCTGCCAGGTTTGGTGGGAGAAGTGTGGCCCTGCCGTATTGGTCAGTTCATGGCATTGCGAAGGAGTAAAAGCGTAAAGGAGTGTGAGTCCCTGTCATTGTTTGTCTGGGTACTTTGCCACCAAGCATGACTTCTCTCCTTGTCTCCGTTATCCGCTGCTGTGCCTTACATTTGAGTTCAAGACAGCTGTCTCCGTCTGTCCTAGGCTACACCTGGGACACCTAGGGTTTTTAAACGCGTCAGCCTGTGCCTCTTCCTTCTCCCCACTCCCTGCTCAGCAAGGCCCCTCCAGGTGCCCCTCCAGGTGCTGAGCTACAGGGGCAGTTCTACCCGGCCATAGAGGGTTGTGAGGAGTCAGTCGACATCGACACAAAGGCAGCGAGTTTTTTTAGATGACTAAGCAAGCCTTTGGGCCACCATTGGCCTTTTCCTTGAACTAGTCTCATTACTTGACCTTGTGGTGCCTCAGCTGATTCTTCTTAACAATTGGAAATCATATTTCCAGCATCAGAACCCTGAGCTGGGTGGATGGTTCATGGGACACAAGTCAGTGATTCTATTATCCTGCTTTGTGATAACACTGGTGCAGTAAGCTTGGACTGTGCAGGCTGCCTGGGATGGCAGAGTGAGTTACCCGTTGGACTGCTAACCTCAAGGTCAATAGTTCGAAACCGCCACCCGCTCAGTGGGAGGAGGAGGCTAAATCTCCATAAAGACATAGTCTTAGAAACCCACAGAGCTGTCCTATAGGCTCCTTACAAGTCAGAATCGACTCGCTGACAGTGAGTTTGAGTTGGGGGATATAGCTTCGGGGACATCTGAAAGCCTCAGGCCGTCAGTTGCCTGCCTTGTAAAGTCGGACCTGCAAGGGCGTTGGGCACCCTCTGAGGGCATGCCAACAAGCTTCCTTGCCATTCACCAAAGCCTCGTGGGTCCCTGGAAGAAAGGCTTCCTTTGAGGCGGCTCTGGGGTGGACGGGCTGTGGGAAGCCATCGGGGACCCGGCGGGGCCAGGGAGGGGGAGAGGAAGAAGACTGTGAGCTCCGAGAGGGCCCAGGCCGGCGGCGCGCGCTCCCCCGCGGCGGGCGCTGGGGGCCGGGCCCGGGACCCCGCCCAGGCTGGGCGCTGCCTGCGGAGCCGACGGGGCGGAGAGGAGAGGAGCGGGGCGGGAGGAGGAGTGGAAGGAGGGGCTGGTCAAGGGAAGTGCGACGTGTCTGCGGAGCCTTTTTATACCTCCTTCCCTGGAGTCTCGCAGCAGCGTCCACGCCGCCACCGCCAGCGCCACCGCCGTAGCCACCCGCGCGTCCTCGCCTCTCCGCGCTCCGGACCCAGGCTCCGAGCCCCGCGCCCGCGCACGAACCCTCTCGGCTAGCCGGCCAGCATGTCGGGCATCAAGAAGCAGAAGACGGTAGGCTTGGAGCCCCCCTACTTCCCCGGCCCCGGCCGCGCTGCGAGCTCCCCTGGCGACGCTGGGGTACCCCCCGCCCTGGCCGCGCGCCCGCGCGCCGGGAGCAGCAAGGAAGGCGCCGAGGCGGGCGCGGGCGCGGTTCCGTTCGGGATCCCCGGGGGCAGCCCCCGGCGGGGGCGGTCCCTCCGCGCGCAGCGCCCCTCGGAGCTCCCGAGCCTGCAAATGGGTCCGACCCCGTGGAAGGATCCGAGACAGGAAAGCCTCTTTCTTCTCCAGCGCCGAGCTGACGCCGGCTCTGCCAGGTCTGGTAGCCGGGCACCTCAGTACACCGTAGTCGTTGGGTTTCGCCCGTGAGACTTCCTTGGGGTGGCTTCTAATGACGGGCTGTCGTGGAGGAAACGGCAATTATCTAGGCTTACGAGAGGAAGTCGCGTTTCTGCTCGGTAGGATTTAACCCTCTAGGTGGATTCAGCTCCCTGTTGGCACAAGGTGGTCGGCCCCTTTAGTGATGAGGGACTGGGCGGAGGGGCACCGGATGGGGGCTCAGGCTCCTCTTGGCCATAAGGCAAGGATGGTTTTGAGAAGGCTTAACGTGGACGGTCTCTTGAAAGGGAAATATCAGGGTGTGCCAATGCCAACGAGGAAAGCCCGTCCCCACTTAGCATCACAGGCTCCTGAAATTGTGGAGGCAGGAATGCCAGGCTCAAGCGTTGGAAGGCGCCAAGTAGACAGCATGTGGGCCACCCAGACGTCCGCTGGTCTAGACGAGACCCAGCCAGCAGTCTGGCCGCTGAACACTCATCTCTTTGGCTGCTGCAACCGCAAGCCTTACAGGATTGCAGAGGCTACCAGCATGGCTGGAACTCCCTCCAATCGTTTGAATCGTACTTGGCATGTAGTAGGTGCTTGATACGTGCCTCTTGCTATCACAATAAAGAATAACCTACAAGATTTATTTAATGGTAATCACCAACATGTTTTTACGACACCTATTGGTGGTGGGTTGGGAAAGACCAAAACTGAGCTCATTGCGGTGGAGTCGATTCTGACTCCTAGCGACCCTATAGGACAGGGAAGAACTGCTCCCGTGGGTTTCTGAGACTGTCATTCTTTGTGGGCGCAGAGAGCCTCATCTTCCTCTCACTGAGGGCTCCTCATTTCTAACTGCTGAGCTTGTGGTTAGCAGTCCAACATGTAACCCACTACATGGGGTTAAACACACACACGCAGTGGAGTTGAGAGTGGAGGGGTTGTGTGAGGTTTGGAAACGTCTGAGCAGCAAGTGGAAAGGGGATTCGTGGGCTTCAGGGAACCACCCTGGACCAGGCAGAAGATCTAAGAGGAAGGCAGCATCCATTGAACAGAGAGAAGGGTCAGGCCTGGCAGCCTTTCATAGGGGACTTTGGGTATTGTAGTCTGCTTTTTAAAACACATTTTATTGTTAAGGGAAAATCACTTATGCTTTTATGCTAATTCATCGGAGTAATTTCTATAAATTCTCAAATGGTATCTTACTAAAGGACAAGTTACCATGGCAATTGCTTTTTAAATTCTTCCCTCTGCCCAGATCAAGAGTTCTGTCGCAGTCTGGTGGGAGTTTTGTCGAGCATTAGCAAAAGGGAGCGGTGCTCTTTCCTCCTCATGCCTCTTATCAGCCAATGACTGGCCAATGGAGGGTGTGCCAACAGGTGCTTTACAAGTCAATGGTGAGAACCATTCTAATCAAAGGACAGGAAGACACGAGAAGGCCGTAGGTTTGGTATTAGTACGTCCACATTTGGAAACATCTTATTTTTTCCCCTTTGGTGTATGTGCGTGGAGCAGATTCTCAGGCCTAAGCTGTGTCACAAAGGGTTCTGAATATGATGAAATTAACATTTGCAATAGCTAATCGGAAATCTGATTTTTTAGTTAAGTAATTTAGACAATCCAGTACCAACAGAAGTTCTCAGAAGGGCCAGGCAGGTAGGACTGGGCAAAGCAAACTAACTGTAAATGGATATGAACGCCCAGACAGGGCGTGGAAACAGTTCTTCCCAGTGCAGCTATGGCCCACAAAGCCAAACTGGGGTACACTCAAATGTGGAGAAAGGTGGATATAGTGGAACGATCACAAGAGCCAGGAAAATTCTAGCTAGGTGGCCTCCTAGACGCTTAATGTCCATCTTAGAAAACATGGGTCACGTGCATGTTGCCTAGCAACCACATTTCTTGCCCCACAGAATCAGAGACAGAGGTGCCAGGCTCAAAGATGGCAGCACCTCCCGTAGAATCAAAACCTCTTTTCCACTTTAGCACCCCTGGTAGGGATGGAGTACCCAATAAGCACAACCAAAGCAAGTTCGCTGCCATCAAGAGGATTATGACTCCTGGCGACTGTGTAGGACTGAGCAGAACTGCCCTTGTGAATTTCTGAGACGAACTCTGTCGGCATAGGAAGCCTCATCTTTCTCCTGCTGGTTTTGAGCTGCTTACCCTGCGGTTCGCAGCCCAAATTGTAACCGCTGTACCCCCAGGGCTCGTCTCAATAAGCACTACAGATTAGTCAATAAGCAAAATAAGCCTGTGCTTATCTTGCTGATTGGATAATTCACCACTGCTGACCACACTGCTTTGAGTACGTGTTTTTTGTTGTCCAAGCAATAATGTACTCTTCCCTCATCAGACTCCCGAACAGGCTCACTAGATCTCTTTCCAGTCTCCCTGGCCAGGGATCCCTCTGTCATTTTTTTCCTTTCTACTTATCATCCTGGCACATCCACATCTTACCAATTGGGATCTGTTATGATTACACCATGTTTAGCCATGATTGAACCAAGTTGAAACCCTGCTCTCGAGTTTTAAAGGTTGATTCCAAATGTTTCTGAAACTTGCCATGTCAGATTGAACCACGTCCACACGTGTGACCTCTGAACAAATCAATGATTTGAGGAGTGACTCTGGCAGACCTCGAGAGAACTAACCTAGCGGTCAGCTGACCTGAACTTACTGGGGGTTGTCAGGAAGCACTTTGTCTCTTGCTGCAGTGTCAGCTCCACCGGAGCCGCTGCACTGATTTCGTATGCTTGCCAAACCCCTCTGTGTGCTAGGTGGTGTACCAATTGGACACTGGCAGAGTACAGCCCTCGGTGATATATTGCGAAAGGCCCATCCATCTCTGGATGGCTCCTGCCATGCTGTTCAGATCTCCCTCAAAAGAGAAAACTGTTCCTCTTGAGTGAGTATAGGATGATTTTCTCAAAGCTCGAGGTTCGTAAGGGACTGTAGCATACCCCTGTACCAGGCATCTGTTAAGGATGGAATTGTGTCCTGACCTCGTCTTCCGTTGTAATCCCTTTGGGGACTGGGTTGACATTGTTATGCCCATGAGACAGAGTTCTTGGAGGGTATTTCTTGAGTCAGTCTCCTTTTTGAGACCTAAATGAGCAAGTAGAGGAGACATGGGGGGAGACACATGCCAGGCTTCAGGGTCATGGCCCAAGAGCAAAAGCTGAGAGCGACAAGGACCTTCCTCAGACAGCCTTCCACTGGGGCTGGTGCCCTGCATCGAGACGTCTGGCCTTCTAACCTCCGAGAAAACAGATTTCTGTTTGTCACAGGCCCCATGAGTGACAGATCTGTGAAAGCAGTGGTAGAGAACTCAGACAGTGTCTTTCCTATGGAACCCAAAGGCATTGCTCCTTGTCTGACGCCCTTCTCCCCCTGCTGACACAGCCCCAACTCTGCCTGTCTTTCTGAGTCCTTCTCCAGCTCCCCTAACCCCCAGTGGCCCCGCTCAGACACCTAGGTAAATAAAAGAAGCAAATTGTCCCCAATTGGGGGGGGGGGGAGTAAGGAAAAGGCTTGGGTTCTTTCTTCTGACATCATTAAAAATAATTTTTTTATTAGCTGCCTCAAAACTCATAAACAGCAGCAGCATGGCCTGGAGCTATTACATTACTTTTTAGAGCAGCGGTTCTCAACCTGTAGGTTATGACCCCTTTGGGGGTCTAACGACCTTTTCACAGGCATGGCCCGATTCATAAAAGTGGCAAAATTACAGTTATGAAGTAGCAACGAAAATAATTTTATGGTTGGGGGCGGTGACCACAACATGAGCAATGTATTAAAGGGTCGCAGCATAGGAAGGTTGAGAACCACTGGTTTGGAGGATCTCAATGAATCCATGGTTGGGAAGGAATGAAGGAAGATTGACAGTTGTGAATTTCCCTGTAAATATAAGGTATTATCAAATGTTTTGTCATCATGAAAAGCCTGTAGAGCTTTCTTTTCCTGAAAGTACATTTGAAGATAATATCTAAGGTAAGCCATGAATGTCCAGCGAGTATCGGTGGTGGGGCAGTTCCTCCAGAGATCAGGTGCTTGGTCATGCTCGACTCCAGTTCACTTGGGACAGCCCTCATCCCAGCAAAGTGAGCCACCCAAGCCAATTCATCATGACCCTGTTGGACAGAGTAGAATTGACCCCGAGGGTCTCTGAGATTATACATCTCTATGGGAGTAAGTAGAAAGCCTCATCGTTCTCCCTTAGGTTGGCCGGTGGTTTCGAACTGCTGGCGCTGGGTTAGTAACCCAATGCCATAGTCCACGACACCACCAGGGCTCCTATTTCTGACTCACAGCAACCTTGTATAAGGTTTCTGAGACTGCAAATCTTTACAAGAGCTGGCAGCCTCATCTTTCTCCATGATTTTTAACTGCCAACCTAGCATTTATCAGCCTAGTGACTAACTCAGGCCTCAACTCTAGGGAAGGAGAACTCCCTGGGGTAGGACTGGATTTGAATTCATGCCTGTCCAACACCCAAACACATACTTTTTGCTTCCTCTGCGCTTCTGATTCGGGATATAACTTCCTTGCCCATAGTTTCCATCTCTGTAAAATGAATATCATAGTGACCTTTTCTACTTGTAAGGATGAAATAAAATAACTTCTGAAAAGTGCCAAGCCCAGGTCAGTGGAGTTTCCGTGGTAGAAGTCTCACCTTCCATGAGGAGGCCCAGGTGGGATCCCTGGTCAGCACCCCTCATGTGCAGTCCCTACCTGTCTGTCAGTAGAAGCTTCTTGTATGTTGCTATGAGGCTGAATGGTTTCAGTAGAGCTTCAGGGCTAAGGAACTAGGAAGAAAGACCTGGCAATGGACTTTCAAAAGTATTCCAAAGGAAACCCTTTGGATCACCCCACTCTGATGCCCCTGGGCATGGGATCACCGTGAGTCAGAACTAACTCTGTCATCTGACAATAGCAACGCCACCTCTTTCTGTTTCTCAGTAAAACTAGTTATTTTTACTCTTAGAGCATCGTACTGTGGTTTGGCAAATCGGGAATGAAAGAACAGGTCAGACAGTTCCAAAGGCTGAGCAAATGGCAGCCACTAGAATGGGCCAATGAACGCAGGGGCAAAGAGGTGACCATCTGGCTGCTTCTTGTAAAATACAGGATGTAAGACAAAGGTGGACGATTGGTTTAAATTAAATGTACCACAGTAAGCCAAAGGCCAAGAGCATTTTGCCAACCATTTTGATGAGCACATAATATTGCATTAACCTCCTTCCCAGCTTCTCTGTGCCTTCATCTGCTTCCAAGTCTGCCATTAAGCAAATGTCCTCTGATTTTTGCTCTCTGCTGTCCCAAGGTCATCCCTTATCGGATCGCCAGCCTGGACTTGCTTACAGTTAAAGATAAATGTAGTTAATTCAGGGCTTTGCAAAGATACCTCTGCCTGTCATCACTTTGCTGTTCATGTGTGTTGGCTCTGTGGTTTGCTTAGGGGATAATTAGGCTTTGCTCGAACACGGAACCTTCAGGGAATGAGAGTCTATGGAAGGAAGCAGTGATGTCAGCCTCAGTCCTAGGAGATCACTGTTGATTTCAAAATCCATCAACTAAATAGTCGGGGCTACCCATGAGTCACTGTGTTTGGAAGTCTGAGAACTAAGAAGTGAAAGGTAACTGAGCATCCACAGAGTGGTACTCCGAAGACCCTCCGTCCTCTGGCTGACTCATTTCGAACAGCTGACCCATTGGTTCCTATGACAACCGCTGAAATGGCATGTGAGGTCCAGCACCTGGAGTGGGTGTGCCATCCTTGCTTATGGAGCACACGAGTGGAGGGCTGGCTAACGAACGCTTGCTGTTTCCATAGCGCCTATGCATCTTCTCCCCTCTTCTCTTTCAGCGCTTGTGTGTTTGGCCATTTTTGATGGGCTATTTGTCGTTTGACTCAATATTGAGCTTTGCCGGACAATTTCTTGTAGGGACCTGTGACAAATAGCCTTTTTGGCAAAGAGGATTTGCTTTTGTTTCCATCGGGTGCTTCCAGGCACCACCAGTCTGGGGCTGCTTGAGCCTAAATTCCCAACTGAAGGGTTTTTCAGGCCACCCAGGGGCTCTAAGTCAAGGCTGCTAGTTTTGCGCACAAGGGCCAGCCGGTCAGTACTTCGCAGGAGCCCCACCCACTCAAGTGGGTGCTTTGCAGTCTTTCCGGGCAAAGGTGGGTTTATTCAGGTTCACCCTGATTTTTAGGGTGTGGGCTTTTGAAGCCCCTGTGTTATGTGAGGAAGGCCTTTGAATTCTCCCTTTTTGGGTCTGGTTTTGTTCTGCCTGTGCCAGGGAGGTTGCCAAAATCTCTCCAGATCTGTCCCTGTTGGGACAGAGGTAGCTCCCTGTCTAGCGACCCCTCTGAATCCCTGTATGCGCATAGACTTTGGCCTGGCAGTTTCTTCCTGTCGTATCTGTTCTTTGTTGTTTATTTTATTTTATTTTTTAATCATTTTATTAAGGGCTCATACAACTCTTATCACAATCCATCCATACATCAATTGTGTAAAGCACATTTGTACATTCATTGCCCTCATCATTCTCAAAGCATTTGCTCTCCACTTAAGGCCCTGGCATCAGGTCCTCATTTTTTCCCCACCCTCCCCGCTCCCCCCTCCTTCATGAACCCTTGATAATTTATAAATTATTATTTTGTCATATCTTGCCCTGTCCGATGTCTCCCTTCACCCACTTTTCTGTTGTCCATCCCCCAGGGAGGAGGTCACATGTAGATCCTTGTAATCGGTCCCCTCTTTCCAACCCACTCTCCCTCAACCCTCCCAGTATCGTCCCTCACACCCCTGGTCCTGAAGGTATCATCCACCCTGGATTCCCTGTGTTTCTGGTTCCTATCTGTACCAGTGTCCATCTCTGGTCTAGCCAGACTTGCAAGGGAGAATTGGGATCATGATAGTGGGAGGGGGGAGGAAGCATTTAGGAACTAGAGGAAAGTTGTATTTTTCATTGTTGGTACGTCACACCCTGTCTGGTTCGTCTCCTCCCGAGACCCCTCTGCATGGGGATCTCCAGTGGCTTTGGGTCTCCACTCCACACTTCCTCCTTCATTCACGCTGGTAAGATTTTTTGTTCTGATGATATTTTGTAACCAGTGTTTTCACTTAGGAGCGCAGAGGGTGCTGGTGCCAGTAAGCACTGACTGCTAACCTGGAGGGCTGCAGTTCAAGCCCGCCAGCTGCTCCAAGGAAGAAAGATGAGGCTGTCTAGGCCCGTGAAGATGGACAGCCTTGGGAAGCCTGTCTAGGGTTGCTCAGAGTCAGAGCCACGTGATGACAATGTGCTTTTTGAGGGGTGGAGTTATTTTCCTTGGAAAGGTCAACCCGAATAAACCATCACTGCTGGAAACACAGGTCTCGGTGTCTTCTTGATCCTGGTGAATCGTGCACATTGCATATCGGGCCTGCTCTGCCTCCTGGAATCACCCTTACACAGGACAAGCTGCAAGTCAGGTCACTGGACAGAAATCTTTCATGCAGTGCAGCCTTCACTCCAGAATAAACATGCTAGGGAGCCTGGGTCGGGGCTGCTCTTCTAGGCTTGGTGGGCCCTGCCTGTGTCAGCCAGCACCGGGGGCCCCTGCCCTGCCTGCTTCTCCCTGGGGGTCCTGTTCCAGTGTGTGTTACATGGTCCCTCCATTCTCAGCAACTTTCCTAACGTCATCCGACCCTGAGACCATTGGACAGTTCCCGTGCAACGCTGGGGCTGTCGGGAAACTTAGGACCAGCCGTGGCTCTAACCCTTCCTGCTACTCCCAGGAGTGTGGGACGCAGGCTCTTGCCCTGGCGTGACCATGTGGGGACTCTGAGGAGGTCTGGGGACTGCTGAGAGGAGGGCCAGCGGGCGAAGGGCTTGCTACCTACCAGGGGAAAGGTGAGGTAGTCTCTCTCCAGTAAAGACTGACATCCTTGGAAACCCGATAGAGCAGTTCTCCTCTTGTCACATAGGGTCTGTATGCATTGGAATCAACTCAATGGCAGTTTGCTGCTTGTTTTCCTTGGGAGACTGCTGATGTCCATCCAATCTCCCTGGGATCAGAAGCACACCCAACTGTCCTGTGCTCTCAGATGCCCTAAAGCTACTTGTCCACCCTCTGGGGCAAGTCAGCACACACAGAAGCAGGACATGTTGTCTCAGACGCACACTGACATCTAAGCTCCCTTCCTTTCTCCACTGAAAGGAGTAACCACGTCCCGGTTGGCAGCACGTGGACTCTGACTCACAGCCACTCCCTGTGTGTCAGAGTAAAACCGCTGTCCTCCGTCGGGTTTTCATTGTCTGGTTTTTCAGAGTAAATGGCCAGACTTTTCTTCCAAGGTTCCTCGGGAGGTATGTGAACTTCCAACCTGTCAGTGACCAGCCAGCATGTTAACCAGAGGGCCACATGTTAATCTGTGGGCCACATGCGGCCTGCCAAGGATATTTGTCCAGGCCGCCGGGTATTTTTGCCCCGTTTTGTTTTTTACTTCAAAATAAGATATGTGCAGTGTGCATAGGAATTTGCTCATAGTTTTTTTAAACTATAGTCCGGCCCTCCAACCATCTGAGAGACTGTTTAAAAAGTTTGAGGACCCCTGATTAACCATTTGCTGATTAAGTCACCCCTTCCTGGGGTGCGGAGGTAGTGAGTTGGTCATAAGCATTGAACTTGTGACAAAGGTGGACTTCTTCCCCTTTCTTGCCAGTTTGATCCCCATCTCAGTTTCCTTTTTCATTTTTTTTCCATTTAAGATAAATTGATGCTACAGATAATTGTCTATCTCTCTGCAAAAGAGCCACTGTATTAAACGACGAGCCAGAGTGTGCCTCTGATGACACACGTGGGGTAAGATGACTTCCCATCTGCTAGCTGGTGGGACTTCCACCACTTTCACATTTGTTCTGAAGCCTGTGGAACTGCTGCTGGCATTGGAGGCATGATTACAATATAACCTCGACAAACTCCTTCTCTCTAGCACCAGGTATTACCCTTTAGTAGCAACAAAGGGACCTGTTAATAAAGCTTTTTCTAAAATAGTTACATAAAGGTATTAAATCATATGTGACATCATTAGGGCAATTGTTTCTATGCCGAGTTCTCTGCTCTGAATAGCTGGTTAAAACCTGCTTTATATATCTTATGATGAAAAAATATTCATTTTTATATATAGCATTTGTCAACATCCATTCTAATAACTTTGTCATTATTTTTCTTGACCCTAATGCCTGCTCTTTGGAAGGGATGTGCGTTTAGAAGGCTCTCTGGTGGCGTTGTGAGTTAGGGAGTGGGCTGTAACTACGAGGACAGTCAACTCGTCCAGTCGCGCTGGGGGACAAAGACAGGCCCAGGAAGAGGGACCGCCCGGGAAACGCCAGCTAGGGTGCCAACGAGTGCAAATCCACTCTATAGGGCAGTGTGCTTTGAAAACAATGTTCAGGGTGTTTGACTCACATCACCTGTGTGAAATCCAACACTTCACCCACAAGTACTTCATCCCTTCTCCAATCAGTCTGTATCGATAAACAACTCCTGCCTTCCCAATTCTCAGCAAAATTGGCAGCACGAGACAGTAGTGATCATTGTTATTTTCATGCTTTTTAAAGAATTAAAAGCGCGTACTTTTTCATCCTTCCCTGGAGGAAGGAGTTTTGGTGGCATTGTGGGTTGTGAATTGGGTTGCTTAACCACAAGGTCAGCAGTTGAGGGCCACCAGCTGCTCTGGGGGAGAAAGAGAAGGTTGTTTGCTCCTGTGAAGGGTTACAGTCTTGGAAATTCCCTGGGGTGATTTTACCCTGTCCTTTTGAATGGATGGCAGCCAGCGGGTGGCTTTTTGGATCTGGTAATCCCATTGTATAGTGTCTGTGTCTCTAAGATCTTTCCTCTTTTCAGCGCCTGCCACAATCCTCACTTAAGTATTTCTTCATTGCAGTCACTCAGCAAATATTTAGTGAGCATTAAAACCAGGAGCTGCCCTCATCTGAATTCACCATAGTTACTGTAACCTTAGGTGCATTAATTGTGGTTGTGAATCTGCTCAAATTCAGTCTTGAAGTCTAATCCAAACACAACATTAATTTTTTTCCCTAACTGAAACCCCCTCTACAACTTTCATATTCCATCAGTCTTTCGCCCAGTGATTTGAACCAGTGGCCTGAAACCCAAATCAGGAACATGCCCAGTGGACTTTACTTATTTTTAAATCTTTTTTTTCCTTACGAAGTGAAGTTTTTAACTGATTTATTATAATTTTATTGTTTCAAGTAACCAGCTTTATTGGGAAGTGAAGTCTGCCGGGCTACTCTAAAATAATGAGTAGCCCCAACATAAAGAAGATCATGGACAGATAGACTCTCGAAGGTGGAGCCTGGTGGCTAGGGGTGGGAGAGCACCACGTAGCTTCCTGATAGGCAGGTTTGGATGAGGCAGGTGATGCTGCTCTGGGAAGGTGTGGGGGTGGAGAGGTTGAGCGGGAAGCATGGAAATGAGCTGCTTGAAGCTTACATTCAGCCAGACCTGTTATTCCTGCTTTTTGGTAATGGGAATGGGGCTGAAGATCCCATCCTTTGTAACCACATCCTGCTGGACCAAGGTGGTGACAGCTGTGTAGCTGTTCTGTCGTGGCAGCATCAGGTGAGTGCTGTAGGGGTTGATAGAACCAGCTCTATACAGCTCCGTGTCGGTTTGATTGGTGAAGGCAGGCATGCGTTGCTGTTGCCGAGACGAGGATCGTTACCCTGGGCTCATGGTGGGTGATCTCCATTGGGGCCATTGACCTTGGGCATCGTCAGTCCTCTGTGGCCAAGCCATTAAGTTGGCAAAAGTTATCAAGGTCCTGGAGGATTTTAAAATCAAAAGAGCCGTTTTCTAGCCATTTTGAGTCATTGCCTAGTTTGTATTGAGGCCAGACCTTTCATGGTCTGAGGGTTAGTGAGATTTGAGCTCCTGAGGAGCATGACGGCCCAAGGTGGAGCATCCTCAAGGATCCAGATCCCAGAATCAGCTGGTGTGTCGATTTACTTTTGTTATTTAGTTATTCTCCCTCTTTAAAAAAAATATCTTTGCATTTTACTTCTGGAAGGAATATTAAGAGCTTCTCTTCATCAGGCCTTTCCTATGACAGGGAGTGCTCAACATTTAAGAGCCATACTCAGGCCCAGGACCTCTTCTTTGCTGGTTGGGGACACCATCACTAAGTGGAACTCTGAGCCCCAGCTGCACACCTAGCATTTTTCTCTTTATCACACACCCTTTGGAGTGGCCCTACCCACTCTCTCCAGCTCTGTTTCTTTTATTTATCAAGGAATATTTTCCATTATAAAAACAAACATTCCCTCCCGGTTCGATATCAGTGAGTCACCTTAGCTTAGCGTTTAGTACTTTGAATTCTGGAGATGGAAAACACCGATCCAAGGGATGTATTTGAAAGATATTTTTTGGACATATTTTTGATTGGACGGCCTGCTTCTCAGTAGAAATTTCAATTCATTCTACTCCACCACCACCACTTCCCTCACCCTTCTAAAATGCTTTAATCATTTTATCAAGAGCTACCGGTGATAACACAGTGTGCTAAGCAAACAAAACCAAATCACTGCCTTCAAGTGGAGTCTGACTCACAGATCTTTATAGGACAGGGTACAACTGTGCCTACGACTGTGTTTCTGAGACTGCAACTCTCCACTGCGGTAGAAAGTCTGGTCTTTCTCCTGAGGAGGGGATGGTGGTATTGAACTGCTGACCTTGTGGTTTGCACCCCAACACGGAACCGGTATGCCACTGAAGTAGGGATAAAAGTGTCTTAGGCCAAAGTTGAGCCAAGTTCAGTTGCATACTGATGCCTCCATTCTTGTTGTAGGGTTCAGAACCCCCAGGTCTCTCAATCCATACCCTTCCATCGTCTCCTGGCTCTTGTGAAAGGCTGGAAAATAAAGCTGTCACTGTGATTGTGTGTGTGACCAGGGTCGATTGTGTGCCAATCCCAGGAAAGAAACTGTTTCTAAATGAGATAGCTAATTGCAGCCCGTGGGCCAGTAGGTCACTAGTATGACAAACTGTTTAGAATTGTAAAAAGGAAAAAACATTTTTTAATTCATCAATTGTGGATCAAAGGAACGCTAGTGGTGCACATAGTTAAGCGCTGCTTACCTGGAAGTTGGTGCTTCCCACCCAGTCAATGGTTCCGGGAGAGAAAGACGTTAGGGTGAAGATTACAGCCAAGAAACCCTACTAGGCAGTTCTGTGACATCTCATGGAGTTGATATGAGTTGAAATTCACCCTGTGGCAATGACAGCATGCTTACATTAGCCCTGAGAGTACGCAGGCACCAAATAAAGCCCACAGATGAAAATTCTTACTGTGGAATTTGCATCTTTGTGAGGAGTTTCACTTTTTTGAGTATGTTTCTTAGGAAATTCTGTTTCTGGTGTGGTCTATTTATCAGCAGCATTTACTGAGCACATGTTATAATGCTGAGAACCCCTGCTAGCGCAGTGGGTACAAATTGGGCTGTGATCCCAAAGGCCAGCAGTTCGAGATCACCAGCCACTCCGCAGGAGAAAGGCGGGTCTTTCAACTCCATAAACAGTTACAGCGTCAGAAACTCCCGGGCCAGTTCTATCCTGTCCTATAGGGTTACAATGAGTTGGCATCGACTCGATGGCAATGAGTTGGGAGGTTTTTTTAGTGTCCTAATGCTTAGCAAGCCCTGGTGGTATGGTGGTTACGCATTGGACTGTGAACCACAACATCATCAGTTCAAAACCACCAGCCACTCCTCAGGCAAAAGACTAGACTTTCTGCTCCCTTAAAGACTTGCAGTATTGGAAAACCCACTATGAATCAGCATCGACTTGAGGGCAGTGAGTTTTTATTACAATGCCTAAAGAGTCCTGGTGCCACTGTGGGGGAAATGTGAAGACGCCTAACCACAAGCTTGACCACCTTTGGGCGGAAGATGAGGCTATCTAGTCCCATTAAGATGTTTTTCCTCTGGCTTTTTATTGTGAGTTAGGTGGGGGTTTACATTTCAGATCATCATTTTTGTATCCAACAACTTAAGCAATTTAACCATGCACTCTTCTGCTTTCCCTTCGCTCCCTTCCCCTGCACCCCGGGAACCACCAAAGTCAGTTTCTTTTGGTATGAAATCCTGTAGCTTAATTTCTTCCCGTATAACAGGGATCTCAGGCAATATTTGGCCTTCAGTGATTGACGAACTTCACTCAGCATGATGTCCTCCAAATCCACCTCGGTCATCAGTAGTTTCACATGATGTGTTACAGCCTTGGAAACTCCCTATAAGGTTCGTGACTGGCCCAGTGCCCGGGGGCTATTACAACGCCTTAGGATGAGACTTGGTTCAGGTGTTTCTGTTGACTTGGCTCACTGAGCCCTCACCATCCCACTAAGCAAGTTGGTGAGCAAATAATCAGAAGGGAACTCATTTGGCAGAAAGAAGTCCGTGGAGAGTGCCCCAAAGGACGACCTAGACACTTATTAACTCCCGTGTGGCGAATAAGTTGTTTATTTCATAAAAGGTAGGTGACAACAGCCAAGTAATAAACACAGCTGGAATGGGTGAATCGTAATGTATTACTGCTTCATTTGTAGAACAGTTTGGCAGCTACCTACTGCTGATATCTCAAGATAATAGTAATGAATTCTATTTAGAGAAATTCACCAGGAAAAAAAGAGTAAAGGCATATAGTAGCAAATTCATGTTACCCCCACTACCACACTATTTTTCCCTTTAGAAGGTAAAAATTGAAAAAAAAAAAGCCTGTTTTTTGTTCTCATATTCATATTCACTTGTAAAGGTAGTTTGTATGGGTAAAATACAAACATAAGCAGAATGATTGATTTCCACCCAACCTGACAATATGTCAGCCAAGTTGTAATCATGATATGTGAATGTGAAAAGGAATCTAAGGAGCATGGTGGTGGTGTAGGGTAAGCGTAACTACTAACTACAAGGTAGGCGGTTCAAACTCACCAGCCACACCTTGGAAGGAAGATGAGGCAATCTGTTCCCATTACAGCCTTGGAACCCATGTAGGATCCTAGCATTTGGACTCAACTTAGTGACAGTGTGTTTTTGTTTTGTTTTGTGGAAAAGGAATTAGGTCATTGCTACATTTTCCTCACAGTAAAAATTCCACCCAATGGAGCTCAAAACGTTTAGGGATGTTTCATTGGGACTGTTGTGGAGAACCTAGAAATAGGGATTTTAAAAGAAGGCACCTTCCATGATGCTTGGAGAAAGATTTTCAGAAGTTTCTGATGCACAAGGAAGAATAAATGTTCGGTTAACCTTATCCAGAGTCTCAGTGGTAGGGTGCTTTTAAAAAACAAACTAATAAATCTCACTGCCATTCAGTCCATTTCAACTCCTAGTGACCCCGTAGGACAGAGTACAGCTGCCCCAGGGGTGAGGGGGGTTTGAGACTGTAACTCTTTATAGGAGTGGGGAGCCTCATCTTTCCCTAGAGGAGTGGCTGGTGGTTTTGAACTTCTGACTTTGTGGTGAACAACCTAACCTATAACCCACTATATGACCAGGCACCTTGAAGCCCTGAATTCTAACACCATTGTGTAAGACAGAGGTGGGGACCTTTCCTCTGCCAGGGGCCATTTGGATGTTTATGACATCATTTGCAGGTCATACAAAATTAAGAGTTTCCAAAATTGGTTGTGACAATGACTGCACAACCCTTTTTGAAAGGACTGAACTATTGAATCGAATGATATGTGAAATAAGGCTCAATTTTTAAAAAGCCTGGTATACTTGGTGAAATATTAAATTTACTCACCCCTAGTGTGAGGGCTGGACCGGCTTCCCTTCGGTGCGGCGTGCGATGTTAGCTGACACTGATGATTCCGAGGGCCGTACGTGGCCCGGGGGCTGGACGTTCCCCAGCCCTGGTACAAGAGGACAGATGCGTGCGCCTACTGAAGACCGTGACACTGGGTGGGGGGGGGGGGGGTGGAATTGCCAGTGTTGAAATGGAAGCCTTTTTAGAGAAAAACTGTATTATTTAAATGAGGAGGGTAGTTGGAACGGCATAGAAATTGAATCACATCGTTCTCATGTCGTAACAGAATGAGACGCCTTGGATACAAGTCCATCGAAAGGCTAGACTTTGTTACACGGCCACAATGTGTCGATAGAGTAAGCTGCAGGATCATCGATGATCATTTGCAATGATTTCTTTCATTCTCCCGTCAGGGTTGAGAAGCTGTTTAAGCATCCCACGATGCTCATCTTCCCTGTTGCCCTGCTCCTTTGGGGTCCAGGAAGGCGCCTGCTGGAGTTGCGCTCTGTGCCAGGCACTTTCCATCTGCGCAGTAATCTATGGCGTGGTTACTGTGATGTTCCTGTTTTATGATTGAAAGCACTGAAGCTTAATGGGCTTCCGCCACGTACCATAGACAACAACATAATTCTAAGTAGCGGAACTGAAATTGGCCACTTCCTACCTGTATCTGCCCTGTTTCCAATCTCGCTTCTTTTCTTCCCTTCAGTTAGTGTGATGGATGGGAAACATGTCAAGGTGCTGAGAGTGAAAACCATTCTGTTTATTTAAACTCACAGTTTGATTTGATTTTTGGGCCTACCGCTTCATTCACGGGAAGAACTAAAAGGTGAGGCTGCGTTGGAAGTAATTTTCCTGACGGTCCTTTCGGAGGGTGGCATGCATGCTCCTTCAAAAGTGTGGGTTTTAGCAAAGGCTGTACCAAAGCAATACATGTTGGTGTTGATGAGGTTCTGAAGCCAGTCTTAGCAACAGTACCTCTCCTTAGAATCTGACCCAACATTTCACCTTCCTGACACAGAGCTGCTGGGGTCTCGGGGGTGAATGCATACACTCAGGAATAAGTGTCCTTAGAAAGAATGACAGTGACTTATATGTAACTCTAGACCTTGCCCTGTTCATTATGTGAGCGAGGCCACAGAGTAGAGCATTCATACGTCCCCAGCTCCCAAAGCCCCACAGGCGCCTGGCCTGTTCTCTGGATGTACTAGGGATTTCATAGGCATTCCCATGGAATGTTCAGCTTTCATCTTGCATGAATTTTTATCTTCCAGCACAGAATTTCCCTCTTTTGTGATTCAAGCAAGGTGCATGTATCATATGCACAGCCTCATGATCAGAGCCGATTGCAAAAGAGTTTCTAGAAAATACACAGGGGTAATGAATTGCAGCCTGTAATAGAGCTAGGATGGAGGCCGGGTGAAACATTAACAGGTCTAGGACCTGTGTTGAAAACTACTATTGAATAGTTTTGAGCATCTTCTGGATAATACAGTTATGTTTTTCAGAATCAATTTGACGTGTGTCACGTTTCCCTACGGTAACTGCTACCTCCCTGTAACTGCCAGGTCATCAGCCCGAGACTCCAGCCGCTCTGAGGGCGAACGATGCCATTTTCTGCCTGTGTCGAGAGTTACGGCCTCTGAAACGCCCGGGGCCAGTTCTAACCTGCCCTAGAGGGTTACCATGAGTCAGGATGGACTTGATGGCAGTGACTTGGGGTTTCATTGTTGTTTTTTTATTATAGCAAGGACCCCTGGGGTATAGTGGGGCATGGTTTGGGCTGCTAACTGTAAGGTCAGCCGTTTGAAACCACCAGCCACTCCGAGGGAGGAAGATGAGGCTTTCTACTCCTGTCACGAGGTGCACTCTCAGAAAGTCGTCGATCAGGAAGGGCCCCAACCAAGAGTGAGAGTACTAGTGCACCAGTGTAAGGGAGTCATTTCTAAGGACGGTAGCTGTCAAGTTGAGCTGCCACCAGAGTCACCTTGGCATCCTAAAGGAGCCCTTGGGTTACTCTCAGCACTGGGGACAAGACCCATTTTCTTCAGCACCGGAGCGAGCCTCTCATTGTTTGCTCCCCTCCTAGGCTGGTTTCAGGTTGAAATCCATTTTAGAGCTGTGCTCAGCACGTATGAATTGAAAATGGTGGGAGGACGAGGTGGTTTTTTGGCTTTGCATCTGGGCAAGAAAGTAGTCCAGGAACAAGCTTTCATTCATCAGCCAAACACACTGGATTTCTGTCTCACATTTCAGGGTGGGCCCGAAGGAGCCGTGTGGGTCCATGGAAGAATGAATTAGCATCCTGTTCCAAAGGTGCTGGTCCCTTCTGAGTCACTTCACCTTGAATGCCCTGCCTTTGCAGCAGCAATGACTCGAATGTTAGAACGGTTGTACATGTGGAAAAATACATAAAGCTTCAGCATTTCGCCCACTGACCTTACATAAATAAATGCACTCATGTTTCTTAGCCTGGCTTCTCCGAAGAAGCAAACAGAGAACCATCTATAGATGTACAATTAACCCTGAAACAACACAGTGTCACCTGCATGCGCCCATGTGTATGCCAGTGTCTTCTTGTCAGTGCCCCATGACGCTAGTCCTCTCCGCGTGAACAGCGTCCCTCCAGTGCACTGTCTAGCACATCAGAACGAGGGATCTCCCACAGTCCTCGGGTGGTTTTCGGGATATTTAGTGCAGGGCTGTCAACCTGGAACAACTCCAGGGGACTGACACGAAGTGCAGCAAACAGAAAACCTAGGACATTTCGTGAAGGCATGAAATTCTAGCCCTGCTTGAGAAACAAACACCTTTTAGCTTGTCCTGAAAAAGGCAGGAGATGATATGCATACCATACAAAGTACATGTAAATCAGCCGTCTATATTATATGTAAGGCTGCCCATCAACAGCAGGCGATTCGTATGTCAGTTGGGTGGGAGCCAAGAGTTGTGAATGGATTTTCAACGGAACCAGGGGTTGTGGTCAGTTAATACGGTCCTTCTAGCAGCACTTCCTTAGATGATGTATTATGAGCAAATGAACAGGATTCAGGTGGGATTAAGTCCTGACCTTAGTAGAGGATGCGGGCCAAGTCACACCCTTTGTTTCCTCTGGGTATGGTTAGGTAAAAGACCAGCTACCCCTCCATTGAAGCCATTCTTCTGTATGTAAGAGCCATTTGGGACCAAGAGAGAAATCCCAGGACCACTCGAGCCCACTCGAGCTCTCTCTACTCGAGCCCACTCGAGCTCTCTGACTGAAGCCAACACTAGAGACACCAGAGGCTGTGGCCCAGAGACTGTGGGTGAGGGCCATGAGCCAGGGTAGCAGGAGAGGCCGAGGCTAGGGACCTATGAGACAGAACAGATGAGCAGAGTTGAGACAATGGAACTGTGAGGCAGAATGACAGGTGGGCTTCTTGACCCAAGGAGATAGAAGCCAAGGGACCACGTGGCTCAGAACAGAGGCTGAGGACCAGAGAGAAACGTGGTTGCTGACTGAGAGGAGGTGTTGTGGTGGACCAATGGCTGTATCCTTCCTGTTGACCGATCCTGACTTGTGGTAACCTATGAACTTTCCTAAAAAAAAAAAATAATAATAAAACCCAGAATTTTGAGTTTTGTCTGTGAGTCTGTATGGTCATTGCAATTGATCGTCGCACCTACCATTTGATGTAGAGTACCAAGGGAGGAACAGTTGATGTCAGAGTAGGTAAAGACATAAGGAAGGTAGAGGCGAGTCTGCCCCCTGCCTCGTGGCAGTAGAGGAGCCAAAGAAGATCAGAAATGGCCACCTTCCTGCCTCTTTTCACAGCACCCTTAGATTGTTCAAGGGGCATGTACAGTGTCTATATATGGCTTATGTGGATGGAAACGTTGGAAATTTCCACATCCATAGGACATGCGTCAGACTTTTCCAGACCGGTGGGTACAAGAAAGGAGGAAGCCAAGATCAAGTCAGCCAGCAAACTGCTGTTTCATGGATGCGGAGGCAGACAAATGCAAAGAAGACAGGGAAAATGGGAAGGCTTCTGACTCTTGCAGAGCTTGAAGAGATCGATGAGTCTCAAGATCAGAAAGTAAGGTAATTTACGTAGCAGATGTGTGCCACGTCCTTGAGGAAGCCTTGACAAGTGATTAACTGCTCCCATCCTGGAGGATCATTACATAATTACATAGCTGCCAAACCACTAGCCACCATTGCTCAGCCTGGTTTGACACACAGCCTTAGCTCTCACATTGTGTAATCAGCACTCAGATTGAGCAACGGAAAACTACCCGAGCCCCAGAAGCCCCTTCCCGTTGTTGCCTTTGTCTCCTAAGTTAACTATCCTGGTTGCTCATAACATGAACCAGTGTGGCCTGCTTTTGCTTTATATCAATGGAGCCCTGCATTGTCGACTCCTTTACATAAGTTTTCGGAGAGTTGTATTGTTTGCGCGTAGTTGGAATGTGTGCCTTCGCTTTGCTCCACAGCAGCGAGTCTCAGTATGTTGTGTGTGAGTGCAAGGGCCGAGTAAATTGCCCTCCTTACACAAGGAACTTCTGGCAATGTTGGGGGACATTTTTTGTTGTGGCTGTTCTTGTAACTAGAGGATTGTGTTGCCAACTGCCCTTCCATGCATGGGGCAACCCCTAACAACAAAGAATTTTCAGAGTCAAAATGTCAACAGTGTCATGTTAAGGAACCCCGTTGTACAGTATTCAATCAAGTGAACATGCCCTCCGCGTGGACATTCTTGGTTATTCACAGCTTAGCCCATGCTTATTACAGTCTCCTCAAAATAGAGTACCATTTTGACCTTTAGAATAACACAGAGGAAATGGATGGTTCTGGTGTAGCTTCTTCCTCTGTTGCTCTAGTCTAAGTGAATTATTGGGCCTTAGATGGCAGCTTGCAAGCTTTTAAAACCCCAGGCTGCGTAACAAAATGGGAAATGGAACATATGCATGAAACAAATTATTAGGCTAATTAACCGTGATGTTCCATGAAACCATGACCCTAAGCATATAAACCAAGGAGCTAAATCCCATGAGGTGTTTGGTTGAACTAAGAGGGAAGACATAAGTACTAAACACATTATTAGACCAGTTAATTGGGATGTCCCATGGAACCATGACCCTACACATTTCAAACCGATGAACCAAATCCCATAAGTAGGCTTAGCAGCTAGTTGTTTTTGGTGTTTGGGTGGTCGTTGTCATAAATATAAATAACATACAACTTTTTATATGTATATAACTTACTGACAGTAATTAAGTAATTGTGCAACCTTACCTTAATCAATGTGATTTCTCTGGTACCCTTTTTACCTCTTCCCACCTCCCCTTAGTAACTGCTAATAAACTCTGGTCTTTGTACACTTGCATTTTCTTGCCTTTTCATGTGAGATCACACAGTATTTGTCCTTTCTGATTGACTTCTTTTGATCAGCAGAAGACTTCCTTTCTCCTGCTGGCTGGGCAATATCCCCTTGCATGTCTGTACCATATTCTGTTGATCCCTTCATCTGTTACCTTTCAGCTATTGCTGAAATGAACATTGGTGTACAAGTGTCTTTTTGAGGCTCTGCTCTAAGTCTTTGGGGTCTAAACTTAGGAGTGGAATTACTGGATCATATGGTAGTTCTATTTTTAACTTATGAAAGAACCCCCACGCTGTCCCCACAACAGCTGTATTATTTTTCATTCTCTGCCATTAGCAAGAGTCTCAATTTTCCCACATCCTCATTGACATTTGTTATTTTCTGACTTTTTTTTTTTTTTATCAAAGCCTCATGGGTTTCTTCCTGTGGCTTTATTTGCATCCCTTGAATGGCTAATAATACTCAACAGTTCTTGATGCATATGCTGACCATTCAAACAACAACTGTTTTTCTAAAATGCCTAGTCAAGTTATATTCCCAATTTATGATTAAAGTATTTGTTTTCTTGTTGTGAAGTTGTTGCAGTTATAGATACATATTACTTATATGTGGTTGTTGGTAGTGTATTTCTCTTTCTTTCCTAACCCTTCTCAACTTTGTCCTTAGGTAAATGCTGGCACTTTGGTCTCAAATGGTTGGTTTTTGGTTTTGTTTTTTTTTTCGGTTGGTTATTCTAAGGTGTGTGTATCTCCCTAGTATTATTGTTCCTCTGATTGACCTGCTTAATGTGTGCTTCAAAACTGAGTCATGAGGATGAGTTCATTTCCAGATCAGAAGGGTAAATAGAGCCATAGTCTTCGAGGTTGTACCAGTCTAATAGTTGTATGGTTTTTTAGCTTTGTTCTGCATTTCTCCCACTTTATTCAGAATATTCTCATGCGATCCCTTTCAGAGTAGTTGGTAGCGGTGGCTAGGAACTTTCTAGTTTGGGGTCCCAGGCCATGCAGATGGATGTTCATGTAGTATATAAATCCATTGGACTAGTTCTCTTTATGTGTCTCCTATTTTCTTCACCACTCTTTCTTTGCCAATGCCTTTTGATGAACAAAAGTTTTCATTTGTATGAGGTCCCATTTATTTATTTTGTTTTTTGCTGTTTTTGTCATAAGAAAGAGCTTCAAAAACATTCATGAATAGGGGAATTAACTGCACTCTGACTGGCTCATTTCCTCCCTGCGACCCTTCCGTAAGGGGATGTCCAATTGCCTACAGATGGTATTTGGGTCCCCACCCCACACTCCCCCTCATTCCCAATGATATGATTTTTTTGTTCTGATGATGCCTGATACTTGATCCCTTTGACACCTCATGATCACACAGGCTGGTGTGCTTCTTCCATGTGGGCTTTGTTGCTTCTGAGCTAGATGGCCGCTTGTTTACCATCAAGTCTTTAAGACCCTAGATGCTATATCTTTTGATAGTGGGCACCATCAGCTTTCTTCACCACATTTGCTTATGCAATCCTATCGGGGAGATGAGCACACAATTATATGATTTTTTTGTTCTTTGATGCCTCATAACTGATCCCTTCAGCACCTCGTGATCGCACAGGCTGGTGTGCTTCTTCCATGTGGTCTTTGTTGCTTCTGAGCTAGATGGCCGCTTGTTTACCTTCAAGCCTTTAAGACTCCAGATGCTATATCTTTTGTTACGCGGGCACCATCAACTTTCTTCACCACATTTGCTTGTATACTCGCTTTGTCTTCAGCGATTGTGTCGGGAAGGTAAGCATAATGGAATGCCAGTTTAATAGAACAAAGTATTTTTGCATTGAGGGAGTACTTGCGTGGAGGCCCAATGTTCATCTGCTACCTTAATACTATAAATGCCCTTTGTCTCCTAGCACTTTCCTCTATTTCCTTTTAATTTCCTCTTGTCCCATTATCACGTCCAGCCTTCATTTGGGTTTCGGTAATTCCTCTTGGTTACATTACCCTTGGTCACACCCTACCAAGCCTCCTACACTCTCCTCACCACTGATTTGGGTCACTTGTTGTTCCCTTGTTCCTGGGATTGTTAACACCACATCCTTTCCCCCAACCTCCCCCTCTCCCATGACCCCCCAGGATTGTCGGTCCCGTTGTTTTCTCCTCCAGAGTGTTTATCCACCTTGCTTTCCTCCCACCTCCCCCAACTATCATGATCCCAATTCTACCTTACAAATCTGGCTAGAACAGAGGATGTACACTGGTAAAGATAGGAACTGGAAACACAGGGAATCCATGACAGATGATCCCTTCAGGACCAGTGGTGAGAGTGGATGGTTGGGTGGAAAGGGGGAACTGATTACAAGAATCTACATATAACCTCCTCCCCGGGGGGACAGACAACAGAGATGTGGGGTGAAGGGAGATGTCAGATGTGACAAAATAATAATTTATAAATTATCAAGGTTCATGAGGGAGGGGGAAGTGGGGAGGGAGGGGGTAAAATGAGGAGCTGATGCCAGGTGCTTAAGTGGAGAGCAAATGTTTTGAGAATGATGAGGGCAATGAATGTACAAATGTGCTTTACACAATTGATGTATGGATGGATTGTGATAAGAGTTGTATGAGCCCCCAATAAAATGATTTATTTAAAAAAGAAGAGAAAAATTCTGGCTGAACAACACACAAATAAATGAACAGATGGATGGACTGGAGTGTAGTGGGAAATAAAACTGGGAGGAATTTGGGTCTGGGAAAAAAAGAAAAGAAAAAGGAAATTAAAAGATAGTAGAAGTTTTAAGTGCACTGTTTGAAGTCCCCTGCATCAGCTGATCCATTGCTGACCATCAGACTTGGTAGCATTGCTCATGCTTGTTATAAAGCTTTCCTGGTTTAGTTTTTGCATTTAGTTCCTCAGTCCATGTTGAATTTGTTTTATGTATGGTGTGAAGAATAGATACTATTTTATCTTTCTTCACAAATTTACAGAACTCTTTATTGAAGAGACGCTTCCATCCCTATCAGTTGGGCTCAGCACCCTTGTCTTCACACCAGTTTACTATAGCTGCGCAGTTAGATGCGGGGCCTCTTGCCGTTCTCTATAAAATTGAGAGTTGTTTTTTCTATTTCTGTAAAGAATGTTGTTGGAATTTTTATTGGGATTGCCTTTAATCTACAAATAACTTTGGGCAATACAGATACTTTACCAATATTACGTCTTCCAATCCATGAACACAAAGCATCTTTCCTTTTATTTAAGTCTTCTTTAATCATCTTTTCCCACAGTGTTTTTTTTTAATAATTTTATTAGGGGCTCATACAACCCTATTTTTAAAAAACATTTTATTAGGGACTCATACAACTCTTATCACAATCCATACATATATCAATTGTGTAAAGCACATCTGTACATTCTTTGCCCTCATCAATTTCAAAGCATTTGCTCTCCACGTAAGCTATTTGCGTCAGGTCCTCTTTTTTTTCCCTCCCCGCTCCCCCCTCCCTCATGAGCCCTTGATAATTTATAAATTATTATTTTGTCACCCTACAATGTCTTATAGTTTCCATTTCAAGTCCTTCATGTCGCTGTTTAGATTTATTCCTGGGTATTTTGTTTTCTTGGATGCAATTGTAAATAGAATTGTTTCCCTAGATTCCCTTGCAGATTTCGCATTGATGGTATGTAGGAATACAACTAATTTTTGTATCCTTATACGCCGAAATGGCCAAATTCTTCTATTAGCTCTAGTACGTTTCTTGTGGATTTTTAAATTTATAGTATCATATCATCTAACAAGGAATCATTTTCCTTCCTTTTTAATATGAGTAACTTTGGATTATTTTATGGCCTCTTTTCTCTGGATAGGATTTCCAATACAATACTGACTACAAGTGGTGAGACTGGGCAACTTTATCTTGTTCCTGATTCCCAGGGGGGAAGCGCTCAGTCTTTCTCCCACTGAGTATAATGTTGACGGCTGGATTTTCACCTATGCTCTGAATCACAATAAAGATTTCCCTTCTTTTCTGATCTTCTCTAGGTTTTATCAAGAAAGGGTGTTGGATTCAACCAAATACTTTTTCTGCATCCATAAAGATGATCATGCATTTCTTTTCCATTGTTTTATTGAGGTGCTGTATTACATTGATTGATTTTCCAGTATTGAACCATCTTTGTATCCTTAGAATAAATCCCACTTAATCATGGTGGTTTCAATGTCTTGTTGAATTCTGTCTGCTAATATTTTGTTGAAGACTTTTGCTCTATATTCATAAGCGATCTCTGCTTGCAGTTTTTCTTTCTGTAATGTCTTTATATGATTTGAGTATCAGGGCAAAGGCTGCTTCTAAGAATGAATTAGGGCCTGTTGTGTAATCCTCTACTTTCCCAAGCACAGTATCTTTGTCCTTGGATTAGTCCCTTCCAATAACACATCTAACGGACATGAGATAAGGTTTTGACATCCTCAAAACTAAGGAATATGCTAGTTTTAATTCTTCCAAAACAGATTTATTCATTCTTCTGGTCGATCATGGTAGATGTCATTTTCTTCACCAACTCCACCAATCAGAGACATCACTCTGTCTTCCTTCTTCATTGTCCAGCTTTCATATGCATGTGAGGTGATTGAAAATCCCTGGTTTGAGTCAAGCGGGACTCTAGTCATCACCTTTTTGACACTTTAGAGAGCTCTTCTACAGCAGATTTACCTAGTGCGATATGTCATTGGATTTCCTGACTCTTCTATCAATGGGCATTGATTGTGGCTGCAAGTAAAATAGAATCATTGACAACTTCAATTTTTTCTCCATTTATCATAAAGTCGGTTATTGGTCTAGTGGTGAGGATATTTCTTTTTTATATATTAACGTGTAAACCATACTGAACACTACAGTTTTTGACCTGCGAGTCCTGTTTGCATTCAGTAAGCACGCTGCGTCATCTGCATGTTGCAGGTTGACAATGAGCCTCCCTCCCTTCATGATGCTGCGTTCTTCCCATAGCCCAGCTCCTTGGGTTACTTGCCAGCCTCCAGATGAAAGGATATGACCTTGACACACACCTTTCCTGATTTTACACCATGCAGGGTATCTTCTTGTTCTGTTAAGAGGGCTGCTTTTAATCTGTGTACACATTTCACATGAGCACAATTAAACATCCTAGAATTCCTATTCATTGCAGTGTAGCCAGTAGTTGAACTGCACAGTTGAATGACTGTACATAGTCACTAAAGCACAGATAAACATGCTTTGGTATTAAGTGTTCTCAGCCCAAATCCTTCTGATATCAGCAATGATATCTCTTATTCACATCCTGTTCTACATCTGCCTTGAATTTCTGGCAGCCTTCTGTTGATGTCCTGCTGCAGTTACTTTGAGTGATCTTTAGCACACTTTTGTTGAATATAATCTAATGGCCTTGTTTGATCGTTTCTGCATTCTATTGGATCTTCCCTTTTCTCCCTCAGCTTTAATGACATGTAATTCACATGTCATATAATTCAATAGTTCAGTCACCTCTTTTAAGGATGGGCACAAGTACAGAGACCTGTTCCTGAGTTGACCAGGGAGCTCTCTTTCTAATTTATTGGCACAGACAGGTGAATGCTTCCAACATTATATCCAGTTGTTGAAACATTTCACTTAGTGTTCTGTCACTTCCTGGAGTCTCGTTTCTCACGGATGCCTTCAGTGCACCGTGGACGTCTTCCTTCAGTGTCGTGGATTTTCTTCTTCTGTTTTTCCTTCCAGTTGTACTGACGTTTGATTCATGTACTATACAATTTAATGGTTTGAATATATTATAAAGCAATTGTGCAGTTATCACCACCATCAGTTTTAGAACATTTAAAAACTTTTTGCCTCATTGTTATTAGCTCCCCATTTCCCCCAACCTTCCCTGCCAGAACCCTAAGAATATGTTAATCTAGTTACTGTCTCTATAGATTTACCAATGCTGGATTTCATATGAAGAAAATCATACAAAACAGCAGATGATATTAAATTTTAGCCTAATTATATCTGCATTCATTTACTTTCTCACGCTCTCTCTCTCTGAGGGCCAGGCGATATCCTAGTCAGTGGTTTAAGAAAATTCAATAGAGGCTTATTCCCTGTGAGGACTCTGTAAATGGTTGTTTGGATTTTCACTGCCATCCAAAGCCTTCTGCAAACTAGGGTGCCGAGAATGTAAGCTCTAACACAATTCCTTCCTATGCTCTTGTATTTTATTATTTATAACCTTAGTGTGGTAATTACATAATTTCATGCCAACTTGAAAATTTATAAAAGTATAGGGTTGGTATTCAACCTGTCAATCAGGTCACAGACTGATGCCTCCTTGTGGGTGTGGCCTTCTCATAAGGAGGGCCCTGGGAACCTTCCCTCTCTCTCTCCTTTCACCTTTCTGCTGGCAAGCCACTCTGAGACCTGCCAGAGGCCTGGCGATGTTACTACTGCTATTGGATCCACAGGACTCTGGACCCATCATATTCCAGTGATATTCCTGCATTCTGCATCATTGAGCATGACTGCGCGGGTCTAAAGAGGGACTTAAGGACTACTATTGGACTTAAAGACTTGCGTTGAACTGGGTTGGGATGTTTTCTCTATATATAATTACTTCTTGATATAAAACTCTTTCTTACTCATAGATGAGTGTCACTAGATTTGTTTCCCTAGTCAACCCATCCTAACACACCTAGGATCACACAAGACAGGCTGGTGTGCTGCTTCTGTGTGTACCTAACTAACAACTCACTTAGATGGCTGCCAGTTTCAAGACAAGCTTTTGAGAACGAGATGCTATTCTTTCTGACTTGGGGGTACAATCTTATTTTTTCACCTAATTTTGCTACAGCACCCCTATCTTTAGTGGTCACTTCAGGAGGGTAAATATGAAGCAGGGTATGATCATCAGAATGGATTGTTCTTAGGTTAGGGCTTATGGTTCAATTTCAGCTCAAAATTCACTCATATATCTAAGGTATATATATATATATATATATATATATATATATATATATATATATATATTCCTTTTCCAGTTTAATAGCAACATTATCAGCTCTTTGAGAGAAAATATAAGTGGCCTCTATAAAGCTTTTGGTAATTCTAATTATAGTATTTTTTTCATTTACCTTTTTCCCAACAGTTTTATTGGCCTATAATTCACATGTCATACAATTCAATAGTTCCATCACAACAAGAAGAGTTGTACAATTATCATCGCAATCAGTTTTAGAACATTTTCTCCTTTTGTGTATTTATTAGCTCCCCATTCGCATCCCAACCTCCCCTACCACATCCCTAAAGAATCAGTCCAGTTACTGTCACTATAGAGTTACCTATTCTCAATTTCGTATACAGAAAAACATTAAGAAATAAACAACACACAAAACTAAAGAATAATGAAGTAAAGCAGATAAAAACCTCAATTGAAAAGAAAGCAGAAAATATTAAAAATGATCATAAATTTGCGTGGATCATCAGGGAAATCAAATGAGAGGGTGCTAAGTTTTACCCTCGCTGCATCTGCAACAATCCGCTGTCCAATGCATGCTGCATGTTAGCAAGGCTGGTCACAACCCTGGTCCACAGTCAGAGTATCTTATAACCACTGGTATAGAATTTAAAATACTGATGTGTGTGTGTGGTAGGATATGGGTGGGGCTGAGGTGGGGTTCTGGGAAAAGTGAGGGTTTGGGGTAAGGAGTGAAAAAAGGGGGGGAAAGGGTGCATTCTCCTCCCTGCCAGGCCATCGACAAAGGGGTCTTGTCAACAGGCTGGAAAGGTTGCTGAGGGGCTGTCCGGAGGAGATGGTTTCCCTGTCGAGCATGGTGTGGCCCCAGGTTACAGTTCCTCTAAGTCACCTCATCAATGCCTTCCATTCACGAAAACATGTACTGATTTGTGTCAGTGCATCTGTTCCCTAAAACCCACATCGTGATGTGGTTTCTGAGCACGAGGCCCCCAGCAGCAAAGGGATCTTGTACAGTCTGAATAAAAGATGAGACAGCTCGGTCAACTCAGAGACAGTTTACTGCCCGGATTTTTAAAGGCAAAAATATTCTTCCCCTTGGCACGTATCTCAGGTCTCTGCGCAGTCCTTCTTTGAAAAAGAGGATGATGATTTAGATGGATTTAGTACTTGACATGCCTCTTGTTTATACAGACAGCATCCAAGAACTCTTCAAAGCTTTTGTTCAGATCTTCAGGACCGGCCAGTGTTTCTCCAGATACGATGCAGGGACATGCGTCAGAGTTTAAATTGTGAACACTAATTTGTAGGGGGCTATAGAGGACAACGGGAGCCCAGTACCCAGCTGCAGAATGTCGAGTCAGATTAAGTCTCTGGCAGCTCCCGCAGGCGAACGAGTGGAAGAGCTTTTCTGTCAGAGAGATCATTGTAACCTTGATTATGGTGGATTGAACTATGGTCAAATATGGTACTTGGGCAGTTGACCTCCTTCTTGACCCAACCTGAATTTGTTCTAGGGTTAAATATATCTCGTTTGTTCCACCACAGAAACTTCTCCTCTGGATTTTTTTAAATATTGTTGATGACCTTTTAGTTCTTTCTCTCTATTTTTATCTTTATAACATTAGTAGTAGTTTTCTTCTTACTGTTTTTGTTTTGATTTTTAGCTTTCCCAGTTTATGAAGCACAGAAGGAGTGGATGCTCAGAAACAATAACTGATGCAATGGTTTATCTGGGATGGGGGTGGGGTGAGGGGTAGGATGAGGGGAATCCAAGAGCAAACAATGAACTCAGGAGAGGGGAAGGCAGCACCAGAATGGATTGTGATGACGTTACATAGAACTCTTTTTAAAAGCAACTTAATTATGGAAGTTGTATGCTATGTGAATTTTATATCAAGAAGACTACTTAAAAAAAGGAAAGAAGCCAAAGTTGACCACTGGTTGCCATGGGTGACAGAGGAAGAGTTGCGCTTGAGGGCACTGAGTGTATGCTTATGGCGGTGGAATTATGTGAAAAGGCTCTTAGTAATGGCTGTACAGCATGAGGAGAAGAATCAGTGGCATTGAATTATTCGTGTAGAAGTTACTGAGTTGGAGAATGTTTTGTTGTGTGTATTTTTTGCCACAATTAAAAGAATAAAGAACAATGAGTACAAGGAAGAGAAAACTGTTCTATAATTCATTGTGGCAATGAGAGCACGACTCCTCTTGATAAGATCGAACTATTGAATTGTATGATTTGTGTGTAAAAAAACTGTTTAAAAAAGAAAACAAAAATCCTTATAATATCAATAGAAATGGAGAAAACATGGAAGGATTATTGAGGATTAGCAAAACATTATCAAGATTTAATTTTACTTGGATCCAGAACCAATGTTCATGGAAGCAGCAGACGAGAATCAAAGGGGCTAGCATTTGGAGAGCATTGGAAAGTGGACGATGGCAGATGTAGTTAGGTTAAAATTTAGCACCTTGTCATTTGATCTCACTTTGGACCCATTTTAAAATTGTTCTAATTTTTTATATTTTCTGGTTTCTTCTCTGTTTTATTTTGTTGTTTTTGTAAGGTTTGTTGACCATTTGTTTTGTATTTTTGTATGCTTTTCGGTGTATGAAATCTAGGATGTATCAATCTATAGGGACAGTTGCTAGATTAATGTTTTCCTGGGAGTTTGCAGGGGAGGTTGGGGGAAACGGGGAACTAATAACAAGAAGCACAAGAAAAAAGACTATGTTCTAAAATTGAATGGGTAATTATTGTATCTTGATACGATTGGATTTTTGACTTGTATGATATGTGGATTATATCCCAATAAAACAGTTTGGGGGAAAAGTTTAAAAAGAAAGAATTTAAAATACTATTGTAATAAGGAATATTTACATTGGGAAAGCTCTTTTAGATTAAAATACATGGGATGCTTACATATATATTTTAAAAACTTAAATCACTGAATCCTGCATAAGAGAAAACTGAGGGTTAAACGCAGGGCACAGCGTTGAATAACACTCATTCACTGTGGCAGAACTACAACTGCAGAATTAACACATGTCTGAGAAAGCTAAGAAAATATGAAAGCACTAAAGTGTCATAGATTTTGGATCATGTCTTACCTCTCGAAGTGGCTGAAAGTCCACCAATTCATTTTGGTACAGGAACCCCGTGGCTCCCTGGCATCTTCTTTTGAGGCTTGCTGTACCCTTCAATGTTTGATCCATAGAGTCCTGTAATATTGAAACCCGAGACTTCATCTGTCTCCAGGTCTGAGAAATGGAAGCATGTCTTTCTTCAGCTCTTGTGAGTGGCCTTTTGGTTTCGTCCTGTATGACATCCTTGACGTCATCCCACAGCTCCTTTAACCACGAGCGATCCACGTGTCAAATCTGTTCTTGAGGTACTCTCTAAATTCAGGGGGGACCGACTCAGGGCTGTACTTTGGCTTTGGGGGTTTGTTTTCGTTTCCTGCAGCTGCAATTTGAACCTGAGCTGTTGGTGGTGTGTTCCATAGTTGGCCCCTGGTCTTTTGCTGACTGGTGATATTGTCCTCCTCCCGGTTTCTTTCCACAGATCCAGTTGATGTGATTCCTGGGTATTCCATCAGGCAAGGTCCACATGCACAGTCACTATTTATATTGGAGGGGTATTTGCAAGGGAAAAGTCACGGGTCTTGCAAAATTGTATCATTAACTTTGGGGCATTGTTTCTGCAATTTAGGGTATATTTCTACCTGATGGTTTTTCATTCCAGAAAAAACAAACAAAACACCCCAATTGCCAATGAGTCAATGTCAACTCATAGCGACCCTTTAAGGTAGAGTAGAAGTAACTCTGTGAGTTTGAGATTGTACCTCTACTCTTTACTGGATAGAAAGTCCAGTCTTTCTCAGAAGGAGCAGCTGGTGGTTTTGAACTGCTGACCTTGGAGTTAACATCCCAGCTCATGACCACTATGTCACCACTCTGAAGAGTTACAAACCCACAGGGACAGTTCTCCTCTATCCTGTGGTGTTTCTATGAGTCATATTTGACCCGATGACAGTGAGTTTGCATTTCAGTCACCAGTAATTATCAGTGTATCTTGATTGTATAGCTAATCAATCATCGTTTGAGTGGCTTCCAGTTTGAGGGGGCTCATCTTCCAGCACTCTTGGAACCTTGGTTTTGAGTCTAGTTTGGCCTTTTTATGACTCAGAAGTCATTAGGTTTAGCATCCATCTTGCACTAGTATGACCTCAATGGATGGAGTGGTCAGTTGACATTAGATTGCATGGAGGAAAGTGATTGTATTCCATTCCATTGAATCACATTAAATGTGAGGTCATTACATTATAGAGTCCTGATGTGGCGCAGAGGGTTAAGTACTTTACTAATAACTGAAAGGTTGGTTGTCTTGACTCCTTCCAAAAGCTCCTCAGGGGAATGGCTTGGTGATCTGCGTTTGGAAAAACACAACCTTGGGAACTCTCTGAAGCACAGTTCCATTCCGACCCATGTGGTGGTGGTGAGTCAGAATTCATCTTAACATTCGCTGCAACTGAGTCAATTCTGACCCACGGAGACCCTGTGGACTGAGTTTAGAACTGCCGTGGTGGGTTTCCAAGGCTGTATATATTTATGGGATCACAAAGCTTCATCTTTCTCCCTTGTAGAGGCTGGTGAGTTTGAACTGCTGACCGTGTGGTCAACAGCCCAACTGATAACTCATTATACCACAAGGGCTCCTTTTCAGAATCACCTAGTATAATGTAATTAAGGAGCAGCTGGTTGAATCACATCAAATGAAGGTGTTGCCAATACTATTGATCTTAGAAGATATGCAGAGCACATGAAATGAGGGGTGCTGTATTGCCCCCCCACACACACACATAGATAATTGGGGGGATTAGTGGAGTTGGAAGAAGGAAGAGCATAAAGGGAAATAGATTTGAAGACAAAACTTCCCTGATAAAGGTGAAGTGTCCAATACAGCTGTGAAGTGTCTCTTCTCCAAAGCCCCAAAGAATGATGATGGAGGAGGGCACAGGAGGTTGTACAGTGTGAAGTGCAATTTGGGATGCTGAAAGTAGTGCTGCGTATTCTAAATCGTGTAGCTTCAGACACTAGTCAGGCCCAGAATCATGGGAATCCGCAAGTAATTCTCAAGGAATGGTTCAACAATGTGGGCCTTGTGTGTGACGGAGGGAATGTGCCTTAAACTCATCCTGTTCCCAGCATCTGTGAAGGTCCAGTAGCATCCTATGGTGGAAATTTTCATGAGTGTGCGAGATTGCTATGTGATGACCCTGCATGACTGTGGTCGGAAATTATTTGTCTTCTGTGTAGATCCATGCAGTTTTCAACATGTGGCCAGAGAATCAGGCTCCCTCAAAGCTATTTTAAGCATCTTCCTTATTCAGATGAAAGATACTAAAACATACTTGTCTATACTAAAGACAAGGGGACCACAAGAGTAGAAAGCTGATTTATTCCACATTGCCTTATTGAATTTATTTGGCTACATGATATCAGTCTATGTAAAATGGAGTAAAATAAAAAGTTGCACTGGGTTTTAAAGTAGGAACAATAAGAAAGGCAGTTAGTAAATGTTAAGTTAATCTTTTTAAAAAATTATAGCCCTTTTCAGTAGGAAGCTGAGTTTTGAGGCACTGGGTGAAGGAGTCCCTTCCACAGCTGCTTGTGTGGAAGTCGCCACGGAACAAGTGATTAAATATAAAACAGGTTCTCGTTGCAGTTGGAGTTTCAAAGGAGCCCGTCGTTCTCCGGGTCCTGTCCCAGGTGGATACTAACAAGTGACAAGGGTTGGTCTACGATGTATGCGGTCGAATGCCCAGTCACTATCTCAGAATGTCTGATTTGTCTTTAAACGCTGCCTTGGTCTGCTTTGCTTTCGTTTGACTTTTAGGGAAACGGAATTACATAGTATGTAGTCTTGACGGTGTAGCTCCTTTCAATCCTTGGATGGAACACGATACGATCCATCCTTGCTGGGCGGTGTTCTCATTCATGTGCGGCAAGTATTCTGTTGTAGAAACACGCTACAGCACGTTTACATGGGCATGTGGGTGTCTTTCTGTGTTTGGAACAGACCTGAGAAGGTGGTGCTGTGATGGCGTCCTTTTTCAGAAGTGAATCCTCGGTTCTGTGAGGCCGTAGAACTAATTTACCTCGTGCGATGCAGGTAACTTTGGTGAGGCAGCCCATGAGCCCACACTGACCAGTCGGCCTATATTCTCCACCCTTCCACCCTTGCTGGGTCACTTAGCGCGTTAGCAGGGCCGTTCGGCGATCTGGTACTGTCTGTCTTTGTTCCTCTCCAGTGAGTGGGAGCTGGACCAGGAGACACATCCTGGGCCTGAGGCTCCAACTCACCCCTCCCACTCTGTAACCAAAACTGTGTCCCTAGGTCAAGCGTAGGATGCTGAGGACAAACGTCCCCCAAACAGTCCCCTTCCTTCACCTGCCACAGCAGAACCCAGGGGATACTGTGGGCTCCTCCTAGGCCCTCCTGTAGATGTCGACTCCCAAGCTGAATGCACTCTTGGGAGGGAAGTTTAGCTTGCCTTTGGGAGGCTTATCTTGGCCTGAATCCTTTCATGCTCCACCTTTAGCCTCAAGAAACATGAGAACTAGGGTGTTTGAGTTTGCGTTTCTATTGACCAGCCTTCTTTTGTTGGTGGTAGGAAGAGAAAAGCCACTTACTACTCAAGGTCTTTAGAGAAAACTGTCACCCATGTCTTTTTCTTCCTCTTGCCTTCTGAGAGACATTTGAGAGGTAAGAGCTAGAGATTTACATTAAAAAAAAATTGTCAGCTTGTATCAGGATCTCTTCCCTCTCCCGCACTTCCATTCTAAATGGAAGATGTTTTTCTTTTTAACGACAGGGTTTTGTGTTTGTATACTTTAAAAATGTGCGTGCACTCACACACGCACTTGAGAGTGCATTTTACAGTCTTCACGATGTTGTTATTAGGTGTAGTCTGGTCAGTGTGGCAGTGGGACACTCAGCCCTGTCCTGGGCCATCTCACCATCGTTCCTGGGGCTGAGCCCATTGCTGAGCCACTGTGTCTGTCCATCTTCCTGAGGGTCTTTCTCCTTTTTGTTTTCCTCTGTTTTACCAAGCATGATACTCTTTCCCAGGGACGGGTCTGTCCTGATAACGTATCAAGTCTGTCTAGGACAAAGTCTCCCGTCCTCGCTTCTAGGGAGCATTCTGGGCACACTTCTTTCAAGACAGGCTTGCTTGTGCTTTTGGCAGGCCGTGGAACTTTCCATAGCCTCCACCGGAACCCAATAAAAAGGCATCCGTTTTCTTCCCCCTTCCGTAGCCAACGTCCACCTTTCACATGCACAGAAGCCCATTGAAACTGCCGTGACCTGGGTCAAGTTTACCCTGGTCCACAGAGTGACTTCTTTGCTTTTCTGCACCTTAACAGAGTCTTGAGCAGCACATTTGCCCAATACAGTGCATCCTTTGATCTCATCACTCTGCTTCTAGGAGCGTTGATTGTGGATCTGAGCAAGACAAAATCCTTGATAACTTAAGTTTTGGTCCATTTTTCATGATGCTACCTATTTGTTCAGTGGTGACAATTTTGGTCTTCTCTATATTGAGTTGTAATCCATACTGAAGGTTACAATCCTTGCTCTTCATAAACAAGTGCTTCAAGTCCTCCTCACGTTCAGCAGACTGGGCCGTGTCACCTGCATACCATAGGCTATGAATAAGCCTTCCTCCAACCCCGATGCCTCATTATTCTTCATGTAACCCAGCTTCTCGGATGATTGTTCAGCAGACAGCATGCAGGCTGAATAAGTATGGTCAGAGGAGGCAACCCTGATGCACACCTTTCTTGATTTTAAACCATGAAGTATCTCTTTGTTCTGTGTGCACAGCTGCCTCTTGATCCATGTACAGGTTTTGCATGAGGACAGTGAAGTGTTCTGGGATCCCCCATCTTCTCAAGACTATCCACAGTTTTTAGGGTCCTTTGTATCACCAATAAAACACAAGTAAGCATCTTTCCTGTATTCTCTACTTTCTGCCAGGGTCCATCTGACATCAGCAATGATATTCCACACAGAGTCAGGCGCTTTTATTCAACAAATTATCAAAATACAAAACCATTGATTCTCAACATAGCCTCCAATTAGTTCTATACACTTCTGAAGGTGATGTTTTCATGGTGGAATAAGTTAAGTTTGGAGCTGGTAACCTCAAGGTGGGTGGTTTAAACCCACCAGCCTCTACTTAGGAGAAATTTGAGGCTGTCTGCTCATAGTGACTGCATACATACTGACTGCCAAGACTTACAGTCTCAGAAATACTAAGGGGCAATTCTACACTGTCCCGTAGGGTCACTATGAGTTGGAATTCACTCAATGGCCATGGGTTGGAACCTTTCCCCAACAAATTATATGAGCTCTTCGATTTATGCCATCTTAAAAATCCTCTGAGGGACTCAAACCAATGTCCTTTGAAATGGTCTTTGAGTTTGGGGGAACAAAAAAGAAGTCTAGAGGGGCAAGATCAAAGCTGTAGGGAAATGGGGTGAGGTTTCCCAACAAAATGGGACAGACCTTACTAGTCTGGAAGAATGAACAGGTGCATTTTCCTGATGGGAAAAAACCCCCAACAATTTTCAGTGCAACTTTCCTAGTATTTTTCTTATCAATGGACTTTTTCATTTTCATAAACTGTTTTTATTATAAGTCCTGTGGCCATCCTGAGCCCTTTGAGAATATCTATCACCGTTACCTCTTTGGGGTCCTCAAAAAAAGTCACTATATGATTGGACATCCCCTGACAGAAGGGTCACAAGGAAAAGAAGAACTAGTCAGGGTGCAGTATAGAACTGCTGAAACATACAGCTCTCCTCTAGTTCTGTAATGCTTCCTCCCCGCCTGCCCCCACACCCCACTATCATGACCCCAATTCTACTTTACAAATCCGGCTAGACCAGAGCATGTACACTGGTACAGATAAGAGCTTGCAACACAAGGAATCCAGGACAGATAAACCCCTCAGGTCCAATAATGAGAGTAGCAATACCAGGAGGGTTGGCAGAAGGCAGGGGAGAAAGGGAGAAACTATCACAATGATGGACATACAATGCCCCCCCCCCCCGCCGAGGGAGGAACCACAGAAAAGTGGCTGAAGGGAGACAGCAGTTGTTGTAAGACATGAAAAAAAATTATGACACGTTCATGAGGGAGGGAGGGTGGGGCACGGGGGAAATGAGCTGATACCTAGGGTTCAAGTTAAAAGAAAATGTTTTGGAAATGATGATGGCAGCATATGTACAAATGTGCTTGACCCAATGGATGGATGTATGGATTATGATAAGAGCTGTAATTGCAATTATGAATCAGTAAACCTAAAATAAAATGAGCTCCTGTACATTAAAAACAAAAGCATAAAACAGTCTCTGTAACCTTCTGGGCTGTCCTCTCTGCCTTGAATTTAACTGGCAGGACCCCTGACGGCCACTGTTTGGATTAAGGCACTGCAAGGGAACTCAGACACGTATATTACTGAGGGAATGTGTGGGTCGGCATCCACCAACTGTGGAGGCACATGTCCATAACCTTGGGTGGAGTAGACCCCTGTGTGAATGAACCGGAACCGAAGAGCAGTTCTTTCAGACTGTGTATTTGCCGTGAAAACCTTTCAGAGCTGGAACTTGACAGAGACTGCTTTGTCTCTCTGGGTCTTGAATGTCTTCTGCCTCTGTCGGGAATATACTTACCACTTTCTCATTGCTCTCTATTCAAGGAAAATATTTGAATGTTCCTTCTATGACAGGTTTCTGCTGCATATAGTTTCTGCCATTTGTTGCTTTTGCTTATACCCCTATGGTTGGCCTTAAAATGTATCCAAACCAAAACCTGTGTCATCGAATGGATTCTGAGTTATAGCGAATCTACGAGACAGGGTAGAACTGTTCCTTATGGCTTCTGAGACTGAAAATGTTTATCCCGACAGTCTCATATTTCTCCCAGGAAGCACCTGGTGAGTTTGAAACGCCAACTCTGCAGTTAGCAGCCCAAAACTTAGGTCTCCTCTATTATATCCAGATTGGGTTAAAACTTTTTCCTCCCCTGAAGGTATTTCTTAAATGTGTGTGTCCTGTCCTCTGTGGAACTTTGGGGGTTTTTTTCCTGCCAGACACTTTTTTTATCCTGCAATCTCTGCTCCTTGTCAGCCAGGAGAACGGCGACTTTCCTCAAAAGGTAATTTTACTCATTGACTGATAGAAGGGCAGAGGAGCAGTAGTGTAGGACTGTCTGACAATCCAGTCTTTCTCCATTCTGTCACGATCACATCTTCCCCCTAGTGTCTTCAGATAGTGTCCCCACACTCCACTTCCAGGCTCCTGGCAGAGTTCCCTCAGCAACCAGCCCGTGAACATGTTTCTCACTGATTTCAAAGTAACGAGGGAGAGCTCTCCATGCTTACTATGAAGCATCGGGTCCTGAAGGAATAAAGAATCACACATTGACAGGTCCTGCCATTTCAGACGTGCTTCTGAAACTGGAGACCCTCGAGACAGCACACACGATTCTCCCACAATATCAGTGTTCCCAGCAGCTAACAGTTCAGAACCACAAACCCCCCAGTGATCACGTCCCTTCAGATGAACACCAGAGGATGGGCTAGTTCTTTGGAAAGAATTCCTAGAAACAGAATTTTCTAAATGGATTATAAAAAGAGAACAGGCCCCCGAGATACTAAACAACACCAGTGGCCAGGTGATCTGTACATGTCATAAATAGCAGTTTACAGCGCATTTTGCTAAGAAACAAATCCCCGGCCGAGTGCCAGAGAAAACACATGACATCCAGTGAAATTTGAATTTGAGCTCAGCAACAAACACTTTTTAGTCTATGTCTGCCCCAAATGTTACAGGGGAAAGACTGCATTTTTATTTGCTAATTTGGGCAAAACTAACAAGTGCTCCAATATGTTTTCAGTCCAGTTTCAATGGGTTCATTCTTCCTCTGAGTGCTTTCTACATGCTGCCCAGGCTGCAAGCTGGAGCGAGTCCTGAAAGCAGACTTGTATGTCTCACTATTTTACCCAAAACCCCTAGCACGGTCTGACAGTTATTCGGTGCTCAGGAAATGTTTTCATTTCAGAAAAGCAAAGCAAAAAGTATCAAAGGAACAAAGAAAGTGTAGAATGTGATTAAGATACTTACAACCTAGGTGGAAACGTAAGCTTAATTACCTAAAAGGTAATTACTACCTAATTAATAATCACGGATAATTTATATGTTCATTGATCATTAAACATCACGAATTGATCAATCACTAAAGAATTGTGATTAGTCCCGTCCTACTTTTTTACTTTGCTTGGTTAATTTACTTATGAGGCTAGTCCAGACTCCAAATACATGAAAGGTTACTCCCACTTCCAAAACAAATGATGAGTGAGCAGGAATTTGAACCAGTAGTCTTATCTGAGGTTGTGGTAACCTGTTTGATTATTTGATTTCAATCTCTCCTAAAGAGATTAATGTCTCTTGCCTTCTTTTGTACACACTGCTATTCCAATGTTCCATTCAGATAAGTCATATATTTTTAATACCCTTATTTCTGATAGGGTTGAATTTGTCCAAGGGGAAACCAAGTAGAATATAATCAGGAGCCTTATTATAATGTAAAGATTCTTTTAGATTTAATCTATACTAAGAAATATGTAACTCATGGTAACACTTTCTTTGAGACCATCATTAAGATACAAGAGTTGTAGCTATTGTTATTGCCATCAAGTCAGTTCGACCTCCTCGCGATGGTAGGCAACACAACAGACTAAAGCATGGCCTCGTCCCTGAGGTGCTCAAGTTCCCGCCCAGGGCCGCAGCCGCTGAGTCAAATCCATCTCCTTGAGAATCTCCCTCTTTTTCACCAACCCTCTTCATTAGCACATATAGTGTCCTTTTCCAGAGACTGGTCTTTCCTGATAACATCAAAACTATGTGACATGAAGTCTTGTCAACTAGCTTCTAAGGAGCCTTCTGGCTACACCTCCTCCAAGACAGACCCCTGTTTTTCTGGCCGTCCAGGGGACTTTCCATAGTCTCCACCAGCCCACGTTTCAGATATTTAAATTCGTCTCCACTCTTTCTTATTCACTTCCCAGCTTTCCCGTGCACATGAAGAGATTGAAAATACCACGACTTGGGTCAGGCACACCTTAACCCTCAAAGTCACCTCTTGGTAAACATCTTAAGTAGACATTATACTGCCAACCACATTAAACACAATGTCCAGGTAATGAGGTCAGGCAGATAGTTCCTGGCTAACCACACGCCTTCGAAATAGATTTACTAGCATGGCCAGTAGGAACCCTGGTGGTGGTGTGGTTAAAATAGGTCTGCAATCTGAGAAGCCAACAGTTCAAAACTACCAGCCACTCCGCCAGGGAAAGACGGGATTTTCCTCTCACGTAAACGGTTGCCACCTCAGAAACTCAGCGGAGCAGTTGTGCCAGTCTAACAGGGCCACTGTGAGGTGGCATCAACTCAATGGCAGGAAGAAGCATGGCCAATGGTTAGGCAATGTATACTGAAGATAGAACGGTGACTGGAATGGTCTTGTGACCTGGAGCTCACTGTACTGAGCATAGAACGGGTTACTATGAAATGGTGTCCCGGAGCTCACAGAACAGAGGTAGACACAGGTAAGTTAACAATTCCTGTTTCTATTTGTGTTAGATGTGCAGAATTCCACTGAGAACACTTAAAAGGTGCACCTGAGGCACCTTGAGAGGTCAGGAAAGTTTCCAGGGGGAAGGTACCGACAAATGGGAAACCCATGGCTATGTGAGATTGCATCTCCCTCCACAGGCCCCCCCCCACCCTTTTCTCCCTGCTGAAAATATACAAAATAACAAGGTCAATGTAAAAACAGATTTGCAAAATCCATTTTCAATGAAACCCAGATTTCAAAACGTGTGATGTAAGGCCCAGTCAGTGTGAGAGCAAGTAGAACAAAAGAAGCAGAGTTTGGTGGAAGGACCCTATGGTGACAGAGCCCACACGGCATCAGCAAAAGTACACTTCCTACAAGGAAGGGGCTCGCCTTGAAGTATAAGAATTGCAGCATTTATTAAAACAACCGACCTGGGAACTGGCTTGCGCCAGGCGGATGACAAAAGCCCTCTTCAGCCTGGTGTGAGTCTGTGTGGAGAGACAGTGGTTCTCAGCCACAAAAGGCCACAGAGAGCCCCGTGGCCAGAGGAAGCAATCTATTTCTATGTGCAGAGGAGGAGAGAGGTTGGGTGAATAGGCGAAGCTACTAAGCAAAAGGTTGACCACTCAAGTCAGCACCTGAGAAGAGAAATCTAGCAAACACTTGAGAAAACAGCCACAGAAAACCTTTTGGAGCACAGGTCTACACACGGAGTCGGCATGAGTGGAAAGGACTCCATCACAGCAGCTAGTTTTAGTGAGTGTGACAGTGCTGCCTGTGGTTAGATTTCTTTGTGCCATTCATATTTCATGGCAGGGGAAGACTGAGCAGAGGGAAGCGTCAGGGCTGTGTTAATATACCCACTCCTCGCCTAGATATGATCTTGTTACCTGACATTTCACACTTACGACAGTAAAGTAAGTCTACTAGGCAAGTATTTTGTGCATTACGGCCCTGCATCTAGCAATAACGCACATTAAGACTCATGGTGAGAGTGATGCTGGCTGTGATGGTTAAGGTTATGTGTCAACTTGGCTGAGCCACGGTTTCCAATAGTTTGGCAGTTATGTGTTAGTCTGGGTTGACTAGAGAAACAAATTCATCAAGACAATCATATCTGTATAAGAATGAGCTTTATCTACAAGAGCAATTGAATATTGAGAAAACATCCCAGTCCAGTCCAGATCAAGTCCATATTAGTCTGATATTTGCCCATATGTCCGATACAAATCTATAAAACCCTCTTCTGACTCACAAAACACATGCAATGACGCTGAATGCAGGAAGATGACAGGCCAGTGGGTGAGAAGTCTTGTGGATCCAGTGAGCATCTCGGCACTGGCAGGGGTCTCCACGAGGCTCCTTCAGTCTCTCTCCATGTGGCTTATCATCTGTAATGTCTTTGAGGGAGTGAGCAGAGAGAGAGTGTCTCCTGCCTCCAAGGAGGAATACCGGAGTTCCCAGAATCCTCAGGAGAAAGCCATGCCTACACAGAGGCCTCATTGGCTATGACCTGATTGACAGGCTAGACTCCACCCCTTCGCTCTTAATCCTCTCAAATTGACAAACAATTATATCACTACCACAGTAGTGATCTAATTTGACAACTGTGTGATGATGTGATTTGGTAGTTAGATAGTGATCCAGTCATCTTCCGTTTGAGAATCTGCTGTGTGTGTCCTCCATTTTCACGCAACACTACTTTTCACATGATGATCTGGGCTTTAGAGCATACACATCTTGATAAGTGAGGAATGGATATAATTTGAAGGATTATCATAAACTTAATTATTTTTTTAAACATTTTATTAGGGGCTCATACAACTCTTATCACAATCCATATATATACATACATCAATTGTATAAAGCACATCTGCACATTCCCTGCCCCAATCATTCTCAAAGCATTTGCTCTCCACTTAAGCCCTTTGCGTCAGGTCCTCTTTTTTTTCCCCCTCCCTCCCTACTTCCCCCTTCCTCATGTGCCCTTGGTAATTTATACATTGTTATTTTGTCATATCTTGCCCTATCCGGAGTCTCCCTTCCCCCACTTCTCTGCCATCCATCTCCCAGGGAGGAGGTCACATGTGGATCCTTGTAATCAGTTCCCCCTTTCCAACCCACTTTTTTATAACCAATTATAAACAGCAAACTTAATGATCATTAATAATAACTCTTTTTCTTGTTCTAGCTAATGTTTCTTAAGGGCTTCACTGATGGAAGGCTCTGTGCTGTTTTATGTGCATTTTTCACTTGTCTTCATAACAATCCAGTAATGTAGGACATTTTATTAAAACCACTTTACAAATGAAGGTTCTGAGAGGTGAAATTATTTTCTGAAGTCTGGCTGCTGTTGGAACCAGGAGACCCAACCAATCATTCTGACTCTCGTCCCCGTATTCCTAATTTTCCTACCATTCTACTTCCTAAAGAGAGCAAAGGTGTCAAGTTGGGGGAGGCAAGAGCTGGAGCAGCAGTATTTGTCTTTCTACGTGGTGATTTCTAGTAATCTGGTTGAATTTTTCTAATAGTGCGTACCCAGTATGGTGACTGCAAATCTGAAACTCAGCTAAGACTTGGAAAAAAATTTCTGCCATTCTTCATACCCAATCATACTCCCTTGGATCCCAGGTTCTTCCAACACTATAACTTTTCTCCATGTGGCTCTCGACCTTTGTCCATAATGGCCATTTGAATAATCAACCACATTTCACAAACTATCATGGATGTGGCAGATTATTTTTGAGTGAGGATACATAACATTTATTGTGCAAATTTTTAAACCATTACAACGTTCCTGACATCAGGGATACAAAGAGAATGGTGACTAGAGCAGCCTCTAGAGAGTTCCCTTCCAACCTAGTGAGGGAGGCCGACACATCGACAAATAGCCACAAGACGCACACCTGCTCTAATGTCAAGTTCAGCCACTGCCACTGAGTCGATTTTTGGATCACGGTGGCCCGTGGTATCATTTCTAAGGATGCACATTTTAAAGGAGGAGATCACGAAACTCACTGCCATGGAGTCAATGCTGATGGCTCCCAAGGAGCAGCAGCTGGTGGGTTTGAACCATCAACCTTACTGTGAGCAATCCCATACTTTCCTAATGCTACTACCAGTTTTGCCTAATCATTAAAATCAGATGAGGTATGCTAGGCATAAAACTGTTTCTCGGGCTGTATCCCAGACCAACTGCATAAAAATTTCTTCGGGCAAGATCCTAGGGATCTCTTTTTTCAAGTGTCCAAAGTGTTTTGGGTTTGTTTTGCTTGTAAGATGATGTCAGTGTTGGAGACCAGACATCAGTCAAAGCAGGATGCTGTAAACTAAAGGAGGAAGCAGCTTAGTCTGCTCCTGAGTGGAAAAACTAGTCAAAGCCACAGACTAATTCTACCTCTTCCTCACTTATTGACATGGTCCCTCCAGTGTGTGAAATTTGGTTCTATGCAAAACTGGAAGTTGGCTACATCGTTACCTAATTACCAAATTGCATTATTATGTAGACAGAGTATTGCATCAATACATAACTGCAAAAACCACTGAAAATCATGACCCAGCCAAGTTAACAGATACATAAGCCTAACCATCACAGCCAGGTCCCTTTGCTCCCACCATAGCATTCAATACTGCTGTACATCATGAATTCATGAGACAGTGTTTCTTATTGCCAGAAACGTGAAGTGTCAGATAACAAGAAAGTTGGTAAGGAGAGAGCAGGCCTATTGACTGATGTATAGGCTGTCTTTAGAAAATGGAAGGGTTTCCTACATGCTCTGTGGTAAATACTCCAATTCAAATGTGACCCTTTGACTTAATGCTTGTGACACTCTTGCTAAACGTAAAAGAGAAGAACAAAGGCAGTAAGAATTTTATCACTCACCATTCTGCTTTGGTCCAGATGAGATGCAGTACTTTTAATTTCCTGCTGATTGGATTTCCACAGAATTGTTATTATTATACAATTCCACGTGAAGAAATTCAAACAGTGAAAATGAGCCTGCAATGACAAGGGCGTCTTTCTTCTACCCCATCTCCCTTCCCGGCTAGTTATTCCTCATGTAACTCCCCAGAGCTAAGCGTGTGTGTGTGTGTGTGTGTGTGTGTGCGCGCGTGCTTAAGGAGCCCTTGCGGCACGGTGCTTAGGCACTCGGCTGCTAACTGGAAAGCTGGTGTTTCCACCCCAGCAGTCACTGTTTGAGAGAAAGATACGGCAGCCTGTCCCCATCAACATTTACAGCCTTAGAAACCCTGTAGGGCAGTTCTACCCGGTTTCAGCCACACCTTAATGGGTGAGTAAGCAGAAACGTGAGAGAAAGACATTTCAAGTGAGGAGCGTGCAAGGAAAGACTTAGAAGCGTGGAAAGAGAATGTTTTGTTTTTCCCCACCAACAGTCTTATTGCCACATCACGTATGTCTCATAGAGTTGAATAGCTCCATCGTTGAATCCTATAAAGGGGAATTGCGCAATCATCACCTGTCTCTCTTAGAGCAGTCCCTCCCCGCTATGGGCGAATGGCCTTTAAAGTGAGTTGTGCAATCACGGTCGGTTCCAGGTTTGGGCATCATCTGTGGAGCTGACCATCCGGCAGCTGAGGAGAGGAGGTGGCGGCTCCAGCCTAAGGTCATTGGGTGGTGCAGGCAGTTTGTGCAAGACTTCCTAACACGCCTAGTGGCCCTGCACAAGAAAGGCCTGCTGACCAACTCCATAACTATTACATCCGAGAATGCACTATGGAGCAATTCTACTAGTCTCTAACACACCCAGTCACCATTAGTCAGAATCAACTGTATGGCAATGGCTTTGGGCTGGGATTTGGGCCCTCACATGAAATTTATTTCACCTGAAAAGCCACGGGGACCACTGCAGGATTTTAAGTAGGAAAATGTCAGTTTGGTGGAAAAGAGGAGACTTTTCTGGAGGAAAGACAGGGAACTCAGTTTGAAGGCTATCAAGGAAGTTCCCAGGAATAACTAAGTATAGTGGGATGGCTTGAAAAGTACTCCTTAAACCAGTGGTTCTCAACCTGTGGGTCGTGACCCCTGGGGGGTGGTGTTGAACAACCCTTTCACAGGGGTTGCGTGATTCATAACAGTAGCAAAATGACAGTGATGAAGCAGCAACAAAAACACTTTTATGGTTGGGAAGTCACCACCACGTGAGGTACTGTATTAAAGGGTCATGGCTTGAGGAAGGTTGAGAGCCACTGCCTTAAACAGACAGGGCTTACTGGTAGATTTTTTTAGTTATTTTTAGTGAGAGAAAGGGGTTTGTAGACATTATAGCTTAGATAATAGACTATCAGTCATTGCAAGTCTTCTGGAATATAGGAAGAGGGAAAGGACAGGAGGACAAATCCCACCTTACTTGACTGTGTTGTGTTTGAGTAGCTGAGGGGAGACCATACAACTAAGCAGTTGAATATTTGAAGATAAAAATTGGTGGTAAACAGTGTCAAGGAAAGCCCAGAGTCACCAAGAGATGGCTACGTAGGCAGAGCAGGAGGGTGGAAGAAGAGGGGCGGGAGGTGGTGTGTGTGTGTGTGCATGTGTGCACGCACAGAAAGATGCTGGGACAGAATGGTATCCTGAAAGCGAAGGAAGAAAGAGCTTTCAAGGTCAAATGAGAAAGAGACGTTATTTTAGGGATTAATTTGACTGCTCCTAGTTTCTGCTGCTATCGCCGTGGTTTGCCTGCAGTGCAGATTCTACATGAATTTCTAGTTCGTGAACCCACAATGTTACTGACTTGGTTCCTGTTTAACACCGATGAAATTCCTGGGAACAGCTGAAGAGAAAATTAGTAGACAACTTGAATGCCATTATAAACCAGGTCAACCTAGTCGATACAGGTCTGTTATGTGCTCCACTCAAGAACCACACGATGCGCATTGTTCTCCAGCGGTGCTCCACATCATTCCCCAGATGGCAACGTTCCACCTCAGTCTCCATACAGCTAACGAGACTGGAAGCCTGCAGAGTAAGCTCTGGCCACAATAGTGTGGAATTGAAAATTAGTAACAGATTCAATTGCAAAGAGGAAATCTCATAGGTTACACCCATGCATTGGTTCTGCTGGGATCTACCCGGTGCAGGCAGTCATGCTGGGGGAAGGTGCCTGGGGAGATAAAGTCTGGAGTGCGGCCATGCAGATTCACTACATGGGAGAGCTGAGAGTGTCAAGTAAGAGAGATACAGACTTTCTTGCTGTGTTAGTCTGGGATGACTAGAGACAGAAATTCATAGACACTCATATGTGTGTAAGAAAGAGCTTTATGTAAAAGAGCAATTGTATATAGAGAAACATCCCAGCGCAGTCCAGATCAAGTCCATAAGTCTAATATTAGCTGATATGTCCAATACTAATCCATAAATTCCTCTTCAGACTTATGCAGTCATGCAATAATTCCAAATGCAGGAAGATCACTGTCCAGTGGGTGGAAAGTCTTGTAGAGCCAGTGGCGGTGGAAGCATCTCAGTGCTGGTGGGGTCTCCACGTGGCTCCTCCAGCTCCAGGGCTCTGGCTCCATCAGCATAGCTCCATCTCGCTTGCCATCAGGAATGTGAAGCCGAGAGTGAACCTGGCCTCCAGTGAGCTGTTTATCTCCTTAGTGCCTCCAAATGAGGTCATCAAGCTTTGACCTGTTTGACAGGCTAAACTCCACCCCTTCACTCTAAATAACCTCAAATTGGCACCAGATCATGTACCCACCACACTTGCCAATAAGCATCAGAATTGTAAATATTGATTTGATAATGCTTGTAAGTGCTTTATATGTAGTAATTCATTTAATCAGCTTCAATGGTGGGCCCAGCAGTCATTGTGGAGCTCTGGTGGTAGTGGCGACACAGTGGGCTGTGATCCGCATGGCCGGCAGTTCGAAACTATCAGCAGCAACTCGGGGAAAGACGGGGCTTTGTAGTCTTGGAAACCCGCAGGGAGTCGCTGTGGCTCAGGACGACTCCATGGCAGTGAGTTACTCTTACTAATGTCAGGGAGTTTCCAGGGAGGCTTGCATCTAGCTCTTTCCGAAATGCTCTTTGCCTTGCTTTTCTTTAGAGAAGCCAGCACCATCCCGGTCCACACTCATGGTTGCAGGACGGAGAATGAATGTGTCTTTTGATCTTGCTTCTTTCAGCTGAGTTCTCTGAGTCCACAACATATACGTGAAACAAGGAACTTTGAGCTGGCCAAGAATGGCCAAACTAAAGTTACATTCTTCTGTTTACCCCAGAGGCTGACGGGCTTAGTGACCTTCCTTATGCTTAACAATGTACCTCACGGGACATTTTAGTCATTGACTTCAAGTGTGCGTGAGCAGAAAGTCAGCAACATTTACCTGCGGTAACTCTTTAAATGTAAAGTTCCCAGCATGGTGATTTTAGGTCATCTTAAGCTGAAGGACTCTTGGATATCACAATAGAGACACTCAGACATTTTTATGGGCTATCTTTTGATTGTTTTTTTGTCTATATTGTGGAGGGGAAACAATAGTAAACTCTCCCACATGAAGTTGCCCTGAGAATGTGTATGACTCATTTCAATAGTCAGCAGTTTTATGAAACGGCGTCTCCCATTTAATATTTTGCTTAGAGTTAGATGGTAGTTCTTATGTCAGGACTAACTGAAATGCATTGAGTTATATCAGCTAAGCTGATTCTCAGAGAATCTGAGGAACTCACCAGGAATGGCATCACAAATCATGATTTCGCAGAGGCCCCTTGGTGGGGGAGATCTCTTCTTTGTTTCCGTTTTGTGTTCTTAGGGAGGGCTGGGAGAAAGGAGGCCCCTGTCTCACTTGGCACATGCCCTGTTACTGACTACTGATACGAAAGCATGTGTTTTCTCATCAGGAGCGGCATTCACTTAGGAAAACCATCAATCAGCTAACAAACCATGAAACTTCTAGTACTCTTTCAGCAAATAGTCACTAAATACCTAATAGAGTTCGGTTATTCCATATGACTACCCCCTTTTTCATGTTTGTCAGAATTAGCAAGAATTATAATCCTACCATTTTTGCAAGATTTAGATTGGACTTAATTTCCTCAAGGTGCTACTGCAGTGGGTGCTACTGCCCCCTGGGGGGGCACTGGAATGATGCGGGTGGTGTGTCTCAAAAGGAGATACTACACTTTACCACCACCCCCCTTTTTTTCCTTAGGATTAAGGATCCTAATTAAGGACTATTTTTTATGCCCTATAGCATAAAAACGGGGTACCAGATAATTTTTTTCCCTGAAAACAGGGCGGCTGGTCAAATAACGTTAGCAACCTATGATCCAGTCGAACCAGAATTGGAACTAATTTAAGCAACCTCAACGTCCAGATCTTTCCTTTGTTCTTTGCTGCTACTACTGTCAGGAAAGCAAAGCTGTGTGTATGTGACCTTCACCAGGTGAAGGGCTGAGATGGAGCTCTAGGCCCCACACCCGTCCCTAGCTTCCAGCTGCGTAGTTCTTCCTAGATCCACGGCAGCACCGGAGCCATCTCCGGAGGTCTTATTTGATGCAGACGTGTTTGGTTTCACAATGTAGTAACTCCGCTTCCAATCGCTTGTTTCTGGACAAGTGGCCTTTTGGAGATGCTCACCACCCACCCCCACCACCCCCCAAAAGTGTTTCAGATGTCCGTTTTCCCCTTTTGTCTCGTTATTTACTCAGAGCCTCCTATAGAAACTCAAAGCTAATCCTGAAAGAGAATTGAGTTCACCTCCACTTGGCACTTGGAGCTCTGCTGGGTCTAAGGAGCGTCCTTTGCCTCCCCCCAAGGCTGAACCCAAACTGAAATCTTACCTGTGAAATTTTGAAGTGTCCATAACCAGTGTGTCTGTGTCTGCATTTGTTTACACACTTGTTAGCAAGTCTTGCCACTCTGTTTAAGGCCTCATGCACTCTCTCCCATGCTGTGCTTGTGCAAGGACTTCTCAAACGCCAAATAATGTAACTCATTAAATTAGAAGGGGGAAAAGAGTGGAGTCTGCTGTTTAAAACGATATGGTTAAGAATGAAGAATCATCAATGCAGAGGGCTGAAGTGATCGTGAAATGTTGAGGTCTTCATGATTTGAGACTATCGTAGTGAAAAGCACTTTGTAAAATGAGATTTTATTTTTCTGAACTCTGAGCTTTACAGAAAAATTAAGACGATAGCTTGGAATGATCATATATCCCACATCTAGTTTCGTTCCCCCGACTTATTAATATCTGGCATTAGTATGGTCCGTTGGTTATTTACCAGCAACACTGAGGCTTCATCATTAATGGAAGTTCATGCTTGCACCAGATTTCATTAGTTTTTAACCTTTGTCCCCTTTCTATCCCAGAATCCCAACCAAGATACCACGCGGCGTACACATGGTTGTCATGATGCCACTTGGCGGTGGCAGTTTCTAACTTCCTTTGTTTCTGAAGATCTTGGCAGCTTTGAGTACTTGTCATCATTGTTGGATGTGGTGGAGTCACTTCCTACTCATAATGACCTTCGGTGCAACCGAAGCAAACACTGCCCGGTCTCTGCGCCCCTCACACTGTCCCTGGGCCTGAACCCATGGTTGCAGCCACTGTGTCACTTCATCTTGTCGAGGGGCTTCCTCCGTCTCGCTGCCCCTCTGCTTTGCCGAGCAAGATGTCCTTCTCCAGGGACTTGTCTTGATAACAAGGAATGTGAGACAAAGGCTCACTCTCCTTACTTCCAAGGAACACTGTGGCTGTACCTCTCCCTGGACAGACGTGTTCAGCTCTGCCCAAGGAGTGCTGGCCAGATGTTTGTAGCATGCCTTTTGTCAGGTGATTCTGGTGCGTGGCAGCAAGTCCCGTGCGCATTTGGAATGTGAAAGACTGAGGTTAGTTGCTCTCTGGATTCCTAGTGGGTCCGGGGAGCCACCTACCTGCGCTGTACTTATAGAATTTGATTGAGCATGCTCAGTTTTCAATTCACATTATCTGTTATCTTTTTTTAAATAAAAAATGGCCCACATGGAAGGGAGACATCGGACAGGGCAAGATATGACAAAGTAATAATTTGTAGATTATCAAGGGCTCATGAGGGAGGGGGGAGCGGGAGGGAGGGGAAAATAAAAGAGGACTAGATGCAAAGGGCTTAAGTGGAGAGCAAATGCTTTAAAAATGATGACAGCAATGAATATACAGATGTGCTTTACACAATTGATGTATGTATGGATTGTGATAAGAGTTGTATGAGTCCCTAATAAAATGTTTTAAAAAAAGGGGGGGTGGAACCAAGAATAAATCTTTTGGGGTTTAAAAAAAAATGGCCCACATGGAAGAAGCACACCAGCCTGTGTGATCATGAGGTATCAAAAGATCCAAAACAAACGATTATATTGATGTGAAAAAGGGGGGTTGGAGTGGAGACCCAAAGCATATCTGTAGACAACTGGACATCCCCCAACAGAAGGGTTACAAGGAAGGGACGATTCAACCAGGGTGCAATAGAGCACCGATGAAACACACATCATTTCTCTGTTCCTGAATGCTTCCTCTTCCCCTCCCCCACTACCATGACCCAGTTCTACCTTACAAATCCGGCTAGATCGGAGTACACACATTGGTGCAGATAAGAGCTTTTGACACATGGAATTCAGGACAGATAAAACCCTCAGGAACAGTAGTGGGAGTAGTGATATCATGAGGGGAGGGGGAGAAAGGGGAGAAAGGGAACCTATCACAAGGTTGAATATATAGCCTACCCTCAGGGGGATGAATAACAGAAATGTGGGTGAAGGGAGACAACAGACAGTGTAAGACATGAAATAACAATAATAATATATAATTGATCAAGGATTCACGGGAGTGGGAGGGTAGGGGAGGAGGAAAAAAGAGCAGCTGATACCAAGGGCTCAAGTAGAAAGAAATTGTTGTGGAAATGTTGATGGCAACCTATGTACAAGGGTTCTTAATACAAATTGAAAGATTGTCATACGATTTATAAGTGCCCCCCAATAAAATGATGAATTTTTAAAATTAAAATAGCTTTGTTTTTTAAGGTCTAGAGCCATAGTTCCCTATATGTAAAGCACTTTTCTAAATGTATTATTAACTTTTGAATTTATAACAGCTCTTCAGCTAAATTTCCAAGTTTACCATTAACCAGGGACTAAAGCCTAACCCAGTCAAAGGTGACTGCATCACAACAGAGCTTTCTTGTGCTTCACCTGTTACAGACTTCTATTGTTGAGGCGCCTTCAAATATTATCTTGTCTTTATAGTTGTCAATGGCTATAGGGGCCCTGGTGGCACTGCCAGCTGAGCACTGATCTGGCCATTGCAAGGCGGCCTTTCCTGCTCACCAGCCACCCTGAAGATGGGGCTGGCTGCTCCGGGAAAAACCCTAGACAGGGTCAGTGTGAATCAGCACTTACTCAACAGAGCAGTGAGGTGGTGTTCATTTCGTTTCATGTAAACGTACGGATTTAAAAATACATGTATTATCCCTGGTAAATTGAAGGAAGTAGAAAATACAGTTTAAACATTTTCCCAGGTGAATTGTTAACTTTTAAAATATATATATGAAAACTGAGTGGTGTTGCAATTAGGGAAAATGGGTACCACTGTTTTTTCTGAAAAATTGTGTCAAAAATGCAGTGGAAGGAAATACAAATTTTAGCTCGCATTCACGCTGTCAAAAGCATGAGAAAAGTTGAAAATAGCTATTCATCAAAGAGCATATCTAAATTATACAGTGTGATCATGTCTGGTCATCTAGATGTTTTTTACTTTTCATGTACAGAAAGATATAGATTCTAAATATTTGCTTGTATAAAAAGCAAGCATTCTGAATCCCACAAATTAAACTTTTCTTTCGATCTCGATAGGAGCCCAGGTAGGGTAGTAGAGTACCATTTGTGCTGCTAGCCACAAAGTCAGCACTTCGAACTCACCAGCCACTCCCAGGGTGAAAATTCCCGGGGATCTCCTCCATCAAGATGTACAGCCTCGGAATCGCTAGGGAGCAGTTCTCCTTTGTCCCAGAGCGTCGGAGGCAGATTAGACCGAATGGCAGTTTTTTGTGGCGGTTGCTGTTGTTGTTGCTGAGTCTGATGTACTAAGATGTTTTAGCCATATTCTCTACTTCAATTTTTATTTTGTTCTTGAGAATATGAGCAGTAAAGCCTAGACCAATCCGACCATGTCCACAGGTCAAAGTTAACGCCTCTGCTGGCATTCTTTGAGATGTGTGATTACTCTCACCCTCCTTGTCTGATGGTTCTCCTCCATGAACATCAAGTTATTGCCCCACAACATTTTTATCTAAGCTGCTTAGTGCTTATCACTTCGATCTCCCACAGAGAGTTCTTAAAAAAATATAAGGCACAGGACAGGCTTTTGTTACCAGTTAATTTAAACTATTTGATTTTAAGAAAACTCCAGAGAATAATTTTGGTTTAACTTTGTAAAATAATCTCAGGTTATCTCAGGGCTCCAGATGTAATCCAGTCCCCTTGATAATCTCTTCGGTTTCTTTAAGGTATAGACTCCCACAGCAGGTAAACTGTATTGTTTGGAGACATTTAAAAAGCTTCCACGTGAAATGCCGTCACAAGCTGTACAGATGGTATGAGGGCAGTCTCTGATCTCCAGAGGGTGGAGAGAGAATCAAGGTCATTAGCTTCAGCCTCCCAAGGCTGATTCCTATGAGGTGGAGGTCAGCCATGCCTTATATCAACTCTGCCACCGACTGTCCCTCCCACAGCATGATCTACTTCCCTGCTGGGTTGAATAACTTGTTGCAATAACCATGCAGAAGGAACAGATTACAGTCAGATTCAAGAACAACTCAGGCTATTGTTCTTCAATCAGGACAGCCTCCTCTCAGTCCTACCCACATGTACATAGGGACTATGGCCCCTTAGCTTCTGCTCAGGCAAGTGCTACAAACTTCTTTTAGCTTTGCCAATTATACTCAGAGGCATTTCACTCTGCCAGTAAGCCTCGGCCTGTGGGTGTTCAGCTCTAGCTCCAAAGGTCAGCAAGCCTAGTCCCTCCTCCAAATTCCCCAGGAGCTACCACTCTGCCAGCAAATGTCTTTCCCAAAGGCACATAGCTTACTCACTCTGAGAGCCAGGAAGCTTACTGCCCTGTGTTGAATAATGGGCATTCCAAGCACGTCATTGTGCTCACAGAGAACAGATACATAGACCAAGAAGCAATGGTTCAAAACAGAACAAGGGGTTGGCTTAAAAGTCAGGAAGGTGTGTGGCAGGGTGGTGTCCTTTCAGCATGCTCACTCAGTTTGTATGTTGAGCAAATCATCCAAGAAGCTAGATTATACTAAGAAGAACATGCCATCAGGATTGGGGGCAGACTCCTTACAACCCGCATAATGTGCCTATGACAGAACGTTGTATGCTGAAAGTGAAGAGGACTTGAAATGAAGATTGAAGACTACAACCTTCAGTATGTATTATACCTCAATAGAAAGAAAAACACCACAATTGGATCAATAAGCACCATCATGATTAATGGAGGAGAGATTGAAGTTTTTGTGTTACTTGGCTCGGCCGTGAAAACAACAGTCAAGAAGCCAAGGAGCGTATGTGTTGCATTGGGCGAACCTGCTGTGATGGACGTCGTTAAAGCGACGGGAAGTAAAGATATCACCTGGAAGACCAAGCCGTGGTTAGTGGTTGCCTCATGCGCATTCCAACGCTAGACAGTGGCCAATGAAAACAAAGAATCAGTGGGTTTGAATTAGGACATTGGTGAAGAATATTGCATATGCCGTGAACTTTCACAAGAAGGAATGGATCTGTCTTGAAAGAAAGAAGTATAACCCGAGTTAGAAGTGAAGGTGGTGAGACATCATCTCATGGACTTTGGATATGTTATCAGGAGGGACCCGTCCCTGGAGAAGGACAGCATGCTTGGTAAAGCAGAGAGCAAGTGCAACCTGATTGACAGATGACTAAACTTCATTCCTTCATTCCTAAGTCTCAAATTGACAGCAGATTATGTAACTACCACACTTCCCACTTCTGTATTCATTACATCCTCCTCATTTCCCAACCTCCCCACCCCCATACCCCTTATAGGCCATACACCAAATATTGCCTCTATTCATCTGCCCACCTTGTGCTTCATATACTGGGAAAGATGCCAAAAACAAACCAGCCAACAAAAACAGAAAATATGTTCATTAAAAAGATCAATAACAATATTAAACCAGAGAAAAAAACCTCTGAGGAAAAAAATCAGGAAATCTTGCAAACTACAATGAATCCAAAATGGGTACATTATAACATAATTCTATCTGCCAAAAGCAAGTGTACAATAGTCTCTTTCTGATACCAATGCTGTTAACTTCCCATGACTGTTTAGAGAGGCTCCACCAGAGGCTTAAACTGGCAGGGACCTTGCCGATGGATTTTGAGCCTCCCACGCATCCATAGCCTTTGCAAATTGGGATTCACAATTTAAACTTTGATACCTTTCCCACCTTCAGGTTTGGATTTTATTATTTATCAGCTTTGGATCACACAGGCTCATATGCTTCTTCCATGCGGATTTCATTGACCTCTCACCTAGATGGCTGCTCAAGACCCCAGATAGTATTCTTTTTGATACTGGCATTATCTGCTTTCTTGACCACACATTACTGTAGCACCCATCTCTTCAGTGATCTCTTCATGAGAGTGAACATCAAGCAGGGCCATGTCATGAGTACTAACGATTCTTGTAGTGGGGCTTAAGTGGGAGCCCAAAATCTATTCAATTACCTATGGGTTGTTTTATTCTTGGTTGGGATTTGATACATATATCATTCCATCTTTCAATCACATCGAGTAGAATTGTACAACTGCTACCACAGTCCGTTTCCAAACATTCTTTTTCTACATGGACTCCTTGACTTCGTTCCCTGCCACTGTACCCGATTCCTCCCCAAACCCTTATTCTACTTGCTGTCCCTATAGGTTCGTCAATCCTGGGTTTCATGTACCAAATAACAGAAAAGCATACAACACAGCTTCAAGAGGGTGACCTCCACTGACATAACACTGATATGAGTAAATAGAAAATACAAACCAAAAATGCAGAAGAATTTGGAAACCAGATCAGGTCCAGGTTGCATCCTCGGGGGTGGGGGGATATCTTCTGACAAAGTTTCAACCCTTCCAGTCAGATTTATGCCTTGGATCTCCTATACTCGTCTTTCCCAAGCACTGTGTTTTGTGTGTCTCTTAATCTTGATGCTGCTTTTGGTCGGGTTGGGATGTTCTGACTCAGAGTGATTCTATGTGCAACAGAACAAAAAGCTGTCTATTCCTGTATCATCTACACAACTGTTGCTGTGATTGAGCCCGTTGCTGCAGACATGGTATCGCGCCATGTCATCGAGGGCCTTCTCCTGTTTCCCTGGCCTTCTCCTGTACCCAGCATGATGTCTTTTTCCAAGAGCTGGTCTTTCTTGACAGGTCCAAAATACATGAGAAGCTATAGCATCTAATTTAGCAACAATAGTTAAAACCATCAAGAAAGACGTGTCATTACAGAGGTAGACACATATGCATATATGTGTATAGGAAGGCACATGTGAATATGTGGGTCTGCGTGTAGAGAGGCGTCTGTAGATAGATGGATATAGGGGTTGATGTGCTGCATATATATGTGTGTGTGTGTGTGTGTATGACATAATAAATCACATAGGAGGCACAGTTACATATACTACCTAGACATACGAAATACCTTGGAAGATTGGTTTTCTGAGTTTGAAGACTTGAGACCATAGTCTCATGGGACAACTAGGTCTTTATGGTTCATGAAGGTGAGATTCTCCTTTCGAGTTTGAGGAGGTGTGTCTTGGCTCTTAAAAACGAAACTTCCCCGTGCCCATCTAAGATACAACGATTCCTCTGTTTGGCTGGGCTAAGAAAACAATAGAAAGAGCATGGAAGTAACTCAGGTCTCAAAGGAAATCAAAACTCGTCCATAGGCTATTTGCTGAAAGCAGGGCATACCGGGAAGATGTTTGCTTGTGTCTCGTTGCGATGCAGTCACTTGGCTGTGTGCCGAGCAAATCATCAGAGAGGATGCCCTGTGTGAGGAACATGGCGGCAGGATTGGAGGAAGGCTCATTAACAACCTGCGAAATGCAGATACTGATGAAGATCACAGCCTTCAGTGTGGATTACAACTCAATGTAAAGAAGACCAAAATCCTCACAATGTGACCAGTGAGCAACATCATGATAAACGGAGAAAAGGTTGACGTTGTCAAGGATTTGGGCTTGCTTGAACCCACAATCAATGCGCCAGGGAAGCAGCCGCCAAAAGATCAAAATTTGATCAAAATTAACCCGGTGGTGAGTTTGATTTGGGTTAAAATAGCTATGTAAATATTCACCTAAAACACAAGAAAAACTATTTTTACAGATTGCAGTCTAGAAGTCCCATAGGATGACTGTCACGTGTCCAAATTGGCCCATAGCCCCTAGCAACAACAGCCTTGCTGGGCTGGATGACATGGATGGGTATGAGGGCGCTTCCATTATCTTTAATTGCACACAGTTTTGGAAGTCCCTCGTAAATACGTCATGCTTAGAAAAATGCCTGGTGCATGCTGTTGCTTTTCTTTGGCACTGAGTCAATCCCAGGTGTTCAGAGTGCAACTGCTCTGTGAGGTTTTCCAGGTGGTGATCTTCCGGAACCGCAACTCTGGGCCTTTCTGCAGAGGAATCCTGGGTGGTTCCGTCGCCCATTGCCTCATCATTTGTGCCACTCAGGCACTCCATATCAAAGCTAATTAACATTAACTAAAAATATGCTCATCTCCTTGTCTGTTAGTGCCTTTTCATTATGACTACAAAACCAAATTGGCCAATATCACTTGTCTTCACTGCCGTCCAGGAGCCTGGTGGTTCTGTTGCTGACTGCCAGGTCACTGGTTCAAAACTCACCAGCCACTCCATGGGAGAAAGATGAGGCTGTCTGCTCCTTTGTCTGGACAGACTCAGAAACATAGTGAGCGGTTCTACTGAGCTCTCCATAAGGCTTTTGGGAGTGAAGATTGGCTCAACAGCAACCGGCGAGTAACCATCTTCACTTCTCAGAGTTTGCACACAATAGCTGCTAAATTAATCTTTAGCTCATTGCTTGGCGGGGGGAGGGATCCTGATTTTTTTTATGGAAGCCAATAGACACTCCTCAAAAGACCTTTGACCACTCTGTACTGTGGCTCGTAGTAATACTCTTCCTGACCTTTCTCTTCTGGTTTAGTCATGCACAATAGAGGAGGCTTGGGCTCTCTGCCAGGACTGACCCCACCCTGAGTTCCAGAAGCTGCCTTCTCTCTCTGTGCCACCAATGGGAGTGAGGGGTGGGCCTGGGAGAGACACGATACACGGAGTGCAGCCTTGAGCTGTGTGACACGTCCAACTCTGGTGAACTGGCCCTGGGGCAAAGGCTAGCTGAGGGCCTGGTAACGAGGGGCCATGAACTTGGAGCAGCTTGGATTAGAGCAGTGATTGGTTTAGAGTAGAATGAGGCTTATCACTGGCACACTTCAGGGTGGCATCTTTTCTGGTTGCATTTTGGGTCAAAAATCATCAAATTGCAACTATGCCAATAATTTTTAATACTTAAGAATTTCTCTGCAGCATCACCTCCATAGTAAGCAGAATCATGTACTGAGAACTCCTCACTCCACACAAAAGGCTACCCTCTAGGGCCTCTGCTTTGATCATGAGCGCCCCCCCCCCCCTTCCTGCCAGCCATAGAGCGGACCCAGATCCCTGGAATACTTCTACTCGGGGCGGGCGACTTAGCCTTCAAACTCTGATCATTTCTGCAGGTTAAACGCCGCCTCGGTCTCGGCCGATTCAATATTCTACCGTGTGTCTGTGAAGTTTTCTTTGATACACGTTATGCACGTGATCTTACGCTATTCCAAAAACTTGCTCCTATTTGCCACAGAGCTAGTGGAAGGTCACTTGATCAGGATCGCAAGGCAAGCAGGCGATGAAGCCCACTGCAAACCCAGGTGTGCTTGATTCCCAAGCCCATGCACACACTGTTCCTGGGTGTGCTGCAGTCCGTTTTTCTGGGCCAATGACCTGGAAGATGGGAGAGTTTTGTAAAATGTTCCGCAGGGCCCCTGAATAGAAGTATGCCGCAGACTCTGGTGTCTGGGTCACTTCCTACTAGGTGAGGGCAGACGAATAGGGAGGCTGGAGTGCAGAAAGGCTGTTTGTGCATTGTTGTGGTTGTTACACCAAACAATTTTTGTTTTCTACTGAGAGCATCCTCTTTTCACCTCCCACTTGCTTTCCAAAGTTTACAGTAGCACTTGCTCTCTCAGAGAGGCGCAGGGTTGCAGCAGGACAGATTGGCAGAAGCCTTGCCCTCTGTTGTTCCCATTTCCTTCCAAACAACTGCTTGCATCATACTGGTTCCCAGTCCCTGAAAATCAAAGGAGTGGGGTTTCAGATAGGGGAAAAACCAAGAACGACCCCCTCCCCACCAAAAAAAAAAAAAAGCTCAAGCCTTTGCCATCTGAAAGTATTTTCTTTGCTTGTTGAAAGTATTGCTGTGGTGAACAAAAAGCAGTACAAACCCCACTGATTAGGAAAGGGCTGCTGAGGACACAAAGTTCCAAGATTCAATATTATTCTCTTAGAGTAGTTCTTTCTGGCGGGTTCTGAGCTGTTTTCATAAACCAAGAATGTAAAACCAATTAGCAAGAGGAGTCCACAACATTCCCACAGAAGATACCCAGTGGCCTGAGTTTATTTTGGGACTCTGCCTGTCCGAAGAAGAAATGGCCAGCGGAGAGAGGAAGCCATCTGTGAAGGCAGTTTAAGTTCTGGTGGGTGTGGTCTACACCGAGGCGAGCAGCAGGGCCTCAAATGGAACAATGCCATGGAGGTCAGAGGCCTTGACCATGAATGTCGCAGTGGTGACCACCGTCTGTAATCACATGATGGTTGTTCTTGTTGGATTACTTGAGGTCTTTACATTTTCTATTTTGTCTTGAGGACTTTTTAACTTTGTTTGGTATGTGATCTAGTTTAAATATAGGGGATGCTCCTCTTAATCATGCATCCAAGGAGTTCCAGCAGATACAAAAGTTGTACAAGACGTCCCACACACTCTGCCCTGACCCCTGAGGCAATTGCCATTCTGACTTAGGTTACTAGATTGGTTTGGCTTATTCTGGGGTATAGTATAAATGGAATCCTGCAGTGTGTACTTTGTATGTGTATAGGGCTTCTTTAACTCTGCGTAATGTTTCAGATGCATCCATGTGGCATGCGTGTTTCTGTAGTTTATCCCCTCTTTATCGTGGAGTGCTATTCCACGTGAGCATTGGTAGTTTAGGGGTTTTGTGGTGGGCTGCTAAGCAGTTCAAAACCTCCAGTCACTCTGTAGAGGAGGAATGAGGCTTCCTTCTCCCACAAAGATCTGCATTCCCTGAAACCCATGGGGGAAGTTCTGTCCTGTCCTGTAAGGGGCGCGATGGGTCAGAATCAACTCAACAGCAGTGAGTTATTTCATATAAATATTCTACGGGGGTACTTTTGTTGTTGGTTTATTTTTAATATTTTTCCTACCGATGAACACTTGACTATTTCCAGTTTGGGGCCCAGTAAAAATAACATTCATTCTCCTGTAAACTTTTTGTGGGTACACCCTTTCATTTCTCTTGGGTAAATACCTATGCTTAGAATTGCAAGGTCGGAGAGGAAGGATAGGCTTAGTTTTATAGGAAATTACCAGGTTCTCCACCCTCCTTCAGGATGTTCTACTTTATACACACACCCCCAATCAATGGATTAGAGCATGCCTTGGCTGCCCTTAGGTGTTCACAGGGGCAGCTGATTTGGTTTTAATGTGCCTTTCTCTGAGTAAGTGACATCAAACATGTCTTCATGTGGTTACTGGTTATTTTAAACAAAACAAAAACAAAGTATACTAGACATGTACCAGTCCTTAGTCAGATCTCTGCAGGAGACCCTTTCCTTCCCTAGGGGAGTGGGAACCCCCCAAACTCAGTCTTTTTGTCTGTCTCCTCCCCATAAAGGAGCCCTGGTGGCATCATGGTTACATGTTGGGCTGGCAACCACAAGGTCAGCAGTTCAATCCACCAGTTGCTCCACAGGAGAAAGACTTGGCTTTCTATTTCTGTAAAGAGTTGCAGTCTCAGAAAGCCACCAGCGCGGTTGGTTCTACCCTGTTCTATAGGGTTGCTATGAGTTCGGGTTTTAGTTGTGCTTCTCCATACAAGGATACTTGGAAAGGGTGCTTCTTTGTTTGACCCTGCATTCCCACCACTCTAGAATGGCTCCTGGCAAGTAGGAGGTATTAAAAAAACAGTTCGTGAAATAATCAATGAGTGAGCAGATGAATTGATTTTTGGACCAGATACTATATTCTTGAATCCAAATGTCATAAATTAAGAAAGAAATAGAAAAGATACAAACTCACTGTCATTGAGTCATTTCCAATGCATAGCAGCCTTACAGGGCAGGGTAGAACTGCCCCGGGTGCTCATGGGAGTAGCAAGCTCTGCCTTTGTCCTGAGCAAAGGCTGGTGTTTCCAATGGCGCATCTTGTGGGTCACAGGCCAACTGGTAACCACTATGTCACCAGCGCTCCAGAAGGAAATACAGAAGTAGGGAACGGGGGTGGGGGTGGGGACTTCAAGTATTGTCTTTGAACGCTGAAGTACAGTCGGTACAAAGCATGCATTTTACCTCAGGGGATTTGTGCGCCCATGGGAAACGTGGCCGGAATACCTCAGGGACTAACCTAACTTGTCCCCGTTTACAAATCTCTAGTCCATATCAGTCACCCATCTGTACTCATGACTTACTTTCTCATCTGTAGATATCAGAGGAGTTACAGGGGAACATCGGGGAATCTGTGTGCCCTCACTGGGTTGATTTTGCCACAGCCAAAGGAAGACATGTAGTGTTTGAATGAGTCTCCAAGCCAATGACTGGGACATACTCCTTTGTACTGAGCTTTTTGAAAGATTGAAAGTCCATTCTCTGACTCATGGTAGGATGGGGGCAGCATGATTTATTTTGAAGAAGTGGCGCTGTGCCCATCCCTCCGCTCAGGAGCTAGAATCGCTCCCTCACGGATGTGCAGGTGGGAAGGAAAAGGCTATTGCCGGCATCGGCCCTCTGTGATGTGGGCTTCTCGCAGTCTCTGTGGAGAGGGGGGCTTGACCACTTCCCCAAGTACTTCCTCAGCTCAAACCTATAAGGTCAAGCCTCTCCTTAGTTCAGACATTGGTACAGAGCATGCATTTCCAGAAACGAAGACATACGCCAGCCACCATGTAGAAATTGTTAACCCAAAGATAGAATCTTTTTAAATGTCCTGGAGCCAGAACTATAACAGAGTTATCAAAAAGATTTCTAATTGGCGTCAACGTTTTCCAAGGATTTTCCATAGTTGCTAGTCTAACGACGTTGTCTGCTTCTAAATTACTACCTAATACATGTTACTCTGCCTGCCAATTATAGAAGAGGCATTTCATATAGGAAAGACTATTGATGGATTTTGTGATTGAATTATCATTGTATTGTTTTTCAGTAAATTGTGTTATAGAAACCAATGTTAATATGCCACAATCTAACATTAATCATATGTGAAAACAAAAGTTCTTGTGAATAACACTAAGTGAAAGAAGAATGCCTGAGTTGGGAGGTAGACACAAAATAATTAAAAATGCATACATCTAGATCATGTGCTTGGGGTGAGTAGTCTGCAGAAATGGGGACAAAAAGAATTCCTCAGGAAGGGTAAGTCTGAGTCTCCTGGTATCAAAGTGCCTTCCATGTGAATTGTGACATGTCTCAGCTTTGCAACTTAAAAGACTCATATGTAAAATAGATTTCACATAGCGCCAGTGAAAACTAAGCATTTTATTGATCTAACGCTGTGCTTTGCCTTGTTTTGTAGGAGAACCAGCAGAAATCTACGAATGTGGTCTATCAGGCCCATCACGTGAGCAGGAACAAGAGAGGGCAGGTGGTTGGAACAAGGGGCGGATTCCGAGGATGTACTGTGTGGCTTACAGGTAAGCCATGTCTGTACAGGCATCTGTATCCTTTCTTATGGTCACTACAGGTGACTGTGCGATGGCGCTGTACAGTTGACGGAAAGGTCATTTATTTATTAGTCGACGGAGGCCGAGAGCTTTAGCAGAAAGCCTGCCTAACTCTGCCACCGAGGACACATCGACTTTGTTGAAGGTCCAAATAGAATGTCTCTTGTCCACAGTTCCCTCTCTTCGGCATGAGAGGCTGGGACGAGTTGTTTGTGACATTCCTTTTTCTTCTAAGGAATTCATTCCTTCATCGCCATGTGCTTGCCCAAACACATCTGTTGGCCCTTGAGTGGGGCGTCCCGAATTTGACACCGAGCAATTGGCCGTCCCGGAGGTTTGGGATGCATAGTGAGATGTTTGTTGCTGTTTTCTGATGTTCTCCTTGGGAGCTCAGCATCTGTACGAGAAGAAACTAGCGATCTCCATTGGGCTGACGATTTCCCTAGGATCTAGAAAGCTCTCGTGGCTGCCACCAAGGTGACCAAATGAGTCTCCATTTGCTTGTGTTGTGACAGCCACAGAATGCCACAGTGAAAGTACAGTGACAGACCTGAAATTCGAGCTTAGGTGACCGCTACTCGGTCACAAGGCGGAGGAAGGCTGTTCCTCGGGAGTATGAGTCTGACAAAGCCCGGACTCAAAAGGAAAAGCAAGTGCATTTCAGAGATGTGACATGTTCCATGGACATGAGTCCAGATGCAAATAAAGGTTTATCCAGTGAGGCAATCAATTTATGAGTCACTCTCTGCTCATGCATGCTGATGTGAGATAAGTTAGATACCTCCTAACTTGAAGAATGTGGCAGGCAGGGACCTGCCCTGCATTTTTCCCTGCCATCCCGGGTCTTTCCCTGTCCAACATAAATCAGTCACTAACCTCTGTCTCAATTGTTGTGCTGTTGTAACATACATCATCACAAATGAGTGGCTTGAAAGAACAGAAATTTCTTGTTTCACAGGCCTAGAAGCTAGAAGTCCAAATTAGGGTCCTCAGTGTCCACTCCTTCCTTATAGGATGCCCTGGGCAGTCTGTGGTTCTTCGCTTGGCATCTGCCTCTTCAGTCTGTGGCTGCCTCTGTGTCTGCTCTGATCTTTGTACAGTTCAGAAGTGATTAGGGTTAGGGCACACCCTACACTGATGGGGCCGCTAATATTACAAAGCACCCCCCACTTTCAAATATGATCATATCCAAAGGTTTACAAAGGATTACAAAGGATTCTAGCCAGTCTTAGGGGTAGGGGAATGGATGGGGACAGGATCCAAGACATAACCCCCTCTTTAGACTTAGTCTAGGAGCCCTTGTGGCATAGTGGCTACGCATTAGGTTGTGAGCTGCATGGTTAACAGTTCGAAAGATCGGCAGAAAGATGGGCATTCTGTTCCTGTAAATAGTTATACTCTTGGAAACCAAGCCAAACAGCTCTATCCATTGCCTATAGGACAGGATCCATGGTGACCTATGGGGTCACCATGAGTCAGCTTTCACTGGATGGCAGTGAGTTTTTAGGCTTAGCGTCTGCAGTTTACAGCATGTGGGGTTTGGTGTCATTCATCCCAGGGCCTCTGCATCACAACATTCATCAGCTGAAAAGAGGACAGGGGAGGGGTCAAGGCACCCATGATATTCAGAGGCAGAGCTCCCTAGGCACTGTTTCTGGAATGTTTACCCCCAGCTCATTCTAAAAGACATCATTTGTAGCAGCAGTAGGCAAAACACAGCTGTATTCTAGAAACTTCCCTCTTGGTCTGTATTTGCCTTCATGAGATGCTTTGTGGTGAAAACAACTTTTGTATTGGGAAGTACACGCAGACTCCAGTTTCTCTCATGAGGACTCCCCTTGGAAAGAAATGGCAAGCCAGGAGAAGAGCAAATCAATGCCTTTTTTTCCTTTTTTGATCCTCATCCTGAAAAAAAAAAATCAGAAGGGAATATCTTTTCTTAGTTGTTTTTGTTTGTTTGTTTGTTTTTAATTCTTAAGTTACAGAGGTAAGCAGATGAGAAGAAATTGGAATAGTTCCCCTCTGGAGATTTGGATTAGAGTCTCAGTTCCACCTACCTTAATTGTGGGACTTTGGACAAGCCAATATACCTCTATCGGCCTCAGTTTCCTTATTTTCCAAGGGGGAATAAAAATAGTGCCTGCCTCATAGGATTATAAAACCCACTGCTATGCCTTCACTTCCAGTCATAGCAACCCTTGCAGACAGAGCAGAACTGCTCTTTGGGCTCCCCGTCTTTACAGAGACAGCCTCATCCTTCCTCTTCAAGCGTGGCCTTGGGGTTTTAACTGACGTGAAGGAGGACTCCATGAAACAAGGCAGCGATGTATTGGGCACCATGCCTGGCCCAGAGGAAAGCTCTCAGTAAGTGTAATTAGTGTTTCCTCCGTGTTTGAGGGGGTTTCAAAAAGTTCGTGGGAAAGTGGATTTGAAAGATAATGGAAGAAAAATCTCTCTCTGATTCTGATGCCACAGAGCATAATAGAGCTTCAGACATCTGCTTTCCCTCTCCCACATTTCTATGTAAATTCGTAGGGAAATGTATCACCTACATTTTTATTCTGACGACACTGAGCAGCATGGGAACGTTGTAAACAATGCCTTCTTCAAGGATGACCTTCAAGGACTGACACTAACATCGACTTCCCGTAGCCTTTTCTCTAATGAGCCTTTGCCCAGACCAAGGGAGGACTGAACATAATGAAAAATATGGGGACAATTTGATTGCCTCGACTGTTTCACCTTCCACCTGCTCTGCCTGTCCCCCATCTCCTTTCCTCTCTATCCCCCATTCCTACCTTTCTCTGTGTTTTTCCCCTCTTGTTCTTTCTCCCCTGTGGTCTTCTTGGTGTTAATGTTTGGGCCTTTTCTTCTTTCTCCCCACCACCTCCTTTCTTAAGCCTTGGTGCTGTCTTGACAGTGGCTTTGCATGAGGTCTTCTGTCTCAGGGTCTTCTAGGACCACGGAATTTGTAGCATGTTCATTTTCCAGGGTAATTCAGAATCTGAGCTCCACAGTCATTTTGCCCATTTGCCTATGTTCTCCCCTGTGTAGAAATCACAGGGTTCACTCCCAGTCCTTTCCCATTGATACATGGGTGGAAGGCACAGGAAGGCACGCGGCAGCTCTAGTCTCATATAAAGGCTTGCGGTGCCTAAGAGTGTCTCTCGGCTCTGCAGCATCCGCAGCTGAGCTCAGCATGGCTCCCTGCCTTCATATTTTGAGAGTCATTTTGGAAAACCTTCAAACCCAAAGGACAGGATATAGACTCTACTGTTAAATAATGGCTTGATGGGATCACAAGGGAAGCGGGCCTACTGGTCTCTAGGAGCTCTCTGCCTGCACCCCCCCCCCCACTCTAGTAATTGTTTCCAGGAGAACATATGAAACACTGTCGCCAGATCTTATGATTTTCCAGGAGAAGCGTGGAGGCTGTGTTCTGATGTGCACCGTTCCTGTTTAAAACAGTGCAGGAGCTCCCTGCTTAGGGGACATGGAGCTTCTCTGAAGGTTGGTGGCACCATGGGGAGTGGTGATGGTGGAACCACTTGATGGAGGTGATGAGTGTCACTGAACTATACACGGAAGAAGGAGGAAATGGCCAACATTCTGTTACTTAGATATTCCACAGAAAGCAAGGTTTTATTTTAAAAGCAAGCAAAATGGAACACATAGGAGGAGAGCATAGCTAGCCCCCTACTCCCCCTCTTTACCTCCCCTATATGATCCCATAGGACGCAGAGCGTTATTTCACCAATGGAAAGAGATGCAAGAAGTGGGTTGGTATTGGATGATACTGTGGTTTTGAATGTCTATGGTTTTGATGGAAGGATTGGTGTTACAAGCTGATCTTGAGTTGATTCTAACTCATGGCAACCTGGATGGCTGCATGCTTCCCTGAATGACACCCATGCTCAACGTTCAACTACTAGCCTGATTATCGGGAGTTGGAATCCACCCAACGGCACTTAGGAGAGCATCCCGGTGATCGGGTTGGGGAAGGGCACAGCCTAGAAAACTCTAAGCAGCGGTTCTGGTCATGCGTTCCCTGTGAGTCAGACCAACTGATGGCACGTGAAAAGCCTTCGAGGAGGATTTGCCCTCCCAAGAGCGGGATCAGGTCACAGCTTCTGGTTGGAAATAGTCAAGAGGCTCTCTCAGTCTGTCTTGCCTGTTCTGAACAGGTCTCTCCGGTGCGGGGAAAACAACAGTGAGCTTTGCTCTGGAAGAGTACCTAGTCTCCCATGCCATCCCCTGTTACTCCCTGGATGGGGACAACGTCCGCCATGGCCTGAACAAAAACCTGGGCTTCTCCCCTGGGGACAGAGAAGAGAACATTCGCCGGATTGCTGAGGTGGCCAGGCTGTTTGCAGATGCCGGTCTGGTCTGCATCACCAGCTTCATTTCACCTTTCACGAAGGTAAAATGACTTGGCGCAGTCCAGAGCGTCCCACCCAGCTGACAGCTCTCCCACTTCCCCGCAAAAGGCAGGGGCTGGAGGCGGGCGGGAGGGGTGGCGGGTGGGGGAGATGCACCAGGAATGTGACTTCCAATTCCCACCCCCACCCCCTACGCTGCTTCTCCCTTTTCCCACTGGCTCCCTCGTTTCCTCTGTTTCATATTGGTTATCTAACCCGAGTTCCTTCATTTCCAGATGCCAGGACACACATTCTTGCACGTTCACAATCCCATAGAATATTTGGCCCGAGTTGAAAGGAACAAAGAGTTAAACAGAACCATGCAACAGTAGCATTGCCAGTACAGGTCTCTATAGAATTGAAATGTTTCGGTCTTCAGAAGAAAAGAACGTGTGTGTGTGTGTGTGTGTGTGTGTGTGTGTGTGTGTTTTCTGTTGAAGTCACTGAGGCAGGGTGTCATTCTTCTTGTTTTGAAACAGGAAGTTTCTGTGAATTGCAGATTATATGCTTTGAACCCATTTCCCGTCCGGCAGGCTCCAGGAGGCTGTGTTTACAAGTTCCGCGCTCCTGAACTTTCTCAGGAGGACGAGGCTCCCACGGGCTCTCAGAGCTAAAGTCCCAAGTATTATCTTACGGCTAGCCGACTACCGGAGGATGCAGCCATTCGGGTGCAAGAATTTCCCGTGAGACGTCATCTTCCATTCTGAACCTGTCTTTTCCAGGACCGTAACAATGCCCGCAAAATCCACGAATCGGCGGGACTGCCCTTCTTTGAAATATTTGTGGATGCGCCGCTCAACATTTGTGAAAGCAGAGACGTGAAAGGCCTTTACAAGCGGGCCCGGGCTGGGGAGATCAAAGGTAAAGAGCACCGCTGGGGCTCCTTCTTCAGCCGGTTCAATGCTACCGACCCGTCAGTCCTTCTTCTGTCCCCAGAAATCTGGAGTTTCAAATGGTGGGATCCAAAAGTGCGTAAAAGCTTCAAAGGCTGTCTGTCTTCCAAAATTGCGTAGAACATGTACACCTTTTTTAATCAAATCATGATGTATTTAGTATGTCCATGGGCCTATTAAAACACGAGTCCTTGTTTTCTTGAAAGAATGAGCCCCTCCTCAGCAGTACGATTTGAGGGACGGATATGGGAGTAGTAGGAGAGGGGTGGACAGGGATGTTCCAGCGGTTCCGCCTTCTTGTCCTCTCCTAGTCTAATCACCCACAGAAGGCTTACTCGTAGCTAGCCAAATATTCTTGACAATGTAGGGACTTTCCGGGTTGGAGATACTGCTGTCTGTTTACTTTTCTTTGGCTAGAGGTCAAGGACGACTCTTGGACCTCCTCTGTTACCAACAGAATTCTCAGTTTACTAGATGGTTTCAACATGTGCTGTGCTTTATTGATTAAAAAGACTGCCCTGTCCCTTTGCCTTCCTGTACCCCTCAAAGCAAAATGGGGGCACCTACAGCTCCAGTGGAGCCACCCACTAACATTCGGTCAGGGTGCCTGTCCTGGCTGAGTGGGCTTAAGTTGGCATGGTCTGATCTGGAAGCAGGAGCCCTGGTGGCATAGTGGTTCTGAGTTGGGCTGAGATCCACAAGGTCAGCGGTTCGAAACCACTAGCTGCTCCACGGAAGAAAGATGGAGCTTCCTACTCCTCTAAAGAGTAACAGTCTCAGAAACTCACAGGGCCAGTCGTACCCTGTCCTGGAGGGTCACTGGGAGTCAGCACTGACTCAATGGCAGGGAGTTTGGCTTTGGATTTGGCAGTAGGGCCTCCAAACATGCTGCCAGTGTTTCTTCCTGTATTGAAAGGATAAAAATCAAAAAAAACAACCCCCCTGCTATCAAGTCGATTTCCACTCAGAGTGACCCACTGTGTAGGGTTTCCTCATCTTTTCCCCACCGAGTACTCATTGGTTTTTAACTTCTCACCTTGTGGTTAGCAACCCAATGGCTAACCCACAGCGCCACCAGGGCACCTTGCAAAAGGGTGAGACGTCCGCAGGTTGGACTAAAAGAGCTTAGTGGCATCACGGTGAAGCACTTGGTTACCAACCAAAAGATCAGCAGCTTAAACCCACCCAGTCACTCAAGGGGAGAAAGATCTGGCGATCTGCTTCCAGACAGATCACAGCCGAGGGAACCCTGGGGATCAGTTCTAGTCCGTCACACAGGATCGGAAGCAACTCAGAGCCACTCAGCAACGCCAGGTTGGGCTAAAGGTCCAAGACATCTGCTCAACGAAAGAAACCATGCAAACTCTTTCCATCTTTTTGTGCCCCCTAAAATAAATGTGCTTTCCTGTCCTCAGAAATATAAAATCATATTCCTCGCAGGGTTCACCGGCATTGATTCGGATTATGAGAAACCTGAAACTCCGGAGTGTGTGCTTAAAACCAGCCTGTCCTCCGTGAGTGACTGCGTCCAACAAGTAGTGGAACTTCTTCAGGAGCAGGTGGGTGGGCTTGTCTTTTTCTCTCTTTCTTTCTCAATAATAATAAATTAGTTTAGGTGATGCTAATCTATTGACGTATTCTTCTTGTAGTTTTCATTTCAAATTGTTATCCTGTATGCTTCATTGCAGAACATTGTACCCCACACTACAATCAAAGGCATCCACGAACTCTTTCTCCCGGAAAACAAACTTGACCAAGTGCGAGCTGAGGCCAAGACTCTCCCTTCCTTGTCCATTACTAAGGTAAAAAAGAGCCCAGGTGGCGCTGTTGGTTCAGCGCTGGACTCCTAACCAGAAGGTCAACAGTTCAGATGCACCAGCTACTCCTCAGGAGACAGCTGAGGCTATCCGCACCCATCGAGGTGGACAGCCTTGGAAATTCTCTGCAGGATCGCTGTGAATCAGAATCGCCTCGGTGGCAATAGCTAGGAAGATAAAAGAGTGCAGGCTGGCGAAAGGAGAACTCAACTAAATATTGATCACTACAATCCGTTGGGAAGTCCCTGCATGGTGCAAATAGTTGATGCGCTCTGATGCTAACCAAAAAGTTGGAAGTTTGAGTCCACCCAGAGGATCCACAAAAGAAAGGCCAGGTGATCGACTTTTGAAAGATCAACCATGGGACCCCATATGCTGCATGGTTCTTTGACACCCACGGGGTCACTGGGAATCAGAGTATATGTAACCACAACCGGTTTGGTTTATGCAATGCATTTACAATGATCCTTAATCATAAAGAAGGTTTGCTAATAGGCAAAGCCGATCGCCGACAAACTGCCATCTCCATGGGAGAAAGATGAAGTGGTCTGCTCCTGTAAAGATGTATGTGCACTGTAAGAAACTCTACTACGTCGGGTAACTATGAGTCAGAATCAACTCGGTGGTGTTCTGTTTTAAAAGTAAAACCTCTCCATCGTGACTTTTTTTTTCTTCAATCTCTTCCGCATGCAAATCTCCCATGAAGAGTTGCCGATAAGGCAGTTGCCTGGTGCCATGGACGAGGCAGACGGGACGAGATGTCTCTTTGCATAGGAGAGTTTTGCATAACTGCCACCCTACCATTGGTTAGCCCAAAACAGGTAGCAGGCAGGAATTATTTGCTGGCGGCAGCTGAGGAGAGAGTTTGTCCAGAACACAAGTGCTTCTGGGCCATTAAGAAATTTGAAACCAGGGGAAACAAAACGGAACCTTGATCTAAATGCTATGAACACCTTGAGTTGTTGGTATTTCTACTCCGCAAATACCCACTCTTCTTCCATCCAGGAGCGCCCAGTCTGAGGGGAGAGAGGCAGTCTGGCTGACATTGATTTTACTACCTGAAATCCGTGGGATCAGCCCCCAGGCACTTTCATCCTGACCTGTTTATGCCTGAATGGGTCCTGGCCCATGCAAGATGTTCGGATCTTTGTCAGTGCTTTCTCACAATCTATAAAGACCTTAGAGAGTTTCATAAGAGGCAAACAAATAGGGAACCTCCTTAAGCTTCTACTAGGTTCTGTTTATAAACAGAACCCCTACTTTGTAAAATGAAATCCTGATTGCCCCAGTGCCCAAGCAGATGGGCAAATCTGCTGTGTAGTGTGATCTTTCCAAGCAGCCCTGGGGGCGCTTTAGGTTACTCCAGGGCTGCGGGTCAAACTCACCAGTTACTATTTTCCTAGAAACGGATTAAGCAAGGACTGCCCACTGGCCAGATGGCTGGAAAGCAGAACTTAGGAGATAGTCACTTGCTTTTCCTGTTTTTCAGCTGGATCTCCAGTGGGTGCAAGTTTTGAGTGAAGGCTGGGCCACTCCCCTGAAAGGATTTATGCGGGAGAAAGAGTACTTGCAGGTTCTGCATTTTGACACCCTGCTGGACGGTATGATTTTGGTTTCGGACTCTTTTCAGATGGGAGGGGGGTGGTTTGAGGGCAGGGGGAGTAAGCCTTCACAGCAGTCTGTACAGAAGCAAAAAGTGTTAGTATATAATTCATGAATCTTAACTGTGAAACTATTGAAGTCATTTTGGCTGTCTCCAAATCCATGATAGATCAGTTTCCAATTTATGATTTCTATTTCTTCTCAAAGGATTTTTAAATACGTACAACCTAAGCCACTGAAAAGGACATTTCTTTTCTTACACATAAAACCAAGAGACGTTTCCGACTGTTTTACCTCCACCTGCCTTTTGTTGCCATCCATGTGCATAACACAGTACCCAGAAGCACTCTTGCTGTCCACCAAAGACCATCCTGGAGTAGCCAGGATTAATGAGTTTAACACACCCACGGGGCCTCCCACTCTTCAGGTTCCTCTAGGGTTATTACTGTAGCAACTGCTTCCACTGGTGGGTGCTAGAACGTCGATGTTCACGCCCATACCTGAAGTACATGAACATGGTTTCATCCACTGCATTCCAGCACTGGAACATTAAAAGACCTTTCTGGACATAAGCTGAGTGGAAGCATTCTGCACTCAGAAAACGTCCAAACCCTTCTAGAACTGCCCGAGGCTACCAAAGGAACGTGTGTACTTTAGGGCCTTGGGGACTGCTGCATAAAGCAAGCGTGGGAGTGGTAGTGGAGTCACACTGAATTTGTAATATTGAGCAGAGAGCCAGTCTTTTAGGGGGAAAAAAATCAGATGTTCTTTCTTGGGAAAGAAATTTGTGTTCTGGCCTTGTGCCTCTGCTCGGAAAATAGGGCATAAAGCCAGAATCGGAGCTCAAAGACTGATTAAAAAATAGGACCTCTTTCCATAGCTCGAGGTGATAACTGCCAATGCCCTGCAACTTGAGATTTTCATCTCACAGATTAAATAGCATTTCAGAAAGACCCTTGGTTTACCCGAGATTACTTATCAAGCATCATAATGCCTATCTACCCAGCACTTTTCCCAGCATTGTCTCAGGCATTGCGCAGGTGCTCCTCACACATGCATGTATGTATTCCATGCATGTAGCTACTCTGTAATACACACATATTCAAGAGCATTTTGCATCTATACCTCTTCCCACAGCCTGGCTGTAATATCACATATTTGCAAGGGACAAGTTCTTGCTGAAGTTGGAGGAGCTATTTGCATAATTATTTAAAAACTGATAATCATCTGAACAATGGGGCTATATTGAACAACTGTTTAAAACTTCTATTTCATCTGTTTTTTGCTGTCATAGAGCCTCTGTTTCCCAATCTAGCCGCAGCAAAAAGTTCAAAATGTTTTTATGTTGTCTATGTGAGGTTGCATAATAGGAATTTGTACTTTGACATTGCTGCTTTAAGATTATTTGGTTAGAGAGCTAAAAACATGCTTCTTAATTGTGTTTGTATTTCTCTAGGCATGGTCCTTCCTGGTATGTACTTTAACACTTTCCAAGTAGTTATATTATTATAATTAGATGTCACCTTAATTAGAAATGGTCAAGAATGCAACTAAAAACAATCTATATTAACCAGTTGCAATGGATATCAGTTCATGATCCAACCAGTTAGAAATGACATTTTTCTGTTGATTGGGTTCCAAATAACAGGGAGTATCTGGATCAGATGAAGCTGTTGTTTAGAATGCTGTATTTGGCTGAAAAAGCAAACTTTTTTCTAAATTATTCCTGCACATTTTGTTCATGATATTTTTAAGATTTTTATGATCCGCTCCACTCAGCATTTCCATTAAGTTGTCCTTTCACAAATACGGAAATTTTTCTATCAAGTTTATAAAGTATTTATAATTGATTACATAAAGTCAGTTTTAGATGCAATTTAAAGTGGATAGACCTGGTTGGATTGTGCACAATTGTACTTCATTTGTTTGCAATGTGTGATTATGCATGAATTTAATTTCAAGTTGCAATAATCGATAGTTGTAGAACTGGGAATAAACATATACTTGCTGTAACTATAAAATTCTGCATTTTGCCAGAAAGAAAAGATTCTGAAGATATCATTAATCTTTCTGAAGATATCATTAGTAATTGTTTTCATTATTGTCTTTCCTTCATTAAAAAGTCTAGTTAGGTCCTCAAAAAATCTAAAATTAGATTACCATATAAACCTGTAATACCACGCTGAGGTATATATCATAAAGATTTAGAAGCAAAGACTCAAAAGGAGAGCTGTACACCAGTATTCATCGCAGCATTATGTACTATAGTCAAAACTTGGAATTTTGCCTAAATGCCCATCAACAGCTGAATGAATTTACAAAATGTGGTACATGCATACAGTGGAATACTAGGCAGCCAGTAGGTGAAATGACGTCTTGCTACATGCTTAAAGTATGAGTGGAGTTTGAAGACATTGTACTAAGCTAAATAAGTTAATCAGAAAAGAAGACAATGTTGTATGACTTCCCGTATAAAAAAGACAAGAAAAGGCTTGAAGTTTATTCGTGTTGACCTGGGATGCGATGCAGGGGTGTGTGGGAGGAGGGATGGGAATGAGGCTAATAATGATGGAAAATCCCCATGACTAGGGGTAGGGTTGCCCAGCCAATTATTGTAGTTGATATTAATAAGGTGGACACAGGTAAAAAGTTGAATTGGCAAGAGATACGTGATAGTGCTTCCATTCAAGTAAGCATGGGTTTATTTCATACAAGAAAATTTTTCATGGGTCTACCAAATCAGTGCGTGGCTGCAGGCAGGCTCTCTCAGTAAGACACTGGTTTCCGTCCCCTTAGGGTGCCATGAAAAAAAGGGAAGCCAAAGTAGTGGTTTCCAATTTGATTCAAAGCCAAAAAGTCTGCTTAGATAGTGATGGGGAGTGATTTTAGGATTCCCAAGGGGTAATCGTGATAGATTTTCTTGAAGGACACAGGATGATCATGTTTCTAAAAAATGGAAAACTGAAATGGGAAGGAAAACGCCTGGAAAAATTGTACCAAGAAACTTCTTTCAAGTACGACAATGTACTCGCTCCTTCTCCAGGGGGATCTTACGAGGCTTTCTTTGGACTCCTTACCTCACCCACCCTACAACCCTGATCGTGCCTCTCCGGCCTTCTTTTTGTTCCCCAAGTTCTAAAACCATTTCAAATGAGTACCATTGGAAAACCTGTAAGATACCAAAACTGCGATTTTGGTACTGTGGTATGAACTGAAGAGGGGAGAACTCTTGGGGGGAAAGATTAGAGAAATAGAAACACCTCCTGTTTATGTGGGTGGATTTTGCTTGAGGCTATGTCAGGAAACCATAACTTGACATTTTGATGTTTTTTATTGAGTAAAGGTTTTGATGATTTCATAGCAATATTTCTTGGCTTATCCTTATATCCTTACACAATAACAACAAAAGAGTAGCAGGTGTGGTTGCTTAAGCCCGAACACCTCATGGGATGTGGTTCCTTGGTGTGTGGGCTTGGGATCATGCTTTCATGGGGCATCCCAATTAATTGGCCTAATGATGTGTCCAGCACTTCCTGTCCTCCCTCCCCGTTGCATCGTGCTTTAGGTCTTAAAGGTCTGCAAGCAGCGATCCAAGGCACAACAGCTGGTCTGTATTTACCTGGTCTGTATTTTCTTTCAGCAGTGTGGTGAGGACACAGTCCACAGAAAGCATGGGTTCTAAAAGGAATATCCGTATCCCTGAAGGTTCTTGTCTTCGTTAGCCCTCTCCCTTTTCCTTAACAAGAAAGTGCAGTGGCTTAATTTTTCATCATAGACCAAGGAGGGTGGGTGATGCAGCATTTCACACGTGGCTGCTGATTGAAACATGGATGGTTTGAATTCTGTACAGATTACAGCCAAGAAGAGCCTATGGCGCAGTTGTTGGTCACATGGGGGTGCTGTGAATCAGAATCGACAACAGGAATGATGATTGGTGTCGGTTGTCTTCGAGTTGATTCTGAGTCACAGCATCCTTGTGACTCAGAGCACAGCTGCCCATGGGGCTTCTATGGCTGTAATCTGTAAGGGAGCACATTGCCAGTACTCTCTCCCATGGAGCATCAGGTGGATTCCGACTGCTGGTATCTTTGGTTAAAACTTGCCAGCATCGTGCCACCCGGGCTCCTTCCAACAATCAGAAACCTGCACGAATGTGGAGCTCGAGGGACCTATGCTTCCTCCAAGCAGCACAGAGAAACCTGTTGCAGCCAATTGGTTTTGACTCGTGGTGGCTCCGTGGGCTTCTGATGGAATTGTGCTCCATCAGGGTTTCAGTGGATGAATTTGTGGACGATCACTAGTTCTTTCTTCCTAGGTGCTTCTGTTGGGACTCGAACCTCCAACCCTTCTGTTGGCAGCTGAGCCCGTTAACCATTTGCACTTCCCAGGGACTCCACATCCCAGGGGAGTGGATCAGCTCAGAGAAATGGAACGGCACAGGTGGTAATGGGAGGAGTGTGTTCTGCGTGGGGCTTGGGTTCTTCTTCTTCGTCTTCTTTGTCTTCTTCTTTTAAACAGTTTTATTGGCACTTGATCCACATATCATACAATTCAATAGTTCAATCATATCAAGAAGAGTTTTACAACTGGATTGCCCTTATGGTCCATAGACTTTTAAATGAACAAATTCATTGAATGGGAAAACCCATTAAGGCCTGACTTTCTGTACACCACATCCTACTTAGGGCTTGTAAAACAGAGCAGGCTGCAAGCTTTCATGATAGGTGCGATTTCTTTCCTGTCGGCAGTCCCTGTCTCTGTCCTATGGCATTCTTTATAGCCTATATTCCTGTAGCGATGGAGATGTGTATGAAAAGTGGCAAGTGACAGGTCTGGAGAATTCGAGGTTCCTATATTCTAGAGGGTGTCGCTTTATGCCCCCAGAGAAACAGAATCCATAACTTTACCAGAGGGGTTCTAAATGTTTGCTTTTGGAAGGTGCATTGAATTGCTGTCATTACTCTGTGGTAAATGTCCTCCGATGGAGTTTAATGTTTTCTTTAAAAACTATAGAAATGATCCCTGAAAGTGTAGTCCTAGAGTTTAATGTTTTCTTTACAAACTATAGAAATGATCCCTGAAAGTGTAGTCCTAGAGTTTATTGTTTCCTTTGCTGGCCTTCCGTGCATTCCTTCTAAGTCTCAAACACGGGAATGCTCCACTCACACACCCCCAAAAATTGTTCCCTATGTTCTTTTGTGTTAAATACTTACCCTCAGGACCCCCATTTTTCTCTCCTATGATTGACAGATTGATGCATTTGTCAGAATGTTAAGGCACTATTATGATCAGTTGGGGTGGGGTGGGGGGAAAGAGGGCACAGTTGTGTAATTACTGACTTTCACATTACATAGAATCATTACTAAATTGTTTCGAGGGAATCAAATTTTATTCTCTTGAATCCCCAACTACAAAAGGAAGTATACATTTTGTCCATCAAGGCAACGTGTTTTAAGTGACTGGATATCATTAGGAATGCCAATTATTAAGCTGGACTTTCACTTGTTGGTGTGCCCGGACCTCGGAGGCCCATGGAATGGTTGTCCCCTACTCCAAGTGACCCCCTCCCAATGCCTCTGACTGTGTGCCTGTCTGTTTTTTAATAGATTTCCTGTCTCTTCCCTGCAGTCAAGCTGTCATTTCACATTTATTGCTGCTGTAGATGTAACTTCTCTGAACACATTCCGTTCCTTCTAACTCATTGTGTTGTATACTGAGAAACCAGAGAACCTGTTTGTTTTAAGTTTCTTTTAAAGTCTGAGACTCCACACAAAGGTGAGAGGTATCTGTTTGTCCAAGAAAATTCATGTGCTTTTCTAAATGAACTTTATGTTATCTTTATCTTTCCACACCCTTCCACCTTTTGGCTAGTGGAGCTCCATTGTAGTTGAGATAGCAAGACCACTATTCTAAGAGCAGTGAGACAATTGGTCCCTAGTTTAACTCTTACATTGCCAGTGGACCCAGGGAGCAAACAGTATGAGGACAGTGGCTTGATTTGGGTCCTATTGGTGTATGTTAATTTTCTAATTTTATTTTTTCTTTTCAACTCAGTATGTTGTTGAGTTGAGACATGCCCAATGTTGTTAAAAGGATCATTTTCAAGAAAGACAAGGTTTGGTTTGGGTTTAATTTAGCAAGCATCCTTTGACTTGGGCTTTTAAAGACATTTGAGCTCCATGATTTATTGAGGTCGGAATCAAGCGTTAGAAAGGGACCCCAGAAGCGACACCCTCCTGGTCCCCAAAGAATGTTTCCAACCGGGCCCATCTTGTACGTTGAGAAGCCTCAGAAGGATTTCCTCGCTCAAACTCTTACAGCCCACAAACATACTCGATTTCGGCCGTGCGCCTTCTGCAGGATGTGTTTGGAAAGGGCATTGTCCACACTGGAGGCAAAGCTTCGTGTCCTCCGTTCACGCCTCCGTGCCTCTTTCCACAGATGGCGTGATCAACCTGAGCGTCCCCATCGTCCTGCCCCTGTCCACGGAGGAGAAGCAGCGCCTGGAGGGGAGCAGCAAGCTGGTGCTGGTGCACGACGGACGGCAGGTGGCGATCTTGCGAGACCCCGAATTCTTCGAACACCGGAAAGAGGAACGTTGCTCCCGGGTGTGGGGGACAACGTGTGTGAAACACCCCCATATCAAAGTAAGCTTCAAACCCTTTCGAAGACTGTTCTAGTTCCATTTCAGCTCAGGACAAGAATGACTATTTTTTACTCTTCAAGGAGTTAGAATAACTGGGATTGGATGGAAAGGGGCGGGGGGAGCATTTCTAGAGGGAGGTTTGATAGGTCTTACCTTGGGGAATCTGTTTGAAAAGCAGCGCAGAAATGTCTCTTTGCTTGAGGACTGACCCAGAGGGTCTCGAGTTCTCTGGTTATGAAGTGGTTGATCCTTTCTCCGCATGGCGACCACTGGACCAGGGAAAAGTCACCCACAGGGGTCCATCTCATACATTTGACTTGCAGAAAAGGTTGCTTTTCACAGAAACAAAGCCAGAGCTTACAACCTTGTACATCTTGAAAATGATGCACAGGGAAAACCCTTTCCGTCATGCAGCCTGGGCCCGACACCCAGAAAGAAAGCTCAGAGCCCCAGATAATTCAGGGTCAGTGAGATCCTTTCTGGAAAGATAAATCAGCACAGAGAGTGGCAGAGTTGTGAGAGGGAATGAACCAGATCTTAGATGAATCTTCTAAAGTGTCACACAGTTTCAGTGATTATTTTTCAGATTGAAAAAAAAAAATCTGATTAGGTACATCTGAAGTTGATCTAAAGGCAAAAAACAGATTTAAACTCTTCTGAGTCCATTGTAATTTCTAATTGTGTGCCTGGAGAGGGGGTTATGACGTTGCTGGGTATGATGTGTTTCCCAACAGGGAAAATATAGAGCACTGGATGCAAAAAAAAGAGACCACAATTGCAAGGTGTCTTAGTTCATGTTGACTAGAGAAACAAATTCATGGACACTCATATAAGAAAAGGCTTTATATATAAGAGCAATTGAATATTGAGAAAACATCCCAGTCCAGTCCAGATTAAGTCTAAAAGTCCAATACTAGCCCATATGTCCAATACCAATATCTAAAGTCCTCCTCAGATTCACGAAACACATGTGATGACGCCAAATGCAGGAAGATCACAGGCCAGTGGATGGAAAGTCTTGTGGATCCAGTGGCAGTAGATGCATTTTAATGCTGGTGTGGATCTCCACGTAGCTTCTCCAGCTCCAGGGCTCTGGCTGCATCAGTGTAGCTCCGTCAGGCTGGTCATCAGTAATGCCTCACAGGGAGTGAGCATGTGTCCTGCCTCCAACAAGCTATTTATCTCCTTAATGTCTCCAAATGAGGTCATCAAACTGTGACCTGATTGATAGGCTAAACTCCACCCCTTCACTCTTAAGTCTCAAATTGACAACTGTATTAGTCTGGGTCGACTAGAGAAACAAATTCATAGAGACTCATGTGAATAAGAAAGAGGTTTGTATACAAGAGCAGTTGAATATTGAGGAAACATCCCAGTCCAGTCCAGATCGAGTCTATAAGTCCAATATTAGTCCATATGTCCAATACCAATATATAAAGTCCTCTTCAGACTCACAAAACACATGCAATGATGCCAGATGCAGGGCAATCACAGGCCAGTGGGTAGAGAGTTTTTGGATCCAATGGCGTTGTAAGCATCTCAACACTGGCTTCTCCAATTCCCAGGGCACAGGGTCTATCAGCATAGTGCCAGGTATCTTGTCAGTAGAGCGTCTCCAAGGGAGTGAACAGAGAGAGAGAAGTGTCTTCAGGCTCCACAGAGGAAATACTGGAGTTCCCAGAATTATCAGGACAAGACCATGCTAATTGACAGACTAGACTCCACCCCATTCAAATCTTAGTCCTCTAAAGTCCCAAATTGACACCAGATTATCTAACTACCACCACAACAGATTATGTAACTACCACAGAAAGCAAAAGTTGGAAAGAAAGAAGGAACAGTAGTTGGAAAATATGGTGTTGGTGCTAGAAATGAAGCTGGAGATGCATGATAGATTTTTGCAAGACCAATGACTGCTGGATACATTTGTTACAAAATACTTATGTTCAACAATGCAAAGGGGGACAATACACGTGGCTTTCTTCAGGTGGAGTACACAGAAATCAAATTGATTGTATCTGTGGGAAGAGATCCTGGAGAAGCTCAACATCAGTAGCTAGAACCAGGTCAGGGGCTGACTGGGGACAGACCATCAATTTCTCATTTACTGAAGCTGAAGAAAAGACCACGAGAGACAAACCATGACCTTGAGTCTGTCCCACTTCAGGTTCAAGAAAAGATTTGAGACATTGAACACTAGTGACAGATGGCCCGCTGGCTGCGGGAGGACATTGAGAACATCATAGGTGAAGAAAGTATGAGGTCATTTAAAAGACCTTACCACTTTGTTAACTGCAGGTGGGTCAAGGGCGGTTGTGCAAACAGAACAAGGGACTCCAGCCTGGTTTAAAATTAAGACAGGTTGCATTCTCTGGCCTTAATTATTCAGTCTGCATGTTGAGCAAATAGTAGAAGCAGCTGAATTATGTAAAGAAGAGTGAGGTATCAGGATGGGAGGAAGGCTTCCTAACAGCATGCAATATGTAGATGACACAACTTTACTTGCCGAAAATGAGGAGGGCTTGAAGCACTTGCTGATGAAGATCGAGGATTGCATCCTTCGTGTGGATAACAGCTCAATGGAAAGAAAACGAAAATCCTCACACCGCTGCGCAGTGTGGGCGCCTGGAAGCACTGCTACCACATGGACTCTTTGAAACTCTGCCTGCGATCGTGGCTTTATGAGGGAATCGCGGTAGCGTCTCTTTTAAAGGGAATACATTTGAATCTTCATATTGTGAAGTTCTGTCCGGTTATTAAAGAGAAATTGTTCCTTTTTAAAAAACATCCTCACACCTAGGCCAATAGGTAACCTCATGAAAACTGAGGAGATTGAAGCCTCCAGGGATTGTGTCTTGTTTGCACCCACCAACAATGCTCCTAGAAGCCGGGCTCAGACAGGGGCGCCATCGTGAGGACGGTGCAAGACTGGGTGGTGCTTCATGCTGTTTACAGGGGTCCCCATGAGTCAGGACCGAATTGATGGCACCTCACAAGGGTTTTCGTTGGCTTGTTTTCAGAAGTAGGTCACCTAGCTTTCCTCACTGATCCACGTTAGTCTGGAAGCTCCACAGAACCCGGTCCAGCATCACAGCGACACACAAGCCTCCACAGACAGACAGGTGGGTGGCTGTGTTTAAGGTGCCCTGGAAGGGAAGCAACCTTGGGTCTACGGCACAGGAGGCAAGAATCCTGTCACCAAGGTCTCACGTAAAAAAGACAGTGGCCACATGTAAATAAGCATCTAATGCTCTTCCCCGCCTGTCACCCTGTGAGTTGGGTGAGGAGTAAACCTCATCAGAAACTTTTTGCCTTATGTTTTTTGGGGGTAGGGGTGGGGTGTGGGGGTTGTGAAGGGTTCCAACATAGCAAGAACCATGTCAAGACACCTGCTGGTGACCTCTGGGTCATCTCTATCTGAGCGCAAGAAATCAATGGGCAAGCAAAGCTGTTTTTCCTGTTTATTGAATGTAGTTCTCCATCCCACAGATAATCATCTTTAATCTTGGGCACATCCAGATCAAAGCCCTCTGAGCCATTTTCCACAAAGAGGCTGTCAGCATCTTTAAAATTGCTACACTCAGATCTCTTGGAGGAATATCATGTTCTGGGGGCCGGGTGGGGTGGGGGCGGGAGGGGCAGGAATTAAGCCTTTGTTTCATTCTTTTCCTGGTAGTGATTATATCTGTTTGGGATCTTATCTTACCCAATGCCCCAAAGACGACTGGCCTTTCACTATGTCAGCTCAGATCTCCCCAGGAGTGCAACCACACAGCCCACTCAAAAAGAACCGGGGGCCGCACACAAAAGGAGGAAGTGTTTAAGCCATTATTTCTTTGCATTTTGCCTCAAAAAGGGTTTTAGCATTGGAACTCAGTGCCTGCTAGACATCAGGGAGAGCAGGAGCAGAGTTGGTGACCTTGACCACACTGTCAGTGACTGACCCATTAGGTGATGGAGAGAAGCTAGGCTGTGGAGAACCCAGCAGAAGGCCGCTCACCCTATGGCAACACACTTGGATTGTCAGGAGTGCGTTGTCCAGATGCACAAAACATGGGTTTTATTGGGACACAGAATCTTTGCATGTACTTAAAAAACCCACCACAACTTTGCAAACTTACAGAAATTCTTTAAAGTGGGTGTTTCTAAGAAACACTCTGCCTTCTAAAATAAATCAGAAACCTCTTTGTGTTTCCTAGTGGCCTTGGGAGGGACATGTATGAAAAGTAGTGAGAATCACAAGGCAACGACCAGCCTCTGTTACATAGCTCCTGGCTGAAGTTGCCCATGAATTTCCACTCCCGGCATCCCTGTCCTCTCCCCAGAAACGAATTGGCATGATGTGTACTGATCACAGATGAAATCAGGAGGAGGAGCAAACTTGCTAAATGAATGCTTGGATAAGCCTGGTTGCCTTTCATTCAGGGCTCTCAAAGCTTCTCCAAATAATAACAATTTCTCAAAGTATCTTCTGAAGTAGCTGAGAATCACTGTTGCCATTTGACAGCCGCAGAAAACAAGACAACAGGGTACAACTTTACAGCGAAGAACAAGAACTGAGAGTTTCCTAATCCCTTGGGGCCACAGGGAAGGCTACGTGGCCTGTCAGATTGATTGAACCACCTTGGGGACTTTAAAGCTACAGCTCAGGGAGAGGGACATGTCTGATCAGAGCACACAGGAGCACATGAAGGGGGAGGAAGAGAGTGGAGCACATCCTGGCCCACCAAGTCCTGAGGATGATAATTCCCACTCAGAGCAGCCAATGCACAGAGAGGACCATAGGGCCGGCCCCACTAAGAGACATGACCTCCACCACTGATTTATAGCGCTACTGGGGACAGCAGTGGAGACACAGTGCAGGATTTGTGCAGGATCTGACCCTACCACACTGAGGCAAAACACTAAGGGTGTGTAACAGAACAGCAAGGGGAACAGAGCAACGAAATCCCCATGTCACCCCATTAGACTCAACGGGAAAACACTCCAAAAGGTCAGCAAACAGATCTTGAACTATTTACAGGCTTTTCTTTTTTTTTATTTTGTCATTTGTTTTTTTGTTGTTGTTTTGTTTTGCTGTCTTGGTTTTCGTTTATATTATTATCTCTGCATGTCTATCTAGATAAGATAGGTGAGATAAACAATCCAGAGGAGAAAACAAGAGGACTGATAGAGAGGAAGAAGGGGGAAAGGAAGTGGGTGGTAATAAACCCAGGAAAAAGGGAACAAGTGATCCAAACATCAATGGGGAGGAGGATTTAGAAGGCCTGGTAGGGCTTGATCAAGGGTGATGTAATGGAGAGGGATTACTGAAACCCAAATGAAAGCTTAGCATGACAGCGGGACAAGAGGAAAGTAAAAAGAAGTAGAGGAAAGAACTAGATGGTAAAGGGCATTTATAGAGGTCTAAATACAGGCATGTACATGTGTAAATATATATGATGATGGGGAAATAGATCTATGTGCATATATTTATAGGTTTAGTATTAAGGTAGCAGATGAACATTGGGCCTCTACTCAAGTACTCCCTCAATGCAAGAACACTTTGTTCTAATAACCTGGTATTCCATGATGCTTACCTTCCAAACACTATTGCTGAAGACAAAGCGGGTGCATAAGCAAATGTGGTGAAGAAAGCTGATGGTACCCGGCTATCAAAAGATATAGCATCTGGGGTTTTAAAAGCTTGAAGATAAACAAGCAGCCATCTAACTGAGAAGCAACAAAGCCCACATGGAAGAAGCACACCAGCCTGTGTGATCATGAGGTGTTGATAAGATCAGGTATCAGCCATCAAGGAACAAAAAAGTTAATCTGAATGAGGTGATGTACGGAGTGGAAACCCCCAAGCCCATCTGGACATCCACTTACAGAAGGGTTGCGGGGAGGAGCCGAGCCAGTCAGGGTGCAGTATAGCACCAAAGAAACATACAACTATCCTCTAGCTCTTTCATGCATCCTACCCCCCACTATTATGATCCCGATTCTGCTTTACAAATCCGGCTAGACCAGAGAATGTACATGGGTACAGATAAGAGATAGAAACACAGGGAATCCAGGACAGATAAACCCCTCGGGACCAATAATAAGAATAGCGATACCAGGAGGGGAAGGGAAAGGTGGGGGAGGAAAGGGGATCTGATCACAGGATCTACCTATAACCCCTTCCCTGGGGGACAGATAGCAGAAAAGTGGGTGAAGGGAGACATCAGACAGTGTAAGACATGAAAAAAATAATATATAAATTATCAAAGTTTCATGAGGGAGGGAAGGGGAAAAGGAGAAGCTGATACCAAGGGCTCAAGTAGAAAGAAAATGTTTTGAGAATGATGATGGCAACAAATATACAAATGTGCTTGACACAATGGATATATGTATGGATTGTGATGAGTTGTATGAGCCCCTAATAAAATGATTTTTAAGAAAGAAATATTGTTAAGGAGTTGATCATAATAATAAACAATGGACTAACCTTTTAAAGAAGCAAAGGAAAGACAGTAGACAATCCAAGAGTCATGCAGAACACGAAACAGAGGATGGAAGCAATTAATTTAAAGTTTCAGAGAGGTAAAATAACATTTTGCTATGAGAACAAAGGAAGTTGGAGAACATATTTGTTTGTTTAAAGAATGGAATGCTTGTCTTGAGATTTTAGACATGTTGTCAATACTGATAAGGACAAAATGTTGGGTATGGCCACCAAAATAATCAGCCTAAAAAGTAGTTTAAACCTCGAGATAGGGTGGATGGTTATGGTCAAGTGGTATTTAGGTAGCTAAAGATAATAAACGTTAACATGAAGGTAATAAAAAAAATAATGTGGGCTAGATTTCACCCCAGTGGATTCTGAGTGAATTGGTTTTAGGGCTGGATCGGGCATTTGGGGATTTTAGAGCCACCCAGCGTGCTGCTGTGCTGTTAAGGCCGAGAACCATTGTATTAGATGATTATCTGCAGTATACCCAACAGTTTTCTGGATGGTTCTACTTAGATATCTCTGTGAGCACCTCAAACTCAACCTTCCCATCCGTGGTAGTCACCTAGTCTGGCGTCAACTTAAGGATAAAGAGTGTAGGGGTGGAGTCTAGGCTGTCAGTCTGGAGACAGCCAATGAGACTTCTGTGTGGGGATGGCCTTCTCTTAAGAATTCTGGGAAATCTGGGACTTCCTCTCTCTCTGCTACTCCCTGGGAGACATTGCAGAAGACAAGCCACATGGATGCAACCAGACCTCTGAAGCTGGAGAAGCCACAGAGGCCCCTGCCAGCGCTGGGATTCTCACAACGCCACTGGACCCAAAGACTTTCCACCCACTGGCTTGTGACTGCCCTGCAATTGGCTTCATTGCATGTGTTTTGTGAGTCTGAAGAGGACTTTATAGATTGCTATCACATAAGGACTAATATCAGGCCTTGGACTAGACTCGTTTGGGATGTTTTCTCAATGTTCAATTGCTCTTGTATGTAAACCTCTCCCTTGTATACATATATGTGTTTATGAATTTGTTTCTCTAGTCTACCCAGGCTAACACACCATCCTCTCTCCAGACTTGTACTAGCTCCCCCATCTGAGATGGGTCTGTGCCCAAGGCCTGGATGCCATTCTTGCTTCTTTTTTCTTCCATTTCAATCGTAACAACCATCAAGTCCTGAGACTTTGGCCTCCTCAGGGGTCTCTTGAGTTTGTCTACTTCGTTTGTGATCTAACTTGTTCCATCCACTCCCTGCCCCTAGTCTAACTTCTCTCCCCACTGTTCCCCATTCTGCAGCGAGGACCTTCTGCTCAGTCTTGCTGTGGGCACGCTTGCAAAGACGTGACATCGCGTATCCACTCACCACCGTCAGCCAGCATCTCCCCCCCTCCAGTCATTCCGAGCTGGTCTATCTTCTTCTTCGCTGGCTTCTTTCCATGTTTGAAAGGAACCTTATGTCACTCAAGAATCCAAGTCCACTTCCGTTTTACTTCTTCTTCTTTAGTCCTCAGAACAATGTTTAGGTCTGCGGGGTAAGGACTCTGGAGGGGTTTTCATCTGAGCTGGTCGTTGACCGTGCACGCTCTTGCTAGGTCTTTGACCGAGGGCCTCTATGCCTGCTCACCGTCCGTACTCCTTTAAGAAGTCAGCCTTTCTGCCAGGCCCCGTGAGCCTGGCGGAATGCCTGATTTCTGTACTCCCGGTGTACTTTGTGCTTCCCTTCTTTATCATGGCTTCCGGTGGTATGACAACCCATTTGCACTCTTTGCCATACCTCGCCATCCGCGAGGCCAAGGACCACATTTTCTTGCTTCCCATCAAATCTCCAGCAAGCCCAGGGTGGGGCACATACTAAATGCCAACACTGGGAATCCCTGTCAAGGTAATGCTGCAAAGCAACCTGAGAAGCAGGTGCAGTGGGAGAAACAGCCTCACTCAAGACTCCTAGGTTCGGGCCTGGCTTTGCTAGCGACAGTTAAAGCACTCCTTCTGTTTGACTGTGAGGGCATTTAGTAGACACGAACGCCAACGTTCCTCACCACAGCACTGTCCTGGGGCTGTGCTCGCTCTTCCGTAAAGAAATACCTATTCCTCACCTGTCCCTTGGATCAGAATCTCTGTTGTCTTTCTCACATCCTTTCTCTGAGTCATTTCATCATGACCTGCTTTTACTCGAAGCTCGTCACCCGCACCCCCCCCTCTCATGTGTCTTCCTTCTCTCTCTTACTTCCTCAGCTGCTCCTCCCCCCGCTCTCAGTGGACACATTCCTCCACCCTCTCCAGGATCTCTTTTACATCTTTACCCCCTTGCCCTGTTTGAGACTGTTCACCAGAGCTTCCGTGGTCCTCGTGCTGCTGGTGGAGCTCCTCTGCTCCTGCGTTTGGGACTCTGCTGTGGCCCGTGATTCCAAGCCCAGTCTCCTTTTCTCCTGCCTCGCTCAAACCCAAACCAAACCCACTGCCACGGAACCGATGCTGACTCACACGGACTCTGCATAGCGGTTCTGAGGCCATACATCTTCATGGGAGCAGACAGCCTCCTCTTTCTACCAAGGAGTAGAGGTGGGGTTTGAACCATCTACTTTGTGGTTAGCAACACAAAGCCTAACGTACAATGATCAGTCAGTTTTGACTCCTAACGAGTCTATGGGGTAAAGTAAGACTGCCCTTTGGGTTTCTAAGGCTGTGACTTTTTATGGGAACTGAAATGCTCATGTTTCTCATGAGAGACAGCTGATGGATTCAAACTGCTGACCTTGTGGATAACCGCCCAACATGTAACTCACTACACCACCAGGATTCCTGTTGACTCCTCACTAGATTCTCAAAACCTGTAACTTGTTCTCATGAGTGTGTCCAATTCTACCAACTCCCTGCCTGCGACGCCTCTCCTGCATGTCCCAAAAGGCTTGCAAGGGGTGGGGACTACTAGGCCACAATGCTTGGTACACTAGGCAGAAGGCAGACCATGGACATCCTTCTGATAGCTGGACCACAGTTGGGGGTTCCAATATGTCTTTTCCAACAGGAACATTGGTAAACGGAATTAGTTCAGCAGGCCATCACTCATCCATAGACTAATATAGGATAGCCCCTAGTGTCCAAAATTAGTCACTGCACTACAGAGTTCATTCAACTCAGGACAACACTAAACCTACAGGTTAGAAAGAGGGGCCGACATGCCTTGCCCACACTGAAGCAAGCCAAGAAGGAAAAAGAGAGTGTGAGGGTCTAGAGCCCATATTGGCACACCAAGCCCCAAGGACGACATCCCTGCATGGAGCTGCTAAGGCACAGAGAGCACTTTAGGGATGACAACAGCTCTGGAGCATATCGTGACAGTGGCCAATATTGGGGATACAGGGCCACACAGCAGGGAGTAAGTCCAGTCTGAACCCCCACGGCGGGGCGAACCCAAAAGGGAACATGGCATATCAGCAATGTGAGCAAAGCCAAGCCACAAGGCTCCAGTGGAGCCCGAAATAGACTTCAGGTTAGGAGGGGCAGGTCCTGGAACTCCCCAGGACCAGTGGAGAGATAGCCATAAAGGTCAGCAGACAGTCCTGGAATTAGCTATACTTTTTCTTTTTTTTGCTAGCTATTATTTTTATATACATATATTTTTCTTTTTCTCTTCTTTTTATTCAATCTTTTGTTTTATTTTTATATTGCCTACATTATTTTTTGTTTGCCTACCGATATAAGATAGGCATGGGAAGCAAGCCCGAGGAGAAAGCAACAGAATGAGGAGTCGGGGAAGGGAGCGGTGAGCAAGCAACGCCATAGGCAGGGAAACAACTGTGGAATTGAAATCAACAAGAAGAACGTAGAGATCCTTGGGGTGTGGAAGAAACAGCAATCTAGCTGAGACGAATTACTAAGAGGCAGAAGAAGGGTGAGCATGATGGTAGGGCAGGAGGAAGGAAAAGGAAACAGGAAAGATGTAGAAAGCAAAGCTATGGATAGAGTTATAAACACAGGTATGTACATATGTAAATACATTAATTCATAAAACGAGTGGTATTGACCTATATATAAATATTTATATGGCACTGCATGGAGGAAGTAGATGGACTTTGAGCCTCTGGTCAAACCTTCCCTTAACACAAGAACACATTGTTCTAACAACCTGGCATTCTGTGATGCACACCCTCCTGACACAATTGCTGAAAGCAAAATGGGTGCACAAAAAAGTGTGATGAAGAAAGCTGATGGTGCCCAACTATCAAAAGATAAAGCAAGTGGTCATCTAGCAGAGAAGAAACAAGACCACATGGAAGAAGCACACTAGCCTATGTCATTATGAAGTGTTGACAGGATCAGGTACCAGCATCAGAAGACCCAAAGCAAACATATTGTTGAGAACGAGGGTGTTTGGAGCAGAGACCCAAAACCCATCTGTAGACAATAGGATACATCCCTTCACAGAGGGTCACAAGGAAGGGATGAGTCAACCAGGGTGTGCTGTAGCACCAATGAAACACATAATACTCCTCTGGTTCTTTGAGGCTTCACCACCCTGCACTATCCTGACCCCAGTCCTGCCTTTCTGGGGTCCTGGACTAAACTGGAGCATGTACACAAGTACAGATACGAGCTCACAACACAGACTCCAGGTCAGATATACCCCTAAGGAATAGAAATGGGATTGCGATACCAGGAGGGTAGGGGAAAGGTGGGGAGAGGAGGGAGAAAGAAACCGTGGGGGAAGGGAAATATCAGTCAGTGTGAAATATGAATATAATAACAAACCAGACTTCAACCCGGGGTGCCAAGATGTGAATATAACATACCAGCATGAAGCAGGTACCAAGAGAGAGGTCTGCGGGGCCAGCCCCAATCCCAACTCTGTGCATACCCCTCTCCCCTCCCAGAAGAATGCACTACAGAGGACAGCCCTGGAGCTATAGCTCAGGGAGAGGGGCTGTCTGATCAGAACACACAGGAGCAAAAAGAGGGAAGAAGGAAGAGTGGAGCACATCCTGGCCCACCAAGCCCCAAGGACAATATTCCTGATCAGAGCAGCCAGTGGACACAGAACCATAGGGCCAGTCCCACCACCAGACAAGATGACCCTCGCTGACCCATAGCCCTATGAGGGACAACACTGGAGGCACAGTGTGGGAATTGTACCTGATCTGACCCCACCACACCGGGGGAAAATGCTAAGGGAATGTAACAGAGCAGCAAGGGAAGCAAAGCAACGAAGTCCCCAAGGAATACCAAAAATAGACTTTGGGGCCAGGGCATGGCACCCCATCAGACTTGACCAGAAAACACTGCTAAAGGTCAACAAACAGACCTGGAACTATTTATAGGCTTTTCTTTTTTGTTGTTGTTGGATTTTTCTGTTGTTGTTTGGTTTTGGGGTTTTCTTTTGTTGTTTTGTTTTGCTCTTTCTTGTTTTTGTGCTTATTATTGCCTCTGCGTGTCTATATAGATAGGATAGATGGGATAAACAATCCAGAGAAGAAATAATGGGACTGATGGTTCCAGGGGAATGTGGGAGAGGGGAGGCAAGGAAAGGAAGTGGGTGTTAACAAACTCAGGGACAAGGGTATAACAAGTGATCTAAAATTGATGGCAAGGAAGGTGTAGGATGCCTGGTAGGGCTTGAGCAAAGGCATTGTAACCAAGAGGAATTACTGAACCCCAAATGAAGGCCGAAGTGGGACAAGAGGAACGTAAAAAGAAAGAGAGGAAAAAATAGGAGGCAAAGGGCATTTATAGAGGTCTAAATACAGGCATGTACATGTTAATATATTTATATATAACAGTAGGGGAATCTATGTACACATTTATATGTCAAGTATCAAGGCAACAGACAAACGTTGGGCCTCTACTCAAACACTCCCTCAATGCAAGAACACTTTGTTCTAATAACCTGGCATTCCATGATGTTCACCTTCCCGACATGATCGCTGAAGACAAAGTAGGTGCATAAACAAATGTGGTGAAGAAAACTGATGGTGCCTGGCTATCAAAAGATATAGCATCTGGGGTCTTAAAGGCTTGAAGATAAACAAGTGGCCATCTAGCTGAGAAGCAACAAATCCGCTTGGAAGAAGCATACCAGCCTGTGTGATCACGAGGTGTTGAAGGGATTAGGTATCAGGCATCAAAGACCCAGAACAAAACATCATATCATTGTAAATGAGGGGGGTGGGTGCAGAGTGGGAACCCAAAGCCCATCTGTAGACAATTGAACAGCCCCTTACTGAAGGGTCACAGGAGACAGGAGATGACAAGCAAGTCAGGGTGCAGTACAGCACTGATGAAACATACAACTTTCCTCTAGATCTTTCATGCTTCCTCCCTCCCCACTATCATGATTCCAGTTCTGCCTTACAAATCTGACTAGACCAGAGCATGTACACAGGTACAAAGAGCTGGAAACCCAGGGAATCCAGAACAGATAAACCCATCAGGACCAATGAGAGTAGCGATACCAGGAAGGGAAGGGGAAGGTGGAGGGAGAAACAAGGAACTGATCACAATGATCTACATATAATCCCTTCCCTGGGGAATGGACAACAGAAAAGTGGGTGAAGGGAGACATCGGACAGTGTAAGACATGAAAAAATAATTACAATTTATAAATGACCAAGAGTTTGGGAGGAAGGGAGGGTGAGGGGGCAGGGGGGGGGATGAGAGCTAATAACCAAGGGCTCAGGTAGAAATAAACAGTTTTGAAAATGAGGAAGACAACAAGTGTAGAAATGCGCTTGTCACGATGGATGGATGGATGGATGGATCGTGATAAGTGCTGTATGAGCCCCAATAAAATGATGTTTAAAAAAGAAAATATTAATCTATAATTTAGCAAGAGTTCACAAGCATGGAGGGGGAGAGGGAGGGGGAAAGGAGTTGATTCCAAGGCTCAAATGAAAGCAAATGTTTAGAAAATAATGATGGCAACATATGTACAAATATGCTTGATGCAATAGATGTATGGATTGTTTTAAGAACCCCCCAAAATGATCCTAAAATTTTTTGTCTTCCTGGAAACCCTGTATAGGGTCGCTATGAGTTGGAATAGACTCGATGGCACCCATAGGGGTGCAAAGAGTTGGGACCAACTCCACGGCAGTGGTTTTAGTTGGGTCTTTGGTTGGTGCTGTAAGAAGCCTTGTTGTTATCCTTTGTTATACATTGGGCTGCTCACTGCAGGGTCCAGGGTTCAAACCCACCAACTGATACAGATAGACTATCTTGGATATCCTTTACCCCATAGGTATGAGTTGGAATCGATTTGGTGGTAGTGGCCTTGGGGGTTCAGGGCATTATGAATGTTCAAGCACTTGGCTGCTCCCTGAAAGGCTCACAATTAGAACGCACTGAAGAGCCCATGGAGGAAAGACCCGGCATTCTGCTCCCAGAAATATGATAACTCAGAAAAGCCTCTGTTCTATCCTGTCCCATGGGGGTAGCTTTGAGTTGCAATCAACTCAACAGCATCCGATGGCGCAATGGTAATTCTAAGCCGTGTGGACTGAGCCAATGTACGGGTACAGGTTGACAAGTCTTGTTCAATGATTGACCTGAGCACAGGCCTTCGAGATGAAGCTGTGGCAGCACAACCAAGTCACTTGCCTCATCAACCTCCCTTTGCTCCAGGCTCTCTCAACCTCAGCACCATGGATGGTTTGAACCAGGTCACTCTTGTGAGGGACTGTCCTGTCCCTGGTTAGCAGGGCTGCTGTCACCAGCAACAGCTCCAGATGGAGCCAGCAATTAAAAGAAAATATTCAAATGAGACAGAAATCAGTATTACTCATTTTATGAATGTTCCTTCTAGATGGTGATGGAGAGTGGTGATTGGCTGGTTGGTGGAGACCTTCAGGTGCTGGAGAGAATCAGGTGGAATGATGGGCTGGACCAATACCGCTTGACGCCTCTGGAACTGAAACAGAAATGTAAAGAAATGCATGCTGGTAAGTAGGCTCCAGCCAGTTGGTTGACCCTCAAATCAAACTCCAAACTCAGTGCCATCGAGTCAATTCTAACTCAGACAACCCTACAGAAGAGACTAGAACTGCCCCTTGGGTTTCCAAGACAGCCTCATCTCTCTCCCGAGAAGCTGCTGGTGGTTTTGAATTGCTGACCTCATGGTTAGCAGCCCAATGAGTAACTTACTGCCACCAGGGTCATAAGACTGAAAGGTGCTTTCTGATGAAAGAACTAAGGCTACAAAGAACCGACGGTGGTCCGGCGGGTTATGTGTTGGGCAGCTAACCTCAAGGTGGGCAGTTTGATTCCATCAGCTGATCCAAGAGAGAAAGATGAAGCTTTCTGCCCCTGCCAGTATTCAGGGCAGCAGTTCTGCTCTGTCTTCTAGGGAGGCTAGGAGCTGACACCATCGACTCAATGGCACTGGGTTTAGTTGATCTGAAAACAATTTTAGTCAAATCATTCTACACCCATGTGTTAAATACTAGGCAGCAGTTAAACATCTGCACTGACACAGAAAGAGGCCTAAGATGTACTTACTTACCCAACACAAGTGCAAGTTGCTGGGTAGTATGCTATCACATACTCCCGTTTGGAGACATAAAACAAGACCATTTAAACCTGTAACCTACTTGTATGTGTAGAAGCAGAGAAGACGATGGCAGTATGTGCACACGGTTGCAGAAATCAGGGGCTTCAGACTATGGGGCTGGAGCTGGATCCAGAGGAAATGGGAGATTTTCATTTTTTTACTCTACATTTGGAAAAAGGGGACAGGGAAGTGACAACAGTATTATGGATGGTTTTTCTGTATATTTTAGGCTTAGCTGCATGTTTCAACTTTTCTGTAATGCTTATATACTAATTGCCTTTCAGGATCAGAAAAGAAATTGAAGGTGCTCAGGGGTTCAGGTTACTATGTGGAGTCTAGGAGGGCTTCCAAAATTTGGTGGGAAAGTAGCAGCCAGAGATCATGGAATGTGCCCACAAACTTGTAGAAGTCCCCTCATACTTCCGAAAACTTCCTGAAAGTGACAGTGAAATCATTTTCCCCCTCTGTGCACTGTTGAAAGCCTTGCAGGACCGGAGGATGCGCGCTGAGCCCTGCCTACATCTTCATGGGCAGGAAAGGCCATGTGGCAAAAGCTGCCATTTCTGAGTCAGGCTCCCCATTCGGGCTCCGGGGCTCAGTTGCTGGGTCTTGGGGCGTTCCTAATGCCCTGCGTGTATTCTGCAGCTGCTCGTCAAAAGCAAGTGTGTTCAATGAAGGCGGTAGCCAACAAATAGAGCCGTGGCTCACTGTGAGCCCATGCCTTCCCTCACTTGGGCTTTTCTGCTTTCTGTCCCTAGATGCTGTGTTTGCATTCCAGTTGCGCAATCCCGTCCACAATGGCCACGCCCTGCTGATGCAAGACACCCGCCGTCGGCTCCTGGAGAGGGGTTATAAGCACCCTGTCCTCCTGTTACACCCCCTGGGTGGCTGGACCAAGGACGATGATGTGCCCCTCGACTGGAGGATGAAGCAGCATGCAGCTGTGCTTGAGGAAGGGGTCTTGGATCCCAAGTCCACCATCGTGGCCATCTTCCCCTCCCCCATGTTGTATGCTGGCCCCACTGAGGTGAGGACGCAGGATTGCAGGGGCCCGGAGTCAAAGATAAAAGAGCAACTGGATCACTACAGATCTGCAATCATCTGCTCACTCTGATTTTTCCATCTTAGCTCTGATTCCATCTGTTGTTGTTAGATGCCCTTGGGTCTATTTGTCAGCTCATAACAACGCCAGGGACAGAGCAGAATGGCCCTGGGGTTTTCTTGGTTGTGGTCTCTATGGGAACTCCTACAGAGCCTTCGGATGGGTTTCAACCATGAACCTTTGGATTGGCAGCTCAGTGCTTAGCCACTGGGCCAGCAGGGCTCCTTATGTGTCCCTTTAATACATACATGAAAGAATGCTAGAGACACCTCATCAAACTTGGTGTGCATTGCCTTTGTATGAGGGTTGCCGGGTTAACGGGATGCGGAAAGCCGCTTACCTGGGTCACAGGGCAAATTCCACCAAGCCGACTTCAGTCGCATTCCAAGTGATTCACATGCCTGTGAGCGGCGAGGGGAGGAAAAGATGCCTTCACAAGAGTGGTGTCCCTCGTTATCACCACACAGGGAACCCATCGTGCCAGAGTGCTCTTTGTCCCTCCGCACCTGCAGTGTGGGAGACTGGCATGAGCAGTTTGGGGGATTGAAAGGGCCCAAGCCTTTGGGCTTCCCCAGACTGAGTTTAATGAATCCCCTTCCAATGAGATCAAAACTCCAGGCTCCTAGCTCCTCTGGCCATCATATCTGCCCTATAAAGAAGGCAGTTCATTTTGAATTCTCAGTGCTGTGTTGAACTGCAATCCATGTCTGCACACGCAAGGCTATTAGCTCCCTGTTGCTAATAGGAACAGATGTTAGAGTTTGTGGTCCCCCTTAAACTGTGATGATTCTGGGTAGGGAGGAACAGGAAAGTGTAATCCGCATAATCTTGGAGAACAGTTAAGGTCTGAATGTTGCCAGTCTGGTCATCTGTTTGGAGAGGAGAGGAGGAAATATAAGTGGGGAGAGTTTTTTTTTTTTTTGTTTAAAAACGCCTATCTTACAACCGAATGACCAAGTAAGGCCCCAAAGAAGGGCACCTGCAGTTTTAGACAGCTGAGTACCTTCCTTGTCATTTCTAGTTGACTCACTTCACTGAATTCCTCTGCAAACAGAAAATAAGTGTCTTGGTGGACAGGGGCCAGTAATTCATGACTAGAAGATTACCTCTTATGTCATGTTTCCTAGGTCCAGTGGCACTGCAGGGCCCGGATGATTGCAGGTGCCAACTTCTACATTGTTGGCCGGGACCCTGCAGGAATGCCCCACCCTGAGACCAAGAAAGACCTGTATGAGCCCACCCATGGAGGCAAGGTCTTGAGCATGGCCCCAGGCCTTACCTCGGTGGAAATCATTCCCTTCCGCGTGGCTGCCTACAACAAAGTCAAAAGAGCCATGGACTTCTACGATCCAGCAAAGTAGGTATTCCTGAGGAAACCCCTTCTGCCAGCTTTGTAAACTGGAATGGTGAGGCAACATTTGGGCCCTTTGAAAACATTAGGCTACCCGCATGGAAGAAGCACACCAGCCTGTCGAAGGGAGCGGGTATCAGGCATCATCAGAACAAAAAAATCTTACCATAGTGAATGAGGGGGGAGTGCGGAGTGGAGACCCAACGCCCATTTGTAGGCCAATGGACATCCCCTTACAGAAGAGTCTCGGGGAGGAGACAAGCCAGTCAGGGTGCGATGTAGCAATGATGAAACAATACTTTCCTTTAGTTCCTACATGCTGCTTCACCCCCCCACCCCCACCCCCATTATCATGATTCCAATTCTACCTTACAAATCTAGCTAGACCAGAGGATGTACACTGGTACAGACAGGAACTGGAAAGGCAGGGAATCCAGGGAGGATGATCCCTTCAGGACCAGTGGTGTGAGTGGCAATACTGGGAGGGTAGAGAGAGGGTGGGTTGGAAAGGGGGAACCAATTACAAGGATCTACATGTGACCTCCTCCCTGGGGTAAGGACAACAGAAAAGTGGGTGAAGGAAGACGTCGGACAGGGAACGATATGATAAAATAATAATTTATAAATTATCAAGGGTTCATGTGGGAGGGGGAGCGAGGGGAAAAATGAGGAGCTGATGCCAGGGGTTTAGGTGGAGAGCAAATGTTTTGAGAATGATGAGGGCAATGAATGTGCTTTACACAATTGATGTATGTATGGATTGGGATAAGAGTTGTATGAGCCCCTAATAAAACAATTAAAAAACAAAAAAGAAAACATTAGGCTCTCCTGTCCATGCCTGTGTGTTCTTCACTGGGATGAGAAGCCCATGAGAAGTAAGACCTGGTCTTCTACCTCTTGTATCTCTTAAAGTTATTTGAAGTTGGAACCTAGTGTCTTGCATAGAGTAAATGCTCAATAAAAACTTTTCTTTAAGGGCCACATTGGGAAGGACGTTCTTATGGTGCCCTCCCCATGCTCAGAGCTCACCGTAGGCAGAGAGAAGGAGGCAGTCTCCAGCCTCAAGAGACTTCCTTGAACAGAGTCGGGGCATAGTAAATCCGGAGCGCGTCTGTGTTGCCTTTGAGTCAGCCGACTCCTATTGTAGAACAGAATGAAACGTTGCCATCTTCCTGATCCTTGGTATGATGGCACTCACTGCAGTCAATCCATCTCACGGAGGGTTTCTTCTGATTTTGCTGGCCTTCCATGTTAACTGAGAAGTCCCTTCTTCAAACCCACCAGTTGTTCTACAGGAGAAAGATGTGACAGTCTACTTTGCTAAAGCTTCACAGCTTTGGAAACCCTGTCCTGTCATTTCACTCTCAGTCAGAATTAGCTCACTGGCAACAGGTTCTATTTTCCCAGATGTGATGGAGTTTTCCAGCAGTTGATCGCATTTCCCTTTTTAATTCCGCAAGTTCTGTTACTGAAGTGCCCCGTTTTGGAAGAAGGTGCAATATTTCACTTCAAGTGAAAATGTGGACCTCAGAACCAGGGGTTTGTTTTGGTTGAAACCCCTGCGGGGAATACCCTTTCCTCCCTGACGTGCTGAATGAACGCTACAGTTGAGCAAGCTCACCCAGTGGTTCTTAGGGGTCCCCGGGTGATTCTTCTGTACACGGGAACCCGATGTAGAACTCATAGCCTAACTGAGGAATCCTTCAGGTGGCTGTCATTTACCTGCGCTGAGTTCTCTGTTGCCACCTTCCGACAGGCACAATGAGTTTGACTTCATCTCAGGAACTCGGATGAGGAAGCTCGCCCGGGATGGAGAGAACCCCCCAGATGGCTTCATGGCGCCCAAAGCCTGGAAAGTCCTGACGGATTACTACCAGTCCCTGGAAAAGAACAACTAAGTGCCCGTGGCTCCAGAGTTTCTTTTTAAAGTGCTCTTTGATTCTCTTTTCTATTTTTGTGGTTAGATGCTTTCTATTTAATTGCTTCTCAGTGAGCTGATTTGCAAGTTACTGTTTCAGAACGAGGCCAACAGTGTGTCTGTAATTTAAAGTCAATATGAATTTTATTTTATTTTCTTAAGTCGAATCAGAGCCCATATCTTAAGTAGGGGAATGGTAATAGACCAATAGTAAAGGAAGTTAGAGGAGCCGCCTCTTCCTCCAACTCATCAGGAAAGAAAAGAAAAAGAAATAAACGAAGAGGAATTCTCACCTATGAGGTATGGCTCATGTCAAGATCCTTGCTCATGTTTTACCTCATGCCTGTACACACAGCCTTCCCGTCTAATCTTTGTTGAAGTGTAAAACCCCACTGTAGAAACCAAATATATGAAAATGTGAATTGAACCTCAGAAATCTATGCAACCTCGTGCTGCCCTCTGTCTGAGGAGGAGGCGGTGGCGGCCTTTTGTGAGGCGCCTAAGGGCAATAAAATGGCCCTTTGGTGTTGAGTGCTTTGATGGAAGGACTTCGGGTGTGATGTGGTGGGAAGGTGAGTGTTCGCTTTGCTGTGGTCATTGTACCCTGTGCAGGGGCAGCTGTAACCAAAAACATCACCACCATCAGAGACTCGCAGGGGGCTGGAACTACTGGGTTAGGCCCCCAGAAAAGAGCAAGTCCCACCCTTTTCATTTCACAAATGTGCCTACTCTGTGCGACAGGCTTTGATAGTGGAACCAAACGAGGGCACATATACCTGGTGCCCAGTTGCTGCTTTGTCTGCTTCGCCTCAGCTGCAGAACAAAGCTCCTTGACTACAGGGCACTTACAAAGCAGCCTCCGTAGAGACAGAAAGGTCTTGTTTTCTAAGCTTGGCTGAATTTATTGCAGGGGGGGGGGGGGGACTTTTCCCAAGACTGTAGCTGTTCTGAGACCTACAACTTTAGATGGCCTTTTTCCTCTGGGAGAGAAGCCCTGTACCTTTTCTGTCACTCATTGATGCCAAGGAATCTATGAAGCGACAGTGTCTGTTATACATCAGTCTTGCTGTAGACAAAAAAAGACAAAACTGTGATCTCTGTATATTTTTGTTCCTTGTACCTTGTTAAAACAGAGAAACGCTCGTTAGCTCCTGAGGGTTCTGTGGTGGACAAAGCACACCTAATGGCCGCAGCAAAGTAAAGCGACTCTGATTCTGTCATGCCGCGCCTCATTTCACCAGAGGCGCTCACTGCTGCCTTTTTAAACAACTGTGTATTTATTGAACACATGAGACTGGATTAGTGCCTTAACCAATATAGATTGTGATTTCTTAATATATTTAAAACTGCTCTTCTGCTTTCGCACAAATGACAATTTCTATGTACAACTTGGTCACATTTGAATAAATTTCTCAAAACAAAGGCTGAGTCTTTTCTACTAGTAGCAGCACTGGGTCTTGGTTGGCCACCTGACGGCCATGGCTTTGTCCCTGGGTGATGGGAGACGCTCAGCCGCAGCCGTGCTCCGAAGACCCTGAATAAGAGGCTGTTTGCTCTTGTTCGTGATTTTTCAAATGTGCTCTCCAGTGAGTGACAGTCTCAACCAAGCTCTGGTAATGCCGGGCCTCCCCTCAGGATTTCATTGCCTAAGGATTTAACCTGTCTTCCTTCCTCCTTTCTTCCAGCACTTAAGGAGATGAAGCTGCCTAACTTGTTCCCTTGGTCTCAAAGGAGTAGTAGACCCTATTCTCAATGTGTCCCTGGAATTCCACTGGTTCTTAGGAGCAGCTGTGGGTTTGGTTTTGTTTCGCTCCACAAACCCCACCACCCACACCTTTCACCTCAGCAGTGGCTACTTATCCGTGGAGGGCAAAAACGGCTACCTGTTTCCATGCATGGTCTACAGGACTGTTTGTTTGATTTATCTTTACCCCCCTCCTCGCTGAGTCTTTCCCTCACTTCTCTCCAAAGGCTTTCTGCAGATTTGTGCTATGGGCCCTCACCCCAAATAAAACTGCTGTAATAGCCAACTCACACCTGTTACTCGCTTGACGATGTCCAGTACCAGTGAGAGTCGGTATGTGTAAGCACAGGAAGTTATCAGTGGTTCTCGGGGAATATGCCACGCGGGGGGCGAGGGGTGTGTGAAGAAAGTTCTGACAAAAAAGAGACGCAAGCAAATCCAGAGGATAGTGGACCTTATAAATATGTCAACATTTTTTTTCTCCAACCCAGCTTCTCCTTCAGAAGGAATTCTTCATTAAAGAAAGCAAGTTCATTTTTGTCTTCTCGGCCTCTTCCTCCTTTGAATCTTCCTGGACTTTGAGTTTTTGCGCAGCTCTTCCGTGTCTCTCTTACAGGTGGCTAGGTGGCCAGATGGGAACCAGATCAGCTAGTCGGTATTGCTATGTCGAAAGGTGTATGTAATGCAACTGCATAGCTTCCCAGACTTATTTGGCTTAATATCCCTTTTCAGGAAAAAAAAAATTACCTGGAATTCCGCTGGCATTAAAAAACTTGTACCATGGGTCATGATCCAGGATAAAGTGTCAGTATTGCTTTTGACGTCCCCATCCCTGGATCATTCCAACACAGAGCCCCACCCCACCACTCACTTTGGGAAATACTGGTAAAGGACCAATAATGCAGGTTGGGCTCTGAGATGTTGAATTATACAGGTTTCTATCAGTTAAGCATGTTTCTATCAATGGGTGCATAAAATATTGGGAAATTATGCTGTAAGGAAATTGAAGGAGAATCCACTTATTTTTCTTCTCTTTAACAAGGGTTTAGTTTGTTGGTGAAAATTAGTTATTGGACATTTACCAAATGATGGGAAGATACACACATAACTTATCAATACTCCAAAGGGCCTCTCCCCACCCCCATTTTGTCGTTTTATTGAAGTAACTGAGAAGAGCCCAGAGGGCTTAGTGGGTAATGTATTGGGCTGCTAACGCCAAGGTCAATTATTTTGAAAACATCAGCCACTCCCTGGAGAAAGACCGTCTTAGCAGTTTGGGGTCTTTTCTGAGCTTGTCCCCCCCCCCCCCCCCAGGCCAGTATTCTTTCTGGCCCCCTTAACTGGGGAATCATTGCAGAAAAGACCAGTCTCAATTAGGATAGCAGTTCTCAACCTGTGGGAACGACCCTTTCACAGGGGTCACCTGATTCATCACAGTAGCAAAATGGCAGGAAGTAGCAACAAAAATAATTTTATGGTTGGGAGTCACAACATGAGGAACTATATTAAAGGGTTGCAACATTAGGAAGGTTGAGAACCACTGAATTAGGAAGAACTCTAAATTAGAAAATATTTTAACTACAGTGCAGTTTTTTTGCCTTCAAATATGCAAGAGCTTCAACAAAGTTGTGGGAAAATTGAACCCCCCAAAATGGAATTTTTCCGTGAAAGGGAACTTTTCTGATGCCCCCTTGTTTATAAGCAACAAAGTATCTGATGAACTCAACTCCCAAATGTCCTATTTGTAATTACTGGCATCTATAGCATTTCAGTTGCTAATGGTCTTAAATATAATTAACTTCCTTCAGAAGCATAAACCAGTCTTCTGCCTTTTTAACTAAAGTATTTGCAACTTTTAACTATTATATAAATTTGAATAAAGAAAATTTTCATTTACATCTAGTCAATGAACTTCCTTTCCAGTTTATAAAAGTAAAGTTTCACTTAGAGTAGATTGAAATAATGAACTACTTCCTATGTAAGCAACTGAAATATTGAACTGATATTTTACACCAGTTAAAAGATTGGCCTCTGAGAATATTTACCAAGAAACTACATTTATGGGAAGAAGTCATTCCATTACCCCTTAAAGAGCATACATCTCCTATCTTAATCCCAATCATTAAAAAATTCTACAACTTTTTCGATCTTTGGGTTTTGAGGTAAACACCCAAAGAAAAAGCTCAGTTCCATCACAGGCTAGTAAGCAAGTGTAATGAACAGAATCACCAAGTACATGCGAGTGTTTCCTATTAAAGAAAGTAAATTTACCAGGGCCTGCACCCATCAGTCAACAAGAAAGTCACCTAGTTAGGTGTCAGATCAGCAATGCTAAGAACCCTGCTTATATCTGCTTATCGAAATGACTACCATTGCCAGTGTCTGATTAGTGGAAGTTTGGAGTACATTTATTTCAGCCTTTCCCTCATTTTAGAGACAGCCCTATAAATGCGAGTTTAATAAGGACACAATAATGTACAGCCATATTCACTTTACAGCTTGTATTAGAAGGTATAGGTGATTCCTGTTTACAGATCTGGGAACAGGTGCCAACAAAAACAGAGATGTGCCCGAGGCTCCACTGCATAGTGTCTAATAAACATAAGTGGGATTGAAACCTAGCAAGTTGAAATGAACTTTCCATGACTTAAAATTTTCACAAATTTCTTTAAAAATAATTGCATACCACAACTTATGCTTCTTTTAGAATGGAGGATATAAAAGACCTTCACCACCCCCACCCCCCATCCCAATAAGCCCAGGAGAGTAATACGTTTCTACGAAGCTAGCAAAGGATTTCTTGGTGACCTGACTTACAAAGCAGTGGTGAGCAGAGAGTGTTGGCAGTTACCCCACAGTAAACTCCTGGGTTCGAATGCAGTGAAGGGGGGGTGGGGGGCAGGCCTAACCTGAATGAAGAAACTTTACAGGTGTGAGACTGCAATCAAGCCACCGGCAAAATAGTTTATTGCTGGGGTAGATTCAAATCTCTGGAACACAGCAGCTGCAAAAACAAACCCTTGGCCAGACCATCCTCTTCTCTGAATTTTGCCTAGAGAATGGAGTAGAAAGGGGACTAGAGCTAGTGTCTTAGGGATTCTCATGGTGATGAAATTCTGTGACCCCTGAGTCACAACTGAGTATAAAGGTGAACTAGAAAAAAAGAATTAACTATGCACAATTGAACTTGCAACCCAAATCGCTCCCAGCTTAAGTATTGAGAAAATCAAGGGCTGTTGAACGGAGAGTAGGAGTCAAACAGAGTGACTGGGTGATATCATCTAAGAACCTCGATCATTGGCCCGCCCTTCACTGTACCTGCCTTTTAGAGGAACGGCTTACTCTCTCTAGCGCGCATACGCACATATACTTCCTCATTCACCATTCTTTTATATCCAGGACCTGGGACAAAATAAAAGAGTAGAGTGGTACAATGTGATCTAGCTAGCCAGAGCTGGGCATGCCAACATCAAGTGCAGTATACAGAGGAGGAACAAGAAGTTTCTGAAGGCCCATCCATCCAGAGTGGCAAACGTTACCCATACAGAATGCCCACTTGAATTCACTTCCATATTCATGTTGCCAGGTTGGGGGCAGGAAGTTACACGTCCATGCACATAAGGCCCACCTAAAGTTGCCTCTATTTCAGCCACACTCGGGGAGGATGGGGATCTCTAGGGAAGAATTTCAAGAAGTACACTGAGAGAGCTTCCAAAAGATCATGGAAAAGTTCAATGATCCCTTCATTCCCCTTTCCCATCTAGTTCTGAAGCCCTATCACAGTGTACACCTCATCTGGAAGGGAGATCAGAGAACTTGGGTGGGTTTACATTAGAAGTGAACTGAGTAAATTGGTCGGAATTGGCGGGAATACGATTTGAGGGATGAGAAGGAAACGAGGGTGCAGGAGTGGTATAGTGTGAAAGCATTTGTGTCCTACATGAACTTTCATCAGAAGGCTTACATTGCAGAGGGCATGGATAAGAACAAGTGTCCACGCTAAACAAGTACCCATCACTCCTACCTCAATGGCCTTCTTTGATATGGCATAAACAGGAGAGCTTCAAACGTTCTGATTTCCAGTAACAGCTCTGGGGCTTAAAAACTGGTCTTGCAGCAAGCAGACATCTAAGGGAGTGTCAACTAAGTCCGTAAGAAAGGGGCACACTAAAAACATTCCAAGGAATGTTAATACCATTCATCCTGAGCCCAATGAGCAAAGCCCAATACAAATACAGAATCAGAGCCTACATTTTGAGGACCGGGTTTGCAGGACACAGATAACTGAGTCCAAAAACCTTCTGCAAAGTCCCCACCTGGATTACGCCTCCAGTGACTCCTCTGACCATTGACCAGGGATGTGAAGTGTTGCCCTCCAATTCCCTAACCAGCCTAGGGAAGGACAGTGCTTTTTAGGGGCTTACTTGGGTGTGTCTTTTGATGGATAGCATTATACTGGGTATCAAGTAACAGTAATCATGCTCTGAATTTCGCAAGGAAGTCCCTGGACCAATATTGCAAGCTCATCTGCTTAACATAAAGTACATGACCCAATCAATCATAGCTCTAGAAATGCCGCCACTCTGCTATACTTAATGTTCTCTAAAACAAACCTAAAAAAATGGATGGGACCCAAGTTGACAGACTGTAGCCACCACTCAGATCTGCTATTAAACTCACTCTGTGTTGGAAAAACCAGTCACTCAAAAGGATCAAAAGGGCATCTACCCAAGGACAAAGTTCATCGGGCAGGAAACACAGGAGGTGGAATGAGTGATGGGACAGACAGAACTGGGAAGTGAAAGGTGAGACAGGACACAGACCATTGAATGCAAAACTGATGCTCTACTCTGTAAATCTTCACCTACATAATATATATATACATAAATATATATAATAGAAAATTTTATGCTGAGAAAAAGGCTAAGAAAACTACAATGAGGAATTTTTTTCCATCACACTTACTCAAGGATAGAATCATCCTGAGCATTTCATTGGAAAACCTTACTGCACCCACCCTACAGCCCTGACTGTGCCTTTCAGACTTGTTTCCCAAACTCAAAGAACATTTAAGAGCAACATGATTTGAATTCAGAGGACACTAAACCTAGAATTTTGACATGGTCCAAGAGCACAGAATTTTTGGGGGGTTAGAGAACAGAAACTGTTTTTGGAAGTGTACAAGACCTGGATAGAATATGTTAAGAAACTATAACTTGACATTTTGACATTTAAGTTTTCTGATTTTGCTTTTTACTTACCTTCATATTTGTGTGTTTTTAAATTACCTTTTCTTCTCCAAATACTGAACAAGAGTATGCTGGTTATCATTTAGTTCATAGATGGCAGACCTATTGTAGGATTAGATCATGAGGAGCAATGGATGTTATCCCAAGATCCTGGCCTTTGAGCTGCGAAGTGTTTGGGTTGGTTGGTTCCCTTTGAGGAGATAAAGTGCTTGCAGATGCACAAAGAACAGCTGTTTCAATCCCTAGAGCTTTTTGGAACATGTGCATGGGACAAAGATATGGTTGGTTGCAAGTTGCGGAGACAAAAGGAATTGGCCTGTAAGTGATCCTTTGTTTCTTATTGTCTGTTCCATAACATACCCTTCCGCACAGTAACCAATTTCATTTGGATGAATCGTAGTCAGTCAGGATGAGTTAGTAAATCTCTAATTAGGTGGTCTCCTACGGCAGGAGTCGGTGCTAGGTGGACTCCATCTAAAGTTAGCTTTGATGTTGTGTAACTTCCCCCATCCCAAACCCCCCATTTAGTGTTTTCTTCATAAATGGATCTTTGCTTTTGGGAGTTGGCATGAGAGTACCACCACCAGAAAATTGTACACTGCTCTAAGTAGCAGATATTCCTACGATGTACAAAGAAACAAAATGGGTAGTCCTAGTGTAGTTCATTGCTACTGAGCCAAACTCTGGACGGTCCCTTTTTCAAATCTCCAGGATTGCCACCGGTACCTTTGACCTGGTTTTACACACTTGTAGAAGTTAAAACCTTCACTGAAGTGACTTAAGGACAACAGTTGGAGCTCATATTCCAGGCAAAGCGACCAAGCAATTCCTGCTAAAATCTGTGGGAACTTTTTCTGTAGCTTTCCGCTGATCTTGTGAGCTTCCTTGTACTCTTCCATTCTCAAGTTATTGACTTCTGAGACAGCTCCAGATGAAATCTTCACGAAGCTTGTCATGGCTCAGCATATGGATGGATGGCCTTCACATCCCAGACAGATCTGCCAAAGACTGTGTGCTTGATGACATTGTCACACACACACATACCCACTTGGGAATCCTGGTCATTCTTAGACTTCATGGAAGCTGCACATCTTAAGAATGGTGTGACACCAGCCTGTGTGATCACGTGGTCCCCAAGGGATCAGTTATCAGGCATCAAAGAAAATTCCTATTATTGGCTGTATACCTCCATGATACGATCGCCGATGACAAATGGATGCATAAGCAAATGTGGCAAAGAAAACTGATGGTGCCCGGCTATCAAAAGAGATAGTGTCTGGGGTCTTAAAGGCTTGAAGGTGGACAAGCGACCATCTAGCTCAGAAGCAGCAAAGCCCACATGGAGAAGCACAACAGCCTGTGCGATCATGAGGTGCCAAAGGGATCAGGTATAAGGCATCATCCAAAAATATATATATATACCATAGTGAATGAAGGGGGAAGTGCAGAGTGGAGACCCAAAGCCCATTTGTTGGCCACTGGAGATCCCCTCACAGAGGGGTCTAGGGAAGGAGATGAGTCATTCAGGGTGCGATGTAGCACTGATGAAGAATACAGCTTTCCCCCAGATCTTGGATGCTTCCTTCCCCCCAACTACCATGATCCAAATTCTACCTTGCAAGACTAGATAGAGCAGAGGTTGCACACTGGTGCATATAGGAGCTGGAGGCACAGGGAATCCAGGGGTGTGAGGGGCGATACTGGGATGGTAGAGGGTGAGTGGTTTGGAAAGGGGGAACCAATTACAAGGATCTACATGTGACCTCCTCCCTGGGGGACGGACAACAGAGAAGGGGGTGAAGGGAGATGCTGGATAGGGCAAGATATGACAAAATAATAATATTGAATTATCAAGGGCTCATGAGGGAGGGGGGAGTGGGGAGGGAGGGATTAAAAAAAAAGAGGACCTGATGCAAAGGGCTTCAGTGGAGAGCAAATGCTTTGAGAATGATGAGGGCAAAGAATGTACAGATATGCTTTATACAATTGATGTATGTATATGTATAGATTGTGATGAGTTGTATGAGCCCCTAATAAAATGTTTAAATAAGAAAAAGAAAAAAGGGGAAAAAAGAAATGGTGTGACCACCTGATGGGATTGAACAACAGAACTGTATGGGAAGGGATATATTGGAATTGAGTAAGATGTCAATAAAAATATTTTTTTAATGGTGTGACAACCCCCCCCCCCGAGTTCTAAATCTCAGTGTGAGTTTTCCAGAGGAATATTTATTTCAGCTCTTGTTTTATGGCTGAGCTGTGTCTGTGATGCAGGCATTCCCAACATTATCGCATTACTCAGCTCTGGAATAGGGGCTGCCATTTTATACTTCAAAGCACAACAGCTACTATCGAAAATGATCTTAAGCTAGAGGTTTTCTTTTACGCTCACCCTCATTTGCAATTGGCACTATATTCATCAGACTGTAGTCAAATCTGTCTGGCGGCCCGATTTACGCAAGTTCATGATTAGATGAACAAGATGACTTGAACAGACTTTTCTTCTGCACATAGAAAGCTTTCATCTTTTGAAATAATCAGGGGACTCTGGCTTTGATGGGTAAAATTACAACAAATAGAGAAAATCCTTGGATCAGTCAGAAAAACAAAACCAAGAGGCTACATACACTTAAAGGTATAATTATTTTAAGAAATTAATTTACCTAATTTTAAGGAATGACAAGTATGAGAAGTGTACAACAAGCCAGCAGCTGGGAACTCGGGCAGGATTTGCTGGTCTTGAGTCAGAACTCTGAGAAACCTGTTTTGCTCTCCAGCTGGCAACTAATTGGGCAAGGCCCAATTGAGCCCAACTTCCTTTACGTAACAGTCGACAGACTGTGCTAACCACACCACAAAATAACTTCACAACATCAAATTAGCAATTGACCAAAAAAGTGGGCAAGGTAGACTAGCCAAGTTCACACGCAAAATTAATCAGCACAGCCATCTAAGGATTTCTGCCCAACTGTACTCATGAATCCACGATTAGTCTCAGGCATCCTGTCCCTGCTGAGGTTTAGTCATGCAGGAAACATTCTCAGGTACGAGAATTCTACCAATGTTTAGAATTTAAGAGACGCTAAACAGGACATGATAAAATATACATTACCCAATTTATTTTCTTTACCCAGAAAAAAAGTTGTTAACATTTACCTACAAACACAATTCCAGTGAAAAAAAATTCCTACTCAGGTGAAACTGCCCTTTTTATACAAGTACCAAGTAACCAAGGTTAACAAGGTCAACATCCTCATGAAGCAGCAAACCTATTAAGTCAAAGCTACTAAAGAATGTTAGGTTATTATGACCCATCTGGGATATTTAGAGTACTCCAACCAGGTACTGATAGTAGGATGAGTTCCAGGTCTACCCAGGGCAAAGGAGCAAAAGTGGAAACGAGATTAAAGAGGAGAAAAGTAGAGGAGAGATTGAGCTGACTCAAGTATTGTATTATTAAATGTATATCAAAAGGGCCTGGAGTAATTTTTGCCAGAAGTCTATGTAATAATAGGCTTTTGGAGAAACATCACATAGATGCGATCCTTGCGATCTCAATCCCTACAATACAGGCCAGGGATTATGAAAAGTGTGGATTAAGCTTGAGTCTGATCATTGGGATATATCTATCAATCACTGAGCATTATCATCAATACTCAACTTTGAAAATAGTTACTGTGTGTCCTCCTGCACTGACTCCCCTTCCATGCCTTACCACCTCATCACGCAATCCGAGAGGGTGCGTGCCACCCTCGTCACTTGATCGACGGCTCACGGAGGTTGGGTCACTAATAAATGGCTAGTAAGCAGGAAGCCTGGATTTAGATCCCGGCAGTTTGAGTCTAGATTCAGGACCCAAGGTGAAACACCTCAGAGCCCAGAATAGAGTCGTATAAATAAAATATATAGCCACAGAAAGCTAAGCTACCACGGTATCAAATAAAGGTTCTTTAAAATCATATAATAAAATTTTCCGCAATACTTTACAGCCTAAAGTTGCCTTGAGGAATCATGATGGCTCATCAGTATTATTTCTCTAGCGTCCGTTGATAGCTAAATCCATGATAAATTTAGTAACGAACACTATTATTCTAAATTTGAGAGATGGTAAACAGAAAGGTCACAAGAGTGACACATCAACCTTATTTTCAAGCAACACATTATCAGATTATAAACCCCAAAATACACAAGGTTTTAAGTAACCGAAAAGACCAAGAAGTGGAGGTTAAAAAAAAAAAATCAATAAAGGACCCCTTTATTTCTCACTTAAAAATAACAATACAGATGGAGACAACTTTTTGGGGGTATCGGCTTGTGTTCTGCTTTAACATTTTCCATCCTCTTCACAAGTTTTCATTACGGGCTGTCTGTTATCCAAGTGTCCTCCTGTACCTCACCACTCGAGTACAAGGGACGACGAGACTGTCTACCATGTCCTTGTGACTCACGAATCCGTGACTCACGAATACATACTGAGTTTTCAAAGAAATCTAGTGAAATATACGGCGCATCTGTTCTTGTAATTTGGAAGGCACCTCAAGATTGAACTGTGCCTCATGCTGTCTCTTTGTCAATAACAGAACGTGGCTAACAGAATTTCAGACCAAAAAAAATGCGTATGTAGTTTACATGGGATCAACTGACCATAGACACAAGATGAGAACTGTGATGTATATAGTTCTATTTAACTAGGGAACAATGTTTAAGGAAAAAAATGTTAAATTTCAGAGGGAGTATGTTTAGCACATTTAGTAATCTCTAAAACCCACTGCTATCCATTCCGAGGCAGGCCAACCTTACGTCCCTGTGGGCTGCCAAGGACCAAGTCTTTCTGGAAGCAGAAAGCGTCATCTTGCTCCCTCAGAGAAACTGGCGGGGTCGAACTGCTGCCCTTTCAATCACAAGCCCAACATGCAACCTACTCCGCCACCAGGGCTCCACATTTACTCAGAACTACTTGTTTTAAACTATCATTTCATTTCTAAAGACCTAATTATATTTGATCGTGATGAAAGAAAATACAATTTTAGAATAACATAAAAACCAGGGGTACAACAGAACTGAAGGCAGACATCACATACATATGGGACAAATGACACTGAGTTTTTCTCAAAACAATTCTTTTAAAAAGGTTTTAAGTCCATTTTAAAAATTGAAAGTCGAGGAGGAGGACAAAAAAGAAAAAAAAATTGAAAGTTATCTCTGCTGACGGCGCCTGTTTTGAGAAAGATGTGAAGTCAGCACTGCTTTCACTGGCTGCTTTCACTGAGCAAGTATTTTTACTCGCTTTATCTTGACAGTCAATCATCGAGTTACATCTAAATATTTGAGTCAGATGTGCCTGACTGGTTATTCAAGAGCAGACAAAGAATCCCTTAAATTAAAAAAAATTTTAAAAAGGTTCAAGCAAATGATAACCAGGAAAATGGCTGAATCACTGTACCTTTCAGACATAACCTTACATCTTAAGTTATCTTAGTTTGGCTATTTACTATTTGGTACTTTCGATTCAGAGGTTGGGAGTAAAAAAATGTTTCTGTATTCAAAGCTATCTACATAATGTCAATATAAAATGTGTGACTATATACAGTTAACACACACACACACACACAAACACACCTATGAATCTAGGAACCAGCATTAAGGACATCCCCATTTCTCACTGATGGCCCATGACTTCTTTATTACTTTAAGACCAGCTTAGATGCTACAAGGCTGCCACAGCACATGGCTAGAGGGCGCACACACAAGCACACACACTCAGACTATAGTAAATTGTTCCACCTCATGATTTCTGACAAGTAGTAACACCTTTTATATATCAGCTATAGCTCAATAACTTAGAATCCACAGTAAAAAACCAGTGTCATACACATTGAACTTCCTCATTGCTCAAAGAGCACGTTTCCTCCCATTCTAAATCTACTAAGAACAGGGCACACCAAACTTGACCACACCAACTGTACAAATGAGCTTTACTCTTAATCTAAACAAACATGCGTCAAAACATTCTGAAATGCCGCATCCTTCGACTTCTTCATCTTCTCAATTGCCCGATGCAGGTCTTGCTGTTGCACGGGCCGAATTTCATCTTCATCGTGGCTGAAAGGCAAACACCCCCAACAAGATAAGTAAATAACTCTAGTATACTAACATACCATCTCACTGAAATTCTGAAATGTGTAGCAAAAATAATAATTCTCCCTCGATTGTACAAAGGGTTTAACAAGGAAGACTTCTCCTCATGCCTGAGTCCTAAGACAGTCACAACAAACCCCAAGAGAACACCAATTCCCAGGCACTGCCTATGCACGCCCACGTCTTAAGGAGCCCCAGTGATGGCTCAGATTTGGCTCCAACTCAAAAGACCCGAAGTTCTAACTAACCCAGTGGAGTCACAGCAAGAGAAAATACTCCAAGATCCCTTTCTGTAATGGGGCAGTCTTACTCTGCCATGTAGGGTCACACTGTGAGCCAAAACCCTTGATGGAGCACAAGAAGATCACACACAGGCCAAATGGCTGGCTATAAACATTACACTTGTGTTAACCAAATCAAACACTTCACACCAACAATGTACAGAACAGTGCCCTGTGGTAAAAATGTTATATAACAGTGTATTCATCTATCCTTATGGGAATGTAAGTCCAGTCTCAAGGAATCAAGTTATTCCCTAAAACCTGGTACCAAAAATGATCATTCCTAGGTATATATCCATGTTCATGTTTAGCTTTCAATTAATGGACAATGAAATTCCTAACTACTAAAAATCAACTAATTCAAGTCTCTCCTGCTTTAATGATGTAAAAAGAAAACCCTAGTGTGTCTCTTTTATAATTTATAGATAGAAAAATGAGTTATGACAACCTAAATTGATTAAACTAGATTTTTCAGATTGAAAGAAAATTTCCAGGGTGTTGAGGTACAGAATAGCAGGACTCTGCATTAACAGAGTAATTTACTTGTATAATTTTTTTTTTTGTACACAGGTTATATCTCCTATTCAACTTATCTGCAAGAATAAAAACCTTTGGAAGGTTGATTATCCCAGCTACTGAGGTAAAAAAATACTTCCAGTTTTGCTAGAACTACTGAATTAAATCTGGTAACAAATAAATGGCGGGAAGCTCTCCATGCAAGGAGATCCTAACTACAGAGTCCATGGCTACTGGCGGACAGCAGTGCCTGCCTGCAAACCGTCCGTCCAGTGAGCCCATGGGCAGAGGGCTGCTGGATTTGCAGCGCTGAAAAATGTTATCTTTCTAAATACATTACTACTAACAAGTAGAAGCCTGTCTGGTCTCTTTCCGTTTAGAAATGTAAGTTCTGGTGGACAATGCACTCGTTGCCATATAAAATTGAGAGAAGCCTGTTTTCCTAGTACAGGTGGGCAAATGGAGGTCTCTGTCCCAGCTTCCTGCAACACTCTGTATGGATTATCAGCAGAAATTCTGCTTTCATGTCTCCCTCTGTATCACAGGCCATGTCCCATTCTCAAATGCCAATAAACAAATTTAGTTGAGAAGACTGCTAACTCTCAGTCACCCTGCTAATTCTGTTATTTCTATAAGCAGGGTGACTGACTACGAAGAAGCGAAATGCAAGAATCCAAGCTGAAAGTCCTCAGGAGGGTTTAAACACTCACCTTTCTTCAGGTGCAGTGTTGACGTATTCCCTGACGCAGAGGAGGGCAGCGTCTCGGCACATCTCTTTTAAATCACTTCCCGAAAACCCATCTGTCTCTTGGGCAACTTCTAACAGGTCTACATGCCTATCCACCTTAAACAAATAGAAAGCACGCTTTAAGAACCAACAAACAAGGAGGGGGAAGGGGATAATCTGGGGCGGTCAGCATTTATCACTGCAAAACCCCACTCAATGGGATTGAGCAACAGGATTGGATGTGAATGGGTATACTGGATTGTGTACAATAGGGAGAAAAAAACTACTGTAAGGAAAAATAATAACAAGGGATCCTGGGGGTAGGATGGAGAGGGAGGGGAAATAGGGGAGCGGCTATCAAGGAGCCCAAGAAGAAAGAAAATGGGCTGAAACGGATTGTGATAGCATTAGTACTTCACTGCTTGGAATATTATGCTATCTGTAAGAGCTCCCAATAAAATGACTAATTAATAAAACAAAAGATATTTGCAAAGGATCCTTCCATTTAGAATTAAAGAAAGTTAAGGGTTTTATAACAGTGTGTGAAGGAAAATATTAAACAAAAGTTTCCATTCTGTAATTTCAATTTTCATTACTTGTCATGACAGATATGAAAATAGGTCTCATTAGATGTGGTAGGACAGAGAGGAACAGGCATCTACTGTTGGGTTTTCGCCAGAGCCTCAGAGTAGACAATTTCCGATAACATAGTAAACTTGACCTGCCTTGGTCAGAGCTTTTGTAAGAGCAACACTGTGCATATCCCGGCCTTAGTCCCATTCCCACTTCTAATAGTCTCACCTGCACTGTAATGAACTGATCTGCCATCAATTATGATTGTGCGACAGGTTACTTTTACTTGGTATTCCAGGTCTGACATAGCCTAGTTTCTGTGAACCCTGGGACACCGTTATAGTCGTGTGCTGGTAATCTCCCTTACTGGAGAATTTGCCTTTGTCCTGTCTAAGATTTAGTAAATGTGTCCAAAGCCCATACTTGTTAACTATCTCCTATGCCAGATGATGTGTATCAATTCAGGTTAGTTAGTAGAAGGGAAGAAAAAGCTCCCTCCATAATACAATTACCCCTCACTTTTTGAAAGGCTGTTTTACATCATTTTGCTTTTTACAAAAGACCGACATTAGCACCTGTCTTTTGCTGATTGAAATAAGACTACAGATGATTTATTTTGTAAAAATCAAAAGCAGCGTTCAAACATTTGTAGTGAGACATTCAAAAGGCAGCAGGTACCACCGCCACACCACCAGCAGCCTACTGAAGTCAGGCCAATCTCACCCGCCCCCACCAACAACAATGCATACACTTCATTCCTACTTTTTACTGTGTATTTACTGTGTCATTCTGAATTTCCCAAATGTTAGTGTTCTTTAAAGTTTTTTTTTTTAATGTGTTACCTGTCAGGAGTTAGTAGGCTTTTTATGTCTTGGAATGCTCACTCATTTTTCACATGTAAATTAGCGGTAACTATACTTCATGTTACACCACTTCAACGTACAAAAGGTTTCATTGGGACCTACTTTCAGATAGAGGGGGAAAATGTGTACTTGTATAGAGCATAAATTTTACTAAAACTAATTCTTTTTTATACACAACTATAAGCCCAAGCCACTACATTAGCTCTTTTAAATAAGTCATGTTAAGAGCTATCACTCATCAATAAATGGTTATAACAGAGCAAAGCATGTAATCATTCTTTAAAAGCTTCATTCCTTTCGTGGCAGAAAACACAAAATAAAATTCATCATACAAAACCTGTATTCTGCTTAGACATTTATAATAATGGTGTGCTCGTTGTTTAAATAAGTGTGCGTGCTACTTGCTTGTAGCAGCTTTTAACAAAATCATACTAATTTATTTCAGAATCTAGTGAAAGAACAGCATGCCTTCAGCACATAAATGGAAGCTAGTGGGAAATGAGGGATTCCCATGTTCAGCAGCTATTAAGAGGACATTCATATTTGCATCATAAAACTGGTTAGAGACTAATATTTTGTGCTTTCATGAAGAATAAACTAAAGAATGCTAAAAAGTCCCTGCACCCATGACCAATGCAATTCTAAAAGATTTACCAAAGACACTATTGTTTTAAAAAAGAAAAAATGAACATTAAAATCAAGGTTTAAGTTAGACATGAATAATTTACATTTGAATGTAAAACTGTAATAGCCCAAGTACAGCTATCTTATTCAAGAGTTTGAATTTCATCATTTATACATTTATCACCCATGTGTGTCCCTGATATCATAGATATCTACCCTAGATCAGAGCCAACAGAAAACCACAAACCGCTGAGTTAATTCTGGCTCACCGTCCCTGTTAAGAGAGAGGAGAGCTGGGGGCCTCCAAGACTGCAGTTCTATGGGAGCAGAGGCCTCATTTCTCACCCTCAGAACAGCTGATGGTTTCAGAAGGCTGACTTTGCAGTTAGCAGCTCAAAGGGAAACATACTGTGTCATCAGGGCCCTTTGCATGAGACCACATATGTGGTTCAGAATGGTACACTCTTTCAGCTGTGCGATACAATCAACATGCAAACATCCCATTAGCTGGCATGCTTCTGCAAAATTATCAGCAATTGCCTTCTAACAGCTGTTAAATATATTTACATAAACACAAAAAGTCAGTGTGCTAATTTCTCATCTAGGACAGAAGCCCTTAGCCTAGAATCTATGAAAGATTTTAGAAATTTCTCAGAAATTGAACCCTACAAAATCACATTTGTATGTGGTTTCCTTGGGAGGGTTATACATCTTTTATCTGACACTTAAGGGGCCTATGATCCCTGCCTCTCATTTAACAACTACTCATTTAATCTCCATAATTTGCTAATCTTTAAACTTTTCCAAGTGGCAAATATCTTCCTTTTATATATTAAAAATCATTAGACCACTCAAGAATGGCACTAAGAAGACAGAAGCAACCAGAAACATATGCATTTTTGGACAGAAATTCACCTTAAAAATGTTTTGATTCTCTTAAAGTTAATTTATAAACTGATTATGATCCACCTAAAACATTAATGTTTGCTTTATGATGAATAATCCAAAGTGACTCTACAATTCAGAGGGAAATATGAACAAAAATCATGAGGAAAGCTGGGGACACACCATAAGGGATGGTTTGTCCTGCACGATATTAAAAAGCCTCAAGAATTAAAACGTGGAGCTGGTGTGTACAGACACACAACTAATGTCCTGAATACAAAGTATAAAAATACAACCACTCTCTAGGAGAATTGAACACAGGGAGCCAGGGACTAATCAGGTATTCAAAATGTTAACTTGTACCTGCTACCCCCCTGCCTTCTACTTTCATCTTGTTACTAATGTGTACTAAGTACAATGTTGTCATGTGCATTTTGCTGAGGCGGCCATTCTCATGCCAAATCCCAAATCAAAGACTGAATTCACAAAGACATGGATAGTAAGAGGTAGTAATAATGAAAATTAAAAAGAAAAAAAACATCACCACCAATTTACAAGGGAGTTATTGTGGAACAAAACTTCACTGTAAGTCAGGGGCTACCAGTATGCGACATACATGGCCTCTATTCAGCAAAGAAAGATGGTCTGTTCCATGAATGGTATGGGACAACTGGGTATCTCCACGGAGAAACAAAAGCAAAGTTGGATTCATATCATGCATCCAGACTAATCAGAGATATCAATGATTTACACAGAAAATGGCAGAGGAGTTATAGAAATGAAAAAATAAAATTCTACTTAATAAGTCACTCTGCTTCCCTTTCCCTTTAACCTACACCTGCTTCTCATTTACTCTCTGGATTCGCGCGCATTTTTGATGGGGAAAATCCAGACAAACAACCTGACTTCTTTACTATACAATTGAAAGAAAAGGAAGAACGGAGGTTAAGGAGAAGCCTATAATTTAAGAAATTAAATGATACTTTAAAAATTGCAATGTGTGAATTTTACACAGATCCTGCATGAAATGATTTTTTTTAAAAACCTTTAGGAAACCCTGACTGTTCAAGGAAAATAAGAATTACTATTATAATTATGGTACACGAATATTAAAACCGAATACAGGTTTTTGTTGGTGGTGGTGTTTTGTGTTGTTGTTACAGATACGATGGACACGACAGGAAGAGAGAAGTGGTGAGTACAGCAAGAACAGGATTTGCAACGGGGCTAACAGGCGTTCAGAAAAGGAAATCGTAAAAAGGCAAAGATCCCTCTCTGTGCTTTCCCAGTTTAGCCAGCACAGTCAAATAGCAAGATAACAGGTTAGGGATAGAGAGGAATATCATGTTATTCAAATAGATGTGGTTTCTGATTTGGGTGAAAAACAAGAGCTTAGAATCTATAGAAAAGGAATGAAAAATACCTTGTGAATTTAGTAATAAAGGTTGTAACAGGGAAAAAAGCATGAAATCAAAACGACACACTGAAAACAAAACTTTAAGCCATATAACAGTTAAAGGGCAAATACCCTTATTACACAGAGGGGACTATAGGGTGACTACAGCTTGGGACATAATGTCCCCTCACTGGAACATACTTTGACAGAGGACAATACTGGGGACACACAGCAGAGAGTGAGTCCAGTCTGACAACCACTCCCCCCCGCCAGGGGGGCGAACCAAGAAGGGAACCTAACAGGTCAGCAACGGGAGCAAAGCAAAGCCACAAAGCTCCTGGGGAGCTCTCAACATCTAGCTGAGAGGAATTACAAAGAGGAAGAAGGATGAGTGTGATGGTGGGACAGGAGGGAGGTAAAAGGAAACAGAGAAAAGATCTAGGAAGCAAAGCTATGGATAGAGGAATAACATAGGTGTGCACTTATGTAAATATATTAATTCGTAAAAAGAGGTATTGGCATAGGTACTTATATTTATATGATAATACATGGAGGAAGTGGATAGACTTCAGGCCTCTGTTCAAACCCTCCACCAGGAGGGTCCGGGGGAAGGTGGGGGGAGAAGGGGAGGAAAGGGCAACCGATCACACTAATGGACACATAACCCCCACTCCCATCCCGAGGGGGACGAACAACAGAAATGTGGGCGAAGGTTGACAGTGGTTGGCATAAGATATGAAAATAATAATTTATCAAGGGTCATGGGGCTGGGGTGGGGAGAAGAGCTGATACCAAGGGCTCAAATAGAAAGTAAATATTTAGAAAATGACAATGGCAACTTAAGTACAAATATGCTTGATACAAATGATGTATGGATTGTTATAAGAGCCCCCAGTAAAATCATCTTTAAAAAGGAAGTATCATGGCTTGGGTCAGACACATCTTTTTTACAACACTTTAAAGAGGTCTTATACATATTTACCCAATGCAATGTCTCTTGCATTGTAACTTATGAATTTTCTTAATAAGCTCTTTAATAATGAATGTTGTCTGTGAATTCTGTATCATCACTGCATTAGATATTAGAACCCAGAGAAGTGAACCAGAGAACATGAATAGGACAGCACAACTACTTACCATGCATACCGCATACACTCGTACATAAGCCGAGTTCCCAGCACAGTTTTAATGCAGTTTTTGTGGTAAAATTAGGTGCCTCGGCTGATATTCGGGGTGGCTTATACTAGAGTTATACAGTACTTTAACTTTTGAACCATGTGATGACCTTGTCTACAGAAAAACTTAAAAACAAAGGCTATTGATTATTTTGTTTCACTTCTTGTTAAATCTATATTAATTATTTCTTGAAATATCTATATATATTATTTCTTGAAATAATATTACAATCCAATTTTTAAAAAACTCCAAATAGTAAAACACTTCTATTTAAAATCAATCTTTTATATAACCTGCGTAGTTTTAAACAGCTAAGAGATGACAGTTTTTTTAAAACTGAAAGGTTATCTCTTAATTACTTCTTAATTACTTCAAATATACCAGTATACCACAGTTACTGAATTATATGAGTAATAAAGAGTTTTACAGTATTTTAGGTGATGTTCACAGCTACGATATTCTCAGGTTTTCTTTTACTCTTCTAAAATGATCTATGGACATAAGCATGTTTATAGGATGAAGGAAAATGTAATTTTCCACTTACATTTTCATTTTTCAAGATCAGTTTCAAGATTGCTTCTCTCTGTTTCAGAGCCTAAAACCAAGATAATTTTCAGTTAGCAATAAAAAAAGAAAAAAGGCATCAACTACTTTACCTAGTGTTCCTTCCTTTCCAATTGTAACCTGGCTAAAGCAAGTCTTGATTCTAGACTAAACTACAGCTGTCAGCAGGAACAGCATTCTCTCACTCTCTATTCCAGTGCCTCACACGGCGACTGGCAATGAACGACTTCAATGTTTCCTGGGTAAATTAATGTCTATGAATATAACACCTTTCTGCTAAAGCTTGGCAAATCTCTTTCAAAATTTAAGGAAGCTTCTAAAAACTCACAACCACCATAACATTTTATCAATAATTAGAAGAGATGGTAATAATTCCCCTCACAAGTCCATCTACTTCGACATATAACTTTCATGTTCACTAATTTATATCTGTAAATTTTCACTTGGTGCTATTAGTGTTATGTGCCTATAGATATATATGCTTTTGTTCCCCCAGTGATGCCTCAAATTATTACACCAGAGAAAAGAAACGTTAACTCCATTTATAGAATATCTTATACATCCAGACAGTGTAAGTGCTTTTAAAAATCATCATGGCTTGACTCATTCCTATTCCCATAAATATTGACAAAGCAGGGTTAATTACAGAATATCAAATAAAATTATCTGAAAAGCCAAACCAAGACAAACCTCCCGCACTTCAATGCGACAATCAACAGCAAGCGTTAATTTGTTACACTAGCACCAATAGCTACCATTTGTTGATAAAGTAAATGTTTACTTTGGAGGAATTTTCATGTAGCCATACAGCATAATTATGTAACAAAAAAAATTATCTCACAATGAGCACTGTTTGCATTTTGACTAAAAATAGAAAGGGGGCTAAAATTTTCTGTTTCTATGGTGTCCAAATTCACTGGCACTGAGTGGATTCAGACCAGTATTTTGACCATATATAGCTTTTCCTAGACTCTTTACAGGTGCCGACCATCTCATCCTTCTCCCGAAGAGGAACTGGTGGGTTTGAATTGCTCACCGTGCGGTTAGCAGTCCAGTGTCTAACCCAGAGTGCCACCAAGGTACAGTTTCTATGGTAACCACAACTTACACCCCATTTGCTATCTCATACAATTAACACCTTAAACTTACATCTTTAATGAATGCTACTTTCCATACGGCTGTATCCGCCTGTTTTCTTCTGCCATACAAAAAGTATGTTTCCTACTGGACCACTAGCAAAGACTATCAGTTATCACTGTTAAAACTTAAATGAAAAAGAAAAAAGTTCTCATGGATTATAAAATAAAATCCACATAGTTTATCTAAACTTGGCTGCAGCCTCCTCTCCATCTACTTGTCTCAGGGTGCTAAAAAGTCTACTAGAGTTTTGCCACTGAGCATTTGTTTCTGCAGACGAGAAAGCCCTCCTAAGCCCTTCCTTTCCTCATGTGCCCACATGTCTAACCAGCCCGGATCAAGGGCGGCTGGCTGGGTTCTGTAAATCTCTCTGATTCCTTACATGGAAGCAAGTCTCACCATCACTCAGGGGCTCACAGTTCTTTAAACATCCCTTTTTAAAGCACACTCACTTTTTGTGTATCTATCTTCCCAGCGACAGATTTCTATTAGGATAGGGGCATGTACCATTCACCAAAGGTTAGCGGTAGCTGCCACATAGATGCTAATAACTATGACTTATAGGACATAATTTTATAGCTTCCCATATTAAACTAAAAGATATCCTCATTGATTTATCAGTTCAATTTTCAAATAGAGTGGTAATTTTATGCAGATTGTAAATCTGCACGAGAATGGCAAAGTAAAAACTCCTGTACATGATCATACATGGCTGTATGGAGTCCATCGTGCATGACTCAAGCAGGCCTTTTCCTCTTCATCTGAACGTAACAAACCTTACCATTTGAGATTCTGTGAAAAAATTCCAAGGTAGCAATAGTCTATATCCATCTACTTGGGGGTGCTTAATTTTTTAATGGGAATGCTAGAAAGGAGCCAACGCCTTCCTAAGTTGAAGTATAATATCCTATTGACATTGGACATTGATTCAGCTTCAACACATGGGGAATGTTATGTGCAACAGAAGGAAGCCCTGCCAAGCTCTGTGCTAGCACGTTAAATCATCACTGCGGCTACTGTGTCAATCCATCTCACCAGAGGTCTTTCATGCCGTCTACTTCACCAAGTATGATACCACTCACCAGGGAATGATGACATTCCCAAAGCAAGTCCATCTTTCTTATGCTGCAATCCACAGGGCTGTCATTAAGTAATTCTCAGAAGCAGATCATCAAGCCAAGTCTTTTCCTAGTGTCTTAGTCTAGAGCAGCGGCTCTCCACCTTCCTCACGCCACAACCCTTTCATACAGTTCCTCATGTGGTGCTGACCCCCAACCAGAACATGATTGTCATGGCTACTTCATCACTGGAATTTTGCTACTATTATGAATCGGGCGATCCCTGTGAAAGTGGTTGCCACCCACAGGTTGAGAAGCGCTGGTCTAGATGCTCCCCTGGAACTGACGCACTTGGGGGAGGGGGAGCAGTTGCAACACACAGCTTTCAGCACCACAGCAAGACAACCACCACAGTACAACAAAGCGACAAGTCAGCTTTGTATTTGAAGTGATAGCTAATAACTCCTATCACAGGGAAGATGTTAACCAAATGGTCTGTCATTTCCAATTAAGCCTTCAGAGCAGAATAATCCTACAAGTTCATTCCCTTAATTTTATTCTATGCTAAACCCAAAACAATAATTTAGATTTTCTTATATAACTTATTATACCCTAATCACTAAAAACACTAGACTAATTTGAGGTAAATAAAAACATCCAAGAGTCATATATGGCACATAGCAATGATCTTAGGGGTAAAAAAAGGAGAAAGGTAAAGAAGAGTACAAAAGACAAAGAAGCAAATGATTATGGTCCTTGTCTTCTTTCTTCTCTGCCTGTCCCAAAGACTATAAAATTAGTATGACCAGGAAAACAACAAGTACCAACATCCCCTTCTTGGTATCACAATCAAAGACCACTATACATGCTACAATTTAGCTGTTCATTATATCAATGAACACCACCTACCGGTTGATTGATATGAAATCTTGTAGGCATTCTCCTCATGATAGCTGAGTCAAGGTCCTGAGGACGATTAGTGGCTCCCATCACAATGACCTAAATACACAGAGAGTACACACCATAGTAAATTCAACACTGGTTTTCCTTATGTTCACTATTCCTAAAAAGAATAAGCATATGTGGCTTGAAAGAAATCTGTAAGAAGTCTGCCTTTAATCCAGTATTACTCAAATCTAAATTTAAAGTAAATATAAGTTAACCCTAAATAATGTCAAGATTACCAAAACTGGGAAAATTGATCCATTTCACTGGACACCTAGTGATTAAATATAAGTATAACTGCAAGTATAATTACTAAAAAAACAAAAACAAACTTTAATGATTTTAAAACTAATGGATTTTGTACAAAATATAAATGCTTAATGAATATACACCAAATGACTAAAAACCATTTATACTAAGGTTGCAGGTTTGAGCAACACTACTAAAATTGATTTTACCTCTAGGTTTCACATTGACACTCTTTCACTATAAGCACTTCAGTTACTCAGTAACTGAAATAAAACCTCAAACGATGCAACTTTGGGGGAGCGGGGAGGGAGGGAAAAAAAGGAGGAGCTGATGCCAAGGGCTTAAGTGGAGAGCAAATGCTTTGAAAATGATGAGGGCAATAAATGTACAGATGTACTTTACACAATTGATGTATGTATGGATTGTGATAAGCGTTGTATGAATCCCTAGTAAAACGTTTAAAAAAACAATCCAACTTTAAGCGAGGGCAACAAAGTAAAAGAAAACATCAATATGCTGAGAAAGATTTACAAAGTCAGCCCTTCCATGTCTGTAATTTAGTCATAAAAAATACCATGACAACAAGCATCCATTTTAAAAATCAAAACCAGTAAACACAAAGATAAAACTTGCTAATTTCTGCAAGACTTCAATATCAGTTGTCAATATTCTATTATGACCTAAAAAAAAGCATGCATCTGGTATCCAAATGAAATTTATTGATATTCTATGTAAACTTAAAACTCTTCAATATCAGTACATTTTAACCCAAGAAATCTTGGATTTCTGAAGTAATCTCAAATATAACTCCAAAAAATGCTACAATATCTACCAAATCTTATATCCTAGTTCTACTCTTTACATTTAATGCTACACAAGAGCCTCAGAGCCAGGTCACTTTCAGTAACTGTGGGAGACTGCCACCTAGAGGGAAAAACTATCAATTGGGAAACGTCAGTTCAGTAATACAGGGCAACTGCACCCCTTTCCACTCCACCCTCCTGGAATTGCCATTCTCACAACTGGTCCTGAAGAGATCATCTGTCCTGGATTCCCTGTGTTTCCAGTTCCTATCTGTACCAGTGGACATCCTCTGGTCTAGCCAGATTTGTAAGGTAGATCTGCGATCATGATAGTGGGGTGGGAGGACAGGAAGCATTTAGGAAGTAGAGGAAAGTTGTATGTTTCATCGTTGCTACATCGCACCCTGACTAACTCGAATGACTCACCTATTTTTATTGACTTTCCATAAAGCTATAAAATTGATTTTTAAAGAAAAAACTACTATCATATATGAAACAAACCAAATGTTAAGACTAATCAAATGAAATAAGTGCTAAAGACAAAAAATGAGTATAAATTATTACATTTTTTAGATAAAGTCTATTCATCATTAACAGAGATGCAGTGATACAAGAACTGAGTGCACAAAGTCACAAAAGCTACTCTGGGCTTGAGGCGGTATAAGAACAATAACAGAATATGAAAAGCTAGAAAAGGGCCAAGAATTCCAAGTATATGTAGTACAATAGGGCACTAATGAATATGAACAGGATAACTGCAGCTAAGAAAATTCAAGAGTGACTGAAAACACTTGCAGTTTCAGTGAAAGAAATGTTAAGGAGTGCGTTTAAGGCACCAAACCCAACAACCTTCACATATACACTGGCGCTTCCTTTCCCATGCACTGCTTCAAACACTTCATGTGTGAGAATAAGTAAAGAAGCACTGCTACTAGGACTCCAGCTCATACATGTACATACTGATTCCAAAGGAAACGCTTAAACATGCTGCTGTGACCAGTGATGGCGGCAGCCAAGCTCTCGCAATTCTTGATTTGTCTTATTTAGTGTCCTCAAAAAGAGCATCCAATTCAAAGCAGTGACCTGAGGGAATCTAGTTAAAATCAAGGCAAGAAGTCAGTTTGTGAGATTTATGGCAAATGGTTTTTAAGATTCCAAAGGGGTCATGACAGATATTCCCGAAGTTCACAGGATAATCATGGGGGCTTCTGATAAGCATGTTTTAAGAAAATTAAAAACTGCTTTGGTTAGAAAAAGGCCAGGAAAATTGTGCTAAGAAATTTTTTATATTTAAAACAACGTGTCTGCTCATTCTTTTGGAAAACCTATCCCATCCTTCCTACAGCTCCGAATCTTGGCCTTTCAAGATTTCCTGTTGTGCCAAGTGGGAAACCGAGGACCGGGAAGAGCGTGTATGTGGGCAAATTCTTTGTGAGTTGGAGATGTGTACCAGTCACATTCTTATAATTAAAAACAATCCCCACAATATCCTCCCATAAAAGTGCTACCTTAAAGTTACCTCTTACAAGCATGTGGCTGATTGCTATCTGGTGAGCACCTTTATCTATAGGCGGTTGCTCCCCCAGCTCAGGGGACAGTCACTCCCCCATCCCTATTCCTCCAATGAACTCAGGGATTAAGATATTGTCCACTTTGTTATGTATGTGGTTACCTGTAATTAGTGGGGCTTGCATACCCTAAGACTATGTAAATTGGTAGAATACATTCTCTCTCTCTTTCTGACCTGGTTCCTGATACCAAGGAGGTGATCACCCCAAAACTTTTTGTCTGCCTCTTAATTTCTTCCCTTCAATTACACAACCATCCCTTAGGACCCAACTGGATGTGGGCTGGATCCCACAGAGCCGAAAGAAAAGATTTTTAAGGCCCTTGAGGATACCAACAGTGCCAATTTGATATGGGTAAAGAGAAGAGCATGGAATTCTTTAAGGAAAGGTTAGAGATGAAAACACTGCCTCCGAGTATATAGACCTAGATGGAGGATATATTTTTAAAAACTGTCATTTTGATAATGATGTTAATAAAGGTTGCTTGGATTTCATAAAATACTTTATGATTGAATCTAATTAAATCAAATTATTAATTCACTAATTTATTCAGTGCAGATGAGCTCAAATTAAAAATGGAAAGCAGTACTTATTATTTAATAGCTGGGCAACAAAATTAACACATCTCTTAGGCATCAGTTGAGTAAGTCAGAGCTTGTTAAACCTTTAACACAAAATACGAAGATAAACTTTTTAATAAGTTTGACAGCAAACATAATTTGATCTGAACTTATGTCTCAACAACTTTAAGAATATACCAAGGGTTCAAGTAGAAAGAAAATGTTTTGAGAATAATGATGGCAACAAATGCACAAATGTGCTTGACACAATGGAGGTATGTATGCATTGTGATAAGAATTGTACGAGCCCCCAATAAAATGATTTAGAAAAAGAAAAAAGAAATTTAAAATGATATGACATATGGATTCAATTCCAACTAATAATAATAAAAAACAAGTTTAAAATAATAACCCAAAACGTCTATTTATTATTATTATAAAATAATAATAAATAACCTTCACATCTTTCCAGATGAAAAGCACATCGTCAGCTACTTGGTGTCTACTACTGGTGACAGGTTTAATCGGGCTACTCTCCATCTCTGTTCTCCACACCAAGTCACATTTGTAAGAAAGTGCTAACGTACGTGGCTCTACCCGCAGTCACACAACTTTAGAAAAAGGTGTTTGCCTCCTAAGAAAAGTATGCATCAAACTATTCATTCAAATTAATAGTGAATTTTAACTCCCTCAACCAAAGGTTAAAAAAATGTTACTCAACTTTAATAAAAAAGGGGAGAAATTTTCATTTGTTTCCTCAAATCAAAATGAGTCAATGAAAACAGTAACTGCTGTTAGTGTAACAAGGAATAATGTTCTAAAAACTCAGCTCTTAATGTGTGCTCTATCAAAATTATGTTGTGGAACTCTGGTTAGGTGTCGCTGATACATACTTCACCCAATTACCTCTATTTTGTACACTATAAACAGCTTGTGGTAGTAACAATAATCTGGTGTCAATTCGAGGATTAAGAGTGTAGGGGTGGAGTCTAATCTGTCAATCAGGATATAGCCAATGAGGCCTCCTATGTGGGCATGACCTTCTCCTGAGGATTCTGGGAACTCCTGTTATTTCCTACTTGGAGGCAGGAGACTCTCACTCTCTCTGCGAGACAGTCCTGTGTAGAAGGCACATGGAGAGAGGCTGACGGAGCCAGAGCTGAGCCACGTGGAGACCCCTGCCAGTGCTGAGATGCTTACACCGCCACTGGATCCACAAGAGCTTCCACCCATTGGCCTGTGAGCTTCCTACATTTGGCATCATTACATGTGTTGTGAGAGTCTGAAGAGGACTTTATAGACTGTTATCATACATATGGGCTATTATCAGACTTTTGGACTTGATCTGGGATGTTTTCTCAATATTCAATTGCTCTCATATATAAACCTCTTTCTTATACACAAGTGTCTATGAATGTTTCTCTAATCTATCCAGACTAACACACAGATGAACACTACATCCTGGATATAGTACTTACATGTAACCTGAAGCTACTCTTCTATTATGCTTTCTTGTCTAACCAATCAATAAAAGCTTAAGACAACTTTCACTTACAATGAGACTACACTCTGATAAAAGCGATATAGAAAGACATGTTATGACATGTTCTTAATTTCCTCCTTGAAAGTGATATGGTTCAGACTTTTGATTTCATACAATGTGGTGGACTTAAGATATTCTTAAACCTTACTGTAAACATTAAACAAACAATAAAACACCTCAAGCAAATTAATTAACAAGTCTGCAAAAAAAAAAAAGTTAAAAACCAACCAAAAAAAGGTAAAAATAAATACTATATTGGTGCCAGCAGAGAACCTTTGGTAAAATTCAGGTGGACAAGCAAAGGTGGAAGTGACCACATACACTGACCCATGTTCAGAGAGTTGCGTGTGCACTGGATATCTTACAGGTTAGCGTGCTTGATGAGATCACCCTACATATAACCAGGAGTTATATTCTCTGGCCCTGTGAACAATGGTGAAATCTTAGAAAACCCATTCACTAGAGGCAGGCTTAATATCTAGAATAGAGATGTAAATATGAGCAAACACAAGCGCGTGCACACACACGTGCACCTCTTGAGAAATATTTTGGGATTTCAAGGTTCGTAACTAGTAAACCTGGATCTTGGGTCTGAATCTATTTGTTTTAGGGGGAAAATATGGCAGAAGGCAACTGCAAAATTTCTTTAGCACAAATGACCTGCAACTTAGGCACCAAATAATTCTACTACTTATGAGGGGCTTCCAAGAGTTTGTTGGAAAGCTAAAGTTAAAAGACAACGAAACTTCCTGTGAATTTCTGAAGCCCCTTGAATAATCTGGCAGGCACTTTGTAAGCATGTGACTTGCATTCGGTCCTTAAGACTGCACAATTCTTCAGTGGGTTTCATTCTTTCTCCTTTCGATATCAGTCCCACGACAAGAAGCACTGACAGCGGCTGCAGGATTGAGCGCAAACATTACAACGGAAAGGATGGCACAAGCCTGGGTGGGGTTTTGTTCTATAGCATAGAGGATTGCCATGAGTCAGAGACAACTCGATGGTACCTGATAAATGAACTGTCTGAATTAGTTCAATAGGAATGAGTTTGGTTTGTGATTTCTCTGTAAATATTATCCCTGCTATACAGCTATAGAATGATTATATCCACTAGCCAAGGTTAATGCAGCTAATGGAGGCCAAAGTTCTGGTTTTAATTCAAATGGAAACCTGAGGAATGTGCAAGAGTCCATCAAAAACGGCTGAGACCCCTAACAAAGGCCTATCACTTGGTCAACTGCTAAGTGGCTGGAAGAGTCCCTGAGATGGTTGCCCAAGTGAAATCTTGAACTCAGACCCGAAGAAACACCTAGAAGTCACATTTAGTCAAGTAACAGATGGGACTACAAAATAGACCACTCTCAATCCTAAGTTTTCTACTCTCTTAAACAATCAACTACATGGGACTAAACAAGTCATCCTATCCCCCAAAGCAACAATAAGAAGACAAAGAAGGCCAGGGAAACCTGCTCTAGAAAAGCATAAAACACAGACTGGAAATGAGAAGGCTGATACACTAGAACTTCAACCAAATTACAGAAAAAAATGTCTAAAACTTGTCAAATTGGACCCTAACTTGATGTGTAAGCTTTCATCTAACACAATAAAATATACTTTAAAATATGGCCTGACAGACTTGGAAAGAATCTTAGTTTCTAGTATCAAAAAAGTATAACTGAAAGACGGTAAATGAAAAAGTAAACAGCAAAGAAGATCCAACTGAACTTTGATTTGACTTGCAAAATAAAGGTACAGAAATTACCTAGAATATAACACAGAGAGACAGAAATTATGTTCTTTTAAAGTTAAAAGACATGGACTATAAAGGTACATTCAAATGGCAATCTATAAAGACACACTATATGAAAAGGAAAAGCAATTATTTAAAGAAATATTGATTCTCAATACATTGTTAAAAATAGATTACAAAACAGAAAGTATCGCTACAGCTAAAAATAACAAATGAACTTTCTCACCACTTTTCCATGAGATCTAAGGAGTTGATTCATGAAAATAACTAGAGGGTGGAAGTGGTGTGGGATCCTAGGATTTCCTTTCTCAATAGATGACAAATGCCCCCAACAAATACGCAAGATGAAATACCTTCTTTTCCTTTAAAATATCTTACTTACCTGGCACATAAGTGGAATAATCAGAGGACAAGAACTAATTGAAAGTAGGAACCAAGGAGATAGAATGGAGCCAATTTGCTCTTTAGGAGCATATTCCAAATCCAGGGAACTTGGCTTTGGTTTCTAAAGCCTTCCAGGGGAAGAGACAATTCTAAGGATAAAGACTGCTTTGTGTTCAACTAAAAGGCTAAATGGAGGGCTTAGTGTAAGGGAGAACGAATGTGGACAGATTCCCTCCATCACCACCAAGGGCCTGCACAGACAACTAACTGCCTGTCTTATGTTACCTTGGTGTTGGGGGAGGTAATCTCCTCCGAAAATACCCTTGTTGGCTCTCCAGGTGTTTAGTCCAAATCTGCATTACTTTCAGCCAAGAATTTCATTTAAATTGGTCATGGCTTGGTAGTGCCCCTTAGTCACCTGGCAGAAACAAATACAAACCATTTTAGAGAAATCTATCTCCAACCCAGACCTCAGAGAATTTCTTTTCTCAGAAACTGATAGATAAAAGGAGGGAAGTAGGAGGCAAAAATAAACTACTCAATTAAAGGGAACATTATCTGAATCTCTTTTAAAAAATAAACAAACACCAATCTGATGGTTGAAAACCCTTCCTTGGCGGTACCTCAGAACTCTTGACCTCTGGGACACGAACCACGTTTGGACACTAAGCAACTGTGAGGGTTGCCTTTCTTCCCTGAAGGGGGAGGCGGGTGTAAGGGGCACCACAGGTATGTTCTCAGGGAGATAAGCGTCAATAAAAAGAACACATGAAGGCTGAGGGCCTGGAAATATAAATTTCTGTGACTCCATTTTGAAGACCACTGGCCTAACAGACTCGGTGTTAAAGGTAAATGAAGGAGCTCAGTAAAGAGGAAGCGAGTGATCACAAGGGGTCATCAAGACTTACATTTTGTTAATTGCCCCAGTACTGAGAAAACTCCCAAAGCCTGTCAATGATAATGGCTTTTCATTGACATGTCAGAAAGTTATTGTCAATAGGAGAAAATAACATGTCTGCAACTCTTGCAACGTAGAGATGGTTTGCTTATTTTTGGAAGATAGAAATTTAATGTATGCCAAAAACAAATGGATCTACTTTTTATTAAAGGATAAATAACATGAGGAAATTGGGGCTTGGCAAAATTATGAGATCCCTTTTCAGACTGTTCAATTCTCTAGCTTATTTCCAGTTCTCTTCTAACACTGCCACTGAGTCCACTTCTACTCTTGGGGACACTATAAGACAGGGTAGGCCTGTCCCCACCAGTTCCAAGGTGCTACCTCTTAACAGAAGTAGAAAACCTCATCTTTCTCCTTCAGAGTAGCTGGTGTTTGAACTGCTGACCTTTCAGTTAGGTGCCCAACTCATAAGGCACTAAACTCTCATGGTTCTGTTATTCATAAACTGCTACACTGATGCCTCCATTCCCACGACTGTCCCCAGACACCTACATTTTAACACTTTCACAGGCATACATTGCCCAACCAACACTGTCAGTGTCTCAGTTTCCAGGAAGCCATGATCTCAATTGTATTATGTGCTAACACCTACTGGGGACCCGTGTAACCAAGAATCCAAAGTGGGTCTCACCTCACCAATTCTACCAGCCACAGTCCACTGGGACACATGTGTCTCACACCTATACGACCTCAAAAACACTTTTCTTCTTAAAGGGGGGGGGGCATTAAAACAAAAAACGTGCATGAGGTGCACACACAACAACCAATGAGCAGAAGTAGAGGATTTGAAAAACATCACTTAACTGAAGCCAAACTTAAATACGAAAATAACTGGACAGGGAGAATATCTAAGTGAATTGTAACTGTCCAATATGGACTACCATACATTCCTTGGAACACAGTTTGGGAAATGTATAAAGTGTAAAGACAGAAATAATTGTGAAATTGTGTGATGTATGTGTGTTTAAAGCTAAAAGATGTTATCTAGGTCATGGGTTCCCACACTTACTTGGCCTATTGCCCTCTTTTCAGAAGAAAAATTACTCAGCATTCCCATGGCCATTACAGACCTCTGTACTGCAGCGTGTCACCCAGGACAAAGTGTAGGTTTTGCAGTGCCCTGGAAAGATTCAGTGCTCCGTGAGTGGGCGATATCACCCACTTTGGGAAACACTGATTCAGGTGGTGAGATTTAGGATGGGGTTTTCCTGAATCTTGTGATTTTTCTACAGTAAATTGTACCAATAAGGTATTTCTTAAAAAGGACAATTAAACCATAAAGTGGTCAGGGAAAAGCCTTATGTTTTTATCCCTCCACCGGGATGGAGAAAGATAGGGAAGCACGAGCACATGTAATGGGCGAGAATGTGCATGTTGCAACAACCAGTGAAAACAGAGTCATAGAACAGAGGGTAACTGATCACAGCAAATTCAAGTAAGTGGCAAAAGAGTTAAGAGTAAGATTTAAAAAAGAAAATGCACATTTCCTTGTCTTTGCCATAATAGTTCCGTAATTCTGTGGAGAACCTTTCCCCTAGTTTTTCCCCTATTGCATTTGTTTAAAGCAGTTAGGTTATTAGTTATTAACGTTTTGTTAACATAAAACCTCTAAACGGATGAAATTTATACATATCACATTCTCTAAGATTTTCATCACTTAAGTGTCAAAGTATAAATAATTGTGAAAATTTGTGTAAAAAAAGCGTGCGAAGTAAGCGCCTATACTTTAGACTCAAGGCCACAACACAGAAATATGGAAGATTCCTTTCCTATACCTGGCAGCTGTGATCAGTGTCCAATCCGTCCCAGAGGCTCATAAACTGAGCTTTCATCATGGCTGTGGCTTCATGATCAGAACTTGAACGGTTCCGCAGGAAAGAATCTACGAGGCGCAAAAAAAAAAGAAAAGAAAAGAGAAGGAACTGTTTTAAATTATCTCAAATCATTTAAACAAACATAGAAACTATTAAAAATTACAAGGGAAAGGGCTTAATTATGTTTCTTCAGGAGATTATACTGATATCCTGAAATATTTTGAGTAAATGATTCAGTAAGCTAAATTACAATTTGTTATCTTGACTTCCCCAAATTACATTTGTCAACATACGTAAGAGAAGTAAAATACTTGGTATTGAGAGACTGGAAAATAATTACTACACTCAAGTATAAGCCGACCCGAATATCAACTGAAAGACCTAATTTTACCATGAAAACGGCATTAAAAATGTGCTGAAAATCTCCGTTTATACAAGAGTATATATGGCAAGTAGAACTTTGGGGAAAGGGTGTGAGACTAGGAGCTTCCCCTCACAACACAGGAACAGCTCACAGCACGCTGGAATGTAGGTTCTCTGCTTGATTCATACCCAACCCCAAACTCTCTGCCACTGAGCCGATTCTGCCTCACAGAGACCCTACTGAACAGCGTAGAACAGCTCCCTGTGACTTTCCCAGACTGTCCATATTGATGGGGGAAGGTCTCATTTTTCTCCCACAGAACAGCTGGTAGTTTCGAACTACTGTCCTTCTAATGAGGAGCCACTATGCCACCAAGGCTTGTTTTATTAACAGGGCTTATTAATTAAAATTAAATGTTTATCCAAATACGAACTTTAAAAATGCTATTTTAAAGTGATCACATAGAAAACATACCTATTTCATCTATAAAGATAATAGAGGGCTGTAACTTAATGGCAAGGGAGAAAACAGCAGCAGCCAATTTCTGAGATTCCCCATACCACTTATCAGTCAGTGTTGAAGGCTGCAGGTTAATAAATCGACAGCCTGCTTCTTTGGCTGTAGCCTTGGCAATCAATGTTTTACCACAGCCAGGAGGTCCATAGAGAAGAACACCTAGGAATAAACATGAAATGTGATGACATTATTACCTTTAAGAGACTGAGATGTTTGCTTTCATTTATGTGACAATCGCTATATCAATTCTACCTAGCTTAACATTTTCCCTAATAGTTGAGTGTGGTTTTATTAGTCTTTTTTTTAAAAAGCATAAACTATAGAATAATATGAAAAATATATACAAAGTAGTGCCCTACTTAAAATATATTTGAGTTTTGAGTTGTTTTTTTTTTTTTTTTAGTTTCCATGAACCTTATTTTTCACTGGTACCCTGTTAGTAATATAAACTGCAAATATGTTGTGGCACATAATTTACTGGTGTTGACATACGCATGCCAACCCCCAAAGAAAAACGTGTACAATTTATTAAAATATTGATTATAAAAGGCATTAATAATAAAAAAATTTAGGAGGATTCGACTTATATCAGAACCAACTTATGATACAGGAACAGAACCCCATTTTAAGTAAAAATATTTTGGAAATCCAACACATATAATGAAGAAAAAACATGGTTAATAGTTGTTTTCATGAATTAGTTAGAAAGGGAGGTTCTACATTTTAATGACATGTACATGGGAATTTACAGCTTTGTTATGCCTTTCCTTCCATGAGAAAAATTCAGTTCAACAAATACTATTATCAAAACTTACACTAGTCTATCAATGGTTGACAAAAATAATAGAATGCCCTTAACCTTCACAAGCTGTGAGTTAGGTTTACTGTGACAACCTGGTCAATAGGAACAAGTGGAATTCATCAGGTCAGTTTGATTGGAGAGCAAGGCTCTCTGATCAGACCAGTGTGCTGCTGCTTTAGCTAGTTTTCTGCCACAACCTGTGTGCTACACTACCTGTGGGCCACGCCCATCCATGAATCATATACCTAGCTAGAGCTTGAGGCTCCTTTGAGATTTGCTTCGCCATGCTGCTGGTCATACATCACTTCAGGCTGGTGGATGCTGTCACCTTGTATTACTTGAATTGAATAGGTATTCCAACTGGGCCTGCTTAGCTAACCTCCCCAGGTCCTGACTGCTGCTGACCCACCTTGCTGTTTGCTGCCTGTGGCAGACTGTCAGCCTTGCCTCAGGGAGGACCCCACTATCTGCTTCCTTGACTTGGGACCCAGCAATCCATATGAGTTGAAGGAATTCCAAAATATTAACTGTTCCACAAAAGTGAGTTGAACTGAGACCCCCCAGTACTGCTGTGTGGACTAATTAGCTGTTATATTCCTTATTGCTGTATAAACCCATTTATATATAAATACATATTTATATAAAACCATAAGTGTCCTGGTTTTTGTTTCTCTAGAGAACCCTGGCTAACACACAAGCTAATAGAGCAAGCACTTTGATTACCTTGGCTTTTGCTCAAAACCTAAGCTTTGGCCAAAAGGATATGTTTATTTTCAAAAAGATAATGAACTTAAAAAAAAAAAAGATAATGAACTTTACTTAAAAGGAACAGATTTTTTAAAAAAGGAACAGATATTACCAGACACTTCTGTTATAACAGCCAAGGAATAAAACTGTATTATTAATCTACAGCACTCACTGAAAAGTTTGCTTCCAAATACAAATTAAGGTACCTTTAATATACAAAGATTCTAAATAGGTTGGGGTCTTCAATAATCTCAGAATCATCAGTAACTGCTTTTCAACTAAAATGAAGTAGCATTTTACAAATCATAATACTAGAATTATGGCCCTGTGTATAAATAAATTATCTACATATGAAACTGAAAAAGAGTGACTTCATTCAGAGCTTCCTAACTGGTGTCTAGTTTCCACATACATGAGACAGATAAAAATACCACAGCTTGAATCAGACGCATCTCAGTCCTCAAAGGGACTTCTTTGCATACACACACACACACACACACACACACACACACAATTTCTGTTCACCCCTTTAAAGATTTGTTAGAACACCAACTATCATTATGTCTAATTATCTAAAACTAAACTTTTCTAAAGCCAACTTTCTTTTAAGTTTAAATCCAGAAACTCTGCAAGTATTTGTTAATTATTTCTGAGTATTATTTGCAATTTTCAATTAAGTTCATTCAAGTGCTTAAAATTTAGACAAAGCAGATATAATCTGAAGCTTCTCTAACACTTCTTTTAAATGACTCAAGTGAAACAAGAAAGCATGTAAGCCTAATCTCATTTAATTCACATGAAGCTGAAAACAAAGGATGACAGCAAAAGCTTAGGATGATTATACTCATCATTTTGATCAATAATTTCATGAGGAATTCAGAACTCCCCTCAAACTCTCATTCTACACACAGGGCTCTTAAAGCTATGAACACAAACACACCTTCAAATTTTGTTGACTTTGCAGCTGCACCACCACCTCGTAAACATATGCAATGTATTTGGTCAGATCCATTTTATTCAATTACCATTTTGAATATTTTATTCCCATCAGCTTAATTCTGTATGCTAATATTTGATTTACATCGACAAAAAGTAAATTAGTTTCCTTTCAAATTCGTTATTGATTAAAAGTATTTCCAAAACTTAAAAAGTCCAAACAGGGAAAACTTTAAATGATATATGAATTATATATTGTATAACTCAAAAAAATTTGAAATACCACATTTTTCATGCAAGCATACGTTTTCCCCCCCGACCACAGCCTCCACCGTCCAGGTCAGCATACTGTGCTAATATTTTGCTTTGTCTTGCAGATTTATTGAATGAGGGTGTGGCTGGACTTCCTGAGGAGGTCCTTCAAGTCCCTAAAATTGGAGTATAAGATGCTAAATTTCCAGGGGGAATTTCTTCCACTTTCATCAGATACTTAAGACAGGAAACGAAACTGTGTTAGAGACAGTGGCTAAATAGTTGGGAAATATAACAAACTTGTAAAATAAGTCCTAGTGGTTTGTGGTAACAGAGATGAAAAGATGTCATAAAATATCATGTTATTAAAGTGTTTGCTTCTTTTGCTTGAGAAGCAAAAGTTTAATTTCCCTGTGAACTGTGTTGCCTTGCTCTGCTCTCCAACATCAGAGGTGTGTGTAAACAGGAAGTGCAGATGTTCTGTATCTTATTATCCAGTTGGGACATCGCTTGTGGCACATCACAGACTGAAAAGTAAGGCGAGTGTGGCCTGGGAGCAGCCTGCATGTGATTTGTCACTGAGAGTGAGTTTATTGGCTTCTGAGTCGGTTACTTCATCACCCCGAGAACAATTTGCGGCTGTTTACATGCACATTGGTTTTTTAAAATCATTTAATTGGGGGCTCGTACAATTCTTATCACAATCTATACGATACATCCATTGTTAAGCACATTTGTACATTTGTTGCCATTATCATTCTCAAAACATTTGCTTTCTACTTGAGCCCTTAATATCGGCTGCTGCTAATAGTTTAAGAGTCTGTGTGTACGTGGGTAGAGTGGAGGGGTGGGAGGTGGAAGGGAATTGGTGGTGTGTGCGTTATTTGCATAAAAATACAGTACATCTAGGAACTATCTCGTTTTTGGATAATGTTTTCAAATAAGTAGCAGAGTTTTCTAAATGCTGTATGTCCCTTCCATAATTTGGTAATTAGAATGCTGACTGAGGGTCTCAATCAAACTCAATGGGTAAGTCAACAAAGCACCTAGAGTAAGACATGAATGATGAGAAAGGAAGTTTCCTAATAGCACTTTAAAGAGCACTTTACTTTCCTAAATTCACTAGCATGAATTTAGTAAAACTGGGAAGTAAAAAAAGCAAAAGTTTTTTCTTGTTCAGCAATCTAAAGGACTTAAATAAAATCATAATAAACCAAATACTTTTTGTTAACGGGAAAATAGAGGGCACTGTTCCAGAAAATACATAAAATTTTGCTTAATTAATAAACCGCATGCTGTTCTGGGAAGTCATCCTCTTTCAGAAACAGAATTACCCACTTCATAAAAATTCACAGGTTATCTGCAAAAATTCATGTTTGAGGTAAAAAAAAAGATATATATGTATATATATGTGTGTGTGTGTGTATATATACACACACACACACACACACCATATTGAATGAAGGGGGAAGTGCAGAGTGGAGACCCAAGGCCCAAGTGTCGGCCAATGGAGATCCCCTCAGAGGGGTTCAGGAGAGGAGATGGGTCAATGAGGGTGCGAGGTAGTACCGATGAAGAACACAGCTTTCCCCTGGGTCCTGGATGCTTCCTCCCCCCAACTACCATGATCCGAATTCTACCTTGCAGGGCTAGATAGGGCAGAGGTTGTACACTGGTGCATATGGGGGCTGGAGGCACAGGGAATCCAGGGTGGATGATACCTTCAGGACCAGGGTGTGAGGGGCGATGCTGGGAGAGCGGAGGGCGAGTGGGTTGGAAAGGGGGAACTGATTACAGGGGTCCACATGTGACCTCCTCCCTGGGAGAGGGACAGCAGAGAAGGTGGGGAGGGAGACTCCGGATAGGGCAAGATATGACAAAATAACGATGTATAAATTACCAAGGGCACATTGGGAGGGGGGAGCGGGGAGGGAGGGGAAAAAAAAAAGAGGGCCTGATGCAAAGGGCTTAAGTGGAGAGCGAATGCTTTGAGAATGATTGGGGCAGGGAATGTATGGATGTGCTTTATACAATTGATGTATGTATATGTATGGATTGTGATAAGAGTTATGTGAGTCCCTAATAAAATGTAAAAAAAGGAAAATAAATAAATAAAATTGCAAATCATAGGTAATATGGGTAGAATTTGCAAATCATAGGTAATGGTAGAATTGTTAATTTTACATTTCAAAAATGTTAAAAATTCAAATGTTATGTCTTTGACTATACTAAAATTATTGTTGAAATTCTTTACAATGTAGATGGTAAATCATGAATTATGATTTTTGTTACATGAAGATGTATTTAACTTCTTGTTACATTAAATATAAAGTTCTTTTTATAATGCATAAGTATCTTGTATTATAATTTAATTACCTTAGATATGTAAATTCACAATGTAGATGGTAGATCATAAATTATGATTTTTATTACATGAAGATGTATTTAACTTTTTCAGTTATATATAGTAAAATGTGTTTTTAATGTGCAAGTATCAGGTACTGTAATTCAATTACCTTAGATATATAAATTAATGTACTCTGATATGGCTGCAAAATCAGATTAGAAGCAATCATACCTTGAACATACTTCATAGCATTCTGATACTTTCCATCTTTTAAAAATCATTTTATTGGGGGCTCATACAACTCTATGACAATCCATATATACATCAATTGTGTAAAGCACATTTGTACATTTTTTGCCCTCATCATTCTCAAAACATTTGCTCTCCACTTAAGTCCTTGGCATCAGCTCATTTTCCCCTCCCTCGTGAACTATGGATAATTCACAAATCATTATTTTGTCATATCTTACACTGTCCGATGTCTCCCTTCAACCACTTTTCTGTTGTCTGTCCCCCAGGGAGGGGATTATATGTAGATCCCTGTAATCAGTTCCCCCTTTCTACCCCACCTTTGCTCCACCCTCCAGGTATCACCACTCTCACCAGTGGTCCTGAAGGGTTTATCTGTCCTGGATTCCCTGTGTTTCCAGTTCCTATCTTTAACAGTGTACATTCTTTGGTCTAGCCAGATTTGTAAGGTAGAATTGGAATCATGATAATCAGGGGAGGAGACATTTAAGAACTAGAGGAAAGTTGTATGTTTCATCAGTGCTGTACTACACCCTGACTGGTTTGTCTCCTCCCTGCAACCCTTCTGTAAGGGGATGTCTAGTTGTCCACAGATGGGCTTTGGACCCCCACTCCGCACTACCCCTCATTCTCAATGATACAATTTTTTCCCCCCTTTGATGCCTGATACCTGATCCCTTCAACAACCTGGGATCACATAGGCTGGTGTGCTTCTTCCATGTGGGCTTTGTTGCTTCTGAGCTAGATGGCCACTTGTTTACCTTCAAGCCTTTAAGACCCCAGACACTATCTTTTGATAGCCAGGCACCATCAGTTTTCTTCACATTTGCTTATGCACCCATTTGTCTTCTGCGATCATGTCGGGAAGGTGAGCATCACAGAATGCTAGTTTAATAGAACAAAGTATTCTTGCATTGAGGGAGCACTTGAGTGGAGGCCCAATGTCCTTTTGCTACCTTAATACTAAACCTAAAAATATATTCTCATAGCTCTATCTCCCCCCACCCTCATATTTAAATATATTTACATATGTACATGCCTTTATTTAGACCTCTATAAATGCCCTTTGCAGCCTAGCTCTTTCCTCTATTGCCTTTTACTATTGCCTTTTATTGTCCCACTATCATGCTCAGCCTTCACTGGGGTTTCAGTACTTCCTCTCGGTTACAATACCTTTGATCACGCCCTACCTGGCCACCTATACCCTCCTCACCACTGATTTGGATCACCTGTTGTTCCCTTGTCCCTGGGTTTAACACGACTTCCTTCACCCCCTCCCCTCACTCCCATGTCCCCCCGGAACTTCTATCTTATTTAGACAGACCTGAGGAGATAATAACATGCACATCTAAAGGCTGTAATACACACACACACACACACACACACACACACACAATGTCTAACCTTTGCATTCAGTCTTGATTAGCAATATAAAATCAAACCTGTCTACTTTTGCCAATATATCTAACGGAAGCTTCCACTAGATGGAAATAAATATGCTAAACTGTGAGCACCAAACTAAGACATCTATTTTTCTCATTGTAAATTTTTGTGTAATTAACACTTAAAGCACCTTTATAAGCCTTAAGCAGGGTTGGTATCTTGCATGGACAAGAATAAAACTGTGACAGTTAGGAGCAATCTTAATTCCTTAGTTTGAAGGTTTTCAAAAATAATTATCACCTAAGAGCAAGAAAGCTTCACTCAAAGGCAATTTTCTGAAAAGAATCACTGTAATTTAAAAATAATTAAGGTCACTGGGGGGTGGGGAACCTCACCACAATTGAAAGACATCAAAAAGAAGTTTTACCTTGAAAAGTTTTAAAAAAGTAGCTTCATATTTTTACCTCACAATCCATAATTCAATTAGATCAAGCATAATTGTACAATTGTTGCCACTATCATTTTCAAAACATCTTTCTTCTTGAACTCTTTGATATCAGCTCCCCTTTATCCCCTCCCTCTCCCACCCTATCCCTCAGGAACCCTTATTATTACATATTATAATTGCTGTATCTTAACCCCATGCAATTCACCCACAATTCTACTGTTCAACACTGCTATCAGTTCCTCCATCCCCCACTTCCGTTACTGTTTCTGAACAGTTTAATCTATCTTGGCTATCACGCATCGAACAAGCTTAATTATATAAATGAACATACGTCAGTCTAACAAGATTGAGGTAAAACTAAGGCCATAATAGTAAGGGGAGGAGACATTAAAGAACTAGAGGATAGTTAAGTGGCTATATCATCCCTTCTGTGAGAGACTTTCCAATGATCTCACAACACAATTTTCATTACTTGAAAGTAATAGAAATATACTTGAAATAAAGGGGTTGATATGTAAATTTGTGAAAGTGAAGAATAATCTATTATTTTTATAACCACTACCTAGAAGTCATAGATCATGGTATTCTTTTGGAAATCCAGTTTCACAAAAACCAGTTCCATAATGGAAAGTTTCAGTGTTTGTAAGACTTTAGGTTCTTTAGCACATTTAAACTTTTGCCATACCTTTCGGAGGCTGCAGAAGCCTGGAATTCTCAAACAGATGCTTCTTTTTGATAGGTAAAATGACCGTGTCTTTCAGATCTGTAATGACATCATCTAAACCTGCTATGTCACTCCAAGTAACCTGGTAAAATGTAAGGTCGACATGAATTTCAACATTAATGCATTCTCAAGTGAAAATAAATAAGTTCCAGAGACTCGCAACACCTTAGCCAGATTATTTCATTTTAATAATAAAAGTACTAAAATACTTAATAACATGGGTGGGAAACATCTAATAGCAATAAAATTAATAAACTGCTATGAAACTGGAAAAATTCTCTTTTTTTAAACCTTGACACTCTAAACCAGCTGTTCTCAACCTGGGGGGTCGCGACCCCTTTGGGGAGGTCAAACAATTTTTTCACAGGGGTCGCCCAACTCATCACAGTAGCAACACGACAGTGATGAAGTAGCAACAACAATCATGGTCTGGTTGGGGGTCAGCAGAACATGAAGATGGGATGAAAGGGCCTCTAAAAATGATCAATTTCTACACTGCCGCAGCCAAGGGTTCACACACAGAGACAGTAGTCAGAGGCAGTAGTTTACAGATTTACCTTCTTTACAATTTAACATAAAGAATGATAAAAGTGGGAGGGTACAAACCAGTAGCAATTCTTTAAAAAACTATAACCTTACTTTTACTCTAGCTGCCACGAAACACTGGGCCTGTTAGTACAGACTTACTCAGCTGTGTGGGCCTCAAGAAGGGGACTTTATAAATGTATGAATCAATTAGAAAGGGAGATTTATAAATTTAAGTTGGGTATATCACATTTCTATTTACTCGGTTATGTCAACATACTATTAGAGTATCAAGTAAGTAAATATATAATTGCAGTGACAAAGTTACAAATGGTCCTAGTTTACAAATCACAACAATCTGATCTCAAAATAACCCTTATAAAGTCTATCAATTATGCTATTCCTAGATTACACATGAAGGAACTTAGGTTCAAAAAGGAAATCAATTGTCAAAGCAGTAATTGGAAAAATTGATGCCCCAAATCCTATGCTCTGTCTACCATACTATAGGGAACTATAAATTGAAACTCCATGAAGCAAGTATTCACCTGACTTATAAGCGAAATGTGTAATATGCTGCAAAGGGAACCATAAGAGTTTTGCCAAACAAATGTGTACAGAAAAAGATGTAACATGCAAGGACTGATACTATCTTTAGACAGGGCCCCACCCTATTTTCTTTCTTTTTTTAAAAAGTGATAATAGGTTGCCCAATTTCCTTCAAATTCTACCTAGAGTGGTCTTTGGAGGGTGTCTGGGAACATCCATGTACGGAGAGTGTCCACCACTCCCAGATAAGAGTAGCTCATTGTGCTTCACCAGTGCCAACAACAGTTTGTGCTGGACACCTGCTTTCTTTTCCAAGAGTCTAAGACTTGGGTATATATGAGGGGGTACCCCCAAAACAAGCAGAGCTTTCGTAGTATGCAATTCCCCCAACTAGGTGAGCACGGAGCAACTCGCTCTGAGTTAGGGCACCCAGAGGAATAGCCTAGGAAGTTGCTCTCTGCTCACAGTGAATTATTTCATAAAAATAGTTTTGCTCGAACCTCTTTTTTTGTGATGGCCGATTTAAGAGAAGAGCGTGTGGCTGTGAAATTTTGTTTCCTGCTAGGGAAAAATGCTGCAGATTTATGATGTTGAACACAGCTTACAGGACAGCACTATAGGAAAAACTCAAGTGTATGAGTGGTTTTCTCGTTTCAAAAAAGAAATGTTGATTGTCTGACAAACCTCATTCTGGATATCCCTCAACTTCCCAAATGGACAAAAATGTCAACCCATAGTGCGTTTGGAGTTCAATGCACCAGGTCAGACTGTTAAAAGTTTTCTATTTAGAGGTTGTGAAAAGATTACGTTAACAGTGTGTGCCCAAGAAAGGCCTGATTTGTGGCAGACGGGGGACTGGTTTTGCCACCACAATGCACCTACTCACATGCAGCCACTTCAAAGTGAGTCAGTTTTGGGTAAAAAACCAACATGCCTCTCTTTGCCTAATGCATCTTACTCCCCTGACCTTGCTCCGTTGTTTCAGGGAAGGAAGAAGGGCATGAAAGGATAGTGATTTGACTACATAAAAGAGGTGAAGAAACGAGGGAGATGCTGTCAGCCATCCGACCAGATGAATTTGGAAAATGTTTCCAAGAATGAAATTGCGTATGTATTAAGGGTCATGGTGAGTACCTTAAAGGTGATAAGGTTGTTTTGTAAGAACATTTAAAAGCATAGCTTAGGGGAAATGGTGGGTTTTGGGGGGGTACCCCCTCATACTATGTGACCAGTCCCCAGCTGAATCTATCGTGAGCTTCCTTGTAGACAACATCCCACACTTGTCACACCTAACTGCTGGAAGAATTAAGTGCATCCTGTGTGAGTCACTGGGAAAGCACTTTGGGAAACTTCTGTCAGAATTCCTCCAACTACACACTTTTCCCTTTGCTGATTTTGTTTTGGTTCCTTTGCTCTAACAAAGTTTATAGATCACTATTTGCTCAGTTCTGTGACTCTACCTTATAAATCACGGAGCCAGGGCACTTTTGTAGGGACCCTTGACTTAAAATGCTAGACAAAAAGAATCCTTAAGATGAAAGATACGTACGTGCATGTTCAGAGGGTCTACTAGATGAGCAGCAATACTCATTTCATATTCTGAAAGCTTCACATTTTTCACACCAATTTGCTTCATTAGTTTCTCTGCCTAGTAGAAAAAATAAACAGAAAACTTCCTTTAGTTTGATACTTAGATATAGGCACTTCAAAGATTATCTGTCAAGTCTAACGCACAAAGAACAGTCATGCAAGAATTTTCCAAGGCTCTTCTAGGCCTCTTGACCTTAGCCTTCCCTATTCTGAGGCTCCCACTCTAAAGAAACCAAGGCAATTAAAGCCAGCTCTTGGGAGATGAGAAAATAGGATACGTGATTGAAAAGATATGTTTAGGGCCTCCCAATGCTCCAGTGAGACTCTAAGGTCCAGCTTGATTTCGCTCTCCTAGTAGAATTATCACGACAGATGCAAGTGAAACCTCAAGATGAAAGACTAAGGTGTTAAGGATACCGTGAAATATACAATTGCAGGGGTCTCTCTTCCTCATATTAACAGAGTATTCAAGACACAGCCCCAACTTCCTTCAAACTACCTGAGTATATAGTTAAATATATTTTCAGACTAACAAAATACTTTCAAATTGTTCTAACATGTCATCCCTTGTCATGGGTAGGTCAGTTAAAGTCAACTCCTAGGGCTAAGTGACCAGAGACAGGAAAGCCAGTCTGATTGAGTATATACTAATCTTAGCTTGGATCTATTGTGACCTATACAATGACACAAAAGTTTCCATGAAAATAAAAATATGACAAAACTTACTGAACACAGCAAATAGTATAAGCACGACAGATTCAAATTTCAATTAAATTTTTGGAAATGAAAGTACTCTATTTACCTAATATTCTGTCATTACATTTTTCTGAAATATTTTTATCAAAAAATAAGTATTAGGGGTAGTACTACCATAAAACTAGATTAACATCACACAGCATATTAGCTATAACTTGTATGAGATTAGGATAAATGTGTTGATCATAGGGTCATATCCTAGCAACATTTTTTTGTATAGAGCTATGAGCCAAACAGAAGTTGAGGTGGCACTGTCAGTTAGGTGTTTGCCTGCTAACTACAAGGCTGGCAGTTCAAATCCACTAGCCCCTCCCAACAGAAAAAGGAGGGCTGTCTGTTCCCAGAAAGATCTGCAATCTCAAAAAAGAAAGAAAGAAAAGATTTGTTGTCTCAGAAGCCCGCAAGGAGCAGCTCGACTCTGCTCCGGAGCTGCCACAAGGTGGAGCTGACACGATGACAGTGGCTTGAGTTTGTTTAATTGAACAAAAATAAGGAAATAAATACAATTATGGACCATAGCGCTTTTCTACTGTCCCACCCATTCATAAAATTGTTTAAATTGTCTTGAAATCTTTTCTTACTCTTCGGCTATGCGAAATATCCTAAACTGATTTGTATTTCACCATGATGGTTGTGAACAGCTAGCCTTGTGGCAGCTAACAGGCCACTCATAACTCACTATGCCATCAAGTGTCCCCTTCTAGCACAGCCATGCAAATGAGGTGTAGTTCTTCTTTTCCAGATGCATCTGTATGTTCTTTGGACTCTGAGATGCCTGTGCTCTGAACCTCCTACATCCAGGGTAAGCAAGCTGTGACCCCAGAAGTGTGGCAGAAAGAAGAACCAGAGCTTCCCAGAATAAAGCAAAGCTGAGTGCTCTTAGGCAAGAGACTTCCTTGCAGAGTGAAGCACTGAGCACCTCTAGGCTGATGCTGATGACTGAGTGGCAGAGGGTGCCTTGGACATTTATTATCAGTGCTAAAAATGCTCAGAGAAGGAGCTAACAGGTCATGTGGCTAGGAGAGGTGTGCCTATAGGCACTGCTGAGAAGAGGCGGTCCTGACTGGAAGACCTATGTACGTCCTGGGCATTTCTAAATCTGAATTGCAACCTGTTAACTTCCCTAATAAACCTCATGATCTTAAGTACTGTCTATAAAAGAAAATGGGGGAAGACGCTGACAGCATTATATAATTTACATTCCCGTCAGCATTATGCATGTTATTGTTGTTGTTCCATATGCTTGTTGACAATGGACTTCAAAACTACTATGGGGTATCTCTTACCAGCCTCTGTCCATCACCAATAAACTGGAAAGGCTGAGAAAAGGAAAAGTAGAGCTATGTTTCCTGACTTTAGACTGAGGCCTCTTTATCAGACATTTAGTGCCTTGACTCTACCTCAAAGCCTCCCTAGTTACATAAATCCTTTAGCCCAACCTGACTAGTCTATTTACATTTCCTTTAACAGATCTTGTTATCCTTTATCTACTTTAACTTCCCTTTGATGTTTACTCTTTTATTGTATTATTTTATTGTGTTGTTTGCCAGGTCAGTTCTGGCTCATAGCGACACTATGTACAACAGCAACCCTATGTATACAATCTTGAGCCACCTTCAAAATTGTTGCTTGAGCCCACTGTTGCAAGACATAGTCAACTCATCTCCGTGAAGGTTTTCCATTCTCCTGACACTTTGCAAAGCACCACGCATGATGTCCTTCTCCAGAGACTGGTCCCTCATGATAATACACACAAAGTATGTGTGACAAAGTCTTGCCAACTTTGCTTCTAAGAGGCTATCTGGCTGTACTTCTTCCAACAACGATTTGTTCCTTCTTCTGACTTCCCATGTTATATTTTATATTCTTTACCAACGCCACAATTCAACTGTTCTTCAAGCTTCCCTATTCCCTGTCCAGCTTTCACATGTATATGAGGCTTAGGAACACATGACATGGGTCAGGTGTGCCTTAGCTCTCATCTTCGCTCTTTAACTCTTGAAACAGGTCTTTTGCAGTTAGTAGATTAGCCCAATTCAACATCCTGATTTTTTGACTGTTGCTTCCATGAGAATTGATGGTGAGTCCAAGTAAATGAAATCTTTTAACAACGTCAATATTTTCTCCACTTAACATGTTGTAAAAACAACAACCAAAAAACCACGTTGTCTACTTGCCCAGTTGTGAGAATTGCGTCTTCATTACATTGACTTCCAATCTATACTGAAAGGTGCAGTTTTTCCTCCTCACCAGCAAGTGTCTCCAAGTCCTCCTGCTTTCAGCAAGCAAGCTGGCTTCATCTGTGTGGCGCAGGCTTGACAGGAGCCTTCCTCCAATTCTCAAGTGTTCTTCCTCACAGTCTGCTCACCAACCAGACGGACTAAGCATGACACACAGATACAACCCCGATGGTCAACTTTTGTGATATTAAACCATGTTGTATCCCTTTGTTCTTTCTCATGGCCAATCCTTGGTCGATATACTGGTTATACATAAGCACAATGAAATAAGTGGTTTAGAATTACCATTTTGAAATATTATCTATAGTTCATTATGATCCACACAATAAAATGCCTTTCCACAGTCAATAGAATAAGCAATGATGTCCTTTGTTTTAGATCCTATTCTGAATTCAGTTTGAACTTTTGTAAGTTTCCTGTGAATGTACAGTTACAACTGTCTTTTAATTATCTTCAGCATAACTTCACTTGCACGTGACATGAATAATTATTGGTAATTTCCTCATTCTGTTGGGTCCTCTTTCTTTGGAACGAGCACAAGTATAGATCTCTTCCAGTTGGCTGTCCAAGAAGCTGTCTTCAAATTCCTTAGTTCGTGATTCCGGTGGTGTATTTCAAACGGAATTCCGTCAACTCGCGAAGACTTGGTTTTTACTGATGCCTTCAGCGCAGCTTGGAAGTCATACTTTAGAGTCATTGATTCTTGAAATGGCTGAACATTAACCAATTCTTTTGGGTAGTGACTCTTGTATTTCTTGACTCTTGTATTTCTACCTGTGTCTTTTTGACATGTCCTACATTGTTCAATATTGCACCTCAAGGCTTGAGTTTTTTCTTCAGCTCTTTCAGCTTGAGAAATGAAGGGCATATTTTTCCTTTTTGGCTTTCTAATTCCATGTTTTTGTACATTTCATCATAGTACTTTGTCTTCTCGAGCTACTCTCTGAAATTTTCTATTCAGCTTTTTAACTTCATCATTTCTTCCTTTAACTTTCACTACTTTAAATCATCCTAAGAGTTAAGACCACATTATCCTAACAAAGAATTGCTTTGCTGCAGTACTTCAGATGTAGGGTAGAGACACCTTCTCTTTCCACCTTCTTTTGCCAATTCAGACACCAACCATCCCTCCCACAGCACTCTCTACTTCTCTCCTGAGCTGAATAATCTATTACAATAGTCACAGTAAACTTACAGATACTCCTAATTATGGGGCTTCTTAGGGAAGTAAGAGGTTACAGTGCAGGATCAGGAAGGACGTGGATGCAATTCAAACGTATCAGGACACAGTTCTTCAATTAGGACAGCGGTGGCTCAGCTGTGCCCTCAAGCGTGCCTCTCTCCTGGTCACTCACAGAGCCTCTGTCCTGCGATGGCAAGCATTACAAAGCTCTTCAGCTCCATCAGACTAAGCCCGGAGACACTGCCTTTCAGCAAGAAGCCTCCTCCTCTAAGGCATTCAGCTTCCTCACACTGTGGGTGGATGCTCTCACTCGCTCGGTTAGCCCTGTGGACTGGGAAGTTCACAACCCTATTCTACATTATCAGCTCTCTCCTGGTTCTCCCGTGCCATTTCTCTGCCACAGCTTCCCACTGTCTCCAGTAATAGAGCTGTCTGTCTGTTTTCAGGGCCAGAAGGTCCTCAGTGCAAAGACCTGTATCCAAAGGATATGCTTGGCTACTGGGTCTTCTTGGTAGTGCTGTCTCCCCGTCTCACTCTGTGGAACTGCCTCTTTTAAACCTTGTGGGATGGCAAAACTGATCAATCCTCTACACGGATCTACTTCTCTATGTGCACAGTCCACCCCTACAAGGTTCTATGCACCTTATCTTCATTATTAGTAAGCTATTCAATCTCCTTGGTGGGCCATACACACCTTATTTGCATATTCTACCCAATCTTTTGTGGGAGTTAAAGACCATAGCTAGCAAGGCCATATCCTAGTTAATTCACTACACTGCATATAAAGGCCTAAATAAATATATCATCCTAATAGAGAAATAACCACAAGAGCCAGTAAATGAAGGAATACATATAAAACTTACATTAGTAATTAATAGTATTTTTAGTAATTGCTTAATTTTTAGCTTAGTTTCCAAGTTTTATCTAAGACTAACAACTTTCTCAGGGCTCTCCATAATTTAAATGCCATGCAAAGTAAACTATATAGTGAAAATATATTTTTTTAACTGTTGAAAAATTGTACCTCGTTTCACTCACCTATATAGGCTAACAAAATAGTCTAATAAGGATATTGACACCAAATAATCTTTATACTCTTTATTTTTATTTTACTAGTAAGATGCTTATTACTTTAGAAAAACTTTAATGTGATATACAAGCAGACATTTTTATGTGGACCATAGGAAACTTTGCATTAACTTTTAATCCTATCATATTCTTAGATTCATAGGAATATATTTGAAGATGACTTCAAACATTTCAAACATACCTGTTTTTGAGCTTCCACTTTTTGCTTTCTGGTTGGATCAATTGCATCCACCATCCATTTGATAGTAAAGTATGTCACTGCCCCAAATATTGTCAAACGGAAAATTAAACCAACAACCTCATTGCGACTCAAGGGCCGAGAAAAGGCTTCTGCATGTACCATTTTGGTCTTTAACCTTAAAAACAAGCAGAAATGTCATTAGTTATGATTATACTCATCAAAATCAGGAAACTGGTAGGTAAATTAAACTAGACAAGAAGTACTAATTTTTAATCAGATTCAATAATACCCACTGCGAATGGGAGGGAGGGCAGAGTGGAGCTCCAAAGCCCATCAGTAGTTAATTGGACACCCCTTGTCAGAAGGGCCATAAGAACGAGACAACCCAGTCAGGGTGCAGTACAGCACTGACGAAGCACACACCTTCCTCTAGTTCTGTCATGCTTCCCCGCACCCCCTGCCTACTATCATGACCCCAATTCCATCTTACAGACCAGAGCATGTACACTGGTACAGATAAGAGCTTGCAACACAGGGAATCCAGAGCAGATAAACCCCTCAGGACCGACAAGTGATATCAGGGAGGGGGAAGGGAAAAGGGGGAGGGTTTTAAGGGGGAACCAATCATAATAATCGACATAGGCCCCCCTGCTCCCAGGGGGACTGCAGAAAAGTGGGTGAAAGGAGACAGGAGTTGGTGTAAGACATGAAAAAAAAAAAAGATAAATTATCAAGGAGACATGAGGGAGGAAGAGTATTGGAGGGGGGACTGGGGAAAGAGGGAAAAAACTGAGTAGCTGATACCAAGGGCTCAAGTAGAATGAAAATGTTTTGAAAAAGATGATGGCAACGTATGTACAGATGTGTCTGACACAATGGATATATGTATGGATTGTGATAAGAGCTGTAAGAGTCCTCAAAATAATAGGCACTGCTGCCAAGTTGATTCTGACTCACTCAACATTATATACATTAATAATGCTTGATTTTAATAAGAAATGTATTTTTATTTTTTTGGAAACTATAATTAAACAAACACACTTAACGCATCCTTGGAGCATTTGAAGGGGTAAATCTGATTATTAGTAACTGGAATTTTCAATGAACTTCCCTAAAAACTCTTATAGTTACAGGATAATTCTAATTTTAAATTGTAGTCAATAGTCTTTGAATTACAGTGTTGGCAAAGACTAGTGAATAAAACCATGCATCACAGAGCCCTGGTAGCATAGTGGTTATGCACTGGGCTGATAATCACAAGATCCAAAGTTAGAAACCAGCAGCCACTTTACTCCCATAAAAGTTGCCATCTCAGAACTCACAGGGGCAGTTTCATTTTTTTCCTATGGGGTTACTGAGTTGGCATCAACTTGATGGCTGTGAGTTTTTGAGTTCTGCCGGATGAAAGAACAAATCTGTTTGGAAGCAGTATAGTCAGAGTGCTCCTTGAAGGGGAACACGAGAGATTCCGTCTCATGTTATCAGGAGAGACCAGGCCCTGGAGAAAGAAACCATGCTTGGTAAAGACCCTCAACAAGATGGACTAACACAGAGGCTGCAACGACAGTCTCCGAGATGGCAGCGACTGAGGACAGCACAGGAGGAAGCAGTGTTTCATTCTGAGATAGGCAAGGTCGCTATGAGTTGATACCAATTCTAGTGAACCAAACAATATTTACTCCTCATGGTAGCTTTTGAATAACTGTTTTGGAGTCTAGAAAAACAATGGCTATAACACTAATAATACTGAAGAAAGCCATTCCAACAATGATCGTCCACAAAGGTAATGACAAGAGTTTCTTCTATTTAAGTGTATTTTTAAATCAAATCCAGTGACCTTAATCTCTTTTTCCTTATACTTACTTTTAAAGGTGTCCAAGACCTTCAATTTAAACATGTCATTTTCTCAAAAAGTCAGTGACATTAACATTTTGGGGCCATCTTACTGCTTTCCCCAATTCAATTAAACATTAAGCAATAAACCTTCATTATTTTTGAAGCAAAAATATCCAGCACAAGAAAACACTTATCCAATAAAGAGAAGAAAAGAGCTTCCTTGTGCCTATTTTCACATACATCTCCTGAGCAAGTCTGTCCCCACCAGCTTCGGCTCTCCAGAGCCACCTGCGCGACAGGAGGACCGTGAAAAGAAAGAGAGGAGAGAACTAGGAGGCAAAAGACACTTATAGAGGCATAAATAGAGACACATATGTAAATATATTTATACATAACAATATATAGGGATATAGATCTGTGTACATATATTTATGTTAAGTATTAAGTCATCAGATGGAAACTGAGCCACACTACTCAAGTACTTCCTCAAAACAAGAACACTTTGTTCTAATAACGTGGCAAATCACTGAAGACAAAATGGGTGCATAAGCAAATGTGGTGAAGACAGCTGCTGGAGCCCAGATATTAAAAGATATAGCGTCTGGGGTCTTAAAGGGAAGTGAAACAAGCGGCCATCTAGCTGGGAAGCAACAAAGCCCACACTGAAGCACACCAGCCTATGTGATCCATCAGGAGCTATTGACAGATCAGGTATCAGAAGGCCAAAAACAAGCAATCACATCGATATGAATGACGTGGGCTGGAGTGGAGACCCAAAGCCCATCTGTAGACAATGGCCATTCCCTCACAGAAGGAAGGAACAAGTCAGCCAGGGTGCAGTACAGCACCAATGCAACACATGACATTCCTCTAGTTCTTTAATGCTTCCTCTGCCCTCCTCCACTATTATGACCCCAACTCTACCTTACAAATCCGGCTAGAACAGAGCATGTACACTAGTACAGAAAGGAGCTCTGGACACACGGAATCCAGGATAAACCCCTCAGGTACAGTAATGGAAGTACCGCCCCACCACCCTCCCAGGAAACAACAGAAACTTAAGTGAAGAGAGACAGCGGACGGCTGTATGATATGAAAATAATAGTTCAAATAGAAAGAAAATGTTTTGAAAATGATGATGGCAACAAATTTACAAATGTGCTTGATACAACTGATGGATTGTTTTAAGAGCGGTAAGAGCCAAAAAAAATAAGAACCCCCCCAATAAAATGATTTTTTTAAGCCACTTGTACAAGGCAGTAACTATTCAAGAGAATAAATTGGTTAGGGATGATCTAACTATCAGACCTGGCAGACAGGCTTTCACTTTCAAATGACAACACGGGACTATGCTCAGTGCTATGTATGGTACACAGAGGGGAAGGTAAAAATCAGGTACTGCTATCCATACCCCCTCAAGCTCTGAAATTAGTTTTCTTGTTTCTCATTGGCCCTACACAATTACTGACTGTGTTCCTCTCCTGCTCTCTGGAGCAGTTCTAACAGTGTTTCTGGTCCTAGGTTGCTGTGTGCTGGGCCAGTCAATTCTGACTCCCAGGAACCCTATTCGACAAAGCAGAACTGCCCTAAATCACCACCATGACAGGGACACACTGCCAGCTCTCCTGTCCCTCAGCACAGAGCAGATTCGAATCTCCAATCTTTGGGTTAGCACCAGTACAGCTCCACATCTTAGGATCCTCACTGATCAAGAGAAAAACTCCTCCCTGATCAAAAGCCTCAAAGATGTCCATCGATGGGGTAAATTCCCAATCTTTCATGACTAGCCTAGTCCTGCCACTTTCAAGCATTTTACCTCCTACCCTTTTCCCAGCAGGAACGCTCAAGAGCTATATTGGCATGTGAAAATGCCACAAAATAGAATTTTTCCATGAACTTTTTAAACTCCTCATAGGAATTTTTTTAATTTAGACCTATTACAGTATTATAAGAAATGTCTTGTTGCGTGTTCTTAGTCATTGAACTAATATGACATCCAGTCTCACTATCTAAACCTGCAAATCCTTATCCACAGGATTTATTCTTCTTTGCAACTCTCCCAGAACACAAAAGCAATTCAATAGTTATCTGCTCAGTAGATTAATTGTAAATGCAAAAACTCTCCCATTCAAGCATTCCAATGGAGTAGCTGCCAGACTCTGACTAATGAAAAGCCAAGGGTTCCATCACTTCTCTTCCACTTCTCCATCACTAGGGGCCATACATATCAGTCACAATTATTTCCCTTCAACTTAACTACTTTAGGAGCACAAGTGGTTTAGTGGTGAAGTGTAAGGCTGTGATCCCAAACTTAACTACTTAATTGAAAGCTTTCATTTCTGATGAAGAAACTTTGTCCTATCAAACGCCAAACTCTCTGCCACCAAGTAAATTCTAACACGTAAACACTACAGGGCAGTGTAGACCTGCCCCTGTGTGTTTCGGGCACTAATTCTTTAAGAGAGTAGAAAGTCTTGCCTCTCCCTCACATCGAGTGACTAGTGGTTTTGAACTGCTGACCTCAAAGTTAGCAGCCCAGCAACCACTATGCCACCAGGATTCCTGGAGACCCTATAGGTCCGAGTAGAACTGCCCCTGAGGGTTTCCAAGACTGTAACGTCAGGGGAATAGAAAGCCTCGTCTTTCTCTTGCAGATGGCTGGTGGTTTCAAACTGTTGACCTTGCCAGTAGCAGACCTAACATGTAACCGCTATGCCAGTAGAGCACGGGTCCTCAAGCTTTTTAAACAGGGGGCCAGTTCACTGTCCCTCAGACCGTTGGAGGGCCGGACTATAGTTTTAAAAAAACTATGAACAAATTCCTATGCACAATGCACATATCTTATTTTGAAGTAAAAAAACAAACGGAGCAAAAACACCCAATGGGCTGGATAAATGTGCTCGGCGGGACGCATGTGGCCTACGGGCCAAAGTTTGAGGACCCCTGCAGTAGAGCTCCAGATTTGTCCTAAATGTATTAAATAATTTAACTCACTCAATAAAACACTTTGAACATCTATATATGTGGGAGCATCAAAGAGTTCGTGGAAGAGTGAAATTGAAAAATGGGATATTCCCACAAACATTTTGAAGCCCCCTTTCAACCATTTTAACATCTATTGATTACTGGTGTAACAAAAAATGACTAGCATACAATTATTTTATTCATGGGCACCATAATTTATAAAAGAAAGCCCGCTGCTGGAGTCAATTCAGACACATGCTGCCACTATGAAGGAGTTCCATGACTGTTAACTCTTCATGGGAGCAGACAGACTCATCTTCCTTACCGCAAGGGGCAGACTGAACCACCATGGACCTTGCAACCCAATGCCCAACCCATAGCGAGAAAAATCCAGTTAAAATCTTTCCCTCATTGTAAAAAAAAAAATCAAGGTGTGCGTTCTTCCATTAGCAGGAAGTCCTAAAAATGAGTTATAGGATAGTCTATTTTTCTTAGGAAGTGAGAAGTTGAGTTCTCTAAGTCCTGTTCCAATAGAGTGAATGTGAAAACGCAGTCGGATATGCGTTGTCATTTTCTAAATACAAATCATCTGTTCTGCAAACTAAAGGTTTCATCAGCTCAGCACCTGGTGAGAACTACAAATTCCAAGAAAATACTTTCACTTAGTTTGTGCTGGTGTCGCCAAAACTGCCATCTACTGGATGTTCCCTGAACATCATGAACAATTAAGGGTGTTACCAGTACAACCCAAGAAGGGAACAGTTTTTAATCTTTAAATAGTATCAAAACACAAACCCAAGTCACTCATATATTTTCCTACGCTGAAATTATTAAGTACAATAAGGTGACTTCTAAAATATCCTCCATTTTTCAAAATGGCTTCAAAATCCTGAAATGAAACAGAAACTCCTTTGCATTACGTAACCTGGTACTTTTATTTCACAGCTCCTTGATCACTTCTATGGCACCCACGTGCCAACACTTTAAGGTCTTTACAGCAAAATGAGCATACAGCAAAGGCATACCACCAGGGTGAGTGCATTTCAAGCATGCATAATAAACATCAGAGAACTAAGAAAACAAATACAAATATGTGCACATACAAAAAGGCTTCCCAAAAAAGTTCGGAAATATTGAATTAACAGATAAAGAGATTTTTCCATGAACTTTTTGAAGCCCAGTCACACACAGTGTTATGGGAAACTAAGAAATATTGTAAACTGTCTAATCTAAATATTTAAGTCACTTTCAACCTTGGCGTCTTCCTTTAATACAACACACTCTTAGGAGAAAGGGATAGGTGCACATTGGGAATACTAGTTTGCCATTACTAGAAGTTACACATGCCTAGCACACCTTAATTAAGTACAGGATTATTCGCTAGGGATGCAAGGTGGTTGAGTTTTCACTTTAAAAGGGATCTCCAATGCAGGGGACGAGTCCGGCGGGGAGTGAGGTAAGCGCGCGCAAACGGGTGTTCGTAATAGCTACTTAATGAGCAATTATTGACGGGTGAAAGACTGAGACTACAGGGTTCAAATTATAACACTGCTCTCAATTAACCGGAGTTTCTCAATCCTCAATTTCCCAGACATCGTGATTGTACGAATAAAGTCTATGCCACTGAAAGCCTGCCAATCTTCACAAAGAGCATCACCATCCTCTGCGAAAGCTCTCCGCTTTTGCTCCAGGTGGTAGCTGCACCTGTGCGACAACCAGGCCCAGTTCAGTCCACTGCCTTCGCCAAGGAGCAAGGATCTGGGGCGCCCGAGGCGACTCCGAGGGCTCGCCTACAAAGGTTCCGGCGGGTGTGGTATAATTAATTCTAGGGCAGTGCCACCGGAGACGTAAGGTCTGCCTCGAAGCCATGGCGAGGCCTGGGATGCCCTTGGAGGTTAGTCCGCTCCCCGCTGCGGGTCGCTGGGTGGCGGCACTGAGAGGGGGCGTGGGGAGAGCGCGGGGTGACCTTCCTGAGTCGGCTTACCGGGTCCAGGCCAGTTCATGAGGGTGTTCCGCGGAATTCAGCAACCGCCCCCACGAGACCCCGAGGAGAGCCGCTACTCGGCCCGGGGTAGAGACAAGAGGCGCAGGCAGGAGCTGGAGCTGGAGCCCACTGCCGGCCTGGCACCGGAAGGAAATGCCCCTGGGAGTAAGCGCTTCCGGTAAGTGACCGTGACTCGCACGGCGCATGCGCAATCCACGGCCGCCCGCGCGAAGGCTTCCGGTTTTAGAGCAGGCCGTGGAGCGAGTTCCCTTTCCAGATCCTCGGTCTACAACTTACTGGGTTGAGGCTCTCGGGGAAACCTGTGTGTCTGCGAGCCCGACTTGCCCAGGCTCTGAGGTTAGCTCGTCTCAGAGATCACGTTGGGGACGTCATAGATGGCCGAAGGTCTCCGCTGTACTCCCCTCACAAACGGGGACCCCTCGGAGGGCAAGGAAGCGCCCCGAGCGGTCACTTATCCCCTGCAAATTCCACGGAAGACCGTTAGCCTTCCACCGGTTTCAACCTCAGTAAAATCTCGCTACCGCGGCCGCTCTGTCAGTTAGCCAAATGGCAGCCGCGCCTGGCCGTTCCCGCCCGCACCTCACCTCACCATCTGCCTATCAGTTTCTAGCGTGAGCTCACTGTCCCCCCCCCTTCTCTGCGCTCACAAGCACTTGGGGTGGCGCCTGAACATTCTGCGGCGAAAAGTGTCCGACTAGGACCTCTGCTGCCAGGTTTTGCATCTCAGGGGACTTGCATTTCCTTCTGAACCTTTTCCTGAGTAGGTGATGAGGTCCAGAGGTCTCAAGGTAGCAAACACGAAAGCCAGCTCCTCCTAAATACACATTTGCCAAGGGTAAAATGGCTTTCGACCCTGTCTCAAGATAGGAAGCCATGACTGCCTTCGGTTAAAGGCGGTCAGACTGTGGAGTAGTAATTTTTTGGGTCCGGTAAGGCAGTTCCGAATGGACAGGAGGCGGCGGATTTAGTTTGAAAACGCAGCTTTAGGGGCCCTGGTGGCGCTGTTGCGTAAAGGGCAAGTTATGCTCCTTGTTCACCACGAGGTTGCAGTTCAAACTCACTAGCCTCTGCTGGGAGAAAGATGGTAACGTTTTACAGCCTCCAAAACCACGTACTATAGAGAGGCACTATGCGTTGGGATCAACTCAATGGCAGTGGGTCGGGGAAGGCACTTTGTGCTTCAGTCTATGTTTTTGACATCTTTAGTGGCTGTCTTGGGTATCTTAACAGAGATTTCACCCCTGTCTTTTTAACAGAATCCACTCGGGGTCAAAAAAAAAAAAAAAAAGCAAAACTAACATTGAGTCGATGCCAACTCATAGTGACCCCGTAGAACTGTCCCTGTGAGTTTCGGAGGTAACTCTTTATGGGAGTAACCGCGGTAGTTAGAACCGCATATGAGTGACCACTATGACATAAACTCAAATTCAGAGCACTAAGGGAAGGGTTTTTCTAGCTGTGGCCTCTGAAGGAAGGTCCTTGTCTCATTACAACTATGTGCCTGGAATTCTTTGGAAATCTGTGTTTGTCTTGGCATCAATTTTTCCCTGGGTCTAGGAGATTCTCAGCACAGGAACTCTGAGTCCAAAATACACTCTCCAGTGCTGACTTTTCTTTCTCGTTAGTACTGAGGTCCCTCCTCCTCTACTTGCTTCTGCGTCCTTGTATTTCTTATAAGATAAAAGATGACAGAGACCAAATTCCAGGGAAATACCTCTTAAACGTGATCAAGGCTTAGAGTCTGCATTCCACCCTAATCTTACAACTGTTTGAGTACTTCAGATCACATCGTGGCGATAAGTACATCATTGCATAGCTACCAAGCCACTAAGAATCATCGCCCAACCAAACTGACACATATTTTGGGGAGCCACAAATTAATCCACCATAGTAGCTAAGAATTCTGCCACCGTAAAATTTAGCATTTGCTACCTTTGTTACCACCTTGTCATCATGTAGTGAGGACAATAGCTACACTTACAGAATGTAACAGACACAATGCTGGATTTGTGCTGTACATTAATATAAAGTCCTTTAAAAACCTCTAAATTAGTGTTTTCTTCATTTTTATAGATGGTAAGAATTTTAAAAAGTGTTAAGCTTAGAGAATTTACTGAGTTCATGTGCTTAGCTAATAAGTGGCGAACTTTCATCGGAAGCGAGATTTGTTCAATTTGTTCCCTTTACAGTTTCTCTTTGAGAGTGTAATATCCATGGAATGGAGAAAAATCTAGTAGAAAGAGAGATAAGACTATGAAATGACAAATCACAGCTTTAAAGAGTAATGAAGGGAAAAGAGGTGTGCATCTACTTATATCTGTCTAAATTTAAAATACCCGACTAGGATTATTTTCCATTATTAATGAAAATTAAACTTTTAAAAATTTTAATTAGGTTCATTGACTAGAATCAGAAGGGAGTTTAATAGTGTTTTGTGTTGCATTTTTTCTATAAAGCTCTGTGTGTGTATACCTTAATAAAATATTATTTTTAATTTGGTGTAATACTAGATTTGGGAATACAGGACTGATTAGTCAGTCTTCAAACAGAGAGCTAGACCTTTGAGAAGAATAGATTGCTTTGGGGACCAGAACAATGTTAAAAAAAGAATCTGCAGCCACCGAAACTGCTGGTAATCAGCGTTCTTGGAAGAGATCCTCCACTGGGTCCTTGTGGTGATGCTCAAGCTGAACCACTGTATGGAGACTCACAGGGATGTGGCTTTGCAAGGCTAAAAGGAAGGCCCTTTGAAAGAAAGGACTTCAGCTTTTGCTGAAATCTGATTTTAAGAGTAATCTTCAACACTGGTAATGTTGTGGGTTGGGCATCTGACTGCTAGGTTGGCAATTCAAACCTACCAGCCACTATGTGGAAGAAAGGTGAGACTTGTCTGTGACTATAAAGATTTACTTTCTCAGAACCCCTATATAGGGTCCCTATGAGTTGCAATTGATTCGATGGCAGTGGGTTTGGGCAAGGTAGTCATAGGAACATTGGTTGTCAGTTGGATAGATGTGTACTTAGTGCAGCCATGGTGAGAGGTATTCATATTTCACTGTGGGTAGATTCACTTGAACAACTTGGTAAAATGCAGATTCCTGTGTCCCAGCTTAGAGGCCAGTTACTCTAGGATTTGGGCCAAGGAACCTCTAAGCACCTGAGATGGTGCTGATAAAGGGAGATGGTTTGTTTGTTTTTTTAATCATTTTATTGGGGCTCGTATAACTCATCACCATCCATCCATCCATCTATCCATTGTGTCAAGCACACCTGTACATATATTGCCATCATCATTCTTAAAACATTTGCTGTCTACTTGAGCCCTTGGTATCAGCTTCTCATTTCCCCTCCCAACCCCATACACCCTTGATAATTTATAAATTATAATTTTTTCATATCTTACACCATCCGACATCTCCCTTTGCCCACTTCTCCGCTGTCCGTCCCCCAGGGAGCAAGTTTTATGTAGACCTTGTAATCTGTTCCCCCTTTCTCCCTCACCTTCCCTCCACCCTCCTGGTATCGCCACTCTCACCACTGGTCCTGAGGGGTTCATCTACCCTGGATTTCCTGTGTTTCTAGTTCCTATCTGTGCCAGTGTACATGCTCTGGTCCAGACAGATTTCAGATTTGTAAGGTAGAATTGGGATCATGATAGTGGGGGGGGGAGGAAGCATTCAAGAACTAGAGGAAAATTGCATGTTTCATCATTGCTACACTGCACCCTGACTGGCACATCTCCTCTCTGCAGCCCTTCTGCAAGGGGATGTCCAATTTCCCACAGATGGGCCCTCATTCACAATGCTATGAGTTTTGTTTTGTTTTTGGGGGGAGTCTTTGATGCCTGTTGCCTGATACCTGACCCCTTGTGATCTCACAGGCTGGTGTGCTTTTTCCATGTGGGCTTTGTTGTTTCTCAGTTAGATGGCCCTTGTTTATCTCCCAGCCTATAAGACCCCAGATTCTATAGCTTTTGACACCCAAGCACCATCAGCTTTCTTCACTGCATTTGCTTATACACCCGCTTTGTCTTCAGCGATTGTGTTTGGGTAGGTTACTGTGCTTCTGCCATGTGGGCTTTGTTGTTTCTCAGCTAGATGGCCACTTGTTTATCTTCAGGCCTTTAAGATTTCAGATACTGTATCTTTTGGTAACTGGGGAGTTTTGAAGCATACATCGAGTAACTACTGTGGGGAGTGATGGTTCTAGAATTCTCTCTTTCTCTCTCTTTGTTTTTAATCTTTACCATCTCAGCACAAATGGCTTATCTGGTCATTGAAACCATTAACCCAGCTGGTATGCATCAAGTAATCAAGACAAAGACCCTATGATTTTGAATAAAGTCCCTGTAGAAGGGGAAAAAAAATCTGACATCTTTGAAGAATCTGGTAAACCTAACAATGTTCATTGTTCATTAGAAATGATTCACGTGATGATTTAGAAAGAGCAGAACTTCAACAAATAGATAAAATTATATAGTAGCAATTATGCTAGCATAATAGTCGCTAGGTAACCTTGGTTCTTTTAAAAAATATTTCACTGGGAAAGAATAATCTTGATTATTATTTTGACAAGTAAAGTTAAATAGAATGGGTGGGGAAAGTAAAGTAAAGCAAGAATTTGAAGCTGTATCTGAAGCCACAAAAGCACCTGAGAAGGGACCAAGATTAAGTGCTTAACGCTTCAGGAGAAAGACTACGATCGAGCCAAGGCAAAGTAATGGCAAAATTAAATTTTCAACAGGAAGGAGTGGGGAATGAATTGATAGTCCCAGTCCACGAAAAGCACAGGGAACTAAAAGAAAGTTGCACCAGCACAGTTCAAAGAACATATTGTTGTCAATCTCCTTTCCAAGCACTAATGTTTTTAAATGTTACACATAATCTAAAATGAGTAGAAAGGAAAAACAAGGAAGCCAGGTGAAACAGACATTAATACACTCAATTGCCTCATGAAGCCTCAGGGTTCAAGCTCAACGACTGCTCTGCAGCAGAAAGACGGGGCGGGCAGCTGGCGCGAGGATGCACAGCCCTGGCAACCTGAGACATCTCGATTCTGTCCTGTAGGGTCCCTTTGAGTTGGAATTGACTTGATGGTCTTGAGTTTGGTTTGAATATAAAAATTTGAGTGTAGTAGTTTCCACACTTTATCAGGATAACAATAGTCAAATCTTATATTTGTACATAATACTTTTCCCCCCCCTAAGGGCAGCTGTGAATTTTAAAACACTTCTATATAAATAAAAAAATTTTTCTAGACCGTAAATATGTGTGGAAAACCTACAAAATGTTGCTTTTTAAACTTTAACACCATACTGAAAATATGAGGGGAGAGGGGTGTTCAAAAAGTGCATGGAAAAAGTGGAATTAAGAGATCATTTTTTTCCATGAACCTTCTGAATCTGTCCTCCCCCATGCTCCCTATTGTTCAAGGAATGTTATCTGTGAAGTCAGTGTTGAACAGAAGCAGAGGACTGAAGATTTCTTACACTAACTGTACCCACATTAGCAAAAGTTTTAAGTCATGGGTGAAAGAAAGGCCTCCCTGGGATTCATTTGGGACTTAATATCAATGCTCATCCATATGTTTGTTTGTTTTAATGCAGGAGGGGGACAGGAGGAATAGATAAGGATAGATAAAAAGGAATTCCTCATCCAAAATAGAAGAAAAGGTAGTAGAAATGTTAATTCTCAATTCCTGTAAAATCAGATTGATAGATGAAGCATAAAATAAGACCAGATGCTGTGAATTCCAGGATGCACTTGACTTCCCATCCTCTATAACCCGAAGCAATTTTTGCTGTAAGTAGGTCACTTGCTTGCTCTCATTTACCTGATTCTAGGAAAATGCCCTTGAAAGTAATGGGGAAAATATTATGTGCTGGTGCTTAGCATTAAAAAAATAAAGATTGCGTAACCCAATCCCCTTTCTCTATTAAGCAGAATAACTTGTAACCTTGATGCATATGTGGACTTAAAGTGGACAAGTAGAGAATGCGCTCTTTTGTTTCTTAGCACGGGGAGCCTGAAATCTGTATCCCTGCTGTGGGCTTCCATCTTCTTTGTGCTCGGCATGGGCTTAGGAAGGACCTCACAAAATTATAATTGGGCTTTAGGTTTTCTTTATTCAACTATGAACTTCTTGAGAAAAGACATGCTTAGGACATGCAAGGGGCTCAGCCAATGTTTTCATTAATAACTCTTTTTTCAAATATAATTTATCTGATGGGATTTTTCACGACCCATTCTTGTAGATTTACCGTGATGGAGGAGGGCAAGGAAGACAAATGATCCATATACCAAAAACAACAACAACACAAAGCACAACAACCAAAAAATGTTGCCCTGGCGCCTATCCTCACTCTTGGGACCCTTCAGAGAAGAATAGAACTTTCCCAGAAGGCTTCCGGTGTTTAGGCGCCAGGCAGCGATCCACATGGTCAGCAATTCAAAACCACCAGCAGCTCCACTGGACAAAGACTGGGCTTTCTACTCCCATAAAGCCTCAGAACCCCACACGGGTCACTATGAGTCAGCCTTGATTTGACAGCAGTGAGAGTTGAGAGTCTTTATGGTGGTGCTGTAGTGTAAGCATTGGATGTATAGATAGACCATAAGGTCAGTGGTTTAAACTACACAGAGAAGGCTCTCTGCTCTTGTATAGATATGCAGCCTTGGAAACATTATATAGGGTCACTAAATGAGTTGTAATCAACTTGATGGTAGTGAGAGTTTTTATAGAAGCAGACAAACTGCCACATCTTTCTTTGAAGGAGCTTAACGACTGAACATCCAGGGTTGCTGTTGGCTTCCAAACTAGAACATATCAAAACAAGTTATCACAAAGACAATGTTCTACATCCTACATTAGTGAATAGTGGCTGAGGTGTTAAATGCTTGTAAGCAATCATCTATAGTCCAACTGTCAGTCTCTGCATGAAAAAAATTAGTCTAATGGGCTAAGGCACCACACAAACCTCCGCCTTCATCATCCCGAGACCAGAATAACTAGATGGTGCTAGGCTACACTGCTGGCCATGCTGCAAGGGATCATTGGAGGTCCTGGATCGAGAGGGAGGAAAATGTAGGACAAAACTCAAAATTACGAGAAAAGGACCAGAATTCCTAATCAGCAAGAAACTGCTGAAACCTCCAAGACTCTGGTCCTTTGACCAGCTGACTCAACTTTCAGCTGCACCACAGACAGGCCTGTAAAGTGAACTGTAACACCAGGAAGAAGTGCACTCATTAGAACAATCAATCATACAAGATCAAAAAGGCAGCATCTAACCAGGGGCAAAGCTCGGCACACAGAAAAGGACAAAGGAAAGTGGTAAACAAAGAGGAAAGAGGGAGGGGGGTGCTGTGGCCTTGTGGAAATACCCACCTAGGTCACAAAACAAAATGTGTATGAATTGTTACATGGAAAGCTAATTTGCTCTGTAAACTTTTCCCCAAAACACAAATTTTAAAAATTGTACAATTACACATATGCATGTATATACTTTATCATATAATATACTCCTGTCAATCAGAGACAAATTCCATCAGGGCAAATCTTGGTGATATACATAATATCCACAGGCATCTTAATTTAAGTTTACTATCTACTAGCTTTGGCTTTGGGCCAGTTACTTAAACTCTTCAAACCTCAATTTCTTCATCTTTAATATGGGAACAGTAACAGTCATACTATGGAGTTATAATGAGAATTAATGAAACAATGCATGCTAACTACTGGGCTTAGTGCTAGGACTTAGAGTTCAAAAAACATGTTCATCAAATGCCTCAAATGATAATATAATTGTACTCTTTTTTTAAAACAATTTTTAACCATTTTATTGGGCGCTCATTCAACTCATCACAATCCATACATACGTCAATTGCATAAAGTACATTTGTACATTTGTTGCCCTCATCATTCTCAAAACATTTGCTCTCCACCTAAGCCCTTGGCATCAGCTCTTCATTTTTCCCTGCTCCCTCCCTACTCCCCCCCTCCCTCATGAACCCTTGATAATTTATAAATTATTATTTTGTCAAATCTTACACTGTCCGACATCTCCCTTCACCCACTTTTCTGTTGTCCATCCCCAGAGAGGAGGTTATATGTAGATCCCTGTAATCAATTCCCCCTTTCCACCCCACCTTCCCTCCACCCTCCCAGTATCGCCACTCTCACCACTGGTCCTGAAGGGTTCATCTGTTTTGGATTCCCTGTGTTTCCAGTTCCTATCTGTACCAGTGTACATCCTCTGGTCTAGCCAGATTTGTAAGGTAGAATTGGGATTATGATAGTGGGGAGGGAGGAAGCATTTAGGAACTAGAGGAAAGTTGTATGTTTCATCGTTGCTACACTGCACCCTGACTGGCTTGACTCCTACCCGTGACCCTTCTATAATGGGATGTCCAGTTGCCAACAGATGGGCTTTGGGTCCCCACTCTGCACTCCCCCTCATTCACAATGATAGGATTTTTTTATTCTTTGATGCCTGATACCTGATCCCTTCAACACCTCTTGATCACAGGCTGGTGTGCTTTTTCCATGGGGGCTTTGTTGCTTCTGAGCTAGGTTGCCACTTGTTTATCTTCAAGCCTTTAAGACCCTAGATGCTATATCTTTTGCTAGCCGGACATCATCAACTTTCTTCACCACATTTGCTTATCACCCATTTGTCTTCAGTGATTATATTGGGGAGGTGAGCACATAATAATATGAATATTTGTTCTTTGATGCCTGGTAACTGATCCCTGTAAGTACTCTTAAGTGATATTCTCTCATCCTCACAAGTTTATAAGTATAAAGCTTCCATCGTGTCTTCTCTGTTGCTATTGTGAGTTCATCACCGCTCTCAAATATGCGTCTTGTCTGACGAGGGGAGAGGTGATGCTTCTCCAGCCTTTTAACTTTAGGCTGAGACTTACTGCTGATCATTTATCAGTCACTTATGATAGTTACATAACACCTTATAGCAACCCTATAGGAGCGAGGCTGAAAATCTTTAGAAGAGCATAAAGTTTCATCTTTTCCACTTGGAGTAGCCAGAGGCTGTCCAGGCTGACTCTGTATTTCATGGTCCAGCCTGTCACCCACCCACTGTGCCACAGGGCTACAGGGTGGCTATGAATCGGAATGGACTCTCTGTCAATGAGTTCAGTTTGGGGTATAAAACCTGTACAATTCTATCCTTTTGATTCAAGAGAATTACACTTAAATCACTGATCAGTCCATGGAAATAACTATATGTGCACTTCTCATTTCTTTGAAGACCATCATGAATGTAGGCTGTTATGATCATCTGTCTACCAACTGCCATTTATTGAGGTCCTTGTTATCATGGAACACTAGATATTAAAAGCATCCTTTCAAAATGCAAGTCTTCATAGAGCTGTTGCTCTGTTTCTCTTTCAGGTTTGAGATTTGTTCTGGTTTTCATTCCTATTCACTATTTACTTAAGTTGCTGAGTGTGTTTCGCACAAGAAAAAAGAATTTAGTCCAATAGATGAAAGTGAGATGCTGATCCAGATGGGAGATTTCAGAAGTTGATATGTTGCATATCTTAAATTTCCTCTGCAAACCATAGCCTTCTTAGTTCCCGTGGGGACTATTACTACATCAAGGCCTGCTAGTCTTCATATAAAATTTAATTTATTTGAGTATAAGCATGTTTTCTTAATATATCCTATGTGCAACTCATGGAAACTTTCCCAGAAATGGAAAAAGCTTTACCGAGCACAACAAATGATATATCTTGCCCAGTGATTGAGTGCACTGCTTCCAAAGGCAAAGACCAGGGAGAAGCTTTCCAATTTCAGCTGTTTAGAAATGAAATCTCTAGTAGGCCTTCTTTTACCTACAGGGGCCTAGCAGCAGCACGCTAGCAGGTCAATATCACCATTACCCTCACTTTAAAAATATATGTATTGTCATTGTTTCGGCAACCAGAAAAATCCAACAAAGGGGAGATAAATAAATAAGCAAAGCCTGTAACTTGAGAGACAAAAGTTCAGGAAACCAAAGCAATATATTCAGTTGGCAGTGCTCAAAATTCCATTCAACTTCAAAACAGAATACCTGATAGAGTTTCACAAACCTTTCTGCTTTCTAACCTGCTGCCTATTAAGTTTAAATGAGGCATGCCCCACACCCATTTCTTTATACCTTCTGAGTTCTCAGGTAAGGGACCAGAAGAATGGCTAGTAAGGGAAAGGGCACAAAAATGCTGACTCTTAGACAGTGTTTTCTTCCCTTTGGTGCTTTGCAAAAAGCTGGAGAGCTCCTAAGGATTCTGAACTGACTACAGCAGCTATAGAATTTTACCTAAGTGTTCTTGCCCTTCCCTGGACTATGTCCCACCTTACACATTCCAGCCCATCCATCTCCTAATCCTACATTTGCCAGGTCAATTAGCTTTCCATCATCTCATCTTATTGCTCAAGGAGCCTCCCTCCACTGCCTTGGGTTTTCACAAGTAGAAAAATTAAGTAGTAACTGGTGGCTAAAGTAAAAATAATACAGGGGCATTTTAAAATGAACAATTGTGTGGATTTCTAGCACATGAATACCCACATAGACCGCAACAGGAGATAACTAAAAATCTTTGCTCACTGATTGCCATCAAGCCTCTTCTGACTCATGGCAACCCTATCAGACAGAGTGAAACTGTACTGTTGGGGCTCATACAACTCTTATCATAATCCATACATCCATCGTGTCAAGCATATTTTTAAAAATCATTTTATTTGGGGCTCGTACAGTTCTTATCACAATCCATACATACATCCATTGTGTCAAGCACATATGTACATTTGTTGCCATCATCATGCTCAGAACATTTGCCTTCTACTTGAGCCCTTAATATTGGCTGCTCATTGTCCCCCTCCCTCCCCACTCCCCCCTCCCTCACCAACACTTCATAATTCATAAATTATTATTTTGTCATGTTACACTGTCCGACGTCTCCCCCGCCCTCTTCTCTGCCTATACATTTTTACAGTAACAGATAAGCTCTTCTTTCTCCCTCAGAGCCATTGATGGGTCGACTGCTGATCTGGTGGTTAGTAACTAAATGTCTACGCCACCATACCACTTAGGCTCTATAAAAATCTCTGTCTGATTGATTACACTGGAAGATGGGGTGCATGGCATTCCATTTTGTTTGTTTCTGTACCTAACATAGGGATGCTAAGCACAGAGTGTCAGGCAGATGGAAAACAAAAACAAACAAGTTCCAGCCTCTGCCAAAATCACTGTGCAAATCAAGTCAGTTCAGACTCCTAGTGACCCTACTGGACAGAGGCGAACGACCCCTGTGGGTTTCTGAGCCTGTACCTTTACTGGAGTAGAACGCCTCTGCTTTCTCCTCAGGAGCAGCTGGTGGTTTTGAATTGCTGACCTTGCAGGCAGCCGTCCACTACGCCACCAGAAGCACTAGCAAGACAGCTTGAAACATGCGGGCTGCAGAGGATTTGCCGCAAAGCGATCGAGACTTTCTAAATTACTGCTGATGCTCGAGTCTAAGCCGACCCAAATATCAGCTGGAGCACTTAATTTTACCATTAAAAATGTGCTGAAAAAACACGGCTTATATACGAGTACAGATGGTCTGACAGCACAAAACAAGATGTTTGTCCTGTGACCCGTGACCAAGCAGATGATCTTTCCTGGGTTTCCTCTGCAATTGATGTGGTTCTACCAACTTTTAAACTGTAATGCCGCTTTTCTCTGACTCCTTCTGATCTAAGACTTGGATAACTTGTATTAGAATTGTTTTCCCTTTGAAGGCCAGAAACACGAGCAGTCAGTAAATGACTATGGCTGTTGTACCAGAATTGTACCATAAGTGATAATCAGGCTTACTGGGACATCCCCAGGTATGTGGCATTCATTAGCATAAGCACAGTCAGTTCCTCTTTGGGAAGCTCGTTGGTGTTAAAACTGTAGATTAAGCCTCAATCTTTTCCTGAGCCTAAAAACTTCACCTATTATTCTCATTCTCCAAAGATTTAAGTCTGTGAGATTAGATTAAGCCATTGTCCAAAATGGAGCGTATACTCAAAGAGTGCTGCGATCAGTATCAGCCACTCAAAGCCCATGGCCACTGAGTCCAATCAGACTGAGTGCCCATTGAACAGGGCAGAATAGAACTGCTCCTTGTGGTTTCCCAGGACATCATTTTATTTGTTTGTTTGTTTTTGGACATCAACTTAATGGGAGCAGAACATCTCATTTTTGTCCAGCAGCTGGTGGGTTTGAACTGCCGACTTTGAAGTTAGCATCCCAGGGCTCCTTGTACCAAACCCATGGCCATTGAATCCATTTCAACTCACAGTGACACTATGGGACAGAATAGAACTTCCCTTTTTGGGTTTCCATGGCTGCAAATCATTAGCAGCTCAACTCGAAGCACTACACCACCCGGATTCCTTACACAGACTGTTAGAGATTCCTAAAATCCAAAAAAATATGATAATTTATGCAGTTGGGTCCACCACCCTTAAGCTTTATAAAAGAGTGTTAGAGAATATCCTTTGAACTTCTGTTGATTTGATTTATGAAAATACAAATGTGGACTAGAGACAATACCTTATTGTAGGTGTTTTGAGTAGTATCTGACTTAGAGTGACCCTATAGACAACCAAACACCTCATGGCTTTGTGCCATCCTCTCAATCAGTCCTAGGCTTGAGCTCATTGTTGGATGCCCCAAATCAATCCACTTTTTGAGGACCTTCAAACATGATGCCTCTATGTAGTCACTTGTCCTTTCTGACAACACAGCCAAAGTACCTGAGTTGAATATTCAGTTATATGGTACAATTGTTCCAACACAGATTTTAAAAAATCATTTTACTGGTACTCGTACAGCTTTTATCACAATCCATCCATCCATCCATTGTGACAAGCACACTTTTACATTTGTTGCCCTCATCATTTTCAAAACATTTTCTTTCTACCTGAACCCGTGGTATCAGCTGGTCAGTTTTTTCCCCTTCCTCGGCACCCGTCCCCCATGAACCCTTGATAATTTATTATTTTTTCATGTCTTATACTGATGTCTCTCTCTTCACCCATTTTTCTATTGTCTGTCCTCCTGGGAGGGAGTTATATGTAACTCATTGTGATCAGTCCCCCTTTTCTCCCCCAACCTTACCCTTATCCTCCTGGTATCGCTACTCTCATTAGTGGTCCTGAGGGGGTTATCTGTCCTGGATTCCATGTGTTTCCATGTCTTATCTGTACCCATGGACATGCTCTGGTCTAACCAGATTTGCAAGAGAGAATTGGGGGTCACGATAGTGGATGGGGGGATGAAACATTAAAGAACGAGAGGAGAGTTGTTTGTTTCATTGATGCTCTACTACACCCTGACTGGCTCATCTCGTGTCACCCTTCTTTTAAGGGATGTCCAATTGTTTACAGATAGGCTTTGCTTCTCCACTCCACACTCCCCCTCATTCACATTGATATGATTTTTTTTCTGGGTCTTTGATGCCTGATACCTGATCTGACACCTCATGATCACACAGGCTGGTGTGCTTCTTCCATGTGGACTTTGTTGCTTCTCAGCTAGAAAGCTGCTTGTTTATGTTCAAGCCATTAAGACCCCCATCCCTGTATTTTTTGATAGCTGAGCACCATCAGCTTTCTTCACCACATTTACTTATGCACCTGCTTTGTCTGTAGCGATCCTGTGAAGCTGAGCATCACAAAATGCCAAGTTATTAGAACAAAGTGTTCTTGTTTTGAGGGAATACTTGAGTCGAGGCCCAATGTCCATCTGCTACTTTAATACTTAACATATAAATGTATGTACATAGATCTATTTCCCTATCATTATATATGTTTACATTTATACATGGCTGTATTTAGACTTCTATAAATACCCTTTTCCTCCTAGTTCTTTCCTTTCTTTCCTTTCATTTTCCTCTTGTCCCACTATTATGTTCGACCTTCATTCGGGTTTCAGTAATTCCTCTTGGTTACATTGCCGTTGATCAAGTCCTACCAGGCATCATATACCTTCCTTGCCATCAGTTTTAGATCACTTGTTCCCTTGTCCCTAGGTTTCCAACATGGATTTTTATTCATTCTTCTGGCAATTATATATTTACTATTCTTTGCCAAAACTACTATAAAATGCATCAATTCTTTTTAGGTCTTTTTATTCGTTGTCCATCATCCTTGGGAATAGTGGGTGATTGAGAATAGCATGGCTTGGGTCAGGCTTCAAAGTGACATCTTGACTTTTAGACACTACACAGACTGCTTGCAGATGTCCCCACTGCAATATGTCATTTGATTTCTTGACAGCTGCTTCATGGATGTTGATTGTGGATCCAGATCAAGTGAGATCTTTGATAATTTCAATCTTTTCTCTATCATGATGTTGCTTATTGGTCCAGTTGTGAGGGCTTTTGTTTTCTACATGTTGTAGTATAATCCATATTGAAGGCTATGCCCTTTGATCTTCAGCAGGAAGCACTTCAAATCATCATCATTGCCATTTTAAAATAACATTTTGGATTAAGTGCAGGATGTGTGTGTTACATTTTAGACAACCAACTCTGCAATCAGCAGTTCAAACCTCTCATCAACCATCCTCTCCTAGTCTATCCCACCCCATCTCCCCTGAATTCTCTTTCCTCTCATGGACTTCTGTCCTCCTTTAGACTCAAGTCTTTGCCCTCTGGAGGCTTCCTTGAGAACCTCCAAAGTTTGTTCCTTTTTGATATGCCAAGTTTTGTCTTGGTGTTTATCCTTATAGTAGTGCATTCAGACCATATTTGCCCCTTTGTGATTAGCTAATTACATTCAGCATAATGTTCTCCAGAGCCGTCCATGTTGTGAAGTGCTTTGTGGCTTCATCATTATTAGTTGGCACTCAAGTCTTCTTCATTTTCAGCAATCAGGGTCATGCCATCTGCATCTCACAGGTTGTTAAGGAGCCTTCCTTTATTCCTGATACTGTGTTCTTTATATAGTTCAGCTTCTTGGATTATTTTCTCAACATATAGATTGAGTAAGTATGGTGGAGATTGAAGATGTATGGACACCTGTCCTGATTTTAAACCATTCAATATTCCCTTGTTCTTTGCCAAATGACACCTGTAGGTCTATGCACAGGTTTTGCATGAATATAATTAGTAAAACTCTGTTTTTACAATATTGTATTTTCAACCATATGAGGAATTAATAAAGCCTTTGAATTTTTATTATGATATATACTTATTTGGAGAGAAATGAAGGTTTCAAATATTAGAGCAAAATGCATTTTTAAAATTGACATACTATAGAGTTGATTTTTTGTGTGTATGAATACATTTCTTCAAATTTTAGCCACCACAATTAAGATGTAGAAGAATTCAATTTTTAAAATGCAACCCTGTATGTTGCAATTTGTAATTACACCCTTTTCCTATCTAAATCCCTACCAAGCACATATTTGTTCTCCAGAAAGTCATTTAGATGAAGCCATATGACACGTAACCTTTTGAGACTGGTTTATTTTATGCAGCATAATGCTTTTTAGGTTTATCCAAGATTTTACGTATGTCACTCGTTCATTCCTTATTGCTGAGTATTAGTTCACTGTACAAACAGGCCAGTTTGTGCATTCACTCATTAAAGGATGTTTGGGTTGTTTTAGGTTTTTGTAATTATGAATGAACTCAAACTCACTGCCATTGAGCCAATTTTGATTCGTATTGACTCTACCAAAGTAGAGCTGCCTGGTGGGTTTCCAAGGCTGTAAATCTTGATGGGTGCAGGCTGCCTCATCATTCTCCCATGAAGCAGCTGGTGGGTTTGAACTGCTGATCTTGCAGTTAGCAGCGCAATATATAACCCACTATGTCTACAGATATTTATGTACAAGTTTTGGTGTGAATATAAGTTTGTTTTCTTTTTCTGTAGGATAAATACCCAGGAATGGAATTGCTATTTGTATGGTAAGGATATCTTTAACTTTATTGTAAACTGTCAAACTATTTCCAGAATGGCTGAACTCTCTCACATTTCTACAAGAATGTATGAGTGTTCTGTTTGTTCTGCACCCTCAGCAGTACTAGGTATGGTCAGTATTTTTAATTTCAGGCATTATAATAGTTCATGACTAATGACACAAACCACTTTCCATGAGTTTTGTTTGCAATCATTTATTCATTTTGGATAAATAGACATTTGACTTTTTTCTCCATTTTAAAAATTGGGTTGTTTTCTTACTGTTGAATTTTGAGAGTTCCTTATATAATCTCAGAGGATAGTTCTTGCTCCCCTTGAAGAATGAATAGGTGTAATACTGTGATGGGGGAAAACCACTCCTCACTGCAAATCTCCTGGATGTTTTCTCACCAATGAAGTTTTCTGTTTGTTTGGTTTTTTGTTTTGTTTTGTTTTTTATCAATTTATAAGCTTTTACTTGTCCTGTGTCCTCTGGGAAAAAATTATCAAGGTTACCCCTTTGAAATTTAAAAACCAAAACCAATCACTATAACCTTCTGGGATAGTCGACCTCACTACCTCGAATTTGATCAACCCAGCAGATGCACTAGGAAGTCATGTCTTCATTGGACCTTGCTCTCTAGAGCATAAGAAGCCCTGGGGGAACTGCAGTTACACGTTGTCCTGCTGCTCACAGCAAGGTCAGAAGTTCGAAATCACTAACTGCCTTACTGGAGAAAAAAACAAAGGTGTCTACTCCTGTAAGGAGTTACCGTCTTGGAAACTCATAGAGGCAGTTCTACCTGTCCTATAGGCCCTATGAATTGGAATCAATTCGATGGCAGTGAGTTTGGAGTTCTCTAGATCACATTAGTAAACCTATAATTTGTCTCGAGTTATGAATTGTTCCATAAAATTGTCTTCATTAGCTTCAATCTTAAGTAATGCATGGAAAGATCAACTTTTAAGTAAAGGATCTTCATGCAATACCTTCTAAAGCCAAGATGTTTGCTTATAATTGAAATGTTGAATCCCAACTCCAGTAGCTAACTTTTCAGTGGTTAATTCTGTGGTCTTCTTCCCTCAGTTTCTAGACTTCAATCATAGTTTCTTCATTAAAACACTTAATCCATCCCCATATTGTTACTTTACTTGTTGTAAAACTTCAATGATTTAAGGAGATGTTCACTTGAGTCTTGTTAAAAGATCTGTGCATTAGTCCAGGTAGTCTAGAGAAACAAATTCACAGACACTCATATATGTATAGGAAAGAACTCTGTATAAAAGAGCAATTGTATATTGGGAAACATCCCAGCCCATTCCAGATCAACTCCATAGTCCAATATTAGCCCATATGTTCAATACTAGGCCATCAATTCCTCTTTAGACTCATGCAGCCAGGCAATAATACCGAATGCAGGAAGATCACATGCCAGTGGGTGGAGAGGCTTGTAGATCCAGTGGCAGTGGAAGAATCTCAGCGCTGGCATGGGTCTCCACGTGGCTCCTACAGCTATTGTTCTCTGGCTCCATCATTGTTTTCTATGTGACTTGTCAATAGGAATGTCTCACAGGTAGAGAGCAGACAGAGTATGTCCTGACTTTAGGAAGGACGACAGGAGTTCTCAGACTCCTCAGAAGAAGGTCATATCCAGACACAGGCCTCCTTGGCTATGGTTTGATTGACAGGCTAGACTCCACCCCTTTGTAAATTGACAGATTATGTAACTGACGATCTGCTATTAGCTCTGGCACAAAAACATTTTATGTTTTAGAAGGCCCCTTGTAATACTAAGAAATGATACTACTGAGAGGACTTGTCTGCAGCCATCATTGATCACAGGACAGGTTTGTTCTGAATAAACCAGGTAGTATAAACTGGATCCCTACTAGAAATGCTTTTTGACTTACCATGATTGAGACTACTTGCTTACACAGTGGGTGGCTAATCACAAGGTCGGCAGTTCGAAACTACCATCTGTTCCATGGGAGAAAGGCGAGGCTTTCTATTCCCATAAAGTTAATGTCCTAGAGGGTCACCTATGTGTCAGAAACAACTCAACAACAGTGAGTTTTGAGAGTTGTATTTATATTTGTTAGAATTTACCTAAATAATCAGTATTTACAGTGCTATTGTAAATATTTATTTTAAAAATATTTCTAGTTGTTATTCCAGTTGCTAATATACAGAAATAAGAGTTTTATTTACATTATGTTTTGCCCTTAATTTTCAATTTTGCAAATTGATGTTATTGTTCTGTATTTGCCAATTCCTTGATATTTCTATGTAACCAGTCAGTTGACATAAAATTAGGGATTTGGGGGGATAGGAGGTGGTGTTGACCAATCCAGGGACAAGGGAGCAACAAGTGATCCAAAATTAGTGGCAAGGAGGGTGTGAGAGGCCTGGTAGGGATTGATCAAGGGCAGTGTAACTGAGAGAAATTACTGAAACCCAAATGAAGGCTGAGCATGATAATGGGACAAGAGGAAAGTAAAAGGAAATAGAGGAAAGAACTAGGAGGCAAAGGGTATTTATAGAGGTCTAAATACAGGCAAGTATATAAGTAAATATATTTATATAGGATGGTGGGGAAATGGATATATGTACATATGTTTATAGTTTTAGAATTAAGGCAGCAGATGGACATTGAACCTCCACTCAAGTACTTACTCAATGCAAGAACGCTTTGTTCTATTAAATTGGCATTCCATGATGCACACCTTCACGATATGATCACTGAAGACAAATGTGTGCATAAGCAAATGTGGTGAAGAAAGCTGATGGTGCCCGACTACCACAAGATATAGCATCTGGGGTCTTAAAGGCTTGCAGGTAAACAAGCAGCCATCTAGCTGAGAAGCAACTATGCCCACATGGAAGAATCACACCAGCCTGTGTGACCACAAGGTGTAGAAGTGACCAGGTATCAGGCATCAAAGAAAAAAAAAATCATATCAGTGGGTACCCACCTGCCCGATATGATCACTGAAGACAAATGGGTGCATAAGCAAATGTGGTGAAGAAAGCTGATGATGCCTGGCTATCAAAAGATATGGTATCTGGGGTCTTAAAGGTTTGAAGATAAATGAGCAGCCATCTAGCTGAGGTGCAACAAGGCCTACATGGAAGAAGCACACCAGCCTGTGTGACCACGAGCTATTGAAGGGACCAGGTATCAGGCATCAAAGAACAAAAAATCATATCATTGTAAATGAGGGGGAGTGCAGAGTGGGGACCCAAAGCCCATCTGTAGGCAATGGACACCCCCTTATAGAAGAGTCATGGAGAGGAGATGAGCCAGTCAGGGTGCAGGGTATCAACGATGAAACATACAACTTTCCTCTAGTTCTTAAATGCTTCCTCCCCCCACTATCATGATCCCAATTCCACCTTACAAATCTGGCCAGACCAGAGGATGTACATTGGTACAGATAGGAACTGGAAACACAAGGAATCCAGGACAGATGAACCCTTCAGAACCAGTGGTCAGAGTGGCGATACCTGGAGGGTGGAGGGAAGGTGAGGTAGAAAGGGGGAACCAATTACAAGGATCTACATATAGCCTCCTCCCTGGGGTATGGACAACAGAAAAGTGGGTGAAGGGTGACATCAGACAGTGTTAAGGTATCACAAAATAATAATTTATAAATTATCAAGGGTTCTTGAGGGAAGGGGAAGTGGGGAGGGAGGGGGAAAATGAGTTGATACCAAGGGCTCAAGTAGAAAGCAAATGTTTTGAAAATGATGAGGGCAACAAATGTACAAATGTGCTTAACACATTGAATGGATTTATGGATTGTGATAAGAATTGTACCTGCCCCAATAAAATTTTTTTTAAAATAGGGATATTTTTCAGTCTTTCTTTCCAATCTATATGCCTTTTATTTTCAATTCATACTTTATTGAACGTGCTAGAACTTCTAGCATCATATTGAAGAGTGGTGGTGATCTTAAGTGGAAAACATTCAGTCTTTCACCGTAAGCATGAAATCTAGCTGCTGGTTTTTGAATATGACCTTTATCAGACTGAGGAAATTCCCTTCTGTTCCTAATTTGCTGAGGATTTTTCACTATGAATGCATCTTTCATTTGGTCAAATTCTTTTTCTTTATGAAATGAGACCCAAGACTATTAATATGATAGATTACATTTATTTATTTTGAATATTGAACCAGCCTTAATTTTGGGGGGATTCATGCTATTAGTGTACAGTATATAATTTTCTTTATATATTCTGCTGGGTTTAATTTGCTAATATATTTTTTAGGATTTTTATTATCCATGATGAGGGATATTTGCCTATGGTGTTTGGGTTCTTTTTTCCTTTTAGCTTCTTCTTTTATACCGTCTTTGTCTGACTCTGGAATTATACTAATGTTTGTCAAAGAAAACTGAACTGGGAAGCATCTCCTCTTTTATTTTCTGAGAATGCACAGAAGCGTGTGTTTTCATTTTAAATAGTTAATGTTATTTGACCATTCAATTATCTTCATATGAAAGCTTTTATTCTTATTATTAATTTAACTTCTCTATAGTTACAGGATACAAATCCTCATGGCCTAGTGATTTTGTTGTATTGCTAACCATAAGGTCGTCAGTTTGAGACCACTAGCTGCTCTGCAGGAGGAAAGGAGACTTTCTACCCTAGTCAAAAATCCCAGCCTTGGACACCCACAGGAGCAGTTCTACCCTGTCCTGTAGGGTCTCTCTGAGTCAGAGTTGACTCAATGGCAGTGAGTTTGGTATAGATATAGAGCCCAGACTCTATTTCTCCTTACGTGAGTTGTGATCATTTATATTATAGGATTGGTCCACTTCATCTTGTTTTATCCTTTGAATGTCTGCAGGGTCTATATTGATTTCATTTTTCATCCTGATAATTTATGTCTTTTCCTTGTTACTCTTCCTAGAGGCTTATTTATGTATTTATTTAAGGACTCCTAACTTGTGCATCTTGAGGATAGGCTTGGTTTATAATTTATAATTAGGAAGATGGTCCTCAACCTTCCTGATGGCATGACCCTTTAATATAGTTCCACATGTTATGGTGACCCCTCCCAACCATAAAATTATTTTTATTGCTACTTCGATACTGTACTTTTACTACTGTTATGAATTGGGTGACCCCTCTGACAGGGGTCGCGACCCACAGGTTGAGAACTGCCGGGCCTTTATAATAACCACTATGAATTGTTTTCTTGCATTTTTTCCTCTCCACGATCTCTGATACGTTCTGGTTCCCTGCAATCCCCTTGTTCTACCCTACAGCCAGAAGAGTTACCCTGCTCTGCGGCATGTTTTCTCCAGCTGCGCACTAGAGCGTCTTTGGGGAGGAAAATCCCCCTCCCTCAGAGATTTTGGTGCCTGTGGCCCCTGCGATTACTGCAGTCTTTGTCACCGGAGGGTGGCAAGTTTCTAGGGTTTGGGGTTCTAGGAAATGGACAGGAGAGCAATAATAACAACCAAACCAACTCGAGCGTTAGGAGTCCCTGGACTTGCTCCTTTGGCCGGATCAGGGGCTTTCTCCGGAAATTCTCTGTCTGCTGCTGATGTCCATTTTAAGTTTCATACTACCTATCCTAGGTCTAGGTCGAAGTATTCTCGTGTGTGTGTGGGGGGGGTGTGTGTGGGGGTACACAAACATAGAAATTTTCCAAACTTCTCTTTCCCCCCAGTCTGCCTGCTACTACTTACCTTTCAAAGTTCTCAGATATTTGCTCCATGTCTTCTATCTAGGTTTTATGGCCTACATTCAATGAGAGAGACATGGTAGTGTATGTCTACTCCATCTGACCAGACCTGGAATAATATATCATGTTTTACATTGCCAAAATATTCATGAACAAAAAAATGCATCCACCACATACTATATTATCTTTCCCAATTCAATCATTACTTTCTCTATCATTCTACCTGAACATATTTTGTGCAAGATTTAATAACAAATTATAATTACCCAAAATTCTAGAGAGAAAAATATTTCTCCAAAAATACATATTCAATAACTTTATATTGTTTCATTTTAATACCTCTAATATATACATTTATAGTTTTGTGTTTTGCATTAATGCACTGCTTGATTGCCTGGTCCCTACCTAGCTCCCTTGACTAAATTTACTGAATGTTTCACTGCAAAGTAATCTCAAGGCTGTGTGATCGCGGGTGTATTTTCACCACTTGCTTTTACATTTCAGGTCTCTGAGGAGCTAACTCAAGAAAAGAACATAAGATTAGAATCCCTCCATCCTTTTCCTTCATATAGCAGCCTGGTCAGCTATAAGAAATGATGATAGCACAGAAAAAATACAATTAATATGAAGGAAGAAGTTTGCTTGTCTTCTGCAGTTAAGATTATCAACTCATATCTGAAAAGAATCCCAACACTAGTGATTATTGACTAGCAAAAAAGGCTAAGTCTTCCTAATTGGAGTGGTATTGGACTGAACAAGGCTAAAGTCTCCAGTCCAGCGAAGGCTCTAGAATACTTCATCCAACCCTTGATACCCAACAGCAATTTCATGCTGTGCTCCATTGCTGTCCACCAGATGGGGCGCTTTCTCCCGCCCACCACGTCAGTCATCGTTTTCATCTCATCTAGTCCCTTTTGCTGTTGCCTTCTTCACAATCTTAGATGTCTATGCACTTGAGTTAAAATCCACTTGGGTGAAATGTACAGCGGCTGCTGGCAATCCTTGAGGGCAGTGTCTTTTGTAGTCAAGTACACCCCCACCTTTTCCCTCTGTACTCCAGACCTATTCTTGTTGGGCCCTGCCACCCGCCCTCTTCATCTGCTCTCTCACTGGCTTTGTCAACATATGGCTTCCATCACCTGGGGGTGGGAGAGAGGTGTTCTTTTCCTCAATTTCAGAATAAAATTATTGCATTTCTTTCCTTTTGCATGACAGTTTTACTAAAGCATTACATTAAAGGACATATTACATCGGGCGAATCTGCTGCACAAGAGTTCTTTAATGTGTTGAAACAGAAGGTTACCACTTTGAGGACCAAGGTCTCCTGCCCGAGCAAAGCCAGGCATTTTCAGTCAGCTCATATGCATGTGAAAGGTGGGCAGTGGGTAGGAAGACAGAGAAGAATGAATAGATTTGAACGGTGGTGCTGGCAGAAAGTACTACCGACTGCCAGAACAACTCCACCGAGCAAAAAATCTGTCTCGGAAAATGTACAATCAGAATGCTCCTTAGAAGAGAGGATGGTCAGACTTCCCTCAGGTACTTTGGATATGTTATCAGGAAAGACTAATCACTAGAGAAGGACATCATGTTTGTAGTGGACAGGCAGCACAGATAGGGGAGGACCCTCGGCTCCATGGATGGACACAGTGGCTACAATGGGCTCAAGCACAGCAGCGTTTGTGAGGGCGGCGCAGAACAGAACCGGGCAGTGTTTGGTCCTGTTGTGCACAGAGCTCCTATGAGCCAGGATCTACTGACTGGCACCTAACACCGCCAAGAGCTTCACATTGTTCCAGAGTTAAAACAACGTGAAATTACACATAGTTTTCATTTGGCTATTTCCATTGTAGAGAAAACTTAAAAGAGAAGTATTACAAAATGGTATTTTTTTTTTGTTTTCTTTAGGAATGTTGGCCTCTTAAACTGGGAGTCTCATAATCTGTGCCTTTTGGGCCATTTTTAATACGCCGCAACTCAGAGTAAGGGCTCAAGACTGTGCTTGGTTTGCAAGTAATAGGGCCTCATAGACACGCTCTCTCTTTCTTACCTCCCTGTTCAGGGCATGGGATATTAATTAAGCCTGACATTTCTGTTATTGATAATCCTTCAAGAAAAAAAGATGGAAATAATGATTAACATTTTTCCAGCTAATTTACCATGCCAAAGTGTAGAAAGGAATATATGTCATGACATGAAAACATAACATAAAAAAAGTCAAAAATTTTTATCTCAGCATATATATTATATCTATTTATTTACACATGTATTTTTAATGTGTACTTTTCTTTTGTTATTTGTACTTTTCTTAGTTATCGACTCTATGAACATGTGACTGAGTGTCCACATGATGTGTACAAACTGGGGTAGGCATTGTCAGGAGTACACATTTCTGCCCAACATACTTTCTTTTAATCTCCAAGGCTTTTAGGCGGAAAATGGGAGCACCTTTCCTATAAAGACTAAGGTGTAGCTAGGAGTTGTCAAAGCTTTAAAGAAGCAGCCTAGCTGAAGTTTTGATTTTAAGCACTACTGTACCTCACGGCTAGTTCTTGGGGAGCCCACACTGGTTTTCTCTTTGCCCAGTTCAGTTGGGGCCGTCATCCTTGTAGTTCCGAGGAGACATTCTGCAGGAATGTGGTTAGGTCATGAGAGAAGTGACATCTCCTGCACCCAGGCCCCACTGAGAACTTTGCATGGGTGGAGAAAGGAGGCTGTGTGCATTCTTTCATGTCATAATGTTGGGCATGTGACTTAAGAGAATCATGTGGCTGTCAATGACTCTAGAGTGACTCAGAGGCAAACGCAGCTCACGTAAACTCCTGACTGAAACCTTAGTATGACTGAAGATTATACCAGTAAAGGACACAAAACCATCTTTAAATACTGTCTTTATTGGGACAATTTTTAATAGTTGTTAGTGTGTTCATTCAGCATTTATGGAAACCTGGCCACATGTGAAATGATATGCAAGGTGTCAGAAATGGCATCAAGAGTACAACTGAGTAACAAATTCAACAATAATAACAGCTAATACGTATAATACTTATTAGGCTTGTACCAAGTGTTTTATACATGACCTTAGTTCTCATTCAAAAAAATTAGGAGAAATTCTCACTCTACACCACCATGAAGTGGATGCTTTCATCAATCTCAAGTTACAAATGACTACAGTGGAATACAGAGAGATTTAACAGAGATCTCACAACTGGTGTGTGACATGGACAAAGAAATGTAGACCATTTTGTTCTTGAAACAGTGTTCTCAACCCCCATGCTACATTGTCTCCCAAGGAATTTATGATCTGAGTATTCAGAATGAATAGCATGTTGGGGTCAATGCATGTATCAGAATGGTGGCTGGGGAAGAAAAAATTCACTCAGATTTCTCTTGTAAACTGACACCAAGGGGACTTAACCCAGGAAATACTTCAATCTTAACACCAGAGAAAATCATGGCAGTAATGGGATAGTATTAAGAGTAACAAGAAATTGGAACTATTTACCAGTGAATGACAATCCAGTTCAGATTCTTTGCTAGGACTGCAACTCTTATTCGACTGAAGCCTTCCTTCATATATGTGAGGGTATTTATTTTAATGCACAAGATCATAAAAACTTTTTAAAGCAAAAATAACAAAATACTAGGCTACTGTTTCTCAACATGTCCTCCATCTAGGTCTATACACCTCTGAAGCAGTGGTTTCCATCTCTTACCCTTCTCCAAATAATTCTGTGCTCCTCAATTTCCATCTTGTCAAAACTGCAGTTTGGGCATTCTTGAGGTACTCAACTCATGTTCCTTTTCAATGTTTTCTAAGTTTAGGGAACAGGAAGAAGTCTGAATGGGCACAATGAGGGGTGTAGGGAGAAAGAGATAAGATTCTCCATGGAATGAACATGTCATAGAACAGCCCTTGCTACCCATGGAAGAACGAGTAGGTTCATTGCTGTGATGAAAAGATACTCCTCGGCATTGGGCCTCCACTCAAGTACTCCTTGGGTGCAAGAACACTTTGTTCTATTAAACTGGCATTCCGTGGTAACTCACCTTCCCGACACGATTGCTGAAGACAAGGTGGGTACATACGCAAATGTGGCGAAGAAAACTGATGTTGTCTAGCTATCAAAAAATATAGCATCTGGGGTCTTAAAGGCTTGAAGGTAAACAAGTGGCCATCTAGTTCAGAAGCAACAAAGTCCACATGGAAGAAGCACACCAGCCTGTGTGATCACGAGGTGTCGAAGGTATCAGGTATCAGGCATCAAAGGGAAAAAAAATTGTATCATTGAGAATGAGGGGAAGTGCGGAGTGGGGATCCAAAGCCCATCTGTAGGCTACTGGACATCCCCTTACAGAAGGGTCGCGGGGAGGAGACGAGCCAGTCGGGTGCATTGTAGCAATGATGAAACATACAACGTTTCTCTAGTTCTTAAATGCTTCCTCCCCCCACTATCATGATGCCAATTCTACCCTTCAAATCTGGCTAGACCAGAGGATGTACACTGGCACAGATAGGAACTAGAAACACAGGGAATCCAGGACAGATGAACCCTTCAGGACCAGTGGTGAGAGTAGTGATACAGGCAGGGTAGAGGGTAGGTGGGGTAGAAAGGGGGAACCGATTGCAAGGTTCTACATATAAGCCCCTCCCTGGTGGACGGACAACAGAAAAGTGGGTGAAGGGAGATGTCGGGACGTTGGCCAGTGTAAAACATGACAAAACAATAATACTTTATAACTAATCAAGGGTTCATGAGGGAGGGCAAAAAACGAGGAGCTGATACCAAGGGCTCAAGTAGAAAGCAAATGTTTTGAGAATGATGATGGCAACAAATGTGCTTGACACAACTGATGTATGTATGGATTGTGATAAGAGTTGTATGAGCCCCCAATAAAACGATTTTTTTTTAAAAGTCCTTTGTGCAACTTTCCTGGTCTTTTTCTTACCAAGACAGTTTTCGATTTTCTCATAACTTCTTCTTAGTAAGCTCTTGTGATCAATGATCTTCAGTCTTTTGAGAAACTCTAACAAGGTTATCCTTTGGTATTATCCAAAGCAGCCATTATAACCTGAACTGACCTTTCTGCCTTGATTTTAACTAGCCCAATAGATCCCCTCGGAAGTCACTGTTATTCCTGGATCTCTGTTTTGAAAGCACCCTAAGAGCCTAAAACAAGTTTTCAGAAATTGTCTGCAGCCACAAACCAATGTCGGAGGCATAGTTAAACATGTTTTGTTTGAAATAAACCCATACAGGTCTGACTTGAAACCCACAGTAGCAATACTTTTTTGCCTCCTTGGCATAATATTATTGTTAGAATAAATGAATAATGAGTATGATCTCTCTGATAATATTTCTTTCTTCCTTTCTATTCCAAATGAACTTGTACGAGGACTTCATTCATTACTGAAGTTTGGGCCTGGTAGGCCTGTTTGGTGAACTGTTGGATGAATCTGTGGGGATACTATTTGTGCGATTCCTGAAATCTTAGGGAGAACATTCCAGAGGGTAGAAAATTGCAAATATTATCATTTAAAAAAACCAGCTATTATAAAATTGAAATGATCCCAGTGTTGTAGTAGAGAGTATAAGGTTAATTTGGAAGAAATACATAAGAATATGCCGGTAACTCATTTAGCAACAGTATACAATCAATAAATATCTGCTATTATTTGAATCATAATGCTCACCTCAGGCTGTCCTTAATAGAATCATGCTTTCATAGGCCTAGAAGAGAAAATGTGAAAATGCACAGAAACTTCCTATGTCGTTACATATTACCTTTAATGACTCCATGTAGTTCTGAACTTTATAAATCAAAGTAATAATAAATGTTAAGAAACTATTATTGTTATGTTGAGAGACTATTATCTCATTATTATGACCTCATTTTTTAGTTGTCATTAAGTTTAGAATGAAGGTCAGTGTGAAAATGCAATTTCGTTTTTAATATATACAAATTTTAGGGTAGATTTCTTTAAATATAAGGAGGAATAAAATGCATATGCAAGGAACTTAATGGTCATTAACTAGACTTTATGGATTTTTCTTTCCTAGAGAAGTGAACTGTTCAGCTTCACTTCTCGCTTATCTCACTATTGGACGGTTGCCAGATCACAGATATTTCCCCTTTCCATTCTTTCTAGATAGGTAAATAATTACCTTACTTCCTCTTTGGGATGATTCTAAAGAGAGGAGGAAGAAATACTTTTCCTTTTTAATTCCTTTCCCCTTTAATAACCCCCATCAGTTGCAGCAGGGGCTAGTCATTAAAATGCTTCAGAGGACTAAGATTCTACTGTGATATGATCACATTACACTCCCACTTAAAGTTCTCGGTTTCAGAGCCAAGGTCTGGATGATATCACACAACCAGTAGACTTCCTGCTTCCTGGACAAGCTCACTGTAATTTTGAGGATCAGATTAAACTAGTGTCTTGAGAGGTATTTTCATGTTGATACGTTGATCTAACTCATGCCTTTTAACCCACTGTATTATATTCTACACATGACTACATCACGTTATTTATCCATATGGATAGATATTTAATTTTTTTTTTTTGCTATTTCAAATAACACTGCCATCAAGATTCTTTTAACTCTATTCTTGTACACATACATGTAAGTTTCTCTGGAGTAGAGGTCTTTCAACTTTTTTCTAGCTTACCCTACAAACAATGAAAAAACCTTTGGAGTTGGATCAAATTGTTTCATCTTTAGTTGCAAGGAAAGAGTCTCCTTGTAAGATAAACATTGGCATTTAGAAACAGAATTCCTAAATGGAATATAAGTACCACAGTGATTTTGATCATCTTTTCTTACATTAAAATTTTTTACTTCCATCCTTTTTCTCTTTGAAGTTGAATTTTCTTTCTACTTCTGCTGCATATTTTTATCTGAATGTAATATATATTGTATGACTGTTTTTATTGATCAATTAAAGTACATTAAATGATTTTACCTGTAATGCTCTTAAATTTAACTTTTTTCTGAATCAAATTACTATCAATTATTTTTAGTTCAAAATGGATATATTACATGCTTTTATATTTTTCAGTTTTATTGCATATAATTCACATCACACAGTTAAATCATGTTTTTAAATGTTGATAAGTATGAAATATAAAAAGAGAAATCAATGGAACTTTGAAATGTGGGTCATAGATCATAAGTGAATTTTACTGAGTAATACTGTTGATATAAATGAGATTGGAAGGAACTTTTTTGTTATGGTACTCATTTATTTGAAAGCTTTCTAAATTATATGAGATTTTCACTTAGTCATATTTTAAGTTTTATTGAGATATAACTTACATATCATACAATTAAATGGTTCAATCATTTTAAGAAGAGTTGTACAATCATAACCATAATCAACTTTAGAATATTTTCTTCTTTCTTGTACTCTTATTTTAAGTTTTATTGAAGTTTAATTTACATATAATACAATTAAATCATTCAATCATAATCAGCTTTAGAACATTTTCTTCCTTCTTGTAATGTACTGTTGCTTTTCTTATTACTTTTATTGTATTTCATTTTGGTGGTAATTTGTACAGCCAGGCATACATCAATGCACAAGTTCTACATGTACAATTCAATGACATTTGTTACATTGACTCATCATCTCTCTACTTTTACCCCTATTGTTGCATCACCATGAATTTAGACTCTCTGCTCCATTAAGTTCTTATCTCTGCCTTGTTATTGTTAGGGTGCCAACAAGATGGTTCCAACTCATTGCCATCCTATTTACAGCAGAGCAAAACACTGCCCACTCCTGCACCTTTTCCACAATTGTTCTTATGTTTGAGCCCATTGTTGCAGCCACTGTGTCCATGCATCTCATCAAGGGCCTCCCTCTTTTTGCTGCCCTCTATGGTACCAAGCATGACATCCTACAGGGACGGATCTCTCCTGATAACATGTCCAAGTTATGTGAGATGAAGTCTTTCTGTCCTTGTTTCTGAGGACCATCTGACTGTCCTTCTCCCAAGACAGATGTTTGTTCTTTTGGCAGTCCATAGTATTTTAAATATTATTCATCAGCACAATAGTTCAAATGCAGCAATTTCCTTCCATCTTCCTTATTCAATGTGCAACTTTCACACGCATATAAGGAAAGGGGGAAAAAATTAAAATGTGGCCATGGAAAATACCACGCCTAGCATCTGGTTCATAGTCTTCAAAGTAATATACTTGCTTTTCAAAATTTTTAAGAGGTCTTGTGCAGCAGATTTACCCAATGCAATTTGTCATTTGATCTTTGACTGCTGCTTCCATGAACATTGATTGTGGAATTCAAGCAAGATGAAATCTTTAACAGCTTCCATTTTTTCTCTAGTTATCATGATGTTACCTATGGGACCAGATGTGTGGATTTGGTTTCCTTTACAGAGTTATAATCCATACTGAAGTCTGTCATCCTAGATCTTAATCATAAAGTGTTTCAAGTCCTCATTTTCAGCAATCAACATTGTCCCATTTGCATATCAAGGATTGCTAATCCTGATGGTACATCCTTCTTCATATAACGGAGCTTCTCTGAATTATTGCTCAGCATACAGATTGAAAAAGTACGGTGAGATGATACAACCCTGATGCACACCTTTTTTAAATTTTAAAACCATGTAGTATCCCCTTCTTCGGTTTGCACAACTGCCTCTTGATCCACACACAGGTTCCCCACAAGCACAATGAAGTGCTCCGGAATTCCCATTCTTCTCAAAGTTATCCAGAGTTCGTTTTGATCCACACAGTCTAATACCTTTGCATAGTCAATAAAACACCAGTAAACAGCTCTCTGGTATTCTTTGCTTTCAGCCAAGATCCATATGGCACCAACAATGATTTCCCTTGTTCCATATCCTTTTCTGAATCCGGCCTGAACCTCTGGCAATTCCCTGTCAACTTACTACTGCAACAATTGTTGAATGATCTTCAGAAAAATTTTACTTGCATGTGATACCAATGATATTGTTTTATGATTTGTGTATTCTGTACTCTAAACAACTCCCAACTTAAACTCATATAAATTCCTATACATATGGCAAAGATCAAGAATTTATTCGCTTAAAGCTATATGAGGAGGTACCCTCCCCCAAACTGGAAGACTCCGCTGAGTGGAGCTTTCTTAGTACCCATTTCCCCCCCACTACACAAGCATAGAGCAAATTGCTGAGTTAGTGTACTTGGTGATGTCGCCTGGGAAGATTCTCTCTGGTCACAGTGAGTTTTGTGTAAAAGCAGTTTATTCTTATTATTCCCCCCCCCCCATTTTTCTAATTGCTTTATAACCACAAGTGAGTACAGAGGAGATCCTGTACCAAACAGCACAAGAAAGGTTCAAAGATGGAGGTGTTCCCTTAGCAAGGCTGAAGAGTCCGGTCGCTGGTATTTGGAATTGAGGCGGAAGACCTTGGTTTTGGATGGATCCCCGGGTGTGTGGGCACAATCCATGCTTTAACCAGATTTGAGCAGAAGGATGGCCACTTGGCCCAGGTAGAAGTAGAGGAAATGCTTAGTTTCATGTGTCACATAATTACCAAAGTTTCTGCCCACAATGCAGTGCCAAGTGGGACTGTACTTCTTGTCAAACTCCTTCTTGATGTGGGCCGCAATGTCCTTCTCTAGGTTGTATTTCTCCAGCGCCTGAGTAGCACACCCCACCGAGTCCTGTTGCATCTCCTCCGACATGTCGGCATTTTTGATCACGGCCTTTCGGTTGCACATGGTTACCGTGAAGCGCAGATGAGCCGACTGCGATGGTCCTTGTTTTGTGTGATAGCTGATTTAAGACAACAGCGTGTGGCTGTGAAATTTTGTTTACTGCTCTGGAAAATGCTACAGAAACTGTTTTGATGTTGAAAACAGCTTACAAGGATAGCGCTATAGGAAAAACTCAAGTGTATGAGTGGTTTCCTAATTTCAAAAAAGGTGAACTGTTGATTGATAATAAACCTCATGCACCAGTTGAAGTCCATCAACTTCCCCTATGGAGGAAAATGTCGACTCATAGTGCATTTGGAGTTTACTCCACCAGGTCAGACTGTTAATCAAGCTTTCTATTTAGAGTTTCTGAAAAGATTGTATAACAGCGTGTGACAAAAAAGGCCTGATTTTTAGCAGATGGACTGGTTTTGCCACCATGACCATGCACCAGCTCACACAGCCATCTCGGTGCACCAGTTTTTGGTGGGGGGGGGATGCATGCCTCTCTTGCCCCACATACCTTACTCACCTGACCTCACTCCATGCGACTTCTTTTTGTTCCCAGGAATGAAGAGGGACATGAAAGGACAGCGATTTGACAACTTAGAAGAGGTGAAAGAGAAGAAAAAAGAGGGAGGAACTGTCAGCCATCCAAACAGATGAGTTTACAAAATGGTTGCAAGAACGGAATCACAGATTTGACAAATGTATTAAATGTAATGGAAAGTACTTTGAAGGTGATAAAGTTGTTTTGTAAAAATATTTAAATACAAAGCTTTGGGGGAAAAATCTGTTTTTTTAGGGGGAGTACATGCTCATATGACAAAGGTCTATAAGTGCTTGACGTAAGCTATCTCGTTCCCATTGGAGGACCAAGGCTCCGAGGTTCAGTCTGAGAAGTGGGATTGCTAGTGTTAGGTATGTAGCCCTGTGAGTGTTGCACTGAAGACCCTTAACTGAGGATGCTGCCTTGCCCCTCAAGGACCTCGGAGTAGTTTCTGAAGCTCCGCATATGGGTGCCATGGGATTCTTCTAAGTTGGGGACACGTGGTCATTTTATTTAAATAGCTGTTGGCCAATCATGATAATCCTCCAGAGTTCTATGAGACACATACTTTTTTCTATAACTTGACTTGTGGTGACCTTTGGATGTATCTTTATTTACAACTTACTCACTTTCCATAATGGGTATCCTTGCTCTACATCAACCAAGATGGCACAAAGACAGTACTGTGCTTAGTTTAAATTCTGTGGCCCGAAGCAGAAATGCCTTTAAGGCCCCCTTCACCCTCTGTTAATTGTAAAATAAACAGATGTCTACTGGAGAATGTTATTAGAAATATTTTGTGTAGTTTGTGAGAACTAGGGGTCAGGCTAGCTTGACCTAGCATTTGATAACAAACCCATGCCAAATAAACTACTGAGGTCGCTTATGCATAGGGCAAATTTTTTCTAGATGGCAAATTTCAAAATGTAGTTGAAAAAGGACAGTGTATTATAATATAGTAATGGTTATTCTCAGGACTAAATTTAATTGTATTTTAATGACTAAGAAACCTGAATATACAAAATCTGTATCATGAGGAAAAGTTGACCGCTTAATGGGACAAGTTCCTCAATGCTTTAAAAGAAATAGGATATTAAAAGCACGCACTCCTATTTTGTCGTTAGCAAATCCACAAAAATGCATCAATCATAGGACCAGATTATCTAATTAAGTCCTCCCTCCTTTCGATGGGTGATAATTGATAGAGGTTTGTTCCAAGCTTTAGCAATCAATGGCCTAGGGCTGTTCTCTAAGAAACTCAGAGGCAAGTCTTTCAGAATTCTGGCTCAAAGGTCAGTGAGGTGGGGTGTGTTTATTTGCTTTTGTGTTCTTCCAAAAGTAGAACATGAATTGTTTCTATCCTCTAGCTTTCTACCAGTCCTCCAGCTCCATTAAACTAATATTAACGATGTAAGATATTCAGACCTGATTTTTTAAGTACTATGGTCTTTGGTGGCGTAGTAGGAGCACTGGTGCCCTAGTGGTTATACATTAGGCTGCAATCTCCAAGGTCAGTACTTTGAAACCACCAGCTGCTCTGCTGGAAAAAGACTGGCCTTTCTATTCCTATAGAATTACAGTCTTGAAAACTCACCAGGGCAGTTCTGCCCTGTCCTATAGGGTCACTATGAGTTGACATCAACACAATGGCAGTGAGTGTGTTTGTTTCTAATGGTCTTTGCATAATTTGGACATGTTATCAGGAGAGACTAGTAACTAGAAAAGAGTATCATGCTAGGTCTGTTAGGCCCAGTTGACTAGGGAAACAAATCCAGTGGCACTCATATATCCAGAAATAATTATATATCGAGAAAACACCCAGCCCAGTCCAACTCAAGCCCATAAGTTCAATTTATAAGTCACTCGTCAGACTCACACAGGCACTTGCAAAGATGCAGAATGCAGGAATATCACAGGTTGGTAGGTGCAATGTCAGTGGATCCAATGGTGGTGGACACATCTCCAGGGCTATGGCAGCAATCAGGGTCCATCAGCAGGAAGGGGAATGCAGAGAGAAGGGGAGGTTCCCAGGGCACTCCCTGTGAGAAGGTCACACCCACAAGGAGGCACCATCAGGCTGTGACCTGACTGACAGGTTGAATTCCACCCCTACACTTTTATATAACTTCAAGTTGACATGAAATTAGGTAACTACCACACTTGATGAACTAGAGAGTCAATGGAAGAGAGAAAAACCTTCAACAAGATGAATTGATACAGAGGCCTCAATAATGGGCCAAACACAACAATTGTGAGGATGGTGCAGGACCAGGCAGTGTTTCATTCTGTTGTGCAAAGGGCTCCTGTGAGTCAAAACTGACTTGACAGCACCTTTTGCTTACAGACATCGTTTTCTGTCTTGGGATTCCTGCACATTAGTAAAATTAAGCAGCTAAAATCCACGAAAGATGGCTTTACCACAAGACATGACGTCTCTTTACTGACCTACAGCACTATGGTGGGGAGGGCAGGGGCAGCAACAGAGATACAGTGCAGGAATTGTGTCTGGTCTGACCCTCCCACACGAGGGCATAACACAAAGGGCGCGCAACAGAGCAGCAAGGGGAGCAAAGCAACAAAGTCCCTGAGGAATTCTGAAAATAGACTGGACTTGGGGGGCAGGGTTTGACACTGCATTCTGCATAAGGGTCAGCAGACAAACTTGGAATTATTCATAGGCTATTTTTCTTTCTTTATTTAAATGTCTGTCTATATAAGATAGGCAGGATAAACAATTCCAAGGAGAAAACAACTGGACCGATGGTTGCGGGGGTAGGGGCAGAGGAGAGGAGGAGGTGGGGAAAAGGGAGGGGGGGAAATAAATCCAGGGACAAGGGTTTAAAATCAATGTTTTCAGTGATCTAAAAGCGATGGCGAGGAGGGCATAGAATACCTGGTGGGGTTTGATCAAGTACAATATAGCTGGAGAGGAAGTACTGAGAGTTGGATGGATGAAGGTCTAACATGACAGTGGGACAGGAGGAAAGTAAAAGGAAATAGAGGAAAGAACTAGGAAGCAAAAGGCATTTATAGAGGTCTAAATATAGGCTTGTAAATATATTAATATAAAATGATAGGGATATAAGTACATTATATTTATAGGTTAAGTATTAAGGTAGTAGACAGACATTGGGCCTCTACTCAAGTTTTCTCAATACAAGATCATTTTGTTCTAATAACCTGGCATTCTGTTATGCTCACCTTTCTGACACAATCACTGAGGACAAAATGGGTAGATAAGTTAATGTGGTGAAGAAAGCTGATGGTGCATCTGGGGTCTTAAAGCCTTGAAGTTAGACAAGTGGCCATCTAGCAGGGAAGTAACAAATTCCATATGGAAGAAGCACACCAACCCTTGTGATCATGAGGTGTCGATGAGATCAGGTATCAGAAGACCCAAAACAAACAGCCATTTCGATGCAAATGAGAGGGGTTGCAATTGAAACCCAAAGCCCATCTGTACACTATTGGACATCCCCTCATAAAAAGGATCACAAGGAAGGGGTGAGTTAGCCAGGGGGACAGTATAGCACAGACTAAACATACAACATTCCTCTAGTTCTTTTTTCCCCCCTCTAGTTCTTTAATGCTTCCTCCCCATCCATGCCCCCAATCATGACCCCAGTTCTATACTACAAATCTGGCTAGACCAGAGCATGTACATTGGTACAGATAATACACAGAAGCCAGGACAGATAAACCCCTCAGGACCAACAATGAGAGGAGCGATACCATGAGGGTAGGGGGAAGGTGGGGAAGAAAGGCAGATAAAAGGGGGAACTGACTGCAACGATTGTACAACCCACCCACCCCCACAGGGGGATGAACAACAGAAACATGGGTGAAGGGACATAGTAGATGTTATAAAATATGAAAATAAAAATAATTTATATATTATCAAGGATTCACAAGGGTGGAAGGGGGCAGGGAGGGGAACAAAGAGGAGCTCAAGTAGGAACAAAGTATTTTTGAAATGATGATGGCAACATATGTACAAATGTGCTTGATACGATTGAGGTATGGATTGTTTGTTTTTTTTTCCCCTTGGAGGTATGGATTGTTTTAAGAGCTGTAAGAGCCCCCAATAAAATGACTTCTTAAAAACAAATAAATAAATAATATACAATCCACAAAATAGAACTGATCTTCTATTGTATTTGGGAAATATATAAATATATATGTAAGAGTTCCCAATAAAAGTATATGTACATATATACATACTTTTATTGCGAACTCTTACATACACACACACACACACACACACATACTTTTATTGGGAACTCTTACATCTCTTATCACAATGTATATATTTCTCCAATGTTTCAAGCACATTTGTACATAAGCTGCCGTCATGGTTTCAAAGCAGTCTCTTCCCATTTGAGCCCCTGATATCAGCTCCCCATTCTAACCCCTCCCTCCCTCATGAACCCTTGATAAGTTATAGATTATTTTGTCCATATCTTAACATTGTCCTCCGTTGCTCCTCACCCACTTTTCCGTTGTTCATCACCTTGAGAGGGGATTCTAGGTTGATCCTTGTGATTGATTCCCGTTTTCTCCCCACACCTTCCCCTAATCCTCCTGGTATTTTTACCATCCTTGTAGGCCCTGAGGGGTTTTACTATCCTGGATTCCCTGTTTTGGGCTCTTATCTGTAGCAGTGTGCATGCTCTGGTCTAATCTGATTTGTAAGGTAGAATTGAGGTCATGATAGTGGGGAGGGGGGGCCACCAAAGAGCTACAGGAAAAGTGTGTGTTTCATTGGTGCTATACTGCACCCTGATTGGCAAAATTTATATCTTAAGAGTATATACAAACATTAGGTTGTTTGTATATACTTTTTATTAGGTTGTGTGTGTATACATTTTTCTTGATACTCCTACAGATACAAAAAACCTGAATCACAATTTGGGTGCATTTTGAACTTATGCTACTAATTTTAATGTCTTAGGCACAGTTCTCTAGAGAACCAAATCAAGTGAAGCTTATCTATGTACATACACAGAGCGGTCTATATGAAGGAAATAGCACACACAGTTGTAGAGGTGGGCAAATTCCAAGACCATGGGTCGATACCAGGCTAGAGGCTTCTCCTGACTCGTGTAGCTGCAAGAACTGGTAGCCTGAGATGGCAAATCAGATGTCAGGGTTCCAACTGCACAGGTGAATGCATCTCAGGTTAACAAGTAGTATGGCAGGCTGCTGGTCACTCCTAGGGTGAGCAGGCAATAGAGCAGGCCACGGGATTAAATCCAAAGAACTAGGGGTTAGATGATGAGCTACATCAGAGATCCAGACCCAGCAAAAACAAGTCAAGCTTTTCACACTGTGTTCTTACATCAGAAGCAGGCCACACCCTTGAGATCTGCTCACGAGAATGACTAGGTGTTTATTGCAAAACCACTGGGAATGCTAGCCCGGTCTGGTTGACACAAACCTTAACTACCACACCAAAAGTCCTTGTTTTAATATAACTGCTTTATTTTATCATTAAGTGTTATCAAAGAATTTGACAGTATCCTATCATTGGGTCATATTTCAATAATATTAAATCTAAATGAAAGAGAATACATTCATGTGGCTGAAAAGTCAAAAGGCACAAAGTAACAGCACTGCACGGATATGGACTGTATACCCTGGGACGGTGTTACTCGGTGCTCTTGTAAATGTCAAATTCCCACCTGGTCTTTCGGCTTGATCAGTTTTTGCATGTTCATAAGGTGAGTCTTGACACACAGAGATAAATGGGGAGGAAGATGAGGATAGGGAGAGAGGGAAGGAGAAAGGAGCATGAAAAGTTGTATGTAAGAGGGCAAAGACTGAGGATACAGAGCAGCAACTTTACATCAGCCTTCTCTTGCAAAGAGTTCAAGGGAGTGAGGTGGGAAGGAGGCCTTCATCTATGAAGGTGGTGAAGCTCTGGGAGCATTTAATCATGCACATGCATTATGTGAACAAAAACACTTATGTCTATTGCCTTTTCGTCTCCAATATCACTGTCATCTTAATCCTTCCTAATCATGTATATCTTGTCACTCTGAGACTGATGTTATGGGAAAAACTCAGGACTCCTAATTATTCATGGAAGAAAAGGAACCAGGCAAACGGGCCTCAGCCACCTTCCTCCCAGAGACAGACTGACTTTTCTCCAGCACAAGCTGGTCTGCTGACACGCAGAAATAAACTTTCTTCCAGTAGCAATCTGCCCCAAACTTCAAAGCCTTCCACTACCTGCTTTTGAGCCCGGTTAACTCTGTTGTGGTGTGCCTTGGTTAAGGACGCAGGACCCAATTTTCATTGACTCCAGTCCTTCAGCAGGTGGCAGTATTCCCCACAGTTGATGGGTGGTTTGCTGTTTCCGGCACGTTCCACAGGCTTCCAGACCCACCTTTCCCCTCTGCTCTTCCCCAGGCCACATCTAACAATGGACTCCTTTTTGTTCTTGTTTGACAGTTTTTTTAATTGTTGTTTTCTCCCCAGCAATCTTAGGAACAGAGAAGCAAATTTGCATCATTTGGCAATTATTTCAAGGCAGTAAAAGGCAAGGAAAGAAAGAAAAAAAAAAAGGCAAGGAAAGCGCCTCAGCAGAACAGTGTTCACATATATGTCCCCATCTCTATTCCACACCCAATATATCCTATGTTTGCATTTCTCCCCGTTCCCTTCATTCAGCCCCGTTAAAGTCTTAAACATGCATTAAATGTCCTCTCTAGCCCAATTTCTTTCTAGAGAATTTGTTTAAAGCCAAAAACCAAACCCACTGCCTTGGAGCAGATTACGACTAATCAAGACCCAATGTAACGTTTCCAGGGCCATAAAATTAGGGGAGTAGACAGCTCCATCTTTCTCCTGCACCTTGAACCGCACACCGTGCAGTGTACCAGTCCCACATGGAGGGGTCTACGAAAGCCAGGATTTTCTTCCAATTTTTACTCGCTGACTGGATAATAGGAAATTTCCCAGGTTTCAGTCCAGCATTTCTCATTGAGTACAGACATGCTGTTTCACTGTGCTTCTAAAAAGACTTAAAAAAAACACAAATTGAAGGTTGGTAACAATTTTATCTCAAACAAGTCTATCAGTACCATTTTTCTAAAATGATGTGCTCATTTCAAGTCTTTGTAGCATTTTGGTAATTCTCACAATATCTCAAAGTTTTTTTTTTATCAAATTGCTATTGTACACTTTATAGACTGCAGTATACTGTGAACATCATTTATATGCACTGGAAAACAAAATAAACATGTGACCTGCTTCATTGTAACATTAGCTTTGTCTGGATCTGAACTTGAAATAGCTCCTAGGTATGCCTGTAGCTATACAGTGTGTGCTTTGGGCCACAGTTTCTTCTTTTGTAACAGGGGTTTAGTGAATCAGATGGGCTTAGAGAGGCTTCCTCCAGCTTTTACATGCCTGGATCACAAAATAGCCTGCCATTGCCTTGAAAGGAGGACTGGAATTGACTGTGAATCTCTATGTTGCTTGTTTCAGGAAGATTTCTTTTTCTTTCTTTTTGAGCATAGAGTCACTAAAGAGTACAGCGTTGGCTTACTTGAGATGGTTGATTTAGGGAGTGAGTGCAGGCTGGATAAATTCGTTGTTGTGGTGGTTGTGCAGAGGTAATTTTGACTCACAATGACTCTGTAGGACAGAGTAGAATTGTCCCATAGCATTACTAAGGCTGTTAGCTTTATGGAAACAGACTGCTATATCTTTCTGGTGGGTTCAAACTGCCAACATTTTTGTTAGCAGTCAAGTTTTTAACTACTGTCTTAAAATCCAACCCAACCCAACCCACTGCCATTGAGTCAATTCTGACTCATAGGGACCCTGTGAGTAGAACTGTTCCTGTGAGTATCTCAGTCGGTAAATCTTTACTGAAGCCTGCAGCTTCATTTTTCCTCCTAAGGTGGGGGTGAACCACGGACCTCGCTGTTAGCAGTTACCAGAGCTGCTTTTATAACAGACATTACCATCTGTTTCTGGGGTGTCGTCAGATAGCAAATAGATATTTTGAGTTTAAATGCGTAGTGTGCACATGGCTTTAAAAATGAAATTGAAGTTTATCTTGCTTTCTTGTTTATCTGATAGTCTTTGATAATGGGCATTTGTTTATAGTTAGACTAAATTCTTTTGGATGGAATTTAAAAAAAACCTGATAAACATAAGGAATGTCATTGCAAAGAATCTTCAAACCGTAGGAAAAAAATTGGAATTAAAAGAGAACTTCCTCTCCCTCTGAAATACATCCTTTTGCTCTGAGATAACCCATGCTGTTTTGTTATGTGCTTATTCTTCCATAGTCCCCATGTATTCTTGCAAACACATGTGTGTATTCATATATGTATTGTCACTTTGTTTCATTCACTGAATTTTAATGAGCCCTTCTGGGAAATATATTCATCCTAAAATAGAGTTATACATGTAAAATAGATGAGTTAGCAAATGAAAAAATTAAAGAATGTGGGAGCAAAATAGAAAATACACTTAGGGGACAAGAAAGAAAACAACAACAAAAACCCATTTGACTACTAATTGAGTTACCAACTGATAGTGAGGATTTTCTTCCAGGCAGAATTGATCTAAGAGAAAAGCCCTAGTAAAATGACTATTTTAGGGTCTCCTTTTTAGGGCAACAACTAGGATCACTGGGATAGAGGCCCTTCAAGAATTTCTCCAGCCCTCTAGAAGGGTTTCGAAAGTCCGTGGAAAGGGTCTGTTCTTTTTAAATTTTATTTTCCCACAAACTTTTCCAAGCCCCCTCAGACATGCATGCCAATCTTCCCATCAAGAGGTCGCATGTATTTTTTCTCCTTTAAATCTGGGCGAACCTTGTTTGTCCATTTCCAGACCACCATATAAAAGGAATATTGCATTGAAACCAATCAGACAAATGTGTTGGTTTCCCAGCGCACACAGATGCTATGTTTACATGACACCATAGTCGGTTAGAACAGAGCGCTGTTGGGCAAGTGCCCCAGTGCTAACCACTATGTCAGCGGCTCTCTTACCAGCCGCTTCTTGTGACAATGATGAAGCTATTCATTCCTGTAAAGGTTTTCCAGCCTCGTAAATCCTATATAGAGTTGCTATGAGTCAGAATCAACTTGATGGCAGGGTGCTTGGGAGTCTCTTAAGTGCACAAATAGCATTACAAAAGTTTGGGATGTAAGAATTACCAAAATGTGACAGAGACAAAAAGCGAGCACATGATATTGGAAAATGGTGCTGCTAGATTTGCTCCAAGCAGGGTTGTCACAAAGCATCTGAGATAGTTATTTTATTTAAGGTTTATTGTGCCAAGCTGGCTAATAAACACATTTGGGATTAATTGAAGGGTGGAGAGATAAATGGATCGGTGAGCCTCGCCTTTCTAGCTCTCGGGTCTCTTGCTTTCTGATGGTTGGAACAGGGTACAGCTGCCTTAGCCAGTTCCCTGCTTCAGCTGGCAAGGCTCACTTCCTGTAAGACATCCCTGAGGAGAAGCCACATGGACCTACCCTGATGCAGCCCTGGGTGCTGGAGCAGCCATGTGGAGACCCCTGCCAGCATTGAGATGCTTACACGCTCACTGATTCGGTTTTACTCCTGCAGTTGGCGTCATTGCATGTGTTTTGTGAGATTGAGGAGGACTTTGTAGATTGGTGTCGGAAAGAAGTCTGACTGTTCTGCTAAAGTGTAAGGCTCATCAAGGGAGCTTGTAGTGGGAGGTTAAGAGACTATGGAGGGAGTGAGAGGTCTCAGCCCCTCCAGCTGAGGTACGAGATGCCCAATGGTAGGCCCCTTGAAGCCTGCTGAAGTTGAGTCCCCTCAGTTGATACTCCATGAAGCAGACCACCAAGTTCTGCCCATATTGCAGAATGGGGAGCAAGACTCTGGGTGCTGTCACTTTAAGCTATTAAATCTTCAGGTAGTCTATTGTATAGTATGCTGCTGTTGTTGAGTTGGTTGACTTATAGCAGCAAGCCCATGTAAACGGAACGAGACACCGTCTGTTCGTCCCGCGTCATCCTCACTGCTGTTCTTGTGCTTCAGACCCGTGTGGCAGCCAGTGTCCACCCAGCCTGTGGAGGGGCTTCCTCTTCCTCTCAACTCCTCTACTTTACCGAGCATGATGTCCTCTTCTGGGGACTGGGCTCCTTATCACACGTCTAAAGTACGCGAGACAAAGGCTCACCCTCCTTTTAACTCTGTAGGATAGATAAGTTTATGCAGAAAAGAGAAATTGTTGTCTGATAGTTGGATAGTTACAATATAAAAATACAAAATATGTGGTGGCATTGGATTTTATACTAGGTAATGGGAGAAAGTTGGAAAGGTTATGAGGGAAATATATATATATATATATATACATATTTAATTTAAAAAATACATTTTGACCCACTACCACAACCCCAAAAATTATTTTAGACTTACAGAAAATTTCAAAAAGATGTTGTTCCTCATACATCCTTACCAACCTACAGCCCTAATATAAATAATTGACCCAGTCATAGAACGATTAAGGAGAAACCATTTGCCATCAATTTGAGACCAACTCCTGGTGTGTGTGCCAGATTGTGTGTTCTCAATATGGTTCTCATGGGCTGTGCTCTTTTGGTATTAGATTGCCAGGCCTTTTCTCTGAGGCACCTCTGGATGAGATGAATTTGAACTGCCAACTTTTGATTACTAGACAAGTGTTGACCCACCCAAGGATTCCACTGATCATTGGGAAATTAACACGACTCAGACCTTGTATGAAATTCACCAGTTTTCCCACTGGCTCTTTTCCTGTTCTTAGATGAAATGGCCTATCTCATTGGCTTGATGTTTCTCCTCAGTCTGATGAGGAGACTCTTCATGGAGTCAGAAAGAGCAATGAAAAAATTGTGACTGAAGGCTAGAGATGGAAACTGGATCTGATGAACTCCTGGCTTAGTGTCCAAAGTGTTGGCTGTCTTCTTTTAGTGATGGGTGACGGTGGCATCAAAGAAGAAAGAGTTAAAAAGCAGTGGTTTCACTTTCAAGCAGAATTTGGGGGAGAGGCAGTCTCCCAAAGAGGAACAAATCATTAAGTCCTCAGCTGTTGTCAGGCTGGTGGCTTGAACCTACTGGGGACTTGGGTCAACAGGATGGGGGAGGCCTGGTAACTTGCTTGTATCAATATCACAGCCAAGAGAAACCTATGGGGATATTCTCCGCTGTCACCTGGGAGTGCTATCAGTAGGAAATCACCAGACGTGAGCACAGGCGATGGCTAATGTTTTGGGTCCGTTTGGCTGGGCTAATGATTCCCAGTGGTTTGGCAGACACTGTGTAACTACCTCCGTTTTGTGAGCCAAGGTGAGCAGCCAATACATTGGAAAAGGAATTTTCTTGGGGCTGTAGTTTATACCACAGCCATGGTATCAACAGTGGTTCTGAAAACACTCTTTCTGCCTCCATCCTGCACTTGCCTTCTTGTCATCGTCTGACCTGCAGTTCTTGAGACAGGAGAAACTTAATCTTCTACCCGACCTGTAGATTTTGGGCTTGTCAGCCCTTCCCTGATCCATGGATTGGGAACTTGCCGGGCTCCATGACTGAAATAAAATCTCTACAGTTATCTCTGATGCTTCCCTGCTTTGGCTCCTCTGGATAACCCAGCCTAAGACAGCACTTCATAACAGGACCGTCTTTTCAGCTGTAAAAGATTCTCAAGGTAAGAAACGGCTCCAGAGGGCTGCCTGTAAATGTGGCCTCAAATTCAGGACCTTCTTATAAAATGGAGACCCCATGTTAAGACCTCTAAATGATTTATGATATTGCTTCTTAGACCCTCTCAACTAGACAAAGGGCGCCTAAGAATCCTACAAGTTGTCCCATAGCAGCCACTTGGGAGGCCCAACATAGAGATCTGGTATGTTTTTTGTTTTAATTACGAATATTACATTTTGGGTAAGGAATGAATGACAGTATTAGTAATAGGAAATAAAAACAAAACAAACGCACTGCCATTGAGTCAGTTCTGACGCGTAGCGACTCTATGACAGGATAGAACTGTCCCTGTGTTTTGAAACTCTAAATCTTTATGGGAGTAAAAAGCTTCATCTTTTTCCTATGTATCAGCTAGTCGCTTTGAACTGCTGACTTTGTGGTTAGCAGTCCAGTGAGTAACTAACTCATTATGCCACAGGGCTCCTCAGACAATATTTAGGAGAGGTGTACTGTAAACATCACTCATTGTCAGAGAGTTGATTCCAACTCAGAGTGACTTTATATAGGATTTCTGAGGCTGAAAATCTTTACACAAGGGACAGCCTCACCTTTTTTCTGTGGAGCTATTGGCAGGCTTGAACTGCCAACTCAGTTAGCAGCTGCGAGGATGGCTGAAGTGGTTAGCCATCCAACACTTACCCAGCAGTGCAACCAGGGCTGAAACATTACCAGTTTGGACTAAAGCAGAGAAAGTTAAAATGAACAAAGCCTCTGGCCCCTAGATTTCTATTGGCAGGAAGTAGGCCCAGAGTGCTATTCAACTGTAAATGGCAGGCAATTTCTTATGGAAAAGATTGACTCAAAGGACTTATCCAGGAGCCCAGAGGGTGGAACCAAGAGCCACTGAGAACAATGGATTAGGAAACTACTCCCAGGGAGCCAAACCAGGCCCTAACGGAGAAATAAACCCTTTGAGTTAGGGTGACAATGCCTGGATGGATTTCAGAATTGCTATGGTCTGGTGACTGCTATGTGCCTTCCACCCGCCCCACCCCCCCACCCCTCACATCTGGTCCCTGGAGACAACAGCAAACAGAATGGTAATTATGGGGAAGGGAGTGTATTCACAGGGGTTGGGGAGGGGGGTTTATGGTAAAACACTGGTTTATGGTAAAGCATTTCCAAACATGGCTGCCAGCAATTCCTCCCTTTCTAGTACAGGCAAGCCACTCCCTTTACTAAAATCTCTTTTCCCTTCCTTTGAGTGGGGCTGCCTTAGCAACTTGAAACGATCCATTGGAAGGGATATTATGGGCTTTCTGGACCCAGGCTTTAAGAGGTTTTGCAGCTTCAGCTTTCATTCTCTTGGGACTCAACAGCCACGGAAGGAAAACGTGGGCTGAACTACTTAGTGAGGTCCAACTATGTGAAGACAGGGAGGTCCCAGCTCTCTCTGCTGAGGTGCCAGATATGTAGGGGAGCTGGTAGAAAGCAATCGCAAAGCAAAACTATGTCCTGGGAGCACGAGAGCTGTCCAGCTGTGCCCTTGAAAAATCTTGACTGTGAGCAAGTAAATGGTGGTTGTTTTAATCTACTAAACATTAATTGGGGTTTGTTATACAGCAGTTGCTAACTGAATGGGTTATCAAATGTCACCAGGGCATTTTTTTAAACTTTCACTTGATCCCAAAAGCTGTGAAGAGGTTGCAAGTGTGAGCCAAGCCAGTGCTGTTTAAAGGCAGACAATTCTGTAAAGGCTGACCCACTATTTGCTTGAGTCATTACTCTGTCCACAGAGTTTACCACAGAACCTGCACCTAATAGACTCACAAATAAATATGTTGATTGAATCATTAAGTTATTGGAGATAAGATCCTATACCACCAAAGTACAACAGCAAAAGATACTTAGAGTCTATCCCATGCAGTGTTTTGGTTTAAAAAGGTGTCTTTTTAAATGCACCACTTACGAAGCAATGCCTCAGAGTCTAGAAGGAGGTTCCAAAGGAAAACATCCACAGGAGTGAGTCAGTGGTCAACTACATTTCCTTCTCAATAATGTCCTATACTAGGAAAAACACAGACTACTACATGAGGCATCTGGTAGATGATGCCCCAATACCCATTAGGTCAGTTAATCCCCAAATTTGCTTTGTTTGGGTCTTTTCTGTCATTCTCGGGCCCATTCCTTGGACAAAATTTCCGAATGCCCAGTCTGTTCAGTGATCCCTTTGGAAACGGCCAACCCAATGCTCATTTACCTGAGGTGGATAATCTCATGAGCATATAAAATTCCACGAGCTCTTATAACATTCCATACATCAATTGTATCAAGCATATTTGTACATAGGTTGCCATCATTTTCTAAACATTTACTTCCTCTTTGAGCAGCATACATCTTTGTCGAGATGTGGAAGGTAGCCCAGAGCCCCTCGAAATAACACCAGTGTGGTTTAGAACATGAAAAGCTGATAGACAACGATGGGGAAATTTCTTTTAGGATATAGGTGCTTGCAAGACTGGCAGCAGTATGTGCTAAGAGCAATGTCTCAGGCAAAATAATATCTGTACTTGAAAGAACAACAATATTAGGGTAAGTGAAATTAGGGGAAAAAGGCCGTGGGGTCCTTAGAAAACTTGGCTGTTTAAATTTAAACGTATATTTATATAATTTTTACTTGGTATTGCTTAAAAACAGTGGCTAAATAGATAACAAAGAGAGAGGATTGCTTAAAAATTAAAGCCATTGATTTAGATCTATATTTGAAAGGTCAGTGTGTGTGGGAGAGGAGAAAGGCGCAGTAGCCATCAGCGTTCACAAAGACGTTTTAGCTGCAGGACCTACAGAGAGCGCATCAACTATTTATATCATGCACACCAAGTTGCGGGTCATTTTCACTTCCCAAAGAAAGTAAGACAAGCATTTCTTTGGACATTCTTTGGGTGTCTTAACAATAGTTTTGGAACCAGCTGTTAGAAACTATAATTAAAGCTGGTTTATCATGTTCACTAATTACTCCGTATAGCTAGCCTCCCCGAAGTTTTAGATAATTCTCTCTTTGTTACAAGCTCCTGTTTCTCCCTTGGGCATTATTCTGAATCCAGACAGGTAAGGAACTGAAGGGTTTGGAAACCAGTGTATTGTAACATTTGCACAGTCGGGCAGATATTTGCAAATGAATGGAAAATAAATTATTTTTCTGAATTTTGACTTTCTGTACATTAAAGAGGGCCCAGCTTACCACCTGTGTAAGGAGATTCCTTTGATATAATGGAAAAGTGAAGAACAATGAAAAAAATTAAAAAGTGGGGGAAGGAAGGGAGAGGACCTGATGCAAGGGGCTTGGGTGGAGAGCAAATGCCTTGAGAATGATTGGGGCAGGGAATGTACGGATGTGCTTTGTACAATTGATGTATGTATGTGTATGGATGGTGATAAGAGTTGTATGAGTCCCTAGTGAAATGTAAAAAAAGAAAAGAGGAGAAAAAAATGATTGGGGCAGAGACTGTACAGATGTGCTTTATACAATTGATGTATGTATTAGTATGAACTGTGATAAGAATTGTATGAGCCCCAATAAATTGTTTAAAAAATTAAAAAGTGGAAAAAAATAAAAAAGAACGATGAGGGCAATGAATGTACAAATGTGCTTTACACAATGGATTTATGTATGGATTGTGATAAAGAGTTGTATGCGCTCCTAATAAAACGATTAAAAATAAAAAGATACATCAGTATTTCCTCTCCGCATTTCCTTGTCCTTAATTAGTGCTGGGAAGTGGGTGGGGGGTTTGTTCTGAAACTGCTAACCATCAGTCAGGGCTCTCTGCCTGGCGAAATAGCTAGCCGGAAAGAGTGCCTAGCAGAGCCGGTTCCCATTCTCTCCCAACAGCAGGATGGAAGCGCTAGGGCACTGGGCTCGTGTGTGTTCCAGCACTTTTGGGTTGGCACCCCTCTCTGCTCCCGAATAGTTCTGTGCCGTGGGAGTTGAGCACAATCTTCTCAAGCCTAAAATCAACAGGGTCAGGAATGAATCCGTTTTCCTCCAGTGAAGGGGATTTGGGGTGCTTCTCAGATACTCTGATACTAATTCTTACACCAGAGGGCTCCAGGGGAGTGGTGGAGCAGGGCAGTGGGGGAAAAGATCAGCAACTTGAGAAACAAATGTGGGACATTTTACCATTCCCATTCATTCTTCCTTCATTGTTTTCTCCCCCGCCCCCAGCCCCCACCCAGCAGCAGGAGGTAACTGGGCACAGCTCAGGTTACAATGAAATCTACTGGAAACTGAGAATCAGGTTGTTCTTATTCTTTTTGGTTATTTGCAAAATAGAGAAATCTTTAGCTCACAAAGCAGCCCTGATGTCACAAATGGGGAAGCATTCAGGCCATTCTGGGAAGAGGCTGCTGGGAACTAACCTAGAAGCTCTGAAGGAGAAAGACTTGGCGAAGTTTCTGGAAAGACCACAGCCAAGAAAAAAACCAGGAGTGAGTCTACAGTTTGTCACATGGGGTCCCTATGAGTTGAAATTGAGTCAAGCTGTGTGTACAGGTTGTTCATTTTGGAAAGTCAAATGAGGCCTTTCTTCCTACTCTATCCAGGGTGCTTTCCATTTCCTTTTGCACCCAAGTCCTTACCTTGGCTAGGCTGATCAGACCCACCACGCACACACGAGGAGCCTTCAGTATCAACACTAGTTCTAGCACATGGCCGACTCCTGAGTGCTTGCTATCTTAGCAGGATGGTGCATATAAACGCAAAGTTTCATGGAGCCTCCAAGATCTCCAAGGGCACCGTAAACATCTCTGGTTTAATTAGTAATCCTGAAGTTAGGTAATGGCCTGTGGCTTTTAAGCTAGGTCTCTTGGGCTTCTAGTCTTCAGAGGCTGTGTGTATGAGCACACACACAATCTTCTTTCTCACTGCATGAAGCCTTTTAAAGATTGTCTTAGGCACCTCCTCACAATTCTTGCAACATATGCAAAATAATTCTTCTTCTCCCCCAAATTCGAAAAACAACCCAATAACCTCAGCCTGGCCCACCACATTTGTAATTATCAAATGCTTTTTTGAACTTTGTTGCTTTGAGATCCACTTCCCAAAGAAAAGAATAAAAGATTGGTGGTACTCAGAGCCCATTCTCTCCAAGCAGAAGCTGGACCACTTGCTTTGGTGCGAGGATTTGGGTGGGGCAGTGGGGAAACGCACTAGTTCTCTACATTTCTGAACCAGTTCCCTCTCGCGGGGATAGGTCAACCAATCCTGGCTTTAAGCAGACTTGACAGGTTTCTACTGGGCTGTGGGCCACGGACGGACTAGGTTTCCCGACGAGATAAGTCACTTGGCTGAATCTACAGTAGGTGGGGCGCACTCACCTGCTCCGGGGTAGTGACTGGAAGTTTGTTGCAACATCGGCAGATTCAGCAGCATACTAGCCCGCTGCAGGAGATACCCTTTTATCTGCTTTACAGCCAGCCAGATGGGTTCGCCATAAAGGGCAGGGCACCGACGGGAGGGGGGGGGATTATTGGCTGGGGGTGGGGTGAAAGGAGAGGGGATGCGCCCGACCCCCAAGGCCCAGCCCCTTCTCCCTGGGTGGGGAACGCGCAGCATTTGCCCGTCCCGACCTGGATGGCTCAGGTGTCAGCTCTTCAGCTAGCTCTCTGGGTAGCAAGAGAAGGGTGGGACCACCTTGGGAGCTCTCTCTCGCCTCGTGGTTTGCAAAAATCGGCGGCGGCGACCAGCTGTACGGGGAGGCGGGGGCACGTGCTTAGATGCGAGTGCTTGTGTAACCAGCTCCCCAGGCGCAGTCCCGGCCGCGCTCCGGTAGGGCCTGTTTCCTACTTCGCGCTGAGAGGCCGAGGGTCCCGCGGCCAGCACGGGGCGGGAGGCGCTGCGGACGGAGGAGGTGAAGCACTTGCCACTGCCTCGGGAGCTAGCAACGGGGAGTGGGAATTTGGAAAGTTCCCCAACTAGGAACACACGTGACCTCCCCTGAAAGTAGTTCCGACGGCGGCTCCCGTATCCTTCCACCTCCTTTTGAACCCTCCTAGGTCTCCTCGGCTCCGCCCACTCGCAAGGCTGCAGCTTCCTACCGTTCCCGGCCCACCCCGGCCCACAACCCTGGCCTTCAGCGCGCGCCGCCTGGCTCCGGGAGTAGGAGCCAGACCCCAGGGTAGTCCATCCAGCCGGGTTTTCGCAGCGGCCGAAAAGGGGCGGGGCGAGTAGACTAAAAGGAGAGAGCCTGGGTTCCCGGCTTAGGGATTTGACCTGGAGCCCCGAGGGGTGGGTTGGTCGGTTCTCTCGTGGGGTAGTAAAGGGGGCTGCGGGATGCATCCCATCCTCTGGGGATCTGCCTTCGGCCCACCTAGGCGGTTGCTCTGGGTGATTTGAAATTTCTGGGGCGATGCGCTCACCCTCAGGGCACTCGGCTGAGCGCTTTCATTTTTAGGGCAAATAGCCGGGGAAGCGGGAGGTGAAAGAGCCGGCGAAGATAGACGCTGGAGACACAATAGGGGGTTGTTCTTTGTGCTAAGACTGACACCTTGAGGACACCGGGGGTGGAGGCGTGAAGGAGTGGGGACCTCTCGACACAGGCTGTCGCAGCCAAATCCATGCAAAGCTGTGTGATCCGACATCGGGGCCAAAGGAGGGAGACGGCTGGCGGTGCCCGGGAGACCAGTGGGCAGAGGAAGGGGGAGGGGTGTCCTCACTGCAGGGACTGACCTGGCCTGTCCCTAGATACTGTCCAGCGCGGTCACCTGGCCCTTCCACCTGTGCACAGGTAACCTCATATTTGAATCCGTGATACTGCTCAGTGCAGGCGCCTTAGCTTTCATCATGTTTCCCTTCCCTCGGTAGCGGCCCATCCGGGGTCCTGTCGGATTTCAGGGCCGGGCCGCAGCCTGTTCCAGACTCCCCCGCCCCGTTGCTGCAGAAGCAGCGGCGGCAAGTGCAGCTACAGGCGGGCGCCGCCGAACAAGCCCAAGCGAGCCCCGGCAGTCTCACTGGGCATGCTCAGAAGCGCCTGCAGGTTAAGGGTTCTGCGGTCGCACAGGGAGCCGCCGCTTTTACCTCCTCCCAACCGCCTCCGTCTTGCCCAGCCCCCCTTTACACCCCCATCCGCCCACCCCCCAGCCCCGCGCGATCCCGTCCTCCTCCCGTCTCCCTTCGGGCTTCCGAAGCGCCCGGGCTCCCCGCGAGGCGGCGGAGGGGGCGGGCAGACCCGCGGTGATGTGGCGGAACTCTTTGTGCACTGCGGCAGGATACGCGCTTCGGCGCCGCGATACGGCTGCGCTTAGTTCTCTCCTCTCGGAAGCTGCAGCCATGATGGAAGTTTGAGAGTTGAGCCGCTGTGAGGCGAGGCTGGGCTCAGGCGAGGGAGATGAGAGACGGCGGCGGCCGCGGCCCAGAGCCCCTCTCAGCGCCTGTGAGCAGCCGCGGGGGCAGCGCCCTCGGGGAGCCGGCGGGCCGGCCGAGGCGACCGCGGCGGCGTTTCTCGCCTCCTCTCCGTCGCCTCTTCTAACCGTGCAGCCTCTTGCTCGGCTTCTCCCGAAAGGGAAGGTGGAAGCCGTGGGTTCGGGAGGGAGCCGGCTGAGGCGCGGCGGCGGCGGCGGCGGCGGCACCTCCCGCTCCTGGAGCGGGGGGCAGAAGCGGCGGCGGCCGCGGCGGCTGCAGCTCCAGCTCCGGGGAGGGGGTCGGAGTCGCCTGTCACCATTTCCAGGGCTGGGAACGCCGGAGAGTTGGTCTCTCCCCTTCCACTGCCTCCAACACGGCGGCGGCGGCGGCGGCGGCACATCCAGGGACCCGGGCCGGTTTTAAATCTCCCCTCCGCCGCCGCCGCCGCACCCCCTCTGGCCCGGGCTCTGGAGGCCGTCGGGGGAGGCAGCCGATCCGAGGATTATTCGTCTTCTCCCCATTCCGCCGCCGCCGCCGCTGCCAGGCCTCTGGCGACTGAGGAGAAGCAGGCCCAGTCGTTGCAAGCATCCAGCAGCAGCAGCAGCAGCAGCAGCCGCCGCAGCAGCCATTACCCGGCTGCGGTCCAGAGCCAAGCGGCCAGCGAGCGAGGGGCATCCGCGACCGCCAAGTCCAGAGCCATTTCCATCCTGCAGAAGAAGCCCCGGCACCAGCAGCTTCTGCCATCTCTCTCCTCCTTTTTCTTCAGCCACAGGCTCCCAGACATGACAGCCATCATCAAAGAGATCGTTAGCAGAAACAAAAGGAGATACCAAGAGGATGGATTCGACTTAGACTTGACCTGTATCCATTTCTGCGGCTGCTCCTTCTCTGCCTTTCGGGCACTCGCGCTTAGAACGTGGGAGTAGACGGAGGCGAGCGGTTGTCATAGATGGGGCGACCCTCGCGTTGAAGCCCAGTCGGGCTGCTAGAGTGTGTCCCGTGTTTTGTGGCGCTCCTGAAGGTATTCGTCCCTGGGTGTGTGCGGCTAGACGGAACCCTTGCCTGATTGCGAGTGTCAGGACGCCGAGGGGGTTCTAGTCTGTCGGGGCTCTCGTCCTAGGGGGCTATTGTCCTCCCGTTTGCCCAGGAGCCCGTAACGCTGGTCGTGGATTCGTGAGCTCGCGAATCCGGTGCCCCAAATGCACAGAAAAGTCGACGCTTTGAGGTTGAGCACATTTCGATTACATCTTGGCCTAGGCCCCAGATCAAGGGTCTAGATCAGATTAAAATGAAAATTAGGGTTGCACGTACGCATATTGCATCAGAATCTTGCAGTGATTGTTTCTAGCTTCCTGGGTTGCTCGGGTAGATTTCTTTAAAATGTGAATTGTGGGGCTTATTTGCATAACTTAGGAGCGGAATCATGCTCTGGCGATGATCGGGGGCCAGAGTCGGTTTGGACGGGTAAACTAAGTTAATTGCGACTCCCAACCTCATTTAGAAGTTTGAAATCAATGGAGCTGTAATAGACCTTGCGAAGCGCCCTTATAAAATCTTTGTTAAATTTGCCTTCTTCCCTCCCTTCGGGGTGAGATCGGATAGGCCCTGGGATTTGCTGTTGAGTTGCATTTTGTGTTTCCTGTCCCTGTCATTGGTACTAGAATGGAGATGGAGTCGTTTATGATCCCAAATGATAATGCCCTTTGGATTCCAAAGGTATTGTGTGTAGCAAATGGTGATCGTAGAGATTAGACTTCAGTTCTCACATGAAATTTAAGTATCATTGTGGTGCCAGAATTGCTACTTAACCTTATTTAGGTTTCAAGTCCTCTGACACCTATAGGTATCCTTAATTTTGCGGACTTGTATAGAATGTCAAAGTATAATTTACCAGCTACTGTCCAGAACTGCTGTCGAGAGTGCGTTACTTGTTTCAGATTGTAACTAAAATGCTCATGTTTTTTCATCCACCACTACCCTAAATTTACTGAGTCAGCTTGTTGAATAAGACAGAAACCAAGAATTGTAACGGTGTGTAGTTTGCTCCTCTAAAAGTTAGGTCTTTGTACTTCAGAAGATAGTGGTTATCAAACGCCATTAATCTTTGCAGTTTCAGACAAGACAAACTAGTTTTGATTAAGGATGGGGGTAGTTTCCGGCCCCCTCCCAGATGATAAAGTATTCATTTTTCACAGAGATTGAAAGGTAAAGGTAGGCCTTGTGCATAGAGTATGTGAAAATAGATTATTGGCCTGAAATTACTAGTATTTTAGTTTTGTGAAGGCCTCTACTTGGACCAGAAGTTGGATGATGTAAATTGTAGCAGTGAGCAATAGATAAAATGATCTAATTGCATTAGTGTTAATAAGATATTCTTTAAAATTTCTTAGTAAATGTCAGTAATCATTTTGCCTAAAGGAGCAGGAACCTAAGGGGAATAGTTTATTTTTTTGTGAAGAATATGCTTTCTATTTGAAGAGTTTTCTTTCTTTGATTGTTAGCTCTGGACGTAAAGGTGCACAGCGACTTACACGTTTTGTTTTGAAATGAAGATAAATCTCACCCAAGAAGTAACTTTATAACATTAAAAAAGTTTTCTGTTGAGTTAAAAGTAACCTTTTAAAAGAATATTTGGACAGGTTAGAGTATGCATTACTTGAAAAACTTTACTAAGGCTGAATTTGACCACTTACACAAATGGTCATCAATATGGAAAAGTTCTTCTGATTTGTGTCAAAAGGAGTCTACAGTTGGCATGAATTAGTGACATTCATCTAGATTATATGGAACCAAGTTTGTTAAATGCTTTCTTAGTTTTGTGCAAGAAGTTCCCATTCTTAGTCATGAAAATGTATGATAATGACTTAGATTTCTTCCAGAATTGAAAGTGTATTTAGGATGTTTTTACTCTTCCCAGTAGATTTTAATTTGTTAGCAGGGATTTAAGACTTTAAAATGTGAACTTTAAATGTGAACAGTGAGGTGTGATTGGCAAGTTCTCCTTTGATATCAGAGTACGTGACCCTCTACACGTGGAATTTATGCTTAAAGCTTTCTTTAAAATTCTACTTTAGTTAAAGTATACATAGAAAGCAGTATCAAATACTGCATCGAATGACTAATAACACTTAATTTCTAGAGTTGTGGTTTTATTCAGCCAAATGTTAAAATGGAAAAAAAAAAGGCACTAAGGAAAAAGGCAGTGATAGATTTGCTTTTTTGGTAGTTGTAGTCTCAATACTTTAGATATACCAGAGCACTTTGGTTTACTGTAGTGGTGTTCTCGTGTGTGTGTGTGTGTGTGTGTGTGTGTGTGTGTGTGCGCGTGTGAGAGAGAGAATATCAGAATATATGTTTTATGGCCATTGAACATTTTTTCTCTGGTAAATTATAGTATCTAGTTCAACTATCATCCTATTAGCAGTTAAATTTGCTTTATAAAGATCATGATTGTTAGTTTTAGACAACAAAGGTTGGTAATTTTTCATAATCAGCAAGATTAAGGACCATAACTGTTAAATTTTTGTGTGTGCAAAATTGAGTTATTCTGAGGAAATAATTTGTTGGTAGGGCTTTATTCTTAATGTTAGTCTGCAAAGTCTCGCTGAATGCAAGACTGCAGACTATTTAGTGTCTGTAGACTGCCCAAATGTTAGGCTTTTGTTACTTGATAGATGTTTGGTTTTCAGAATGTTATGCTTTGGAGGAATGGTTTGTTACTTGTCAAGAATGCAGTGGTTATTAAAGTTAGCTCTATTGTAGTGTTCTTTTGGGATCAATGATTATTAAATTACCATATTATGAAGTTAAAAAATTTTGAATACTTATATTGTATATTAATTTGCATTTGTTGGGGTATATTTCTTTTCTGAAGAGTATGATTTGGCCACCTAATTGTTATATTGAAATTTACTAACTTTTATTTTCATAAGGCCTACTCAAGAGTAAAGTACATCTGAAAGGAGTAATTTGTAGTTTATATGACTCAATATAAGGAAAAAGGAATTTTATTGCTGTCCATTGTAAAAGTTTGCATAATATAGTCATCAGTGTAGAATTAAAGTATTTACAAAATACTAAATAAATTCTAAATGATTCAGGATCATAAAATATATCAAGAAGTAGCTACCTTAGTTTTAAACTTAATTTTAGAAAGACAGAAAAATGAATTCATGTGTATTAACTATTGAATTTTATCTTAACAACATTGGGAAAAGTAGCTGGAGACATTTATTTTTGTATGCACCAACCAATACATCTACTTTCTTCTAACCGTAATAAATACTCAAACCTCCTAGAGTTAGAAAATTTGGAAGTAGAATTTTCAATTCATATTTTCAGATGGTTTCATTTTGAAATTTATAACCACATGCTGTTTGTTCACTTGATAACTTTCTAATAATTTTAAGTCACTTTATGTGAAGGAATATTCATTATGAAAGATCGATTCTCAAAGTTCGGACATTCATGTTCAATAATCTGTATGTAAATGGTGTTAATCTCAATCTATTTAGGAAGAAAAATGGAGGAGGAAATGCATGTGAAGTCAGTATATAAAGAGAAATTTAGAAATGTGTATGCATATGATAGTTTTTCACTTGTTAGACCTTTTTTAATATTGAAAATATCTCATATTGTCAGAATTTAGCTTCTAGAAGATAATATTCGTAAGAAACTAATTTAATGCCATGTCTGTAGCCATCTTTCTGTTTTATTTCTATCTTTTCTGTAGAGACCATGGGGTTCAAAACTTCTTCTCAGTTGTTTTTTTTTTTTACTCTTACTGCCCCACCTCCCCCATTTTGTTAGATACACTTGATTTTTACAATGGTCATCATTGAAAATTTCATTTTGTAGCTTGAATTCATTAAGAAAAGATGAGCACAGTCAATCATCTGAGACCAAAAGGGCAACATTTGCCCCAAAACAAAAGTTCAGAAATGAGGAAGGACCAGGAAAGAAGCGCAAATGGAAACGGGGAAGTCAGGGAGGAAGTGGAAAGACTGCTGTTACATTGAGGGGATTACAATTAATATCACAAAACAAAATATAGATTTTGAATAGGAAACAAATGTGGACTGTAAACTTTCACCCCAACCACAACAAAATTTTAAAGATAGTGACTTGACATTTGTATCAGTTTGTGAGATTGGGGTCAGTAATAATTCAGTTCTGTTTTACAATTTTTTTCTGTCTGTTACCTTTGAAATGAATGTACTTGTCAGAGATACCAATAATGCTGAGGTTAGAGGAAATAACCTAAATTAATTGCCTTAGTTGAGAAAACTAGTATCCTTAATTCTTGTATGTAGGCCGTACGACTGCCGCAAGTATTCTTTGCTAGATGGTAATACTTTGTTCGATGTTAGATGTTTTGGCCCATGTCTCATTGTTCTCTTTGAGGGCTGAATATATGCATTTGCGAGTGTAAAACATTTTCATTGGTTTGAAAGGGTGACACTAGTATAATTGCTTTACCTTGTCACGTTTCCCCTGGTTTTTCATTTTCTCCCTCTCCCTCCCATTGGTTGCAGAAAGGTTTTAGCAGTGGGTTATTTTAAACTAATTTGCACTAGAATAAGAAATGCTGTTTGCAAGCGATTGTACAACAGGAATAAATAAAAACTAGGGGTAAATTGATTCTGGGTGGGACGTTTTGATTTAGGTCAATATAGGTAAGATAAACGGTCTCCATTTACAGTTTGCCTGAAGAGATGGGTGGTCATTTTCAGGTTTGAGATATATACTTCATTGGAAATGCTGAGACTAGTGACAGATGGGTACTGGTAGCTTTATCCGTGCATGTAGTGTGGAAAAGAAGGCTGTTTGTATTTTACATTGTAGGTGGTTATACATGTAATCTTCTTTAGTCATCACTTCACACATGGACTGTGGATTCTAACTTAGTGTGTGCGTGTACACATACATACATACACATATGCAAATAAATAAAAAGTTAGTCAGCCCTCTACCGTAATGTTTAAAAAAATTTTTTTTTTTACTTTAAGTAAGAGATTACCCTTTTATAACTTTTCAAGTGCGGTTAACTCTATTTAAATTACTTTAAAATGTCAAGTATTGATTTTAGAGCAGCCCTGATGGTATAGTGGTTACTTTGGGCTGCGATCCACAGGGTTGGCAGTTTGAAATCACCAGCAACTCTGGAGGAAGACAGGATTTTCTACTCCCATAAACAGCGACAGTCTCTTGGAAACCCACGGGTTGCTATGAGTCAGCGTTGACTGATAGCAGTGAGTTTAAATGTATATATTGTGTCATTTTGGATTTTAGGGAGGCAGTGTGGCCTCTGGAGCCTGGGTTGGAATCCTGCTTTGGAATTAGTAGTTGGGTGATTTTAAGGAAATTGGGTACCTGCCACATAAAACGGAACTTAAAGAGTAAATGCCATAATATCAGTAAAGCACTCAGCATAGTACCTGATACATGGTAAGCTCCTAATGCCTGCTAGTTGCTGCTTTTGTTAAAATTAAAGCTTGCCCATGAGCGAGAAATTTACTTATAGTTCATTTATGGGAAGAGCAGAGATTGTTGCTGAATTTCCTGTCTTAGGCATGTTAGGAGTTTAGTTGGTTTAAGCTATGAGGGTTTTTAAAAACAGATACACCTTCCAGGACTGCAGAGTGCAACGTGCCTGATTTTGCTGTTTAATTGTAAAGCTCTGCACACTTTCTGTTGCAAGGTTCATGCTCATCAAAAAGTGTTGCTTTGAAATAATGAGGTGAGATGAGAACTTCCTATTTATTAGGACATCATGGAGTGGATTTTTAAAACATCAAATTGTATCAAGGGTATGAAGATCGATCCACTCACATGCCATAGACTCATGTTTTTATTCCGAGTGACCTCACCTTCAGAGGCCATAAAAGCTTTAATGTAAGTTTTGAAAGTTATGTAAACTTTAGCCATGAAGCTATATTTCTGTAGTTAAAGCTCAACGTTTTAGAGGAGTCATACAACTTTGAATGTTAAGTTACATTATTTAATAAAATTCGCACTTAAAATAATCTGGCTGTACATTAATATCGGTGTTCCTCGTGGCACAGTAGTTAAGTGTTTCTGCTGACCAACAAACAGGCTTGCAGTTTGCACTGAGGAAGAAAGATGTGGCAGTCTGCCTTTGCCTCTGTAACGATTACAGTGTGGGAACCCCAGTGGGGCTGTTGCCTCTACTGTGCCCTGTAGGGCCACTGTGAGTTGAAATCGACTAAGGCGATGAGTTAAAATGTTAATATAATACATGTGCTTAATTTAATGTTAAACATCTGTAATACTGAGCCTGGCTTTCACATTTGACCAAGATTTACAATATAATTTTAAGCCATAGAAATGAGAAGATAGAGGTAAAGGATTTTTTCTTCATGTAATTTTTATCAAGTATGGAGAAAGGTAGAATAAGCTTGAGACATGCCCTGTAACAGCCATTAAATGTCCCTAGGGATAACCCTTCCACTGCTTTGGCTGTCCTGGTCTAGCCGAATCCTAGTAGCCTCAACAAGGAATCGTTTGATTTGCAGTGAGTTTGGTGCTTGTTTTTGTGTGTGGCAGAATGATTGACACCTTATCTAACTATATATGACTCCCTGTGATTTTTTAATATAATTTTGTATGCTTTATTAGGTGTAAACTAGTATTAATTCTGGTCCAGAATTAAGTTACAGACTTGAGCTCTGCATTTCCATATCTGGGCAAAGTTGAGTTGTCTAAAACTCATTTTTTTCTTTTCACTTTTAATGCTACACACGTTTTTCCCCCTTTCTTTATATCACAAGCCAAAACTTGCATTTGACTTTTATTTTGCTTGATTTTTGTACATTTTTAGGATAAGCACTATTAGGTTTTCTCCCCTTTTGTAGTAATTGCAAGGACTGTGTTCTGCTAATTTTATATGTGCAGTATTTTGGTATTGTTAGGAATGTGTTATTTGAGTCAGGTATTAAGTCGTATGTATTCTCAAAGTGATTTATAAACATAGCATCTATGCATCTTTAAAATGGCAAATTATTTTTCGAATACTCTAATCCGAATTGATTGGAGATGAAATGATAAAGAATTGAAAACTTTTTACAGTATATGAAAGGAAGTCTGGGAAGATAAAGTTAAGCCTGATTTTAAGTGTTTCTCTTTTTTACTGTTTTATGAATTACTTTATAGAATACCTAGCCTTCCTCTCCCACCAACAAATATGAAAATGATGATTTACCAGGGTTAATTTGGCCATGTTCTAAATATTTTGTTTAAATCATTTTATTGGGGGCTCATACAACTCCCATCACAATCCATACATACAAAGCACATTTGTACCTTCCTTGCCCTCATCATTCTCAAAACATTTGCTCTCCACTTAACCCCCTGGCATCAGCTCTTCATTTCCCCCCCTCCCTCCCTGTGCCCCCCTCCCTCATGAACCCTTGATAATTTATGAATTATTATTTTGTCATGTTCTAAAATTCATTCTACATTTTGTCTTAATTATGTAAGATGTGAGGGCTTGAGTCAAAAGTTATTTTTAAAAAACCTGTCTATTTTGATGAACACAGCCTGTTCTCATGAGATTTTGCAAAGATAAAAAGGGGCAACTATTACTTTGCTCATTTTTATTATTATTTTTTCAATTTCAGTATCAGTAACTTAAAGACTAAAACAAAATTAACTACAAAGTTAGATGCGTGTTTTTTGTTAACCTGATGCAGTATTCTTGTAGCCTTACATAGTGGTTCTCCACCTTTTGGAAGCCGTCAGAATAGCCTGGAAGGTTGGTTAAACCACAGGTCGAATGGCTCACTCCTAACGGTTCTGATTCAGTTTAGATCTGGGTTCGGGCTCTCGAGTTTGTGCTTTCTTTTGTTTTTGGAAGTTGAGAAAGACTGTATTGAGGCCAGGCAAGAACTCCCGGGAGGGAAGGGAGTGCAGAGAAGGATGGGGGTGCATCTTGAGCCCCCGGGTGGGTTTCCAAGACCCAGCGACTTAGGTCAGGGAAATCACTGAGTTTGTGCTTTTTAACAAGTTCTCAAGTGATGCTACCGCTGCTGATCTGGGGACCACACTTTGGGGAACTATTGTATTCTCTCCCATGTAAGCAGATCCTAAATGTTTTTCTGCTTTAGGTTAATCAATCTAAAAACAAAACAACATTCACTGTTAGCAAGTCAATACTGATGCCCTGTGGGTTTCCAAGGTGCTAACTGTTCCTGGGAGTAGAAAGCCCAGTGCTCCTCCCACAGAGCGGCTGGTGGTTTTGAACTGCTGACCATGTGTATCACAGCCCAAAGTGTAATCCCTACACCACCAGGGCTGCTTTAGGTGAATAGCATTCATACATTATCTTTCTTGATCTATAAACACTAAATAGGTCAGCATGGCAAATGTTATCGTAACTGTATAGGTAGGCAATAAGTTTACAAAAAGAATGGCTGTGTGGTGGAATGAATGGAAGGAATATAGGCTTGGGAGTTAGCTAGATCTAAAGTCTGTAGTTTACACCCTTGCATAGCCATTGATTAGCTACGTACTAAAGGATACACTAATTCTTAGTGATTCTCAATTTCCCATCTCTAACACGTGGGTGAAGACCCTTGTATGGTGGTGGCTTAGGTTTGCTAGAGGCATAGTTTGTGTTTTTTGCTTTTAAAGATCATTCTTTGTTAACTGGAGTGATTCTGCTGCACCTTATATCCTCTGGAGACATTTGTATTTGTCTGTACAAATAAAAGGCAAGACAATACTGGCCTCTAGCAGGTAGATTCCAGGGATATTGCTAACATTCAACAATGCACAGGACAGCCCTCCACTTCAAAGAATTACCTGGCCCAATATACCAGTACTTCCATCGTTGAGAAATCTTGGCTTAGAGCATTAAAATATCTAGTACATAATAAAGTAATATAGACTACGATGAAAGTCTTCCCTTTATGGGTTGTGGTGCATACAGATTACTAAAATATGGATGCTGACTTAGAATCCAATTTTACGGATTGCTGCTAGGCCAGTATTTATAAGAATTTTGTCCACAAAAAGTATCAATAGTCGCAAAAAAGTTTCATTTGAAAAGGACTCGGGTTATTTGGCTGATGGTGAAAGTTGCCTTGAACTTTGGTTAGAAAAGGCTGAAAATGTTTTCAGTGAATATTTGTAGGTATAATGCACTGTTAGGTGGTCTTCAGGAGGATGTTACATAGAACTGCACTACGCCTCTTAACAGGATGGACATATGGTTTGCTAAAAGCGCCTTTTTTATTCTTCCCATTTTAATTTTGCCAGTAGTGTTTAAAGTAACCCTTATTTCCTCTAATTATGTAGCTATCTGGCTATGGAGAGTTACTGTGCTCCTAGGGTTGTCTAGTGCATTCTTTAACCTGATACATTTTTATTCTAAATCTGTTTTAGATGTAGTCAGAAATGGTGACATTGAAAGTGGTGGCCTAAAATGGCAAATTTCTGACCAGTTTTAGAAACTTCTAAAATCTTCCCAGGTCAAGGAAGCTTATTCTAGGAATTACCTAATGCTTGTTATCACTGCCCTTTTCCAAACCCTAGATTTTGTGTCAGCCTGTTGAACTAAATGCTGTTTCTCTAAAATCTCATTTTAATGAGTTTTTAGGAAAAAAAATGATATGGAAGTTTAGATTATTAGTCTAGGGATAGGAAGATAGGTAGTTTTAGTGGATTATTGCCTTTTATTATTATTTTTTAAGAGCAAGCATAATTATGAAAGTGTTCTAGGAATAGATTGTTTTGATTTTTTTGTTTGCTTAATTCTACAGCTTACTTTACCTCTCATTTTGCATACAGAATAAAATGCCAAAATCTTATTTTTGAAATTCTTAAGATGCTTAAGCAGTGATTGAGCTTAATGGATTCTTTCTTTTTTTAATCATTTTATTGGGGCTCACACAATTCTTATCACTATCCATACATACATCCATTGTGTCAAACGCATATGTACATTTGTTGCCATTGTCATTCTCAAAATATTTGCCTTGCGCTTAATGGATTCTTTCTGAGATTTATATGGAGGTATTTGGAGATACTGATAAATGTTTTAAAACCAAGAGTAATCAGGTGATAGCTTTAGTTTGTATAAGAAGAACCATTAGTCATTCATTGCTGTAATTTAGTTGAATTAAGACTTATGGTGCCTATTTTAGTATATTAATAGAAAGTTCCATATGCTCACTAGAAGATTTTTATAACAATGTGGCTTATTAAAGAAAGAATTAAAAAAAAATACCCAATTTTCCTATTTCTCAACACCTTTATACTTCCATATTACTAGCTCTCAAATTTGCTCAAAAAGTGTACTTTCAAATCTAGTTGATTGTAGTAAATTCAAACGTGTTCATTTTCCATAGCAGTTAATAGTTGCATTAATTATATCAAATGATGATATCATCAGTAATATTTAATCATTGCCTGTAATTATACGTTAAGCTTGTTTTCTACTTTCTGATTAATATTTTTTCTATTTTCTGATTTTATAAAGAGTATGTAAGATGGCCTATATACTAGAAAAGATTTTGATTCACAAAACCATAATCTGAAATATTGAAGGCTTATATCTCCTCCCATTCACTTGTTAGAAAACTTGTATTTTTTGAAATTATTTATTTAAGTTAGACAAAATAGTTGTAGAAGTTCTTTTGATAATGCCAATGTTACTGTTGTAGGAATGCTATGTTGAAATTGAAGTTGATACAGAGATTACTTGAGTAGGGCGTCACATTTTATAGCAAAGCGGCTATAGTCCTTTCCTTTCTTTAAAAGGAAAGGGCATTGCTGTTCCCTTGAGCATATTTTGAATGACAGATTTGTGTTTGTCTTATTGTCTAGGCAGCTGGCGATATTAACTGATGGTTTGTTGTGTAATTGCATTTATGGCCAATACTAGTTTTTATTAGCAAAATTGCCTTTGCTAGTTTATTTCAGATATTTTTAAGTGTCAGATAGTAAAAGAGGGAAATAGCCTTATTAGCTAAATGATAACTCATTATCAATAAAATGTGTTAATTTTTACTCTTTAGAACAAAATGTATTGCGATAGAAACATTAAACAAAATTGTTTTTCAGAGTAGCATTTTCCCAAATAAAATAAATTTGCTCGAACTCTTAAATTGAAGGAGATTTTAATTTAGGTGTACCTTCTATATTTTGGGTGCTGGTGAAAACTTGATGATGGCAAAAATAGTTTATGAGAGTATGCATGTGTGTTTTTTGAAAACCCAGGAACAATCTAGTATCCGAATAGTGTTCATACTCTAGTTATAGGAAATCTATATACAATAACGTAGTACATTGATAGTATGAAGAGGTTTTACACCCCGAATTCCTGTCAGATGTTTCAAGATTATATGTAGTAGTACTTTAAAGTATGCCACAGTGCAGGTCAGTAAGGTATTTGGATTCTTTTTAATGCTGAAAAGGTCACACAGATTGTGATTACTGTGTAGTGTCCAAGAACTAAGGCCTGCCATCTGTTACTCAAACATAGGAAGAAACTAAGATAAACTAGTCATACAGTGGTTTGACACCACTTCTTTTGGAATCCTCTATTAATTATGCTTTATTGAAATTAATATCCAATTTTATGTTTTATAAAAATGACACCTAATAGTTTATATTGTAATTAATATTTTGTTAAAATATAGACATACATGTTGATAACTAAAGATTATGCAATGAAAACCCTGTCTTGTAGTCATTCTGTTTTTAGTAGATTGTTTGGGTATTGTAATGGAAGCTTCATATTTTAACTTAGGATATTTATATATGATACTGATATTTTCAAATTGTAGTTTCCCTAAATGTTGATAAATCAGAGAATTAATTACTGGAGAATTTTAGGAAACTGATTTACTGTAAATTACTTAAAAATTTACTTTAAGCTTTGTTCAGACTGCCGGCTTTCTTCACTTATACCTTGATTATTTCTTGCCTATATTCTGGAAATTGAACTTCTCCATTTGAAATTCTGTTGGCATTTTGAGCCACTGTAGAATTTTTCTTTAACTTCCTTTTCTTTTCACCCCAAGGTGAATGGTTGGCTTATTGAAGTTCCATGTTGTTTTCCTTAGTTTCTATCTAGTTGATTTAGACTCAGTCGAAGTTTGTAAAAATTGTATGCTGCGCTTAGTAGGATCAGATAATTAAAAAAATTTTTTTATGTTGACATAGTTTTCTCTGTCTCCCCCGCCCCCCTACTTTGTTGCCAAATGATACTTTGCAGTATTAGAGCAAGTAATTATAAATGAATTCTGGTATGTATACTTCCATATTTTAAAATCCACATATATTTCTAGTTCATGTTACCTTTCTTTACAAAAATGCTGAGTTTAAGGAAAACTGGTTGCTAGCTGGAAAATAAAAGTCCTTTTTCAAATGATTCTGTGATTCACAGTATGAACTGGAGTTTTATTGTTTTATATTAGAGCTAAATATAAAAGGACGACTGACATACTCTTGATGTGAAGCTTTTCCTTATGAAAATGGTTTCAAGTCACAAGATTTTCTGTGAAAGTTACATTTTTATTATGTGAAGTAAATTTAAATATTTTTAGTTACAATTGAATTACTAAGGAAAACCCTACTTGATAGACATATTTGTATTAGAACTTTAGTCTTTGTGTACCTTTTGCATAATAGGCTTTGATTATTACTGTATTAGTGCATGGTTGAGTCTAAAAGATTAATAGAGTTGGAAATCTTAGAACCTCTTTTACAAAATAGAGTTTTGCTAATTGTGAGTGAATTGGCACCAAATTTTACGGTTCCTTTATTTTCAAACTCTGATATTTATAGCCCTGAGCTTCTTTGCACGTCACTGGTTTTGTCTTTTTGTGTTAAAAGTAACCTTAGGTTTTTTGCATGTTATAGTGTAGCCACAAATGTGTTTTATCTAATGACTTCTGTTAAAATAAATGATAAAGGTATAACTTTTATACTGGAATGATAATTTACAATTAACTTGCTCTACCATTGAATACAAAGATTAGAATTTTAATGACATTTTCTTACGCATTTAAGCAGTGCTGATTTGATTTAATCTCAATATTAAATTTAACATTCTTTATTGTCCCTTATAATTTTACTGTAGGAAACTGAGCATTCAGTTTAGTTCAGGTATATTTAATGCAGTTCAAGTATATTTAAGACTGAAGTCTTTGAAAGCTGTTATGTAATGATATCCATATTTTGTTTGATTTGTCATTAGTGGTCAATCCTAGATGTATTTTTAAGTGGGAGCAAAACTGTGTGTGTGCGTGTGTGTGTGTGTGTGTGTGTGTCCGTTCACAGCAGCAGAGTTCTGAAACAGGAAACCAGTCTTATCATGTTCATGCAGAAACCTCCGAAGAAGGTAATTGTTTGGTATCTCGTTAAAACCAGTTAGTTGGGTAACTTAAATTTTTAAATGTTCACAGATGTAAGATACCTTATTTCATAATAAACTACTTTGAAGAAAAGTTTATTAGATTATTTCAGGGAGCTAATATTTCCCTCAACTAAGTACACTAAGTAAATTACAATTTGGAGTTTAGATTTTGCTAGCATTACTAGAGACTTGTTAAGCTATTTTTTCCATGTTTTAATTTGCATAAATGAAACAATTAAAATATATATTTAGTTGAGTTTAATTAGTACTTAATATTAACTTCATTATCATGGACAGATATGTTTAAAAAATAAGTATGTTTGGCTTTAAATGCTTTTCCAATAATTCTTAAATTTAAATAGTTTTTTAAAGAAAATTTCTCTTTCACATGTTAGTGGAAGTTATCTTCTATCAGTATACACATATACATATGAGCACATGTCAGTGTACATGTGCATGTAGTTGTGATCAGTGTTTCATTTTGTTCTGTGGTCCAGTTTTTCATATTATTTTTCTGTGTCAATTGGTGCTTGTCCCTTTAAAAACTATCTAGGTAATAGGCTATCAGACTGAATACCATTGTTTGCTTATGGCATCATTGTTAGGGCTTCTATTTTTTTTCTTTTTAAGTAGCAGTATATGAATATCTTTGCATAGTCGTTGTTTATTGGAGTGTATTACTAGAGCAGTGTTACTAGATTCAAAGGTGCAGCAGTTTCACAGCTCCTTGATTAGAGACTAGATTTCTTGCCTAGGTGCTGCTAGGAAGATGAATTGTTAGCAGTTATTAATGTTATCTTTGAAGAGTGAGATGTTCCATTTTAGGAAGTGAGATGTATAATTACATTTTAAGCAGAATTGTGGGTATACTTTTTAGTCACGAAAAGTTCTTACAGCTTCAAAAAGCGATAAAGACGTGGATTTAGAAATATTTAGAGAAGTAAAAAAACAGCGTTCATAGATTATTGGGCAGTTAATTTTTCGTTTTGGTTTAGCACTTTAGTAGATGACTAAAAAATTAAAAGGAACCTTTTATACAAAAAATTACATTAAAGTAAATATGAGTTCATGACTATACTAGAGTTCCATGTATAACTTTTAAAATAAAAATACCACATTGAATTGTCTTATAGCTTAGACATTTAAGCGACATTTCTAATTCATACTGCCATTCACTGAGTTGATTCTGAGTAGTAGTGTCTGTACCTAGCTAAGGCTATAAATCTGGGTTGGTTTGAACTGCCACCCTTGTTAGCAGTCCAATACTTATAAGGCAGTGCCACCGGGGCTCCTGTCTTAGTTTCATACAATCTGTAAAATAATGATGCCTGTCTTATAATGTAGCATGTCCTGCAGTTTTGTAGATTACAAGATCTTTTAAGATACTTGATTCTTGAAACAACCCCTAGAATAGTGACAGCAAGTGGTATTGGCATGATTTTACAGAAAAGAAACTATTTGAGGCTCAGATCAGTTAACGTAGCAGAAGTTATAAGATTTTTAGTTTCAAAACTGGGTGTGGAATATTGGTTTCTGTATTCTATGAGGAAATGCATCAAGTGTTTATAGGGTTTAGTCCATAGTTAGTATTTTTAATTTCCTTTTAATTCTACGGTGCTAGCTTTTCCTTCTTCATCCTTACAGCCACTTGTGTGTGTGTGTGTGTGTGTGTGTGTGTGTATTCTTCCCCTTAATACAGGTGTCCTCAAACTACGGCCTGCGGGCCACATGCGCTCCACCGAGGACATTTATCCGGCCTGCCCGGTGTTTTTGCCCTGTTATGTGCAGTGTGCATAGGAATTTGTTCATAGTTTCTTTTTAAACTAGAGTCCGGCCCTCCAACGGGTCTGAGGGACAGTAAACTGGCCCTCTGTTTATAAAGTTTGATTACCCCTTGCCTTAATATTTCTGTAGTTCAAGATTTTCCACCTCTGTACCCACACCCATTTGCCTCCTTTTTTTTGGGCTGCATCGATTGTGTGTTAATGATTGTATATGTTTTTTATTTTAGGGTAAATTGTTTCTAAATAATGAAAATTAAAGCTTTATGAACTGGACAATTGAAGGAAATTTTGTTTTATATTTTCCTCCAGAGAAAATCAGATTTAGAAATCAGCCCATCATCACTATCCAGTATAATTAAGGAAAGATTAAAATCTAGTAAAAAATAGCAAATCTTTCATTAAATGAGAAACTATGGAAGGCCGTGTAAGTGGCTGGAACTTAAAAACATGCTTTTAGTAGAAAAGTTGACAATATGTATATAACTGTGACATACTTGGAAAGTATATTTTAAATATAAAATTAAATTTTGATGAAAGAAATATAAACTTGGTATAGTTATGAATCAATGGCTGAATTTATTTTTCCCTTCAAATGAGCCTTTGCTTTCCTTTTGGTTTAAAGCACTGCCAGGAAGGAAAAAAAGCTCCAGAAATTCTTGGGAAATAAAGTTAAGTGAAGTCCTGGTATTTGCTAACTTGCTTTCGATTCCTGTTGTCTCTGGGTTGTTAACCGTCTGACTGTAGTCATTCCTTTGTATACTTAACACTGCATTTTTGTGTATGAGTAGTTTAGGGATAAACATACCTGAATGTTTATTGTATTGAACCTTACAAAGATATGCATATTATATAAAGGAGGCTGATTGGCACAGTGGTTAAAATGGTTAAAGTGCTTGCCTACCAACTGAGAAGTTAGTGTTTTGAACTTACCAGCCAAATCCTCGGGAGAAAGATGTGGCATTTTGCTTTTGTAAAAATTTTAGAGCATTGGAAATTTTATTAGGGCAGCTCTGCTCTGCCCAATAGGGGTGCTATGAGTCAGAATAGACTTGCTGGCAATAAGTTTGGGGTTTTGTTGTTTTGTTTATACTGTATTTAAAAATCATGGTCAATAAGCTCCATTAATTTAGGCTAAAATAAAAATTTGAGGTGAGGAAGACATATTGTTTAGTTTTCCAGAAGATGTTTTGTTGAGACTTGGAACATGTTATTTAGTGTTTTAAGTTATGACTGGATGCTTTGATTAAGCAATAAAATTTATTTATCTCATAAAGTAGCCATGTTGTTTTAAAGATCTACCTTATCAGCTGTCTTCTACATTAAATTGGCTTTGCTAGATAGACTATAGAAATTAGTTAACATTGTTTTCTTTTGGATATGATAAGAGTAGTGCTAAGAAATGTGGAATAGGGAACCAGTGGAGAGGCATGAGGCGCCGGCCCCAGTTCCAAGTACTACGTGGATACCTGCCCTTCCCCCCAGGAGAATTTATTCAGAGGATAGCACTGAATCTGCAGCTCCTGGAGAGGGACTTATCTGATTGGAGCACACGGCATATGATGACGGGGGAGGAGGAGAGAGTGGAGCACATCCTGGCCCACCAGGTCTTGAGGACGATGCTCCCGCTCAGAGCAGCCAGCCAGTCCACAGAGAGGACCACATGGCCGGCCCTCTATGAGACACGACATCCCTCACTGACCGATAGCCCTACAGGGGACAACACCGGAGACACAGTGTGGGAATTACTCCCATTTTGATTCCACCACAACGAGGCAAAACAGTAAGGGGTGCAACAGAACAGCAAGGAAACTGAGCTGTGAGGTCCCTAGGGAATGCCAAAATGGACTTTGGGGCCAGGGCTTGGTGCCCCAACAGACTGGACTGGAAAACACTCCTAAAGGCCAACAAACAAACAGTCCTTGAACTAACTACAAAAAAAGAGAAAAGTTTCTTTTAACACCTGGATCAAGATTTGATTGTTTATATATAATGATGAAACTAGTCAGTATCTAATTGTATGTGTAAATTATATCTCAGTTGAAAAATAAAAATCTGAACTCAAATGTGACCCACTCCACCCCACTTTGCTTCCATCACTTTTGAATGGCAGTAACCCTTCAGTGCAGAGTAGAACTGCTCCCTAGAGTCTTGGCACTGTAAGTGTTTCAGGGAACAGAAAACCTGATCTTTTCTTCCTGGGACTAGTTTTTGAGTTCACACTGCTGACTCTGTGGTTGTCAGTCCAACTTGCTAAGAACAAACCACACCCCTGGGCTCCTTGCACAGATGGGCAGATCGTCCACGGGTCTTAGACCTCATGGAGTTGCTGTGACCACCTAGCCCAGGCAAGAAGGAAAAGTGCCTTGTATGCATTTCTTCCACCTCTTTCTCTCTTTTTAATTGTCTTTCCTTATTGCAGCTATAGTTGCCACTAATCTTGGAAAGAAGTGGTGTTTTTTGTTTTGGGGATATTTTACGCTAGGCTGTACGTTAAAATAAATTCTTAAAAGGACAAATTAATATTGTAAATAATGTATAGTTAGAGCTTCTTATACACTGGAGTTCTCTAGAAGGATTGGGTTTATTAGTTCTGGTGGGCTCTGACGGCAGAGGGCTGTACCATTTGTTCAATTATTGAAAAACAACTGTGTTCCAGGCATCAGTCGTACATTAACTAGTTTAATCTTTTTAATAACCCCATGTGAGCGGAGATTTTATTAACCCTAGGAAGCTAAAGCACAAGTAGAATTTGATAGCTTGTCCAAGGTCATCCAGTAAGGGATGCTGGGTAACTTCACTATAGATTGGTACCTAACCATTATGCAGCACTGCCTGTAAAACTCAATACGGGTAGTTGCCAAGTTGGCGCTTGATATCTTTAAATCATTAAATCTCACTTTATTATTAAATGCTTGTTTAGATTAATAGCCGGTTTGTGAAAGTTAAAATTTGTGTGTCTGTGAGAAATCTTTCATCTTTTTTCTTTTTCTTAAGTGCCTCACTTAATCTTACATGCTTTAAATTACCTAAAAATATTTATCAGAAAAAATTATCAGAATTGTAATATGGAAAAACAAATGGTGGATTTGAAAGATTTTGTCTCTTAATATAACTTAAGTTTCTAATAATTTATTTGCTTACATCTCTAACTTCAATAATTAAAGTATGTATTGGTATAATTCTTGGCATAAGAACTGTTTGATTTAAAATTCAGTACTGAGATCACTGACATAGCAGTTTTGGAAGTTCCAGTAGATTTTTGTGTTCATCTCTTGATATTTTAACGCTTGAGTTACTTTTACTTGAGCCTTTTTCTATGGAGAATTTATTATTAATATGGAAATAAATCAGTATTCTCTTGTGAGATAGCATGCTGTGAAAAACTTGGGCTTTGAAATCATACTCGGGAATGAATCATAGCAATGTTTATTGACTTTAGTAGCTTGGTCAAATTACTCAGTCATTTTGACCCTCAGTTTCTTTATAAAATGGCAATTGCCTCATGTGATTGTTAGAATTAAACGAGAAAGAATTTGTTCCAGAGACACTAGCTTTATATACCTTTTAAATATATGATGGTGCCAAGGTGCTGGGTAAAATCTCAAACTGATTGGGAAGGGGAGAATCTGAGGGAAGTGGAGCTTTAAAATGATTGTATTCCTTGGTAGGAACTGAGCCATTGATTGTTGCTATTTATCAGGATCCCATAGGTCCTAATTAAGTTGAAATCTAACATGGCTTTCCTAGAAATGAACCCAATCCCCCACCAGTCCCAGACTCCATATAGGTTTTTATATGAGTAGCATTGACTGCCTCCCCCACCCCCTTCCTTAATGCCTTATGTATGTCTGTAGTAGCCTGTGTCCTGCTTGGAATGTTCTGACTGCTCTTGCTTCTGCCTCTGCTGTTGATGTCTGCTTAACATCTCAAAGAATCATCTATAACATGCTACCACCTCTGAAGTTTTTTCTGTGCCCACATAGAATGTATTACATCTTGAATGTAATAGAGTATTTGGCAGAGTTACAGATCTGTGTTTCTTTCTAGGGAACTTGAAGATTTTTTTTTTTGAAGACAGTGTTCTATACTTTCTTAGCCTTTATGGCTCAGTGTCTCTTGCACAGAATGACCAATATTTAGAATAATTAAGTGAATGAAGGAGTGTGTGTGTAAAAAGCAACCGGTTGTATTGAGTCAAGTTGCAGTGACTCATGTGGGTCAGTAGAATTATGCCCTATATAAATTTTTCCCCCCAGTTCACTCTTATTTTACAAATAATTGTAGGCAGAGAACTTATGGGCCCATGCCCCTTTATAACGTCTATCTTTTATGACAATCACTTCCACAACTTGAAATTATTATTATTTTCTTTACATTCGAAAGTCTTAAAGAATCCACAGCAGTTGTTCCCCTTCTGTTTTCCAGAAAGCACTTTTTGGGAGGTATTTTTATCCTGGATTCTTTTTCCTTTCTTTTCAGAAGCAAACGGTGGTTTTGTATCTTGTGTGTTTTTCTTTTTCTTCAGACAGCTAAGAGGATTGGGACCACTGATTTTTCCCCCCATCCCCCCTTTTTTACGCTTTTTCCTCTTCTGCTCAGGCTCCTTTGGTAGCCCTGTTTGCTAGCCGTGTTTGGGTGCTTTGTCTCTCATGCTGGAGACCAGCTGACCTGCCTTAACTGCTTTAACAAAGGAAACTGTTTTAGGAGAAAGTTTGTCCAGGACCATCGAGTTCTAACAAACAGGAGAGGAATTCTAGGCCTTTTATTGAATTTTCACAAATTCTAATCCTGTGTTGTCACAAAATAATGATGAGGTTTTCCCTCCACCGACCATGGAAAAGTGGGCATTCAGGTCCACTCACTGCATTCTTGAAATGGGAACAATGTCGAACTTGGCATTTTTGTGCAATCAGTTTTGTCCCCTATAATTCCTTTCCCAGCATTTCTAACTCCTTTAACACACCAATTTACTACCTTCACAGTACCTTCTGTACTTTGACCTCTTCTCCAGGCATTTCACAACTCCATTCTTCTGGTTAAGAGTTCCCACCACAGGATTGCCATGTATTTGTCATTAAAAGCAGTCCTTTGTCTCAGGTCTGAATTATTATGACTGGGCGGAAGTGTTGTCTTTACCTTTATCCTTGCGGCTTCCTATTCTTACTAGGTTAGGTTCTTTCTTAATTGTTCCCACACTTAATGAAGTTGGAGTGCATCAAACCTGCCTTCTCTGGGGCAGGGAACTTTGCAACTATCCAATAGTTTTCAGTGGCTGAATTTTTAGAAGTAGATTGTCAGGGTTGTCTTCCAAGGTCTTCTGGTTGGACTGGAAACTCTAACCTTTTGATTAGTATGTTTAGCTGTTTGTTACACTCCATCTATCCATGCATAGTAAGATGTTGAATTTGTATTAATAAGCCCTTGAAATCTTTGCTGATTAGTATTCATATCCTGTAACGATACATATGAATCTTGTGCTGGTTAAAGTGACCACATTTAATGGGGCTCTTATACTTAGGGTATAAAGGTGGTAGGACTAAATGAGAAAGTATTTGGTCCACAGACACTAGCTTTCTATACCTTTTTAACTTACGCTGATGCCAAGGTGCTGGGTAAAATCTCAGACGGTGATCGAGAAGGGAAGAATCTGAGGGAAGTGGAGCCTTTCAGATTCCTAGAATGAAAAATCTGGCATTCTCCGCCATTAATAGTTTTGCTTAAGTTAGTTTGTTAGTAGTCATCACAAGTACTTTAATAAAATGTGATTCGCTGGTGTCCTGCTCAGAAAAACTTGGATGATTTTATTTTACATTTTTGACCAAAACTTGTAACTTCCTTGGCTAGGAATTCCACATCAGTGGTAGCTATTTTGGTTTCTCTGCCTAATGGCAGTGGGTTTGGTTTGGTTTTGGTTACTGCTGTTGGTTGGTGTGCATTAGGTTTTCCTGTTGGTTACTTCCTATTTTCCTTCATTTATGCTTTAAGGTAGGGTTAAAAAAGAATATATCCTCTCAGGAATTGCTCCAGTTATAGACTTGGCTTGAACCTCTACAGTCTCCTGCTCTCCCTCCCCTCTTGACTGGACATAACAACCCTAAATATTTTTAGGCGGAGCTGCTTCCTTAAGTGAAATTGTGTGAACATTAATATTTTTTATTTTTAAAATTATAAATCTAATCATTCCTTTGGTGTCATTTCCACATAAGAACCTTTTGAAGTTGGGAGTGATTTTGTGTGTTCTTAAAATGACAAAAATTGTTCTTGGTTCACCATAAATGCTATTCTAAACCTTAGGTGTTATTAATATTATTATACCTTTTGGGGGGCAGAAGTTAAATCATTTCTTTGAAACTACATACGGAGCTGGTTCTAAGTCATAGGACAAGGCAATATTTTGTCATGACCCTTTGTAAATAGACTTTGAGATAATTATAAAACATGTAATTTTAATAGAAACAGTGTCAAGTGCATTATAACAAAAATAGAAAATTCAAAATAAGCAAAAATGAGTAAAAAGAAGTATTCTTATTTAGGGGTTGTATTATTAGTCATGTAATATGCAGCCTTTTGATCTATATACTTTTAAAATCAAACAGTATAATACTGTACATAATTTTTTGAAACCAGCTTTTTCAGTTAGTAATATCTACTTTTCCATTTTGGTAATTTTTAATTTCTTTCATTATCCAGATCATATTAAGATTTTTGTAGTTACCTCAAAATTATCCTTTATAGCTGGTTTTCTGAAAATAACAAAAGCCAACATTGTATCCTATGCCAACAGGATATTTGGACCTTTTAAGTCTTTTTAAGCATTGGATTCCCTTTTTTCACTTGAGAATACTGTTGTTTTTAAGAGAGAGACGTGCATTGCCTATAGATTGCATAGCACCTTTTGAACTTAACCGGCTTATTGTATTTTTTGTATTGATTAAATTGGAAGTAATATAATGCCTTCTTGACTGACTTGGTGATGCTGACCTTGATCACAGAAATTGGGTGAGGACAGTCTTTTCTGCTCAACTGTATTTTATCCCCTTCACTAGAGAGTATTTTGTGCGGTGTTATTTTGGGCTCATTACGAAAGGATAGTTTCTCATCAACTACTCATCTAATGGCTTAGATACTTTGTTAATCTTTCCTAAAACTGTTACTACACTAGGGTTGATAAAAATGTGATTTTCCCAATTCTACCCTTCCTTTTGTGTTTACTTACTGGTGCTATTCTATAAAACGTTTTTCTGTTTGAAGTGAACCTGTTTGGTTACCCTGAAATAGTTGTAGTTCCTACATGAAAAGCAGGTTAAATCCTCACGCTTTCCTTTCACCATGTTCAAAGTCAAGAATTAGGGCCAGAGTTACAGTACTTAGAAGGTAATAAGTGAAAAGGATTTCTTGTTTTGATTTTGAGTCTTTTTCATTTGAGTATCATAGATTCAGGGAGTTTTTTTGGGGGGGGGGTCAGGGCTTTAAGATATACTTTTTTCTTTGTTTCCTTAGTGCTTGCACAGTCTTAACTTTAGTTATTGGGAGTTACAGAACTCATGGCCACTCCTTTGCCCTTTGGGCGTAGATCATTAATCTCTGGGAGACTCCTTGCTGTTTGGCACACAAAGATATCCCTGGTTCATTTTTACCTTCCCTGCCTAGGATTTCTCTAAGGAGTTTTAGTGTATTGTGTTATTAAGAGATGGAATTCTGGGTTCTAGGAGTGTTTATTTCTGCTACGGTGACATTGCTTGTAAGGTATTTCTGTAAAAGGACTTAGAAAATAGTAGATTTTTTATAGACACAAGTTCACATTTATGTTTTTAATTCATGTTAGAATGAGTGAAATGCTCCTTAATGCTAAAAATACTGAATCCTAAAATCATTAACTAGTAAAAACGACATTTGAGTAGATTCTGACCCATAGCAACCCCATTTGTGCTAGAGTGAAACTGTGCTTCATAGGATTGCCCTCCTTAAGCTAACGTTTTTGTTCTGTGGGTTTTTTGTTTGTAATTGTGGTGAAATTATATATAACAAAATATTCACAGATTCAATAAATTGTGCACATGTAATTCAATGACAGTGATTGTATTTTTAAAGTTGTGCTATCATTCTTGCTATCCTTTACCAAATCATTCCACCACCATTAACATGAATTCGATGTCCCTAATGTACAAGCTTTCCTTTACTCCTTCCTTCCCTCACCTAGTAACAAATCATCTTTGGTTTATTCCATATTTGTAATATCGTAGAGTATTTGCCCTTTTGTCACCGATTTGTTTTATTTAGCATGATGCTTTCGAGATAAATGTGCATCAAGATTCATTTCTGTATATTGTTGTATTCCATTGCATGTTTCTGTGAGTGCGTATCATTTTGTATATCCATTCATCTGTTGATGAGCAATTCTGTTGTGTCCATCTTCTGGCCATTAAGAAAAGTGCTGCAGTATACATTAGTGTACAGGTTTCCAAGGACTGATTTTGGGAAGAAACTATCTGAGATGCTTCTAAGCTAGTACTGAGTGTATTAATTGCAATAAGTACATAATAATCTTGTAGAGGCCCTAGGTGGTACATATGATTAACATATTTGAAAAATCCCACGCGGCATAGCTTTATTAAACTGATGCTGCCCATGGGATTACCATAAAAATCAATTTTATATCAACTAGTTAATTTACAGATTAATATTAACGTAGAGCACATCGTTTTTTGAAAATTGTATATAAAGTCTTTGTTATTAATTAGCTATTTTGGAATTGAAATGTTGAAATCAACTCAATATGAAGAAAGCAAAAAAGTAAAAGTTCTAAGGATAGGCAGGCACTGGATTAGGTGATTATGAATTATGTTGAGGATGAATAGGGAGAATTGTTGGAGCTTAAGGGGAGAAAAGAAATAACAGAAATGTGGATTTTTGGTGTCTTTTTAAATAGTTGGATATTTTGAGTATCAGAAGCTTTTTTTAAAAAAAATCATTTTATTGGGGGCTCATACAACTCTTAACACAATCCATACATACAGCAATTGTGTCAAGCACATTTGTACATTTGTTGCCGTCATCATCCTCAAAATATCTGCTCTCCACTTAAGCCCTTGGTATGAGCTCCTTATTTTCCCCCTCCCTTTTTGCTCCCCCTCATGAACCCTTGATAATTTATAAATTATTATTCTTTTGTCATGTCTTACACTGTCTGACATCTCCCTTCACCCACCTTTCTGTTGTCCATCCCCCAGGGAGGAGGTTATATGTAGATCCTTCTAATTGGTTCTTACTTTCTACCCCACCTTCTCTCCCTACTCCATTATTGTCACTCTCACCACTGGTCCTCAAGGGATCATCTGTCCTGGATTCCCTGTGTTTCTAGTTCCTATCTGTATCAGTGTACATCCTCTGGTCTAGCCGGATTTGTAAGGTAGAATTGGGATCGTGACAGTTGGGGGAGTAGGGGAAGCATTTAGGAACTAGAGGAAAGTTGTATGTTTCATTGTTGCTACACTGCACGCTGACTGGCTCATCTCCTCCCCGTGACCCTTCTGTAAGGGGCTGTCCTGTTACCTACAGATGGGCTTTTTAAAAAATTGTGGTGAAATATATATGCCAAAATATTTGCCATTTCATTCATTTTCACATGTGTAATGTAGTGACATTTACATTCACCCTGTGGAATAACACTGTCCATTCCTCATATTTTCCCCCATCTTGAACAAAAATGGTTACAGACTGTAAGCAACATACCCCTCTTTTGCCCCATTATCCTCGTCTCTCGATCTCAGGTAATCACTTATAGATGTTGTTCTCTCTGCATTTGCCATTTCTGGATATTTCATATAATTTGGATCAGACAGCAATTGTCGTTTTGTGTTTGATGTAAATTTTACTCAGTCTGACATATTTGGAGTTCATGCATGTCAAAGTGTATGCCCGAATTAGGCTGAGCAAAGTGCAGCGTTCCTGGTAGTTGATCATCTAGCAACTCACTCTGTGTTAGTGCACCAGTGGCATCTCTTGGGAAGCTTCTCTCTGGTGACGGAATTTTTTTCATAAAAGCAGTTTTGTTTGAACCTCTTTTTTTTTTTTTGTGATGGCCAAATTTAAGAGAACATGGTGTGGCTGTGAAATTTTGTTTCCTGCTTTAGGGAAAAATGGCAAAGAGACTGTTGTGATGTTGAACACAGTGGAAAAGGACAGTGCTATGGGAAAACCCAAGTGTATTAGTAGTTTTCTCATTAAAAAAAAGATGAAATGTTGGTGGATGACAAACCTCAGTCAGTTTCCCGAATGGATGAAAATGTTGACTCCTAGTACATATTGAAGTTCATTCTACCAGGTCAGACTGTTCATCAAGCTTTCTATTTAGAGGTTCTGAAAAGATTGCATAACAACGTGCAACAAAAAAGGCCTGATTTGTGTCAGATGGGGGACTGATTTTGCCACTACAAAAGTGTACCTGCTGCTTACGACGCAGCGATCTCAGGGCCAATTTTTTGGGGGAAAACCAGCATGCCTCTCTTGCCCCATGCACCTTACTCACCTGACCTTCGCTCCTTGCGACTTCTTTTTGTTTCCACCAATGAAGAGGGACATGAAAGGACAGCAATTTGAGGACGTAGAAGAGGTGAAGAGATAAACTAGGGAAGTGCTGTCAGCCATCCAGATGAGTTTGAAGAAAAAAATATTTCCAAGAATGGAATCGCAGATTTGACAAATGTATTAAGTGCAATGGAGAGTACGTTGAAAGTGATAAGGTTGTTTTGTAAAATCGCTTAAATACACAACTTTGGGGGGTGATGCATAGCTCTAGGACTGACCTTGGGGGTCATAAGGTAGTTCTGTGTTTAATTTACTGTGATGCTGACAAATGGCGCCACATCCTTGCCAGCACTTGCTTTTCTAATAGTCATCCTAGTAGCAATGAAGTGGTTTCCTCGAAGTGGTTTAGATTTGCATTTTCTAGATAACTATAATGTTGACCAGCATTTCATGTGCTTATTGGTCATTTGTTTACTTGTGTGTGTGTGATTTAAAGGCTTGTTATTATGCCATCTATAGTGTGTAATACAGGAACCCTGGTGGCATCGTGGTGATGTGTGTGTTGGGCTACTGCTATGAGGGAGAAAGACAAGGTGTTTACTCCTGTAAACCATTACAGTCTTGGAAACCCACATGGACAGTTCTACCTGTCCTATGGGGTCACTGTGAGCCAGAATTGACTAAATGGCAGTGAGCTTGGTTTTTATGTATTCTATAATGTCAGTGAATGTAATGTAATTTATTGCCTCAGTTTAGTGTCATCAAGTCATGCATGAGGACTGTCCTCATTGCCTTTTTCAAACTTATTTTCTGATGTTGCTAGTTGCCCTCCAGTTGATCTTGTTTGTTTGGTTTACTCGTACTTAACACTGTGGCACTGGCACTGCCCCCAAAGGGTTTTCTAGGCTGTAATCTTTATGGGAGCAGATCGCGATTGTTCCATAAGAGGGCTAGAACCACGAAGCGTTTGGTTAGCAAGCACTTTTCTCCTGGGCTCCTCACTTAGATGAAGACAGAGTTCCAGAAAGCTTAAGTGACTCGTCTTTAAGTTATCTCTTAAATCTGACCCCCTGACTCATTGTACCTGCTTTTTCTACTCAGTCATACCTTTTTTAACCATGACAAATTGAGGTTATAAAATTAAGGCTTTTAAGGCATAAGCGGATTTTTTTGCCCTAAAATATTTAATTCTCTGATTTACAAAGTCTGTGGCTAATTTTTTCTTATATATATTCCTAAATGTTATAACTAAGGCTACCTTTTTTTTTTAACCTTTTGTCCTACATAAATGTTTTAATGCACTAGGGAGAGGAACTTGAAGTATTTTTGATTTATTCATGAGTTTTTCTTAATTACACATGCTGGTCTATAAATAAGTACATTTGATGTTTATTAGGGTAGTGATTGTGTGGCAAACTTGCTTTTTATAACCAAATAATGTTTTAAGATATGTGTATTTCATTTGCATTTTTGCATATCTCAGCTCTTTCCTTAACTCAGCTACTCAGATATTTATCCAAACATTATTGCTATGGGGTTTCCTGCAGAAAGACTTGAAGGCGTATACAGGAACAACATTGATGATGTAGTAAGGTAAGAACTCTTGATTTTCTTTTTCAAATATTGATGTATTTAATACAACTATGCTGTATTTTCACTTATAAATGATTTTTAATGCACATAAGAAGATACATTTTTAGTGTGAATGTAATTTTATCGTGGTGTTCCAGAACTCCCAGTGTTTTGTTTTGATTTTGTACCAGTGGACATCAATGGGTTTCCCATTTGGTCAGAATTGACCTTAGATGCAATCAGAGACTTCCTTGGTATTTTAGAGAGTTCATAAAATGCCTCTCACCAGGGTAATGCCTGGATTTCAGTACAGTACAATTTTCTCCTTCTTTCAGATTGAGGATTAGCATTCAAATCCTTGAGTGGATTTACACATGTAAACAACGGTATAAATGATGTGCTTCTGGTTTCACATTGCATATGAAAGTTGTATTTATACTATACCACAGTCTGTAAAACTATGCAACAAATAGCATTGTGAAAAAAGTTTGGGAAAATTACTAAAATGTGACACAGAGACAAAATGAGCACATACTATTAGAAAAATGTTGCCAATAGACTTGCTCAGTGGAGTTGTACAATCTTCACCACAGTGAATTTCAGAAAATTTTCTTCTTTACTCATTGTTGTTAGCTCTCCATCCCCCGCCCCGCCCCGTCTCCCCTGCCATACCCTAGGTAATTATTAATCTAGTTACTGTCTATAGATTTACCTGCATGGATTTTGAAAGGGATATGAGTGTCCTAAATAGAGGAAAAATGTTCTGATTACTATAAAGGTATCCGAGTGGTAAATTCATTTGGTTTTACTTTGATGTCTTCTGAATGTAAATTACTCTGTGGTGTGAATGACTCACTTGGTTGACTGCTCATTTTTTAGGTTGCTAGTAAAAATCTAGTATGTATGCCTTTATAAATTTAGATGATCAGACCTCTGATAGTAATTTCACCTAGAAAATATGATGCTGGGAATAATTTTGTTAGCTCATCTTTGTATTGTAACCTGCTGCGTGCCTCACACATTCAGTTTGTAATCAGTCACAAGGATGAAATTTATCATGTGTAGTTGATCCTGTCAAGTTTTATTACCTTTCATAGTTACTGTTCTAAAAGATTTTTGTCTGGACTTTTATTCAACCCAATGGCGTTTTATTTTAGACAACTTATCTCAGCATCGCAGTAAGTTCAAAAAGCATATTTGCTAGTAAATGTGTTATTGTATTTGTGATTCATCAGTTGAATATAATGGTTATGATCTATTTATGGTTTTTTTTAATATTAAGTAAGTAGCCAATAAGGTTTTAGCAGCTTTTGTTGTCTTCCTCCTCTTTCATGAGAGGGAGGAAATGCACCTGATTAAAAAGGGGGAAGATAAGTAATTTTCCCCCCTAGGAAAATGAAAATGCTTAATTTCTAAGTAATTTTCCTGTGTAAGACAACTGCTATCACTAATACCTAAATGAGTACTTCCTGTTGATTTATCCACACTACACTGGGCATAGTAGTAATCTTCAGTAGTGATTTCTTATTTGGTTTAAAGGTAACAATATCTCAGTGAAAAATGTGTTTTTTTATATCTTCTCTAAACAAAGCTATTTTCAACTGGATTTTTATCCAGCCTCTCTACTGGTTTCTCCAAAGAGTATTAAAAGAATTATTTTCGCTTAATCCAATCCTATATCTTTTGTGCCTCATCCCCCCAAATGAACAAACACACAGGAAAAACAGGAATTTTTTTTGGCAAAGTTTAGACTTTATTGTTGCACTGCACCATCGATTTGAGTAAAATACACTCAAATTGCAGATAACCTTCATGATTAAATTATTCAGAGTTGGGTATGTGTTTTAGGGATATGGTTTGTTATGGTAACATATAATTTTATAATAGTGGTTCTTGAAGTACTTTGGTGAAAAATAATTAGTTTCTCTTGAGGTTACAGAAATCTGAGGGGTGCAGTGGGTTGAGCCAACGGACTGCTGGTCCACCAGCCAGAATCAGGGTGAAAGATGAGGCACTCTGCTTTTGTTTATATTTACAGCCCCGGAAACCCTACGGAGCAATTATTTTGCTCTGTAGGGTCACTATGCGTCAGAATCAACTCAACAGCCACTGTATTTTCAGTTCAAGAGCTTATCTTCTTTCTTCAAGTGCTATGCATCTTCTTTAAGAAGCTTCTGAAATATTCTTAAATCTTAGTTATATATATGTTGACTCTTTTTTTTCCAACCAACCATAATTGCATATTGGGTTTATCTTCCCAACATCATCATCGGCTAATGCCAAGAAAATAAATTTAAAATGGATCATTTTGAGGCAAGCTTAACATAATTTAGAGGAAAGAATATTAAATAAAATCTTCTCCCTTTTGAATGACTTGTGCCCCCATTCTCCCTTTTCCCTTCAATTCAGGTGAAATTCACCTAATGTAAAATTACCTACCGTATATACTCACATATAAGCCGAGGTGTTTCGGCACATTTTTAATGGAGTTTTTGTGGTAAAATTAGGTGCCTCGGCTGATATTTCGATCAGCTCATACTCGAGTATATATGGTATTTTCAAGTGTGAAACTTAGTGACATTTAGGGCATTGACAGTTTTGCACAGCTATCGTTTCTGTCAACGTCCAGAACATGTTCATCACCCTGGAAGGCCACTGTCTCCCCATTAAGCAAGTGCCTCTTCCATTTTGTTTGTTAGCATATATGATACCCATGATGAATTAGAGAGAGTTTTATTACCTACACTAAACTTTTAAAAATTATTAGTATTGTTGGGTGCCATCAGGTTGATTCTGACTCAGTAACATGTAACACTCTGTGACTGTGTAGCACCTGCCCCATAGGCTTTTCGAGGCAGTATTCTTTATGCGGACAAAATACTCCCTCTTTCTACCACAGAGCCACACAGGCGGGTTGGAAACACTAACCTTTTCATTCGCAGCTGATTTCTTAACCATTCTGCCACCAAGGGCTCCTTTCAATACTCGTGTACATCAGGACTCCTTTCAAAAATCTTGTAAGTCAGAAGACAAAACTGCAAACTCTTGAGCTAACCTAGACCACTGAGGTCTTTGTTTGGCTTAACACTGTGTTGTCTTTAAACAGTATTAAAATTGGGATTTATTGTTTGTGTGAAAATTAGGACCTCACAAAAAAAGCCATTGCTCCTTTTGAGAGGTTGGATTATTTGTCAGCACTGGTTCACAAGTCTGTGTCAGGTGTCTGGAGTTGTGCAGTGCCTAACCTTTGTATGTTGTGTTTTCTGGACTTCCTGACATTGAACAACAGATTATTAGTTGTCATTTCCCATCTTCTCCTACTGCTTTGTATAAGTTACTTGATTGACACTACACCTTACTGTGTACATTGCTGCTTTACTACGTCCCTTAGTTACTCGGCAGAGATCATAGAATGTTATATGTGACTTCTGTTATTTACAATATATTGTAGGATAATTGTGGGGCAAAGACGAGACTTTCTACTCTTGTAGGAGTTAATCTCAGAAACTCAGAGGTAGTCCTACTCTCTTCTGTAGTGCTGTTATGAGTCAGCATCGACTCAATGGAAGTGAGTTTTATAGGATAATTGTAGAGTTCAGTCTTCACCAAGAGTGATCCATGAAGGGAAAACATTTCTAAACTATCTGGTATAAATCTAAGCAGTCCACCAAAATTGGTACTTCTGGGTGAAGAAACCATCAAAAAGTATTGCCAGAAAATTTATTTGGAATTTAATGTCTAGATTGAAAAGACCTAACTAGTGCTAAGTACAATATATACAAACTCATATAAGGAATGCTGTTGTATTTCTCTCAGAGTATCATATACAAAGAAGATTTCATTTATGAAGGGTTAGGAATATGAGTGACATCTAACTTAGAATTGAAGGTAAAAGATGGTGGAACCATTAGAGAACACTTAAGGTAGGGTGCAATTTGAATTGAAATGGTGGTTCACGATGGCAAGTTATACCTCATGGGGTTGAAGGCTGTAGATTAATTTCTTTAGATAGAGCTCTGGTAAGGAATTGAGAGCAAAGAATTTATGCTTGCAAATATACTTATTTATTCTGCCAAATATACGTAGATAGATTTTCATACAGAATGACAATGACACATTTTAGCATGCTTGTATTTCTAAATAAAAATGACCCAGAAACAACCCCTAAAACAAAAAGATGGCTACATTCAACATAAATTTATTTGACTAACAAATAAAATCATCAAGTACAAGAATGGGGGTGGTGGTGTTTCTTTTGGATGCTCAAGAACTGAAAAATAAAAGATGTATTCTTTATACCATTACATAGAAGAAAGTAGAAAATGTTCCAAAGCCAAAGAAAGGAATAAACCAAGAAAACAAAGAAAAGGCCTTCAGTAACTAAAGGAAGTAGATCAAATGAGAGTGCCATGATGACAGCTCTATCATAGATTGAAAAGCAACTGGTTTAATTAGAGCAGGAGAGAGCCTGGGGGTGCGGATGGAGGTGACTGACACGTGGATGTTGAAGTATTGGGGGGTGAGGAGGAGATGCAATATATTTTTAGAGTAGTATACAAATTAAAAAAAATTGACATATTAATACTTAATTGATTTTAACCCATATTTTGACCGTGTTCCATCAGAGGGCTAAGAGAAGTGAAACATATGTCTAGGGGGAGTGGTAGTTTTGCAAGAAACAGGTAAGTAGCTGATAAAGATTCTAGAAACTATTATTTTAAAATTCCAGGGAAAATAGTCACAGAAATTGAGAGATGTTGTCTCTGAAAAGAAGAAGGAATAAGAGTTTAGATATGATTAGGGCTGAGGAATTTTTCATTATATTTGAAATATATAAAATCTTGAGAAAAACAATTTTGAAATCACTTGATGTCAGGTGCAGTTGTATTAGAAAGATTTGTATTCTAGTCTTTCCAAGTTTTTCCTGTTACCCCTGTGATCTTATCTGTATAATTTTTTAGGCTCCGCTTTTCCAAGTATTTCTGCAGGCAAGTTTTCTTTCCCATTTCCTTTTGGAAATGCTGTTCTCTTGCCTTTTCCCGCCTCTCCATTGTATCAGATTAATGAGGCAATGAGCCAACTGGGCACAAAATCTTTGGGAGGGGAGGAGGAAATGGGAGGAATAGCCATGGAGAATGTTTCTTTAAGTAATATCCACATCGAAGAACTTACCCTCCTTACCCACCAAAAAGTACTATAGTATTTTAAATAGATTTTTTTTATTCTCTAACCAGTCTCACTGCTACAGTGCCAGATAAGAAATGTGAAGTTTAAATATTGAAGTGCAGAGCCAGTCTAATTTTAACCCTTACCCCAATTAAAGATATATATGATATATTTATTTAAAGGTTATATCTACTGTGAATATAATTACTGTGAAAGAAAGGAACAAAAGTTGTTTGACTTTTTTGGATTTGACAACAAAAAGATATTCGTAAGCAGAAAGGAACTTCCTAGGCTTGGAAAATGGGCAGTAGCAATCAGCTAAAGGAGGCAACTTATAAGCGTCATCTGTGTTGAAGATTGAGGCTTTTACACTGTGCTGCTCCAGTTACTGCTCTCGGGACTCCCGCCCGGTATGCTGTTTCAGCTTTCACCTCTTTGTGGTCTCGGGCTGGCATGAATGAGGAGAAAAGGATGTCACCTCTTGAAAACCACCCCCAATGGAACATAACAGTAACCACAGCAAATGTTAACATCGCACCAGCCGGCGCGGTGACAGCCCCTTACAGTATAGCACTACACAAGGCAGTGTCCTTTTACCAAAGCACAATTCCACGCTTTGCTGCTACATTGCTGGGGGGGACAGACCACCACCAACCTTTAATAGTTGAGGGCAAACCATTTGTGACACTTACAAATTCTGAAGATGACAAATATCTCCTATAAGTAAATTCTCTGTACGTCAGTCTCTGTAGGCCTTCTTTCCATAGAAAGTTTCATGATAGTTTACCAAAAAAATGTTTTCCTCTTAAGCCTACTTAAAAACAAAATCCTAGAAACTCCAAATGGAACTTAATTCTCTGCATCTTGCTTTTCATCCTTTAATGTATCTGAGGGATCTTCCATGTTGGCATGAGATATACCAGGTTCTTCTACTGATTGCATTGACTTAATAATGAGTTGCATCGACTTGATTGCAGAGGGTATGGCTTGGTTTTGGTATAAAGAACATTTAGATGGCTTACAGGTTTTGTTTTTTCAGAGTGGGGGGTTGCAGGGTATGTACGCGAAACAGTCTTCTAATAAACAACTTCTTACATATATGATGGTTTTTATTTTAAGTATATATTGTTAAGGGAAAAATTTTCACCCCAGCAGTAGAATTGCAGGGTCTTACGGTAAACAATAACCATCATAAAAATTACTGTTTTATATTCTAAGTCTCATAACTTTGGCAAATTGATTATTATCATGTTTTGTCCAAAAATGTGCCATCATGTGATTTGATTGCATTTCTTGAATTGTGAAGCTAAGCACCTTTTTAAATGTTTATTGACCTTATATATTTTTGTCTTGAGCTTACTTGTTTGCTTTTCCTTAATGATTTTTGAAAAGAAAGACAACTAATTAGACTTGTTATTCAGAGGGTTTTTTAATGCTCTGCCTTTCTTGTCATGAATTTTAAAACTAAACTCAAATGAAACCATGTCAGAGGGAGAAAAAAGCTGGAGCGAGTCATCTGTTTTGAGTTATTGATCACGTTTGTATATGCTCTATGATTATATATGATCACTGAATATCAAAAATTATCCTGCTGATAATTTGTTTAATTTACCCTTTGCTAAGAAGTTAACTCTTATTTACATTAACAAAAAGGTTTTTATTCCAGGGAAGATATCAGAAGGACATTCTCTTAGATGGAGAATTTAGAAATGAAAAGAAAATTGGGGCATTCCTGTCTCTTTTGACCCCTCTCCCCTTTTACTCCCCCTGCCTTAGTATATTCAGCTGCCTTTTCTGTGGAGTTCTAACTTCCTATTGGTCTTTTTCCCAAACTCTGACCCCACCCCCGCTAACGGCGGCTACCTTTACCTTTATTGCATTCCTTTTTATACGTTACTCTTTTATATTAATCTGTCATTATTTTCCTGTATATCTGGCTTTTATGCATCTTAATTCTGAACTATATGGATTTACTCTGTACATCTATGTTGGTCTTCTTTTTTTTCCCGTGTTGGTATTCTAAGATAAATTTTGTTTTTCTTCCTTTGTCTTTTTAAAAATTATCATTTGTAATTGTTTATATAGCATTTTTGTTTTTAAAAGCCTTTTTAATAGTCTTTCTTTTTCAAATTTTGAGTTATGAATTCATAGCCTGTTATTTAAATGAAGCTTTTGAAATTCATTTTACTGATCTTTATCATATCTAACTGTGCCAGTATTTCCTTCCTTGTCTGACGTGAACTCTAAAATTATATGAACACTTTCTCCCTGTTTCCTGGCATTTCCAATCAAATTTGTTTCTCATTTTTTGGTTAGAAATATATCTAGCATTGTGCTTCCTGGTTTATTAGTCTGCTAATAAAGTAAAAATAACCTAGCATTTCAGGAATTGGTAAGAAAATGGCATGTAGTTGAAAAAATATATTTTTGTACATGTATTGAGAGTTTTGAAATCTCCAACTATTACTATATATTTCCTCTGTTGTGTTTCTGCATGATGAGTGGGAGGCATGTGTATTGTGTGTTCCCGTGGGCTTTTCTTAAGTACACATCTTCTAGACCTGTGCTATCCAGTATGGAATCTACTAGCTAGCCAAATGTAACTATTTGAGATTAAATTTAAATTAATATAGTAACTTTAAAATAAAATTATTGTTGTACTTCTGAATTTCAGATGCTCAGTAGCCACCACATGTGACTCACTAATGGCTACTGTAGTGGGCAGTAGAAACGAAACATTTTTACCATTGTAGGAAGTTTTAGTGTTTCAATGCTCTTCGAGACAGTTTTTTCAAACAAAAGTTCTAATTCCTGAAGGTGCTGTAATTTTCTTATTGCCGACTTCTGGTATTAATCAAAATTAACTTGAGATTTTTTTTGAGGGAGATTATATTTTGTAAGTTAATATTCATAAGTTAGCAGCAAGTCCTTAAAAATTAACTTTATGATATATTCTTTATGTACAGGACCATATATTCATATTAGGGGTATATTGGAATAATTTTGACAGATGTGCATGACTGTAATCAGGATTTAGGTTTTTTGCATTACCAAAGAATATTTGCTCATGTTTTTTTGTAATCTGCCCCTAATGCTGGTTGGCAAGGATGTAGAAGAGCGGAAACTCTTCTTGCATGTGGGTGAAAGCATAAATTTCTCCTTGGAGAAACAGACAGTTTTTAAAAATCATTTTATTGGGGGCTCATACAACTCTTATCACAATCCATCCATCCATTGTGTCAAGCACACCTGTACATATGTTGTCATCATCATTTTCAAAACATTTGCTTTCTACTTGAGCCCTTGGTATCATTTTTCTCCACTCTCCCCCTTTTCCCATGAACCCTTGATAATTTATAAATTATTATTTTGTCATATCTTACACTACCCTACGTCTCCCTTCACCCACTTCTCTGCTGTCCGCCCTCCAGGTAGGAGGTTATATGTAGATCTTTGTAATCTGTTCCCTCTTTCTCCCTCACCTTCACTCCACCTTCCCGGTATGCCACTCTCACCACTGGTCCTGAGGGGTTCATCTGTCCTGGATATCCTGTGTTTCCAGTTCCTATCTGTGCCAGTGCACATCCTCCGGTCTAGCCATATTTGTAAGGTAGAATTGGGATCATGACAGTGGGGGTAGGAAACATTCAAGAACTAGAGGAAAGTTCCATGTTTCATCATTACTACACTGCACCTTTACTGGCTCGTTTATTCCCTGTAGCCCTTCTGCAAGGGGATGTCCAATTTCCCACAGATGGGTCCTGGTTCCCATTCCGCACACCCCCCTCATTCACAATGCTATGATTCTTTTTTGGTCTTTGATTCCTGATACCCGATCCCTTCGACGCCTTGTGACCTCACAGGCTGGCGTGCTTCTTCCATGTTTGTTTGTTGTTTCTGAGCTAGATGACCACCTGTTTATCTTCAAGCCTTTAAGACCCCAGATGCTATATCTTTTGATAGCCCGGCATCATCAGCTTTCTTCACCACATTTGCTTGTGCAACTTTTTGTCTTCAGTGATCGTGCCAGGAAGGTGAGCATCTCAGGCTGCCGAATTGTTAGAACAAAGTGTTCTTGTTTTGAGGGAGTACTTGAACAGGGGCCCATTGTCCATCTGTTTCCTTAATACGAAAACCTCTGAATATATGTACATAAATCTATTTCCCCCTCATCGTATATAAATATTTTTACATCTATATATGCCTGTAATTTAGATCTCTATAAGTGCCCTTTGCCTCCTAGTCCTTTCCTCTATTTGTTTGTACTTTGCTCTTGTCCTACTATCATGTTCAGCCTTCATTTGGGTTTTAGGAATTCCTCTCAGTTACATTGCGCTTGATCCAGCCTTGCCAGACCTCTTATACCCTCCTGTCCACTGATTTTTGGATCACTTTTTGTTCCCTTGTCCTTGGGTTTGTTAACACCAACTTCCTTTCCCCTGAATCCCCCTCTCCCATGTCCTCCTGGAACTGTCATCCCGTTGTTCTCTCATCTGGCTTGTTTATCCTGCCTATTCCTTCCAGGTAGACATGCTATGTATGTACCATCACTAGACTGGGTACAATGAAGCAACAACAAAATAAAACAATAGCTACAACAACAACAAGACCAAAAAAACCCCCCTATAAATAGTTCAGGGTCTATTTGTTGTCCTTCATGAGTGCTTTCCAGTCGAGTCTGATGGTGCATCATGCCCTGGCCCCACATCTATCCCTGGGGACTTCATTGCTCTGCTTCCCCCACTGCTCTGCTGCGTTTCCCCAGAGGCTGGCGTCGGCATAGTGAGCTCAGGGCAGGCACAATTTCTGCCATGTGTCTCTAGTGTTGTTCCCAATGGTGCTATGGGTCAATGAGGAATGCTGTGTCCCGTGGTGAGGCTGGCCTTTTGGTCGTCTATATCACTGCTCTGAGCAGAAACATTGTCCTTGGGCTTGGTGAGCCAGGATGTGCTTCACTCCCCCCCCCCCTTCCCTCCCTCATTGGCTCCTGTGTGCTGTGATCAGAGAAGTCCCTTTTCTTGAGCTGTAGCTTCAGTGCTGTCATCTGAAGTGAATTTTTCTGGGGAGAGGCTGGTGCTGTCCACTTAGTTGATAATGGGGCCAGCCCCTCGGGCTTCTGTAGGTTCCCTACTTCTTGCGTTCTTGTTTTGGAATTCTGGGTTGAAGTCTGGCCCCTCTTTCCCTTTGGAGACACAATCAACACCGCCCCCATGTGGGTTAGTGCCCTGTTCCCCCAGCTACACATATCTCCCCCTCCCCCCTTTAGTGGGCTACCATATGTGTCCCATATGTATCCCTGAGTTTAGTCTGGCCCCTGTCATATTACCTGGACCTCACCCCATGGACATATGTATACAGTAGCTTCTTTCCTATGCCCCTTTTGGATTTTTTGAGCTTAACCTCAGTGGACTCAAGTAGTACTTCTCCTTTTGTGCTTGGCTTACTTCACTTAGCATAATTTCCTCAAGTTCTTCCCATGAGGCGATGTGCTTCATGCATACATCACTGCTTTTTAGGGATGTGTAATACTCCATCGTATGTTGTACCAGAGTGTTTTAATCCATTCGTCTGTTGATGGAAATTTGGGCAGACAGACAAATTTTATTCATCTTATTTTTTATAGTCTTATGTTTCAGTGAGTTATGTAAGCCACTTATTTTTTCTGTTTACTTTCTTTTTCTTCCAGTTTGATACCACTTTAGGGAAAATAAGTTTTCTTTAATATTGGCGATCACTGTCTTTGAGCAGGGTTATTGTATAAAACTGTAAGTTTTGTCTAACAAATGTGTTTGAAAGCAATATTGTGCAGGCAAGAAGTAAAATTTTTTTGTCAAGTCCATATTCAGTAAGGTAATTGATTTCTTTATATTGGATATATGACAGCGTGAAGGTGCCTAGAAAATAATAGTTAAGTACTAAAGTATTTGAGCATGAAATGTTGTTAATGAAATTAAGTTGACATGATTTGTAACCAAATTTCCCAAACCCATTGCCATCAGAGTCGATTCTGACTCATAGTGATCTTGTAGGACATAAGAACTATCCCTGTTGGTTTTACAGACAGTAAGACTATTTTTTGTGCTTTGGTTTAATATTCCAGTGGAATCTTTTTTTCTTTAAAAATTATTTTATTGGGGGCTTGTACAACTCTCTTATCACAATCCATACATACATCCACTGTGTCAAGTACATTTGTATATTTGTTGCCATCATCATTCTCAAAACATTTTCTTTCTACTTCAGCCATTGGTATCAGCTCCTCATTTTTTCTCCTCCTTCACCGCCCTCCCTCCATTACAAACCCTTGATAATTTATCAGTTATTATTATTTTGTCATGTCTTACACTGTCCGATGTCTCCCTTCACCCTCTTTTCTGTTGTCCGTCCCACAGGAGAGGGCATTATATGTAGATCCTTGTGAATGGTTCCCCCTTTCTATCCTGACAGTAAATCTCTACAGGAGTAGACAACCACATTTTTCTCCCACAGAGTGGCTGGTGGCTTTGAACTGCCGACCTTCTGATTAGCTCATTGTGTAACCTACTAAGCGACTAGAGCTGAAATAATTTATATGTATATTAAAAAAAAGAGACCCAATTCTATGTGGTAATAACAGCAATAGGAATAACTTTGCTGTAATAGGTTCTGAGAGAAAATAATGAATGAACCTGACCATTATTAAGTAATAGATTCACTACAGAAAATTGTAGCAAACCAATAATGATTTTCCTTTTATAGATGTTGATTCCCCCCCCCCCTCACCACCACCAATTTTAGGTCTAGTAGTAGCTGTCCAGTGTCCTCAAGCTGTTTTCTGAATGTGATACTTAAAGGAGGGTTTGTCATTCCAATTCCTCTCAAGCTACTATAGGAATATTCATCATCATAGTTGTCAGTAATCTGAGTTTAGTTACCTCTGTATCGTCAATGTTGTTTGTCACATCCCACTACCATTGAATTAATTCCAACTTGGTAAGATTATCTAGGGTTTGTGATTCTTTACAGGAACAGAATGCCTAATGTTTTTCCTTTGGAGTGGCTGCTGGGCTTAAACCTACTTAATCAATACGCCACCAGAGCACCATTGTTTGTCATATAGCAATTGCTTAATTATTTGATAAGTGAATGTTTATCAGTTTCTCAAGAACTTAATGAGATGACCTTGAAATAACAGACATTAGAATGGATATACACTACTGCCAAGCAGAGATATAGTTTATATGCCTCACAGGAACAGAGTGACATCCAGATCTTCCAATGGGATTGAATTTAACCTGGTAGAGTAAGTTGAGTTTCTTTCCATAGAGCTGCGGTTCTCTTTAATGCTGTGACCCTTTAATACAGTTCCTTATGTTGTGGTGACCCCCAACCATAAAATTATCCTTTTAGCTGTAATTTTGCTATTGTTATGAATTGGGCGACCCCTGTGAAAGAGTCCTTCAACCCCAAAGGGGTCGTGACCCACAGGTTGAGTACTGCTGCAATACTGTTTGAGTGGATAGGAGGATTGTTGAGCTGCTGAAACAGGAAAACACACGCTTCAAGGAAAAGAAGCCTTAGCCAGTGAGCTTCAGATGTTTTTGGAAAGAACATTCCAGCTGTGGAGACAGAAACTTCAGAATGTGTTGGTTAGTTAGGAAAAATGCTTCATTCGAATGACAGCTCTTGCTTGACACCACATTTATGCCCAACAGCATTCTGATGCCACGCCATAGCAGGGATGCCTGTGGTGTGACGTGACCTAGCCACGCAAACAAGGATATTTTAGTCCCTGTGACATTTAAAATTTTCAAATAATTTAATAAATTGCCATTATGGTGATTATAGTAGCGCTTCAATTTGAATCTGTTCTTGAGAAGTAGCACCACTGTGTGCTCATAGTCTGGTCTGACTTGGCAAGGTAGAGGATCAAACCCTGGACCACCAACTTAGAGTGACCCTTTGTACAACAGAATGGAACACTCCTCCCCGTGTGCCATCCTCACAGTTGTTGTGTTTGAGCCATTGCTATAGCCATTGTGTCAATTCGTCTGGTCAAGGGCCTTTCTTGTTTTTGCTGCCCCTCTACTTCTAAGCGTAATGTCCTTTTCTAGTGATGGGTTTTTGGACCCACCACATTAGCTTCACTAAAATAATATCTGAATTGCTGAAGCCTTGTAAGACTTAGTATAAGGTTCACCTCGTGTCCAGCTTTTCCTCCCATTTATTATCTCCCTTTTTCATCTTCCCACCTCCCACAAAAGCATTGCTTTAAGCCCAACTTAATGGTTCAGAGAATGAGTTCCAATGAGTTCAGTAGCATGGTTTCATATTACAGCAGCCAGTTCTACTATTGACATATGTAATCTTTATAATTAATAGTTGAACACTGCATACCAGATTGATTTGTGGGTTAAAGTATAGCTTTATATCTTGGGTTTTCAGTAGCTTGATTGTGATAATGCCTAGTGGTGATAACTTCAAGCTTTATTTTGCTTGGTGGTCTTTGAGTTGCTAGTAATTGCTGATTTATACCATGTTTGGGAAATTCTGCCTGTGATATCTTAAAAAATGTGAGGTTTTTTTCCTATTTTACTTTTCCTTCTGGAATTCCAATTATGTAAATTATAAACTGATTAGTACTGTCACAGTCATTGAAGAACTTCTCCCCCCCCCAATTTTTTACCACTCTTCTTTAGATAAATGAATTTGTTTATCTGTTCTCAAGTTCATAGTCTTTATCTTCCAGTCATGATTTCTGCTTAACAAATCACCTTTATGGAAATATGGCATAGAACAACTATTTTATTGTACTTTCATAGATTCAGTGGGTCAGTATTTAGTGGAGATAGCTTGGCTCTGCTCCCTGAATGAGACCTCACTTGGAGAGACTTGGTGGCATTAGCAGTTGGGAGATGAATCATCTGAAGGCATTTTCACTTATCTGTGTGGTAAATGCTGCCTTTTTCCAGTAACCAGTAGCTATTGAGTTGAGCTATTGGCTGGACTTTTTTGTGCCGCATACCTTTTTGGCAGTCTGGTGAAACTTTTTTAGGCACCTTTTTTAGAGTGTTTTGAGATGCATATGATCTTAATAATATGAGAAATACTAATTTTAATTAGAATAGCGATAAAATATTGAAATCACAAATTTCTGATATAATATTAATATAGTAAATAACAAATTCCAGCGACAGATCTATTGACTGCCTTAATTTTGTAAAGTGTTAGTTACTATTGAGTTGACCGCCGAACTTTTGGTGACCTCATATATAACACTATGGATTGTTGTGATATACAAGATTTTGGCTGATTTGGGGAGGTAGATTGCCAGCTTTTATCCTAGTTTTGTTAGGCTGCTTTGACAAATCCAGAGAAGAGACACTACGCTCTTAAGTGTATAAGATTCAGCTTTATATCAAAGAGTAATTGTATATTAAGATAACATTCTAGCCCAGTCCAGATCAAGTCCATATGTCTGATATTAGCTCCTAAGTCCAATACTACATGAATCTTTCTTCAGACTCATGTAATCACATGGCAATGATGCAAAATGTAGGAAGATCACAGGCCAGTGCAAAGTCTTGTGGATCCTGTGGCGGTGGGAACATCTCAGTGCTGGTTCTTGTCCCCTGTGGCACCTCCAGCTCTCTTGAGTGTGCTCTTCAACAGAAAGGTGAACAGAGAGAGGGAGGCTCTCGCAGGTCTCTATTTGCCTTGTCAAGAGGAAGACCAGGAAGCTGAAGGCAAAGAGAGGGGAAGTTTCCCAAATCCTCATGAGAAGGCCACGCCCACAAGGAGGCATCATCAGGCTGTCACCTGATTGACAGGCCAGACTCCACCTCTACACTTATTTATCAAGTGGACATGAAATTATGACATTACCACACTAGTTTATCCTAATCTGGAAGCTCTGTTGAAACCAATTGAGAATCATAGCAACAAGCAGATTTCCACTGGCAGGTAGTGGTGGTGACTGAGAATGAGATGCATAAACCAAACTCTAGTCTCCCTCAGGGGTAGTGAAAAATTCTATTACTGAACCATCATTACCCCAGTAACAACTGCAATGTGACAGAATAATAGTGACAAATGTCATAGGAACTGATTATGTTACTGTTTAACATAATTTTTCACATCCAATTTTATGGGCTCTTGTTTTTCATCTGTCACCACATACGTTTGCAAAGTTCCTCTCCTTTACGCTTAGTTATAATTTTGCATATTCACAGTTAAGTGATAGGTAATATATTATGATTGTTTTTCCTATATTTTATTCCTATATATATTGTTTTTCATGGGGTAAAACCATCTTCTCACTTCCTGGTTTTACATGTTTGTAAACCTTACTCACCCTCCAAATTCCCCTCAGTTAAATAAATCTCTTTCAAATGTTTATATTTGGTATTAATTCAGTTTTACATTCTCTTGGATCCTTCGGATTTTTCCTAATCTGCATTAGCTGTTCTCCTTGGCTTCATGGATAGTTGTGTGCTTGAGGCTCTCCTTCCATCATTTTGGGAATTCTTTTTCATTCGCTTGAGATGGATTTTCTCAGTTCCTGAGACCTATCATTTTTCTTCATGATTTTCACCTCCCATATTAGTTGACCATACTTTATTCTATTTCCCATAAGAGAGTATATAGGAGATAGGTGTGTCTAAAACTTTACTTATCTGGAAATTCTTTTTATTATACATTTTTACTTTACAGTATTGTTTGGTACATAATTCCTGGGTGGGAATAATTTTACCTCAAATTCAAGTCAGATTGTTTTGCTCTCATTATTTTCTAGTGCTAGTATTGCCAATTAAAAGAGATGATTTCTGCAGGGGGAAAACAGGGAACTGATCACAATGATTTACTTGTAAAACCTTTCTTCCTCTCCACCCCCCCCCCCGGGGGGGGGGGAGACGGACAACAGAAAAATGGGCAAAGGGAGACATCAGTCAGTGTAAGAGCGGTTCTCAACCTGGTGGGGGCATCAAAGGACCCTTTCACAAGGATTTCCCAATTCATAACAGTAGCAAAATTAAAGTTATAAAGTGGCAATGAAAATAATTTTATGATTGGGGAGTCACAGCATGAGGAACTGTATTAAAGGGTTGCGTCATTAGGAAGGTTGACAACCCTTGGTGTAAGACATGAAAAAATAGCAATTTATAAATTATCAAGTGTTTTGTGGGGAGGGAGCAAAAAAAGGAGCTGCCATGAAGGACTCAAGTAGAAAGAAATTGTTTTGAAAATGATGGTAGAAACAAATGTACAAATGTGCTTGACACATGGATGGATTGATTGATTTGTGGTAAGAGCTTTATGAGCGCCCAATCAAATGTTTTTTAAAAAAAGATGTCATTTTGATTCCAAGTGAAAAAATATATTAAAAAGCATTCTGCTGTTTCAACATTTTTTTATATTTAAAGTTCAGTGACATTATGTATCACAACAACTGTTATTACTACCCATTTCCAAATTTTCCATCAACTGTCACATTAACTTAGGGTCCCCTAAGCAAGAAGTCTTCCTTTCTTCCTCTTTTCTGGTTATTCCTAATGAACTTTTATTTGTGTATATTTGCCTACCCTAGATACTTCATAGAAATAGGATCATACAGTAGTGTCCATTGTAATTCACTTTACTTGGCATATTTGCAAGAAGGATTATGTTATATAAATACCAATATATGTTGTATTACGTATATCAGAACTTCATCTGTTTTAATTGTTTAATAGTATTCCATTTATTTACCAATGTTTGTTCGTCTATTGATGGGCCTTTTAGGTGGTGAATACTTTGGGACTATTGTGAATAAGGCTGTCATGAACACTACCATGAAATTCATTTCCACCATGGTTATACCCTAAGTTCTTTTTGTGAAAGTTATTTTCTGCCAGGCATGCGAGCATCTTCTGTTTGTCTTTTCAGTGATTAGAAATTTCACAGAGATTTTCAGTTTTGCTGTCCATGTGAAAGTATTTTTCAGTTTGGAAATACATGTTCACCAGTTTGGGGTGTGTTTTTCTTTTTTAATTATAACTTTGACTTTTTGTTCTTCAGTGTTCATTCCTTTCTCTGGATATTTTACTCATATTTGAAACATGATTTAGACGCTAATTTGTACAAACTCTTCCATTTTCTAACTTTCTCTTGATGTTTAGTTTGCTATTTCCTCAGTGTTTATAATCTTCTAACTCTATCATCTACTGACTGGGTGGAGAATTACACACACACACAAGTAAAAGGTTAAAAGGTATTGCTAGGAGGGTTCTCTACACACATACATATATTTCAAAGAAAATGTGTTATTTGCAATCCGTGTATTGTATGGCTGCAGACAAGTTCTACTAATACCTTGTCTTAGCCATGTTAGGGTGCCTTCAGCAAGTGGTTCAATCAAAACTGGCTTCCAAAGAGATTGCTGGGCTAGTTAAATTCAAGGCAAGAGAGATCAGCTCAGAAGTTTATAGGGACTTTTTTAAAATCTCAAATGTTGATGGGTTTTCTTGAAAGACACAGAATGATCACGAGAGTTTATAAGAAGACGAGTTTAGAGAACTGCTTTGATAGACGTAGCTTAGGCATGTTAGGCAAAGAAGTGTTTCGCATCGGACAGTGCGCTTGCTCATGCTTTGAGGAAAGCAGGGCTGTTGGACGCACACTGCAGTAGAATACCTGATCCTTTCCACCCTGATCTTGCCCTCCTGCAGGCTGATTTCTGTTCCCAAAACTCTAGAAAGAAAAGAAGGAATACTATTGGAGTTTCCCAAGATGCCGGGACTTTTTTGATGGAATGTAAATTGAGCACAGAATTCTCTGTGGGCGGGGGTGGGGGTGGGGCTAGAGAGATGCAAATACTTTTTGCAGCTGGAGGTTATTTTGAGAAACAATAGCTTGACGTTTTGATATTTTTCTTTAATAAAAGTTTCTATAATTTTGTAGCAATACTTTTTGATTTACCCTTTAATGAACTAAGAACTGGAAACTAGAATCAATACTTTATGACTTATCCATGTATACGTGGTACAAATGTAAAGTACTTAAAATATTAGGAGCTTTCGTGGTACAATTGTAAGTTAAGTGCTTGGCTGCTAACCAAAAGGTTGACAATTTGAACCCACCCAGTATCTACATGGGAGAACGATCTTGCTGTCTGCTCTCATGAAGATTAAACCTTGAAAATCTATGTTGCAGTTCTACTTCGTCACATTGGTTTTCTATGAGTCAAAATCGCCTCCATTGCACCCAATAACACAACATATATCTGTTACCCACCTCATGGGGGGGATTAAATAAAATTTATGTGAAGTCCTGAGAGGCATGCCTGGAGTAGCTTATGAAGCAAGTGGCAATTGTTGTTTAGTGTATCAAATAATTATTTTGAGGGGGACGTTTTTGATTTCTTTTTCTTTTTTTTCTTTACTAGCTGTATGACTTTGGGAAAGTTGCCTAATAATCTCTTTGTAATCCATTTCTGTCTGTAAGAAGTAAATAAGCTCTATCAGATATTTGTGAGTGTCAAACGAGAATATAAATGTAAATTTTGTACAGAGTTGACGGTTTATCTTTCAAATATCGATATTTTTAGTTTGAGAGATCTGATGGCTGAATTCCAGGATTACTTTTAAGAGCACTTGATTACATGAGACTGTTTCTTGTTAATCTGTAGGAACCAGGTAAACTTGAGCTAAATTGTAATGCTGCCTCTTTTAAAGACATGATTACTGAAGATTCAGCCTGATTCTGTTAGGTGGAAGACAGAAGATTATGAACATATTTGTTCTACAAAAAGCCCTTGCTTTATTTCAGATTGTATAAATCTGTGTAATGTAATTAGTATTTCAGAATAATGTAATTGCTAGTTTAAACCCAGAGAGAGACTGTTTATTGGGATTTATTTAATGCTATCTGAAATTAGGAGAAATAGAATCTGTCTCTTTTTTCTCAGTAATGTAAATTTCAAATGTTAGCTTAATTTGTTAATGGTGGCTTTTGTTTGTTTGTTTTTATTTTAAGGTTTTTGGATTCAAAGCATAAAAACCATTACAAGATATACAATCTGTAAGTATGTTTTTTATTTGTGTGCTTGCAAATATCTAATAAAATAACTATTAAGTAAAAGCCACCTTCTTATTAAAATGAGGTAGAGATAGAGATGCATTGTCACAGCAAAGTCGTCCAAGAAGTCTGAGGATATTGTTAGAAAGTGCAGCGATGAAGTAACACAATGTTGGCATAGATTGATTCATGTAACTTGATCTGCTTTAAACGACTTGGCACACAGGCGATCTGAGCCTATAGCCACGTATAATTGGAAGTGTAATTCACAGCAGGATTTCTATTAAATCATTAATAGCATCTTCCTTGGAGGTAGGCTGCAGGGTGGATCTAATTTTGTTTATTTTGTGTCTCTTAACGTCGATTGATTGAGCTCTTAGGATGTTCTCTAATGCTGTATAAATTAAGTAAGCTACCTAACAGTGTTGAGTTGGTTGTTTCTCTTGCATGTGACCGGGTTGTAGATTACTCCCTTGATTCAGCTAAGTGACTTACCTTTAATTTCTTCTTTTGACTTTGAGAGTAGACATATGAAAAGGAAAGAAAGAAAAATGCCATTTTTGCCCTCAAAGACTATTTTTCCTACATCAAACATGGACCCTTTTCCTAACCTCTTGCTGTTGTTAAAGAATGTCACTTTTTTTTAACTTGGCTTTTATTTTAATGTAGTTATATATACTAATTTACTGCTATAATTTCTGTAGCGTTCATTTAACAAATGTAAGAATAAGATTCTTTTCTGCCTTCCATGGGCATTTAAATCTTAAAGAAAAAGGAGTAAAGATTAGCTTTTTTATCTTTAGTTGCCTTTCTGTTGTAAGACTTCAGAAGTCCTGAGAGTGGATAGATAGCAATATTGTTATGGCTGAGCTTTCAAGAGCTCTGGTGGTACGATAGCTGAGCATCTAGCTGCTAACTGAAGGTCTGCAGTTTGAAAAGGCTTGGTTGGCATCAACTCCCGTAGATTTCTGTCTACAGGAAGAACCTACCGCTTTAAGGTCAAATGTTAATCTGAATAAATTCTATGGCCTCCAACAACATCTGTGTTTACAGGAGTCTATGGTTGGTGCAAATGGTCAGTCACTGGGCTACTAACCAAAAAATTAACCAATTATTTGCACCTACTCAGAGGACTTTGTTCTCTGGATCATAAGGGATCCTGGTTGGGTAGAGGTTATGTGTTGGGCTCCTAAGTGCAAGGTCAGCAGTTGAGAACATCTAGCCACTCCATGAGGAAAGAGGGGTCTTTATATTTCTGTCAAGCGTTACAGTCTCAGAAACTCACAGGGATAATTCTACTCTGTCCTCTAGGGTCACTATGAATCAGCATCGACTCAGTGACAGGAAGCTTTTGGTTTAGAAGACCCTCATAAAAAAATGCCTACTGGAGTATAGTTCTATACTGCACACATGGGGTTGCTATGAGTCAAAATTGACTTGACGGCAATTGATTTCAGTGTTTTGCTTTAACAAAATGATTTTTCACCAGTTTACTCTGATGCATAAAGGAGCAAACCTGCCTGCTATACATTGTAAAGCATCCTGGGGTGCAGAAGTGACTTTAGACATCGTTTTTGTCCTCAAGGAGCTTGTAGTCTAAGGAATGACAAAGTATTAAAGAGCTATAACTCTTATATTGAAGAACATAATGAAATATTAATTGTACCCAGGGGACTAGAGAAGTTTTGGTAAAGGAATGAGATATTTGACAGGGTCAAAAAGAACCTGTAGGGTTGACCCCAAGACCAACGATGTCGAGAAAAGGAGAGGATGCAAGAAGCTTGTGACTCGGTGGACTCCCGTTTGTAAAAACGGATGAGACAAGAGCTGTTACAAGCTCTGTAAAGGAGTCTGTTAGCCTAGACATTTCAGGATTGGAGTTTTTTATAGTCTCAAGTAGGAAAAGAAAAATATTAAACACAAACTTTGCCTTTTAAAGATTTTTATTTAAGTTCAGCATTATAGCCAAAGATATGGAAGGACATTATTTTCATTTTTGTAGGTTGCGGTTTCTTGCTTACATATGTAGTACTTAGACTCAGTATTGTAATCTCAGGTCAGTGTTGTAGTTCACTTTGATCATGATTTTGACTCTTAAGTTAGCACTGTGTGGCTAGCCTGGTAACTTGACTACCCCTTTATTTTTGTATTTCCAAACATTGAATGTCCAAGTTAATGAGTTTTCTCATTACTAGTTGAGAGTAGCTTTTAGTGTGGTTTTTCAGAACTAGAAGAAAGTACCCGAAAGAGATCATTTAGTTCAACCTTCTCATTTTTCAGATGGGGGAATCTGAGGCCTAGAGAAGTTGAGTTGAACAAGGTCACACAGGTACACGTAGGAGCAGACCATACACTGTTTATTCCCTTCTGTTGTCTGTTTTTTTAGCCTTCCAAATTTACTCCCCTCGGGAGTTTCTAGAACTACCAGGTTGCAGCATGTTTCTGACACGAGTAAGTTTGTTAGGCTGCAGGTATTTCTGTTTTGTGTGTATTTTTTTGGCGGGGGGGTTGGGGGGGTGGGTGGGTTAATTTCATGCTGCTTATATGTCGTAGCTATAAATGGAAAGACTTGAAAGTTTAACCAGCCTTATTCATATTTAATTGTATGTTACATATTTTATGGTAGTTAATATAAGCATGGGTGAAGAATTCTTAATGTGGAACTTCTGATAATTGCCAGAATTTGTTGTTTTTAGTCATATTTTCCTTAAGCATTTAAGAAATTATTTTAAGGAAGGGGAAAATTAGCCTCAGATCATTCAAAATCAGGTATACTTAAACTTAGTTAAGTTAACCAGTTGTTTGTTTGCCCTTTTTTTTTGTGAGTGTCTGTATTTTATTTTTGTATGTTCCTCTGTATAATCTATACTCTGAGGGTTGGGAGGAGAGAGAAGAAATAGAGAATAAAGTTATATAGAGAGAATAAAGGCATATGTGTTTTGAAGAAACATAAGTCGTCTTGAGTACTAATTTTTAAACTTTCAAGTATTTTGTCATATATTTGGTTTGACTTTAACTCCATAATTCTGTGATAAACCTTTCACTCAACTCACTCACTCACTCACTCACTGCCATATTCCCTGTGGGTTTCTGACCCTGTAAACTTCTATGGGAGTAGAAAGCCTCAACTTTTTCCCTTTCTGTGGTTGTGGTTTCAAACTGGTGACCTTGTAGTTAGCAGCCCAATGTGTAACCTGCTAGGCCACCAGGATTCCTATCATACACCTTTAGCCTCTTTTTTAGTAATTGGTTTATATTTTTTGTTTTTATCTTTTTAATAAGATAGGAATTACTTCAAGCAGAAAGTAAAGAAGTAAGCTGCCTGCCTAGCTGAGTCTACGGAAGGCTCTCTTTTCTGGAAACCTTTCCACAATTGTTCTTGACTTTTAAAATTTTAAAAGCATAGTTTTATGTGAACATATAAGGCAGTAGTGGGAGAACGTGAACTGCAGTCAAACACTGGGCTTCAGCCTCAGCACTACCACTTGTTTAAAAAATGGTGGTTTGGGCAACTTGGTTAATGACTTTCAAAACCCTAGCTTTCTCAACTATAAAATGAAGGTGATAGTAACTGTTGCCAGATGCCTGTACGATGAAAGAAAACACATAAGATCTCGTTAATAAGCTGTGTGACATGTCTAGTAGACATTTCAAACAAAAAACCAAACTTAATTGCCATCAAATTGATTTCAACTCATAGCAGCCCTATAGGACAGGATAGAACTGCCTCTGGGTTTCTGAGAGTTTACATTTTAATTTATCTTCATGTTCTGTTATTCTGTCTTTTACCAGTAATCTAGAAATAAGTTCATGAAGGAGCTTTTAAGGAGTTCTTGCCAAATTGACCACTTGGACTTCCTGAGAACGCTTGGGAACTTTAGAGAACTGAAACTCAGAATGCTTATTTTCTGTTGCTTGTTTTAGTCCCATGCTCCCCTTACATCTTGTGCTTTATCTTTGTTTGATTTCTTCTAAAATACTTCATTGTGGACTCATTGCTAATAACCACATCTCCTCTGTGACATACACCAGTGAAAGTGTAGGATGTGACTGTCTTCTTGGTCAGTCCTAGCTTTCTTAGCAGTAAACACGAAGTCTTTAACAAGCCTATAGAAATGTCTATGTCATTCATTATTAAGTACATTTTCTCTCTAGTAAAACTCAATAAGCTATAAAGGCAAAGCTTTGTTTGGAGTGCTTACCTGAGTTTATTTCAGTGGCTGGCAACTTGTAATAAATAGTTTAACTTTCATGTGAATTTGGTTTGAAACTCTTTAAAGTAGAGAAACTACCTAGGTGTTTTCAGGATTTCTGCATTGTATTTCAGGCCATAGTCTCTTATTCGAAACTCTTCAGGTCTGTTGTGTTTCAACATTGAGAATATTTTAGTTTACAGAAAGAGAATGTGGAAGTGTACACCATGTAAGACATTTACCACCATAGAGAGAGTTGAGACAATACCTAGAAAGAAGTATAACTTTTCATGCTTGTGTCTTATGTACAGGTTGCATACAGTCTCATCAGCTTCAATTCAATTGCAGTTGAATTTGCCATAATCTAGGGGAAATGGTTAGACATTTGGAACCATTTGGGTCTTTAGAGTTGTGGCTAAGGGGCTATGTACCCATGTTTGTTTTAAAATGCTGATTTTTTGTTTTTTAATCTTAAAAACATTTTTATAAATCTGGTTTGGTTAGTAGTTAGAATCCCCAGGATGCTACTAAGGCAATAATGTGTGTAAACATAGCTTATTAAATAATCATGAGCATGTTCCTGCATAATTGTAGGCATATTACTGCTACTAAAATGACAAATTTTAGAATGATCTAGTTATGCTAGGTCAGCATGTTACTTACTAGTTCTGTGTTGATTTTACTTATTATTCTTTGTCTTCAGCATTGTATCCTGGTGCATTAATATTACTCAGTATTTTCTGCATTCTTCCTTTCTCCTTGCTCTTTTACTCCTAACACTCTGCTTTTTAAGGCATAGTTTGAGAACTGTGTTTATTTGACTCTTAGGTGAAAACCATTCTGATCATTTGTTTATACTTGTGAAATAAATTGCAAATAAATGGAAAGCACTTAACACAATGCCTGACACATTGTAAAGGTCCAGGAAATGTATGCTACTATTATATATATTTATATATATATTTTTTTGAAGTGGGAAAACTAACTTTATGTCAACATTTTAACTTTTCTTTTAGATGTGCTGAAAGACATTATGACACCGCCAAATTTAACTGCAGAGGTGGGTATGAGTATGTTGCATTATGTTGTATAGTTTAGAATCAAACGTCTTTAAAAAAATCTTACTGTCATAATTGTAATAAACAGTCTAGAGTATTAAGCAAGGTAAAGATATATCTTGAGGATGATTGTTTTTTAGTGAGAAAAATAAGTTTTAATTTTAATTTGAAACTGTGCTGTGCTCTATCTAGCTAACAAGTAGTAAATAAACCTACCAGTAATGTCAGGAAGATCACAGTGAAGAATATGCTCAATCTAGAATAAGACAAGAATAAAGAAGCAGGTGACTGTATGGCTGTTTGAGGCAGTTACTATAAAGCTAATGGATTATAAGGAGAAAGCAGAGCTACTCGATTCTCCTTCATCAAAGAGAATGACCTAAAAGGAAAAAGAGTATAAAAAACATGGGTGAAAAGGCGTGATAAAGAGCCACTCTCCAGACATGGATAATCTCTTTCTAAGTGTCCACACAAACTGTGAGTTATATTTGTGGAATCACGTGAGCCATGACACAATCAGAAAGTTGCATGACAGGTGGTCAAAAAGGGGAAAATCAGAGTGGATTTTATGAGCTACAAATTAATTGTTCTTAAAAATTTAGAATAGACGTTTGAGAATTCAGAAACACTAATGATGGAAAGTCATTGTGGGTTAACTGGAATGTGTATTTTGGTGGATTTAGGTGACTGTTGAACAGGCAAAAATAGAAGTTTATTTAGCTTTTTAAGGGGGCACTTAGCAGATTTGTGTGCCACTGGGGAAATGAAGACAGGCTAGTAGAGTTAGTTACGCAGATGGAGGAGGTAGTCATTGTCTTCTGGGGGAGCTCCTGTTACACCGAAGGACTTAATTGTCTTGCACCATTTTATGAGTGACTTGGTTGTAAGACCTACTTTTTAACATGGTTAGATGGGAGAGAAAATTTAGTACATTGGAAATATATCACAGTTTTAAATTTTCTTAATAGAATAGAACCAAGGTAGAAACCAAATAAGATGAAATTAATGGTGATATCTATCAAATCCTATTTCTAGGCAAAAACAAACAAACAACAAGAAACAACTGAGCTCTGACTAGAGGACAGAGAGGTCTTAGTTTTTAATAATTCTCTTGAAAGGACCAGCAACTTTATTTATGTAATTAGTTATAATTGCCCTTTCTTAAGTTCTGGACAACACCAATATCTGCAAGACTACCTTTAAATATTAGATTGAACTTTCATTTTTATGAAGTGTGAAATGTAGTCCTTTTCACTATGGAGTCTGTTTATGCTATTTGGGAAATATGTTTTGTTACCAAGGCAGATGCAGTATTACTAGTATTAATGCTCCTTTTAATTAGAAAATGCCAAATCTTGTAACATTTATTTTGGGGTCCATTTCAGCCTTTCAGATGTTGTAACCTGATTTGTTCTACTTTAGCACTGCACAGTTTCCTCAGCAAAATGTTGGTAAAATAATATATTTGGCCTCCCTTTTTGCTGGATACATATAAAACTTGAGATCTATTTTTAACTTACAACACTAGAAAGCTGTCAGGTAATAAATTGTTTCATAGCTCTGGAATTCTATTTAAGTCAGTCATTTATATGCAACTTTTCTGAAGTTAACCTACTTTCAATGACCTCAGAGCCATTATTGTTTCTCACTGTGTGGTTTGTTTTTACCACAGTTGCACAGTACCCCTTTGAAGACCACAACCCACCACAGCTAGAGCTTATCAAACCCTTTTGCGAAGATCTTGACCAATGGCTGAGTGAAGATGACAATCATGTTGCAGCAATTCACTGTAAAGCTGGAAAGGGACGAACTGGTGTAATGATTTGTGCATATTTGTTACATCGGGGCAAATTTTTCAAGGCACAAGAGGCCCTAGATTTTTATGGGGAAGTAAGGACCAGAGACAAAAAGGTAAGATGCACGGGTGGGTGTTTGTTCTCCTCTTCAGAGAACCTACATGTTACTGGACAAATTGCAAGGGGGTTGCCAACTCATATTTTTATCTTGTAAGTTTTCAAATATGCCACTACCGTTTACTGCTGTATGAGCATATGACTTGAGTCATTCAATTTTTCAGTTAATTCTAGCATTTTCATATTAACACATCTTGCCCATGTTGCCCATATTGCAGACTTTTCCTCATAAAATCCATACAAAGTATTTGAAAAAGCAGCAATTCAATCAACTTAAGTTTGGTATTTCAGAGTAAGCCGAGAGTTACTTTGTATAACTACTTAGTAAAGTGTGATGTCTCATAATGTATCAAGATTATTTTGTAGTGTGAATATGTATATAGTTATGATTAAGTTTAATTAAAAGTTCAACTTATTCTGAGAATGAATGATTTTTTTAGTACATTGAAAACAGCAGGCAAATTCTTGGGAGTACTTTTTAGTGGTTTTTATGGAATATTGCTTTGAATGGTGAGTATGGTAGAACATATTGATTAACATTTAATACAAGGAGATTTTGTTCATTTCTCTGTCTCCCGATCCATGCCAGACAGATGGAAAGACTTCGAAAACCCCGGGAAAGGAGACTTCACAACTTTATGAGAATAATGTGTCGTAATTTTAATAATTAAGATAATCAGGAGCTGCTTTTCTCTTTTAACTTGCAAACGGTTCTAAAGATGATCATTTCCATGTGTTTGAACTCTATAGTTGCATTGGTTCCTGGATCCTTTACTCCTGCTACATCTCTTCTTTTCTAACTCTATAAATTGGTCTCTATGAATTTAAAAAATCCTTCCTAAGGATACCAAAATGCTGTTTGCTGATGATAGTTTACAAAATTGAGATTTTTTTATTAGTGCATAGTTTTGGTGAATTTTGAAAATTATGAGCTCACCTTACATTTCTGGGATAATGAATTAAAACACAATGCTAGAAGATGCACCTTGGGCCTCAACTCAAGTACTCCTTTAACACAAGAACACTTTGCTCGAACAATCCAGCATTCTGTGATGCTCACCTTCCCTATATAGTCTCTGAAGACAAAATGGGTGCATAAGCAAATGTGGTGAAGAAAGCTGATGGTGCCTGGCTATCAAAAGATAGATCGTTTAAGGTCTTAAAGGCTTAAAGATAAACAAGCAGCCATCTAGCTCAGAAGCAACAAGTCCACATGGAAGAAGCACATCAGCCTGTGTGATCATGAGGTGTTGATGGGATCAGGTATCAGGCATCTAAGACCCAGAATAAAACCATACCCAAGATGAATAGGTGGGGGGTCATGGAGTGGAGACCCAATGCCCATCTGTAGACAATTGGACATCCCCTCACAGAGGGGTCACAGGGAATAGATGAGCCAGTCAGAGTGCAGTATAGCACCAATTAAACACACAAGTTTACTCTAGCTCTTTCGTGCTTTCTTCACCCCATCATCGTTACCTCAATTCTGCTTTACAAATCAGATTAGACCAGACCATGCACACTGCTACAGATAAGAGCCTAGAACACAGGGAATCCAGGATAGATAAACCCCTCAGGGCCAACAAGGAGAGTAGAGATACCAGGAGGATTAGTGGGAAGGTGAGGTAGAAGGGGAATCGATCACAAAGATCAACCTAGAACCTCCTCCCAGGGGAACAAATAACAGAAAAGTGGGTGAGGGGTGATGGAGGCCAATGTAAGGTGTGGAAAAAATAATCTATAACTTATCAAGGGTTCATGAGCGGGCGAGGGAAGGACGAAGAAATGGGGAGCTGGTATCGGCCTCAAGTGAGAAGAGAATGCTTTGTGAAAATGATGATGGCGGCATATGTGCAAATGTGCTTGACACATTGGAGGAATGTATGGACAGTGATAAGAGATGTAAGAGCCCCCAATAAAAGTTTTTTTTTTTAAATACCTATAAAACCACAGTGCTAGAAGCTGTGGTAGAAATTAAAACAGGATTAATGAGAAGCAGACAGTTTGATAGTGGAAAATGAATCTGGTAATATATATTTTAAAATAGAAGAGTTTAGCAATGTGGAGCCTGAAAATTAGATTTGTGTTATATACCATTAAAAAATTCATTGAAAGGTATAAATGCTCCCCCACCAAAAAAGCCAAAGCAAACAAAAGTCGTGCATGGTGCACATGAACATTTAATTTTGCAAATAGTTCTTTTAATTATTATTGAGAATTAATACTTTATTTCAATATAAAAGCAGCCTTCCCAAGAATTATATTTCATATTTTCTTCCTGCACATATCTGTGGCCACTACCTGAAAACTTAAGTGGTACAAATTAATCACAATTAAACTTTAGTTTTGAATCATAGTAAGTTTTAGTGAAAAGGCTTGTATTGTATTACATGAAAAACAGCAAGTTGAAAGTATTTGTTATCTTTGACTTGGCAACTTTTGTGTCCTCTTTGATACTCAAATCAATTTCAGCTTTGTTTTTGGTAAAAGTAAGTGCTAAAAACCCTATGTCATAAAAGAATGAAGTACAAATGGAATCCTTAATACTTGAGATAAAATTTTGTTACACAATTTTCTTAGCTTTCAAGTTAATGAGATCATTTATTTGGCAAGATGTGTATGATTAGTGTTAGGATTATGAAACCCACATTTTAGCTTAAAAGTTGAAGAGTTAAAGTCTTTACAAAGTTTTGTATATTTTGTAGTTAATGGTATTACCTGTCTGTAGAATTTATCTTCTGAACCAGTGAATTTTGTGTAACCACGAACCTCATATTTGCTCCAGTTTCTTGACAAAATTTCTTGGGAAGACTGACTGAAAGTCTCGGCTATCAGGAATTTGGCAACTTTCGCATGACTTCATGACAAATCCTCTTGCACAGGTTATTCTTCAATGCTTGGCAATCATGAAGTTGAATATTTTCACAACTTTAGATAAGATTTCTTTTTGAATTGGTGGTAGAATCATGGATCCTGTTGAAGAGAGCAGTGCGTCACAGTGCCACGTAGAGCTTCAGTCTTTACTAAAGAAGCAAAACCATGGTGGTGTCAGCCCATAAGGCTGCACTGTCTACAGAATAATTAGGTCTATGCAAGTACCGTTTTTTGGCAAGGAAACTTCACCATTTCTAAAATGCTGATTGCCCATGATGTTTTCGAAAAGGACCTATTCATTGATTGTGTCACCGTGCAAGTAATTGATGACAACCAGTAGTTGGCTACACCAAGAACTCTTATCTGAAGGGAGGTTGTGTTTCCAATCTTTTCGGATATCACAGTTCTCAAATGCCAGTTACTTTTGGAATGAGTTATGTTTGATATAGATACCCTGTGCCATTCTTTCTCTGCTCCAAGTCCCACTGTTTGACCTTTTCTGTTCAGTAGTGAGACTCTGCGCCGGGCACTGTAATCAGTAGCCTGTAGAGTGCTTTAGTAGTGGAACAATTAAAAATTTATAATAGTCTAGTCTTTAAAACTAAACTGTGCTCTGATAGGTGCTCTCTCTTTTCCACTCCACTTGACACACACACACACACACACACACACACACGAGTGCGTGCATATCCTACCTAGTGTAGATACTTATTTAGTTATTTCTGATGGTAAGAACTTGTCACAGAAGAAGCACTTGAGTTGTTACCTCCTTCCATATGTTCATGGATGGAAACAACCCAAGGATGGTGATGTGAGTTGCCTGCCAGTGAGTCAGTTCTGACTCATATTGCCCATGTACAACTGCCCCGTTTCGAACCATCCATAAAACCATTGCTCTAATATTTCAGTCCACTGTTGTAGCCACCATTATGTCAGTCCATCTCATTGAGGGTCTTCCTCTTTTTTTGCTGACCCTCAACTTTACCACGCACGGTGTTCATCTCCAGGGACTGGTCCCTCCTGATCACATGTCCAAAGTATGTGAGACGAAGTCTCGCCATCCTCGCTTCCAAGGAGCATTCTGGCTGTACTTCCAAGACAGATTTGTTGGTTCTTCTGAAAGTTCATGGTATGTTCAATATTCTTTGCCGACACCTGCACAGACTAGAATTGGTAAACATCGGATACTTTATTATAGTTTGTTTGTTTTTTTTTGTTTCCAGTTTGTTATATCCAAAAGAAGTCTTCATAAAAAAAGTGAAGACCTATCTTAATTTCCGCCAGTGGGAAGATAACTGCACTAGTCATCACAGTATGATAATTCTGTTACTTGCATACCCACTCCTCTCTTAACAACTCTACTTACCTGACACATTACATCTATGACAATAATAAAGTAATCTATCTGATTGTTTTACGCGTTTGTCACGTACATCTGACAATAAAGAAAGCCAAAATGCTAAGTTAGAGTAATGCTGACTGTGATGTTGAAGGTCATTTATCAGCTTAGATGGCCCTGATTCTCAGTGCTTTAGCAGTTATGGATTGTTGCTGTTCGGAAGTTAGGCCACGATGTAGTCATCCTCCTTTTTGGGGCCAATGTGGTCATCCTTATTTTGCATAACACTGGTTTTTGCATAATGACCTGTTTTTTGGAGCCTAACAAAGACATTAAATGAGGAATGGATGCATGTTTTGCTACTTGTGTATTTCCTGTGTAGAGCCATTAATTGTTACTGAACAGGAATTAAAGGTATTATGATACTTCAGTCATAAAAGAATTTTTAAATTGAAGCAGCTTTTAATATTTATAATAGGAAAAAAGAATTAATATTAGCTAAATTAAAAGACATATTTGGTATTTATTGTGCGTGTTCAATTTATGGCACATCCATTGTCCTACACCATTCTATTAGTGAACCTCAGGTTATAGTAAACCCCCGACTCCTAGTAGCTACAATAGACGTAAGGAGAGGATATGCATGAGAAATGCTATAGGATGTTATTGTATGAAGTGAAGTAAAAGACAGCGGGGCATGTATTTATGGAAATAAAATGTAAAGCATCTAGGGTCATGTGATAGAGTATAATAGTACCTACCTCCTCAATAGCCCTGTTTTATGCATAGCATAATCTCCCTCTCTGAATAGGTTGAATCTCTTAAGGGAGAGGTGATTTTCTGATAAATAGAAAATGGAGAATTTTATGTTAAGTTATTACATGTTATCAAGACTAAGTAAAGTGAGTAATTTAGCTAATTTCTTTCATTATCGTGGAGGCAAAAGAAAACATTGAGATCTGTTGTACGTATCTCACGCTTAATTAATATTATCAAGACCATGTTTTCAATGAATTATGTAGAGTCTAAAGGTGTATCCTAATGTGCCCCTACCCTTATCCTCATGTTTACTTTAAAAGGCCCAAGGACTCTGAGCAGATACTGTTGATTATGCCATGTGAATTCCACAGGCATCTGGTTTTAGGTTAAGGAAGAAGAGCATCTAGAAAGCTCAGTATTACAGATAGAAATCAAAAGATCTTGAATTTTGTTTTGCAAGAATGATTCTTATTTTACCGGTGATAAAACTGAGTCCCAGAGAAGTGAATTACCTTACTCCGAATTGAGATTCTAACGCTTAGCAACTTTTTTCGTGTAACGTGAAGTTCACAATATTTGGAATTGCAAGAAACTGTGATGAATTTTCAAAATAATTAATCTCTGAACAGGACCTATCTCCTGAAGTTAGAATTATGTATTCATGAAATTGGTCAGTGTTTAATGCAACCTGTCAGTTTTTATCTCAGATCTTAGGGCATTTGCAGTACAATACTAACAGTTACAGCTTGTTTGTCCTATAAATATGACGCACTCCCTTAAAATGTATGAAAATTTAATGATCTTAACACTTTCAAAGGTTTCAATTGGCTAATGGTTAGCATAGCAGCAAAATAATGCATTTTTAGTCACCAGTGACTAACTAATTTCATAACAAGTAAACCCAGCTGAACAGGGAAAGGCCATTCATTGCACAACTGTGAAATGCATGAATAGTAAAGAATTTATAAATATAGTCGTTTTAGTCTGGAAACACCTGATCAAAGGATTTCCTTGCACTTGCTAGTATGTCAGGTTAGGTGGAGCCTGCAGCTCTGCTTTCTTGAAACTGAACCATCATTACAGCGAGTATGTGTAGTCTGTCCACTGCGCATGCGTTGCCTAGGGTTTTATTTGAACCGTGTTTAACATTTTACTTTATCCTAGTCAGAATTATAGAGGAACATTAAGAAAGTGAAGAAGATTGGTGACGTTTCTAGACCAGGGGTGTCAAGCTCAATTAAAAAGAGGGGCATTTGGTGCAACAGACAAGATTCACGCGGGCCACATCACATTGACAAATTTTGTTAAACTTGTATTTTGAAGTGAGGATTAGGGAATATGGATAGGATAATTAAAACACTATAATTGCTTTTATTTAAACATTTATTTAATTGATTTATCAAGCTAAAATTATTATTTTTTTACCCGAAACTTATCAGCGCAAACTAGTTTTCCCTTACCTCTTATGTTTTGACTGGAAAATATAACAAAGTAACTAATAAAAAACACACAATGTTGGGCAGCTGACAAACGTGATGCACAATCATAATGACTTCCCTCTAAAAATGTGAACTAGCGCTGCCGCTAGATATGATTCACAATAGCACAACCCAGAGTGTTCTTTTTGTCCTTTTTCACTATTGGGATCTTTTTCCACTACGTGACACTGAGAGTGGCAGACATATCGCTTCCAACGTCGCCGGAACTGAGCCTGCACGTTCATACACGTCTACAGGCCCCCAGGAAAGGCACTGGCCACATACCCACTCGTTTTCAGTAATTAAAGGGTTAACGAGGGAATTCTGTAGACGACATTGCCTCGATCTCCCCTAAGCGCTATTTTCTTCATAACAACTATTTCTATTTTCATTTTATTTCAGAGCATCGCGGGCCACTTAACCCAATTAAGTGCCCAAAGACAACCCCACTCCACAAGCCAGCCTTGTGAACAACTGCACTCATCTTAATTTGCTCCATCAGCTGGGTAGTCCATCACTGTTGGTTCTGCTGCTACTCCTAGAGTTGCACTAGCTGACCCACAGAAGTGGAGTGGCAGTTCAGAGCCCCCTCACAAGTAAAGCCTGGTGATTTGCTTACAGAAGTCTTCACAGGCTCGCACACTGTGCAGCAGGCCTGCGCTGCACACGCGGGGCTGCCATGAGTCAGAGCGACTTGACAGCAATGGACAGCAGCAAGCTTATAATTAGGATCTTTTTCTAGTCTGTTTACCAAATTTTTCCGTGTAATGAAAATTTCTTATTTTCTCTTCATTTAAAACAAAGCAACCCATAATTACTTTTGCAGTTTCTTTTTTTTTAAACACCTTATATAATTTTCTTATTTTAAAAAAACATTTATACTCCCGTGCTAAACTGTGTTACTCTAATACTTGTATTTCATAGATCTGGAGATTCATAAATTTAAAGAATATTGCTTCATTAAAGGTCCTTCAAGATTATTTAAATCAGGCTTGTTTTCACTTGAATGATTAACACTGAATCAACAAAGAGCAATCTTCCCTAGGCCATCAACTTTTATGTGAAACTCAATACTTTTTAATCTCAAATCCATTTTTCTTCTGTACTTTGTTCTCTTGTCCAAATTATTTTCTTTATTCATTAACTCCATAGAATTTCCCTCTCAATTCTTTCCTCAGCATACACTTTTAGGCAGGTGTTCCACAAGTAATGGCAAGATGTGGGTGGCTACTAGTGGCTCGAGGCCTATATTACACCTATGTTAGCCACTGTCGGGTTGGGAATTTCCTGGATTGGGTCATGGTCCCAGCCCTTTACCAAACTTGCTGGTCAGAGACCAGGATGCTCTGATTAGTCACACTTTCATCATATATCTGAAGCTGACAAGTAGGGTGTGCCCCACCCCAACCACAGGGAGAATGATGGCTTCCCAAAGATAAATCATGGATGCCAGTTTATGCTTGTGTATTTCCAGGTACTCTGTGGACCATGCCCCAATATTTAATAGATTACTTATAACTAACTTTATAGTGCTAAAACATGGTAATACTTTATACTTTACAGATCTTGTAAATCAGCAAAATGAGAGCTCAAGAGGTTTGGGCATCCTTCAAATCACATAGTTAATATGTATGTTTTTAATAAAATCAGGATATCAGAATAAGAATTTTAACACCAGAACCATATTTAGGCTCAGACCCTTGTTTTTAGCAACTTAATTTCATTAACTGGAACTATTTCTTTATCCTTAAAATGGAGGTGTATTATGAAGTTGCAGTTTGTAAAATGCCTGTCACGGAGCTAATATAGAATAAACCACATCAAACCACGCTGCCATTGAGTGGATTTCCACTTCACGCTGCTGTAGACAGTTTCTGAGGCTATCCATTTTTACGGGAGCAGGTAGCCTCATCATTGTCCTGTGGAACATGTGTTAGATGTGAGCCTCTTAACCTTGCAGATGTTTGTGATAGATTCACCAGGACTTCTTTAAAATGAAACTAGTGCTATATGTGCCTCCACAGTCCAGTGGGTTAAGCATTCTACTAACCAAAAGATCAGAATTTTGAGCCCATCAGATGCTCCCGATGAGGAAGCTGAGACATTCACACAGGCTTGCAGTGAGTCAGAATTGACTGAGCAGCAGTGGGCTAGTTTGCTTTAGATTATTCTTTTCATAGTTGCCATTCCTAGGACTTATATCTCTCCTCCCTTTGTTAAGTCTATTGTGGTCATTCAGAAATGCAGATTTCCAGACTTCAAGCAAATACTAAATGTTAAAACACCTATTTTTTTTTTGATTTTAGAACTGTGCTTGAAAGTTTTTCTGAAGTAGAAATGTATTTTTAACTCTAAGGTCTACATTATGACTTTATTTTAGGGAGAAGTTAGAGTACTGATGCACAAAATGTCAATAAAATGTTACATATATGATTATATGAGAATATGAGATTATCCTAAAATATTTAGGTGGTATTCTGGCAGTGTTCTAGGCCTAAAGAATATATACAAGGGAGCTTCAACAATTTTGCTGAAAAAAATGAATGAAAAGATAATGGAAAATTTCCACCAACTTTTTGAAGTCCCTGACTAATATGACATTAGTTTTTCTTTTTTCTCTCAAAAGATTAATCATTTATAGGAGATATAGACATGAATCAACTTAGGCTAAAAACAGAATTGGTTGATTAAAGCCAAAATTTAAAAGATGGACAAGATGTTAGTAATCAAAGTAGCATTTAAAGCAAATTGTATCAAACAAAATAAAAAATACCATGCTCCCCATAGTGTATACTCCACAGTGAAAGTTTAGTAATTAGGAATTTGTGTGTGTTATCTCTAACATCAGATTATTTCACAAATCTAGAAGATGTGGAGAAAACACAAAAGCATTGGTAGTAATAATCTTTTAGCATTCTTCATATGTTGCTAGATCAGGAAGGCACAAATAAAAAAGGATATATAAGTGATTTGAATAAGGTAATATAAAATAGCCTATAAAACGGATTCCTCCTTTTTTGTCATCCACAAAACACCAAGATTAATAATTCATTAGGCCACAAAGAAACTCCCATTTCCAAGTAGAAACATGTAGATACATATCTTGATTACAATTCATAACAGTTTAATTAGATTAAACAATTTAGAAATTTAAAACCACTTTCCTAAATAATTTTTGGGTCAATAGCGAAATACAGATTTATATTAGAGAATATTAAATTAATGAGAGAGGAATTATTACAGAGAAAAAGTTAAATTAATGAGCTAGAAAACAGTAATGTAAACATTATTATTTAAAAATGCCAATAAAATATATCTTAAGCCAATCAAGGGGGATAAGACAGAAAGCAAAAACAGGACATCAAATAGGTGAAAGGATGCACAATTACAGTGTTGAGGAGACATTTAAGATCATATTTAATCCTTGTGCCAAAACATTAGAAAATTTTATTGGAAGATAGTTTTTTTGTGACGTTACTATAAATGGTTCAAGATGAGATACAAAATCCAAACATCTTGCAAGTATGAAACTGTCTATGAACCCCTATGAAGTGTGCCTCATCTGACTTGCGTTTTAGATGATGTCTATGACTCTGGAAACCTGTCCAAGTGTTAGAAAATATGTAGAGCTTCCAGGTGGTTGGTCGCATAATCCTTGTGCTTTAATCTGACAAATACAGCATAATACAAAGAGAAAGCACACAGTTTGGGGAAAATTAAACATTAGGTGGGAGATAAGACTGAGAAAAGAGGTGAGAACTGTGTTTTTATATTGTGATTGAGTTAGTGGGTGATGAACTTATTTGCGTAGATACTAGGAAACCATTTAACATTTTAAATTAATTTTGGCAGTTGAGTAGCATTGGAATCAAAGACCCTCAAATGAGCTTCCAGTTTGTTTTGTCTTGAATTGTGTGTGCGTGCCAGAGAGTGTACTTTCTAATATTCTTATCTTGCATGTGCACTCTGCTGCCTTTCTCGTGTTACAGTACAAGTGGGCTCCTTTATTTATCCTCTTTGTCCCCCAATTTCTGTCACTGCTGCGGCTCTGGTTTCGGTTTCCTTCCCTCTAGCCGGAAGAAGATGGCAGGCTGGGATAGTGGCCCCCATGGAAGCACTGGATTTTGAGTGTTAGCATGAAACCAAGTTTCATTATTTATCAGCTATGTGACCTAATTGTTAGTCCAGGTGGACTAGAGAAACAAATCCAGGGAGGCTCATACTTGTATAAGAGAGAGCTTTATATACAAGAGCAGTTGGATATTGAGAAAATACCGCAGCCCAGTCCAGATGAAGTCCATAAGTCCAATATTAACACATATGTCCGATAACAAATCTATAAAGTCCTCTCTGACTCAACAAAACGCATGCAATGACCCTGAATGCAGGAAGATCACAGGCCAGTGTGTTGGAAGTCTTGTGGATCCAGGGGTGTTGTAAGCATCTCAGCGCTGGCAGCTGGCAGAGGTCTCTACTCTGTTCCTTCACTTCTGAAACTCTGCCTCAGGGTTGCTTCATGTGGCTTCTCAGTAATGTCTCGCAGGGAGTGAGCTGTGAGAGTGTCTCCTGCCTCCAAGGAGGAATCCAGGAGTTCCCAGAATCCTCAGGAGAAGGCCATATCCACACTGATGATGCCTCTTTGGCTGTCACTTGATTGTCAGGCCAGATTCCACCCCTTCACTCATAATCCTAGCAAATTGTCAAATTATTATATAACTGCCACTCCATATACCACCTGTAAGGTGGGGACACCAGAAATGCCCATTTTATATGATTTTGTAAGTGTTAGATTATATTTTTCCTAATAGTGCAAAGAACTTGGAAGGGTTTAGTAAGAGGTGGTTGTGGATGTTATTAGGAAAGGCTTTGGTCCCAGGTAAATTGCTTACTTGTTTTGGATAAAGTATAAAGATTGACTGAACTGTGTTCTTAAAAGACAGGTGGTAGAGAATAAAGGTGAATGCCATAGAGGAGAGAAGGGTGAATGAGAAGCTGGCCATTTAAAAATATGACAGCTTCTGGTTTGGTTTGGGATATGTTGTTCATTAAGTACTACTGGGATTCTAGGAAGAAACGCTCAGCCAATTGTTGGAAATTCTAGTTCACGAGTTGAGAATAAAGTCGAATTTAGGGTTGTGAAGTTTATGAGATTGAAGTATTGAAATAGCTGAGATTGTAACATCAATTTTTATTTTTTTGGGTGATAAACCTACATTTAGGAGCAAGAAGAGAAAGCCAACAAGGGTAGGGGGAAACGGTTTAAAATGCTGCAAAAAGATCAGAGAGGAGGGATCAGGAAAACTAGTAAATTTGGTTGATAGTTAATGGCTAAAACTAGCTTCATATGGTTTAAGGAGTAGAGACTCCCTGGAGCTTTTCTGTTACATAGAAAGAATGATGGTTTGAAAGATTCACAAAATGTATAGGCTTTTGTTCTTTGAATTGTTTGCTTGTTTTTGGATAGGAGATAAGAGTTGACTGAGCTCTGTTCTTAAAAGAAGACAAGTGGTAGAGAATAAAGGTGAATGCTGCAGAAGATAATGAAAAGAGCACTTGCCAAAATGGACCTTTATTGGACAGGAAGAGAAACCTTCGCAAGATAACAAGGGTAGAAGTGTAAGTGGGGAGAAGGCACTTTTAAAGGCTGTTAATATTGGATAGCCTCAGAGTTCTCATTTAGGGGCGGAGTTCATTGAGGATGTTGTCTGGCATGGTACAAAAATATAGTAGGAATAAAGCAAATGTTGGTATTTTTGCGGTCAAGAACTGTGTAGGTATGTACCAGAAGAGAGGGTTGTTGAGTGATGTGGGTTTCACATGGGTCAAATGTAAAGGAGAGCTAGAAGGAGTAGTGGGAAGAACAGTGAATATACACCAAGGGTGACTCCCACCGCCCGCCTGGTTTTGATCATCAGTCAAGTGGAGAGTTGTTTTTCACTTGATGGCCAGGAATATGGTGCTAAATGAAGAATGATAAATTATTTTAAATTACAATGTTTTGAAAGTTGTATTGAGAAAAATGTTTCACAATTAGAGTGGAAAAGGAGAGTTAGAGAATTAATAGAGTTTAGCTGAACCTTTCTGAGATATAGAGCAGTATAACTTACATGTAAGTGAAAAATGGAAATTTTGCAAGCGTGTAATATTTTTATTTTCAAAAAGTTTTGAGGTTCTATCTTTTCATATGTATAAAGATTTGAAGTAAAGTGAAGGTTCTTAAATTTTTAGAAGCTACATATTCACATTACATTGTTACTAAAACACAAATATATAAAGAATGTGGATTATGTATTCTCATTGTCTTCATACAAGGACTATGTGATATGATGGTATTATTAATTCTATTGCTAATTTAATGTGGAACATTTATTCATTTTTAAGTTTCACTCATTTCAAATTCTTGCTGAATCATTGCACTGTGAAACCTGTGCGAGCTGGACTCGATGGAATTGCCCTGTGTGTCTGGGTCTCCCGGGGTTTCTGTCTCTGGCAGGGTGCCATTTTAGCCGTCTTCTTACCACTTGTTTGAGTTTTTCTTCTCTGTCAGGTTTCTGCCTTACGCACAGGTTCCAGCTTCCGCAGGATACTTTTAAGGCTAGTTGCACATGGGACGTTTTCAACCGTTTGCTTTTTCTGTTAGACTAGCATGCTGCATTTAAGGTTCTTGCAAGTACATAGCTGGATCAGATCATTATAAAGATACAGAAGTGTCAATTAGCATAATATGACAAAATCATAGATGTAATTAAGCTATATCTATGCATTTTCATACTTCTTTGAATTTTATCAGTACTTTGGGTTAGTACTTTTATCTTGGACATGTGGCTCACCTGGTATTTTCACATGTAATTTGCCCGCTGTTGATAACTAGTAGATTCATATACTCTTTTGCTACATAATTGCTTAGCCCCTTTGGAAGGATTAACTAAATGAATAACATACATTAGAGTTGTACTATTAACTACATTGCGTTTGAGAAAAGTTAAAGCTTTGAAGTCTTTTGATTATTGAACACCAACTTAAACCAAGATTGAAAAGGAAGATCAAATTTTAAGAGTTTTTCCACTAACCCCTGACAGCCTGGTCACCTGATAGACTTAAAGTTGAATTCACAGTATTTTGCCCGGATGATAGATTCTTGTGCTTCAAAATTAACATGGTTTAAAAGTATCCTTTCTCTGCTGTCTTTGATCTGTTTCTTTTGAATTTTTCCCGTTAATAAATATGAATGAAAAGTTGTTTGCTGAGGTAGTACTGAATAATAATAAACTACGCAAGTTAACTATTTTAAACTTGAGTTAGGAATTGTTTAACTTAATGATAATGTCTGTGACAGCTCCTTAAAGTAGTCTATTACCTTAAGAAAAAAACATAGAAATAAAATCCAAGCTATTCCAAAGTTGTTAACCTTGAATATAAGAACTCTAAAACTGTTCATTAGTATTTGTGTGCCAGTTTGTTCTTGTATAATAGTTTTGTGTAGCTGCATTTGATGTTTGGTCTCCCTGAGATCCCTGTGAGGCAAGTAGGGTATGTACTGTTGTCCTCATTTTCCTGAAGGCAGAAGTTTGAATATGTTTTGACCAACAGTAATTGGTTGTTGCACTACAGCCGAACTTAAATTGTTCGTCATGATTTGAAATAATGTGTGTAAAAAGAAAATAATCATTAAAAAAGAAAAATAATGTACATGCATCTTCTGGTATAGTTATATTTTTATTTTGTTTGTAATGAAATCATTCTAACCTGTGTGTATATATGTATACTAAGGCTAGGACCGTGAATATCTGTAGACCTGCCAACCAGTATACCTTTAAAGCTACATAAATGTGCCACATACTTTTCATTACGGTGACAATGGGGACTTAGGGCCAGAATTTTTGACACACTGGGAGAATTGGATACTAGCACTAAACTAAAGAGAAAGATTTGCAGATTTTTTCCTCTTAAGTATAATTTCACTTACTGTAGTTTCATGTAAATGGCTTTTGAATGCTCGGTTCTTAGTGTATTATTTGCTTGAGTGTTTCTGAAGTTGAACTGTACAACAGTACAGGAAGCCTTACTGAATACCCTGATAACTCATTTATGGAGCATCATCAGTGAATGCAGTATTGTGCACAATAGATTGTTCTTTAGATAACTAGCTCTGCTTTTGAATATTAACTTTACTTTAATTTTCAGCATTTATAATACTTAACTGTTCTTTAAAATATGTGTATTTCCTTGATTTTTAAAAATAAATGCAGCTTTTGAATATTATTTTAAATAAGAAAGGGATGCAGATTTTGAATATTTAGTATATTTTCAGCATTTATAATACTTAAATGTTCTTTAAAATATGTGTATTGCCTTGATTTTTTTTTTTTTAATAAGAAAGAAATGCAGCTCAGAGACACCCATCAGATTGTTTTGTTGGGCTTGAAGGCAAATAGCACTTTTATGCTGCTGCTATTTTTGTCTCTTAAAGGCAATGACTCTTCTTTCCAGGCAATGCCTGGAAAATTTAGGCAACTAAGCGTGTGAGGATTTCTGTATAAAATACAAGGCCATAAATCCAGATGGGAGCCCAGGATGAAGAGCACAGCTTTAGTGCAGAGGCCTCTGGCTGTACAGTCAGCGGCCTTTGCTTACTGGGTTCTTGGCTCAGAGCAATGAACAAATGGAGTGTGAGGAAATTGCATTTTAAGGGAGAAAAGTTAATTATTCTGTTCCTTTGTATAGATATTGCTATGTTTTACTCGTTTTGAGCTACATGTAAGTATTAATCATATAAAATCAAATTGCAAATGTATATATGTTCTTTAGTGGGCCTAACCCAATAAAAACAATCTAATAAATCACTCTAATGAAATGCTTCTTTTGAATTTGGCTTCTGTCTCTTTTTCTGTCCACCAGGGAGTAACTATTCCCAGTCAGAGGCGCTATGTGTATTATTACAGCTACCTGTTGAAGAATCATCTGGACTATAGACCAGTGGCGCTGTTGTTTCACAAGATGATGTTTGAAACTATTCCAATGTTCAGTGGTGGAACTTGCAGTGAGTACTCTGTTCTTCTCCTTCTAGGTGTTGGATTTTCTTCACAATCTACGTGTTTAACATGTACTTTAAACTTGTGCCACTTTTTACATTTGTAAGCGAGTACATTTCTGGGCTAAGAGTCAACACACTGGGCTAAGAGTCTTACTCATTCACTGTCATCAAGTTGATTCCATCTTATGTCTTTGAAATGTTGTCTGCTACCAATACTGAATGCAGTCTAAAATTCAATGAGATAACTCAAAACTTGATTTGATCAGCAGTCTAGTGTAAAAGTAGCCGTTCTGGTATTAGGGCAGGGAAGACTTGATGTTGGTAGTAATGGTGACAATGACAATAAGGAAAGGAAGAAATAATGAGACACTGTGGCAAATGGAAATGTCTTGAGTGAAGATGAGCCTGGATTTAGGTGCGAGCTTGAGTCCTCCATCTATCAGCATATACATCTATCATCATATACTGGGTGCCCATGCACTGGGCCTGTCTATTTGCTTATCAGTAAGATGAAGATATTTTAAAATATGAAACTTTCTGGGAAAGTACCCACTAGGACTTACACTAGTGGTCATGTTATTGATGACTGCCTCTAGTTGTTTCTCTCGCAACCTGTTAGCCCACTCTGTCATCTTGATCATTCAGTTTCTCTACTATTCTGTGCTAGAGCGGCTGGCTAGACTGATAGGAAGCCTAACTTGAACCTGAAGTATAGTTAGTGAAGGGAGAATTTTAAAAAGAACTATTATTTAGTTTTGTAAAACACCATTTTCTTCTTTAACAGTTTTATAATGTTGATTGCAAATGATCATATTTTGAAGTTTAAGAAATGTTTTATTAGCATTTAGAGTACAATTTTTGTAATGTTCAGGTAACTTTTTTCCAATGGCTCATAATATTTTAGTGATATTTTGCAAGTTTGTAGTTAAATTTGCTTCTTAAAGGTATTTTATGTAATAGAAATTTTTTAACATGAAATTAATGTATACCTAGAAAACTAATTTCTTGATATTGTTTATCTTTATCAGATAGGTATGACCTGCTTCAGTATTGCTTTCCTGTATTCCTTGAGCAATACTATCAGAGACCACAGATACATGAATATAGTGTGTCAAAGGCTTTTAAGTAGCCATATGCTTTTGTCATATTAGTACCATTTAAAAACTGTTGTGGGCAATTCACAGGTCTTTTAGAGATGATTGAACAGAGTTGAGCGAGATAAGGAAGGGGAAAAACTCCTATGATTTGTCTGTGGTATAAATGTCATTGTGTCAAAGGAAAGCTATTTAGGGGAGATAATAAGTAAGGGAATTGTCAATTAATCACTTTTGTCTCTCTAGCCTAAGTCTAGATGACTTCTACCTTACTTGCTTACCTTTAAAGCTTTTTAAAATTGTTCTCTCAGCAATAGATTTAAATTTTTAGTCTTAACATTACTGACTGCTTACATCTTTAAAAGCTGTAATAATTTTCCAGTTTATACACTGATTTAATACATCTACTGAAACTGCGTCATAAAACAAATAACTTGCAGTAAGTGAGATCTTGTATGTATAAATTATAAACATTATATTCAGAAAAACTAAAAGGTTGTCAAATGATCATGAAGGAAGTCCAGGCCTTTGTTGAAAATTGGAGAAAGCATACAATTTAGATTGGCATTAAACCTGGAGGAAGTGTTAGCGACAATAGGAAATAGCTTGAATTGAAGCACAGCAGAAGGAAAGTAGTTACAGACAGTAGACTAAGAGTGGACTGTGCCTGACTGTTAGAGTCTGTGTGATCGGGTTGTTGAACTTTGTTTTGAGAGGCACTCTAATGTCAGTGTCCTAGCACCGTAGGCCGTGTTTGAAGGACTGTTGTGCACAAAGTGGTGCAGGAAGTGGGAGAAAATCGTGAAAGGAAACCAGTTACATGCCGTGGATGAAGCTAAAGGTGGTAGGGAAGTCGCCAGGGGATTTGGATGGTTTTTCTTTTGACATTCATACTTAAAATATTTTGTCAAAATTTGGGCTCTGGTCTCGTGAAATATTAGCAGAAATAGGAAGAAAAAAGTGGATGTAACAGAAACGTGGGGAAATGGGTTCTTTTGGTTTTAAATCAAGTAAAGGTCATCTGTTCAGATGAGACTCTTCAATTAATACTTGGAAGAGTAGATTTGAATCTTTACGTGAGAGAAACAAAGGAAAACTCAGTAACGTTGAGTTGATGTCAATTTATACTCACCTTAAAGGACAGGGTAGAACTGCCCTGTGATTTACTGAGACGGTAACTTATCCCCGGAGGTGAAAGATGTGTCTTTCTCCCGCAGAGTGGCTGCTGGTTTTGAACTTCTTAATTTACAGCCCCAAATCAGCCTGATGCATAACCACTACACCACCTGGTATTTCAGGAAGCATCAGGATAGAGACAGGGCCTCACAGGTTCATGGCGGGGGGTGGGGGTGGGGGGGCAGACGGACTCCTATTACCTTTTTTATTCTTTTTTCCGCTAACTTTCTAAAGCCCATGTAGTTTCAACTGAAGTTTAACTTATATTGTTAATTTGCTTGTTAAGTTTCTAAAAGCAGTATTGTCAGATTCTGAGTTAATAGAATTTGAATTAATAAGATTACAAGATATTTTCATTTTGGTTAATTGTATTTCAGCTTTAAAATCATGCTCTTTTTTTTTTTTTGGCTTCAAACTACACTTCCCAGTAAAAGTTTCAGTATCACATAAAGCTTTATGAAATGACTCATTAAACTTTAATCAAGGATGTGAAATTTATTGACAGATTGCTGGTTTAACGTTTCCCCTTTGGGATATGATGCTTTCTCATGATGTCTCAAATCCATGTTAGAATAACCACATGTTTAATAATCAAATATGCTATTGGTGATACAGCTTTAGATATTCTATAAATATACCAGTAAGTATTTACTGAAAATACCATGAATTCTGTTAAAATTGAAGTAAGACCAAACATCAAATTCATGGTGAAAACTGGGTAGAAGAATGGTGAAATCATTTATGCTTTCCAAAGAGTTTCATGGGGACAGTGACCCAAAGGAATAATTAGTTTTAAGAAAAAAACTAGATGTTGGTGCAGGGACAGACTAATCTCATCAATTTTCGGGGAAACAATTTTCTAGTTGAAGAAAACCCAGGAACCAACAGCCAACACCATAGACATCTCAAGAGTGTTCGGCTTACACAATTCCTATGAAAAATTAAAGTTGGGCAAGCACTTTACCCCATGGGTACCAAAATTATTGTGCCCTGATCAGCTGCAGATAAGAGAGGTACTTTTGATGGAAATCTTAAATAAGTGGGGTCAAGATATTTATTAATTTCTTGGAAAATTGTAGCAGGAGCCAAAGCATGGTTTCACCAGTGTGAACCTTTAGAGCAGTAGTTCTCAACCTTGCTAATGCCTTCACCCTTTAATACAGTTCTTCATGTTGTGGTGATACCCCAGCCATAAAATTTATTTGTGTTGCTATTTTATCACTGTAATTTTGCTACTGTTATGAATCAGGCGTCCCCTGTGAAAGGATTGTTCAACCCTCCAAAGGAGTTGCGACCCACAGGTTGAGAACCAAACCACTGATTTAGATAAAGCACAACCAAAACATTGGCTACCAAAAGGTAGATGTCGTTTAGCAAAAGCAAAGACCAATAAAGACCAAAGGTTATGGCATCTGTATTTTCTTTTATGGAATGCTCAAGGCATTTTGCTTATTGTTTTTACTTGAGGTCCAAAGAATGGTAGCATCTCCCTATTATAAGAGTGTTTTGAGAAAGTTAGCCAAAGTTTTAGCATAAAATTGCCCAGGACAGTTGCCAGAAAGACCCGATAGTCTTCTACCAGAGCAGTGCTCCTGTTCATTCCCTTCATCAAACGGGCAATTTTGCAGGATGTCCAATGGGAAATGATTCCATATCCACTTGACAACCCAATTTTAGCAACTTCTGATTTCCTTTTGTTTCCTAAACCTAAAACATTTTCTTAAAGGATACCCATTTTTCTTTGGTTAATGTAAGAACGACTGCATTGGTGTGATTAAATTCTCAGGACCTGTAGTTCTTCTGGGATAGTCTAATGGCAGGCTTCATTACTTAGAAAAGTATTTTAAATTTGTTTGAGCTTATATTGAGAGGTGAAGTTCATATTTTTTTGCCTTCGACTCCATTTTTTCCAAGACCTTTTGGAAGTTCCCTCCTCTATCCCCTTTTAGTTGAATTTCTAGCACTAATAATACTAAAAGTATGGTGAAATATTTTTGTAGGAAATTAAACAGGAAAGTATATTTTTATGTGTGTAAATATTGATATGTAAATATGTGTTATCTATTAGGCATAAAATATTTATATGTTTTTGTGTGTATATTGGTTTAAAATTAGATAAGAGATACATGGACAAAGTCTAAATTTAAAATATAAACATTAACAAATGAGCAATTTCTTCATGCTTTCAGAAATTCAAATGAAAATTGCATGAAGCCCTAGACATTATATTCTCTGATTTAATTATCCTTTTTTGAAAAGATATATTTTCACTGGAGATCCCCTCATAGAGGGGTTCAGGAGAGGAGATGGGTCAATTAGGGGGCAAGGTAGTACCGATGAAGAACACAGCTTTCCCCCAGATCCTGGATGCTTCCTCCCCACAACTACCATGATCTGAATTCTACCTTGCAGGACTGGATAGGACAGAGGTTGTACACTGGTGCATATGGGAGCTGGAGGCACAGGGAATCCAGGGTGGACGATACCTTCAGGACCAAGGGTGTGAGGGGCGATGCTGGGAGAGTGGAGGGCGAGTGGGTTGGAAAGGGGGAACTGATTACTAGGATCCACATGTGACCTCCTCCCTGGGAGATGGACGGCAGAGAAGGGGGGGAAGGGAGACTCCGGATAGGGCAAGATATGACAAAATAACAATCTATAAATTATCAAGGGCTCATGAGGGAGTGGGGATAGGGGAGGGAGGGAAAAAAAAAAGAGGACCTGATGCAAAGGGCTTAAGTGGAGAGCAAATGCTTTGAGAATGATTGGGGCAGGGAATGTATGGATGTGCTTTATACAATTGATATATGTATCTGTATGGATGGTGATAAGAGTTGTATGAGCCCCTAATAAACTGTTTAAAAAAGAACCAAAACAACAACAACAAAAAAAGAAAAGGATATATTTTGTAATATTAACATCAGAGTACTAGTTAAATACACTTAACATATTGAACAGCAGCCTCTAGAAAAGGTCATCTCTAGACAAACATGTCATTTATTCAAGTATGAGTTTTTAGAGGTGTCATAGCTTATAAATTATTTTAATGAAGACATGGTCTATAGGCAGCATAGCTGTTAACAGAGTAGCATTTGTCTGCCCAGAGGTGCATTCATAGAAAGATCCTCTTAGTCATTTCGCCTTTGAAAAGCTTATGGGGCACAGTTCTACTCTGACACACATAGGTACCTGATTCCATAGCAGTTGGCTTGATTTTGGTTTACTGTTTTATAAATATTTAGATTTGGTTTTATGGAATTTATTTAGAGTTACTAAAGGTTATTGTGGACATATATGAACTATTATGATTTTTGTTACATGGTAGAAATTTTAAGTTACTGTAACAAGTATCTATATAAAGTTTTAGTATAAATCTTAAAAGAATGTATATCTGTATACCTTTTATATAGTTCATAAGAGATTTAGCATTTTAATACTTTGTTTATATTAGGGATTTAAGTATCATTTTTATGTTAATGTATTGTCATCATACCGCTAGAAGTCTAATCTTGGGAATTGCCTTTATTTATAAAATAGGAAGCAACTTTCCTCCCAATAGCAGAGCTCAAGCTAGCGAAAATGCTGAATTGATAAATATCCACTTATTTGTATGAGTTGGTCTCGACTTCACTAGCAGTCTGTGTTGTTTTGGTATACCGTATATACCTGAGTATAAACTGACCCGGATATCAGCCAAGGCACCTAATTTTACCACAGAAACTGCATTAAAAATGTGCTGAAAAACTCAGCTTCTACATGAGTAGAATACGGTATGTTTTAAATCAAGTATAGGCTTCAAAAGCAAATTATTTAGTATATGTTCCCAATATTGGTCAGTAGTTTGGCACCTAGTGGCATTTCCTGTGAAATGATATTACTATGTATTTCACCATGCAGATCCGCAGTTTGTGGTCTGCCAGCTAAAGGTGAAGATATACTCCTCCACTTCAGGACCCACTCGGCGAGAAGACAAGTTCATGTACTTTGAATTCCCTCAGCCATTGCCTGTGTGTGGTGACATCAAAGTAGAGTTCTTCCACAAGCAGAACAAGATGCTAAAAAAGGTTTGCATTTTACTTTTCTTAAAAAAAAAAAAAATCTGTAACTACCATACTTCTCAGAGCCCCTTAGAGTTTTTACTTAGAAGTCTTAGGTAGGAAGATATTAAAAGATTTATTTTTTGACTGGTATTTAATGAATTACAGTTAAAATGATTATTTCTGCAGATATCTTGCTTACTGTGACAAGGTTGAAACATTCTAATAGTAAATAATTCTGATTGATGTAAAAAGCCATATGGCTTTGTAATTCGAAATGAGTTTTCTTTAACTTGTCTTATACAGATTTTATAGAAACATTAAAGCGAGCATACAAACGCCCTTCAATTAGTTGCAGTCCTCTTAGGAAGTATAATTAATTAACTGAGAAGCAGCAAGTATGGAACCATGTGTTTATTTTAAAGAAAATCTACAGGTTAAAATAAAATCTGTTCCATGATCTTATGTAATGCTATAAACTATTTCCCCCCCCCCATTTTGACTCATTGTTTCTTGAGACTAGGCTATTTTAAATTTCAAACCAAATTCAACTGCTATGGAATGAATGCTGACTCATGCTGCCCCCCCCCCCCTTGTATTTCTGAGACTAACTGTTTACAGAATTAAATAGCCCTGCTGGTAGTTTCAAACTGCTGAGCATGGGGATTGCAGCACAGCATGAGCACTGGACCACCAGGGTTCCTATTTTATGTTTAGCTTCCCCTTGTAGGGCAAAGTAGAATTGCCCCTGTGGGTTTCTGAGAGCATATGCAGAATACTTAATGTTTCTCCCTCTGAGTGGCTGTTGACTTTGAACTGTGGACCATGTGGTTAGCAGCCCAACAAATAATCACTGTGCCATAGCACGGCCCCAGTATTCCTTGAGTTAAAATTGACTCAATGGCAATGAGTTTGACTTTGGGGTTTTTTCCAAATTTCCTAAGCTTTAGGTTCTTTGGTTTAAGAGAGAATTATATATCAAGAGGAAGTAAAGAATGGAAAAATGTGGCCTACAAGTAGCCTCAGAGTTATGAATGTCTGACTTATGGACAACTCTTCCTTGCCTTTTTAATATTATTAAATTTGCGTTCACTAAAAAAAAATAAATAAAAATAAAAAGATTAGCCAACTCCTATTCACAACCGATTCTTCACCACAACCACCTTCGCTTGCTACATACACACACACTCTTAAGGCATTGTGTACACCAAAGTAAGGTTAACTCAGAGCTGTGTGGACTTGCTCTGGTGCCTGCTCTGGTTTACTTAGGAATTCTTTAAGATCCCGGAACACTTGGAGGCTGCCTTTATTTAAATATGCAGGTTTAGGAAATTAATGAAGTTTGCATATTACTGAGTTATATTTAGAGGATAGAAGAGCTCCTTTTAAAACAAACTACTTTGGCTTAAAATTTTTAATATGAACATTTAAGATGAGCCTGGGGTAGAATTCTTAGATCGGAATGAAAACAGAACATTTGTATACTTTTTACCGTCTTATACATACTAGATAGCTTCATACTATCAATCTTAGTTTAGATATTCCTCATAATAGAGCTGATTTAGCTTTCCTAGCCTTTTCATTTTCTTTTGTAAGAAAATAAGGTGCACTTACTGCAGATTTTAATGTCTACTTTTTATTAATTGGAAGAATTGACATTTCTTTTACTCAAAATAAAAGGAATCAAAATCATGAAAATCTTTTCACCGAAACTCAATACCTATTTCCTAAGTACCAATAAAAATTAAAGTTATATGTCAGTAACCTTAAAAACAATTCTTGAGGATCCAGGAGGTACTAGTAAGTATTAAAATTAAATAAGGAATATATTTTCCCCCTTGACTTGTCAGAAGGCTCCGCCTTGCAAAAATTTATATTCATTGCTAATAAAATAAGCATTTGTATTAATATTTTAACATTAGAGGTTTATTTTTTCTGCCATCATTACTTTTTAGTATACGTGTGTATATATGCATACATTTATAGAGAGAGTTCTTGTGGCACACAGTATTGTGCTGCTAACCCTCAGATTGATGATTTAAACTTACCAGCTGTCCCATGGACAAAGATGAGGTTGGTTTTTCCCAGAAAGATTTACAGTTTTTGAAACTCAAAGGAGCATTTCTACTCTATCCTACCCAGAGTCACTGTAGTTGGAATTGACCTAGTGCCCGTGGGGATCATCTGTACTTTACATTAACACAAATAGAATGGACTAAAACAGAAAACCAAAATACTGAGCCACTCACTGCCATTGGGTTAGTTCCAACTGATAGCAACTCTGGAAGACAGGGGAGCACTCCCAGGGGAGAACTGCCCCCTGTGGGTTTTCTGTGGCTGTAACTCATTACAGGAGCTTTCAAGTTAAATATTTCTGATATTTTTGAATACCTCATTTAAGTTGAGAATTTATGGGAAATTATGCCTTTGAACATGTTTGCTTTGGTTTATACAACCAAGAATTTTGGTATAATTATTAGACTCAATGAATAGACATTTTTAGGGATTAGTAAATTAGCTTCTTTTCTTCTGACTCTTAGTAAGAGAGAGCTTCAAAAGTTTAGGAAAAGTGGATTAAAAGATAATATAAATTTTGAAGCGCCTGTGTGTGATTACTAAATGCATGATTTAGCTAATGTATTTTAAAGAAAGGCCTGAAGTAATGAGCTATTGCAGTTCTTGATTAATAAGGCCTTCTATTGGTAAGAAGCGATTTATTAATGTATTTCATAACATAACCCTGTACCAATATTTTATAAGTTTTCATACATATAGAGTCATGTCAAAAACTGTAGCCCTTTGTGTTGTATTGCTGTAGAAGTTAAAAAATTGGTGGTGCTTCAATTATTTATCAGAAAGTTACATTCACCTTCCAGGAACTTCTAGTGTCATCTAGCTTGTTGAACACACATAAACTTAAACACCTTTAAAGCTAATAAAGAGATATTTTATTTAAGGTTTGAGACAAAAGTTACCTTAGAACCTTTGGAATTATTATTTTGTCTAAAATTAGAATTAAAAATTATAAACGAACTGAGATACAACAGGTAGCGTAACAAATGGACAAGTACTAGTCTGTGTTTACCTTTCTTAATAATATCAGATAGGAATTTGTTTCTTTTCTTGACCTATTAGGTATTCATTTCTCTTCATTTTTTTTCCTTCTAGGACAAAATGTTTCACTTTTGGGTAAATACATTTTTCATACCAGGACCAGAGGAAACCTCAGAAAAAGTAGAAAATGGAAGTGTATGTGATCAAGAAATTGATAGTATTTGCAGTATAGAGCGTGCGGATAATGACAAGGAATATCTAGTACTTACTTTAACAAAAAATGATCTTGACAAGGCAAATAAAGACAAGGCCAACCGATACTTTTCTCCAAATTTTAAGGTCAGTTAACATTTTGGGGGAATGGTAACTGTATATGTGTATGTATGTTTTATTATAGGTCTGTAGCTATGGTCTGACCTAATTAATTTGCAAGAACATATTCCAGAGGACCTACCTAGAACAAATAACAATGTACTATTTATAGTAATGCTGATGTACTATTTAGAAGCAAAGTATACAATAGTAACTTTAAAATTTCTAATTAAATATCAAACTGTGTGTGGAGAGAAGAAAAACTGACTATGGTAGGAGGACGATCAATCCGTGAGTGAAATCTGAAACGGGAATGGAGACAGTGTTGAAAGGTACACTATCTTTGGGAAATTATTCATGTGGAATGTTTTCCCTTCTCCACTCATGTCTCCCTCTCCAGTTCATTCTCAATTCCCTAGAGTAATCACCTTCTTCCCTGCTCCCCATTTAAAAATATATGCAAACCCCCAAACCAAACTCCCTGCCATTGTGTCAATTATGACCATAAAACAGACATTCTGATTGCTTCCGTAAGGTGGAGGTGGGTTTGAACTACTTATCTTGCACTTAACAGCCCAGAGCCTAACTCACAGTGCCACCAGTAATTCCTGTGGTTTCAGTCGTTAATTGGTTAAGAAAGTCCCCATCCCTAATTTGTTGAGTCTTCTGCCATGACTTGACATTGATTAGATTTTGCCTAGTCCATCCAGTGAGTGATACGATCAACTGTGTTTTTTTCACTCCGACAGTTTCGTAAATAACATTTATTAATATCTATACCTATATATAATGTGTTATTGGTAAAAGTTTACACAATAGTTTAGGCTCCCATTCAACAATTTCTGCAATATTATTCAGTGTACAGTGATTGATTTTTGAATGTTGAACCAGCCTGGAATTTCTGAGCTGGGGGCCGTATCAGTTTTGTTGACCTCTTCAGGTGACTGGGTGCTATGGTGGCAAGTGTCAGGGTCTGTATTTGACTAGGTCATTCATTCAGATCTCAGGAGGACACGCCTGTAAGCATTTACAGCCTTGAAACCCTATACGGTTGACAGGAGTCAAAAGTGACTCCTTGTCATTGACATTTGGTGTTTTTAGTCAAGTAACCAGATTTTTATTTTCTTGGCTTTTTTTCTCCCCCTTTATGTGTTAAATTTGAGTAATTTCTCTTCTTAGGATATTCTCTTTTTTCTCTAGCTTCCCATTATGGTAGCTTATAGTGCACTGAGTTTTATGTCTTGATTTTTAGTGTAAGAATTTATATCTATAGTTCAGTGGTACTGGTCTCTGATGGTTCTGATGCTGTTAGTTATCCCTGCCCTCTCCCTTATCTTCACTTAATCTTTTTGTTTTTTTTTCTAGTTTTATTGGCACTTAATCCACCTATCATATAATTCAATAGTTCAGCCATATCAGGGAAAATTATATAATCATTACCACAGTCAATTTTAGAACATTTTCTTTTTTCTCCACCATAGTTAAATCTTTTTAAAAAATAATAAATCATTTTATTGGGGCTCATACAACTCTTATCATAATCCATACATACATCAATTGAGTAAAGCCCCCTTATACATTCGTTGCCCTCGTCATTCTCAAAATTTGCCTTCCACTTGGGTTCCTGGAATCAGCTCATTTTCCCTTTTTTCCTCCCCCTCCCTCCCTCATGAACCCTTAATAATTTATAAATTATTATTTTATCTTATCTTACACTGCCCGGCTTCTCCCCTCACCCACTTTCCTGTTGCCCATTCCCCAGACTTGAATCTTTTTAATGAGTTGTGTAATCACAGTCAGTTCTAGTGCTCCCTTCCCGTTCCTGCACGCATTGTTTGCTCCCCTAACTCCTACAAGGGGTTAGGACTGTCGGAGTATTTGTTTAAGTCTCTCTTTTGGTTCATGGCTATCTTGGTGCATGCGCCCTGTACACTTGATAAGTCTTTCCTTTTAAAAAATGTAAACATTATTTCATTGTGTCTAGGGGGAAATTTACACAAATTAGGTCCTCATTTAACAGTTTTCTACAGAAACGATTCAGTGCTCTGGGTCACAGTTTTCACAATAGATCATCAGTCTCGTTCCGTCTGATTGTTCTATTTTCAGTACCGTAGTTTCCTTCCCCCTTCTCCCAACTTTTCAGTTTGGCTTTAGAGCAATTTTTTACTATTTGATCTCTTTTCTCTTGTTCTATCTGGATCCATCTGTTGAGGCCCTGATCAGTTGGGGTCAGTAGTGTTAAGTGGATTCTTGTCTCGTTCTTCTGGTCTGAGGATAGAAGTTGTGGTTCCTATGAGTCCTATAGACTTGTTTCATCATTGGTCATGGGTTTCTCGCGCTCTCTTTTGCTCCAGATGAGTTGAATCTTAGATGGCCACTCTAACGTTTTTAAGACTCCAGACACTACTCCCAACATTGCCCTCGAGTAGAGTTGATTGTGTGTCACACTTGCGTAAAGTTAATAAAGTCCTTGTGGTTTTTTGTCTCGACCTACAAGGATATGTATAATTGAGCACAGCTGATCTCCTATGTCAACTCCACCACATTCTTTGCTTGCTTTGCCACCTATCTCTCTACCCCCCAGCCTTTCCCTTGGCCTTCATATGCCTCACTTCCTGTTTCAGTCTTCAGTTTCATCTTCTCTAAAATACCTTTCCTACCTTTTAATTTCTTTTGAAAGTTCTATTTCTTCTTTTGATGTCTCAGAGTTAATTTAGTTTGTTTCATTTTTTGGTCTGTGTGTGACGATGGCATGGGGGTTCTGCTTTGTGCTGCGATCCTAAAAGGGCAGCAGTTCGCATTCACCAGCCCCTCCTCAGAAGAAGCACAGTTTAAAGTCTTAACAGTTAAAGTCTCGGGAACTCATGGGGCAGTTCTACCCTAGTCCGATGGAGTCACTGTGAGTCGGCATTGATTGAATGGCAGTTTGGTTTTGGGGGTGAAGTATCTATACATTTTAATTGTACACAAGATATCTATAGGATAAAAGCATTTGGTGGATAAACATATCCAAATGGTTGTTGGCCACTCCTCTCATTCCATCCCCGTTTGTCCTCCTCCTTATTTTGCTTGACTTACCAGCCCTTCTCTCACAAAATCTTTTCATGCTGACCTCTTTCTGCCAATTTTCTTGCTTCATTTCATTTTTATAGCTATAGCTTATAGTTAAAAGAACAGAGTCTGTGTGTGGTGCAGAGTTAGTGTTAACCAAGAGGTTAGAGGTGAAATCTATCCATAGGTACCTTGGAACGTAGAAGACCTGGCGGTCTAAATTAAATATTGAGAAATTAACCATTGTATACCCTATCACAGTTCCTCTCTGGCACATGTCGGAGTATCCGGAACTGGAATAAAATTGATGGCAGCTGGTAACAATATTGAAATAATGAAGCAGAGACTATTTCATTGGCTAGATGTGCATTTAGAACTTAAAGTTCTTTTAAGTTATTATAAATTAACGTAGAATTCAAGAGTTTTATTACCTTTGTCTACATCTGTGTTTGCATGAGCCACAGAATCTTCATTCTAACACTACTTTCTACTGTTATTAAAATGGCCTATGAAAATATTTGTATACCTATGAGAAAATGTGTATGTAAATACAAGAAGCATTTCTATGGAAATATTTGCAAAAATAGTTAAATAGTTTTTATGTAATTCAGAGACATTGATTATGCTGTATAACCATACCAGTATTCTTTTCCAAACTGTTTTCCTACAAATGACATTCAGTACCTCCTAAGCAATGATTCTCCATCTCCCGTTTCTTCCCTGATAACTATTACTAAGCATTGGCCTATAGATATTTGCCTACTTCATATAAGTGAAATTATATCATATTTGTCCTCTGTGATGGACTGATTTCACTGTTTTCCAAGGTTCACCCATGTTATAGCATGTATTAGGACTGTTTTCCTTGTGTTTGAATAATATCTTACTGTATTTCATTTCTTCTTATGATGGATATTTACCTTGCTTTTAGCTCTTAGCTGTGTAGAACAGTGCTGCAGTGAACACTGGTGTGCAGATAGCCATTTGCCTTTCGTTCTGTAGGTTATGTGCCTAGCTTTGGAATTGCTGGGTCACATAGTGTGTTGCTTTCTGTTTTTTTTTGCTAAGAAACAACCAACGCCTCCTGCAGCAGCTTACCGTTTTTGCATTCTTACCAACAGTGAATAAGGCATCTAGTTTGAATGAGGTGGGGTCTAATTGTGCTTCTGACTTGCATCTCCTTATTGACCGGCTGAATTTGATCAAACATATGATAAAAATGCATTGATAAGTACTAGGGATTCGAATATGAAAGTTGGAAACAGGTTAAGTAGATGGCAACTCTGATTGAGATGACATACACGAAGGTGGATAGCACCTGATAGAATTTTACAAGACCAATGGCTTTTTCATTTCAAATAAATGCCAGCTATACCCTTGGGCCTTATGTCATGCAGTATACATAAGAATCAAATTAATATTGATTTAATATTAATCTTTGCAACAAGAAGATGGAGAAAGCTCCATTCCCAGTCAAAATAAGCCCAGGGCCAACTGTGGAACAGTTGTGGTTACAAGCCCACGATAGCAGTGTTCTACCTTGCATATATCCCACCTGAATTTAGAGGTTATCTCACGAATAGATTTGATGCATCAGCTAATGATGAAAGAGCAGGCAGGTCTTCATACACGAAGATGGAGTGACACAGTGGTTGCAACAAGGGGCTAAAACGGAACTATTATGTGGATGGCACTGGACTGGGCAGTATTTTATTTTTTATTTCTGCTCACATTGAGTTTGGAACCAACTTGAGGACACCCAACAACAGCACCAGCCACCACCAAACAGGTGCTTATTAAAGAACCTTGAGCTACTGTTGACCACTGTGTGTCAACAACGTTCCTCTCTTCCTTTCAGTGAAGTTTTTAATGGGATCCTCAAAGTCATTGTTGATAAGTATTTTGTGTATAATACTGTGCAGTATTTGTATAGAATCATTTGATTCAGGAAGCATATTCAGTTTCTGGTGAAACAATCCTAGATCTTAACCTTTTGTAAATTGAATTGTTTTACTGAACAATTGTATTATGTGAACTACTAATAATCTTCAGTCCCTGTTTACTTTTATCGAATTATTTAGACAGTGGTTGCAGCTTGTTTATTTAAAAAGCAATACATTAAAATGTCAGTTATTGACTCAGTATACAGCAAGGAAGAAAATGTCGGGTTTTCATTTAAAGAGGGTCACTTCAAATGCAGTTGCCTTTTAAAGTCATGTTTGCTTTAGTCCTTAAGAAGGAATCTGGGTTAAAATGTGTTTACTTTTCTAAGAAATTCAAGATTTGGCAGAGTTTTCATTTTACCTTTTCTGTTTGTTGTTGTTGTTGTTCAAGGTGAAGCTGTATTTCACAAAAACCGTGGAGGAGCCATCAAATCCGGAGGCTAGCAGTTCAACTTCTGTAACGCCAGATGTCAGTGACAATGAACCTGATCATTATAGATATTCTGACACCACTGACTCGGATCCAGAGAATGAACCTTTTGATGAGGATCAGCATACACAAATTACAAAAGTCTGATTTGTTTTTTAATCAGGAGGGATAAAACACCATAAAAAACAAACTTGAATAAACTGAAAATGGACTTTTTTTTTAATGGCAATAGGACATGTAACAGATTACCAGTTTATAGGAACAATTCTCTTTTCCTGACCAATCTTGTTTTACCCTATACATCCACAGGGTTTTGACACTTGTTGTCCAGTTGAAAAAAAGATTGTGTAGCTGTGTCATGTATATACCTTTTTGTGTCAAAAAGACATTTAAAATTCAATTAGGATAAATAAAGATGGCACTTTCCCATTTGTTCCAATTTTATAAAAAATGGAGACAGACTGATGTGTATACGTAGGAATTATTCCTTGTGTGTTCTGTCACCAACTAAAGTAGCTAAAGAGCTCTTTGTGATACACAGGTTCACATCCTACCCCTTTGCACTTGTGGCAACAGATAAGTTTGCAGTTGGCTAGGAGACGTTTTAAAGGGTTTTGCTACATTCTAATGCATGTATTTGGGTTAGGGGGATGGAGGGAATGCTCAGAAAGGAATATATTTTATGCTGGATTCTGGACCATATACCATCTCCAGCTATTTACATGCACCTTTCTTTAGCATGCTACAGTTATTAATCTGGACGTTTGAGGAATTGGCCGCTGTCACTGCTTGTTGTTTGTGCATTTTATTATTATTTTTTTAAAGCATATTGGTGCTAGAAAAGGCAGCTAGAGGGAGTGAATTTGTATTGGGGTACAGGAATGAACCTTTTACAACATCTTAAGAATCCACAAATGAAGGGATATAAAAATAATGTTGTCCTAAATAAGAAACAAAGCAACAATGACTTAACCATATAAATGTGGAGGCTATCAACCAAGAATGGGCTTGAAACATTATAAAAATTGACAATGATTTATTAAATATATTTTCTCAATTGTAATGACTGCTCCATCTCCTGTGTAACCAAGGCCAGTGCTAAAAGTCAGATGCTATTAGTGTGCCTACATCAGTCAACAACTTAACACTTATTTTACTAGTTGCCAATCATATTCCTGCTCTGGATGCTTCATGTGCTGCCTGCTAGCTTCTTTGTTCTCATTAAATATAAAATAGTTTATAATGCTGCACAGGAAATTTCAATTTGACATTCTACAGTAAGCGTTTTTTTTTTTTGTTTTGTTTTCTTAAAAGATTTATGATGCACTTATTCAATCCAGTAGCTGTCAGCTGTTTCACCCTTTGACCTTACACATTCTATTACAATGAGTTTTGCAGTTTTGCACATTTTTTTTAAATGTCATTAACTGTTAGGGAATTTTACTTGAATACTGAATGCTTAATACTTACGATGTTTATGTTTAAAAAAGGACATTATTTGTCTTAAAAAGGAAATTACAGCTGCAGTAAATTTTCAACATTGCACAAATATAAGGCATTTATTCTTTCAGTAGAAATTTCCCCAGATACGCTTTATCAATTTGCTGTTGAAATAATAGATTTTTTTTTAATACCACAGTGTTGGATCATTTCTTCATAGTGCTAGCATTGGGACTAGGGCTTTAATTTCACTGTTTAAATATCATCACTTATTTGATATGCCCGGACTGCTTATGATTTTAAGCAGAGTACAACTACTTTTGTAAAGCTAATGTGAAGATACTCTTAAAAAGGATTCCTCCCCACCCCCCTCCCCGCACCTTTACCCATCCCTTCCCTTCAAATTTGGTGTCTTTCAAATTATACCATGGCACATTTGGATATTCAGCCAATATGTCTCAATGGTGTAAAATCCCAATAGTTTATTGGTGCTGAAATTGTTCACGAGCTGTGGTCTGACTGAGTTAATTTACAAATCCATGTTGCATAGGACTTAACTAGAGCAGCACCTATCAAGTTCAATGGTAAATAGATTAGGCAGAATTTCGTCTGAAATATTCTTAGTGCGTAATGTTGACATGTTTACCATACCTCATCATTTCTCTTGAGAAATAAAATTTTTAAATTTTTAACAAAATTCTTAGGATTTACACATTTGTATTTCAACATTGATATATAGAGTATTGGTTGACTGCTCTTTAGCTGGTAAAGTTAAAAGCTACTCCTAAGACCTAACCATTGAAATTTTTATGCCACCTTATATAAAAATGGAAAATCGTTGACTAAAATGAAAATCATTTATTCTGTTTTGAAAATAGTCATTAATACTGTTCTTTGTTCCAGTTTTGGGCACAGCATATTAAAACATGTATTGTTCAGATATGTCACATTGAGGGCCAGGTCATAAACAATGACATTATAACGGGCTTTTGCACTGTTATTATTTTTCCTTTGGAATGTGAAGGTCTGAATGAGGGTTTTGATTTTGAATGTTTCAATGTTTTTGAGAAGCCTTGCTTACATTTTATGGTGTAGTCATTGGAAATGGAAAAATGGCATTATATATATTATATATATATAAATATATATTATACATACTCTCCTATACTTTATTTCAGTTACCATCCCCATAGAATCTGACAAGAATTGCTATGACTGAAAGGTTTTTGAGTCCTAATTAAAATTTATTTATGACAGTATTCATAATTAGCCTGAATTGCATTCTGTAGGTGTTCTCTGAGTTCCTGGAATGTTTTCTTAGCCTTTTTGGAGGTGCAGCAGCTTACCTGTCGGAAGTCACTTGAAGGCATCGCATTTTAAAAGCTTCCTCTTGGGCCCTGTACCATCCTAAGTCCTCTGTAACTCCCCTTGAACATTTTTGCCGTGATTTTAAAGGGTAGTCGAGTGAAAGCATCACCGTTCTTTGCTGCGGCACAGGTTATAAACTTAAGTGGAGTTTACCGGCAGCATCCAATGTGTCAGCTTTAAAAAAATTCAAGTAGGGTTCCAGTTACATGTTTAGTTCTAGAAAATTTGTGCAATATGTTCATAACGATGGCTGTGGGTGCCACAAAGTGCCTCGTTTACCTTGAAATACTGTTAACGTGTCATGCATGCAGACGGAAGGGGTGAAACTGTGCACTAAAGTGGGGGCTTTCACGGTAGTGTGTGGCAGAGCTGCCTTCTACCCTGCCAGTTCAAAGTTTCCATCTGTTTTCATATAGACGATATATACGAAAACATTTCAGTCTGTAAAACAGCCTTACTCTGATCCAGCCTCTTCAGACAACCTTGTGCTGTGCAGCGGTGGCGCTGTGTGTAAATGCTATGCACTGAGGATACCCCCCCAGAAAACAACAAAAACTCCCCAACAACATGATGTGTACAGGATAATGCCTCCTACCAATCAGATGTCCATTTGTTACTGTGTTTGTTAACAGCCCTTTATCTCTTAGTGTTATAAACTCCACTTAAAACTGATTAAAGTCTCATTCTTGTCATTGTGTGGGTGTTTTATTAAATGAGAGTATTTATAATTGCTTAAATGCATTGAAGTTTTAAACAATGGCCTCTGAACGTGACTAAGGTTTATTGTAAGTTGTTTTGTTCTGTTTTGTCTCTCCCTGCTGTCCTCCAAAGCCTACCATTAGAGACCAGCACGGGCGTTTGTCAGCTTGGGGGCAGCATGTCAGTCTGCTCACTCCTGGCAGGCGAGCATGGTTCGGGCCTTAGTCATCACTTCATAAATTGATTTTAGCACATTGAATAACATTCGAATGTCCCCCAAGGTTAAAGATTCTTGGGTAAATTGCACATATTTTCCTCTCAAGCTATATATCTGAAGATAATCCCCTCCGAATAGATACGATATCTAAGATTTCAATTTTGTTGCCCTCCCCTTTTATAAATTCCGAGTCCTGCCATCAACACGTGAGAAGCTTGCTTCAGCTGCTCATTTTAACTTGTGCCACTATCAAAGTCGACACTACAGAATAGTCTAAAGGATTTTGTGTGCTGGAATTTAACTTCTTTTTAACAATTCTTAAAGGTTATTTAACAACTATAGATAGTGAAAGTGTAGCTTATACAAATGTTTTGAAAATAAATAGACCATTTACATAACATTTAATGTTTTAAGTTCAAATTTTTTCTGTGACTTTAAAACTAAATGTGAATAATGTGTAAGATACAGACATGAAATATCTGTGTGTTTGTGTGTGTGTGTATACACACTTTTTAAGCATCTTAAGTGTAACTATGGAAAGCTTTACTGGGGTCCAAAATGTTTTGAGTTGGAAGAAGACAGTATGGGCATACCTGAAAAATAGGGGATTTACTGCTAATTTTGCTTTTATCTGCTGTTATCACTGCACTGTAATTTAAACTGGCCAAGTTCATTGAATGCCATCACCATTTCCTTTGAGAATTTACAAATCACCAGTCTCTAACCTGCAGGCTTCCAAAGGCTTTCGAAAAATCAAGACCCTTAAATCTAGTTAACTTCATTGTTGCAGACAATGAAACTGTTGGTTTTGTTAAAGATTTTGTTAGATGAGTAGCCTCTCATCTCAAACAGTCTCAAGTGGCCTCACTGTAATGTAGGATTAGTGGTGCTGTTGCTAGTTTGGAGAGAAATGTTTGGGAATGGGAACAGAAATAACTTGTTCACACTGGTGTAGTGCTAAGTGCGTATCTAGAAACTGGAAAGCCAAATAGTGGAGAAAAAACTATTTTTTAGAGATAACAGAATTTTGTAACTCCAAGAAATTAATGACTAAGTTGCTGTCAGTTTTTTCTGTTTTAGAGGAAACACTTTATGATTTGATGTTTCTCCAACCTTCACTAGTTTGCATTTGTAACTATGAGAATATAGGTAACCACTTGGATAATTCATGTCCGTTGGGGGTTTTAGACGTTTGTGGATAGGAAAGGACTAAGTAGCTTTGTAGTAGAGCCTGTATGTTCTTAAAAGTTAGCTCTTTTGAAAGAACTTTCCCTTAATGAGTGACACACAACTCATCCTCCCACCTCGGAACAGCCATCATTGCTTTAACGACTGCAATCGTTTTTCCTCTGTATATTCATGCATATGCTCTGCCTTAAAAATGGAATTTATAGTGTACATACAAGGCCACTTAGTATTTCCTTTTATGAATTTGTAGAATGATCAGTTACATCAGATAATGCAACGTGATTCGGTTATTTTTTTAACTACAGAGATGCAGGTGTGTGAGAGCCCAATTCATTGGGTTCATTAAATACTGTCATCAGGATGGCATGTCTGAAGGAATAAAGTAGTTTAATAAGGAAAGAGCATTGTAGATACTTTAGATAGACCTTTGTGTTGTGAAGTTGTGTTGCATAGGGAAATAGTACATAGCAATTTGACTTCGTTACCTTTTCTTACGTTGGAGAAGAGGATGAGTTTTCTGTTTTTGTAGTTCCCAACAGTTGCTCAACTGAGAGTGACTTTACTGGATGAAAATAGCCTAACTCTTGAAAACTTCCCCCCTCCCCTTTCTAAAAAGCTACTACTGTTTTATTCTTCATCTGTCGTCAAGCCTGGGTGCTCATGTGACTCCCATCACACTAGGGACTTGATGTTTCATTAAAATTGTTTGTAGTTCATCTTCAGCTCTGACACTAAGGACGCTTGGTCTTGGGAATATACAAGGAAACCAGGTGGTGTGGTGTCTGCATGTTGGGTTGCTGGCTGTAAGGTTAGCAGTTTGCAGCCACCAGCCACCGGAGGAAGAAAGGCAATGCTTTTCGGTCTCAGGAGCCCCGCGGGCAGTTAGTTCTGCCCTGGTCTCTAGTTTATCTAGGAAGTGGAATCAACTAGATGGCACTGTTTTGAGTTTTATAATGCAATGTGCAACACTTTTTGACAGTTTGAAATTTTTGATGAAAAATCTAAAGGTAGTATATATCTTATAACCCAATATATTGGTATTTTAAAAACATTTTTACATGTATGTGTGAAGTTAACTGCCATCTTGAACATTTAAAATAACAATTTTAAAATAAAGCTACGTATTTTTTAATGAAGTGTTTATCAAGGATTTATACTTCAGGTCTTTTAAAATTGCACATTTCTTATTTGCACATCTGTTCTCACTTGACCTTGAAATGGTTAGAGATTCTTCTTTATGTGGAATGGAGCAAAGCTTACAGTCATGGCTGCATTTCAGTTTGCTAAATGTTGCCTGCAGTGAATTTCTTAGACTTTAGATGTGTGCAGTCTGCAGTCGCCCATTGCTAATAGGCTGCTGTTTATGAGCGCCTTTCGGATTTTCTGCTTTGTACAGTTGTTAAAAAAAAGTTTACAAGTGTTTCCCTCTCCCCTCACATCTGTCAGTTTCCGTTGTCTCTAGTGAGCTGCCCTCATGCCCCAAATCATAGTGAGTGAGTGTGTGTGTGTGTATGTGTATGCCTATGATAGTGGTTGTGAGAGGAGTGAATTTGATTTTGGAAATGCTATCTTCCAGTTCCAGAGGTTAAGTAGTTTGATTTAGGTAAATTTATTTCTCACTGGAATTTAATAGTTCATTTTAATGGAAATAATGTTGGCTCTGGATGATCTTTGTCATATGGTCATGAGCCTTAGATACTAAAGAATTTTTTAGTAGTATCTTGATGTGTACATTAATACGTGATATTGAAAGTTTGCATTCAGCCCAAGGTGGGGTAACAGAAATGTTTATATCAAGTTCCATTTGGCCACTGTTGGACACAGAAATGCCTTCTTATGGAGAGTATTTTTTTTCTTTAAAAAATTAAAAAGCTTAATTATTTTGAATATTTTGTTTTAAATTGTTTGTTCACTCAACAAATACGTGTCTAGTGCTTGCTTATAAAACAAGTGTTTGGAATACAGGCAGTCCCCAGGTTACACGCAAAATCTGTTTCAAAGTAATGTCTGTAAGTAGAATTTTTAGGAAAGTTGGAACAGGTGCTTGTGGCTCTTATTTAAAATACCTTTGATGCAAGAAAAGGCTTGAGCAGGCCTTGTCAAGGACTTCCAGGCCGCACAGGCAGTGAGTGATGGTGACTGATGAAGAATTTGGGTGGAGTAAGGATTGGTTCAGTTGTTTTCAAAGTGAGGGCAAATTTACAAAACAGTACAGGACAAATGCGTTATCCCTAAGTTCGATGTTAATAACCCAGGACACTGTCCATTATTGATCAAACACAGTCCCTACCCTTGCCTTTAAGGAGTTTGGCAGAATAAACAGACTTTACTGGAAGAATTCCTAATTGGTTCATACTGTGAAATACACGATGCCTGTGATGCAGTATCACCAACCGTTCCATATGCTTCCCTAAATTTTCATCCTGTTGGGATTCGTTAGAGCCAGGTGATGAGTTCATTTCAATGGAAATAAAATGACACTTCCGAGTAAGGAAAATGAAAAATTTGGAGATCATTTTGTTTCTCCCTCTGCCACAGAAACCAAGATGTGAAATGTTGCAGCTAGTGCACCTCTGTCAGCCTCGATCATGAATGACTATTGGAGCAAAGTTTCTTAAAGCCTACCTGCCACGCCTCCCCCCACGCTGAAGGCCCTATTTCTCACATTAGCACGAGCAAGAAATAGCTTTCCATTATGTTATTTGCACTCAGATTGCTGTATGCAGGCTAATGGAGCCTTGAAAGCATCGGGATCTATAGAAGGAAGAACGGGAAGTTAAAAACAAAGCAAGCTAGAGAAAGCATCTTCAATTAAACAATGCAAACAGCTAGTGAGCACCTGGATGGCGGTAGGCTTCGTTCTAGGTGTTTGGCATACAAGCGAGTGAAGGGCAGAGCCTTTGGGGAGCTTCCATTAATGCTTTGCAATAAGTGGGCATAAGGTAAAACGTCCCAGTGCAGGCCTAAGTGAACATCATTTAATGTATTTAAACTGTCTTTGAAGAAGACCCAAACCATTTTTTTCCCTAATGAAATAAGATCACTGCGAGAACTCTGTCTAACACAATCACTGAACTGATATACTGAGATGAAGTCTTGGCTAGTAGGCGCCTGGACCCCATAAGCAATTCCAGTCTTCAGAGAATTTAAACATTGTTCTATCTCAGAAAACTTATAGCCACTTACTTGCTCCTCAGAGAAGTTCTATGGCATAGCTCACCTACTATGAAACCAGAGTAAGCACAGGAAGAAAAGCAAAGGGCAAGCTCAAACTTTCATTACTGCAAGAGTGGTAGGAAGAGAGTAGATATTTTGAGCATGTAATGTGCCATCTACTGTAGTAAGCATTTTACAAGGCTTACTCATCGTTCAAGGTACGTAGATATTTTATACACGCAGACTGAAGATCAGAGTGTTTAAATTACACAGGTTTTAAACGGAATTAGGGAACTCAATTCAAACCCAGATCTGTGGGCCAGAAAGCAGTGAGGATGGGGGTGGGGAGATTCTAAATAGGAGAGAGATGGAAAAGGGGTTCCTCTATTGAGAAATGAACTCCATAAATTTAGGGTTGATCACTAAGCAGTGTGTACAAGGCAGACCTAAAGAAGATTCAAAAGCTTTGATGACTTAAATGATTTAGACTATGCGTCATGTCTCAGGCTAAGTCCAGGATTGCGCATAGACAGAACAAACAACCGGGAACATTTAAAAACAAAGCAAATGTGTATTAGATCTACACACATGTGAGCCGAGGTTATATTGATCGCTGTTGCAGCAACAAGTATAAATGTACACAAGGGTACTTCAAACCCCTTTTTGTGAAGAAAGAGGGAGTTAATTAAAAAAAAAATCTGAACATAAGCTCCAACAATTTAAATAGTGACGATCCAGTTGCCATTTGTGATCAGAGCAGATTGATCTGCTATAGAGTCAGTGCTGACTCACAGTAACGCTATAGGACAGAACTGCCCTTTGAGTTTCCTGAGACTAATTGCAAGGGAGTAGAAGAAAGTCAGTCTGTCTTTCTCAGAGGAGCAGGTGGTCTCAAACTGCTGACCTTCCACATAGAAGCCCAACTCATAACCACTATGCCACCAAGGATCCATAGGTTCTTAGGCCCCTGAGAACTTGTCAGTGCAGTTTTGCTTTATTGTTCTTACATTTTTAACTAAAGAAAGGTGGGCCTCTTTAAAAATTGCTTAAGCTTAAGAAACAAGTCAGAAGGGGACAAACCAGCTGTTTAAGGTGGATGCGTAATGATTTTCTAGCCAACCTCTCACAGAATTGCCCTTGTTTGATGAGAGGAATGAGCAGGAGCATTGTGTGGTGGAGAAGGACTGGTGAATCTTTCCTGGCTTTTTTTTTTTTTTTGGATAAAGCTTTGGCTAACTTTCTCAAAATACTGTAAAATTAGCAGATCTGACTATTTGGTCCTGCAGAGAGCTAACCAGGAAAAGGTCTTGAACATTAAATAAAAACTTGCTATGATCTTTGCTCTTGCCTGGTTGGCTTTTGCTTTTGCTACTGGAAGCCAGCTTTGTCTTTAGGATCATCTTGATAAAGCCTTATTTTATTTTTGGTTAGACTTTTTCCTGTTATAATTATTCCAAGATATGCTTCAGGATTTGGACCCCTCTTGTTCAAAATTTCCTTTGAAAGCCCTGCTCTTGTCTGCAGCCGATCTGAGTATGAGTTTGGGACCCATGGAAAGTTCACTTAACTCTAATTTTCCAGTCAGAAGTGTGAACTGAACCCATTGAGGTGTCCATGGTGTTGATTTTTGTTCCTGCTACTCGTTCTTAGTTCTTTTTCTTGTAGAGGATGAACAAGATGAACTATTTCCTTGAAAATCTGTGTGCTTGCTGTCTGCCACTGCAGGCTTTGTCTTCAACGTTGCCTGTTTCCTTAAAACAACTTAGCCATTTGTAAACCTCGGATTTCTTCGGTCGTTGTCCCCATGGCCTTTCATAAAGCATCATTGATTTTACCATTCTCCCACCTAAACAAAGCCATAAAATTGATGTTTGTCCCTACTGCAATTTTAGCAGTTTATTTTGTGCTGATCCCCATCAAACTTTTCAAACTGATGTCTCATCCTGCACAGTCCCTCAAATCATACTCTGTTCGGATATGTTATAATATGTTCAAGTATTTTATAATATGTTCAAGTTTACCTTGGTGCAAAAAAATTGAAATCCATTTTTTTCAAAATATGTATTTTTTCACAAACTTTCAAAAGACCCCTTTCCTTGTGTCTATATATAAACTTTAAAAATTTGTATTTTCCAAATCATGATAACAGGACCCACAGTCTATATAACACAACATCCACACTTACTTAAGAAGGGCCAGGAAAATACGGCCAATTCCTAAGACATTCTAGCAGTACTGGTCCTGGAATTCACAGCTGTGGAGCAGCTCTAACTAGTCCGTAAGCTAAAGGCGAACAGACTGGAAATGAGTGGGAAGATGGAAGTTCTCAGCGGAGAAATAGATAAAAATCAGCGTGTGAAATTTTAGAGCTAGGCAATATCTGAAGTGAAAACAAACCACTGAATGGGCAGTAGAGGAATGGAAATGAGAGTAGAGAGAGTGAGCCTGGTGAATCGTATGTACGACCAAACTGGCAGAAGCTGGGATCCGTGTGAGGCAGACGCTGGTCAGCCAGGAAACGCAAATGTTTTTCTACGAAAAAGAATGATAGGAAAAAGGGAGGACTGCACCCTGGCAAAGGTGGAACGTTTAGGAGCCCAGCAAAGCCATGGCACTCACTGCCACGGAATCAGCGCTGACTCACAGGGACCCCCTGAGTGTCTGAGGCTGGTGGTTGTGGTTTCGAACTGCTGACCATGGGGGATCGCAGCCCAACAAGTAAACACTACCCCACCTCAACTCCTGCAAAAGCATGGCAATCCCATAGAAGTCCAGCACACAAGCTTCACTGGAGATCCAGTTCAAAAGATGGGTTCAGACTCTCAAAGTGGATGAGATTTTGAAGCACAAAACGTATCTTTGTTATAGCTTCGGGGAGGCCTAGCCTTTATTTAAAATAAAGCCTTCACATGACTAACACACGCACACACATTCACATCAGTTAGATTTAGTCTATTTTTATGGTTTGCCAAATCATTCTTCAATAAGTATTTGAATTAAGTGATTTTGGCTTTAAATAAGCATGATGTATTTCTTAAGAGAATATCCTAGATACACAATTTTTAAAAAGTACTAATAGCATTCATGGTCGTCTTAATCCTTTGACTCCCAAATGCTCCTTTTCATTTCTCTCTAATGGTAGTATGGTAGCCTCATATGATAGTAATTGAGGTACATTTTTTTTACCCCTTCACGTGCCTATGAAGAAGGTCGTGCTGATGATCAATTACCTCGAGTAAGGAATGAGCACTATCCTAGGTCCAATGATCATAATTATGAGAATTTTCTATTATGACACTATACAGGCTTCATACATTCAAAACAAAAGACCACATCACGAGTGCTCTGTCTTTGACTTACAGTACCAAGGTGATGTATGCCTGGCCAAAGCACCAAAAAACATTTCCTGACTGACTCCATTCAGTTATATGCACTACCACCACCCTTTAAAAAAATCAGCATTTTCGGAAGCCTGGCAGAAGCATCGCTAGATAAGTGCCAAGCTCACCCTCAGAGTCAGTGTCTATCGTGGCTTTGCTCTCTCTTCTTGCCCTTTAATTCAGCCTTTGCAATAAGGTCTTTTTTCCAAATAAAGAGCTTAATTCAAAATGTCTTGTAAAAGTTAGCCTGCACATGCTTTTTATCATTTTTATTCTAGAAAAAAAGTACACTGTTTAACACTGCTAATATCCATGTGTCTGTTGTGTGCTTGAAAAGTGTTGTGGTAGGTTTGGAGGAAAACATAGCTGGTATGACATTTGGAGAAGCTACTTCCTGATAAATAGAAATTTCAGGCTTTGGAAGATCTTAGATTGCTATATTAGTCACAGACTACTCTCAAATGACCGTATACATTCTCATAATGATAATTCTGGATGTAAGAGCTGAACAAGCATTGCCATTTAATTCTTGTTGCTATTGTTTATTATTCTCAGTCCACTTTAACCCATAGCAACCCGTGTATTGTTATTACAAAGTAGGCCTTCACAGGGTTTCACAGTTGGGAACTACCCTATAGAGTGATTATCAGGCCTGTTTTTTTAAGTGGTCATAGGGTGACTTGGAACTGCCAACCTTTTGTGCTACCCAGGGCCCAGGATCCAGCCTCCTAAAGGTCGGAAGCACTATCATTATCCACCTTATGAACAATAAACTGATACAGAAAGGTTCAATAACTTGTGGAAAGCCAAAAAACTAGTAAGTTGTAGATCCAGAATTTAAATCTAGCGCAATCTGATGACTGATTCTGCATCATTGACTACTGTGCAATCAATTCTAGTTCCTATTTAAAAAGCAAACCAACCAACAATGAACCTTGGTGGTGCACTTGGCTCCATGCTCTGCTGCTGACTGAATGGTTGACAGAACTCACCAGTCGGCTTCTGAAAACAGGGCAGCTTTGATGCGCTGTCCAGTGGGTCACTGTGAGACAGAATCAACCTGACAGCAATGGGTTGCTATTTTAAAAACTTAATGAGATCTTTCATTTTTATGAAAGCATAGGCTTCCAACAGCAATGCCTAAACCAATGGTGTCTACAGCAGTTTTCAAGGGTTTGTTTGGTTTTTTTTGTTTTATTTCAGAACTCTAGTATACTCTTAAAAGTTAAGTGCCTCAAAGAACTTTTACATGTGTGGATTATAGCTATCTATACTTACCATATTAGGAAGTAAAAATGAGAAATAATGTTAACGTGAAAAACATTTATAATGTGAGCGTATTTTCTTTTTTTTGTTTTTTTGTGAATGTATTTTCCAAAGCAAAAAGTTGTGAGTGACTTTTCGTTTATTAATTTACTTACATCCTCCCCCCACCCTCCAAATCTCTTCATCGCTTGGATTAATAGGAAACAGCTAGATTTTTTATATTTGGTTCAGCATTAGATCTGTTGGGCTATGCTGCCTCCATTTTAGAATATAAAGCAAATATCAACAAACTACTTCCATCAAGTCCAATCCAACTCCCTTTGAGTGACCTGTAGGATTTCTGAGCCTGGAAATCTTTACAGGAGCAGACATTCCTTTTGCCCTCAGAGGTGACTGGTGACCTTGACTTGCTGACCTGTGGGAAGCAGCCCACCCCACCACGACCAGGCTCCTTGAAGAAAATATGGTCTCACACAAATTGTAGCTTGAGTGAAAAGCATTGCACCTAGGTTCTAGTTCACACAAGCATGGATTTATCCCAAACAAAATGTGTTTAAACACGACTCTTCGATAATGAGGGAGTCCAGACAAGTTCGCTCCGTAGTATGCTTGTCTTCGTTTTATTGGGTGCCCCTAACAAGAACGGGTCCCATCAAGACCCTGAATTCTGTGAGCATCTGCCGGGCCAGTTAAATTCAAGGGAGAGCGGTCAGCTCAGAAGGGTATGGGGACTGTTTATAGGATTCTCAGAGAATCATGTGGGTTGGTTTTCACAAAAGACACAGGATGATCATGAGGGCTTATTCAGAAGAAGTTTTTCAAGAGTTAAAAATTGCATCTGTAAGAAAACGCTGGTAAATTAGCACTAAGGAAGGTTTTCCTGATCACAATTCATCTGCTTATTCTTTGAGCACAGTACAGTGTCCTACGGGAATTTCTTTTTGTTGTTGTTTTCTTTCTAAAGAAAAGGGAAATGAGGGTGTGATTTGACTCCTTACTAGAGGCTCTCACTGCTGTCTTGAGGCAGTGTTCTTCAGGGTCGGGTTAGAGATGGAAGTACCACCTTCACAAGTCCCTAGACCCATATGGAAGTTATCTTGATAAACAATAGTTACACATTTTGGCATTTTTAAAAGTAAAAGTTATAATCGCTTTATAACAATACATATTTTCAATTACCTTCCTTCATAGGTAGTTAGAAAAGGGAAAATTATTTCTGAATATTTAAATATATATATTTATATATACTACTAAACTCATTAAATATTACTTCCTGAAGATTAATTGAAATATGGAATAGGAAATCTTTCATGATTTTTAAAATATTGTTTCATTCCAATCCCTTGGTCAATCTTGTTCTTTGGATGAATCTTTTACCCCTGTATGGTTTTGTAACATCATGTGGTGCTTATTAGGAAACTTATGGTTCACTAAGTTATACAGATTTCCAAGACTGACACATTTAATTATACAATCTCTAATTTGAAAAATCACATTTGTTCATATCACCATTGATTTCAGCAGGGAAGTCTCAATATTGGGAAACTGTCTAGTTCATGGTGGTTGATTAAGGTTTGAAAGTTTTGTGTTGCTGAAAAGTTCGGTTGTATTGCTGACAGCCACAATTGCCTGCTGTTTTCTGGAAAGGATCTTGGGATAATCACTGCTTTAAGAAGAACTTTGCAGCCTCAGCTAGGAGAAAAAGTTGTGATTTCAACTCCTAGCCACCCTATATGACAGAGTAGAACTGCCTAGTAAGCAAGGTTGTCTATGCCATAAATCTTCATGGGAGCAGAGCCCCCAATCTTTTTTCCCAGGGAGCCAGTAGTGATTGCAGACTAGCTCCATGGGAGAAAAGACCAGAATTTTCTACTTCCTTAATGAGCTTTAGTCTCAAACTCACAGGATCAGTTCGACCCTGTCTAGAGGCTCCCTGTGGGTTAGCGTCTACCTGATGGCAGTTGGCTTGGTGATTTGGGTTTTTCATTCACCTAGAAGGCTCAGATGAATTAATCCTCTCAGTGCTAAAGGCTTGAAAATGGAATCTCCAAATTCATTTAGTAAACTATGGTAAATGAGAAGAGATGGCGGAGCATTTAGACACACAGGAACGGGAAGAGATTGCTTTAACTCTGTAGAGGCATGGCTTCTAGGGAAAGATGGTCAGTGGTGAACTATGATTCCTAGAGAGTTACTCTAACATTCTGCAGCAGGTAGTTTAAGAATCGTCGAAGGTAGGTCAGTGATTACCCAGTGTTGATGAGGGTTAGGCAGGTCATCCTAAATTTCATTTTTCATTTGTGATCACCCAGCACAACACTTTGTACACTGTATTTAAGAAAATGCTTGAATAATGACGACAGTAGAATAATCATTAATTTCTGTACTGCGGTGTACAGACGGCGCCTCGTCTGTAACCCCAACACAATCTGGCAATCCCACTGCACAACTTTGGCTCTCCCCCCACTCTAGAGACCGGTGGTCGGCAAATCACGACTCAAGCCACAGTCAGCTCTTTCGGTATGCACATGTAGCTCTGAAGTAAAATGAAAAACAAAACAGTTTAAAGGATAATATCCAGATAATGGCAACTTCATGTGTGTGTAAACTCTTGACTCTTGAGTAGGCTTTAACTTGTTATCAGGGGCAGAATGGCTCTGGTTTCGCTCTGCCCGCACCCTTTGGAATTACTCCGGAAGGGAGAAAAGTGAGTCTGTCAAGCTGCCCGAGTGTGGAAACTTCCTGTCCTTCTAACCTGTCATCAACCAACCGATCCAACCCCTCCGATTTTCAAAGGAACACATCTACACATCTTCTTGTTTATGGCTAATTGTTCTACCGTGCTTCTATTCCGTTCCCTGCCCCCACCCCATGTTCTATTGCATTATCATTTCTCTTTTTCATGATTCTATGTTCTTCAGGTCACTCCTTAGAGTCTATAAATATTCTCAAGTCCCTCCATCTTTTTACCTTTCTTTTTAATAATAGGAGAAAAGGGACGTCAGATAGTAAGCCTTTTCCACCTTGCATCCTATTTGGAGACTGTTTGTCCTCTCTGTTTGCAAGTTCAAAAATAAACCTTATTTCTACTTTTTATCTCATTCATTTATTTAAAAATTCATGTTTCATTACAAATGTACATTAAACAAATCCTATGTCAAGTAGCATGTCAATTTGGAAATATCTGTACCTTGTTAAGGAAACTCAGGTGGCAAAGTGGTTACATGTTGGGTGTTAACTGCAAGGTCAGCAGTTCAAGACCACTAGTTGCTCCGCAGGAGAAAGGTAAGGCTCTGTACTGCCGTAAAGAGCTACAGACCCATAAACGCACCAGGGCAAGAGCAGTTCTACTCTGTCCTGGAAGGTCGCTCTCAGTTGCAATCGACCCGGTGGCAGTGGGTTTGAGTTTGGTTGTACCTCATTAAACGATAAGCCACGTGTAAAAGCAGAATAACGGTTAGGTTTGCAGGACTTCAGGACCTTTCTCTTCCATGCAGCTTTTCTTGGCAAGATATAAGAGAATTTGTTGCACAAAAGTCAAAGAGGAAACCAGGAAGGGGGACGCAGGGGACCTGGGAAAGGAGCTAGAGGGCAGAGTCCCATCGAGAAAGAGGAGGAGAGTCCTAAAAATGCAAGCCAGGGAACAGACCGAGAAAAGCGCAGTCCCCATCGCATCCTTACCACGGACACTCTGGGACGTCGCCAAGGGGAAATGGAACACACACGGAGAGACTAAGCAAACGATTGATAGGTCGATATCGAAAAGGTAAAAGGTAGATAAGACAAAGATATCGAAGCATTTGTGCGGAGGGAATTGTCATAGGTACATTGAATGTTCCCAACGTATACTTACTCTGTAGTTCTTTCAAGTAAAAACGGATTTTACCTTTTCATTTCATGTAACTAAAATTTTGTTTGAGGTAGGGTAGTGAGATAGGTAAACAGAGAGGGTACATGGGGCATTGGAGAAAGCCTTCAGGCTTCAAAATACATGAAAAATTTAATAAAACTGAGGGAACAAGAAGACAAATCCAAAATTGTAGTTGGAGACTGAAATTGTAAATATGTAATGAACAATAGTAGATGAAACTCATTTGAATTTGCATTCTATTCAAAATGACTTAAAATAAAAAGGATAAATATATATAAAGTCTCACCATATTGTCACTCATTCTCTTTTCTCAGACTCAATAAGTTATCAATTTTTATGTATAACCAAAATGATTACAGGCAATCAAATATTTATGTGTTCTCTTTTTTCATTTGTATTATGGTAGCATCTGATATACATTTCAGAATTTCATTTTTGTTTATAAATCAAATAATATATCTTGATGATCCTTTGATTGTCTGTACATAGAACTCCAAGTATATTTTACAGCTTGGCACTTTCTATATATCTGTGAGGATTCTTCTCATTTGTTTGTATTTAATTTTATCTGCTATCGCCTGAAAATTTTCAATAGGTCTCAGTACCACAAGAGATTGGATTAAATTTTTTTATTGAGATGTATTTCACATACCACAAACCCAAACTTCTAAAAGTGTAAACTTACAATGATTTTTAGTATATTTAGAATGTTGTACAATCATGACACTATTTAATTCCCAAACGTTTTCATCATCTCTAAGAAACCTCTTACCCATTAACAGTTAAGCCCTTACTGTCTGCCTTGGTCTCTACCAATGCCTGTCCTGAACATTGTATATAAGTGTGTTTGTGGTCTTCACTTAATGTTTTAATATTTCATCCATTTTGTATCGCGTACCAATAGTTCATTACCTTTATGGCAATAACATTCCATTGTATGACTATACAAGTCTTTGCTTTAGTAATTTCTATACTAGAAAGTTACGTAGCCTACTTGACAATTCTGTATGGTTGCATTGCTGTGGTCCAGGTTGTGCTATGGTGTATACAGGAGCATGCGCCTTTTTAGATGCAAGTTTAGACTGGTATATTTTAAGTACACGGCACTTTAATACTTTCAAGATGGCTATTTAGATATGTGGAACTATCCTTAGGAGAATCAAGAGACCTTGCCAGTTGCCACAGACTCTCAGGAAAGGTGGCATCTTATGTAAACTTCTGAAACTTTTCTCAGGGAATGAAATGACCAAGAGACATTACAGAAACAGAACTCAAAATGCCACCAACTAATTTGTTTTCTATCGAGAGAATGGTGCCAACTATGCGCCCCCAAATGAAAGGAATTTCTACGAGGTGTGGTGCAATGGGACCAGGCTGAGGGAACAAATAAGTCTATCCTGGCAAACCCGACGGACACGGTTCACGATTGAGAGTGCAGTGGGGAGACGTGATGATCTAGGAGGACGAAGCACAGCTCTTGGAACAGAAAGCAAGCCGAGCATCTTCCCCGTCCCCTCAGACGTTTTGCCTCAAGGGAAGGACGTTTCTGAACAGAAGTGGCGCCCATGCTCGCTCTCTTTTCAAGAGGATGGGAGACTTTCCCAAATGGATGGATGCACCAAGAGTAACCACAGGCCACACAACAGATGAGACACGGAAAAGTGCTTCCCTCTGACAAGGGAGTCAAACAACAAGAAAAACGTGCCCATGCCATCCTGGCAAACCGTACCACAGGCCTCTCCAGGTTTTCTCTGGCATTCTTTGGGAAAAACAATTTTAACCCACTATCAGCTCTTGGATGAATCTAAGTAAAAACCAAACATCAATTAGACTCCGGCTTGTAGCAACCTTCCAGGTTGGAGTAGAACTGTCCCTTTAGGTTCCTGGAAGCTGTAAAATTTATGGGAAGCAACAAGTCTTATCTTTCTCTCTCAGAGCAGCTGGTGGCTTTGAGCCATTGATCTTACATGTGAGTAGTCCAATTGAGAGCCCACTTCACCAACAGCCTTCAAAGAGGTTCTAAGTGATCCTCCATAGCTGTGAGATGACCCGAAGAAAAATTCTATTTGTAGCTAAATATCCAGACTGGTTATACCTTAACCCATTAGCCACAAGGTCAGTGGTTCCAAACAACCAGTGGCTCTCAAGAGAAAAACGAGGCTTTCTACTCCCATAAAGAGCTCCGTGCTCAGAAACCCACAGGCATAGATCTGCACAGTCCTATAGGGACATTGTTCTCTACTTTTCCAAGCCGGGTACCTATGATTTATTATACTTCTGTTCCTGCAGTTATTAATTGCCTTATTTATTTTCATTTTTTAATTTCCTTGGACCTTTCTCCCTCCTTTCAATATAATTGCCCACATGGTTCAACCTAACAGTAACAAGCCCGCTGCATTCATTTTGCTGCAGAGATTCCGTTGAGCTCCAGTTCCCCTGTAGGCTGACGCACTGATGATACCTTGGGCCTTTCCTTGACTTTCTCTTGGGTTAGAGTCTGTATTCTCATTTTTATTCCTCACCCCCCCGCCCCTCCTGGATAAATAAATCTCTTTACGTGCTGCTTATAACGTGCAAGTGACGTATGTAAATCTTATTCTGAGTGTTTAATAGTCTGAATGTTAAATATGCTAAAATATTAAAAAATATATACTTATACTTACGCATTTTGGCTAAGGATTGACTTCCACCCTCTGACTTTTTCAGCCTGGTCCCATTTATCTTCTATTTTTAAAAAGAAGATTGAGATTGTCTGGGTACATTAGAGAAATAAATCCACAGAAACATGTATAAGAGAGAGTTTTATATGAAGGGTAAGTGCACATCAAGAAAACATCCCAACCCAGTGCTGCCCAAGCCCACAAGTCCAACATTAACCCATATGTCCGACACCAATCCACAAAGTCCTCCTCAATCTCACAAAACACATGCAATGATGCCGACTGCAGAAGGAAAGCCGAGTCAGTGAACGTGTAAGCATCTGAGTACTGGCAGAGGTCTCCACACGGCTGCTCCAGCACCCAGGGCTGCATCGGGGTAGGTCCATGTGGCTTCTCCTAGAGGATGTCCTTCAGGAAGTGAGCCTTGCAAGCTGAAGCAGGGAACTGCTAAGGCAGCTGCACCCTGGTGCGACCCTCAGAAAGCAAGAGACCTGAGAACTCGAAAGGTGAGGCTCACTGAGCCATTTATCCCTCCTCCCTTCAATTAACCCCACATGTGTTTTTCGGCCAGGCTGACACAATAAACTAACTCAAAGATACTTAAATAGCACTTATTAGCTTCCAGTCACAATTTTGAATACTCACAAACATAAACTCATCGACTTCTCCACAACCCTCTAAGGAGTATGCTGCCGCCATTTCGTAGGGGAAGAACTGGAGGCAGAGAGGGTGATGGACTGGGCAATGCCATCGTATTAGGAAAGAAGCGGGCCAGCAGGTTCCTGACCTTCACTCTGTGATGTGCCTCTGAAGTCACAATGGAGAAACTCATTGGCATTGGGATGTCTGTTTCTTTGATGGAACCTATTCTTTTTCGCTATGGAAGCTTTTCAGACCTTATTTTCCGTTTTAGTGTTCTAAAATTTTATGACCGTGTTCCTTAGAAAAATCCCTTTCTATTCCTTTTGTGGAACAGTAAATCCTTTAAATTTAGTTTCATGTCCTTTAATCCTGTGAAAACACACACACACACACGAAGGGCTTCAACAAGTTCATGGAAAAAATGAAATTGAAAGACAGTAAAACTTCTGTATAAACATTTTGAAGCCCCTCTGTGTGTGTAACACACACACACACACACACACACACACACACACACACACACACCTATTTCTTTGATAGTGTCCATCACACTAGTTCCTCTAGTCTCAGTTCCTGAAGCTCTTCTCATTGGTATATGAACTTCTGGATTGACACTTAACTTTAATTTTGTTTCTCTGTCTCCACCCCATCCCCACCCCCCTGTATTTAACTTTCTGGAGGTGTCTGATTCTCCTTCGCTCTGCCTTATTTTCCAATCTTTCTGCTGGTTTTAAAACAAGCCTTTTGTTCTGTTTGCACCCCCGGATCGCTTTCTTGTTCCCCGCCCTTTGTTGACTTTTGTCTTTGGTGAGGCTCCTGTCGTCAGATGATAGACACCAGATGTCCTCACCATTCTGCGGAGAGGAATCCACCGATTTTCAAGTTTCCAGGTTTCCTCTACTCTTTGCAGTATTTTTTTCCCTTTCATTTCCAGTCCGCTTGCTTCTCTTTTTTCCATTCGTGGAAAATCCGAAATCGTGGAAGATCCAAAATCCGAAAGCCTGTTTGCAGACTTTCTCCCTTCTTCACCCCTGTCTGCCACCTACAGTCCCGAACAACTCTCCTTTCACCTTATTTTCAGGGTTTTCCAGAAAAAGTTGGCTCCGGCCCCCATCAATGTTATTCAATGCTTAGTTTCACTGTTCCACTAAGGAATGGCTTTTTTGAATTTCAAATTTTATAAAATTCATTACGTAGACTTTGTCTCAAAAGCTTTTTCTTGCTACTGCTTTATGAAAACAAGGCGTGTGCCTTGATTGCTTCCTCCTGTCTCCTTCGTGCTTGGAGCACGTATGCACCCCCTACATACAAACTGAATTAAATCAATCCTGCAAGATCTAACTTAGTTTTGCTCAAAAGCTTTTCCTGACTCCCTCATGTTTAATCATACCAGATTACACATGTCCCCCACCCCCACATACACACACACACACACACACACACACACGAGAGGGAAAACTTTTCAAAAACGTTAATGGGAAAATTTGGTGATCTTTAATTCCATTTCTCCATGAACTTTTTGAGGTACCCATACTCTCTTTGAATAACTGTTGAATTGGGTTGAACTTATATTTTCTCAACTTGATTCCAAAAAGAGAGAGAAGAAATTTTTTTAATACTTGTGACTGAAAAATTCTACATCCACAGTTTATTGCACAAAACAATAGAAAAATATCTTCAGACATCCAAGGATGTAAAATGTATACTGCACCATTTACCAATTGTAACTGAATATAAGAATGGGGGAGGGGAGAGTTAGCCTACTTGGCCTAAACTGAATATTAACCCTTAATATTTAAAAAGATGAACCACATGTGAGAGAGGTGATCAGTACGGTAAAGAAGGGTGTATAGAAGAAAAAGCCTTCACTGCTGCTGGGAGTCTTATTAAAGTCTTATACAAGACTTATACAAGAATGAGGACCAGCCAAGAAGAAGACATTACTCGTCCATGTATGAACAAGAAGGCCGAATGCAGCATCAAACCGCAACGAAAGCTCTCGTCAGAGGCAGGACGCGTTCCCGGGCAGAGAGCAAGATGAAGCAAACTGCAGAGAGGGACACAGGCCTCACAGGGATGTGGACATTGAAAGGAGTGCTGGCCCAGGGAGGATGATGTTACTATGCTGTTGATTTTGGAAAGTGAGGAAAATTTCAAGCCTTTTGAAATGTTAAGAGACATTATGGTACAGTAAAAAGTACCCTGTGGAATGAGCCAGACTTGAATTAGAATTCAAAGGCTGTCACTCAACCTGCTTCTACTGGTCACTCGATGAATTTGAGGTCTCTGCCCCTTAGTTTTCTCATCTGTACAATGGAGGCCATGCTGTTGTGTTTGGATGCGTGCTCTAAGAAAACAATCAGCCAAAGAAAGAAAGCAGGTACCGAATGACACTCACTCAGTTGCTGGTGAATCAATTCTCTCTCTCTCTCTCTCTCTCTCTCTCTCTCTCTCTCTCTCTCTCTCTCTCTCTCTCTCTCTCTCTCTCACACACACACACACACACACACACACTCATGTGCATATAGATAGGGGTCCCTGGGTGTTACTGTGTTACTGTAGGTGGGGAAGCACTCCACCTACCTATCTACCACCAAGACCACTCAATTAACTAACTCAACTGACGGCTGGCAATTCACACTCAGCCAGAGTTGCCTCAGGAGCCAGGTGCAGGTGTTTGCATCGAGAAGGTCGTAACCCGGCAAACTCAATGGCGCAGCTCTACTCTGCACACACCAGACCACCTGGGGTCACAATCAAGCCATGGGAACTCATAGCTACAAGAAGTGCACGTATGTGCGCATGTACGTATCCCTTCATGTCCGCCCTAAGTTCTGTGAAATACTAGGATGCTATATGATTTCATGAAGGTTACGTGGCTTAAATATGCCAAACCTTACAGTACCACCTTAAGGGAGCCCACTTTGGGTCTTCTCATCCCCAGTGCTACTGATGAGGGGGCAAGGATGGGGGTAAATGAGTCAGTCCGCCATCAGTCAAATCCTGGAGATGTAGCATAGCTTGGGATTTCATTTGCTAAAACCCAACTGGAGCAGTCGTGCCAGTTTTTCAGTAAAATTCTATTTAAATTTAACCAGCAAATTTGAACAAACAAAACCATCTGGGCAAGCAAGGCCATTGATGAGCCACGGAGCCTGAGAGCTCCTGTCCCCTGGGAACCATGCCTTCTTTGTCCCATTGCCTGAAGTCTTTTGTCCTTGGTAATGAACCTGTTAAACCTTCCCTGGACTTGCCCCATAGTTTAGGGTGTATACCTTGCTTGCTGTACACTCAGTCTTTGAAGTAGCTTTAGAGTAGCAAACGGCACTCTTTCCTTCTGTCGCGCGCTTGCAGAAATAAGCGTAGAACTCCTCGAATCAGCCTAGTGTGTGTTTGGCTAAAATGATGACAGGCATCTCCGACCTTTCCTGCCAACAACACTACCACAGCGGCTGGAGCTGCTGGAGATGATGGCCGCAAGGGTGGACGAGCTGGCAGTGGAGGAGGAGGGGAGGAAACAGAGAGGGAGGGATGGATCGTGCACCCGGTCATGCCCACCATTGAAGCTGCAAGAGCAGCAGGAGCAGCCCAGGCCCTGCAGTGGCTGCCACCCCTGACCTCCTGGTGACAGGACAAAGCCGGGGCCCAGGGCCAGTGCCTTGTCATTTGCTTCATCTGCCTCGATCTCATCCATGTTTCATTGCTACAGTAGTCTGCAGTTGGGGCTTTGAAACCTTTAGGGCAGCTGTTCTCAACCTGTGGGTCGCGACCCCTTTGGGGGGGGGAGGGGGTCAAACCATCCTTTCATAGGGGTCACCCAATTCTTAGCAGTAGCAAAATGACAGTGATGACGTAGTAACGAAAATCAATTTATGGTTGAGGAACTAAAAGGATCTCGGCCTCAGGAAGGTTGAGAACCATTGCCTTAGGGGGAAATAACAGGAAAAGGAGAACTGCTTTCCCTTAAAGCAAACAAACAAACCCAAAACATACACAAACAAACAGGGACATACAGGTGGTTGTACAATATCCAAGTGGGCATTAAGTGAGGGATGCGGGTATATCTATGAGAGGACTTCCAACTGAACACACACACACACACACACACACACACGGTCATGCGTGTGAAGTCCCGGTGGTACTCAGTGCTATAAGGTAAGCGCTGGACTGCTAGCTTCAAAGTTGGAGATTCAAACCCATTAGTTGTTCAGCGGTAGAAAAATAAGACTGTCTGGTCATCTATCTGTGAAAAAGCGTTTGGGAGAAATTGAACTGGTTGTTGAAGGATTCAATGGACGAAAATTGTATCAGTGCTTACTGTGCCCCGGGGACAGGGCACATAGATGGTCCCTATCCTGATGTGACTTACTTCTAGTAATTAGGACACATTTTCTTGGCGAAGCAGTTATATCTCAGAGCTAGTAGATAGGGGAACCTGAATTACAAACATATATCAAATTCTATTTACATAATTATAAAACCCAACTCTGTCTTAAGTAGTCACTAAAATCTTTTAAGCAACCATTTAATTAGGATGGCAAATTATATCCAAGAAAAGTATTTCTAGTTACTGAGCATGTTTTTGTAGATCCACAGCATCCAGAAGAGCAGGCTTATCTCCTGGAGGAAGGGACAGTGTGGGCGCAGGCCGACACTAATGTGTACAGTGCGATACGAGAACTTAGAACACGGAGTCTGTTGGGGACAGAGTGATTATGTTCCGCAGGGGCATGCTGGACATGTCAGAAAGGAATTCTTGGCACCCAAACTTAACCTTGCAGGGAAGCTAGAGATTGGACATACTAATATGTGGTTAGGAGGAAGTATGACAAAGCATAATCTTGGATTATGAAAAACAAGAAAGGCCAAAAGAAGACAAAGAATAAGTTATCAACTGCTAGTCATTGATGTGAATAAGTGAGCAATGATCGCAGGCTCGTTTTATTTTCTTTCGCCTCATTTCAAACATTTTTACTTTGGATGATGATGCAGGCATGTACTATGAAACGGGTGATGAGGAGAAATTGGTAAAAATTTCATTCTCGAGTATTGACTTCTGCCTTTGGCCAGCATCTCTCCCGGTAAGTGGGAAATCAGTACCTGAGTGCAGAGTCTTAAGCTGTTCATGACACTGAGGGGAGCCTGCTGTTCAATTGTCATTGGCAACTGGTGTTTGCAAAGACACGGGCGTAACGCCTGTGACTGAATGGGAAGGCCGTGCTACCTGAGGTTAGAGGAGCTAGGACCAAGATGAGCAAAGGCTGGTAGAATCGAGAAATATGGACAAAATAATCCCCTTTCTCTTTCGGGAAAATTTATGCTCCGGGGATTGTTGGCAAATATTTTCCTTGAAAGTGACTTCATAGCACAAGTTTCTGGGAAGTTGGAGGCTTCTGGGTAATGGGAATCAGAAGGAAAGAATGCTCCATGTTGTGGATGAAACTTAAAATATATACATACTAATTGATCTGAGTGAACAAGGCCATGGACCAGGCTTACTTCGGAAGAATATTCTGTCTGTTTCTTTAGAGGGCCCTACGTAAGTCCTTGCTTTGGCTTGTGTCTGTCTTGGTCTCTTTCCCTGGAACGGTTCCTGTGATCACATGCAGGTGGGAGCCACTAACAAATTTAGGAGCACAGGCCTTTCCCCGCATTATCCACAACTATCAGTGCATGAAGGCCACTTACGCCCAGGAAGCTTAACAGGGTGTTTTTCATTCTTTTAAATAAGCATTTATTAAGCACTGACTGAATACTTCACGCTGCCTTTAATTATGTTGAGGAGCAAACCAAGGCAGGAAGTCACTGCCCTCGAGGCAGTTCTGGCTCATGGGGACCTCAGCGGGCAGGGACAACGTGCTTCTTTGATTTGCTCCCCCCTACCTAGATTTTAAAAGTCCCTAAGATGTTATTATTTTATTTATAAATATGTCAGTAGATATACCTAAAAACTGAAGATGGGTTAGAAATATAGTCACAATGCTACTTTAACACCGAAAAAAAAAATATATAAAAGCCAATGTTTAGTCAGCATTTGAATTTCCTTGACATTAATATCAGAAGTATGAACAAAACAAATTTAGAAATAAAACCAAAGTGCTTCTTCGAAGCGAAGGTGATAACTTTCCATCATGCTTATTTCCAATGTCCCCAGGAGGATCAGTCCTAGAAAGGGCCACCATAATCGGTCACGTAGAGAGCCAGCCAAAAAGAGAGCCGCCCTCAATGAGAAGGACGGACCCGATAGCAACGGCAGCGGGCTCTGAACAACTTTGAAGGTGCCACAGGATTGGGCACATGGTTTGGGCTGTTATACGAAACAATGTTGCCATGAACAGGCACCAATCTGATGCCCACGAATGACAGCAGTATTGAACTTACAATGCACTGCTCAAAGGACAAAGCGGTCTGTCTTACAAAAAGTATGGCCGGAGTGCTCCTTAGGCGCAAACAAGGATGGTGAGACCTGGTCTGACAGACTTTGGACACGTGACCAGCTGAGACCAGTCCCTGGAGAAGGACACGGTGTTTGGTAAAGTGGAGGAGCAGCTCCAAAGAGGAAGGCCATCAAGGAGATGGATTGTCAGCATGGCTGCGACCATGGGCTGGAGCACAGGAACACTGGTGAGGGTGGCCCAGGACCAGGCACTGTTCTTGTCTGTTCTGCATAAAGTCACTCTTGGTCCGAGCTGAGTCGATGGCACCTAACAACAACAACAGCAACGACAACAACATATCCACATATATATCTATTTTAATTTTCTTATTTGAGACGACTATGCACTCTTTTCATCTATGGGCTTACTCTTTATCCTATTTTACTTCATAATTTCATTTATTTGCGGAAAATAGGATACCCGCTTGTCAGGTAGTGCAGTTGGGTGATTGTGATGGTCTGTCACTTGTCTTTCTCATGTGTTGCTAACGGAGGCTTCGTTACTGAAGGAGGCGTCAGAGAAAGAGGGCCTACAAGTGAACAACTTTGCTGAATGGCCTAGTGTTGAAACTCATAGCCAGTACTATAAGTACTATATAAGTACTATATGGTAGATAAGATTACATAAGTACATATAAGTACTATATGGTAGATAACATTAAAATAGAAATCTTCATTGTAAATGTAATTGTTATTGCTATTCTTTATGATTCAAAATTTCAGTTGTCAAGTTTTAAGACTTTGACCATCTACCAGAGGAACAGCCATCCCTGGGTGCTGTTACTCGCTGGCTTCCTCTGGCCCCCAGGCCGCACATGTACACTATGGAATGGTGGCTTACTTTCAGTTGAGACTGGTACTTTTCTCTTTATTTTCATTTCTACCTGTTTTTCTTTTCTTTATTGTGCTTGCACCAAAGATAACTTATGCCTTTTCAATCCAGGTTTTGGAGGGCATCCCGCTTGTGAAATTTGGACGTGGCAACACTGATATTCTGCTTTGAATGTATACTCCCAAGACAGGAAAGGATTCCCAAATAGGACTCTTCTTGAAAGATTCGTGGCCTTGTGCAATTAAATAGCCTTGTGCAATTAAAGGGACGTATAGTTATTAAATTATGAGAATTTGTTTATTTTTGTGAGCACTAGTGTGCCTACAAAGACTGGAATGATGATATCTGTACTACTTTGACTGGCATTGCTTTTATTTACATTTAATTTTAAAACTTTATAACTGTTTTATTCAAAGGATATCATATACTTGCCAATAGTGTGTTATGAACATACCATATACTAATATTTATTGGGTAAAAGTGTTGGTTGGCTGACCATAAAGTTGATGGTGCAAATCTACCCGCTGGTTCAAGGGAGAAAGATGAGGCTACCCGCTCCCTTAGAAGCCCTCAGCAGGATGGGCTGACACGGGGGCAACAAGAATGGGCTCAGACATAGGAACAATTGTGAGGATGGTGCAGGACGGGGTGGTGTTTCATTCTGTTCTACATTGGAATCAACGTGCTGGGAGTGGACATACTAATGTTTATGTGAACAGAAGTAAATATTTTTATTTAACTATTTGGAAACCTTTACTAATTGTTTTTGCACATTAAATAGATAAATTTTACAATTCACATTATTATTGCAGACTTCTATTCTTGCAGTTGTGATAAGTAGATTTTCTTCAACTAATGGATAGAGTTGCCATATGTGACGCAGTAAGATTTTCCATGCTGGGGAAATAGCTCTATGGACATATATTTATAGGTTTAGTATTAAGGAAGCAGATGGACATTGGGCCTCGACTCAAGTACTCCCTCCACACAAGAACACTTGTTCTATTAACCTGGCATTCCATGATGCTCACCTTCCCGACACGATCGCTGAAGACAAAGCAGGTGCATAAGCAAATGTGGTGAAGAAAGCTGTTGGTGCCTGGCTATCAACATATATAGCATCTGGGGTCTTAAAGTCATGAAGATAAACAAGCAACTACCTAGCTGAGAGGAACAAAGTCCACATGGAAGAAGCACACCAGCCTGTGTGATCATGAGGTGTTGATGGGATCAGGTATCAGGCATCAAAGACCCAGGACAAAAAAAATCATGTCATTGTGAATAGGGGTGGAGTGGGGGTGGGAGAAGGAGTGTGGAGTGGAGACCCAAAGGCAATTGGACATCCCATTAAAGAAAGGTCACAGGGAGGATATGGGCCAGCCAGGGTGCAGTATAGCACCAATGAAACATACAGTTTTCCTCTAGTTCTTTAATGTCTCCCCCACCCCCCAACTATCATGACCCCAATTCTACCTTACAAATCTGGCTAAATCAGAGCACATGCACGGGCACCGGTAATAGCTGGAAACACAGGGAATCCAGGACAGATACACCCCTTGGGACCAGTATTGAAAGTAGCCATATCATGAAGATCAGGGGAGAAAAGGGGAACTGATCACAATGATCTACCTATAACCCTCCCTGGAGGACGGAAAACAGAAAAGTGGGTAAAGGGAGACATCGGTCAGTGTTAAGACATGAAATAATAATAATTTATAAATTATCAAGGGGTCATGAGAGAGGGAGGGGGGAACAAGAGGAGCTGATACCAAGGGCTCAAGTAGAAAGGAAATGTTTTGAAAATGATGGTGGCAACGAATATACAGATGTGCTTGATACAATGGATATTTGTATGGATTGTGATAAGAGTTGTACGAGCCCCCAATAAGATTTATTAAAAAAAATTTCCACTCTGATTACATCTAGGACCTTTGTTTAGATTTGAAAGTAAATATTTGCATACTGACAACAAATCTGAGTAACATGGTTTTTGTTCTTACTTTGGCATGTTCACCTATGACAGCATCCTATGCTCAAGTTACCATTGTGTCTAGTCCTGACAGGAACCAGGCATGCTAGACTTAACAAGGAAACTGGTGTTGGCTATTGGGCCTTTCCAAGCTGAAGCTGAAGTGAAAGGATGCTGAGAGAGAATGTTCAAGTGAGTAGCAGGAGAACCGTGAAAGAATAATTGATAGTTTGAAAAATATTTATGGGCCACCCATTATTTCCGGCATTTGCAAGTCAAGTGTGTAAAACATGTCTCACTGTTTGTTGTTTGTGTAGTTTCAACAGGACATTTATTCTACACCCCAAACAAGGTCTTGAAAAATACTTGAGAAGTACAGTGGAAAGAGTATATGCGTTAAATCTAAATATCCATTCAGTGGCCCTTCTGTATACGTGACTTCTCCGAGCCTATTTCCTTATGTGTAAAATGTGAGTAGCAATAGATCACAGGATAGTCATGTGGATCAAATGAGGTAGTACATGCCTGGCACCGCCCCTGGCACATATCAAAACCCAAGGCAAACTTGCCACCACCCAGTTGGCAACCCTCTGCAGAGCTTCAGAGACTGTATGTTGATATAGGAGCAGACAGCCTCCTCTGCCTCTTGGGGTGGAGCTAGTAGCTTGGAACTGCCAACCAATTCGCAACCCAATGCCTAACCCACACGTCAGCTCACAATAAATTGTTGTTGTTAGGGAGCCCTGGTGGCATAGTGGTTACAAGTTGGGCTGCTCATCACAAAGTCAGCAGTTCAAACCCACCAGTCAGTTCTGCTAGTGTCTCACTGTTTTATAATCAAATACCATTTATACGTTAGCCAAATGTTTTCTTTGTATTCAAAAGCGATCTTAACCAAAATGTTTATCGTAGGAAAATAGTGTAGTTCTTGCTTAATATTTAGTATAGATTAGTGGTTCTCAAGCTTTAATGTCCATTAGAATCAACTGGAGGATCCTGCCCCTAGAGATTCTGAGTTGACAGCTTTTGTGGGATATGCGGACTAGCACTTCCAACAGTTCCAGGGAGATGCTGATGGTACTAGTTCCAGGACCTCACATTGAAAACCACTTTTTGTTTTTAATCATATTATTGGGGGCTCTTACAACTCTTGATACAGCCATACATCAATTTTATCTGACATATTCGTACATTTATTCCATTGTTCTTTTCTAGACATTTACTTTCCATTGAGCCCTTGGGGTCAGCTCCTCTTTTTGTCCCTCCCTCCACCCCCACCCCAACCCTCATGGCCCCTTGTTTGTAGCTTGTTAATTATTTTCAAATCTCACACTGCTGTCTCCCTTCCCCTCTGGGTTCTGTTGTTCTTCTCCCTGACTGGGTGTGTGTGTGTGTGTGTGTGTGTGTGTGTGTGTGTGTGTGTGTGTGTGTGTGTGTGTGGTCATGTGCCATTCATTGCAATCCCTCCCCACCTCTCCCTCCCTCCCCACTGCCTTTTTGGTATCGCTATCCCCATTCCTGTTCCTGGGTTCCATGTGTCCTGGGTTTTATCTCTTGCCTATATCTATGTACATGCTCCCATCTAGTCTAGATTGGGAGGGGGCACTGAGGTTGTGATAGGGGGGGGGGGTGAGGAGGCCTCCAGGAAACAGAGGTATATTGCGTGACCCATTTGTGCTCTATTGCACCCTGATTGACTCACCCCCTCCCTGCAACCCCTCTGTGGGGGGATGTTCCACTGTCCATAGATGGGCTTTGAGTCTCCACTTCAACCCCCCTCCATTCTCATCAATGCATTTTGTTTGTTTACTGTTTGTTGTGAATCTTCTGATGCCCGTTATCCAGTCTCGATGACACCTCATGAGCACACTGGCTGGTGAGCTTCTTCCATGTGGGCTTGTTGCTTCACTGTTGGATGGCTGCCTGTTTAACTTCAAGCCTTTAAGACCCTAGGCTCTATATCTTTTAATAGCTAGGCACCATCCTCTGTCTTCACCTCATCTGCTTATGCACCCATTTTGTCTTCAGCGATTGTGTTTAGGGTGTGTATGTGCATGTGTGTGTGAGCATCACAGAAAGCCAATTTGTTAGAACAAAGTGTCCTTGTATTGAGGGAAGGTGTGAGCTGAGGCCCAAGGCCCGTCTGCAGCTTCAGTGTATTGCCTTTTAAATATACGAACATAGGCCAATACCATTATTGTATGGATTAATGTATTTGCCTAAGTGCATGTCTCTGTTAAACTCCCTCTCTATGCCTTTGCTTCCCAGAACTTGCTTTGTTTCCTTTTGCCTCCTCCTGCCCCACCATCACTTTCCCCTTCTTCTACCTCTTAATGCTTCCTCTCCACTAGCTTGCTGCTGCTCTAATACTCACAGGATCTCTACCCTCTCCTAGATGTTGGTTCCACTTCCCTAGTTGTTCCCCTGTCCATGATGCCATCCGCTCACCACCCCCTTCTGCCCACCTCCTTCTTCATCCTCTACCTTCCAGAGCCATTGGCCCCATTGCCTTCTCCCCATGCTTCCCTACCATGATCCAATCCTTATAATTAGGCAAACCGTCCATGCCTTAGTTCGAACAAACATACGGTTCAAGAAAGAAAGGGAAAGAGAAAAAGATGAGAGAAAAGAAAAAAAATAAAAGAAAAAAAATCCCAACTCAACCCTACATAGGTCCAGGTCTTTTTGCTGGTTCCCATGAGACCCTCCCCTCTGGTCCTGAGGGAGATCCACCCGAAGTCCATTCTTGGGACTCCTCAGGAACTGTGTGGCTTGGCTTTACTCCAATTGCTGATCTGTTATGCTCCATTCTCCAACTGTCTCCCCACTGTGTGTCCCCATTGTTGTCCCCTGTCTCCATATGCTCCAGTTAGGGGACAACATGTCTTGGGCTATTGGCAGTCCCACAGTCTGTGCCTTAGCAGCTCCATGCAGGGACCTCATCCTCTGGGCTTGGTGTGCCCATATGGAGTCTAGGCCGACTGCCCCTTTCTTCACCACATTTGCTTACGCACCCATATTATCTTCAGCAATTGTGTCGGGAGGGTGAACATCTCAGATGGCTGATTTGTTAGAACAAAGTGTCCTTGCATTGAGGGAGAATATCTACTTTCAAAACAATCCTTTTTAAAGTATAGATTATCCATTTTAAAACAATACTGTGTAAAATACATTCTTCTTAGACCATTTAAAACTCCACCTTTATTTATATTTAAAATATCACATAATATTTTTGAATTCCCTGTTTTTAGTGAGCTCTTTATTCATTAACTAAATTACATGATTTTACTGTCACATTTTTGGTAGCTTACTGTCTTTTTAAAAAAGCCTTGATTTCTCTAAGATATTCAGTTTGTCAAGTTCCAAAAAAGTTTTTGTTGGGATTTTGATAACTTAAAAATATTTTATGTTTTCATTTAAAATAATGATATGTCTCTATTTAGCAGGCTTTCTTTCTATATTATTCAAGTTAACCTTGACTATTTATTTTGGGGCTTATACAAATCGCTGCTAGTATGAGTAGTATCTTTAGTCTTTTAACTTTAAGGTGATTATTTCAGATATTTAAAGATTCTGTTAAAATTTGTCTGTTGACAAAGGGCTCAAGAAGAAGGATATTGTTTTGAAATGGTCGATGGCAGTATTTGTACATGTCTGCTTGATATTGTGGATGCAGGGATCATGATAATATGTGCAAGAGCACCAACGAAATGATTTACTAATGAAAAAAATAGAAAGGATCGGAAAAATTTTTTGTCTGCTGATCCTGTACTAGGCACTTTACTCTTTATGAATTCCAGAACCATTGCAGCCGAGTCCTCTGGGTTTTATGCAGACAATCATATTTCCAATGGTGCTCATAACTCCTTTCCTTTCCTGCGTTGTTGCTGCGCGGTGCCATTGGGTCGGCTCCACCCACAGTGATCCTGTGTGCAGCAGAAGGAAACGTGACCTGTCCGGGGCCTCTCCCTGACAGTGCTTCTTGTTTGCACTTACTGTCGCAGCCACTGTGTCAATCCATCATGAGCGCCTTACTCATTGTCACAGGCCCTCCACTTTACTAACATGATGTTCTTCTCCAGCGACTGATCTCCCCTTCTATCCACAGTATGTAAGACAGTCTCAGGAGCACTCTGGCCTTCCTTCTTCCAATAGAGATTCGTTTGTCCTTTTTAACAGCCCACGGCACTTTCACTATTCTTCCCCAGCATCACAATTCACATGCATCAAGTCTTCTAAGGTCTTCCTGGTTCAATATCCAACTTTCACAGGCATACGAGGCAATAGAGAATACCACGGCTTGGGTCAGGCACACCTCAGTCCTCAAAGTAACAGCTTTGCTCTTCATTACTCTACAGAGGTCTTGTGCAGTAGATTGACCTAATGTAATATGGCTTTTGCAATCTTGATGGTTGCTTCCATGAGCATTGATTGTGGATCCAAGTAAGACAAAATCCTTGACAACTTTAACCTTTTCTCCATTTATCATGCATGATGTTACCTATTGGTTCAGTTGCGAGGATTTAGGTCTTCCTTAAATTGAGTTGTAATCCATACCGAAGGCTATAATTCTTGATTTTCATCAGCAAATGCTTCAATTCCTCCTTACTTTCTGCAAGTAAGATCGTGTCCTCTGCACACTGCAGGTTGTTAATAAGCCTTCCTCCAATCCTGATGCCACATTCATCTTCATATATTTCAGTTTATGTGATGGTTTGCTCAGCATATATACTGAACAGGATGGTGAGAGCATACAACCCTGACTCAAACTTTTTCCCGATGTTAATTCATTCGCTAGTTCTGTTAGAACAACTGCCTCTTGATCCACAAGTTCTGCATGAACACAATGAAGTGCTCCAGAATTCCCATTCTTCTCAAGGTGATCCACAGTTCTTGCCTCTCTGGATCTTTCTTTTTAAAGGTTCCGATGTTATTTAATTTGTCACTACCTTTAACACAGTAGTTAATGACTGTAGTGACAGCGGGTTTCCTGGTCTTTTTTACTTAATGAGAATGCTTCTACATATTAAAATGATGCTGTAGGTTTCATACACTAACTAACCTTTATTAAGTTAAAGAAATTTCCTTTTATTCTTTTTCTAAGAACTGCTACCCTTTTTGGTTCTCTCTTCTCAAGACCTTTGCACAGGATGCTCCACTTGACCACAGAGAAGATGCTTCCCCTACCCCTTGGCTGGCATTAGACAGGAGTCAAGTAGGCTGTTCCAAGGATTTCCCCTGATGTTCTACCCTGACATTGTCAGGTTAAATGTCTGAGACATATGAAAACTGTTCGTGGAAAAGAATGCATTGTCTTCTAGTTCCATTTTCTCTTAAAGCATCCCCTGGCATATGAGACATGGTGTTCTTTACATATGATTCCAGAAAGTATTTTGTATCATCAGTACCATGTCACTGGGGAGAGACTGTGCTGTGCTTGTTTGTTGGGGTTGTTTTCAGTTGCTGTGGAATCATTTCCCACTCCTAGCAACCTTAGACAGACAGCACAAAATGTATCATAGGACTATATCATCATTAATCTTAAATTAAAACAAGAATTCATACCTTCCTCTTCTCCTCAACCTCTGGTAACCACTAAGCTTCTCTTCTCTCCAGAGAAGCGTTCCTTCTGCTGTCTTGTGCCCTGGAGCCCAGAGGCCCCTCCAGGACGAAAGAGAGCTGCCTCCCAGGGGTTTGTAGACTGGAGTCTCTATGGGGACAGATGGCCAGCTGTTTAACCGATGAGGTCTGCTTAGTAATGGAGCACTTAACCAATGTGGAGGGAGCCTTCTTTCCTGTGCTGGATGTTTCACAGAAGTGGGATTGTATCGTATTTGCTCGGTTGGGTCTGACTTATTTCACTGAGCAGGATGAGTTCCAGATCCATCTATGTGGTGGCATGTATCGGCACCTCATTCCTTTTCACAGCAGAGTAACACAGCATGGCATGTCTTCCTGGCTGTTGGTCCATGCAGTCATCGACTGCTTCACACTTGGGTTGTTTCTACCTTTTGGTTATTGTGGAAAAACGCAGCAATAAACATTGGGGCACACTATTGATGTTTTCCTTTTAAAATTGGCTTGTGTATTGGCTTTTGCCAAAATAGTTTTTCAGTTCAATTAAAACTCATACTGTTCTTACTGTTTGTGTTTCCCCTTTGATCTGTCATTGTGGTGCATTACACTAGTGCTTTCTAGATATGATCTCTCCTGGGTCACAACAGCGTGTTCTCCTGGCATTCTGCAGGACTCAAGCTCCGAATACTGTCCTTGTATCATTTAATAATTAAAATGAGCTTATGGACTTCTCCCGGGAGGACTGATCTGTTGGTCTTTGCGTTCGACCAATCCGAGTTGGTGTTGTTACTGCATCCGGTCCCCTCTGAAATACTTTCCTCTAGTGGATGCATTGATTTTCAAAGAGTTAATTATTTGTGATTTACAGGTGCGTATGCGATTTTCTTCTATTTTCTAGGGCCTCTATTTGTAGGTTTACCCCTTTAAAATGTAATTTTCTGTTGTAATGAAAGATTTTGAGTGAGAGGGTCAGCAATCATTTGTGTTTAGTGGATCATCTGGATCCAAGTCCAAGATAGCTGCTGTTTTTACATGTCGGGGAGAAAGCATGCTTATTTTGTAACTTTGTCTTACTGAGTTATCTTTTTCAGACTGGTTGACGTTGCCAGGTGCCATTGAGTCGCTTCTGACTCACAGTGACCCACGAACCACAGAGAGAAACACTTCTGGTCCTGCGCCATCCTTGCTTGTGTCCTTCTTGGAACACGTCACTGCAGCTACTGTGTTCGTGCATCTTGTTGACGGTCCTCTTCTTTTTTGCTACCAAGCTGCTTTACCAGACATGATGTCTTTCTCCGAGGACTGGTCGCTCCTGACATGCCCAAAGTACGTGTCACCAAGTCTCTCCATCCTTGGCTCTAAGGAGCATTCTGATTGCACTTCTTCCGAGACAGATCTGTCTGTTCTCTGGACAGTCCATGGTACTTTCAACATTCTTTGCTACATGTCACTCACATGTATGGCTTCTTCTTCAGTCTTCCTTATTCAGTGTCCAACTTTCACATGCGTATGAGACGCTTGAAAATACCAAGGCTTGGGTCAGGCACGCCTTAGTCCTTAAAGAGACATCCTTAGTTTTTCAACACTTCAAAAAGGTCTTGTGCAGCTGAATGTTGTTCAGACTAATCATGATTTATTCATGGGTTTGAAATTTCGAGGTAGACGATTGTATTATATATAAACAACAACGTTTTGGTTTATACAAAACCAAAAATTCCCTATTTCTTTTCTTTTTACTGTCTTATTTTATCAGATCCCAATTCTAGATGATATCACTTCTGGAGAGAGATGAGATCCCTATCTTATTTCTGATGTTCATAGGACTCATCTTTCACCAGGTATAATAATGGTCACTGTTAGATTTTTAGAAATAGGCCTTATGCTGTTTGGATTATAATCCTCTGTTCTATTTCTCAGGAGACCGGCTAACCAAAAGGTTGATGGTTTGAACTCCCTCCGTGACTCCACAGGAGAAAGACCCAGTGGTGCGTGTCTGTAAAGATAATGGACAAGAAAACTCCATGGGGCAGTTCTACTCTGTCGTGTGGGCTCACTAGACTTGAAAATAACTAACGGCCGCAACATTCTATTTCTAGATTACTAAGCAATTAAGAAAAGATGAGCTATTGGTGTCAGCTTTTCATCAAATTTCTTTTTGGCCTTTATCCAGAAGACCACTCCCTCCCATTTCACTCAATGAAATAAATAAATTTCCTAATTGATAAGGTCACTGCCACCCTTTTCTACTTACCTTTCTTTGATCATCCTATTATCCTAGCAGGACATCATCCTCACAAGACCCTAACCAAAAAAAAAAGATGGGATGTCTCCTGCTAGTGAAATGGCAAGATAAATACACTGAAATGTGTCTTTTGAGCTGATTTTTCAGTCATGAGAATATATTCTCACCAATTGTCAAGGACTTAACTCCTCCCCAAAGAGAACCAGGGCCTGCAGAGAGGCATATGCCTGCCTGGAGCCCAAGGTAATGCTGTAGCAATAGGAGAACAGGATAGAAACCAAGACTCTGGCTCTTTATCAACAACCTAACCAGACACAGACTTCACTGCTCTCCCCCTGCTTTTTCATGTCGTTTCAGCAGACCAAAAGTGGATGTAGGGGCTGGCTACATTAATTTCCTTCAATGTAGCTTCTGTACCCTCTCCCTATTTTTTTTTGTGAGTGGGGGAATTTTATTCAACTTTGGCAAATTCCCTTTATGCTTTAGAACCCAGTCTTAAGATTTCCAATGTCTGTGGGAGAATATCTTTCTTGTGATCACTGTTTGACAAATGTATTCAATTATCTTCTATGATCCCAGTTATTTCTACAAGGTACATCCTGGACTTTTTGACTGAATTTGAGGCTAATGAATTAAGTGTGTGGGAACTCTTTTGTTTCTTTCTTTGTTTAAAAAAAATTTTTTTAGCATCTTTTCAGCAGAATCACGGACATTGAGTCATTTCCCCATGAGTGTGTGATTGGAAAGCCCTTTCTTAGTATTTGACTACAAGATTAGATACCAGTTGAATACTATTTAAGGCCCTCGTAATGGGCCCTGTCGACTGGGTTGCTATGTTGGGGAAGAGTATTCAGGAAGGGTGCTACTGAAAAATGTGCTCTGATATGACTCCCAGGCTCTCAGGCCTCCAGTACCTTGACCGATTGAGCGGGATTCACAGTTCCTGGCCTGGGCTAGCCACAAAGTTCTTCTAAGGGAATGTACCTGTCACAGTTCTGTTGAGTGTGGTTTATGCCATTTGTCTCCGTTCCCACAGCTCCACTGCACACACACCTACCTGAGGGGTGACCCAACCAGAGGCCTGTCAGCGACTGTTCAACATGGGATTGGACCAATTAGATTGCTCTCTCAGGAAGAGAGTTGGAGGCACTGACCAAGCCAGCTCAGGGATGGGCATGTAAAGCATAGATTATGTTGGGGTCAGAGCCATCTTAACAGGGCAAACGGAAGTAAAAATGGTGAGGGCAGGAAGATATTGAAAAAAATAGATGACCACGAGTGGCCAGAAAGAGAACAGGTTTGTTGGGAAAAGTAGAAAAGCCAAGAGTAAGAGAGTAATCTTCTTTCCCAATGGTCACCTGATTCTAGTTCTTATCAGGAGCCAGGGTGTGTTGCAGATTCCTGTCCTTGTGTTTTGTGGGATCCTGTTGTACTCTCATATCATAGGTGCTCTGGTAGTGTAGTGGCTATGCTTTGGGCTGAGATTCCCATGGCCAGCAGTTTGAAACCAGCCACAACTCCATGGGAGAAAGATGGGACTTTGTACTCCTATAAAGGGTTACAGTGTCTGAACGCCCCCCCCCCAGGGCAGTTCTACTCTGTTCCATAGGATCACATAGGGTAGGCATCGGCTCCATGGCAGTGGGTTTGTTTGCTTGTTTTGTTGTTGTTGTTTTTAATCTAGCCTACTCTGTTCTTGCAATCAGAAGACTCAGATTGAAAAACAGGGGAATTCACATTTATGCAGTTAATGGAAACTAAAAAAACTACCATTACCTCCACCCGGTTGTCTCTAATTAAATCTCCTTATTGTTGAAAGCCTTGTAGGATTGGAGTGTAGATTTGTTGGTGCCGGCAGGGAAAATCCAGAGCTGTAGGATTCTGAGCTCACTACCAGGATGGAGATTTCCTCACTTTCTTCTTCCCTTGGAAGCTGGAAGAGGTTTCGTTTAATTCTTTCAAGTCATGAGTGACAAACAAGTCACAAGTGAGGCTGGGTAGCCTGTCCCACAGGCCCCCTGAAGTTCTGGAAGTGTTCTTCATGAGTGTGACATTCATCCTGCGCTCCAGTCCTTTGGCCAACAGAAGGACAAAGGTAAAGACTAGTGGGAGGGTGGGAACATACTAGGAAAATGATCCTGTGATCCCCAGAGTCGAGGAAGAGATGTCTGACAATAGGAGTTTGCCCTGGAATTTTCTGAAGATTCCAGGATTCTCCTGGGCCTTGCAACCATCCTCTCAGGTTTCCTGATTTGGGACTTGGAGCGGTGCATTAGCCATGGTTTCCCACAGAAACAGTGCCGATAAGGGCACTGTGTGTGTGTAGATATGTATGTCCCCACATCTATCCATAGACGGAGATTGCGTAAGAACATATCTATCTATCTGTCTCTCTATCTAAGGTTGGTAGGTGCCACTGAGTCACTTCCACCCCCTCGTGACACCTAGTGGTCTGTGCACCACAGAGCCAACCCTGCTGCCCAGTCCCATACAAGCTCCTCAAGCGTTCTGACGTTTGAGGCCCCAGCTGCGGCCACTGTGCCAATCCATGTTTGTTGAGGATTGCTTCCTCTTTTTCATTGCTCTTCTACTTTACCACATATATATGCATAACATATATATGTATATATATATATAATTAAAAAAATAAAAATTTTAAAAGCAATTGGCTCACACAAATGTGGGATTTGGCAAGTACAAAATTCCTGGAAACCTCAGCAACTTTGAATATAAAATTAGTAGATCCGGGGTAGGATGGGGTGAAAATTCCAGAGGGATATTTATTTTACAGAATTGAGCCAGAATTCCTTTTCCCTTGGGAAACTTTGGTTTTTAAAAGCCTTTGACTAATTGGATGAGGCCCACTCACATTCTGGAGGATAATTAAGTTTTCTGTCAACTTTTGTAAATTAATGTTACTCATATATACACATATATGTCTTTATAGCCACATCTAGACTAATTGTTGACCGAATAATTGAGCGTCAGGGCCATTATGGATTGAATTGTGACATCTCAAAATATGTAGTAGAAGTCTAGCCTGTATTCCTGTAGATCTAATCCTGTTTAGAAAAAGGATTTTCTTTGTTATAATAATTATATTTTACCAGAGAAGGGTGAGTTCTATGTATAATAACTACTGAAAAAAAGTAGATTAGACACAGAGGCACATACACTGAAAAAAAGTAGATTAGACACAGAGGCAAATACACACACTGGGAAAGACAGATGCAATGGGAAGATAGCCAGAGACCCAAGGAGAATCTGAGGTTACTGACACAGGAAAGGAATTGCCAGGACCAAGACCCCGATATGAACGTCTAGCCTCGTATATACCCAAAACGACAACATATAGAAATATGGATATAGATATCCCTCTTATGTCTACTGTCTTCTCATCTTTATAATTTGTTCATTGATTTGAAAATCAGCACAATATATAAACAAGCATATACAGCAGTGTTCACTATAGTACTATTTATAATATACATAATTAGAAACAATCTACTTGTAGGATTTTGAGTGAGAGGGTCAGCAATACAGTAGGAAAGCAGTTAAACATATATTTATAAACAACACACACATCTATATCTGCTGTTGAAATATATATCTATATCTCCCCCTTATTGGTATTATTTCTGTGGAAAACCATGACTAATCCACCACTCTGACAAGTTTAAGAAGAGTTACTTCATGAGTCAGGTCCAGGAGGATGTTTGCACATTTCATGAGAATCATCATGAATTTCATGAGAAAATTCCTGGACAAATTTCTATTGCTCAGAGTTGTGAGAAAATAAATTCCTATTATTTAAAGCAAAGTTACTGGTGTTAATAGAAATACTAGGAAGCTAAGATAAATAACAGTCTATTTAACACATAAAATTAACTTTCACAGATGGCTAGGATTGGGATGTTCAGACACAGAGGAATGGCAATTCTCTTGAAGAAAATCCAAAGACTGAAGGTGTGGAGAAGGTTGCTCATGGATTGAATTGTGTCTCCTCAAAATCTGAGGAGGCTTCAAAAAGCCTGTGGGAAAATTCCACTACCTTTTGATCCCATTTTTCCACAAACTTTTTGAATCCCCATTGTCTATAACAATGTAGTTAGGCCATGATTCTCATTGTTTTTTACAGTTATGTAATGATATAATTTGGCCGTTATATAATGATGTAATACTCTCAGAGGGTGTGATCTCATATAGTTATCCTTCATTTATAATGGGTTGCAAATTCTGGTCTCTCTGTGTGAATGAGACAAGATTAGGTTATGTTGATCAGGATTAGGCTATTTTGTTATGTTAATCAGGCACGATTCAAAGGGGCTGCCTCTCTCTTACCCAGGTCACACCTCTGATTATTTTGGGGGTTTTCCCTGGGGTTTGGTTTGCATTACTTTGTCTTAGAAGATCGCCACTTCTCGGTCAGGTTGTGCTGTATGGCTTGTGTGTTGCTGTGATGCGGAAAGCTACGTCACTGGTATTTCAAATACCTGCAGAATCACTCAAAGTGAACACCTTTCAGCAGGGCTCCAGTCTAAGAGGCTGTCCACGTACAGAGAGCATCAAAATGTCACATACTGAATGCCTACAAAAATCTACTAAGAATCGCAACTCGGACTATAAAAAGAATGAGTATAGGAAAATTGGAAGTCGTCAAAATGAAATGGAATGCATAAAGATCTATCTCCTAGGCATTAATGATTGAAATGGACTGGTATTGACCAGGAAACATCAAAATAAGATGGAACGAGTACACAGAGTCACTGTAGCAAAAAGAACTAGTGGGCATTCTGCCACTTCAGGAGGAGCAAGGACCAATGGCACTGAAGGAAGAAGTTCAAGCTGCAGTGAAAGCATTAGCGAAAAACAATGCTCCAGGAAGTGATGGAATATCAATTGAAATATTCCAACAAGCTGATAGCACTGGAGCATTCACTCCTCTGTGCCAGGAAACTTTCAAGACAGCTACTTATTTGTCCCCATTCCAAAGAATTCACAGCCTATAGAACAATATTAATACCGCAGGCAAGTGAAATCTTGCTGATGATCACCCAACTAGGGTTTAGCCTTCCCTTGACAAAGAGCTGCCAGAGATCCAGGCCAGATTCAGAAGAGGATGTGGAGCAAGGAATATCATTGCTGATGTCAGGTGGATCTTGGCTGAAAGCAGAGACTTGCAGAAAGATGTTTACTTGTGTTTCACTGCCTATGCAATGGCATTAGACTCCTTGTATCCCAACAAACTATGGGTAACCTTGAGACTAATGGGAATTCCAGAACACCTAATTGTGCTCATGAAGAATCTAGACATAGATCAGGAGACAATTGTGTGATCAGAACGAGGGGATATTGAATGGTTTAAAATTAGGAAAGATGTGGGCCATGGTTGCATCCCTTTACCATATTTATGCTGAGCAAATCATCAGAAAAGTTGGAATATATGAATAAGAATGTGGGAACAGGATTGGAGGAAGGTGTATTAACCATCTGAGATATGCAGATGACACAACCTTGCTTACTGAAAGTGAGGAGAACTTGAAGCACTTGTTGATGAAAATCAAGGACTGCATCCCTCAGCATGGATGACAACTCAGTGTACAGAAGACTGAAATCCTCATAATTGGACCAATAGGTAACATCATGATAAATGGAGAAAAGAAGGCGGCAAGGATTTCACCTTGCTTGGATCCACAATTGATGCTCATGGAAGTAGCAGTGAGGAGATCAAAAGACATATTTCACTAGGTAGATCTGCTGCATAAGACCTCTTTAAAGGGTTGAAAAGCAAGGAGTAACTTTGAGGACTAAGGTGGACTGAGGTGCGCCTGATCCAAGCCAGAGTATTTTCAATTGCTTCATATACATGTTAAAGTTGGACATTGAATAAGGAAGACCAAAGAATCAATATAGTTTTGCCATTGTTGGCAAGGTATATCGAAAGTACCATGGACTGCCAAAAGAACAAACAAAGCTGAACAAGACGTATGGCCAGCATCTAGCTGAGAAGCAACAAAGCCCACATGGAAGAAACACACCAGCCTGTGTGATCGCAAGTGTTGATAGGACCATGTACCAGGCATCAAAGAATAAAAAATCATATCGTGAATGAGGGGGAGTGCAGAGTGGAGACCCAAAGCCCATCTGTAGGCAGCTGGACATCCCCTTAGGTCGTGGGGAGGAGACGAGCCAGTCAGGGTTTGGTGTATTACCGATGAAACAGACAACTCTCCTCTAGTTCTTTAATGCTTACTACACCCCACTATCAGGATCACAATTCTACCTTACAAATCTGGCTAGACTGGAGGATTTAAACTGGTACAGATAAGAGCTGGAAACACAGAAAATCCAGGACAGATAAACCCCTCAGGATCAATAGTGAGAGTAGTGATACCAGAATGGTAAAGGGAATGTAAGGGGAGAAAGGGGGAAGTGATCACAATGATCTACATATAACCCCATCCCTGCGGGATGGACAACAGAAAAGTGAGTGAAGGGAAACACAGGACAGTGCAAGACATGAAAAAATAATAATAATTTATAAATTATCAAGGGTTTGTGAGGGAGGGAAGGTGGGTGAGGGGCAGGAAAAAATGAGGAGCTGATACCAAGTGCTCAGTAGAAAGAAAATATTTTGAAAATGATGATGGTAACAAATGTGCTTCACACAATGGATGTATGTATGGATTGTATAAGAGTTGTATGAGCCCCCCAAAAATAATTTAAAACAAAACAAATAGATCTTCTGGCCTATATACCATTTAATTGTATATATACAATTTAATTGTTCCCTCATACTAAGATTTGTGCAATCATCACTACAGTTAACCTCAGATTATTTTCTTTGCAAAAAAATAAAAAAGAAGTATGGCCAGAATGCTCTTTAGAGGCAACAATGGTGAGACCTTGTGTCACATGCTTTGGACATGTCAAGAGAGACAAGTCCCTAAAGAAGGATGCCATGTGTTGTGAAGCAGATGGAAGTTAAAAATTGGAAGACTCTCGACAAGATGAATTAACAGTGGCTGCAACAATAAGCACAATGTAAGAACAGTTGTGAACAAAACACAACAGGGCAGTGTTTTGTACATAGGGTCCCTTTGAGTCATAACCCACTCACTAACAACAACAACAACAACAACAACATCTTAGGAGAGAGAAAAGGGAACAGAAAGGGAGGGAAAGAAAAACCCGAGTGGAACACATCTTTTAGACGAGAATTCCTGTGCTGAAAACTTCCTAGGCCTAAGAAAAGATTGGTGCCAGAACATCCGGGGATCTCTAAGAGACACTGGGCCCACAGATGTTGAAAAGTAACAAGGGCCTTCTAGGAGCTGACAGAAAGCCTTCCTTCTGAGCTGGTTCCCTGGATTCATAACTTCTGGCCTCCTAAACTCAGCAAGAATAATTTTTTTGTTTGTTAAAGTCATCCACTTGTGCTATTTTTGCCAGAGCAGCACTAGAAAATTGAGACAGAGGTCAAGTGTACTATGTATGAGGGGACTTCAAGAAGTTCTCAGAAAATGGAATGAAAATAAAATGGATTTTTTTCTATGATAATTTTGAAGTTCTCTCATACATTGAGAACCTGGGACCGTCCACATTGACTTAGGTGTTAATGGTATATCAAGTGGAGAGATGGATGCTGATGCCAAAAGGGCATTTGGGGACCAAAATATGCACTGCCACTTAGACAAAAGTGAGCTTCGGAGTTCAATGAACAGTGGCGTGATCTATCAATTGCCCTGAGGAGTATTACCCTGAAAGCAGCATGGTTCAAGTGGACCATGAAAAGCAACAGCTTTGGTTGACCTTGAAAGTTGCCTGCCTGTCTGTTGGAAGGGTCATGGTGCTTTTAGGAAAGTGGGGAATGTTGGAGGAGGAGGTGGAGGAGGAAATGGAGGAGAGCTCATTCTTGAATCACTTTAAGAAGCTTCAAAGATTCCATGTATGCCTTGACATCATATTTAAACACACCCTGTCTTGGTTAGGGAGAGACCCAGAAAGATACACTTATGTTATGGCTAAATTAGGCTGAATGCTTCATGTCTGCACTGGGGGAAGTATTTTAATATATGTCTGTAACATATATGTCACTAAATCCTTCAATGTGTTTGTAATTTGTATAAAATTTTCAGAAACCCATTTTCACTTTTATTTTTCCAAAGATGGCTGAATCATCAAATGGCCTATAGACTTTAGTTTTTATTCCATTGAGATAATTTTCTTTGTTTAAGTGGTTCCTGAATGTTACCAATGGATGACTCCAAATTTTAAAAAAGCAAACAAACAAAACTAAGGCTTCATATCTGAGAACATTGCATCTCCGATAAGACATTCTTTCTATAATGACTGGATGTGACTGACAGGGCAGTCATTTTGAGAGAATTTAGAGTTTTAATTACTCTTTTATTTAATTGCAAATGAATTCTGTGGGGGGAAAAAGCCATCAACAGAGGAAATAATTGTCCCAAAGTATTACATCTGCACTTCATTCTCCATCAAAACTTTCTCATTAAATATGTGTTTCTTTAAAAGTAACTCAAAGCAGCTGACGAAATACAAGAACATGGAAAGTTTCAAATCTCAGTGCAAATTTGGATCCATCGAGGATCCTTTGCCAGAGACTTGACTTCATGGCCAAAGAGCGTCTTCTCACTCTTTCTCACATCCCTTAACTGGTTTTCAGACTTGGGATCAGATGCCTGCAGCTTTATTTCCATAGCTGGGTATTTTCCACTTAAACCCTGGCTTTTCATGCTTTCAGTGTCTTGGGAGCATTCATGCTGATTGACTTTTCTTTTTAGCAATGACTCTGCTTGGCTTTGTTTTCAATCACAGGAGAGCAGAAAAGGAAAGCCAGACCCTAGTCGCGCCCCTCAAGAGGCGCAAACTCTGACAACCAGGTAGGAGCCAACCTGAAGGTCCATGCGCGAAGCAATGCAGTTGATCGCGAGGATTCTCAACATCCTCCGGTGTTTTGGAAAGCAGAAAAATCAGTCCTACCTGCAAAAGAGAAAGACCCAAGAAAACCAGGGCGACCTCTTGGAGGTGGATACGGCTCAGCAAACAAACAAAATGAAATTACGACACGGAGAAAAAGAGAAGCAAGACAAGATCGAAGCATCCATTGTACTGATGTCCTCCACAGGAGAAGGGCGCTGTCTCACCAGTGACCTTTCGGAGCACGTAGGAAACGTGAGGACAGGTGAACGAACGCTGTGCCGTTATTTGTGCAGCACCTAGTAGCTGCTCACGAATTTTTTTTTGGTGGGGACGGAAGTAATGGATGACACAAGGCTGTGGAAAGTCTCAGAGGCCAGTAGAATGAAATGCATACATGATCAGGAAAAAAAACTTATGTAAGCGACAAAGCAGGGGCCACTTTACAAGAATCAACTCCAATAGACAGATGGAGGTGGGCAGCAACCTTCGGAGTTGATTCTGACTAAAACAATAAAGAAATCGACTAAAACAATAAAGGATGACTGAGCTATGCTGGAAAGAAAGAACTAATGTCGTCAGGCACCACCCAGACCATGTTAGCTCACAGCAACCCCATCTGACAGGGTGGAAATGTCCCAGTCTTTCCTAGGCTGGTCTTTCCAGGAGTTGATCCCCAGGCAGGTTCCCACAGCCGGCCTCGTGGTTCTCAGGCCAGCTTTTAGAAAGACCTCCACCTGTTCTATTTTCTATAAACGTGACCATTCGAGGAAAGGGGTGTTAGAGAGGCAGAGTGAATTCTGATGACGAGAACCACTTCCTTCCTCGAGGAACAGCTGCGAATCGCGGCCCAGATTGGGTCAGAGCAGCAGTTTGTGATTGGGCCTGCTCCAGTTCATCCTCTCCAGCGTCCGCAGACCCACCTTCTCAGGCTGACGTGGGCCCGTCACCTTCTCTGCGCGCCGGGGAATCAGCTACTTCCTGGCTTGGGGCCCTTCATAACTTACTATTTGCAGAATATTCTTAGGTTTTGAAGGTGTCATTGCTCATATTTCCCTTTAAGTACAGTCTACATCAGTTGATATTTATAGTTTTTACTTCCCTCTAATATGTCTTGCAAAAAACTGCCTTCCTGTTTAAAACCAAAATCTGCATTTTTTTGCCTCGGTAATAGCAATGACAATATAAAAAATGATAATAAAAGAGTTGCCATTTATTGGTACTTATTTGGTTACAAGCATTATGCTAACTCTCTGATGGAGCTAATTAATTTCTGCCCTGGATGATGAAGCTCAGGCATAAAAATGTTATCAAATACAGAAGGATGATTACTATAATGATGTGACTCTTTATTGCTTGCTCATGTGTAGTGCATGCAGTTGAGTGGTGAGAAGATTATCTATTCCACACAGTGACTCAGAGACCCAGGCTACTTCCATATGGAGGTGCCACCATCTCCTCTTGGGTCCTCTGAATCTGGTAGCTGACAAGGGAAAGGAGAGAGAATGTGAAGGCTCACACAGAAGATAGATTTAGAGTCCCGGCTGGAAATGGTGAATCCCCTTTGCACAAATTCCATCAGTGACACGGGTTCATCTAGATGCCAAGAGGCTGGGCACCCAGGAAGAAGAGGAAATGCTTTGGGTGAGAAGCTCACTAGTATCTGCTGCAACAGTGGCTAAGTAACCTGTCATTGAGTAAAGAGTCAGAATTCAACCCCCCGGTGACTGGACTCTAACACCAAGCTTTTAAACTATGTGTCTGTAGTCCCATTTCCCATCCGATTCTTCATGTTTTATTTTGGTGAAAATATGTACCATTTTCCGTGTACAGTTCTGTTGCACTGACTGAATTCTTCAAGTTGAATATTCTTGCTACTCTTCTCCAAATTATTCTATCACCGTTGACTTAAATCCATTGCCTCTAAGATTTTCAGCCAACTTTTGAGTTCCTCTTGTCAGTTTGATCTCACACGGCTGGTTTTTTTAAAGAGCGTAATGCTCTAGGCCGGCAAGTCAGTTTTCTTGTTGTTCAAAGGAGACGACGGGTTTAGTGTTGACTGAAGGGTTAAAGTTTCATTTTGATCTCAGACTCATAGTTCCAGGGGATCCAGACAATCTAGTTTCCATCGAGGACTTGAAATTACATCTCACATTCTTTTCCCCTTTTGATCAGGACACTCTAAAATCTTTGATCAGAATCGACAGTCATGGTGCCCAGAAACCAGGATCTAAAATCCAGAATATATAAAGCACTCATAAAATTTAATAAGGAAAAACCAAACAACCCAACAACAAACGCTTAAGCTAAGGATCAGAATAGACAGTTGACTAAAGAGGCTATCTAAGTGCCAACAAATACATGAAAAGACACTCATTGTCGTTAGACACCTGAAAGATGCAAATGCAAACCACACTGAGCTGCCACTTTACCCCCATTAGGATCATTAAGCTCAAAAAACAAATAAACAAAATAACAGAAAATGCCAGTCATTGGGAAGGATGCCTGAAGCTTGAAGAGGTATCCATCAGGCTCTTTTTCTACTGGCCTCGCTGCATGCCGTGGCTCTTGGTCAGGAAGCCTGAGTGGGCCAGGCTGAAGATGGGCTCTTTGAAGGGACGAACAGAAAAGTGGATGCTGTGACTTTTCCATTTTATGTGCGAAGCCACAAATGTGTGAAGCTCCTGGATGTCAGTACCTCAGGGGTGCTGGTCGCCGTTAACCGGTTCCGGCCTGATAGCGCAAGACCACATCAGACTCAGGACTTGGAACACGGTGTTGCTGGGCAGGCTGCACTCCCTGTGCTACCCTGAGGCACGCGGAGTCAGACCTCTCCACTGCATCACTTTGGGATGGGAGAAGCAGGCTTTGCTGGGTCCGTCTGCTTACACCATCAGACTGCCTTATCGATTGGACAAAGAACCCAGATACCCTCAAACCTGCAGCCACTTTCCCTCCCATTACCACAAGGCCAAGGTCAGACCGTAGGATGCACTGTTGCTAACTCATCAGTGTCCAAGCTCCAACTTCCCCTCCCTGCTAGTATGGGAAATGTTTCAAATGTTGAGGGCCTACATGTAAGCCTCTCTCTTCCTCTATGCCCCCAATTCTCCCTGTGCCTCAGAGCCCCCTCTAAACCTCAAGCCAAGAAGGGACGCATGGTTTTCTCAACGGTCTCAGCAGGCATCTCAAAATACCCAGCTGACTGAATGGAAGGAGCACAAACAAGTCACAGTGGTCAATATTTCAAAACAGCGCCCAAAGGCAAGTTCTCACGAGGGCTCACTCGACCCTTGCGTGTTCTTTTCGGCCTGTCTCTTAGCTTGCTGAGTTCCTGCCCGCTCTCGGTCTCAGCAACATGGCGCCTGTGTTCAAGAGGTGCTTCAGAGGTTGCTGCTACGGGCTCTGCCTCAACCCCAGCCGGGCTCGCTGCCACAGTCCATTCTGACTCGCAGCAAGCCTGGGGGACCTTTGAGTGGGCCCTGTGGGCTTCTGAGGCTGTAACTCCTTACAGGAGGAGAAAGCCACATCATCCTCTGGTGGCGCCCCTGGTGGTTTCCATCCGCTGACCCTGGGGTTAGCAGCCCAGTGTGTAACCCACCTCGTCACCAGGACTCTGACTTTTCATAGTCACCCAGAAATCAGAGTGGAGGGTGTGTTAGGCTGGGTGGACTAGAGAAACAAATTCAGCGACACTCATGTGCATAAGAAAGAGCTTTACACACAAGAGCAATTGACTATTGAGAAAACATCTGTGGTAGTTACATAATCTGGTGTCCATTTGGGACTTGAGAGGATTATGAGTGAAGGGGTGGAGTCTGCCTGTCCATCAAGATATAACCAATGAGGCCTCTGTGTGGGCATGGCTTTCTCCTGAGAATTCTGGGAAATCTGGTATTTCCTCCTTGAGGTGGAAGACACGCTCCCTCTCTGTTCACTCCCTGGGCGACATTGCAGCTGACGCCTATTGAGACACCCCTGAGGAGAAGCCACATGGACCTACCCTGATGCAATCAGAGAAACCACGTAGAGACCCCTGCCAGCGCTGGCTGAGATGCTTGTTGAACACCACTGGGTTCAAAGACTTTCCACCCACTGGTCTGTCATCGTCCTGCATTCGACGTCATGCGTGTGCTTCGTGAGTCTGAAGAAGACTTTAGAGATCGGTATTAGACATATGGGCTAATATGGGACTTAGGGGCTTAGTCTGCACTGGGTTGGGATACTTTCTTAAAGCACAATTACACTTTATATAAAACTCTCTCTTATACATATATGAGTCTCCATGAATTTGTTTCTCTAGTTTATCCAGACTAACACAAAATCCCAGCCCAGTCTGGATCAAGTCCATAAGTCCAAGATTAGTCTGTATGTCTGACACCAATTTATAAATTCCTATTCAGACTCATGAGACACATGCAATGACACCAAATGCAGGAAGATCACAGGCCCGTGGGTGGAAAGTCTGTGGATCCAGTGGCGGTAGCGGCATCTCAGCGCTGGCAGGGGTCTCCATGTAGCTCCTTCAGTAGCTCCATGTGTCTTGCCCCCAGGAATGTCTTACAGGGAGGGAGCGTGTGTCCCGCCCCCACTGAGCCATTTATCTCCTTAACGCCTCCAAATGAAGTAATCAAGCTGCGACCTGATTGATAGGCTAAAATCCATCCCTTCACTCTCAAGTCTCAAACTGATACCAGATTATGTAACTGCTCCAGGATAGCTTCTCTTGCTCCTCCTCATTCTGTTTTAGCAATCCAAAGACGACCATGTTCATTCAATTATTCATTTCCTTAGGGAACCCAGGGATATTGCTGGAGGCTCAGTGAGTTCGCTTCGGGAAGCTAACCTACGTAGGGTCTGCGGGTGGAACCACCAGCTTCTCTGCGGGAGAAAGACGAGGCTTTTAACTCTTGTAAAGAGTTACAGTTTCCCAAAGCCACATGGCTGGGAGTTTGTTTGTTTGTTTCTCATGGTGGTACAGTGGATAGCACTCAATCGATCACTGAAAGGCTGGTGGTTCAAACCCACTAGCCACTCCAAGGTCGAGAGACCCGGTGTTTGCTTCCATAGAGATTTATGAGCTTGGCAACTCCAGCGGGTAGTTTTGCTCTGCCCTGGAGGTTAGTGATGACTTGAAATGAACACAATGACGGCACGTCGTGAAGGTTGTTTGACTGTAAACCAAACAGACAAGTCGAAATAGGAAAAAATCACCTGTAACTTCACTGCTCTAAGACATTGGTGACCCTGGTGCTGTTTTCCTTTCGATCGAAAAAAAAGTTTCTGTAGCTTGGATGTATTTTTCACCTCTATGCAAGGGGGCATCACCACAGCTGAACTCACTGCTATCAAGTCAACTCTGACTCATAGTGACCCTCCAGGACGGAGCAGAACTGACCCTGTGAGTTTCCAAGACGACAATGCTTATGAAAGTAGACAGCATCATCTTTCTGGTGGTTTTGAACTGCTAACCTTGCAGTTAGCCACCGAACACGTAAGTCACCATGCCATCAGGGTGCTAGTGGACATTACAGTATTAAAAAAAGCTATACAGTTTTATATATACTTACGTGAACATTACATACTACAGTGTTCACTTACGGTATATGTGAAACAGTGTGTCTTTCTTTGTTCACTCAAAACTATGATGAAATACTTTAAAAATCATTTTAAAGTCTTCAGCATAATAAGTTAAATAGTATAGCGTGTTTGATCAACCATTTTCTTACTTTTGAATGTTTAATTTGTCCCATTTTTATTTTATTAAAAAATGACAATGTGATTTAAACTTTCATGCATGACGTTTCCTACATGTGTGATTATTTTCTTGATATAGAAAATAACGCTGGCCAGCGTTACCAGAAAAACCACCATTTTTTTAAACAAGCGATTTCCCTAGAGTCTGAGCTGTGTCTTTTTGCTAAATATGGAAATTCTTTTGCCCTGATATCCTATATCACCGCAGGCTGTACCTGACAGTTCTGGTGGTGGGGAAAACTTTGATTGCGACTGATGGAAGCATGTTGCATATCTGCAGGAAAGTGGTGCCCCTTCTTCCTGGATCTGTCCCCTGTGAGAGTTGCACATATCTGAGGGTTGTGTATAGTCTTTCATCTCCAGCTTCTGTGGATCTTGAGGGCTTTTTCCCCTGATCCGATTATGAGAATATGACATTTAGGCACAGGACACATGCACTGCACCGACATGCAAACAAGCTACTTCTAAAGTAAACAAGCAAACAAGTTACTTCTAAAGCAAACAAGTTACTTCTGAAGTTTTAGAAGCAAGCAACATTACTTCTGAAGCAAACAAGTTACTTCTAAAGTGTTATTTTATGGTTCAATCTAAGCTGTTGATAATTTATGGGCTTAGTCCTAGAGGATTATATTGGACATGAATATGGCTCACAGAGTCATGAGGTGGATTTTGCTGTAAATAAACACCCACAGTCTCTACGGTCGATGCATTGCCTTCTGCAGCAGCTACCCTGGATGACAGGGCAGTGCGTCCAGTGATGTGTCATCCCCCAAGACGTTCAAGACCTCCTCTTTGAAACGGCTGTCAGAGTCTCTGGCACATTCCTTTGGATATGCTCAATGATGGGGGAAACACCAACAACAACCCTTTAAGGAAGAACTGGATCTTTTGAGGCTTTTAATTGCATTTAAAGTCAAATCTGAGTTGTTAGTAGGGTGAGTGGGCAGATAGACGTGATTTAAAAAATAAAACCAAAATGTGCCTCTACTGAGCAACGAGACTGATTTTCTTCTCTGGTTAGTGAATAGTGCTGTGCATGATGGGGCAGGAGTTGCATTGTGAAGCCGCAGCAACACGGGACGTTGCTACTGTTGTTAGAGACAGTCCGCACTCACAGCCACTCTGTACAACACAGGGAAATCCTGCCCGAGCCTGACCATCCTCACAATTGTTCTCATGGTTGAGCCCATTGTTACGGCCTCTCTATCACACCATCTTTTTTTTTTAAAAACAATTTATTGGGGCTCATACAACTCTTATCACAGTCCATACATATACATACATCAATTGTATAAAGCACATCTGTACAGTCTTTGCCCTAATCATTTTTTTCTTCTCTTTTCTTTTTTTACATTTTATTAGGGACTCATACAACTCTTATCACAATCCATACATATAAATACATCAATTGTATAAAGCACATCCATACATTCCTTGCCCCAATCATTCTCAAAGCATTTGCTCTCCACTTAAGCCCTTTGCATCAGGTCCTCTTCCCCACCCCCCTCCCTCCCCTATCCCCCCTCCCTCATGTCCCCTTGGTAATTTATGCATCGTTATTTTGTCATATCTTGCCCTATCCGGAGTCTCCCTTCCCCCCTTCTCTGCCATCCATCTCCTAGGGAGGAGGTCACATGTGGATCCTTGTAATCAGTTCCCCCTTTCCAACCCACTCACTCTACACTCACCCAGCATTGCCCTTCACACCCCTGGTCCTGAAGGTATCATCCACCCTGGATTCCCTGTGCCTCCAGCCCCCATGTGCACCAGTGTACAACCTCTGCCCTATCCAGTCCTGCAAGGTAGAATTCAGATCATGGTAGTTGGGGGGAGGAAGCATCCAGGATCTGGGGGAAAGCTGTGTTCTTCATCAGCACTACCTCGCACCCTAATTAACCCATCTCCTCTCCTAAACCCCTCTATGAGGGGATCTCCATTGGCCGACACTTGGGCCTTGGGTCTCCACTCTGCACTTCTCCCTTCATTTAATATGGTATATATATATATATACATATACACACACATACACACACATATATCTTTCTTTTTTTTGCATGATGCCTTATACCTGGTCCCTTGGCACCTCGTATCACACCATGTTGTCGAGGGTCTTCCTCTTTATTGCCACCTCCCTACTTGACCAAGCATGAGGTCCTTCTCCAGGAACAGGGCTTTCCTGGTAACACGTCCACAGTAGGTGAGGCGAAGTCTCGCCACCCTTATCCCGGAGGAGCATTCTGGCTATAGTTCCAAGACGGATTTGTTCGTTCCCTTGGCAGTCCGTGGTACTTTTGATATTCTTCGCCAGGGCAGTAATTCAGATACATTGATTCTTCTTCGGTCTTCCTTGTTCAATGTTCAACTTTCACAAGCATATGAGGTAATTGAAAGCACCCATGGTGTATTAGTCTTAATGTATTAGTCTGGGTACTTTAGAGAAACAAATCCATAGAAACTTATGTGTAAGAGAGAGTTTTATATAAAGGGTAAGTGTATATCAAGAAAACATCCCAACCCAGTGCTGTCCAAGCCCACAAGTCCAACATTAACCCACATGTCTGACACCAAACCGCAAAGTCCTCCTCCATCTCACAAAACACACACAATGATACTGACTGCAGGAGGAAAGCTGAGTCAGTAAACGTGTAAGCATCTCAGTGATAGCAGGGGTCTCCACACGGCTGCTCCAGCACCCAGGGCTGCATCAGGGTAGGTCCATGTGGCTTCTCCTCAGAGATGTCTTGAGGGAAGTGAGCCTTGCCAGCTGAAACAGGGAACTGGCTAACGCAGCTGCGCCCTGGTCCGACCATTACAAAGCAAGAGACCCAAGAATGAGAAAGGCGAGGCTTATCGAGCCATTTATACCTCGGTCCTTCAATTAACCCCACATGTGTTTATCAGCCAGGTTGACACAATAACTACTTTAATCCACTCCTTGCCAACTTGGCACATGTACATAATTCTTTAGCCTCACAATTTCAATTAAGTAACACCTACACCTTAATCCTATAATCCTGTGAATATGTTCCCCCAACTATGAAAGTTTGTAAGCCAACCACTTCATGCCTTTATTCCCCCCAATTTTGGGTATCCAATTTATATACTGCCCACTTATAACAACCCAGTGCTGAGGAGACAATCATGTTTTTCGACATGAACAATCTTCATTCCAGTTGGGACCTTGTAAAGTCCGCATCCATAAGCAAAGTCAAATCAGGACAGGCCATCCATAACGTCAGCAACAATAGGCACCAGTTCACAGGCTCAAAAATCTCCATCTGGTCAGGTTCTGGTCAACTCAATGCGGGCTGCCTCACTCAGCCTCCCCACAGTGCCCATGGGTCGCCTTGCCTTTAGACCATGGGCTCTCACCAATACTCAACAAGTCTCACCTTTCTAGTTCTTGGGTCACTTGATTTCGGATGGTCGGACCAGGGTGCAGCTGCCTTAGCCAGTTCCCTGCTTCAGCTGGCAAGGCTCACTTCCTGCAAGACATCCCTGAGGAGAAGCCACATGGACCTACCCTGATGCAGCCCTGGTGCTGGAGCAGCTGTGTGGAGACCGCTGTCAGTGCTGAGATGCTTACACGTTCACTAACTCAGCTTTCCTCCTGCAGTCAGCATCATTGTGTGTGTTTTGCAAGATGGAGGAGGACTTTGTGGATTGATGTTGGACATATGGGTTAATATTGGACTTGTGGGCTTGGGGAGCACTGGGGTGGGATATTTTCTTGATGCGCACTTACCCTTTATGTAAAACTCTCTCTTACACATGAATTTTTTGTGGATTTGTTTCTCTAAAGTACCCAGACTACTACGTTTGCTTACCAGTGATGTTGTCAGTGACTCTGTGGCAGATAAGATAAGGTTGTTTGCTTCCAGAAAGATCCACAGCCTTGGAAACCCATAGATGCAGTTCTACTCTCCTGCTGTGAATTAGAATCGATTCCATAGCTGTGAACGTGAAATGGTTTCAATGACAACATTAACTTTTATTTTGTCAAGTATGTGGCAAAGAAGAAAAGAAAGCCTAAGTATTGAAATTCACCACCTTAATTAATTAGAACAATACAGGGAGGATTCTAACTCATTTATAAATAATTTCCTTTTATTTGTTTAAAATAAGAAATGCAAATTCATTGTAGCAAAAATGGGAAAGTCCAGAAACCTCATTACTCAGAGATACTGCTTCAAGATATTATGCTATAAACGTATCTTAGACTGGGCTTCATGTTGATAGACATTCAGAGAGTGAACCCTATGCAGAACATCGACAGGGAGAGCATGCTCAGTAGATACAACCCTGCAAGAAAGGAAGGAAGAACTGGATAGAGGGAGAAGCTGATACCAAAGGTCGAAAGTAAGCCTGCAAGCCTATCATGGGGTGGGTGGTGGGGTGGTGGGGAGCTTTGGAGCTGGATGACCTCTCAGAGCTGTCTCAAATGAAACTAGGTGGGTGAGTTTTTGAATCTCTGCATTGGCCAGTCCTAGGAGGGGACTGATTTTATCTGAGTCTATTCCCTATGACCCCAAATCAAGTCCCAGTGAGGGATGCAGCTATAAAAGGCAGCATCTAATCTTCCTAGCAGGGATCACATGATCAGGTAAACATTAGAATCATTCTCTCTGTATGCCTCTTCAGCCTATGTGTGTACTTAGCATTATTTGCTGCCTTTTCATCGTTTCAGGAACTCTGCATCAAAAACATTTACCAGTTTGAATGACATTTAATTTTTAACACATCTTCATTAGAATGGATAAGATGGCAGTGAACATTTCCATGTCTTTGGAGTGCACCTGAAATAATAACAATCACCCATCTATCCATTGCCCCGGAGTCCACTGCAGCTATTATGGAAAGACGGAGTAAAAATTTCCAAGCCTATACAGCTTTCTGGAAGCAGACGGTCACATCTCTCTCCCTTGGAGTGGTTAATAATGATTGGTTAAATTTAATTGTCACTTCAAAGAAGCCCTGGTGAACTAGTGATTATTCAATGGGCTGAAAACTGTAAAGCCAGCAGTTTGAAACCACCAGCCACTCCACGGGAGAACGCCGGGACTTTCTACTGCCATAAAGAATCACAGGCTCAGAAACTCACAGGGGCAGTTCTACCCTGTCCTAGAGGGTCACTGTGAGCCATCATTGATTCAGCATGGACCCAATAAGTTTGGTTTTGGTTTTGAAGACCAAGGTATACCCTGATCCAAGCCAGTATATATTTCCAACCACTTCCTATGCATGTGGGAATGGGACAAAGAATAGGTAGGCCATGGAAGAACTAATGTTTTTGAATGATGGTGTTGGCAAAGAATTTTGAAAGGTATATAGTTATAGCTGCCACAAGAATTAACACATCTTGCTTGGAAGAGGTCCAGCCAGATTGCTTCTTACAAACAAGGATGGCGAGACTTTGTCTCATGTTCTTTGATGGGTTGTCAGGAGAGACCAGTCCAGGAAATGACAAAGACACTCTGTGAAATGAATTGATACAGGGTCTGCCATCATGGGCTCCAACATGAGAGCAACTGTGATGATGGCAGGACCAGGCAGAGTTTGGTTCCGTGGTATATAGAGTTGTAAGACTTGAGGGCAGTACACAAACACAAAGGTGCAAGTGCACGCGCGCGCACACACACACACACACACACACACACACACACACACTCTTCATCCAGTACTTGGTACTGATCAGGTAAAGCAATGTGTTTCTTGCCTTTCTTGTAGAGCTTTTATTAGAAATAAATGAGAAAAAAAGACATAAAGTACACAACACTTGTTGACTCATTGAATTCTCATAGCGACCCCATGATGCAGAGAGTATTGCCATTTGCATTGTGCACACGAAGAAACTGAGGGCAGACTGGTAGTGTTTCGGAGGTTCTACCACCAGCCAGGAGTAGAAGACAGGCACATAAAACCCACAGTTAAAGCAATATGCCACACTACTTCTCCTTGCCAGCTTTTTCAGTGGCGTTCCTAGTTTTTGTTCTTAGAAGGAGAATTATAAGGTCAAAAGCTTTGTCTTATTTTGAGACTTATGGCAAATATAAATAATTTTCTGCAAAAGGAGTGAGCACTACTGCCAGTAGGGCTTGAAGGCTTTATTTCACTGAAGAACACAAATTAGAACTTTAGGAAAAGTAATCATTTCCTTTGTCACCACTCAAATCACAGCCATTGAGTTGATTCCAACTCAAGACAACCCTATAGGACAGGGTAGAACCGTTCCTGTGAGTTTCTGAGACCGCAACTCTTTACAAGAGTATAAAGCCCCATCTTTCTCCAAGGCAGTAAAGCCTTATTTTTCTCCTGAGGGGTGACTGGTGGTTTCGAACAGTCAGCTTTGTGTTCAGCAGTCCAATGCTTATCCGCTACACTCCCAGGGCTCCCCTCGTCTCTAGTCAGGCACTAGGAAGCCTATTACTCTCAAAGCAGAGGGCTTTCCGTTTGATTTTCAGCACGCTCAGTTACGCACTTTAAGGTCATCATCATTTAAGTTACGTATTTAAGGTTACTAATGTGCAGCACATCTGTTTCAGAGGGGAGCTTTTGTTTGCTTATGGAATAAATGTATACATCAGGGCAGGGAGATGGGGTGAGGCTGTAACCCGGGGCACCTGGAGCTGCATAAAGCCGACCCCCTCCCCCAAACCACTGCCATTGAGCTGACTGTGGGTCCCAGCAACCCAAGAAAACAGGTGGACGAATATCTTGCAGACTCACCCTCCAAAGTCAGGGAAGCTGTTTTTGAAAGTCAGAGGGTTTTCCAAAAATTCTTCCCTGAAGTCTTTCCCAATCTCAGTTTCCTGACCTATTTAATAACCATTTGTGGGCGCTCCTAGTCATCGGATTCCATCACGCATGACGATACATCCACTTTGCTGGTGGAAGGAAGGTTGGGGTTACCTGGAAAGGCAGGCCACTGCTGTACTTTCCGGGAGTGGGGGGAGGTAGGATTTACTGCTTCACGGGTGGAGGTGCTCTCTACCATCTTAGGAGGCAGCAGGCTGATTTTACATCATGTTGGGATCACATAGAGGTCTCAAACTTTCAAATAGCCTAACATCTAATTTATTTCTGAACTCCGAGTGATTTCTTCTGGAAAACTGACAGTTTTCATGGGATTCTCATCTTGGGAAAAATGTGGAAACTTCCCTTTTGGTAGCCTCTTCCACACAGGGCTATCGTGAGTCTTCAGTGAGACAAGGTAGGCCACATAACGTTCTTAGCAGAATACGTGGCACAGGGTAAAACACTCAACAATTCTTTACTTACCGTATATACTTAGAGTATAAGCTGAGTTTCTCAGCACGTTTTTAATGCAGTGTTTATGGTAAAATACGGGCCGGCTTATGCTCGAGCATAGCCTTTCTTTTCCTCCACTTCCTCCTTTTGTTCCATCCTAGAATCCTTGGGACCTTGAGCATGTTACTTAAGCTCTCTGAACTTCACTTTCTTCATCTGAAAAAACAAACCAAAAAGACACCATACACTTTATGATGCTTTCACTCTGTCGGTTTCCGTCAGGATCAGATGAAGTTGTGTAAAGCGACTGGAGCAGCACGTGGCCCAGAGCGAGTAGCAACAATTTGTAACGTGATCCCTTAAACCCTGTTCCCCTGCGTGTATTAAGTCTGGGGCTGGATTGCTCGGGCTGTGGAAAGGAGTGAATGGCTCCTACGTACTTGATTAATTTTCAGCCCTGTTGCATTTCAATATAGACTAAGATCTGTATGTAAGAAGCACAACATTTAGATTTTTAGGGGTAAGGAGGTTAACTTTCAAGCAGTTATTTTTAATTCCTGTGCTTTCTCACCTCTTTTTGCTTTCCTCTCTCCTTGTCTTTCACTCGTCATTTTGTTTTTTCTCTTGATGAAAACCACAGCTCAGGCGATGAGCTGTTGTTGGCTCTAAGCAGGCCATGAGGCGTCTTAGTTCCCAAGTGGAACAGCTGGAGCCTCTGGATCTCTGGCAGCCTTGAATTCCGCCAGCCCTTTCTTCCTTGGGTCTTAGAGACACAACTTCGTCTTCTCTTGTCATGTAGCCTTTAGGATCTCTTCCTCTTCCTTTGCCTACGACTTAGTCCTGGATTTTTCCCTGTACCAAATACGTCATCACAACCTCCCCCTTGCCCACTCCCACTGGGGCCCTATGACATGAATCCTTAACCACTACGATCTAGGGAAAACATGATCAGCATAGAGTGAGTAAATCAAGTTTTTTGCCTTTTCTGGGTGAAAATTGTGACGTTCTCTATGAAGACTTATTAAACCCACTTACTCTGTTCTGTCTGGTGCTGTTAGGATCACTATGAGTAGAAATGGACTCCATGGCAGTGAGTTGGGTTGTGTTTAAGTCTCTTTCTGTACTATGCATGCTTCGTTGCAGAGTTCATTTTCTTCTATTTCTTGGCTTCGTTTAGTTCTCTCCTTCTAGACCAGGGGTCGGCAAACATTTTTGGTGGAGCGCCAGAGAGTAAATCTGTTAGGCTTTGCAGGCCACATGGCCTTTGTTGCAACCATTCAACTTTGCGGCGAGCGAGCGAACGCAGCCATTGACTAAATATAAACGAATGAGTGTGGATCTTTTCCAATAAAACTTTATTTACCAAAAATAGGCAGCAGGCTAGATTCAGTCTGTGAGCCAGACCTCACCGACCCCTGCTCCAAATTGTGGATGCCAGAGTCTTTCTCAGTAAAATGTTGAGTTTAGCTCGATTAGTACTGACCAGATCCTGTAGGGAGACTGAGGATCCAAATTCAAGTGAAGCTCGGGAAATTCAGAGGGAAACCAGCAGCAGAACAGACACTCTGCGATAAAAGTGTGTGTTCCATGTCTATGCCAAGAGTGACTGTGACAGGGAGCTTAAGCCTGCTGGATCAAGAGGGAGGAGGAAAGAGGAGACAAAACCCAACGCAATGACATTTGAGCTGCAAGGAGGACCCATGTCTTGTGCGGCTGAAGACGCAGGGCAGAAAATTCCAGGCTGAGGAACATTTGAGCAGAGGCAGAGAGGCAGATTCATAAAAGCAAGACATGCATATTAAATAATTAGTTACCCGAATGCCGCTACACTATGGGGAGGTTGATGGAAAATGCGCAAGGTGTTGTTAGAATGTTAATCCAGGGAAACATAAAGCATTAATCTACGAGTTGCTTGAACTCCATTTGTTGAATGCATGAAATAATGATGCGGAAATGAATGATTGCGACTGGTTGGCAGCTGAGCTGTTTCTCCCTCGAGGTCCACACGGCCACCTTGCAGTTCTTTCGTTCACCAGCTCGTACTTGGGCTCACAGCCCCCTCATATTTGTTGTGCTTCTCTGTGCCCCAGAAGAATTCCGGACACATAGCGGGAGCTCCCACCCATAAGCGAATGGTGTCTGAGGGCAACGTGTGAGTCTTCCCGACAGAATCACAGCCAACATTAGTTGACTGTTTATTCAGCTCCAGGCTCTGCTCTAAACATGTTCTTCATTGAATCTGGGCACTCCCCTGTGAGGGTTCCTATCTCCATTTACGACATGAGATCATGGGGATTCTGAATGATGACCGGGGCCAAACAACCCAGCTGGTAACTCGCTGACCTATAACCACTTGCTACACTGTTTCCCTTTCCCTCTTCTCTTCCCTCATTCTCTTTCCTGCAATGAGTATCTCTCTACCATTGCCCTTGGTTCAATCTCTTCCTCACACATCTCTGGCATAGTGATAGCTCCTTCACTAATCTAATTATTTAAAAAGAACTCTTTATTTTTTAATGTAACTAAATTCTCCCCAGCTTCAATAAAACAGATTGAATAGATCTTATAGCTAACCAGTGTATGTGTATATGTATAGGTATGTGTGTGTGTATTTGAGGGGGCAGGGGAGGTAATGGTCATAGTGGTAGGAAGGGGGTAGTGGTATAGGACATATGTGTTAGACTGGGTTGACTAGAGAACGAATCCAAGACACTCACATATATGTAAGAGAGCTTTATATCAAAGAGCAATTGTATGCTGAGAGAACATCCCAGCTCTGTCCAGATCAAGTTCATAAATCTGATAATAGCCTGTAAGTCCAATACCAATCCATAATCCCCTTTTCTGACTCACGCAGTCATGTACAATGATGACGAATACAGGATGATCAAAGGCCCATGTGTGCAAAGTCTTGTACATCCAATGGTGGTGGTCGCACCTCCGGGGTTCTTCAACAGGAAGGTGAAGCAATGAGAGAGTATGGCCCACCTCCATGGAGAAAGAGAGAAAGTTCCCAGAATCCTCATGAGAAGGCCATGCCCACAAGGAGCCATCATCCGGCTGTGACCTGATTGACAAGCTAGACTCCACCTCTAGACTTCTTTATCAGGTTGACGTGAAATTATGACACTACCACAACATACAAGAGAGTGCATGTTCAAATATACATATACAATATGGTATCTTACTGAAACCACACAAATCCCATTTGGGGGGATTATAGAAAAGGTGAGAATAATAAACTCTTAAAACAGTTATGAGTGTGCAGAACATTCCAATCTTATGCTAGCAGCATGGCTTCTGGACTACTGTTAGTCTGACATGCTACCTAAACTTGACTTTACTGGCACACACTGCTCAATGCTCACATTTGAGAATACTTTCCTACACTTGCCATTTCTGATTCTATCACCAGAATAACATTACGGAGAGACCTTACAGCTAAGCGTCCTACAATGGCTCATTGGAGTCAAGGCCATGAACTTAGCACTGCAGGAAGCTTTGGAATTGAGAGAAGTAAATCCTGAGAAGGATTCTGGGATGATGGTGGGCGGGAGAGAGCGTGGACAATGGGGTCATTTTCTAAATCATTAGAAGTTAGAGTTTTCCTATGAAGTGTCCTTGAGGTGTCTTAAAATCCAACCCCCTCCCCCCACCGAGAACTCTCTTGGATGGAAATAAACAGGATTTTTGGCTCCCACCTCTACTGTACCTACAGAAAGCAGCTTCTGAGAACGTGCAAGTAGCTGATGTGTGTGCGCATGTGTGTGCTTGCAGGAATCTTCTGGAGAGGCACGGGATACTGCTTTCATTCCCATGGATGCTGCTTGTTCCTCAGAATGGAAAATGTTCTATTTTTGGGCCACAAGAATATTTCTGAGGGGAAAAAAATTAAACAAAGCATGGCAGCTGTTCATATGTGTAGTTTCCCGAGTTTTAAGAAGTTTTAAGAGTTGACTTCATCTGGGCGACGTTCTTGGAGGAAGTGGTTTTGGAGTGTTAGAGAAATGCTTAAGTCTGGACTCCTGAATTCAGTCCTTGGGTCTAAAGACCCCGGGCCAAGAAAGTGCGAACCTGTGGCTCTTGGATCTTGGCCTTTGTGGGCAGATTGGCTGATGTGGACAAAAACGCCTTTTTGCACCTGAAAAAAGAAAACACTTGAAAACGTGCATTTTCAGCCTGTGAGAAGCCTATCCTGGGGTCTTAAAATAGAATGCGCCCCCACCCAAGACAGCTCTCTTGGGACCCCTGTGTTAGGGTTACAGTTGTCCACAGCCTTCAATGGACAACCTTGCAGTGGCATCTGATCGAAGGGGACCAACTACAAAAACCTGCTGCTGCTGTGGAGTCAATTTCAACAAAGAGCAACCCAAATTTTTCCAGAAACTGATCACCACCTCTTTGTCCCCATGGAAGAGCTGGTGACTTCCAACCTCAGACGATGGGGCAGAACGCTTCACAGTGGCGCCACCAGAAAGCTTTGGGGGCCAGCTACCAGGTGAACTAAATATTTTATGAACCCTTCCCCACACCAGACCCCTTTCCAGGAAACAGCTTTTAAAATGTTTTTATTTTTATCATCATGACCTCTTTTCATGACATTTTGATCTCCTTGACATAAGAAAGGAGAAAACAGACAGCAACACCAGCAACCGCCGACTCCCAGGGAGCATTGCCTTTGGAAGGTAACTTGTCACAGGCGCATACTGCCAACCAGCACAGCCCGGGGAGAACGGGATGATCTGGAAGAGTTGGAGTGCTTGCAAAGTGTGGTCACAGAAGTCCTAGAAGCCACGGAGACCCTGGACGTAGCTGAGCCCTTGGGTTCCGGTTAAGAAGGCCAGGCGTGATGAGAGGGAACCGGCAACTTGATCGCCTGAAGCGACCTTGGGGCGGGGGCAGTGGGAGGCGTTCTGTGGGGCAGCCCGGGGCTTTCTCTCCCCCCTGTGCTGTTGAAATATCCTTGGATGCCGGTTGGTTCTTTCTGCTTCAAACCTAGCCCCCTGGTCCAGACCCAGTGCCACTGAGTGACATCGGATTCTTGGTAGGAAGAGTGCTCTTCTCCAGAAGAAAGTCTGCATCTTTGCAGTTGCAACAGACTGAGAGGGACCAGTTCTTACTTGTTCCTTAAACAAAGCATTTTTGAGGAGCGCTGTTCTTGAAAGCAGCTCAGAGTCGATGCCTTGTGAGGCTGGGAATTTTCCTCCTTGGCTACAATCTCTTGCAACATCTCCTGCGGATTGAGGAACTTGCCGGGCAGTGGTTTAGAAATGCAGACAGGCTGTGCAGCGTGTCTTCCCTTGGATCCAGCTAGATTTCTTATAACTTTACTTTCATTATTCAACAAATTCCTACCAGGCCCCAGGCACCAGGCACCAGGGTGAACAAGAGTACTGTGCTCCTGCTGATGTGACCTTTACAATCCTGTGAGGGACACAGACAATATAGAGATACTCGTATGCACATATTGTGAGGGTTTGCAGGTAAGAAACAAACAAACAAACAAACCCAGAAAGGAGAATACTGTTGGATGCATTTTCCAAAGATAGGCAGACACGGCCTCTCTGCTGCTATCCTTCTGGCCTGCTCCTTCAATAGTGACCTCCTTTGACACAGTAGAACAAGCTCATAGGACTCTCTTCTCTGAGGTAGAGATTTGGAGGAGTCCTGGCGGCACCATAGGCTACTAACCACGGAATTGGTAGTTCAAACTCTAGCTGTTCCCCTGTTTAATATGGAAAGAAGAGGCCAGCCATGGGAAGGGGCCAGGATGAGACTTTTTCAGGCAGGACAATAGCGAGAACAAAGGCCGAGATAAAAAAGATGAGCATATGCTATCACCCCTTCTGTAGCTGGAACAAGGTGCTTGTGATTTGGGATCATGGAGGGTTTTGGATACCCAAAAGGAAGTTCAAAGGTACCTGAAGAAGACTGGGAAGTCACTGAAGGGCCTGAGGCTGGGGCTTTCCCTAGATGACCTGTTGTACATTTTGGCCGGAGCATCAACTGCTGTGTGGAGAATGGATGGGAGCCAGGGCAAGAGCGACGTGTTAGAAGGCCCTTGTTGATATCTAGGCAAGAAATGACACTGGGGCAGCATATCTCCCTCCTTCTGTATTCACCCCTGTCTTTGTTCATGGGTTTGTCTCCCTAGTCCTCCACTGTTTTGGGGGGTGGGTGGGGGGAAGCTCAACATTCTTTATAATAAGTACTTGCTTCAGAGTCTAAAGTTTAGACTTTGCCAAGGTTTTAAGTCAACTGTCCCATTTCATTAGCTCAATAATCATATGAAAGAATCAGAGCATGTTGCCCCCAGAGCATATTGAACAGACCATACATTTAACTGGCACTCTCATTAATTAATGAGCTCAATAAAATCCTGGTCTGGTCAAAGAATAGCTAAGAAGCAACGAACAATTTAGTAATATAATAAATAAATGTTACAATACGATGTGAGTTAGCTATATAAACTGTTCAATAAGTCGCACATCGCTCGAGTTATTTGTTCTAGCAGACAGACATTGTTTGCATCTTGGCAGCTGTTAGGTACTGCCAATTTTGTTGTGGAATCCCAGCGATGACACTGCCTATAGCAGAAAGAAACACTACTCAGCTCTGTGCCATCCGCAACATTGTTAAGATATTTGAGTCCAAGGTCACAACCAATGTGCCATTCCATCTCAATGAGACTCTTCCTCTTTTTCACGGACCCACTTTACCAAGCATGACGTCCTTTTCCGAGGACTGATCCCTTCGGATGCTGACATGTCCAAAATTTGTGAGGGAAACTCTCACCACCCCTACTTCTGAAGAGCATGCTGACTGTACTTCTGAGACGCATTGATTCATTCTTCTGATAGTTCATGGGATAGTCAGTATTATTCCCCATTATTATAATCCAAATGTATCAATCCTTCTTTAGTCTTCATTATTCGTTATTCAATTTTATCAAGTATATGAGACGTTTGAAAATACCATGCCTTTGAGTCAGGCACTCCTTGGCCCTTGAAGTGACATTTTTGCTCCTTAACCCTTTCAAGAGGCCTTGTGAAGCAGACTTGCCCAATGCAATGCACTGGTTGCTTTCTTGACTGCTGCATCTATGGGTATTGATTATCGATCCAAATTAAATGAGAGCCTTGACAACCTCAGACTTTTCTCCTTTATCGTGATGTTGCTTCTTGGTCCAGTTGTGAAGGTGTTTGCTTCTCTCTGCTGAAACAAGGTGTTTGTTTCTTTCGTGCTGAAAGCTGCAGTCCCGGTCTTCTTCAGTAAGCGCTTCAAGTCCTCTTGACTTTCAGAAAGCAAGTTTGCACTATTTGCATATCATAGGTTGTTAATGCGTCTTCCTTCACTCCTGATCTTGTGTTTTTCTGCACACAGATCAGCTTCACAGATTATTTCCTCAGCAGCCGATAGAGTAGATATAGTGAAAAGATATAATCATGGCACACACCTTTCTGATTTAAAGCACAGAGACAGTATCCCTTTATTCTGTTGGTCTATGTATAAGTTCGGCACGAACACAAGTAGTAGTCTGGAATTCCCATCCTTCACCATGCCATTCATTGTCATGGTCCACATGGTCTAATGTCTTTGCATAGCCAACATAACATAACTGAACAGCCTTTTGAAAGTCTCTACTTTCAGCCAAACCCCACTGGCATCAGTAACGGCAGTGCTTGTTCCATATTCTCTTCTGGATGCTGCTGGAGCTTCTGTCAGCTCCCTGTTGAGGTGCTGCTGCAATCCTTGAAAAACGTCTTCAGTAAAATTTTGCTTGCGTGTGATCTTAATAATATCGTTGTGTAATTTCCACATTCTGTTGAATCACCTTCCTTTGAAATAGTCACAAGCGTAAGAACCGCTTTCACATTTGTATCTCTATGGGACACAAATCTATAAGTTTCATAGGTAACCTAAGACTGGGACCATTGTCAACAGTAAATAATGAGATAAACGAAGGACATTCTCCTACAAAATCCTTGCATGACCTTGACAAGATGCTCCTCCTCCCCCGCTCACCCACCCCCCCCATTGCCACATTTCAACAAAATGTTAATGCATTCTTTCTCAAAGCACAGATTTCCAGGTATCATGTCTTTAAAATGAGGTTCCTAGGAAGTCTAAGGACAAGAGATGAAAACTGATTCAAAGTGAATAAATTAAAATCCAAGTATACCCTCTACAGAAGGCTAGACGAGATGAGATTCATTTATTAATCAGACTTACATTGAGTCTTGACCATGTACACACAAAATGCCGTGCTAGGCTGTGGGAGCACAAAGCTTAATACAAAACAATTCCTGCCCTATGGCCTTCACAGTCTAGACAGGGAGACAGTCACATAAACGGATACATTACAACTTGTCATACTTGGAGCTACGGAGACATGTGAGGATTGTGTGGGCGCCGGAGTTCAGAGAGGCACCCTTCCCCCAAGGCAATAAGAGACCCTTCCCAGAGAAGGTACTTTTGAGTGTGTCTTGAAGGATGGGCAGGATGTTGACCACCCTGAGAAGATCTGGGGCAGGGAAGACCTTTCAGGAAGGATGTCTGCAATAGCCCAGAGAAACAGTGGGCAAACATGTGTGTAAATAGATTTACCTTTTGGGTTGGGGCAGATATTTTATTTTCGCTTAAATTCCCACAGCGAGTTTCATGATTCTCAGATTCTACGGCGTGTGGGGAGAGGGTGGGGGTGGAATAGGGAAGGAGAAGTTGGAACCTCTTGCGTAAGTTTGCAAACTTTTCTTTAAATATTAGGTCAAATTCTCTATAAAAGCTCTATTTAAAAGTTCTTGAAAGACTTTGAAGTTCCAGAGAAGCAGGAAGTTAATTAGAGAGGCTTTGATATGGTAGGGTATGTTTTAACAGCTGTTTAAGTCAGTTTAAACAATAAGAACTTATGTGGTTTGGGATGCGTCTGTGATCGTCAGCTCTGGCCAGAGTGAAATATCACTGCATTTGAAAGCAATGGCAGTTGGCTTTAATTTTAGAAAGAGTTCAAGCCAAAAAGTTCTCTAAAACCCAAGAGAGGAACTTCTAAAGAGGAAGATTGCTCCTCAAGAATGTGTTTGGGGTGAAAAACGAATCAAGGAGGAAAGAAATGATCTTTACTTGGTGCTTGGGGCAACGCAGGGACGCCAATTTCTGAACGAGTGTCTTAAGGTGGAATCGACCAAGGATATGTGTTGGCAGTTACCATTCGTAAAGGGGTCCAAAGGGGGACTTTTGGCCTTGAGTAACATTATTCAGGAGCACTTGAGTAACACAAGGGATGTCCAATCCATTGACATTTTCTGGGGCTTTCTAGTTCCACAGAATAACAGCCTTGGAAACACACAAGGGCAGTTCTATTCTGTCCCATAAAGTTGCCAGGTCAGGAGCAACTCGGTGGCAGTGAGTTTGGTTTTGATTCTCATGGGGATTGTCTTTGTTCTTGAATTAGCAAATTGTTTCCCTGGTCAGCACCTGTGGCTTTCTTAATTACTTAAGACTTTCTCAACAGAGTATCCCTCACACCCTGCTCCTGCTCAGATGTTCCCTAGACTGGGGAAGAAGATGTTCAGGACTCTGAGGATGAGTCACAAGGAGCTTCCTGGGGTGGCAGGTTTCAAGAGTCTGAGAAGGCCTGCTCTGGAAGCCGTGTGCGGTAGCCTGCAAAGCTTTGATGATGATGATGATAATCTAACATTTGGAGGGCAATGTCTAACTGTCAAACAGTTGTGCTGAATACTTGATATGTATTCTCAGGCTGGAGATATTTTACCCCATTCTATAGATAAGGAAACTGAGGCTCGACATCTATCCTCCCACCCACCAAGTCCTTGGCTTCCATTTAGGCCCCACCTTCCAGCGATTTCTAAAAGAATGTATGAAAGCCCTGCTCGCCATGAGTTTCCAAAGAAGTCCTTTTGGTAATGGACAATGGCTGGCTGACAGATGACCATTCCATCCCATTCAAGAGGAGCAGCTATATCTTCCCCAAATCCTACTTTTGGCAATCACACCAATCTTCCAAGCCCTCCCCATTGTCCACAGAATAAAAGCAAGATTGTTCTGCGTAGACCACACGTGCCAGGCTACTCTGCGTGCCATTTTTGGTGGCAAGGGTATGGGCCTAATTAAGTCTCTGCTGGTTACTGCGACTGGGAGTTGTCTCGGGAGGGCAATTATTTCTGCCTTTAAAAATTGCCACTGTGACAACATTTATGGAGAAAACCCAGAATTTACTTAAATGAAGTGAAACTGCAGCACAAGACCTCCTTTTGGCGGCACATAGACTCACACTGAACCAATTGTGGGAAGATTGGCAAGAGGCCTTTTGCAAAGATTGCTTGACTAGTAACTAAAGCTTCCAGTTGTAGCGCAGCAGCTTCAAGAACATTAACAGCTAGTTTTGCAAGTGAGGTGCATTTGCAGATGAAGAAACGTGACGCAACGCCCATGCTCAGAGTCTAGCCTTCTGTAATAAGGGGTATGTCAAGGAATCTTAGCGGTCGAGTCCGCCAGGAGTTACCCAGCTAAGGCAAAGATGAGACTTGCAAGACTCTTGAATCTGCATTCCCTGGAGTCTTGTGCACTTCTCAGGGGACCTTTAGTGCTCCTTGTCTGTGGGCGTTCTTTAAGATCTCAATCCCTAGTATAACAGCTTGTGGGATAAGCTCTGTCTCTTTCTCGGTCTGAGTCACTGGGATCGTCTCTAGATCTTTGCTGGATGAATTTGAATGGAACAATTTTGTCAAAGGCCCACCTGTCGTTCCTGGAAAATAGTTTGGTTCTTCTTTCTTTGGACTTTAGAATTGCTTTTATTGGTTTATAGAGTGCCATTAAAGCATATGGCTAAAATATACTGACAGACATAGATTCCTTCATGAGACTCTGATTGAATTCTATGCACTGACATAAGCACTCTGGAGTTCATTACTGATTCCAAGTCTCTTCTTTTAGAGAAATCACGTGGACAATTGTGAGTAATCAGCTAGGGAGATATTTGGGTGGGTGATGGTCAACGATGCTTCTCAAAGCTAAAATAGAGTGAGTTCTTCAATATCTACAAGGATATATTTTGCCCCAACCTTCAAATTAAAAAATTCGAATGCGTCTACATTTCCAGAAGTTCAAATGAGTTGGCAATGAGAAATCAGCATTCCCAGGAATTCTCAAGACTACCCTCTGTCTTTTATTATTTTGAAAATACTTTCAATGTTCTTCACTAAACCAAAGTCACTGCCATCAAGCCAAGTTCAACCTGTAGAGTTTCTGAGACTAGAGTTTCTGAGACTGCAGATCTTGACAGGAGCAGACAACCTCACCTAGATGTTGTTTGCATTCCTTACTGACTGTTGGGGTTATATAAGAAAATGTACTTAATAGATAAGAAACATGACGTGTTGGTGGTGGCTGCTGGGTGCTGTTGAGTCAGTTCTGGTTCATGGCAACGTTCAATAGAAGGAAACACTGCCCTGTCCTGTGCCATTCTCCTAATGGTGGTCGTACTGGAGCCCGTTGCTGCAGCCACGGTGTCAATCCATCTCCTTGACGATCTTCCTTTCTTTTGCTGACCTTCCACTTGGCCAAGCGTGCTGTCTTTTCCCTGGACTGTCCTCTCCCGATAATATGCCCAAAGCGTGTGAGACAAAGTCTCAACATCCTGGCTTCTAAGGGGCATCCTGGTGGTGCTACAGATTTCTTTGTTCTTTGGCAGTGCACAGTACTTTCAATAACCTTTACCAGCACCCGAATTCAAATGCAGCCCTTTTCTCTAGTCTTCCTTATTCATTGTCTAATTTTCACATGTGTATACCCTGCCTGAAAGTACCATAGTTTGGGTCAGGCCCACCATGGTCCTCAAAGTGACATCCTTGCTCTTCAACACTTTAAAGAAATCTTGTGCAGCAGTTTTCCGAATGCAATATGTCATTTGGTTTCTTGACATCTACTACCATGAGCATGGATTGTAGATCAAGCAAGATAGAATCCTTGACCACTTCAATATCTCTCCCTTTATCGTGATGCTGCACATTGGTCTAGTTGTGAGGAGTTGGGTTTTCCTCATACTTGTTCCAATTCATACTGAAGGTGGCAATCTTTCATCTGTTTCAGCAAGTACATCAGGTCCTCCTGCTTTCAACAGGCAAGGTTTTCCATCTGCATATCACAGATTGTTAATAAGCCGTTTTAAAATCCAATTACTGCGCTCTTCTTCATATAGTCCTGCTTCTCAGATTATTTGCTCTGTATTCAGATTGAGTATGATGAAAAGCAACAATGGATGTCTTTCCTGATTTTAAACCATGCATTCCCTTGTTCTGTTTGCCCTTTGATCCATGGATAGGTTCCTCATTCTATGGGATTACCTTTCTTTGGAATGGGCACTAATATACATGTCCTCCAGCCAGTTGACCTCTCACTCAAATTTCTTGGCATAGATAGGTGAGTGCTTCCAGTTCTTCATCAGGTTGTTGAAGTTTCCATTGGAATTCCATCAATTCCCGGAGCCTTGCTTCTTGCTATTCCTTTCAGAGCAGCTTGGAGCCCTTCCTTCAGTACCGTTGGTTCTTGATCACATGCTTCCTCAGGAAATGGTTGGATGTCAATCAGTTCTTTTTTGGTATGGTGACTCTGTGTTCTTTCCATTTTCTTTTTTCTTTCTTTCCATATTCTTGTGATACTTCCTGAATCGTTCAGTGTTTTGCCCATAGAAACTTTCAATAGTGAAACTTGAGGCCTGCATTTTTTCTTCAGCTCTTTCTGGAAATATGTGAAGCCAGTTCTTTCTGGTTCTCTAAATTCAGGTCTTTGCACATATTATTCTAATACTTTGTCTTCTCCTTGTGAAACTTTTAGTTAAGATATTTTACTTCATCATTAAGCTTTGTAATATATAGAAAATAATTAAACCTTTGAAAATGTCAGTCAATATTATTGTTCAATATTTGTATAACAGTGGGTTTTCAAGCAAACTGAATAACTCAACACAGAAGCACACATTGAAATTTACAATGTAATGCCTTATTTTGCTTCCCAACTTTTTAATTTTTAGAATACCAAGGGATTTTACAACGTATGTATACATCTAAATTTATTAACATTTTCTTTAATTAGTTGGTTTGTTTTCAGATGTGACTAGACATTGTTAGCAGACAGGGCCACAGACACACCTAGCACGATAATATCTACAGGCCAGACTGACTAACGCGGGCCCTCTCCTCTGGATGTTTCTGTCCCAGTTCCTGGAACTGTTGGCCTCAATTTCCGACCGGGCCTCTCAGTTCTTTTTGCTTTTACTTTCTACTGGATGTCCTTGGATTCCTTCAACGTAAAATTGTCTCTATATTCATGTTCACAGAAACAAGGATAATACTGCTTTCCATTTCCCCACTTTTGGGACTGATTTTTCCTCGTGACATTTTTAATTCATAAAAACTTAGATTTCCAGAAATATACAAGAAACGAATTATCTCATGGGAGCGCTAAAATATTCTACTACTAATTCACTGATTGCTTCATTTATTTTTTTACATCTAGTTTTTGATGGGAAGGGTCCATTGGTCTGGAAACTGTTCAAAATTGATATCCAGGAACTGCCAACCCAAGGATTTCCCCGTACCCGAGTTCTGATGCCTTTTCTTGTACCATTCAGTACCAGCAAAGAGCTCCGTTTAAAAACAGTGAAGACTGCACCACAGGCAGCAGGGTGAATTCGTACATTCACAAATGGTTCCATCTGAGCACCCAGCAGGCCTTCGATGACATGGCTACTTTGGGCCATGCTGAAGGTGTAGACGTTGGCCACCTCTTTTTCTCAAAGAGTAACTGTGAAGAGCAAGGACATCCGTGTCCGTCTGCAGGGTCCAAATCCTGGCACTAAGTATATGTGCAATCTTGATCATGTTCCTTACTTGCTCTAGACCTTGGTTTTCACATCTGTATCTGTCTCACTGGCAGGTTGTGAAGATGAGAGGGTATGGTGTGTGCAGTGCTATAGTATCCTGACATACACGAGGAATCCCTAGGCCGTGTAGATGGTTAACATGCTCAGCTGCTAACTGAGAGCTTGGGGGTGGGGATGCGTTTAATCCATCTGTAACTGCCTTGAAAATTCCATGGCGCACAGTTTTACTAACGACACACAGGGGGTCACCAGGTTTCAGAACCTCCTCGTTGGCAAACAAAGAACCCATGTTCTAGGAAAAGAACGTGTGACATGACTGAGCATGCATCCTACCAGCCTTTCATTCATGCTTCAGTGGTCTGCATGTTCCCAGTGCTACCAGGTGTGAAGATGCTCTGGCGGACCCTTGGGTGAAGCGCTTGGCTGCTAACCCCAAATGCCAGCAGTTTGAACCCACAGGCAGTCCATGGGAGAAAAGACCTGCTGATCTGAACCCCCAATGATTACAGCCTAGGGCACCTTTTGGACCGCTTTGCTTTCTCCTAGAGAGTCTCCATGAGTCAGAATTGACTTGAGGGCACACAACCACAAGCCTGAGGCTAAATGACAGGCATTGACATTTAAGGCTCAAAGCCCTGCTGCTAGTCTGGGCGCTGTCACTGTCTAAAATGGCTTTGCTATGCTCAAACTGAAACCCTTAAACCAAACCCAAAGAGGGAGCAGGCTCAACAGATTGTGGGCTTAGCAGGCCTATGCCCGAGTATGGTGCAGCCTCACCCACTCTGGGGTAGGCTTCAGAGGGTGAGGGTGGGTTCATACACCTCTGCATATTGTTGGCTGTGGGTGCAGATTTTGTAAGACAAAAATGCCTCCTGGGTAGACTTTGAATTTTAGAGCCCATCTCAAAGATATAGGAACTAAGATATGATCAGGTGATCTGACGCCAGTAGTTTGCTATAGGACAGACAATAAACAGAGTCCAGTAGATCAGAGTAGAAGAGTCTAGCCTAAGACTACTAAAGCAGATGTCAGAACAGCCTGATTTAAACCCACCTTCGCAGCTGCGTTCATAACTTTAAAACTCCTCTTCACAGCTGTGTCAATTTGGATGAATTACTTAGTCCCTTTGGATGAGCAACTTAACTTCTTTTAGGTTTCTTTTCCTTGCTTATAAAAATAGAGATAATTATTTACCTACCTCACAGGGTTTTATCTTGAGGACTAAGTAAAGTAAAATATGTTAAAACCTCAACATAGAGCCTGAAACGCAATATATTGTCAATATTCACGATTTTTATCATTACATTTGAGTCCAGGAGGCGTACGAGGGGTACCCTCCTCCCAAATCGATGCTGATTTGTTTTTCTTTAATGTGAGGGGGGTCAGTGCATTTGGAATTTGTTTCACCAGGTCAAACTGTTAATCAAGCGTTCTATTTAGAGGTTCTGAAAAATAATTGCGTAACACTTTGCAACAAAAAAGGCCTGATTCGTGGCAGACAGGGGACTGGTTTTGCCACCATGACAATGCACCTGCTCATGCAGTCACCTAAGTGTGCCAGTTTTTGGTAAAAAACAGCATGCTTCTCTTGCCCCATGTACTTTACACGCCTGACCTTGCTCCACGAATGAAGAGCAACATGAAAGGAAAGCTATCTGAGGATGTAGAAGAGGCGAAGACAAAAATGAGGGAGGTACTGTAAGCCATCCAAACAGATGAGTTTGAAAAATGTTTCCAAGAATGGAATCACAGATTCAACAAATGTACTGAGTGTAATGGAGAGTGCTTTGAAGGTGATAAGGTTGTTTTGTAAAGAAATTAAATATATAGCTTTGAAAAAATTCCATTATTTTGGTACTCCTTCCTATCCATAATTGTGAATACACTCAAATATTAGACTCCTGCGCACACTAGTTTTCCCTTAGTCACTGGGGCGATGATCCAAAACCCCATAGGGTGCCTGATACTGTGGAGAATACTGAACCATACACGTCTCCTGGTTTTTCCAATAAATATGTACTATAGCTAACCAGTGTCCTGAGGGATGCTGTCAACCTGTTGGACGCCAATTGGGTGAGACACAGCCGCTCAGCCAACTATATTTCCCAGGCTTTTTCCAGTGGAGGAGGAGGAAGGCAGCTCAGAGACAGCAGGACATGCAAGACATCATCATGCTGCTTAGGACAGCACATGCTTTAAACATATTTCACATCCCGGTTTACCAGAAAATGAAAACATGGAAAGTGAAACCATACATTAAGGGGATCTACTGTATAGCGCAAGTAATTTTCCCACAATGGGAACTGGAATGTGTGGCTAATTGCGTCCATTGAACACCCACCTTCTGTGCCCCGAGACCAGGAAGGATATGATGCCTGGATACTATTAATGAGCATCGTTTTTTTAATGAAATCATTTTATTGGGGGCTTGTACAACTCTTATCACAATCTACACATCCATCCATTGTGTCAAGCACTTTTGTACATTTGTTTCCCTCATTATTCTCAAAACATTTACTTTCTACTTGAACCCCTGGTATTCACTCCTCATTTTCCCCTCCCTTTCCACTCCCCTCTCCCCCATGAACCTTTGATAATTTATAAATTATTATTATTTTGTCATATCTTACACCGTCCGACATCTCTCCTCATCCACTTCTCCGCTGTCTGTCCTCCAGGGAGGAGGTTATATGTAGATCCTTGTAATCTGTTCCTCCTGGTATTGCCACTCTCACCACTGGTCCTGAGGGGTTCATCTGTCCTGGATCCCTGTGTTTCCAGTTCCTATCTGTACCAGTGTACATCCTCCAGTCCAGCCAGATTTGTAAGGTAGAATTTGGATCATGATAGCGGGGGTGAGGAAGCATTCAAAACTAGAGGAAAATTGTATGTTTCATCATTGCTACACTGCACCCTGACTGGTTCGTCTCCTCCTCATGATCCTTCTGCAAGGGGATGTACAATTGCCCACAGATGGGCCCTGGGTTCTCACTGTGCACACCCCCTCATTCACAATGCTTTGATTTTTTTTGGTCTTTGATGCCTAATACCTGATCCCTTCGACATCTTGTGATCTCACAGGCTGGTGTGCTTCTTCCATGTGGGCTTTGTTGTTTCTCAGCTAGATGGCCACCTGTTTATCTTCAAGCCCTTAAGACCCCGGACACGATATATTTTGATAGCTGGGCACCATCAGCTTTCTCAACCACATTTGCTTATGCACGCGCTTTGTCTTCAGCAATCATCTTGATCAAAGATTCTACAGCAGGGTTTCCCAAAGTGGGTGATAACGCCCTCTTGGGGGCACTGAAATGACCCAGATTCAGGGAGGCTGCAAAAGTATATACATACACTTTATCCAAGAATATAAGCTATAGTAAAAAAAAGTTTTTAACTTAAGGTTAGATAAAAAACATCCCAAATTTCCTGAAAAGGGGTGATAGGCCTAATAAATTTGGGAACCTGCACTGTAGAGGAATCCTGATTTTTTTTTTTTAAGTAGGGAGTGCGGAACAAAATTTCAAACTTTGATGGACTCCAGACATGGAGCCATGGAAATAGTTGATCCCTTGAAAATATTGCCCTGGGATAATCTTTAGACCTTAATCCAAAAAATATCCCCTGAAGCCTTCCTAAAACCAAATAATAGTTTAGCTACAGTAGTAGGAAATATCTGCCTTGATTATTAAGGGATGGCTATGGATATGCTGGTGTGTATTTTTTAACACTTGTAGATTTCGTATCACCTGGCTCTTGATACAATCACCATGACCACTTTGAGAAGTCCGCGTGATCACAGAGTGAAAAGTCTCCCTCGGATCTCTTTCTAATACAGAGAGTATGCCCTTCTTTTTGCCTCTGTGTGCAGCGCCAGCATCTCGTGCCTGCCTTTAATGATAGGCTTGCCAGTGTTGGAGGCATTGGTTAAGAACTTCTTGGAGTTACTGCTTGAAAGCTTGACTCTGGGGTCAGTCAAACCACAGCCCTTTTATTCATTAGGTTTATCATTTATTAGGTCTACGAACCTGAGAAAGTTGCTTAATTTCCACAATTTTTCAATCTGTAAAATAAAATAGGGACAGTAAAAAGGCACCTCACTTATAGAACTGTTGTGAACATTGAATGTGGTAAAGTGCTCAGAAGAGCAAATGTTTAGTGTTGGCTGCTTAACATAATCATTGGCGCTCAGAAGGGTTCACTGAGTTCTCACAATCACTACTAGCATGCTAAAAACATGCACGCCGCCCATCCCCATCGCTAATTCCGGCTCGTGGCTCGATTCTTTCACGACATCCATTGAGTGTTTGTTATTTGTCACACACTGCACTAATGCTCATGGGTGTAGAGAAGATGGACCGCGACTGCCCTCAGGAACTGCGTGCATGGCGGGGCACGCTAGTGCTTGTTTGCTATGGATTTGCTTCCAGCTCGTTGCACCTGTAGGACAGCATAGAATTGGGCCTTGGGGTCCCAGGCTGCAATCTTCATGGAGCAGCATGCCATTAGGTCTTCTCATGCACATGGCCCCTGGTGAGTTTGACCTGCTGATCTTTCACATAGATGTTAAACACTTAACTATTGTTTCCTAAGGGCCCCTTAGCCAGCTTCAAAAAGTTCCTGAAAAAATTCTATGATCTTCCCATTCCATGCTCCATAAATATTTAAAGACCCCTCTCAACAAGTTCATGAAAAAAAATCTATTATTTTTAAATTTTCGTTTTCCTCACAACCTTTTGAAGACCTCTGGTAGGGTACATTGAGAGCTGGGAGGCATGATTTAATCAGATGAGTAAAGGAAAGATGAGCAAGGTTAGCTCCATGCAGAAAGAGGGTCGAATGGCACAAAGATGGCAGACGACAGTAGGGCTGAGAGGATATGTGAAGATGTGCTCCCAGGACGACCTCGGACATTCCCTGAGACAGTGTCCTTCTGACAATTAGTTGAGCAGTCACTGTCACAAGCTGCCGCCTTTGAGGAAAAGTTCTGGCTGAAGGGGAGTGCAGAGGATTAAGAATGTTGTACGGGAGAATATTGGAAATGACCGGCCAGTTAAATTCACAGACTTTCTCATGGCTCCAGGTGTCACTTCTCTAGGATTCAGTATGACTGCATTTTGAATGAAATGACCCTTAGCATAATCTTTTCCCCAGACTAAGCTGAGACTGTCTGGACCAGCGACTCTCAACCTGTGGTTTGCGAGCCCTGTGGGAGTTGAACGACCCTTTCACAGGGGTTGTCTAAGACCATCAGAAAACACATAAATATTTCACAATATATAATTACATAATATATTTTGTGATTAATCACTATGCTTTAATTGTGTTTAAGTATGTTCCATTTATAACAATGAAAATACATCCTGCATATCAGATGTTTACATTACGATTCAAAGCAGTAGCAAAATTACAGTTATGAAGTAGCAACGAAAATAATTTTATGGTTGGGGGTCGCCACAACATGAGGAACTGTATTATATGGTCGTGGCATTGGGAAGGTGGAGAACCACTGCTCTAGACCCAGAGAGTGCTTCTGGACCAATGCTGTACCAACTGTATCTGTACCTGCACAGTGCTGCATCTGTACCAACTGTCTTCGAGCTTTGATGGAAAACTCCCTAAAGATGACCTTTATTGAGTGCTTCCTGTATGCCAGACACCGTGGGAGAGACTGTCTGTGGCTTATATAATTTTCTCTTCACCAGCTTTCAAAGGTAGGTGTTTTAGTTACCCATATCTTACAGATTAAGAAATCAACGTTTAGTGACGGTTTGTAACTTGGCTAGACCCGGTCTATCTGTTTCTAATCTCCATGTTCTGTGGATTTTACTTGTGAAGTTTTGCATCTCTAAGTGATGCACTAATAAATGACCACACGATGTATTTATCACCTTCATTTGGAAGGTATTCCACATGGGATGATTTGATATCTTTAGAACTTGCAGGGAAATTTCTCTAGGCTCAAAGGGAAAGTTTTCAGTTACCCCCCAGTTCATGACTATAATACTGTTTACCTTAGCAGGGTGAGAATTAGCTTCAAAAGCTGGAGTCGAGAGCAGCTGCACTGAGCGTCTGCAAACGTGAATTGTAGTCCTGTCTTTGTTTTTCTATCTGTTGCTAAAAAAAAAAAAAAAAAAGTAAGACAAGCAAAAACAAAACAGAAAACAAAGTAAAGCTTACCAAAAAGTTCCAAAATAAAAAAGAGAAGTAGTTGTGTATCCATTTTTCTTAGAGAAGAGTTGGGGCGCTTGCTTGGGCTCCCAATAAACAAGCTCCACAGAGCCCCAAAGGAACATACTTTGAAAACTACTGATCAGAAAATCCCCCTTTGGGTCATGAGCCATGAGGAAACTTAGGGTGTGGAGTACAGTGACTTTCCATGGTCATGTGCTAGGGACTGACGAGAGCCTAAGCCAGCCCTTACTTTCCTGTGGTCACCCTAGCTACCGCTGTGGCGTCATTGCATTGCCTCCCCCTCAATTATCATGCAGATCCACAAGCCATGAGTGCGGTGCTCCATTATTGGTGAAAGGCCTGTTTTAATCGTGAAGGTACGGATACTTAGTTTTTCCTTTATAGTTTTCTGTACTTTTCAAATTTTCTGTAATAAACACATTATTAAACATGTCTTGGTTTCATAACCAGAAAAGTAGTAATTTGAGAAGATTTAGTTATTCCTACCTGGATTTTGTCCACAGAATTCTTTCTGCCCAGGAAATCCCTTTCCCTTTCTCAGTTTATCAAAGGAGGAACCCTGGTGGTGACATGGCTTGAGTCTTGGGCTGCTAACCACGAAATTGGTGGTTCAAATCCAATAGCTGCTCCATAGGAGATAGACGAGGCCAGCTGTTTCTGTTAGTTTCAGAAACCCTACAAAGGGTCACCATGAGTTGGAACCGATTCAATGGCAGGTGTGTGTTGTGTGTGTTTTAGTTTATTAAGGCACTGGTATTTCTTTCCAAGGCCTATTTCATTTTCATGCCCTTCAGTTACAGATTCATCCATCAGCAAATATGTAGAAAGTGCCTCTATATGCTAGCATCGTTGTATTAGCCCAAGGGTAAAATGGTGACTCCAATAGAGGTGATATCTGCATTTCCATAGGTAAATCTTCAATGACTGATATTAAACAAATGAGCATATACATTCCCGTGTCATCTCTGCATCTAACTTCAAGTGTGGTAAGTGCTATGAAAGAAAAGGCCAAGGTCACCCTAGTGTGGAATGAGTACTCAGCGAAAGAGCCCCCTGAAGTCCGAATCTTCACTTGACTTCCAAAGGCTGTATATAGGTCAAGGGTGTGGTAATAGTGAAAGTAAAGCATGCTAAGCATAAAAGGCTGTAAGTGAGAAATGTTTGAAGAGCTGAAAGAGGCTTACTGAGACTGCAACAGAATCAATGACTAACGAGTATCCGATATACTAGTTTACTAGAATGTAAAGCTCATGAAAGAATGACTTTTTTTGGCCTGATTTTGCTCACTACTTTAATCTCAATGCCTAAAAGAATGCTTCCCACTTAATGGGTACTCAATGAGGGAATGAATGTGAGAATGAATAGACAATGCAACGAGAGGAGATTAGAGGGGTAGGCAGAAGTGAACTTAAATGGAGTGTGGGTTATGAAAGAAACCTGGTGCCACAGTGGGTTAAGCATCGGGCTACTTCTCGAAAGGTTCAAACCCATCACTTGCTCTGTGAGAGAAAGATGAGCCTGTTCTGCTCTTGTACAGATTTACAGTCTTGAAATCCTGTGGGACAGTTCTACTTTGTCCTGCAAATTTGCTGGAAGTCTGAATTATTTGCTGGCAGTGGATTTTGGGTGGATTTATAGGTGTTTGTGTTTCAGTCTTTATGCAGAAGGAAGAGACAAACTTTTATAAAGAAGAATTACATGATCTGATGATTGCTTTATAAAGATCACTCCTGGATGGTTATGTAGTTCATCAGTGCTATACCGTGTCTTGGATTTATCATCTCTTCTGTGTGGTCCTTATGAGAGGGACTGTCCAATTATCTTACAGGTAGTTTTAGGATCTCCACTACATGTACACCACTGCATATCGATTTGGTTGCTTGTTGTTGAACTTCTGATACTTCTTCCCATTGACACCTCACCCAGGGTGCGGTACAGCACAGATGAACCACATAACTATTCTCTAGTTCTTTAATATTTTCTCCCCTCACTATTTGGGTTTTTTTTTAAAACATTTTATTAGGGACTCATACAACTCTTATCACAATCCATACATATACATACATCAATTGTATAAAGCACATCTGTACATTCTTTGCCCTAATCATTTTTTATTTGTTTTGCCTCCATTAATTGTATTAGATTTTCATATGTTCATTTGTATTTTTAAAATCATTTGGTACATGAAAGCCACGATAGATAACCCTTCAGAAACAGTAACAGGAGTAATGGTTCCCTGAGGTTATGGGAAGGGGGGAATTAGGGAGCTGACAGCTTTGATGACTTCATAACCCCATTCGATGGGATCAAACAAAAGAATTGTATGTGAATGGATATATTGGATTACATAAGTTATGGCACACACAGCACCTAACTATTATAGGGGAAAAAATAAAATAAGGGTTCCTGGGGGTAGAGGGAGAGGGGATAAACAGGAACTGATATCTAGGAGTTCAAGAAGAAAGAAAACATTTTGAAACTGATTGTGGTAGCAATTGTACAATACTGCTTGATGTGATTGAACTATGTAATGTTATGATAGCTCTAAGAGCTCCTAGTAAAGTTATTTTTAAAAAATTAAGTAAGGAAAATACTCTAAACATAAAAAAACAAAAAGAAAGAAAAAAAGGAAATAAACAAGTAAATGATAAAAAAAGATCACTCCAACTTTAGCATAGAGAAAGGACTGAAGGTTAGCAATGGGGACATAAAGTTATCCTAAAAGTAGGATCTCAGACACTCACCACCTGTCTCCTGCTTGGTGATGTGACAGAGGGCATGAGTGTGCGTACAGTTCTCTGTTTGCTGTTCACGGTGTGCAGTTGAAGATGCATTTGGTTGGTGTTGGTTACTATCTATTGATGAGAAAGTGACACAGGAGTGGACACTGGACCTTTCCCAATGAGTGTAGCTGCAAGGGGTATGAATGACTAAACCACAGGGCATGTTTTCTGTCTCCTTTTGGGTGGGACAAGAAAAAAAAAGCAAAAAATGAGAGAAAATATTAATAATAAGAAAAACGAGGCAGCAAAAACCAGGCAAACAGCAGTAATAATAATAAAAAGAACTTAAGAACCAAAAAAAAGAAAGAAGGAAAAAGGGGGAGAGGAAAACGAAAATAAGAGAAAAAAGAATACAGTAGGCAAAACTAGGGAGAGGAAAAGTGTACAAAAGAGAGTAGTAAAGAAAAAAGTAAGACAAAAACGGGGAAGAAGAAAGGAAGGGAAAAGAGATAGAGAAGAAAAAGGGAAGGCACAGAAAATATTAAACAAGGGAAAAAGAAATAAAAGGAAACAAGAAAAGGCAAAAAACAGAGCAGGGACAGGACCAGAGAGTAGAAAACTGAGACAGGCAGGTATATCCAGGATGAATCAGCCTGTCAAGGGGCTTACAGAGTGGGGCGATGGAGGGCGTTGAGGCGCTCCCACCCCACCACCACGTTTACCCTACATCCTCTCCTCCCTGTTTTATCTGAATTCTGGCTAGTCCAGCTTTTGTCTGGGCTCAGGGATGCCTGAGGTCAGGTTGCTCATTCCAGAAAAGGGTCCAGAGGGTCAGCTGGAGACTGAGTGGGTGGTTATGGAATGAGTTCTTGCCTGCTCAGGATGGCCAGTGCCCAGCCACCTGTCTGGCACTGCACTTTCTGCTCTTCTCTCTCAGGCGTACCAATCTGCATCTCCCTTCCTTTGCAACCAAGGACGGCCATGCAATGGGTGTTGGTGTTAGGCTCTGTTGAGTCTACTCTGACTCATAGGGACTGTATCTACTACCAAAGGAAACACCCCCTGGTGTTCACTTCAGCAGAACATGTACTAAAATTGGAACGAGCGCGAGATGATTAGCATGGCCCCTGCGCAAGGATGACACACACATCTGTGAAGCGTTCCATATGTGAAGTAAAGCTTTAGCTAATGAGATGTGAGACAGAATTACTGGGCAGTGCTTCTGAGAGAGAATTTGAAGCAGAAGCAGATTCAACAGCTGAATGCCCTTTGGCCTCTGCTCATCTGATTCCTCTTGTTTGAATTTCAGATGCTGCGGCAGAAGGCCTTACACATATACGAGTGTCTCTGGATTTGTTTCTCTAGGCAACCACATTATGGCATCTTGGGAAGGGGTTTCTAGAGAAACAAATCATAAAGATGGAGAGTGGTTTCTTGCTTGATCTCTGCCTCATGGTAGTTTTCTGTTGGCTAGCTGGAGGTCAGATAAGGCCATAATGGTTACTCTATTGTTTTCTGGAAAGGACATGGGAATTTCACGTTTTGATTCTTTTCTTTGGTTATTGTTGATTATTCCTGTTTGCAATGGCAAAAATGAATGTGATAAATGTAAATTTTAAGTTCAGGGTGCAAAATGGGTCCTAAAACCTCTCTTTGGCAGAGACCCTGCTGTCTAGACAAAATGGCCCACAGAGGGCCTGGCCCTGGTTTGAGGCAATGCTGCCAGCGGCCTAAGGCCATATTGATTATGGATGGGATAGTTTAGTTAAGGATTTAATTTGACTTTTAAGAATTGAGTTTTGGATCTGACTGTACTAGGTTTATACTGTTTTCTTCTGCCTATTGTTGCTGATATAATGTGGGATAGAAATGATTATTGGGAAATAAAAATAGAGTTTGTAAGCCTGCTTGCCTTCAGACATTAAATTGGATCTTTAAATGGGTAGAGGACATGCTGGCAAAGAAGGCTCTGAAAAGATTAGCCCCACCCAGTGTTTTGAGTGCTCTGGACATTTGCATTTGAAAAGACTTTCTGAGACGGCTGTTGACAGACTGAAGGGGAAAAGAGGAACCCTTTGGCTTTTTGAATTTTGAACTAGTGGTTTGTGCCTATGAAGAAATTTGGAGCCATGAAAGAACTCTCCTCTCTAGGACTGAATGTTACAGGGAGCTTGTGGGCAGCCTGAAATGCTTGCTAGGTGACCACCTGGATCCACTTGTTGAGTGAAAGTGGGGCAAATACAGCAATAAAGAGATGGGTTGAATCTGGCCACTGACACCAAGCACCTGGTTCACAGGGACTAGAGGAGAAGATGGGGCTGTTGAGAATTTGTGTGACTGACCTCATGGTTGAAAGGTGAGGTGGCCAATGAGCACCCTGATGAAAGGGTTCATTGAGCAACAGAATGAAACACATTGGCCAAAGGGAAACCTTTTAAGACAGATTTTAAGGGCGCAGGTCATAGGGTCTATGAAAAACCACAAAGGTTAAGGAAAACGTGCTGAATCTAACAGAATTCCATTGAACCAGGGTTCAGGTGAGTCCAAGTTCTGGTGGAGAAGGATAACAGACAGAAACATCGTGGGCCTTTGTGGGAAAGTGAGCAGGAAAGCACAGTGTTCCCAGGGCTGGGATAAGCCCAGAACGACTGCTGAGGTGAAAGACAGAAGGAGGAACTGTGAAATTCTGGTTACATATTAATTTATAGTGAAGGCACGGCTGGATTCTAGAGCTTTCCTTCTGTGACCTTCACCATGACCTACTGATGGACAATCATCCAAGTCTAGGTTGTGGGTGGGACAGAAGTGTGGCCCTGGGCTAGAAAGCGAAACTCATCCATTCATTTACATTTGTTATACCATTGCTATATGCTAAGACCAGGAGATACAGTTGTTCCCCAACAAAAACAAATACAAATTGTGCTTTCATTTAGCATATATTCCAGTGAGGGTGGGCTGTGTGTATGTGAGAACAAGAACCAGCAAAATGAATGAACAAGGTAATCTTATTTAGTGACAAGAACTTATGAAGAAAATCAGGAAGCGTAACATGCTAGAGCTAGACATCCCCATTGAACCCTGGTAGTGTAGTGGGCTGCTAAGTTCATCAGGTCAATGGTTTGAAATCACCAGTCACTCTGAGGGAGAAAGATGAGACTGTCTCCTCCCAGAAAGACATATAGTCTCAAACTCCCCAGAGGCAGATCTCTTCTGTCCTTTAGCGTTACTGTGATTCAGAACTGACTCACTGGGAAAAGAGTTACTCATGCTGACTACGCAAATGCAGTGGACTGTGTGGTTCATGAGAAATTATGGATAGCATTGAGAAGAATGGGAATTCCAGAACACTCCGTTGTGCTCATGCTGAACCTGTATACGGACCATGAACCAAGATTCTGTCATTCAAACAGAAGGAAGGAATATGGTGTAGTTTAGAATCAGGAAAGGTGTGTGTCAGAGTTGCACTGGGAAAATCTGCTACACAAGACTTCCTTGAAAGGTTGAAGAACACGGATGTCAGCTTGAGGTGCGCCCAACCCAAGCCACAGTATTTCCAATCACCTCCTATGCATGTAAACGTTGGTCAATGAATCAAAGTGGTGATGAGCAGTTAATTGCTTAAGGTTCTTCTTTCCATTTCTGTAGAACTCACACCAAATGATGGGGTGGAGCCATGCAAATAAAGTGTAGAGGACTCTATCTTGGGAACTGTGCGTTTTGCCATTCCTCTGAGTATAAGAAAGCCATCTCAGAAGCAGGGCCAGAGAGACTCCCAAGAAAGAAACACCCCCGAGTGGTGCTCTTGTGAGATCCCTGCCCGAGTGGCAGAGGCAGTTGTGGCACGGAGAGCAGACGGTGGATAGAGCAGAGGATTCGTGCAGAGACTGTGAGCTATTTGAAAGAAGGTGAGAAAGCTAGAAAGATGGAAGAGGTCAACTATGAGGCAGCGAGGCAGGTTGGTAGGTGTGATAGTTAGGTTTCTCGTGCCAACGAGGCTTACATCGGAACAGGTGGGCAGAGTTTAATCAGGTCGCAGCTTGAGTGGAGGGCGACCGAGATCAATACTTTGCTTTGCCACCATGCCCTCTCTTTCGCTCTTCTGCCTGCGGAGTAATTTGCTGTGCGGTTCCTGGACGAGCCAACCTGTGGATCGTGTGGCTTTGCCGTGTGTGCGTCGCCTGTGGTTCCATCGAGACCTGCTTGGCCGTGCTGTTGAGGATCCTAATGGACCACTTGACTAAGTTCCTGGGCTATTGGCTTCTGCTATGCCCAAACTTCTCCTCTTCCTGCTGCTGCCACCCCACCCTACATGTCCTGCCTGAGGGCAGACTCCAATACCTTGCTAACATGATCTTGGACCAGCAGCCTGTGTGACTGGAAGGACCTTCAGTATATTAACTGTTCCACGAAAGTGAGTTAAACTGAGTCCTCTGTCCTGCTGTTTGGACTAATTAGCTGTGTTATAGTCCTTCCCTCGATATAAACCTATCTACCTATATATTATCTATCTATATATCTATCTACCCATCAATCTATCTGATAATCATAAGTGTCCTAGTTTTGTTTCTCTAGAGAACCTTGCCTGAAACAATAGGGAACTTCCAGACTCATGGAGGCGAGGCCAAGAGACCACGTGGCTGAGAGGCTGAGGACCAGAGAGAGAGAGAGAGAGAGAGAGAGAGAGAGAGAGAGAGAGAGAGAGAGAGAGAGAGAGAGAGAGAGATGGCTACTAGCAGAGAAGAGGCACTGCTATGGCCAAGACTAGATCCTTAATGTTCTGTGATTCTGACTTGTGGTAACCTGTTGACTTCCCTAATACTCACGCACTGTCATGGAGTCAATTTTGACACACAGTGACCCTGCAGGACAGGGTAGAACTGCCAGTGGGTTTTTGAGACTGTAACCATTTACAGGAGTAGAAAATCTTGTCTTTCTCCTGAGGAGTAGCTGGTGATTTTGAACTATTGGCCTTGTAGTTAACAGCACGCTGTGTAACCACTATGCCACCAATACTCTAACTTCTTTAATAAGCCATCATCATTGTGAGTATAGTTGGTGAGTTTTGCTTTTGTGGCCATTGTAACGAAGTATTAAACCCACCCAAAGAAGTAGAGTTGGTGTTAGAGGAGGGTAAAAAGGACGGGACATGGAGGTATCTGTGGCAATTGACTTTTGGCTGATATGGCATTGGCCTTTCCTGTTCCTTAGAGACGACGGAAGAAACATGGATGCGTCTTTGGAATTACAGTGTGGATGAAGACTACAGAAAGTCCTAATGGACTCCTAGAACAAGCCAATCTGTTTGGGAAGAAGTATAGCCATACTGCAAAGATGGTGACACTCTGCCTCATGGACTTTGAACATGTTATCAGGAGGGACCAGTCTCTGGACAAGGACGTCATGCTTGGTCAAGTAGAGGTCAGTAAAAATTAGGAAGACTCTCAGAGATGGATTAACCCAGTGTCTGCAGGCATGGACTCCATAGCAGTCCTGAGGATGATGGGGGGTTGGACAATGTTTCATGCTATTGTACCTAGGGGCACTGTGGATGAGAATTGATTCAATGACACCTAACCACAACTAAGGGACTCAAAGTCAGATTTCTAATTCTTTTTCGCATTTCATTCCAGATGTTTCTTTGAGTGATAGGGTTCTATCATCACCTATATCCGGATCCTACCTCATGTGAAACACTTCAGACCAATGGAATCAGAATCTGCTTATGTTAGTCTGGGTACTTTAGGGAAACAAATGCACAGAAACTCATATGTATAACACAGAGTTTTATATAAAGGTTAAGTGTGCATCAAGAAAACATCCCAATCCAGTGCTGCCCAAGCCCACAAGTCCAACATTAACCCATTAACCCATATGTTCTACACCAATCCAAAAAGTTCTCCTCCATCTCACAAAACAGACACAATGATGCTGACTGCAGGAAGAAAGTTGAGTCAGTGGGTGTGTGAACATCTCAGCGCTGGCAGGGATTTCCACACGGCTGCTCCAGCACACAGGACTGCATTGGGGTAGGTCCATGTGGCTTCTTCTCAGGGATGTCTTGCAGGAAGTGAGCCTTGCCAGCTCAAGCAGGGAACTGGCTAAGGTAGCTGCACCCTGGTCAGACCATCACAAAGCAAGACACCCGGGAACTAGAAAGGCAAGGCTCACTGAGCCATTGATCCCTCCGCCCTTCAATTAACCCACATGTGTTTATCAGCCAGGTTGACACGATAAACTAACTGCCTTTTAACAAGATCCCTTGTTTTTCCTATGCATTTATGTTTGAGAAGCACCATGTGGGAGAAGGCTTGGGCACTTTTAGATTGAGCAGTTGTCGAGGGTTTCGCTGTGGATGTGACATCTGAACCGAGGTCAGAATGACAAGAAGTCATCCTTGTCAGATCTGGGAACAAAGCATTCCAAGCAGAGGGAACTGAAAGTGCAAAGGGTGGGTGGGAACAGGTTGGTGTCTGTCAAACCCCAAAAGACCTGTTTCCTCATCATGAAGTGCTCCTTTCCTCTCTCCGTACCCAGATTTCAGACCTCAGCATATGCCTCGTTTCCTCTGGGGGCCTTTTAATCTAGCGTGAGTGTGCCCTGGCGAATTGGTTACCTCTTCAATGTTCTTGTGATCATGGTATTGAGAAAGCACTCTTTGAGTTCACCCAAGAGTGAGTTGAGTGAAGGTGGGAGAGTTAGAAAGAGTCTAAAAGCAGTCAGACTACAGTTTGCTCAGGGGCAACATGGGCATGTCTTGACATTTCCTGACTGTAGTTTGGGGAGAAGCATCCCCACCGAGTTCTCTGTGCCACTGATTCACACACATTTCCTTCTTAAACCTCATTTCTCTGAGATTTGTGGTCAGGCACTCCCTAAAGATTTCCTTTCAGCCAGGAATTTGGGGTCCAATAGACACTATGAGCTGCTAGAAAGGGTAGGCACGAAAATCATGCAAAGAGCTAGATGCAATTTCGTAGTTAAGAATAAGTGCTGGGTGGAACTCAGAGAAGGCTGAAGCCCCAAATCTGGAGGTAGGAAGTTCCATTAGAGCGGGATCTCAAGAGAGGAAGAAGAGGTTGCTTTCCCCCGCCCCCAAGTTTAAAGGGCGTGATAGTGAGGTGTTTGTAATGGTGAGAGTTTGGTGGTGGTAGTGGTGATTTTGGTATTAGGAGGTGGTTGTGGTGGTGGAGGGGGTAGTGATGGTTGTGGTAGTGATGGGTGATGGGAGTGACAAGGATTATGGCAGTAGTGGTGATTGTGGGTGTGGTTGTGGTAATTATTATGTTGGTGACGAGTATTTTAGATAACATGAGGTCATGAAATATCCCTCTTAGGCCCCAAACTGGGGAGTGTTCACTTGGTAGAGACACTGTAGTCACAAAGGAAGGTAAGTTAGAGCCACAGGTAAGAGCCATGGGCCAAGATAACCCCACTTTTATCAAAGGTTTAAGCCAGTGATAGACTCAGCTTTGGTTTGTTGAAAGAGAAGCTGTTTAATGTCGTAAGGGCATCTCTCGTTTCATAATTGTCCAGTTTAGATGCCAAAAGGAAGGGACAAAAGCACGAATTAAATATGCACAACTGACTTTTCTTTAAACTCAGAATTCTTGAAATAGAAAAAATATCCTCTTTTAGGCAGGGTGATATTAAAATCCCTCAAGAAAGAAGAAAGATCTAATTATCTCACTTATGTAGTTGCTTTCATTGACCCACTCGCTTATGATTTCCTTTACATATTCCTAAAAATTTTTTTGAATGCATATAATGTTTAATTCCTAGGATATGATGGTTGAAAAGAATTACAGGTTATTTCTTTGGTCACCAAGGGACTTGTACTCTCATGGAGACCCAAGAGGTAAGACTGTGGGGAGCATTCAGGACTGAGGGTCAGGTGTCCCAGGTGTTGTATTAACCTTGCAACATCAGGCATCTCTTTAATGTCAATGTTCCTTCAGTGTTTTATTGGCATCTCAGCAGTGTTCGTGTGACTGTATTAGAGAATTTAAGGATAGACAAAATAGTTCTGGTTCTAAGAAGCACAAATTTTATAATCTAGGGAGTCAACTGCTCTGTAAACTGTTACCTCCTCCTCTGTATCCCAAGGGAGGCCAGGTGGCTTCATGGGTTATGCATTGCCCTGCTAACCACAAGGCCAGCAGTTCAAAACCACCATCTGCTCTCCTGGGGAAAGAAGAGGCATTCTACTCCCACAAATAGTTCCAGTCTCAGAAACCCACAGCGGGCAGTTCTCCCCTGTCCTAGAGGGTGGTTATGGGTCAGAATCATCTTGATGGCAGTGAGTTGGGAGATTTTTTTTCTATATTCCAAAAAACCCCAAATTTCATTACTGCGGAGTAGATCCCAACTCACAGTGCCAGAACAGAACTGCCTCTATGTGGTTCTCCGAGCTCCATTCTTTCTGCCATGGAGTGGCTGGGAGGTTTGAGTCACTGTCCTGTCGGTTAGCAACTGAGTGCTGCACCACCAGAGCCCCTCTTGCCGGCAGTGTTTCTGTCCGAAAGTGTGTGCACAGAGATGGGTGGAGGGGTGGGCCTGATCATGTCTAAAGTTCTTTGAGACTTTAATATTTTATGACCCAATGGTTGAAGTTTTTAAGAGACTACTTGGCTTATAAATACACTCAAAGCTAAGTTCTACATTTTATGATAATTCTGCTAGCTGTCCCCTCCCCCCCATCAAATAATTACAGAAACTTCCTTCCCAGTCTGACTCTCCACCCAATATATGCTTATTATCTAATTCTTTGTCTAGGATCAATGGAGAAGGGTGTGTGTGTGTGTGTGTGTGTGTGTGGGTGGGTGTGTGTGTGTGTTGAAGGAGGTGGGAAGCCAGTTTTCAGACCTGGTAGCCGGGGATATGGCTATCCAAGAGGTTGACTGGATGCTGAAGGGTGTGGCTGGGGAACACAGTCATATAATGAAAGACCCAGTTGTTCTGTATTTGTGTTGGGGAATGTGGTTTGAGTGGCTGTGGGAACTTTAACTTTTTGACTTTCGGTATAACTGAACTCTCAACCCCCCAGTGTGTCCAAGTGACTTCTCTGACACAGCATGTGTAACTTGACTCTCTCCTGAGGCTGTTTCTCTTGCTCTCAGGAGAAGCGGTGGCCTCAATGATTTTTATGGGCCAACAGTTGCAGACATATTTGTTTTTGTTTGGTTGAGCACTTTCCCTATTAGAACGTGAGTGTTTCGAAGGGAAAGGAGATTCCCCATTGTGCACGTTTGATTCATTTAGGCTTAGCAAATCAATTGTTTCAAGGAGAGACTTTATGTCCAAGAAGGCTATAGCAAGCTTTACTGCCCCTTTCCTTTCAAGCAGGAAGTTGCATTTTGCCAAAAGTAAACAAATGTGAACCGGGGAAGGTTTGTTTAGTTTGTTATGCTGACTTCAGGACCTGAGAATGGAGTCTGTGCTTGGCAAAAAATGCCTTCGCCAGGATCTCTCTGGGCCAAAATGTTCTCTGCTCAGGACCTGGCCTTTGTGCTTTGGTAAACATCCTCCTCGCACCGGCCCTCAGAAACTCACCGCCACAGTTTCTCACAGCTTTGCTTACTTATCAGGGACATTCTAAAGCTGAGGGCAACTTGCAAACATGAGCGGCGGCTCCAGAAAGAGAGTTTTCTGGAGAGTGGCTATCTCTGGAAGGGACCTGAGATTTGGAAATCTCTAGGCGTGTCAGTGCAGTTTGACATTCCAAATGCTGAGGCATGAACTGCTGCATCTGGGTGATGAAGCTTCTGGAAGACTGGCTGTTACTACTCAACTAGCACAGTGGTACTAAGCACTTTAGTCGACTGATCCCACATAATCCTCACACAAGTCCTAGGAGGCAGGCACTGGTATTAGCTCCGATATACAGAGAAGTGGACGAAGGCTTTGAAAGGGGAAGCAACTTGGTTCAGCTTCCCACAGCTAGTCAAGTAACAAAGCCCTCTGATCTGATGAGTTTTTCCATGAGATGACCATCAAGATCTGAACTGCAGGAAGGTAAAAAATATTTGGGGGGAGACCCACAAGATTTAGGTAAAGAGCAGAGAATTACATGCCCCAAAGTAAGCAAGTGACATGTCAAATATTAAATGAATGGATTTCGTGTAAAGCCTGTCTTACTACACAAGGGCATAGGGCAGCTGATATTAACCTGGGGGTGTTCGGTAGCCAGAGGAGGTGAAGTCTAGAGGGACCGGTGTGGTTCTTGGAGAAGGCAATATTCTCACCCCACAAGTTGCTTCATGGACATACTTTCCGTGCGCAGGGTGACTGTCTTTGCACCCTTTGAACTCTCGAGTGCACGGTGGAGACTTTATTCCTGTAAATGTGCAAGGACACGTGTTCTCTGTGCAGGAGCCCACCGCCAAGAGCCAGTGTCAACGCTCGTGAGTCTCGGGCCAGAAAGGCACACACTTGCAAACACCCTCAAGTCGCCAGCTGTCTGCTATTAGCCAATTCTCCCTGCGTTGTGACTTTGTCACAAATCCTCCAACTTGCTCTCCTGGGGAGGTGAGATTATCCCCATTTCTCATCTGAGGATACTGAGAGTGGAGAGAGAGCAAGAACTTTGTACACGCTCAGAAGACGACAGAACAACTTGCTGCAAGAGCCAAGGCTCACGCCCGCGTCAGTCCATGCTCTATCTGCTATCGTTTGCTGGATTCAGTTGTTGTCGTTAGAAGAAAAGGCCTTATGAGATGCGAACCTTTTTTCAGTACTGCGGTGGTATGGAGACCTGACCAGCTCGTTACACTTTCTTTTATTCTGTCTACTGTGGACACAGACCTCTGACTTCCCGTGCAGAACTCCTCTTTTGAAGTGTCTCTGGTTTCCTCATTCAGGAGACCAGATCAGCATCTCTCATGTAAGGTCTGGCCCCATGCCCATCTCACTTTTGCAATGAGTTTAGCAACATCTGCTTTGCCTATTAAAGTGATTTTTCTCTTCCTGGCCCCGAGCCTGTGTGCTGGCTGCAATTGATTACCAGCAATTTCCTTCCCAAACCAGAGGGTTCAGTGAACTCTAAATTGAATTGTTGCTCACTGGTCTCCTCTGGACCGATGCATGGGGTTACGTGCAGAATGGTCAAGGCACTCAGTTCCTACAGCTATAGACAAATGATTCCGGTCAAACACGAGGGAGCACCTGTTGAGTGACAGTTCCTATTTTTGGACACAGTGGTCTAGGGCTGTGGTCATCTCTGGGTTTCTCAATTTCAATTGTACAGTGGGGGGAGGAGTGAAGTCACCTTGCTGATGGCAAGGCTGTTTTCACACCCTCCTTTCTTTTGGGCAAATTGCAGCAACACTGATGACTTCAAACGTAGCTGACTAGAAACCTTACTTAGGAGACATCTGTGAGAAAATAGCCCTAGCTCTAGAAGTAGCTTAGGAAGCCCTTGGGAAGAGGTGTGCTCCTCTGCATGTGTGCTCTCTTTGAACGTTACTCTGGGTCCTTGTCTGTGGCTTGGGCAGGATGCTATAATAAAGCAAACACCCCAGCGAGGCTGAGACTGTGTACCTGTGCACCAGCTGTGTCCTTTCTCGGAATGATGGATTCCTGACGGTTGTCAAGTCGCTTCTGACTCAGGGTGACCTCATGCACTCCAGACTGGAACAGCTCTCGAGGGCTTTCCAATGGCTGATCTTGAAGAAGTGGTCCACTAGACCTTTCTTCTCTAGACACCCAGCTGTAGATTCGAACCCCCAACCTTTTGGTTGGTACATGAGGGGCTTTGCACTTTGCACTACTCAGGGATGCCTGATCATCCTTTAAGTCAACTTTGAAGACACAGCTTGGATGTTCCCTTTCAGGACGCCTGCCCTGACTCTCCTCGCCAGAGTGATTTTCCATCCTCATGACTTTGTTTATGTTTGCCTTATTGCCTGGATCATACAGTATTGCAGTTATTGGTTTCTATCCAGGTGTCTTTTATAGGTCTGTGAGAACCTCACGGACTGGCACCTGTTTCTCATGCCCTCTTTTATTTCCATAGTGACTAAGACATGCCTGGTCCACCCTCACTGACAGGATGAATGAGGGCGGGATGCTGCTGGCCTTGTGAGAAACGGCTCAATTGGACAGTGCTCTGAGCTGTTGGTGAAGTGTCTCTGCCCGCCCTCAGCCCAATGGCACCTTTAAGGAAGGACAGTGAGGAATATGTTGGCTAGTTAGAGAAATGGAGATGTGGGCCCAGAAGCCTCCTTCATCATGTACTCCTGAAAAGGAAAACATCAAAGGAACCCCTTACACATGGAATTGCTGCTGCCTATTAAAGCAGCCAAGCTAAAGCTACGCGTCGGAAATAAGAAAGGTAACACAAAGGATTAAATCCCGTAATCGTGGCAATTGCTTGAAGTCACTTGAGTCACTGCATTTGCTGTTTCTCTGAGAAGACATTCTCCGTTCCCACCGCGATTGCTGGCGGCAAACCCACGTGGATCAGCAACGCTTCCGAAATGATTAGCGTCAATGAGGCTGCGCATGTCCTACTCTTGCAGAGTTGTACAAACAGCTTGAGGATCTTTGCCTTTACTTCTCAAAGACATCTAGATCATTTGTATTATTCCCATCATAGGACATACTAAGATAACCACAGCATTCCAAAGAACCAGGCTCCCCTCCAAACTGGGAGACCCAGATCTCTTAACCAAGGGAGGTGCAGCTGAATCTCCACTAGGCTGTGGGATACCTGGGTTGCTCTTGGTTTTTACCTTGTGGAAAGGTCTTATCACTTGCCATTGAGTGACCCCATGAGCGTCAAAGTAGAACTTCAATTCACAGGGTTTTCTATGGCTGATTTTTTAAAAAGAAATGAAATCATTAGGCCTTTCTTCTAGGTGCCTCTGGGTGGCCTTGTACATCCAATCTTTCAGTTGGCAGCCGAAGTCATGAACCTGTGTGAGGGCGCCATGATTTGGGGTCATCGTGAATTAGGGCTGACGCGATGGCAACTGCTGTTGTGGTTGTTTTTCCCCTAGAAAAAGGTTTCATTGACCTGCACACTGGTAGGTAGACCCTTGCAGGGTCCTGAGGAAATGGCCTAGAAACTGAGGTGGGCTGGACACGAGGCCCCATCATCCGGAAAAAGGACAGTGAGCCTCTTAAACTTTGAGAATCAAGCCATAACAAAGCTGGGTTACTCTCCACCACCCATGCAGCCAGGTACCCTTCTCCCTCCAGCCCCTGGGAGCAGACGGGGGGCCACCTCAGCACCCCCACCCCCACCCTGCACAGACGGCTGTGCTTCATCACACGGTTTCGGTTCTGCTGCCAGTCACCCTAGGAGCTGGAATGTAAAGCCCAGCCTTCCCCTTTCCAGAGTCTCTGGCTTAGGCAGAACAGACCATTTCCAAGAGCAATGGATCACCTGGTGATGCAACTAATCCAGACCAGGCTTTGCCTGACGTTCGGGCTGAACAAATCATGGCGGATAAAGACATGCCACCACTTACCGGGAGCTAACTAAACACCTTCACTGCCTGCCCTCAAAACGACAGTGCACATCCATAATGACTGTGTGCCACGTACCAGGCAGGATGCTAGCACCTAGCATCCTTACGTTCATGTGCTCTTTATGACCATTGTATGAAGTAGGCTATGACCCTTCCATTTGCCAAAGGAAGAAACTGAGGCTCTGAGAGTTTAACTTTTTAATACGTGTCAGAAAAGTATTTATTCTGCTTATTGGGCACTGTTCTAAGTACTGGGGATGTACAAACCAAACCCACGACTGTCGAGTTGATTCGGGCTCAGAGGGACTTACAAGACAGAGTAGAAGAGCCACGTTGGGTTTCTGAGACGGGTGATGTATTTGTATGGAAAATCAATGCGTCCTTCCTTTAGGAAGTTTCCAGCTAACGAACAAGTGTGGCATAGTCAAGGTTGGAGCCAGATTATAAACCTTGCCTTAAGCCATACATAGCAATTACCCAAGACATCCCTTGGCGATCCACTTGGGAAACTCAGCCACCTCAATAGGGATCTTGGTGTCCAATGCTGAAGCAAATGTATCCTTCTGACATTGCCCCACTGCTTCAAAGCAGGTCTGGAAGACAGTTGTCCCTGAGTAAGCAAACCTGTTGAGTGAGTCCTAGCATCTTCCTCTTTGGTCTCTTGCCTGAGAATGGCCCCCTAGGCTCACACTGAAAGCACATTGAAGCCCAAGTGCTGTAACAGGCGACAGAGGAAGTCTTTGAGCGCTTACGTGTGTGTAGTCGGTTTAATTCTGCGCTCTCAATTTTCACACGCCCCTGCACTTCCTGCTCTTCCCTGGGCCTGGAAGCAGAAGTGCTACATCACCGAGACAAACTGTTCTTACGGTTTCTAGAAGCGAGCCGAAACCCGGAAGGACAGGAAGGGCAGCAGCTCTTTGCGGGTGCGCTCCGTCTGGAGGGGGAACCTGGGTCTTGGAAACCTTGACGGGATTTCCAACTTCCTTGGAGCGGGCGGGTTCAGCCAGGCCGGGCCACCGTGGACCTCAGCGGCAGCTTCCTTCTTCCATGACAGGTTGACGATGGTTCTTTTGACTTTAGTTTCCATCTGCCACTGGAACTCTTCAGCGGGAGACCATGATAATGCACGTGTTGTTGATAGAATTGGGCACACCGTGATTTAGTCTGCTGACAAATCTTTATCGTGCCCCTCTTAGATGCCAGGAGCCCCCATGGAGCTTACATTCCAGTGTGAGCCTACCCCCTCCCCCCCCAAAAGTAACCTGTAGAAGACGTTAAAAGGTGAAGTCGCAACGGAGCACCAGAAGTAGTGGAAGGGGATAATGAGGAAGCGGGGGGATGTGGGGGGGAAGGTGTTGCCATTTTAACCCGGGTGGCTAGGGGCGGCCTCGGGAAGAAGGTAATAGCTGAGTGAAGACTGGACGGCGTTGCAGGAGCAGGCCTTGTGGATATGAGAGAAGAGCGTTTTGGGAAGGGAAAATAGTCAGTGCCAAGAGCCTGGCAGCTTCCTGGCGCGGCCCAGGTTTAGCACAAGGAGCAGGGTGACCCCTGTGAGCAAGGCAATGCATGAAGGAGATGCAGATAGAGAGGATGCAAGGTCAGAGCAAGGGCCCCGAGGGCAGGGCGAGTCTTTGAGGTTGCTTTCTCAGGGAGCTGGCCGCCTCTGGAAACTACTGAGCAGAGAAGGGACCCAACTCGGATAAAGTACATATTGGATTAGTGAATTTTATCAGAGGCAGTGGCATCTTCTACTGCCTGCCCTGGGTACCGCCTACTGACTAACGAACGAGCTTTGGACTAACTCAGCGTCTGCGCCATCCGTAGCAAGTTCTGAGCCCATTTCCGATGAGGCCAAGGAGGTTCAGAGTACCTCCTTGTTTAGCTACTTCTGCAGGCCGTTAACCACACAAGGAGTAAGTGGAGAGGTAGGCATGGTGGGAAATACCGTTTCAGAGTACCTTCTGGCACAGTGCTTTCTGGTAGTTCCAGTGGGAGAACCTGTTTCCTTCTTTTGTCCACCACGTGCCCCTGACCATTCGAGAGGCTGCCTCTGTGCCTTAGTTAGGGACCATCCTCCTCTCTCTCAAAGACAGCGTGACACATCGACAGTCAGTCTTCTGGCTCTAGTCTCTCTCCCTGGCCCTGCCTGGGAAAGGTTTTGCACTTTTGAGGGCTCATGTCATGACCTTGGACCCATCAGGATAGTTTTTCCATTTCAAGGTCCATTACCTTAACATCTGCAAAATCCCTTTTGCCTATAAAGTAGCATATTTTCAGATTGTGGGGATTAGGGTGTGTGATCACCTTTGGGGTGGCTGTTCTACCTAGCACTTTCTATGTCTTATTACATTTAAACAACATGACAATTCTCTCTCTCTTTATATATATATATATATATATTCATATATAAGCATATATATATATATATTCATATATAAACATTTCCCTTCAGGTTAAACCGTCAATGAATATCCAGGAAGTTCATAAAAGACCAGGGTTATTTCAAGTTAAGTAAGTTTATTAACAACAGAACTTAGTGACTTCACTTAGCTAATAGGTTGTGAAGCTCTAGAACATGTGTCTGGGGAGTGGTGGGGATGGGGAAGGCAGTGTAGAATACACCACTTGACCTTGAGCGCCTTTTCTTTCTTTTTGTAGTATACTATAGCACATGCATTTATCCCTCTCTGGAATGTCGCCAGTTCCCCCCACCTTTTTTGAGTCGTTGAAATTCTATCCATCTTTCGGGGCTTATCTCAAATCTCCATGAAGTCTTTCTTGACCTCACCCGGCAGGCCTGATTTATCCCCCTCTGGAGTGCCTTCATGGGACTTTGTACCTCCTCTGTGGGGCTTATCCCGTTTTACAGTTATTTGTATGCTCGCCTTTTCTTTCCTTCTAAATTATACTCTCTGTAGGCCGGGATCTAGGTTTCGCTCTTTGTGATCCCCCTGGGCTCCTGCCTTAGAAATGATGACTGAGGGGTTGGCATGGGCGTGCGCTGTTCAAACATGGCTGTCTACACGGTCGTTGCTTAATCCACTCTGTGGGGGTGCATGAGTGAGTAAATGCCCAGCGAGGGGTGATTAGAACCCCTCGGATTTCTAAAGCACTTTAGAGCTGGGCCTCGTGCCCTTGGATTTCCCCACATTTTCTCTCCGTGAGCCGCAAATGCCGGCTGTTTAGAGATGCTGTCTCACAGCCCTTTCTATGTATTGGTACCCCCTTCATGATCGCTCACTTACTTTTGGAAACAGACTCATTCTTTTTACGTTGCCTTGTCTTCAGTCAGAAAACCGATGAAAGTTGTGGGTTGGATGGAACACTCACACATTTAAGATAAACGTAAAGCCATGAGAACCAAACCCCTCATCCCTTCACACTGCAAGGACTGCACTTGGGAAAACCCTGTCCGAGACCCTGAGAGGTGGTGGGACTTGAACTGAGTGACTCAGTTATTTCCCCCTTGGCCATATGGCTCCCAGACATGGAGCCCCAAAATAAAGCATGCAGAGGATATGATGCTGCACTGGCCACCAGCGCAGGAATCAAGCCCGTCTGGTCCATCACCAACGTCTACAGCCCCAGTGTGGTCTAAGCAGACCCTCATCATTGCTTTTGTTCATACAGACCATGGCCATACACACAAACCCGCCCGCATACACATTTGAATGTAAAGTTGTGGCCCTGTCCGTGTTTGGGTTCACCTCTCTCATTCCTCCTCACATCTCTGTCAGGCATTGTTTCACAGGGTGATGTCCGTTTTCTGTCAGGTCCAGCCTCTGGTGGTTGGCCTTACAGACTTTTGTAACCTGCTGCTGCAGCTGCCCTGCTGGGGTCAGCGAGGGAGCCAGTCCTGGGCTGGCTGCTCCCTAGCCGCGGTGCCCACTCACATCTGCCACCCGGCTGTGAGGCCCGTCTCATTCCACAGGGCACGGAGAAATGCGGCGTAATTCTACCCGGGCCTTTTGATCCTGGAAGAGCATATGCTCTGAGATGCTCTGAAGTGTCTCACAGAAGAAGCCCATTGCTCAGAAGTGATATCATGGGCAGGAAGGGGGGCGGCGCCAGTGCCACCTTGGCAACCCCCGCCCCCCATCAATTTCTCTCAAAAGGAAAATTATATAACTTGGTGCTCCACCCAGGGTCATTTCACCTCAGAGCTGACATAGGACGTGGACACAGACTGGGAAAAGGGAGGTAGATTTGAGCAAGAGTTCTCCAGTGGAGGGCTTCCTTTCTCAAATTCATGGAAGGAGTGTGCTCTTCGGGAATTTGACAGAATGTGGGATCGATTGCCTGACTTAAGAGGTGAGGTGTGAGAGCTTTTGTCTTCTCGCTTCAAACTCCAGCAGAGAAAGGGAACTGAGTATAAGGAAGCAACAACAACAGCAACAAACCAAACTCACTGCCATCAAGTTGATCCTGACTCATCGAGACCCTATGGGACAGGACCTTGTAGAACTGCCCCTGTGGGTTTCTAAGACTGCGGTTAGCAGCCCAACCCATAACCACTACGCCACCGGGCTCCAATAAGGAGGCAAAGTGTGTATGTTTGTAAAAGATAGTCTAGCTCAAAAACCTGCCTTATCAGCTCATAGAATCTTGAGCAATGTATTTCATCTTTCTTCTGTGCTTCCATATCTCACTTATAAGAAGGATCAACATGATCTCTTTTCTGACATTGGCTCCGCCCATTAAGGATATTACAGAGGAAACATCACAGTGCTGGGCACATAGTTATTGTTAGGTGATGTGGTAGTTACATAATCTGTTGTCAACTTGAGACTATTAAGAGTGAAGGGGTGCCACCAGACAAGCTATGTGGAAAACTGCCCCTCCCCCCAGAAGAATTTACTTTAGAGGCCTGCACTGAAGTTGTAGTGAGGAGAGAGGGGCATGTCTGATCAGAGCACACGGGAGCAAATGAAGGGGGAGGAAGAGAGAGTGGAGCACATCCTGGCCCATCAGGCTTGGAGGACGATATCCCTGCTCTGAACAGCCAATGCAGAGTGGACCATATGGCAGATCCCACTATGAGTTCACACCGTCCCTTGCCGGCTCAGGGCCCTAAGGGGGACAACACTGGAGACTCAGTGTCGGGACTGGCCCAGACTGACCCTGTGCATATTATGATCTCTACAGACCTGTCTAGATAAGATAGGCTGGATGAATAGTCTGGAGGAGAAAACAATGGGACCAATGGTTTGGGGGGGGGGCATGGGAGAGGGGGAGGCAGGGGTAAGGAGGTGGTGCTGATGAACCGTGGGAGCAGCAAGTGATCCAAATTTGTGGCAAGGAGGGTGTGAGAGGCCCGGTAGGGATTCAGCAAGGTCAATGTAACCGAGAGAAATTGCTGAAACCCAAATGAGGGCTGAGCATGATAGTGGGACAAGAGGGAAGTAAAAGGAAATAGAGGAAAGAACTAGGAGGCAAAGGGTATTAATATAGGTCTAAATACAGGCATGCATATATGTAAATATATTTATAAATATATATAAGTATAAATATATTTATAAATATAAAGGTGGGGAAATGGATCTATGTGCATATATTTATAGGTTTAGTATCAAGGCAGCAGATGGACATTGGGCTTACACTAAAGTACTTACTCAGTGCAAGAACACGTTGTTCTATTAAACTGGCATTCCATGATGCACACCTTCCCGACATGATTGTTGAAGAAAAATGTGTGCATAAGCAAATGTGGTGAAGAAAGCTGATGGTGTCTGACCATCAAAAGATATTGTGTCTGGGGTCTTAAAGGCTTGTAGATAAACAAGTGGCCATCTAGCTGAGAAGCATCAAAGCCCACATGGAAGAAGCACCCCAGCCTGTGTGACCACAAGCTGTCGAAGGGATCAGGTATCAAGCATCAAAGAACAAAAAAATCATATCACTGTAAATGAGGGTGAGTGCAGAGTGGAGACTCAAAGCCCATTGGTAGGCAACTGGACACCCCCTTACTGAAGGATTGTGGGGAGGAGATCAGTCAGTCAGGGTGCAGGGTAGCAACGATGAAACATATAACTTTCCTCTACTTTTTAAATGCTTCCTCCCCTCCACTATCATGATCCCAATTCTACCTTACAAATCTGGCTAGACCAGAGGATGTACATCGGTACAGATAGCAACTGGAAACACAGGGAATCCAGGACTGATGACCCCTTCAGGACCAGCGCCTGGAGGGTGGAGGGAATGTGAGGTAGAAAGGGGAACCAATTACAAGAATCTACGTATAGTCTCCTCCCTGGGGGATGGACAGCAGAGAAGAGGGTGGGGGAGACGTCAGACAGTGTAATATATGACAAAATCAAAATAATTTATGAATTATGAATGGTTCATGAGGGAGGGGGGAGCCGGAAAGGAGGAGGAAAATGAGGAGCTGATATTAGGGGCTCAAGTAGAAGGCAAATGTTTTGAGAATGATGATGGCAACAAATGTACAATGTGCTTGACACAATGGATGGATGTATGGATTGTGATAAGAATTGTACGAGCCCCCAATAAATTTTTTTTTAAAAGAGTGAAGGGGTGGAGCTTAGCCTATCATTCAGGTCTCAGTTTGGTGACTTCATTTGCAAGTGATAAGGAGATAAATAGCTCACTGGAGTTGGGGTAACACATTCTCCCTGTGAGATATTCCTGTTGACAAGCCACATGGAGCTACACTGATAGAGCCAGAGCCCTGGAGCTGGAGGAGCCATGTGGAGACCCACACCAGTGTGGGTCTGAGATGCTTCCACCACCACTGGATCCACAAGACTTCCACCCACTGGCCTGTGATCTCTCTGCATCCTGCACCATTGCATGTGTTGCCTGAATCTGAAAAGGTATTTACAGACTGGTATCAAACATATGAGCTAATATCAGACTTATTAGTTTTCTTAATATACAATTACTCTTTATACAAAGCTCTTACTTATACACCTAGGAGTGTCTATGAATTTGTTTCTCTGGTCTACCTGGACTAACCCAGAACTAATTCAATGGACTAACCACTGAGCTGGTTCTGACCCTCAGGACCCCATACACAATGAAATAAAGCACTCTGGCCCGAGCCCTCCTCACTGTCCCTGCTGTAAACACAGACCATTGTTGCAGCCACTGCGTTAATCCATCTCAGTGCGATTCTTCCTGGGCACGCAAGAGGTTCTCAGAAGTATCAGTTCCCCTCACTTTTCTGCTAAATATGAGGGTGAGCCAAAAAAGTATTGCTAAAAATGAACGAAACACTTTATGAAGCAAAAATGTAAAAATCTCAAGCCATCGTTTCTCAACATGGCATAGGTGTGTACACATCTCACGATGGTGTTGTCATCTCCCTGCGCGCTGTGCATAAAGTGACAGCTTGGGACTCCTCACTGCACTTACGCTAGGTTCCTTTTCAGTGTTTTTAGAGGTTTTTTCCCCAAAAAACTTATTTGAAGGAGGCAAAATCAGGGCTCTAGGGCAGACGAGAGACGTTTCTCAACAGCATGGTCAAAGGCCGGCCCCTTCTCTGCTTAAAGAATGAGCAGGTGCTTCAGTGTGATGATAAAGTTTCCTTAGGGTGGTGTTCCTGAACTTTTTCCTCACCCATGCCAGTTTCAGTTTCCTGAACACTTCTTCCTCAGTACAACCCCCACCCCCCCAGTCATCATTCATCCTGTGTCCTTTCTGGAAATCTTTCAAGCTTATCCCTTTGGGATCCCCAAAAGGCCTGCCTGGACTTTAACTGGTCCAGCAAATCTGGTCAGAACCCACTATTTTAAAAGGACTTTTTTTTTTAAGACACCCTCATGAAACGAAGATAAGTGGCTTATTGAGAGAGTTTGCCTGCAGCCTTTCACGGCGCATAGAGACGTGTTTAAACACATTTTGTTAGGGATAAACCACTGGATGTGTAAACTGGAACCCTGGGACAAGCGCCTTCTGACTAACCCTCATCTCTGCGTTGTGAGGGCCCCATCCTACCCACTCTCGTCTATGTCGACTGCAGCCACAGAGACACGTATGACGTGACTTACAAATGTTTATGAAAAAGCAGACTCAAGCGTGCTGCTTAATCCAAGGAGCTTCAAATAATATCATGGAAAGACCAAATGAAAAGATAATGAAAATCCCCCATGAACTTTTTTGAAGTCTGCTCTGTGAGCTCAAACTTGGTTTCAGAGGTTGAAAAGGAATTCTAGGCCTTGGGTGGGAGTTGAGCTTAAAAGATCTTCGGCATGCCTTTTCAGCTTTGAGAGTCTTTAATTTGGTGGTCTTTGATCTCCTAGATTGGGTGCCCATGTAATTTATTTTCCAAATTAGGAAACTTTTGAGGGTGAGAAAGTACCCTGGAAAAGCCTGTGAACAGGAGGTGTAAGGAAGGGCTTTTTACCTGATTAACTCTCTTGGCCTTAAGATCTGCACCAGTTTTAATCCTTCATCCTTACTCACCTTGGATGCATTTGAGTGATGTCAGTTCCTCTTTGCCTCTTCCGTCCAGGACTCCGGTTATGTTGGCAAGGTTCTTCTGAAAGGAAGGTTAACGATGCCTGGCACAGTGTACATCTAAACCACATGTCAGATGTACATAAAGAGACAAATGAACCCCAGAAGGGCGAGCCAGCCCAGGATCCAGATAATCCTGCTGCTCTCCCCACTCCCCTCCATCCCCTTTCCTGGCCGGCCTGCATCCTCCATGGCGACCAGCTGGGGAGGGACATAACAGGCTGGGGAAAGGCCAGCCAGATGCTACTCGCAGGAAACCTAGGCCAAATCTGACATCTGTCTCAACCACTAGATCTGGTGTGCTGGACTCACAAGGTCGACAATTAATGGGAGCACTTTAACCACCGTGGTCCTCAGGTACCAAGCAAACCTCCCAAATATCTCTGGGAGCCAAGAGGTTGCAGTAGCTAGTGTCATCTTTGCAAAGGTCACTAGCTTCCTTGGGGGCTGGGGGTGGAAACTGGCATTCCGGCTCAGACTCTCAGGAGGTGAGCTGGCAAGGCTCTCAGAGATGCTGCAAGGCAAAGAGGAAGTCGCTGCGGGGCTTCCAGTCGAGGTGTTCCTTGGAGCCTTGGTACCCTACCTAGAGTTTGAGGAGAATCATACCTCTTGTGTCCACTCTCCAGGGGTGCCTGGAGGATAAAGTGAGGTTATGCATAGATACAGCAGAATGAAAGCATTGGCTAGTCCCGCACCATCCTGGCAATTACTGTTATACTTGAGCCCGTGGTGGAAGCCACTGTGTCGGTTCATCTCCTTGGGGGCCGCCTTCTTTTCGCCAGCCTTTTATGTTCAAAAACATGCTGTCCTTTTCTAGGGAGGAGCCTCTCCTGATACTATGCCCAAAGTACATGAGAGGGACACCTTTGGACTAAAAGACCTCTGCTTCGAAGGAGCATTGTGGTTGTACTTCCTCAATGATAGATTTGTTCGCTCTACTGGCAGTCCATAGTAATTCAGTATTGTTTGCCAACTCCATAATTCAAATGCATCGATTCTTATTCCTCAGTCTGGCTATCGCATGCCTATGAGACGATTAAAATCAGGCACCGAAAACCGTAGGGAAATGGCATGCAGACTAAAAATTGCCATATAAATGCCAGGTGGCATCGTTACTAGGAATCCTCAACCGACGTATCTGATTCTACAGGTAAACGTTTCAGGTTCAGATCAAGAGTCTGGCTGCTATTGACCAATTCCTTTTGAGGGAGGGAACCGCTCAGAAGGCGCAACACCACAAGCTTGGAAAAGCCAGGGCAGATCAAGGAAGCCTGCACGCGATCAAGAAACTTCCTTTAAATTTGCACTAGCTAGGATGGGGAAAATGCGTCGGTGGTTCTTTTCCTCAGGGGGAAGGATCCTTCACATCTTTTATCGCTCATCCTCACGGACATGGGCTCGAACGGAATTTATCGAAACCTTTTTATTCTGAGGCCCCAAGGCTAGAGCCGATCACTTTAACAGTTCAGTTTATATCCCTCTTCTTATTGAAAATGTCCCCGTGGCCTGTCTGCCCCATGCTGGTCATAGGGCCTGGACAGACAGCACCCGTGTTAAGTAGGAGAAGGGAGAGACAGTTTATTAGAGCAATTAAAGGCACAGACTGAGGAGCTAGAGAGCAGGGTTAAGGATCCAAGTTCTTCCCATTTCTGTAGCCAACAGCCAGTTAGCTAGCCTTTCTGTGCCTCGTTTCTCATGTATAAAATGAGAATATTAACCATAGCCACGTTGCAGGGTTGCTGTGACAAGTTTTCAGCGAATTAATACACCTAAAACACTTTAAAAAGCACCTGGCATGTATTTAACGCTGTTGAACTGTCTAGTGAATAAAACACAAGCCCCCATGCAAACTCACCGCCATGGAGATGATGTTGGTTCTTAGGGACCCTTTGGAACTGGTTAGAATGGCCCCTGTGAGTTACGGGAGTAGAGCATCCAGGCATTCTTCCAAGGATTTTGAACTGCTGGCCTTTGAGGATCACAGCCCAATAAGTAACCACCACGCAGCCAGGGCTTCTAGAAAAGTAACCTACATAAGAGAGTGACAGATGGACCTGGTGAGAGGCGGTGAGGGGGAGGAGAAAGAGCATGGGCTTTGTCATCAGACAGACTTGCATTGGGATCCTGACGCCACAATTTTTTTCTTTGTACTGCCATATATATATATATATATATATATCTATGTCTATATATTCTAATTATAAAGAGTATTTATGTACATCGCAGAATTATTAGAAAAACAGAAGCTCCAAGAAGCAAGCACCCATCAACCTTAATTCTACCACAGAGAGAGGACTATGGTATCTAGACGTATGTTGGGTGTTGCTATTTGCCATAGTTTGTTTTTGATGCTGGCTGCTTATGGGTGTTTAGGATTCCTCCTGTTTGTACATCCCTCAAGGAGTTATCCAGGAGCCACGAGGTAGTTAGTTAATTGGGCCAACCTGACCGATAAACACATGGGGGATTAATTGAAAGGCGGATGGATAAATGGCTCGGTGAGCCTCGCCTTTCTAGTTCTCGGGTCTCTTGTTTTGTGATGGTCTGACCAGGGTGCAGCTGCCTTAGCCACTTCCCTGCTTCAGCTGGCAAGGCTCACTTCCTGCAAGACATCCCTGAGGAGAAGCCACATGGACCTACCCTGATACAGCCCTGGGTGCTGGAGCAGGAGACCCCTGCCAGCGCTAGCATGCTTACACATTCACTGATTCAGCTTTCCTCCAGCTGTCGGATCATTACATCGGTTTTGTGAGATGGAGGAGGACTTTGTGGATTGGTGTTGGACTTTGTGGATTGGGTTAATGGGTTAGTATTGTACTTGTGGGCTTGGGCAGCACTGGGTTGGGATGTTTTCTTGATGTGCACTTAACCTCTATATAAAATTCTCTCTTATACATGAGTTTCTGTGGATTTGTTTCTCTAAAGTACCCAGACTAACACAAGCCATTTGAGAGCAAGGACCTGTGGATGTCTGGAAGATAAACCATTTTCTTTGAAAGCGGAGAGGCCCTTGATAGGAAATTCAGAGACTTAAATCCACTTTTTTTTTTCTTTTTTAAAAGTAGGTCTCTGCCCCTGATTTTTTGGAGCTTAGTTTTCTGGTGACACAACATGCCCAACATTTTGATTTAAACTCATAAATTTTGTCTTCCAACCTCCATGGTGTAATTACTTGACTGCCCACATTATTGCTGTCAATTACCAAGTGTGACCAGCGAGGGACAGGTAAATGTTTGTGCCTGCTGTGGGTCGCCCTTGTCTGGCCCTGAGCACTTTTGTTTAATGCCCCCTGGGTAGCCGCGGAGGAGCAATAGGAGCTCTCTACTGGGTGCTGATTTCCAGCTCACAGGAAGTTGTAAATTAGCCGATCAGAAAATAATTTTCTGGCATAGCCTGTGAACAAACACAAGGTGCGAGGTGACCAGAACTTGCAATCAGATAACTTCCTCTCGGTGGCCTCTGGTGAAGTGGTTAGATGTGTTAGCTATCACCCGAACAGAATGTGAATTGCTTTGAGGTTGGGTGTGGTGGTGGCGGCGGTGGCCGACAGCAGTGAAGAAGAGGGGTGCTGATGTGGAGACCCACAAGCAGAACAGGGTTCTGTGAGTGGCACAACCACATCTATTCTTGGGCTCCAATGTTTTCATGGGCACCGGGCTACCAGTCAGTGTTTCTGCCCCTTGTAGTCTCTTCATTTGGACAGTTCAGAAGTTCAGGTTCTTGGCTTTCAGGTCAAGGGAGGAGAGTGTCCATAATGTAAACTCATGACACTGATATTATAGAAACTGGAAGGAACTTTTCTCTCCACTTCCACTTAGTGGTCCAACCCGAGGGTACATATTAACTTCCCTATCAGAAACATCTTCGTTGCTCAATGTAATAGCAATTCATATTAATTAAGAAACTTGAGATGGATTTATCTTTCACACCAAGCCTCATGTAGGCATGACCAAAGCATACTTTGATTAGGGTAACTAAACATCCTGGTTCATACATGGCATTTCCCAAAGTGGGTGATACTGTCCCTGGGGGTGGTAGGGGTGCTGGAATGACTGAAGGGGGTTACAGAAGCAGATACTTGCACCTTATCCTGCATTTTATGCTATAGTACAAACGTGTTGAAATGTCAGGGGGGCACTGAATACATTTTTTTTTTCCTGAAAAGGGGTAAGTATGCCAAATACGTTTGGGAATCTCTGATGCAGGGTAATCGTAGCTTGAACCTGCTAGGCCAAGCAACATATTCACAGCCTCCTTCTTCATTCTGAAAAGTCTTTTGGTTTAGATAATACCTTATCTGGACACCACAAGTCTCCCCCATTTGACTTCCTACTTACCTGTCTAGTTACCTTGTCTGTTTGTTTAGCAACATTCTCAACGCCTTTATCTGATCGATACCAGCCCCTGGGGGCGTGGCCCACTGCTTTCATTTCTTTGACCAGATAGATCCCTCCTCAGCCACAGACCACTGGCCGAGCGTACTGAGTCTGAGCATTTCTTTTTTCAGCGGAAAATTTAGGCAAAGCTCAACTGTTAGAAACAGATGACGCAGAGCTGTTCTTGGTTGAGGTGGGGGATAGGAAGTTCAGTTACTCATGGATATGGCCCCCCTCTCTCTGCTTATGATGTGTATCTCCACAGAATTGTGTGGCTTTATGGAACCTACATTGAAATCCACTCCCAGAGTGATTTAGAGTGTGAATACTCTATAGATTGAATACCCTTGCTTTGTAGTAAAGTGAGTTTAGCAGCACAGTATTTAAACTTGGCTCCAGTTATATATAATCAGACTAAAAAAATATTGTCCCTGACCTCAACCACAATTCTAAGTTAGGCTACTCACATGTTCTTGATTCTTCCAACCAATCAAACACTGACGGCTGACTTTAATGTCTTCCCTACTGATTGAGAGTCTCTGGTGGGTGCAACTGGTTAGTGAGCTTGGCAGGTAATCCAAGGATTGGCTGTTCAAGCCCACTAGAGGTGGCCCAGGAGAGGGACTTGATGAACTATTTACGCACACACAAAATCAGTCATTAAAAATGTATGGAGGACGATTCTACTTCTACACCTATGGGGTCACCATACACTGAAATGAACTTGATGGCAACTGGTTGTTGTTGTTTTTCTACTCAAAAAGGCCGGGATAGTGTGGAGACTGCACTGACTAGTGAGGCATGTTTTACCAACCCCAGGTCTCATGGACCCCGATCAAGAGAATTCTCTGCTCTTCCCTGCTCCCTTCTAGGGCCCTCATCCAAATCCTCCCTTTATGGCTCCTCTCCTCGGACTATCTCCTTTGCCTGTGATTTGAGAGGCAATTCCAGCATTCTTCCCCCCGCCATTCTCTCGAATCTTGAGTAGATCATCTTGTATCCAGTCTATTTAATAAATCTTGGTATCTTATTTTTAAAAAAGACAACATCCCCACAGAACCTACCATACAGCTCAGTGCATTAAAAACCCTCTATTCACGGAATCTCCGAGTCTCTCCCAGCTTTCCAGTCTGTTATTTTATATAACCTATCCAAATAGAACCTCTTCATCCGAAACAGCCACATGTGCACTATCCCACACCTATAGTTCAACCACAGTTGACTCACTAGCTTGAGGACCCCCATAATTTTCAATGATTCTGGAAATCAGGGTGTTTGTAATGGCACAGGGCCAGTGCATTGAGGTTAGAATTCAATATTAAGGCTGGTCTCCCAAGGATGTCATTAAAAGGGTTTACTTACCCAAACACCAAAGGATATTGTCGTAATACAGCAGTTTCACTCAAAATAGCCTCATGCCCCAGTCTGCTATGACTGCCCCATTGTAAAACTCAGGAACCCCTGGGAGGTCTCACCAAGAGTGGATGCCTTGGATTATTGGTTTGTTTATGCCCAAATGCTTAGAATGAAGTGGTATTTTCTTGACAGCTAATTTGAGGTGCTGCTCACTTTTGCTAGATGTACAAAAATATAGCAACTGGTTCTTGATCAGAGAATTTATGGAATTGTTTATATATTGCACATTATATGTAGAAAAGTTGGCATGAGTTATAAATAAGTACAATTTCATATGTTTAATAGACATTTGTCATATGCTTTCCAAAATGTACTCTCTCATAATAAGGAAGAAACAATAAATAATTTCAACTCTAGGGCAGAGTTTTATAACCGTGACACATTGAAATTTGGAGGTGGGTAATTCTTTGTGGCGGGGAGTTGTCCTGTGCATCACAGGATGTTTGGTATCACTCGTGGCTTCCACCCACCAGATTCCAGGAGCTCCCCTTCATCCAGTTGTGACAAGGAAAACTTGTCCGCGGACCCGGCCACCTTATCATTTGGGAAGCAAAATGTCCCCTGTTGGGAGTCAAAGCTATAGGAAGGCAGAAAAAGACGCAAGAGGAAGGGTTGAAGCTAGAACCATCTGCCACACTACAGAGACCGTTAGCTCCTATCCTCATCCATCGCACAGGGATGGTGATTAACTGATGGTTCCCTTGATCAGCATCGGACCTCTTAGGGATTCCACCCCCTCCCCACCCGACTCCAGTACACTTTCCGAATTTCTTCTTTTACCATTTTTGTTTGCTTGTTTGTTGGTTACCCTTTTGATTTAAGCTTTAACCCCATATGGAAGATATGTAACGCTCCAAAATACTAGATCGTGGTATTAGTCTTCTTCAGGTTAACTAATAATTCAGGAAGGTGCTGATAAAGGTGCTAATAATTCAGGAAGGTGTTAATAAACAGACCAAAGCTAGGTGGCGTCTATAGACATTTATTATTGCTCCTGCATTGGTTTGGCTGGGGCTCCGCTGATCTAGGCTGGGTAGGCGGCACAGCTTCCTTCTCATCACAGGTCTGGGTCAGCGGGGGCTGCTGCACCTGGGTTGAATGTGCTCCATGTCCTTCCATTATTGTTCTGGGACCAGTGGGGTACTTGACCCATGCTCCTCTCACGGTGACAGTAGTGGCACAAGAGCACAAGCGGAAGCATGTGAGGCCCTTTCAGGCCCAGATTCAGAATTAGCACGTCTTTATTTGTGCTTAATTTTATTGGCCAAAACAAATGACTTTGGCTGAACCCAAAGTCCACGGGGAGTAAAATCGCCTCTGGCCCTATACTGTCAAGAGACGCAAAGCCCATGGCCAAAGCCATGGATATAGAGCAGAATGAAGGCTTAGGCTCACGGACACAATCTACCCCAGCCCTTGTTTTAGAATCCTGTTTTCGTAGAGTTTCCGAGTTGAATACCTTTATATATCTGGGCACAAGGGAAGAAAAGAATAAAATCACCAGCCAATATTAAGATTGAAATCACGTGGTAGGGCAGAATGAGCCCGACAAATGATCTGAACCCGTCATTCCAGTTAGCGGAATCTGGTGTAAGTTTCACAGTATTTTATTCCCGGGCTCATAGAGAGGGAGAAACGCTACCTTTGCCTGACACGGAGGCAGAGAGGAGAGGCGTTTGCAAAGATGTTTGTAGATTAAGATGCAAAAAAACGCCAATTTTAAAGGACTGGCAGATGGCAGATGTGTTGGCCCCAGGAATGTTGAGTGAAAATCTCTGGAATGTTTTAGCAACCTTTTAAATTTATTGCCAGGAAATGTGCACGGCTTGCCTTTTCTGCAGCTTCTCAAAAGGCCTCTTGTAAATCCAGTCAAGTCTTGTGCAGGTCGGGAGGCTTGGGAATGGTGCTAAGTGAAAGGTACTCTCTGAAGCGGTGCCTCAGCACCGGTCTGGTCAAACACCGGTAATATGCAAACTGAAGGTGACCACTTCTTTCTTGTTTACATTTGGCTTCGCTATTCTTTATAACTGGTGGAAGAGTAGCTCAAAGTCTGTCCCCCCCACCCTGTCCCCCATCCCCCTTAGCGCCTACCCATAATCTTTCTTTTACCCATAATCTTTCAAGGCTCAGTAGCAGAGTGGTAGTGCATCACATCAGGAGGATTGGAGTCTGGTGAAATGAATAATTACTTGTCTTATTACCCATGTGAATGTCAGGAAGATGGATGGGTCAGTGTAAGCAAAGGTGAGCCTATCATCAGAGATACCATCTAATCATTTTTTCCAAGATGCCGGATTCAGAGAGCAACCTTCGGTATGCTTGGTATAATTGATCCCAAATGAGCATGCCTTATGTACTTATTAACCAATCCCCGTTACTGTCTGTGGTGAAGTGAAACTGCTTAATATGGTTCTTCTAGCCATAGTCTGCAATTCCCACTGAGTGAATGTGTGGGAGCCTGTAAATGAAGCATTGTTGTTTTCGTTGTGTGTTCTGAGGTACCGTTGAGTTCAGTCCTGACTCATAGCAACCCTGTGTCCAACAGAATGAAACAGCGCCAGGGCCTGCTCCGTTCTCACAGTTGTTCCTATGTTTGAGCTCATTGTTGCAGCCACGGTGTTAATCCATCTCCTTGAAGGCCTTCTTTTTTGCTTATCCCCCCCCCCCCCCACTTTACCTACCATGCATGAGGTCCTTGTACAGGGACGGTTTTCTCCCGATAGCATGTTCAAAGTGCAGGTCCGAAGCACTCGAGACAAAATCCCACCATCTTTGCCTCCAAGGACTATTCTGGCCACCCTTCTTTCAGGATCGATCTGTCCGTTCTTGGCAGTTCATGGTACTCTCAAGATTCTTCGCCAGCACCATGATGTAAATGCCCCGATTCTTCTGTGGTCTTTCTTATTCAATGTCCAACCTTCACAGGCATCTGAAGGAATTGAAAAGACCATAGCTTGGGGCAGGTGTACCTTAGTCCTCAAAGTACCATTTATGCTTTTCAATATTTTTAGGAGGTTTGTACAACAAATATGTAAGGCAGCACATATTTTGATCTCTTGACCGTTGCTTCCATGAACATTGATTGTGGATCCAAGCCAGACAAAAATCTATGGCAACTTCAATCTTTTGCTCCATTTATTATGAAGTTACCTACTGGTGAAGGTTCTGGTTTACCTTACATGGAGATGTAGTAGATATTAAAAGCTAGGATCCCTGATCTTAATCTGCAAGTGCTTCAAGTCCTTCTCGCTGTCAGGAAACAAGTCTGTATCATCTGCATTAAAAAAAAGTTGTTAATAAGCCTTCCTCCAATCCTGATTCTGCATTCTTCATAAAATCCAGCTTCTCTGATGATTTTCTCAGCACAGATAGCGAATGAATATTGTGAACGGTCCTAACACACACCGTTCCTAATTTTAAGCCGTGGTTCTGTTCACACGATTGCCTTTTAATCCATGTACAAGGTTTTTGGTTTTAGAACTTTAGGGCTGTGCATGTTTCTTTACATAATATTTTACTTTGTCTTCTTGAGTTGCCTTTTGAAAATTTCTGTTCAGCTCTTTGATTTCACCATTTCTCCTATTTGCCTTAGCTACTCTATGATTAAAAGCAAGTTATTATTAGGTGCCATGAGGGTAGCTATGCCTCTCTCTGGTCCTCAGCCGCTCAGGAATGCGGTCCCTTGACCTCTGCCTCATTCTGCGCATCAAGAAGCCCACTCACCACTCTGTCTCATGGTCTCCGTGCTGTTGCTCTGGTATGTCTGATGGTGCTGCAGCTTCTGGTGCCTCTGCAGCTGCTGACACTCCACACAAGGGCCTCGCATGTACTCCACTGGAGGGGATTCCCCGGAGGCATGGGCCATATTGGGACCCTGAAAATGAATTTTGGCCTTTCACTGTCATCTGTAGTCTTCTGTAAACTAGTTGCTCAGAATTTAAGGTTCCCTACTGTGGTCTTGGGTTTTATTATTTATAACCCTTCGACAGGCCGGTGTGCTGCCTCTATGCGGCTTTAGCTGACACTTCACTTAGATAGTCACTTGTTTGAAAACATGCCTTAAGGCCCCAGATGCTGTTCTTTCTGATAGCCAACCACCATCTAGCTTCGACACCACACTTCACTATAGCACCCCTATATTCAGTGATTTCTTCATGAGGGCAAGTGTTTTCAGACGAGGCCCTTCCTCTGAGGCCCTTCTAATGGACTCAAAACTCCAGCCTTTCATTTAGCCACTGATTGTGTTAACCCTTTGTACCACCCAGCTTCTCCATATTAGAATGGCTTAAAAAACAACAACAAAAGAAAACAAAATCTGACCATAATACATGCTTGAGAGGACAGAGTGCAATGAAAACGCTCAAACGTTGCTGTGGAAAATGCCCAATGGTCCAGTCACTGTGAAAAGCAGTTTTGCATTTTCTTCTTACAAAAACACCCCCAACTTTTTGTTGTAATTTGCTCAAAGGTTTACAGAGCAAATTGAGTTTCCATTCAACCCCTCGTGGCTTCACGGCAGTTTTGGTTCATGACATTGATTGTAATTCCCAAAATGAAACAGCACACTTTGAACTTTCTCCAGCAAACAGCATTTGCTGTTTCCATCAGACCTTGTCTAACCCTTTCGTCCTTCTGAGTTTGATCCCCCTGCGAATGCTGCTCTTTGATAACAGATGGTTGATTGTTCTGAAGAGTACCTACCGTATATACTTGAGTATAAGCTGACCCGAATATCAGCCAAGGCACCAAATTTTACCACAAAAACAGCATTAAAAATGTCCTGAGAAACTTGGCTTATACATGAGTTCTTTTGTTTGTTGAACTTATAAGCCTCTCTATCTTTCATTGAAAGTTGAATCACAGGGAAGCCTAAAAGAGCAAAAGACTGACTGAGGCCCATAGTCGCTGGGGTTCCACCAGTCTCTTGTCAGATCAGTACGCCTGGCCTTTGAAACACTATTATTTTGAGCTTTGTTCTACTCTATCAAGGACCCCCTATTGCGATTCTTTTCAGAATGACTGGCAGTGGTAGCTAGGCACCCTTTGGTTCTCCTAGTCGCAGGGTTGTGGAGATTGGGGTTCACCTGCTGATTTACTCCTTTGCACTAATTTTTCCTTGTGCCTTTCTTTGGTTTTCTTCATTCCTCTTTGTTAAGGTGGGACCCATAGTTTCACCTTAGCTGGCCACTCTTGAGTTTTTAAGACCTTAGTTGCTACTTATCAAATTAGGGTATATTGTCTTTGTGGGTTCCAGTATGCCCATTGACCTGGATTCCCTCTGAGACTATGCTCTAGAGTCCCCAGACCAAGGGATGACTCATTCCCTCAAAGTACTGAGTTATGACTAAGGCATTTTCATAACTTTGTCCCCTCTATACTCTTCTATATCCATGGTTGTATTTAAAGTACATGTAAATACATATATAGAAATATCCTCTGTCAAAATGATATGTATTTGCAGATAGAGTCCAATTTGCTTTCCCACTCCTATGCAGCTTGTGTATTCATGTGTTTTCTTATCAAGCATACGCTTGCTTTATGACCCAGAAAACCTACACTTAAATATTAACCGAAGAAAAATGAAAACTATATTCACACAAAATCCTCTATGTGGATGTTTCTAATGTCTTTATTCACAACCCCCAGAGATCATTTAATTAGTGAATGGGTAAATAAACTCGAGTCAATCCAGATAATGGAAAATTACTAAGCAATACAAAGAAATGAACTATTGACAAATGTAACAACCGAGTTAAACCTCGTATTCATTATGCTAAGGGAAAGATCTGGACTCAAATAGTCCACATATTGTATGATTCCATTGATATGATGGGAACAAAGGCAATGCTAAAGGGCAGGCTTCAGGGGACAAAAAGTATCCCTGGTGGGACTGTAGGATAAGCACTGGGCTGTAACCACAAGGTAGGCGGTTCAAGCCTGCAAGTCATACTGTGTGAAAAAGAGGAGGCTCTTGCTTCTGCAAAGATGTACTGTTTCAGGAACCCAGAGACGTAGCTCTACTCTGTCCTTCAGTGTTGTTATGAGTAAGAATTGGCTTGTGGTCAGAGGGTTTAGAGACAATGAACAGATTAGAGGTTTTCGGGGTGGAAGTAGAAGCAGCAGCTACCTATCAAAGGGCATGCAAAAATTACTGGGATGATGGAGATGTCTCTGTCTTGATTGTGGTGGGAGTTACATCTCTTAGAACTTGAAACTGCACACTAAAAAGGTGTGACTTCACACCCCCAAAAGCCCGACTTAAAAAAAAAGTTTAATTGCTTCCGAGAACCTCCCATTTTGATGTTGGTCATCATGACATACAGCATGGAGACAGCCACTCAATTCACGATGGCTTCTTTGGAAATGTCTTTCCAGTACCTGCTGTAAGGTTGGGTTTCAGTTGTGCTTCTTCCAGGTGATTCCACCCCCTGACCTCACTGAGTAGAACCACATGTGGACTTTTGGCCTGAACTGAAACAGTAAGATCTTCCCCTTTGAGACTTTGCTGAAAGAGATACAGAACCACAATCTACAGGGTGTGGATTTTGGCTTACAGAAATGTTTTGTCTGGCTAGCACAGAATTTAAAAGAATCGAATTAGTTGCCAGCATTACAAAAAAAAAAAAAGGGGGGTTGGTGGTGGTGAGATTTCACATAAAAATCCCGGTTTCCTGCCTCTCTTTAAGAAATGGGAGGATCCTGTAAAAAGACCCATATTCCCAAATCGAGGCAATGGCTAGAGCTGAACCCCCGCCCCCGGTCCATCTACACGTGCTCTCAGTCTCCTTCCTCCTCAGTGAAGTTAAATGGTGGCTGTGTGGATGCTGTTAGTTTGCATATAGAGGCATTGAGAGAAACCATAAAATATTCCTCATATTCTTTTATTAAAAAAATCCAAAGTGGGGGGAAAAAAAGATGTAGTGTACTTCAAGAAGAAATAGGAGGGAGCGACCCTGTTTGTGGAAATAAAGACAGTTCTAGTGGTTTTCAATAAACAAACCAAAGATGTCTGTATAGAAAGAACACTGACCCCAATTCCTTTCTAAAGCGAACATGGACCTCTTCCTTCATTCCAGTGATCTAGCCGGCCTCTGTGCGCATTTGAGTTCTTGCTCCCCTCCAGGCCCAGGGGCTTTGGGCATTGGAGGGTGAAGGCTGCGTGAAAGCAAACCAAACCCACTGCCACAGACAGTCGATGCCAACTCCTAGTGGATCTGTAGGGCAGGGTAGAACTGTTAAAGTGGAGGGTAAGTGGCTATTATGATGACTTATCTCCACATGCAAAGTGGAGTTACTGTGAAGGAAGAAGCCAGTCTGCAGAGATGTTTTTTAAACCTGCCGTGTGTGCACGCGCGCGTGTGTGTGCTTGAGGGTGGGCAAGTGTGAGGTTGAGCGGGACACAGCTATGCAGAGAAGAGTTTAAAAGCTTTTTCTTCAGTGAGTCAGAGTATATGGAAGTTGGGGTTACAACCCACATGCTCCCATCAGTGTGCTTTCAAAATTCAATGTGCGTCTGGATCCTGGAGGCCCTGTGAAAATTAAGGTGCTGGGACGTGAGATTCTACTACTACCTTTCTCCCAATTCCCAAGCGATGGGGACAGTGCTGGCCAGCCAAACACGTTTTGAGAATCCAGGCTGTCGACCAAACCATGTGCAAAGAAACAGTAAAAACAGCGCACTTCATGCCTTTAAACGAGCTCTTCTCCGTGGATGAAAGTCAGCTTGGGGGTCACGTGTTTTATGACATGGCTTCCTTTGGACCTGCCACTCTAGGCTGGCCACCCTAGGGAGCAAGAGTAACCGATCATTTGAGATGAAATGGCTGGCCTCATCTGAGACAGCCCAGGTGAGCAGCCCGGTGGAAATGGAGGTGCTTCCTCCCATCTTGCGCTTATAGGCTTTGCTCTCTTGGCCCTAGGAAAATCACCATCGTGTCTGCCTTTTCACCAGTGAAGTGGGTGAAATGTTGACCTTGTAGACGGTTGAAAAGAGTTAATTAACATTTGTTGAAAGCTTGAAAGATCTATGGAGGCAAGGTACTTCCCAGGAAGGAAGTAATTTATAGTTGCTCTCAGCATTTCATTACTGGGGAGGCTGATATGCCAGGGAGCTTAGCCGAATAGAAACAGTCTCCACATCTGTAACTCCCTCACGGTGGTGGGCAGGGCAAGGAGGAGCATTAGCCATCTGTGGGAGAGGAGGAATTGTGTCCCTAGCCCCCCACTCCTTACTGTTCCTTAGATGTCTGTCTTCCGTTTCAGGGTTGAAGACGATATTTTGTCATGTCAAGAAAGAAACATCATTGTCGCTTCTAAATATGGATCACTCTGACAACTACTGAAAACGTTCTGGTTTGAACAAATTGTGTTTTCTCACTTTCCTTTTTCTATAGCAGCGATTCAGAACCACTCTGCCCAATACCAATGGCCCATGGATCACATCTCATCAGACCAACCAAATCGCCTGTCATTTTGTCACTTCCAACTCCCAGTAGCCCCGTGCAGGGTTTCTGAGGCTGTGAATCTTTCTGGGAACAGCCAGCCTCATCTTTCTCCATTGGAGAGGGTAGTGGGTTTGAAATACCGTCTTTGCCCTTAACAGCCCAACGCTTATCTGAGAGCACCACCAGGGCTCATTAGAACTATGCGATGGAAAAATTTCTAGTAGAACCAATAAAAAAAAAGGTAAACCAATGTATTTTAGATATGTATCATATTTACCTTCATATTTCCGAGTATCGCCACTCTGTGTTTGTAGTACTATGGTGGTTTTTGTGTTCTTATGACGTCAGCAACTATGACACCAGGATTCCCAACACCCACCAGTTCACCGACAATGGCTGAAGCAGAACTTCCACATGAAAGCAGGCTAAGCATAAAGGTCAACAGTCCACTTCTAAAAATCAGTCAGTGGAAACTCAATGGATCCCAATAGAATATTGTCTGATATAGTGCTGGATGATGATCTTCGTAGGTTGGAAGGTACTTAAAATTCAAAGTGGCTGCACCATAAACTTGAACATGCCCACCAAGGTGAAGGGGGCACAGGGCCAGGCAGCATTTTGCTCTGCTCTACATACGGTTTCCAGGAGTTGCTTCCCACACTCTGTTGCTGGTGACCTTATAGGACAGGATAGAACATCCCCATTGGGTTTTCAAGGTTGTGATCTGTATGAAAGCTGACTGCCACACCTGTCTCTGAGAGAGTTACTGGTGGATTTGAACTATGAGCAGTTGAGTAGTTTAACCCCAATATCTTTACAATGTCTGACTAATATAAAAATTAGCACGAAGATAGTTTGCATTTTCAGGCTACAAAACCTTTGAAAATTGTATTGTATTTACAGCACATATTTCATCACATGATGATCTTCATTTAACCTTCCTGAAAGTTACAGTTGAAAAAGTAGATCATATGTCCAAGTTGTTGCAAACACACATACATTCCACCCCCCCCCCCCGCCCTCCTGCCTAGAATGGAAAGGATGGTCTGTTTTAAAATCTAAAACAGAATACCATATACATCTGAAATAAAATACAATGTGAGTATCATTTTTCTTGGATGCACGTTTCAGGGGTTCAGTAGTCACACATGGCTGGCTCTTGGCTCTGCCCTTCGGGACAGTGCAGGGCTCAACTCTCAGGAGAGGCCTGCCGTGACACAAGATTGCAGAAGTCCTGCTTCCATTCCTGTCTTGGTGCTCTTTGCTGACGGAGTTGCCTGAGAGCTGACAAACCTCATGAATGTGGTAAGAAGGCTCTCACTCCATCAAGTCACATACTTTTTCCTTTACTCCTCAGGCTGTAGCTATTTATGGGCCCCCTGTCCCTTAGAATGACCCACATCCCCAGAGGGCCCTTGCAGAGCCCCAACACGGCGCCATTAGACTAAAACAGCATCCAGCCACCCATTACTCCACGCATGCATCCATTCAACAAATATTTATGAAGCCATTTCTACGCCCCACCCTGCTGAGCTCTGGGGACAGTGCCTCTGCCGTGAGAAAAGATCACAGTGTCACTGGCGTTGTGAAAAACTGCCTAGATGTTTCCAGACATTAAACCAAACCACCCAAGTGCCAACTTACTAACAGCAGGATGTTGATGAAGAAAAACGTAGGACCCTGTGAGGCGACATAATTAGGAGACCCCGTGTAGTCTCGGGGTTCTGTCAGTCTTTGTAAAGAAGCTGGTATTGCCATTGAAATCTGAAAGAATTAGAGAGTGAAGAACAGGGAGAGAAGTCCATTCTCCACAGAAGAGACTGAAACAAGATTGAGGGTGATGGCGTGGTGAGCCAGGGGAAGAACGGGAAATGGGAAAGCATCAAATCTGGAGTCTTGGGGGCATTGAAATCACTTAGCCAAGAACAACTGGAAGGTCACGGAAGGATTTTAAGTGGAACGACTTGGTCACATTTAGGTTTCCTAATGGAACAGGGCCGCAGATTTCCCTGGAGATTGTCTCCTGGACCTCAGGCTCAGTTGAAAATGATGGTGGAGGCCCAAAGATACCTTCTTCATTCATTTTCCTGCTCACCGGCAGTGGGTCCCAGAACTGTCTGAGAAAGAAAAGTTTATAAACATTGTTGGGACGAGAGTGGATCGATTGCTCTGAAGGCATGAGATAACAAACAAAATCGAAACCACAATAAAACAAAGGCTGTGTATTCCAGATCACATTGCAATCGTTAATGGCATTACTCATAACAATGACAACTGTTATTTTTTTAATTGGCGGTCTATCATTGCCGGTTGTGTATATATTAACTACAATTGCCAAAAAACAATCCTGGTTCCAAGATAAGTGCTATTCTTGTGCTATAGACCAGAAAAGGGGGTTCCAGGGAAGTCTGTTAACTGGCCAATAGCTAACTTGTCAGTATGGATGGATCCAGCAGTTGAGTCCTGACTTGAGCATAAAAAAAAAAAAGATGCATGGGCTGAAATATGACTGACACGTGTCACTTCTGAAACAGAAGCTAAGGAACCGTGTGTGGATATTTGATATTTACTGAGATTTTGGATTGGCTCGCCTTCAAAATGTTCTTTCCGTCATGTATCTTTCCCAAATGTCATGTGCGTACTTCTAGTTTTTTTTTAATACTTCTGTAAAGTTATTTTCATTATAAAGCAAATAAATACAATTTCTACAATAAATAGGCCGCTGGGAGGCCCGAGTGGTTGGAGTGAGGCTGGCAGGGAGGGCCCGGGGGTGGGGGGTGGGGGTGGATGGGCAGGACCAGGGCAAGGGGCGGGATGCGTGGCCAGGGCTCCATGGGGCCAGCAGGAGTGTTTTTGGTGAGTTGTGAGTGATAGGCTCTTTCCACAAAGTACCATTCAAAATAATGTCATTTTCTTTCTTAAAATACACGTTTGTCATCATAAATTTACATCCGTCTAATTAAATAAGCAGTACTTTGTTACTTCTAGTTTTTTATCTTCCTCTCTCTTTTGAATTTAATTTTTGTTGTGTGGGCAAAAAAGATACACAAAGACACTGTCTCAACAATTTCTATATATATAAAAAATTATATATATATAAAACATTTATTGTGCCAACATGGCCAATGAACACATGTGGGATTAATTGAAGGGCGGAGAGATAAATGGCTCGGGGAGCCTCGCCTCTCTTGTCTCTTGCTCTTTGATGATCGGACCAGTGTGAAGGTGCCTTGCTTGTTCACTTTCTCCATTTGCAAGCTACACTACCGGTGGGACACCTAACCTGTGGACTGTGTCACTGTAATTTGAGGTTCCTTCAAAACCTGCTTTGTCACACTATTGGAATTTACATCACTAGAGCTAGGGACTGTCGGACCCTGTCATCTGGCTGACTGTTGGTGACCTGCCTTGCTGTTTGCTGCCTGTGCCTGGATAGCCTGAATTGCTCTACAGAGGACTACATGCCGGCCCTCAAGACTTGAAGGACTGCCAGTGTCTCACAACTGTCTCACCGAAGTGAGTTGCACTGAGCCATTTGTACTGCTTTATAATTTACTTAACTGTTTGTTTCTTAGGTTATATATCTATCTATTTGTATAAATATATATTAACTTATTAGCATTCTGGTTTTGTTTCTCTAGAGAACCCTGTCTAACACACACATATTTATACTTATTTATTAAATACTTTTATTGGGGGCTCTTATATCTCATCACAATTCATGCATTCACCCAGTGTGTCAAGCACATTTGCTCATATGCTGTCATCATCATTTTCAAAGAATTCTCTTCCCACTTGAGGGCCTGATATCAGCTCCCAATTTCTTCTACCTCTCTCCTCTGCCTGCCCTCCCTCACAAACCTTTGATAAGGATTATTATTTTCATATCTTACATCATCCTCCGTTGCCCATCACCCATGGATGAACTTTTCCATTGTTCATCCCCCTGAGGGGGGCTTCTAGGTTTATCCTTGTGATCAATTCCCTCTTTCTCCCCCCACCCTCCCCTAATCCTCCTGGTATCTCTACTCTCCTTGTTGGCCCTGGGGGTTTTATCTCTCCTGGGTTTCCTGTGTTGCTGGCTCTTATCTGTAGCAGTGTGCATGTTCGGGTCTAATCCAATTTGTAAAGTAGAAATGAGGTCCTGATAATGGGGGGAAGGAAGCACCACAGAACTAGAGTGAAGTTGTGTGTTTCATTGGTGCTATGCTGCACCCTGGCTGGCTCATTTCCTCCCTGTGACCCCTCTGTAAGGGGGTGTCCAATTGTCTACAGACATTGGCATTGGGTCTCCACTCCATGTCCTCCCCCTCCCCCCATTCACCTTGGGTATGGTTTTGTTCTGGGTCTTAGATGCTTGGTACCTGATCCCATCAACACTTCACGATCACACAAGTTGGTGTGTTTATTCAATGTGGGCTTGATTGCTTCTCAGCTAAAATGACCGCTTGTTTATCTTCAAGCCTTTAAGGCCTCAGATGCTGTATCTTTCGATAGCTGGGCACCATCAGCTTTCTTTACCACATTTACTTATGTACTCACTTTGCCTTCAGCAATCATGTCGGGAAGCTGAGCATCACAGACTGCTGGATTATTAGAACAAAGTGTTATTGTGTTGGTTGAGGGATTACTTGAGTCGAGGCTCAATGTCCAATTGCAACCTTAATTCTTAACATATACATATGAGTGCATAGTTCTATTCTCCTCTTGTTTTATATATATATATATACTTACATATGTACATGCCTGTATTTAAGCCTCTAATAAATGTCCTTTGCCTCCTGGTTCTTTCCTCTATTTCCTTTTACTTTCCTTCATGTTTGGCCTTCATTCAGGTTTAGTAATTCCTCGCTGCTACATTGCCCTTGATTAAGCCCCACTAGGCAGCCTATGCCCTTCTCTCCATTGATTTTAGTTCACTTGTTGTTCCCTTGTCCTTGGGTTGGTTTCCCTTCCCACCTTCCTTTCTCCCACCTCCCCTTCTCTCATATCCCCCAGGAACCACTGGTCCCATTCTTTTCATCTCTGAATTATTTATCCCACCTATTTTATCTAGATAGAAATGCAGATACCTTAATGAGTGCAAAACCCCAGCAAAACCAAATAAAACAACAAAGGAAGTCAAGATCAACATACAATAGCAACAAAACAACAGCAACAACAAAACAACAAAAAGAAAGCCACTGACAAAAGTGGAAAGGCCTATAAATAGTTCAAGGTCTGTTTGCTGGCCTTTACGAGTGTTTTCCAGTCGAGTCTGATGGGGTACCACACTCTGTCTCCAAAGTCTATTTTTGGTATTCTCCGGGGATTTTGTTACTTTGCTTCCCTTGCTGCTCTGTTGCATGTCCTTAGTGTTTCGCTCCAGCGTGATGGGGTCAGATTGTGCATAATTCCCGCACTGTGTCTCCAGTATTATCCCCAACAGCACTATGGTCTGGTGAGGGATGCCGTATCTCCTGGTGGGGCTGGCCCTATGGTCCTCTCTGCATTGTCTGCTCTGAGCAGGAATATCCTCCTCCTCTGGGCTTGGTGGGCCAGAATGTCCTACTCTTTTTGTTTCCCTCTCCATCCCTTTTTGTTTCTCCTGTGCTCTACTCAGACATGCCCCTCTCCCCAGGCTGACATCTCTGTGCTGTCCTCTGAAGTGCATTCTTCCGAGGGGGTACAGGTATATATTTAACCTCTTACTTCCCCTTGTGCAGCTTCCTACATTAATTGCTCTATCTGCATTTGTTGATATAAGCTGCGCTTTCTTTCTCTAATATTTTTTAATAACAGCTGAAACTGCATATGAATTAATAACAACAATATTTATGTAGGAAGAGTGTAGGTCTCTATGAGTCCATGTTTGTGCATACTTGGGCATGGCGTCCTCCCACTCCTGCGATGGTGTGTGTTGAAATAAGGCAGATATAAATGCTAGGCTTAGGAAATCTGATGGTGTAGTGGCTTATATATCAGGATGGTAACCATAAGGTCAGTGGTTCAAGCCCACCAGATACTTCCTGGGAGAAAGACGAAGCCTTTTGCTCCTCCTAAGATGCACAGCCATGGAAACCCACTGGGGCAGATACATGATGGCCTATACATCGCTATGCATCATCATAGACTTAATGGCCATGGATTGGGTTTGTTTTTGGAGAAGACTCAATAGGCAAAACTGACAGAGAACAAGACAGAATGACCCCACACACAAGGAGTTGCTATGCGCGTGTGCGCGAAACTTCTATGTAAAAACACCTGCACTTTTTAATCTAAAACTCTTCTCAGAGACAGGGAAGTGTCCGCTCTGTTCCCCCAGAAGGAAACTAGCTTGATCCAATAGGTAGGAATGCAAATCAAATGGCTTTTGCTATTTACTGCACGAAACTTTGAGTGCCTCGTATGGGCTGGGGAGAAAGAGGAAGCTTTGTGTCCCCAGAAAGAGCTAAAGCCTTGGAACCCCACAGGGACAGTTCTTCTCTGGCCTTACAGGGTTGCTGTGGGTTGGAATCCACTCTATGGTGGTGATTTGGTTTCTGAGTGTGGACCAGGATTATATCTAGGTGCCGAGATACAACAAGAAAATAAATTGAGTAAACACAAACAAGCATGCAAACTACAAATGAAGCTTTGATTATAGTAGAGGAAGACAGACAATGACCAAGATAAATTACAAAATACATAGTTTGTTAAAAGCAAACCCGAGAGGTCGATTCTGACTCATAGCGACTCTCTATCAGGTTTCTGAGGTTGCAGATATTCACAGGAGCAGATAGCTCCCTTTTTGTCCTCCAAGTGGCTGGTGGGTTTGACCGGAGAATTTGTGGCTCGTCATCCAATCCTTACCTGACAGTGTCACGAGAGCTCGGTAAAAATGTTAGATAATGGAAAAATATAAAACAGGAAGATGACATAGGAAGCCTTAAGGCAATCAGGAAAATCCTCACTCAATCCGGGTGACATTTGAGCAAAACTCTAAAGGAAATTAGAAAAAAAGCACGAGCTATTCTGGGGCCAGAATACCCTTGGCAGAGGACACAGAGCAGAAGTCCTGAGACAGGAGGGTGCGTGGAATGTTTAGCGAATAGCAAAGTGGCCAGTGTGACTGGAGCTGGACATGAACTTGGACTTGGAGAGATGACTAGAGGCTACCAAGGCCTTGAGGGGCACAGCAAACCCTTTGGGTTTCATTCTGAATGACATGAAAAGCCATTAGAATTGTCTGCGCTGAGGAGTGCCAGTTTTAATTTTTTACCCTTTTTAGCACAAGCAATGTGAGAAATAGAATTTATAAGCAGTAGGATGGAAACAGGATAAACAGTCAACCTTTGGGGATCAGGTATGATGTGAATGACGGTGAAGTTTAGGGAAGGTGAGACCAGGAGATGTAATGAGACTTGGTTGATTCTTCCTGTGTTGTGAGGAGGATCTGACAGCACCTGCTAACGGACTGGATGATTCCGTGAGTTATTTGAAGTCTTTTCCTTTCCCTACACAAAAGGGATTTTCGTCATCGTGAGGACTAGGGAGCCAGGTTGATTTTATCCCTGACTAAATAGTGCTCATATTAAAAAAACAGAATAATAGTTTTTCCAAATTATACAAGCACTAAAAGTTAAGTATCATTGTATTCTTCTTATAAAAAAAATGGTATAGCACAGAATGAAAACCCCTATTTTCTCTCCCACCATTCCTTACCTCCAAGAGAGAGGTTATCCCCCTCTTCTGTTTAAGTTTTTGTATACATTTTCAAAGATGAAAATTCATAATGTGAAGCTTTTATGAAAATAAGATTGTATGATTCCCATAGATTTTTGTGTGATAGGCCTTATAACTCTTTCCACTTTCCTATATGGAGATCTACTTCATTTTAAAAAGTGTTCTCAGTTTTGTAAACAATAAGAGAAGCACTCTAGAAAGGCATCTGACTCAGCTCACGCCTCTATCCCATCACTGTCTGAAACAGGGAATCAGAGACAGGTACCCACGCACATGCCCCTAGGCAGTCTCTCCTTCCAGAAAACATCCAACCAATGACATTGTCAGTTTGAGAGAATCAGCCCAGCTTGGCCAGCCAAATGGTCTTTCCTGCTCTTTGGGGAGGTAGTGGGGGGAGTGTCACAATTGCCTTGAGTCACTGTGGTTCGGCAGGACCTTGTCTGTGGAAAACTCTTTTGAGCGTGTTGTGTCACTGGTTCCCTTGGACGGGACGTGCAAGAGAAAGAGGGTGACAGCTGCGAAGTGACAGGTGGATCAGGCCTGAAGTGGGGAGCAGATTTCCTCAACCCTCACTGGAGGAGCAGCCCCAGGAAGGGTGAATTGAAGTTAATTAATGGGGGAAATGAGCCTTCCATCGCTCTATGAACGTTGATAAGTTTGGCAACTGTGCTAGTCTGGGTACATTAGAGAAACAAATCCACAGAAACTCATGTATAAGAGAGAGTTTTATATAAAGGTTTTGTGAGCATCAAGAAAACATCCCAACCCAGTGCTGCCCAAGCCCACAAGTCCAACATTAACCCATTAACCCATATATCCAACATCAATCCACAAAGTCCTCCTCCACCTCACAAAGCACATGCAACGATGCTGACTGCAGGAGGAAAGCCGGGTCAGTGAATGTGTAAACATTTCAGCACTGGCAGGGGTCTCCACATTGGTGCTCTAGCACCCGGGGCTGCATCGGGGTAGGTCCATGAGGCTTCTCCTTGGGGACGTCTTGGTGGAAGTGAGCCTTGCCAGCTGAAGCAGGGAACTGGCTAAGGCAGCTGTACCCTGGTCTGACCATCAAAGAGCAAGAGACTCAAGGACTAGAAAGGCGATGTTCACCCAGCCATTTATCCCTCTGCTCTTCAATTAACCTCACATGTGTTTATCAGCCAGGTTGGTGTAATAAACTAACTACCTCAGCAACACTTCATTTTATTATCATTTTATTGCCATCATATAAGCAATAATTATTGTAGGAAAATTAGAACATTCAGAGAAAGTGAAAATGAAGATCATCAGGAAGTTCATTTCCAAGAGTACTGGGATTGGCATTGTCTGTGGAAGAGTGGAGTTCCACAGTGACACCAGGGATTTGAACTAATGCTTCCTAATTCAAAAGTTGCCATTGAAGTGAAATATGGATGAACTAGAATAACTGGAACTGGAAAAAATTTTGATTGACATCCTGCAAGAAACTTTCTCTCTCAGGAACAAGGGCACCCATGTGTGTTGCTTAGCAACTGAAGCTCTTTACTAGTAGAGTCTGAAAGCCTGTGGTCCCAGTCAAAGATCACTTTGAATGTGGTGGCTCTCAAGACGTCTGCAAGGATCCAGTCTTCTGCATCAGGCTCCTCAACGGGCTAACAATGTCTTTTCCCCATCTCTCATTCCAAGAGTTCCACCCACCATTTTCCCTTTTGGCTAGTGTTCTTTCCTGTTGTTCCAATTGTGCTGTGTCGGCCATGACGGAACATGCTTGCAGCTCTGGTCCATACTGTCTGTCTCTGCTACTCACTTTGCCTGATTCCATCGTATCTAACATCCAGGTCATTGGGCAGACAGGAGGGAGCACAAGTATATTCTTTTAGGGAACCAACTCAGGAGTGTCTTTCCAATTCTGTAGCATCCTCATGGAGGAAGCAAGGTTACAACCCAGGAGGTAGTGGACTTCAGCTTCCAGCATTGGACAGTGGTCTAAAGTCTCAGCTGCCTTCACCATTTTCCTCAGATCCCTGGTGGAGGCAAGCAGAACATGTAGCATTAAAAAAAAAAAACCCAACATTTTATTGGGAGCTTTTACAGAAATTGTAACACTTTGTCATTCAATTAGATCAAGCATATTGTGCAATTACTGCCACCATCATTTTCAAAACATTTCCTTTTATCTTGAACTCTTTGATATCAGCTCCCCTTTAATCCCTTTCCTCTCCTCCTACCCCCCCCCCCGGGGACCCTTATTCTTATATTATAAATAATAATAATAGTAGTATTAATATTTTTGCCATATCTTACACCATCCATTGTATCTGTTCACCTGCAGTTCTGTTATTCGTTCCCCTTGAGTGGGATTATACAGTTATCTTTGCTATCGGTTCCCCTTTCCCCCCCTTCCCTCCCCTCTTCCCATATTCCCAGGGGATTTCTGACGAGTTTATCTATCTTGGATTTCCTGCATTGGACGATCTTCATTTTATCAATGAATATATGCAGGTCTAACAAGATTGATGAGGTAAAGCTGGGACCATAATAGTAAGGGGAGGAAATATTAAATAGCTCGAGGATAGTCATGGAACACATAACACTTTTCTGGTTACATATTTCTGGTGTTTTCTTGCTTGTTTTAGATCAAGGGCCGGGACTTTTTTTTTTTTAACCTCAATTCACAAATCCCTGACGAGTGGAGCGCAAGGGGAGCAGAGAATGGAAATGGAAGGGAAGGTAACCCCGCTGGGTTTGGGTTGAGATTCCAAAGGCATGGAGACAGAACCAGGCCAGTGGGGGAGCTGGCCACAGGTGACCATGGAACTCTGTTCTTTCAACAGCTGGCCCCACTCTACTGGGCTCTTCAAGGATGGTTGGACACACTAACCTGGAGTAAAGTGTGAAGCAGTCATGCATGTTGGGTGATGGTACATGAGTCACTCTAAAACTGCTGAATGAAACTCTGTCCTTTAGCTTTTGACCTTTCATGCTAATAATTAGGCTAACGATTGAGATGGGAAAACCTTATTATTTTGTCTCTATGATTATTAAAATGTATTAACCATTTAAATTGTGCTTCAAATGGGCTTTTAATGAGTCCTTGTGTTTAAGCAACAACAAAAATAACCCCAGCTCCCCTTACAATCAAGCAGTCAAGGCCGAATGGCAGAGAGGAATAGCATTAACCGGACAGCAAATCGTTAGTGCTCAGTGGGCAGAACAGACGATTCTTAGAGGAAGAAGGCGTTGCCACGTGCGAGAGAGGATTTGAGAGAAAAGTGTCATAAAAGCAGTAGAGCTTCGTTTGGCCAGTAAAAGAAGCACAGGGATTCAAGGAAGGGAGCTGAGAGTCAGGGAGGGAATGGCAGGCAGAGAGGAGCTGGTTACGGCAATGAGTGAGTGTGTGTGTGCTCACGTTGGCACACAGTTGGTGTGCACTCAAGAAATAACACTGGTAAAGATTGCCAAGGAAGAATCAAAAAGTGTGACCATGGGACATGGGGAGGGGAGGAAAGGCAAGTTGAGAGGCTAGTGACCAAGAGAAATGGTGCCATTGAACAAAGTAGGGATTTCTGGAAGGAGGATTAGTTTGGAAGGACATGCTGACTTGGGGACTTGCCAGATAGAAGGATGAGAATACATACAAATGGGATTAGCTAGTTCAAGAGGGTGGTTTGAACTAGAGAGACATATTTGGAAGTCTCTTTTAAGGCTCCTTTAAACACTATGACTGGATGAGATCTACAAAGAAGAAGCAGCAAAGATCTACAAAGCTCTCACTAGGAGATCTCCACAGAGAGCAGCAGAACAGCCCCATCGAGTCTTGCCGAGGTCCGTGTGTTCCAGCATGGAGGAAGGAAGCTGAAACAGCCAAAGGACCGGAGTACTGGTCAGTGTGGTGATCGCAGAGGGCTGGCAGCAGTCACAGGAGAAGAGAATGCAAGAACGCGGGCTCTGTCTCCCTTTTGAATGCCACGGAGAGGTCAAGGGGGTGCCTGGGAACAGTGCACTGGAGGGGCAGTTAGAAGTCACTGCTGGCTCCTGAGAAAGCCATCAGTTGAGCGGGTGCTTGGAGTAGGTGGTGAGGACACAAACGTAGGGACTGTCGACCAGTGGGTTTTAAACTGGGCTGAACATTCTAATCACCTGGAAGGATTCTTGAAAATACAAATTCTTTCCCGCCCCCCCCCCCCCGGTCATATGTTTGAAATGAAGTTATTTGTCACTAAAGACTCCAAGCCCATGGTAGTCTTACTTTTCCTCTTTTTTTTTTGTCACTTAGACCAAGATTTAGGTCTGAAGGACAAGGAATCTGGAAGGATTTTAAAGCTGTGGGCTTTCACCTTCTCAAAAAAATTAGTTTTTTTTTAAAAAGAAGCATGCACTATATATTTCCACAGCCCAACTCAGCAAATGAAATCAATAACATTCCATGAAATCACCCATAAATGTGGTTCTCTTTCTTTCCCCCCTCCTACCTACTCTCCCTCCCTCTATAGCTTCCTCTCCCTCCTCTTTCTGTTCCAGACTCCAACTGTGGCCTCCGTGTCAGAGTCTTCAAAGTCTTACCTTTTGGTGTAGAAAACACTTTGTTTTTATAGCAATGATGCCATTAAACACTTATCTGTACAAGGCTGACTAACTTTGCTAGCATAGTGTTCTCTCATTCTGTCCAGGCCGTGTGATATTTAAGAGAGCTGTCATTGTCTTTATTTTTACATAATATTCCATAGTATACATGTACCAGTTTGTTTTTATCCATTTCACTATCATCGGAGTTTTGGGTTGTTTCCATGTTTTTGCTTTTATAGAAATTGCTTCAACAAGCATAGATGTGCATTTGTCTGTTCTTTATTTCCGTCGGGTGTATGCCTAGTAGAGCACTAGCTGGATTATAAGGTAATTGTATTTGCATTTGTTTAAGGCAGTTTCTTGCTGATTTCCATAGCGGTTATCCAATTCTATAGTTCCATCAGCAGTGGAAGAACGTTCCAGTCTCCACATGCACTTCAGCATTTATTTTCGGTTTTCCTTGAATTTTGCTAAAAATGCCACTGTGAGGTGGCATCCCTTTCTTGCTTTAATTTGTCTTGCTCTGTGGCTGATGAACATTTGGTTGCTGCCTACCTGGATGCTGTCTTTGGTAAATTGTCTATTCGTGGCCATTTAAAAATTTTTTAATCGTTTTATTAGGGGCTCTTCCAACTCTTATAACAATCCATCCATACATTAATTGTGTAAAGCACATTTGTACATTCATTGCCCTCATCATTCTCAAAACAGTTGCTCTCCACTTCAGCCCCTGGCATCAGCTCCTCATTTTCCCCCTTTCTGACAAGTATTTTTTTTAAACACTTTTATCAGGGGACTCTTACAACTCTTTTCACAATCCATAAATTCATCCATTGTGTCAAGCACATTTGTACATATGCTGCCATCATTTTCAAAACATTTTCTTCCTACTTGAGCCCTTGATATCGGTTCCTCATTTTCCCCCTCTCTCCCCAACCCACCCTCGCCCATAAAGTTATAGATTATTCAGTTATAGATTATTATTTTCATATCTTACATTGCCTTCTGTTGCCCTTCACCTACTTTTCTGTTGTTCATCCCTTTGGGAGGGGGTTATAGGTTGATCCTTTTATTGACTCTCCCTTTCTCCCCCCATCTTCCCCTTATCCTCCTGGTATCTCTATTCTTTTTTTAAAAAACATTTTATTAGGGGCTCATACAACTCTTATCACATCCATACATATACATACATCAATTGTATAAAGCACATCCATACATTCTTTGCCTTAATCATTTTCAAAGCATTTGCTCTCCACTTTCGTGGCCATTTTTGATTGAGTTATTTGTATTTTCCTTGTTAAAATCTTATAGTCATCTATAGATTTTGGAGATTAACCTTTTATCTGATGTATCATTTCTAAATGTTTTCCCCAGTCTGTGGGTTCTCTTTTAATTTTTTGGGTGAAGTCTTTTGATGTGAACAAATGTCATTTTTAAAGGCCCTGGTCCTTTATTTTGTCTTTTATAGAGTGCATATGTTTCATTATGTTTGGTTGTGTGTTTATGCTAAAATCTAAATTCTTAGATCCCACATCTGACCTCTTTTAGTTTTATCAGAATTATCAAAATCTGATTTATCAAAATCTTTCATGATTGGACCAAGGAAATTGGGCTTCCATGGCTGGGTCAGATCAGAATTTGTAGATGATACCAGTCCTAGTTGCCGTTGCGTTGATTCCGACTAGTGTCGCCCTCACGGAGTGTCAAAGGAGAACTGCACTCTGTTGGGTTCTCAGGTCTCTGTGACCTTGTGGAACGAGATCTCCGGGCCTGTCTTTCAAGGCAGCTCTGGGTGGGTTTGAATCTGAAGCTTTCTGCTTAGTTAGTCAAGTGTTTACCTGTTTGCTGCCCCTGGGAGAAAACCAGGAGAAATAAAATATATTTGAGGAGACAGTAGGGTTGAGAAAATTTTCTTGATGGTTTCAATTTTCCAATTTTAATTTTTTGAAGAGAAGAGACTTGCTCTCTTTCCCCCAGCCATCGGGAAAGACTGACTGAAGGTGTGTTAGACAGGGTTCTCTAGAGAAACAAAACCAGAATGCTAATAGTTATATGTATATATATATATATGCAGATAAATAACATAAGAAATAAACAGGTAATTAAATTATAAAGCAGTACAAATGGTTCAGTGAAACTCATTCTTCTCTTGCTTTTTGATCATCGGACCAGTGTGTGGCTGCCTTGTTTGTTCTTTGCCTCAATTTGCAAGCTACACTACCTGTGGGACACCTAACCCGTGGTCTATATCACCATAATTTGAGGTTCCTTCAAGACCTGCTTCACCACACCATTGGAATTTACATCTCTTGAGCTGGGAACTATTGGACCCTATCATCTGGCTGACTGTTGGTGACCTGCCTTGCTGTTGTTGCCGGTGCCTGGATAGCCTGAATTGCTCTACAGAGGACTACCTGGTGGCCCTCAAGACTTGAAGGACTGCCAGTGTCTCACAGCTATCTCACAAGAGTGAGTTGCACTGAGTCATTTGTACTGCTTTATAATTTAATTAATTGTTTATTTCTTATGTTATCTATCTATCTATCTATCTATCTATCTATCTATCTATCTATCTATCTATCTATCTATCATCTATAAACTTATTAGCATTCTGGTTTTGTTTCTCTAGAGAACCCTGCCTAACACAGAAGGTTTGTGAGAGAGCAGAAAGAGAAGGTGGCCCAGTGTTTACAAGGAGGCCTGAGCTGCAGAGAACAGAGAAGGACTCCCGAGCCAGGTGAGTGAAGGAGCGATGGGAGGAGGTGGCAAAGTGGTAGGCGGCCAGAGACGGAGTGGAGATCTGCCACAGAACCTGGGCACGATTTGAAGGGGGTGGAGGGAGCCACAGAGCACGTTCTGCTAACCGTCATGTTTCCACAGTCAGCTGTGAGAGGTCATTCTGTAAGCTAGAACTTGCCTTGTCTTTCGGAGTTGATATTATCATAAAGTCATTTTAAAGGTGAGGTCAGATATGTGTGCAGGGGCATACTTTCAGCATTCGCTGTGGGGGCTCTTCTCTGCAGACACTGCCTCTGTAGGAGGTGCAGAGGAAGAGAATGCATGGAAGGCAACCCTTGTCTTCTTCACCTGCCTCCACGTTCAGCTTTGTATCTTCTCAGAGATGCATTCAATCACCCAATAGCCTTGCGCATGTCTCCTGAGGCCTTGGTTGAGCAAATTTCATCATGCCGCTACACCCAGGAAATGCAGGTTATGAAAGCTCAGAATTATGAAAGGACACAAGGTGTGTGGTTGAACATGAACTTATCTTTCGAAAGTTTCTATTTCACAGCTTCCGAGAGGATGCACTCAGTATGACATGTAATACCTGCGTTTTCAGGAGACCGGTGCTAAGGGGGCAGATTCATCTTGTATCTGGTTCAGCCCCAGGCAGCATCCTTCAGTAGGGCACGCCCGGGCTGATGTGTGCTCTCGGCGCGTGTTGAAAATGGGTTCTCAGCACTGTGGCAGGAAGTGTTGGGTTGGGACGCCCATTGTTCTGCTTACTTGCTGAGCTGTGGGTACACTCTGGCACTGCAGTACCCTCCCTTTACAGTCTTTCAATCCGGCGTCTGTGCAGTCCACCTGCTATTTGCTGGTTTTGCTTGCATTTTATGAAGCATCGTCTAGCGTGTTTGTTCTGAGAGGGATGGACTGGTGGTTGAGGTCGTGAATGCTGACTTTAGGAACACAGGTGCTATTATTAGGTACAGTTTATCTAGCCCTTTCCTTGGGAGTATGCCTTGACCAAACTTCTGTTTTAGTATTCTGTTTAAATAAAAAGACTTTTTTTCTTATCAAACAAACAAACAACAAATCATACAAACCCTCCTCCTCCTGATGCTCACTGTCTGCCGGACACGGTTCTAAGTGCTTCATCTCTTAGCTCTCTTTCTTAAACCTCAGGGTGACCCTGTCATGTAGTTCTTTTGATCCATCTTTTACAGATGAGGGAATCGGGGCTCAGAGAAGTAAACTCTGTAGCTCCCAAATCACGTAACTAGTGAAGAGTGGATAAGGGATTGGAACCCCTGTTGCCCTGGTACCAAAGTCAGTGCTCTTAATCCTTAACCCATAAATGATGACATCGTTTGGAATATAGTTGACTGGAAAAGGGAGCCTGTAGGAGTTAAAACAACTCATTCTGGCTGCTCCTAGTTTGTTTAGCACAGAGGAATTTCTTAACCAATCTTAGCTGAAAAGCTGGATTGGAAGAGCCAAGTGGTCCTCGTCCAGGTGTAGAAAGTCATCGGACTCACCCCTGAAGGTCCGCAGTGTCCTCCATGATCTCAGAGAACACCAGCTCGAGGCTGGGCCTGGGAAGCACTGTATACACCTGTCTCAGAGAGTCTGATGGCAGCAAAGTCATTCATTCAGCAGTTCACCCATGGGCCATCTCTGCGTACCCTGCACTGTGCTGGTGTGGAAAGAGGTGTAGGAGGACACCATGTACGCGTGGACACCGACAGGAGACAAAGAGGACGGGTTGATGTGACCGGGCCCTGGCAGATGCACACGCAGTAAAGGGCCCTCACACAGACAGCAGAAGAGAATGCACTCATCAAGTGCCATCGAGTCAGTTCTGACCCCCAGTGACCCGATGCACAGCCGAAGGAAACACCATCCTCACAATTGTTTCTACTCTTGAGCCCATTGTTGTAGCCCTGGCGTCAATCCCTCTCCTTGGGGGCCTTCCCCTGCTCTGCTGTCCCTCTGCTTTACCAAGCATGGCATCTGGTGAACTGATATTTACCCCAGGAGCGATATAGGGTGAAACCCACAAATGGCAGATTTTCAAGGTTCTGGGTAGGAAGATGGCCCAACCTCTTCCCTCAGAAGTACCTCAGAAGGGCTGCTGACTAGGATCCCTTTCTTGGGCCTTGGGGAAAATGGTGATGAGGGCAGTTTCCCCAACAGTCAACCAGTGGGAGTGTTGTGACCTGACCTAGATTGGAATGTTCCCCACAGTGTATTTGATGCCTAATGGGTTGTAGGTGCATTATTTACTACTCAGAATGCCTATTTCCTTATTGATGAAGATGGCGATAAAATGCCCACCTCATTCCGTTGTGAGGACAATTAAGAAGGCTGCCGAAGCAATGTGAAGTGTTCACTGTTATGCTTAGCAAATGCTCAGCAGATGGTGCCAGCTGACCCTCCACTGGGGATCCCCAAGGGTCAGGCACTATTCTCAATAGAGGATGATTGGCCCCCCTCCTTGGAGGGCATCTGGCACTACATGGTGACACTTCCACTGTTATCCTATGAGGCGGTGGCATTCCTGGCATGTAGGAGCCAGAGGCCAGAGGTGCTTCTAAATGCCCACAGTGGTATGGGCAGCAGTCCCCATGGACGCTCCCTACCTCATCTGGCCCCGATGTCCACAGCACTGTGTTTTGCACATTCTATGTAAGGTAATCCTTTGTCTGCTATGAACTACCTATCTTACTCTCATTCATCCTCCAAAACAGATCCAGTCTCGTTTCCTCGGCTTTCCTGAGCGCCCTAGTCCAGGACAGTTTCGGACATCATCTAATGTCACTGTCACATTTGTAGTGCTTGCTTTACATACACCTATCGATACAGTTTTATGGCAAGTCTGGGAGGGGGAACAGGTTTTAATCTAGAGCAGTCTATTCTGAAAGACGTGGTAGACATCAAACGTGTATCCGATTGCCCATCTGTTTTTAAAATTCCTGTGGATGAATCTCAGAGTCCAGATCTGCAGGCTGTGTGCCTGGCTTACCCACTTGGATCCAATGGTGCTCCTCAGAACCGCCCAAACCCACAGTCACATTAGTTAGCTTCTGTGACTGGCAATAATTCCAAGAATTTCTGCATTTGTCCTGTAGCAATTTTCCCCGGAGTTCTGTCTGTTAAGGAGAAAGAGGAGAGCTTTAGCAATAGCTAAGGTTGATTGGGAGCTTGCTATGTGCTGGCCACTGGGTTAAGTATCATGTAGATCAGTGGGTTTGTCCTTCACAGAGACCACGTGAAGTAAAACTCCGTTTCACATGTGAAGAAACAGAGTACGGGAGGAGGCAAAGTGGCTTGCCCACGTTCACACAGTTGGTAGTGGCTGTAGGCAGGGAGACTCGGGTGCTTAAAGGTTGGGTATAAAAATATCAAAGACACTCAGGACTTTCCAATGTAAATTTTAAAAAATAAATCATTTCATTGGGGTTCTTACAGCTCTTATCACAATCCATCCATCCATCCATTATGTTAAGCACATTTGTACATATATTGCCACGATCATTTTCAAAACAGTTTCTTTCTACTTGAGCCCTTGGTATCAGCTCATTTCTTTCCCCCCCTCTGTCCCCCTCCCTTCCTCCCAAACTCTCGATGAATTATATTTTTCATGTCTTACACCGACTGTTGTCTCCCTTCACTCACTTTTCTGTCTGTCCCACTGGAAGGAGGTTATATGTTGATCATTGTGATCAGTTTCTCAGATTTTTAAATAGACCCTAGAACCTATAAGGGTCCCTGATAGTGCTATGGGTTAGGCATTGGGCTGCTAACTGCAAGACTGGTGGTTCTATCCCACCAGAAAGATGAGACTATCTGTTCCTGTAATAATTCACAGCCTCGGAAACTCTACCTGGAGGGTCACCATGAGTTGGAGGTGACTCGTGGACAGTGTGTTTGGTGGGAGATGGATCTGAGAACCTCCGTCATCTGAAACATTATGTATGGAGATGAGATTTTAGAAAAGACACAGGTCCAGTGGGACAGATGTGTCGTCACCTTCCAGAGAAGAAGATCAAAAATAACTGTTTCTTGGTTATCCTGACAGGCCAGCTCTAGCCAGCTGATAAGGTAGTGTGTGAAAGGGCACCTGTGTTACAATGTTTTCTAGGAAAGCTGGTGGGTGAAAGGCTTCCTGGGGCAGATCACACTGGAAATGCCATTTATAGTGCACATCCAATAATGAAATCTTTTCCTCTGGGGACGCGCTCTTGGCCCTGACTATAATTTTCACCAGTGCAGGTGGCCTGAAATGCCTGCTGTGAAGTATTTGCCCTTTCAGACTTCCCATTGGTCAGGCAGGGTGAGGCATGTCTGCTAGTCTTATAAAGAACAGCGTCACACATCTCCAGAAGATGGATTTGCGTCCATTTACCTACCGGGTCTACTTTCCATGGTGTGTGTGTGTGTGTGTGTGTGTGTGTGTTTAATGCTTCTCTTTGATGAGGCAAAGATGATGAAATAGGGGCTACTGAATTTTTAAAATTTGCTTTTGTTTTCTTTTATAAGGAAAAAGAACTTTTTTAATGTGTAAATATTTCTCAATTGTTCCAAGCAAAAATCAAAGAAAAAGTGCAGCAACTGGGTTTTGAGAGGCATGTAGATGAGATGAAGCAAGCCCACGTTTTGGTCCAGAAGAACATGCAGAAAGGAAGGCAGTAATGGGAGAATCTGAATAGTGCGTCTTTTCTTTGGAGTCAGTTATAATTTTGGTGTCAGCTTTTATTAAAATAATAGCAGACACATGCATAAGGGAACATTATTAAAGGTGGATGAGTTTCTGAGAGAACCACGAGCAGCAAGAAGAATTAAAAAATGCCTCACTGAACATGCTTCTAAAACCTCCAATGTTTAACCAGGCTCTTGAAGTGCAGCTTCTCCCGGAAGATTGTCTGATGTGTTCAATTTTTCTTAATCATCTGAAATAGCCTTACCTGGCCACATTCACGCTCTCTAATTTTCCCCCTTGATAACATTGGATAATTGTACCTTGCTATGTTTTCACAGTTAAGACACTTAGGGCTATGTTGGGATAATGTCATCGTGGCTAAATTTCTTTCAAAATTAGCTGCTGTGGATAAAAACAAACAATATTTGATTTAGCGAGCAGTCAGTTCTTTGTTCAGAATCTCAGAAGGTCAAAGTTATGGAGTAGAGTACTATCTTCCCCCCCAACCTCAAGGAGGTTTTATATTGTGCCCCTTTGCTGTTTCATTGTCCATTGCTCAAATAAGCAGACTCTTTTGGAGTGTGGAGCGTAAGGCCTGCCCCAGCTGGGAGTCACATCGGCTTGCTAGTAACGGAGATTGGACTAAGTGCTTAATCACATGAAGGGCTTGGTTTGTTCAACTCAAAGCACAAAGGTGGAATACTCTAGACTTGGTGTGACAGTGCCTTCAGGCTTGCTCTGCTCTATCTGTTCCACAACCCTTTGGGACTTTCATTGTCAAGGATTGGAGCGTGGGTAACACTGTAGGGTAACTACTGAGTCACTAACCACAAGGTCAGCGGTTCAAATCCATCAGGCACTCTGTGCAAGAAACATAAGGCTCTCCGCGTCTGTAAACATGTACAGCTTCAGAAACCTTGTGTGGGGTCACTGTGAGTAGGAACTGCCGCAATGGCAGTGGGTGAGTTTGTTTGCTCTTTTATCGTTCAGACTATTTCATGGTCTGAGATGGCTACAGAAGCTCCTGTCATTGCAGATGAATTCCCATCAGGAAACAGAGGAAGTTCCTGAAAAACCCATGAATGATATTTGTTTATGCCCTATTGATCATCACTAGCTGCCTAATACAATGTAATATAATATGATGTACTTTTTTAGATGAGCACATTACCCCAACTTTTGTTAGCAAGGAACCAAGGAAGAATGATTCCCATCAACATTCTCTGTCAGATTCTGTGTATTGGTCTAGCGAGGCTAGATTTGACTGCAGTAACCAATTAACTCCCAAATCCCAGGGGCAGACGAAACGGAAGTGTCTGTCTTGCTCACACAAAGCCCAGTGATAAGAGACCTACGACTGCTCACTGTAGTCCCCCTTCTTGAGATGACTTCTTCCTTTTATGGTGCTTTTCTCTCAGCATGGGGCTTCTGGGATGCTGAGGTCAGAGGACATGAGATCTCATACCCAGAGATCTCACAAGGGTGTTTTCCTGTCCCTGCATGGAAGTGATATACCACTTCTGCTTACAGCCCTTTGGTCAAAGCTCGTCACAGGGTCTGCTCCCACTATAATGGGACTAGGATGGGTCCTAGGGTGAGTCCGTCTCTACCCATGGAATTGAGTTCTGTTTCTAAACTGAGAGCATTGGATTAAATAGGTCCGGATGCAGTCCAGCTTCAAGTGGTTATGACATCCCAAGGCCTGGGGGCCTTGCAAAGGATACAGACATGAATAAGAGATAAACCTCCTTTCAAGGAATGTACGGTTTCTTAAAGACACGAGCAAGCCCTGCGAATGATCATTCCGACAATGAAAACCCAGTGCCCTGAACTAAGAGTTGGAGGATTTCTTCTAAGGAAAGGTTTTCAGACGAGGTGATATTTAAATGGGTCCTGCAAAGATTGGCAGAATTAACCAAAGTGATGTGGTCTAATCGAAAATGTCTCCGGAAGGACCTTTCTGTAACTACTCAGCATCTTGGGCTATGATTCCAATGCCGTCAATAATCACATGAAGGGTTTGGATCTGGTACAAGTTTCCCCCTTCTGTCAGATGAGAGAGTTGGCTCTCTGGCCTCTTTCCTCTCTAGTAGTCAATGATTCTCCAGTTCTTAAGCCAATATTCTAAAAGTCTGATTTGTGGTTGTGCCATGTATAGATAATAAGACTTTCAAAGCACAAATAAATGCAATCCGCCCGTGCTCACTGAAATGCACTGGGACAATAGAGAAAAGTACAGAGGGGAATCAAAGTATCAGGCTATTTAGCTACCCCCATGCCCTGATTTCATTGCAGTGACTTCCAAGGTTTTTCACACATTGGCTTACAGAGTTTGCTTTGTTTTGCACATAGTTTCCAAAGAGAGCACGGGCAGGCCCTCTAATAGCGCACTGCTAACTGAAAGGTTGGTGCTTCAAACCAAAGCGCTCCATAGCAGAAAGATGTGGCAGTCTGCATCCATAAAGACAACAGCCCTGGGGTATTAGTCTGGGTAGACTAGAGAAGCAAATCCAGAGCGACGCATGTGTGTAGAAGAAAGAGCTTTATATAAAAGAGCAATTGTATATTGAGCAACATCCCAGCCCAGTCCAGATCAAGTCCATGAGTGCAATATTAGCCCATATGTCTGATGCCATCTATAAATTCCGTTTCAGACTCACACAACACATGTAATGACACCAAATGCAGGGCGATTACAGGCCAGCGGGTGGAAAGTCTTGTGGATCCAGAGGCAGTGGGGGCATGTCAGTGCTGACAGGGGTCTCCACGTGGCTCCTCCAGCTCTCGGGCTCTAGTGTCACTCCACGTGTCTTGTCAACAGGAATGTCTCACAGGGATTGAGCGTGTGTGCCCCACCTCCAGTGAGCTATTTATCTCCTTAGTGCCTCCAAATGAGGTCATCAAGCTGCGATCTGATTGACAGGATAAACTCCACCCCTTCACTCTTAATAGTCTCAACTTAACACCAGGTTATGTAACTACCATACTTGGAAAACCTACAAGGCTGAGCTATTCTGCCTTAAAGGTTTGTATGAGTCAGAACTGACTCATCAGAGATGGTTAAAATAATTATACCATAAGTATTTCTTCTATGTTTTTTCATATTCTTTGGAAACATCAGAAATATATTAGATATGATATTGAGGCCCATTCCTGTAGCTCCATTTAATGAGCTAATTAAAGGTCAAGTTTCCCTCATATAAAAGTGAAATGGTAAAATCAAATGGTGTGAGGCATGGCAGCATGTCCTGGATGGATTTTTTTAAACCGTAGTTTGTTCATTAAAACATCCCAGCTCACATTTGTTGGACACTACAGATATGTGCCCAACTAATGAAATTGCCCTAGTTGGGTTATTTGTGTCATGCTGTCAGCAACAAATACTGTTGTCTCATGTTTGGCAGATGAGAAAATGGTGACATGCAGAGTTTATGCCACTTGCCTAAGATCTCACCGCTAGAAGGTTGCTACACCAGGATTCCCACTTAGTTCCTCTGCCTTCAGAGTCTGTGAAAGCACTTCATGGTATTGTTTATCTCATTGCTACGACAGAAACTGAACTCAGGTTGGCTTATGCAAAAAAAGCTGATGTCACTGAAGCCTAGATATATTTCTTGCTTCAGGTTGAGTGGGATCCAGGCTTCCATGTATGGCTCCTGTCTCTTTCTTACCATCTCTTGGCTCCAATGGGCCCTGTGTTGCCTGCATTTGCACTTAGACCCTCTCCCTCTGGCAACCAGCAATTTCAGTGGAAAGGGAATTTTCTTACTCAAATTTCTAGCTAAATCCTGAAATATAGTCTCCTTGGCCCAGACTTGTCACATGGTTTACTAGTTTCCTAGGGCTACTGTAACAAAGCTCCGCCCACTGGGTGGCTCTTAAGGACTGCTATTAACTGTCTCTTGGTTCTGGAAGCGGGTAATCCAAAATCAGGATGCTAGCAGGACCATGCTTTCTCCAAAGGCTCTTGGGGAAACACCCTTTCTGGTCTGTGTCAGCTTCTGGTGGCTCTAGGCTTGTCTTGGCTTGCAGCTGCAGCATAACTCTCTTGTTACATGGCCCCCTACCTTTTGTCTGTCTCTCAATGTCTTTTCTATTTTATAGGACAACACTGAGATTGGATTAAGGGCTCATTCCAGGAGGAGAATTGCTAGGTCACATGGCGACTCTATGTTTTACCTATTGAAGAACCTTCAGATTATTTCCCATCGTGTGTTAAAACAGACATGTTCAGAGATCCCATTTCCAACCAATGTCATGGTCACAGGCACCAGAGGTTAGGATTTTAACATCAATGGTGGGAATGCAATTCATTTCACGAAGCACCACCGGTTTTGAACCAGCATCGAGGAATGGAGTGGTCTCATTTGCTTTCTCGAGCCTCAGTCACATGACCACCCTTTCCATTGGAGGATGACGATGGTGGCAAATGTCAATCTTGCCAACATTTTATGAGCTGAGTAGAGTGACTGTTTTCGGATGGGAAACCAGGGCACTTTTACCCAAAGGAAGACGAAAGGAAACACACAAGCGCCCTCTGCGTTGCCTGTGCAGGTTTCCCTCCTGACATTCCTGTCTCCTCCCTCCAAAAGAGTTGGTATTTTTGCCATGTGGTGTCACCTCTCGAGAATACTCACTTCTGTCTCAGAAAAATAAGTACTCAGCCAGTTTGCTGGTTAGACCTTCTTGAGTTCTGCTGTAAATGATATGACTTGTTTCTGGCAAAGCACAGACATGAAACTGGCTCTCCCTTCTGACTGACTCAGAATGAGTGGTATTCACTGAGGCGGTGGGTCCCAGGACGAATTTCCCCACGTGAAGGGAAGAGCAACATATATGGGAAGAATTGCAACTTCTCCAATTGTTCTGAATACCAATGCCAGGGTGAGGAGCCTCTGGGGAAAGAGGAAACACATTTTTTTCTTTTTTCTTTCTATTGAATCTGGGCCAAAGCGTCACTTATGGTATTTATCAAATTTGTGATCTGGAAGAAACCCATTATGGTCACCTCAGCTGCATTAAAATCCCAAGTTTTTCTCAGTATAGCCTATGTGGACTCTGGACAGTGGGATGTGTCGCCTTCTAACAAGAGTTGATGGAGAGGCAGTGGGAAAATACAAAATGGAAAATGAAGAAGTCTACGTTCCAGGGTCCTCTTAACCAAGGTAGTCTTGGATTAGTCCCTCGTGCCTGGTTCTTGGTCTCTTCCTAGCTTTCTTAAGGATGAGTCATATAGCCGTGTAGGAGTTACTAAGAACTGAGATGCCACGTCCCAGCTTGTATATCCATTAAAAAATACCAGCAACTGAGTGTAAAATGACTTGAGGTGCATCTGATCTCCTCTGAATTCATGAGGGGGTGGAATCTCCACCAGCAACAACAACTGTAGGCTAATGCCAGACATCCTTCCTCGAACCCATTCTTTTTAAAAATTTTTTATACCAGTTCTGATACCAGCCATCCTCTGGTAGAGGGCACTTTCTAGTTTTTGTTGCAGTGTTCACACAGCCTCCATGGACAATATGTATGATTATGAGGCTTCTTAAGGATAACAGGTTACAATTCAGGATCAGGGATGACTCAGGGTACAGGTCTTCTAGCATTAGGACAACCTCTTGGTCAAACCTGTATGCAGGCCTCTGTTCGGCTTTCCACTCCTCGGCTCATCATCTGCCCTGCCCAGGCAGGTGTAACAAAGCTCGTTAACTCTGTCGATAGGTGCTTGGAGCTATGCCATTCTTTCAGGAAGGCAGACTGAAGGCACCCAGCCCTCTCACCCTGTCAGTTGGCAGACCCACCCTAGCTGTCTTGCTTTGTGGACTGAAAAGCCTGTTTTTCTCTGTGGCCTGGGGAGCCCACTGTACCATGTCATATTTGTTTCCTTATTCAGCGGCCACACTTTCTCTGTGGCTGCTGCTTGCCATTGTTGGTGTTCCAGTTCTCTCTGTCTTTTTGCGTCTAGGAGGTTCTCGGCACAGACACCCGACGTTTCAAGGACACTGTCCAATCCTGGCTCTTCTTTGTGGTAGTGAGGGATCTCGTTCTCTCCTTTCCACTTCGGGGATGACTTCTTTTAAGCCCAACAGAGTGGAGAAACTGACCAATCTCCTCATTAAAGGTCCATTCATCTTATTTGCATAGCCCACTCAGTCATTTCACTCGCTGTAGTCTGTTCTTCGTCTGGAAGTTCTGCTGAAACCTGTTCACTTTGGGTGACCCTGCAGGCAGGAGAAATACCAATGGCTCACCTTCCAGCATGTCGCCACCCACAAGGCACCCGCGGTACATCCAACTGTGGTGGAGCGCAGACAAATGATATAGAAGGACAGCATTGATAATGCACACAAGTGAATTTTTGTATAAGCTAATCTAATAATGGTGTGGCAGCGCATTGAAAGGGAATTGTCAAACTCAGCAGAGGCTGCGGAACAAGGGATGTCATCGATGATGCTAGATGGGTCTTGGCTCAGAGGAGAGAATACCAGAAAAAATGTTTACTTGCTTTTCATTGACTAAGCAAAGTCGATCAATTGTGTGGACCATAATCAACTGTGAGAATAATGTGCTCGTTTGTAATTTTAACTTGTACATGGATTAAGAGGCAGTTGTGCAAACAGAATAAAGGAATACCACATGGTTTAAAATCAGCAAAGATATGTGTCAGGGTTATATCTTCTCACCATATTTTTTCAATTTATGTGCTGAGCAGATCATCAGATAAACCCAATTATGTGAAGAAGAGAGTGGCATCAGGATTGGAGGACGGCTTATTAACAACGTGTGGTTTGCAGATGGTACAATCTTACTTGCTGGGAGTGAGGAGGAATTGAAGCACTTGGTGATGAAATCAAGAATTGCAGCCTTCAGTAGGGATTACAGCTCGATGTAAGGAAGACCAAAATTCTCCCAACTGGACCCATAGGTAACACCATGCTAAATGGAGAAAGGCTGACGTTGTCAAGGGTTTTGCCTTGCTTGGATCCACAATCAATGCTCATGCAAGCAGCAGTCCCGATCACAGGATGTACTGCGTTAAGTCGATCTGCTGCACAGACCTCTTGAGAGAATTAAAGAGCTAGGATGTTACTTTGAGGATTAAGGTTCACATTGCATCATATGCATGTGCAAGCTGGCCATCAAATAAGGAAGACCGTGGAAGAACTGATGTATTTGACTTGTGGTGCTAGAGAAGAACCTGGAAAGTACCATGGACTGCTAAAACGCCAAACATCTGTATGGGAAGAAGTAAAGGCCGAGTGCTTTTTAGAGACAAGGAGGGCAAGACTTTGTCTTACACACTTTGGACATACTATCAGGAGAGACCAGTCCCTGGAGAAGGACATCATCTTTGTTAAAGTGGAGCGGCGACGAAGAGGAAGGCCTTCGACAAGATGGATTGACGCAGCGGCTGCATCAATGGGCTCCGGCAGAGGAGCCATGGTGGATGACTCAGGTCAGTGCAGTGTTTCATTTTGTTGGGTAGAGGATCACTGTTGGTCGGAGCTGACTCAATGGCAGTTAACAGCAACAACTCAGCCATTTGATGGGCATTCCAAGACCATAATGAGAGAGGCCGTAGACAAGCAATGCATTGGGCCATTGGAGTCAGTCACTGCAGCTGAACAAATCTCACTTCAAGTTCTTTTGGTATTGTTCTAAATCTGATTTGAGTGTCACCTCCTGCGTGAGGTTTGCCTGCTCAGGATCTGAATGTCTTGTAGAGAACAGATGTATTCAAATCCTCTAGGAAAGTCTATTTATTTTGTCTTGAGAACATTTAGATGATTCTGAGATTCTTCTTGACACAGGTGAATGAATCTCAGCATTTGGAAAGCCCTTTCCCTCCTAATTAACTGGTGATTGAGAGTCTTCTCGGGGCTTGAGAACCCTATAATCACGGATTCTGGGCTCATTCTGTTTTCAGTGGGGCCACTGTGCTGGGATTTATTGATTTTTTAAGATTTGGAGATCAAAGTCTGACAGAGTTTCCTGCTAAAATCAATACATTAAAAAAAATCCAAACCCCAAACCTTATCTCTTAGGAAATGGAATGCAGGGTACTGCTTTTATTCATTTATTTAATTTATTCATGTAATCATTTAATATTTATTGCTATTTATTCATTTAATATTTATGGGGTACATATTAACTACCAGTTATTGTGAAGCAAATAAGGTTACTAGTACAAATTAACATGGAAACATTCGTGGAAGGAGACTCCTGAAAGCAGAGGTGGCATAATTGGGAACTTTTTAAAAAAAACTGATTCAGTAAAAATGACACACACCAAAAGGGAAAAGAACCTCCTTCAACCCTTTACATTGAAATTGTTATTTAAATAAATAATAGATATAATAAATTTAATTCACACACCATAAAATCAGTGATTAAAAACAGGATGCTCTTCCATGGTTTTTACTGTAGTTACCAGGTTGTGCAGCCTGATCACTGTCTAATCCCCCTCTCTGCTGTACATTTCCATTACTCCCCAAAGAAAAAAATTTATGCTTCCTCTTAGACAACTGATAATCTATTTTCTTTCTCTGTAAAGTTGCTAATTCTGGATATTTCATAAAAGTGGAATTATACAATATGTGGGCTTTTTGTTAAAAAAAGGTAAAATGGATATTCTTTTAGTTGTACCAATCTTTGGAAGTCAGCTAGTCATATTGGTACTGTTGCTACCATAATGCATAATTCAAAAATAGCAAAATACAAATAAGAAACAAGCTAGGGTTTAAAGTTAGAACAGAAGAATGGAGGAAATCAATGTAGCGTCTTATGGTTTAACCTTCGCTCACCTCTAAGTTGTTTAGTAAGAAGATCCCAATCCTAAAAATTACAAATCATCTTTCACCACATATCTTTGTACCTTTAGTTCCTGTTATTGAGGCTAGATCCTCAGATGTTCAAGAGAGTCTCATATATATTTATTTATAGGCAGGGGCATCTTTTATCAGGTTGTCCAGAGCAACCAAGGTAAATTGTCAAGAGGCTGTTATTGAATCTTTGGTTAGATAGCAAACACAATCTTCATTCTCTACTGCCACCCTCCAACCCCCCCATACAATAGGAGCAAGGAAAACCAGGCCATTGAGGCAAGAGAGTTCCAAAACAATAGTTCTACAGAAAAGGAAGTAATGTAGTCACTCCCCAGATTGAAACGCCTATCTTGACCCATTTCAGATTATATGTGTATGCTTATGGACTCATGTAAAATGAAATCTAAAGTTTGTCTGGTCTCCAATCATAGTGGGAAGTTTGCTGGACCTAGGGCAGCATAAATTCCTCTCCACCGTCTGGAGCTGGTCGTTCCAGGCCTGGGCGCACCACGCCTGGCTCTTCCATATCTGGGTGCTGTCTCAGGTCTGGTTGCTCCAAGTCTGACGGTTGGTTGTTCTAGGTATGGCTGTGCCAGCCCTGATCGGTCACATTGGAAGGTTTCCAGAAGGGAGTCTTCCTTAAGAGTAGGAAGCACAAAGGTGTGGGTACCCTGGAGGCTTGGAGACCTTCTGAGTGGCACTGTGATTATTCTCGGCCCGGCGGTGGTTTGCTGCCACCAGTTACATTTTCCTTCCTTGGTTCTGGAGCCAGAGCTTAACTTGTCTGTAGCTCAGATTCAGAACTCCAGAAAGTTCTTGCATCTGCTGGAGGCTGGGGTCTTCATGTTTCTGAGTTTGGTCTTTGAATAGGCCCAGCTGGGTCTGAGAGAACACACTGCAGACCTTAGGTTTCTTGCCCTTGCCCTTGCTTTCTGTCTTCACTGTGCTCTTCTCGTTAGAACCAGGCAGTTGTTCTTTGGGCTTGGTGGAAGGATTGGGGCTATCCAGAAGAAGCAGGTCCATGGAGGAAGAGGAGAGACAGCAGTCTCTGAGTAGGGTGCCTCAGCAGGTGACATTGGCAAGGATGTATCCTAATTTTCTTCTGCCATCAAAATCGTAGTAATTGGTGAAGAGTCTCTAGAATTGGAAGCTGCGGAGAGGCTTAGGGGAGAAGCTACAGCTACACTCATGTTGCTGACTTGCTGACTTAAAGGAGGGGGGGAGGGAGAGAGAGAGAGAGAGAGAGAGAGAGAGAGAGAGAGAGAGAGAGAGAGAGAGAGAGAGAATCCCTAAAACAAATAAACAACACAATCAAAGCCCTAGAATAGATGATGTAGAAAGCCAAGGTCAGACTCAAAGACTTTTGAAAGGATCATAATATCTGCAGATATAAAAGCATTAAAGGGCTGAAGGGAAGGGAAGATGCCAAAACAGCAGCAGGAGGTGATCATCCCAATCCAAGGAGAAAGATAAAGATGTGGAGTCTCAGCAACATGTGACCTTTTGAATCTGGCTTCTGTCACTTACCAAAATGGTCTTTGGTCTCATCCATTTTAAATCATGTGTAAGCATCCCTTTTCATGGCTGAGTAATATTCTACTGCATGGACATATTACATTTCAGTCATTCATCATCTGGTAGGCAAAATGGTATTGTTGGCCATTTTGAATAATGCTGCTATGAACATTGGTGTATAAGTTTTGTGTAAACATGTATTTTGATTCTCTTGGGTATGTATGTGGGAGTGAAATTGCTAAGTCATATGGTAACCTCTATGCTTAAACTTTTGAGGCTGTTTTCCACAGCAGCTGCATCATGTTACATTCTGATTGGATATATATGATAATATTCATCCCTTTCCCAGGAATTAGGTTAGTAAGTTTCTTCACAGTTTATTTATAAAGACAGTAAAGCAATAAACTGGAAAAATGCTTTTGCAGGACCCAGTTTCTGGGCTTAATTTATTTAACATTTATTGTGCCCGAACTCTTTCTAGACACAAGAAATACGGGGATGAATGAACATATTGCCTGTGAGGAGATAGATCTTGAGTCTTTGTGACTTCTTTCAGAATCTTTCTAGGGTCAAGGCGATCACCCATGTGACTTGGTTTAGATGGATTCTTTCCCTAATCTAAGGATGGACAGAACTGAGCTTCCCTGTTCTGGGCCAGTTTCTGACGGTGCCACTGAGAAACAGATCCACTTTCCCATTCTCCATGGTAAACTATCAATTCATGTTTAATTTTCATATTGGAGAACTGTGTGAGCATCTGGAATGTGTGGTTTATCTGACTTTCTTAGACTACGATTGTCCACAAATCCAGAAGATGATGAGAAAACATGCAACCATCCATGCAAGTGGAATGACGTACTCAACCTGTCAGTTTCCAACCCTGAGCAAATGCTCATATGCATATCCTCCTGTTTGTTAGTCAGTCTTCTGATCCTTTTGGAGGGGCTAGGGCGCAGGCATGCCATCTCTAGCCAAGTGTGATTAGCGTGTAGGTATTTGGAGAGATGTAGCAATATGGATTTTATGCATGGCTCTCCATTTGGGAGACAGTAAAACAATGGAGACAGGTTAATTAGCCTACATTACATACTTGTGAGAGCAGTTGGAGATGCAAAGACATTTATTCCTAAATAGTACTCATCACTTTAAAAGAGGAATTGTGCATATTACCATTGGGAAAATCCACCAGGTTCTTTAGAAACATTGAAGAAAAAGATGCAGCAGGATCATGGCATATCTACATTACAGCCACCGTAACTCCCCTGGGTCCAGGTGAAAGGAGGGTCCTCTGAGGGTCAGGTACCCTACTATCCCCACAGAACATTCACTTCCTCCAAAGATGTCAATAAATGTGAGGTAGAACCAAGATACTACGCTCAAATAAATCTGGAGAAAGATCAGGTTAAACAAAGGAAAGCCTGTTTTTGTCATTTGGGCTTTAATTTATGCATCGTTAATATCCAGGACTGAAAGGGTTGCGATAGTCCTCAGTTTTTGTTGTTACAGAATCTGCCTCGTGCCTTCTGCTGCTTCTCTCTCCCAGAGAATCTCTCAGAGTGAATCTTCCCCAAAGGTAATGCTTTAACCATGTTCTTTTGTTTTGTTAACAGAGTCTTATCAGATCCTTCTAATCAGATAGTCCCATTTTACAGATGAAGGACCTGAGGCCCAGAGATGGTAAGAAATTAGCTGCAGGTCATACAGTGGCCAGGTCTGTGTTTAAACACAGACCATTGAGCATTGGAAGTGGTCCATGAACCCCAGAGCTGTGCACCTTCAATCCTCGAGCAGCTTTCTCCCCTTTCGTCTCCTTTTTATCTAAATACAGTGAACTTCCTCACAGTAAAGAATGTTACTAATACATTTGAACCTAGTCTAGGGTTTCCAGCATATTTAAATCTCACTAGTATTTTGTTCACAGGTGTAATGGAAAGACCAGAGACTTCAGAGGGAGGCAGATTTGGGCTGTTTTCACAATCATTAACTAGCACGGTGGCCTTCAGCTAGTTAGTTAAGTCCAAGTGTTTCACTTTGTTTCTTTGTACATTGGAGATAAAATGCTGGACACCCCCCAAAAATTGCTGGAATAATTCTTTGAAGGAGCTGATCTGAGCGCACAGCTATAGCCTCTGAAAAATCCAATTCTGCACTTCAAGAATCCTTTTAAGAAAACAAACAAAACCAATATAGAGTCTAAATATAGGTACACACATATGTAACTATATTTATATGATGATGGAGAAATTGATCTACATACATACATTTATAGGTTTAGTATTAAGGTAGCAGATGGACATTGGGCCTCCAGTGAAGTACTCCCCCTCAACGCAGAACACTTTGTTCTATTAAACTGGCTTACTGTCATGATGGTTACCTTGCCAATACAATCACTGAAGACAAAGCAGGTGCATAAGCAAATGTAGTGAAGAAAGCTGGTGGTGCCTGGCTTTTAAAAGATATAGCATCTGGGGACTTAAAGGCTTGAAGGTAAACAAGCTGCCATCTAGTTGAGAAGCAACCAAGCACACATGGAAGAAGCACACCAACATGTGTGATCACAAGGTATCAAAGGGATCAGGTATCAGGCACCAAAGAACAAAAAATCATATCATTGTGAAGGAGGGGGAGTGCAGACTGGGTACCTAAAGCCCATTTATAGGCAACTGGACATCCCCTTACAGAAGGGTCACGGGGAGGAGACGAGCCAGTCAGGGTGCAGTGTAGCAACAATGAAACATACAACATTCCTCTAGTACTTAAATGTCCCCCCCCCCAACCCCAACTACCATGATCCCAATTCTACTTTACAAATCCAGCTAGATCAAAGGATGTGCACTGGTACAGATAGGAACTAGAAACACAGGGAATCCAGGGCAGATAAACCCTTCAGGATCAGTGGTGGTACCAGGAGGGTGGAGGGAAGGTGGAGTAGAAAGGGGGAAATGATTACAAGGATCTACATATAACCCCCTCCCTGGGGGACAGACAACAGAAAACTGGGTGAAGGGAGACATTGGACTGTGCAAGATATGACAAAACAATAATTTACAAATTGTCAAGGGTTCATGGGTCCCCACCCATGAGTGGGAAGGGAGGGGAAAATATGAGGAGCTGATACCAAGGGCTCCAGTAGAAAGCACATGTTTTGAGAATGATGAGGGCAATAAGTGTACAAATGTGCTCAACACAATGTATGTATGTATGTATGTATATATGTATGTATGGATTGTGATAAGAGTTGTATGAGGTCCCAATAAAATGATTTTTTCAAAACCCCAACCATATATATATAAAACAAGTGTATCTTCTTTGTTTTACTTTCTTTCACCCAACTTAAAAAATCATTTTATTGGGGGTTCTTATAGCTCTTATAATATTCATATATCAATTGTATCAAGCATATTACTATATATGTTGCCATTATCATTTCCCAAACATTTTCTACCTGAGTCCTTGGTATAAGCTCCCCTTTCCCCACCTCCCTTCCCCATCCTCCAATCCTCGTGCATCCTTGATCAATTACATATTGTTATTATTTTGTATCTTACACTGTCTGTTGTCTCCTTTCACCCACAGTTCTGTTATTTGTCACCTTCTGTGGGAGGGGATATATATCCAAACTTGTGATGGGTTCCCCTTCCCCCTCCCTCACCATCCCCCTACCTTCATGATATCGTTACTCCCACTACTGTTCCTGAGGGGTTTATCTGTCCAGAATTCTGTGTCAAGAGCTCTTATCTGTACTAATGTATGTTCCTTAGTCTAGAGGAATGATGTGTGTTTCATCGGTTCTACACTGCACCTTGGTTGAATCATCCCTTCCTCATCACCCTTCTGTGGAGGGAATGTCCAATTGTCTACAGATGGACTTTGGGTCTCCACTCCAAACTCTCTTGTTCACATCAATATAGTTGTTTTCTTTGGATCTTTTGATACTTGATACCTGATCCTGTCAGTACCTCATGATCACACAGGCTGGTGTGCTTCTTCCATGTGGGTTTTGTTGCTTCCCTGCTGGATGGCTGCTTGTTTAACTTCAAGCCTTTAAGACCCCAGATGCACTATCTTTCGATAGCAAGACATCATCCTCTCTCTTCACCACATTTGCTTAGGAACCCATTTTGTCTTCTGCAATCATGTTGGGAAGCCCTCACCCCATTTCTCCTTCTCTCCCCCTCATACGCTTGTGAATACTTGGTGCTTCCTGAAATGAACTATTGCTGTTCTGGTTGTATGTGCCTTGAGCTTTCCATGTATCAGAACAGTGTAAGCCCCATGTGATGCTGTGTGACATAAAACACTATCAGAAAGGAAGCAATTATCAAATATAATCTCAGAGATGAAAACACCACCAAACCAAAAGAGTAGGCCTAAAGAACTCTGAATTGTCTCCAAAGAGCTATTATACTAAATAAAAACTAAAAAACAAAAATAAACAAACAAAACCTTAAATCCACTCCCACTGTGTCAATTCTGGCTCATAGGAAATCCTATCTAGGATTTCTGAGTCTGTGTAAATATTAATAGGAGCTGGATAGCCTTATCATTCTGGAAGAGGAGCTGATGGGTTTGAACCACTGACCTTGTGGTTAGCAGTTCAATGCTTAGCTGACAGCCCCACCTTGAGCCCTTGCACTAAAGAAAGAAGTAAAAAGCCAAGGTTAAAGACAAGTTATTTAACATTAGTAAAGCAGCACAGTAAGTGGAAAATAGGTTCAACAACAACAATAAGGTATCAGCAATGATACCTTAAGAGTACTGTTCCCTGAGCTCAATCAGCAACCAAGCTAAAATGTAAAGAGTTAAAGTCCTTCAAAACTGGATTCCTCATCATCATCCGTATCCCAATGCAGAGCTGCAGCTGGTGTGAAGTCATCATAGACGCTGTCCTCACTGAGATGCCATCATCACCATCACTGCTGTCATTTTCATACAAAGCGCTGTCTTCACTGCCATCCATAGCATTACTAATACTACATTTCTGGAACGCACGTTACACCATGTCTTGTGGAATAACTTCCCATGCATCTCGAACCCACTTTGCTATTAACTCTATGTCAGGCTTCATGAGATTTCCTCCTTTTGTTAGTCAGGCTTGACCAGATGACAACCATTCATACCACATCTTCACACACAGTCTTTAAAAGGCTTATTCAAATATACACATCATAGGACCGCTCTGATTGGTTAGATGTGAGTAAACAAACATTCAAAGCAATCACCCGCGAGATAATGGGTGCTCATCCCGTTACCTTGTTGGGCGGGGGCAGCAAGATGTTACACCTCGCCAGGTACCACTGACCTGTGTAGAAGCCAAACCCCAGTTTTTCAGCACATTTTTTGTGCTGAAAAACTCGGCTTATACATTAGTATATATAGCAGGTCAAAGTAGAAAACCCAAGTGAAGGATATGTTGCCTCCAAAATCTGAAGAGGCCCACTAGGCATTGTGCCTCCTGTTTAGTTGTTGGGGGAGGAGGAGCAGATGAAATAGCTTATTCTTTACTTTAGTAGGAGTGTCTCGACATGCCCCACACCACTGCACCCCAAGAAATGTTACTGAGGTGGACGGTGCTTGAGCCTTTGTTGGGTTTATTTTCAAACCTCCTTTACACAGATGTTGTACCAGTGAATCTAGAGTCTTTAGTGGGTCCAATCAGCATAATGTCATTGATACAGAGGACTAGTGTGACATTTTATGGAATTAACAGGCAATCAAGTTTCCTTCGGACTAAATTATGGGATAGGGCGGATGAGTTGATGTAGCCCTTGGGGTGAGTTGTGAATGTGTATTGTTGCCCCTGCCAGCTGAAGGCAAATTGCTTCTGGTGGTCCTGTGAGACTGCTATTGAGAAGAAGGCATTGGTCAGATCAATGGCTGCATACCAAGTACTGGAAAAGTATTAATTTGCTCAAGCAATGAAATCACATCTGGAATGGCAGCTGCAATTGGAGTCACCACCAGGTTAAGTTTATGATAATCCACTGTCATTCTTCAGGATCTATCTGTCTTCTTCACAGGCCAAATAGGTGAGTTAAAGGGGATGTGGTAGGAATCACCACTGATCTCTGCACTCCCTCCAGGAATGCGGTACTGCTTTTGGTTTACTATTTTCCTAGGCTGTGGCAGTTCTAATGGTGTCCACTTGGCCTTTCCTACCATGATAACCCTTATTCCACATTTCAGGAATCCAATATGGGGGTTCTACCAGTTACTAAGTATCTATTTTCTAATGATGCATTCTGGAACTGGGGAAATAACCACAGGATGGGTCCAGGGCCCACTGGATCCACAGTGAGACGTACCTGAGCTAAAACTCCATTGATAACTTGACCTCCATAAGCCCCCACTCTGACGGATGGGTCTTGGAAACATTTTGGGTCTCCTGGAATTAGTGTCAGTTCCAAGCCAGTGTCCAGTAATCCCCCCAAAATTTGATTATTTCTTTTCCCCCAATGAACAGTTACTCTTGTGAAAGGCCACAGTTCTCTTTGGGGAAGGCTAGAAGAAAGACTAACAGTATAAACCTTCGGTGATGTAGCAGGATCCTCCGTCAAAGGGACCCGGCCTTCCTCTCTTTCAAGGGGTTGTGGGTCTGTAAACTGGCTCAGGTCTAGGAATTGAGTGATCGTGACTGTTTATTCTGCTGTTCACCTGATCTAGCATTCTTCTGCCTGTACAGATCATGTAAATATTTAGTAGGTTTCCCATGTATTTCAATCCTAGGGACACCGTGGCTAAGTAGCCAATGCCATAATTCTACACGAGAGGTTGCTTTGATTACTATGGAAACCTTGTTGTCTATTATAACATGTCCACCCTGTCTCTGTTGATTCAGTGCTGACACCTGCCCTCTGTCACCACGGGGACCAATCAGCCCCATTGTGGGAAAATGTTGGAGTTCGCTTAGGGCAGTGTCCACTGTTAATCCTGGTGCACATAAAGTAGCTATCACAGGAGTCTTAAGAGGTGCTGGGGCCCACTTCACAAACTTGTTCCTTATGGTTGTAGTGAAGGGTATGTCCTCAGGGTACCCCCTTTTTGGGTCTATGGGAATATCCTGATAGATCCATTCCAACATCCCAATTTCCCTAAGCTTTTGGATGCCTTCTTCTACAGTGTACCAAGGTAAGTCAGACATCTCAAGTTGGTTTAGTATAGGCCATCTGACAATCTATGTTTCAGCGAACTAACCAAATTAGGAATTAGATTCTCTTAGTCTCTCTCACGACACATTGAAAGAAGAATCTGTGCTTAGGGGTCCCATATTCATAAATCAGACTGGTCTAATATTATAATTCTTGCACCAGTATCCCACACCCTTAGTAACCATTCCCAGGGATATCCCCCAGGCTTCTGCTTATACATATTCTAAAACTCTAGCAGATATTTGTGAGTATAGTGTGCTTCTTCTTGGGAAATCATCTCAACCTCACCTTTAAGAGCTTTCTGAGCCTTAATTTTAGTTACAGGTCTAGAGGAAATAATGGGTGGTCAGGGTGTTTACTGGGTGATCTCAGCAATATCTTGTAAGGCTTCTGCCTCAGGCAATGCTACAGATGCAGCCCTACCTGGCATTTCAGTTTGAGCAGGTTGGTTAAGCTGCTCAGGTGTGGGTTGTTCTATTGATAGTGGATTACTACCTTCAGCTGAGAGGAGCAGCTCTATTGACTGGGGTGGCTCAATTGTTTCTAGGGGCTCAATATCCTCCGCTTCTGGATCATCAGCCCATATGTTCCCATCCCATGTTTCAGGGTTCCAACGTTTTCCTGTCAATGCTCTTACTTTGGTATCAGACACTGCTCTAGATCTGGAATTCAGCTGACGTTGGAATTCAGCCACTTGCATAATGAGACTCTGGGCCTGGTTCTCAGCACTGTCAGTTCTATGACTAAAGGAGAGAAGGCTCTCCTTTATAGCACAGGTGGAAGCTTTTAAGTCTATAAATCGGTGCCTGAGGTGCACTTCTGAGGCCCTGAGACCATGCCTCTCCTTAATCACACTTTCCATTGTAAGGAGGACCAGCCAACTAGCTTCCCTGTATTTGCCATCCTGACAAAACTGCTGGAAAATATCAAACATAAGATCACCCAGAGCCTCTCCTTTAACCAGCACCTCCTCTATCGGTGATGCTACTGTAGGTATCAGCTTTGCTATTTCACACCATGGGTTAGTAAGAGTGGCAGACGTATCCATGCCTTTAGGTGGAGAAGTAGCATTATTTGTGCTGTTAAGAGTAATCAGGCTGGAGAGCCAATTTAAGAAGCCCATATTTATGATTTTATTCCTCTAGAAGCACTCCTGGTACCAAATGTGTTAGACAGGGTTCTCTAGAGAAACAAAACCAGGACATTAATAACTTTGTATATATTTATATAGATAATATAAGAAATAAACAGTTAACTAATCTATAAAGAAGTAAAAATGGCTCAGTGCAACTCACTTCCGTGAGACAGCTAGTACACTGGCAGTCCTTCAAGTCTTGAGGGCCACAGGGTAGTCCTCCATGGAGCAATTCTGGCTATCTGGGCACAGGCAGTAAACAGCAAGCAGGTCACCAACAGTCAGCCAGATGACAGGGCCAGACAGTCCTCAGCTCAAGAGATGTACTTTCCAGGAGTGTGGTGAAGCAGGTCTAGAAGGACCCCCAAGTTACAGCGACACAGTCCACAGGTTAGGTGTCCCACAGGTAGTGTAGCTGCAAATGGAGGCACAGAACAAGCAAGGCAGCCGCACACTGGTCGGATGATGAGAGAGAGAGAGAGAGGGAGAGGGGGAGAGGGATATGGAGAAGAGTAGAGGGGGAGAGGGGGAGAGGGGGAGAGGGAGGGAGGGAGGGAGAGAGAGAAAGAGAGATGTGAGGTTCGCCAAGCCAATTATCTCTCTGCCCTTCAACTAATCTCACATGTGCTCATTGGCCATGTACCAATCATAACGACACAGTGAGTTGAATGGGAGATTTATGGTTTGAACCCACCAGTCACTGTACACAATAAAGATAAGACGGTCTGCTTTCATAAAGAGTAACAGCCTTGGAAACCAGAGGTAGCAGTTCTACTCGGACCTGTAGGGCCACTATGAGTTGGTCATGGGCAACCGTGAGTTTTGGTTTTATTACTCAACTGCTAATCATCTTAAGGTGAGAAGGCCTCATAATAGCGATATATTCCATGAATCCTGAATAAAAATAAATGTTCAGTAGCAACTAAATAGCAAAAGAGGAGCCCTGCTAGCTTAGTGGTTATGTGTTGGGCCGTGACCTGCATGGTGGGCAGTTTGAAACCACCAGCAGCTCCGGGGGAGAAAGACTAGGCTTTCTACTCCGATAAACAGTTACAGTGTCGGAGCCCCACAGGCGCTCACTGTGAGTCAATAGTGAGGTTGGTTTTTTGGAAATAACAAAAAATTCGGTAATGCTTAATTTGAAGGAGGAGATGACATTTTTAGAGACAATTTTGAAAATAGGATGAAAAACTGTAATTGTTCCCGCTTACAATTTGTAATTTTATGTTTGTTCATTAGGGGTTAGTTCTTTTTTCTTATTAGATATTTTTACATGGCATATGTCATTCAGTATACAACGGGCCTGAACCTGTAAGTGTGTGTGTGTGTGTGTGTGTGTACACATACTTAAACTAGCTATTGTAATGGTCTGGGTGTGAGAGGAGAGTGTAAGTCCCTCTGAGGAATGGGGAGTCACTCCCAGGCACAATGACAATGACCTGGCATCATCAGTCCAACTATGTCCCTATTTGCAAGTGTTACTAGTTTGGGGCAACTGTAGATAATACTGCATAGCCCCTAGGCATAATTAGTTTATAGCTTCTAGAAACACAGACTAAAATTTAAATGCATTTAAAAGGCAGAAGGAAAAGGAGGAGGAGGAAAGCCAGCAAGCCGCAGTTTGGCGTCTAGAACTGGTCCAGGGTTCCAAGGCGACATCAGTGGCCAAGCTCCTTTTATCTCGCAGTGTGGCCACCCTACTGCATGGCTTCTAAATTCACAGTCACAATGTGGCTGCTTGTAATCTAGCCGCTGTGTCTGACTTCCTGGCAAAGCTCATTAGCGGTGCAGCTCTGGGTAAACAGCACTAACTCTCAGAGGCTGGGTTTCTTTAGCTGTAAACAGACAGCAATACTGCTCACCTCAGAGGATGTGTATAAAAGAGTACTGCCCTTGATAATTTATAAATTATTATTATTTTCTCATGTCTTACACTCTTTGAATCTCCCTTCACCCACTTTCTGTTGTCTGCCCCCCAGGGAGGGGGTTAAATGTACATCCTTGTAATTGGTTCCCCCTTTATATCTAACCCTCCTGCCCTCCACCCTCCTGGCATCGCCACTCTCACCACTGGTTCTGAAGGGATCATCCGTCTGGATTCCCTGTTTCCAGTTCCTATCTGTACCAATGTTCATCCTCTGGTCTAGCCAGATTTGTAAGGTAGAATTGGGATCATGATAGTGGTGTGGGGAGGGAAGCACTTAAGAACTAGAGGAAAGTCGTTGCTACATTGCACCCTGACTGGCTCGTCTCCTCCCTGCGACCCTTTTGTAAGGGGATGTCCAATTGCCTACAGATGTGGGTCCTTACTCCGCACTCCCCCTCATTCACAATGATATGATTTTTTGTTCTTTGATGCCTGATACCTGATCCTTTCGGCACCTTGTGATCACACAGGCTGCTGTGCTTCTTCCATGTGGGCTTTGTTGTTTCTCAGCTAGATGGCCACTGGTTTACATTCAAGCCTTTAAGATCCCAGATGCTATATCTTTTGATAGCTGGGAGACAGCGTAAGATATGACAAAATGATAATAATTTATAACTTATCAAGGGTTCATGAGGGGGGGGTAGGGGAGTGAAGGGAAAAATGAGGAGCTGATGCCAAGGGCTCAAGTAGAAAGCAAATGGTTTGAGATGATGAGGGCAACAAATGTACAAATGTGCATGACACAGTGGGTGTATGTGTGGATCGTGACGAGTTGTGGGAGTCCCCAGTAAAATCATTAAAAAAAAAGAGCACTGCCACTCCAAAAACACTATAAAAGGCGAGTGTAGTATACAACTGCTGTAATGAAATGCTTTATCTGCCTGCGTTCTCACGGTAAATGATTACATTCATCATCATTCATAATCATCCTTTTCCCCTACCCTAAAGTTCGTTTGGGAAGGAGAGAGCACAGAACTAACTAGGTCATGCTCGGTTTGTGTCGAAGGGAGGTGAGGGTGGGAGAGATTAGCTCCCGTAGCTGCCACCGTATCCCTCTGTCTGCAGGTGAGCTTCGCGCCATAGCACCCGCTGACCCCTAAACCCAGACGCTGAAGAACCTGACCCCGGCACTTCCTCACGAACTCTCAGGCCACCAGGCCAGTAAGCAGTCTCCAATGACTAGAGCGGCCCTGTCTCATTAAAACTAACGAACTAACTAACTAACTAACTAACTAACTAACTAACTAACTAACTAACTAACTAACTAACTGCCATGGAATCAATTCTGACTCTTAGTGACTCTGTAGGACAGGGTAGAACTGCATTTTTGGGGTTTCTGAGACTATAACTCATCTTTCTCCGGTTGAACGCTTGGTGATTTTGAATTGCTGGGCTTGTAGTTGGCAGCTCAACTCATAACCCACTGTCAGGTCCTCAGTAGCAAAAATTCTGAGCTCTTAAAGCGGAGGTAACCTATTGCACTTAACCCTTGCCTTCAAAAACCTGGCATCTAGAAATCCTTCAGTTAAAAATTAAAAAGTACCTACATATTCATGTTGGCCCCGTTCTGAAGACTGAGTTTTTTTTTTTCTTTTCACATATCACTTATTTCGAATGGTGTATCACTAAGCTTGCCATTGTTGACTGGCAGTAGCAAGTGCCTTAGCTGAGGCATGTTTTCACATGAAACTCATTAGCATGATAATTAGAGGTAAGCCATGGGGCATTTCCTTTGGGGCAGCTCTTGTTGCTGCTCGGCTGCCCTTGAGTAGATGCCAACGTATGGGCAGCGCAGGTCCGAGAGAAGGGCCCGTGTCTGGTCCTGCCACATACTAACTGCTCTTCTAGTTGAGGCCCTTGCTGCAGCCTCTGTGTCAATCCGTCCCGTGGAGGGTCTTCCTGTTTCCTGACCCGCCACGTTACTAAACGTGCAGCTAGTAAACCTCTTCATGACATGTCCAGAGTACTTGAGACCAAATCTAACCCTTCTTGTTGAACATTCGTTTGAATTTTGTTGGACATTCTTGTTGAAATGTGTGCACCTGGCAGTCTGTGCTACCTTCGATATCGTAGTAAAGGACGTGGAGTGGCCGAATCTAACCTCTTCTGGCTTCCCTATTCCCACAAGGCAGGGCTCAGACATGCCCTCCATCCTTCTCTACCTGTCTGACACTGCTTTTCTCATGGGACCCTACATCTATGCAGGGCTCAATAAGTCATTGGAATGGCTCCATGGAACTCATCAACAATCCTTATACTGATTGGGGTTTATTAGCGGAGTTGATAGGTCACCACAAGTCTGCCTCTGTAAGCAGTAAGGACAGTCACTGATCCACGGTGACACCTCTCTCAGCCTGCAGCCAAGACTCTCTCCAGTCCTCAGCCTCTCAGCTACATGCGGCAGGATGCTAGCCTGCTTGTGTCTCTGCCTCACAATCTTATAGTCTTGGGCAGATGAGAAGGCACCCCATAGTCTCAATGATGTGCCTCTGACTATCTGTGCCACCATCTATGGGTTTGGCCTTTGCCATGTCAGACAAAGATCTGGATCATGCTTTTTTGATGGGCCCCGGGCCTTTTATCTCTGTCTGATATAGCTCTTTTACACTGAGAAATGGCTTTGATAGAGATGTAGTTTTTGTCTTTTAACCAAGCATACCCACAAGGAAAATGAAGGGTGATGGCTTAAGTCACACCTTCTAGTAAAGTAGTCTTAAAGGTACATCCCACACCAATCCTGTAATGGGATTATAGCCACAGGCATAGTCCAGAATTATAATATATCACCCAAGGAATTACATATGGGGAGGGGTCATGATTCAAATACACCCATCCTTTACCTTATGGACTATATAGCTTTTATGTGCATATTTCTCTGTGTTATGGAATGGTTTCAGGTCCCTAATGTCTCTATATGACAGAGTAGAAATGCCCTTGTGGGTTTCCAAGGCTGTAAATAATTATGGGAACAGATTGCCTCATTTTCTCCCAAAGAGTGTGGCTGCTGGATTTGAACCATTCACCATGTGGTTAGCCAACAGAACTCCATATGTGCATATTAGGTAATGGAAAATTTATATTTAAACTCATATATATTAAGCCAACATCCCAATGAATTTAATTCTTCCTACTACCTCACATCAATAAAAAACCAAAACCAAGTTCATTGCCATTGAGTCGATTCTGATTCACAGCAACCCTCTAGGACAGGGGGGAATTGCCCCTGTGGTCTGTAACTCTTTACTGGGGCAGAAAACTTCCTCTTTCACCTGAGAGTGACTGGTGGTTTCAATCTGCTAACCACTATGCCACCAGGCTTCCTTCGCAATGCCAGGGATGTTATATTCATCTTATGGAGGAGGAGCCCCGGCAACATGATCGATTACAATTGAACTGCTAACCAAAGTCAGCTGCTTCATGCGAGAAAGAGGGAGGTTTTCTACTTCCGTAAGGATTTACAGTCTCCAAAAACCACGGGGCAATTTTCCTCTGTTCTTTAGGATTGCTGTCAGTCAGAATCAACTCAATGGCAGTGAGCGGAGTTCTCGTTTAATAGAAGAGGAAGCATAAAATCAGAGAGCACAAGGAACTTGCCCAAAGTCACAAAGTTGAAAAAGGAGAAACTGGCTCAAAATGACTAGGTCTCGGTGTAGAATTTTCTGGTGGATCACTTCAATTCGACAAATGGTTCTAAGCAGTGTTTAAGGCACTGTGCTAGGTGCTAGAGGGATTCAGCATGTATCATGGTCATAATTGTCATGTGCACAGACTGTAGGCTATCATTTGGGGGTGGCGGGGGATGGTCTTCCTCCAGTTGGGCAAACAAAGAAGAGCTTAAAGCAGCTCTGGAAGTCATACAAGTCACAGATTTTTCCAGCCAGGAGTCCCATGCTCAGAAGTTTTCCTTCAGAAGCCAAACTAGGTGGTGGCTTCATGTCACAGCAGATGAAGAAGCCCAAGGCAGGAAAACCAGCAAGGCCATATCTACTGCGTTAGCCCAGGTTACGGATAAAAGTCGGTCGTGTCTGGGTACAGACAGCAGGCCAGGATGAAGCAACAAGCATACAAATGTCGCTATGGTTTGGGTGTTGGAGGAACGGTGGGGAGAGGAAGAAGCAGATGACTTTGAGATTTGAGCCTGGGTCATGGGAGGAGAGGTGCTGTGACCAGGAAAGGGAAGCTGATGTAAGAGCTGGGTGGAGGGAGGGGAGATAATGGTGGAAATGTCCAGAAGAAAGGTGGAGATCAGAGCAGAGGGCGGAGCTACCCACACAAACAAGCCATGGACTCCATAGACCAGCAGCATGGAGGGGGGCTGCTTGGACCCTTGCAGTGGGTGACCTCTGTGGGAAAGTGGTTAGAGCAAGGATTCTCACTTCAGGGTCTGTGGATGGGCTCTTGGGTGAAGTTGTCTGTGAACTTCTTAATGTTTGAAGCAGACCACTTACTACGAGTATAGGACACTGCACAGTTTCATTGGGTTATTTCCCTATGGAAAATGGAAGGCCGGACTGGGCTCTAGAAAGAAGTGGATGGAGGTGGTGCCCATGGAGTTTTAAAGACAGTAGTAACCGGCCATCTCCATAGTCCTGATTGCCGTATCCCTTGTTCTGTGGATGTTGTCTTTCACATAGCTCAATTTTTGGATCAGGGCTGTCTTTAAAATATTTTATTGCCTAGCAATTTAATGGGGAAAAATAGGCTTTTCCACAAATCGTCCTGGGACAACTGGACAGCCACATGTGAAAGAATGACTTTGAAACCTTACCTCAAATCACACACAAGATGCAATTCCAATGTGCAAATTTAAGAACAGAAATTCTACAATTCTTGGAAGAGAATGTATGTGTAGCTCTTTGTGATTGGGTTAGACAATGTTTTCTTAGATATGAACACACGGCCAAAGGGCTAAAAAGAGACGTCGGGTCAGGTTTGATTCAAATGTAAAACTTTTGAGCTTCAAAGAACACTACCAAGGAGGTGAGACGACAAGCCACAGAAATGGAAAATATGTTTTCAAATGATATATCTGATAAGAAATTTATATCTTGGCTACGAGAAAGTAAGCAAAAAAAAAAAGGGCTGCTACCAGGGTCTCATTTCAGACATCTATGAGTTTACGTCACACAGACCTGGTTCCAAGATGTCTCACACTGGTGGAGAGCTACAGACAGACTCTCTCTGTAATGCGCTCATTAAGGAACCTTGAAAAAAGCAGATACTCGGGCCCATTACAGAATTGTTCATAAAATGCAAGTGGGCATTTTATCAAATGACGGAAGTGCAGCAAGTTGCAGGCATGCCACCCCACCTACAAGAACAGCCTGTAATGGCTCAGGCACTTCAAGGAAGGTTGAGAAGACCTCTGAGATGAACCACAGAGGGAAGAGCGCCATCCCTAATGAATGAAGAGACTGTGTTTGAAGTCCAGAACCAGGTAGAAGAAGAGCTCAGAATTCTGTGGATGCAATAGCTACTGAAGTTTGGTGTTCACTTGGTTCTGCATTTTCAATGCCCAGGGAATCTTGGCCTCAACAAGCTTTTGGCTTGTGGGTGCTAAAAGCATTTCCTGAAGATCAGCTAACTCAAAGAGCTCATCTTTCCACATCAATCTTTTAAAGAAGAGCAAAGCTAATGAAAATGATTTTATCGACGAGGAGAAGCCATAGGATACCTGGTGGGGTTTAATCAAGGGCAATGTAACCGAGAGGAATTATTGAAACCCAAATGAAGGCCGAACATGACAGTGGGAGAAGAGGAAAGTAAAAGGAAATAGAGGAAAGAATTAGGAGGCAAAGGATATTTATAGAGGTCTAAATATAGGCATGTACATATATGTATATATATCTATATATAATAATGGGGGAATCGATCTATGTACATATATTTATATGTTAAGTATTAAGGTAGATGGCCGTCGGGCCTTGACTCAAGCACTCCCTCAATGCAAGAACACCCTGTTCTAATGATCTGGCTTTTTATGAGGCTCACCTTCCCCACATGATCACTGAAGACAAAGCAGGTGCATAATCAAATGTGTTGAAGAAAGCTGATAGTGCCCGGCTATCAAGAGATAGAACATCTGGGGTCTTAAAGGCTTGAAGATAAACAAGCGGCCATCTAGCTAAGTAACCAAGCCCACATGGAAGAAGCACACCAGCCTGTGTGATCATGAGGTGTAGATGGGATCAGGTATCTGGCATCAGGGATCCACAACAAAAAATCATATCAAGGTGAATGAGGGGGAGCACAGAGTGGAGACTCAAAGCCCATCTGTAGACAATTAGACACCCCCTTCCAGAAGGGTCACAAGGAAGAGATTACCAGTCAGGGTGCAGTATAGCACTGATGAGACATACAACTTTTCTCTAGTTCTGTAATGCTTCCTCTACCGCACTATCATGACCTCAATTCTACCTTACAAATCTGGTGAGACTAGAGCATGTACACTGCTAGGATAAGTGTTTGCAACACAGGGAATCCAGGACAGATAAATATCTCAGGACCAATAATGAGAATAGAGATAACAGGAAGGAAAGGGGAAGATAGGGGCAGAAAAGGGGAACTGATCACAATGATCTGCATATAACCCCTTCCTAGGGAGATGAATAACAGAAAAGTGGGTGAAGGGAGACAGTGGTAGGTGTAAGACATAAGAGGAAATTTAAAAAATAAATGATCAAGGGTACATGAGGGTGGGAGGGTGGGGAAGCTGGGAAATGAGCTGATATCAAGGGCTCAAGTAGACAGAAACTTCTGAAATGTTCTGAAAATTATGATGGCAACATATGTACAAATGTGCTTGACACAATGGCTGGCTGGATGGATTGTGATAAGATCTGTAAGAACCATTAAAAAAAAAGAAAATGATTGTGTGCAATGAAACAACTGGCCACGAGTCATAGATATAACAATACAATCCAGTGAGTAGGGTCCATTCAAAACAATGACTTCTAAGAGGATTTTCTGGGCCAGTTAAATTAAAAGTAGCTCACAAGATTATGGCTACTATATCTTTGGATTACCAAGGAAAAATCTTGATAGATTTTCTCAAAGAACACAGGATGATAACAAAAAGTTATGAAAAAACATTAAAAAAATTATATCAATTAGAAAAAGATCAGGAAAATTGACACCCCTCACCACCTCCACCCACCCCCCACCCACTATGACAATGCACTTGCTTATTCTTGGAGGGTAACAAGGGCTGTCCTTCGAACATTCCATTGGGAATATTACCCCACCTATTCTACAGCCTTATCTTGCTCCTTCAAACTTCTTATGTTCCCCCAAACTCAAAGAACACTTGAAGGGGATAGGATTTAAGTCCCACCAAGATGCCCAAATTGCCACATCCATGTGCTGGTGTACATTGCAGAGGACAGAATGCTTCAGGGAAAGTTAGAGAGGCAGAAACAGTGCCTTCAGAAATATGTAGATTTTTATGGAGGATCTGTTAGGTAGCTTAGCCTAGGGAACTGGGAAGTCCATTACGCACGCCCGGGAGAGCCAGCAAAAGACAAAAGCTGGATTTTCCCGCCAGGTGGGCTTGGATGGGCGTTACACCTGGAGCAGCCCACCTGGGCCGGGTGATTGCAATTCAGCCAATGGGATCGACCTGGGGTCGTTCACCACACCTCCCCTGAGAACCTTTAAAAGGCAGGGACCTGAAGGGAGAGGTGCTCTTGGGCGCCTGGTCTCTTGGTCTTTTGTCTTGTCTTGCTTGGGCGGTCTGGTGGTCTTCGTGGGAGGAGAGAGATCCTTGCGTGACCTGGGGCAGTCTCTGCCAGGCCGCATGGTCAAAGGAATCCTATGGGTGCCGCGTAAAACCTGATGCTTCTTTGAACTTTCATTAAATTCACTTGGATCACGAGCCCGGCTTCGGCGTGAAATCTTTCTCGCGTGGAGCTAAGGACCGAGGCTGAGATTTAGGCCGGAAAGAGAAACCTAACAGATCCATTGAGAAACAATAGCCCCCCTTTTTGAAATCTTCTCTGGTTTTGTAGCAATAATTTTTGTCTATGCTTACATAAATACTTCTTACACAATTAACACAAAACATTCACATAAAAAGTGGGCAAAGGATTTGAAGAGACATTTCTTCAAAGAAGAAATAAAAAATTCCAATAACACATGAAAAGATAACATCATTTCTTATAAAAAATGCAAGTAAAAAGCACACGGCACTGCATGACACCGTTTAAGACAAACCCAAACCAAAGCAGCAAAACCACTGCCTTTGAGTTAAATCTGACTAAAGTGGACCAAATAAGACAGAATGAAATTGCTCATATGATTTCCAAGGTGGTAAATCTTTCCAGGAGTAAATCACCACATCTTTCTCCCAGAAAGCAGGTGGTGGATTTGACCTGGTTCAAAACTGAACACATAACCACTGACCAACAGAGCTTCATTTTATACTCATAAAGAGACTAAAACGAAAAAAAAAAAAAAGTCAATGATAGCAAGGGCTACTGAGGGTTTGAAGAAATGGAAACCCTAGTACGTTATTGGTGAGAATATAATACAACTTCTCTGAAAAGGCAGTTAGGCCATTCCTCAAAACATTAGATATAAAGGCACTGTATGACCTGGCAATTGTAATCCTAGGTGTATTTGAAAACATGTTTACCCCAAAATGTGTACAGGCACGGATGCTCATGTTGTTGTTGTTAGCTGCCTTTGAGCCCATTCCAACAGTAGAATGTAGTACCTACGCCATCCTCCCAATTGTCCTTGTGTCTGGGCCCACTGGTGCAGCCACTATGCCCATTCACCTGGGTGAGGGTCTTCCTTTTTGTTTACTACCACTCTATTTCACCAAGTACGTTTTCCTTTTTCTGGGACGGATGGCTCCTGACAACATGTCCAACGTTCACAGAGTCTTGCCTCCAAGGAGCATTCTGGCTGTTCTTCTTCCAAGACAGGTTTGCTTGTTCCTTTGGCAGACCATGGCTCTTGCAACATAATTCAAATGCATCGGTTCTTCCTGATTCAACGTCCAACCTTCACATACATAGGAAGGAACTGAAAATACCCTTAGTTGGGTCAGGTGCCCCTTAGTTCTCACAGTAACATCCTTGCTTTTTAACATTTAAAGAGATCTGTGCAGTAGATTTGTCTAATGTAATGCAACATTTGATCTCTTGACTGCTGCTTCTATGAGCTTCGATTGTGGATCCAAGCAAGACAACATTCTCGACAACCTCGGTTTCTTCTGTGTTTCATCATAGTGCTGTTGGCTTCCTTATGCAGATTTTGGTTTTCTTCACATTGCCTTGTAATCCACATCGAAGGCGGCGTCCTTGATGTTTCAAGTGCTCCTCACTTTAAGTAAGCAAGGGGTGTCATCTGCAGATGGCTGATTGTTCCCGAGCCCTCCTCCAATCCTGGTGCTGCATTCTTCTTCATATAACCCAGCTTCTCCGAGGTTTGCTCAGCAGACAGCTCGGGCAGTGTGGTGTGAAGATAGCGCTCTGCCAGTTTGTGGCGGCTTGTGTGTTGCTGTGCTGCTGGAAGCTGTGTCACTGCCAGCTCCAATCCCAGCAGGGCCACCCAAAGTGAACAGGTTTCAGCACAGCCTCCAGACTAAAAGCAGACGACGAGGAAGGTTGTCGACGTTGGAGGAAATAGCCACTGAACGCCTTGTGGATAGCAGTGGACCATTATCGGATATGAAATGCTCATAACAGTATTATTCATAAAAGCCCAAAGTGGGAACACCCAAATGTCCTGATGAATAAATAAAATAAAACGTGGCATGCTGATACAATGGAATATTATACAGCCACAAGAGCATGAACTACAACGCATGGTACAGCATGGACAAAACGTGAACACCCCCTACTAAGTTAAAAAAAAATCCGACGAAAGATCGCACACGATTCCACTGATAGGGAATATCTAGGGCATGCAAATAGATAAGGACAGAGTGTCCAGTAGTAGCTGCCAGGAGATGGGGAGAAATGCAGAAAGAGAAGGGATTGCCAACGGCTATGGAGTGTCTTTATGAAAATGTTCCGGACTTAGTAGCAATGATTGTACAACGTTGTAAATGTATTAAACATCCCTGGTGAGATTTTTGGTGTGTAATTTTTGTTTATTATTTAAGAACTTCTTCTTTCTTTTCTGCTTCCAGTTGCCCTTAAGTGGGGTGGAATTATTCAGTGCCCAGAGGAAGGAATTGCAAGAGCAAAGTCATAGGACTAGAAAAGTCAAGTCAGATGCCAGGGGTTGGTATGCCACTGCATGGAACACAGCCTGGGTGAATGGGAGAATCAGGAGATGAAGCTGAAACCACAGGTTGAACATCAAGTTAGTCGGGTCAGTCCATTGCTCAGTGAATCACCAATATTTCTGATCACTTACTCGGTGCTGGCCACTATTGAACAAAGAGACCCAGTCACTACTCACACAAGATTCAGCAGTCTAGTGTTGGTGACTTAAAACAAAGGTTTAATTCTGATTCAATGTGACAGTTTTCGGCGTGTGAGACACTGTGAATTCAGAGGCTACAGGAGCATGCATGGAGGAGATATAATCTGGTCTGAGAGAGCAAGATAAGGCTGCCGGGAGGTGGGGTAAGATTCCCAATGACGTGCTCAAAGGAAAGCCCTTGCTACTCTCCAGGAATAAGCAAGTGCATTGTCATGGTGTGTGGGGGTGGGTGGCGCGTGTGTATGTGTGTGTGTGTGAATTTTCCCGACATTTTTCTAATCAATACAATTTAAAAAATGTTTTCATAACTTCTTGTTATCACCAGCCATTGAAGGGGTTTTGATGTGGGAGATGTGTGATTGGAGCAATGCCTTAGAGAGCTTGAGCCACTGGTGGTTTGGAAACTCACCATCCGTGGCTTGTGAGATGCCCCTCTTGCTCGGATTCCATGCATCTCCAGCCAAGCAATGGCCAGACGGACGTGCCTCCAACAAGACAGTGTGCTGGCTGCATTTAAAGGGCCACCACAAGATTTATCCCTCCAGATGCTGTTGGAGAAATGACACTCGTGACTTTTCATGAAAGGCTGATGGACCAGCACAGCAGGCCTCTCCTCCTTGTGCCTCTGAGCAGTTAACCAAAGGCCCTTCCTTCCTGGCTTTCTTCCTGGTAGGGGTGTCAGGCAAAGTAGAAATCTTTTCGCATAGCTTTGGGTTTCAGGGTTGCTTCTTCACCTTGAATTTGCCCCAGTGGAAGTTGTCGGAATGAACCACTAGATCTTGATGGAGATGATCGATATTGGGTGGCTGGGACCATGGGTTCCAAGATTTCCATGACTGTGAAGATGGGGCAGCATCGTGTTCTGTTATACGGAGAGTTGCGATGAGTTAGATCTGATGCCACAGTTCCCAACAAGAACAACAGCATACCCATAACGTGGGTATGGGCAACTGTTGGAGAAAGGTGGAAACAGAGTTAAAGCAATGTTGTTCATTAGATACCGTAAAACCTGTGGGAGCCGAAGCCTGTGAAAGCCGAAACCCACCCACAAGAGAAATATCAAATAGTCTCCACTCATGAAAGAGGGAGAGAAAAGTGATCTGACTGCACCCTGTCAATGGCTGAAAGCTTGCAAAGTCCAGAGAAAGGCGGGGAGTTCTGGTTCCCACAGATTTCACTGTGAAAATCTGGCTTCATCCGTTGGTCATTGCCCTTTCCTACAGGGAGGTCCAGAAGGCCTAGCCTCAACATGACTCATACAAATGCTGGCAAAAACCAAAAGAGCAACCTTGGGCTACGTGCGTTATCGCTCGCCTGCAGCATTGCTCTCGCTGGAAAGGCCAGCACAATAGGTAGGTAAGTACCGAAGTCTTCGTCTCCACAGCCGCAGGGTAAGGGAATGTAGGTATGTTTGCGGCAGAGCACACAGTTTCTAGAAATATGTCATTTGGACACTTGAACCACGGTCTTTTTCAAAGTCACTCACTAGTCACTTCCGGAGCCAGAGATTTTAAGTTCTTGTTCCAAGATCAGGGATTTTCAAGCATGGGTATGCGAATGTACCTGGGAAGTTCATCCAGCTGCAAGCCCCATGTGCTGGAATCTGGATCTTAGCCCATCTGGGCCGATGCCTGGAATCTTCATTTTGAAGAGAACTCATGATTTTGATAAAGCATCCACTTGAGGAACTTTTTCGTTCCTACCCACTTTAGTTCCATATCACCAGGTGTGTCAGTCCGGGTAGACTAGAGAAACAACTCCATAGAAACTCATATGCGTATAAGAGAGAGCTTTTTATAAATGGTAATTGCACATTAAGAAAGCATCCCAACCCAGTTCAGTCAAAGCCCATAATTCTGATATTAGCCCATATGTCTATATCAATCTCTAAAGTCCTCTTCAGACTCATGAAACACATGCAATGACACTGAATGCAGGATGATCACAGACCAGTGGGTGGAAAGTCTTTGGATCTAGTGGTGGTGTAACCATCTCAGCACTGGCAGGGTTCTCCACATGGCTTCTTCAGCTTCAGAGATCTGGTTGTATCAGAGTAGGTCCATGTGACTTCTCCACCTCCAGGCACTAGTGTAGTTCCATGTGTCTTGTCAGCTGCAATGTCTCCCAGGTAGTTCCCAGAATTCTCAGGGGAAGGCCATGGCCACACAGAGGCCTCATTGGCTATGACCCGATTGACAGACTAGACTCCACCCCTTCACTCTTAATCCTCAAACTGACAAATGATTATATAACTACCATACTAGGCAAGACGCCTCATGTGGAGGCTGAAGGACAGTCATAGTTATAGAGTTAAAGTTGGGCAAATTTGGAGTTAGAGCTAGACATTAGGCACATTACTGAACGTCTATGAGCCTTCTTTTCCTCGTATTCAAAACTTGCTTGAATATGCTTCTCTTCCATTTATCCTCTAGGTAGGCCCTTCACGTTTCTATCACACTAACTTGAGTCTTTAAGGGATTGCTGCCACAATGGCAGAGAGAGAGAGAGAGAGAGAGAGAGAGAGAGAGAGAGAGAGAGAGAGAGAGAGAGAGAGAGAGAGAGAGAGAGAATGAATCGGAGGGAAACTTATTTAGGAGCTTCTCAAATCTCATCCCACAGGAAGGAAAGCAAGAGGAGGAGCCATTACTGCCTGACGGCTGCCTGTGGCATGCTAGACCTTAACTGCTCAGGAGAATTCTCACGATTTGGCTCAAAGTCATACTTCATTCTCAGACTGGTCTCTGGTTCTGTGGCTCCACTTCTGTTCTGTGTCAACGTTGAGTTCGTTTGAGGATCTGTGAAGGACTGGCCAGGCGCCAGTTTCTGTGGAGGGCACTAGGGGGAAGTGTGGACCCTGGACTCGGGCTATTCCTCTAACTGGTGTCTGAGACCCAGGTCCTGACTCTGCTGTCACATGTACCAAGGAGTGGGGAGCTCTGTGGAGGGAGATATTAAGTCTAACAGATGGGACCAAAGGACAAGAACTCCAGTGGGACATGATCCCGACAGCTAACTTTAGATACAAAGGCCTTAAAAACAGGGGCTGCCTCAAGTTTTTCTCTCTGGATCCTGTGAGCTTCTCAAGAGGCCCATGCAGTCTGTGATCCTCGAATTCCGTGAACTCACTGGCAATTCTTGCAGGCACCTGGCGTCAGCGTGCCAGCTGCGTGCTGGTGGCTGAAACATCCTCCCTCAAACCAAACACATCTGTTTCGAGGGCCAGGGCTCTGGAGGCCTGGAGCAACTCTTGGCTTTATTGAAAAACACATAGCATGGCAAGGCGATCTGTGTGAAAATAGCAAACATCCTGCCTGCCGTTTTCATTCTGCACCCTATCCTCTTCCCACCCCACCCCCAGCCCCACATTTTCACAGGCGCCCTGAGATTTTTCCAGGCCGAGGGCAGCCTTGAAGTCATTGTGGTACTTCCGGGGCTAGTCAGGTCCTGGGAGGCTGGAGTTTGACCTGTGCGCTCAGCTAGAGCTCTCTTTTATCTCCGAGCTGTTTCTCTGCAAAGGAGGGTGACCAAGCCCGTTGGGTTCCCACTTGCTTTGCAAAAGTGGGAGTTTGGGAATGGAATGGAGCATGGAGAACTTCGCTGGCTCAAAGGAATCGCTTCTTTCAAGCCCTCAGGATTGCAAAGGTGGACGCTGCCCTAGTGTATTCGTTGTGGTTGGTCTCGCTGTCTTTTAAATGAAAAGGTTGGCGAAAGAAGCTGTTGGTCAGCGGCGAAAGTGCTTGGGTCTTAGAACAGGAAACGCGTCGGAGATGGTAAGAGAAAGCGAACCCGACAGCCTTCTCACGGAGCCATCTGGTGGCTCTTCCGTGGAAGCGCGATGGCAAAGCTGCCTGCGTGTGGGTTGAGCTCCTTGGCTGCTTCCCTTCCTGGAGAAGCGGCCGCCCTGCGGGCCAGGCCCCACTAAGAGGGACTCTTCTTCCCAACAGTGTACGAGACGGTGGCCCATTCTGATTTTAACTGGCTGTGCCTTTCAGGAACCTGAAGGATTTGCTCCCAGGTTTCTTGCCTCGTCTCTCCTCCAGCATTCCCATGTCTCTTCTCTCCGGTTCCCATGCCGAGGGCTTGTCTAGGGCCTTTCTCTGTTCGTCCCTTTTGCCTCAGGATGCCTTCCTCCAGCAGCTTCTCATGCCTGCTGCTTCTCAGCCCTTCTTCTAAGACGCCTTCCTCTACCCTTCTCTCTAAGCACGTTCCTACCCCGACATGTTTCCTATCACAGGTCTTTGTTTACCTTCTCTCACTCGAAACTTAAAAAAAATCTTTTATTGGCGGCTTTTATGTCTCTTATCACAATCCATACATTCATCCAGTGTGTCAAGCACATTTGCACATATGCCGCCATCATCATTTTCAAAGCATTCTCTTCCCACTAGAGTCCCTGATATCAGTTCTCCATTTCTTCCCCCTCCCTCTCCTGCCAACCCACCCTCACGAGCCCTTGATAAGTTATAGATTATTATTTTCATATCTTACATCCTCTTCCTTTGCCCCTCACCCACTTTTCCATTATTCATTCCCCTGGGAGGGGGTTCTAGATTGGTCCTTGTTATTGATTCCCCCTTTCCTACCCCACCGTCATCTAATCCTCCTGGTATCTCTACTGTCCTTGTTGGCCCTGAGGGGTTCACCTATTCTGGAGTCCCTGTGTTGCAGGCTCTTGTCTGTAGCAGTGCGCATGCTCTGGTCTAATCTGATTTGTAAGGTAGAATTGAGCTTACTGGAAACTTAAGACCATCTAAAAGTGATCTTTTTTATTGTTGTTATTTACTTGCATGCTGTCTGTCATATTCAAGAGAGCAAGGCCTTGCCCAATTGCTTTATCTCTGTATCCCAAACACCAAAGAAAGTGCCTGTCTTGTATCTGGTGTGCCATAAACATATAGAGAATGAATGAATGAATGAAGCTGGAGATGTAAAACATGGAAAGTAAAAGCTTTCGCATCAGATAGCTCTGTCTGGTGCTGGGTGGGACTGAACTCATCTGGGTTTCTCTGTGGCAAGCAATCTACAGAAGGGTTCGTTGCTGGCTAGTAGCCTTAAGACTCTGCGATTCTATCTGGTTGGCAGGCGCTTTCCTACCACATAACCATGCTCGTACTCTTTCTTGGTTCAGTTTTCCCTGTTGAATATTCAAATAACCTGAAATAGCCTAACAGGGGCACTTGGTCCTTCTCCCATCATGAAATAACTCTGACAGGATGCATTCATCAGGGAAACCATCTCCCATCATAATGCACCATGGTGTTTAGACATTTCCAAATATTCTATGTAAAAGCACTGAACCATCAAGAGAAATTCATTCCTCATCTGATCAAATTCTCCCAGGCAGGTCAGCTTCCCTCAGTTTAGTGAGCACTAGAAGGGCCTTCCTCCCCTCTCCTCTTCCCAGTTGGCAGCTGCCTTCTCTTCTGAGGCCCAGCAGGTCAATCTCAACCTGTGCAGTGTGTCTAAGGAAGGCAGCTCAGATTCCAGGGTCCAGGTCCATTTCAGCCAGGCCCAGGCAGAGATAACTGTTCTCCTTCAACCTTGTCTTCAGTGTTTTCCTTTCTTCTTTCATCCAGAAGTGCGTGTGTGTGCGCGCGCGCACTTGTACATGAAGTCCTCCATTTCCACTGAAAGCAAGGAAAGATCTGCTTGAACCACTAATTCAATACGCGCCGAAAGGCTAATGGCTTCTCCAGACTCTTTGGAAGCTATTTTCTGTAATCATCCTCGCTTGTTGCTTTCTTGCTTTATGGCTCATCTCTCCCTGCCGGCTTATTCTGCATTGACTCATATCTGAAATCAAACCTCTTCGCTGAGTTGCACCAAGACAAACAAACAGACGAACAAACTAACAACCACCACCCCTCACCGCCCCACCCGGAACTCACAGCATTTTGTAGAGAATGCTTGACAGTGGATCTGAGAGGAGGGTGGACAGATTTTTATCGCAGCAATGTACAACTTCATCTTGAAAATACACATCCACGTTCTGGCCTGCTGTCCCTGGGGTTATTTACTGGCCACTCCCCCTCACAGAGAGGGCCAGCTGCCGGTGTTTAGTTGGCCCCGCCGGTCATTCTCTTGCTCCCCTTATTCCTGTCTTCCTGAATTCTTCCCGCACTTCTAATTGTTCTTAGTCTGTTTGCAGAACAATCCAATCTCCCTCCCTTCTTCCCCACACTTTGCTCAGAGCCATTGTCCATGGCCAAGCCCATCACCGCCCTCAGCCACCCCAAAGGGGCCCCCATCTTTCTCAGGGCCAATCTCATTGCAGACAAATTCTCCAAGGAAAGACCAGTGGGCACCCAATGTGTCCTGTGTACTCTCTGAGGGAGGGAGTGTCCAAAGACCAAAGCTGACGGTGGCCTCCCAGTAGCCAGGGGAGCTGCATGCCTGTGCTGCTGAAAGCAAACTGCAGAAGGTGTTGGGATCTCTATTGCCACCGGGATGTCTTATGGTGCTCAGCGGCTTACCAAAAGGGTTGAGCATTGTTCGACTTGGATGTACGCAGGGCCGCCTTGCATTGGACTGGTTTTATCTGCATGTGACAGTTCAGAGCTCCTGATACTTTTTTGCCCTTCTCTTGGCTTCCCATTTTGGGTAGACTAGACTTTAAAAACATTTAAAAATACTGTATCATGGGCATTTCCCAGCATGAAATGTTATAAAAAGAAAAAAAAAGTATCCATCAGTTCTTAGTGGCAACCGAAGGGCTATTGAAGCCGATGGGTTTATGGGGGTTGAGTTTTTTTTCCTTTGGAGCACTGTGGAGGGAGCCCAGGGGCGAGAAGACACTTGCAGAGTCAGAGAATTTGTGAGCGACGAAGAAGCCTTTCATTTTAGAGCCAAGGCATCCTCAGCCCAGAGGATCGAAGTAACTTACTTCAGGTTTCAGGATATAAAAGAGAACCCAAATATGATTTAAGGAGAACACGTATTAAGTCTTAAAAGAGATAACGACATAGATATATCACCTGGATGAGGAAGGCCATTCGTATGGGGTCAACTAGACTTCCCAGAATCACCATCAGGATACTAGTTTACTCAGCATGGAACAAAGGAACTGTCACAAATTCCTGATTGGGGCAGATCGGTGCATGACAGTTACAGGTAGGACTACCGGAGCAGAAGCCGGGCCATGAGTGGGATGCGTACATTAAGTGAGACAGAAGGACTTACAAGATTGACCAAGGCAGTCAGGGCAAGACTGACAGGGCATGCCTCATGACTATGTGACTCCCTGTATGGTCCCCAGCATGGTGACCTCCATCAAGGAGATCCAGGCAAACCCCTAAGAGAGACTGTTCCTCCCTGGACTGGCTAGAGAGCGGTGGAGATAATCTACGTTCCAAAGCATTCTGCCTGAAGGCGAGTTGATGCAGGTCCTGGGTCAATGATTAGAAAGAATCCAATGGAAGCTAATCTCTGTGGGGACCATGCAAATGGATTTGGGGCTCTTTGCAAACCCGGGTGCTTAGAATTTAAGGTCACACAGTGTGGGCCATTGTTCAATTTGGTTAGAGCACTGGTCTGCCCCAGCTTCAGAACAGGCCACATAAGAGGTGTCAGGGCTGCTCGAGAGAACCCCTTGCTCTTTGGATCAAGGGGAACAAAATGAGTCAATTGTTCCTTCTTTTTGTTCTTGAACTTTAAAATCTGAGTTGTGGTTCAGCATTTGAGGTGGTATGTGTGCTTGGTGAGGGGGTGGGTGGTGACAGGGAGGATTCTGAAGATGGTTATTAGGTTATTTGAGATGTCTGGGGGAGGAGGATGAGGAGCACTGGAAGGGGAGAGTTCCTCCTTAGCAGTGAAACAAAGAAATGTAAATGGGTCACTTTGAAGTCAAGTCTTTTCCTCTCTGACTACAATGCAAATAGCACGCAGTCTAGCCTTTCTTCTCTGGCAGAAGGACTGCTATGTAAACTGGAATGAGAGAAAGACATTGTCGCACAGAATTGATTGTGACAGAGTCTGTTGTGACCAATTTAATTCAGTTCAACAAGTAATTCTGCAGCGTCTACTGTCTGCCTCACATGGGGTCAGATGTCTTGTGGGGTGTTCCAGCAGAAATACATTCAAGACCCGAGGGTTTGATTAAGAGATCGAGGTCCCCCTATATGTGAATGGGGTTGAATGGCTTTACGGCCAACGGTTGTGGGATAGACAATATGCCTTCTGGAGGGTCGTGAGGAAAACGAGTCCTGAGGAGTTGAAACTGAGCTACAGTGAAACTCCCGTGTTGGGAGGACTGGATCTTCCTCCTCTGTTCCCTGGGGCTGCGCTTTCCCTGTAGCAAGTGCTCAGTACAAATCTCTCCAGTGGCTGAAGGAGGGGAGGGCTCGTATGAACAGAGGGGCAGGTGTGGAGAGGAATGGTAATTGGTGTGCTGTCAGGGCCAGTGATGGTGCAAGAGCAGGCTTTTTGCCTTCCAAGTGGGAGATGCAGGCTTAATTCCTGGCAACTGCACCTCATGGGTAGCAAGTGACTCTGGGTCCCTTAGTAGAGGTTTGCTCAGTACTCGAAGCTGAACAGGTTTCTGGACTCCAGTGAATAAGGAAGAAAGGGCTGGTGATCTACTTCCCCAAGTCAGAGAAGGAAAACCCTGTGGATCCCAATCGTTAGATCTGCAACTGCTCATGGAGGTGGCACTGGCCCACACAGCATTCTGGTGTCTGGGGGTGAGCGGCTGTCCCCCGGTGTTGGAGGCCCATGGCACAGCAGTTTTGAAGAGCTAGCCCAGTCTAGCAGTGCAGTGAGGGTTGTTAAGATAGTTAGTTGCAGGGCAGCTAGGAGGGCTTGATGTGGTTTGGACTGGCTCGTTGGCCAAGGGAATGGTAGGAGAGTTAAGGGAAAGTGCTTTGGAAAAAAATGTTGTCTATAGATTAGGAAGACATGGGTACAACCTGGTACGTGTCATATGATCCTCTTGGTTTTACCTGCCAAGTAGGAGGCTGTGCTGTGAATCCGAGTTCAGTTCCAGCCAACTAGGAGAACGGATCTGAGGGTGCTGTATGGGACTTAGGAGCAAAGGAACATTTGAGGTGGGGAAGTTCAGGGGCTCATGGTGTGGATTAAGGCAGATCCAGAAATGGAAAACTGGGAGAGATTTGGAAGGGGCTATTAGGATGCTTCCAGTACTACTCAGTGGAGTTAGCAAGTTGGGTTGGGGTGTTTTTTTGGCGGTTGTGCTGTAGGAGGTGGTATTTTGGAGTGTGAGTTGATTAGGGTGTGTCTTAGAAACGACCAGAAAGGCAAGCTAAGGCATTGGGTGGGAGGGAAGAGCAGTTAAAACTGTGGTGTTGGGGTCAGCCAGGCTGTGCACTAGCTGTGTGGCCTTGGACTAGTGACGCAGCTAGAACGACCCACTCTTTCACTTCGTCTACAGCTTCCCCAGGCTTTGAATCGCAAGTCTTGTGTCTCGGGACATAACCTGGCCCAGATCAACCAGGAAGCTGGTTTGGTCCCACTTCTAGGGACTCCCTCTGTGGCTGGCAAACTGGATGTTTGGTGACCCAACTTGACCAACTTTGCCCCAGTTTTCTCATCTGAAAGTGGGGCAAGTAATAGTGGCCTTCCCAGGGTGTTGTGGGGATGAAACGCGATAGTGTGCACCCTCAGCACAAAAACTGGCACCAAGACCATAACACAAATATTAGCTGAAAGGGCAAATTAGATCAGTCTAGCAGATGAATCATTCGAGGGCAGAAGAATGGGCAGCGGAATTTCCAGGGTCACCATAGAGCATCTGCAGAGACAGCGGCTTTGTGTACAGGTGCATGGACTGGAGTTTTACCTCTATCTATAAAAGAGGGCTTGCAAGGAAAATTCACAACAAAAACAAGGTGAATGTTAGGCTATTGAAGACAGCAAACATTGACTGATGTTTGGGCTACTGACAGGTGATAAGGCACCTTTGATAGAAGATTTCCAAGAGTCTTCCAAGACGTGTAGAGCTCTGTTCCCTAGCTCACTCTGCCCTGTGGTTACCTGTGCTCAAAAGGTATGAAACCACATCACGTTGCAATACCCACTGATATCGTCAACACACACTTACTGAGCCTTTTCAGTGTCTTAGGGACAAGGTAGGCTCTCTGGAGAATACAGGGAAGTGTGAGAAGTCTACTGTTTGGTGGCATTTACAATAAGACTTTTTTTGCATACATCCATCCATGTGTCACACATATTTGTACGTTTGTTGCTATCATCATTCTCAAAACATTTGCTTTCTACTTGAGCCCTTAATATCAGCTCCTCATGTTTCCCCCACCCTCCCCGCCCCCTGCCTCATGAACTTTTGATAATTTATAAATTATTATTATTTTGTCATGTCTTACACTGTCCGACATCTCCCTTCACCCACTTTTCTGTTGTCCACTCCCCAGGGAGGGAGTTATATGTAGATTCCTGTAATCAGTTCCGCCTTTCTACCCTACCTTCGCTCCACCCTCCGGGTATCTCCACTCTCACCAGTGTCCTGAAGCGTTTATCTGTCCTGGATTCCCTGTATTCCCAGTTCCTATCTTTAACAGTGTACAGCCTCTGGTCTAGCCAGATTTTTAAGGTAGAATTGGGATCATGATAATCAGGGGAGGAGGCATTTAAGAACTAGAGGAAAGTTGTATGTTTCATCAGTGCTGTACTGTACACTGACTGGCTTGTCTCCTCCCTGTGACCTTTCTGTAAGTGGATGTCTAGTAGTCTACAGATGGGCTTTGGGTCCATACTCCACACTGCCCCTCATTCTCAATGATACAATTTTATTTTTCCTTTGATGCCTGATACCTAATCCCTTCGACACCTTGGGATCACACAGGCTGGTGTGCTTCTTCCATGTAGGCTTTGTTGCTTCTGAGCTAGATGGCCACTTGTTTACCTTCAAGCCCTTAAGACCCCAGATGCTATAGCTTTTGGTAGCCAGGCACCATCAGCTTTCTTCACCACATTTGCTTATGCACCCGCTTTGTCTTCAGCGATTGTGTTGGGAAGGTGAGCATCATGGAATGCCAGTTGAATAGAACAAAGTATTCTCAAAAGACTGTTTTATCACTATACTTATTTTCCTTTTTCAGACTTGAACCACTATTCCTCAATCCTCTCTCTCTCTACCAAAGTCAGGGCCTTTTGATAGCTTCTTGTCAGACTTTATACTACCTTTAAAATCCTAGACAGGAGCCAATCAGTGATCCTACCCCACCAGCCGCTCTGAGGCTCTCTCCTCCCTGAAGAGTCACAGTCTTGGAAACTCACAGGGACAGTCCTGCCTTGCCCTATTTGGGCCCTGCCATGTGTTGGCCTTGACTCGATGGCAGTGGGTTTGCTTTGAGTTTACTCACCAGAAGCTCTGTGGTGGGAACCCACCTAATGGTTCTTTCTCTGTGGGAGAAAGACCTGGTGATTGAGTCCCTTAAAGATAAGAGGTTATAAAAGCCCATCGTGAAGTTCTACTGTGCTATATGGGGTGCTTCTGCACTGGAAATGACCAGAGGGCAGACGGCAAACATGAAAGTCCTGGGAGATCAAAGAGGGAAATCAGAAGGCGGTGTCAGGGACAGTGATTAGAAAAGCCGGAAAGAGAAAGGGTGAGAGACCCAGAGAGGCGCAGGGCGAGGGAGAGAAGAGGGAGGAGGGCTACAGCATGGGGAGCTGGTCAGAGGAGAAGAGACAGCAGAGAAGGGGAGGATGGAGTGGCCATCAGGAAGGTTTGGAACAAAGGACTGTGAGTGTATGTGTGGGGATGGTGGGGGGCGTGGGAAGAGGAAGGAAAGGAGAAAGGAAGGCACCCATGCAGGAGAGGAGCGTGAAGGAGCACAGGAGGGAGGGGGCAATTGGGGGGCAGGAAGAGGCCCCCTGACCCATAGCAACCCCTAAAAGAATAAAAACGTTCCAAGGCCACGTTCAAAAGGCTTTATTGGAATCCTGATTTTCTTCTCTTCAACCAGCAGGTAAGAGGCACCGGGTAAAACAGGAGCATGGAGACAAAGACCAGGTCTCTAATCCCAGCCCAGCCTCCACTGGGTTTCTGTTTCCGGGATCTGGGAGCTCCTCCTGCACTGGCACCACAGCCCAGAGCCCTGCGGGGGGCGCTCCCTGTGGCCAGGGGAGAGGAGCCTCGTGTGACAACGGGGCCACCTCCTCCAGCAGTTGGCTGCTCCCCTGAGCTTTGCAAACAGCCACTTCCCCAAACTGCTTCCTCCTCAGAACTGCTCTGGTGCAACGGTGCCGCCTCCCTTCCTCTTCCTTCACCTGAAGAGGCAAAGCAGGGTCAACCGAGAACATTCGTTTCCCCTCCATGTTTTCATTTTCACTTTTTCCTTCGAGACGCTCTCTCCCTATCCACTTTACCATTTTAATACGCCCCCAAAGGCTTGGAAGATGTGGAAGAGGAATATGCTTCCCGTCTCCTAGTTCTTCCAATTCTTGGAGGCCAAGGAAGAAGAGTTGTATAAAAAGAACTCATTCATTTTAACTAGGAGAATGACCCGGCTGGAAAGGTCCTTGGAGAGTTCATTTGTGAGCCCAGAGCTGGGGACCAGAAGGCTGAAGAATTCTCTTATCTTACCCCAGTGGTGGTCAGGGCCAGGTGGGCTCAGCCCAACCTAGCTGCCATTGTAGTGGGTCTCAGGCACGCACACTGGCTCATCTCTTGCTTATGATTCCAAGACACAAAAACCATTAGAAACTTCAGGCCAGAAAGGAAGCGATGCTCTTGCTGATCGATTCTGGGGCTTATTATTCTTATTTTTAAAAACACAATCAACCCATTTGCAAGATGCTGAGCTATTAAGTACAATTAGCAAGACAATTCCTCTCTGAAGTGCTCTTCTGTACATCTGAGACCCTTTGGAGTTCAGGTTTCTACTTCTGGATGACTCCGTTTTGCTTTGCAGCATTAGACGCTTAGCATGCTTTTAGGCAATACGCAGCTGCCTGGACGATCCATCCTGTGAACGCACCCACTGTGATGGCATCTGCCCAGCCTTTGCTTGGAGAGGATTATTACATTAAATCATACTTGCACCTCACACAATCCTCTGTGAGCACTTTCTGATGCAGCACACAGGAGCCTCGAAGCCACTCTGCCAGACGCGCCTGAGCATCCGTCATTTTTTGGTGAGGAAACCGGGGTGCAGAGGTAAACGGTAAGCTCTTGATTTACACGCTCTGCTTTCCCACCAAACTTTATAGCCTGTAAAGGGTGTCAACATAAAATCACCCCCAAAATGGACCAACCTTGGATTCTTCCACAGACATTACTCGAAATACTTTAGTGAGGATTACGTCATTAAGTTCTCCTTGCAGGCACCAAACCAAAAAACCAGACTCCTTGTCATCGAGTTGAGGCAGATTCATAGCGCCCCGACAGGCAGGACAAGGTACAGCTGCCCTTGCGAGTTTCTGAGCCTGTAGCTCTTCCTGAGCGTAGGAAGCCCCATTCTATCTCTGGGAACAGACAGAAGTTTAGAACTGCTGACCTTGAAGATGGAAGGCCAACGTGTAACCACTACACCCCAGGCAGGCACATGAGGGAGTGAAAGCTATCATCCCCATTTTACAGATGAGAAAACCCAGACTTGGCGGGGGAGGCACTTATCCCACCTGACCTGACCCTCGAGCTGGGGTTCTTGAAGCACTGACGACATCCCTGCAGGCCTGAAAAAAGGGCTCCAAGCCAAACCTGGCCACACTGTTTTCAACTGTCCAACGAAATTGGGTGGTTTTTTTTTTCTTTCTGGTCCCCTATTTAAAAATATCAACTTTGGAAGAAAACCAATGTGCTTTTCATCAAGTCCCCTGCTGTTGAACACAATGACAAAGGCTGTCAGATTTCCCAGAGGGGAGGGAACAGAGAATGGAGGATTAGGGGCCCAGAAGGGTGTCTAAGGCTGGGCTGGCGACAGGGGAAGGGATTTATTATTCCAACGTGGCTCCCATGACAAGGACTGAAGGACAGAAGGGCGGGATGGTGTCGGGCACGTGCAGGGGACACAGTACTGCCATTTCTTCCCCGCCATATGTGCTGCTGCCGTCTTTTTTATAGTGCCACATATGGTGCATTCTTAATTGAATTTTTCATAATAATTGATCTGACCTGTATCATTCTGTTAGCTTTAGTAAAACAAATTCTGACGGGGTTTGAGATGAGAACTAAAAATATGGTTTCAACTAGCCGAGGAACCATAAAGCAGGCTGGAATCATCCTAATGATAATGTACAATCTGTTTGCGACCATAAAGTTCGTATTATTTACATATAACAAGCCAACCAGCAATAATGTGAGCCTTGAGTCTCCTTCCATTCTCAGCGATCTTTCTTAATTTACGGAATGGAGGGACGGCAGAGAAACGGCTTCACCGATCACCTTGCTGTGTCCATCGGACGCTTCCACGAGCCCCGCGGGGTCTTCCCTGCTGCTGCGAGTGGTGAATCTCAGGATAACCTTCCCCGGAGCGGATGGGAGCGGTGGGGTGGGGGATGGAATCTACTTTTCTCACCTGGTGATGATGATTCTTCTCCAGAAACTCCCCTGAAACCATCCTTGTGGCATTCAGAAGGGGCAGAGCGTGCCAAACAAACTGACCACCGAATCCCATGGCCATCTCGTCAAACCTACGTGACTGCGCCGGGCGTTCTTGACTGTCTATAATATAAACCAACCTCCGTGCCCCAGAGTCCATGCGCACTCACAGGGACCATGCTGTGGGTTTCCGAGACTGTCGTGGTTCAAGGGAGTAGAAAGCCCAGCCTTTCTCCCATGGAGCTGCTGGTGGCTTCGAACTGCAGACCATGCGGATCACAGCCCAACGCACAACCACTGTACCACCAGGGCTCAACTTCTTGACTGTAGCTCCTACAGAGACAGGTGCCAGCAGTGCTTTCTGTTGACCCTGCTGGGTGAGTTTGAATCCCCAATCACTGCGAGGGAGTTGCTATGGTTAGGGTTCTTGAGTTGCTTCTGACTCATGGTAAGTAAGCTCATGTATGGAGGAGTGGAATTGTTCCAAAGAATTTTGGGAAAGCAGCTTGCCAGGCCTGTTTCCCAAGGTGCCATTATGTCACCTTGTATGTCATTTGTATGTCAACCTATGGCAAGCAGTAGAGAGCTTAACCTTTATAGCCACTGGGACCGCTCAGGGACTGTAAACCCGAGTCTTACTCTTTAGAAAGCAAGCCTTGCTTTGGCCTCCTTACAGGGGCAAGAGTTTCCAGAGCAGAGGCACTGTACCCATTCAGAGTTCCTGCCCTGGGTGCCTGGACCCCCAATTCCATGCCCACACCACCTTGAGCCTACCTTCCTGGGCCCGATTCCCTTGAGAGTTGACCCTGTTTTCAGTCCTCATACTTCCGAGTCCTGAGGGAGGGGGCGCAGAAGCAATTGTTGCTGGGGATTTTGGAAGAAGCTTGTATGTTGGTCAGGGGTCCACATAGACATGAGCACAATCCCTACAGGTGAGGGATAGAACCAGGGGTAGGAAGAGATGGAATGCGGACTGAAAGCTAGGGACCTGCTTCCTCAGACCATCATGTACCCCCTAAGAAATCCTAAGGGTTCTGAAATTCAAGCCTATCTTCCAGGTCCTTGTGAAGGCTTTCTTGTCAAGACAGGAAAATAGAAGATATAAATAAGTAAATAGAAAATGTATAAATTTTTCTCCCGTTGAAATCTATACACAGCCAAACACACATGTATTTCACCAGTTCTACATGGACAATTCAGTGACATTGGTTACATTCTTCCTGAGTGCCATCCCTCTGGCTCCCTAGCTCAATCAACCCCATCAAGTTAGACTCACTGCCCCATAACCTAGCTGTGCTTCAGCGCTACTGCTGCCAGTTCGATCTCACGTAGATGATTCTCGAAAAGAGCACACTGTTCATGGTACACATCTTTCACTAATGGAGCTAAGCTGTTGCTTGGTTTAAAAATGACTTTATGGGGCAGTTGGTTCAAGATTTAAAGCTGATCTCAGGGCAACAAATTCAGAGCTTCCTCTAGTGGCTGTGAGTTTAGGAATTAGAAATGGACTTGGACATATGGTATGTGGACCCTCATTTATATTCTTGCTTCAGCATGAAAATATCAGGATGGGCCTGAATGGTAGGGACTGAGTTTGCTTGACTGACTGTTCTGCTTGTTCAGTGCCATTGACTCAGTTCTGACTCATAGCAACCTTGTGGACAACAGAACAAAACACTGCCTGGTCCTGTGCCATCCTCACAATTGTTCTTACGCTGGAGCCCATCCATGTAGCCAGTGTGCCAAGGGGGATGTAACCACATCTGAGACCGTGGGCACATCACAGGGCTTCTCTCTCCTTCCTCTGTCTGAAGGTGGTAGGTTCATGGAAAGAACCCCATTAAATAATGGGAGGGACTCCGTGGAAACTTGGGTTCTCTCTTTGGATTTGTCATCAGGCAGCTGAATGTCCTGCAACAATTCCTTTCAAGGCCCAGTTTTCCTGTCGGTAACACAGAAAAGGGCTAGGTTCTTATTTCTGAAAGCATGTTCTTTGCTTCTTTGCCCCGCCCAATGAACTATGAGTCCATGATCAATTAGATTTAGGAAAGAAATTCTCTTTTTCTTGAGCGTCATAATACACATTTGCAGAACATAGTTCTAGAGTGAAAAAGAAAACCAAATGGACTACCTTGACCTCCCTGGTCTCCTTTCCCGAGCAGCAGCAGACAATGCTTAAGTGTCTACTGTGTGATCGGGCCGAGGCTTTAGCAAGGTGTTTCATTTAACACATCACTCTTGCAATATAAGCATTGCCAGTATTTCATTTGGAGCAGTTTTACTTGGTCACATCTGGTAGCTGAGTCAGAACTGACTCAGTTGCACCAAACAGCGACAGTATTTCCTGTTACTGATAGGGACGCAGCAGTCAAAGACATTGGCCCAAATGTTGACCCTGAGACTGAAGTGCTCACCCAGTTTGGCTGGTCGCTTCTTTTCTGATGGGTCCTCGAGGCATCTGATTTGTCCCACTCTTCTCCTGCTGTGCTTATCACCACCAGCTCAGAGTCGCTGTCTGTGTGTTTCATATTTATTAGGAAGAGGTCATTTTGACTTTCTTGTTCTAAACAGTTTTCCTAAACTGAAGAAAAACATTTAAAAACCATATTACCTTACAAGTGCCCAATAAGTACGCAAAGAGATGTTCACCATTGTTAGTCACCAGGGAAATGCAAATTTAAACCACAATGAGCTCCTACTTCACACCCACCAGGATAACTAATGTCAGAAGCAAGAAAATCACAAGTATTGGCAAGGCTGTGGAGGAAATGGAGGCCTCACTCAGCTGCTGGTGGGAATGGATAATGGTACAACCACCTTACGAAACAGCTTGGCTGTTCCTCAAAGGTTCAGCATAAAATCACCATATATTACCGGAATATATATATATATACTCATGAGACATGCACACAAAAAAGTATGTTCTCAGAAACCTGCACACGAATGTTCCCAGCACCATTATCCATGGGTTGAAATCACCAAGTTCTCTGTCAACTGCTGAATGAGTAAACAGAATAGAGGACTCCATCAAAAGGAATATAATTCAGCCACAAAAGAAATAAGATGCATAGTGTGTACTACAATATATACTACTATTAAACTAAGTGAAAGAAGGCAGACCCAAAATATCACAGATTATATGATTGCACTTAGATGGCAGCTCCGGAATGGATACATCTAAAGAAACAGAGAGCAGATGAGTGGCTTTCTTGGGGAGGAGTGATGAAAGGTGGCAGGGGGTGGAGGGGACGTGAAAGTAGAGAGAATTCCTTTGAGGATGATGGAAATCTTCTGGAAATATTGATGATGGCTTCACCATTCTTTGACTAGATGAAGGATGACTAACTTTCACATTTTAAAGGTATAAATATATACTATAATATATAGTATAAATCTATCTATAATGTATACATCTACATTATAGCTGTGTGTGAATTATATTTCAATAAACTCAACAAATCTATTATACTCTACAGAAACACCACATCCCTAAAGGCCATGGTACCCCTAATGCCTCTCTCTCCTGTTTGTCGTCCCTTCTTATTTCTGCTTATTGCATGTGCACACATATGTACATGCATCCAGTTATTCATTCAAACAAGAGAGCAGGAAGGCTAGTAGCAATCACTGATTATTCTGTTACATATTTATTCATCTAATGTACATCTGTGGGGTCCCTCTATAGGCTAAGAACTGCTCTACAGCCGGGTGGATGGTAGATAAGATCTGTCTCCAAGGAGCTCACAGTCACCTGGAGACAACCAACAAGAATACAGGAAATTGCAATGCACTATGACAAAGCTGACATAGACAGTCATGTTTGTGGGGAAGGTTTTGAAAGGTCTCTCAAAGAAGTGATGCTTCAACTGATAGCTGGAGGGTGACATCTTTGGACACTGTTTAAGGTCCCTAAACACTGTAAGGGAGAGTGGTCAGGAAACGGGGTGAACAGGTAAAGACCCAGCCAAGAAGGGCCCAGTGAACCGTAACAAAGAGCCTGGGCTCAAATCAGATGGCAACAGGGAAGCTTTTAAGCTGTAGAATGGCATGTTTTTAACATTGAATTGTAGTGGAAACTTACATGCTATTTCACATCCTCTAGTCTTTCATGTAGGCAGCTTTCTATGTTTTATGCAGGTTTTGAAATGATTGTTTCTAATGGTTGCATACGTAATCACACCAAGACCGGACATTTCACTGTATTATGTCTCTGTCATTGAGGTTATTATTTCCCAGTTCTTGTTCCACAGCCTGTCTCCTATTGTTGTTCTCATGCAATGGATGCCTTCATTTTATCATGCATATAATCTCTTCCCTCCCCCCCATTTGGTTAACAGGCAGTGGACATTTTGCTTATGTTCTTTTTTTAGAAACCATTTCCAGCAGCTACTGTCAAATAGATGGAAAATCCTTATGGCACCGACGTGGCTTCACCATCTTGCTTTCTAAATGAGCTGTGCTAATTGATCCTTTCAATGAGCGCAAGATAACCCGGAACACGTCTTCATTTGCTCTTCTTTTTGAATGAAAGGATCTCTCTATGCATTGTCCTGTGTCTACATTCACTGGCGATTCTGTCTAAAATACACGATGATCAAAAAGTGAGAAAAACATAGAGTTTGGGACAATTAGTCAAAAATTGCATCTTCAGAGGCAGAAGGTGTCAGAGCTGAAAGTTACAGAAACAAGTTTAAATCACTAGTGCAGTTGATGTAATTTGGCTAAGAGGCCTACCCTGTATTTTTTCTGTAAGAATTTAATTTTTTCTCTGTGAGAACCATCGTGGATTTACACACACACAAGCATGCACGCAGACACACACTTTGGGCGTGTGTCCATCTTGGAGTGTGACTTCTGTCAAGAGATACAATATGGAAGGATGGAAAGCCGCTGGTCTTCGGCATAATAAAACTACATCTAAAGAGAATGTGGCATTAATGCAGTTCTTTGAAATACTACCAAAATAAAAATGACATTTAAATATCCTTGCCATCACAGCATATAAAGAGAGATGGCTCCTCCTTCTGTGGAGGCCTAGAAATGATGAGATAGGTTTTATAGTAGCACGGAAGTCGCTTTAACTTTTTGCTCTGACATCTTCCACCTATGAAGACCCAAACTTTGACTGATTGTGCCAAGTGCCATGTCCCCCCCACTTTTGGATTCATCATGTCTTTTAGAAATAATGACTAGTGTCTTTAGCATGAAAAGTTGGTATCGGGAAGCTTCCAGCTGAAGAAGCTTGCCTTGCTAATGCTAGACATGCAGGGTGGTGTATTATCTGACATGTTGGCATCCAAGTTATCGGTTTGAGACTTAAAGAACGAAATGCCTCATTTCCTCTTTGATAGCTCTCTGTAGGGACATTGGGGGACAATGGGAGACATTGCAGGAGTACAAAATACACTTTACAAGGAGTCAGGAGAGCTGGAATCTAGTCTCTACTCTGTCCTAATTAGGGCCAAGGATAAGTCACTTTCTGAGTCTCCTGAGGTAGCCTGCCATGGATTTACCAACAGGAAAGTAAAAAGGGATAGGTTAATTCAGGCAATTAATGCCAAGTCAGCTTGCATAGGAGGCTGAAGAACCCAGTCGTGAGCATGCGCGGTGAGGAGGAGTGCGGTGCAGTGGAGAGAGTGAGCGCGTGCTAGGAGCCTCGAGGCCTGGCATGGCTCATCTTCTCTGCTATTGGGTTTACAGCATCTCACGCGTCCTCGATGTTTTTCAGGGGAGCATCTTCAGTTGGCAAATGGGAAAGCTGGTTTTGTGGTCTCTAGAAATACCTTCCAACACGGGCATCTGGTAGTGCATATCTTGCCGATGAAGCTCCGGGCTCTATGTTTATGTTCACATGGACCATTGGTAGCCTTCCATGGATCAGTTCCTAGAGTTTCATCCCAAGCAGCTCTCTGGTGAGTTTCGGAGATTCTCCTCTGCTGCTTAGATCACACTCCTGAAGTGTTCTAATGGCACATCCGATCATGCATCATTAGGTGGAAGCAAGTTCTAGAAGTAAGCAAGGAAAAGACAGCAAACTTATTTCACTCCAGTTTCCATATGTGAATACAGACCACATGACTGAGGAGCGTGGAGAGCCAATAATGCTTTCGTGACGGCAAATAGGGCATCACGTGGTTGTTCAAAGATGAGGAAGCATTGTAGGGAGGTCTGGTAGAAAACCTAGGTCCTTTATTTTGTTGAAAATGGGTATTTGCTTCTTAGTGAAAGAGATGCCAGCGGTTCAAAGGCACCCTACCAGCTGTCCAGCAGGAGGAAGGCGAGGCTTTCTTCTCTTGTGAAGATCTATAGCCTTGGACACTCGAGGGACAGTTCTGCCTTGTGTCACTCTGAGTCACTATGGACTCACCGTGGGTCAAAATGGGCTCAGTGGTAGTGAGTTTCGTTTGTTACTCAAGTTATCAGAACGTCACTTTGGAAAGGACATATCTTTGATTGGGGGGTCATGAGAAGGAGGCGGGGAAATGAAGAAACGTAATTGTGTGACAGCTATAGTCTCCTCTCTGAATAAGAGTTCCATATAAAATTAATTGGACCTTAGAGTAGAACCAGTACATCACCTCTCCTTTGTTTTCTACCATCTGCCTCCATACAAGGAACTTGCTAGTTACTGAGCACAGCGCCAAGAATCCGACCGGTGTTGACTTGGAATGCACTCCATCTGAAGCTGTTCTGGCTTGAACATACTCAGCTTAGGGAAGAGAACACTTTCCAAATAGTGTTTTGGGTTTTTATGAGAGCTACATCCTAGTTGTAAAAAGCGGTGGGTGTTTGTATACATATCCGGAGCCTTCTCTAGTGGTACGCGTGGTGTACCACATTATTCCCTGGTCAGATACTAGGTTAGTTCCACAATCTATACAGTCCAACCAGGACAGAGGAAGCCATAAGAATGTAGATCATATATGCAGGCATGAAGTTTGTGTTCAAAGAAGTCCTGAAAGCGGATAGCAGTTGGGAGAGATGAGATTCACCAAGCAGTTTCTCTAGGCAGAAGCCAGTTGCTGATTTAGGGAAACAAGGATGGTACACTCGAACCTCTTCAAAGTATCACTTCAGGGAGCAGACAAGGCCTTTCCTCAATCCCCAAGCATTTATTCTCTAAGCACCTAATTGTGCCAGGAGTTAAGAAACCCTATAAATCAGAGACATGGCCCCTTCCTCAAGGAACTCTCAGTCTGTTGGGGGAGATTAGTGGGCAAACTGCAAATTATAATACTCTAATTGGAGCACAGGAGGACTACCTTTACTCAGAGCCATCCGCACATACCACCCAGAGCAGGCCAGATTTGAGCCGATTCTTGAAGAATTCTATCACATTGATAGAAGGACTGGGAAAGGACACCACAACATATGCAAAAGAACATCTTTCTGGGAGCCACAAATAGGATGGAATGCTCAAGTATGCATGGTGTGTGTGCATGGCAGAGTGGAGTAGGGATGTGGTGAGAGATGAAGTTGAAGAGAGAATGGGTAACCAGGGCTCTACCTTGTGCATGATTTTAAGGAGTTTCATCTGTAGCTTTCATTGATGACGGGGGGAGTACAAGAGGATTTTAGGGATGAAAAAGACCCTCACTCACCAGTTCCCCAAATTTTACTGGGTGGTGCCTATGTGCCAGCCCTGATTGTAGGGACTGAGGCGACAGCAGTAGCCCTGCTCTGAGGTGAATGTCAGTCGGAGCTGTGTGACAGTCAGGGTAGATTAGATGTAAGGGTTTTTTCAAAATCATTTTATAAGGTGCTCATACAATTCTTATCACAATCCATGTGATTGAAATATTGAAATGTACATGCAATTCATGTGTTTAAAAGCAAACCAATGGAAAAAGGAAAAGACGTGTATGGAGGGGAGGATGGGGGTGGGGGGACCGGGAAACCAGCATCAATGTGTCAAAGTAGGAGAGAAAAAAAGTTCCTAAGCCATGACGAAGATTCACCGCCCTTCTTGATCTAATTGTATTATTGCATTGTTTGATATGTTAATTATAGCTCTCTCTCTCTCTTTTTTTTTTTTTAAAGAGCTGCCTCAAATTTTCTCCATCAAACTGGTGGGCCTCCAGGAAGCTTCTAAGGGGATGCCCCTCAGTCATTTTGGCAGAAGCCAAATATAAGAAGAGACTATCTATAAAACTAGATCATAGAAATAAAAGTAAATTTGAAACACATAAAGGATAAAGTAAACAATGCCAATAGTTTGGCAAGTGCTTCTAGGAAGCATGTGTGAAGGAGTACGAATGTGAGACAGGGAGGGCGTGTATTACCTACTTACTTACCACTGTGGCCAATGGAATCTGATCTCACTGACGATTTCTGGGAGATCGCACAGATCACCCCTAAGAATGATCTCAACTGGGGAACTGGAGAGCTCATTTATTTCGCTATCCATGTCTTGACTGTCAGTGGTCAAGTGTTGCTTCTAAGAGCATTGACTTGCCCCTGAAAGACTGAACATACTCTTAAGTCCAGAGAGTCTCAGCTGTTTGTGGGGAGCAGTCTTTAGCTTGTTGAGGTGAATGCAGAGGGGTTGTGGGTGGGGCTGTGATGTCATTCGAAACAGAACTTATAATTCTTTGGTACTTACTGGCTACCAGAAACCCTATATTTGCAGTTATATGTATGAAACAATGATTAAGCCAGTGGTTCTCCATTGGAGATGATTTAGCTTGCCAGGGGACATTTGCCAATGTCTAGAGACGTTTTTGGGGTTGCTCCAACTGGGGAGGAAGAGTGCCCCTGACATCTAGTGAGTGGAGGGTGGGGATGCTGCGGACATTCTATAATGCTCTCCATTATCCATTATCTGGCCAAACTCTCAGGAAGAGAGTGCAGAGAAGTCCAATAACATCACAGGGTTTGTACACCTAGGGCATGGCCCAGTCAGAATTTGAAGTGAGATCTGTCTACTTCCAAAGCTTGCCCTTTGCATTGAGGTTAGATTATCTTCCAGAGAGACAGAACCAGAATTTCAGAGACTCTCTGACAAAAAAAAAAAAAATCCAGAGTCAATCCTGCCTGACTCTGACCCAGAACTTGGGACAAATTGACTGGAACTGGAAGAAGGTGATGGTGGGGAAGGAACACTTTTCCCATTTTTCCCTGGTTCGCTCTTTCCTGGGCAAGGTGGGGCAGGCACAGAGGGCACATCTCCTGGGATTTGCATACCAGGAACAATGAGCCGCCCTTTGCTGGAAGCTCGATTCCTTCCCAATGTACAAGGACGTCCTTCTGCTGCCAAAGTTGGCTGGTGGTTCTTTCTGGAATGGCAGCTCTTCCCAGCCCCCTCCAGGCTTGGGGTGATCTTCTGGCAAGCCTGTGTACTGAAGAGTTACAGGTGGTGCAGACACGGTTTGGAAGCAATCCCAGCTGGGCCTCCTCCCAAGAGCCTTCTGATCACTCACCAGATGACTCTAGCTGCTTGCAGAATCCCAGGGGTCTTAGCTTCTCCAGGAAACCAAGTTCAAGGGCAAGAGGAACTTCTGAAAGTCTGAAAGGGCTTTATTCCGGTGCCTCCTTAGGTTGGATATACGTTTGCAATACTATTGAATTCTTCATCTTTTTTCTTATGATGAGAAGTCAATACACCCGTTGGAAGAAGAGTGAGAAGTATAAGGGAAAGATATCTGACCTGATCGGGTATCTCTGGGTCTCTGACTTGTGTTGTTCTGTTTTGGAGACAAAGTACAAATCATTAGTTGTCCATGGGCTCTGTTTGAGAACTTTCAGCTCCATCGTGTTAGGTTTTCTGGTTCCCAGACCCACATCCTGCCCCGAGGGAAGCTTACATCTCTCACACATGTTGTTCCTGATCTGTTTAATGAAACTTCCATTTGATGTTGACTAGAATTTCATATGTGGACCGAGTATACCCAAACCAATTCATTGCCATCAAGTCGATTCCGTGTCATAAGGGACCTGTCGGCGGAAGCAAACTGTCCCCCTGCCCCCTTCCCTAGAGTTTCCAAGGCTGCAGGTCTTCAAGCCACATGTTTCCCCCCACATTTTTCTCCCTCATATTAGCTGGTGGGTTCTGACCACAGGTCAGCAGCTGAGCACTTTAAGCAGGGCTTTTTGGACCAAGTATAGCACAATTAAATGATTACAGCAGTTTGCTTCTAAAGGAAGGGCTAACGTTTGACATCAAATGGATTACAGAGTTCATCTCCAGAAGCAATGACTGACTGCATGCTGCGTTTAAGGCTTTTAGAACATGTGGAGATTATGAAGATACATGCGAGAAACTCTTACCCTGGAGAAACTTATGATCTAATGAAACAAGAGAAATAATGGTTATTCTACATTACAGGATACAAACAGGATAAGAGGAGTGTGTGAACTGTGAGTGCTTCCTTTCTGTTCTAGGCCTCGGTTTGATGTAGTTTTACTTGGAGACCGAGTCCTTGCTCGCCTTACCCACGTCCTCCATGTGTCCAAGAATGGAAGTCTCAATACACCCCCCCGCCCCCAGTTATATTCCTCCACCCTCCAATTTAGTATACCACCAAGAGATTTGTATTTCTTTAAAAATGCCCTTCTTATGATGACCATCGCCGCACTGGCATTTTGTTTAGTTATTCAACACACAATTCTCCAAACACATATTAAGTATCAACTATGTCACGAATTTTGTCTTGCCTGGATCCACAATCGGTGCTCATGGAAGTAACAAGCAAGAGATCAAATGATGCATTGCATTTGGTGAATCTGCTGCGCAAGACCTCTTCGATGTGTTGAAGAACAAGGATGCTACCTTGAGGACTCAGGTGCACCTGTCCCAAGCCATGGTGTTTTGAGTTGCCTCCTATGCACAAGAAAGTCAGACACCGAAGAAGGAAGACCGAAGAAGAGTTGCCGCAGTTGGACCACAGTACAGGGAAAGCATCATGGATGGCCAGCAGAACAAGCGTTTGTCTTGGGAGAGGTACAACCAGAATCCCCTGTGGAAGTGAGGATGCCGAGACTTCCACTCATGTTTGATGGACACGTCATCAGGAGTGACCGGTCCCTGGAAAAGCCCATCATGCTTGATGGAGTAGAAGGGCATAAAAAAGGAGGGCCCTCGATGAGATGCTTGACACCGTGGCTGCAGCTATGGCTCTGACGTAACTGTTGTGGGGATGGCTCACTCCCAGGCAGTGTTTTGTTCTGTTGTACAGAGGACCAGAACTAACACAACCACACCAAACAGCCACCACCACCACCACCACCACCACCGCCACCACCACCACCAAGCAGCAAATGGGCTAAGCTCTGGAGCTACAATGAATAATGCAAAGTCTCCCTGCCATCAAGGACGTGTAGTTTAGGATGGGAGATCCGTGTTACTCATAAATAGAACACTACATCAGGACATTACTAAGTCATACATCTATATGAGAAACAAAAGGGGGCACAAGAGCTGCAATAATCTGTTCTCTCTAGCAGGCTAGAGAAAATTCATAAAAGAGTTGTTTCTTGGGTTGAATGTGGATGTGTGAGGAAGTACCATGGGTCTTACAAATGTTTGTGAAAAAAATTCCATTTTCTTTTATTTCCATGCTTTTTCTATGAACGTTTGAAGCCCCTCTTATTTGTCAAGCTCTCAGCATTGTGAGCAGAGAGCACTCTGGTGGCCTGAATAATATTATGGTGAGTGGACAGATTCTGGAGCCTGTTAAAATCTAGTTATGACACTCTTGAGCTATGTGACCTGGACAAGTTAGCTGTCTAACCTGTACCCAAGGATCCTCAAAGTAAGTTGGGGATAATCATGTTATTGCTTCACGGTATTTTTGTGAGGCTGGCAGGGGTTAATATATGGAAAGTGCTTGTAAAAGTATATGCTTAGGGAACTGTACACATTTTGGTATGAAGGTTTGAGAAAAAGGAATCATACCCTAGTTTCACCAGGGACCATACCCTATGGGGTTTTTTATACCAATGCTAAAGAATTTACGCACACACCCCACCCCGTGTATTTTATATGGAATCATTGAGTATGCTTTGGAGGGAGTAACATGATCATATTTGCATTTCAGGGGGTTATTCTGGCTCGGGACAGAGGAAGGCGAATGTAATATCAGAGCCAATGAAATCCCTTCGGAAACTATTGCAATATTCCTGACCATACGTAACAAGGGCCTAGTGAGTGAGTTGCTATCGATGCCACTTAGGAAAAACATAAAGGACTGAGGGGTGAATTGCATGATGTGGGACAGGGCAAAGGCGTGACCTTGTAAATTTTCATGTCCCAGCTTCATGAATAATTAGGAGATGGAATGTGATAAATCTCAAAGAGGAACCAGCTTGGGTGAAAAGGTGGGTTAAATTTGGACTGCTTGACATTTAGCTTTAAATGTGACATCCAGATCAAGAGTCACAGAGGGAGTTGTTCTGCGGTTATGGAGTGAGAATGCTGAATCAGATCTATATGCTTTTTGAAGTCACCAGTTTATAGAGGTCCGTGGAAGCTATGGAGTGGATGAACTACTTAGGAAAAGGACTTGTTTTGCTGATATCTTTAGAAAATAACTTGGAGCCACCACTTGAACATGGGGAAGAAATTTTGGAGAAGCCTCTTAGCTGGAGAGAATAGCTGACAGGGTGTTGTCATGATCACTAAGGCCAAGTTAAAACATTAAGGAAGAAAGGAAAGCCCTGTAGAATGGGCTGGCTTTGGCGCTAGAGATAAGAAAAATGCAAATCAGGATCTGGGTAACACAGAGCAACCAGGAAGTAAAATCAAGAACTCAGGTGTTCAGAGTGAAGCTCTCAAGTTATTCCAGAAACCCCGAAGGCCTGGAATTTCCAAGAGAACTTGGGGGGAACTCCTTGGTTAAGACTAGATTGCGATTTGATGATTCACAGGCCGAACTAGGACTGTGGTATGTTTTGTGTGATAAAAGTCACACATAAAGTTTTGGATTCTGTGTTAGTCTGGTAGAGAAACAAATCCACAGAAACTCATATGTATAAGAGAGTTTTATATAGAGAGTTTTATATAAAGGGTATGAGCACATCAAGAAAACATCCTAACGCAGTGCTGCCCAAGCCCACAAGTTAAACACTAATCCATTAACCCATATGTCCAACACGAATCCACAAAGTCCTCCTCCATCTCACAAAACACACACAATGATGCCAACTGCAGGAGGAAAGCTGAATCAGTGAGTGTGTAAACATCTCAGCGCTGGCAGGGTCTCCACATGGCTGCTCCAGCACCCAGGGCTGCATCCAGGTAGGTCCACGAGGCTTCTCCTCAGGGATGTCTTGCAGAAAGTAAGCCTCGCAAGCTGAAGCAGGAAACTGGCTAAGGCAGCTGCACAGCCCGACCATCACAAAGCAAGAGACCCGAGAATTAGAAAGGCGAGGCTCACTGAGCGATTTCTCTCGCCACCTTTCAATCGACCCCACGTGTTTATTGGTCAGGTTGGCATAATAAACTACTCAATCCACCCCTTGCCAACTTGGCACCTGTACATCATTCTTTAGCCTCACACACGTTAATCCTATAATCCTGTAAATATATTCCCCCACCTCTGAAAGTTTGTAAACCAACCACTTCATGCCTTTATCCCCCCCAATTTTGGGTATCCAATTTCGATTCCCAGACATTTTTGAAAATTAGAACATCTGACAAGATTGGTTTGGTTCCTCATGACATTCATCAGTTAGAACTGGGCAGCAATTGCTCTCTTTGGAAGAGAAGGGCCTCACATTTACATTTGTCCCTTCATCTTCTATTATATCTCAGGCTCTTTACTCATTTATAGATTTTTCTCCCCAGCTCTTGGAGGCATTTGAATTTGCTATGCCCCGAGATGGGTGGGAGGGGGGAGGGTGAGGTGGGAGCACGGGTTTTTATAAGAGTAAATGCTATGTTCTGAACTGCGTCTGCTATTATCTCCTAGGCGATGCGCTCTTCTTTTGGATGCTAGTTTTTAGTAAGCAACTACTTTCTACCCAACTAGCCCAAGACCAAGATCCTTTTATAAGTAGAATTCATAGCTGAGGCTACATCACCCTTTGGTTACTTCTACCTTTATTTTATGCATTGAAGCTCATTTACATGTGATTCCTCTACCACCATCATTATCATTAAACCCAACCTATTGCCATTGTCACTAACAGCATAGTTAGACCCGTCTCCTAGCACCATAACCAATACTATAATTGATACAATGTGTAGATCACTTGCTACTTTTAGGCAATGTATTAAAGACTTCTCTTCCGTTACTCATCCAGTCTTTGCAACCTATGAAGCAGGCACCCTTAATGTCCTCATTTAAAGAGAAAGTCAAACGATGCATGGAGTGGTTAAATCATTTTCCCCAGTTCTCACACCTAACAAGTAACACGTCTCCAACTCACTGCTATGCTACTTGATTTAAAAAACCAGGCTGCATGAAGTCTTAAAGCGTCTGCTTGATGACTTATCCTTATCACTTTTTAATTTTTTTTACTGCCCAGAAATTCTTCCTGTTATTTGCAGACATTTGCACTTATTTTAGGTTATCTGTAAAATGTTAAACAAGACTATTCAAAGACCACATCTCTAAAGAGCCCAAGGTGAACAGTTTTTGATTCAGTGAAATGTATGTTTATCTCCACATATTGTTGTCTTATCTCTGAACCCATTCCAAACCTTTTAGATTACCAGCTCCTGATGCTATGTAACTCACTGTTACCACAGGTGAAGAACGTTATCAAGGATTTTTGAAAGCCTCAAACATTCTACTTATGAATTATACCTTATTCCCACGTTTATATAAAACATGGCAGTTAATCATCCATAGGAAAAAAGATTGCACCGCGTGTTTCTTCCCCTCAGAGTTCTAATGGACACACAGAATGAAGTATGCTTTAGTAATAGCTAACAATTATTAAATGTTTTTTAAGTACCAAAAACGGTGTCAAGAACTTAACGTGTACTCTTTTCTTTCATCCTCAGAACCAATATCCTCATTTATCAGACTGGAATCTTCAGGGTCCGACGAATGAGCTAACAGGTTACAAGGGGTGCATGCAATGAACAGAAGGGCAGGTATTTTGTTTGGATGAATACAGAGTTTGCATTTTTATGCCATTAAAAAATAGAAGAGTGGGAACTTAGGGAAATGTCAACTTCCCCTATCGTTGAGATGGGCTCCTTGCATTTGAGCCTAGTTTCTAATAGTCTGTGGAGACCAGGCAGAAAGGACACTAGAAACATTCCCAGAGCCTGCGAGTCTCTAAGGTACTGGGGTAGTGCCACCACTATCCCGTGGTTTCCTAATGCACTTGCGCTCTCTCAGCCCACGTTTAGACACTGTTCCAAACAAAGTGGCCTAGCTGCTTTCTTTCCTTCCACTAATGGGTGACGTTGCCAGCTCATTCTATCTTGACAATTGCTGTCTGGAAAGAAACTTCTCAAATTTGGATAATTGAGAATGCTTAGTAACCAAATATAACTTCTTAGGTTAAAAGAAAGAAAAACAGAATGCTCCTTAAAATGGAGGTTGGTGACACTCATCTCACATACTTCTTGTCAGCAGAGACCACTCCTGGGAAAGCTTGGTAAGCTAGAGGGCCAAGTAAAAGAAGAGGCCTTTCACTGGATGGAGTGACACAGTGGGCCAAGACATAGCAAGCCCTGGGAGAGGATGTGGGGGCAGGCAGGGTTTTGTTCTGTTGTGTGTAGGGTCATTTGAGTGAGACCTGCCTCGATGGCACTTAACAGCAACAACGAAACCAAAAATAAGTAATCACGCTCGACTTGCTCTCCAGAACCCTGGTTGCATTTGGAATTCAGCACGGTTCTGCTAGCTGCAGGTTCCGTTGTTGCTGTTAGAGGCCATCGAGTCAGCTCCACCCTGTACCACCCCGTACCGACTGTGGCCTACCACAGAATGGAACACTGCCCAGTCCGGTGCCACCCCCGCCATTGTCCTCATGTTTAAGCCCATGGCGGCAGCCACTGTATCAATCCATCTTGTTGAGGGCCTTTCTTTTTGACCTTGGCTCCCTAGTTCACCAAGCACAAGATGCTTTTCCAGGGCCTGGTTTCTCCTGCCAACAAGTATGTGAGAGGAAGTGTACCCATGTTCGCTTAAAAGGAGCATCCTTTTTTTGTTGGTGTTGTTTTTTTAATCTTCTAAATGATATTCATTCTCAATGATTCAACTTTGAGAAGTTTCTTTACCAAGTGTGGTGTCCTTCTCTAGGGACTGGTCTCTCCTGATCACATGTCCAAAGTACACGTGACAAGTCTCGGCATCTTTGCCTTTAAGGAGCATTCTGGTTGCCCAAGACGGATCTATTTCTTCTTTCGGCCTCCCATGGTACTTTCAATATTCTTCACCAGCACCGTCATTCAAATACTTCCAGTCTTCTTTGGTCTTCCTTAGTCAATGCTCAACTTTCACGTGCACATGAGATCATTGAAAATATGGTCGCTGCAGAAAGACTTTTAGCTTCAGGACTCTCGGGAGCAGTTCCCCTCTGAACTACAGGGTTGCAATGAGTTGGGATTGACTCAACAGCAGTAGGTTTGGGTACCCATCCTCCCAGCTGTTGGGTAGGGTAACTGAGAGAACATGACTATGTGTGAAGATTATATGGCTTTATTCAAATAAACGTAGGATAGTATTATTAAATACGGACTTTCATATCTTAAATGCAAGGACCTCATCATTCTTAAAGAAGAAAGATAAATGAAATCTGGACCACCATGGCACATGTGATAGGTATTGATCGACATGTCTCCTTTCTACTCCTGTGACTGTGGGCTAGTTACCAGATAACTCTTGTAATTTCAGTTTCTTTATCTGAAAGATGGGGATACTAACATAAGTTCTTCCAAGAGTTGCTGAGACTATTAAATATCCTAAGGCATGTAAAGTGCTTAGCACAGGCATTGCCACAGAACCAGAGCAGCAGACACATAAACTATTATACTATTATTCTTAATCATTACCTCCATGCGCTTGATAATCTCGTCTGCCCAGAACAGCTGGGTGCACCTCAACTTGTCAACTGCTCTTTAGCACTGCTGTTCGGATACAAGGCTAGAAGGCTGCCTGATTGCTGACCAGGACGTTTCTTTTGCCCATTAAAATGCTCTCACCTTCCTTGCACACACTAGCAGCACAGTGGCAGGACACAGGGCCTCGCCCAGCTTGCCATTGTTGATTGGCAAGACCGTGTCGCTCACCTCATCATTCACATTCTCAGGCCCGTCTGAGAGAGAGAGGAAAAATGCAAAGACAGAAAAAAAAGAAAGCTAAAATGAAAAACCAAAAAGGGCAGAAAGAAAAGGCCAACCTCCCCGAGACTTCTTTAATTGGTAGGGTTGAACCTGGTCTTGCTTAGTCCGGGGCTGCATTGGGGTTTAATGACGTGATCAGTTGTTCGCACTAGCACTTGTCCTAGTTATTCGATACTTTCTGCTGTCGGTCAAAGTGACTAGACATTCTGGTTTTATAGGGACTGTCCCCAGTGGCATGGCTCAAAGTGTTTCTTTTTAGCCACCGCATGATGTAATGTAGCCCTTTATTATTCCCTGAGCCCCGCACAGTCTGGAGACATGAAATGATTGCTCTTGCAAAATGTTAATTGGAAGGATTAAATATCACCTCCCCTTCTTTCTTTCTTTCTCCTTTTTTTAAATGGAGGCTGGAATTAAAATGGAGAAGGTCTAGGGTAGCAGTAATTGCACTCCGAGGAAGCAGCGTCTGAAAAACCAAACCGCAATCTAATTTCTAGGGAAGGAGAGGGAGGGGCCCAGATTTGGTCAAACTCGTTTGGAGAGGCCAGGGAGTGGCTTATTAGAGCCAGTCGCAAATTAAGGATCTGGTGAAACAAACTGCCCCAGACAAATGAGTCCCAGGCAGGGTTCAAAAGAAAACTAACCAGAGGATCGCATTCAAAGCAGGGCAAAGGGCAAGGCTCTGCAAAGCAGCAAGCTCCAGCCTTGCCCCTGACTACAAAGTCGTGAGTGCAGATGTTCATTGGACCTGTGCAGCTTATTCATTCTCAGTGTGACTTCCCAACATTTCTATTGGAAGCATTTTCTTGTCTCTTAGTGGAACATCACATATTGGCATGCCTTATCGAACTACACATCTCACTCCAGGTAGCCCTTCCTTTGATCCAATGAGCATATTTTGTTTGTTGTCAAATTCAATCCAACAAACATCTAGTGAGCGTCTGGGATGACTCAGAGACTGTACCATGGACCTGGGATACAAGGTGGAGATTTATAGCCTTAGGCTATGAGATTGAGGTATGTGTGGAGTCATACATGTGTAGACAGTCAGCTCAGCTAAGTCAGCCTGGGAGTGGGCTAGGAAAGGCGTCCTGGCAGAAGCAATGACAGGCTAGTCTGAGTTGTGAGGCCTTCGGAGTTGAAGTCACAACTGCATGGGCTTTTACTCACCACCCACTCTGAGCTCAGTTGTGGTCTATTTCTCATTTGGCCGAAGGCTAGCCAGAAGCAAAGGAATTCTTGGGGTTCATCTTAGTCCTACCCAAAGTTTGGAGGTACAGCCAGTTTGAAGATCGGTACAGGTGCTTAGTGATGTTCACGGGGGCTTCTGTTCTGTCTTTCTACACGGCCGTCTTCCCTGCCTTGACTCTTCTTCTTCAGCGTTAGTCTTACTGGCTCGTGCTTGCAGGATGGTTGCCACAAGCCTAAGCCTATAGTTCTAAAGTAACCACCTTCACAGCAGGAGTTGGGCAGGTTTTGTTTCTCTCTTTGAAACAAAACCTCTTTTTTTTTCCCTGATAATATATCTTTTTTTTCTTTAATCATTTTATCAGGGTCCCGTACAACTCTTATCACAATCCATACATACATCAATTGTGTAAAGCACATTTGTACATTCATTGCCCTCATCATTCTCAAAACATTTGCTCTCCACTTAAGCCCCTGGCATCAGCTCCTCATTTTTCCCCTCCATCCCCACTCCCCTCTCCCTCATGAACCCTCGATAATTTATAAATTATTATTTTGTCATATCTTGCCCTGTCCGACGTCTCTCTTCACTCACTTTGTTGTCCATCCCCCAGGGAGGAGGTTACATGTAGATCCTTGTAATCGGTTTTCCCTTTCCTCTCTCCCCTCCCAGTATCACCACTCACACCCCTGGTCCTGAAGGGATCTTCCGCCCTGGATTCCCTGTGTTTCCAGTTCCTGTCTGTACCTCTTTCAAAGCATTTCTTCTTTGGGGTTGGTGGTTGCTACTAGTTGCCACCCAGACAGTTCTCACTCTAGTGACCTCTGTCTTTCAGAGTGGAGCGCGGCACTGGCAGGTTTTCAAGACTTTGATCTTTTGGAAGCAGATCATCAGGCTTCCCTTCTGGGTAGGTTCAAACGGTCCACTTTTCAGCTCAAGCACTTTGCTGCTTGTGCGCTCCGATCGCTGGGGAGGGTCAAGGATTACGGCCTTTCACAGGGATGACCACTTAATGGAAAGAAAACAAAAATCCTCACAACTGGAGCAGGAGGTCACATCACGGTAAATGGAGAAAAGATGGGCGTAGATAGGGATTCCATCTTGCATAAATCGACAAGTCAAGTTCATGGACATCCAATGACGCATGGCACTTGCCACACAAGATCGCTTTAAACCGTTGAAGAGGAAGGCTGCCACTCTGAGGACTAAGGTGAGGCCAGCCCGAGTCATGTTGTTTTCCATTGCTTCATATCCATGTGACAGCTGGACCTTGAATAAGGACGACCAACGGAGAGTCACTGCAATTGAATTCTGGTGCTGGTGAAGAATATCGAAAGGACTCTAAACTGCCCAAAGAACCAACAAATCAGTCTTGGAAGAAGAACAGCCAGAATACGCTTTAGAAGCCAGGAGGGCGAGACCCCATCTCCCGTCCCCTGGATATGTTATCCAGCTGGGCTGGACCCTGCAGAAGGACATTGAGCTTGGTAAAGTTGAGAGGGATCGAAACAGAGGAAAAACCTTGACTCACAATGGACTCGAAGTTAACAGTTATGAGGATGATACACAACTGGGCTGTGTTTCCTTTTGTTGTGCTTTGGGTCTCTATAAGTTTGTACTGACTTGATGGCACCTAACCACATCTCATGTTTTGTAATTCATTGTTGACACATTGAGGCCTAAGATACGCTACACACACACACACACACACACACACACACGTTTCACTGAATACTCTTTCCATGGTTATGTAGGACATGAAGTTGTACGTAAAGAAGAGTTTGTTTTCTTGTAAATCTTTACAGGAGCAGAAAGCCTCATCTTTCTCCTTCAGAGAAACTGTTGGCTTTGAACCACCTAACTTGTTAGCAGCCCAGAAAATAACTAGCTGTGCCACCAGGGCCCCAATATCTTTATTTTGAAGTTGTGTACGAACCAGGGAGTATATCATAATAGGTAATAGCATAAAATAGGTAACATATCTTCAATTTTATGTTGAAATATTCTATAAATTTACTAATATGTTGTTTGCTGATTCTACTGATAGCTGGGAAAGATATTTAAAATGTTTCCTTATAATTGTGAAACGATTTATTTCTCTGCACATATCTTCCCCAATTTTGACTTTTTATATGTTGAGCTTACTAGGATACATGCTGTTTGAATTATTATATCTTCTTGATGAATTTAATCCTTTTCATTATTAGAGGTGATTTTCTTAGTCTGTAATAATGCGTTTCTCTTTAAAATAATTTTGTTTATAATCATTTAGCTCTGCTACCATCTTTATTTTTGTTGGTAACTGCATTGTGTATTTTTACCCACCCATTTACTCTCTATCTTTCTATATCTTCACTTTTATCTCGGTAAGCAGAATATAGTTGAATTTTATTTTTGTCCTTTTTAAATGCAGTCTGAAAACCTTTCATTGTCAACAAGAATTTTGGATCACATGCAAGTACATCTACTGCAATTGCATTATATATATTGTAGTTAAATGCGTCCTTTTGTTTAATATTTTCTATGTCCTAGTAGTTAAGATTGGCTCCATAGCAGTGAGTTTGTTTGAAGTATTCTGTTTTCTTTGAATCTTTTTATCCCTTTCAGATGGATCATTTTATTTATTTTTATTAATCCTTTAATAGGAGCGCACACAGATATAAGAATTCATCATTCAATTAGGTCAAGCATAATTGTACAGTTGCTACCACAATCAGTTTCCAGATATTTTGTTTATTCTTCAACTCCTTGATATCAACTCTCCTTTATCCTCTCCCTGCCTCACCCTCACCCCCAGGAGCCCTTATTTTTATTATTATATATTATTATGATTATTTGCCATATCTTACCCCATCCAATAAATCCATTCACCTCCACTCCTGTTATTTGCTTCCCGTGAGTGGGAGTATACAATCCTCCTTACTACCATTCCCCACTCCTCCTCTTCCCATAGTCTCAGAGAGTCATTATTCTTGTTACTGTTTCTGAAGGGTTATCTATCTTGGCTTCCATGCAACAACCGATCTTAATTATGCAAATGAACCTGTGAATGTCTAACAAGATCAATGAGGTAAAACAAAAACCATAATAGGAAGGGGAAGAAATATTAATGAACTGGAGGACAGTTATGTGTTCCATCAGTGCTTTACTGCAGCCTGGATTTATTATCCCCATCGTGTAGCCTCTCTGGGAGGGGCTGTCCAGTTTTCTTACAGGTGGGTTTTGGGTCCCCACTTTGTCCATACTCCTTCACATCCATTTGGTTGCTTGTTTTTGAACTTCGGATACCCAGTCTTGTTGATACCTTATGCTCACACAAGCTGGTGCGCTTCTTCCATGTGGGCTTTGTTGCTTCCCTGCTAAATGACTGCTTCATTAACTACGAGCCTTTAAGACTCCGGATGCTATATCTTTTAATAGCCGGGCACCATCACCCTTCGTCACCAAGTTGTTTATACACCCATTTTATCTTCAGTGATTGGTGTCAGGAAGGTGGGTATCATAGAGTGCCACATTATTAGAACAAACCATTCTTATACTTAGGTAAGATTTAAGTAGAGGCCCAAAGTCCAAGATGGATTATTTTTTATTGTTTCCTATTGTTTCAAATGTCTACAAGCTCCTTCTATAGTTTTAGAATAGATTTACAACTAAGCACCCTTAATTCCACTTACGCATATTTAATTTATCATTGTTGTAATGAATTTTAATTCTTTCAATATAGTATACTAAGCAGTATAATTGTTTTGTTCTATCTACTTAGTATTTATTAGATTTACCCATGCATTTTCTTTGTTCCACATTCTTACTTTATAACTTTGGAAATCTATCTAAGATTATTTTCCTCTGTCTGCAGCATAACTTTTAGAACTTCTTTTAGTATGAATTGACTGTTGGTGAGCTCCTTCAGTTTTATTTATCTAAAAATGTCTTTATTTCACCTTTGTTTTGGGGCCATGTTTTTCCTGGGGATAGAATTGCAGGTTGGCCATTATTTTCGTTTAGCAGATTGAAGATAAGTTTTCACTGTGCTCTGGATTCCCTTATTCCTGTTGTGCAGTCAGCTGCAAGCTGTTTTTTGGGAAGGTAGTCTGCCTCTTTCTCTGTGGTTTTAAAAAGATATTTTCTTTTTTTAGTTTTAAAGAATAGTTTGACACGGTGTGTGCATAAATACTTCTTGTTTTTCATTGGGTTTCTTTTGTAGATATTGCCCCCTCTCATTTTAGTTCTCTTCTTTGGATATTTCAATTAACTTTTGTTAGATTACCTCACCATATCTTCTATGTCTCTTACTATTTCATCTGCATTCTCAATTCTTTTCTTTTCCTATGCTATCTTCGAGATATTTTCTTTTGTCCTTTCTTCCACTTTATTAATTTCATATTCAACTATGTACAAAGTATTATGTTTGATCAGTTAATCTGAATGCTAAATTTTCCAGTTTTAAAAAGTTTGCTTTTCAAATTAGCTATAGTGTTTATTATATTATTATATTCCTTATTAAACTGTTCTATTTTTGGAATCATTTTTTAGTTTCTTTTAAATTTATTTTAACATAAGGAAAATATTAAACAATTGTCTCACAACCTGGTGTCTGACATTTTCAACATCTGTAGTCTTATTGCTTTATTACTATTGTCTGCTGTGTCTTTTCTTGGAGTTTTGCTTCCAAGTTTGCTTGATTGTCTTTGACAATATGCTGGTCATTATCATATATTTTTAAAAAACAGAGTGAAATATGCATACATTAAATTGTACAATCCTTAAATGCACATCCCAGGGAATATCCATATAACCATCACCCAGTTTAGATGTACGACTTCACACGCTTTACCATTTCCCTAATGACTCAGTGGCTGCTAACTGAAGTGTTGGCAATTTGAACCTACCAGTTTCTCTTTAGGAAAAAGAGGGGTCGGTATGGTCCTCTGACGATGCTGCCTTGGAAACCCAATGGGAGAAGTTCTGCCATGAGTTGGAAGTGACAGCACAGTAGAGGATTCTTTGTTCTCTTTTCAGTCAGTACCATTCCCTAACCCCAGTAACTACTATTTTGGTTTCTATCATCATAAATTAGTCTTGATCATTGTTTATTAGAAATTTTCATGTCCCAGTAAAGTGAAGATTGTGTTTAGGAACAGGGAATTTTCCTCCAGAGGAGGTGCTATTGGATTCTTCAGGCACGTTGCAGGAGAGACCAAGACAATCCATCCTTACCATCCCAAATGCAAGTTCAATTTGATTTTTCTGATGGAGCCCTGGTAGCATAGTGGCTATGCATTAGGCTCTCAAGCACAAGGTCAGCAGATTGAAACAAATCACTCGTGGGACTGGCATCAACTGGATGACAATGAGTTTGGTTTGGGTTTTCTGGCCCACCCAAGAGTTTTAAATCCAGGTTAGAAATTTGTAGACAGACTAGTGGATCTTTTGGGCTTCAGGTATAGAAGTTAATAGTTTATCAAATAATCCACCTTGACCAGGTTCTGTGTTTTGACTTTTATCCACCTCCCCCAGAAGACCACCACAACTATAGTTTAGACTTACAGCTCTTTCTCTATATTGGTGAATGCCTTTTTGGCAAACAGTCTTTTGCTCATATTTCTATGTTGTGATTGCTTTTCTAAGATGTTATCCTAAGATTCTGTGCTATCTTGTTTGTTCTTTAATACTCTTCCTGTTGCTGTTGGGAGCAGCGAGTCAGTTCTGACCCAACAAAATGAAACACCGTCTGGTCCTGCACCGTGCTCACAATTGTTCATATGGCTGGGCGCATTGCTGCATCCGGTGTGTCAGTCCATTTTGGGAAGTGCTTTCCTCTTTCTCTCCGCCCCTCCCCCCACTTTACCAAGCATGAAACCTTCTCCAGGGACTGGTCTCTACTGACAACATGACCAAAGTGTGTCAGATGAAGCCTTAGCATTTTTTCTTCTAAGGACCACCCTGGCCATACTTCTTCCAAGACAGATCACTTTGCCATTTTAGCAGGCCATGGTATTTTCAACATTCTTTGCCAGCACCACAATTCAAACGGATCAATTCTTTGGTCTTCCTGATTCAATGTCTAACTTTCACATGCTTATAAGGCAATTGAAAATACCATGGTTTGAGTCAGGCTCACCATAGTCCTCAAAGTAACATTCTTGCATTTCAACATGCTAAAGAGGTCTTGTGCAGCAGATTTACCTAATGCAATGTGTCTTTTGACTCTTGAGTGATTCTTCCAGGTGTATTGATTGTGGATCGAAGCAAGACAAAATCCTTTATAACGTTAAACTTTTCATGAAGTTTATCATGAAGTTCCTTGTCCCATTGTGAGGAGTTTATTGTCGTCTGTATGTTGAGTTGTGATCCATAATTACGGCTGAAGTCCTCACTCTCCCTCAGCAAGGGCCTCCTCACTCTCAGTAAGCAAGGCTGGGCCATCTGCACGTCATAAGTCATGACTAAACTCTTCATAAAATGTTTTATTGTTAACATTCTAGCAAATTTATGAAAGTGTCCTTAGGAGGTGGCTAGTCCTATTGTGTTACTTTACAACAACAGTGAGAAGGTCAAAGAGGAAAGCAACTAGAATAATGGAAATAGAGAATCTCGAATGGAAATATGAGAATAATGTGACTAAAATATGTGTAGAAATTATTTAATGAGACCCTATAGGGGAGCAAAATAAAAAATTACTTTAAAAAAGTGAATTGTAGGTGGTCCGGTTTATTTTCATTGTGTCACTAAGAAATTAGTTCTGGTGAAAGTGTTGAGTATTGATTCCCGGCCAGGTCTAAGACATTCTCCCAATATCCTGTCTCAGCTTCTAATCACTTACAATATTGTTTTTCTTTCTTTCTTTCTTTCTTTCTTTCTTTCTTTCTTTCTTTCTTTCTTTCTTGTGTGCACTCTGCTCATTGCTCATTGCTACCAGAAAGATGGCATTTACGCATCTTTGCCAGCCATATGCAGATGACACACTTCCTTTGCTGAAAGGGAGGAGGGCTTGAGTTCTTGTTGATGAACTTGGACTTGTTGCCACCTTCAGTATGAATTACAATTCAATGTACAGAAAACAGAAATCCTCACAACGGATCCAATATCAGGATAAATGGAGAAAAGATTAAAGTCTTCAGAGACTTCGCTTTGCGTGGATCCACAATCAATGCTCATAGAAGCAACAGAAAAGAAATGACATGATGCTTTGCACTGCACACATCTGTGGCACACATGGCCTCTTGTAGGTCTTGAATAGCAAAGACCTCACGTTGAGGACTAAGGTAGGCTGACAGACACAATTCACCTGCTCTACTTGTGATGCTGTGATTCCTGAAGGGATGCGATGGGCTCTAACTCAAGATACTCCTAAGCTACAGCCAAATCTGGTGAAGAGTTTCCAGGCATTCTAATACATTTTTCACAGGAAGTCAAATAGCCATCTCTGCAATGTCAATCAAAGCAGAGACAGGTTTGTTATTTCTCTCAAAATCTAACACATATCCAGTGGCTCCGGTTTCTTGATAAGAACACATTGGACATCCCTCACAGAGGGGTCACAGGGAAGAGATGAGCCAGTCAGGGTGCAGTATGGCACTGCTGAAACACAACTTTCCTCTAGCTCTTTGTGGCTTCCTTCACCCCACTATCATGACCTCAATTCTACCTTAGAATCCAATTTGACCAGAACATGCACACTGCTACACATAAGGATAGATAAACCCCTCAGGGCCAACAAGGAGAGTAGAGATACCAGGAGGATTAGAGGAGGGTGGGGGGAGAAAGGGGGAATCGATCACAAGGATCAACTTAGAACTCCCTCCCAGGGGACAAACAACAGAAAAGTGGGTGAGGGGTGACAGAGGATGATGGAAGATATGAAAAAAATAATCTATAACTTATCAAGGGTTCATGAGGGAGGGAGGGCAGGGGAGGGAGGGGGAAGAAACAGAGAGCTGATATCGGGCTCAAGTAGGAAGAGAATGCTTTGAAAATGATGATGGTGGCATATGTGGAAATGTGCTTGACACACTGGGTGAATGTATGGATTGTGATAAGAGCCCCAATGAAAGTATATATTTTAAAAGAACGCATTTTTAATTGTTACTCTGACATGAGTTGTATTGTTTGGGATCAGTGAGATTCAAGTGGGTCATTAAATAGTTACGCTCTTTGATGAAGAAGACAGATCATGCATATGGCTGCTAACTGCAAGGTCAGCAGTTTGAAACCACCAAGTATGCCATGGGAGAAAGATGAGTACATCTTTACTCCCATTAAGATTTGTAGTCTCAGAAACCTGCAGGGGCAGTTCTACCCTGTCCTAGAGGATCAGTAAGGTTTGTTTAATTTTTTGAGGCCCGAGAAAGAAGCTGTTCATTTTTGTGTCATGTCTAATGGCCACAGAAATAGATGACTGGCAAACGAGGGGGCGAAGTCCAAAGAGGTAAATTATCCCCAAGTCAAGGAAAAGGCCCCCCAAAAGAAATTCCTCATTTGGTGAGTGCTTAATAGAGTGTTGGGTATATAGAGGTCAGTACGTATGTTCTGCTCAATCATTGAGCTCTTACTTTGACATGCATACTCGAAGAGTAGTCTTGCTGCTTTTGGCTGAGGTATTGGGTTAAGCAGCAGAAGTGTAGAAGAAAAGAGAATAAGACAGGTTTGCTTTCAAATGCCACTTCTGTCTCTTATTATTATGTAATTTGGGGGGAAATTACTGAATTTCGATTCTGAGTCTCAATTGTGTCAGATGTAAGACATGAATTATAATGCTTATTTTGTAATAGTTTATTTATCAGGATGCAAACAGAGCATGTGAAGTGCTTGACCCATAGTTCTCTGTCATTACGTGGTAATTATTATTACCATTATCAGTGACAAAGAACGAGATGGACTTCAGAAATTTTTCATTACGGAAAGCTTTCCTGGACTAAATTTAGCTCACTCCTAAATCCCTGCAGCAGGATCTGGCTTTACCCCAAGTTCCTCAAACATGTAGCCTTGGCGTGAACTCTGTACCCAATCCCTTTTCTATAATCCCTGTGGACCCCAAGTTCAGCTGACCCCAGAGTGCAGTAGTCACAGGGGAATAAATGGGACATTTGGCTAAAAATTCCAAATGGAGCTATCCTAAGAATGGAACATTCTGGAACCTGCGCTGTTTTGTATCTTCTTCTTACAGTGGCAAAGCGAGAGGAAAAGTTGTCAAGCGAGACCCAGACCCAAAGAATGCTAAAAGCTTTTTTGAATCTGTGTGCTGCAAATAATAGGTGTTGGCATCAAATTTAGATTCCTCTTGGCAAATGGGCTGGTCTGATTAACATGGAAGTTAATTTGAGAAATGAAATAACTTTCAGAAAGTTAAAAGAAACACCTTTTAAAAATTAGTGTTACCAATTTCAATATCACTTTTTTGGGGGGGTGTTGCATTAATTTTTATGCTTAAGTGAGCTGGTAGTTATCCCATTTAAAATTTGATCGTCTGATTTTCAAGAACAGTTTTTAAAACATCAAGAGTCCTATAATTAGTTTTAAAAATCGCTAGATTTCCTGAAGAAAATGTATTCTTAAGTAGATGTATTCTTGAGTAGATGCATCTTTGATTGAGCAGAACCTGTTCAACATAGTGACAGATATACACATATTAATAAATAAATGCCTTTGAATGTACAAATTCCAAGAACACCTACTGCCATCACGTCAATTCTGACTCAAAGTGACCCTGTGTAACAGAGAACAGCCACAGTGTTTCCAAGACTAAGCCTTACCTGTGTGGAGGGTGGTGGCCCACTAATCTTTTGGTTAGCAGTTGAGCTGCTTTACATAGTGTACTTCCAGCGAGTTCATAAGGAAGCATAGTCAAATAATGGAAAGAACACAACATATTCAACCAGAAGACCTCTATTTCGGCCTTGACTCTTTGTCTCTCATTTACTGTGTGACTAGACAAAGCCTTTACCCTGTCAAAGTCAGATTCTTCTCATTGCCAGACCAGTTAAGTAGTACTTAACTTATATTGTTGTTCCGGTTGCCTCACCGGACAAGCATGGGTAGAAAATGAAACAATAAGTGTATTTTGTAAGAGGAAATGCATGAACCATAGTATTATAAAAAAGGAGAACTCTGTGATTTCTAAGTTCTTCATAAAGATACCTACCCTTTCAATCCATCTTTTGTTTGTCTGTTTGTCCTCCTGTGGTTTGTCCTCATGTGTTGCTGTGATGCTGAAAGCCATGTTGGTGGTAACAAATATCAGCAGGGTCACCCAAAGTGAACAGGTTTCAGCAGAGCTTCCAGATTAAGAACAGCTTACAAAGAAGGGGCGGGCTGTACACTTCAGCGGAATTAGCCACGGGAAATCCTGTGGATAGCATTGGAACCTTGTCAGTAACTGGAAATCGAATGCATACAAGCAGAAGATGAGCCCCTCAGACTCAAAGGTAACAAAAGACGACTGAGGAAGAACTGCCTTGTCAGAGTTGAGTTGACCAGAACGATGAGGACGGAGTGCATGGTGTGGCAGTGATGCACTCGGGACCTTCACTCGCTGATGAGGCATGCCTCAAAATGCGAAGAAACAGCTGTGAACGTTAACTAATATTTGGAACTTTGAATGTACAAAGTATGAATCTGGGAAAATTGAAAGTCATTATAAATGAAGTGGAGCCCAAAGATCTGTGTCCCAGGCATTAGTAAGCTGAAATGGCTTAGTATTGGCCATTTTGAATGAGAAAATATTATGGTCTGTCTACTACGCAGGAAATGGAAGAATCAAGAGGAATGGCATTGGATTCATTTTCAAAAGGGGCATTTTAAGATCTATCCTGAAGTACGATGCTGTCTGTGATAGAATAATGTCTATCTGTGTACAAGGAAAGCCAATCAATACAACTATTATTCAAATGTATGCACCAACTGCTAAAGCTAGTGATGCAGAAATAGAAGAATCCTACTAACATCTTCGGTCTGAAATCGATCAAACATGTAATCACAATGCATTGGTAATTATTAATAATGGTATGAAAAAGGTGGCAACCGAGGTAGAAACAATAGTTGGAAAATATGACTTTGTTGATAGAAACAAAACTGCAGATCTCATGATAGAATTTTGCAAAACCAACTTCTTTGTTGCAAATAGCTATTTTTTCAACAACATGAAAGGTGACTCTCTATGTGGACGTCTCCATATAGAATACCCAGGGATCAAATAGACTACATCTGTGGCCAGGGACAATGGGGAAGCTCAATATCAGCAGCCAAAGTCAGGTTACAGGTTGACTGTGGAACAGACCATGAATTACTCAGATGCATGTTCAATTTGAAATGGAAGAAAATTTACACAAGTTCAAGAGAACCAAAATACAACCTTACAGTTATCCCACCCAAATTTTCAGAGCATCTCAAGAACAGATTTGATGCATTAAACACGAATGACAGAAGACCTGATGTGCGGTGGGAAGACATCAAGAACATCATAACACGAAGAAAGCAAAAGATCATGAAAAAGACAGGGAAGAGAGAAGATCAGAATGGGTGTCAGAAGAGAGTCTGAGTCTTTCTCTGAATCATAGAGCAGTAAAGAAAGTGGAAGAAATGAGGAAGTTAAAGAGCTAAACAGAAAATTTTAAAAGGGCAGTTCCAGAAGAGAAAGTAAAATATAATGTGCAAAGACTTAGGAAGCTCTAAAGGAAGGACATGCTGAGCCCATCTTAAAGCGAAAGAACTGCAGGCCTCGGATGGAAATGTTGAAAATTTGTCTGCGCAAAATATTGAGTGATGCAGGAATAATCAAAAGAAGATGGAAAAATGCAGGGTCCCTGCACCCAAAGAACGAACTGACATTCAGCCATTTACAGAGAGAGAATATGAGCAAGGGCCAATGGTGCTGAAAGACAAAGTCCAAGCTTCACTGAAAGCATTAGCCAAAGCAAGGCTCCAGGCATCGATGGAACAACGATCGAAGGGCTTCAACAATGTCATAACGCACTGGAAACACTCCATTGTCTATGCCAAGAAATTTAGAAAACAGCTATTTGGCAAACTTACTGGACTGGATTCATATTTGTGCCCTTTCCAAAGAAAGATGGCCCAACAGAATGCTCAGATTATAGAACAATATCATTGCTATCACACGCAAAGAAAATTTAGTTGAAGACCATCCAACAATGGCTGCAGCCTTGACATTAACAGGGAGCTGCCAGAAGTTCAGGCCAGATCCAGAATAGGACTTGAGACAAGAGATACCACTTGCGATTTCAGATGGATCTTGGCTGAAATCAGAGAATACCAGAAAGATATTTACTGTGTTTCCTTGACTATGCAAAAGCATTTGACAGTGTGGACCATAGCAAATTATGGATAGCCTTGAGAAGAATGGAAACCCAGAAAACTTCATTCTGCTTACACAGAACCGATATATGGATCAAAAGGCAGTTATGCGAACACAGCATGGTGTAAAATCAAGAAAAGTGTGCATTGGGGCTATATTCTCTCACCAAAGTTACTCAACCTGGATGCTGAGCAAATGACGAGAGAAACTGAAATTTATGGAGAAGAATGCAGCACCAGGATTGGAGGAGGGCTTATTAACAACTAAAGATACACAAGTGACATCATCTTGCTTGCTGAAAGTGAGGACTTGAAGCACTTGCTGATGAAGATCAAGGATGGCCACGTCCATATGGATTACGACTCTCACTTTAACGAAAACCAAAATCCTCACCAGGGGAGCAGTAGGTAAAATCATGCAAAATGTAGAAAAGATGGAAGTGTCAAGGCTCCAACTTTGCTTGCTCCACAATCAATGCATCTGGAAGCAGCAGTCAAAAGACCAAATGATGTACTGCATTGAGTAAATCCGCTGCGCACCACCTCTTCAGGATCTTGAGAGGCAAGGATGTTATTTTGAGGACTCAGCTGAGCCCGACACATGACATGGTATTTTCAATTGCTTCATATTCATGTGAAAGTTGGACATCGAACAAGGAAGACTGAAGAAGAATGGGTGCATTTGAAATATGGTGTTGGCGACGAATATTGGAAGTACTGTGGGCTGCCAAAAGAACAAGCCAATCTGTGCTGCAGGGAGTATAGCCGGAATGCCCCGTAGAGGCAAGGATAGCAAGACTTTGTTTCAGGTGTTTTGGGAATGCTCTCAGGAGAGGCCAGTCTCTGGTAAAGTGGAGGGACAGTGAAATAGAAGACCCTTAAAGAGATGGATGGACACAGGGCTGAGTCGGTTCCAACTCATAGCAACCTATGTCCAACAGAAAGAAACACTGCCTGCTTCTGCAGCATCCCCCCAATCGTTCTTGTGTTTCAGCCCATTGCTGCAGCCACTGTGCCAGTCCATCTGCTTGAGGGCTTTCCTCTTTTACAGTAATAGTAATAATGCCTGTCATATATTACAAATTATTATATGCTAGGTCCTTTGCTACACACATTAGGTTACCCTTTCCAACAACCTGGTAAAACTGGAATGGCTGTTATTATCATTGTATTATGCACGAGGAAACGGGAGCTGAGATCACATCTCCCACTCGGTCTGTCTGAATCCGAAGTTCATATTCCTTTCATTATATGCCACACCGCCTCTCAGGAAAGTTTTTAAAATAGTGTTTAAGCACCTCCATGATTCAGTTTTCTTTACATGGAAGATTTCATTTAATCTTGAACACAACCAATGAGGCAGGGGTTATTGTAGTATTCATTATTTTTGTGATCAAGGACATTTTATTTTTCTTTCTTAAAAAAATCACTTTATTGGGGGCTCTTACAGCTCATCACAATCCATACATCCATCCATTGGGTCAAGCACATTTGTATATGTTGCCATCATCATTTAAAAATATTTTCTTTCTATTTGAGCCTTGGTATCAGCTCCTCATTTTCTTCCACCCCCACTCTCCCTCCTGAACCCTTGAAAATTTATAAATTATTTTTTTCATGCCTTGCACTGACCGAAGTCTCCCTTCACCCACTTTTCTGTTATTCACCCCCCAGGGAAGGGGTTATATGTAGATCGTTATGTTCCAGTCCTCCTTTCTCCCCCAACCTTCGCCCTACCCTCCTGGTATCGCTACTCTCATTATTTGGTCCTGAGGGGTTTACTGTCCTGAATGCCCTGTGCTGAGAGCTCATATCTGTATTAGTGTACATGTTCTGGTCTAATCTGATTTGTAAGGTAGAAGTGAGGTCATGATAGTGGAGGGAGGAGGAAGCTTTAAAGAACTAAAGGAAAGGTGTGTGTTTCACCAGTGCTATATGGATGAAATGGCGTGTCTCTTTCTTGTGACTCTTCTGTGAGATGTCCCAATTATCTACAGATGGGCTTTGGGTCTCCACTTTGCCCTTCCCCTCATTAACATCGAGATGACTTTTTGTTCTGGGACTTTGTTGCCTGATACCTGATCCCACTGACACCTCATGATCACACAGGCTGGTGTGCTGTAGTACTCATTTTAGAGGTGACAAAACTGAGGCACAGGGAGGCTAAGTAACTTGCCATTTGTAGGCAATGGCTGGTCAACCAGGCCTGTCTAATTCCAAAGCACGACTACATTTACCACATATGCGAGATTTTTCAACGCCTCTCTCTTGTGGTTACATAGAGCTGGTGGAGTATATCTAATTCTATTGTTTAAGAAGACAGGAATTCAGGCATAATATGTGATCTATTCTTTCCCTTGTAGCTGGGATTTTCCTTTGTATGAAGAAGTTAAGAAACAACATTTTTGTGTTCTAAGGGAAAATATCCTGCACATGTCACAGGAGGACTTAATGACAGGTGACACGGAATGTGTGGATGACACTTGCCTTTCAGCATTTGAACTAATATTGTCTTCTGGAAAATGTCATGCTCTACATTTTATTACGTCAATAGAGACTGGTGGAGTCACTGACGTTTTGAGGTGGCCGCTCCCGTGGTGGGGCTTTCCTCATCCTGTATGGACACAGCTGCTGAACCCCTAACCCCACTCTCTTTCTCCAGCACACCCACAAACCTTCTCTTGAACTACCTGAGATCCGTTACGAATGTTAAATGTAACACCCTCCCTCTGATGAAACGAGCCAGACAAACTCCTCAATATGGAGGAAGAAGGGCTTTGCCGGAGTCAACAGACATGAAGTCTAGTCGGGGAGGCTGCGTTGGCCACCGCAAGCGACTTTGGCCCCAGGCGTGCTAAGAGGAGGAGGATGGGAGACCACTAGCCTTCACTTTCCTCTGGCACTTAGTGAGGGTGAGCCACGTGGTCCCCAGAGTGCCACCAATAGGGAGCTGTACTGGAGATGGCTCATCATTTTCCAAGAATTTTGTGAGTCCATTGACACCTTTGGTAGCTTAAAACCCATCACGATGAGAATATTTATAACATAGAATGTGACAAATTAGAAATTCCTCCCCTGATCCCCAAGTCCATTGTTAAACATTTGCCAGCCTATCGCTGTGATGTCTTGTGAATTTGTATTTTTTATTATAAGTGCTTTATAAAATGCACTGCTAAATTCCATTCGAGGCATAGAGCTTTCTAAGACTGAACAGATCAATCTCAATTTGGAAAACATATCTTGTAAAACCTTGGGTAGTATTGTTTCCTAAATCTAGAACCTTTTTGTGCAATGCTTTTGGCTGGCACACTTGAGGTTCCAGAACAAATATTATTTGCTTTGGGTCTCAGCTGACCTCTCCAGACAAGAATCATTTACTTCATCTTCTGGGCACGCCACCCCACCCCCTCACCCACGTCAATATATTCACGGTATCACGATTATCTTTTTAAAGATACTGCTAGTTATTCTCTGTTTTCATGGTGGAGGAGAGGGTTATATGTTGAATGTGTCGGACTGCTAACCATCAGGCCAGCACTTTCTCCACCATCTCAGGGAAAGATGACGCTTCCTACTCCAATAAAGATTTACAGTCTCGGAAGTCCACAGGGGGCATTTCTACTTTGTCCTATAGAATTGCTATGCATCAGTATCGGCTGGATGATGGTGAGTTCCATATTTCGGTTTGGTTAACCACTCGATAAGGTAGGCCTTATCATCATGCTCTTTTTGACATGAACATCCCCTGTAGTCTGGGGAGGTTTAATCTGGAGGGGAAAGGGGGCTATTGTTGAGAAAGCCAACGCTCATTGTTGAATCCACCGTTCCAAGCACAGTGCATGTCACCATGCTTCCAACCCATGTACAGTAGTGGAATTAGATTCACAAGTGGATCCATCTCCTCTGTTTGGAAAATCTCACCGGGAACCACTAGTAATAAGAGGGTTGGTTATCTAGGAGCTGCTAGGGAAAAAGGGCTTCTCGAAGCAGCTCCTCAGGACTTGCGGGTTCCGGCGCCATCTTACATATTGCCAAGTTGGACATAGTTCCCTGTGAGCATCCATTTAGAAACTAACATTTTCAGCTAATGTTAGTGCTCCAGTTTTAATGTTGTTCGCGCTGGACTGTGATTTCGGGAGGAGTGGGCCTAGCAGACAGCAGAGAGGAAAAGCCATTTGATGATGAAATGATCCTCACGTCAAAGACAAACAGTTCAGCTCTACGGTGGCAGATACTTTCAGGAACATTTGGAAGAAGGGGAGACGGAGACACGAGAGAGAAGGAAGGCGCCGCCCGCAGCAGGGATCCCGGGCTACTTCAGCAGCGTGGGCCCCTGATGGAACAGACTTTCACATGTTCGGCCTTTGAACACGTGGTTCCCTCCTCCTGGGTGCCTTGGTGGCTGGCACAGCTCCACCCCTCATGCGGGATCCTGCCCGAATGTCGCTTCCTGCAGGAAGCATTCTCTTTCCCCTCAGAACACACCTCCTGAGAAAGTGATGAGGAGCCGTGGGAATCTCTCAATAGGTGCTGCTAGGGCTATTGATAGAGCCGGTGCTGAGTAACTACTTGCCCAAAACAAATTTGAAATGAGCCTTTCCTCAGAAAAGAACAAACCCAAGCCTTTGGCTCACACAGCGGCCTCAGTTTACCATCTGTCTGTGGCCCTGGGATGTGCTTTGAACACTCACACATCTCGCATCATTTCTTTTTTTTTTTGGGGCAAAGACTGCTTTTGAGCAAGAGAGAGATCAAGTGATGGTTGACTCTCGTGCTGGGAGCAAAGGCCTGTGTGGGCCTGTATGGGGGTGGTGGCAGGGGGTGTCATTGAGCCTTCTTTTTCCCTGGTGTCTATGCGTTCTCTGGTGTTTTGCATATTGTATGTAGTACAGGGTTAGGGCAATGGATGCCGCTCGGGAAGCTACGGCGAAGAGCCTGTACCTCCGACTGCACCAAGACCATTTGAAGCACACCAAGGAACAACCTGTGATCGCCCTGCTCGCCAAGTTCTGGTCAGTTTGGTCTGGATTTAGGCAAGGTTCTTCTTTCCTGCTTCCACCTCTGGGACATCGCTGGGCCACGGTGATTGCCTCTCATGGTTATGTCAGGGAAATTCATGTTCTTCCCGGACATCCCTGGGGTGCAGGGTAAGAAGGAAACGAGGATGGACACAGCCTGTTGAAGCGCTTGGCTCATTGTTTAGACTCACTAATGGCAACCACATGGCCCTGCAGAAGCCTTGTCATGCCTGGAGGGCTTGGGTCCTGCTCTTATCCAACACATCTCTGGCTGCAGCCAGGCTGCGAGTGACACGGCCTGGTTAGTAACCTTCAATATCCTCTTACGGGATTCTCTGACTCAGAGCTCGTAGACAGGATGTGATCTCAGTGCCTTGCATACCTTCCATACACATGGGCCTGGTCATATGTTTCCTCTAGTTTTAATTAGGGTGGGAAGAAAGATTGAACATGTGTGTAGGAGAGGGAGATGAGTTTCTAGAGGGAAGATCTTTAAGTGGGAATTCCAGAGAATGGCTGCTGGACTGCTGCTGCTGCTCCTTGACTTTCCCCCTGTGGTCGGAATCTCAGTATTTTATCTAGGAATGCCTGTGGGCGCCCTATCTGGTGTTCTTAGCATTCAGTCTCTCGACTCCTCACCATCTGCACGGTGATGCCAGGTTCCTTGTTTCCTCATGCCCAATTCTTTCTGTCAAACCAAGTTTTCCCTTTCTCATCCATTCTGGTCCACAAGGTTGTTTATCCATTTGTCCATATTTCCACCTTCTCTGTTTCTTCTTCTTTCTTGCTCCAAATTGGCCAGCTCCCTTAGTTTATCCCATATATCCTACAAGTTCCTCTAAATCAAGGTTTAAGTATCCACTTATTGGAAGTACCGTATGTGCACAAAGACCAGCATCTAGTTAGAAAATCTTTCATATCAAACAAGGAACCCTGGTGGCCTAGGGGGTTACTCATTGGCTGCCAATCACATGGTCTTTAGTTCTAAATGACCGGCTGCTCCATGGAAGAAGATGATGCTTTCTCCTCCAGCAAATATTTTCTGGAAATGTTTCCATCCTTGGAAACACAAAGGAAGAGTTCTAGTCTGTTCTATAGGCTCCCTCTGAGTCAGAATCAATTCAATGGCAGCGAGTCACACCAGCCACTGTACTAAAACATTCCCATCATAATCATACAAGACAGGTACTATTGTTATTATCTTTCCCACTTAACAAGTGTGAACAGTGAGAATCAAAGAGATTGATTCACTTGTCAGCAGCCTCAACAGTTCTAAGCTACCCAGGAGGGACTTGAGCTTCCCATTTTCTGATATCAGAGCAAGGGTTCTTAGTAACGATATATATAGTCTCCTTATTCCAACCCCATGCTGCATATTTTCTTAACTTGAATTCTATCAACAGAGATGTCTATGGTTTAGGATCCCACCCTGTGCATTTAAAATATTTGAATGAATGAAGGTTAGGAGGCATTTTTTGAGACCAGCTGACTCAACCCCTGCTTTCCGCTCCCCGCCCCTGCTTCTTTCTCTTTAAGAGTTGAGCAACCTGAAGACTAAAGGGGTAATGAGACTTGCTTGAGATCCTGAAGTGGCCAACGGAGGAACCAGAATCTGATTCCAGGTCTCTGCAATAGCACCTATGGCCTTGAAAATTGGTCCTGCAACTGTTAAAAAATTCTATGCCTTACCTTCTTAACTGTAGTGTCATTTTTGAAGGATAAAGGCAGGATTTTCTACTTTTTTTTGGGGTTGGTTTACAGCCTATATAAGAACTAGAAACAAAGTGTCAAAGGAAAACATGTTAGTGAGGTGGTGTAGAAGGGATGAAAAACATTTATATGAAAATATCAGATGTAGGAGATGCTGATCATGCCTGGTAGGTAGGAGGCATTTGGTAAGGACTTTTCCAGGGAATGAACAGATGAGTGAACTTGTGTCTGGAAGATCAGAGCTGTATTTCAGCTGGAGGAATGTTTCCAGGAATGTGCATGGAGTTTAGCAGCAAAGGAAAAGTACCCAACTTTGAAGGCTGCTGACAAACTGGCCTCGAAGGACCATTGCAACACATGTGTATGAAGAAACCAGTCCCTGGAGAAGAGCGATTGAGCCCAACAGCCATGGTGAGGAGGACAGCGGTTGTCTCTGCTCAGGCACTGTGCAGAAAATCTTCGTAGCATCCTCAAGACCATCTCTACCTACTGAACATCAGGATGTGCCTGGGTGCAAAATAGTTGCCTCTCAATGTCTGACATCATTCATCTGAGGGCTCTGAAAGGCGTGACTGCAATAGTGGAAGAAGAGGCAGGTGTTCCAGGCATGCTCGGGTACCGTATTATCTAGATCAGAACTTTTCAAACTTTAATGAGTGCATCATGAGTCACTTCAGCATCTTGGTAAAAGGCTGATTATAATTTAATAGATCTAGGGTGGAGCCCAAGATGCTTCATTTTCCAAAAGCTAGCAGGTGATGTCAGTTTGTTGGTCGGCGGTGGCTTGTGTGTTGCTGGAAGCTCTGTCACTGGTGTGTCAAACACCAGCAGGGTCACCCAAAGTGAACAGGTTTCAGCAGAGTTTTCCAGGCAAAGTGAACAGGTTTCAGCAGAGTTTTCCAGGCTAGGGACAGACAATAAAGAAGGAATAGATTGTCCACTCCAGAGGAATCTGTCATTAAAAACTCTGTGGATAACATAGAAACATTATTGGTTCCTGAAAACTCAATGAATAGAAGTAGAATATTGCCAGAGGCAGTAGCAGAAGTTGAGCCTCTCGGGTCAGAATACACCCAAAATATGACTGAAGAGCTGTCTTCTCAAAGTAGAGTTGATGATAATGATGGGGAATGATTCCAAGTGGGAAGACACAGCTGCAAACATCAATTAATAATTGGAATTTTGAAAGTACAAAGGATAAATCTAAGAAAATTGGAAGTTGTTAAATATGAAATGGAATGCAGAAATTCTAACCATTAGTGAACTGAAACGGGCTGGTATTGACCATTTTTAATAAGAAAATTTTAGTGTTTACTATACCAGGAATGACACAATCAATTTTCTAAAAGAATATTTCAAGATTTATCTTGAAGTACAATGATGGTTGTGATAGGATACTATCTATCCAATCAATATGATCATTCTTCAAATTTAAGCATAAACCACTAAAGCTAGTGACACAGATGGGAGAATTCTACCAACATCTTCAGTCTGAAACTGATCAAGTGTACAATCAAGATTCATTGGTAATTATTGGCTATGATGTGCAAAAAAGTAGAAACAGAAAGGAAGGAACAGTAGTTGGAAAATATGGCCTTGGTAATAAAAACAAAGCTGGAGATTGCATGACAGAATTTTGCAAGACCAACACCTTTATCCCAAATACCTTTTATAACAACACAAAAGGCGAACTTCTCCAGATGGCATACACAGAAAGCAAATGGATGACATCTGTGGTTAGAGACAATGGAGAAGTTCAATATCAATACCTAAAACCAGGCCAGCAGCCGATTGTGGAACAGATCACTCACATGTCAGTTCAAGTTGAAGTTGAAGAAAAGCGAGACAAGTCCACAAGAACCAAATGCAACCTCAAGGATATCCTACCCAAATTTCCAGAGTATCTCAAGAACAGATTTGATGCATTAAACACTAATGACAGAAGACCGGATGAGCTGATAGAACTGAAGAAAAGAAAGTCTCAAGTTAGAATATTATATGATTCTAAATATTGAATGGTGCAGTAAAAACACAAAGACGATGGGAAGAATACACAGTCACTGTATGAAAAAGAACTAGTCAACATTCCACCATTTCAGAAGGTAGCATATGAGCAAGAACCAATGGTGCCGAAGGAAGAAGTCCAATCCGCAGTGGAAACATTAGCTAAAAACAAGGCTCCAAGAATTGAAAGAATACCAACTGAAATGTTTCAACAAGGTGCTGAAGCACTGGAAACACTTCATTGTCCATGCCATGAGGTTCAGAAGACAGCTACTTGGCCAACTGACAGGAGGAGATCTATATTTGTTCCCATTCCAAAGAAAGGTGACTCAACAGAATGCTCAAACAATTGAACAGTGTCATTGAGAACACATGCAAGTAAAGTTTGCCGAAGATCATCCAACAGTAGTTGCAGCAATACATTGACAGGGAGCTGCCAGAAGTTCAGGTCAGAGTCAGAAAAGGATGTGGAAATAGGGATATCATTGCTGATATCAGATCTTGCCTGAAAGCTGGGAATAACAGAAAGATGTTTGCTTGTTTTTCATTCACTGTGCAAAGGCTAGTTTCATTATGACTGCGTGGCTCATAAGAAACTCTGGAGAGCTTTGAGAAGAATGAGAATTCCAGATCACTTCATTGTGCTCATGAGAAACTTGTACATGGAGCAATAGGCAGTTGCACAAACACAAGGAACTAATAAGTGGTTTAAAGTCAGGAAAGGTATGCTCTGGACTGTATCCTCTCACCATACTTATTCAATCTGTATGCTGAGCAAATCATCAGAGAAAGTGGATTATTCGAAGAGTGATGCAGCATCAGGTTTGGAGGAAGGTTTGTTAACCTCTATGATATGCAGATGACATCACGGCGCTTGCTGAAAGTGAGACCTTGAAGCACTTGCTGATGAAGACCAAGGATGGCCTCCTTCACTATGGATGACAACTCATTTTAAAGAAAACCCAAATCCTCACACCTAGACTAGTAGGTAAAGTAAATAAAAAAAAGGTTGAAGTTGTCAAAGATTTCCTCTTACTTGGATCCACAATCAGTGCTCATGGAAGCAGCAGTCAAGTAATCAAATGACACACTATTGGGTAAATCTGCTGCACAAAACCTCTTTAAGGTGTTGAAAGTAAGGTTCTTACTTTGAGGACTAAGGTGTGCCTGACCCAATCCTTTTCACTTTCAATTGCCACATATGCCTGTGAAAGTTGGTCATCTAATAAGCAAGACTGAAGAAGAATGAATGCATTTGAATTATGGGGTTGGTAAGGAATATTGAAAGTACCATCGATTGCTAAAAGAACACACAGATCTGTCTTGGAAGAATGACAGCCATAATGTTCCTTAAAGACAAGGATGGTAAAACTTTTTCTAGGCGCTTCAGGCATGTTATCAGGAGAGACCAGTCTCTGTGAAAGGGCATTGTGCTTATTAACATGGAGGGGCAATGTGAAAGAGGAAGATTCTCAACCAGATGGATTGACCCCGTGGCTGCAACAAAGGGCTCAAACACAAGAACAATTGTGGAGACGGCGCAGCATTGGGCGGCATTTTGTTCTGTTGAACATAGGGTAGCTTTGAGTTGGTACCAGCTTGATGGGCACCTAACAACAACAGTGTGATGTTGATGCAGTTGGTCTTAGGAATAATATTTTGAGTAACAAGGTTCTAGATGTTTCATGATAAAGAGCTAGAAGTTACAGTAACTGAAAGTTGCTTTCTGTTTCTCAAAATTCTCTCATGGGTCAGTGCTTCCTCAATGACTTCCAACAATGGGGTGAGTTTCCAATTGGTTGGTCATAGTATTTCCCTGGACTAGGGGGATCATAGAGCTATTTGGAAGAAATTCAGGTAAGCATCATACATTCATACTCCAAATTCCAGACATAGCCCCAAATTCCACATAAGGAACATGAGTCACTTATTTCTAGGGCCTTCCACACAGTAAGCTATCAAAAAACAAAATGCTAAAGGAACGAATAAAGAATAAGGAAGTAAGCCTTAAAAAAAAATTGGTGTTTCCCCCTCCAAAGAACCTTTTCCTCTGTGATAGGTAGGTTTATTGTGTCAACCTGGGCAATGAACACACGTGGGATTAATTGAAGAGCAGAGAGATAAATGGTTCGGCGAAGCTCGCCTTTCTTGTCTCTTGCTCTTTGATGATCAGACCAGTGTGTGGCTGCCTTAGTTTGTTCTCTGCCTCAATTTGAAAGCTACACTACCTGTGGGACAACTCACCTGTGGTCTGTGTCACTGTAGTTTGAGGTTCCTTCAAGACCTGCTTTGCCATGCTCCTGGAGAGCTGGGGACTATCGGACCCTGTCATCTGGCTGACTCTTGGTGACCTGCCTTGCTGTTTGTTGCCTGTGGCTGGATAGCCTGAATTACTCTACAAAGGACCACCCCGCGGCCCTCAAGACTTGAAGGACTGCCAGTGTATTACCTGTCTCCTGGAAGTGAGTTGCACTGAGCCGTTTGTACTGCTATATAGACTAATTGTTTACTTCTTATGTTATGTATCTATCTAAATATATATAAAATCATTAGTGGCTGGAGTTTGTTTTTCTAGAGAAAATCCTGGTTTTGTTTTTCTAGGGAACTCTGTCTAACATACGCTCCAAACCACTTCTTATAAAAAACCACTTCACAAAGGATTCTGAACTAAGCCAAAAAACACCATGTGAACAAAAGATAGATGCCTTAACCCTTTGCTTCCTGAATAATTTCCTGCTTTGCAGTTTTGTTGTTGTTGATACTCTGTGTTTTCAGTAATGGACTGCCTTGCTGAAACCAAGGAACTGTATTTTTCTGAGGTTTTATGGATTTTGATATGACTAAGTGGGACGCATATGTCCCGAGTGGTATCTGGTGGTAGGATTGGTGGGTTAAAGCCTGTTTCTTCAGATTCTGCATATATACAGGTCTTGACCAAGCATTACCATTAGGGCAGCAGCTTCTTAAGAAACCTGAGAGGGTAGAAATATTAGTGAGTGACATATGTATGTCTCATGGATCATGAGAGGGTTAAAGACCATCCCTTAACTCTTTGGCATATTAGTCACAAAAGAATCCCAAGTTCTTACTCAAGTTGTATTAAAAAATAATAAAACAATGAAATGGTTTATTAACAATATACCCCGAGCAGCATGATGGTTTATCTTTTGCAAGATTCTGTGGAATGCACTACACTACAAAGGAAAGAATGTTTAATTGATAGATAATCCACATGCCGTAAAGTTCACTTACTTGGATGCCTATAGTAGACGAGAAAGAACAAGGTACAGAGGTTGAAGAGAAAAGAAATAGACATAGGCAGGCACGAGGAGAGACAGAGTTAATGATAAGAAAGAAGATAAAAACCATACCGAGAGAAATACAGAGAATTAGGAAAATCCATTAATCTGGAACAATTCAGTTAGTAGAAACCCCTTCTTAAAATTCTTCAAAGGATCCCTAGAGGGATGACTGTATACAACCCAGTAGAACAGTGAATGATGATGTCCTTGATTTGACAAGGAAAGGCTAAGTTATATTCAGCATATTTGGTTTAAAAGGGCAGAAATGACTGTGATTCATCAACCCATTTCCCTTCCAATGATAATAGTAGTATTTTTGGAACTGTTGGATGTTGTAAGAAGTCAGTCCTCAGCTCTCTGCAATGAGTCAGCCCACGGGAATTCCAGAAAGCGCGTGTTGTATGGTACGAGAGGAGAGATGCAACTCAAGGGCAGCACTGATGAACAGGAAGTCCTCACCAACGACCTGTGGGCATGAAATGGGAGCATCCACGCTTCCCACCTGTCTTTCTCCCACGGTGACACCATGCCTTTACTTTTTTGAGCTCTGCTGTTTGCCAGGGACCTCTTGACTGTGCAAGTTAAACTTCTCTTAGTGGAAATCAGAATGGCCCTGTCTCTGTGAGATGCAAAGAAAATCTGGGCCATGGTCTCCTTGGATCCACAAAACCTGAACCTGTTTGTTTCTCTTACCCTCTCCCAGGGTAAGAGTTTTCTCACCTGAAGCTCAGGGGTGGCAATATTTGTCACCTGGGCACCTCACAGGGTTGTCATTCCTAAGAAGATGAGGCATCAACGGCTCAGTGGAAGAATTCTTGCCATGTGGGTGATCCAGGTTAGATTCTTGGCCATATTCTCTGCAGCCACTACCTGTCTGTCATTGGAAATGTCACATGGTGCCCTGCTGCTAAGCACATTTTCGTGGGACTTCTAGATTCAGATGAACTGGGAAGAAAGGCCTAGAGATCTGTATCCGAAAATCCAATCTAAGTCCGAAAATTGGCTAGTGAAAGTTCTATGAATCACAACAGTCTAATCCACAGTGAATCACACCGGGTAGTGTTTGTTCCCTTGTGCATGGAGTTGCCATGAGTTAAGGGTACTCAATGGCTACTAATAATGAGAATAATATTACTAATACAAAGAAGTAGGTAACAGGACTGGAGTTCTTATTATTTGTTGGGCACCATGTGAAGGACTTTATATGTATCATCTCATTTACACCAATATTTTTATTATCCCCATTTTATAGCTGTGGAACCTTTGGCTTAAAGAGGTGATTGGCCCTGGATCACCACAGGTAGGAATTAGCCAGGGCTTTGCAGGCAGGCCATTTGAGTCCATGAATTAAATGAGATAATGTTACAAACATGCATTCAGAACTCTAAAGATCTGCAGAATAACATGGAATTAATACTATTCTCAGGGTTACTTTATAAGATCCTCATGTCAACGTCTACCTCCTGCCTTCAACTTCTTACTTCAGCTTTTACGACTGACCCCCTTTTCTATCTGCAATAGACTTCACGACCCTCACAACCTCTATTTCTGCATCCACTGCCTGCATTGGACCAAAATATACTTCGGCTGTGGGATTGGAGAGGCTATTATTAGGGTTTGATTGAGTCTTTGACATATCACTAGTCCCTCATTTGGGGGAAATATTTCCTTTCACCAAATCTAGAGTAAGAAACAATTCCAAATGTTTATACCTTTGTTTCACATCAATGAGGCACAATACCACATTGTTTCTAGGACCAAATGACTCTTATTACACCGTTCACAGATCCCTAGTATTGATATCTTTCTCCTCTTCAGGTGAAAATGTCCTCTCTAAAGGGACCATCTTAGATAATAAACATTGCCCAGCATGGGGTGGGCTGCCCTGTGTGATCTCTGTCAAGTTAGGAAGTGAAAAGATGGAGAGGGATTCATTGGGCTGTTTGAATATTTCAGAATTGAGTAATATTTTATTTCATTTCTGGGCTTCCCATTTAATGCAACATTTCGCTATCTTTTAGTGTACTTAACTCTACCCAAGGAAAGAACCCTTGACTTCATCTTTCTTCCCGCTTCCTATTTCTTTCTCATTGTCAGCTCTGCCCATCCTTGTCCTGATATGTGACTAAGTTCAACCCTATCTGTTATAACCAAGTTTATACAGAGTGTAAACATAAGTTATTATTATTTATTCTTTTTACTCTACCTCATATGCCATTTGTTATTAAGTAGAATTGTGTCCCCAAAGGTTTTTCATGGTTGATTTTTTAGAAGTAAATCAATCGAACTTTCTTTCTAGTGAGTGGCCCCTGAGTGGACTTGAACCTCCAGCCTTTCAGTTATAGCAGCTGAGTATTTTAACTGTTTGCATCACCCACAATTCCTGTAGACTCTGCTTTGCTTTTAGCATGGTTTCCCACTTAGGCTCAGAGCTACAATGTTTGTAGTCAAACGCTGGGTTTCCAGTTCATCTTTAACTCTTTTCCAATCCAAACATCTGATTGTTTCAATCCTTCACCCCCCACACTCTATGTACATTTGTGACATGAGAGAATCTTTCTGACTCACTTACACGGTCCCCTCTGGGGACACCACCATCCTTCTAGGTCTCTCCAAGCTCTGTAATTGCTAACTGCTGTTGAGTTGATTTTGAATCATGGTGACCCCATATGCATAGGGTAGAGTTACTGCAGAGGGTTTTCAAGACCTTGGGAAGCAGATGGTCAGGTCTAGCTTCTGAGCAGGGCTTTGAAACAATTCACTTTGCTTGACTCCTTGCTGAGAATTTGCCTTTCCACTCCAGATCGGCTGGATTAGAATCAACAGTTTAACAAGATCCTCAGGTGAATCTTATATCTGTATGATCCTAGTCACCTGGGATTTTGTAGCAGTGGACACTGATTGAGTATAACTCAGGTGAAAAGGCAAACTCCAGCAGGGGGTCAAGTCAGAATGAACTGGTTAGATGCCCTGTTTCTGAGGTTCCTCTGGGTGTGTTTGAACTGTCCGCGGTGTAGCTAGATGCTGGTTACTATTTGGGGCAGCCACAGGCTCTTTCATTGGCACTGAAAACTGAATCCTATTGCCATTGAGCTAAATTCCAACTCACAGTGACCCTATAGGACAGAGTAGGGCTCCCCCATAGGGTTTCCGAGGCTGTATGGAAGCCGTCACGTTAGCCGACTGCCATATATTTTTGTCCCATGGAGTGACTGTTGTCTTCTAACCACTGACTGTTTGGTTAACAGACGAGCACTTTACCACTATGGTACTGGGGCTGCTCTCTATTCACCCTAGACCCCTCTGCTTCCCTTTTAATCCCACCCACTCCAACTTGTGACCGTTCCTTCCTTTGGCTTGTTCCATTTAATTTTCAGACAAAGGGAGAAAGAAGTGGCAGTGGGGGTGCAGCAGGAAGCCAGCACAGGATGATGGCATTACTTCGAATGTTATCTTTAATCTAGAATTCATTTGTAATTCGACCCTTTGAGGAGCCTGGGACTCCACTTCATATAGTTGCTCACAAACACAGGGAAATGAGCAGAATTCCACAAAGAAAACACAAATTGGGATATCCACCAAACTAAATAGAAACATCTCGTCGAGGGATAGACTGTGCGAACTCATTATGATTCAATAGGGCTGTGTTTGCAAAGGTGAGGACAGGCTCCTGCCTGGTTCTGAAAGGCATCGCTCTTAAACATAGTCACTGTGCTTTTTGGCTTTAGGAATGAAAGATCCTTCCAATGTGCCAAATGTTTAATGCCACGATTTCATAGAAGGCAAAAGTATAAGACAGTTTCAACAAATAAAAATGGTCAGCAACGGAGCCCATTTCCTATCCCGATAGTGTGTTCCTTTCCCAGAGCTGCAGTAACGAAGCCTAACACCATGGGTGGCTTAACCTACTCAGAACATACTGTGTCGCGCTTCGGAAAGCTAGAAGTCCAAAGTCAGGATCGCAAGGTATGTTTTGATCCAAAGGTGCTACAGGTCAATCCTTCCAGGGCTCTCACAGCTTCTGCCACATGACCATGCCTTTGTCTCTCTCTTTTATAAGGACACCACTCAGATTGGATCAGGATCCATCTGACTTAGTATGTGACCTTGTGTTCTTTGATGGCACCTTCAAACATCATGGTCACAGGCACCAGTGGTTAGGGCCTCAGCGTACCATTTTGGTGGACACACTGTAATCCGTAAGAGATAGGGTAGGGTCCTATCTGGAGGAGGCTACCAGGACTAGGCATTTTAGGAATGATCAACTGGCTTCACATGTTCAGGGTGCCCCATAAATGAGAATGTTGTAACCATTCTCCTTTTATTCCATACCAGACCAAGTCCTTGCTTTTTTCCTGTTAGCTCCTCCATGCTACGATGTTAGTCTTTTGGACCTGGAGAGGCTCACGTTAAAACTTGACCATTTCCATGTCCCCCTTGACACTGAGTATCCGCTTCATGAAACACAGTGGGTCCCAGCAGTTCTGATCAGTACTGAGCACGCCTCAATGAATCAACCAGCTACGCCAGGGAACCACCACTATCAGTGCCCATTTAGCCCCCATGTCTGAAGTCTTATGTGCTTTCCGTATTTGATAGCCCTAAGATCTGTGGGATTTGCTTGTTGCTCCTTGATACATGGTTTCAGTGAGAGTCTAAAACTTCCCCTGCCCAACTTTGCTGAGGAGATTAATTTTCTTTACCTTCTCTGTCCATTTTTCCTTTCCAATGCTTTCTCATAGTCCTAGACAGGTTTTCCTACTTTGTTCCCTGTCTCTATATGCTTCTGTCTTTTTCTTTCTATCTCTGACCCTTTTTTATTTGTATTCAAATTTTGCTTTTGTTTTTTAAAAAATATTTTATTGGGAGCTTATACAACTCTTATCACAATCCATACATACATCCATTGTGTCAAGCACATTTGTATATTTGTTGCCATCATCATTCTCAAAACATTTTCTTTCTACTTGAGACTTTGGTATCAGCTCCTCATTTTTCCCCTCTCTCTCCTCTCCTGCCTCCCTCACAAACCCTTGATAATTTATAAATTATTATTTTTTCAGGTCTTACACTGTCCGACGTCTCCCTTCACCTACTTTCCTGTTGTCCATCCTCCAGGGAGGAGGTTATATGTAGATCATTGTGATCAGTTCCCCCTTTCTGCCCCACCTTCCTCTTCCCCTCCTGGTATCACTACTCTCATTATTGATAAACTTAGAGGTTTATCTGTCCTGAATTCCTTGTGTTTCCAGCTCTTATCTGTACCAGTGTACATACTGTGGTCTAGCCAGATTTGTAAGGTAGAATTGGAGTCATGATAGTGGGGGAGGGGGAAGCATTAAAAAATTAGACGAAAGTTGTATGTATACTGTACCCTGGCTGACTCGTCTCTTCCCCCAACCCTTCTGTAAGGGGATATCCACTTGCCTACAGATGAGCACTGGGTCCCCACTCTGCACTCCCCTCATTCACAATGATATGATTTTTTGTTCTTTGATGCCTGATACCTGATCCTATCGACACCATGTGATCACACAAGCTGGTGTGCTTCTTCCCTGTGGGCTTTGTTGCTTCTCAGCTAAATGACTGCTTGTTTATCTTCAAGCCTTTAAGACCCAAGATGCTATAACTTTTGATAGCCGGGCATTATCAGCTTTCTTCAACATGTTTGCTTATGCACCCACTTTGTCTTTAGTGATCATGTTGGGAAGGTGAGCATCATGGAATGCCTCTATCTCTGACTCTTAAGGTCACACCCAGGTACCTTATTTTCCATATCTGCTATGAAACAGCATAGTCATATGCTGCTTAATGTCCATGATATTTTATGGGAAAGAGGATATTATTGAGTTTGGACATTGTGTGAACACCATATTATATATAGGGGGTCCTTGGATTACAAATGAGTTCTATCTTTAAGTTGAACTTGAATGCAAGTCAGAGTGTTCAGGTACTGTGAGTCACATATTTGCCCTAGCATGTAGTGTACAATGCTCCTATCTATGAATGAAAACATCAAAGAATACTTCCAGATACATGGAGACATCTTAAATGTAAAAATTCAGAAGTAATAATGTTTGATATGTGTCACACCGTAGTCACCATTTGTTGCTATTAACCACGGTATGTAGCTTGAATTTTAATGTAATAGTTTGTGGGAAACAGAGTTAAAGACAGTGGAATTAGAAGACCCTGGATAGAGGGGAAGAGAAATGCAGAAAAAACTCAAAATCATAAAAAAGATTAAGTTTACTGGTTAGACAGAGACTGATGAATTCCCCCAAACTTTGACCTTTGGTTACCCTTTGAGCATGGAACTGAAAATATTCCAGTGGGTAAAGTTAGGCCAAACAATAGACAGGTCTATAAGGTTAATCAATAACATAAGAAAAGTATCCACTCCTTAGAATAATCAACCATTTGAGATCAAAAGGACAGCATTTGCCCAAGGACAAAGTTCAGAAGGCAGGAAAGAGGATTTTTTCCCCACAAACTTAAAAAAAATCATTTTATTGGGAACTCATACAACTCTTATCACAATCCATGCATACATCTATTGTGTCAAGCACATTTGTACATTTGTTGCCATCATCAATCTCAAAACATTTGCTTTCTACCTGAGCCCTTGATATCAGCTCCTCATTTTCCCTCCTTCCTCTCCACTATCCCACATGAACCCTTGATAATTTATAAATTATTATTATTTTGTCAGGTCTTACACTCTCCGATGTCTTCCTTTACCCACTTTTCTCTCGTCCATCCCTAAGGGAGGAGATTATATGTAGATCTTTGTAATCAGTTTTGTCACTTTATCATAAATACTTATTAGATATAATGAATACACTTGTTGATTTATAATAAATACAATTTTTCTGTAATTATGTAGAGAGCCTAGAGCTTAAACTTTTGGAAACCCCTAGACTCTAAGAAAGTAACTCTAATGGATTTAGAAGTGGTCTGATGGTCAATACGGTAAGTCAACTTGGCTGGCTTATGATTCTTGGTAGTTTGGCAGATGCTGGACCAGATATTCTTCTACAGTGACATATAATTATTTTTTATGGTATAATCTGTTACTGAGTTGAATGGGGGATTTCCTTGGGGGTGTGACCTGCTTCCAGAATATAAATGAATGTTCCTCTGCCATTGAGTTTATTCCAATGCATAGTGACCCAATCTAGAGTCTAAGGCTGAGAATCTTTATGGGGACAAGCAGTCTCATCTTCCTCCCAGAGAATGGTTGGTGGGTTTGAGTTGCCAACCTTGGGGCGAGCAGTTCAATGCTTGCCTCACAGTACAACCAGGGCTCCTTAGAAAATTCAGGGGTGAGGAATGTGTTTTCTGCCAAGGGTCTTTTGGATAGTTATAACATCATTCATTCATTCATGGGCCATAGCGGTCAAATATTCAATCAATTCACTCCTAATGTGATGGGTGTTCCCCATCCCTGTTCTAAATGGACTGCAGAAATGAGCCTCCAATAAGATGATTTAAAAAGAAAGAAAGAAATCCTTGGCCTGCTGTATGGCATGCAGGTTTGTGATTTGCCAGCCCCTGTGATCAATCACCAGCCTCTGCCTGACTTATGCATTTGGGACTTGCCGACCTCCTCCACTGCATGAGTCACTTCTGTAAAATAAATACACACACAAACAAGTTTCAAAAAGTTCATGGGAAAATTCCATGATCTTTTAATATGCATTCTCTTTAAGAGAACCCAGACTAAAACAAGTGGGGAGAAACGGAAAAGGGTGCACGACTTAGGTGAAATTTTCTCTCCTTTCTCTCTCTTCCAGCACTTTCCTGTCTTACTGGTAGCATCCCATCCAGCCTGTAGCTGTTCAGGAACACCACCTCCACCTTCTACGCAGTGCAGACTCCACGCCAACCTCCTGCAAATGAAAAGCCTTTCTAAAAAGCAAATGCAGACTAATTTTCACAGTAGGGGAGAAGGCATTAAGAAATCAAATTAATTATACCACTATCTACTTTTAAGGATAAATATTTATTTAATTGTGGCCTGTTATGAAATGACAGGGACGGGGTGCTTCAAAAAGTTCTTGAAGAAATTTCATTAGTGATTAATTCTGTTGTTCTCTGACCTTTTCGAAGTACCCTTGTATTTGCTAAGATAGACCCCTGTTTATAGAATATATATAGACAATCAATACCAATATGCTCTTACTAGTGACTATGCAAAACATGGGACAGATTTCAGCAAAGCAAAAAAAAAAAAATTAAGAATCACATTAGGAGCCAGAGGCCTCTATGGAAGTAGCTTAACTGTGCAGGAGTTGAACCTAAAGGGCGCTTTACGCACGTCCCTGCATATGAACGATCAAACGCCATTTTTCTCTGCTGCTCTTGGGTTCATTGACGTTGGGGTCTCTCTGTGGCAATTTAGGGTGGGATTGGAGTTTATGGTGTTTTCTTGCAAAGACAAAAAGGATCTTAGGCCAAGGATCATATGTTCCAAGTGCTAAATTGTCTCAGTGTGACACACTTCCGACAGTTTGGATGATTTTTAAGAACTTTTGCGAGGCCGCTATAAATATATGTTCAGCCACATTCATCATGAAGGGACTCAGACCTAGAAATATCACCAAGTGGCCTTTGTGATACTCTTCTTTTTGGCCTGAGTCTGTCTCCCAGACATCTGTGTCTTCTCTCTTTGGCCTTGGCTTTTTATTATACTCTGGTTTCCCTGCTGACTCTGCAGATCCTGAAGATCATTTAGACCAATGTTTAGCCTGTTTCCTTATTGCATACTTAGAAACTTCTAAGAAAGTAGTCCACTCACAGCATGATCAGCGCACAAGATTGTATATCTGTCTAGCATTTAATTTACCACCTCCTTTTCTTTATTAAAGTAATAGCTAAAGGCACCATGGTTCATTCCAGGGACAGATGCCTTTTCAAACTCTAATTTAACAAAGGAATCTTTTCCTTAAATATAAAAGCTATCAAAAACCTAAAATCAATAGCTCATCCTTTCTGACAGTGTTGTCATTTCGAGTGATCGTTCAAATACAGGTGGTTTGATTTGTTTTCTGTCTAAGACTGTCTGCCAGTCAATACTGAATTAAAAAATCATTTTATTTGATGTAAGTCCATTTCTATGTCCGGCTCTGTAGTCCACTGAAAGAAAAGCTTATGATAAAAATAGTGCTGGAGTTTCAGGAAGGTATTTGATGGTATCCTTCCAGGATAAAAAACAAAAACAAAAAGCAAACCAATTTTGGAATTATAGATAATGGAACAAGAAAATTTGCAACATGAAAACAGTCATGTGGTCCCCAATGGAAAATGATTGTACAGTAGGATTTCTGAGTGGAATTTTTAACCATTTCAGGAAAGACCTGGGGCACAGGACTGAAAGTCACAGACTTGGACAGCCAGCCATGACTTTGAGTAGACTACGGGATTCGACCTTATCCCAGCATACGGCATTCGCAACAAGATGGGGAAACTTTCTACAGCCAAAAATATTGAAACATAGATTCACAGACACCTCAGTAGTAAGCACTCTTTCAACAAGCCGTTGACCTCAATGTTTTTTCCCTTGCCCCTGCCTTTTCCCCACATGAGCCCTATTACTCTCCTGTGGCAGTGGAGTCCCACTGATCACACTTTGGGAAATGACTATACCTTTTTACTCCTTGGCCCCATTCTGTGGGACATAAAAACCACCCACATACATTACCTGGTTTACTCACAAATACGAGATGCAACATATCAGAAGCTTGGCCAGAAACAGAGGTGATGGTTTGGGCTTTCATTTGATTTCTTCCGTTCGGTTGTCTGTGAACCAGTTTAAACCTTAGCAGAAAAAATAGTGTTTGTCTATGTTTCCCCCTGTGTAGTCAACCTTTTATTCCTGATGGTCTCACCTTGAGTCACGTTTGCTGGCTGAGCTGGACACTAGATCCTGTTGGTGTTAAAAAAAACTTCCCCTTGGCTCTCCCTTCCTTTAGAATCTAACTGCACGTGCTGATGTGAAGGCCTTTGTCTTAGTACTGGTGGAAGAGGGGGATGAACTGTGGGGATCCAATGGTACCTAGATTTTAAAAGACTTGCATCTGGTCACATGGTGACTTGTATAAAAAGAGTGGACCAGACTTGCTTTAGTATCAAAGGCATACAGTGGCAAGCCTAAACCAAATGTCACCATCAGTTCCACTCTCACTTATAGTGCCCCGACATAGAGTTTCTGAGATTATATATCTCATTTTCCTCCTGAGGCATGACTGGTGGGTTTGAACCACCAACCTGTGGTTAGGCTCAATGTCTAACCCACAATGCCGCTAGGTCTCCTTCCAGAGTAGAGGCCCTGTTTGATTTGACCAAATGTATGCAAATTATCAGCATTAGTTTTTTCTTTGGTGAAGTGAATTTAATGATCAAAGATCAACAACATTTGTGACTTTGAGGACATTGGGGTACAAATGGCACAAATGACTCTCTTATTTTCAGTCTTCCCAATCAGCCCATCACCTTTCTATTGTCACATGCTTTCATGGGATTTCAAACCAGCCATGAGGCAGTGTTGTTTGTTTGTTTGTTTGTTTACTATGGGGACAAGATGGCTTTAGTAGTTATGCATGAAGGACATACTGTGAGGATCAGTCCCTGTTCCTTTAATGACATGGGTGGGGGTGGGGGGTGCCGGTTCCTTCACAGGGCAGTGATACTAAAAAAAAATTCATGCATACCTCCTCAAAAGAGCAGGCCCTTTGGATCGCTTCATCTTTCGGAACGCATTTGGGATGGATGTCTTCTGAAAATTGCACACCTCGCCTGAGAATGGTGTGCACTAAGAGGAGAGGAGTGTGGCTCGGAGAGTCCCTAATGGTGCCCAGAGCCCATGAAGACAACCAAGCATGTTCACTTTCTGGGATTGGCCTGCTTCTAACATGGCAAGCACCTAGCAAACTGGGACCGTGGGGCCCATTGCTCCTGAGAATTTCTCTCTGACTGCAGTTTCTCCCTTTGGAGAGCTAACAAGTTTGAGAGTCAGAGAGTGGGAGATTGACTGTGGAGTCTTCGGTGCCGATGGTTTGTGATGGATTACTAATTTAAAGGCTGGCAATTCCACAGTGCCACTGAAGAAACACCTGGCAATCTCCCCCTGAAGACAGCCAAGAACACCCCAAGGAACAGTCTTACTTTGTTTTGCAGGGCTTGTCACGAGTCAAAATCAACTCAAGGAGGTTCATGTCAGCCGTGCATTGATGAAAACTGGCACACCACACAGAAGATCAGCATGGCCCTTTCGTGAAATCAACCTGACAGCATTGAGTCTGATTTTTGTTGTTGTTGTTGTTACCAGAAGCCCCCAGACTCCATTCCTCTCTTCCTCTTGTTAATGAACTTTGATGTCTTGGGAAGCTAGCACTTCTCCCTCTGTTTCACATCGCTCCTCAGAGTAGTGGCAAACTGCCCAGCGAGGAGCTGCGAGGATCAAACAGGGTAGCACATAAGCAAGTACTTTGTACAAGGTCAGAACTCTGCCAGGATAGGAGTTTTATTGTTCTAAGGTGTTCGTGCATCCCTGACATGTGAGTCAACGTTAGAATTTATTCTATATCCAGGGAGAGCTCAGAATGTCATTTCTCTTCCTCATCCTTGTTGAAGGTAAACAAACACACATGTCAAATACCCCAGACTGTGGTTGGGGCTGAATCTGAGATGGGCAAGGGCACCTCTCATGAGTGTCTAGCAGAGCAGACGTGAGGCTGTCCGGGTGCAATCCTATGAAAAGGCAGCATCATTGTGTTTGGGGCCTACAGGCACCTCCACAAAGCTGGGTTCTTCTGCCCCTGCTAGGAGGATGAGTTTGGGGAGAAGATGGGCTGAAGATGAAGTCTCTCGCTCAGCTACAGATCCAGGTTTTCCCAATGAGAAATCCGTAAATGAGTCAAGAATGACAGGAAGATGGGTTGCCTTTTTCTTTCCCTTCCTCCTCTTCTTTGCTCTTTTTTTTTTCACTTTCCATTTGCAAGAGCTCCATTTAGTGAGATGGGCCTTTCAGTGGGATGTGTTTTAAATGAGCCACTCTCTGGAACACAAAACAAGATGGGTCATGTGAATTGCTTTTTGTGCTCAGAGTTTGGGTGCCCACATTTCCCTGCCTGCAGCTCACTACTTGAGAGCCAAGACTAGAATGGAAAATGCTGTAGGCACTACAGAGGACTCATTATCTCCAAATAATTCTCCCCTTTCAGAAAGTCAGCCCAGCCAGGCTGGGAGCAGAGGACAGATGCGGCTTCTAATCAAGAATACTTAGAACCCAAACCAGAAACTCAACTATGGGAATCACGGATGCCCAGGACAAAAGGCCAACCTTAGCATGGTTCTTACCAGTGACAGTGGCTAGCTCCTAGAAATGCAAATGCAGTTGTTAACAGCACAAAAGCTCCAGTTTTCTCTTCAACAGAGCGCAGACGATTAGCATAGCATGTTCTGTGTGTAGTTGCCGCACATTATTTCCATTTTTTTGTGTGTGTGAGTCAGAGTGCAGATTCTCAACAAGGCTGAAAAGAAAGAAAGCCATCTAATTTACATGGGCACACAGTACCCACATCTGGAGAGAGTTAGAGACTGAGCGGGAATGACTTGCAGCATTTAAATACAGGCATGCAAAGCTTCTTTCTCTTGACCATATGAGGTATTTGCATATAATTCCATGACAGCAAAACCTGAAAGTCCACTTTTTATGAAAAGCTTGCCACTGTGATTCAACCATTATAGGAACTGACCCAATCTTATGGGAATTGACCCAAACCTGGAAGCTCACAATGGGTGGCATGATGCCACCAGACTGTCGCCACCCCTCCGATGTCCAGAATTACACATCACTGCTGGAGGCACACTGGGACCCACCATGTCTGTGCCAGAACACCAGTGAGCTGGGGCATATGTTCCTATTGCGATTCTCCAGCATGGCTGTAAGCTGCAGATGGGCAAGCTGGTTGGAATCACGGATAGCACCAGGCTTCACACTGGATGGACCTTGGGCACATTCCTGCCAACACTCACGGACATGTTGCAGCTCAAAAAACAAAAAAGAAAAGAAAAGTGGAAGGAGAATATGAACAGCAGATATCCAAGCCTCAGGGAAGACAATACAAATAATGGATTATCCAGATTCCGGAAAGACCAAGGAATGATTACAAGGTACCGAAGGGATCAGTTATCAGGAATCAAAGAACAAAAAATCATATCATTGTGTGTTCATCATAAGCAAACGTGGTGAAGAAAGCTGCTGGTGCCCAGCTATTAAAAGATAAAGTGTCTGGGGTCTTAAAGGCTTGAAGATAAACAAGCAGCCATCTAGCTGAGAAGCAACAAAGCCCACATAGAAGAAGCACACCAACCTGTGTGATCACAAGGTGTTGAAGGGATGATGTATCAGGCATCAAAGAGCCAAAGGACATATCATTGTGAATAAGGGGGAGTGCGGAGTGGGGACCCAAAGCCCATCTGTAGGCAACTGGACATTCCCTTATGGAAGGGTTGCAGGGAGGAGACGAGCCAGTCAGGGTGTAGTGTGGCAATGATGAAACATACAACTTTCCTCCAGTTCCTAAAAGCTTCCTCCCCGACCCACTATCATGATTCCAATTCTACCTTACAAATCTGGCTAGACCAGAGGATGTACACTGGTACAGATAGCAACTGGAAACACAGGAAATACAGGAAGGATGATCCCATCAAGACCAGTGGTGAGAGTGATGATACTGGGAGGATAGAGAGAGGGTGGGTTGGAAAGGGGGAACCGATGACAAGGATCTACATATAACCTCCTCCCTGGGGATGGACAACAAAAAAGTGGGTGAAGGAGACATCGGACAGTGTAAGATATGACAAAATAATAATTTATAAATTATCAAGGGTTCATGAGGGAGGGAAGTAATGAGCTGATGTCAGGGGCTTACGTGGAGAGCAAATGTTTTGAGAATGATGAGGGTAACAAATGTGATTTACACACTTGATATATGTGATAAGAGTTGTATGAGCCCCCAATAAAATGATTTTTAAAAAAGACCAAGGAAAAGACAAATGGCTGCTGTCGGAAGCTGAGGACTCATGGATACCTCTTTCCTGGCATCTAAAGTAGAGCTATATGGATGGCATCACCAAGTAGACACCCTCACTGATGTGTGGGAGAATGTCATAATGCATTGGGCCTTTACTCAAGTCTTCCCTCAATGCAAGGGCACTTTGTTCTAATAACCAGGTATTCCCTGATGCTCACTTTCCTGACATGATCACTGAAGACAAAGTGGATGCAGAAGAAACTGTGGGGAAGAAAGCTGGTGGTGCCTGGCTATTACAAGATTTAGTGTCTGGGGTCTTAAAGGCTTGAAGTTAAACAAGTGATTATCTAGCAAGGAAGCAACAAAGCCCACATGGAAGAAGCACACCAACCCATAAGGTCATGAGGTGTTGATGGGATCACTTATCAGGCATCAGAAGCCACAAAACAAACAACCATTTTCATGCAAATGAGGGGGTTGGAGTTGAGACCCAAAGGCCAGATATCTGTAGAAAATTGGATATCCCCTCACAGAAGGGTGACAAAGAAGGGATGAGCCAGCAAGGGTGCAGTATAGCACTGATGAAACATACAACATTCCTCTAATTCTTTAATGCTTCCTGCCCCCACTAAATGACCCCAGGTCCAGCTTACAAACCTGGCTGGACCAGAGCATCTACACTGCTACAGATAAGAGCTCTCAACACACAGAATCCAGGGCAGATAAACCCATCAGGACCAATATTGAGAGTAGTGATATCATAAAGGTAAGGGGAAGGTGAGGGGATAAAGGGGGAACCAATCACAATGATCAACGTATAACCCCTACCACCCCTGGGTGGGATGAACAACAGAAACATAGGTGAAGGGAGACAACAGATGGTGTAAAATATGAAAATAAAAATAATTTATCAATTATCAAGGGTTCAAGAGGGTGGAAGGGTGGGTGAGGGAGAGTGAAAAAAGAGGAGCTGGTACTAAGGGCTCACATAGAAAGAAAAAGTTTTGGAAATGATGGCAACATATGTGCAAAAAAGTAAAAGCCCCCAATAAAAGGATTTATTAAAATAAAGAAAACGACTGTCATAATGCTAAAGACCTTAATCAGGAAAGAGGCAGACCAATAGAGGAAATGATAGGGTAAGAGGGCTAACAAGGTAGAAAAGAAATGTCAACGTATGGCCTTGTCCTCAAAATGATCCAGAGTGTTGGAGCAGCAGTCAGGGCCAGGCATGTGCTGAGTTCGACCTTTTCCTCAGGAACTTTATGTGGGGTGACATCTGGTAGCATTTTAGACATCTGACTCTGCTGTCTTCTTTTTTTTTAATTAAAAATTTTTTTCACTCTGCTGTCTTCTGTATCCTCTTCTAGATCCCCCGGCAGCCTTATGTAGCACTGCTTCTCTTTACAGTTGGCAACATCAGCATCCATTTTAGGAAGAGTATCTATCTTTATTGAGGAAATGTCCTTGATTCGCTGTTATGGATAAAAGTAAGGCTGAATAGACGAGCTTTCAGGGAAGAGGGAAAGAGGAGCAAACTCACAGTGATTGTAGATAGGCTTTTTGAGACTCTACATTTTTACTGGAGATGAGAGTCTGATCTTTCTCCCAAGGAATTGCTAGTGGGGTTGAACCTCTGACCTCATTATCAGCCCAGTGCGTAACCAACCGATTGGCTGCAAAATGAGAATGAGCGCTGAGTCTAGAGAAGAGAGCAGAGAGAGTCAGGAGTGAAAGAGAAGGTGGGGTCGGCAGCGTTTCCACACTGTGGCTGTTGGATGGCACAGAGACAAGGATCAAAATGTCTACAGTTCACTTTGAAGTAGTTTTTTCTGCTTTGAAAAAACCCCCAGAGAATTTTGGGGGCTCCTTGCCACTTTTAGATGGATGATCTCATAGATGACTTATTCTACGGGACAGCGATAGGAGGTGATATCATAGAACCAAGACTTTCCATTCACCTCCCAATAAGGCTTCTGGTTCACATAGTGGCAACTAAGAAGCAAAAATAAGATCAAGAGTATGACTTCCTTTCCATATCTACTGTTTCAGCTTTGACTAAGGAAACTACAATCAACACACCAGAGGAAGCAAGGGGATGAGACAAAAGAAGACAGAAAGAAAAATGGGCGGGACACGATGACCAGTTAATATAAGATGTTTAAACTGAATAAATAACACAACTGGGGGAACAAACACTCGAATGCAGAAAAATAGTTTTGAAGGATTTAATTACAAAAGACACCACAGGATGGTTTGCAAAAACGTGTAACTCTTCCATACCTAACATAATCTCCAGCCCTCAAGTAGGAAGGCTTCCTCCTCAGGAAGTGGCTTACTGAAACGCACTGCTCCCACGAAGGACACGCTCTTTAACCTCCACTTCATGTGAAAAAGAGGAGGAACTTCTCTGAGGACAGAGGCAGGAGCAAATCAAGGACATCAGTTCAGTCAGAGGTGGGGGCACTTCGGTGATTCCTGTGGAAAAGAAGCCACGTGACCCAGTGGTTGAGCACTGGACCACGAAGGGAAATGGCGGTGATTTGAAGGTAGCAGCCGCTCATGTAAAAGCTCTACAGCCTCCCAAAGACGATGGAGGCTCTTCCCTCCGAGTTAATCTTGACTCCATGGAGTGGATGATAAGGAGACCATAGTGCGGGAGTTTCAAGTTGCAGCACACGTTTTTGACTCTAGCATTGATGGCAGAGTGAGCGGCATGCTGAGCCGCTAATCACAAGGGCAGTAGTTTGAACCCGCCCCTTGGGAGAAGGTGAGTCCAGTCCCTCTGCTCCCTGGAGGTTTATAGCTTAGAGAACTCAAACAGGCAGTTCTGCTCTATCCTATAGGGTCTCTATGAATAAGAATTGACTTGATGGCAATGAGTTTGTTCTCAGCTTGTTTTATAGAAAAGGAGTCCTGATGGTGCTGTTGGGCAAGTGTTGGATTGCTAATATCAAATTACCAGCAGATTCATAGAGAAAAGTTGAGGCTGTCTGCTCCCACATTAATAGCCCTAGTATCTATCTATCTATCTATCTATCTATCTATCTATCTATCTATCTATCATCTCTCTACCTATCAATAGATAGATCTATCAATGGATAGATATAGATATGTGTAGATAGATAGATAGATAGAGATAGAGAGTTGCTATCAGTCAGAAGTCACTCAATGGCAGTGGGTTTCGGTGTGGTTAGTGCACAGATAGAAGAAATTCTAGAGGTACTTTCAGGTAAGGGTTGGACTGCTACCTTATCCAGAAGCATTCAAACCCACTAGTCACTCTGATGAGGCTATTTGCTCCAGGAAAGATTTACCAGACTCTCACAGCCTCAGTCACCCTATATAGGGCCACTGTGAGTTGGAATCAACTGGATAGCAGTGGGATTATTGTGTAATGTACAAGTAACTCCCACTAGATCATGAATTGATGGAAAAGACCACTCCTCACTGAAGACTTTAGGCTTGATGCTAGCTACAGTAACTAGATAGGACACTGGGCTGAATCCTTTAGACCTGGGAGTGCTATTTATGTTCCATGCCTGGAGGGGCGGACTGTGGTAGACTGCTGGTTGCCCTCCAACACCCATCCTCTCCATCCTTTAGAATCTCGCTCTCTCTCTTTGTAGCTGGACCCTTGAAAGCCTCGGCAATGACTTTGATTCTAGGCCCTTTTTGAATTGAGAAGTGTAATAGGATAAGTTCTAGCCATAGGTACCCAAACTTATAGACTCACTGTCTTCTTTTCAGAAAAAAAAAATTACTCAGTGGCCTCTTGGTAATTAAAAACGTATGTACTATTGTCCACAAACCAGGAAAATGTGCAGGTATCTGCTTTTGCATTGCCCCCCCACCCCATGATTGTTCCACTCTCCAACGCCAGGGTCAGTATCCCCCACTTGAGGAAACACTACTGTAGGCAATGCCATTTAAGCAGAAATGATGTAGCGCCCTGCTAAGACATGGGCATGGGCTCTGTGTGCTAATTCCTGCGTCCTGCGTCGGTGCTGTGATGGCAGGGACTAATCAGTCATTGTGAACTCATGGATGAAACCTGAGCGTTGAAAATAGCAGAGTAGCTTTACCGTCACTGGGTTGGCAACCTCTGCACGCTCACCGTGGAGCACATACATCTATCTTGTTTAAGCCACTGGTGTTTGGGGTCTTTTTATATGACCTCTTAGGATGAATCCTAAGAAATAGAAGCAATATCCCAAAGCAAGTCCAACCCATAAAAGGATAGAAATCTTATAAGAAGCTTTTGCATTGAGGATTCAGGCTACATCTTGTCCATATTCTGATGGGCAGATGAGAGAAGATAAGATCTAGCTCTCCTGTTGGTCTCCTACTTCCCAGAACAGACTAGAAATCCCAGTAAACAGTGGAAATTCTAATATCGCCAAAGTGGTTGCTGTTCTGAAAGCTGGCCAGACGGCAATGAGAGCATCACTCTTTACCCAAAGATGTGGTTAATCCTTACATGCTAATGGTCACCAGACCCAGGTTTTTTACACCATCACTTGTAAACCAATACTTTAGTACCAGTAGGGAGAGGAAAATGGATGAAAACACAGGGGTTCATTATTTTTTGTCTCTGCTCAATAGTTTTTAAACAGAGAGATACAAAAGATATTTTGTTGCTAAATTTGTTTGTTAGTCCCTGGACTAAACTAGGAGAGTTATGTTATAGGTTTCTTAGGAGATCTTATATAAAACAATATTAATGTTTCTTAAAATTCTTAGAGGCATCTTTATGTATATGTCACTGGAATGGTCTATCACCAGAAAGGAAGGAAGAAGGAAGGGAAGAAAGCCCATGTCACCTAGTCAATTCCAGCTCACAGTGTGTCTCCATAAGGTGCCTAAGGTTGTAGCTGTACATTGAGCTGCTAGCCAAAGGGTCAGCAGTTTGAAACAGCCAGTCACTCCGTGGGGGAAAGATGAGGCTTTCTACTTCTGTGAGGAGTTACACTACAGTCTTGGAAAATGACAGGGGCAGTCCTCTCCTGTCCTGTAGGGGAGCTTTGAGTCGCCATTGACTTGACGGCTGTGAGTATGCATATATGTACATCTTTATAGGAACACCTAGCACCCACTTTCTCCTGAAGAGTCCTTGGTGTTTGAGGGTACAAAAGAGACCCAAGATCTCAAATAAAATTTAAGACAGAGACAAAGCCACATCATCTGTAGTGGGGAAGCCATCAGCAGGAGGTCCTAATGGTACCCAGGGCTTTGTTGAGATTAAAAAAAAAGTCTTTTAAGAGGACATGGGAGGGCAAAAGAAACTCAAAAAAGGATGAGTGGCAGTAGGTCAATATATAATACAAAGGGTACCCCCCAAAAGCTTGTATTTAAATTTTTTGCCTACAAAACAACCTTATCATTTTCAAAGTACTCTCCATTACACTTAATGTATTTGACACGTCTGTGTTCCATTATTGGAAACATTTTTCAAACTCATCTGTTTGGACGGCTGCCAGCTCCTCTCCCTTCTTCTTTACCTCTTCTACGTCATCGCATTGCTGTCCTTTCTTGTCCCTCTGCATTTGTGCAAACAAAAAGAAGTCGCACAGATCGAGGTCAGGTGAGTAAGGTGGGTGTGGCAAGAGAGGCATGCTGTTTTTTGCCAAAACCTGGCACACCGAGATGGCTGTGTGAGCAGGCGCGTTGCTGTGGTGGCCAAAACAGTCCCCCTCTGACACAAATCAGGCCTTTTTATGTCACACACCGATATCTCTTCAGAACCGCTAAATAGAAAGCTGGATTAAAAGTCTGACCTGGGGGAATGAAACTCAACATTTTTGTCCATTTGGGAAAGTTGACAGATGTCCAGAAAAGGTTTGTCATCAATCGACATTTTACCTTTTTCTGTAATGAGAAAACCACTCTCGCACACTTGAGTTTTTCCCACAGTGCTGTCCTTGTAAGCTGTGTTCAACATCACAACAGTTAGTTACTAAGTCATTTTTCATGAGCCAAAAACAACATCTCAGTCACGTGCTGTTTTTGTTTGTTTGTTTATCAGCCATCACAATAAATGAAGTGTAGGTAGAACTGCTTTTACAAAAAAATTCACTGTGACCAGAGAGAACCTTTCCAGGTGATGTCACTAGGTGCACTAACTCAGAGCAAGTTGCTCGATTCTCACCTACAAAAGCTCCACTGTGCCCAGTGTAACTTTTTTTTGGGGGGGGGTACCCCCTCATAGTAACAGTTGAGACTATAGAAGCAGGAATGGGTACATGTTTGGGACACATACTTAATGCTAGAAGAGTTTACAAGATTGCTCCAGAGTCTTCCAACCAAGGCAGTCGTAGGGTATAACTACAACTACTAGCCACCCAGTATGGCGAGCTCCATCAAGGACACACCTAGATAGGGATGCAGCGATCTAGGGCTCTTATTAGGAATTTTTTAACAAGTTTCTTAGTGATCTCTGAGTTGAAGGCTTCCAATAATCACCTCCTCCATTTTGGACAGAGCCTTCATGTCTGAAGGCCCATTCACTCATGAGCAAATATTTATAGAGCACAGCGATGAGCCAAATGATTCTGAAGACGCTGAGGATAGCACAGCAACAGAGACAAAAAGCTGGGCTCTTCTGGAATTTACAAAAGAGTAAACACAATAAATAATATGCTAAGCATGCTGAAATTGTGATAGAAGAAAACAAAAGGGGCATGGAGGCTGAGAAGTGTCAAGTTGGGGCTAGCTCACTGCCAACATGTGGACTCCAAGTCAGAAGGGCTCTGTGTGGGGTTTCTAATCATTACAGGCACAGGGCCACACGCCTGCACCCCTGGTTGGTTTGAATCGTCAATCTTGCAGTTAGCAGTTCACTTTTTACCCCACAACTCCACCACGTCCTCCTTCTCTTGGGGTCAGTGGTGTGATTCAGATTGATGCTTCTCCTCAAGAAGTTGTTACTTTAAAGACCAGAAGGCTATTTCAACTCAGTGCCTGGGTAAGGGAACTGTCCGTGCAGAGGCCCTCGGGCTAAAAGCTGACCGTAAACTTCTTGCAGTCTTTGTCAATGATCATGCATCTTTTGGGGAATTAAAAAAAAACCATGTGTAATATTCTGTCTCGCCGTTGTTTCATTTATGTGGTTCTCTTACAGCTGGTATGTCTAACAAATACCAGACAGTGCTTCAAAGTGCCGTGTGTGTCCAGTTCATCTGATCTTTACCACAGTCATCGGATATAGGTAACATTCCCCACCCCATCCAAAAACACAAAACAAAACACCATTTACTGCCATTGAGTAGACTCACACTCATAGCCATGCTACCTATTGAGGGCTTCTGAGGCTTTGCTTGTGAATCTCCCTGGGAGCAGACAGCCCCATCTTTCTTGCAGGGAGCCACTAATGGACTTGAACCACTGACCTTGACATTAGTCCAGTGCTTACCCAATAGCACCACCAGGGATCCTAAGATATAGTTAATATTTACATTTTTATTTTACAAATGGGGGCTCACAGAGGTTAAATAATTAACCTACATCACACAGGTAGAAAAGGACAAAGATAGGATTCAAATCCAAGGATTTCTGTGCCCCAAGAATTTGGTAACAGAGCTGAATTTTTTAAAATTGCCCTTTTGTAAGATGCCTCTGCCAATTTGCCCCTGATCGGGCACAGTCTGTAGTCTAGTCTTAGGTGGTGGCGGTGGTTGGGGTGGGGAGTGTCAAAGACACTGCGAGGTCCTCTAAAGATTAAACCCACATTTAGTGACTAATTCTAAGTATGTTCCTCGGTATGGAGGTGGATCTTCTATAAACAGAAATAGTTGCTAACGGGAAAAAAATTAAAAAGGAAGAAAAAGAGAAAATGTTTGTTTTCTTTGAAACAAAACATTCAAGCTACATGGGAATGCACCACATGATTTTTATGAATTGGAGTCAATTTGGCACCAACAGAAATAACCTTAGGAAAAAAGTTTGTCTAAAGTATGTTCTTACGGAAACCGCAGTCAGAATGTAGAGTAAACTGTTAAAGATAGACCCTTCTTTCTGGAGCTGCATTAGCTGTCCTTGGGTGGGGACAGCAAATTGTTTCGTTTATAATTTAGTACATCAAAAGCTAGAGCTGCTTATGCTTTAAAACCAAAAGGAGGAGAAGAACCTATTTTTAGCCATCTGAAATTTAAACCAAACCCCACGTTGACATATGGATGTCTTGAGCGGCACCATGTCAACATTTCCCAAAGATGACATGAAACAACAATGTAATATTTCAGCTGTAGAAAGGTTGCTCAGTTCTCCTCTTAAAACTGGGTTTAGTAACTACCGGGCCACCGAGCTAAAGATGTTGGGTTTCCCAGAATTAGGCAGACTGGCTGGGATGGAGGTAGTCATGTGTGAATCAGACTCAGCTCCACAGGGATGAGGACATTATTTTTCTAGGAGAAACTATCTTTAGTACTTTGTTTGCTCCATCTGCTGTATTTAATTTCGAAGAAAACGGTTGCATTTTTACTTTTGACCTGTGGTGTGTGGTTTTTTTTTGGTAGATTATATAATTATTCATTAGCAGAAAGTTAAATGTAAGTTAATAAAAAATATTTAGCAATCGTATTCGACAGCAGTGGGCATATCTTTTCACTTAGGAGAGATATAGATGTGGTTTGGGGTACAGATACATACAAGCACAAGGAAGTATTCAATTATAGGGGCTGGGGGGAGAAAGCCAGGGTGAAGGGGTGGGGGGAGTAAACAATGTATGTGGGAGGGGAAGGGAGCACTGTCTAGAGCGGATGCTGACGCCACATCTCATTTCAAAGTGATTGAAGCATTAGGGTGGGGGGAAGAAAATTGATGTGGTCATGATTGTACAAGTCTTCTCGAGTGATTGAACTATTGAATTGTGTAACATGTGGATTAAGTGCCAATAAAACTGTTTAAGAAGAACAGTTCAAAGGAAACAAACCCAGAAATAATAGATTGTTTTACTCTTAAAATGGGACAGGGATTAAACCATCTATACTCTTGGGTAACTAGATTTTGCTAAAAATTATTTTAGTGTTCTTAAGCATCATATTTCAACATTTTTATGTTACCAAATGTGACTTATCACTGCTACTTTGATATGCATTTTATTTTGGTTCATGTGTGTTCCATACCTTATTTAACTGATACTGTTATTGTGGTAGGTGGCATGATGGCCCCCAAATATCTCCAGGTCCTAATCCCTGAAATCTACAGATATATTAAATTACACAGCAAAAAAGAATACAGATTACATTGAAATGACCAACTTCAAAACAGAAAATAATCTTTTATTGTTAGGTGGGTCCTTGCAGTATAGCAACGATGAAACATACAACTTTCCTCTAGTTTTTTAATACTTCCCCCTCACCCCCACCCCCACTATTATGATTCCAATTCCACCTTACAAACCAGCTGCATCAGAGCATGTACACTGGTATAGATAAGAGCTGGAAACACAGGGAATCCAGGACAGATAGACCCCTCAGGACCAATAATGAGAGTAGCAATACCAGGAGGGTAAGGGGTAAGTGAGGGGAGAGAGGAGGAACCAATCATAATGATTTACATATAACCCCCTCCCTGGGGAACAGACAGCAGAAAAGTGGGTGAAGGAAAACATCAGTTATTGTAAGACATGAAAAAATAATAATACTTTATAAATTACCAAGGGTTTGTGAGGGAGGGAGGGTGGGGGGCAGGGGGAATGAGGAGCTGATACCAAGAACTCAAGCAGAAAGAAAATGTTTTGAAAATGATGGTGGCAACAAATGTACAAATGTGCTCGACTCTGTGGATATATGTATTTGGATAAGAGCTGTATGAGCCCCAATAAAATGATAAAAAAACATAAGGTGGGTCCAATGTCATCATGTGGTCATCATTCTCCTGCTTAACAGCAGAATGGGGAGAAAGATGTGAAAAGGTCCTGCCCTGGTATTGCTGTCTTCAAAGAGGTAACATGGGGACCCTAAGGAATGTGGACAGTTAGTTTCTAGGAGCTAGGAACACTCTTTAGTTGTGAACTGTCAAAAAAAATGGGGACCTCAGTCATAAAACTACAAGCAAATAGAAACCTGTTCTCTCGAGAGCCTTAAACAGGAAACACAGTCCTGCTGATGCATGGTGACACTCAACACGGAAAAACCAGCAAAGCTCATTAGCTTTCTGACCTTCAGCATGGAAAGAGTAAATGAGTGTTGTTTTCATCAACTGAGTTAGTTTATGGCAATGTGATGTAACAGCAAAAGAAGCCTCATCCAGGCATTGTTGTTTGTCTAGGTCATTTTCAATTCTTCATCACTGAAATATGCTGAAACGAACATCCTTGTAGCAAACCCTGGATGCATATCTTTGATTATTTCTTTAGGATCCATTTATTTAAGGAGACCGTGTGGGTCAATGACATGTGAAACTTCCAGGCTTTGACTGTGAAGTAGATCGCCAAATTTCAGAAGCACACTTTTCTGACTGATTGGGACAAAGGGAGGTCACCCCTTCTTCCTTTCACCTGTTAGTTCTGGCTGTGGTGCACAGTATAGCTCTTTCCTCCGCTCGGATGGTCATCGCAGCCTTTGTGCTTTCTGGGCATATGAATGAATTGCTGCCTTAGTGACTAATGACTAATTTAAGAGCTTCTTGAGAAGATATAGAGTCAACAGTGGAGCTGCGCCCCAAATTTGGAACGGCAGTCAAAGTGCATCAGACCAGGCTTAGAAACTGAAATGGAATTTGCTTTGCTCTTCAAACACCACTTGTGTTGGCATTAGGGATGGGGGGATGGTGGTAGTGGGGGTAGGTCAAATATCCATTACTGGGCAAACATCTTGAAGTGTGTTTATTTTATGGGGCTCTCTCCATATACATTAGTCAGAGTTGGTCCGAAGCTAACTGCCTCTTTTATGAGCCTCCAGAGTAGCTGCGCTCAAATACATTCAACCACATCAGAACTCAGAATTGTCGACTGGGAGGCTGCTGATGAGGGTTTAGAGAACACAGCCCTGCCCACCCTCCCTCCCGCAGGTGACCAGATGTACCTTAGCTATGCACCCAGTTCTAAACCAGCTTGCACCTTTCATGCTTATGATACCTTATAGTCTAAAACAACATTCGGCTTTAGATAACATACTTTACATTTGGATTGTTCATTCCTTTCTGGAGCCACATACTGATTACACTTCTTCACTTAAAATTTTTCTAGCAGGCCAACCTGTAGGAATCCTTAACTCTAGTCAAGTCTGAAATAATGAATAACATTGATAGAAGGCTCATTAAAAAATCATCTTCTTTAAGAAAAGGAACCATTCCGCGATTCATCCAAATTCTAAAAATTTGAGGGGAAATCTTGCATCACAATTCCTTTACAAAAATTAGAATTATACATAAATAGTGCATACCAGCAGTACTTCAGGTATGCTTCCATATTTGTGTGTATGTGTGATTTTAAGTTCTTATGAGGCAGGCAACTATGGCTTTTGGCAAACCAGAAACTCATTCTTGACAAGGAACTCATCAGAAATGAAACTTTTTTTTTTTAGTTGGGAATCCATTCAGTGACCTTGGAAACAAGACCATTAGCAAGTTCAACTGTGGAAAGAAAGCCCAGTATCGTGGAAGGAAAACGGACGTGCAGTCATACAGATTGGCGCTGGATTTTACTTCTCTGCCACGTTCTGGTAGCGTTTCTTGGGGAGAATTTATTAATATACAAAATAAAACCTTCTGGAACCTTCGCTTACTACTTGGCAAAGAGTCCCCCTCCAGTAAGATTCATCTTTCAGACAATGCATCCTACCTTGCCCACTGCTTGACACAGGTTAGGAGTTCAGTGGAGAAGGTACATAGCAGTTTCTCTATTATTCAGACCCAGGCGCTAGATCATATTTCTTGTCCACGTGGAAGAAAGAACTCAAGAAATGAATAGATTAATTGATAAACAAAATGTGAAACTTCTTTGCTAAACTTCATTTACATTCATGTCAGCTAATAGGTGAATCTGATCTGATAAAACTCGTTTATCAGGCAAACGAAGCCTTCTTTTTCAAAAAATTTTATAGGTATTTAGAATATTTACTTGTTTTTATGCCTACTCCTTGCTCATTGACCTGTGAGGTTTCAAAGATCAAGGATGAATGTAAAAATCAGCACGATGGGAAAATAGAAGTTGACCAGAAGAGATGACAAAAGGGAAGATGATTGCATCATTATAGAACTACCAAATTGTATTACTGCATAACTGCCAAATTACATCATCATATAATTGCCAAACCACTGAGCATCATGATCCAGCCACATGTACACATGACCTTAACCATCACAGCTAATGTCACGGCCACCTTACATTTTTAGTAAAAATGTACAAGATAGTCAGATAGTAGACTCTTTCTACTATTGTCGTAAGTGCAAAATGTTAGCTATCAAAGCAGCCAATAAGCAAGGAATAGGTGTATATACACCTTTCCTATGAAATAAGTGACTTTTCCTTAAATAGAATATCTAAAAACATTTAGCAAGCAAGTTTATGCATGGAGATATATTTCTATTTGGATATATGAAATTAGAATGCCACTTGAATTCAAAGACAGTGCCTTACTTTAAGCTCTTTCAAAATTTCCCAAGTTATGAAGCAAAATTAAAGACGCTTAATTGATCAATATTACCTTCGTATATCCTTCAACCACATTTTGCATGACTCTAACAAATATTTTTATTCCTCATAAGTTGATCTGTGTCATGTGCAGTGTGTCAGTGTTGTGGTAGACATCTCTTGTTTGGCCTTCCACCCTCATCTGGACAGTTACGGTTGGATCTTTTCCCTGGATCCTGAGAGGGCACAGAACTCAGGATCAGCCAATCATTGCATTTTATCCTTTTGATCACCGTGGTTGGCTCAGGGATGGGAAATTAAGTCAAAGTGTTTCAACCAGAGGCAAAAGAGACTCTTGATGAATCAACAAGAAGGAAGTGATATTGTCCACTGCTCCACTGGGGCAGCTGCAAGGAGAAGAAGTACGTCTGGCTCCACTGTCAGCCAGCTAGCTGCATCATGGTAAGTGCCTTTCCAACTGTAAAGCCAATACAGAGAAAAGCAGGGCTGACAGATGGGAGAGGCGGCAGCTTTTTTTTTTTTTTGTAGTTGTATTTAAGCCCTGAAGATCGATGGATTCTTGGTGTTTTTTGAATGTCATGAGCGTCACGGTTCCCTCTGACCAATGCAAAGGCTGTCCTTGGATCATTCTTCTCACGGGGGAACACTGCTCTGCTTCTTTTACTCTGTTTGCACAGCTACCTTTTCTGGAAGGTGTCTTTCACATTTCCGCTCCTTGGTGATGCCTTCTCCAGTCACACTGGTCGTGGGACACTCTTTCTGTAGCTGTCACTTGCAATGAGCAGGCACTGCCAGAACAGCGACTTAGCTCTGCAGCTATATATTTTTCTTTCTGCCACATCTAGGATGTGGCATGTCCTTTGATGGGTGTGTAATGGGAAAAAGATGGAATGGTCAGTATATGTCTCTTCTCAGGCGTAGTTGGAATGATCATACTGGAGGACAGAGATGGGCACCTTGTTTTCTTTTCCTTCCTCTGCTGTCGTGCGTCAGAAAGAATATCATTCAGAGTTTAGTTTCTAAGTCTTTCTACAGTTTTATGTTGCTTCTGTTTATTGCTATCCGGGCGATTCTAACTCATGGTGACTGTGTGTGTGCAGAGCGGATCTGCTCCAAAGAGTTTTCAAGGCTGTGACCTGGCCAAAGGAGATTATAAAGCCCGTCCCCCGAGGCACCTCTAGATGGATTTGAATGGCCACATTCTGGCTTAGTAGTCAAGGGCTTCACTGTCTGTCCCACCCAGGGAATCACACTTTAGTCCATGTTTTTGAAAACTGGTTCTGTGGCTGCTGAGACCTTGAAGGGAAACTGTACAAGTTCTTATCACTTGTGAAGGTGATTCCAAGTGAATGCAGCCATAACCACCGACACTACACCAACGGCCATTGCGTTGGCTCTGCCTCCCAGTGAGTTGACAGGACAGAGTACAGCTGCTCTTTGCGGTTGTCTGAGTCTGAGTCTAAGGAAGCCAACTGCTTTCTGCTGTGGAGCAGCCGATGGTGTCAAATGGCCAAACTTTTGGTTAGCTGTGGAGCGTGTAACCAGGGAGCCACCAAAACTCCTCCAATAAAGTGATGTCTGGGTTCAAATAATAGTCATCAAGCTGTCGAAGTCTATCAGGGAAGCATTCTGGAATGTTTGTTGCAATCATAAGTGTGCTTGGGAATTCTGAGGGGCTCCAGGCTCAAGGGTTCCAGCAGCTTCTTTGTCATTGAGGCATGTAGATTCTCAGTCTGAGGTCTGTGCAGAAGAGAGTTTGAGTGTTTTGTGTAAGCCCATGCTCTTTGGTTTATTCTCTGGTTCAGGGTCGTTCTCTGCAAACAAGAGAGGGATTTGTTTGGGCCTGTGCTTCCACATTGGTTGGTCAGAAATACAGTCACTGAGGTCAAGGTGACATAGTAAACAATACATTTAAAATATCAATTACCTAGTAAATTCGGACTAGATATGCCACCGGAAACTGTTGTGGGAGGTGGGGATGTCTAGAAACATTGGTCTTGCCATCTACCCTTCCATAGATACAGGAAATAATCACTCCCTTTAATTTTCACTCTCTACCACTTCCATTCAATTGTCCACTAAGATCTGCTACTTTTACCTTTGAAATATTTCTCGGTCTGTTCCATATTCTTTATTCTCATTGCTGTGGGACAACCTTTCATCTCATTTAAAACTTTACCCTCTTGACCATCTTCTTTCTTTTTTTAATATTGTTTTTACGAGCCTTCATACTGCCAAGGTTATTTTGTTTAAATAGATGAGGTAATATGTTATCTCCATCCCAAAAATTTAAAGAATTTTAAGCTTTTGTTTAACAATTCCAAACTCTTCCTCCAAGTCCTCAATATTTTCCACCATGTGACTCCACCTTATCATTCCCATCTCCGTTTTGTCATAAACAACACAGGTTAAATTGAGTATTGGTTTCTTCATTTGATGTTAGCATTCTTTGACTAAATTACATGAAGCAACCAAATATTTTTGTTTCAAGGCCACCCTAGACGTTCTGAGACCTGCTCCATGGTGAAGAACTAGAGAGAAGAGAAATGGCAGGATTAAGCTAACAAGAGAGGGACTTAAAAAAATAAAGTGTTCTCTCTACTGCCATTGGGCTACAAACACCACATAACCTTTAATCACATTTAAAAAAATGAAATGACTTTACCAAGCCCTTTGGAAAGCATTGCCAAAAGCATCTCGGCATCTTGGTTTTCCTAATCTGTTTTCGTGGAGACGTCTCTTCTCACTGAGGTTCAGTTAATATTTCCAGGAAGCAGCTTGCAAAACTCTTCTTTCCTGGAAAGTATTGCTCAACTGTGCATTTCTAATATAACAATTCCGGAGAGGCCCACAAACGAAGACCAGAGGAGATAAGAACAGTCACAGCTTTAAGGCTCTCGAAGTAAATAAACAGTGAAGTCAGCCATCAAAATGAAAGACGAACATTCTCCAGTTTGGTCAGCAAATATGTAGGTAGAGGGGTTAAGCCTCCTTGAAAGAATCCTGTCATTTTAAAGTAAATGAGCAGAGATTAGGGCGCTAAATACGAGGCTGGGGCTTGGCGGGATGGAAGAAGTTATGTTGGGCAAAGTTTCTTGTTTCATGAACTCTGGCAGAAGAGCCAGAGTAAGAACTGCTTATCCCATATTTTTAAACCATTAGGATGGAGTCACCATCTCCTATAAATGACATATATTACATAAATGTATAACTGAGTACTCAGACCTCACTATTAAATTCGTATAACATTCTTCCTTTCCTCAAGAACATGTATTTTTACACATGACGTTTTGGTTCATCCCTGGCTTGTCTGGGGAAACTCGGCAGAAAAATGTTGAGTGGCTCCATCAAGGTCATAGTGTGAAAGCACTTGGGAACTGGAAGGGGACCTAAGACAGCCAATCCGGTGCTGTATACACGAGTTCACGTTGTCCAGTAGAGCACTTTGCAATTGGGTTCATGTTTGAGTGATATACCGTATCAGTGCTAAATGGTAACATATGTAACACTTCCCACTTCGGATCCATTCTTGGCTAATACTGTTGGAAAATATTATATGGGGATTTCTCCGTGATTAATTTTTTTAGCTCAGTTTAAACAAACAGAAAAAGAGGGCAAGATCTGAAGGACAGAATATTCCCACTTCCATTTTTCTGGGAATGGCGGAGGCTCTGCCAACCTTTGTTTATTGAGCTTGCTAATAGTGGAGGCGGAATCACTTGGTTCTGGTATTCTTTCTAGAAAGAAACATCAAATCCTGTCTTGAGATAGGAAAACAAAGTTACCTAGCAAAATCTGCTTAGAGAATAATAAAACCCTTCTTATAAGATTGCTCTAGCCACAAGTCCTGTTACTGTCTACCCAAGATGTCCCTTGGACTGGAAATGGACAGGCATCTCAGGAGTTGACAGAGATCTAGCACATCACTGATGTGTGTTGGGAAACATTGACAGGCCTGAGAAACACTGTGCAGACTGAGAAACAGCAATAGGTCTGCTAGCATGACTCTTCCCCACTTACCTCCAAAAAGGGAGATAGCACTTGAGTGCGTGAGCATCCCATGAAGGTGAAGTGGTGACTGCGCATGCTTGTGCAGTTATGAACTGATCAGTTAGTTCCTAGCACTCTTGCTGGTGTGCCAACCAGAGTCTAAAAAATTAAAGAGGAGAAGAGCTCCTGAAGTGAAGGATTGGAAATAACCTTCCATTTTTTCCTTTTAATCTTCCATTTTTCTTGCACTGTATATTTTGATGGAGGCAGAGTAGGGTTATCCATCGAGTGGGACAAAGACAACTATTCCTCACTGACTAGTCATGTTCTCCACACACATGCCAACCCTTAGCTCAGGCCCTACCCTTACCTTTCTTGTCGACTGCCACGGGGACCTTGGAACTAGGTGTTCCACTTTTCATAGGCATAGGACATCATGGATTGAGTTCCTGAGCGGTCCTGGAAGGCCCTGAATGGATCATCTGTGGGATTGAATGTCCCCCCCTAGGTAACGAGACTTTGGAGTATGCCCTTGTGGCTATGAACCCCCAAGTTCCTAGCACTCATGCTGCCATCAATCAGTGTACAATAAATTAAACTGAAGGAACACATGAGGTATGCTACCAAAACAAATTGTCCTGTATTAAAGCCACTGAAATTAAAGGAAGTACTTGTGTGGTAGTTACACAGTTTCAGATCAACTTGATACAGAGAATGAAGGGGTGGAATCTAGCCTGTCAATCAGGTCATAGCCTCTCTTCCTCACTGGTCGTGGGGCACACTCTCTCTGCTTCCCTTTCTTACTGTCATGACACTCAGAGAGCTGGAGGAGCCACATGGAGACCCGAGCTAGCATTGAGATGCTTCCACTGCCATTGGACCCATTGGTCCGTGATCTTCCTGCATTCAGCATCATTGTGTGTGCTGTTTGAGTCTGAGGAGGAATTCATGGGCTAATATTGGGCTTATGAGCTAATATTGAACTTATTGATCTGGACTGGGCTGGGATGTTTTAATATCCAATTATTCCTTGATATTAAGCTCTTTCTTAACACACATACGAATGTCTCTGGATTGCTTCTCTAGTCAACCTTGACTAACAAACATAACTTGTTTCCACAGCACAACCTCGGTCATTGAGACTAATATACAGATGATTGAAACAACTTTGTTGCCCTTAGGGATCTTGTACAAATATAGTTAATATCTTACTTTTCCAAATTCAGCTTGCTTCCCATTTCTCACTTTTAAAACGTAGGATAGGGAAAGATGTGACAAAATAATAATTTATAAATGATCGAGGGTTCATGAGGGAGGGGGGAGCTGGGAGGGAGGGGAAAAAAAGAGGACCTGATGCAAAGGGCTTAAGTGGAGAGCAAATGTTCGAAAATGATTAGGGCAAAGAATGTACGGATGTGCTTTATACAATTGATGTATGTATATGTATGGATTGTGATAAGAGTTGTATGAGCCCCTAATTAAAAAAAATTTTTAAAAACCCCAAAAAACATAGGGTCATGACTGTGGATTTTGCAAGTTGTTCTAAACACATGGAATTTGTATCAGTATTAAATTTTCATGAGAGAAAATAAGTATTCTTACATTGGCCGTGAAACATTTGTGGACATTTATTAGACATGTGACTTAATCTTTACTTAGAAACAAATCCTCAACTGTTTATCTAGCTTGAAGTCTTTAAAAATGCCTTTAGTTTGAAGGATACTGAGTGAATTTCACTCTTTCCCTCTGATATTGATGGTGTCTTTGAAGAGAGCCATTCTCACTAAGATGCATCAGAGAATGTTGTCTGACACATAACTGAAGAGGAGCTGCTCGGGTTGGAAGTCACCGACTGTAGAACAGCTGCCACCTCGAGGCAGAATGCACCTTCATGGCATTGATGGCGCAGAGCTTCCCTTGAAAATGGAATTTGAAAACGAAAAGAAATAGCTGCAAACACCCATGACTGACCAGATGTGGGTTGTATGAATCTTAGAAAACTGGAAGTCATCAAAAATGAAATGGAACACTTGAAGATCAATGGCTTAAGCAATAGTGAGCTGAAATGAACTGGTATTGACTGTTTTGCCTCAGACAGTTATATGGCCTGTTATGTTGAGAATGACAAATTGAAGAATAGTGACATCACATTCATTACCAAAAAGACAATTTCCAGACCTATCCTGAAGTACAATGCTGTCAGTGGTAGGATAATAGTCATACATCTACAAGTTAGACCAGTTAATATGACTATTATTCAATTTAGACAACCCTACCACTAAAGATGTGGAAACCGAAGAATTTTTTTTCTCTCTCTCTTTTTTTAAAAATTTTAACAATTAGGGGCTCATACAATTCTTATCACAGTTCATAATATACATACATCAATTGTATAAAGCACATCTGTACGGTCTTTGCCCTAATCATTTTTTTCTCCTCTTTTCTTTTTTTACATTTTATTAGGGACCCGAAGAATTTTTTAACACTAATTTTAATTTAAACAATATTATTAGTTCAAAATTGATCAAACATGCTATCAAGATTCCTTAAGAATTACTGGAGATTAAATGCAATGGCTGGAAAGAAAGAAGGACCAACAGTTTGAAACTATAGCCCCAGTGATCCAAATGAAGCTGAGGATCAAATATTTGAATTTTGCAAGATCAATGATTTATTCATTGCAAATATTTTTATCAACAACATAAGCGTGTGGAACTCACTGAATGGAAAATACAAGAATAAAATAGACTACATCTGTGAAAATACATGATGGAGAAGCTCAATATTAGTCTGAATGAACCCAGAGACTGACTATAGGACAAACTATTAGTTGCTTAAATTCAAGTTTGAGCTAAAGAAAATTAAGAAAAATCCACAGAAGTCAACACAAAATCTTGAATAAATCTCTCATCTGAATTTACAGAATAGTTTTGACACAGTGAAAACTGACCCAAGACTAGATAAGATATGGAGTAGAATCAAGGACCTTGTACATGAAAAAAAAAGGTCAATAAAAGATAAGAAATAAAGAAAAGACAAAAATGGCAGAATAGATTCTGAAATTTGCTCTTGAATGTAGCAAAAGTGACTGGAAAAAATGATGAAGTGAAAGAGCTAAAAAAGGGGACAGCTCAAGAAGACAAAATAAAGTATGATAGTAAAATTTGCAAAAGCCTGGAGCTGAAAATCTAAAGGGAAGACCATGTTTGATATTTCAATCTAAAGAACTGAAGGAAAAAAGTAAAGCATCAAGTTGCAATATTGAAGCATTCAATGTACAAAATATCAAATGATGCAGGAAACTAAGAGATGGAAAGAATGTGCAGTCACTGTACCAAAAATAATTGGTCAGCATTCAATCATTTCAAGAGGTAGTTTTTGGTCAAGAGTCAATGACACTGAACGAAAAAGTCTAAGTTGCAACAAAGGCATTGACAACACCCAAACCAAAAACAGGACTCCAGAAATCGACAGAATACCTATTGAAATCTTTCAACAAATGGATGCAGCCCTGGAGGTGGCCACTCATCTAGGCCAAGACATTTGGTAAAGAGCAAGCTGGCCAACCAACTGGAAGAGATGCCTATCCATGCCCATTCCAAAGAAAAGTATTCCAACAGAAAGCAAAGTCAAACATTAGTATCACACAAAAGTAATGTTGAAAATAATTGAAAAATGGTCGCAGCTGTACACAGACAGCAAACTGCCAGAAATTCATGACTGATTCTTAAGAGTAGATGGTATGAAGGATAGTATTGTTGCTCTCATATGGATCTTAACTAAAAGCAGAGAATACTAGCCAACTGTTTACTGGTTTGCTGGCTATGCAAAGGTATTCGACTGTGTGGATCATGATGAATTATAGGACACCATTGTGAAGAATGGGAATTACTTGGCAGTTCCGTATGTTCATGCAGAACTTGTACATAGACCCAAATCAGTCATTTGAATAGAACAAGAAGACACTACTCATGGTTTAAAATCAGGAGACATGTGCATCTAGGGTTTATCTTTTCATCATAATTTCTCAATTTGAACCCTGAACAAATAATCAGAGAAGTTGGACTATATGAGAAACTCAACATCAGGTTTGGAGGAAGACTCATGAACAAACTTCAGTTTGCAGACGACCCAACCTTGAGTGCTGAACGTGAAGAAACTTGAAGCACTTACTAAGGAAGATCAAAGTCCATAGCATGTAATACAGCGTACACCACAATAAAGAAAATAAAAATCAGGCAGCTATTTTTTGAATTCTCTTCAGTAAATATGACTTGTGTTGGACACTGTTGGATAATTTTCACATTCTGTTAGATCAACTTTTTTTTTGGTAATGAGCTCAAACTCAAATATGCATCTCTTCCAGTCGATTAAGTCAGCTGCTGTCCATTTCAGTTCGTTAATGCCTAGGATATATATCGTCAAGTGTTCCACTGAATTTTTCTTCCAGTTTTCAACAGATTCATAATTTGAAATTTCATATTCTGATGATTAACGGAGGTTTGAAACAATTCTCATTGTGAGTCATGCAGTGGAGACCCTGAAAACGTTACTCCGTCCGTGTCACCAAGGTGGACTCTACTTTGAGAAGGTGCCTCTTTCCCAGTAATAGTTTTAGTGCTTTTCAGGCAGCGAGGCTTAACTTCTGACACTATATCAAACAATGGCACGTTGCTATTCTTGAAGTTTTCACTGGCCAATTTTTTTGGTAAGTAGATTGTCAGGTTTTCCTAGTCAGATTTCCTAGTGGAATCTGTCCACTGTGGGTGACTTTATTGGTATTTGAAATATCTGTGAAATATCAACTGGACCAATAAACATCATTTCAGTAAACAGAAAAAAGATTGCACTTGCTAATAATTTCCTCTTATTTGAATCCACAATCAATGACCATGGAAGCAGCAGTTAGGAATTCAAACAAAGTATTTCACTGGGTGCATTTGCGGTAAAAGTGCATTTTAACACTTCTCTTTGAAGTGTTAACAACCAAAAATATGACTTTGAGGACAAAGATGATTCTGACTCGTCATGGCATTTTCAGTAGCTTCACGTGCCAAAGCTTGGCGGTGAACAAACAAGATCAAAGAAGAATTGATGTCTTTGCATTATGAAGCTGGAGTAGAATAATAAATAGACCACAGACTGCCAGAAAACAAACAAATTTGTGTTGAAAGAAGGACAATCAGAACACTCTTTAGTGGTAAGGATGGTGAGATCTTTGTCTTATCGCATGTTACCAGGAAGGGCCAGTCCCCGGAAAGGACATCACGTTTGTTAAAGTAGAGGGTCTGTGACAAAGAAGACCTCAGTGATGTGACTTGCATGATGGCTGCAACAATGGGCTGAACTATAGAAACCTTTGTGAGGGCGGAATGCAACCAGGGAATGTGTCATTCTGTTTTGCATGGGGTGGATATGAGTTGGAATCAACTTGATGGCACCCAGCAACAGCAGCAGCAGCAGCAACAACAACAACAACAACAACAAAAACAACAACAACAAGCCCTTTATACACTTCTGCAGTCAGCCATTTCCCATGACAGCAGGTTTTTAAAAATGAGATTTTATAAACAGTGTACCATACCATATGTGACTGACACCCTAAGATTGTGATTACATGACTTGTTCCTTTGGACCAAATCTCAGAAGCACCAGAGCTGCAGAGGTGTACTTTAGATCATGTCTAAATACTGTACCCTATGGTTGGAATCTGATGTAATTATAGTCTAAACACTCATTTGTTTTCCCTTTCTGCGTTTATCGCAAAATGAATCATTTCAGGTTTTTTGGTTTATTTTCGTAAGCTACCTCCAATTTCTATGAACTACACAAGAGAGCCAGTTATTATTACAATTACCAGTTGAACAATAGTAAATAGAACTATTTAGAAATCATTGTTCAGGTGATTTTTATTTTGTGGTCTTTTATTAATTGCTCTTTGAGACTCTGTACGTTCTGTAGGTAACAAGAACTTTATTTTAAAATCAGAGTAAACTGAGAAAATGGTGTAATCGAGAAAAGAAATTTTCCATCGGAAATAAAGGGATCTGATTTTAATGGATAGTTTGATCTTGACTAAGTAATTATCTGGATTCCACTCTCCTCATCTCAAAAATGAGGAAGTTGGCTCTATGTTCTTAGAGCACTTCATGTTTTAATGTTCTCAGCTTCCATTGTAACATTCTCAATTTCATACTATTGATGTATATTTGAAAAGCACAGAGAATCTCAAAGCCTGATAGCATAACTGTCTATATATACATGCACGTATTTGTGTATTCATATACATTTGAGTGTGTATGGATATACACATCTATACATACATTCATCCATATATGCATATATATATTCATGTAAGGCTGTAAACATGAAAACATTCCCATAATAGTTCAGATATGTCTTTAGAAGGTCTCTTGGAAATATTAAAGGGTTCTAATGGATAAAACACTCATCAGCTAACAGAAAGTTCAGCATATTGAACCCACCAGCTTCGCTATGAGAGAAAGATGTGGCAGCCTGTATTTTTTTTTAAAGATTCCCAGCCTTGGAAATCCTGTGGGACAGTTCTATTCTGTCCTAAAGGATGATCATGCATCAAAATTGACTTGATGGCAGTGAGGTAAGCGTAGCTTTTATGCTCACCATTGAGTCGCATTTCATAGGTCATTCATCTTTTTATAAAAAATAATTATATTTTTTCTTTTGTGATTTTGAAGAGTCAATAACTTATTCGCTCCCGTTCTGTATTTTAGGTCAAGCAGCAAGGCAGGGTAACAATTTGGATTCCTGGAGAGATATAATAAAAGTTTTGTTAAATACAAAGCTTGTGATGAAATTTAACCAAATGTATAAAAATGGCTCTTCCAAGATGATAAAAAGTATTCTAAAGAAAGGAAAGAAGGAGAGAAAAGAAAGGACAGGAGGGGGGCGCAAGGAATATCCTTTCCAGGCATGGACTTCCAGGACTTTTCATTGCCTTGAACTGTGCCTTCAGTGAAGGGTGGATTTTAAATGATTTTACCTATTAACAAACCCTTGACTAAGCACACAATGCAGCAAAATTGCAGAGGGGCTGGAGGTGGGGTAGATGCTGTTTTCAAGGTGTACGAAGTGCTTTCCTATCCATTCTCTGCACCTTTCTTGTTATCCCAATCAATGGTGGCAGGCACATTGTAACCATTGATTCTTCCCACACAAAATTAAATTTCAATTTCTCCATCTCACTAAACTCTGGATTTTTCTTTGACATCTGACTCCTCAATCTGTATTTGGCTTCCTAGACTCAACTCATTTTCTACTCTGATATTGAACTGTCTCATTTTTTCCTGATGTCTCAGACCTGGACTTGTCATTCACTATCTGATTTGATCTTGGACACCTGCCTGAGACCTCAAGCTACATCTGAATCCTTGGCTGTGCTCTTCTGCTGTCTACACCCTGATCTGATCCAAAGAGCTTTTTATCTAGTGAGGAGATGGGCTTCATGCATGGTGCTCTTAGAAAACAGCACTGAATTAGGAGGTCCATGTGGACTGGAGAGGTGAGGGATGATTTGAAGCTAGGTCATATGGAACTTGAAGGATAGATGAACTGTTTTCCCTCATCCTGGTGGTAGAAAGTGTAATAAAAATGTATTTGTCCTGCTATAGCATTGAGGCTCTTCATTCATTCATACCTACCTTTCTAGTTCCCATATGGTCTTTCCTGCCTCCTCCATATGCTGTAAACTCTTTATGATTTAAGCTGGTTGGGCACAGAATCCTGCCTGTGTGTTCTTTCACTCCCTCCTCCTGTCTTGCTCATGCACATCTGTGCTTGCTTATTTTCCATCTTCTCAGATCATAGTTCACAGTCTGGAAAGCTCGTCTTGGAGTTGGGTTTCCTCCTGGGGAGCAATCAAGTTGGCTATGTCTGCCATATTGTGTGCAGCTGTCCAGGATATATACTGAACAAGCCTCTCCACCACAGGGCCAGGGTGGGTCTAGCCCAGGACAGAGAGAATCGCCCTCGGTCAAGGGGCAGCCCTGCCCTGGCTCTGCCAGGCTGATTCAGGACTTGGAAAAGGAGGCACAGAACCATTCCAGGAGCTTTCTCTCAGGACGCCTGTTCTTTGACCTGGCAGTGGTATATGTGGGCATAGGACATGTGCTCCTTCTAAGGGCCTCTGGCTGCTCCTTCAGCTGAGGAGATGGCTCCCTAAGTGTCTCCCCACACCTGCCTTCAAAGGGGCTCACCTCTTCATCTTCCATCAACTCAGCAGCTTTCTTCTCCAGGTGACCGAGCACATGGGTAGCATGAAATAGGAGCATTTTTGAGAAATGCAGGGATAACAAACAGTGTGCACTGTGGTTTCAAGTCTCAGTCCCAGGAGTTCTGTGAGATGAAAGGCATTGTGTTCTGAAGCAAAGGACATCATGTTTCCTCATTGGGAAATCAAATACAGAGGTTGAAGGGCAGAATGGTAAGTTAACTAGGCCATGGTTTGGGGACGAGATGGATTTAAAAACAATAGTTTTATACATCACACATCATATAGTTTAATCATTCAATCATATTAAGAAGATTTGTGCAATCATTACAATAAATTTCAGAACATTTTTTCTCCTGTTCATTGTCATTATCTCCCCATCTTCCCCCATCCTCCCCTGCCATGTCTCTAGGTCAGTGGTTCTCAACCTTCCTAATGCCACGACCCTTTAATATAGTTCCTCATGTTGTGGTGAACCCCGACCATAAAATTATTTTTGTTACTACTTCATAATTGTAATTTTGCTACTGTTATGAATTGGGTGACTCCTAAGAAAGGGTCGTTTGACTCCCCCAAAGGGGTCACCACCTCCAGGTTGAGAACCGCTGCTATAGGCCATTCCCAACCCAGTTACTGTTTCTACAGATCTATCTATCCTGGATTTCATGTACAGAAAATCATACAAAACACAAATAGAAACAAGCAAACAAACAAGCAAAACTAATCACAGACCAACAACAATGTCTAGACAAAACGTAGAAAACTCTCAATCAAAAAGAAAGCAGAAACTGGAAACGACTTTAAAATGGGGCAAAAAGGAGGACAAATGATATTATATGTTAACCTAACTGCCGATGCTACACTCAACTTTACAACGTTCTCTGTCTGATAGCAAGGCTCATTAGTTTTCTAGACTACGATCCCAGGGGATTCACGGGAGGTTGAAGCGAATGTTGGGTTTCCATGGTCATCCATAGCCATCTGCAAACTGCTGATGTAGGATGCAGGGGAATGTCCTAGACGAGGAGACCGTAGCCTGATTGTAATGGTGAGTCCCTTTACACAACAAATCACCTTGCTGAGTTCTAGCTGCCTTCCTCCTGTGTAAAATGGGAGGCATGGCTGATGCTCTTAAAAGCCATGTTACAAATTTGACTCTGGCTCCACTGCCCTGTGATTTGTCCCTACAGTTGAATGTGGCAGTTTTAGCCGCATTGTTAGCTAAAGTGTAGCCTTCTCTACCTCTGCCTTGGTCCATCACAGAGCTTAGCCAAGATCAAGAGAGCCCAGGAGCAATCTCTTTATCCTTTAATCTTTAACGCCTGCACTCTTTCCATCACCTCCCAGTTGACCAGGGAAGAGGGAGGCGTGATTCCCCGGCAGGCCTTGCTTGTGCAGGGGGGTTGTGATTTGCTGGCTGGCCTCATCGGATGCCTCACCTCACTCCATCTGTGGCCCATGATGACAGCTTACCGAAAGTGCAACATACAGAGAGATGCGAGTGGAGTGCTGAAGAGATCGGATCAGAGAGCGGAGGGAATATTCACGAGGAGAAATGTCACTCACCTAAGGTCAGTAAAAGGGGCCCAGGTGGCACGACAATGAAATGTTTGACTGTTACCTGGAAAGTAGACTTTCAACAACCTGCCCCTCCAGGCTCTTCAGAAGCTCAGGTGAGGTGCTCCTGTACAGTTTACATCCTAAAAAACCCTATGGCACAGTTCTACTCTGTCACACGGAGTCACCACGAGTTGAAATTTACTTGAGGGCACTTACAACAAGTCATATGAGAAGATGAGGGATTCCTGAAGAAAAGAATCAGAATTCCAAGGCAGCCCCTCTGAGATAGAGTGTTCCATGCCATGCTCCCTGTACTGGTTCAATGTGCAAACTCAAGGGCACGGGCCTCAATTTTCTCATCTACATAATAAAAGAAATAATACCAATTCACAGGTGTAACAATGAAAGGACTTAGTATTTTGTATAGTGTGTCTTGAAACAGTGCCTGCCTGGTACATGGCGCTTTCCTGTAAAATGCACAAGCCCCCTGCTGATGAGACTATTCTGACTCAGTAACTGCACAGACTGTTAGAGCTGCTACGTTTGGGTTCCAGGGACGGACATCTTTACTGGAGCATATTAACACCTCTGTCTCCTGCAGAGCAGTTGCTGGGTTCAAACAGCTGACCTTTCGATCAACAAGCAAATGCTTAACTTTGGTGCCACCAGGACGTCTTGCTAAACGCGTAAGAACTCGTGAATCGTGGGCTGCTGGTGGGTTTTATTATTATAATTTTTTAAAAGTCCCCAAATAAGTTCGTTTGGACGATCTGAATTACTCAGAGTCAAATATATTTTTTCTTTCAATTTTCAGAGTATTTCATGTGATTCTATGCAGGGGAATTTTAAATCTCACGGAAGACTATAGAGGGTATAAGGTCTTATTAGACATTTCTTGAACGTACTCGATGGTGAAGCCATATCTGTGAAGCCCAGGAGAGCATCTCGGGGAACTTGAGTGAGTCTCATGGACAGAATGTGGGAAACATGGCTCTCCCCAGATTGTTCAGCCGTCATGAAAAGTTCAATCTGCTATCTGTACCCAGAAGGATATTATGCTTTGCACCATTAAAAAAGAACACAAGCAAACATTTTTTTTACTTTAAATTAGGTGGATGTTTGCATGCAGATCATTAACTTTGCATTCAATAGTCCAAACCATGAACCATATGCTCTAGGCGTCCATCCCTCCCACTCTCCTCCCCTGCCCCACGGACCATTATCCTCCTCTTCCCCTAAGTCAGCACCCAACAACAGCCCATGCCATTTGTCCCATCCCCCCCTCGCGCCCCCTTTCGGCAACCTCCGACCTTTTCTTTGGTATGAGAGTTTTTATCTTGTTTCCCCTTAGATCAGTGTTCGATGTAATATTTGTCCTTTTGTGATTGGCTACTTTTATTCAGCATTATGTTCTCCAGGTCTACCTATGTCACGAGGCACTTCGTGTTTTCATCGCTGTGTCTTAGTGATGCACAGTATTCCACAGTGTATCCAGAGTTGCTTTATCCATTCTGTTACTAATGGACATTTAGGTTGTGTTCATATTCTTGCCATAGTGAACAGTACTGGGATGAACATGGGTGTGCACATGTCTGATCATGTCAGACTCTTGGTTCTGTAGGATATATACCGAGTAGAGGAATCACTGAATCATATGGAATTTCTCCCGCCAATTGTTTAAAGCAGCATCATATCACTTTCTACAGTGACTGTACATATTTACAGTCCCATCAGCACTGTATACGGGATCCAATCTCTGTAGGTTTCCTAGCATTTGTAATGTTTATTTTAATTTTATTTTTATTTTAACTTCGCTGTCAAATCCAGTGCAAGGTGGTCCCTCATCTCTCTGGCTTGACTTTCCTGAATGGCTAATTATCAGGAGCATTTTTCAGATGTTCATTAGTCATTTGGATGTCCTCCCTGGTGATATTTTCTTTGCCTACTTTATAATTGGGTCATTCAATTTTTAAAATTAAAATGTTGCAGTTTTCTATAGATTTTAGAGTTTAGTTCCTTGATTGTTATGTTGTCAATTCCCCCCCCCCCCTCTCTGTGTGGGTACTTTTTCACTCTTTTGATGAAGTCTCTTGATGGACATGAGGGTCTTATTTTAATTAGGTCCCGATCATCTATTTTGTTACCAACTGTGTGCGTTCCCTTCATTGCATTTGATAATGTGTCTATGCCTGCAACAGAGCCCTTAAGTTTGTTCCTGTTTTCTCATTAGTTCTTTTATTCACATTAAGTTCTTTGATCCATCTCTAGTTCCTTTTGGTACATGAGTTGACGTATGGGTCCTGTTTCATTTTTCTGCTGACGGAGATCCACTTTTGTCAGCACTGCTTGTTAAAGAGACTATTTTTCCCATTTTATGTTTTGTTGTCTTTTGTCAATGATCAGTTGTGTGTAGGTCTGTGAACTTATTTCTGGGTTCCCTATTATGTTCCATTGGTCTATGTATCTATCATTGTACCAGTACTAGCTGCTTTAATGTGTAATAAGTTTGCTGAGTAATGAGTTTTGAGGGTGGAAGCTTCTTACTTTGTTCTTAAGAAGTTTTTTTGTTTGTATTGGGTATTTTATCTTTCCATATTAAGTTAGTAATTCATTTTTCCATTTCTTTGAAGAATGAAGTTGAGATCCGGATCAGAAGTGTGTTGTATTTTTAGATTGCTTTTCAGATCGATATTTTCACAACATTCAATTCAGCTTTACTATCTATGAACATAGAATATTCTTCCATTTTATGTAGGTCTCTCTTGATTTCTCCTAGCAGTGTTCTGTAATTTTCTTTGTACAAGTTTTTTGTTTCTCTAGTTAGGTTTATTTCAATATATTTCTCATTCTTTCTTTCTTTTTTTGCTATTGTAAATGGTATTTAAAATATATTTTCAGACCTCTTTAGTATAAAGAAACCAGATTTCTGTATGCCAATCTTGTATCCTGCCATGCTGCCAAATCGCTAGGTTGTTCCCAACATTTTTTTTGGGTCATGCTTTGGGGATTTTTTTAATGTTTAAAACTCACAGCATCTGCAAATAGCGAGAGTATCACTTTGCTTTATGAATATGGATTCCTTTTGGTTATTTAATAACTTTGGTAATGACTTCCAGCATAATGTTGAATAAGAATGGTGATAAGGGCATCCTTGTTTGGTTGCTCTTTGGCAAGGGGAATACTTTTAAGTTCTTTCTATTGAGTGAGATGCTGACCGCTAGTTTTGCATATATTGCCTTTATTGTGTTGAGAAATTTATCTTCTATTCTTATTTTGCTATTTGTATCAGGAATTGGTGTTGGATACACAGATATTCATGTATAAGAGAGAGTAGGTCCATCTGGTTTCTCGCTGGGGATGTCTTGTAGGCAGTCAGCCTTGCCAGCTGAAGCAGGGAACTGAATAAGGCATCTGTACCCTGGTCCAACCATCACAAAGCAAGAGACTCAAGAACTAGAAAGGCAAGGCTCACCGAGCCATTTATCCCTCCACCCTACAATTAACCCCACATGTTTTATCAGCCAGGTTGGCACAATAAACTACCTCAACTGGAAAAGAATATAGACTGTGTTGTTGTTGGGTGCTCTGTACATGTCCAAGAGAGCAAATTGGTTAGTTGCATGGTTTAGTTCTTTTGGGTCTTTATTGGATTTCTTTCCTGATGATCTGTCCATCCTCCAGAGTGGTATATTGAAGTTCCTTAATATTATTGCTGTATTATCTATTCATTTCTGTAGTTCTATAAGAATTTGATTAATTTTGTGAGGTTCTTTCATTGGGTGTATATATGTTTATTATGGTTATGTCTTCTAGTTACTTTGTCCCTTTAATCATTGTATTTACTCCTCTTTGTTTCTCTTGATGGATTTTATTTTGAAATCTATTTTATCAGAGATGAATATTGCCACTTCTGATTTTTTGGTTACCATTAGCTTGGTATGTTTTATTTTTTTTGCCAAGCTTTGATGTTTAGTCTATTTTATCTTTGTATCTAAGGTGTGTTTCTTGTAAGCAGCATATTGATATAACCAGCCTCTTAGTTTCGTATTCAATCTGCTACTCTTTGTCTTTTGACTGGAGTATTTAATCCATTAAAATTCAGTGTCATTGATATATATGGATTTGTTGCTGCAGTTTTGATGTATTTGTGTGTGGTTGAGTTTTGAAAATTGTTGATTTCCATATGGAGCTGTCTTGTATATTGATCTCAGGCTTGTTGATTAGCTACCCAGAGAACCCCTTCTTAGTATTTTATGTAATGTTTTTACAAATTCTTTTGTTTTTTTCCTTGTCCGTAAGTACTCTTACTTCTTCTTTATATTTGAATGTTGATTTTGGTGGATGTAAGATTCTTGGGTCGCAGGTTTTTCCTTTAGGGCTTTATATAAGTCACCACATTGTCTTTCTGCCTGCAAGCTTTTTGTTGAGAAATCTGTTTTATTGGTTTTGAATTGTGGGTGACTGCTGCTCTCAGAATTCTCTCCTTGTTCTTTGATATGGAATTGGTCCACATGTGTCACCATGTTTTCCTTTGGGGGTTTATTTTGTTTGGGGTCTCGGTTTCCTGGACCCTTATTTTCTCCTCTTTTGTGCTGTTACAGACATTTTCTTCCAGGAGTTCTTGTACTATTTTCTCTGTAGATTATTTGTTTCTCCCTGTTTTTGAATTCTGATGAGGCAGAAGTTACTCTTCTTAATAGTGTCCCATGGAATCCTTAGGTTTTTCTTTCTGTGCCTTTGCTTTGTTTTTGTTGCTTGTTCTCATAGATTGGAATAGAGAGATTTGTCTTCAAGTTCACTAACTCAACTTACCATCTCTTTAATTCAATCCCCCTTTTCTTTTAAAGTGTTGTGTAATTTTGTTACCTTAGTAGTCATCTTATTTTCTGTTTGGTGATTTTCATGTAAGATTTCTAGCTTTCCTAGTCTTTTGTTCTCTAAATTCTTGCTCCATCTGTTGACAGTAACTGAATATTATTCTTCCAAATTCTCTTTCTGGTAGTTCCAGAGTATTTTCATCTTCAGAAAGTTTCTTTGGATCTGGGTGTTGTTCATCTGTTTGCGCCTCCTTTTCTTGATTTTTTTTTGAGTGCAGACCATGATATACCATTGCTTCAGTGACAGCATGATGCAACGCTTAGGGTTGGGAATATTGCGGGGCCATGTGAGCATAGTTGTTTCTGTCAAGAGGTGCTGGAAAGGAATGATTGAAACCACAACACAGAAGGAGGAAGAAAGAAGAAGGAAGAGGAGAGAGGAAAGAAGACAAAGATCAAAAATGAAGTGAGAAAGAGGAAAAATGTTTGAAATAAAATAAGATAAAAGAAAAAGAGAAGAAACAAATGCAGCTTAGGGGAAAAAAACAAAGAAAAGGTGAAAAATAAAAAGAAAGGAAATATAAAGGGGGAGTTGATGTTTAGAAAAAACAAGAAAAGGATAAAGGGGAAAAAAGAGAGAAAGAGGTGGGGTAAGACTCTGTGTAGATTATTCAGTTGGCCCAGAAGCACAGAGAGCAAGGAGTCTTGCTCTGTTGAGGACTGAGCCACGCTGGGCCTGAGTGGATTCCCGACTGTCGGGTGGCACACACTCTGGCTGGATACCAAGCCCTGAGAGGATACAGTTTGGGCTGCTGGCCATGCGGGTTATGTGGGCTTTGAGTAAGGCCTTGAGCCCGAGGATACTGCTGAAGTGTGACTCTGGGCTGGTAGGTCAGGCGCTTGAGCACTTTGTGTGTCTGCCTGTCTCTTCTTTCCTTCTCCTTGTTTGTTTCTGTGGCCCCTAGGACACGGGAAGTCCAATTCACTTAACTTCAAACCATTTTCTAAGAGGGATCCACCCATGCGTGTGTTCAGCTGGCTCCTTTTTGCAGTATTCTATAATATAAATTTCATCTTTATGTGCAATCTGTTTTTTACTTTATCGTTTTATTTGCACAATTGCTAAATCATGTCAAAGACTGAAGGTAGCTTAGACAGCACCATCTTGTTGAAAGAAACAACCCAAAATTAGTCTTTATATTCCTGAAATTACCATAAGCTGCATCAGTTAAAGAACACGACCACAATATATCTACATTCCTGACGTGATAACAAAGTCCTGGCTTTGTAAAGGAGGAATAGTCTAGGGCAGTGGTTCTCAACGTTCCTAATGCCACAGCCTTTTAATACAGTCCCTCATGTTGTGGTGACTCCTGAACCATAAAGTTATTTTCGTTGCTACTTCATAACTAATTTTTCTACTGCTATGAACCAAGTGAGCCCTGTGAAATGGTTGTTTGGCCCCCACAGGGGTCATGACCCACAGGTTGAGAACCTCTGGTATGGGTTCCTGGGCTCAAGGAGACCCAGGAGCCTAGCTCCAGAGTGATTAGGGTATTATTTTTGTATGAGGTGGAAGTGTTTCTCCTAATTTCCCAGTATGATCTGCAAACACCCAAATGCTCATCACCAGCACAATCTTCCACAAGCCTCCCAGAGAGCCAAGTTTACCGTGAGAAAGAGAAGGCTGAGCAGAAGGGAAAAATGGGGAACTAGATTTCTGGAGAAGCAGACATAGCTTATTCACTTGGCCCAAGATCTATTTAGGGCTTTAGGGATTTGAACCTCTTGGTTCTGAGTTGCTGTGTGGCCCCTTGTTACCCACAAAATACAGTCCAAACACGTTATCCAAGCTGTCAAAAACCTTCCCAGCCTGGGCCAACCTTACTTCTCTCTGTTGCTTATCAGTAGAACCTTCCAATTCATTATTCAGGGACCAGCCCCAGCTCTCCCACCCCCACCCATACCACCCTGAATAACTTTGCTTGGATAACGATGCTTTCCTGTCTTCTGTAAAAAAAAAAAAAAAAACTATGCCTATCTTTTAGACCAAACTTAAGTGTCACACACGTTTACTCACTGTCCTTCTGGAGACTGGGATTCTCTTCTGTTCACTCTTGTCTCATGTGCTCCCACTTTATGTTCATCCCTTTCTTGTTCACAGGTCTTGGGGAAGTCATGATCTGCAGTCACAGAAAATAATGTATTTGAGGACTGAGACTGTGCTGTTGTTTAACTTATTGGTCACACCTCATAACAAGTTTGTGCTAAATTTATAATTTGCTGAAATGAATTCACTAGAGTTGTATAACCACATGGCATGGATCAATATGGATTCAATATGCAATATTAAGAGTTATTTCTTTTGCTTGTGTTATCATTGCTTAGTTTCCTCTGGGCTAATAGTTTCTAAGTACACAGGCTTTTCCTGATTTTTCTGAGCTTACTAAATATGGAAAAGAATCTGCACGCCTAGGAATGGTATTTAAGGTCCTTCACCCTCTGGGCTGCTCCATGTACCTTAGAGCACACGGAGAAGGATGTAAACTCTCCAAGTTCTCCGAGAGGAACAGCTGGATCTAGAGCAGGCTTTCTCAGCCTTGGCACTGTTGACATTGTGTGTTGAGTAATACCTTATTGGCTTTGTGTGGTGTGTGTGTGCTTTCTTGTGTGTTTTGTAGGACACTTAAGGCATCTTTGCCCTTCCCCACGAGATGAGTAGCACTCTTCCCCACCCATGGATTACGATAACCAAAAACATCTCTAGATTTTTCCACATCTGGAGGGCAAACTCTTACAATTGAGAGTCACTTACCTAGACATCTCCAGGGTTTCACACTTTTTTTCTTGGGCCAGTCAAACCAAAACTCATGCTAACTGAGAATGCCTCCAATCTGCTTCTCTGAAAACCTAGGAGATCTGTTTGTTTCTCTAATCTGAGGCTCACAGCAGACTAATGGGGCCAGGGAGAAGCAAATGTGTTCTGTTAATTGAGGAGACCTGGTGGTGTAGTAGCTATGCACTGGGCTGCTACCCGAAGGGTCAACAGTTTGAAACCACCAGCCACTCTGCAAGAGAAAGACGAGACTTCCTACTCCCACAAAGAGTTACAGTTCTGCACTGTCCTATAAGATCACTATGAGTCAGCATCAACTCAATGGCAAGATTAAAAATGGATACACCTCAACTATGCTCCAGGCCTACTGTCTTGGAATCTGGATGGTTAAAATTCTCAGGGGGATTTTTAGACATGCAAGAGTTTGAGAATCACTGCATCTAGACAACCATGCTTATTTATGTATTATCCTCTTAAAAACATTTATTTAAAAAAAACCAATAACAATGTAATAAACAACAAAATATTGGGAAGTTGGCTTTGGATATAAAGAGTATTTGTTTTCACATAAAGTAGTATTGAAAATCTACTTTCACTTAGAGTTCTTCCTTCCTTCCTTCATCTCCATCTCTTCCTACTCCTCCTTTGACTTAATTGCCTTCAAAACGCTAACACCATCAATATGTTCTTGGGAGGGGTCAGGGGTGGTGGGGAGAATGCTCAGCAGTATGTGATAATGGTCAGACACACCTGAGGGCACTGGGCACAGTGACCCGCCAGCCATTGGATCCCCATTGTCTCTGCAGCTCTCTGCCCATTGTCACCTTCTTGCCCAACTTGCTTGCTCTGTATTTCTTCTCTTTCATAACATAAGAGGAGATTGTTTTAGGACATAAAAGGAATAGTAATAAGGAAAGCAATCTCAGATGCAGTGTTCTTGTGCAAATAACAGGATAAAATACATTGAAATTGCTTTTAAACTACTTATGTGATTTGGATTTTATGCTTTTTTTCTTTTGATGGAAATAACTATTTTGTTAGTATTGTCCTTATTATTATTATTTATTTATTTAATCATTTTATTGGGGGCTCTCACCGCTCTTATAACATTCCATACATCAATTATATGAAGCATATAGTACATACATTGCCATCATAATTTCTAAGACATTTTCTGCTGAGCCCTTGATATCAGCTCCCTTTTCCCCCTCCCTCTCCCCACCTCCTGTATCCCTGATCAATTATATATTGTTATTTCATATCTTACACTGTCCTTTGTTTCCCTTCAACCACATTTCCATTATTCATCCCCTTAGTGGGGAAGAGGGGGGCCATATGTATCCAATCTTGTGATGGGCTCCTATTTTCTCACCCTTCCCTGCCCTGGCCACCCCCCTCCCTGGCCATCCCACTACGCTCATGATATTGCTACTCTGATTACTGTTCCTGAGGGGTTTATCTGTCCTGAATTCCCTGTGTTGAGAGCTCTTATCTGTATCAATGTGTGTTCTCTGGTCTAGCCAGATTTACAAGTTAGAACTTGGTCATGGTAGTCCGGAGGAAGTATTCAGGAACTAAAGGAAAGACACTACACCTTAGTTGAATCATCCCTTCCTTATAGCACTTCTGTGTGGGCATGGGGCGGGGGTAATCGAAATATCTATAGATGGGCTTTGAGTCTCCACTCCAACCCCCTTCTTTTGCATCAATATAGTTGTTTGCTTTGGATTTTTTGATACCTGTTGCCTGATCCCTTTGACACCTCATGATCACAAAGGCTGGTGTGCTTCTTTTATGTGGGCTTTGTTGCTTCCCTGCTAGATGGCTGCTTGTTTGACTGCAAGCCTTTCAGACCCCAGATGCTATTTCTTTAGATAGCTGGGCACCATCTGCTCTCTTCACCACATTTGTATGCACCCATTTTTTCTTCAGAGATGGTGTCAGGAAGGTGAGTATCAAAGAGTGCCAGGTTACCAGAACCAAGTGTTCTGTGTTAAGGAAGGCCTTGAGTAGAGGCCCAAAGTCCATCTGCTACCTTAATACCTATCATAGAAATATACCATATAAAAATACATTGGCTTCCATCCCTTTCATTATAAATTAAGATATTTACATATATATACATATATATATATGCCTATCCCCATACCTGTATAAATAGCTTTGGCCTCCCAGTTCTTTCCTAGATTTCCTTTCACCTTCTTCCTACCCCGCTATCCTGCTCACACTGCATTTGGTGCTCAGTATTTCCTCTCAGATACATAGCTCTTGATCAAGCCCCACCCAGCATTATACTCCTTCCTCACCATCAATTTTAGATCTCTTGTTGTTCACTTCCCTCTGAGTTTATTAGTTCTAATTCCCCCGCCCTGCCCCTCCTTTCCCATGTCCCTCAGAACTGTGAGTACCACAGTTTTCTCAGGATTTTTTGTTTGCCTATCTTATATAGATAGGCATGGGGTGAAAGAGAAAAACAAAAACCAAAACCTAATAAAATGGTGGTAGTCACTTAATCTGGTGTCAATGTAAGGATGAAGAGTGTAGGGGTGGAGTCTAGGCTGTCAATCTGGAGATAGCCAATGAGACTACTGTGGGCATGGCTTTCTCCTGAGAATTCTGGGAAATCTGTACTTCCTCCTTGGAGGCAGACGACACCTCTGTCTCTCTGTGACTCCCTGGGAGACATTGCAGAAGACAAGCCAAATGGACGCAACCAGACCTTGGAAGCCGGAGAAGCCACAGAGAGACCCCTGTCAGCACTGAGATGCTTACAACACCACTGGACCCCAAGTCTTTCTACCCACTGGCTTGTGATTGTCCTGAATTTGGCTTCATTACATGTGTTTCGTGAGTCTGAAGAGGACTTTATAGATTGGTATTGGACATATGGGCTAATATAGGACTTATTGCCTTGGATTGGACTGGGTTGGGGTGTTTTCTCAATGTTCAATTCCTCTTGCATATAAAACTCTTTCTTATACACATATGTGTGTCCATGGATTTGTTTCTCTAATCTACCCAGATGAACACACAAACAAACAAAACAAAGCAGAACAAGAGAAAAATCCAATAGACATAAGTCAAGCTCCAAACATGTAACCCTTAATTTCTCAGGGGTAGTACAACTCAAGTCACAGGGATAAATGGGTTGTAACTGATTTCTGCACAGAGAAATACATACTCAGAGCGGGTCTGCAGAAAAGAGGAAGATCCTCAAGGAGATAGATTGACAAGTTGGCTGCAAGAATGGGCTCAAACATAACAATTGTGAGGATGGCACAGGACCGGGTAATGTTTTATTGTATTGTACTTAGGCTCTCTATGGGTCAGAACCAACTTGATGGCACCTGATAAGAGCAACACACACAGACATATATACATATATGCATACATATATAACCTATATCCAGCAATATCAGCAATATGTGAGATATTCTTCCTTGCCACTTGCTACCCTCTAGTGTCTAGGAAGGCCATAGGAGATTGGAACTAGGTGATGACTGGAAGGCAGGCGGCAAGACCCTGCAGGCCCTATGTTGTTGTTAGTCAACATTGAATGGATTCCAACTCATGGTGACACCACGTGTGCAAACAGAGCTGTGCTCCACAGGGCTCTCGTAAAGATTTACAGTCCAGGGACCCTGCAATAGATATCAAAGAATCAGAATCAATTAGGTGCCAGTCGATTACACCTACCTTGAAATCTGAAGAAAATGTTTGAGCATATATGACACTATGTATGGTATAGTCATAATAATAGCAGGTATCAAGTACTTACTGGGTACTGAGTACTTTGCAGGGATCATCTCATTGAACCCTTTGTCCTGAACCCTCGGAAGCAGAAGTTTCTATTGTGGTCTTTTCTTGACTCATAAGAACATTTAGATTCAACAAAGTTCAAGTGTTTTTCTCAGGTGCTGTGGCTGAGAAATGATGGGGTTTTAATACTAATCTAAATCAGGTAACTCCAGGCACCAGGTACCTCAACCCCTCTCATCCTGCCCTTTGTGTCTTTACCCCAGGTTCATTTATTTCTTGATTTTGCAGTATTTTCGGTACAAATGGTGCCCCTCTCTCTTCTCCACAGCAATATTTAAAGAGAGAATCTCTAGTGTTGAATGCCTCTTGAGTACTGATTTCTTCTCACTCTCAAGTTCAACTACTCTCAAGAACTGAGAAGAAATTAAAGGGGCATTTGGTGCACTAGATTATTCATGGTAAAAAGTTCGCTGCAACCAGAGAAACAAAGGACTGTCTGTTTGTAGGCTGCAAGGGGGGCATCTGTGCCACACTGAATCCCACAAGTACAGAACTGAACAATGAGCTTATCTCCTGGACCCATGAAGTAGCTGGAGTCACAATACTTTGTAGATTGAATTACTGGGAACATATCAGTGCTCCCCATTGCTGCTCTTTTCCAAAACAGCCAAGGACTCAGCATTTTCAAAGATAACAGTCAATTACACTAAAAATAAGTCTTTTTTTTTGCAGCTATCAGTTTCCACTTAAAACCCACTTTTTGGTCTGTCTCCAGTGTCTTCATGTCTTTTGTCTTACACCGCATCCAACTTCTTGTCCATGAGAGCAGAGGTCATAGAGCAATCATTGGATATCCAAAGTTTTAAGGTGGCTGTTTAGTGAATATAAAACAAAGCACTGATTTAAAGAAAGCAAAATAATAATAATAATAATAATAATAATAATAAAAAACCCAGTCCACATGCATGCCATGATGTGGATAAACCTTGAAAACATGCTGTAAACATTATGAGTAAAGAAGGCCAGATACAAAGGGACAACTAGTGTATGATCCCACTTTCAAAAATGATCCCCCAACAGCACTGCAGACCCAGTGCATAAAGTGAGCCCAGTCTGCTTCTCCCCCCACAGCTCAGTGTAACAGGATCAGAATGCAACAGGGTAGCAAGCGGAACAAAGTAACAAAGAATCCTGAAAAGACTTTTGACTCCAGGGCAGGACTTGGCACCTCATCAGACTCCATGGGAAAGCATTCCTAAGGGTCAGCAGATAGACCTGGAACTATTTATAGGCTGTTTTGTTTTGCTTCTCTTTTTCTTTCTTTTCTTTTGTTCTATGTCTCTCTATATAAGATAGGCAGGATAAACAACTCCGAGGAGAAAAAACAGGACCAGGGGAGACATGGGAGAGGAGGGAGCGGGGATGGGGGAGCAGGGAACCAACAAACTCTGGGATAAGGGAACAAGAGACTTAAGTTGATGGTGAGAAGGGCATAGAATGCTTGGATCAAAGGGGAGGGGGAGAAGGGGAACTGATCACAAGGTTAGATATATAACCTCCCCTCTCCCCAACCACTGAGGGAGATGAATATTAGAAATGTGAGTGATGGGAGAGAAACGACAGTGTAAGATACAAAATAATAATAATAATAAATAATTGATCAAGGATTCACAATGGTGGGATGGGGGCAGAGGAGGGGGGAAAAGAAGAAGTGATACCAAGGACTCAAGAAGAAAGAACGTGTTTTGAAAATGATGACAACAACATATGTACAAGTGTGCTTGATACAACTGATGTATGGATTGTGATAAGATCAGTAAGAGCTCCCAATAAAATAATTAATAATGATAAAAATTATCCCCAATAGACAAATGCACATAGGCTAAAGCTTATTAGTGGCTCCAAATGTGTGTGGGTGCTGGGATATTACTTAAGGGGTACTGAGTTCTATAAAATGGAAGTAGATCATGCCATACCAGGCCTCCTACACCTTCCTCACTACTGATTGGATGACTTGTTGTTCCCTTGTCCCTGGGTTTGTTAACAAGGTGTGACAGAGGGTAATGTAACCAAGAGGAATTCCTGAAACCCAAATGCAGACTGAGCATGATAGTGGGACAAAAGGAAAGTCAAAGGAAATAGAGGAAAGAGCTAGGAGGCAAAGCACAAAGGGCATTTATTGAGGTCTAAATGAAGGCATGTACTTATGCAAATGTATTTATATAGAGGATGGGGAAATAGCTCTATGTGCATATATTTATAAATTTAGTATTAAGGTAGCAGAGGGACATTGGGCCTCTACTCAAGTACTCCCATAATGCAAGATTACTTTCTTCTATTAAATTGGCATTCTATAATGCTCACCTTCCTGACACAACTGCTGAAGACAAAGCAGATAAATAAGCAAATATGGTGAAGAAAGCTGATGGTGCCTGGCTATCAAAAGATATAGCGTCTGGGGTCTTAAAAGCTTGAAGGTAAACAAGTGGCCATGTACCTCAGAAGCAACAAAGCCCACATGGAAGAAGCACACCAGCCTGTGCAATCATGAGGTGTCAAAGGGATCAGGTATCAGGCATCATCAGAACAAAAAAATTATATCACAGTGAATGAGTAAGGGGAGTGTGGTGTGGAGACCCAAAGCCCATTTGTAGGCCACTGGAGATTCCCTTGCAGAAGGGTCTAGGGGAGGAGATGAGCCAGTCAAGGTGTGATGTAGCAATGATGAAACATACAACTTTCCTCTAGTTCCTAAATGCTTCCTCCTCCCCCACTATCATGATCCCAATTCTACTTTGCAAGTCTGGCTAGACCAGAGGATGTACACTGGTATAGATAGGAACTGGAAACACAGTGAATCCAGGGCGGATGATCCCTTCAGGACCAGTGGTGTGAGTGACGATACTAGGAGGGTGGAGGGAGGTGGGTTGGAAATGGGGAATCGATTACAAGGATCTACATATGACCTCCTCCCTGGGGGATGGACAACAGAAAAGTGGGTGAAGGGAAACATCAGACAAGGCAAGATATGACAAAATAATAATTTATAAATTATCAAGGGTTCATGAGGGACGGGGAAGTGGGCAGGGAGGGGAAAATGAGGAGCTGATGCCAGGGGCTTAGGTGGAGAGTAAATGTTTTGAGAATGATGAGGGCAATGACTATACAAATGTGCTTTGCACAATTGATGTATGTATGTATTGTGATAAGAGTTGTATGAGCCCCTAGTAAAATGATTTTAAAAAATGGAAGTAGATCATGGTGGTGGCTACCTAACATGGGAACTATAACCAGTGTCACTGAATTGTATACATTGAAATTGTGGAAATGGGCTGTTTGGGATATACATGTTTAGCCGCACTAGAAAGCTTTAAAATGTCACTGGTTTTGGATAACTTTGATCATCTTAGAAATTAACTTTCTAGTTTCTATTTAAATGTTGATTGTTGCAGACTAATACCTTGGTGAGGTAAAAGGTTAGTCACCCAGCTATTAACTAAAAGGTTGGTGGGTTCAAGTCTACCCAGAGGAACCTCAGAAGAAGCCCTGGCGATCTCCTTTTGGAAGATCAAAGCCATGAAAACCCGACTGTGCACAGTTCTGCTCCGACGCACACGCAGCTGCCAAAAGTTGGAATCTGCTCAAGGGCAATGGGCTTGCTTTGTTTGCTGGCAGATGGTTGGTGATTTTATGACAGTCCTCCATGGGCTCCAGTTTCTCTGTACTTGAATCTAGTTTGATTTGTGACGTGATGGCCGTGCGAGGCCTACCTAGTCTTGAAGAGGATTAGCTGCTTCTGCCTGGGTCTTCTGGAACCCTGAGCCTCCATGTAAGGAGGGTGAGTACCCTGGAGTTGATGTGTTGTGAGAAGCTCAAGATGTGGGTGGGCCTCAGGATGAATTGCCAAGTGCGATAAGAGAGACATTGAAGCATCTGATATGTGAGGGAAGAAACCAGCCCAAGGCTGTGTAAGCTAAAAACACTCACAGCCACTGAGCCAGTGCTGATTCTCAGCGACCCTATAGGACAGGGTAAACTGTCCCTGTGAGTTTCTGAGACTTCATGGGCGAATAAAACCTCATTTACTCCTGAGAAGCAGATGATAGTACCAAACTGCTGACCTTTTGGATCATAGCCAATGTGTAGCTGAAATAAATAGGACTAAGGAAGAATCAGTTGGCTGAGCCCTTCCTAAGTTCCTGATATCAAAACTTATGACAAAATAAAATGTTTGCTCTCAACCATAAAGTTTTGGGGCCGTTAGAGACACACTAATGAACACCACCTTTAATTCTAAAAGTGATTGTAGTTGATTCGAAGAAATCTCTCCAACTTACACCAAAACAACCAAAACCCCCAAAACACCCACACAACCCACTGGCATCAAGCCTATTCCAGCTCATAGGGAACCTACATGACAGAGGGGAATTGCTCCATAGGGTTTCTGAGACTGCAAATATTTTTCCTATGGAGAAATCGGTGAGTTTGAACCACTGACTTTGTGGCTAGCCACCCAATGCTTAACACATCGCAGTACCAGAATTCTTCTAGATAAAACAAAAGAAACTGAAATCCCAAAGTGTTAACACAATGAGGAGGCCAGCACTTAATCTTAGAGCTGGGGCGTCAGCTGCTGTTTCAACAACTATGCGGCAACTTCAGCAGATAAGAAGATGTCTTTGTCTTCACATATCGGATGAATACATCTATTGCTGTCACTCAGCATGAGTTTGTTTACATTTCCTTTCCCATCATCTCCTTTCCTTCACTGTGTACCTGTGACTTGTGGCCAGGATCCTTTCCAAGGGACTTGACTGGTTCAGGTGCCCAGGACCCTTCCATTGTCCTCCTGCCACTTCCTCCAGGAGCTAAATTCTTTCAACTGCACATGTAGAAAGGGCCCAAAGGACATTGTGATTCATGCTCTCAAGTTTCTTTCTTTGAGAAGGTGTACCTGGGCCTTTCCACCAGTAGCTACAACAGGGTAAAGTCTAGGATGACAGAACCAGAGCAGGCTTTTGTGTCATCTGCCTCTTCACTGGGTGTCTGGGTGTCTGGTTTGCTTCACTCATGCACGCAGCCTTTATAAAGGGCAAATCTAAACCCTTGAATCTCCTTTGCACACACTGCTTTGTGGTCTTGTAGCCTGTGTGCAAGCTGACCACATAACCTTTAACTTAACTGGGTAAGGCAACGCCCAAGAGATCAAGTTCAGTTGGCTTGCTTTTAGAGGGGAAATCCCTGAAGAGGAACCATTTCTGGTTTTCTCTGTTATCTTCTAGCTGAAGTCTAACCAGGATAACGTGGCCTCTGCTAGATTTGCCCCCACCCCCTTCTCACAGAGAAGACACTGTAGCTTTTGGAGAGGGAATCCTTACCAAAAGTGAAAAGCAAACAATCCATACAAACATGTTGTACAGATATTAGGCTCAGTGAAACAACAAGGGCAACTAGAGAAAAGTTATGCCCCAAATGAACAGGACAGAAATATATATATGGAAAACAAAATGCACATCAGCATTTTTAAGAGAGATTAAAAAAAAACTCTTGCATCAGAATAATGTGGATACTTGTTGAAATAAGATTTCAGGGCTCCATCCTAAACCTATGGGATCGAGCCATCCACAGGCCAAAATGCGAAGTTTCAGCATGCTCTGGTGGATCTGGAGCTCATTGAAGTTTGCGGGTAGCTGCCTCATATTTATATTTAAAACAAATGCAGGAAAAATTTTCTGAGAGGTCAATTTGAACTCAGCCTGGTTTTTTGCACCCTTCCTAATGCCTGTGTGCATGCACACACACAAACTGAGTGTGTGTGTGTGTGTGTGTGTGTTTTATAGGCTTCTAATGTGGCTGTGGGAAGAGGGGAGGGGCACTAATTTAAATCTTCATGTGTGGCGTCTAGAACTTAAGATCACCCCTCTCCTTTGGCTTTACTGTCTTCTGTTAAGATTTCTTTTATGTACAAAACGCTCCCCTCTTTGGGTTTCTGGCCACAAGGGAAATTCCCAGGTGTGAGTACACTCAGTCCTAAGCCTCAGGAAAGACGTCTGATGTGGATCTTTGAAGATGGAGGGATTTAAATATTTAAGAACCCACCAGGTGCCAACAGAGTTGAGAGGGAGTCCCAAAGGGGAATTTGTTTTCAACATAAATAGTAATAATATAGTAATTGTGAGCTGAATATTTATGGTGTGTTGAGTGTTCTGCTGGGCGATGCCCTCCATACTCTTGTGGGATTTCAGGTTGGTTCCAGTAGGGAAAATATGGGGAAATGAAGACCTGGGGTAATTCCTGCTGAACATGCAGTCCTTTGTCCCCTTCACCCCTGGCAATTTTCAGTTCCAGGCCACATCTTCATTAACTCTTTAGTAACTAAGCCTTATACGAGTGGCCCTGCACACTGGAGAATATGAAACTTATAACTGACAAGAAACTTGGAAAAGTATCAGGTTAAAAATGCCTGTTTTCATTCCTTCGAGACTGCATAGTCTTTTATTGTGTAAAGGCTGCCTATTCTTTGAGACTTAATTGACATTTCAAATTTTCCATGAAGCACTAACCATGTCATGAATAGTATCATTATACTATTGGTGTTATGCTAATTGATCTTATAATTATATTAACTGTCATGGCATACAGATATATAATAGTATATTATATAGAATTATGGCAATTGTATGACTGGGCCATAGATTAATACCTATAATAACATAACTATTATCCAGTTAGAATTATACTAGGCATAAACTAGTAGCCACAAGAATAAAAGCTAATCCACTGAACACGCATCAGGTATGATGGATGGCATGAACAATTGCACTCGAATAGTAATAGAAAGTTTGGCATTTGGAATTCACCCAGTGGCATTGAAGAAGAAAAGTCCTGGAGATTTGCTTCCATGAAAAGATGCTTTCCAAGAAACCCCTGGGGAGCAGTCAGATTCTATAACACACAAAATTGCCAAGGGTTAGAATGGACTTGAAAGAACAAGACAGCAACACGGTAAGCCTTCAGTGTAGTGCTGACTCACTCGACTCTCACAACCTTCCCCTTCGGCAGCTACTCAAGGTAGTCTCCCATTGTGTATTAGAAAATGAAATTTCATCCAGCTAGTAAAGAGTGAGACAGTGATTTGAACTCAGAATGTCCTTTCTCAATGACTGGGCTGCCCTCCTACCCTTCAGTGCAGGGTATGCTCTGTGCTTTTGCTGGAGCACATAACAATTCTGCCTTGTCTTACAGGGATTTATGTTACCACTGTTTGGATGGCAGGGTCCAGTTTATCTTTGAAAGCCTCAGAATCCAAAGCCCAATGCCTTGAGTACACAGGTAAGTGATGTGTTAATCCGGGTAGACTAGATAAACAAAATTCATAGACATTCCTATGTGTATACAAAAGAGTTTTACATAAAAGAACAATTATATATTGAGAAAATATTCCAGCCAAGTCCATAAGTCCTTTATTAGCCCATATCTCCAATACCAATCTAATAATTCCTCTCCAGACTCACGCAGCACATGCAATGGCTCTGAATGCAGGAAGAATCACAGGGGTGGAAAGTCTTGTGGATCCAGTTCAGTGGAAGTATCTTTATCATTGTGTCCTCATGTGGACTATCAACACGAATGTCTCACAGGGAGATAAGCAGGGAGTATGTGTTTATCTGGCCTTGAGTGAGCTATTTCTCTCCATGGCATCTTCAAATGAGGTCATCAAGCTGTGATCTGATTGACAGGCTAGACTCCACCCCTTCGCAAGTTGACACTAGGTTACATAGCTACCACAGTCAGTTAAGGTTCCACACTCCAAACAGGGTCAACATGGTGATCGATGGCCCTGGCATCCCATCCTTTCCTGCATGAAGCTCCAGAGCAGCACTGCTTATTTATAATTTATTTCTCATGATTAAAAAAAATGTTTCTGGAAAATTTACTTGATTCCTAACAACCCCATGCATGTCAGAGTGAAACTGGGTTCCACAGGGTTTTCGATGAGCAGACTTTTCCGATGTATAACGCCAGGTAGTTCTTCCAGGGTGCCTTTATCCTGCTTTTCAATATTCTAATCAAACTCCTTCTAACTCCCTCTCTTCCTCCTCTCTGTCTTTCCTTCCAAAAACATTCACTGAACCATGCGTGAGTTTGTGAAAAACAATACAAAGATGTGCTAGCAAGTCATGATATTCACAGTAATAGGAGTTATGTGCCTGTGGTAGTTACATAATCTCCTGTCAACTTGAAAAGGGGTGGAATCTAGCCTGTCAATCAGGCCATAGCCAATGAGGCCTCTGTGAGGGCCTAGCCTTCTCCTGAGGATTCTGGGGATTCCTGTATTTCTCCCTGAAGGTGGAAGACATGCTCTGCTTCATCTTCCAGCTGACAAGCCACATGGAGCTACACTGCTACACTGCTGCAGTCAGAGCCTGGAACTGGAGGAGCCACATGGAGACCCACGCCAGTGCTGAGATGCTTCCACTGAACTGGATCCTCAAGACTTTCCACCCACTGGCCTTTGGCCTTCCTGCTTTCAGCATCATTGCATGGCTGCCCGAGTCTAAAGAAGAATTTATGGACTAGTAGTGACATATGGGGCTTATGGACTTGATCTGGACTGGGCTGGGATGTTCTTTTTTTTTTTTTTTTTACCTTTTTTTTTTTATTCACATATACTTACTTCCTTTATTTTTTTTAAAACAATTTATTGGGGCTGATACAATTCTTTTCACAGTTCATACATATACATACATCAATTGACATATACATACATCAATTATATAAAGCACATCTGTACAGTCTTTGCCCTAATCATTTTTTTCTCTTTTCTTCTTTTACATTTTATTAGGGACTCAAACAACTCTTACCACAATCCATACATATACATACATCAATTGTATAAAGCACATCCATACATTCCCTGCCCCAATCATTCTCAAGGCATTTGCTCTCCACTTAAGCCCCTTGCATCAGGTCCTCTTTTCCCCCCCCCTCCCTCCCCATTCCCCCCTCCCTCATGTGCCCTTGGTAATTTATACATCATTATTTTGTCATATCTTGCCCTATCCGGAGTCTCCCTTCCCCCCTTCTCTGCTGTCCCTCTCCCAGGGAAGAGGTCACATGTGGATCCTTGTAATCAGTTCCCCCTTTCCAACCCACTCACCCTCCACTCTCCCAGCATCGTCCCTCACACCCTTGGTCCTGAAGGTATCATCCACCCTGGATTCCCTGTACCTCCAGCCCTCATATGTACCAGTGTACAGCCTCTGTCCTATCCAGCCCTGCAAGGTAGAATTCGGATCATGGTAGTTGTGGGGAGGAAGCATCCAGGATCTGGGGGAAAGCTGTGTTCTTCATCGATACTACCTCACACCCTAATTAACCCATCTCCTCTCCTAAACCCCTCTATGTTCTTTTTAATGTACAATTGCTCTTTGATATAAAGTTCTCTCTTACACACATATGAGTATCCATGGATTTCTTTCTCTAGTCAACCTGGACTAACACAGTATGCAAACAAACAAACAAACAAACAAACAAGATGCCTTCAAGTGTTCCATATGATGGCGATACCATATGTTGCAGAATAGCAGATTACTCCATAAGGGTCTCAATACTATGATCTTTTGGAAGTAGATCACCAGGCCTGTCTTCTGAGGCAATTCTGGGGTAGGCTTGAAGCTTATTTTTTTCTTAGTGAAAGGATTATCTCTCCTCACATTCAGGAACAAAAATCCCCATGTTCCCGGGTTCTAGAGAGCATCCATGTGAAGGAGACAGAGAGGAAATTCTTGAGATAAACAACGTCCCCTATAGTTACAGCAAGCTCTACTTTAATGGAGTTTGCTGAGATAATGATTCCTCAGTACATATTAACTTTGACTGTAGACCTACTTTGTTGTTAATTGCTGTTGAGTAGGCTTTGACTCACAGCAAACTTATGTATGTCAGACAGAAATGCTGCCTGGTCTTGTACCATTTTCTTGATCATTGGTATGTTTAAGTCCACTGTTGTGGCTACTGTGTCAATTCATCTCACTGAGGGTTTCCCATGTTTGCACAGACCCTCCAATTGAAAGAATGAATAACTATATTTTCAGCTGTGACTAACTGATTAAAAACTAGGCCTATTCCAGGATGCATACCTTCCCAATATGATTGCTGAAGAAAAATGTGTGCATAAGCAAATGTGGTGAAGAAAGATGATGGTGCCCGGCTATCAAGGGATATAGAGTCTGGGGTCTTAAAGGCTTGAAGATAAACAAGCGGCCATCTAGCTGAAAAGCATCAAAGCCCACATGGAGGAAGCACACCAGCCTGTCTGATCACGAGGTGTAGAAGGGACCAGTTATCAGACATCAAAGAACTAAAAATCATATCAATGGGTGCCCACCTTCCTGATACGATCAATGAAGACAAACGTGTGCATAAGCAAATGTGTTGAAGAAAGCTGATGGTGCCCAGCTATCAAAAGATATAGCATCTTGGGCCTTAAAGGCTCAAAAATAAACAAGTGGCCATCTAGTCCAGAAGCAACAAAGCCCACATGGAAGAAACACACCAGCCTGTGTGACCACGAGCTGTCAAAAGGGATCAGGTATCAAGCATCAAGGAACAAAAAAACCCATATCATTGTAAATGTGGGTGAGTGCAGAGTGGAGACTCAAAGCCCATTGGTAGCCAACTGGACACCCCCTTACTTAAGGGTTGTGGGGAGGAGATGAACCAGTCAGGGTGCAGGGTAGCAACGATGAAACATATAACTTCCCTCTAGTTCTTAAATGCTTCCTCTTCCCCCCCCCCCCCCAATCATGATCCCAATTCTACCTTGCAAATATGGCTAGACCAGAGGATGTTCATTGGTACAGATAGCAACTGGGAACACAGGAGATCCAGGAAAGATGACTCCTTCAGGACCAATGGTGAGAGTGGTGATACCTGGAGGGTGGAGGGAATGTGGGCTAGAAAGGAGGAACTGATTACAAGAATCTACGTATAGCCTCCTCCCTGGGGGAGGGACAGCAGAGAAGAGGGTGGGGGGAGACGTTGGACAGTATGACATAAGACAAAAAAATAATTTATGAATTATTCATGAGGTAGGGGGTGTGGGGAGGGAGGGGGAAAATGAGCAGCCGATATTAAGGGCTCAGGTTGAAGGCAGGTGTCTTGGGAATGATGATGGCAACAAAGGTGCATATGTGCTTGACACAATGGATGGATATATGGATTGTGATAAGAATTGTATGAGCCCCCAATAAAATGATTAAATGCAGAAAGACCATTGATACAAACTCAAGATGATGAAGTTCAAAGTTATTTCCACACCTTAACTGTTATAAGATTTGGGACACTTAGTTCCAAGGACTGCAGCCTTCAGTATGGATTACAACCCAATGTAAAGAAAACCAAAATCCTCTGGACCAATGGAAAATGATTGAAGATGCCAAGGATTTTATCTTGCTTGAATCCACAATCAACATCCAAGGAAACAGCAGTCAAGAGATCTCATGGCACATGCATTGGGTCAGTCTGTTGCACAAGATCTCTTTAAACTGATAAAGAGGAAAGATCTTAGAGGAGTAAAGTGCTCCTGACCCAAGCCAAGGTATTTTCTGTTGTTGCATAGGTAGGTGAAAGTTGAATATTGAATAAGGAAGAAAGAGGAAGAAATGGATTCATTTGAATGATGGTGCTGGCAAAGAATATTGAAAGAACTATGGCCTGCTAAAAGAACAAATGTGGTAGTTACATAATCTGGTGTCAATGTGGGACTTGAGAGGAGTAAGAGTGAAGGAGTCGAGTATAATCTGTCAATCAGGTCATAGCCAATGAGGCCTCTGTGTGGGTATAGCCTTCTCCTGAGAATTCTGGGAAATCTGGTATTTTTTTCCTTGGAGTGGGGAGACACACTCTCTCAGTTCACTCCCTTGGAGACTCTCTACTAACAATGCCCACTCCCTGTGAGATGCTCTACTGACAAGACACATGGTGCTAAGCCCTGGGAGCTGGAGAAGCCACGTGGATCTACCCTAATGCAACCAGACCTCTGGAGCCGGAGAAGCCACATAGAGGCCCCTGTCAGAGCTGAGATGCTTACAACGCCACTGGTTCCACAAGACTTCCAACCCACTGGACTGTGATCCTCCTGCATTTGGCATCATTGCATGAATTTTGTGAGTCTGAAGAGGACTTTATAGATTGTTATTGGACATATGGACTAATATTGGACTTACGGCCTTGATCTGGACTGGGCAGGGACATTTTCTCAATATTCAATTGCTCTTGTATATAAACCTCTTTCTTATATACATATGAGTGTCTATGAATTTATTTCTCTAGTCTACCCAAACTAACACAACAAACAAATCTATCTGGAAGAAGTAGAGCAAGAATGCTCCTTAGAAGCTAGGGTGTTGGGTCTTCATCTCATTTACTTTGGATATGTTATCAGAAGTCCCTGGAAAAGGACTTCATGTTCGGTAAAATAGAGGGGCAATGAAAAGGAAAGACTCTCTGTGCGATGGAGTAACACAGTGGCTGCAACATGGGCTCAAACTTAGCAACAACTGTAAGGCTGTCGCAGGACTAGTCCGTGCCTTGTTCTCTTGTCCTCAGGGTTGCTGTGAGTCAGAATGGACTCAATGGCACCTCAGAAGAACAACAACTTCTCGCTGGTGCTCCAAATTTCCATAAACTTGTTGTAAAAGAAACATGATATGTCCCAGACATATTATTTGACAACACCACATATGCCCTGGAAGAAGAGATGGGGGTACTTTAAAGTCATCGTTTCTTTAATGGAAAATGAAAAGACCTAACTTCTCTGAAAATGCTGCTCTCTGGGGCCCTACCCTCTTTTTGAACTATTCTTGAAACAATCACCAGCATAGTACATCTCTAAGATCAACTTATGCTTGGGGATCCGACCTCTCCTCTCAGCAGCTAAGACAGGAGAACTGTTTTCAGAGCATCGGGGCCCCATGCATAATTGCCTTTTCTCTTTGGGACTCCTGAGTTTAATGCCGCAGTAGTGTTAGACAATTCAGCAAAGGCCCTCCTGAAGTCCTGTTCTTTGTGCGCTGCCAGTCCATACAAAGGCATGCTCAATCCTCATGGCTCTGATCACACATTCTAATCTGCACCCTGCCTCTAGTGGTATCTGATTGTATTTGTGAAAGCTCTTCTGGTGAATGCTCTTTGGCGATGAGACAACAAATTTCCTGCATCATGTGTGGATTTCCAGTATAGTGCCAGAGGGGCTAAGAGCACTCTTTCTCTGTTGTCTACACACACACAAATGTTTTTAACTTCTGCCAGTGTCAGAACTTTATCTCTTTCAGTATATTAAAAGCAGTTTCAGGGAACGCTTGTGTTAAAGGAAGAACATCTAATTAAGTCAAGAGCTCTTGAAGCCCCTCTGAGTTTTGAGATAGCACTAAAGAACAAAGGTCCGGGTTGGCACTGACCCTGATCACCTGAAAGCAAACTAAACAGAAAAGTCTAGTTTCTCTCTGTGCTGCTGGTGGCAATGAAAAGTGGTAAAGCCACTTTGGAAAACCGTTCGGCACATTCAAGGAAAGTTAAAAATTTCTCTGTTCTCTGACTCAAGCATTCTGCTCCTCAGAAATAGAAACATATGTGCACACAAAGTTTTATCTATTAGTGTTCATTCTCACTGCCATCTCATCATGACCCTCCAGGGCAGGATAGAATTTCCCCCCCAGTTTCCCAAACGGTAACTCTATAAGGAGTAGAAAGCCCTGTCTTTTCTCCTGAGGAGGCTGGCTGTTTCCAATTGCTCACCTTTCGATTATCAGCCCAACAGGTAACTTAAATGTCCATCAGCAGGTGAATGGAGGTACAGATTGTGCCTTACACTGGAATGCTACTCAGCAAGAAAAAGGGGTGAATTAAGGCGTCCTGATGGTGCAGTGAGCTGCTAGCCACAGGTCGGCAGTTTGAAATCATCAGCCATTCTGCAGGAGAAAGGTTATGCTTTCTACTCCAAATAAAATTTAGTCTCGGAAACCCATCACAGCAGTTCTATTGTGTACTGCAAGGTCTCCATGAGCTGGAACTGGCTCCCTGGCAGGGAGTTGTGACACAACATGGATGGAGCTCAGAATGATGACTCCGACTGAAAAAAGGTCTCTCTCTCTCTCTCACACACACACACACAAAGTGCATGCTATACAATTCCTGCTTTCCCCCTAGAAAATGTGGGGGGGACCCCATCATAGTAGTGAGCAGAACTATGGTTGCCTGTGAACAGGGAGCTGGAGAGGGAAGGAGACTTACAAAGAGGCATGAAGAAACTTTCTGAGTCACGAATATGTCATCAACTAGATTATGATGATCGTTTTATGGGTGAATATGTCAACTTGATCAAATTGTACATTGTAAATACGTGCGATTGACTCTATAGTAAAACAAAAGTACAGAGAGATCCCATGTAAAATTTGTGGCTGCTCGGTTTCTCTAAAAAATGCAGCCCCGCTGGGCCTGGCTTCCTGCGTGACTACAGGCTGTAGCTGGAAGGGGACTGCTTTCATAACCAGTTGCCGCTGTGTTGGCTGGGATTCGCAATCAGAACACATTTGTGAGAGTAGAACTGTATTCTAGCACGTTCTCAGTGTGCTGGGTAGATCTGAAACCTCCAACCTCCTGGCTAGCAGCCATGCGTGCAGTTTGTGCCACTGAGGCACTGCCTTCCTGCCCTCATGGATAGGGTGTTTTTCTTCGGTTTGCTTTTGTTTTAACTCCAAGCTGAGCTGCTCACCAGAAGGTCAGCACTTCAAACCCATTGGTTGCTCTGCAAGAGAAAGGTGAGGCTGACTTCTGCTGTGAAGGTTTCAAGTCTCAGACCCCTACCTGGGGCCTTGCTCTTCTGTGCTACGGCATCATGAGGATTGGAGACCACTTGGTGGCCGTGGCTTTGACTTCGCTCACGCAGGTTGCCTTCAAGCTCTAACCTTGCGGTGTTGCCTCCAGGCATTTCATTTTTGAAGTGGTCTCTTTGTTTCCCAGATCAAGACTACTTTGGATGCATGTTTCGTGTGGGAAGTCTGGTGTCAAAGATGGTTAGGGCAGAAGGGAATCAAAGCGCTTCATGGGGGCGACACAGTCCTTTGACCTTGGACGTCTAGCTGGCGACCTGAATCATTAGTTCCCTGGCCTCGCCAGAAGGCTGATTTCAGCCCTCCAACTCGTCAACTGCATGAGTCAGCGTGAATCCAAGAGACACTTGCTTAAAAAACAAACATGAAAGGCAAGATGGCTTATACCATCGGCCGTAGCTCAAATCACGGGGCTCGAAAGTTGCAGTCTGTAACGGAAGCATTTCCCCCACACTGAGACTGGAAAGAGATGTTGACTTGCCTCTGTTCCGTAGTTCTCTGTTACTGCTTTGGGAATGAATACCTGCAGGCTTCCCCAGGGCCTCTGACAAGTCTCCGAAGGTGGTCCACATTCTGGCAGGATTGTCCAGAAAGCCTTCATGAACACAAGCATCAGTCATTTGCAGTCCCTTCCCTGCTTTTGAGATGTATATCCTCTGTTTATGGATTTGTGGTTTCAGCAGACATGAAGGTTTGGCCCCGAATTGGGTCGTTGTGTCTGTACATGAAGGCACAGCCCAGGCCTTGGAAGCTCGGTGCTGAGCTGGACCACAAGACAGGAAGTAGCACATCAAGCGACTAAAAACTCCCTCCAGCTCTGGCTGTTATCTTTCTTTGTGTTTGTGGAACTCTACAGCCTTTCCCGAAGGAACAACTCCCTAGTTCCCTGGTGTTGGGATAAAGCTGGACGCCCGTGTCTTCAGGTACTCAGATCATATGGAGATGGCTTTCAAGTCTCCATGCTTTTTGTGTTTCTAGTTTAAAAGTCAGTTTCACATGTTGTCTATAGGACAATCACTCCACCATTTTGAAAACCCAAACTCTGCCAACATCATGTTTTAAAGAATATGTCTCCATCTAAAATATACCTTGTTCTATGGCATCTGAATTGGAGCATATCCTTGAATTCCCGTTTGCATCAAAAGAAATTCAATGTTGACTATCTACGGAAATTAAGGCTGCCTATCTATGGAATCTATGATATTTCTGCAAATGTCAACATTATAACCACACCAGGTTTGGAGACTAGAGGTGAAGTGGAGGCAACACAGCTTAAATATGTCTTGACTAGATTAAATTCAAAGGAAGACTATACTTCGATTATTCCTTTTTTTCTTCAAGGTATTGGTCTTCGAATCTCTGAGATGAGAGTCAGTTGGTAAGCATAGGCAGTTTCATACACTGTTTGCATGTGTGGTGGGATGAGTTAGTGAAAGTTTAAAAAATCATCATAACACATCATGGAAACAGATAGGATGACTTTCACTTAATCACCATGGTGACCAAGCCACCTTGTTCAATAAGGCTGCCAGCTGCCACTGCTTGAAACGTATCTGGGACTCTTGTTCTTGGCTAGCTTTTCAAGACCTTCACTGAATTCTTTTTTAATGTCTGCAAGAATAGAGGGACGCTTAACCTTTTAAAGTTAGATTTTAGGGACTACGTTGGATGTTTAAAAGGATGCTCAAACTGTGTAATTCTGCAGGTGGTCAAAACATTGGATGATGAACTCCACCCGACAGATTGGACGCTGGAGCTCTAACGGTCAACCAAAACGACACGACTGACAACGAGCACTTTGGGGGCCAGCCTGCTCTAAGACTGGTATTTGTATGCATGATCTCATTGAACCTCAAGAAATGGTGGTGTGCTATCTTGTCTCCATTTTAAGATCGAAAGAAAGTGAGGAGTTAGGAAACTTGCCTGTTGTGGTGCAGCTGGTAATTCGGCAGTCAGAATTCACAATTTATGCTTGTTTCATTACACCACGATGCCTCTCAATGCCCGAAGACGCCGTCCAAAATGTTTGAGCAATCGTCACGTCTCTGAACGAATTGTACCGCCTCAAGGTGACAGATCTACAGAACAGTTCTTTGCACAGTAGGTGCTGGAATTTTTGTTTAAAAAACACCCTGTTGCTACTTTACAGCCACACCTTGTCTCCGTTATACTGGATTCTTTTCCTGTCTAACTTCTATTGTCACTCCCCGGGGAAGACTGTGACTTCCTTTCTGTCTTATGCTGAGATGCAGGAGCTGTCAACAATTAGTAAATAACCAGCACCCGAGTGAACACAGTGATCCCTACCAAATAAATCCCCCTGGCTCTGAAAACTTTTTTAAAAAATGAAAAGGAAAAAAGATTAGTTGTGCAATTTTCCACTCTTCGAAAAAGTCTGAAATCAAGTATGGGTCCAGTGAGTCCTAGTTTAATAATATCATCCAAACTACGATGGGCTCTGCGTACAAAATGAGGCTCAGAAATCACCAAGCCAATCTATTCTGAGACTCACGGTAGCTCGTGGGGCTGTTATGACCTTTCCAGTATTTGCAAATTGGCTGGACTTTTAGTCCCTCCCACGCCTCTGTGGTACTTAGCAGGCACATAATAGGACAATTGTAATGTTATTTATTTATTTTCGTCTTTTAAATCTCGTTATGAAGAACTAGCGCCAGCTTTGCTGATTAGGTAGCTTGAGGATCAGCTGGTACGCTTGCCTCCAACTCGAGTGGAGGCAAGATCGAAAGCGTTCATCTTCTTCTCTATGTTGTTGATGTTATTATCCGTGATGGCGCAACCCCCGATTCAAGGTGAGCCCTTCACTTTGCACCTTCCCCACAATTGGTGGTGGATTGGGCTATTTGGTCCACAGGGTTCTCATTGTCTGATTTTGAGAAGCAGATCTCCAGGCCTTTCTTCCTAGTCCATCTTAGTCTGGAAGCGTCACTGAAAACCTTTCCGCATCACAGAAGTACACAAGCCTCCACTGACGGATGAGCGGTATCTGTCCAAAGGCTGGAATTGAACCCATGTCTTCCACATGGAAGATAGAAATTCCACCACTGCTCCCCTTTGTCTCTATTGTAAATCTCCTTCAATCTTCATACCCCCTGACCTCTCCCCACGCCAAAGGGGTCATATCTTTTAGACAGTGTTATTTACAAACTGCCCATGACTCCCCACTCCCCTTCTTCCTTGTGCTAGGTGTGTACCACTGTTTATGACATGGCCTATGTTTGGTTGTTATGGCTAGTGTTTGGTTTAATGCAACCTTTAAGAGTCCCTAAATATTATTCAACACCTAAAAAACATTTCTACACTGTACACCTGATTCTGTGCCTCCTTCTTTTGAGTGTGTGTGTGTATGTGTGTGTTGAATTAAAGCCCATATTAGGAGCCCTGGTGGCACAATGGTTAAGAGCTGGGCTGCGATCTGCAAGACCAGCAGTTCAAAACCACCAACTGCTCTGAGGGAGAAAGACAGGGCTTTCTACACCCTTAAAGCATTTACAGTCTTGGGAACTGACAAGAGACAGTTCTACTATGTCCCATGCAAAGTAAAATTAAGAATTTTAACCTATTGTTTATAGTATATGATATCCTCTCAAAATAAAAAAATCACTCATCCAATCATTTATTCATCTACACATTGAACAAATACTTACTGAAATAGTAAGCGCCAGATACTGTGCTCAGAATGTGACGAGTATGGTCTAGTGATTCAGATAGAAGTCGTTCTTAGGAAGCTGATGGAAAAAATAGAACATTAAACAACCAAGGACCAGGAATGTAACATGCCAAGCATAGGGTGCTCTCTGAGAGCACATCACGGACAGGGCATAACTCACACCTTAAGGGCAAGGGATACTTTCTGGAGGCAGCGATATCTGGGTTGAAATCTGAACTACGATAGGAGTTAGGTGGTGAAAGATGGGAAAAGCTTCCTTGGCGGCTGGACTAGCAGGAGCGAAGCCAGGGGTGAGACATAGCATGGCACACTGAGGACCTAAACACACATTCAGTGTGGCCGGAGGGGAGAGCAAGGGAAGGAAGGATTTGGAAGTGTGGGTATTGGGGCAGAAACAGACAATGGATCCTACTGGACCTTGAACACTTTTTGAGTTAGGACTTCATTCTGATGATTGCCTTCAGTTATAGGCAATTGTAGGGTCTTCAGCAGGAAAGCAACTTGATAAGACTTGTATTTTAGTAGGATTGTTCTGGATGAATTAAAAGAAGGCAAGATCAAGAGATAGGAAGTCCAAGAAAGAGGCTTCAGTTGAGACATAAGATAATGGTGTAAACCAGGGGCATGTCAGAGAGGACGAGAGATATGGATGGATTAAAGATATCAAAATTTCTGTGACAGCTACAGGGAGTACTGGTGGTGCAGTGGGGTAGACATTTGGCTGCTAATGGCAAGGTTGGTGGTTCAAACTTACCAGCTGCCCCATAGAAGCAAGATGATGAAGCTGTTCCCATAAAAATTCATGTTCTCAGAAACCCTGGAAAGGGTTGCTATGAGTCAGAATAGATTTGACATCAGTGGGTGGATGACAGCCAGGATCTTCCCAAACACATCACATGAATGCATTCACATCACTGTCCCCCTGTCATGCAAGCCTTGTTCCTTCCACCACTCATTCAAACTCTACCCACATGATGGCATCTCTTTGTGAAGCCTTCTCTGACCTCAGCCCCCAGAACCCGTAGGCCTGCCTGCCAGATCTTTAATTCAATGTTCTTTAGGTCACCACGAGAACTGTTTTATGCTAGTTCTATCCCCCATAGAATATTTCTTGTCTCATGACACCCCTTACTGATCCATGACCCGGCGGGGGACAGCAGCAGAGACACCGTGTGGGAATTGTACCCGATCTGATCCTGCCACACTGAGGCAAAGCACTGGGGCAGTGCAGTGGAACAGCAAGGGAATGGAGTGGCAAGGTCCCCAGGGAATGCTGAAGGTGGACTTTGGGGCCAAGGCATGTTGCCCCAACAGAAAACACTCCTAAAGGCCAACCAAACGATCCTTGAGCTAACTACAAGCTTTTCTTTCTTGTTGTGTTTTGTTTTGTTCTTTGTCAGTGGTTTGTTGTTGTTTTGTTGTATATTATTGCTTGGGTTTGCTCTGTCTTGATTTTGTGCATGTTATTATCTCCACAGGTCTGTCTAAATAAGATAGGCTGGATGAACAATCTGGAAGAGAAAACAACGGGACTGACAGTTCCCGGGGGACATGGGATAGGGGGAGGTGGGGGAAAGGGAAGTGGTGTTAAAAAAAGCTAGGGACAAGGAAACAAGTGATCCAAATTGGTGGTGAGGTGGGGGTGGGAGGCCTGGTAGGGCATGATCAAGGGTAATGTAACCAAGAGGAATTCCTGAAACCCAAGTGGGGACTGAGCATGAGAGTGGGACAGGGGGAAAGTCAAGGGAAATAGAGGAAAGAGCTGAAAGGCAAAGGGCATTTATTGAAGTCTAGATAAAGACATGTACATATGCAAATATATTTATATATGAGGATGGGGAAATAGATCTATGTGCCTATATTTATAGGTTTAATATTAAGTTAGCAGAAGGACATTGGGCCTCCATTCAAGTACTCCCTCAATGCAAGAATATGTTCTATTAAATTGGCATTCTATGATGCTCACCTTCCCAACACAACCACTAAAGACAAAACGGGTGAATAAGCAAATGTGGTGAAGAAAACTGATGGTTCCCAACTCTCAAAAGATATAGCATCTGGGGTCTTAAAAGCTTAAAGGTAAACAAGTGGCCATGTAGCGCAGAAGGAACAAAGCCTACATGGAAGAAGCACACCAGCCTGTGCGAGCACCAGGTGTCAAAGGAATCAGGTATAAGAAATCATCAGAACAAAAATCTTACCATAGTGAATAAGGAGGGGAGTACAGAGTAGAGACCCAAAGCCCATTTGTCGATCACTGGAGAGCCCCTTGCAGAAGGATCTAGGGGAGGAGATGATCCAGTCAAAGTGCATTGTAGCAATGATGAAAAATACAACTTTCCTCTAGTTCCTAAATGCTTCCTCCCTCCTTCCCCCTCCCCACTATCATGATCCGAATCCTACCTTGCAAGTCTGGCTAGACCAGAGGACATACACTGGTACAGATAGGAAATGGAAACACAGGGAATTGAGGGCAGATAATCCCTTCAGGATCAGTAGTGTGAGTGACAGTACTGGGAGGGTAGAGGGAGAGTGGGTTGGAAAGAGAGAACCGATTACAAGGATCTACATGTGACCTCCTCCCTAGGGGACAGACAACAGAAAAGTGGGTGAAGGGAGACGTCGGACAGGGAAAATGTGGCAAAATAAAAATTTATAAATTATCAAGTGTTCACGAGGGAGCGGGGAGCAGAAACAATGAGGACCTGATGCCAGGGGCTTAAGTGGAGAGCAAATGTTTTGAGAATGATGAGGGCAATGAATGTACAGATGTGCTTGACACAATTGATGTATGAATGGATGGTGATAAGAGTTGTATGAGCCCCTAATAAGACGATTTAAAAAAAAGAATATTTCTTTCTTTTTTTTTTTACTGGCTATGTACTCCCTCATTCCATCTGGACCCGCCACAAAGACAGCCAGAACGTGCAGGGACTTTGTCTTCTTTTGCATCCTAGTGCAAACCCGAAGAACAACGGTCAATTGTCCCAGGTCTATCAGAGGATGCTCACAAAAAGAGTAGTTCTTGTCTCAAGTCGTTGGCAGGCAACATGAGCAGAAACCTTGTTGATCCAGCTTTAGACCTTCTCCTCTCAGGACCTTCCAATTCATCCCGGCTAAGGCAGAGACGCTGTAAACATTAGTCCTACTGTCCGACTGTGACTTTGGTCCATTTCTACAATTCTCCAGGTGCTCCTCGTTCGGGTCTCATCTTGAATGGCACCAACAGTACTTCCTGCCTTTGCTTACTCATCTGCTCCTCTTTCAGCCACTCACTCAGCATCTATTTACTACTGGACTGCTTTGCCCCGTGTTCTTATTGGTTCCGTGTTCCTGTCTGCCAGGCGGGGAAAACCTCGGCTTGGTTCCAGGCCAAGCTACCTTCAGCACAGACACCATTAGCCTGGCAGTGGAGGCGATGAGGCTGAACAGGGTCAGCAGAGCTTCCAGACGAAGACTAAGGGAAAAAAAGCCGGGCGATCTACTTTTGAAAATCAGTTGATGGATCCTAGCGCAGATGGCTCAGGACATTTCATTCTATTGCGCGTGACATTCCCAAAAGGTCATCACGTCCGGATGGCAGCAAACAACAACACTATCCTAAGCACTAGTCTAGGGGATTGGGTCTCTGTTTTGTATTGAACTTCCCATTCCATTTTGGATGCTGTGACACTCACTGCAGAGCTAGATCCCCTGTTTGCCACATCAAATAAGAACTGAACATACCGGTAATCTTTTTCTGCTGTAGGCACTGCTTACCCTTGGTACCCAGATGAGCCATCTGATGGTAGGAGAAGGAACTAAGGTGTGGAATGATTCCTTTGGCTTCTCAGGTAGAGTGCTGGCCTTCTGTAGTTGTCAAACATCTCGCCCGAGGGGCTCAAACCCTGATACTTGAGTGTGCGCAGGACTGAGTTATTCAGCCGTGTTTTCAAAACGGTTCCTGATGTTTACCAGGAGAAGCAGAACTAAATAATGCCAGATACTTCAAATGCATGGACCTTCAGAAGAATGCCACGGTCCTCATCCAGAGTTCTCCATGCAAGGAAGAACTCTGGCTTTTGCCCTGTCTCCTCGTCACCTCTCGGCTTGCTGTCACTCTACCCTTGACCCCATCAAACAGGGGCCCTGGATTAACTGTGGTTTGGGAACAAAGTTTCTGAGTTCCAAGATTCCTCTACCCTGTGCTTGTTTTAAGTGATTTTTATGCTAACGTTGCATCAAAGCCTTTTTTTTTCTTTTTGGCAAATGAATTGCCATATAAGATTAAAAATAATTTGGGGGCAGGATTTCTACCAGGAATTGAACAAACAATGCACTGTCCTAAGCTGGTTCCAAATTCCTAATGCATCTGCTTTGTACAGTCTCCATTTCATAAAACTACAATCCCTCGTTTGTCTAGGTCCCTTTTGCTTGTGTGCTGGGAGAGGCGCACCCCTTTATTCCTGGCCCCAGAGGCACCTTCCCAACTTTGGGAAAGGCTCTTGTTTGAAGTCGCAGAAGCTCAAAATAATGCAGTTGTTCCGATCATCTTTGCTCAAGCCTGAGAAAGCTGTCCTGTTGCTTTTCCTGGTCGGTTGTGACCCAGCGGACTCCTTGGTTCATTTTCTGGATAGACTTCTCAAGCCCGGGTCCGCTTCCTTGCCAGAGCCACCCTCTTGAATTCTGTTGCGTTTGACTGTTTCTTTCTGGAATGTTCAGCACTTGGACAGATAGAGCCACCTGGCATAAATCAGAGAGTGTACCCTTTTGTTGATTTAATCACCTTGACCTGAAGGTCAATCTCGAGTCTATGGATCCACTTGTATTGATTGTATATATGTAATGCCGTGTCTCGGATCATCCTTTTGGGGACTTCAGTCAAATCCTATGGTCCTCACATTAAGATCTTTCAAGAAACATAAATTTATTTTCAGCCATGGGACAGGAAACCCATCCATAACTTTTGTAGCTTGTTTAATACCGTTGTCATGTTTGAGAAGGAAATGATTAAGGATACCGATTCAAATACATTGGGAAGGGTGGTGGTGTTCGCACAATGGTGCACAGTCTGATACTGTGTACTAGTTAGTGACTGTGGGTAAAGCAGAGAAGAATACACTTATCCTGGACTATCTCACCAATGAGAAAAGGGGACCCTTGGTTCACAAGAGGCTCAAAGTCCTTAAGCATCAACCTGAAAGGGGTTTTCAAGAATAACGTTTACTCAAAAATTTACTCAAACTGCCTCAAACCAAGGAATTTTAGTTTTGACCAACACAAAAAATTCGGGCAAAGTTAGTTGGCTCAGCTAGTTCAGAGGCCCAAATATCATCAAATATCATTAGGAATATATGTGTCTTCATCTCTAACTCTTGTCATTGATCTCAAGATGGTGACAATGGGGTTATAAGAAGAGTCACGCAACATCAGCTTTTAACTGTAGCAGAAAGAGAGCATCTCTTTCCCAACAGTTCTAGCAAAACTCCTGAGAATGGCCTCACTTGAGTTATACACCCACATCCTGAACCAATTACTGAAACCAGGGACAAGAAGTAGCCAGATCCGGGTTCTGTGCCTTCCCCTGGAATAAAGAAGCCATAAATGCCAGCGATGTGGTGAAAAACGATTTTCCCAAAAGAAAGTCAGAAAGAAGAGGGAGCAAAAGAAGCCGTCAACCAAACACAAAAGCCTGGCTGTCCCACATTTTGTCTAGATTCCTATTTCTCCTTTGGAAATAAACCTTACCCCATAATACTGCAATCCCTGTGCACGCTGACGTAGACAACAGACTGAGAACGGTGTGTGATGTGGGCCATTGCCCGGGCACTGGGTAGGATCACCAAAAAAAGCCTTGGTTATTCTAATGGTCCAGTCGTTCTGGAGGCTATGGAAACTAAGCCTGGAGAGGGTATGGCAGGAGAAGCGTTGTGGGGCACAGCAGAAACAAGCTTGGGCTTTTCAGATATCCATTTGGGGTGAGTTATTATACAAGCCTTTTAGAATGCTTCTGAGCCCAGTGTGGTGCTATATCTGTCTGGTGGCGCTCTCAAGAGAATACCCATTGTTACTAGTGACTAGAAAACAAAGATGAAGAGACACACTATGCCGAACAACACGGGAAAGTCAGGAATAGGAGTGTGTGTTAAGTTGAGTTCATGAGCGGTCTTCTGAAAGAGTATGGAAAAATATATTTGGCAGAAATCAGTTTGTTTTTTTTTACCAGCTGGTTGAAAAGAAATCTTATAAACCTCTTTGGTTTTCTTAAAAAAAGAAAGATAACAGCAACAACAACAACAAAATCTAAAGAAATATTGTGCTTTAGCAATAGTAGAAAGTGATCCTCACTCTAAGTGTTTTATTTGATATTAGAATGCCAAGAAACTTTTGGTTTAGAGGAAGGAATCTTGGGTACCCATTATAAGATAATAGAATAAATTACATGTCATCCAGGAAAAGAAAACAGAAGGCTTTAGTAAGAAAGAGAAAACCAAGTTATAGAGAAGATCTGAGAATAGAGCACTTTAGATTAAATATATATGTATGTATGTATGTATGTACATATATATATAATATTCTTATGGCTTTTCTATGCTCAGAATTTAATTCAGTTTGATATTAGAGAAAATGTTTTATTGCCTTCAATTTTAAAAAAGAAGATGGGGGGTGGGGAGCAAAGATGTCCCATTTTCTAGTTTCCTGTGCTGTGATTAGTGCCAGAGAACTCTGCTTTCAGGGCTAACAAAAGCCACCTGGAGTGGGTGCCCAAGTCTTGGGGCCCAGCGCTAAGCAAGGACTGAAGGCGGCACCTCCTCCATCCTGAAGCGGATGTTGGCCCAAGAAACCAGCCGTGAGTCTGTCAAAATACAAACTAAGTACGGCATATGGGATTAGAGAGGGATCACAGAAGCCCAGACAATTCCAAGAAAAATGAATAATATAAGACTAGGCCTTGGTTAGTCTGCATCTCATTAATCCCCTCTTTCCACAATGGTGGGCGGCTGGCTGGGGATGTGAGCTGCAGATGGGAAGCACACTTCCCTGGGCTTTTCTTCTATTATCCAGGCTCCTCTCAGGCACCAGAAGTATTCATTTCTTGGCACTCCCGGTGATTTGGAACACTGGTGTCCAATTTTCTCCTTGGACACGTGGGCAGCTTGGATTATTGATTAGGACCCATGGGCACCAATCATAGACTCTGCTTAACACAGTCTGCCAGCCCTGTCTCTTCACCTCTGCCTCCTTTGGGTAGCTTCCATTCGGAGCTTCCTCGACTCTCCTGCCTCCAATCTGGCTCAAATGTTGCTGCCAGATTCATCTTCATTTTATTACTTTTTAAAGGAGTGAGCTCTGTCACAAGAGTGTGCAAGGACTCTACTTGTAGGAGAACATTTGCATGCCTCTATTCCTGGTGTCCCGTCCCAAATGTCCTCAATTTCCTCGCTCCTCCTTCCACGTCTTATCCAGTCCCCACTACTCACCAGCTGCCCCACCCCTACCCATATGCTCTGTCCAAACCTTCCCTGTTCTCAGGGAATGAGTCAATAGATTGTTCATGTCATACAGTATCGGCATCACTCCAGTGCCATCAATTGTGTCTTGGTTTGCATTTATTTTAAGCACATTTACTATCTTAATTTTGTAGTGTACACTATTACCATGCTAACCAAAATGTTGGAAGTTATAGTCCATCTGTGCATAGTTCAGAAGGCCCTGAGATTTATTCTACTCCTACCCAAATCAGCCATGATAACCCATGTCTGAGTTCTTCTCTGACACACATGGATCGTCATGAGTTGGCCTTAAGTCAGTGGCAACTAGTGTGTTGACTTCTTCCTCCCTGATCTCCAAAGGGATGAGTGCAGAGAAAATATTTAATAATTACTTATTAAATATATGAATGCATAGGGACCATCAATTATCCCACTTCTTCACCCACCCCCACCCCCAGTTTTTCTCCTTCATCTCTAACCCTCTGAACTGTCCTTAAGTAAACACTACCGTTTTGGTCTTAAATGACTGATCATTCTAACCCAGGAGTGAATTCATTTCCACCATTCTGACCAATAAGCTTGCACTCTTTGATGATTTTGAATTTTGTCCCACATTTCTCTCTCTCTCCATCCATTCCCTTCCTCTGTGACCCTTTCAGAGCACTAGCTGGACGCCATGTTGGTCTCTGAGGTCAGGATAATGATGGTCCATTAGTCTAGTTGTTTCCATATGCCTTTTGATTTTCATCACCCTCCTTTCCTCCAGACAAGGAGAGACTAGTAGTTGCACCTTCGATGGATCCCATGACTTTTTTACGCCCCAGTTTCTGCTCACCCATGTCGGACGTGGAACATTGTCTGTGTGAGCCATGCTATGCCAATTAACCTTGGTGTCCCTTGAGTGTGTGGTCCTGATTCCCCCAGTCCAGGGACACATTCCGTCGAGGTATTTGGTTATATTTAAGAAGTTTTCATAACTCTGACCCATGTATGCACTACCACATTCATGGTCTATTTGAAGCAATGGTAAATACAGACACACAAATATCCTCTATCATCTATGTATGTAAACTCCCCTTCTCTCTCTACTGCCTGTTCAGTGTGTGTGTGTCAGTGTTTGCCTCTGTGGCCTTTAAACCTTGCACATTTCTCAGTGGTTTTCCTTGCCTTCATCATTTTGGGGGTGGGGGGTTGGAGGGAGGCAACTTTGTTCTTCTTATCTATAGCTTTCCCCATTACCTAAGTTAACATTCGTTACCCTCTAGCCCAGGATCCCCTATCTCCCTTCCCATCATACTCCTGATAACAATCAAAGAAAGTTTTAAAAATTTCATTCGAGAACATTTTCTTGACTTTTTTACAACAGTGGCCTCACACAATGTTTGTCCTTTTGTGATTGGTCACTTTCAGTTTCTTCCAGCGTTTTGCTCTTGTGACTGGTGCTCGGATGAACATGAAGTGTGCATGTATCTATTGGTGGCATGACTTTTATTGTTCTAGGATACATGTCGAGAAGATGAGTGCCGGATCACATGCTGTTTCTCTTCCCAATTTTTATTAAATACTTTCATTGGGGGCTCTTACATCTCTTATCACAATCCATACATTCATCCATTGTGTCAAGCATTTTCTTTCTACTTGAACCCTTGATATCAGCTCCTCATTTTCCCCCTTTCCTCACCATCCATACTTCATCATAACCCTTGATAAATTATAGATGATTATTTTCATATCTTACATCGTCCTCCTAATAGCCCCACCAAGAGTATGATGGTTTCAGCTTCAGCAAACCCTCACCAATATTTGTAGTTTCTGTGGTTTGTTTTTTAACTTTGCTGGAGTGAAGTGATATTTTTTGATGCTGGAGTGAGATGATATTATAGTGTTGCTTTAATTTAATCTCTGGAATAGTTAATGGTCCCAGACATTTTTTTTTCATGTTTGTTACTCACCCGAATATCTTCTTTGGTGAAGTGTCTGTTGATATCCTCTACCCCCTTTTCAATTGGATTATTTATCTTTTCCTTGTTGAAAAGCTGAAGTTTTCTGTAGAATTTATATATTATATCCTTGCCAAAAAATTTTCCCCAGCCAGTGGGTTCTTTTTATTCTTTTGGTGAACTATTTTGATGCATATAAATGTCTAATTTTTTAGGAGGTCCCAGTAGTCTATTCTTTCATCTGCTGCCTATGTGGGTTTTTAAAAAATTATGTTTGAAATTTAATTTATGCCATGAATTAAGTCTCCTAAATTTGTCCCCACTTTTTCATCGATGTTCTTTATAGTTCTTGCTCTGATATTTAGGTCTTTGGTCCATCGTGAGTTTGCTTTTGTATACGATGTAGATATGGATCCTGCTTATTCTTCTGCAAATGGATATCCAGTTTTGTCAGCACCACTTGTGAAAGTGACTATGTCTTCCCCATTCCATGTTTTTAGGCCCTTGTCAAAGATTATCTGTCTATACATAGTGGAAACATCTTTTATCAGCAGAATTTTCTTAAACTCAGTCTTCTGGTAATTACAATGCACCCCCCTGATTTCTCTGGTCTTATGACTCCTTGCTTTTATTACTTCTGAGCAAATTTATCTGCCCAGCTCCTGTCTCGTTCTTCTTCCTAATTCCTCCTTCTCTGGAAGGAGGGCTGATCAGTCTTTGTCACCTCTCCACCTTCCTCTCCCCCACCTCCAGTCTAAAGGATGCTTTCCCTGTCTCCTGGACAGAATGAAGACCTTCTGAAATTTTCTCTTTAAAGCTGCCCCCAAAGCTTTCAACTGCAGTATCAACTGGATGAAAAACTTGGTTCGGTGTCTGTGCCTTCTTAAAGTAAAAAAACAACAACAACAACTAAATGAAACTGGGCCTATTTGAAACATGGACGACAAATCATTACTTTTCAGCATCTGCTATGCCTTCTGAATTCTCATCTTATGAATGCCATGCGCCTTCTTTCTTCTCCTGAGCTCCTTTACCCTCTTCTGGGGTCTGAGTTCACGTTTCTCTCTTTTTTTCTTTTATCGGGGTCTCTTACAGCTCTTAACACAATCCATAAATAAGTCCATTGTGTGGAGCACATCTGTACAAATGTTGCCATCATCATTTTCAAAACATTTTCTTCCTACTTGAGCCCTAGCTATCAGCTCCTCATTTTTTCCCTCCTTCCCCCACCCTCCCATCCTCCCTCATGAACCCTTGATAATTTATAAAATATCAGTTTTTCAAGTCTTACAGCGACCGCTGTCTCCCGTCACCCACTTTTCTGTTGTCCGTCCCCCTGGGAGGGGGTCATGCATTGATCATTGTGATCTGTTCCCGCCTTAAATCTCACCTTCATCTTCCCTTACCCTCCTAGTATTGCTACCTCCATTATTGGTCCTGAGGGGTTTATCTGTCCTGGATTTCCTGTGTTTCCAGCTCTTAGCTGTACTCGTGTACATGCTCTGGTCTAGCCAGATTTGGAAGGTAGAATTGGGGTCATGATTGAGTTCACTTTTCAAGGAAGTCTTCCTGATGCTCAGGGAGCCAGGAAGAAAGTGGGAATACTGGAGCAAAGCTGGTGCCTTGATGACTTAGCAAACCTCTTTCTTCCACCCGCTTCCCTATGCATTAGCTGTTGCTACTTCGGAACTTCACAGAGCCATGCATGCTCTTCATTTATGGATGCAAAGCCGTGCACGCCCTATAGTTGGTGACCCCTGGTTCACAGGGGAGGGTGCTGAACCCTAGTAAGAGAACAGTGCTTGAGTGTCAGCTGGTCGATTGAGCTGAGGCTGAAATGCATCCCTAGGACTCACCTTCACCCTTGGCTATCCATTATTTTCATCTAAAATAAGATTATAAGACTATTTTTATCTAAAGTAGATCCTTTGTCTTGGATTCTGTTTTAAGAAGAAGCAGAATATGAGGTGTTAGGAGAATCAAATCTTCACTAGTTTTTTAGCCCAGGATCTGCTGAGGTCAAGGGGCGCATCCCGTGGCTTCTCTGATGCCCAGGACAGTCAACTCAGAGTGGACGTTTTCAGCTGTGTGATATGCAGATGCCAAAAGAATATTCTAATGAAATGAGACCCAGATACCAGTCTTTCCCTTTAATTAGTGAGAAAACGGGGTCTGGAAATTTATGTCAAATTCCTTTTCATTTAAGCATTCAGTCATCGGTCAAATGATTATTTAATTCTCTTTATTCATGAGTGGTTAGACATTTGCTAGTGGTTTGACAGGGCTGCAATCCAAAAGGTCGGCCGTTCAAACCACCAGCGGTTCCATGGGAGGAAGACGGGACTTTCTATTCCCGTAGACAGTTACACGCTCAAAACCCACAAGGGGTCGGCACTGACTTGATGGCAGTGCGTTGCGTTTTCTGCTTTCTTCGCTAGGCTTGGGAGCTCTGGCGATGCTGTGGGCTAGGCTTGGGGCTGCTGACTGTGAGGTTCACACCTACCAGCTGCTCTTTGGGAGCAAGACGCACCTGTCTTCTGTGAAGACTTGCAGTCTTGGGAACACTGCTAGGTTTCTCCGGGTAGGAGTCCACTTGATGGCAATGGGCTCTCCGTTTGGGATGGGCAGACGAAATCGTACAACTAGAATGACCCTTAGAAACAACGATGGAGAGTGTGTCTGGCTTATTTTGAAAAAACAAACAAACAAAGAAACAAACCAAAAACCTTGAAAAACCAATCACTAGAAAAAGACAGTGTGTTTGGTAGCTGGTCATGGAAACTCCTTGTGAAGGGGGCACAAGACCCAGCCAGCTTTCCTGTTTTATGTATGCTCACCTTGAACTGGACCTGACCCCCACAACAACAAACATATGTAACAAGAATAGGGCTCCCTGCTTTTGTGCTAGTTTGTAGCACAAGTTGGACCAGAACTCAGAGCTTTCCTTTCCTAGCCCAGTATTGTCTTTACTACAAAACATAGGAAGCCTACAGATTAATTAATGGATGATTGGCTGAGCACCTAGCAAGCATCGGACACTGGGGACACAGTGCTTGGCATCATTATCTCATTCAAGTGTTAGGCCCTCGTGAAAGAGGCATTGTTGCCTCTCTCTCTAAATGAGGAAACTGAGGCACAGGCATGTTGAGTAACAAGTCTGCATTTTGCAGTTAGAAAGTGCTCGAGTTAGGAAGTGACTCTCAAGTCTCACGACAGTGCATTTGTTTGTTAGTGTCTTCCCAGATCCCCTGCTTTGCCAGGGCTACCCTCTACCTCTCCACAGCCCCAGTCTCACCAGGGCTGCCCTCTACCTCTCCACAGCCCCAGTCTCACCAGGGCTGCCCTCTACCTCTCCACAGCCCCAGTCTCACCAGGGCTGCCCTCTACCTCCACAACCCCAGTCTCACCAGGGCTGCCCTCTACCTCTCCACAGCCCCAGTCTCACCAGGGGTGCCACTCATGCTCAGCACCCAGTCTTTGCGGGTGCCATTCCTGTTCCCCTGCTTGGCAGGCCTTCTTTCTTGTAGCTTACCTTTGCTTCACCTTATTTGTCCCTCGGGGCACACATCTTGATGAGCTCATACTTAAGGAATGTTTAGAGATGATTCAATCGGGCCACCGAGGTTTAGTTTAGCTGCATTTGCTGTTTGCAGAAGCATCATTCCTTCAGAGGCCTTTGATTTTGTCATGCTTTACTGAGAACCCAGGTCAGACTAGCAAACAGTGCTGCTCCATAAACGTTTGTCACCAGTCCTTTAGAAAAAAGTCCCCAGACCTTGACCTGCCTTCTCTCCTCTTGTCGGGAATAAATTGCTATGGGCCTGGCGGATGGTGATTTGCTTCTTGCAGCCCAGTTGGGGAATGCTCAGAATCATCAGATATCCTGATGACCAGAGTCACATCCGGTACTGCAGCACCTGCCACCTTACACCACATTAGACTGAAATACAGTTCATCGAAATACTGTACAAGGCATGATGCCGTTTTCTGGCTGGTTGCTGCAGCCAAGGCTGGATCCTGGGAACCTCAATGATCAATGAACACAATTTGGGGTGTCCTGGGACAAGCAGGAAACCAGGTGCCTCTGCCACTAGCTTGCTACGTGATACGGGGGGTCCTCGACTTTCCATGGCAGGGTTCCATTTTCTACTTGGTAAAACAGGCCTGACGATTATAGCCCCGTTTGGACCACCCATTGCATCTGTGTGTGCTCTCACCGCCCCTCCTGGGACCACGGCAGATCTCACTAATCGATCAGGGCACCTTTCCCTTTGATCTTTGACAGCCTCCAGCGCCTCCCAAACCCAATGTCCCAGCAACCACTCTCAGTGGATTGGAGTTGGCACAGGATATGAAATCTGTTTGCTCTCCTTGAACTAGACGATCTCCAGGGTCTCTGCTTTTATGAGCTGCCTGCGGCGAGTGCACTGTGGATGAAAAGCTGGGTGGTGGAAAGTGTGTAGTATTATCAGGCACTGAGAGTGTTTTACCACCAACGGAGTCTGCCCCCTCCCTCCCTTTTCTATCCATCCACTGACAGGCTACTGGCAGGAATCACATCCAACCTACTTGGTGAGTCAGTGCAAGTGGATGGTGACAAGGTTGGTCTGGCCTAATGTTGAACCCACCTGTCAACGTCTTTGGGAAGCCCTTCCCATAGAAGAAGGCAGAAATAATCAGCCCCACATCTGATTTCCCGCAGCCCATCCATAGTGCTCAGCTGGGGTGTGCCATTATCTGTTATGGCGAGTAGGGTATGATCTACCAGCTGCCTGATGGGTTGTAAGCTCCTTGGAAGCAGGGAGGAGATTCTAGACCTCCAGGACCCTTTTGAATTCACAGCCTGACTCCATCATTAACAAGCCCTCTCACCTCTGGCAAGTTAATTGACCTCTTTCTGCCTCGGTCCATACTTTACACAACAGGGGAACAATCATAGTACCACCCCTGTGGTTTGTCATGTACATCGAATGAGATCACTGCGTGGAGTGCTGAACAGACTGCCTAGCATAGTGTTGTTGCTTTCATTGTTGTTAAAAAGTCCCAGCTGAGTACCATGCCTGATGAATAAAGGCTAAGGTATGTTGGCTGAGGTCCTTTTTAAGTGACCATGAGTGCAGAGCTCTCCCCGGTGTAGAAGAGCTGATCTCAGATCCAGCGGGGAGACTGACCCATCTTCATCCGCAAAATAGTGAGGAACAACCAGGGGCAGAACGAGAGCTCAGGTGTGGGTCCATCTGTCTTAAGGTTCCCAAGAACTGCTCAAGGGAGTCACATGGCATGGAGGGTTGGGGTGATGAGGTCTAATCAGCTGCCTGAACTCGGGGAGCATTTTACTTCTTTTAAAATGGAGTCTTCCACCTGCTGAACATGCCCACGAATGATGAAAGTATTTTCACGAGAGCACATCATTTTTGCCACAGTTTGTGAGCTCAATAAGTCAGGCAGTATCCCTGTTGTTTACAAAGATCCTCCAAAATGCTGTAAATGAGAGTCTTCGAAGTTCACGAGCAACCATCTAAGTGGCAATGATTATTCCCTCCCCAACCTGGGGAAAGAATTGTGATGAAATAATGGAAACAATTAGTCCAGTAATGAAACATATGAAAATGAAACATTATGAAAATATATGTCTTCATAACCCTGGGCCCGGAAGAACTAGATGGTGCCCCGTTACAATATCAATTGCTCTGAAAGGACAGTAGGAGAAAGTCCTGGGTAGAGCGGGAAAACAATGTGAAAAGGTATTTAAAACCATAAGCGAGACAGGGACTTGTCAGATAGGGATTAGTGGGACCTCCAAGACCTTATGTCATCCTTCAGATATGGAACGAAACACACTTCGGTGTCACAATGATCATGTATTTAAGATCAAAAGGACAACACTTACCCCCAGACAAAGTTCAGATAGTTAGGAAATAAAGGAGAGTGGAAACAGGAAACAGGGAGGAAGTGGGATATGTAATGAACTGTCGAGGGGATTGCAGTGCATGAGTTGAAACAAAATGTGTCTGAATGATTGAATGTAAGACTAGTCAACTGCTCTCCAAATCTTCTCCTTATTTACAATAAAATATTTTCTGTAGAAGTTTGTGGAAGAGTGGAATTAAAAGAAAATGTACCACTCCCCCCACACACTTTTTGAAATCTCCTTTTCCTAATGAGGGGAGACTGAGGCCAAGAATGTTTGCCTAAGAACACCCAGCTTGTGAGGTTCACACACCCAGCTCCACAATCTCTCAATTCTCCCTTCCTTTCTGCTCTCTCCAGCACATATTTCAGTTTTAGGTTTTCCTTAACAGTATCAAGAAAAAGCAATTTTATCAGTTCATTAATATAAACAATGAACTGGCAAAGGACTTTCATCTTCCCCAAATCCTCCAACACCATGTCAAATGTCAGGTTTATTTTGTGGCTACAAGAAGCCATAAATGTAGAAATGAGCACAGCTATTCCCACAAAAGGAGTCTGCGAAGCATGCCTGAGCATGATTGTTAACAATGAGGACAGGAATGGCGTATAATGCTTAATGAAACGTATAAAGGACAGAAACGGGCTTTTATTTGAGACATGATTTTCATTTTGCTGCCAAATAAAATAAAACAAGTATGAAACAGGCACAAACCACTGTTAGGCGTGCTTCCCCAAAAGATTTGGACTTAATGTGAAACTAAGAGTTTATATGTGGCCTTGGGTGTGTGTGTGTGTGTGTGTGTGTGTGTGTGTGTGTCGGGGGGGAGGGGAGGAACATGAACCTTCTAAGTGGACATGGGACCCCTGGTGGTGCTGTGGGTTAAGCCTGGAGCTACAATTGGAAATGCCAGTGGCTGGAACCCACCAGCCAGCCTGCGACACAAGGACAATCTCAGAAACCCGGTGGCTGTTCTGCTCTGTCCTACAGGGTTACTATGAGCTGGAATCTACTTGACGGCAGCAGGAAGTAGGCGTGACTTAATTTTCTTTTGCCAAGTGGGGACAGATTAGCCAGGGGCCACTATCAAGTCTTCCTCCATTCCTCAGAGGATACGCCAGGCTCTCACCCATGTCCTAAAAGTAATGGGCCTGGCTAGCCATGCTTGCACAATGGAAAGTCTACCCCGTCACCACACTACGGCTTCTGATGATTAAAGAGGATATTGGTGGTTTCCATGGTAAAATTCTCACCTTATGTACAGTAGACCTGGGGTGAACTCCGGGTTAATGCACCTATGTGACGGGAGTAGAGGTTTGTGTGTTCTGTGAGGTTTAACGGGTTTCAGCTGCTTTCAGGGAGGCAGAGACCCCAAATCTTAAATATAAATAAAGGAGAATATTTATTAAGTCTTACCCAGGACAAAGACAAGACAAAGATGAAGATTCATCATCTGGATGAGGGAGACCATTAGTATGAAGTCACCATGGCATTTCAGGAAATGAGCAGCTTCAGTAGGGGCACGAGAGAGCAAAAGAAGCAGTAACAGTTGTACGTGGAACCACTGAGGCAAGAATGAAACTATGAAGGGGGCATGTGTATTATGCTACACAGAAAAGCTTGCCAAATTGGTCCAGGACCTTCTGACCGTGGTAGTCAGGATGTGACTCATGGCTATATAATCCCTCATACCCCAAAGTTCCATCAAGGACACGCCAAGGCAAGTCCCTAAAGACTTGGACACCCTTGGACAGGCTAAGAAAGTGGTACTAATCCCCTGGCTAATGCACTAGGCCTAAGGGCAAGGCTGTTCTCTTTGCTGCTTAATGGTCAGAAGGCTGAATCCACGTGAAGACTCAAAATGGATTTGGGCTTTCACTAAAACAGTAATATTCCCATAAACCCAGTACTCAGAATTTAAACTCGAATGCAGAGAGAAGCTTGCAGACGCAGATAAATTCAGACAGGGAGAACAGCCTGGCTATCTATCTACTTGTGAAAGCCAGCCAATGAAAACGCGATGGGCCACATGGTTTGGTCCCTGACCAATCATGGGGATAGTACAGGCCTGGCAACATTTTGTTCCGTGGTGCATGCAGTTGCCTGAGTCAGGGTCAACTCAAAGCCAGAGAGCAAGAGCCTCTAGGGTAGCCATATTCTGGCTAAGGTAGCCAGGTCTCTTTCTTTGGGATTTATAAATCAGAGAGCTGTAATATTGAGTGGGGGGATCATGGAGAGTTGAGACTGAAATTGCTATTGGACTTTCCACAAAACAAGCCAACACATACAAAGAAAGGAAAATGGGATTGGCACCCGTTAAAAAGATATAAGAAAGAATACAAACTTCCTGCCAAGGAGATCCTTCCAACTCAAGAGGACCCTAGGGGACAGGGTAGAATGGTCCCTGTCGGCTTCCAGGATGTAAATCTTAAGGGAGTTGACAGCTTCATCTTTGTCCTGTGGATTGATGGGTGCTGACGAACTGATGAGCGCAGCGCAGTGAGTACCTCACAGTGCTGTCGAGGCTCCTAAAGACGGTGGAGATCTTGTAAAACAGAGAAAACGACTTCCCAACGCTAGAGCCCAACTTTAGTCTATGAGGTTTGGCTGGATTCGCCCCCCCACCCTCAAGATATCACAAGTTTCCTAGTCGCTTGTCCGACAGCAGGCACTCAATTATAACCCTTCTTTTTCAGGAGCCCTGGGGACACAGGGATTAGCTTGGCTGTTACCAGGAAGGTCGATCGTTCAAACCCATCAGCTGTTCCATGTAGGGATGATGCAGCAATCTGCTTCCCTACATAGTTACAGTCTGGGAAGTCCTATGGGACCATGCTACTCTGTCCTACGGTCACAGGGAGTCAGAATCCATTGAATCTTTCGTTCCCTACAGCCAAATGAGCTTGCTTTGGTACCAGCCAACTTTCTCCTCACTGCACAGAGGCTGGTGTCTTGCTGCCACCATCAGATCATCAGGGTTCCTAGCTGGTGCTTGTAGGGGGGCTCCAGGAGATCTGCTAATTTCTATGACCACATGGAACATTTCAGGTATGTGTCCACATTCATTCTTTTTTTTAAATTCCTTGAGGGGAAAACACGCTTTTTCACAGGTCTTTTGGGATCCTCAAAGTGAAATATCCATGCTGTATACAAAGCTTAAGGGTCACTTCTGCCCCAAGTCATCATTCTCCCAACCCTAAGCAGGAAGGAGTTTGCATTGGGTCATTATGTTCTAGCAGGTTCTTGCATGTGATAAAGAAACAAACAAATAAATACTCTAACATAACATTGAAATCCTGGCTTTTAAAAATTATTATTATTAGTCCCAAGGGCAAGGAACTCTATTGTTCATGGTATAGCGAGCCGTTTTAGGTACATGTTCTAACACATTTCCTTTGACACCTCCCATTAGGGATTGAACTGTGTCCCCCAGAAATAGGGGTTGGAATGAATCCTAGTGGTCTGGCTTTCTTTCCCATTGCTTCTCTCGCTGGAGGTCTGTCTGGCTGAAACGATAAACACTGTTTGGTATCACCCTATTTTAGGAGAGGGTGTTTTTCTTAGTCTCCCTCTCCAAGCAAAAATAAACCCTCCTGGGTACATAATTAATTCTGAGCCTCTCTGGCCAGAGGACTGGACCCAAAGCCTAAGGGACAATAGTATCTTCTGAGCCCTTTTGGTCTAGTCACTAGACTCTTGTGGGTCATGAGTTGGGCTGCTAACCAAAGGCCGGTAGTTCAAACCCACTCTGTGCTCCAAGGGAGACGAACTAAGCTTTCTGTGCCCATAAAACTGTATAGCCTTGGGAACCCAAGGGAGCGATTCTGTTCTGCCTTGTAGGGTCACACCGAGTCAGGATCGACAGAAAGGTGCCTCTCTTTTCTTTTTTGCCAGACCTTGCTGTCTGCCCCTCGGTGGTGGTGGCTTTTCACCAGGTGAAAATCTGGAGATCTTGATCTCATCTTACATCTGCCTGCCTCTTAGTAGGACAGTTTAGCAATTTAAAGAATTTTACTATCTTTTATGGTGACACACACATACACGTGCATGAGTTTGCAGAGTCAAATGGAAGGTGACAGCTTGTTACAGTCATGTGATTGTCATTAGCTGGTGAGGGGCTTTAAAAAGTCAAAATTTGGGGCAGTAATTCCATGAACACAGTCAACTATTTAGGTCCTTTTTGAAGCATATACCATATATACTCATGTATAAGCCGAGTTTTTCAGCACATTTTTGTAACGCAATTTTTGTAGTGAAAGTAGGTGCCTTGGCTGATATTCAGGTTGGCTTATACTTGAGTATATACAGGACACCCAACATTTATTGAGCATTTAGTATATGGTAGGAACTAACGTGTTACATGTCTTATATCACTGAACCTAACTATTCCCAGGAGGTAGCACATATATAATCATCTCCGTTTAATAAGCCAAACTTTGGAGAGGACAAAGAACCCATACAAAGTCACCAGACAGGTACCTGCATGAAAATGCCGAGGACTAAGTTGCCACTAGGTTTCTTCATGCCACCTTGAGAGATGTTCCATAGATGACTGACACAATATTTTGGGGGATATTTGGTTCTAATTTTTATCTTTCTCACAGTAAAGTAAATAATTTTCCAGTTTTCATTCAATAAATCAGGTATCTAGCTACCTGTCTTCTACTATCCTAGTAATGACATGTCTTTAGGAGTGCATGCACGTGCGCACACACACACACACATACACACACATTAAAGATAAAACCCACTACTACCGAATTGATTCTTATTAAGTAATGACAAAAAATTATTCCATTTAATCCTATATTCCAGACCGTCTGTGGCCAATAATAATAGGCTTCTGAGTTTTGGAAGGAAGAGAACCCTCAGGTTGGCAGCTCACCCCCACCAGTAGCTCTGAGGGAGCAAGATAACCTGGCTGTTTTGGTAAAGATCTACAATCTTGGAAACTCCATATAAGATCACTGTGAGTCAGAATTTACTTGATGGCAATGGGTTTGAAATTTTGGTATCAAGCCAACAAGTGGAAGAAATTAAAATTCCAATATATGCTTTCCTTCTCCCCACTTTCCTGCTCAGTAAATAGTAGTTATTGCTTACAGAACTAAGGACTACTCTAATGTTAGCAACATATTTTACTAAGTGTCTTAGGGTGGGTTCTCCCCAAGAAACAAAATTTGTGAAGATTATATTTCCATATAGAAAGAAATTGATATCACGACAATGACTCACACAGTTGAAAAAGCAAGAAAGTTCAAGTCTTTGCAGGTTCCAACCCCGTGGGTCATATGCTAGATTGGAGGCTTTTTTTGATTCATGTAACTATTGGAGCTGATGAAGTCATGATCAATAGGAAGGTGACAGACTGGTGACTGTACAGGTAAATGAATCCAAGGTCAGGATTTCATATAGTAAGCCACTGAAGACTCCCAAGATTGATAGACAATATGGCAGACTTTTGCTTCAAGTCCAAGGAATAGAATGTCCATGACCTATAAGGAGGATCCAGACCCAACAAAAAGTAAGCAAGCTTTCCCACAGCATCTGCTTATATTGGAAATGGATCACACTTCCTGAGACCATTAATTACATCGGGATTGTGACCCGAGTAAGGGTGTTGCAGTCCACTGGAATCTTTCCATTATGGAAACTCATAGCTTATTGGCTGTGATTATATTGTGTTATGTGAGGTCATAGGGGATTATTAGGCATTAACTGCCAAATAACGGAGAATCTTGATCCAGTCACGATACCTCAACTATCACAATATGTAGTAATTTAACTACAATTAATTCAATTGAATTATTTAACATAAAAAGAGAGGTCCTAATGTAGACCAAAGGACAGTCCTTTAAATGAAATACAGATTTTTCATCTCACTGTAGATTGGTGAAATTTTGTTGTAAAGTGGATTTTGTGAGCCACTGCTATGGAGGGCTTTGTATAAGCTTGCAAAAAGGGACAGAAATTTTGCCTTATTAAAAAAAATGCTACCGAGTTGGTTTAATTATTGTGCACAGTTAGGACGTTTGAACCGTTGGGGTCTGCTCTGAGGCACTGCTTGTATGCAACGATATCAGGACACTCAGTCATTGCCCCGTATTACAGTTTAAGACATGGTTATTCTGCCAAGTGTCAGGGACTCTTAAAATGGACAATTTTAACTCATTATCTACACTTAGGTCATGCCATCCTTGGTTATGCAAAATGTTAATTTTAATCTTCAATAAATGACTGGACTCAGATATGTTAATTGCTATAATTAGCTCATATTCCAACCAACCCTATATCTTCAGGGTACTTTTGGAGAAGAATTTCAACTATCTAGGACTCATCAGATCCCCGCTCGAGCCAGGATTTCAAATCACGTTTCTAGGACACACACACACACACACACACACACACACACACACCACACCTTGATAAAGTTGGAGAGAAATGTTTTAGGGACATTTGTGGGACAGGAAAGCGTACACATTAAAATGTGGAACCTGGGGAGACAGGATGTGCTGTTATATGGACATGATTACAACCAAAGTTATGACATAGAAGGTAAGTGAATTGTGTGTATTCTCTGTAAATTTCCACTCAGACTAAATTTCAGAAACGAAAAGAAATGCCACCAGGCAACTGGGGAGTGATTTAATGGACCCACCCTGTAAGGTATGAAATTCACCTGTGATTTCTGAAATGAAGGTTGGAAAATTCATTTTTACTCTTGAATCCCTTCTAATACATCCAATGTCTGGGTAAATCAGTGTCTAAAGAAGAGGCAGTGCTGGTAGATACAAACGTTTCCTTGCCAATGCTTCGCTGTTCAAACCTCTCTCTGTTGCATGGTAGTTTACTATTCACCTCAACTCTTTTTTTTTTTTTTTTTTTTGCTGGGGGAATGAGAATTAAAAACTTAAGATTCAATATATTGGAGGGTGGGAGATGCTATACTGTTATAGGAAAAAATAAAATATAATTTTGAAAAACACACCAAGTTTTATCTGTCAGGTCATTGGACGTCATCTTGCTAATACATATTCTAACCAGGGGTTGGACAATAACATGGGTTTCAATATGACCCCCTGCCTGTTTTTGTAAATAAAGTTTTATTTGGAACACAATTTCACTCAATTCACTTATATACCACCTCTATATTTTGTTTTTATTTGCCATATCCAACGGTCGAGTTCAGCAGTGGTGTAAGACACCATGGGGTCCACAAAGCCTAAAAGAATTTTCTACCTGGCCCTTTACAGCAAAGATCTATTGTCTTCCTGCTTTAAACCAAAGACAGAATCTTGAAGCAGTCACATCACAAAAATGCATGCTTAATTTTAACATCAATGAAGATGCACACTGGATGCTGGTTTTCATCAGAATATTCACTTTCCAGAAACAGGGTAGTCGAATACCACCTAGCTAATGAACAGAATAATAACCGGGGGTACATTGTAAGGAGGCGCAGACAGAGTCATTGAAATCATTCCTCTGACTCTCCAGCAACCTCTCTCGTAAAAACACGCCACTGCAGAGATGAATCCAGAATCCCCAGGTCATGTCAACCCTTTGGGAGTTGGAGTCCCTTCTCTGCGGCAGATGTGTGGCTCAAGGTTCATCAGGAGTGCACTCACAGAGAGAGCACGGCATTGTTCTGTGAGGGGACCATCCTGTCGCAGGGATGGCTAATTTAGTTAAAGGACACAAGGAAAGAGGGGGGGGGTGTGGGGGGTCTAGAACTTGGAACAGTTTTAACCCTCTCTAGGCAAACCTTCGCTTATTAACTTTTAAATGATCACGATTCCTTGGCAGAAATGCCCAGAAAGCTTCAACCAAAAGAACACAATTCAGTCTGTGCCAGTCCTTGCCATCAACCCTAGTGGACAACTGCCAGGGGGCTGATACACAAAACCGATCCTTGCAGGCCTGGTTATTTCTGTCATAGACGCTCGTCATCCTTTGAAATTGCTCCACTCCAAGGAAGCCAAATTCTGGCCTCTGCTTCTCCCAAGTCAAATGTGTGAGCTGATGAGCGTGAGCGTCATGGTGGGTATATAATGGGTATTCGTCGTGGGCTTGGGTTTGCACTTCCCTCCGGAAGGAACAAGGACAGAAATTCACCTGTGTTCCTTCTTTCATTGGCCGTTGTTTATTTTTATTTTTATTTTTTATCATCTGCAGGCTCCTCCTCGCTTGCAGGCTCTTTCTGTTTCCTAGCCAACGAGCTTGTTGTCTCGATGCTCCCCATCCCCACTGCCTCCATAAAGATATGAAACACAAAGGGGACAGCAAAAGGCCCCTCATCACTTTGATTGTCCTCTCTGGCCAAGTCCCTAGCTTTCTTCCGTTTCATCATCTATTAGTAAAAACAGGACTCAGGTTATGCTATGGTAACAAACAACTCCCAAATCTCCCTGGTTTAAAAGTTTATTTCTTGGTCACACAATGTCTGCCGAAGGTCTGGTGACTGCCAAGGGCATGTCTTCTCTCTCAAGCCGCCAAGGGACCGAAGGTCTTCAAGCTTTGTTTTGTTCTGTTCTGTTTTGTCATCCCAGCACAAGTCCTCCTCCTTGACCAGGGAGGCAGGGAAGAGAGAAACGGAAGAATCTGGATTGTCACTGCCTCGGTCCAGAAACGGTTCCAAGTTCTAGACCCCACCCCCGCCCCCACTCTTTCCCTGACACACTTCACATTTCAGATGGTTCCTCCCAAGTGCTGGGGCCTGAATGGCCCAAGCTTCCAGGTGTCTGGGAGGAGAACAGAACTGGATATCTGGGAAAGCAATGATCTTTCCCAAACTACCCACCTTCTGAAGACACGGTATCTATGCCGACAGCCACTGCTCCGCCATGGCCTCCTTGTTTTCCCTCAGAGCATGTCTCTTACAATCTGACTTTCATCATCGCTCTACTCAAACAGCCGAGCTTTGTCTTTTTGAAATAATGGACGTCTAGTTGTCTGTCTAATCATCCTTATTTCGCTGTGGTTGCTTTGTAGGGATATAATCTTTGCCCACCCCCCTTCTTTCTCTACCCTCTTCTTGACTTGCATGAGTGCTTCCAGCTTTCTCTCCACCTTGTCTATTACTTCTCCTCAGTTTCCTTCATTAATTTATCATCCTCTTCTTCAGGGAATCCGGAGAACTTTGTCTTCAGATTTCTGTCAGTGCTCTATGTATGCATTCATTGTGTTTCAAGCCCTCCTCCGTGAGCATGTAATTCCCCAGTCAGCCAATCAACCAGCATTTCCACACCTAGAATTCACCATTAGCTTACACTGGCACTTTTAAATTACCATGAATTTGTTGCAGTCTTTGGAAAACCAGCCTGCTTCTTGACCTAACAATAATTGTTAGTAAAGTAATTGTTTCAGTGAGAAATTCATGGCGACAGAGTTCAGGTGGTAGATGTTGGAGAGTCACTTCCGTCTCCCGATTCAGATCCATCACAGCCTGTGTACAACAGAACAACACACTGCTCTCTCTGGCACCTTTCTCCTCGTCATGCCGAGGATGGAGACCATGGTTCCAGCTCATCGATGCCACCGAGAGCCATATCCGTCATCAATCTATCTCAGTGAGAGCCTTCCTCTTTTGTGCTGACCTGCTTTACCAAGCATGATGTCCTTTTCCAGAGATGAGTCCCTCCGGATAACGTGCTCAAAGCATGCAGGAAGTCTTGCCACCCTCTCTTCTAAGGAGCATTCTAATTGTCCTTCTGCGACTTGTCCTTCAAAAACACAGATTTGTTTGTTCTTCTGGAATCCCATGGTATATTAAATATTCTTCACCCACCCCATAATTAAATGCACCGATTCTTCCATGGTCTACCTTACTCACTATCCAGCTTTCAATTCATATGAGGTGATGGAAAATATCATGGCATTGGGTTAGACATATTTGAGTCTTCAAAGAGACATTTTGGCTTTTACTACTTTACAGAGATCTTTTGCAGCAAATTCACCCAATGCAATGCATGCTTTGATTTTTTTTTTTGTGACTGCTGTTTCCATGGGCTGTGAGTGTTGATCCAAGTAAAGTGAAAGCCTTAACCACTTTAATCTTTTCTCTATTTATCATGATGCTGTTTATTGGTCCATTTGTGGTGATTTGCAAAATGTTTATGCTGAGGCATAATCCATACTGAAGACTGTGGTTTCTGTTTTTATTTTCTTTTTAAAATCATTTTATTGCAGGCTCATCCGACTTTTATCACAATCCATCTATCCACCCATTGTGTCAAGCACATTTGTGCATTTGTTGCCATCATCATTTTCAAAACATTTTCTTTCTACTTGAGCCCTTGATATCAGCTCCTCATTTTTCCCTCCCTCCCCATCCCTCTCCCTGATGAACTCTTGAGAATTTATAAATTATTATTATTTTGTCATGTCTTACTCTGTCCAGAGTCTCCCTTCACCCACTTTTCTGTTGTCCATGAATCCTCTGTTCATTGTTTTCTCCGTCGTTTGCCTCCGTTAACTGCAAAAGAGTGTGTCTGTCTCTTGCTATATTTCAATTCCCATCCCAGCAGAGGTGATGGTATTGTTATTGAGGGTCTGGCTCGGATTAAAAAATGGAGAAGTAGGATAACTAAAGAAGACTGGAATTTGGAGACACACAGCTGAGAATGCATCTTCACTTCCTTGTGTATCCAGCTGTGGGTAATCTACTTAACCTCTATGAGTTTTAGTCACCTCATCTGTAAAACATGATTAGATACATTTTGCTGGCTGCTGGATAAAGTGTTTAGTACAGGGCCAGATACTCCATGGTACAGCAAGGAGTCAATGGTCGCTTTCTCCCTTTTGCCATCCTAATATCCAGACCAACTGGCAACAGGCAGCTAGGCATTAAATTCAGGTGGAAACCCCTGATCACTGGTCAGGGAGCAGGTTGATATGTGTTAAAGGCGTGCCAGCAGGTGTGAATGGGCAGATTCCAAGGTCAATCCATCTGGGCCATCAGTAGTTAATTGGCTACCACTGTACCTGTTAGGGCTCTTGGCGTTGAAAGGAACAGAAAGCTTACTTGGAACAGAATTAAACAAGAAATACAACGTATCACGGCCATACCAAAGGCAGAAGGATGTCATGAAGCTATTCGAGTGCGTGTTTATTTCCCTCTCAGATGGCTAGGTTTCTTCTGTAGTAATTCTGTTCGCTTTACAGAACTCTGGCGGTGCTATTTGCCAAAGGTTGCGCTGCGAACCTCCCGCAGGGTTGGTGATTGAAACCCACCAGCTGTTCTTTGAGGGAGAAAGATGAGGTTAGCTGGTTCTGCAAAGATTTGCAACTTCGAAAACCCTCTACAGGATCACTCTGAGTTGGCATCAATTCCATGACGGTGAGTTTTTCAAAATTTTATTTATTGATTACCATAGTGCTGGACTTTCCCTTCTTTTCAACTCGTTCAAGCTCTTAAAGAAGCCCGAGGACTCGCTTTGCTTGGTTTTGGCTGACTTGGCTTGAGTCATGTGCCAATCTTCCAAACAATCTCTGTGGGCCAGGGGAATGTGGTAATCTGATTGGTCTGGTTACACGTGCGTTGATCAAACTTGAATCACCACTGGAGATCCCTGGGACCGGAGTGGGAACAATTTCTAGATGATAATAGCTGCCCAGACCAGAGAGCCACCGTGCTCACATGTGAAAAAAAGAAGTGTTTGTTTTGTTTGTTTGTTTGTTTGTTTTACAATACGAGGGGCTTCAAAGGTTTTTTTTTGGGGGGGGGGAAATCACCCAATCTTTTAGCCCCTTTTTTCCCCATGAACTTTTAAACATTATGATTTTATTGTCTAAATCAAAAAGAAGCACGCTGATGTTAAGTTCACAATATTATCTCTCCACTGAGGTCTTCCGCCCCAGTAATTGACAGCAATGTTCAGAATGGTGTGAAATTTAATCCCAATACCACATTTTAAAGGAAAACAATTTATCTATTGGCTTTTTGGCATCTCATGGTAAAGCAGGAAGTTCCCTTTCTCTCTTATTCCAGACTCCTGATTGTCTACAAGTATTTGTGTTGACTTAATCCAATTTCCAATTGGTCATCTGATGCTTGAATTCTGAGCCTGTCGGGCAGCGCCATCCTGCCAGACTGAATTGGGCAGACCCTTCTGAGACCACTGTAGAGCCCATTTTCAACACCATCATCCCTTTCTGATGCACAGGCTCCTAACAGCTGCTAGAGTCCGAGTTTCTCCAAGACCCAGGCTTCAAACAGGTATACTGTGTGTCAGAATCGACTTTTTAAGGTTCCAGAAGGCTCAGTTTCAGGTCAGAGGAAAAGAACACCTTTTGTGTGTCAGGCACTGTGACACACACTGCACGTGTCCCAATCCCATGGTGTACTTCACCTCCACCCTGTGTGAACAGGATTTCACAGATGTAGACACAGAGGCCCAGCGAGTGTAAACAACTTGCTCAATGTCCTCCAGGTAGCAGGGCCAGGGTCCCACACAACCCCGCCTGACTCTGGGCCCTTCCCTTTACCACTCAGCTCCCCGCTCGGCCTCCACGGCCTCCACGGTTGGCAGGCTGGGCTGGACTGCAATCTGTAAGCAATTTAGCAAAAGCAGCTCTCTAGCAAATCCAAGAAACAACCCGTAAAAGGGGCGGGGAAGCCGTCTTTAGAGAGAAAGCTTTCTTCCTCCCCAGCTGGCTGAGGGGGACAGTTTGCCACAGGCTGCTGAGGGCAAGGAAGGGGCAGAACAGTCACTGATGGTTCATTCTCCCGATTGTTTTTCTGCGACATGGAGCTCACACTCCGGGAAAATGGAGAGCCTGAATTGAAATGCCTTCGAAAGCCATTCAGCCCGGCCTCTAAAAGAAGCTTTTGTTGGTGGAAAGTTCTACTGCCCTGACTTTTTCTGGGTTCAGTGTTGTTAGATACAATGCAGGATGCTTCGTTAAATCTGGCCTTTAGATGTGCAGGGCGTATTCTTGTTGTATAAGTATGTATCCTGTAAGACTTGGGACACACGTGCACTAAAACGTTTGCTCTGTAGCTCAGGAATTCACATGGAATACCATTCACATGGTCTTGTAACTTGATTTGCCAAATCTGGCGGCCTTGCCTAAGCTTCAAGGAGAGACTTTCTCCCTTCTTGCTGCCTAACTAGAATTCAAGTGGACTCCCACATTCTTATGAAGGAAGTGGACTTTAAGGACTTTTCCTGGAAGCTATCTGCTCTGTTTGTTCTATCTCTTTGCGCCCAAGCGGGTGATCCCTCCCCCTGGAGGGGGCTGAAATGATGGGGTGGGGGTGGGGCACTGCAAAAGCAGATACCCTTTATTCTGGAAGATGGACTAAAGTGCATAAGGTTTTAATGGCCAGTGGGGCATTTTTTCTTTTGAAAAGGGGGTGGTTGGTCAAATAGATTTGGGAGTCATTGTCATTAATAATTACATAGCACCACATCGTTTTCACAAAGCATTCTCAAAGGAACAAGATGCTATCTGACACTATCTTGTTCCTTAAAAATGTTTTTTTAACGTGATATGGGGCTTTGGAAATAATAGTGACACTGATAATAATGATCCTTTCAGGATCTGGGAAAAGTCTCAAGGGTTTCGGGGGAATCAACTTTCCACTAGAATTCCTGGAGACCGCTCAATGAGATTTGGATTTCATAAAGAGCCCCGAGCTTCATTGCCACAGAGCATCCCACAGAGGAAGTGGGAGATGGCTCTGACCTCCCTCGAGCAGAGGTCCCTCCCTGGGGACCGGGGTGAACTTCAAGCTCTGTCGGACCATATGACAACAGAGGACAGGGAACCAGGGAGGGGTGTGTTGGACGGCTGAGAAGGAAATGGGGGAGGCAAAGGAAAAAGGCGTCGGCGCCAATTCAGCATAGTTTCTCCCACACTGCAGAGCTTCCTGCTTCCTTCGCCATCTGAGACCTGAGTGTATTGGCATAGAGACTCCCCCACTTGGACCCTTTTCTCCTCTTGGTTCCTGGCACAATGGACCAGGCCATTGGGGGTAGTGATGCCCATTTCAGGCAGACCAGCAGCAGATCAGCTCTTCAAAGGTGAAGACTCTCTGGGAGGGAGGGCATTTGCCAAATAATTAAGTATCCCTATGTTTCCAGGTGTTTGTGTCTATATGTTTATGGATCTGTACAGAGGAAAACACAAGAATGTTTTGCACGCTGAAGCTGCAAGAGGACTTGAGAGTTGGTGGGGAGGGGGGGGAGCTCACAATTCACTGCAACTCAACGCCTTTTTATTGAGCTTCTAGGTTCAGTGTCCTGTGCTTAGCTTAAAGATAAGTCTCATCTCTGCTTTCAAGGGACTTAGAATGTAATCGTGAGGAAAGCAAACAGACAGCACAACAGGCATAGCAGGGTAAATATCCTCAGAGAAGTAAAAACACATTTCAAGAGAAAGGGGGGCGGAGCTGGGATATGTCTGTTTCAAGCAAAATTGCTTTCAAGAAAGACAGGCAAAGACTGAGCCGAGGTGGCAGCATTCAAGATGAGTGCACCCTCACTTTGCAGAATGGGTGAGCTTTCATTTGGCATAGTAAGAAGGGGAGAACACGTGGGGCAACCGGGGCTTCATTGTGTCCTCCTTAGAAAAAAGCAGTGTCTGAAGCCATGTGCTCAAGCACAGCAATGACGATGGTGGTGGCAAAGAGCCGGGCCAGCCTTTGTTCTGATGTGCAGAGTTCCTATAAGTCGACGCTCACTCCACTGTACCGAACGACAAGGGCAACCTAGAAGGCTACCCATTCCCAATAATGATCCAAAGTGCATTACGCTAATTGTGTAGGTAAGGCAACCATGCTTACAGCGGAGTAAGCACACATGCTTCAGCTTAAAACATATTACACTGAATACTTAATAAAACACGAGCAGGTTTCTAAAACCCTCTAAGGGAACTGTGATATAGTTGTTTGAAAATGGCTGTGCTATCACCCTCTGAAAAAGACAAGGTCCTGGCTCTCCTTAGGGAGGCTTTGACGGCCTCCAACAACAGGTGGGACACTCCACGGCATAGAAACCATTTTCCAAATCAAGCAACTCTTGATAAAGGAGGCAGAGGTAGAATTGGAGCTGGTTTGCTAAGGAGTTGAGTAGGGATTTTCTGATATAGACAAAAGAAAGTCTCAAGGAAACACATTATCTAGGCCTTGATGGTTTAGCCTTCGTTTGAGTCAGTCCTCACGAGCAGAAGACTTCTCTCTATACGAACAGCGGTTATTGACAGTGGTCCTCCAGATTTTATGAGCAAAGGGACCTTGAGGTCAATGGCTGCCTCCTCTCAGTGGGGCTCATCATGGGGATCACAAGTGCTTCATCTCTTCACACTTGGTTCCCCATCCAGTCAATGGACACCCTTTTGCTAGTTTATAAGATTGCTATGAAAATTCATTGATTCAACTAAAGGCATTGAGCACCTATCATGCGCCAGCTCTGCCAATAAAAGAAGCAAAGAAAATAAGGAGTGATCGAAGGAGACCATGTCTGGAGAGTCTACGGAGATGAACACCATGAGCGCAGGCCCATTTTAAGGCTGTTGCTTTTTAAACAAAGAAGTGAAGGGGCAATACCCATGGCGTAAGCCTCTGAGAAGTCCCCTCTGACCATGGACAGGGAGGTGAATAGTCTTGTTTAACATCCAGAGCACAGTGGCAAGTGGATCGTTGTAGATGCAATGAGGTTAAATGTTAGCACCCTATCATTTAGCCTTCTTTTTGATCCGTTAAATTTGTTCTAGTTTTTAAATATTTTCTGCTTTCTTTTCTTTCTTTCTTTTACACATTCATGTTTTTAAATTTCATTTTCTCAAAATTTAAATAAAATTTACCATACTTTACCCCTTCCTGTGAGTCAGTCACAACTTTCCCATCTTTACGCCTTGAAGAGAAGCAGCTTTGGCCAGGAGTGGAAATAGCAAAACAAACAAACAAATAAAAACAACAACAAAAAAACCACTGTTGCTTTAAACAAACAAACACCACTTTCACCAGTTATATTCAATCTGCTTTCTTTTCAATTGAGGTTTTTATCTGTGATACTGTTATTCTTGTTAGTTTTTCAATGTTTTTCTGTACATGAAATCCAGGACAGGGAAACCTATAGAGCCAGTAACTGGATTAATGGTTCCCTTGGGCGCATGGCAGGGAAGGCTGGGGCAAAAATGGGGAGCCAATAACGATGAGTGCAAGAAGGAAAATGTTCTAAAACGGATGGTGGTGGTGATGGCACAACACGCTCCCGATGTGCCCGAACTACTTGCTGAATTGCGCTGTACACGAATAACATGCCGGCGTTGGAGGAGCGAAATGAAGAGCCACGGCCCCACCTCTGCTGCGTGAGCACCCCTCCAGAGGCCCGTGGCCCGGGCTGCGGAAACACTGCCACTTGGAGTACTAGACAGGATTTCCGGAATTTGGGAAGGCTCTCTGAATGAACTCCTGTTAGGCACGGAGGTGAGTTAAACTGGGCCAAGTGTTCACGGTAACAACCAAGTATTATGAAGTCCACGTCCTGAACATACATTTTTGGATATTTCTTTCATTAAAAAATTTCTATTAGATGGATATATTTTTATGTGTAGATGTTAGTAGTTATGAAGCGGTTCATATGGGTGCTTCCATAAAGAGTATTTTCTTTTCAATTTTCCTTCTTCTTTTACTAAAAGGAATCATGACTAAAAAATCGTATGCTGGAAAGCCTATTTCTTCATCCACAAAGGAACTGTCATAAGCAAGGCTCCCAAAATATCCAGTCCAAGGCCGACTAGAAATTAACCACTATCTCTGTAGATTGCCTTATGTATCCCAATACATCAAACCGCAGAGAAGACCACAGCTGCGTTTCAATATTTGCCGTGATATTATTTATGTAGTGGCCATCTTTTTTCTAACACATAAATTGCATTGCTCTCTCTTAAATACAGGCCAACCCAAGCTATTTTGAGACCATAAAGAAGATATTCTAAAACAAACCTTCCCCCTGAGGCTGGGTTTTTAAAAAGTAGCTAAGAATGGCTGACACTTTTTGCGCAGTGTAAGTTTAGCTGCAGTTCCAAACGAACCTGTGTTTCTAATATCTATCAATGAACAAATAAATCAGCCAACAGTAACTGAGGGTTTGACTTGTGCAAGAATCCATGTGGAATACAAAAAGGGTTACATTCCCCACACCCCAAAAAAGAGTGTAAATAATGACAGAATGCTTTTCACTGGGAATTATGTACTTGAGGAGGTAGCAGAAAGGACGGAGAATTCAAAGCCACATAACAGATGACCCTACGTATTTGCAAAGGGAACAGTTGGGGAAGACTTGGGGAAGAAAGTTGTTCGTGAAGCACGGGTTGGATTGAGGTCGCTCCTTTCTTCAATCTTGCATAATTGCAGATGAGGCACTAATGTCTCCCTGGCCATTTCCTCTGCCATGTGGTACAAAGCAGACTGTATTTCTAATATTTATCAGCGAACAAATTAATCAGTCGACAAGCATTCCTGGAGTATCTGCTCTGTATAAGAATCAAAGCTGGGTTTCTTAAATTTGTTTTTTAATTTTGGAACTTAATGAACTTCTGAACATATGTGTTGAATATTTGAGGACAGATTTGCAACCTCTGGGAAAAGTTGATCCTGACTCCCTAGAGCCAAACCACCCTCTTCCTGCCCAAGCCTCGGAAGCTGTGCATTTGGCATTCCCCCGTGGTGTGGGTTAGAGCCCGGGGGGCCCCACAGTTCAGTATTTGGCTGCTTACAGAAAAGTGGGTGGCTGAAACCCACACAGCTGCTCTGTGGGAGGGGTTTGGTAATCTACTTCTGTAAAAATTACAGGCCTGGCTATCAAAAGAGATAGTGTCTGGGGTCTTAAAGGCTTGGAGGTAAACAAGCAGCCATCTAGCCTAAAAGCAACAAAGCCCACATGGAAGAACATACCAGCCTGTGTGATCACGAGGTGTCGAAGGGATCAGGTATAAGGCATCATCAGAACAAAAACATCTTACCATAGTGAATGAAGGGGGAAGTGCAGAGTGGAGACCCAAAGCCCATTTGTCGGCCACTGGAGATCCCCTTGCAGAGGGGTCTAGGGGAGGAGATGAGTCAGTCAGGGTACAATGAAGAATACAGCTTTCCTCTAGTTCCTAAATGCTTCTTTTTCTCCCACCCACTGTCATGATCTGAATTCTACCTTACAAGTCTGGATAGAGCAGAGGTTGTACACTGGTGCAGATAGGCGCTGGAGGCACAGGGAATCCAGGGTGGATGATACCTTCAGCACCAGGGGTGTGAGGGGCGATACTGGGAGGGTAGAGGGAGAAGGGATTGGAAAGAGGGAACCAATTACAAGGATCTACATGTGACCTCCTCCCTGGGGAACAACAGAAAAGGGGGTGAAGGGAGACGTGGGACAGGGCAAGATATGACAAAATAATAATTTATAAATTATCAAGGGCTCACGAGGGAGGGCGGAGCGGGGAGGGAGGGGGAAAAAAAGAGGACCTGATGCAAAGGGCTTAAGTGGAGAGCAAATGCTTTGAAAATGATGAGGGCAATGAATGTATAGATGTGCTTTACACAATTGATGTATGTATGGATTGTGATAAGAGTTGTATGAGCCCCTAATAAAACGTTTTTAAAAAATTACAGGCCAGAAAACCCTATGGGGGCAGTTCTACTTGGTCACATAGGATCTATGAGTCAAAATTGACTCGATGGCCTACAGCAATACAGTATGCATAGGAGTCCCTGGGTGGGGCCAAGAGTTAAGCACTTGACTGTTGCCCAAATGCTTTGGGAGCTCTGAATCTACCGGAAGTACCTTGGAAGAAAGGCTTGCAGATCTATTTCTGAAAGGTCACAGCCACTGAAGACCCCAGGGGTACGCTCTATTCTGGGACATGGGGTCTCCCAGCGTTGGAATTGACTCAAAGGCAACCCGGATTGTTTGCTTTTGTTTTGTTTTCTTTTTAATGGGTGAGGCAAGCACATTGTTTGAAAGCTCACTGTGGAAGACAAGATGATGTTTCGCCAAACCCTTCCCCATTCAGGGAAACTTGACTTCAGAGTAAGGGGGGAGGGTCCAGTTAGGAGGCATCCAGTTAGCATCCTGGGGTGCTACTCCCTAGCACTTTCAAGCTGGCAAAGTTCCTGACATCAAATAGTGCAATTAGTTTGATTGAGAAAGAGCACTGGTAACTCCCAGAGTGAAAAGAGGCACGAATTCCATGTGGATGTCCAGATCCCAGGGACCTGAGCCATGAATTCAGTTTTGACTCACTGGGAAGGACAGATGATGGGCACCAGGGGGAACAACCCATGCTTTGTGGGGTTGAGAGTGGGGTGAACAAAGTTCCCAAGAGTTAAAAAAAATTTTTTTTTAGAACTATATGTATATGTTTGTGGTTTTGTTTCTCTGCTTAAAGCCTTGAGATTGTCAAGGATCTCTTAGCCCTTGTGGAATTTATTTAACTGCCTGGGGATTTCTAGGTTTCTAAGAAGCATGAGCTAGCTGTTAACCAAGTACACAGCTGGAGGGTGCCAAGTCAGCCTCCCCATGCCAGCTGTGTGGTAAGGTATCTTCGTAAAAGGCTCTTTAAACTCAAGAGTGTAGGGGCACCCTTTCCCAAACCTGGGCCCCTGAAACTGGGTCAATGACTCTCATCCTCATCCTCTGCTTGCTTTGTTGAAGCACGATGTAAGCAAATAAATATCAATGGATTGCTTAATGGCTTTCATAAGGCTCCATATTTTCGAGGCAAGGGGCTCTCCTGCATGTTTGATCTGCTTTGTGTGAATCTGTTTTCCAAATGGCCAGCACATGCCGAGGCCTGCTGTCCTCTGGGTTACAGGAAGACGCCTTTGATGGGTTAACCGCAGAGTGACTGAACCCCTTTTAAGTCCCTTTCAAAAGTTCCTTTGTCCTGCTGTGGATCTTGCCACTTGGATTGGATCAGTGGGAGATTGCTCCTGGCAATGGGTTCTAGCACATTCTCTGATCTGGGTTTGATCCTTGGGTAATGCCATTTGAAATCAGGCATCCCAGAGGTTGGAGTGTAAGCACTAGGCAGTTATGAAACAGTTACACAATATCTAGATGGGCAGCTTATACTGCACGCCCCACCCAGCTGGTGCCTGAATGAATTTCCTTAAAGTAAATCTTCCATCTCAACTCTCTTGAGAAAGACCCATCTCACTGTTAACATAATATCTCAGACACTGCCAGATGCTCCCATCAGTCCCCACCAAAGATCTCAAAAACACTACCATCCTGTTGATTCTGTCTCATAGCAACTCTAGATAGGGGTGCTGAGACTGTAAATCTTGAGGGAAGCAGACAGCATCATCTTTCTCCCAAGGAGCCGTTGATGGATGTGAACAGATAACCTTGTGGTTAGTAGGCCAACTACTGTTGAACCCATCACCAGGAGCAAGCTTCCACTGAGCCATCTTGCAATGGCAAGATCCACAGTCATCAGTTTCTCTGTCAAGGCCACCATCATCAGATATTCCTACATCCTAGGTTCTCTAGGTGTTTCCAAGGTAAGAAACCAAGCCAAACTGGTTGTTGTCCAGTCTGTTCAGACTCACGGTGACCCCACGTGTTTCAGAGCGGAAGTGCTCCACTAGGGTTTCATGATTGGAACCCGAGGGAAAGAAGCCCCGGGACCACAGTCAGTAAGTGCTGGCTGCTAACCCCCAAGGCCAGCGGTTGGATTCACTGTTCCTCGGGAGAAAGATGTGGCAGTCAGCATCCATTAAAAAAATGTAGGGCTTAGGACACACGATGGTGCAGGGCTACCCTGTCCTACAGGGTTTCTCTGCGTCAGACTACAGTTGTTTTATTTGATTAACTATGAGTGCTTCAGGGCTGTCTAAACCACCAACCCATAAGTACCAATTGCTTAATCATTTGCTACCTAGGGAGGTCATTTCCAAGATCACTTAGATATGTTTCTTGCCTACTCTGATGGTATTGTTGTTGTTAGGTGCCGCTGAGTCAGTTCTGACTCAGAGTCACCCTAGGTACAACAGAACAAAACCCCGCCCAGTCCTATGACACCCTCACAATGGTTCCCATGTTTGCCACTGTGTTGATCTACCTTGTTAAAGGCCTTCTTTCTCCCTGCCCCACTGCTGTACCAAGCATACTGTCCTTCTCCAGGGACGGGTCTCTCCTGATGACTGGGCTGCCCCAAACTCCCAGCTCCTTATTATTCAGATACAGTAAGCTGGTAGTTTGGGGTTGTAGCCAGCTCCCACTGAGTTGGCTCAGGTCCATCAGAACCAAAACACTGCCTGGTGCCGCTCCACCCTCACAATCCTTGCTATGTTTGCAGCCATTGTGGTGATCCATCTTGCTCAGTGTCTTCTTTTTCATGGACCCTTTACCTAACCAAATACGAAATCAAAATTCAATATTCTTTGCTAACACAATAATTTAAATGCATCAGTTCCTTTCTGTTCTTCCTAATATGTTGTCCAGCTTATGAATGCATATGAGGTTGTTCAAAATACCAAGCACACCTAGATACTCAAAGACAGGGACATCTTTCTTCTTTGACACGCTAAAGTGAACCGTTGCAGCAGATTTGCTCAATGTAATATGTTGTTTGATTTTTTGACTGCTGAGCTAATTTAGTAAATATTTACCAAGCAATGGCTTTGTCAGACCCATCACTAGCTTGTGTTTGGAAAATCCTTTATGCACTCCCCTTCCTGCCCCCAATGTTAATTGAACAGCCATCAAGGTAAAAGCTCTTTCTGTCAGGCTGTTAACACTCAGTTCTCTTAAATCGCCATTTTCTCCCTGTGCAGGAACTCCATGCCATTGAGTCTCAGACTCCGAGTGGCCTTATAGGACAGAGTGGGACCGCCGCTGGGGGTTTCTGAGACTGAATCTTCATGGGAATAGAGAGCCTCATCTTTTTCCTAAGGAGCAGCTGGTGCTTTCGAACTGCTGATCTTGTGGTTAGCAGCCCAATGAGTAACCCATTATTACATCATCCGGGCTCCTCTGTGATGAACATTCACATCGAATTTTCTATTTTGGTTAATTGAATTACCATCCATTCAGCTACCTGGTCTCCTAAACTGGGAGTCATACTAGACTCCTTTCTCTGCGTCACAACCTTCCTCACATCCAGGAATGTCCTGTTCTTATCAGCCTTACCCCTTCATTATCTCTGGAACTTGCCCTCTCCTCTCTGTCTCTACTTTGGGGACATTTCTCCATCTCCTACCTTGCCCCATGCCTTTTCCCTTCTGATACTTTCTTTTTGATTTTCACACAAAGCTTAGATGACTTTACTTTTCCTTAAATTAAAATTTAATCACTATTGTCATAGAGCCATACTTCTAAAAATAACCATTATTCAACCATGGTGTCTGGGACACACCTAAGTAAATCGGTGAAGATTTAGCTTTGTTTTGAAATCATGACTAGGTGTAGTTTTACTGAATGCTTTCCACTATCTACTGAGATGATTACATAATGGCTTTCCTTCAATACACCTATGTGATAATCCATCTTCTAATGGAACACAACTCTTGCGTGCTTGGAGTAAGATTTATTTTATATGATACCTATACCCAAATTCACTTTGGAGTTGCTTGCTAATATCTTATTTTTATTTTTGCATCTGTCCCTATATGTAAGACTGATTCTCATTTTGTCCTTGTCTGGTTTTGAGACCAGGCTTATAATGGACTCATAAAATAAGGTTTTTTTTCTCTCTCTCTGGAACAGTTATTTTTTTGGGGGGGGTGGGTCATTATTTCTTTCTTGAAAAATTAGAAAAAATGGTCTATAGAATCTTTTTTAGCTAGAACTATTTTGAGGAATGTTTTTGACTTGAGTTAATTTTTTTCCCTTATTGGTCATGGGTATATTCAGTGTCAATTTCTTAAGCTAATTTCCATAATTAATACTTTCTAAAAATTGTTCAGTGTATCCAAGTTCTCTAATGTTCTGCTCCAAAGTTGTTCATGTGATTCCCTTATGACTTTTAAATATTTACTTTTTCAATATCAATGTCCCTTTTCATATCTAATACTGTTTATTCTGCCTCTTAAAAAAATCAATCATGCCAGCAACTTGTCTACTTAATTACTCTTTGGGGGGAACAACCAGCTTTTCATTTCGTTGATCATATGACCAAGTATTCATTCTTGACACCACCACAACTGTCAGCTTTGAAAAAAAAAATTCTTTTTTAAAACTGGAAGTGTTTACCAGGCAATACCCAACATCTTAATCTCTTAACCCTTTGACTCCCTAACTACTTCACTTGCTCTCTCTCTCTCTCTCTCTCTCTCTCTCTCTCTCTCTCTCTCTCTCCCTCTCCCTCTCCCTCTCCCTCTTCCTCTCCCTCTCTCTGGATAGTCCATCCTTTCTCCTACACCCTCTACTCAGCAATATCTGACTCCTTCTAAGCTCAGTTCACAGGGTGAAGTTTGTACAGATTTTCCTATCCCCCACCACCCTCCAATATACACTTGATCCAAAAGTTTAAATTCCAGCTTAAGTTTTTCTTTCTTTGTGAAGATTTTCCTATTCATTTCTCGCTTCTCAATGTAATAATCACCCTTTTCCACACAATTTTGGTGCTTTGTACATATTGCTATCATTCCACCGGTCATAGTGTTTTGCTTATAAATCTGCTTCCTCTCTGAACCATGAGCTCCTTGGCACTATGCGCTTTTCAACTCCATATTCTTAATTCTCTGCATTCATTTTTCCTCTTCAAATCCTAAAGACCAAAACATAGAGAAAGAATATTCTGTGACCTTTCCCCTCTACTCTACCAACAGTTGTCATAAACCCCTCTGACTAGAGACTAACTAAATTAAGTTCCTCAGCATTAGTCACCTATCACTGATTCATCTGTTTGCTAACTTTAGTTCCCCGACTTTTAAAAGTCAGTGTTTTCTTTATTAAAGTTCAAGCAATGGGGCCCTAGTGGTGCAGACCTGGTAGTTAAGCATGAGCTGAAAGGTTAGTGGTTTGAACGCACCTGAGGCTCTCTGAGAGAAAGGCAAGCCAATACAGATCACAGCCAAGAAAACCCTGTGGGAAATTTCCTTACATTAAACAGAGTCCCTATCCACTGGAACTCATTCAAGAGCACCCAGCAGCAACAAAATACCAAACTGCGTCATGTCCAAACATTTCGATGCATTTATACAAAACCAGGTTTAGATCAGATTGCTCACTGTCTTTCTCAGAGAGTTTATCTAGAAATGCATGTGCTGTTTTAGAAGAATGGTAGTATTTCATGACTAGCCCCAGTACCTTTTAGAAACTCCATGCTTGGGCAAAATATTGCAAATGTGTAATTTAGAGAGACCTTGGTTTTAACTCATCATTTCCCTCATCTAAAAAATTATGCTTTACCACAGCCAACGCAGACAAGAATATACAAAACAAGGTGTTGTTTATAGGAGTCAGTTGGGTTACTATAAAGATGTTTTGGGAGTTAGAAAACCTGGGTGCGAATCTCAGCTCTATCCCCCACAGTGTTTCCCAAAGTGGGAGATGCCACCCCCTGAAGGGTGCTGGGAGGAGCCCTGGAGGCATAGTGGTTACCTGTTGGGCTGCTAACTGCCAACAGTTCGAAACCACCAGCCAAGCTTTGGGAGAAAGATGAGGCTTTCTACTCCCACCCAGAGTTGAAGTCTCAGAAACTCAAGGAGCAGTTCTGCCTTGTCTTAGAGGGTTGCTAATACGTTGGCACAGACTTGATGGCAGTGGATTTGCAGTTTTGGGTTGGAGGGGGCTGGAGCAATCCAGGGGGACTGCAAAAGCAGAAACCCATCCTTTATCTTGGTTTATAGGACATAGCACATGCGTTATTAATTGCTAGGGGCTCACCACATTTTTTTTCTGAAAAAGTGGTAGTAGGTCAGATAAATCTGGGAACCTATGAGACAGCCTAAACAGGGCTTTAAGCTTTTTTAAGTCTCATCAATAAAATGCTGATGGCAGGTTCTTGTGAAGGCTGACTCACATATAATGTAGGAATATGCTCTGCACTATACCAGGAACATAGCAGATACTCAATACATTTTAATTTAAGGTGCATGATGGGCATCACAGATATCCCTCCTGAGAAAATGATAAATTGATGTTTACATGGGTACTACTGAGGCATTCAACCTCAGTCTAATGAAAGAAAATTCTATTTCCTTTAAATGCTCTGCTTACTTTCTAAAATTTGTTGGCCCGGAACAATATCCTCCACTAATCCATTTTACTTTCATTGTTTTAAGCAAAGAATAATTAGTCAGATGCTGTGATTGGGGAGTCTTGAGTTGCATTTGAGCACTCACAGGCCATGACCTTGGACAGCGTAGGGAATGATGTCCTTCTGTGAACATTCTGGATTGCCCCGAAGGCAAAGCGTTAGTCCAGTTCTCCCTTTCTGCCTGCTCAGCACTGTCCTGGTAAGGCTTGTTACCCAAAGTCAGAGAGTAGATGTTCTAATTCATAAGCAAAATCCAATTCATGTAGTATTTCTATCCTTCAATGAACTGAAGGGGAAAGGGAAGTAACTAAGCCTAAATGTTCAGCCTAAAGCATTTGCCAATATCTCACCAGAGCTATAATCTCTTCTCGATGCCAGTCCCAACTGGCACCTAATTGCATGTTGGAAGGGACAGCCTTTTCTGTTCTCTGCCTCCACCTGAGTGGCTTCGTAATTGAAAGTCCTTCTGTTTCTCCAATCACCTTCAGCAGCTACGTGCACATTACCCATCCAGTTGGCTATTTAAATCAAGGTCGAAGAACAGTCCCTGTGGGAAGCATGACTGGCCAGCAGCTGTGTTGGCCCGGCCAGCAGAACTTCAGCTTGATCCTTGGCCCTGCCCCAGGGCTGATAAAGCTTTTGCTGAGCTTTGGATTTCCCCAACATTTGAGAGCAAAAGGGAAAGACTGGTTTTATCTGCCCTGATTCAGTTAACATTTCTTAGTGTGCTTGGGCCTGCTAACTTGCTTTGGGCAGGAAGGGAGTGGGGAGCCCTGGATCCGCTCCGGGTGCACATGCTTCCAGCCTGCTTCAAGTTGTCCAGCAAATGTTGACCAATATTCCAGTGACACAGACCAGACATACTGGGTAGGCCATACTACCCAGGGAGTTGTCCACCCCCACCCCCGCCCCGTGCCCCTCCCCAACACACACATACCCCATCCCCTTCTTTTGCCAAGAGGGCAGCTAGATCTGAACACCAACTTGTCTCTCGTCAGCCCAATGGCATGACAGGGCACAAAGGGAGCTTATGAGCAGGCGAGCAGACCGCAGCGTGGACCTTCGGGCCACAGCGCACTGCACTCCCCCCAGGGAGCACAGCAGCCGAGCCCAGATCAGAGCAGAGAAATCACTCTCTTGGGGTTGATCAAAAGTATTTCATTCCAGCCTCTGTTTTCTCAATGCTTTGCTGTGTTTCTTTCGAGTGGGCAGATGGCAGGATCCTGGAGGTGTAAAACAGATACCAAAAACAAGATGATTCAAGCAGACGGAAGATGTATAAACCCTGCTAGATCATCGCGATCTTAATCAAAAGACTTGGCTTCCCCTCACCCCCACTCCCCTGGCCAGGCTGTTTAAACTTTCCATGCCTCTCGGTCTTCCTTCCTCCCCACCCCCTTGCTTTCTTAAAAGGACACATCATTAGATAAATGGGTCCCTTTGGGACTGTGGCTGGAAAAACTGCTGTGATTTTTGCCTTTGGCTTATTTTGAGGGCGAACCCAGTTGCGAGGCTTGCGAGCAGGACCGTCTGTGCTCTTTGAGTGGACGGAGGAGGCAGGCATGGAACGGGAGAGGCGAGTCTTGCTGGGGCAGCTGGTGACGGTGGCATCCAAAGTGCAGGAACTGTGCCTAAAAGCGAGAATTTCAAGTTCAGCTGTGGTTTACCACAGTGTCCTCGTGATCAGTTGAGTGGTCAGATGTCAGGGGTGACTGAAAAGAAGTTCATTTTCCCACAGTGAAAAGCAAGCGAGAGAGAGAGACACTTCACCCATATGAAACGAGGTTTTTTTTTGGTTTTTTTTTGGTTTTGCATTTTCAAGTTTGGCTGGAGGAGCCTTGGACATGCACCATCATCTGGGTGACTTGTGTGAAAAAAGCTGAAGAAGAAACAACGGTTGTTGTTTTTGAGCAGCTCAACCTTGCACCCGCCTCCCTTAAAAACAAATACAAGTAGTCTTTCGTGATGTGATTGGTTTGTCCCATGATTCTCTTAGTGCAAGAGATCTCCTTCTGTGTGTCTGTTCTGATGGTGTTGGGGCAGAAGCGAGCAAGGCACAGAGGGATGTCGGGTGACAGGTTCGGCCACCATGTCCTGTGGCTCGAGAGCTGAGCACCAACGAGACCGTCTTCCTTCAGCCCGTGGGGAGCCTGGCTTTGTGTGGCAGTTGCACCATGGTCTCATCATGCAGCACACGTGTGTGCAGGAAGACTGGGATTCCAAGAGTTAACGTGTCTTCTGTAATGAGAAAAATGGTTCCAGCATAGATTTCTCCTCACTGGCCTACTTACGTGTTACTGTGTATGTGTGTGTGTGTGTGTGTGTGTGATTTTCTCCCCTCCTCTGCAGACACTATTCTTTCTTCATGATCTCATAGCCTAAAATGTCTCCTTCTTAACTTAGTGGGAGGGACTGCAAGGCTCACCACCCTGGGACGGACGCTTTCTTCCAATCAAGCCTGGCAGAAAAGAGCTGAAAATCTCAAAGGTGAAAATTCAGTGCATTACGTCATTGACTGACCGAAGGCTTGATTTGGAAACCACACACCAGGCAACCTCAAATCCCAGCTCCCGGATGCCTCTCTCTCTCTCTCTCTCTCTCTCTCTCTCTCTCTCTCTCTCTCTCTCTCTCTCTCTTTCTCTCTCTCTCTCTCTCCCTCCCTCCCTCTCCCCCCCTCTCTCCGTCCCCCCCCCTCCTTCCCCACCCCACTCTCTGTCTTTCTGCTCGGAATGCATGCGTCCCAACCCAATCTCCTGATCTGACAGTCTATGCACCTTGAGCAATTCGGTGGCTGTAAAATCCCCCTGCTGACTTTGTTTTGGCTGGAATTACAGCCCACATATGGGAGCATTAAGCTAAACCATCACAGAGCGAATAGCGTGCCTCTGTGCAGCGGTAGGCAGAGCCGTTAGCACAAGGTGACATCATCGATATTCCAGGACTCCAGGTCTGCAGTGCAGAGCGGCTTCCTTGCCACACATCAGAGGCAGAACCTGGATCGGAGACAAAAACAACTCTCCTTTCTCATAAAGATCTGCTCTGGGGCTCAGAAATATGCATAAGGGCGAGCACTCTGAAATGGTCCCTTCTCCTTGGAGACCCATCTGATTTTCCAAATCCAATCACAAACTTTTTAATAGCATGTCATGAACCTCTCAGCTCATTATTTCTCTTCAAAGCCCTCCAGCATGCCAGCGTAGAGCCTGTGAAGTGTTGTTTGATGATGTGCTGCCCCATAAATAAGGACATCCTGCTGCCCTTGTCCGCAAGCCGATCCAACTCGCAGTGACCCTGGAGCGCAGGGCGGTGCTGCCCCACAGGGGTTCAGAGGCTGTAATCTGCACGGAAGCAGTCTGCCACTCCTTTCTCACGCACAGCAGCTGGTGGCCTTGCGTCACAGCCAAGGACTTAACAACTGTGTCACCAGGGGTCCAAATAAGCACATAGGACTTGCTAAAATCCACTGTTCATTACGTCTGGCTTTCCCACCAGGAATAATACTGCTAGACTTTCAGGGATATGTGGTTCATAGCAATTGCTCTGAATTGAGGGTTAAAAAAAATGTAGGTAATATAACAGATTTACCACGTTTTATAAATCCTGTCGTATTTTCCCCTCTCACTTTCCTAAGGTTAGGACCCTGAATCAAAGAGAGTAGGGACACAGACAAACCCACTGAAATAGCAATCACAGTTTTAACCATTCTTTGCTGCAGGAAATCAAGACACTGGCTAATTTCTCAGGTCTCTCACACCCAGCGTTCTCGCTGAAGTTTTAAAATTGTCAGCAGACAACCATTTTACACCCGTAACCAGCCATGAAGGCTACCACACTGGATGGAGGTTGCTATTGTAATCAAATAAAATGCACACAAGCTAATCCGACGTGTGTTTTGATGAATTTCTTTTTATTATATAGTAATTAGGCAAAAGAAGAATTTTTTTAAAAGGTAAGAGTTGCCCCAAATAACTGTCATTTGTATTATTTGGTTGCAGATCATGGTGCAGGGAAGATGGGTCTTGACCAGAGCCCTAAACATGCTGGGGTCTTATTCTCAGTTCCCGTCCCTGCAAGGTCGCTGGGGGAAATACACAAGTGTGCAGAGAGAATCAGGTGTGTAAAGGGACGTTTGTGTTCATACACTGGGCTGTGCACATAAGACTGGTTGTGTGGCCCTAGACAGAGAGCCTACGCTTGCGACAGATGATGCCCCAGAAATAGCGCCCACAGAGTTCGGGATTTGCTACCGGAGTGCATTCTGTGGCCTCAGGGCAATGGTCTCACCTGGGGAGCTTGTTAGAAATGTTTAATCCCCAGCCCCTAACATCTTCATTTTAGATTTGCATCATAATAAGATCCTGATGACCTGGATGCACATGACGCCCATGCATGTATGAGAAGCAGAGGCTCAGTCAACTTGCTCCTGGATCTGAGGTTCTCAAAGCCTGATCCTCAGAACACCAGATAAGCAACAGCTGGGAAATGCAAATTTTAAGGTCCCAGTACAGACCTATTGAACCTGTAATGAGAATGAGGTCTAGTATTCTGCTTTTCAAAAAGCCCCTCCAGTGATGTTTATGACGCTCAAGTTCAAGTTTAAGAGCCGTTGCTGTTGTTAGGTGCCATTGAGTCAGTTCCGACTCATAGCACCCCTGTGCACAACAGAATGAACCAGCACATGATCCCACACTGCCCTCACAATCAGCCCCAGGCCAGAGCCTATTGTCCAGTAGTTCTCCAACTTTAAAAGCCATCCGAATCATGTAGGGGACTTTACCTCTGTGATACTCAGGCTGCACTCCAGATCAATCAAATCAGAATGTATTGGGGGTGAGACTCTGTTTTAATAATTTAAAAAAAAACCACCTCGTCGGGATTTCATGGTGCAGCCAACCTTTGAAGTGACTGTTTCTTAAACACTGGTGTCTATGGGGATCAACAGTTCATTGTTCAAACCACGGCTCTGGCCCTATCCTACTTCGCCAACCTGGGTCCCTGTGAATTCTGAGGACAACCCAGATTTGAGAACCACTGACCGCTGCTACGCCAAGCAGAGTCCAGAGAGCAGCAGCAGTCTTCTAGTGAGAGCGGCTGGAAATGCAAATGCCCTGCCCACTGCTGACTCAGAGGGACCCACGGATCAGTGTTTACAGCTCTCTGGGGGGTCCTGTCACCCAGGGACAACTGAGAGTGATGTGCACTACGCTCCCAATGTGTCTGCTCTTCAGAGTGAGATGATCAATCCCAGGCTGGTGAAAAAGGAAGGCGACAGAGAAACAAAACGAGGATTTGATCCCTCACTCCCTTACCGCTCTATCTCCAAAATATGTGGTTCGTTTAGCATTTCTGATTTGGGCAGGCTTATTCTTTACAGTTCAGAGTTGGGGTGGGAATAAAGAAAAGTGGAGTTGTAAACTCCTCCTGAACTTTAAAGGCAATTGTACTTTGCAGTTTTGTTTTCTCTGTCAGGTTTTTGGTATCTCTGAATAGATGTGCCTTGATAGTGTTCCATGTCCTCATCTGCACCCAGGCTTATAGTGCTCACACTAGGTCATGCAAGCACGCAGGGCATTATTTCATTAACTTCCTCGAGTCATAATGGGAGGCATTTGGATTAGTAGCGTCGCAGAGATTGTAGTGAGTAGACAAGCACATCGATAGCCACAGCATTTCAGTCGTAGTACGTCCCATGGCCATGGAGGAGAACCGTGGGGTGATATAAGAAAATGCAGGCCAACCCCAACTTACGCAAGTGTGACATGAAAGCTGGGTCCTGATGGAAGGAGAGTTAATCAGACCAAGAAGTAGGAAGGCTGCTACTGAGTCAATTCAGACTCATCGTACCCTACAGGATAGAGTGGAACTGCCCGTGGGTGTTTCTGAGACATTAACTCTTTAGAGGAGTAGACAGTCTCATCTTTCTCCCATAGAGCAGTTGGTGGAATCAAACCACTGACCTTGTGGTTGACAGCTCAATGGCTAACCCAATATGTCTTTGGAGGACTCCTTGATTTTGGACTAGTGAGAGCTATTTCAAAATTTTGACTTCTAAAGCCATAAGATAATAAATGTATGTAGTTTTAAGCCATGGAATTTATGGTGATTTGTTATACCGGCCACAGGAAGCTAATAAGCTGCTTAATAAGTGTTAGGGATTTAGATTTTTTTCCATTAAGTGATGTTCATTTTATGATTAGGAAACTCAAAAGAGATCTGCGTTGCATTTATAAATCTAGTGCCTCAGTCTAGAGTCATTTTCACCTCAACATCGATCTAGTATTCTGAAAAATAAATGCTATAAATAGTGGCTGAAAGCATAAATTCTTACAATTTAACGGCCTAGGTTCCTCAATGCAAGCATTACTCAAAACCCAAGTTCCTGCCAGGGAGTTGTGTCCTAGGGGCCTTATATGACAGGGGAGAACCACCCCTGAAATGGCCACTCTTTATGGGAACAGGGAGCCTCATTTTTCACCCATGCCATGGCTAGTGGATTGGAACTGCTGACCTTGCCACACTATGCCACACTTTCTAAAAAGGAAAGAATATGTTAGCAGGATAATGCATGGTTATTAGAATTAACTGGAAGGGTGAAGGGTACACCCTAGTCTTTAATTGGTATCACATAGTTCTGCCAAACAGGGTGTTTTTTCCCTAGTCTTTTGGCAATATTTGGTCAATGGAAGATATTGATAAAAGGTATTAAGCTGGGTTTCAAACGGGTCCATTTCAGTTTGACCTCTGGCTGAGAGTGTGTGTTTCCACCCACCCTCGCTCACTTCACTGCCATCACATCCGTTCCTGTTCTGGTGCATGGAGTCCCTTTTGGATAGGGCCGAACTGGCCCTGTGGGTTTCCGAAACAATAAATCTTTATGGGAATAGAAAGCCTCATCTTCCTCCTGAGGAGTGCCTGGTGAGTTTGAACCATTGACACTGTGTAACCCATTACCCCACAAGAACTCTTTATTCTGAATCACAGTGTACATTTTAACACGATCACCAGGGGGTTCTGATGTGTACATTTGCTCTGTTAAAATCCTCTAAGTATCACTATCCCTGTGTACCTGCGAATCACCTAGTGATCTTGTTGAAATGTAGATTCTGGTTTAGTATATTTGAGGTGGAAAGGCAAATTCTCAGCAGGGGACCAAAGCCCTGGTACTAAGGCAGGAAAACTAGAGACACCTAGTTATTTCTTCTTTGCGTGTGGCACTATCTTCAACACTGAACACCCCAACTTAGAACTGAAACGAAAATCACAAACTGAGAGTGAGGTCTAGCATTCTGTTTTCAAATGGCCTCGAAGTGATTCGGGCCCCATGAACATTTGAAAACACCTCATCCAGACAAGAAACCCCCCAGCTTTAATGTGAGTCGGTATCACCCCCCCTCCCCACTCAGACTGCACTCCAGATGAGTCCCATCAGCATCTTCAGCAAGGGGACACCGGCTGCAGTCGTTTTGAGCTTCTCTGAGGATTCTAGTGTGCACCCAGGTCTGGAATCGCGTGCTTCTTAAACTGTGGGTCACACTAGAATCATCGGGAAAACTTGGTAAGCCCTTGGTCCAGGCACTTCTCCCACTGCTTCCTCCTTCACGAAGATTGGGCATGGTCCCCTGGACACTGAGCTCGTCAGAACAAACGTGTGTCTTTGTCGCCAGAGTTTAGAGAAGGTTGTCCCTCCTGCCATTGCTAATGGTTGAACTGTCTCTCTGTCTTATTTGAAGTCAGTCTTCTAGTACTAGTAGGTTTGGTTACAACAAATCACCCCAAAAGTTAGTGGCTTAATATCACCAATATGCAGGTCAGGAATCTGGACAGAAACCTGGTGGGAATGACACCCACATACACAAGCAGACAGGCACAGTGCTAGACTAGCATATTTTGCTGTTTGACCGCCATCTTTTGATGGTTTACCTGAGTGTGAAGTGCCAAAGATGGGGACACTTAAGCTGGGGAGGACATGAGAGCTGAGGGCTGAAATCAACTGAAGGGTTGTTTACCTACCCCGAGATTACATGACTTGCCCATGACAGTCACCCTGCAGTATGGCAGCCTCAAGGCAGTTTGTCCTCTTAAACATGGGGGCTGAGATTCTGAAGGCCTGTATCCCATTCAGCCAACAAGCAGAAGCTCCCTCTTAGGCCTTAGTTTCTGTCCTCCTCCTCACCAGTCCACCCAGATGCGATGGAGTTAAGGATTCTCAGTGAGTCATGGAATTTGGAGGACCATATCTGAATCACCAATTTATAGCATGAAATTGCTCTGTTTCACCTCCTTAGAATGCTTTCAGTTTTCCTAATTGAATTCTGACTACAACATTCCGTTCAATTATTTGCCTTATTAAAATTCCTTAAATCCTACTGATTAGAATTGGTCGCTCCCACCTCTGTGCTACCACGACACCCATCATAACATTTGAATAAACTGTGTTAGAGTCACTTGCAATTTCTCTCCCTCACTAAACATCGGGCTTCCGGAAGGGCTAAAGCCTCATTTATCTCTGTCTGTTCTGTCCTTAGCACATTCCTTGAACATGACAAATGGTAAGATCTATAAATGAATGGACAGGTAGTTGATTATAACCCAACTGATCTCCAAATCCATTGTGCCTCTAAAACCTGAGAGAATAATTTAGAAGCCTTCATATAACTCTGAACCATTTTGACTCCTGACCTTGTAATCGGGGCTCTGGTTGAAGGGTTGGGGAGATGGAAACACTGCCTTCAGAAGTGTCTAGACTTAGATGGAGGATATATCAGGAAGCAATCGCTTCACATTTTTATATTTTTAATAAATATTTCTATGGATTCTTGTAGCAATACTTTTGTTTTTTGCTCACCCTACCCTTTGCCAAATATCAGGCCTAGGCCAAGGAGAAGTGTAAGGGGATCATACGAGAGTATTCCTCCCATCTTAAATGTAAAGTATCTTGAAACAAAACAACAACAACAACAACCTTCCTGGTAAACAATGTTCCATTACACTTCTGTAGATACCCTTGGTTTTGACTGGCCTCAGCAGAGAAGCCATCGATCCCCAAGTGTTCGGGCTCCTAGCCTGCTCCACAGTGCTTCCCTTCCCTCCCCTTGCCACGCCCCCACCACCCACCCCCCAGCCCCGAGCCCTTTTCCATCTTTGCTGTCTCCTCTCCTTCTGCCTTGTCATACTTTACTCATCTCTGCTTCCCCGGCTGTCTGGGTACTCCAAGACCCAGTACTGATGGGTACTCTACATATTTCATAGACTCTTCATCCGGACCTAACTTGTTTTGACAGAAGGAACTGGTGGAGCCAGAAAGTCCGTTTTGTAACAGTTCCTAGAAGAGGGAAAACCTTGGCTTTCGTTTGTGCGGGGGCGTACCTTCCTCATCTCTTCCAGCACTCACACCGACACATCCTCTGTGCTTGCTAGGTCTGCACACTCCACTCACAGCAGGACTTCTTGATGGGGGATGGGCCAGAGCACATTGCTGGAGCATCTAGGGTCTTTGTTTTATCCTTTATCATCACCTGCCAATTCCTTTACTTCCTGTAGGACCACCTTCTGCTCTAAGAAACCTTTCCTGACCCCTTGAATGCTTACTGCCATGGAGTGGCTATTATGACTCACAGCCACAGACAGACTAGCATGGCCCCTCTGGTTTTCTGGATTTTAACTCTTTAAAGGCGTAGGAAGCCGTCTCTGTCTCTGGTGGAGCGGCTGGTGGTTTTGAAATTGCTGACCTAGTGGTTAGCAGCCCAACATGTAACCCAACTCGTATGTCAATGTGTGGTTACGTTTTTCGGGGCTGTGCCAAGTACCTGTAATTAATCCTGTGAGCAGATATTATCCTGTATTGTAATTGTCTCTCTAATTATCTTTATCCCTTATTCAACTACAGATGCCTTAGGGCAGGACTGAATCTTATTCATTATTCATACCTAGTGCCTAGCACCGGTGGTATGGTGGTCTGTGATCTGCATGGTCGGCAGTTCAAAACCACCAGCAGTTCCTCGGGAGAAAGACTAGGCTTTCTACTGCCGCGACCAGTCAGTCTTGGAAACCCACAGTGGATTACTGTGAGTGACCCTCGAATCAATGGTGGCGAGTGTTTCTTTTCATTGTTATTTGTTTGTCTGTTGAGTGCCTTGCACCCTGCTTGGAATATTTAAAACCAACCCAGGGCCATGGAGTTGATTCTGACTCAATGCAACCCTGAGGGACACACTAGAACTGCCATATTTATGGGACAGACAACCTGATCTTTCACTTTTGAAGTGGCTGGTGGTTTCGAACTGCTGATCTTGTAGTTAGCAGTCCAGCTCGTAGCCCATCATGCTGCCAGAGCTCTGAAGTTAACGTTGAGACCCCAGCTCTATAGCAGATTTGGAGTCCCGAAGGCTGCAGAAACACGAGCATAGCTGCATAACGATGGCCGTCCCTCATTGACAGTTAAGGGCTTCCCTTTGGACCACAGCAATGGGAGCAGAAAGCAGGAGCTTCCAGCACCAGAATGCACAATCTCCCAAGCACCTGGTCCTAGGGCACTTGAGCAAAGCACTTAAAGCAAAGGGAATTTTTTCTGAAGCTTCGGCCTTACATCGCTTTGCTGAAGATGAAAGTGTTGAAGGGAACATGTAGGCAATGGTTGGGGTTGGCCAACTTGAACAATTTCAGAAACACTTTCTCCCCAGCCGCCTGGACTGAGGATGCCATTTGCTCACTGCCCTACAAGGCCTCTGTCGCTGTCCAGGCAAGAGTCTCAGGGGCCGGTCTCGAGGGTAGGAGTTAAGCTCTTGCCATACTCACAAAGTTGCTTCTAAGTCTTTGGCTTTAACATGACAGTGACCATCTGTCCTACCCGGTCCCGGAGGGGAAAACATTAGACTCCACGGCACATTGATAGTCAGGTTAGAAAAAGCACGATGCCAAAGGCTAAATGGAAAGCCTTTTCCTGGGTTATCCTGACTGTATCCTAGGGCGGGAACTGAGGATGGAGTGCCAGAGGGGCTCGGTTTCTCTTGGGGTGGGCAGGGACATATTTGTGTCTATAGAAATGGCACTACAGATGTCTAGAGGGCCTTTGGAAGTTGGCATCAGCTTTGCCATGAAACCCGAGTGATGCCCTTTCACAATGCCCCCCATGCCTTTTTTGGTGTGCAAGGGAGTTTTCCCGTAGCTGTTCAGTCTCTGGCCTGGAATTCACTGATGTTCTGTGAAAACATGGTGACGGTTTCAGGATTCTGAACCAGATTGTTGTTTTTCAGGAAAAGAGGGCCTCGGTATCTAACAACTCTAAAGAATAAGAAGCTCATGTCCAGTACCTTTGGCTCTTTTCTGCTGTCTCCCACCCCTCCTTTTGGCCTGTCTGTCTGCCTGGGGCCTGGCTCTCAGCCAGTTGTCAACCAAGCCTTGATACGCTTTTAGATGGTAAAGGCTCAAGGGTTATTAATCTTCACAGGAGATTTCCCATATTAAAGAAAGTTCTGTTATTAAGTCAAAGGGCATTTAAAAATCATCACCTTAACATAAAAATAATCTTTGTGTTCTCCAAGCATTGTTTGTTTTTGTTGTCTTTATAAATGAGTAGACTTACACTCTTAGTGTAAAGATCCCTGGTGGCAGAGTGGTTACATGTTGGGCTGTGATCCACATGGTTGGCAGTTCAAAACAACCAGACTGGGTTTTCTACTCCTATAAATACCTACAGTCTCAGAAACCTGCAGGGGTCACTATGAGTCAGCGGTCGACTTAAAGGCAATGAGTTTGGCTACGGTATGATCACAGTATTATGCAATACTTGGTTCTCTGTTACCCAAGGAAGGGCAATTCACACACATCTTCCAGTTTCTAAGTGACCCAGTTTCATGATCATAGTAGTGTGAAGGCAGTGTCGACAGTGTTTGCTCATCTATTCATAGGCATGCCCCTTCTATAGTTAACAATTGGACACTGCTGGTTATTTTGTAGCTCTGCCCCTGTTCCTACTGAGGCCTAACTACCTAACATGGCTCATTTAATCGGGAGTATTTCTATGTGAAAGATAAGTCATTCTGGGTCTGGCAGGGCTGGATCAAGGACAATGTAACCAAGAGGAATTCCTGAAACCCAAATGAAGGCTGCACATGATAGTGGGACAAGAGGAAAGTACAAAGAAATAGAGGAAAGTACTAGGAGGCAAGTACTAGGAGGCAAAGGGCATTTATAGAGATCTAAATATAGGCATATACAGATGTAAATATATTTATTTATGACGAGGGGAAAATAGATCTATGTAGATATATTTATAGGTTTAGTATTAAGGAAACAGATGGAAAGTGGACCGCTACTCAAGTACTCTATCAACACAAGAACACGTTGTTCTAACAATTCAGCAGTCCGAGATACTCACCTTCCTGGCACAATCACTGAAGACAATGGGTGCACAAGCAAATGTGGTGAAGAAAGCTGATGGTGTCTGGCTATCAAAAGATATAGCATCTGAGATCATAAAGGCTTAAAGATAAGGCGGTTATCTAACTAAGAAACAACAAAGCCCCCATAGAAGAAGCACACCAGCCTATCCCAATATGATCACTGAAGACAAAGCGGGTGCATAAGCAAATGCTGTGAAGAAAGCAGCTGGTGCCCAGCTATCAAAAGATATAGTCTGGGGTCCCATAGGCTGGAAGATAAACAAGTGGCCATCTAACTGATAAACAAGAAAGCCCACCTGGAAGAAGCACACCAGCCTGTGAGATTACAAAGTGTTGAAGGGATCAGGCATCAGGCTTAAAAGACCAAAAAAATCATAGCATTGTGAATGAGGGGGAGTTCAGAGTGGGAACCGAGGGCCCATCTGTGGTAAATTGGACATCCCCTTGCAGAAGGTCCATGGGGAGGAGATGAGCCAGTCAGGGTGCAGTGTAGCAATGATGAAACATACAATTTTCCTCTAGATCTTGAATGCTTCCCCCACTCCCCATCATGATCCCAACTCTGCCTTACAAATTTGGCTGGACTGGAGGATGTGCACTGGTACAGATAGGGACTGGAAACACAGGGAATCCAGGACAGATGAACCCCTCAGGACCAGTGGTGAGAGTGGCGATACCTGGAGGGTGGAAGAAAGGTAAGGGAAAAAGGGGGATCTGATTACAAGGATCTACATATAACCTCCTCCCTGGGGAATGGACAGTGGAGAAGTGGGTGAAGGGTGATGTCGGAGGGTGTAAGATATGACAAAATAATAATAATTTATAAATTATCAAGGGATCATGGGGGAGGGGAGATCTGGAGGGGGGAAATGAGGAGCTGATACCCAGGGCTCAAGTAGAAAGCAAATGTTTTGAGAATGATGAGGGAAACAAATATACAAAAGTGCTTGACACAATGGATGGATGCATGGATTGTGACAAGAGTTGTACAACCCCCCAACAAAATGGTTACAAAAAAAAAAAAAGATAAGTCATTCTGAGTCCTTACCTAAGCAATGTTTAATTAAAGCCTGGGAAAAGATGTCATGCTTTCTTGGTGACTCTTCATTTTGTGCTATCTACTGGATTTCACCTCGGAGTGATCCTATGTGGAAGCGTCTTAGGGCCTCATAGAATTTCCAAGGCTGGAATCTTTTTGCATCACCAGGTTTGGAGTGGCTTGTGAGTGCAAACTGCTGACTTTCAATCATCAGCCAAGTGCTCCACCATCGTGTCACAAGGGTTTCTTACATGTCAGGGTAGGAGCTAGGGAATAGATACTCTCCATCCGTTATATGGCTCGGAGGAGAGAAGAGGCTCAGAGAGGAGAGTGCAGTAGATATACGAAGTAAGGCTAAGCAGGGCTAAGGGGATGATACCTTCCTGAGGCCCAGGGCTAGTCCTGCTCTGGAGGTCTATGATACCTTTGTATCTCATGCGTTGCTTAGTTGGCGTTCATTTTAATCACCTGTAACCGAAAGAGTCCAAACTAATTTTCCTGATGAAGTTAATATTGACTACACTCCACTTTTACTATGTGCCAGATATCTTGAATCCCTACACCTACCCTATTAGATAACTGAGAGGTGGTTAGTCATTTCTCCAGTATAACACAACGGAGTGAATTACAGAACTGAGATTTGAATTCTGATCAGTCTGATGCTGAACCACGACGCTGTGGTGGCCTCCCAAAGTACATGTGGCATCACAGAGGTGGCATGGAAGCATGACCCACCTTGCTTTCCAGGAAGAAGTTCAAACACTTTAGTCTTCACAGCTTGGGGCAGAAGTTCTTCCCAATCAGCCCTTCACACCATGCAGTCGATTCTGCCTCTCATCCCGCGCCCACCTCAGTCCTGTAGCTCCCTGAGAGAGAGGCCAAAGCGCCCGTAGGAGGTCCATGTCTTTCCCCAGTAGCTAGCACACGTGTGTTGAGGCAGCTCCTTGCATCCGGTCAGGTGTGGCTAGCAGTACATTCTCAAGGCTCCCGCCTGTTGCCACAACCCCATGGTTATACCACCTTTCTTTCTTTCCGGGTGGCGTCCGCTTCAGCCTGCCATGTTGTTCCGATCACTCTGTGAAACATCAGAGGACACTGCCGATGGGCTTAAAACCCTCCTGCAGCTTCACGGCAAATCGAATGTCATTTCGGACCCCTTAGAAGTCACATTTGAGGAGCTTCCCAAAACACTGCAGACATTAAGCCCAGAGGAGAGGGACACTCCGCTTGTTGTGAAAACTTAGAGGTGGGAGCAACTGGCTCTGTCCGCGGAATTGGATGAGGCCACACAGAACAATTCATTGTGAAGGCCAGAGAGCTTTCTCCCCACTTAATGAAAGCAAAGTCACATGTTTTCATCTACCGTGCGAACCCATCTCTTGGGAATCCATGGGAATTGCCAGGCTATTTCTCCTTCCCTCTCCCTTCAGGGCCACAGGATGTTAGGAAGAATCGGATTGGTTCTAAACCCTCATATTCAGTAACAAGTATTAGCTAATCATGCACGTGTATTGCCTCAGCAAAGAGAATCTTTGATTGGAGATGATTCCGCCACATCGTTCTCTCCAAGTGTCACGCAGTTTGTCAGCAACAGCACCCAGGCCTGATGGTTTGCTCGTGTGACTTAGAATCCCAAGGGAACCATCTGCCATTGGTGGGGAAAGTAGCAGATAGAGGGCAATCGATGACAAACAGGAACTGTGACTACACGCTGATTTTTTTCCCTCCCCCACCCAGCATGGGTAGAGTGGAGCAAGTTAACAGCTGGAACAGAGAGGCAGCACAGAGTACGGAGAATAAAGTTTCAGGAAAAGCAGATCAAACCAAGCCATGGGATTTATTTATTTAAATGCCTTTTTCTTTATATTTTAAAAGTGGATGGCTAGGCATATCGTCAGTATTCCCAGGGTAGAGATTTTGCGTTCTTGCTCTTGATCTTGGGGCAATGCAGAAAGCAGTTTGCGAGGATATGGTCACTCTTTCCCTTTACATAACGCTCATAAGGTGTAGCCAAATCAAATGTGTCACCAATGAAATTACCAACGAGCGCACCACCCGGCCGTCTCCTGTGAGCGCAGTTCACCGAGGAGCCGGCGCGCGTCACAAATCCACATAATGTTCCAGAGCGCTAAATGTGGAGCTCTGATTTAGCTGACAGATGTTTAAAATCACATTCAGTTGGACAACTCCCCGAGGAGGACACAGCTGCAGATGTGAACGAGAGCAACTTCTTCCAGTTAAGGTCGGCGGGAACTCAGCCTAAAACCTTCTGTCTCGATCTGCCTTCTTCAGACAGGATGACAGGGGAGAAGGGAAATGTTCATGCTGATTCCACCCAACTTTGGGCAAACCTCACCCCCTTGTTGGGCTGCTGCCAAGGTAAATGCAGAAACTGTATCTTTGGGGAAGGGTGGGGTGGGTCCACTTACTCCTAATTGAGAGCAGAGTGGGCTAGCCCTCTGCAGACGGGCACAAAGCCAGATTTGGGAGTCTGCTTTGCCCCTCTGGTGGCATCTTAGGCGCAGAAATGAATATGAATCTTGAATTTTGCATTGCAGGATCAGTTCTTCAAGTGTCAACCCTGTTAGCTAGGCTGAAGTCCATGCACAGAATGAGGATAGAGAAATGGTGGTGCCCCTCTTCACTCTTTGAATAACTCCAACATTTTATCCATTTTGAAAAAAAAACCCAACAAAATTAAAATTATTCTAGAATCTTCTTTGCAAAATCACATATTTTAGACTTGTTTCAAGTCTTAGACAAAAATAGATTTGTTGAGAGAGAGAGAGAGAGAGAGAATTTGATGTGGGAGACTAGTGACCTTTGGTATTTTGTGTGTAAAAAAAAAAAGAAAGAAAGTTCGATGTCAAAAATTTCCCCACTGAGCTTGTATTGTTTCTGTTCTCTTTCTGTGATTTTTTCCATCGTCCATCATTCCTCACATTCAAAATCAGTTCTGTATTTACCCAAAAGAGATCTTGACATAGTTATGCGCTCATCCTGATGGCAGCCTCAAATCAATGCAAATTATAATGTCAAGATGGATGTGATGTGAGTCTAAGTTAGGTGATTGTAGAGCAATTCTAGGATGGAGCCTAAGGGACATGCTCATGCGGTGAGAAGAATAACAGAAAGGAATGAATGAAAGTCGTCTGCCACACTCGTCTCCACCAGGGCATCTCAGCATGTGTCTTAAGCAAGAGCACCAAGACTTCTATCTCATTGCAAAGTCTGTATAAAGGCATCCTGTAGAGACCACAGAACGCACCCAGAGGAAGTCAATGGGTATCGGGTTAGGATAACCGAGTAGGGTTGGCTCACAGTTTGAATACACTGGATGAATAGATATTATGTGAAGTGGGTAATAAACTGGGAACATCTCAACCCAAGCTCAACCAATGCCATGAATCCCTGGAGCCTGGTTTGTAAATGTTCAGAGTAGAAAAAAGATTCAGGAATGGAGTGAATGAGGGAAAGCCATGAAGGGATTCTCAGTTGGTGCTTGTGTGAAAAGTCATAAAAATCTTATTTCTTAACCCCCGGCAAGAAGTTCCTTTGAGTTTATGACTCAGGTTATGAGATAATATTTCAAGGCCTGTGTTTTTGTAGAGTGGAATATTATATATCAATCCTTTATCATAGATGACTCTGGGAGGGTGAGATTCTAAGAGGTCATCATATTTTAACTTAAAATAGCCAACAAAACAATTGAATCATGTACACTTAAATACATACCCCTCACTTAAAACATTCTTTACATGAAGATCCTGGAAACTTTATAATCAACTGGGCAAGCTCTTTAACATACATGGACTCCTGCTTCACCCTCGCAGAGGAATCGTAGTATTTCTCGGAGAATACTATGCAAACTTGAGAAGTCAGAAGGGGGTTTGGAATGCAAAAGGTAATTGCTATTGTTCTTGGTATTGAAAGGATAGTTTATAAATATTGTTGATTGACTGCAATGCTGATACTAATTCTCATAAGAGATTCCTTTAGATATGAATTTTCCAAAGATTTGGGCACTGAAGATAAATGTTCAGGTCTGTGCATTCTAGTTCCCATCAAGTAGAAGCTCATTTGACTTCCTGACTCCATGTCCCTTATTTTGAAACCTTTGGGAAGATCAGTTAATTTCTCTGAGCCTCAACTTTTATGGCTGTACAGTGAGGAAGTAGCAATGTGTTCCCCTTAGGTTATGGGGTGATACATGAGGTAATGTGTATAAACTGTGTATCCCTGCTGTACATTCTAATTATGACTCTTCATTGGGAGCTCTCCAAGCTAGGCGCAAGGATTGATGACTGTATTTATTCTGCCTTATTAAAGAAAAACATGAGACAAGGGGGAGAGAATGGTAGTGGAGTTTAAATTCCGAACATCCCATTTATAGAAGGCTATGGATGACCGTGGAAGCCCTAACTCCATTTGCAGGATCCCCATTAGATTAAGCCTCTGGTGAATCACTCTGAACACAGTTCAGGGATGGAAACAATCTTGCTATCAGACAGAGAGCATTGTAAATTTGATTATGGCAGATGTAGTTAGGTTAAAGTGTAACATCTTATTATTTGATCTCCCTTTTAGACCCACCTTTTTTTACTTTATTACTTATTTTAATTTTTCCTCATTTTATCGGGAGCTCTTATAAATGTCATACAGTCCACAGTTCAATCACATCAAGCATATTGTACAATTGCTGCCACAACCAGTTTCAAGACATGTTCTTTCTTCTTGAACTCCTTGATATCAGCTCCCCTTTATTCCCTCTCTCCCCACCCCCCAAGAACCCTTATTATTATTTTCCCTACAATTGGCTGGGTTTTTTTTGGACATATCTTACATGATCCAATGTATCCATTCACATACAATTCTGTTGTTTGATCTCATCAAGTAGGGTTATACAGTCATCAAGCTATCCACCCCCTATGTGCACCCCGCGCCCCCCCCCACTTTCCCGTGCCCCAGGAAACAATTCCTCTTGTTACTCTTTCTGAAGGGTTATCTATCTTGGCTGTCATGTACCAAACAATCTCACATCTACAAATGAACATACACAAATATAACACGATTAATGAGGTAAAATTTAAACAACATAACAGTAAGGGAAAGAAATATTAAAGAACTAGAGCACAGTTATGTGGTTCATCAGTACCATACCACACACTGGACTTATCATCCATTACTCGTGGCCCTTCTGAGAGGGACTGTCCAATTATCTTACAAGTGGGTTTGGGGTCCCCACTACATCCACGCCCCTTCACAGCAATTTGGTTCCTTCTTTTTGAACTTCTGATACCTCTTCCCATCAACACATCATGATCACACAGGCTGGTGTGCTTCTACCATGTGGGCTTTGTTGCTTCCCTGCTAGATGGTTGCTTGTTTAACTGCAAGCCTTTAAGACCCAAGACACTGCTTCCTTGTTGTATTTGCATAAATATATATATACAGACACACACATATATATAAACAAGTACACACATATATATTTTTGCCTTTTTCTTTTTTCCTCCTGCCCCACTATCATGTTTAGCCATCATTCACCTCTCAGTAATTCCTCTCAGATGCAACTTGATTGATCAAACATGACCAGAAGAGCTGCACCCTCCTCACCATCAATTTTAGAACCTTACTGTTCCCCTGAACCCATCATTGTTGGCTCTCCAGTCCCCTCCCCGCAATTCCCTCCCATGGCCCCCAGGAACCGTTAGACCAGTCGCTGTCTTCATAAGTTTGCCTGTCCTGCCTATTTCATATAGATTCACCAAATTGAAAAAACAAACAAACAAACAAACAAACATAGAGATAGTCCCAAGATTAACATGGATCCTAACATAGAGCAGGTGAATATCTCCATTAAATAGAGAGAAGAACATGTTGTAACTGTCAGTCCAGGCCCCCTTTCTTCCAGAGCTGTACATCCCAGGTCCTGCTTACCTAACAACACGTACACCCTTCAGCATCTGTACCTGATAAGCAAACATACTAACCCTCCTCATTGCTAATCCTGATGTCAGGGATGCTTCCTCCCACTCCCCCATCCCCTGCCCTCCCCCACCCTCAGTTATGCTGTTAGACAATCAATGTCCTTTTGATCGATTTAAAGGTGTTTCCATTTTTTATATTTTCTGCTTTTCCATTGAGGTTTTTCCTAGTCATTGTTGTTTTGTTGTGTGGTTGTTTCTTGTTTTTGTTGTGTATGATTTTCTGTGTATGAAATCCAGGATAGGTAAGTCTATAGGGACAGTAACTGGATTATTAATTACCTAGGGACATGGCAACGGAGGTTGTGGGGAGATGGAAAACTAACCACAAGGATTATGAGAGAGAAGAAAATGTTTTGAGATTGATTTTGGTGCTGATTGCCCAACTCTTCCTAATGATTGAAATATTGTGTGATAGGTGAATTATATACCAATAAAACTAATATTAAAAACCCAGAGGCGATGAGATAAGTGATAAACTCCACAGCTGCAATGTGAGATAAGGTGGTGGTCAGAAATCATCTCAAACCCTCAACGCTGGCCTTTAGCCTCTATGAAAGGTTTGGCCATCTTTCATGGCAGCACTCTCACCTTGGGAGTCCTGTAGGCTGCTTCCATCCTTGTGATGTTGACTGTGGATAAAGGATTCCACAGGGATTCTGGAAGGGAGGCAAGATAGTGCAGTCTCTAATGCTCTGTTATTTTTAAAATGTCAATTGCTTAAGCTACAGAGTATTCTGGGAGCCCTTGACTTCCGTGATCATTTGTTATGTGACTGCAATCATTCTATAATTCTAAGTATCGCAGTCGCAGTAGCAAATGCTATCACAGTTTTGCTCCTTAGCATTAAGGTGTGGTCTAGTCTACACTAAATCATTTTAATCCTCACAAAAAGATCGGTGTTGTCCTGGAGAATATGCACTGATCCTGGTCTTCCAAATTAAGAAAACACCACCACTGCCTCTGGCCAACCCCCCCTTCATGATTTCTTGATTAACCAATTGCCCCCAAGAGAAACGAGTTGGGTTCTTTGGGTCCTGCCGTTGCTTCTCCATGGCATCACTCTGATTTTCTTTCGATCCGTGCTGCGTGGTCTTTTTGGCTGGCTCAGTACTGTTCTTCATCAAACAACTTCTTAGCTCCGAGGCAACTGTGCCAAGGGCTTTATCTACATCATCCCATTGAAGCCTCACAACAACCGTGGGAGGAACGATATGATTCACCATCTTTTCAGGTGATGAAAGTAAGGCTGAATTTGGATTTGAACTCAGTGGATTTTTAAAAACCTTCTCTAAACCATCAACTATGATTTTTCATAAGGGCCATCAAATCTGTTCCTACTTAAAGGAAGAGCGGACTGAAACATTGCCTGGTCCTGCGCCATCCTCACAACTGTTATGTCTGAGAGGCTTGTTGCAGTCACGGTGCCAATCCATCTCGACAAGGCCCTTCCTCTTCTTTATGGACTGTCTACTTTACCAGGCCTGATATCCCTGTTCAGGCATAGGTTTCTCCTGAGAATATTACCAATGCACGTGGGATGAAGTTTTGCCATCCTTTCTTTGAAAGAGCATTCTGGAAGTATTTCCTCCAAGACATATTTGCATGTTCTTCTGAGAGTCCACGATATTATCAATATTGTTTTCCAATACTATAAATCAAATTCATCAATTCTCCTGTGGTCTTCCTCATTCAGTGTCCAACTTCCACATGCACATGGAGCGATTGAAAATACCATGGCTTGGATCAAGGTCATCTTAGTCGTCAAAGTGATGTCTTTGCTCTTAAGGACTTTAAAGGGATCTTTTGTTGCAGATTTGCCCAGTGTGACACATGGTTTGGTCTCTTGATTGCTGCTTCCAAGAACATTGATTACTCATGGATCCAGCAAGATGAAATCCTTTACAACTTCAAGCTTTTCTATTTTTATCATAATGTTACCTACTGGTCCACTTGTGAGAAATTTGATTTTCTTTACCTTGGATTGCACTCCATACTAGTGGGTGCTGTCTCTGATTTTCATCAGCAGGTACTTCAAGTTCTCAACAGGCCTCCCTCCAATCCTGATGCCTTGTCCCTCTGCATATAGTCCAGCTCCTCGGGATATTTGTTCAGCATATAGACTGAATAATTATGGTGAAAGGATACAAACCTGATGTACACCATTCTTTATTTTAAAACACTCATTATTCCTTTGTTCAGTAAAGACCATAACTCGGGCTAGTCTAGATTCCCATAGCACTACTCTTCCCAAACCTCATGCGAAGGGAAACTTATTTAACCTCAATTTTTGATCTGTAAGATGATGAGTCAGACAATGACGTGGTATTGAATTTAGACTTCGTTCTACCTCCCTAATTTCAGTGCCTTACTAACTCATTGATACTGTTGGCCAAAGAGTTGACTTGTTTCAAATAAAAATTTATGGAAACCATAGCAAAGAACAATATGTGTTCCAGACAGTTCACGAATGAAGACATCCAGGTGTCCAGTAAACACATGTAGAAATGTTCCTGATCACTAGTCATTCCAGAGATGCAAAGCAAAATTACAATGAGAAATGACCTCACACTGGCCTTGATAACAAAGTTGAAAATACATACCCTGAACAGGGCACAGAGTGATTGAAGTACTCACACACTGCTGATGGAGCTGCAAAACGGTACAATCACCATGGCAAGCAGTATAGTGTTTTTTTAAAAAAACAACTGGGAATAGAAATACCATATGACCCAGAAATCTCTTTATTTGGAATATACTCTATAGAAGTAAGAGCCATAGCATGAACAAATACATTTACACCCATGTTCATTGCAGCACTATTCACAACAGCAAGAAGTATGAGGTCACTGTTATAAAAGAGAGACAAATCCAGATAAAGCTTTTCATACCAAAAGAAACAGGTTTTGATGGCTACCAGGGGTGAAAAGGGGAAGGAGAGAAGGGGAGGCAATAGGCTAGAGGTTAACATGCATGAATGGGAAGACAATATTCTAGAAGAAGGAGAAAAGAAAAGGGGCAGCAGTCAGGAAAACAATGGGAAGATAAGTTGTTTAATATAAAAATGATCATTAGAAACGGAACCTCCCACCTAATTCACAGTAAAAGGTTTAAAAAATATGTTTGGCATTTAATTAACACAAGTTCACATATGCACAAATATGATATAAGTTCAAATATGCACTAACTAATAAAAACCCTTAATGACTTAAAAATCCAACGGGAAAAATGAAGATGTTCACAGTATGTTACCTATTGCTTTTTGTGAAGGAAAAAGACTTTGTGTCTAAGACCCTGTGGATTGCTGAGGGCACATCCCAACACCCGAGGTAGGATCATGAAGGATGTGATCAACGAGTAGGGGGGAAGTCAACTAGATATTTCCTGAAGAAATGAGGCCCCTATCAATTCGGGAAAATATTTGGAAATTTAAAAGGAAGGGATAATTAGACGGTTGATGGGGGAAAAGAATAATTTGATAAACTTTATAATCACATAGAAGTGACACATGTAAGTTCACTAGCCATAGACAGGTATTTTAAAGAATTCAGGATGCGGGTTGTACCCAATCTTAACCATCTTAACCATGGGTTGAGTGGATAAAGTTCTATTCTATGCTGAGGAAACTTACTGTAATATACTTCATCAATGGCTGGTTATTAATGGTGCTTATTAGCTGGAATATCTGAGTCTTTGAAATGTCAGTGTCTCGCTGATGCCTCTTTGAAGGGACTGAACAGAGTAAACTTTGAGGTTCCTTCGGATACACCAGTTCAAGGAACGTGACCAGAGAAGGACCCTCCACGGTGCTTCTGCTCAGAAAGATTGGCAAAGTAGTTTGAATAATTTTACTCCTGGTCTAGTTTCCTTAGCTGCCCTTCTTTATTGATTACTAATTTGAACTAGTTTTCAAGAGTAGCACATTTATAATTAAATCATTCTCAGAAAAATATAATACTCATGATAAGCATGTCACCTAAACTTATTATTTGGGCATTTACATTTGCAACTCAAGGGAAATGTATTTCACATCATTGAATCGAATGTTTTGATAATCTTCTAGAGTGCAAATAAAATAAACACAAGGCCTTGTAGCCCCGTAGCTCCTTCTTAAAAAAAAATTAAGCATAACACTTTCTAAAATATGAGTTCTAAATCTGGGTTAACAGAAAGCTGAAAGAGACATTGCCTAACCATTCAGAAAGAGGCAATGCACACAAGAACCCTCAAAATGCTTGTGAATTCTTGGCTTCCCGGACCAGATGCCGCAGTGCTGCCTCCATGCAATGCTCTAGAGTGCAGTATTAGGAGAAGTTAGGGAGAGCTGATTCCTCGTTCCCTACCCTCCCCCCAGCCTGAGACTTAATCTAATCCCGCAGAGGATACTTCTCCCTCAGTGGTCCTAGGGGGTGATTGTGGTGGAGCCTGTACCGGGAGAAAGGGAACCAAGTTAAATCGGCCTGGGAAGAGCCTGAATTTCATTAACATCCCACAACTCTGGGGTTGGAAGAGACACCGCCCACACACTGGATCCCTGTCAGATCGGGCTGATTTAAATTGATGCTGGGCCCAGATCTACATTCAGTTCCAGCAGACACATTCCTGTGGATGGGCAGAGTTTCTTGGATAGTATCTTCCCCTTCGTTCATGATAGCTGTTTCAGTCATTGGCCTACACCTCCTGGCAACTGCAGAGGCTGGCCTAGAAACTGGGGCCTCAACAGGAAAGAGTAACCAATTTTCCTGTTGTTCCTCCCTGTTTGGAATAAGCTACAGCTGCACAACCCAGCTACCCTTGAAGTTCCAACAGCTCCAACTAGTGTACAGAGAGTATTATTTATTCTAAAAATCATATGATCCCAAAGACCAAGATAAAAGCAGCAGCGTGTCTCAGAAAAACAGTTTCACTGTGCACGATAAAGGAAGAATAGGTGGTACAAACAATTGGCCTTTACAGACCCAGACCCAGACCCAGACCCAGATATTTTCAGATGGTATTAGACTTTCCCATGAAGGAGTTCAGAAGAATAATGCCCAGCTGTGTTAACGAAATGGAAGAACAACTTGACAGGGCTACAGAAAAACACAGAGGAAATGTTAAAAAACAAAACAAAAAAAAACAACAGAAGAATACTACAAGACCAAATTAAATAAATAGGAATAATTCAACAATTCCCAATGGAAATTGGATAGAAATGGATAACATTCTGGAAGAATAACACAATAGAATTGAAGCAATATAAGCATGAATCGGTGAGCTTAAAGATAACTCTCACAGGTCCAAACTACAGGAAGATATATATTATATATAACATGCACATTATGTATATATATTCAAGGAAAATTAGAGAATTCAATAGGACAGTGTCAAAAGGAACAATTTATGCTTGATAAGCATACCAGAACAGAGAAAAACTAACTGCACAGAAGATAATCCAAGAAACACTAGAAGAAAATTTTCCTAATATCAGAACAGAACAGAAAATAACCATTCAAGAAGCCAAAAGACCCTCAAGTAGAACTGAACGTAAAAGAAAATCACTAAGATACAGCATAGTCGAATTTTCTAACATCAAAGAAAAGCAAAGAATTCTGAGAGCAACTGAGGATAAAAGAAAAATCACTTACGCAGGTGAACCAATAAAGATAACCTCAGATTTTTCTATAGAAACCATTCAGGAAGTTACCTAGATTTCATAATTGGTATATCACCCTCTTATTAGAACACCTAAAAATCACCTGACAACATGGGTCAGTTTCCTGGTTAGGTGGGGAGTGGGAAGGAGAAGATTAAGCAATTCCCTCCATAGTAGTGTTCTAAATCCACCCGAGATTAACAGACAATCCTACAAGGGTTTCCAAGAATTAATGAAGTTTACTGGGAGATTGTATCAAGAGGAGAGGGGGTATGTCTATATTGAAGGAGGCAATTGCACTTCTGATCATGAGTAGGTCACGTGGGGCTCCCTTCCATTGGAAAAAATGCTTAATATTTCTTAGAGAGACACCCCAGAGGAAAATGTGTCCAGTATTATATTCCTAATGTGGTCACTTTTGATCAAGTTTCCAACCAACCCCAGGTGACCAAAGCAAGGTACTATAGACAACTCAGACACTAGACTCTGTCCTTCTAAGGTAAACAACACTTTTTGTAGACCACACCAAGAAGGACTTGAACTGGAAACCCCACTAAACGAACTGGACTTCACCTTCTAACAGATGTTAAATTCACTTCTAACAGATGGAAGGAGTAGAACTATTCCTTTTGGCTGTAAGCTGAAATGGCCTAGTGGAAGAAGAAGCAGTTGAATACTATTCCAAGATTAAGAAATTGGTGATTTTGGACTTTAGGTTGGTTCAGGAACCTATTGCTCTGGGGATGGTCAATGAATGGTGACCTGGCACTAACATATATTTGTTATTTTCACACTTTCTCTGCCTTTATATTATATGTGTTAGTTTAACAGGCATGATTTCCCTCTTGTAAATGAGTGGTATTGAAAATTTTGCCATATCTTCAACCATCATGGATCACTAGTGTCTAGTCACCCTCATTTTAAAGCTATACCAGTTAACAATTTATATATTTTTATGAAATTCATATAGTGTTTAAAATCCTTAGCTCAGCAGTGCTTTACCATTTACTATCAAAAGACAGGAAGCCCATTGTGATAGTTACATAATCTGTTGTCAACTTGAGACGTATGAGTGAAGAGGTGGAGTTAGCCTGTCCATCAAGTCGCAGTTTGACGATCTCATTTGGAGGCAAGAAGGAGTTAAATAGCTCGCTGGAGGGGGACACTGTGGACTCACTGTGAGACATTACTGATGACGAGCCATATGGAGCTATGCTGATGGCAGACAGAGCTCTGGGAGCTGGGGGAGCCACGTGGAGACGCCTGACAGCACTGAGATGCTTCTACTGCCATTAGATCCACAAGACATTCCATCCACTGGTCTGTGATTTTCCTGCATTCAGCATTACTGCATGGCTGTGAGGCTAAAGAGGCATTTATGGACTAGTATTGGACATAGGGGCTAATGTTGGACTTATGGACTTGATCTAGACTGGAATGGGATGTTTTCTCAATATCCAATTGCTCTTGAATATAAAGCTCTTTCTTATTCACATATGAGTCTCCCTGGATTTGTTTCTCTAGTCTACCCAGACTAACACACCCATGGAAAAGATTTGTGTAATACTACCATAAAATGACAATGACATTCCAAAAGAGAACCAGGATAGTTTTATCCTTTTATCTTATACAATAGTTATATAAATGGATTTTGAGCTCTCACTTGATCATAACCCCAATTTAAGAACAAATAGTTCTTATGACACGGCCCTGCTTGGTACCCATCCTCATGAGGAGATTGTTGAAGTCATAGGTGCCAAGCAAGATGTGGTGGAGAAAGCAGATGGTGTCTGGTTATCATGAAAAATAGCATCTGGGGTGTGAAAGCCTTACCTGACAACAAGCAGCCTTCTAAGTGAGGAGTAAACTAAGTTCACATGGAGGGATCACACCAGCCTGTGTGAGCCAAGGATTACAAAGAATAAATTCTTGGAGGTGGTTGCTGGTACCAGTACCTTAGTTATAAACACCCAGTTTGTAGAAAGCTATGGACGATCATGGTAGCCCCACATGCACTTATAGGGTCCCTGCGTGGATCGAGTCCCTGGTGAATCCACAATGCACCTATGTTAGGAAGTTTAATAGCCCTGATGTCAGACAAAAAACATTATAAAGTGGACTTTAGCAGCTGTACCAGACTGGAATGTAACACTTTGCAATTTTATCTTCTGGACTCAATGTGATTTTATTACAAAATTTTTAATATTTTCTGCTTTCTCTTAGATTTAGGTCTTTATCTGTTTTATATGGTGATTGTTGCTGAGTCCTTGATTGTTGTTTGCCCTTGCTTTGTATGTTTATCTGCATAGAGAAACCAGGATGGGGGGAATTATGAAGATAATAGCTGGATAGATGATTGTCTAGGGGAAGGTAAGGGGAGGGTGGGGGAAATAGGGAGTCAATATCAATGAGTATAAGAAAGAAGAAAAATTCCAAAGTAGATGTGGCAATGATTACACAACACTTCTTGATATGATTGACTACTGAATTGTATGATACATTAATTGTTTTTATAACACAAAATTTAAAACAAATAAGCAAAAAACCAAACAAACAAAAAACATGCAGACAAGAAAAAATAGAACTGTATTTACTGCTTTTTCCTTGGATGAGGGATCGAATTACCAACCAAGAATCTTATATCCTGCAAAATTATCTCTTAAATATGAAGGAGTAATAAGAACCTTTTTAGACAAGGGAAAAGAAGACCAACCTTATAAAAAAAACCAAAGGGACTTCTTTGGATGGGAGAATAAAAAAAAAACCAGAAAGCAACCTAAAATCAACATACAAGGCGTCATCATGAAGTCAACACACTCAAGAAATATATAAAGTGAAATAAACCACAAGATTCCAAATAGGGAACCAGTAGTAACAATAATGAAACGGACAATAAGTAATAGAGTGGATATAAAACACTGAAGGAGAAATTGACTAGTTTGAAAGATAGAGTAAACTGCCTTAAACTTGAAAATAAAATAATAAAAAATAAATTAGCTTCAAAAAATGGTACAACCTCAATGGAAAAAAAAAGAACCAAACCATTAAATCCAACTAAGCACCTACTAAAACCTATTAATATACCATATACATAAAACAAAAAGAACCAGGATTATGTCAATTGATGCAGAAACACACTCAACAAAATCTAACATGCATTCTTGGGAAAAAACTCAATAAAATAGAAACAGAAGGGAAACATTTCAACATAAAAAATGCCATATATGAAAATACAATGGCCAGCGTTTCACTCAATGGAGAAAAACTGAAAGCATCCCTCCTCTAAAAGGGAACTAGACATGGTTGCCCTTTACCACCACTCTTGTTTAATATACTCCTGGAAGTCTTAGCTGGAGCTACTGGACATCCAAAATAAATAGAAGCTATCCAAATGGACAAAGAACAGTAAAGCTCTATTTACAGGTGATATGATTTTATATACAGAAAACCAAAAAAATTTGATAATTTTTGTCAATGTGGAAGGATATAGAATCACTAATTGAAATTAATAGAATTTTTGTTTATTAAAGAATAATAAATTTCTGAACAGGACATTTTTACAAAGTTTCATTTATAATAACTGTCTAAAAGATTAAATACTTAGAAATAAACCTAACTAGAGAAACAAAAGACTTGTATAAAGAAAACTACAAAACACCACTTCAAGAAATAAAAAGAGATTTATATAAATGGAAGTGTCATGGATAGGAAATCCTAATAAAGTGAAAGTGTCAATATTACTGGAAGCAAATATATAAATACAGTGAAATTTCAATAAAATCCCAGCATAATTCTTCAAAAAAAATGGGACAATGAAAATGAATCATCAACTTTATTTGGAAAGGAAAGAAACCTATGGTAAGCAAAACACTATTAAAAAGCAAAAACAAAATAGGGGGACTCTCAATTATATCAAAACCTATTATACATGAATGGTTATCTTGTACAGGTTAACCTCTTACGTGGCTGGACACTACTTACACAAAACTAACAATTCATGCTATTCCTTGTGATCCGAAACCAGGCTATTTTTATATAATGTCCCTTTCTCCACCATGTTTTACATTATGTACCAATGGCTAAATTAATGACACAATCAATAGAATTACCTGATGCTCCAGGTGGGTGATTTATAAAGCTCTCTATCATAAAATAATGTCTCTCGAGTGAATTAGAGACCACATAATCTATAGGTAGATGAATGGATTTGGGGCTTTCATTTAATTGTCTCCCAAATCTAGGGATAATTGGTCCTTATGACGTGACCCAGCTTGATGCTCAACGACATGGAGAAATCCCTGAAGACATGGGTGTTATATACAAAGCGTGGTGAAGAAACCAGATGGCACCTGTTTATAAATTGGAATAATATCTGGGGTCTTAAAGGCTTGTCTTCGAACAAGAACTCTTTTGTCAACTAAGTCCACAGGAAGAAGCACACCAGCCTGTGTGATCCAAGGATATTAGATAACAAAATCCAAATCGGAAAGAAGGAATGGTATCAAAACTTACATGTGAACACCCTGTAGGTAGAAAGCTCTGAATGACAGTGGAAGCACAAAACCCACTTGCGAGGTCCATATGTGAGCCTATGCTCCCAGTGAATCCCCTCTGAGCATAGTTCACGAATGTGACTGGCCTTGCACCTGACAGGGTGCATTATAAGATCAACAATGGCAGATGGAGTTAGGTTAAAACGCAACTTCATCATTTGATTTCCCTTTGGACCCATTTTCAAACGGTTTCAATTTTAAATATTTTACATTCTTCTTTGAATGAGATTTTTTTGTTTGTCTAGTCATTTTTGAGGTTATTTGTTTATTTGATTGTTTGCTTCCTGTTTCTATTTTGTATTATACATATACATATATATCTCCCATGATCCACTGATCTATAGGGTCGGTAACTAGATTGATAACCATCCAGGGATGGCAGGCAAGAATGGGAGCAAGTGAGAAGCTAAAAAGAATGAGTCCAAGAAGAAAATGTCCTCAAATTGATTGTGGGATGATTGCAGACATCTTTTTAATATAATTGAATGATTAAATTGTATGATATGTGAATTAAATCCCCCACATAACAAAACACCTAATGATACAGTCATAGTAATCAAAACAGCTTGATATTGGTACAATGACAGATATGTAAAGTAATGGATCTGAAATGAGAACTCAGAAATAAAATCAAGCACTTACAGACACCTGATTTTTTTAAAAGGAAAAGATTAAAACACATTCAATGGAGAGGAGAGTCTTTCAATACATCGTACTGGAAAAATTCGATCTCTATCTGCAACAGAAAGAAACTCAAGATGGATTAATGACTTAAATACAAACCCTAGAACTATAAAAATCACCAGTGAAAAAATAGGGACAAAATTTTGGGCCCTAATACAAGGCATAAATACACTGCCAAACATAATAATAATAAAGAACAACAACGGCACTACAGAAGAAAAAAGAGAGGAATAGGACTTCCAAAATATGACATTTATGTACATCACAATACTTCATAAAAAGAGTACTAACTGATTGGCAATTGTACGTTGGATAAAGGACTGATATCCAAAATCTGTAGAAAAACAGTGTTGTTCTCAATAATAAATACACTAATAATTTAAAAGTTGACAGAAGACATAAACAATTTACAAAATATGATATTCGGGCCACCAACAATCATGAACACATGCTCACAATCATTAGCTGTAAGAGAAATGCAAATTCAAACAATGTTAAGATAACACCTCACATTAGCACTGATAACAAAATTCAATATAAATAGAAAATAACAAATGCCGGAGAGGATGTGGGGAGATTGGAACACTTGCATGCTGCAAGTGGGACTACAAAATCGTACAGTTGCTGTGGGAGACAGTATAGTTCTTCCTTAAACTATGAATGGAAACATCATCTGACACGGCAATCTCTCTACTCGGTCTATACCCCAAAGAAATATGGAGCAAATATATCCTCAACCATTGATCACATTGCTATACACAAGAGTAAAAAGATGGAAAAGACCAAAAGGCTTGCATGTAGAATGGATACATTAACTCTAGCACATACACACCACGGGGTATTATGGATCTCTAAAACATGATAACACTGTCAAACAACTCATGACACGGTCAGATTTTGAAGACATGCTCAGCAAATCCAGTCAATCTCATAAAAACAAATACTGCATGGGACCACTATTATAAAAGAAAAATGGAATCAAGAAAAATGTTTTTCACACCAAAAAAAGAGCAGACTTTGAAGTCAACAGGGAGGACGGGGGAGGGGAGAGGGAAACTATTGTTATTTCAACAGAGATCACTACATCTCAGGAATGCTGACTTGATTTGAAATACCCTTTGTATTGCACTATTTATGGCTGCCTAACAGGGATTATGATCAAAGTAGTGAGTCTTTATCAAAGACTGGAATGTCTAGTTTGGGCTTCCATAGACTGTTTAATGTGGCCATTTGAGGTACTACATGCAGTGGCTAAGACTACACAATTCGGTACCAAATTGCTAGGCTGGTCCTTCGATGAGCTGGTCTTTTATAACTGCTCATCTGGTTTGGGGGAATTTGGCTGAAGTTCTCTGTGTCAGATATGTTCTAGTTAACTCATTATACAAAAGGTAAAAGATTTAATCCATGTTGTACTTTGACTATAATCTTTCATCTTTGTTATGGGTTAATGTGGTAGTTACATACTCTAGTGTCAATATGGGACTTGATAGGATTAAGAGTGAAGGGGTGGAGTCTAGTCTGTCAATGGGCCTCTATGTGGGCATGGCCTTCACTTGAGAATTCTGGGAATTCCCGGATTTCCTCCTTGGATGTGGGAGACAGTCTCCCTCTCTCTCTCTCTGTCTGCTCACTCTTTCGGATACTCTTTACTGACAAAGCTCACTCCCTGAGAGACACTCTACTGACAAGACACATGGCACTATGCTGATAGACCCCGTGCCCTTGGAACTAGAGAAGCCACATGGAAACCCCTGCCCACACTGAGATGCTTACAACGCCACTGGATCCAAAGTCTTTCTACCCACTGGCCTGTGATTGTCCTGCATTCAGCATCATTGCATGTGTTTGCTGAGTCTGAAGAAGACTTTATAGAATGGTATCGGACATATGGGCTAATATTGGACTTAAGGGCTTAGACTGGACTGGGTTGGGATGCTTTTTTTGATGTACCATTACCCTTTATATAAATCTCTCTCTTATACACATATGAGTTTCCATGGATTTGTTTCTCTAGTCTACCGGGACTAACACAGATAATGTGATTTTGCCCAAACTACCAATGTCCTCTGGAAAATGGGACTAATACCAGAGAAAAGAACTTAGTATAAATGCCTGGAACACGGAGAACTATTAGTTATAATAACAATTAAGAAGCTGGAAGTAAGGATAAAATTGTTAGGTCTACTAGAGAAGCAAGTATACTATGAAGTGAATTTGAGGAGGCGGAGTGTGGTTCAGAGCCAGATAAATTATATAGTGGTTGCAAAGGGGGTATGTGTTTAGAATATTTCATTTTATTCAAGTAATACCTAAACAAGATCTTTATCCATTTGGAGGTAAAGAATAATTTATATTATTTATAGTAATTGCATTGTTAGAAATAATGATATAGATAATGAGGTTTAAGCTCTAGTATTTTTAACTTACATGGGTCCCTTGTATGTATGTATATGTATAATTTTTACAAAAGAGGTCTTCCTGAGGGTAAGGAGGGGGAAAAAAAGAGCTGAAACCAAGGGTCAATAGAAAGTAACTGTCTAGAAAAGAATGAGGGCAACATATGTACAAACATGCCTGATTCAATTGACGTATGGATTGTGATAAGAGTTGTATGAGCCCCCAATAAAATGATTTAAATTTAAAAAAGAAGAGGCCTTCCTGCCCTATTACTTAATGTAGAAGCTTCAAGGCCATCGGACCTGAACATGCCCTGATTATAATGATTAAGAGATAGAAAAATGTGATTATAAGTCTAGGCTCTGGGGTCTGGCTAACCTGAGTTCACGTTTCAGTACAGGCAACTGGTTTCATTTAGGTGAATTCCTAAAGCTCTCTGAGCTCAGACATCCTTACTTGTCAAAGGAGGATAATGTCAATATGTTCTTGATAGGGATATTCTAAATATAAAACAGATCTGTACACTATTGGTAGTCATTATTGACGCTAATGACCTTCCCCATTGACTAAGAAGAATCAGGGCTTACTCCTAGGTGACATGAGTAGGGAACTTGTCGTCCCTTTAGGGAAAATACCATTATGCTTTACTTCTCTGCAGTAGCCAGCACGAAATAACTCATGCTCAAGTTATTCACTTACTGCATGATCCCCTTTGAGGGTCGAATGACTCATAACACTTGCAAAATTACAGTAATGAAGTAGCAATGAAACTAATTTTATGGTTGGGGGCTTACCACAACACAAGGAATTGTATTAAAGGGTCACGGCATGAGGAAGGTTGAGAACCACTGTTTTAAAGGGCACGTTATTGACAGAAGATGATCAGGCAAAATTTGGTATGAACTGGTAAATTCTAAGTACTTGCTTATGAGACTGGTTGAGGCCTGGTTAAACTGTGAGATTCTTTGGATGGTCAGGCAAGCTCCTTCCCAGTACTTGGTCACCTTCGATAGTGACACTGAGGTACCCCTTGATTGACTCCCTAGAGAAGGAGAAGGCTGAGAAAGTTTTGTAAAAGAACCTACGGAGAAGTAAAGAAACAGAACCATAGACATGAGCACTAAAGGCTTATGTTCATTAGTTCATTGGGGGGTCACTGATGAACCTGTTCCCAAAATAACTCCCTTGATTCCTGACCCAAATGGAGCGCTCCCCTCAATTACAATGAACACAGCCCTTGTATGCCAGGCAGTTCCAGAATACTTTTGACCCATCACCTTTTATTTCTAATTTCATCATCTTTTAATCATGTCAGACTCCCAGACTGGAAGATTGTTCTGATTTTTTAATTGTATCAGATCCTTCCTCTCAAGGTAATCTCTTTTAAAACAAACAAACAAAACCATCTGCCCAAGAATTTGCATTTAAAAAAATCCTCAATTCTCTGCATGGCTGCTAGGAGGTACACCACTAAGATTCTTCTTTAAGTGAACCTGCTGTGAGGAGAGTAGTGAGCTGACAGCCTTCAGCGGCCCCACAGAGCACAGCAGGGACACTACCAGAGTAGAGCCACTTCTGCCTGAGGAAGGATTCCTCTAACTGAGCGTCTTGAGTGTGGGTCTCCCAACTGGCGAGGCTGAGATAATCTCAAAGCTGCACTGCTGTCTTCCTCGTTACCCTGGTTTCTCTCCTTTCACAGGTGTCAGACCCGCACCACTGCCTGCAGACTCTCCTGTTCTCTCTCCCCTTTATCCAAGATGAGCATTTATACCCTTTTACACTTTATACCCTTTGACCCCCCCTGCCACCTGCTGTTTAAAAGACTCAAATGGATGCCCCATAAGTTCCATTTTTAATAAATTACAAATCTCGCAGACTTGAAGGTCCCATCAGTGCAGCAGATGTTGGAGGACACATTACGGCAAATATGTAAACGATGGTATAAACTAGGAGGGCACCTTGGGGAAAACACTGCCCATGAATGCTTTACGCCTAAATGGGAAGAGTGGCTAGCCTACACATTTTAGAAAGCTGAGAAATAAAGTCAGAGCACCATACTTGAGGTCTGGATTCAATAAAAACAATCAGTGCTGATGAAAATGGTTTTGTCAGAAAAGAAAGGGTAAGGCATTGGAGTGATGCCTTCTTCCTCCCTACTCTATACCGGAAGGTAAGAATGGGTAGGCACCCAAGTGGAATGTTTAGAAGGAAAGGCGACAGATGTTAGGGAGACCATTGACAAATGATCAGTGACACTGGAAATGGCATACCCTCTTGAGGGTAATAGCAATAGAATGCACACTCGACGTGTATATCAAATTGATCAGACTTCTTTGTTCTCTTGAAAATGTTGTGAACCATGTGAAGAAGTGGCATGGCGGCTCTGTCTCAGTTACTTTGGTTACAAACAGGAGGAGAATGCAGACCCACACCATCCCAAGGACAGTTGTAATGCGGCAAAGGTCAAGCATATCTCCACCCTCCATTCTTCTTTTACCCAAATCTAACCCCAACCACCTACAGCAAGCACTCTGCTTCCCCGCTGCCTCGATAATCCATTGCAATGACTAACACAGAACTCATGACAAACTCACAATTATGGGGATTTGTTAGGGAAACGAACAGGTTCCCACATGTCAGAAATGGAAAACATTAAGGGTACAGTCATTGATGGCAAGCAGACCTCTTCTCAACAAACAGCCAGTCTTTCTCTGGTCCTCAGCGTCTCTGTCACATGGTACCCTGGGCTCTGCCTCTATGGGCCAGGAAGCCCACCCACTGCTCTGCCTCACAGTCTCATGGTCTTCGCAGTGCTGCCCCTCTGCTTTGTCTTGGCATGGCTGCTCTATTGCCTCTGCCAGTTCAAGAAGCTTTCTGACATGTCCTCGACCAGTGGCTCTTCTCTCTTGGTGGTCATAGAATGCTTTTGAGACGGCTCTTTTATACCCAGAGTTAGCATCCTCTATAGCTAATTTGCATCCTCCTACTCGGTCACAAAGACTGAATGGAAGAGCCCTACCAAGCAATTTCACTTTACCACACCATGGGATCGACTAAATATTTTCATGTACAGAACCTTGGTTTAGAATTCACAAGGAATGAATTTGAAGACACATGTATAATGAAAATTCTAAGGAAAGATTTTCTATATAAGCTTTCCTTTTAGAAACCTTTTTTTTTGTTGTTCCTTGAAGGAGTAGCTTTTATGGGAGCAAGACTGTCCTGCCCACTAAGTATCCTAAACAGCACATGCACCCAAAGAGGGAGGGAGAAGGTTCCAATGGGACAGAGCCCCTCTGGCCAGCGTCCCGAGCCCCACTCTTCTAAGGGGTTGAGAAAACTCACCCCCCCACCCCGCCGTGTTTTGAACGCCCTGTGGTTCACTTAGAACAGGGGTCAATCACCAATGTAGTGTGAGTAGAGCACATGGCATTAAAAAAAATAGACATAAGCCTATGATCAATCCCATCACTTATTGATATACAGCACAGCCAATCAGATGCAATCTTAGGTGTCAAATGCATGCTCAAACAACTGCGCTAAGTGCAGCAGAACTGACAAGCTAAGTATTCGCCAATTTTTAGACCTTGTTTTTTTTCTCTGAAATGTAAGAAAGGATATTAAAATGAGTGGGGGAGCTAGACCAAGTATGAAGACAAAAACATAGCACTTTCATTCAGAATGGGAGATTTTGACACTAGAAGCCGACATTCATGCAGCGCACATGGACAGTTCTGGAACGTACTTACAGAGGGAAAGTACCTAAACATGAGAAAATATGTTACCTCCCTTGACTGCATTATTTGACTCTACTTATTTATGTGAGTCAGCCTTTTCCCACAAAAAGATCATTAAGTCCAAGTACCATTCCACCATGACTGATGATCATTTGGTGTGCTTAAGGCTGGCTGTCAGCAGCTACTGTCTGGACCAGGGGTCCTCAAACTTTTTAAACAGGGGGCCAGTTCACTGTCCCTCAGACCCATTGGAGGGCCGGACTATTGTTTTTTAAAAAAACTATGAACAAATTCCTATGCACACTGCATAGATCTTGTTTTGAAGAAAAAAATCCCAACAAAACAAATGGGGCAAAAACACCTGGTAGGCTGGATAAATGTCTTCAGCAGGCTGCTTGTGGCCAATGGGCCATAGTTGGACTATGCATCCCTGGCTCAGTCCATCCAGTGCAAGTCATCAGAGTAAACTCAGGTAATGACAACAAATGTACATAGTTGATTGTGTTGTGTTGTGCAATATGGACTCATGCAGTTATGTAAGGTTCATAAACATACATTGTATATATAAAGAATTCTTAATGCATTTATGAATAAATGCGATAAATAAATTAAATTAAATATATATTTTGCATTTTTGTAGTTGGTAGATCATTTTGACTTGATCATTTTATAAGCTCGCATGGTGAAAAAGTGTGAGTACTTAGGGTCCTGTGGGGAAGCCTTCTTGTTTGCTTTTGTTGTTGACATTTTTAAGTCTTCATTTGTGGCTTTCATCCCTCTGCTCCGTCAGAGCCATGAGCCCTGCTTCAGTGCAGATAGCCTTGCTGATGGCGCCAGAGAGATCATCTCTAGCCTTGATCGAGTCATGCAAGGTGTCATCATCGGCCAGCATCAGTAGGCTTGCGTGAATCTGAAAGAAGTGCTTCTTCACCTTCTCATCAGTCAATGCAGCCCGGCCTGGTAAGGGCTAGATCTAGGGTTTCTATCTGGTTGGTGGCCATGATCCCTTTCACGTCATCCCCAGAATCAAACCCATCCAGCTGGTTCAGGAGCTCCAGCATTGTTCACTGAACCTCTCTCTCACCCTTTGAATCTCTGGGCATCCATCTCATCTGTGCAGTTGACATGGACGGTGCTTGCTACCTCAGCCACTCGAAAGAGCTCCCGCACAAGCTTGGGGTCATCTCCCAGGTGCTTCTGAATAAGCTCAGAGCCAACTACACGCAAGAATGTGGCCAAGGTTTGGTTTTCAAACTGCTTTGGCAGTGAGGTTTTACCTGCACTAAGGGCGCCATTGAGGATGATCCCCCTCCTTAGGTGGCTTTATCCCCATATCTTCATAATACTCAGGATGAGTGAAAGGAAGCTTCACAGATGCCTTAATTTCCAGAATTTGGTTGTCTAGCCCCTCCAACGCATGTCAGCACAGGTCTTCTGGGGGTCTTTTCCCCCTTCATCACTGTGACCACGGGGTCGGTGTCATTCATCAGCACCTGACCACAGCATGCACCCGTGGTTGAACAGGACTACGGAGCTCGGCTCCAGCAGATCCCTGTCTATGAACCACGGATGGCTGACATTGTGCTCAGAGCCAACCCACATAGACACGATGGCATGATCCCCTCCAAGGTCCCCATTGACATTGGGGTCCCCCTCAGATCATAGACCTTTGACCTATGTTCCCCTACTTCTCTTCTAGTGGCACCATCTGCTCCTGATCACTAATGAACTCTTCCTCCATGAGAAGGTAGTCTTTGATCCTCTCTAGCTTCAGTAACTTTAACTGATACTGAGTGTGAGGGGTTGTAGGTACATTTATGGTCCCTTTATTTCCTTCTTTTACCCTACTCTGGTTGGTAATGGAGGCTCATAATTCCTTTTCTTATCTTTACATTCTTCTTGCCACCTCCTGACCATGGCCTCCACTCTGACTTTGACTGATCTTACCTTGCCCTGCTCCAGTCACTGCCCATCCAAAATCACCACTTTAGTACGAGTTTACACAGCAGTTAAGGTTCTCATCCAACAATCTCTACCCCAACTTTTCAGCCACATTGTTTACAATGTGTGCTTGTTATCAATGTCTCCTTTCTGCTTGTTCCATTTCTATTACTCTAGTTTCTTTGTCCCCTTACAGTCTCATCTTTTAAAAAAGTAATTGTTGACCATTTGGTCTCATATAGATGACTTAAAACAAAACTAAACCTAAAAAACCTTTTATTGTGATGCGGGTGAAACTACAGAACGAATTAGTTTTCCATCTCTCTACGAATCCCGTTATAAATAGGAACTAGTAAATGGAACTAAATTCTTGTGCATGAACGAATTTTATTAGTTCACTTTCCTCTCCCATCCCACCCTCTTTCTTAATTTTATAATTTTTCATGGTGTGCTTGATTCTATGGCAGAAAACCACACTGGTGGTGACATGAGTCAGGTTTGAGTTGTCATTTTCAGCCTTCTTCAAATGAGGGCCAGTCTTTGTGGCTTTTTCCTAAGGGGATGCATGCTGAAACAGGAGGTGCCATGTTCACAGGTTTTTTAATACATTATTTGCATGACTGCACTCCACTGGAAAAGCACACAAATAGTAGATGTTTGAGAGACATCTGTAGCATGTCAGAAAGTTACAGAACATGGCAGTAAGGACCTGAGAATTTCCTAGTTTAAGTTGGGCTTTGAAGGTGGCTTGTGTGTTGCTATGTTGCTGAGAGCTACTCCGCTGCATTTCAAAGAGCAGCAGGGTCGCCCATGGTTGACAGGTTTCAGCAGAGCTTCCAGATCAAGAAAGGCCTTCGAATTTACTTCAGAAAATTAGCCAACAAAAACTCTGTGAATTCTGTCAGAATAGTGTCCAATATGGTACTAGAAGAGGGGACCAATAGGTTGGAAGGTACTCAATTTTAAGGGTTGGTTGAAAAAAAATGTATGGCTATGAGGGTTCTAGTCCATACATACATGGGTTTATTCCAAACAAAATGTGTTTAAATTTGTCTCTGTGATCACTAGATGACTGCAGACAAATTCACTCAGCAATACATTTGTCTTGGTCTCCTTAAGGGTCTTCAAGAAAGGATACTTTTTGTGCCATGGGAAAAATGACTTTCAGGTCAGGGCTAATGGCGGCATTTTAGCAAAACTCAAGTGGACGTCTTCCCAATTCATTGAAGCTTTGCAGCATGTTTATGGGAAATCCTTCCCCACACAAAATAGCAGTTTTGATATGAATCAAATGTTCTAAGGAAGGCCAGGAAGACCTCAAAGATGAGCCAAGAGAGAAAAGACTATCAAACTTGACAATGGAGAAACTCTGGCTGATGTCCAGAGATCACAATTGACATGATTGCTATTGAGTTCAACATCTTACATGGTTCAGTATTTTCAATTTTAAATGAACACCTTGGCCTTAACAAACTCATGGCTCAATGGGTGTAAAACGTGTTGCATGAAGATCAGATAGCTCAGAGCTCCTATTTATGTCAGTGTTTAAAGCAAGGTAATGAAAATGAGTTTATGGAACTAACTGGAACTAAGCACAAGTCTCTGATTAATCAATAGGATCCAGAAAAAAAAAATACAGTCAAAGCAGTGGCTTTGGATCTGCTGGATCAGTTAAATTCAAGGCAGAGAGGTCAGCTTAGATGTTCACAGCTGACCCCTGTACTGTGTGCCCACACTGACGGTTTCCCCCACTTGTGATTTGTTTTTTGTTCTTTGCATGGGTCTCTGTAGAACATATTTGAACATGGAGTCTTTTCTCCCCTAGTGCAAGATGGCAATGAAGATGGGATCCAAGGCTGTCTTTCCTGATGGGACTTCTCTTGAGTCAAGGATGAGAACTGGTGTCATAGGAAAGGTTTTGTTATACCTCACCATTTTTCATGCACCCTGGGAAGCTAATGAGGTAAGCACCCTTGGATTTTGAGCAAAGAGTTTTGGGGTGACATTCTGAGACCCTTATTAATCTCTTTCTCTTTGTGTTTGTTTGTTGCTTGAGACTCGTTAGTGCTTTCTTTCGGTGTGATTGTTATTTCTGGGTGTAATCGTGTAAGGAATCCAGAGGAAAAACAGCAGTTCAACTTATAAGAAACTAAAACTTGCTCCTACAGGTCTTGCAAATATCTCCCATTGTGCTTTAGCACGAAGTTGTCTAGTGCTGCTTTGATAGACATTCAACAGATGGGTGACTTTCACAAAAAGGAATGTATTCTCTCAGAGTTTATGAGGCTGGACTAGTAGCTTCTCAGTGTAGGGACCTCAGCTCCAAGGAACACACTCCATTCCTGGCTCTTCTTTCTTGGTGGTAGTAGATTCTTCTGCTCCCTGCTTCCTTCTCTCTTCTTCTATGTCTTGAAGGATAAAAGGTGCCACAGTCCACACTCTGGAGAAACTCCTCTGACATCAGATCAGATCCCACCCTTAATCCGTTTACAACTGATTGGTTTATCACATCATGGGGAGTATTATACAATTGCCAAATTGCATTATTGCCAAACCACTGAGAATCATGGCCCAGCTAAGTTGACATATATTATTTCGGGAGTGGGAGGGGGCACATAACTCAATCTAGGACAAACACCCATAGTAGTGTTTGCTTGTATCTTCAGATTTGTAAATTTTAAGAGAATTTGCATGTGGTAACTCTGATCTAATGTTCCTCCCACCCCTTCTCTCTGTCTCTTGCAAGGGTCTTATTTTGGCCCCTCTGGTGGTATTAGGTTGGTGTGCTAGTACTAAGCTCAAGAATCTTTGTTGGTCTTTGCTGGTGAGAGCAGTCAAAAAGAGTCTGAGTTAATTACTGTCATAGAAGGTTTTGATTTATGGACTCTTGGACTCTATAAGCTGTACAATCAAAGGGCACCAATGCAAACTTCCTCTGACTCAGAGAATTGTCCTATCTAGGGATAACGCAGAGTTCCTTTATAAGACTTTGGTCCCATATAGAGAGGGTAACCCCTCTCAAAAAAAACCCAGAATTTACTTTAAAGCTAGGATTTCCATTTTTCTTTTCTTTTTCTTATTTTTACAAAACAAGCTTATCAACTTGAAAGTACTCTCCATTATACTTATTACAGTTGTCAAACCTGTGATTCTATTCTTGAAAACATTTTTCAAACTCATCTGTTTGGCTGGCTGACAGTATCTCCCTCATTTTTTTCTTCACCTCTTCTAAGTTTTCAAATTGCTCTTTTTTCATGTCCCTCTACATTCCTGGAGACAAAAAGAATTCGCATGGAATAAGGTGAGTAAGGTGTGTGGGGCAAGAGAGGCATGCTGTTTTTGGCCCAAACTGGTTACTAATACGGATGGTGCATTGTTGTGGTAGCAAAACTAGTCCCCATCTGCCATAATTCAGACATTTTTTGTAACAAACAGTTACACAATCTTTTCAGAACCTCCAAGGCTTGACTAACAGTCTGATCTGGTGGAACAAACTCCACATACACTATGAGTTGACTTTTTCATCCAATCGGGAAGTTGACGGACCTCCAGAATGAGGTTTATCATCAATGGACATCTCACCTTTGTTGAAATGAGAAAGCCACTCATACAGTTGAGTCTTTTCCCCTTAGCGCTGTCCTTCCTTGTAAGTTAAAAATCACAACGGTTTCTGTGGCATTTTTCAAACAGAAAAATTAATCCATAGCACATGCTGTTCTCTGAAATTGGCCATGACACACACAAAAAAAGGAGTTTTGAATAAAACTGCTTTTACAAAAAAAAATTCACTGACCACAGAGAAACTTCCCAGGTGAAGCCACTGGGTACACCTACTCAGAGTGAGTTGCTCCATGCTTGGCTAGCAGGAAAAATGCATACTGTGACAGCTCCACCCAGCTGAGCTTTATTCCATTTTGGGGTGTGTGGGGTGGGTGTGGGATACCTCCTTGTATAGCCATGGTCAGTGGCTCTGTCACTTGTTTGTATATATCAGCCTGGCACAGTCTCATTAAAAACAAGTTGGGAAAATGAATTTGATCATTCAAAGAAATTTTCTATTGAGTTGATTAGGATCTCAGATCAGCTCCCTCATAGCAATTTTATTTGGCCCTGAGAGAAACCAAAGTTTCAACTTAATTCTTATCATCCTTGAGAATAGAGCACAGATTTCTCAACTAATCAGGACACTGGTTTGGGGGTTCTACTTTAAACTGAATATACTCGAATTTAGAATGTCAGTGATCACTGTGAGAAAATGTGTTTCTGTATGTGTCTTTACTTTCCCCCTAAAAATCTTTGTAATATGTATGTTGTATGGTTAAGGGAAGTTTGGGTTCTGTTTGCTAATGCTTTGGTCTATTCTCTAGCAGGTATTTGTCTTGGGACTCTGGCTTGTAAATCAAAATTTTTGTGCACAATTATGAGGTCTGATACAAGGAATTTCAATTGTTGACTAAAACACTGAAAAACTGAACACAATACTTCACTGTTGCTAAGTGTTGCCATCTGACTTTATTGTGCCCAAACTTTGTATAAAATCACCCAATATTGCAAGAAATTCTCAGGGAAAATTGGTAATGGTTCCAGACTACTTTTGTGAAATGAAGTAAGTAGCCACCTTTAGGGAAAGGGTTATTTGTCTAAGGCTTGGAACAAGAGTTTGGGGGCTGGACCTGAGGGAGCTCTGTAAAATTTTAAGATAGGCTGACTTAACTGAAACTGTTTGAAATTATGTAGCTACTTGTATGTGTGAAGTTTTGTGTTGTGCTGTTTTGAGAAAGTCACACTGTTGTTGGTTGTCATAAAACAGAAGGTTATAAGGGAAAACACAGGCAGAGACCTTTAAAGTTTGGTTTTTAAATTGACTTCAAAGCCCCAAGGAGTGTGAAATTCTCACCCAAGATGGTATTCACTGGGTCATATAGAAAAACAGATAAGATTCTGTCATTAAAAGTTCTATTTTAATTTGAAAAGACCTCTCTGTCGGGGTTTCTCTTTCCTCTCAGGTTCCTTGAGATTGCTCGAAGCTTCAGCAATAAATAAAACTGCTTCTTCTAACTATGTGATTATATAGGCTTTCAATAACCATGTCAGAGGAATTTTAACATAAATCAGTACCTTTAAAAAGGTAAAAATAGCTTGATTACTATATGCACTGTCATTGAATCAATTCTGACTCATAGTGACCCTATGCTATACATTAGCTAGCATGGCAAGACGTCAAAAGGAAAATTTATTCTAAATTTCTAACTAAAAATATGTTATTCAACATAAAATGGCAGTTTTATAAAAATGTAACCATTTTGAAATTGCTATTTTTGAAGGAACATAAGTTAGATATTGTTGAATATATATTATTTACATAATAGAGGTCATTTTGTCTTAAACAAACTAGCAGTTCCAAAGGCTTAGGACAAACATAGAAGGAAACAATTTAAAAATAACTCTTGAGCATTATATAGTGTCCCTTCTTGTCTCTTGTTATGGCCTATAATTTGAGGTCAATTTTGTCAGATATTAAGATCACTACCCCTGCTTTTTTTTTTCATTGCCATTTGCTTGGTATATTTTTCTCCAGCCTTTAATTCTCAACCTGTTTTTGTCTGCAAGCTTGAGATGTGTCTCCTGTAGGCAGCAGATCAATGGGTTATGTTTTCTGAGCCAGTCTGCTAGCCTCTGCTTTTTAATGCCTGAGTTCAGGCCATTGACATTCAGTGTTATTACATCCATCTGTGGACTCTGTGATGTCATCTTGTACCTTTTGTGTTGGGTGTTTTCCTACCTATCTCATTCGCTTGTGTTGTGTGTGTGGTTTATGTTTGCCTTCTTTCCACTATTGAGCCAATGCTATTCTGGGGCCTGTTTTCTCTTTGTCACCTTATGGGTGGAGTTGTTCTATGTGATGGTCTCTTATTTGCCCTTGGTGAGTGTTGATCTTCTGCCCATACTGAATCGGCAAGGATCTTTTGTATGTATTCTTTGAGATTGTCCTTGTCTGGGGAGACTCTTACTGCTCCATCTATCTTAATAGATAATTTGGCCAGGTAAAATATTCTTGGGTTTGTGTTGTTTTTCCTTCAATTTTTGGAATATGTTACCCGATTCCCTCCTCTTCTTCATTGTTTCTGCTGATAGATCTAAATATACTCTTATTGGAGTACCTTTTATACATGACTGTTTGCTTTTCCCTAGCTGCTTTTATGATTTTCTCCTTTTCCTCATAGTTGGATAATTTAACAATTATGTGTCCTGGTGACTTGTTCCTAGGATTTACTCTGGCTGGTGTTCTTTCAGCCTCCTGAATGGTTTCCTGATTTTCATTTATTAAGCTGGGGAAGTTTTCCTCTAAGAATTTCCTTGCTATTTTCGCTGTTGACTTCTTTGTTGTGTCTTGTTCTGGTAGTCCAATTATTCTAATATTGATCCTCTTCAAAGCATCAGGTATGGCTCTCAGGTTTTCTTCAGCTTTTCTGATTGTCTTATTTGACTGTTTTTCCCATTTGCTGGGGTCTGTTCGGTTATCCTCTAGGTCACTGGTGCAATTTTTTGTCTCCTCAAATCTGTTGGCAAACTCTGTCAATTTGCTACTTAATTTTTGTTATTTCATACCTTAAGTTTTGTATTTCCCTTTGGTGCATTGCATTTATCCCCTCTATCATTTGATCCTTTTACTGCATTGTTTCCCTGTATGATTTCAAGCAGCATTCTGATAAAAAGATATAGCATCTGGGGTCTTAAAGGCTTGAAGATAAAACAAGTGGCCATCTAGCTCAGAAGTAACAAAGCTCACATGGAAGAAGCACACCAGCCTGTGTGATCATGAGGTGTCAGTGGGATCAGGTATCAGACATAAAAGACCCAAAACAAAAAATATCAATGTGAATGAGGGGGAGTGCAGAATGGAGACCCAAAGCCCATCTGTAGACAATTGGATATCCTCTTACAGAAGGGTCACAAGAGACGAGCCAGTCAGAGTGCAGTATAGCAACGATGAAACATACGACTTTTCTCTAGTTCCTAAATTCTCCCCCCCCCCCACTATCATGATCCCAGTTCTCCCTTACAAATCTGGCTAGACCAGAGGATGCACACTGGTACAGATAGGAACTTTAAACAAAGGGAATCCAGGGAGAATGATCTTTCAGGACCAGTGGTGAGAGTGGCGATACTGGAAAGGTGGAGGGTGGGGTTGGATGGAAAGGGGGAACCAATTGCAAGGATCTATATATAGCCTCCTCCCTGGGGGATGGACAACAAAAAAGTGGGTAAAGGGCGATGTCAGACAGTGTAATATATGACAAAATAATAATAATTAATTAATTATCAAGTGGTCATGAGGGAGGGGGAGCGGGGAGGAGGGGAAAATGAGAAGCTGATATTAAGGGCTCAAGTAGAAAGCAAATGTTTTGAGAATGATGATGTACAAATGTGCTTGACACAATGGATGCATGTATGGATTATGATCAAATGAAAAGCCCTTAGTATGTTTCAACACTTATTCCACAGAGAAATATTAGCGTCAAAAATTTGTCCTTAAATTGATCAAGAGCATAGTCAAACCAAGAACACTTCATACTGGTAAAATACCACATTAAAGACAAAAATGTTTGAAAACTATGAGTCAAGTAATGCTGTTCTAGGAATTCTGACCAAACCATTAAGAAGCAGTAAGTGCCAAAAGATATAATGAAGAAAATATTTAATCCACGGTAGAAAGAAAAAGGTATTGAAAATAATATACACAGGGACAGTGGAGGGCAGGGACAGAAAAGGGAAAGCCCCCAATAAAGTGTTTTAAAACAAAAATAACTCAAGTACTTTGGCTATTATTGGGTTTTATTCCTAGTCATAGCAAATAATAAAAAGAGAACATTGCTAATCTTTTTCTTTATTTTCTGAACATCTTTCAAAGTACTTGACCAGTGAAGAACAACTCAGAAAAGGAGAGTGAGACTGGTTACATGACTTGAAGAATTCCACCCACATCACTGAACTGTACACAGAGAGACTTGAAGTGTTGTATTCTTTGTTGAATATATTCTCAACAGGAACAAAAATAATTTTTTAAAAGATTAAAAAAACCCTTTGGGGGCTTATTTAAACATATGCAAATGAATTGAGATGACTAATTCTTGTGTTTGAATAGGAACTACAGATAAGGGGGTCAAAACAGAAATAAAATTTCTCTGGCTTCTAGTATCTGAAACCTCACACTCCTAAGAAAACTTTAAAAAATCCCCTACCAACTAGGTGTAGGAGTTTTAAGAGATATTAAAAGGCTAAATTTAGATTTATAAAAAATAGACAAACAGTTAAAGTTTGCATTGAAGCTTATAAAATTTAAATAGACTAGATTTCAACAGTAATTAATTTGTTATATACTTTCAAGATCTCCAGATAATTCACTTATATTAAATTGAGTAATAAACATTCACTGTAATTTAAGTTTATGTACTTTTGCTTTTTTGAGAAAGGATTATGTGTGTGTGTGTGTGTGTGTGTGTACATAAAACCACAAATATGAGAAGTTACACTCAGGAAAAAGATGATAAAGATTTACAGACAGAGAAACTGACAATGGGGGCAATTCTACTCTGGCCTATAGGGTTTCGGTGAGACAGAATTGACTCCATAGCAGTAAAAAAATGACAACAAAACCAGACCTTATAGCCGTGGAGTCTATTCTGATTCATAGTGAGCCTATATGGGGTTTTCAAGACTGTAAATCTTTATAGATGCAGAAAACCTCATATTTCTCCTAGAGTAGTTGGGGGGTGTAAATTGCCTACCTCGTAGTTAGCAGTCCAGCACTCACCCTACTGGCCAATCAAGGAAGTGTGTGTGCACGTGCGCACACATGCATATGTGCCATTTCAATGGCACATTATAGGAGACATTAATCAGAGATAATATTTAAAGGATTTATTAAAAGGAATATATTCCATATGGTCAAAGTTTTATTTGTCTAGCTGAAGTTTAATAGTTTGCAGTTTTAGGGAATTTAATGTAAAATGGCATATAAAATGAAGAAGTTGGCTTCTTGCTATTCAAATATAAAAATTTTCTTTCATTATTGGTTTGAGGAGTAAATACATTCTTTGCATAAACTGCTTTGAAGGCAAGAGCAAATTTCTGGGTGAGACACATTTGTATGGCTTTGAGAAAGCCAAAATATGATAGAATTTTGCAAGGCCAATTTCTTGTTCATAGCAAATAACTTCTTTCAACAACACAAACTTCATCTATACACATAGACTTATCCAAATGGAATATGTAGAAGTCAAATCGGCTAGTTCCATGGAAAGAGATGATGGAGAAGCTCAGTATCAGCAGCTAAAGCATAGCCAAGGGCTGGCTGTGAAACATGCCACAGATTGCTTGTATGTAAATGCAGGTTCAAGTTGAGGAAAATTAAAACTAGTCTGAGAGCCAAAATACGACCTTGGATATATCCCACCTGAATTTTGAGAACACCTTAGGAACAAATTTGAGGCATTGAACACTGGCAGATCTGATGAGCAGTGGGAGGACATCAAGAGCCTCATTCATGAAGAAAGCAAGTCTTCAAAAATATCTGAAAGAAAATAGAAGATCAAAGTGGATGTAAGATGAGACTCTGCACCTGCTCTCAATCATAGAACAGCTAATGCAAATGGAAAAAATATGATGAAGTCAAAGTGCTTAGTAGAAAATTTTCAAGGGTAGCTTGAGAAGACCAAGTAAAAATAATAAATTGTACAAAGATCTTGACTTGGAAAACAGAAAGGGAAGAACAAGCTCAGCATATCTTAAATTGATAAAACTCCAGAGAAAATTCAATTTGAAACATTGAAAGGTTCTTTGGGGGAAAATATTGAATAATGCAAGAATCTGGTATAGAGTCACCGTAACAAAAAGAACTTCTTGATATTCTACCAGGTTAGGAGGTAGATTATGAGCAAGAACCAATGGCACTGAAAGAAGTTCAAGCATTAGCCAAAAACAAGTTTCCAGGAATTGATGGACTACCAATTGAAATGTTTCAATGAGCTGATAAAACTCTGGAAGTACTTACTCTTCTAGGCCAGGAAATTTGGAAGACAGCTACTTGGCCAACTGACAGAAAAAGATCCATATTTGTACCCAGCCAACAATTGCAAAATACACTGACAATTTGCCAGAGGTTCAGGCCACATTCAGAAGAGGATAGGGAACAAGGAATATTGTTGCCGATATCAGCTGGATCTTGGCTGAACGTCGAGAATACCAGAAAGATGTTTACTTGTGTTTTATTGAATATACAAAGGCTTTCCACTCTGTGAATCATAACAAGCTATGGAGAACCTTGAGAAGAATGGATCTTCCAGAACACTTGATGTGCTCATGCAGAACTTGTACACGCAACAAAAGGTAGTTGTATGAACAGAACAAGGGAATGCTGGCTGGTTCAAAATCAGGATATGTGTCATTCAGGGTAACATTATCTTACTATACTTATTTGATCTGTTTGCTGAGCAAATAATCAGAGAAGTGGGATTATGTGAAGAAGAATGTGGCATCAGGATTGGAGGAAGAACTGTTAACAACCTGTGATACAACCCATATGATACAACGTTCTTGTTGAACGTGAGGAGGACTTGAAGCACATATTGATGAAACTCAAGGATTGCAGCCTTCAGTGTGGATAACAACCCAATGTAAAAAAGACCCAAATCTTCACAACTGGACCAATAGGTAGCATCATGATAAATGGAATAAAGATTGAAGTCTAAGACTTTGTCTTGTCTGTATCCACAGTCAATACTCATAGAAGCAGCAGTCAAGAGGGTAAACAACAAATTGTACTGGGCAAATGTGCTGCACAAGACCTCTTTAGTCATTGAAAAACAGGGAGGTGTTGCATTAGGTAACTTAGGTAAATTAGATCATTAGACCTCTTTATAGTACTGAAAAGCAAGGATGATACTTTGAGGACTAGCATGTTCCTGAACCAAGCCATGGTATTTTCCATTGCTCCTTTTACATTTGAAAGTTGGACATTGAATAAGGAAGACTGAAGAAGATTCTGTGCATTTGAAATGTGGTGTTGGTGAAGAATGCTGAAAGAAATATGGACTGATTAAAGGGAAAACAAATCTTTCTTGGAGAAGAAGTACAGTCAGTGTGCCTTAGAGGCAAGGATGGAGAGATTTAGTCTTACATACTTTGGACATGTTGTCAAGAGAGACCAGTCCCTGGAGAGGAGAATCATGTTTGGTAAAGTAGAGGGGCAGTGAAAAAGAGAAATATCCTTAAGGAGATGGATTGACACAGTGGCTGAAACAGTGGGTTCGAGTCAAGGAACAATTGGGAGGATGGTGCAGGATGGGCAGAACTTCATTCCATTGTACAAAGGGTGCTATGGGTCAGAATCAACTCAATGGCACCTAAGAACAACGCAACATATTGGATTTATCAGAAGGATTGAATCAAGTTTTCCAGAATCTGGTCTAGAACTGATTCAAAAATCACAAGGAACAGAAATTAGCTACATAAGTCTGATTAGACTAAAATATAAGATGAGTTTTTATGTGGGAATACTGCTGCTGTTTTAAGGTTCTACTCTCTGGATATAAGAAAGCTTTGTTGCTTTCTCTTACATTATTTAGAAATAGGTTTATTGCTATTACCTGTAGATGTAATTGATTCTTGTTATGTTATTAAACTTGAAGTGAATGTAAAGTTGACACCAGAAAAAAATCTTTAAAAAACATTAGAAATGAAAATTAAGAGATGAAAAAAAATCTTACCATAGAATATTTTATTATCAGTATCAGGCTATTAATAACAGAAATAGCTAGTTCTTACAGTAAAGGAAATGATTAGATTTTAAATGAATTGATGCATTATAACTCTTAAATTAGAACTTTTGTTGGGAAGCTTAACAAAGTTATAAATGCTGTAGCTAGAAAAATGTCTGAAGTTTGAGTCATGGATTTATGAAATAGAATGGCATTAAGATTTCCTGATAAATCTATAAAGGAATGGGTTAGGGTCTGAATGTTGATGTGTTCATATTAATAAAAATCTGAGTTTTACAGAATGCAAAACATGTATACAGGAATATGTTATGAGGCTTATTTTCATGGTACAAAGACTTTAGGGTCTCAGTTTTTGAGTGTAATCTAAATTGGGTTTTATCTCATCTTGGGTGGGCCAGGATTCTCCCATAATATGATCTATGATAGTGTGGTTAACTCCGTGATGAGATTTCCTTGAAGCAGCCTAACAACTAATATTGTTCATTAACCTCCTCTGGGATTACCGGCTGATCCCGTCATCTGACCTTGGATTCATTCAGTTAGCCTCATACTCATCCAGTTCTGTATCCACCAGCCTGTACCTTTCTTACCTCATCTTACTACTTCCTGTTTATCATCTTGTGCAGCTACCGCTTGTGTTTTATTGACTATACAAAAGTTTCCTTCCGTTGTACATCAGGGTCACTCTGAGCGGGCACCAACTGGACAGAACCAAACAACAGCCATCTAAATAGATTTTCTCAGAGGACAAAGGAAGATTACAGACTTACTTTGAAGCGACACCTATTTCCACATAGATAATCTCTGTTTACTAATGTTAAATTCAAGGCAGGCAAAGCTGTTAGCTTACATCTGACCCACAAACTTGAATCAGTCTGAATATACCCATTTTTAAAACTGTCTGAATCTGTTCTTGATATCAATTTCTTTCTATTTACATCCACATACAAGAACCACTGGTTTTGTTTTTGTAGAAAACCTAGCCTAACGCAGTGGGTTATTTCAGCTGAATATTGTCTAATTTTTGAGATTTCTGGTTTTCATTTAAGTTAGGGCAACCCATAAACACCGTTGCCCCTACGTGTCCTTGGGATCCTTATGTCTTGGGGGGAAAATCTGGTCCCTAAAAGCCATTTTTTCATCAAACAATGGTCAAGATAAACTAGTAAATTTATTGTACTTTGAGCATTGTTCTCCTTTGAGTAATTCAGTCTGTTTAGAGAAACAGCCTCCAAGATCAAACGAGGTGTTAGGCTAAGGGAAAATCAGTAATTTAAAAAATTGGTTTCCAACATATTGTTAAATCAATTGCTTGTCTAATACATATAATTAAACTGCCATCCCTTTGCCATACAGAAAATTGTATATCTTGAAGAAACGAGGTCCTCAGAGGAGAGCAATCTTACCCAGAGTCAGCCTGTTGGGGAAACATCATGCTTCCTCCTCTATGGCAGTGCTCCGCACTTATCCTAACTTAAAGTCACAGAGGCAGAGTATCGGAGTACCAATAGACGCTTTTATGATGGTGAATTAAGAATTTCTATGGGCATTAAAGGCATTGACCTTTGTTCAAGTCTTTACTGCTTTTGATGTTGGTTTACATTGGCAGTTTGGGTTTATTGGCTGTTAAGAATTTTTCATACAGACTTTCAACATCTGAGAGGACATTAAAAAGCATCAATACTAGGGTTCAGGTTCATGCATGCACAGGTTTATTCTAAATAATACATGCCTAAAGATATCTGTGTGATTAGTGGATAGCTGCAGAGTTCTTTCAGTAATATACTTGTCTTAGTTTGTTAAGGTATTTTCACACACACACACACACACACACACACACACACACAATCCAAGCAGCGGCATCAGAGGGGATCTGCTGGTCCCATTAAATTCAAGGCAGAGAGGTCAGCTCAGAAGAATATGATTCATGGAACCCCAAAAGGAGTAATCAAGTAAAAAACCAAAATGTTCATATTTGGACCAATAAACAATATCATGATAAATGGAAAAAAACATTGAAGTTGTCCAAGATTTCATTTTATGTGGATCCATAAATAATGTTTGTGGAAGCAGCAATCAAATAACATTACTGGATTGTGTAAATATTCTGCAAAATATCTCTTTGAAATGTTGTAGAGCAAAGCTGTCATTCTTAGGATTCAAATATCTAACTAAAGCTGTGGTATTTTCAATCACGCCATGCACAGATGAAAGCTGAGCAATTAATAAAGAAGACCAAAGAAGAAATGATACCTTTGAATTATGGTGTTGGCCAGGAATTTGGAAAACACTGTCAGAAGAATAAACACATTTACTTTGGGAGATGTCCAATAGCGTTCTTCATCCTTGCAATCAAAGATGCTGAGACTTTGTCTCATACTTTCGACACATTATCAGGAGAGAGAGAGTCTCTAGACAAAGACACAATGCTTGATAAATTGGAGGGACAGCAAAAGAGAGGAAAAAATCTCAATAAGATGGATGGATAACATAGACATAGCAATTGACTTACACATAACAAGTATGAGGATGGTCCAGGGCCAGGCAGGGTTTCTTTCTGTTGTACAACAAGGTCACTATGAGTGGGCACCAACTTGACAGAACTCAACCACAGCCATCTAAATAGACTTTTCTCAGAGGACACAGGAAGATTACAGGCTTACTTTAAAGCAAAACCTATTTCCACATAGACAATCTCTGTTGACCAGTGTTTATACTCCATTGTGCGTCTTACAGCCAAGCAATGCTGATTTTAATTGCTTGAATTTCTCTTGTGGTAGAGAGTTTCTTCTTATCAGGGGTTGGCTCAGGTCTTAGCTTTGGCTTCTTTCCACACATTTTATTCTGATGACTTAGGCTTCAGGTCAGATGTTCTGAGGGCAATTTGGAGGCCAAGTCTTGCTTGTTAAATACTGGTTCCTCCCAGTTTGCTTGTGCCTCAAAAGCAAAACAAAGCAAAAAACAACCACCAATGAGTCTATTCTGAATCATGCTAATCATGTATATGTCAGAATAGAATTCTGCTCCATCAGGGTTTTTTTTAATTTAATCATTTTATTGAGGGCTCTTACAGGTCTTATAACAATCAACTGATTCAAATCTGACAAGCACATTTGTATATATGTTGCCATCATCCTTTTCAAAACATTTTCTTTCTACTTGAGCCCTTGGTATCAGCCTCTCATTTATTTTCCTCCCTCCCTCATTTACCCTCCTTCCTGAACCTTGGTAATTTATAAATTATTATTATTTTCATATCGTACACTGACTTCTGTCTCCTTTTACCTATATTTCTGTTGTTTATCCCCCTTTGGGGGGTGGTTATACATTGATCATTGTGATTGGTTTCCACCTCTCTCCCCCCACTTTCTCCTTACCCTCATGGTATCAATGCTCCCATTGTTGGTCCTGAGTGGTTTATTTGTCCTGGATTCCCTGTGTTCTGGGCATGCTCTGGTCTAGCCAGATTTGTAAGGTAGAATTGGGGTCATGATGGGTGGGGGGTGGAGAAGGAAACATTAAATAACTAGACTTACTGTACTGCACCCTGGCTGGCTCATCCCTTCCTTGTGATCCTTCTGTGAGGGGATGTCCAATTGTCTACAGATAGGCTTTGGGTCTCTACTCTGCCCCCCCCACTTCATTCACATCAATACAATTGTTTCTTTTGGGTCTTCTGATGCCTGCTACCTGATCCCATCCACACCTCAGGATCACACAGGCTGGTGTGCTTCTTCCATGTGGGCTTTATTGCTTCCCAGCTAGATAGCCGATTGTTTATCTTCAAGCCTTTAAGACCCCAGATGTTATATCTTTTGATAGCTGATATATTTTGATAGCTGGGAACCATCAGCCTTCTTCACCATATTTGCTTACACACCCATTTTGTCTTCAGAGATCTATCATGCTGTGAAGGTGAGCATCACAGAATTCCAGGTTACTAGAAGAAAGTGTTCTTGAGTTGAGGGAGTACTTGAGTAGAGGCCCAATGTCCTTCTGCTGCCTTAATATTTAACATATAAGTACTAGATCTATATACCTATCATTATATATAAATACATTTACATATGTACGTCCATGTGTTTATATCTCTATAAATGTCCTTTGCCTCCTAATCCTTGCCTCTATTTCCTTTTACCTTCCTCTTGTCTCATCATCATGTTCAGCCTTCATTTGGCTTTCATTAATCCCTCTTGGCTAACTTATGACTGACTTTTGGAATTGGATTGACAGGCCTTTCATCAGAGATGCCATTGGGTAAACTTGAACCCCTAACCTTTGATTATCAGAAAAGTGCAAGAACTGTTTCAGCCAATAGAGACTCTAGTCCCGTAACTCCAAGTTTCCTGATCCAGAAGTGGTGGCCAGGAGTCCTTCACAGGCTGTGGCACTGTCTTGAAAAGGCAACCTATGTCTCCATCTTCTCAGTTCTTCCCTCACGGAAACAGAAACAACCTAAGGGCAAGGACTCTGTGTCTTCCGTATTTTCTGAGCTTGTTATATACAAACAGTCTGTACATGCTTGCGTATTTGAATCCATAACTGAAATCCACACGGGAAAATGATTCATGTGAGGTATTTCAAATTAGTTATTTATTTGCTAGAAGGCATTTCTACCACAACTGTGCGGGATCAAGCATTTCGCTGCCTTTGGTCTGAGTTGGAGAGGGCTCTCCCTGCACTGCTGTAAAAGTGTTACTGATGCTATCTAGGACTATCTAGTTCTGTCCTCTGATCGGTAAATTCATTTCGGTGGGATTACTAGTAGTGCCACTCCATAGATTTAGATCAGGAAAACAATCTGGTCTAGAGTAGAACGGCAAGGTTTACTTCGAGTAGTTCCATTTTCAAGTCTTTATGAGACACTCCTTAACATCAAGCGGAAGTAAAAGAAGCATTGCTCAGGGCTCTGGAGCAAGTTCCAGCTTTCTGCCACTGTCTATGACACATTGGTGATTGCCCTCAGTGCAGCCAGGGGCTGTTTCTACTGAACTAACGTTTCAGTTTCTCTTTTTAGTGGCAGCACCACGTCCGTGTCAGCTCAAGAGCAAGCCATTCCAACATCCCAAAGTTTGGGCAATTCACCAGGTTCAAGGGCTCCCAGAGTAGCGAGGTAGACAACTCATGAACTTATGCCCGTTTATTCTTCTGGAGCTGTTTGGTTTTGGCTTTCTGATTTTGTTTTGATTTTTTTGACAACGCTTTCTTTCACCTGGGCCAAAAAGTGTGACTAGCACATGGCTTTGGTCCAGACTACTTTTGCAGCACTTTGGCCTGGAATATAGCTTGTGCTATGTCCTATGTTCTTATGCCCTGAAAAAGCATCTGAACAAATGGAAACCTTCCGTCCCAGGAGTTCCTTTCCACCTGCTGGTCTACCTTTGCTGTGGGAGAGCAGGATAGTCAGTGTACGTGTGGCACATGTGACTGGAGCTCTAGGTGCTACCTAGGTTAAAGATATATTTTTCTATTGGAAGAAAAAGGCTTTACTCTTTAAAAATTTTTAAAGCATAAAATATGAACTTGTCTTTATTAATCAAATGAAAATGGACAGCCTGTCCAACTTTACAGCAGCCAGATAGGAAATACAATCATTCATGGATTTCTCCCCATTTTCTAGAATCATACTCGCTTATTTGCTTATTTTTTCATGTCTTACACTGACTGATGTCTCCCTTCACCCACTTTTCTGTTGTCAGTTCCCCTGGGAGGGGGTTATATGTTGATCGTTGTCATCAGTCCCCCTTTTTCCCCCCACCTGCCCCTTCTCCTCCTGGTATCATTACTCTCATTTTTGGTCCTGAGGGGTTTATCTATTCTGGATTCCCTTTGTTGTGAGCTCTTATCTGTACCAGTGTACATTCTCTGGTCTAGTCATATTTATAAGGTAGAATTGGGGTCATAACAGGTGTGGGGCAGGAAGCATTAAATAACTAGAGGAAAGTTGTATGTTTCATTGGTGCTATACTGCACCCTGACTGACTTGTCTCTTTCTTGTGACTCTTCTGTAAGAGTCCAGTTGTCTACAGATGGACTTTGGGTCTCCACTCTTCACTCCCCCTCATTCACATTGATATGATTTTTTGTTCTGGGTCTTTGATGCCTGATACCCGATCCCATTGACACCTCATTATCACATACTCCATGTGGGATTTGTTGCTTCTCAGCTAGATGTCCACCTGTTTATCTTCAAGCCTTTAAGACATCAGGTGTTATATCTTTTGATATCCAGGCACCATTTCTTCACCATGTTTGCTTATGCACACATTTTGTCTTCTGCAATCATGTTAGGAAGCTGAGACTCGTGGAATGCCAGGTTATTAGAACAAAGTGTTCTTGCATTGAGGGAGTACTTGAGTAGAGGCCCAATATCTGTCTGCTACATAATACATAATATATAAATATGTGTACATAGATATGTCCTCCTATCGTTATGCCTGTATTTAGACCTCTATAAATGGCCTTGTCTCCTAGTTCTTCCCTCTATGTCCTTGTGCTTTCCTCTTGTCCCACTCTCATATTGAGTCTTCATATTGGATTTCAGTAATTCTTTTCAGTTACATTGCCCTTGACCAAGCCCTCCCAGGCATCCTACACCTTCCTTGACATCGATTTTAGGTCACTTGTTGTTCCCTTGTCCCTGGGTTTCTTAACACCTACTTCCTTTCCCCCACACACCACTCCAATGCCCCCCTTCTGAATTGTTGGTCCTGTTGTTTTCTCTACCAAATTATTGATCCCACCCATCTTATTTAGATAGATAAGCAGAGACAATAATAAGCACAAAAACAAGAAAGAGAAAAACAAAACAACAAAAGAAAACAACAACAACAAAAAAAAACCAACCCCAGAACAACAACAAACCAATGACAATAAAAAAGAAAAGCCTATAAATAGTTCCAGGTCTGTTTATTGACCTATAGGAGTGTTTTTCAGTTGAGTCTGATGGGGTGCCATACCCTGGCCACAACGTTTAGTTTTGGCATTCCCCAGGGATTTCATTGCTGCTTTGTTGCATGCCATTAGCATTTTGCCCTGGTGTGGTGGGATCAGATTGGGCACAATTCTCGTACTGTGCCTCCAGAGTTGACCCATATCATTATGAGGGTCCTTCAGCTCTTAATCATAAGCTACCTATTGAAATGTTGAAAGTCAACCAAGTATTTTTGATACAGTGATTCTGCATATTCATGCCATCTTCTTTTGGCATTTCCTGCATCATTCAATGTTTTGCCCAAAGAATCCTTCAACAAGTAATGCTAAGTGTGTTCTTCCCTTTGATGCTCTAGTTTCAGGACTCTGCACATTTGTTACACTTCTTTGTCTTCCTGTGTCCTCCTTTGCACTGTTCTGTTCATATCATTTACTTCATCATTTCCCCCCCACTAGCTTTAGCTACTCGATGTTCAAGAGCAAGTTTCAGAGTCTTTTCTGATATCCACTTTCTTTTTAGTCTCTTCCCTGTCCTTTTACTTTCTTCTTGCAGCATACTAACGATGCCCTGTCAAAACTCTTTTTAGTTTTCAGTCATTAGTGCTTAGTGCATCAAATCTGTTCTTGAAATTGTTTCTAAGTTCAGATACAATGTACTCAAAATTCTATTTTGATTCTTGTGAACTTATTTTAATTTTATTCAGCTCTAACCTGAATTTACTTTCAGAAATTTATGGTCTGTTGTGCAATCAGCCCCTGGCCTTGTTTTGGTTGATAATTTTGAGCTTTTCCAGAGTCTCTTCCCACAGATATTGTCAAATTTGATACTTCTGTATTCCATAGGTTCTTGGAAAATAAAGCTATTTGCAAAGAATTCACTGATCTTGCAAAATCCCATCATGCAATTTCCTACTCTCTTTCTATTACTACAGTCATGTTTCCAACTACCAATCTTTTGCTTCCAACTTTTATGTTACAATCACTGGTACTTCTCAGTGTGTCTTGATTATACAGTTGATCCATTATATAGTTCAGAAGTTGGTAGAATCCCTCACCATTGGTTTCAGTAGTTGTTGCATAAATTTTAATAACAGTCATGTCCTGGTCTTCCTTGTCAGTGTATAGATATTACACCAGAACTAACAGTATACTTAAAATGTTTCAACAAACTGATGTAGTACTGGAAGCCCTCAATAGTCGATGCCAAGAAATTTGAAAGATAGCTATCTGGGTCACTGACTGGAAGATATTAATATTTGTGTTCATTTCAAAGAAAGATGATTCAATAGAATAAAGAAACCACAAACAATATTATTAATATCACATGCAAGTTGCATTTTGCTGAAGAAAATTGTAAAACAGGAGCAAAATTACATTGATAACAGCTGTCAGAAGCACAAACTGGGTTCAGAAGAGCATGTGGAATAAAAAATATCAAGGCTGACCTCATATCGATCTAGGCTGAAAGCAGATAATACCAGAACAAATATTTACTTATATTTTATTCATTATGCAAAGGAATTCAAACAGTTAGATCACCAGCAATTTGTGGAGGACCTTTTGAAGAATGAGAATTCCAAAACACTTTAACTGTGCTCATGCGGAACCTGTGTCTAGAACAAGAAGCAGTCTCCAAACTCACAGTCTGTGAGTAAGTGTTCACTCAGAGTGGCCCCTCTGTGGATTCCCGAGACGTAACTGTTTATGGGAGTAGAATGTCCAGTCTTGCTACTGGAGCTGCTCATGCTTTCAAACTGCTGACCATGTGGATCTCAGTCCAACACGTAACCACTATGCCACCAAGGGTCCCCCCAAAAGGAGATGCCAAATGGTTTAAAATCTGGAAAGATATGTCAGGGTTGTATAATTATTCAATCTATATGCTCAGAAAATAATTTGAGAAAATAAACTATATTAAGAAGAACACAACATCAGGATTGAAGGTGGGCATATTAACTACTTTTGACATGCAGATGGCATAGCATTGCTTGCTGAAAGAGAAGAGTACTTGGAAGTACTTGAATGAAGATCAAAGAATACAGCTTTCCATATAGATTACACTTTGATATAAAGAAAGCAAATTCATCACAAGAGGACTAGTAGATAATATCATGATAAATGGAGAAGATTGACATTGTCAAGGATGTCAATGTACTTAGATCCACAATAAACACTCATTGAACCAGAAGTAAAAAAATCAAAGTATTGCTTTTGACAAATCTACTGCACAAGACCACTTTAAATTGTTGAAAAGCAAAGATATCATTTTGAGCATTAAATAACTTTTGATCCTAGTCATGGAATTTTTAATTGCCTCATGTGCATTGTAACTTAAACAGTGAATAAGGAAGGCAGGAGAAGAATTGAGGCATTTGAATTATGGTGGTGGCAAAGAATATTGAATATACATGGATTTCCCAAAGGAGGAAAAATTCTGTCTTGGAAGGTATATAAGCAGTGTATTAGTCTGGGTACATAAGAGAAACGAATCCACAGAAACTCATACGTATAAGAGAAGTTTTATATAAAGGGTAAGTGCACATTAAGAAAGCATCCCCACCCAGTGCTGCCCAAGCCCACAAGTCCAACATTAGCCCATATGTCCAACACCGATCTACAAAGTCCTTCTCAATCTCACAAAATACATGCAATGATGTCGACTTTAGGAGGAAAACTGAGTCAGTGAATGTGTAAGCATCTCAGCACTGCAGGGGTCTCCCCACGACTACTCCAGTACCCAGGGCTGCATCAGGTTAGGTCCATGTGGCTTCTCCTCAGGGATGTCTTGCAGGAAGTGAGTCTTGCCAGTCAAAGCAGGGAACTGGCTAAGGCAGTTCCACCCTGGTCTGACCATCAAAAAGTAAGAGTCCCGAGAACTAGAAAGGCGAGACTCACTGAACCATTTATCTCTCCACCCTTCAATTAACCCCACATGTGTTTATTGGCCAGATTGGCACAATGAGCTTAACTCTCTCAGCCAGCACGGTCCTTAGAAGTGGGGATGGTGAGACTTTATAGCATATATTTGGAGCATGTTCTTAGGAGGGAGTAAACACAAACCAAACCAAACGCATTGCCCTTAAGTCAATTTCAACTCATAGCTACTCCATAAAGTTTTCCAAGGCTTTGTAAATCTTTATGGGAACATTTGAATATGTTTAAACCATTTAATTGTAAAACACATGATTTAGATGTCAATAAAACTGTTAAAAAACCCCAAACAAAACAAATCAGTCAACTTCATGGGCGCAGACACCTTCATGTTCCTTCCCAGGAGTAAATGGTGAGTTTGAACTACAGACCTTGTAGTTACTTATAATGCTTACCCAATGAGGACACCAAGGTTTCCAGGAGGGAGTAGTCCCTGGAAAACAGGACATAATTCTTGGTAAATAGAAGGTCATCAAGAGTGAGGCGGATACTTAATGGGATAGATTGATGCGGATACTTAATGGGATGGATTGACGCAATGGGTTCAAACTGGCAACACATGAGAATTCCTTGTGGTTTGTTCGCTGCACATTGGGCTGTTAAAAGTTGCAACACACTCAACAACACCCGACAATGATAAGAGCATGATTTTGTAGCATACTTTCCGACTTACCCTTGACCATGGTGTAAGGTTGAGGTTTGTGACTGTCTGCTAGAAGTAGGCCCTACACTATGCCTAACTCTTTTAAAAAAATAATTTCATTAGGGGTTCATACAACTCTTATCACAATCCATACATATATCAATTGTGTCCAGCACAGTTGTACATTTGTTGCCATCATCATTCTCAAAACACCTGCTTTCTACTTGAGCCCTTGGCATCAGCTCCTCATTTTCCCCTTCCTCCCTGCTCTCCCATCCCCCCTGAACCCTTGATAATTTATAAATTATTATTATTTTGTCATATCTCACACCATCCAATGGTCTCCCTCTTATCACTCTGAAAAGTAAAGAAAGACTCAAAATATGATCAGTCCTTAAGCCTAGATTGCCTGTGCAGGTAGGCCATATGTCACAGTGGCAGACTACATGACCTGAAGAGGTAAGAGGATGGTTTGAATGGTAGAAGCATCATTTTCCTTTTGTCCCAACTCTGGCACACTCTGTGCATATGCACAAACAAACTACACAGAGAATGTCTTTTTAAACTTCTTTCGAATTTCTAAGCTAGTTTGTCGTGAATCTTTTGGGGAGCAGAACATGTTTTATTTTCACAGTTCCTTTCTATAACTTAATAAGTCCTGGTGGCACTGTGGGTTGTTTTGGGGTATAAGGTTGGCAGTTCAAACCCACCAACTGCTGTTGTAAAGATTTACAGTTGGAGAAACTCAAGAGAAGTGTACCTAAAGTACTTGAATTCTCTAAGGAACAGGCCTACTTTGCTTGGAATTGTTCAATGGCAGTAGGTTTGCTTTGTGTCTATCCATTTAATCATTCAACCAACAAAATTCTCTGACCCCATGAGGCTTAGTAGATTAGGAGGGAATCCTGATTCTAAAGTTTTGCAAGATTAATGTGATTTTATTATGACCTCTATACCATTGGAGGTTTTTTTCTTTCATTTTAAATGTTTTCTGAAACCAAACCTTCCAGAAAGTTGGCAATTTAAGAAAAAGAGAAGAGTTAGTGCATAAAGGAGTTTTAGTTAATAGTTATTTAAACTGAAACCCACTAATTTACTTCTCCAAGTAATTCAATTATCTGTAGTTTCAATATGTTGAACTCTAGCTTTTCGGGCAAGACTTCACAAAATAGACTTAGCCGGCTTATGCTCACTGGTGCTTTTCTGTTTTCACGGAAAGAAACCTTTAAGGAGTGGGAAAGATTGTAAGTCGGGAAGTGCCAGTGTTTAGGAAGCTATTTCAAATGTGCTGCAGCAGCTCTCCCATATCCCCGCCTCTCCTAGTCCCTCATCCCCACAAAGTTAAAGATGGTAGAGAGCAGAGAGGAAGCACATTGAGTTCACCTGTGGTTAATAGACTCTGTCAAAGGAAACCGTCAGCACTGTTGTGTTTATTTCCTCTGTGCTGTGGGTTAGGCACTGAGATGCTGATAACAAAGTTGTAAGTTCAAACCCACCAGCTGTTCCAAGGGAGAAAGGTGTGGCTGTCTGGCCTCGTAAAGTCTTACAAAACCTGTAGTAGACTGTTATGGATTGACTTGATGGCAGTAGGCTTGTTATGAAAGATAAGATTGCTACATGTTATTCTAATGGGATAATTCATTAAAAGCAGTATTTTGCTTTGGTATTTATTGAATTTGGAATAATAACAGTGAATTAGTTGAATTTATTCATTGACTGGTTCTGTTTTTGTGTTTCTTGTAGTTTGGGTGCTAGGTAAAATGTGAACAAGTAATTACATCTAGTAGTAATATGTCACCACCCATCTGTCAGCTGGTTTTTACACTGTGTTTTCTTGCATTTTAATGTGATGGTGGAAGCTATGCCAACAGTATTTCAAATACCAGCAGGATCACCCATGATGAAAGAATGTCAGCGGTGCTTCTATATTAAGCCAGAGTAGGAAGAAAGATCTGGTCATATACTTCTGACAATTAGCAAATGAAAACCTGTAGATCTCAACTGAATACTGTCTGTTACAAATGAGGGAGAGGATCCCCCTCTATAGTAGGCAGCAATGGCCTCAGGCATCTTGGCAGCATTTCTCTTTCTTACACATGAGGTCAGCATTGACTTGATAGCAGCTAACAGCAACAATGCATTGCAAGAGTGGGCAGGGAAAAACTGGTGGAATGCAAGGTTTGTTAAGGATCACAGCAATAGGTCTTATTAGCATTCATTCATTCACTTAAGAGTCAATAAAATTTTCTGATAAAAATGACTGGGAACGCCAAATCTAGAATGGCACTTAAAGCCACACTATAAGCCATGATGAATTTTCCAGGTACTGAACTGGATTCCTTGCTAGGTCCAAAACTACCCATGGATAGGAGGAAGGTTAAAGGAAACAGAGGAAAGATCTAGGAATCAAAGCTATGGACAGAGGTATAAACATATGTGTGTACATATGTAAAAATTTTAATTCATAAAATAGAGGTATTGGCCTACATACATATATTTATATGGCAATACATCGAGGTATTGGAAAGACTTTGGGCCTCCACTCAAGCCCTTCCTTAATGCAAGAACACTTTGTTCTAACAATCTGGCACTCTGTGATGTTCACCCTCCTGGCACGATGGCTGAAGACAAAATGGGTGCACAAGCAACTGTGGTGAAGAGAACTGACGGTGACCGGCTATCAAAAGAAATAGCATCTGGTGTCTTAAAGACTTGAAGTTAAACAAGAGGCCATCTAGCAGAGAAGCAACAAACCCACATGGAAGAAGCACACCAGCCTGTGCAATCATGAGGTGTTGATGGGATCAGGTATCAGGCATCAGAAGACTCAAAGCAAACAAACAAAGAAGTCCCAAAACACTTTGCTGAGAAAAAGGCGGGTCAGAGCAGAGACCCAAAACTCATCTGTAGATGATAGGACACGCCCTCACAGAAGGGTTACAAAGAAGGTCTGAGTGAACCAGGGCGCAGTATAGCACTAATGAACCATACAATATTCCTCGGGTTCCTTGACGTTTCCTCATCTCCCCCGACCCACCCACCCACCATCATGACCCAAGTCCTGCCTTTCAATTATGGCTAGACTGGAGCATGTCCACTGGTACAGTTACGAGCTCATGACACAAGTAATCTAGGTCAGATAAACCCTCAGCAACAGAAATGGGGGTAGTGATACCAGGAGGGTGTGGGGAAGGTGGAGGGAGGAAGGGAGAAAGGGGGAACCGATCGCAATGATGGATGCATAACCCCCGCCCCACTACAGGGACAAACAATGAAAACCATGGGGGAATTGAGACAGCAGTCAGTGTAAGATATGAAAAGAATAATAATTTATACTTTATCAAGGGGTCATGAAGGTGGGAGGGAGAATGAGAGGGGAAAAAAGGAGCTTGCAACAAGGGCTCAAATAGAAAGTAAATGTTTATAAAGTAATGATGGCAACATATGTACAAATATGCTTGATACAATTTATATATGGATTGCAAGAGTTGTAAGAGCCCTCAATAAAATTATGCTAATAAATAAATAAAAACAAGGACCACTTTAAAAAAATCTACCCATGAATACAGATGGTTCTGAAAGGGTACTATTTTTCTTAATCATATTTCATTAATAATGGAATCATGGATAATATTTATGCAATATTATCTATGTGCAGGGCATGATGTTAAACACTTTACATGTATCTACTATACTCCTCAGGTTGACCCCCAAAGTAGGTAACATTGTTCTCTCCATTTGTAGATGAGGGTCTTGAAGCTGAGAGATATCAGAAACTTGTTGAAGATCATCAGTCTAGGAAGTGGTGGACTCAAGATGTCATGGAACCCACGAGGGTTTGAGCTTTTGAAAATGAAGGTCAGGGACTGGAAATGGATTGGCATAGTTAGCCACACATGTTAAGAATGTGAAATAATTCACTCCTAGCTTTCTCAGTGTTTCCGAGTTTAAATAGTGACTTTTCAGTGGAATCTTATCCAAGCATACAATTCTTTGCATTCAGTACACTTACTTGCTAATGAAAACGACACTGTTCATTGTAGAGAAGGCTCCCACTTTGTAGCATCCCTACTTCTGGGAATGGCTATTCCTGGTTTCTTTCCAAGGACTGCATTAGAGCAAACCACCTTTGCCCCAAGCAACACACACCTACTTACCAGTGGTCACAGCAAAAGAGAAAGAAGGCACAGCTACTCATAGGGAGGACTTTGCCCCATGGTGCAGAGAAATTGATCTCACAAGGGCAGCCAGGTTGTATCTTTCCCTTCTTCCCTCCATACTCCTCACCTTTTGTATCCTTTGCATCATTGATGTAATTTATTAAGCACTTACAATCTATGAAGCATAGCAACATAGTGGGTTACACGTTGAACTTTTATCTGCTAGGTCAGTGATTCAAACTCTCCAGCTGCCCCTCGGGGGAAAGATGAGCCTGACTGCCCCCATAGAGTTGCAATCTTGAAAATGCACAGTGGCCATAGTACTCTGTCCTGTAAGGTTGCTGTGAGTCAGCAGTGATTCGATGGTAGTAAGTTTTTGGTGCTGTTTGGTGCAAATGCAGCTACAGACAATACCCAAACCGAGGAGTAAGGCTGTATCTCAATAAAACTTTTATAAAACAAGAAAATGTCTGAAATAAGCTAAAGTGGCGTGCAAGTTCTAGGTGCCTACATGAATACTCTGTTGTTGTTAGAAGAAAAGTCATAAGCTTTGTATAGCTCCTCAAATATGTTCAAATTCAAGAGGGTAGCTAATGATTGGTCTAACATATCCAAGCAGCTCTAAACTCGGCCATTCCAGGATTCTATAATTCTACATGAATGAACACTCTCCTCAGTGGGCTCATTTGTAGGAGTTTGCTGTGAAGTCCTAAAGGGACTTTAATTGCTGTATATTGAGAAAGAAATGTAGGACACATTGCCATTTCAACATTCCTTGGCTTAGATGACCAAATCTTGCTGGTTATAATACAAATACATTTCATACTCCCATTCAGCAGCTCAGTCTTGCATCAGCTGAACTGACGGTGCTAAGTTTTTTTTTAGGAAGTGGTTCCTCCTCCCACGAAGCACTTTCTGTGCTCTACAGAGCCGTCACTACCGAAAGGGGCTGAAAGATCCTGATCACACTCATTCACAAGTGAGATCCCAGCATGGCCAGGTAGGTTGCCGAGGGAAGGGGTTGTATGTGTCTTTGCCTAGTATCTTTCTGCATCTGTTCATTTCTCTTCTCTCTCTCTCTCTCTCTCTGACACATGATTGTTTCTCTTAGGAGTTCACAGTTTCATAAATGAGAAAGATGGATGATTTGAAGCTACATCAGCAGTGACCTTTATCCTGCTTCATGGGCTAAGGGCTTGCTTTCCTAACTAGAACCTTTGGGGCAGATTTCTCATTATGTCCCATTATGTCTACCACAGAGCCTGGCTCCATGCTGTACACGAAGTAGAGGTATTAAAGAAGTCATTGTTTTAGTTTATTAGCAGTGAGATCCCTGGGAGCCACTGACTGCCACTGAGTCAATTTTGACTCATAGCTACAGTAGCTGATAGGAATAAACTGCCCTAGTGGGCTTCTGAGACTGCAAATCTTTATGGGAGCAGAAAGTCTTACCTTTCTCCAGCAGAACAGCTGGTGGGGCTGAACTCTTGCCCTTGTGGTTACCAACCCAATGTGCACCACCCCCAACCACAGTCAGTTTTAAATTCTTGCATCACTTTTGAAAATCAATATAATGGTTGTCCAATCAACTTTAATTTAAAAGCAAAACTGGACCAACTGCTTGGAATTAAAAAAAATTAAAGGCAAGGAAGTACAAATCCTAACTCTCATACGATTTCACACATATTCCAGGTGCTTGAGAATACAGAAGGAGCCAGAAGCAAAAAGCAGTAGAAAGGGAGGAAGAAAGGGCAGAAAATGGAAGAGGAGAGAGAATGAAATGGGAACACAGAGACAAAGAGGAACACAGAAGGAAAAGATGAAGGTAGGATGAGTCTATATCTTAATCAACTACTGCAGGGTGGAAATTCGCTATCATTAACATGCAGCTATTTCTCATGGCAAGTGCCCCCCAAAGAAGGAAATAAACTAGCAAATGAAAATAATGGGAGTATAAATCATTTAGCCAGTAATTATAAATGCTCTATTCCACATTAAACCTCCCTGCACATGGATTAGTGTTGGCTCTCTGAAATGAAATATCAAGAAGGGGACCACGTGGTGCTGACTGCACCCCAACTACTATTGCAGTCCAGCTTTAATGATCGCTTCATCTCGCAGCAGTGCGGTTCCATGTAAATAGAAACGGGCCAGGCGAGGCTTAGACTCTTGTCCTGATGTATGACCTTGGTTGGCTAAATGCTGGGCCTCAGTTTCCTCATTTTCTAGTTGCAAATAAGAATTCTCTCCTCTGCTGCCCTCATAGGTGTGTCAGGATAAAAAATAGAAATAGATGTATTTCTGCTTGCATGAGTGTAAAATACCAGATACATGTAGCATTGACCTTCTTCTCCTGTACTTAACACGGTAGCAGGGAGGCGTGGGGTGGGGACGATGGCATTTTACACAGAAGGCTTGGTGACTCAATGACGTGTCTTTTTGTCTCCCCTCTGTATTATCTGGTGTGAGATTATTACTGCTTTCTCGGTGATTTTAGACATACTTTTCCCCTTCAGAAATGTCATAGGTGAAAAATACGATTCCACTGCTCTCATTTGTCACCCTTGCTGCCTGAGCAAGACGTGCATAGACAGTTTAGTAATTAAGCTTTTCAACGGGGCATCATAAAGTTTTATTCCAGCAAAGGCTATATTTATCAGCTAACAAGTATTAAATCATCCCACGGCTAAAGCCGTTTCTCACTTGAATATGCTCCTTTCAAAACAGAACAGCTCTCCTTGGCTGGCTTAGTTAATAGAAGTCCTTGTTTGGAAATATTGTGATGATGTGTGGTCCTCTGGGGCTGACATACATACACCTTAGCAACTGTTGCAAATGGTCTTGACCTCTCTGTCCCAGGGGTGTGTGATACTTCAACCCCCTGCTCTTTTGGGGCACTCTGGCCATGGAGTTTCAAATTTCTCTTGGATGGCTTCCAGCCTAATGTGTTCACATATCCGTTTCGTTTCCAATGGGAAAGAAATAAATGAAAATAAAGAACACAAGCATTTTGTCCAGTTTATTTCCTTACTTGAGCATCAGGGAATTGGCCTGCTTCTATCAGAGATTGATTGTATATGTCAGGTGAGTTTTTTAATTGGTGGAAGCAGCAAAGTGACAGCAGTAATCCACAGACTCTGCGGGGTTAGTCCCCGGCTCCTTGTTGCCACAGCCTTCTCAAACCTGATGCAGGGTTATTGGAGAACACACTTAGAATTAATGCATTTTAATAGTCATCAGAAACAACTCGAAGAATACTTTCTCTAAGTACCCCATTCCACTTCTTTAAATAGCTTTTCTCTCCTTTGGTGGATATAAACTCACAAAAGGAGGTAGACACTGCTTTTAGTGGTTCAGGATTTTCAGTCTAATGACTAAAATTACAATTGTTAAAAACTTGCTAAATGTGAATAACTTTTCTGCCGTATTTTAAAAGAAAGGGAACTCACTGTCAATAAGTTGGACACTGGTAGAAAGTTCAATTGGCAAAAGGCGGATGATAGATACAGTCACGACAATGACCAAACAAACAAACAAACAAACGAAGATGGAGCGGCTGCTCATATACAACTAAATACCTCATGAGATTTGGTTCCTTGCTTCAGAGGCTCATCATAGGACACCTCCGTTAATTCACCTAAGAACATGTTTAATGTTCTCAGTGTGTGCCCGGAGTCTTAAAAGTGTTCACGTGGCGATCTGTGGGGATGTGTGGCTCATCGCCTCCACGAACAATGTGCCTTCTTTGCTGTGAGGCTAGAACTAGCCCAGAATGATGGCTGCCTACCATTCCTGAGTGTTTCAATCAAATACTCCTTGGAAGAATCCTCATCAAAATGAGGAACAGAAATTTCATATTCTCATGGACTGCAGACTTTCTGGAGTCATGAAGGCTGGGTGGACATTTGAAACTACTACTCTGAGATAATCTTTACGTCTCAAGCCAAAATGATTCCCTGACGTCTTCACAAGACTAAGCAGTAGGTTAGCTTACCTAATAAGAAGGGTCTACATTGAGTATTACGTTCTTTACAGAACTATCTCTATGGCATCAGACTGATGATAAAACTCAAACCAGACTCACTGACACTGAGTTAATTTTGGACTCCTAGTGACTGTACAGAAACTCAAAAGATTAGCTAGAAAGTGTAGGGGGGGCAGTGAGGCTTTGTGAACGATGGGGGATACCTCTGAAAAGAAGGGTGGAATGGTTGCCCAACTCAAAGAATGCAAGTCATGTCACTAGATAGTACACATGCAAACTGTTGAACTGGCATGTTTTGCTGGGAATATTCTCAACAATAACAACCTGAATAAAATCTAAAGAAAAAAAAAGGAAAGTAGAAAACCAAGTGTAAGATATGGACCAAAATGAAGGGGGAAAAAATCTCATTACTTTTCATCTTGTCATAAGGACTGCATTAATTTCCCTTCCCGTTCCTGGCTTTCAAAATAAGTGGCACTGACGTCATGTAGGGATTTAAGTTTTCCACTTGTTGGTTGCTAAAAGGATACACTTAATTCCATGCCACAACATCCCCCAAACCATGCTGCCAATCATAAGCAAGTTCTGATGGTGTCTGAGTCTACAGAGCTGTGAGCATCTCAATGCGAAACTTTCATGACAGTAAGTCTTTTTGTTGAACTTCTCTTCATTTGAGAGGCTGATTTCTTCCTCTTCGAAATTATAAAACAGAACTCCTCATTGTGCTTTTCAAACCAGCAACAGGTAGCTTATTTGGAAGGCTAACGATCAATTCTCTCCAGTCAGCAAGTCATGGGGTCAAGTCACTGAAGCTTGTGGGTGACATGCTGAACCACTAAGTTAGCACATATTGAGCTATTTTAAGTGCATCTATTTTCTGGTTCGGTACATTTTTGGGGGAGGCTGTGTTACATTCATTAGAAGTGCTGTCTAAATGTCACAGGCGAGACTAGAGAGCACGTGAAGAAAAAGCATGAGTCACAGGAAAAAGAGAAAGGTAGATATATTTTCTATTTACTTTTTCTCTTATATTAATACAGGATTTTTTAAGGTTAAAAAGTACTGTGTGATTTAAAAAGTCAAGTTGGATATAGTTCTTTTTTTTAATACGGTTATTTTCTGACCATCTAAAGAGGCTTCCCTGTCAGTCAAGTTGTCCTCCAAACCTCGATTCTAGAGATGATGATGTATTTGACCTCCAATTCAGGATCGTTTAATAACTTGGGAGAGAAATGAGAAGGCAAATTGTACTGTGAGCCATGGTTTGCAGGAATCTTCTAGTTCAGTAATTTTCAAAAATAGTGATTCAAGGACACATTTGAAGGTCTACAATGAGGTCTTGATAATGATTATCTTTTATTTGGAATTAAATTTTCAACAGACTAATAAAAGCTTTGGAACATGAACTATTACTTTGATGTGATATAATTTTTTGAAGGATCATTTGTTATTCTTAAGTACTTCTTTTCCCCCAATAAAGCAGTCGTGGTAATTCAGACAGTGTTGAAAGGTGTAAGGTACAAGGATTTTTATTCTAGCATAGGCTATAACAATTGATATTATATACTTTATTTTACACTCCAAATGAAAAATGACAATAAGTGAAGAACAATTTTCCACAATTTTCTCTCAACAAAATAGAAAACAAACTGTGAAGTAGCAGAATATTGTGAAAGTAAAACCCCAAGGGACAGGCAGAGAAAAAGATACTGCTACTAAATGAGGCTCTTTACAGCTTCCAAAACACATATGGCAGAAGTGACGCAGCCGTCGAAGTTGGATTGAGTGAACCCATCTCCTCCACAAACAAGGAAAGGCTTGTGATGAAGCGTCATTTGGCCAGGACAGTTGGCAGCAGCATTTGTGACCTGAAAAAGAAAAAAGATGGCTTGTCGTTGACATCCCATGTTCCACGATGCTGCCACGGCAATATGCCACTGGGCAAGGCTGTTCTACCTGGAAAAACCAAACTTTCTCACAGGGAGGGCAGGGAAACAAGACTCCAACCTTCTCCCTGATCGCAGAGTGTTTACAATTCCAACCATGCAACACACTACATTGAATTCCATTATTCAATTCATACTTCATCATATAAAGGTCAGGATATGCTAAATTAGTTGGGAGTACAATTTTATGATATTCACGAAATCATTCATCAAGCAGTGGTGTAGGATCTGCTGTATGCCAACCAGAGGGATACAAAAGAAACAAAGATGTGGGGCAACTAGTTCACCATTCGGCCCGCCTGGCTGGACCATAACTATGGGGGTTAAGAATAAACAGATAGAAAAGGGCCCAACCAGCTCATGGGGACACAAAATGCTTCAAAGGGAGATGACTGGCGATTTTGCTTGAGTTTCCAAGTATGTTAGACAGGGTTCTCTAGAGAAAGAAAACCAGAATGCTAACAATTCTATATATTTTTCTAGATAGATAGATAACATAAGACATAAACAGTTAACTAATCTATAAAGTTGTACAAATGGCCCAGTGCAACTCACTCCCGTGAGACAGTTGTGAGACACTGGCAGTCCTTCAAGTCTTGAGGGCCGCTGGGTAGTCCTCTGTAGAGAGAATCAGGCTATCTGGCCACAGGCAGCAAACAGCAAGGCAGGCAGGTCACCAACAGTCAGCCAGATGACAGGGTCCGACAGTCCCCAGCTCAAGAGATGTAAATTCCAATGGTGTGGCGAAGCAGGTCTTAAAGGAACCTCAAATTACAGCTATACAGTCCATGGGTCAGGTGTCCCACAGGTAGGTAGTTTGCAAATTGAGGAACAGAACAAGCAAGGCAGCCACATACTGGTCCAATGATCAAAGAGCAAGAGACAAGAAAGGCGAGGCTCACCGAGTCTTTTATCTCTCTGCCCTTCAATTAATCCCACATGTGTTCATTGGCTATGTTGGCACAATAAACCTACTTATCATACCTAAGGATATAGTAAGAGTTCCTCATCAAGGAAACAGGAGCAGGTCACTCCAATGAGAGGAAGCAGAACTGCCTGCACTCTATGGGCCAGGTAGGGCAAAAGTGTGCTTAAGAAACTGGGGCAATGAAAGTGTGTGTGCTAGTAGAGAGGAGGTGAAGTGGGGCAGGGTAGGAGAAGGAGATGTGATAACCTAGAAGGGATATAATTTTTCAAGATAAAAATTTATACAACTCATCAGTTAAAATATAGTTTTTCTAAATATAAATCTATATTATTAATACATTTAAGAATGTTTACTAACAATGTAGAAGAGGCGCTCTGATGGTGTAGTAGGCTATCCACTAAACTGCTAACTAGAAGGTCAGCAGTTCAAACCCACTCACTGCTCCTTGGGAGAAAGATGAGGCTGCCTACTCCTATAAAGATTTAAAGTCTCAGAAACCCAAAGTGGTCAGTTCTACCCTATCTTACATTAGGAGTTGGAATCAACATAGGACCATAAGTAAGAATGATATAGAGTTGACTACTTATGAACAAAAAGGAAGAAAATTAATCAATGTCTGGGATTTGTTTTATTTTTTAGCATCAAGTTAAAAATATTTGAAATGATGAGAAAGACATATTATTTCCTGGAAAAAATTATGCTCAAAATCAGAATAGATTCTTTTAATAAGCAATCCAAGTGATGAGAATGAGTGAGAGATGAATCACATTTTCGTGGACAATGACTGAGATGGTTTAGCCACTGATGTGCCGAAACACCCTTAAAGCAAACAAACAACACCCCGCCCCCACACATACACATCAGGTTGTTGTGAAAACTATCTCACTAGGAACAGCATCACATATCTTCAGGGGGTGTCATTTATATTGATTATAACATGATATATTTAGTTTCTCTTAGGTAGTCTTTTCAGGGACAGTCATAATTTGTTCGCTTAAAATCAAATGAAAAGATGTAATAAATGCTACTTGAATTTTAACACTGGCAATTTGACCCTAGACGAGCAAAGTTAATATCTGTTTTTTATTTATATGCTATTCAGGTAGTCTCCAGGTAAAGAGCGGGGTCAACCCTGTGTGTTTCAGAATCTGTAGGTGAATCAGATTAGGTTCTTATCTATGCCGAGGAAAGGAGCACAAAGTCCCACAGTGGGTTGAACTGCTGAACGCAAGGTGAGCAGTTTCCATACTGCAGGGGCGACAAGATGAAGCTTTCTGCTCCCGGAAACATTTACAGCCTTGCAATTCGTATGTAGGCCCACCATGAATCAGAATACTCTGTGTGTGTGTGTGTGTGTGTGTGTGTGTGTGTGTGTGTGTTTCCCCCCTTTGGTTTGGTATAGGGAAGGGACCTTGGTGGGTTAGTGGACTATGCATTGGGCTACGCACCCAAAGGTCAGCAGTTTGAAGCTACCAGCTGCTCAGCAGGAGAATGATGAACTTTCTGCTTCCATAATGATCTATGGCCTCAGAAGACAGCACTTCTGCTCTGCCATAAAGTGTCACTATAAATCAGAATTAATTGGTGACAATGGGTGGAATTAGCATAAGGAGCTTTGGTGGTAAGGTGAGGAAAGGATAGCAATTTGAATTCACTGGCTGCTCTTGGGAGAAAGATGGCGTGGTCTGCTTTTGGAAAGGTTGACAGCCTTGGAAACACCAGGAAGCAGTTCTATTTGGTTGTGCAGGATGGCTATGAGTTGGAATAGACAACAGGACAGTGATATTTAAAGCAAAAGAGCTACGTGTGCAGCAAGTACATGTGCCTGTGATAAAGAATTTGTCTTACCAGGGGTTAGTTCTATCTTTCCAAGTGGGGAAATTTAGATAACATTGGACGTAGGAGTTGTCAGTACATCGGAAGTTCATAATCCAGGGACTACTCTTTAAAACAGGGGTGAGACGATTCCTTGTGGAACTGCTAAAGATACATACTCAAGACACAAGCAGACAATGTCAAAGGAGTATGCTCTCACTTCTGAAAGCCACCTAATAAAGCAGCATTGTCTATGGTAAGCATAACCGTTCATGTTCAAATTGGCAGAAAATATTTCTGAGTGGTTAAAATAGACAGCTCACAGGGTAGACACTTACGCACAGACCTGGACATTCAGTAAGGGCTTTTAAAATTTCTGCTTCTGAAAGAATTTTAACAGGTTGGATTATTTGATTTTTTTGGTGAGACCTTAAGGGAGGAAGACAACAGTTTGTTATTTGCTGTTGACTGGCCTCCAATTGATGGTGTTTTGATGTACGTAATACAGTCAGACAGACCTACGCATTGCCTGGTGCTGCTTATGATTGCGGCTATGCCTGAGCCCGTTGTTGCCATCAAGGTGTTACTCCCACACCGTAATTCACTCTGTGCTCCCCTCATTTTCACTCGCCTGCTGCTTTATCATTCACAATGTTTTCTTTCCCAGCAATTGGTCTTTCCTGATGATATGTCCAAAGTGAGTGAGTTGATGACCATACTTCCTGTTTTAAGAAAATAGTCAGGTTGTATTGTAAGCCTGATTTGTTCATTCTTTAAAAAAAATAATTTTATTGGGGGCTTGTAGAATTCTTATCACAATCCATACATATATCCATGTGTCAAGCACATTTGTACATTTGTTGCCATCATCATTCTCAAAATATTTGCTTTCTACTTGAGCCCTTAATATCACCTCCTCATTTTCCCCCTCCCTTCCCATTCTCTCTCCCTCATGAACCCTTCATAATTCTTAAATTATTATTATTTTGTCATATCTTACACTGTCCGATGTCTCCCTTCACCCACTTTTCTGTTGTCCATCCCCCAGGAGGAGGATATGTGTAGATTCTTACAGTCCACAGCATATTTGATGTTCTTCGACAATACCACAGTTGAAACGTGTCATCTCGTCTCCTCTCTTCCTTTTTCTCTATACAACTTTCAAGCACGTGTGAGAGGATTAAAAACACCATGGCTTTTTGGGTTAGGTGCAGTTCAGTCATCAAAGTGACATCTTTTTAAAACTTTAAAGAGATTCTTGTTTGTTTGTTTTTTTGGTAGCAGCAGCAGGTTTGCCAAATGAGACACTTCGTGTGATTTCCTGACTGTTACATCCATGGGTGTTGATTGATGAACCACGTAGAATGAAACCATTGACAACTTCAATTTTTTTCTCCTCCATTTATTATGCTATTTGTTTAAACTAGTCGAGAGAGTTTGTACACTTTCTTTATTTTCAGTTGTGTTCTAAGGAAGAAAGTGGCTGGTTTCTTATATTGAGTAATTTCAGAATTTGATAACAGATCATGTGAAAACACAAAATGTTATATAAACACCAAAAACATGTACTGAGAAGAAGCCAGGCAGCCTAGGAAATTGAGTGTATGTGCTTCATAGTTGTCCTGAAATTATTAATGCTCATGATTTCATAATTATGAAATTATTAATGCTCCAGTGTTCAAGAACCAATTCCATTATGAGTAAAATTGAAAAGCTAGGATTTCTTGTGTGTTTATTGCAAGCTCCCTTTCAAATTCACATAGAAATTCTCTGAAGTGGTGATTATTATTCTCATTTTAGAAATGAGAGTCCAAAGTTGGATTTACTCACCTAGAGCTCCGACTGCCAGACCAGGAAATTGGGAGGTAAAGGTGAAGGAGACTACGAGGCAGAGTTCTGAGATTAGAATCAGGGTACTAGAGTCTGTCCTCAACCACACTTTAAAAAAAAAAATTTCCACTGACAAAGCAAACCAAGAATGCACGAAACACTCTAGGTTCAGTGTGCTGGGCTTGTGGGCTCTGGCTGAGCAGCTACCAGAGCCCTAGTTTGGCAGTGAATAGCAATTTCCCCATGCTGATGCTCAAAAGGGGACATAATCTCACACATGAGGAGAACCTCTGAAAGCTAGTCACAGGACCCCACCCCAGAGCTCCCCATGCTGTTAGCTGCCTTGAGTTCACAGCCTGGGGGTCCGGGTCAGTGGGTAGTCATAGATTTGGAGTAATTGAGAAGACATAAGGAAATTTACCTGAGTCAGATTAAGGTGTGGCAGAAAATAAGCAGATAGTCATAATCGAGGGGGAGAATTCAGTTCCATTGGCTGAGAAGAAAACAACCTCTCTGATAAGCTAGATCTCCTCTTCTGGCGGTCAACGTGACAGCTCCCAAATCAGGGCACCCCAGAAGCCCAATATAAAAAAGGGAGAAAAATATTTTCTTGGTAAAAGCTGCAAATCCCAGGCTCATTGTTTAACTCCAAGACTACTAGTAGAATGAGTTCTTTAACATAGTGACCCTGCTAAGGAATGCAGAAGGTAGCTACAGAGTCCAGAGGCTTTCAACATAACAAAGACCCCTGGAGCAAGCCTCAGTTTCAGAATAACAATTCAATTTCTGCTGGGCAGTAGGAAAAACAAAAACAAACCTCTGAGCTCTTAGGGCATCAGAGGTCCTGGCACAAGCTAGAACAACTCAGCAAGACCAGCCGGGGATAGGGTGGGGGAGCTACTGTCTGCCCTCAGTAATCCCACATGCAGCTGGGGAGGTCCTGCCTGTCCTCTGTGTGGGTAGGGGACTGTCTGCCTGTCCTAGGGCCCTACACGTGCCTGGGGGAACTCCCCCCCCCAACCACTGGAGAGCAGCATACAGCACAAGGCAGCAATACCAGTGATCTCCAGCACTCTACACCCCTGTGGGAACCGCTGCCTGGCTGCTGCTGTGATCTTGCCTTTGAGGGTAATTCTGCCCAGCATCTATGGGACCCTACACCAACTGGACACACCACTCCCCCTACCTTGAGGCAGAGTTAGAACTCCTCTAGCCCGATGATCAGGTGATCAAATCTCAGTTATCTCCTTACTTACTATTCTTTTTTCTCTTTCTTTATTCTCTCCTCCTTTTATCTTTCTCACCACAGTTGGTCTCAATGGGCCCAATTTTGTTTTCTTTTTCTTTCTTTCTTTTTTCTCTTTCCTCTTCTCTTCCTCTCTTTCCTTTCATGAGCCACTTTTGGCTTACCTCTGTTTAGGTAACTCCACCCAAACAGCAAGGGGACCTCCAGCCTGCCCTCTGTAGGAGCCCTGAACACCACACAAGGCAGCTGTGAAAGCCCTCTCCAGTGCTCCATGCAGGTGAGGAAACCTCAGTCTGGCCTCTACAGTGATCTTGCCAACTAGGGTGATTCCACACAGGACCAGTGAGATCCTGCACAAAAAGGGTACACTAACCTGCCACCTTGGAGCAGGGTTTAACAGCCACCTTATCCCCCCCCCCCCCTGCCAATCAGGGATCAGCTATCTCTGCGTTGTGTTTTTTTCCTGCTGTCTTTCTTCTCTTTCTCATCATAGGCAATCTTAGTGAGCACAGTAGTATTTCCCCTTCTTTTCTATTTTGTTATTTTTCTCTCTTTGTTCTTCTCCTTCTTCATTCTTTTCGTTTTCTCCTTTTTCTCCTCTCGTTTTCTTTCCTTCCACATGCCACTGCTGGTTACCAGCCCCCTACACTCTGCCTAGGGTAACTCCGCCCACCCAGTGGGGAGAGCTCCTGCCTGATCCCTGTCACAGTGCTGCACACGTCATGAGGCAGTACTACACATGACATGGCACAGGGCTCAGCTATCACTTTATCAATGGTTTTTCTTCTCTTTTTTTCCCCATTACTTAATTATTTTTCCTCTTCTTCTATCTCTTCTTTCTTTCCAGACACAGTTTCAGCATATCCAGTTTTCCTGTTCTGTTTTTTTTTCTTTTTTGACTCTTTGTTTTTACTTTTGTTTTGTCTTTGTATTTTTGCATGTGTCTTAGTTTGCTTTTTTATTTTTGCTCTTGTCTTTTCTTTCTCTCTTTTTCATCTATTTAACCCCTTTCCTTTCACAGGCCACTACTGGCCTTGGGGTCACTCCCCTCTGCCTAGGTAAACTCTTACAGCTTAGTTGGGGGAGCTCCCACCCACACTTGTTGGCTTTACACACAGCTGGGTAAATCACACCCGTCCTCAACGATACCCCAAGGAGCTGGGGATCTCCTCTTAAAATAGCTACAGAACCTCCTGTCTACACCCTGAGGCCCTACAAGTGATTAGGGAATTCATGACTACTGTCTGTGGTGCTCCACATTGCTGTGGGAATATCTGCCCAACCCCTAAGGCCATCTCCCCAGTTAGGGTAATTCTGCCTGCCATCTACAGTGTGCTACACCAAGGAGGGTACCCATACACGCACTCCATAGTATTCCAGTTGCAGAGGGAAACACCACTCGCCACATGAGGTGATAAAAGCCCCATGAGACACACCACTATGGCTTACTGTAAGATCATCCAGTATAACACCATCCTCGTGGGTCCACAACTACCCGACCAGTGTCCCGTGAGAGGACTATCCAACTCAAATTCCAAATAATGGAATGCTAGTTGGCTAGGGTAAGAATGAATCCACAGGAAGATACAGTGGTAGCCTGAAACCTCACCGGCCCCAGTGTAGCTACCTGCAGGAAGTTCATAGAGGCACTCATACAAGTCCCCCAGAGAGGGTCTACTGCTCTTCAACTCTGGAAGATGGCGATTGGTTCCTCTAATACAACACATAAACAGAAACCAGCCCCAACAGCCTCAACAAAAAACATTTTGCATACAAGAAGGAGACATGGACCTGACACAGAAATAAATTTTCAGAATGCTGCTTGGAGTTATACAGCATATGAGGGAAGCAATACAGGAAAAGGATGAAATGATAGAGGAGATAAAGGTATCATACTAAAGGGAAATACAAAATCTACTAACAAATTAACAGACTTTGACAACAGACTTGAGGAGTCAGAAAATCACACCCGTGACCTAGAGGATAACCAAGAGGACCTCAACAAATGGGGAAAGCAGTCAAATAAGACAATCAGAGAAGCTGAAGAAAACTTGAGAGCCATGTCTGATGTTATGAATAGGAACAATATTAGAATAATTGGACTACCAGAACCAAACACAACAAAGAAGTCAACAGCAAAAATAGCTAGGGAATTCTACAGGAAAACCTCTCCAGCTTAATAAATGAAAATCAGGCAACCATTCAGGAGACTGAAAGAACACCAGCCAGACTAAATCCCAAGGAGAAGTCACCATGACAAATAGTAGTTAAATTATCAAACTATGAGGAAAAGGAGAAAATCATGGGAGCACTTAGGGAAAAACAAATAGACACTTATAAAGGTACCCAAATAAGAATATGTTCAGCCCTCCCGACACAACTGCTGAAGCCAAAGCGGGTGAACAAGTAAATGTGGTGAAGAAAGCTGATGGTGCCCGGCTATCAAAAGAGATAGTGTCTGGGGTCTTAAAGGATTGAAGATAAACAAGCGGCCATCTAACTCAGAAGCAACAAAGCCCACATGGAAGAACACACCAGCCTGTGTGATCATGTGGTCCTGAAGGGATCAGTTATCAGGCATCAAAGAACAAAAAAATCATATCATTGGCTGCACACCTCCATGATACGATCGCCGAGGAAAAACGGGTGCATAAGGAAATGTGGCGAAGAAAGCTGATGGTGCCCGGCTATCAAAAGAGATAGTGTCTGGGGTCTTAAAGGCTTGAAGGTGAACTAGTGGCCATCTGGCTCAGAAGCAACAAAGACCACATGGAAGAAGCAAACCAGTCTGTGCAATCATGAGGTGCCAAAGGGATCAGGTATAAGGCATCATCCAAAAAAAATACCATAGTGAATGAAGGGGGAAGTGCAGAGTGGAGACCCAAAGCCAATTTGTCGGCCACTGGAGATCCCCTTACAGAGGGATCTAGGGGAGGAGATGAGTCAGTCAGGGTGCGATGTAGCACCGATGATGAATACAGCTTTCCCCCAGATCCTGGATGCTTCCTCCTTCCCCAACTACCATGATCCCAATTTTACCTTGCAAGTCTGGATAGAGCAGAAGTTGTACACTGGTACAGATAGGAGCTGGAGGCACAGGGAATCCAGGGTGGATGATACCTTCAGGACCAGAGATGTGAGGGGAGATACTGGGAGAGTAGAGGGTGAGTGGGTTGGAAAGTGGGAACCAATTACAAGGATCTACATGTGACCTCCTCCCTGGGGGATGGACAACGGAGAAGGGGGTGAAGGGAGACTCCGGATAGGGCAAGATATGACAGAATAACAATCTATAAAGTATCAAGGGCTCATGAGGGAGGAGGGAATGGAGAGGAGGGGGAAAAAAAAAGAGGACCTGATGCAAAGGGCTTAAGTAGAGAGCAAATGCTTTGAAAATGATTAGGGAAAAGAATGTACAGATGTGCTTTATATAATTGATGTATGTATATGTATGGATTGTGATAAGAGTTGTATGAGCCCCTAATAAAATGTTAAAAAAAAGATGGCAACATATGTACAAATATGCTTGATACAATTGATGTATTGATTGCTTTAAGAGCTGTAGGAGCCCTCAATAAACTTATATATTTTTTTAAAAAGAATAAGTTCAGATCTATGAGCAGACAAGATGAAGAAGAAGGAGTGGAGTAACATTCCAAAAATTGAAAGAAAATAGTGCAAACTCAAGAATACTATACCCGGCAAAAATTATCTATTAAGATAGATGGAGTATAAGAGTCTTCCCACACAAAGAAAAACTCAAAGAATACATATAAAGAAACACAGCCCTACAAAAATCCTTGCTGAACCAGTATGTGCAGAAGATCAACACTAACTGAGGGCAAATAAGAGACCATCACATAGAACAACTGCACGCAGAGGGCCACAAGGAGAAAACAGCCCCCAAGATAGCATTAGCTCAATACTGAAAAGAAGGAAAGAATGAAACACACACACACACACGTGGATAAGATGGGTAAGTAGGAAAACACCCAAAACAAAAGGTACAAGATGATACCTCAGAGTCCACAGATGGTGTAATAACACTGAATATCAACAGACTGAAATCAAAGGTGAACAGACTGGCTCAGAAAACATAGCCCGTCAACCTGCAGCCTACAGGAGACACAAGCTTGCAGACAAAAACAGGTTGAGAATTAAAGGTTGGAGAAAAATATACCAAGAAAATGGCAAAGCAAAAAAAAAAAGCAGGAGTAGCAATCTTAATCTCTGACAAAACTGATCTCAAGGTACAAGCCCTAATATGAGACAAGGAGGGGCACTATATAATGGTCAAGGGAACAGTAGACCAAGAACCAGTGAGCCCAAGGAGAGACCCATGAAATCAAACACTCCAAAAGATGAAAACAGAAATCACAGGGTAACAATTATAGTAGGTGACTTTAATACACCACTCTCTGAAAAAGACAGCTCACAGGGAAAGAAATTTAACAAAGAGGCTACAGATCTAAACAGCACACTGGGATGACTTTCCCTGATAGATATTTTCAGAGCTTTCCAGCCAAATGCAAAAGTAATTCATATTATTTTCAAGCCCACATGGCACATGCTCAAAATAGACCACATGCTGGAACACAAGTCAAATCTGAATAAATTCAAGCACACGGAGATTGTACAGATGTCTCTCTCTGACCACTATGCCATAGGGCTGTAAATAAACAAAAGGACGATGAAGAAAACAAGGACAACCAATTGGAGGATGAATAACTATTTCAGAAGGAGTGGGTATTGGCCCAGATAAGAAATGAAATCAGGAAGCTTCTAGAAACCAATGAGAATGAAAATACCCCGTACCAAAAACCTTTGGGAAACAGGAAAGGCATTTGTCAGAGGAAGGTTGATACCAATATACACACACATGAAAAAAGAAGAGAGACTTATGGTTGATATGCTGGCACAAAGCTTAAGCCAATTAGAGCAGAGCAACAGAACAATCCAACTAATAGAAAAAGGAAAAAAAAATAAAAATCAGAGCTAAGATACAAGAGAGGGAAAACAAGAAAACTATGGAAAAATTAATGTGCTAAAAGTTGGTTCTTTGAGAGCATTAATAAAATTGATAGACTGCTGGCAAACCTAACCAAAGAAAGGAAGGAACAAATTTAAATAGATAGGATGATGGGTGATACTGGGGACATTACAATGGACCCTAAAGAATTAAAAAAAAAGATAATTACACACTACTGTGAAGGCCTGTATTCTAAGGAATTCAACAACGTGGAAGACATGGAAAAATACCTGGAAAAACAATCCCTCCCTAGACTATCTCAAATGGATGTCAAGAACCTCAACAGACTCATAGCAATAGAAGAAATAGACAAAATTATCACGGGATTGCCAACAAAAATATTCCTCAGGCTAGATGGCTTCACAGGAGAATTCTACCAAGCATTCAGGAAAGACTGACACCAATCCTACACAAACTCTTCCAACTGATTTTTGATAAAGGCCCCAAAAATATCAAATGGGAAGTGGATGACCTCTTCAATAAGTGCTGAGGGAAAAATGGATATCTACCTGTAGAATAATGAAGCAAGACGTTTACTTTACCCCATGCACAAGAATCAACTCAAGGTCAATCACAGACCTTGAGGTAAAACCCCAAACTATTAGGGCCATCAATGAGGGAATTGGGACAAACCTGAGAACCTTGGCACAGGGAATACATCGGCTATCAGAAATTGGGAAGGATACAAATACAGAGGAGTCACAAATTGACAAGTGGTATATACTGAAGATAAATCACCTGAGTACATGGAAAGAATTCACCAAGAGAGTAATAGAGAGTCCACAGACTGGGAAAACATCTTTAGCAATGACACATCAGACAAAGACCTTATTACTAAAATCTACAATACTTACAAGCTTACAATAAGAAAGAAACGAACTACCCACCAAGGAAGTGGGCAAAAGACTAGAACAGAAGTTTCACAGGTGCAGAAATTCAAATGGCTAATAAACATATGTGAAAATGATCCTTATAATTAGCCACAAGAGAAATGGAAATTAAAACAACTATGAGATACCACCTAACACCCTCAAAGATAGTCCAATTCAAAAAATCAGAAAGTAACAAGTGCTGGAGGGGTTATGGGGTGATAGCATTCTCATCCAGTGCTGGTGGACCTGTAGGCATGTACAGCCATTATAGGAATAAATTTGGCAATATCTAAAACAGATGGAGACTGAGCTACCATGTGACCCAGCAATTCCCCTACTGGGCATATACCCAGAAGAAGCAAGAAACAAACCATGGCCAGACATCTGTGCTCTAATGTTCATAGCGGCACAGTTCACCATTGCAAGGAGTTGGCTGAACCCAAATTTCCATCAACAGACCAATGGATCAAAAACTGTGGTACATATATACAATGCAGTACTACACAACTCTAAAAATCAGCGATGAATGCATTGAGCACATTGCCACATGGGAAGAACTGGAGGAAATCATGTTAAGTTAAGTAACTCAAGCACATAAGGACAAGTACAACATGAGTACACTGAGGTAAGCTTAAATAAAACAGGGTATAGGGGAAAAGCTACTATACACATACATCTCTGGGGTGAGGTCCAGCAACTATGGCAGGGGCCAAACCCAATCCAGGGATATATACTGCAGCCAACTAAATAAGAGAGGGAAAGAAGGAGGGGGAAAATGATATGGGTTGGGGGGGAGCAGGGCGCTAACTCGCCGAAGGGGAGTGTATTGTTTATATCTCTACAGGAGAGGGAAAGACAGACCAGGCTTCAATCCGATGCACCAAGATGTGAATGCACCATACCAGCATGTACAAGGGAACCAACAGAGAAGTCTTCAGGGCTGGTCCCAATTCCAGCTATGTGAACCAGCCGCCCCCTCCCCCCCATCAGAAGAATGCACTTCAGAGGACAGCACTGGGACTACAGCTTGGGGAGAGGGTGTGTCGGAATAGAGCACATGGGAGAAATGAAAAGGGATGGATAGGGAGGAGAGGACATCCTGGCCCACCAAGCTCAGAGGATGGTGTTACAGCTTGGAGCAGACTTTGCAAGGGGAGGATGGTAGGGCTGGCACTACCACAGGACAAGGCATCCCTTACTGAACCATGGTGCGGCAGGGGACAGCACTGGAGACACATTGAGGGAATCATGTACGGTTTGGCCCCATGATGCTGGGACTAAGAATTTAGGGCAGGCAACAGAGCAGCAGGAGATGCCAAGTGATGACACCCCCCAGGGAATACCTAAAATAGACTTTGGAGACAGTGTGGCACCCATCAGACTTCACTGGAAAAAACTCCTAAAGGTCAACAAACAGACCTGGAACTATTTATAGGCATTTCCATTTTTGTCAGTGACTTTCTTTTTGTTATTGTTATTATTTTTGTTGCTTTTGACTTCTTTTATTGTTCTATTTGGCTTTGTCTGGTTTTAGCATTTATTAATGTATCTGCATGTATATCCAGATAAGATAGGAGGGATAAGTGATTCGGAGATGAAAAGAACAAACGGGACTAATGGTTCCAGGGGGACATAGGAGAAGGGGAGGTAGGAGAAAGGAAGGGTGGGGGGCGAGGGAACCAACCCAGGAACAAGGTAACAAGTGAACTAAAATCAATGAAAGGAAGGTTGTAGGATGCCTAGTGGGGCTTAATCAAGGGCAATGTAGCAATGAGGAATTACTAAACCCGAATGAAGGCTGAACATGATGGTGGGACAAGAGGTAAGTAAAAGGAAATAAAGAACCAGGAGGCAAAGGACATTTATAGAGGCCTAAATACAGGTATGTACATATGTAAATATACATATATAATGAGAGGGGAATAGAACTATGTACTCATATCTATATGTTAAGAATTAAGGTTGCAGATGAACATTGGGCCTCCACTCAAGTACTCCCTTAATATAATAACACTTTGTTCTAACAATCTGGCATTCTGTGATGCTCACCTTTCTGACATGATCGATCGCTGAAGACAAAATGGGTACATAAGCAAATTTGGTGAAGAAAGTTAATGGTGCCTGGCTACCAAAAGATATAACATCTGGGGTCTTAAAGGCTAGAAGATAAACAAGTGACCATCTAGCTCAGAAGCAACAAAGCCCACATGGAAGAAGCACACCAACCTGTATGATCTTGAGGTGTCAATGAGATCAGGTATCAGACATCTAAGACCCAGAAAAAAACCATATCCAAGGTAAATTGAGGGGTGTGGTGCCTTGGCGTGGAGACACCATGCCCATCTGTAGACAATGGGAAATCCTCTCACAGAGGGGCCACAGGGAAGCGGTGAGCTAGTCAGGGTGCAGTATAGCACCGATAAAACACACACTTTCTCTAGTTCTTTGGTGCTTCCTTCACCCCACTATTATGACCTCAATTCTACCTTACAAATTAGATTAGACCAGTGCATGCACACTGCTACAGATAAGAGCCTACAAGACAGGGAATCCAGGATAGATAAACCCCTCAAGACCAACAATGACACCAGGAGGAGTAGGGAAGGGTGAGGAGAGAAAGGAGGAATTTATCACAAGGATCAATCTAGAACCCCCTCCTAGGGGGATGAATAACAGAAAAGTGGGTGAGGGGCAACAGAGGATGATGTAAGATATGGAAATAATAATCTATAGCTTATCAAGGGTTCATGAAGGAGGGAGGGCAGGGGAGAGAGGGGAAGAAATGGGGAGCTGATATCAGGAGCTCAAGTGGGAAGAGAATGCTTTGAAAATGATGATGACAGCATATGTGCAAATGTGCTTGACACACTGGATGAATATATGGATTGAGATAAGAGATGTAAGAGCCCCCAATAAAAGCATTTTAAAAAATGAAAGAAAGAAAAAAGGAGAAATGATAGTCGAAGATTAAAATGTTCCTTGCCCAGAAAGTTAGTAGGTCATGAAGCAGAGACTCCAAAGCACCAGAATGACTCCAGAATGCACCCTTACAGCATTTTTAGAAACATTGCCTTCAAGAAACTGGATTAAAGTAAAATGAAGAAAAATATGTTTGAGAGTGACTTAATATTAAGCATCTGGAAAATGTACATAAATGGAACAATTCCTTCATATATATTCATGTATATGTGAGTAAGTGGATAAATATTAATATCAAGTTCTAGAAAGCTCTTATTGAACAAAAATATTAAAATGGGAAGCTATATTTTCCATCTATATTTTCCATCTATACACCTCTGAAGACAGTATTTCCAGCCCTCTAATTCATCCCTGAAGAACACTGAACTCTGATTTTTACCACGTCAAAATGACAATTTTGGTGTCCTTGAGAGTCTCTAATTGTGTTTATTTTCACTGTTCTTTGAGTTTGGGGAACAAAAAGAAATCTGAAGAGGCAGGATCACGGCTGTGCGGTGGATGGAATAAGGTTCCTTCAAAGAAAGATCACATACATTTTCATAGTGAAAAAAATCCTGTGCAAAACTCTTTCCCACTAATGCAGTTTTCAACTATTTCTTCCTAGTAAGTCTTTATGATCATCTCATGTTCTTTAAGAAAGTTTATTAAGAAAGAATACCCCTTAGTCATCCATGACCACTGAGTCAATGCTGACTCAAAATGGCCCTACAGTGTACAGCATAACTATGCATCGGGTTTTTAAGGCTGTACATTTTTACAGGAACAGAAAGCCCCAGCTTTCTTCTGTAGAGTTGCTGGTGGATTTGAATTTTTAACTTTGCGGTTAGCAGCACAACATGTAAACCTCTATGCCGCACCCCCTCTACGTACCCCTTAAAACAGTTACCATAACCTTCGGAGTCTGAGGTAACCAGATTTTAACACTGGTAATGCGGGACAGTAGCGGGACACCATTGATAAAACTCATCCTGGCGAAATAGCCACATGGGAGCCGAAAACCGTATACCCTAGCTTGTCACGCATTCTTTCCAAAAATTGAGACCTTTTTAAAACGCTGCGGAATGCGGGAAAAATTGTTCAAAATCGGGACTGTCCCACCAAAAGCGGGATGTCTGTTCACATCTAATCTAACCTCTGCATTGAATTTAACTGGCCAAGCAGATCACTTCAGAAGTCACTGTTTAAATAAATTGAAACATGTTTAAATAAAATTAGAATAAACCTGTATATATGTAAATTAGAACCCCAGTAACAATACTTTTTGACTTAACCTTGTATATACATATCTTGTCTTTAATATGTATATTAACATGCACATATATTTATATACAAAGGGCTTTAAGAAGTTCATGGAAAATTCCATTATCTTCAAAAATTTTCCCACAAACTTCTTGAGGACCTGCTGAGTATTTGTGTATGCTTCTACTTTACATATATATGATCTTAAAAATCAAAATTATTTTGATATAAAAATATTTCACACATTAATGATGAATGACAACTAGTAATAAATGCTAATGTGTAAGGTAATAATAATGTCAGTTAAGAAGGTGAAGGTATGTGTCAATTTTGCCATAATTCTCAGTAGTTTGGGAATTATGTAATGAGGCAAGCATCCTCCATTTTGGGATCTGAAGTGGTCATCCTCTGTTTTCATATAACAACATTTTTCACATAAAATTTTAGCCTTTGGAATCTACGTCTACCAGTTAGGAGTAGGTGTAATTTATGTACACACACATACATTTCTGGTTTTGATAAGGCTTTGACGCATTCCAGTTTCTGTCCCCGTAGAGATAAGTTGTGGAATCGCTAAACATTATACAAGTATTATGCAGTATAAAGTATTAAGGGCACTTAAGGGGAAAAGTTCTTCCCAGGGGTGAGTTGATAATTTTATTGGTGCTGTGTAACTTAATTTGATGAGTGGTAAATGCCAGATGCCAAATCACATGGCTGGAAAACTGGGCCACTGATTAGCCAGCTGGCAGTTGGGATGAAATCAATCTTGCTGCACTTAGGTGGAATCACCCATTTTGCAATTACCCAATGAGGAAAATATGGAAACGTGGAGTGTGTGTTGGCAAGCTCCTTCACTCGTGTGAAGGAAAGAGCCCAGCAGTGGAGCAGCACATCATTGTCAAAGCCACAATCTCTCACAACATCGCAGCCTCTGGCTGTGCTTCCAGCCACAGCAAGGAACCACAACTCAATGACTGTGTTTAAGAGAGATGTCAGGACTGAAAGAACCCCCTCAGAATCCCAGGTTGCTACAGCTCAGATGTGTGCCAGCGTTGGTCAGAAAGAACTCTTCTTGCCTCCAGAAGCTGATGCTTTGGGGAGTCACTAATACAATGTTTCTATAAACCTAACCGCTGTCTTGACACACAAATTTAAAGCAGAACGTGTAAACCTCTCTGAATATGCTTCGTGACTTCTCTCTACCTGCCAAACACTTGTATTTGGCAGACGCTTCAGCCCCACTCTGAAGGGCCTTCTGAATCAGGACCTCACCTCCACTCAGACCTCATCTTCTGTCACTTTCTCATCTTTGTGTGTCCTATCGATAACCACATGCAGATGTCCTATCTGCAACCAAACGCATCAGACATATCTTGGTTGTGCTTCCCTTTCTTTCTACCCTGCTCCTCCTTTAAGACTTAACATAGCGGTCACCCCCTCCGAGCTTTCCTTGCTCATCCAGGGTCAAGTGTCTCTTCAGCACATGGACTAAGAGGCGATCATTCGAATAGGATTGTATCCTTCCACCATACGTCTGGTGAGCAAATAGTCAGAAAAGTGGGATTCTATGAAGAACTCTGCATCAACTTTGGAGGGAGGCTTCTTAAGGCCTGTGATGGGCATGTGACACAATCTGGCTTGCTGAAGTTGCAGGTGCCTTGAAGCACTTCTTGATGACAGTCAAGGACTGCAGCCTTCAGTATGGATTACAACTCAATGTAAACAAACAAACAAACAAAAACATGAAGTCCTCACAACTGGCCCAATACACACCATCACGTTAAACTGGGAAAAGATTGAGGTTGGGAAATATTTCATTTTGCTCAAAACCGTAATCAAATGATTTGCTGCATTGAGAAAATCTTCTGCAGAAGACCCCTTTAAGGTATTGAAGAGCAAATATGCCACCTTGGGTGCTAAAGTATGCTTGATCCAAGTCAGGATATTTCCAGTCGCCTCATATGCTTGTGAGAGTTGGGCAATGAAGTGAAAGTTGGACAATGAATAAGGAGGATGGAAGAATAATTGATGCAGCTGAATTATGGTGCCAGTGAAGAATATGACCAGTCCCATGGACTGCAAGAAGAACAAAGAAACCTTCTTGGAAGCAATACAGCCAGAATGCTCCTGAGATATGAGGATGAATATGTTATTAGCAGAGACCAGTGCTTGGAAAAGGACACCATGCTTGGTAAAGTTGAAAGGCTGTGAAAAAGAGGAAGAATCGTGTTGAGATGAGTTGACACTAAATTCACCATACAAACTTGTAAATTTACTAGGTCAGAAGTGGCAAAATGCAAGGGTGAAAGAGAAAGGGAGTGAAGGAGAAGTGATAGAGGATAGACAGGTGTCAACTTAAAGGGGACGATAATATCCAACAAAAGGAAGATGGGAAAGGGGTGGGGTCACAGCAAGCTAATAGGAGGATTGTTAAATGATTTAAGCAGGAGAATACAAAAGTGATGATCTGATCTATAACCCCCCAACCCCCCACCTAGAAAGTAAAAATAAAGAAATTAAAAAATAGAAGTGGTAAAATATTGACAATTTTTCTATGGCTCAATCTAATATTTTCTGTATATCATGTTCATTAGTTGTAAAATTTGAAGGAGGGCATGGGACGATGGGAGGCAGAGGAAAGGAAGTGGGGTGCCAACAAACCCCAGGACAAGGGAACAAGTGAACTAAAATCAATGGTGAGGAGGGTGTAGGATGCCTGGTGGGGCTTGATCAAGGGCAATGTAACTGAGAGGAATTACCGAAACTTGAATAAAGACCAAACATGATAGGGGGACAAAAGGAAAGTAAAAGGAATTAGAGGAAAGAACTAGGAGGCAAAAGCCATTTATAGAAGTCTAAATCCAGGCATATACATATGTAAATATATTTATATATAATGATTGGGGAACAGATCCATGTGCATATATTTACATATTAAGTATTAAAGTAGCAAATGGACATTGGGCCTCTACTCGAGCACTCCCTCATTGCAAGAACACTGTTCTAATAACCTGGCGCTGCATGATGTTCAGCTTCCCAACACAATTGCCGAAGACAAAATGGCTGCATAAGCTAAGGTGAAGAAAGCTGATGGTGCCCACCTATCAAAAGATAATGACATCTGGGTTTTTAAAGGCTTGAAGATAAACAAGCAGCCATCCAGCAGAGAAGCAACAAAGTCCACATGGAAGAAGTACTCCAGCCTGTGTGATCATGAGGTGTCGAAGGGATAAGGTATCAGGCATCAAAGGCCCAAGACAAAAAATCATATTGATGTGACTGAGGGGGAGGATGGAGTGGAGACACAAAGCCTATCTGTAGACAATTGACATTCCCTTACAGAAGGTACACAAGGAAGAGATGAGCCAGTCAGGGTGCAGTATTGCACCGATGAAACATACACCTTTCCTCTAGTTCTTTAATGCCTTCTCCCCCACAACTATCATGACCCCAATTCTACCTTACAAATCTGACTAGATCAGAGCATGTGTACTGGTACAGACAAGAGCTCATAACACCAGGAATACAGGACAGATAAATCCCTCAGGACTAGTAATGATAGCAGCGATACCAGGAAGGTAAGGGTAAGGTGATGGGGAAAGAGGGGGAACTGATCACAATAATCAACACATAACCCCTTCTCCCCCAGGCATATGGACAACATAAATGTGGGTGAAGGGAGACAATAGTTGGTGTAAGACACATACAAAATAATCATTTATAAATTATCAAGGGATAAAAAGGGAGAGAGGGGGGAGGGGTGGTACCAAGGGCTCAAGTAGAAAATGTTTTGAAATGATGATGGAAATATGTACAAATGTGCTTGATACAATACATGGATTGTGATGAGAGCTATAAGAGCCCCCAATAAAATGATCAATAATAAAAAAGAATAAAGAATTGATTGCTAATACAAAAAATAATAATTTCTGGATTATCAAGGGTTCATGAAGGAAGGAAGGGAGGGGAGGGGGAAATGAGCTGATACCAGGGCTCAAGTGTAAAGAAAATGTTTTCAGAAGGATGATGGTAACATATGTACAAATATACTTGACACAATAGATGTATGTATGAATTGTGATAAAAGCTGTGAGAACCCCCAATGAAATTATTTTTTAAAATCTCACAGAAAAATATTTCCTTTTCTGGCTAATAACCACTTCCACAAGATGATAGTTAAAGATAAAAAAATTAGTGGTTAGCATGGTGTAATTTACCATTCTCCTTCCAGAAGCCTGTAGACCTCTACTGAGACCTAAAACTTGCTGGAGAGATTGCTAGCTGCCGACCCATAAAGAACCAACCCATTGCTTGAGCTGCAAAACGGCTCTCTTCTCAGATGACCAGTTTTCCAGTTGGCTATCCAGTCACTGGTTTGGTGATACAAGACCAACTTTTCTAAATCATGACCACTACGTGGTAGCTAATTGGTCTGGGCAAGAATTAAGGAACTATAACGTGTTAGTCTGGGTTGACTAGAGAAACAAATCCAAAGGCACTCAAATATGTGTCTGAGAAAGAGGTTTATATACAAGAGCAATTGAATATTGATAAAGCATTCCAACCCTGTCCAGTTCAAGCCCATAAGTCCGATAGTAAGCCATATGTCCGATACCAATCAATAAAGTCCTCTCCAGACTCATGAAACACATGCAATGATGCTGAATGCAGGATGATCACAGGTCCGTGGGTGGAAAGTCTTTGGATCCAGTGGCAGTGTAAGCTTCTCAGCTCTGGCAGGGCTCCCCACGTGGCTTCTCTGACTTCAGAGGTCTGGTAGGTCCACGTGGCTTCTCCAGCTCAGGGCACTAGCATAGTTCCATGAGTCTTGTCAGCTGCAATGTCTCCCAGGGAGTGAGCAGAGAGAGAGGATGTCTCCCACTTCCAAGGAGGAAATACCAGAGTTCCAAGAATTCTCAGGAGAAGGCCACGACCACACAGAGGTCTCATTGGCTATACAATGATTGACCCCTTTACTCCCCAGTCTTCAAATTGACACCAGATTATGTAACTACCAAACACAGAATCTAATTTTAGATGTGCAATTCACTTGATGAGAGAACTTGGACAGTTTATGAATAATTAGATGCTTGCTATTACTTTCTCCACCTTGTCATGAATATAAGTTGTACTACATTTCTAAGACTCCATCAGTTATAAGAGGCATCATTTTATGTACCTTGAGTAAAGGGGGAAGTAAATGTTTTTTAAAATAATTTTATGGTCATACAATTCACATATCATACAATTCAATCATCCACTCATATTATGGAGAGTTGCTCAACCACCACACTCAATTTCATAACATTTTTTTCTCATACTCATTTTGTCAGCTCCCCATTTCCCCAAAACCTCCTCTGCTGTGCCCTAGGTAATTATTAATCCAGTTACTATCTCTAAAGGTTTACCACACATAAAAAACACAAATAAACAATTAAAAGATCCAACAACATTGACAACTCCAGAGAAAATCCTCAATTGAAAAGAAAGCAGAAACTATTAAACTCTGAATATTAAATTTAATATAACATTTTAAAAATGGGTCATAAGGGAGATCAAATTATAAAGTGCTACATTTTAACCTAACTACATCTGCCGTAATAGAGTTTACAATGCTCTCAGTTTGAAAGCAAGGTTTTCCCATCCCTGGGCGATGTTCAGAAGGGAACATGGAAGTTTAACTCATGTTAAAATGGATTTTGGATTTCCATTCGCACCCATAGCCTTCTACAAATTGGGTGTTCCGAATTCATGGTGAGACTACGCCCTCCATCGGGTTTGGCCTTTATACTTACTATAAGAGTTTTTAAATAGCCTTTAGGAGATAGATAGATAGATAGATAGATAGATAGATAGATAGATAGATAGATAGATAGATAGATGATAGATAGATAGATAGATAATCTCCAAAGTCAGTGCAGGATCACAGCGATGCTACAGAGCAGAGCTTCCCCGGTGGGTTTCTGAGGCTGTGAATCTTGACAGGAGTAGAAAGTCTCATCGTTCTCCTGCAGAGCAGCTTGTGGGTTCCGTCTGTGGACTGTGTGGCTAGCAGCCCAGCGGGTAAGCCATTACACCACCAAAGTCCCTTACACATACACGGGAAGTATAAGTGGAGGAGTGGGTTAAGTCTTTTCTAACGTCACATTCAGAGTTCTGAATTCCTCTTCCACTCAGAGTTGCCAGTGTTCATCTTCCCTTCATTCATCTGGGCCCTGCACGGCGCGGCGCGCTGGTTTGCAGCATTGGTGTGAGTGCTCTACTGAATTCTTTCTGCCATTTTCTCCCAAGCTGTTGACCCCTGTTCTGCAAATGATGATGATGATATTTTGTCTTTGGTGGGGAACGAAAGGTTATAAGACACCTAGGACTCATGTTCCTTCTTCAAATGGGCCTTTAAATATCAAGGCGTTATAGCTGTGGGCTGGTATTAGTTGCCGCTGAGTCGATTCCTACTCACGTAGACGCCATGTGGGGAGAGTAACATTACTTCCTTGGGTCTTCAAGGTGGCAACCTTTCTAAAGCAGATAGCACATGTCTTCCGGGGTGTCTCTCAGTTAGGCCGCCAGAAATAACAACCAAGCCCACAAGTGTGACAACATCGCTTGGACTGTCTCCTGGTGAATCTTAACTTGATGGACTTTCAGAATTTATGAAGTATGAACAATTCTAAATTGGGTACGGGGAGAAGTACAATGAGACTTCAAAAACGTTGTGGGGAAAAAATGAATGTCAAAGATAACAGAATTTTCCCACAAACTCTTTGAAGCCTTTCAAAGTGAATGCCTAATTCTTAGTAAATACACAAGTCAAAAGATACTGAGTGGCAGCTTCCTTCTAGTGGGGTCTTTTGAGAGAAGGAAATCATCCTTGTCAGGCATTCTACTGTCTTCAGCTTTGTTGGTTTAAAGACTCCATTTTGCTAGTTCACTCAAGTGAGCAGCGTGGGTGAAAGAGATAAACTAGTTATCAGAGAATCGATTTGTTCATTTACAAATGTAAATATCCCTATCTCAGATCCAAGACTGGTTGTCTACCCAGACCATTTATCTTGGTAGGCAAATTTCCTTAGCTGTATCATAGATTGTAGTGGTGACACATGGGCAGCAACTCCTGACAGACATCACTAATCAATTGTGGCATCTTTTCCACTGAGCTAGAAATGTCCTCCGCATCCTTCTGACTTCAGTGCTTTAGGTAGCCATGACCAGTCAATCAGAGCTGGCACTTGAGAGGAATCCTATAGACTATCCCTAGATTAGAAAATTGCAGAGCAAACACATAATTAGAAACAAGGGAATTAAATAGTGTGCGCTAGATTTTGCCCCCCCCCTTTTTTTTTTATTAAGGCAGGATAACCTGATACTGTTTTCCACACTAGAAATATTTCAATGCCCAAATTAGGCTCAAATTAGGGCTGATTTTCTTTGGATGATACTTGAGAACTAATTACAATTTCTTCTAATAACCCACTCTCGTCGGTTGTCCTGTGTTCACTTGCGCTGAGTGTTCCGGGAAAATGAAACACTGGTGTTTGAGTCCTGACCTTACTTCCATAAACTCTGAAAGGAACCGGTAAGGTTTGGACTTCTGACCAACATGGGTCAACCCTGAAAATATTATACTGTGTGAAATAAGTCACAAAAGGAGAAATATTTTATGATTTCGCTCCTATGAAATGCCCAGAATAGGCAAAGTTAGAGAGGCCCAAGTTTACTAGTGGTTACTATTAGGCAGTGAGACAGGGGTTGCTCCTCTCCATGCCTCAGTGGCCCCCTGCAGGAAGCTGGGAGCCAATAAAAGATAAAAGGTATGCACCAATTTGGGCCCATGCCAGGAGTGGTGGTACACCTAGGTGGGCGGCACACTTGGATTGGCCCAATCTAGGCCAGGTGGGCTTAATTCGGCCAATGGGGTCAACCAGTACTATCGGCCATGCCTCCCAGTGGCAGGCCCCAAAAGGCTGAAACCTGCAAACCAGGGCCCTCTTTTCCAGCGCTCTTCAGCCTTCCTCTAGGCCAGCTGCGGGGTCTCTCTCTCTCCCTGGCCTCAGGCTGCCTGTGTGGGTGTGCAGTGCCATAAGGAGGCCTGTGTTCAGTTACTGTAATGCCTGAAACTTCTGCCTGTCCTTTATAAAAACCCACTTGGGTCACAAACCAGGCTTTGGCATGACTTTCTTTCTTGTGTGAAGCCAAGGACTGAGGTATTTCCCACCGGAGAAATCTAAGTTACTAGGGGTAGATGGGAGTGGAGAGTAGGGTTATGAGGCCCTTGGTGCTTAGGGACTGAATTTCCATTACGGGTGATGGAAACATTAGGGAACGGGCAAGGGTGATGATTGAGCAGCATGATGAACATAATATCACTGAGCTGTGTGAAGGTTGTTGAAATGGCAACTCTGACACACACATAGGTATCTATTACAATTTAAAAATTAACAACGAAACTATCGGGGCTTATGAGGAAATAGAGGTGAGGTAGATCATTTAAAACGTATGGAACTTTGAACATAGCACGAATTAAAATAACAATCGTCATAATACAATAACCAACCCAGTTCATAGTCTCCCAGTATCCATAGAGTCTTAGAGGTGGCCTATTCATTGCATCCTAAACTTTGGGTTATGCTTCCTCCTTCAAGATGCAGATCTGGGATAGATAAAAGATAGAATTTCCATGTTAACTTTTCAAAATGTGATTTAAGATCTGATCTTCTCTAGCAATCCAAGGAAAACAAGAGGTTTTTTTTTTTTCATCTGATGCACCGAACATGGTAGAAAACTCAGCAGTTCTTGAAGCTCATGAAACAACCAGTATTTTCACGAATAGAAGGCACATCCATAGATTTCATTGAGGTTTTCTTTTCCCTGAAAACCTTCAGATTTGCATGTGGCATGGCTGTTTGGACTGCTGTTAGGTGCCTTGGAGTTGGTTCCAACTTAGAGAGACACTGGACCCAAAATGAAGTACGGCCTGGGCCTGGGCCAGCCTCACAATGGTGACTGGTTAGAGTCCATTGCTGCAGCTACCGTGTCAGTCCATCTCAGTTAGGGTCACCCTGTCATTTGAGGACCCTCTACTTTACCAAGCATGATGTCCTTTTCCAGGAACACCAGTCTCTTCTAATAACATGCCTGCGTTAGACAGGGTTCTCTAGAGAGACAAAACCAGATTGCTAATAATTATATATATATATATATACACATATACATATATATACAGATAGATATATAACACAAGAAATGAACAGTTAAATTATATACAGATAGATATATAATACAAGAAATGAACAGTTAAATTATAAACCAGTACAAATGGCTCAGTGCAACTCACTCCCATGAGACAGTGTGAGACACTGGCAGTCCTTCAAGTCTTGAGGGCTGCCAGGTAGTCCTCTGTAGAGAGAATCAGGCTATCCGGGCTAAAACTCACAGGCAGCAAACAGCAAGGCAGGCCACCAACAATCAGCCAGGTCACCAATAGTCAGGTGACCAACAGTCAGTCCCCAGCTCAAGAGATGTAAATTCCAATGGTGTGGCAAAGCAGGTCTTGAAGGAACCTCAAATTACAGCGACACAGTCCACAGGTTAGGTGTCCCACAGGTAGTGTAGCTTGCAAATGGAGGCACAGAACAAGCAAGGCAGCCACACACTTGTCTGACGATCAAAGTGAGAGACAAGAAAGGTGAGGCTCGGTGAGGCATTCATCTCTCCACCCTTCAATTAATCCCACATGTGTTTATCAGCCAGGCTGGCACAATAAACTAACTACCTCAATGCCCAAGATAAGTTATACAATGTCTTGCCATCCTCTCTACTAAGGGGCATTTTGGCTGCACTTGCAAGACAGATTTGCTTGCTCTTCTTGTAAGAAAACGTACCATTGATTTCTTCAAAACATAAACGACAAAATATAAACAAGTAGGAACCAATATGATTCTTCTGCGATAGTATCTCCTATTTCTCAGGTGTGAGGGGTGAGATAATTTACATAAAAAGAGATGCTGTTAAAGACTGTATATAATTTGCTTTTTACAGTGATATTACATTCCCCAAAGCCCCTTAAATTAACCTTGGGTATGCCTGAGGGCTCTTACACAACACTCTCTACTTTGATTTCTAGATTCATTCATTCATTGCAATAGCCACACAAAACTCACAGACAATGCTCACTATTAGAGGGCGTATTGTGGAACTTAACTGGTCATAATTCAGGTAGAAATGCTCAGGAGAGAACTAGTTAGTTGGCATGTTACAAAGTTCTTTCAGGACTGCTAATAAATGTCACTCTATTGTAAGCCTTAACCCAAAGGCTCTTAGCTCCAGTTCCATCAGTCAGCAAACCCAGCCCTCTGAATTAAGTGCCCAGAGGCAAACTCATCCCTGGCTCCAAAGCACTCAGTTGTACTTGCTCTGTGGGCTGCCGGGAAGCCCACCAAATCTCCTAGTTGCATACTAACTCGTTTGAGCAATCTCAGTAATACCTTCTTGTGCTGGCATTTTACCAACCCGTTGTGTGTGACATACTGACCACTGGCAATAATGACTAGCTCTGAAGGCTGAGATGGTATAGAGTTGACTCATACATTTTTTTTCTTACTTCCTTGCCTCCCTCTACTCTGCTGCCAGTGTAAACTTGAAGCCATGCCATGGAACACAAACAGCGGAGTTGAATATTTGGTTAACTTACTCTTTTATAGCCCTATGCAAAGCACAAAAGTGGTATTTCCCAAAAGCAAATCCAAGGTAAAAGAAGGGGAGTGGGGAAAGAATTGAGAGATTTTTCATGGAGCTAAATGTATTCTATTTATAATACTTATTAACTTGTTATGAAGTTATATCTACTATTTTGGGGGTCTTCTCAGCATCCATTACTCAATTATACCTGGTTGGTGTTCAATCAATGTTTGCTAAAAAAAAAAAAGTACACATTCAAGTAACAAAAAATTTTTTAAGTTCAATTAAAAACATTAGATTCTCAATCTTTAACTGGCCTCTAAATGCAGTAGAATTATTATTTGCCATCAAAATAATTCTTTTTCATTTTTAAAGTTTCTCATTCTCTAAATACTACTTTAAATTTTTTTCATGACTTTCTGCCTTATTAATTACACCTGATATCTACACGTTTTTTCCTTCCATTCTAACCCAGTTCTTGAAGCAGTGTAGAATTTCTTGGAACAGCAGCGTCTCTGGTCATGATATTTGTTCGGAAGCGTGTGTCATCACTCTTGGAGTTGAGATCTCTGCCTCTCGCTCGCCTTACAAAGACACCAGGAGAGCACCAATGACATGTGACTCAACCTGTATCTCCTATGAGAAGTGTTATTGTTGTTAATCACTGGGAGCCAATGTACAACAGAATGAAACACTCCTCAGTCCTGCACCATCTTCACAATGGTTCTTAGGTTGGAGCCCATTGTTGCAGCCACTGTGTCCATCCATCGTGTGGAGGGTCTTCCCCTTTGTCATTGCTTCACTTTACCATGCACGAGGTCTTTCTCTGCGGATTGGGTTCTCCCGGTAACATGTCTTCCGTGTGGGAGACAAGGTCTCTCCATGCTTGCCTCTCAGGAGCATTCTGGCTGTACTTCTTCCAAGAGAGATGTTTGTTTTTTCAGCATCCCATGGGACTATTCTTCACCAACACCAGAGTTCAAAGGCATCAGTCTTCCTTATTCAATGTCTAACTTTCGTATATGAGAATTGGTTGTGGATCCAAGTCAGACAAAATCCTTCGCAATTTCAATCTTTGTTCCCTTTTTCATGATGTTTCCTATTTGTCCAGTTCTGAGGATTGTTTTTTGCATTGAGCTATAATGCGCACAGAAGACGACAGTCCTTGATCTTCATCATCAAGTGCTTCTAGTCCTCCTCACTTTTGGCAAGCAAGGTGGTTATCTGCGTATCCCAGGTTGCTAATGATGCCACCTTCTTCTTCATAACATCCAGTTTCTCTGACTATTTGCTCACCATACAGAGTGAATACACATGGTGAGAGGATGCAACCCTAATGCACATTTTTCTTGGTTTTTAAACCATGCAAGGGGCTGTGGTGGGGTAGTGGTTACGTGTGGGGCTACTAACCACAAGATCAGCAGTTCGAAACTTAAACCCTGCAGTATTCCCTTATTCTTTTATCACAACAAATCCATTTGAACAAACTTCCATGTATAGGTTCCACATGAGCACAAATAAGTGTTCTGAATTTTCCATTCTTTTCAAAGTTGTCCATAATTTGTTATCATGCATACAGTTTAATGCCTTTGCATAATAAACAAAACACAAGTAAACATCTTTCGGTATTCTCTGTTTTCAGCCATTATTGATCTGATGTCAGCATTGATACTCCTTGTTCCACATTCTTTTCTGAATCCAGCCTGAACCTCTGGAAGCTTCTTGTCAATGTATTGCTGAACCAATTTTGAATGATCTTTGCAAAATTTTACTTGCATGTAATACCAATGACACTGTTTTCTAATTTATGCACTTCATTAGGTCACATTTCTTTAGAATGGGTTAAACATGGATCTCTTCCAGTCAGTTGGCCAACTAGTTGCCTTGAAAACTTCTTGGTATAGACAAGTGTGTCTTCTTGTGCTTCATCAGCTTGTTGAAACAGTTCAAATGCTATTCCAGTGACACAGCGTCAGCATCAAAGCAAAACACAAGCTACCACAGTATGACCAAAAGACAAATAAGCAACAGAGAAGTGGGGATGGCTTATTATTCAGCTAATTCCCCTCCTAGAGTTAGGAAACCCAAAGTAAGAACACACTCAGCATGCCTTAAATTGAAAGAACTAAAGAGAATACCAAGTCTTGAATTGCAATACTGATTCTACGGACAAAGTATCGAATGATGCAGGAAGCATCTAGAGAAGATGGAAAGAACACACAGTCACTGCACCCAAATGAATCAGTCACATCCAACCATTTCGAGAGGGAGCACATGAGCAAGAACCAATGGTATTGATGGAGAACTTCCAGCTGCACTGGAAGCGTTAACCAAAACAAGTCTCCAGGCATTGATGGACACCAATTGAGATGTTTCCACCGCTGACAAAGCACTCACTAGTCTCTGCCAGGAAATTTGGAAGACAGCTACTTGGTCAACTGACTGGGAGAGAGTTTTACCCATTTCAAAGAAAGGTGACACAATGGAATATGCAAATTATAAAACAATATCATCCATATCGCATGCAAGTAGAATTTTGCTGAAGAACCTACAATAACTGTTGCAACCAGGCTGCCAGAGGTTCAGATTCAGAAGAGGATGAGGAACCATACACTGATATCAGATGGATTTTGGATGAAAACAGAGAATACCAGAAAGATACTTACTTATGCTTTATTTACTATGCAAAGTCAATCAACTTTATGCATCACAATAATCTATGGACAGCTTTGAGAAAAATGGAAGTTCTAGAACATTCCATCATGCTCATGTGGAACCTGTACATGGATCCAGAGGCAGTTTTGCAGGCAGAACAAAGACATAGTTTAAACCCAGGAACAGTGTACATCAGGGTTGCATCCTCTCACAATACTTATTCAATCTGTATGCTGAGCCAATAATCAGAGAAGCTGGATTATATTAAGAAGAACCGGAGGAGGGCTTATTAACAACCCACAAAATACAGATAACACAATCTCGTTTGCTGAAAGTGAAGATGGCTAGAAGCACTTGATGAAAATCAAGGATTGCAGTATCCAGTATGCATTACAACTCAATGTCAAGAAAACTAAAGTCCTCAGGCAACATCATGAGAAAGGGAGAAAAGATCCATGCCATCAAAGATTTTGCCTGGATTGGATCCGTAGCCAATGCTTATGGAAGCAGCAATTAAGATGGCAAGTGACACTTTGCATTGGGTGAATCTGGTGCTCAAGACCTCTTTATTTTATTTTTAGAATAAATCATTTACTGGGGTCTCCTACATATATTACAGCAACCTATATATCCATTATATCAAGCAGACATGTACAAATGTTACCATCAACAATTTTAAAACATTATCTTTCTACTTGAGCCCTTTGCTATTAATTCTTCATTATTTCCTCCCTTGCCCTCACGAACCCTTAATATATTATGTATTGTTATTATTGTTTATACATATATTAGACCGCCCATTCTATCCTTACGCCTACTGTCCTGGTGTTCATCCCCCTCGAGGGGAGAGTTGTTTTGCCATCATTCTATCTGTTCCCCATTCTCTCCCCCCCCTTTCCTTCTCCTGGAAAAGAAATTCCCTCCTGGAATTGTTACTCCCAATACTGTTTCTGAGGCCTTTGTGTATCCTGAATCCCATAGATTGAAGGATCTCGTCTGGATTGATGTATGTACACTGGTCTAGCAGGATTTGTGAAGTAGAACTGAGATCATAATAGTGGGATGGGAGGAGGAAGGATTACGGAACTAGATGAGTATTGTGTGTTTCATCAGTTCCAAACAGTCCTCTGGATGTATCTTCTCTCCCATGCAGCCCTTCTGCATGTGAATGTCTACTTGTCCATGGATGGGATCTGGGTCGCGAACTTTGACCCTTCTATTTCACCTTGATGAGGTTGTTTATTTTTGGAATCTGATGTCTGTTCCCATTGACACATCATGATCACACATGCTGGTGCACTTCTTCCATGTGGGCTTTGTTGGTTTCCTGTTACTTGGCTGCTTGTTTGGCTTCAAGCTTTGAAGACTCCCAGATGCTCTATCTTTTAATAGCCGGGAACCATCTGCTTTCTTCACCACATTTGCTTATGTACCCAGTTTGTGTTTGGTGATCTGTCTGGAAGGTGAGCATCATCCAATGCCACATTTTTACAGCCAAGTGTTCTTGTATTGTGGGAAAACTTAGTAGAGGCCCAAAGTCCAAGTATTGGCATATAAATAAATGTACATAGGCCAGTACCCCAATATTTATGTATTAAGATATTTATGTATATACATGTCTATGTTTGTACCTGTATAGTTTTGCTTCCTAGTTCTTGCCTCTCTTTCCTTTTATTTTCATCCTGTCCCACTAACATGCTCACCCCTCGTTTGCTTCTCAGTAATTCTTCTCAGATTACAGTTGCTCCAACGCCCCCAGGAACTCTACACCCTCCTCACCATCGATTTTAGATCACTAGTTGTGCCCCTATTCAAGATGTTATTTGCACAACACTCCCTTCCTTCTTCTTCCTCTTCCTCCAAGTCCCCCTGGAACCACTGGTCCCATTACTTTCTCCACAGGCTTGTGTCTCATGCCTCTCTTATCCAGACAGAACAAAAACAATCAAGACAAGACCAAAAACACCCACAAAACAAAACAAAAAACAAGAAAAAAGAAAGGAAAAAATCCCTAAACATAGTTCCAGGTCTGTTTGCTGACCTGTATGACTGTCTCCCCACTGGTCCAGTGGGGCTCCAGCCACTGCCTCTCCTAGTTGAAGCCCATTTGGGGGATTCCTCAGGGCCTTTGTGACTTTGCTTCAATTGCTGGTTTGTTGTGTTTCTTTCATGGTTCACCCTTCTTTGGGGGTTCAAACAAGACTCACTCCCCACACTGTGTACCCAGTATTGTCCTCCATAGGGCTATGATCTAACGAGACATATCATGTCTCAAGCTGTTGTCCACCCCACAGTATTCTCTGTGCCTTAGCTGCTCTGAGCAGGGACATCATCCTCAGGGCTTGGTGTGCCAGAAAGGGGACTAGTTTCTCTCTTTCTCTCTCCTTCCTTCTTAGTTTGATCCCTCGTGGGTGGGACAGTCCAGGCCCTCTCCCCAGCCTATAGCTTCAGTGTTGTCCTCTATAGCACATTCTTCTAGGGAGATGACGATATCTTTAAAGTACTGAAAATAAGGATATTATTTAGAGGACTAAGGTGTTCCTGATATAAGCCATGGTGTTTTCAATGGTTTCTTGTGTGAGAGTTGGACACAAGGAGGACTGAAAAAAATGGATGCATTTGATCTATTGTGTTGGGTGAAGAAGAGGGAAAGCACCATCATCTAATGAAAGAACCAATCGGTCTTTCTTGGAAGAAGTACAGCCAGATGCTCCTCACAGGTGAGTGTGGGACATTGGATATATTAGCAGGAGAAACCAGTCCCTGGAAAAAGACATTATGCTTGGTAAAGTGGAGGGACAGTGAAAAAGAGGTAGGCCTTTGATGAGACGGCAAGACACCGTGGTTGCAACAACGGGCTCCAATATAAGAGCAATTGTGAAGACAGTGCAGGACTGGGTACATTTTCATTCTTTGGGAGTGAGTTGGAGCCAGCTGGAACTGGAAGGCACCTCACAAGAACAATTCCTCTTGGCTTCATAAAATACCATTATAAAGACTATGGTATGGGTTGATTGACACTCCCCACGAAACAAGCATGTAATTGTTCTAACATCCAGTACCTGTGAATCTGACCTACTTGGAAAATACAAGTTTTGCAGATATAATTAGTTAAGATGAGATCATAGTGGAATAGGATAAGTCTTAATACAATCTGACTAGTATCCTTATACAAATAAGAGACAGAGACAGAAGAAAAAGTGCCCATGAAGACAGACAGAGATTGGAAGTATGCTGCCAAGAGGCAAGGAATGTCTGGGGCTACACAAGTTGGGAAAGAAACCCAAGAAAGGCTTTTCCCTTGGGCCTTTAGTGAGAATATGGCCCTGCTGATGGACGGAAGTCCGCAGTACGGCCTCCAGAACTGTGCAGCAGTACATTTCTGTCCCTTTGAGTCACCTAGTTAGTGATACTTTGTTCTGGCAGACCTAGAAATACAGAATCCCTAGAAAGGGTGTAAAATATAAATCGATGTGTATGTATGTGTGACTGTATATGTGCTTGTGTGATGGAATGCACACATATCTGATTTAATTTCAAAAGATATAGGCCATAGTTTATATATAGCCATAGTTTATGGCTAAGCAGCAGTGAAATATCACAGACATAAAGTATAAGTTTTTATTTAGTTCTTTTTTTCTGGGCAATGGTAAATATATTCTGGAAAGTGATTGGATCCAGAGAGAAAAGAAACCTCCATTAAGTTCAGCTATGCAATTCTGTGAACCAACTAGCCAATATGGGTTTAAAACTTTTAAACATTCTTAAAAACAGTTGACTCTATATAGTACTCAGATTCTTGTGGCATATCCAGAAAAGTTTTATACATGGAATAAATTTGGGATATTATTAAAAAGAGTGATTATAAAGATTTTATCTTAACCATACATTTCATTTTATTTAAGTGATATTCAGAACCAGGGTAATAATAATAAATAAGGATACCAACTACATCATTAAATCTAATTTTAGATGTATTTCCTTTAAAGAGTTATACTTATTTTGGTCATTGATAGTTAAGTTTTAGTCCCCTCTTAGGCTACTATGTCTATATTCATAAATAGCTTCATCAACACAGGGGTGCTTTCCTGCAGAGAGGGCACATTTTTAATTGGTTCTTTTGTGCTGTGTTTATCACCGCATCTTGCCCGTTTGCTAGTCTCTCCAGCGTTCTGTGATATCCAATGGTGATTTCATACACTCGCTTGCTTGTTGTGTGATAAGGGAAGGATGGCTTGTATTACAGGCGCCTGGCTTCATAGCTATGTATCTGGTACTTTAGAGAGCTGAAGTAAAATTACTATTGGCTGGAATACCGTAGGTGTGAAGAAAGTGATGTAGTTTGGTGAATTCTCAGTGGAGCTTTTCACTTTATTGGTATTTGTCTATTCTATTTTAATAAACCACTGGGTAGAAGCTGGCAGAGTGTGTCACAAATCAATTATATGATCCATGTAGCAGCTTTAGTAGGCTCAAACTGCGAAGGACATACACTGCTGAAATTGTATATTCAGTTGCTGAGGTGTACATGAAATCCGTTCAGATCTGCTCTCTCCTTTTGAGCCATGAGAATGCTGGAGCAGTCTAGTTTGATGTGGATTTGTTCGGGAAAAGCAACGATACAGAATGAGATGCTGTTTTCAGGAGTAATGTTGCAGAACTAACAACAAAATGGTAGTCCCTTTCCCCCTAGAGGTTTTTGCTTAATAATCTGTTTGCCCTTCAGTAGGTTTCAGTATACCAATTCTTCTAATAATTGTTATATTCCTCGTAGTTGCTGAATGCTATGTCAAATGTTAGGGAATAGAAGGCCTTTTGTTTTCATCTACATATAAATGTTCCATCGTAATCTCAAAAAAAATTGCTTGAGATCCAAGGAAGAGGCCGCCCCAAAGCGCTTTTGATGATATTTCTACAGATACCCCTAAAGTCAACTTTTCTACTCAACTGAGCGTAATCATCACTTCTTTCCCTACTTGAGTTGGTAGCTGTCTAGTGTTCCATTTATTCATCCTTCTCTTAACTTCTTCCCATTCTTCTTGATGGTCTAGAATCATGGATGTTGACATTTCTTCTGGGCCCTCATTCACATTGCATACACACGATTGCTTTCGTCTGGCAATGAGAAGGGGACAAGGAACGCTGCGATGTATTTGATTCTCTGACCTCTAAACAGCTATCTTTTTCTGTTTAATGTTTGAGTAACAAATTTTGTTACTCAAAGTGCTAATACCGAAGGATAAAAACCGTGGGGTTTTTTTTGTCTTATTGGGATATAAATTGCATGACATCTATTTCATGTGTAAAATTCTATACATTTTGAAAATGCAAGGGTCACTCTGAGTAGAAACTAGCTCAGTGGGTTTACCAAACACACAGCAGCACGCAGTCATATAGCCATTGCCACGGAAAATACAGAGAAAATTTCCATCACTGTCCCCAAATCCTTTAGTGTCTCTTTGTTAATCTTTCCTCCACCACAGTCCCTGGCAATGTAATCCCAGATCTGTTTTACGTCCCTATTATTTTAACTTTCCCAGAATGTTACTTAAATTGTTGTTAGGTAGAGCGGAGTCAGTTTTAACTCATAGCAACCCTGTATGCACAACAGAACATATGCCTGCTTGATCCTGAGCCATCTCCAGAGTTGTTCTGCTGGGGCCCATCGCTGAATCCACTGTGCTCATCCAGCGCAGGCAGGGAGCTCTTCTTCTTCTTTTTTTTTTACTTATAGGCATTCCTCACTTTCTTGCATTTCACATAAAAAAATGAAGGTTTGTGGCAATCTGCATCAAGCAAGTCTGTCAGCATCATTTATCCAAGAGCAGGTGATCACTTAATGTCACATTTTGATAATTCTCACAGTATCTCAAATATTTTCATAATGCTATTACATATTTATGGTCTTCCTCTTTTTTGATGACCCTTTAGTTTACCAAGCATGGGGATTAGTCCCTCGTGATTAAATGGCTAAAGTATGTGAGTCTAGTCATCCTCACCTCTAAAGAGTATACTGACTGTGCGCGCTCCAGGACAGATTTGTTTATCCTCTGACAGTCCACGGCAGATTCAAGGCTCTTCTCCAGAACGTAAACGCACGGACTCTTCTGCAGTCTTCATTAGTCACTGTGCAGCTCTAACGTGCTTAGAAGGTGACTGAGAAGACCACAACTTAGCTTGTATGTAGCGTAGAGCAATTTAGTACGTAGCTTTTGATTCCCGTTGTCTTTACTTGGATCCAAACTTCTAAAACGGTAGGTCACAACCCCATGTGGGGTCACATAAGTGAATGTGAGGGTGGCGAAATTCTGGGAATAGTACAAGGGTTTTGCATGTACAGTGGTCCAAAATGAACAACTTGTGATGCGTCTGAGGTGTTTCTAGCAGTGCTTGCCCAGATAGCAATGTCTCGTGTGCAAAGGGGGTGACCGTGGCAAAGTTTAAGAAGCAGTGGATAATGCTTCTGAGATTCTTGTTACTGCCAGTACTTGTGGTTTTTTAAAAAAAGTTTATTTATTTATGGATGTTCCACAGTTTGCTTATCCATTTGCCAAATAATGGATACGTGGGTTCTTTCTAGTTTTTAGCAATTATGAGTAAAATTTACAAACAGATTTTTGTGTGGACAGATGTATTCATTTCTGTTGAGTAAAAACTTAATGGTGCATCTCCAAAGTACTTGTTTATCTTCGTAAGACTTCACTGTACTGCTTTCTATAGCAAAGTTATGCCATTTTGCATTCCACCGGCAATATGTGGCAATTCCAGTTGGTCTACATTCTTTTCTTTTGTTAATCACAACCCTAACCTAAGACAAATTAGCTTTTAAGACATGGTCCTCCTCTATAACTGGATTCATTAAGAGATCCCTGAAGATAGAGGTGCTATCGCAGTGAAGAAGTCAGATGGTGCCCAACTATAAGAAGGAATACTGTCTGTGGTACTAGAGGCCGATCTTAAAACAAGCAGCATCTACGTGAGGTGTCAGCAAAGCACAGAAGAAGCACACAGTATGTGTGATATAAGGGCTGTAAATTAAAAATCCAAGACCAGAGTTACGAATTGTTGTTGCTGTTAGGGGCCATCTAGTTGGTGATGACCCACAGCAACCTATGAACAACATCGCCCAGTCCTGTGCCATCTGCAAAATTGTTCCTGTGAGTAAGCCTATCACCGCAGCCACCGCGCGAACCCATTTATCAATGCATCTTCATCGCATGTTTGATCAAGTTGAGACTGAAGACATTGGTAGAATTCTTTAATCTCTTCCTCACTAGCTTCGGTGGTTGGAACCTAACCTTGAATAATAGTTGTATTGATTGGATTTCCTTGTGGGCAGATAGCTATAACCCTCTCACAGACTGCATTGTACTTCAAAACACATCTTGAAATGTCCTTTCTGACTATGAATGCAACGCTGTTCCTCTTGGTTCTGTTATTCCCAGTATAGCAAGCCATATGATTGTCTAATTCCAAATGGCCAATACCAACAATCCCGTTTCATCTCACCAGCACCTAGGATATTGATCTTTATGCCTTCCATTTCATTTTTGATGTTCCAATTTTCCTGGATTCATACTTCATAATTTCCAAGTTCTAATTATGAAACATTTCAGCTGTTTCTTCTTACTTGGGTTGTGCCCCATCAGTAAACAAAGCTCCTGCAGGCTCCACTCCCACAGGCTTTACTCTGCTCAGGTCACCATGGTGATGTCTACTTTGATAACACAGCTATTCCTCAGTCAGCTTTTGAGTGCCTTCTGCATCCGCCAACACCATCTCCAACAATGTTCAGCTTCCACTCATTAGGTCTTCAGTCTCTGACAATGTTTTGAAGTTATACATAAGGCTTTCAGCAGAGACTGCCAAATAAAATCCAAGGTCAGAGGATGCAATAATACTATAGCTTAACTTCTGAGCACCCAGTTTGCAGAGGACTATGCATGACAGTCAAAGCCCCAAATCCACTGGCAGTGTCCCCACAAGAATTAAGCCCCCAGGGAATTCCCTCTGTCCATTGGCCGGGGCGTTACTAGTCTTGCTATCAGACAGAGTGCAGTGGGAAGTGGACTACCACATATGCAATTAGGTTAAAATGTAGCACCTTATCATCTGTTTTCTTTTTTGACCAATTAAAATTTTAAAGATTATTTTCTTGGTTTTGAGAAGGTACTGAGATTTTTCTATGCTTTACTCTGTTATTGAGTTTTAAGGGTCCCCCCCCTTTTGTTTTTGAATGTTTTTCTCTCTATGGAATACAGGACAGATAAGTCTATAGAGACAGTAAGGGGATTAATAGCTTCTTAGGGTTATGGACGGGGAGGTTGGGAGGAAATGAACAACTCTTTTCAACATGTTCAATTTATTGAACTGCATGATATGTGAATGGTATGTCAATATAACTGTTTAATTTCTTTTTAAAAAATAGTATCTTGTGAATTTTATATTTGAGCTACTCTAGTCCATGAGGCATGGTATCATATTACAGTTTTAATTTATCTACTAGCTAATGGTATTTATCATCCTTTTGTGTGCTTATTTGCCACCCACATTTCCTCTGAAGTCTTTTGTCCATTTTAAAATAATTGGGTTTTTGGATTATTGAGATGCTATGCTAGTGTTCTTTTAATAGGGTGTTGTGGTTACACACTGAGCTGTGATCCACAAGGTCTGTAGTTTGAAACCACCAGCAGCTCCTTGGGAAAAAGACTGGATTTTCTACTCTTATAAACAGTTACTGTCTCAGAAACCCACAGGGGTCACTATGGGTCAGCATGAACTTGATGGCAGTGAATTAAGTGTTTTTAAACTTATTTAGCTATCAGTCTTTATAATGTTGTACAAATATTTTCTTTCAACTGTAGCTTGTTTTTATTTTCTTGACCATATCTTTCAAAGATACTTTTAAAAATGTTGGCAAAGTCCAGGTGAATAATTTATTTTTATATGGTTTGTGCTTTTTACAAAAAATGTTTGCCAAGCCCCAGATGAGAAAGATATTTCCTATATTTTCATGTAGACGCTTTATAATTTTGTTTTATGTTTAGGGTTACAATCCCCTTCTAATTAATTTTTGTACTTGGTATGTGATATAGTTAAAGTTTATTGTGCCAACCTGTCTGATAAACACATGTGGGGTTAATTGAAGTTCTGAGAGATACATGGCTCATGAGCCTCGCCTTTCTAGTTCTTAGGTCTCTTGCTTTCTGATGGTTGGACAAAGGTACAGCTGCCTTAGCCAGTTCCCTGCTTCAGCTGGCAAGGCTTACTTCCTGCAAGACATCCCCAAGGAGAAGCCACATGGACCTACCCTTATGCAGCTCTGGGTGCTGGAACAGCCATGTGTAGACCCCTGCCAGCACTGAGATGCTAACATATTCACTGATTCAGCTTTCCTCCTGCAATGGGTGTTATTGCATGTTTTGTGAGATGGAGGAGGACTTTGTGGATTGGTGTCAGGCATATGGGTTAATGTTGGAATGTGGGTTTGGGCAGCACTGGGTTAGGATGTTTCCTTGATGTGCACTTACCCTTTATATAAAACTCTCTTATCCGTATAAATTTCTGTGGATTTGTTTCTCTAAAGCACCCAGACTAACACAGAATGAAACAAGGTCTTTTAAATGTGAAGCAACATGTTGTAATGCTAGTGATGATGACAGCACTCCAACGGAGCCGAACTAGAAGATACAGTCTAAACATCTTAGCAAAGCAAACAAGGCCCTCGACTGCTGGAGCCAACTCACCTCTCTCACCCCACTCTTCCATATTCCACTCACACCTCCCTTAAAGCATACCTGAACTAATGATCATTTGTCAAATGCGTCATGCACTGCCTTGCATCTGGGACTGTGCCTGCGTTGTTGGAAGATTATGTCCTTTGCTTTTATGATTTCCTCCCCTTGAGGGATTTAGTTCAAGTAACATTTCTTTAGAAAGCTATTTTTGAGCTTTTCCTGAAGGCTGCTCTGTGCTCACACAATACATTGTATCATCTTACAGCATATTGTAAAAGCATGATTTTTGTTTAATTGGTCTGCCTTACTTATTATAGGAGAAACTCTTTGAAGGGTCTTAGAACCTAGTACACTATCAGGCATGTAGTAGGGGCCCAATAAATGTGTTCTGAATAATATATGAGTACGTATTATTAAGTCCTAATGTGAAGGGCAGTGAATTATTTAACGCAGCTCTTCTAGCCAAAGTTTCCTTCTAAAGACCCTTTTTCTGGTATGAGTCAAGTAAAAAAGTGATAGGATTCACCTGTGATAAATTGCTAACAGTTTTCACTGGAATGCCATCCTAGTACATACAAAATAATAATGCTGAGAAGTAAGAATTGGGGCTTCACTATTAGCTAGAGCCTGCAGTGCCAGAGCATGAAACAGAAAAGTGGACTCCCAGCCCACAAAGCAAGTAAAACAGAGTGCTTTGGGACAGGAAGCTAGCTTGTGGAGTAGGGTGCCTCTGGGCACTTAATTGGGAGAGCTGGTCTCACTGACCCCAGAAAGGGGAGCTGACTGCCTTGGAATTGAGGTTTATAGCAGAGTGGTGTGCTCTTTGGGTATATATTAGCTTTCCTGAAAATAACTTTGTGACATGTCCTGATGAACAACTCTATCCTATGCATTTCTTATTTGTATTACAAACTGTTAATTTCCTTAATAACCCCTTTAATCATGAAGATCATCTGTGTGAGTTCTGTGTAGTCATTGCAATGAATCTTAGAGCCTAGATATAAGAGTAGAGAATACTAGTTAACACAGCACAAACTGCACTTTGTTTGCTAATAGTATAACATAATACCAGTATTTATGTTTAAGTAGATCAAGTAAACATACTTATGCAATGGTCTTGGAGTAGGGTCTAATTTTATGAGTGTAGACTCTGTATGATAGTACCCATCATTAAGTATTAAATGCCAATATTTGGCTCAAATAAATAGAAGAGGGCTTCTAAAAGTTTATGGGAAAATTCTACTATCTCTTAATTCCATTCTTCCATGAACTTTTATTGAAGCCCTTTTATATACGTGTATGTAATCTGTCTAGGGCTATATGACACAAACATCTTTTTAAAGTTTTCTATAAAGTAATGCTGTTTAAAATAATTAGTTCTTCTGGAAAAGTGTGATATTGAAAACATGGCAGGGTAAATCCCAAGGGGACTTAAAAAATGACTTCATTAACTCATAGGTGTTAAGAACATTTACTAGTTCATAAGATATATAGAATTTTATGAAAAGGCAACAGATCCATTCACATAAACTTCAATCAATGATCAGAATTTCTCAGCTATTGATCTTACACTTATGTAGCACCACATGGCAAACAGAAGCAACTGGTTAGGTTAATGCCAATGACAAAGAGGTGGGAGATTAGTCAGTGAGATGGTTAGGACTGACACCTACTAGATTTCATGCTGTTGATAGATTGGGTCACAGTGCAGACCATCAATCCTAAAGTGCCTATTTAACTCTTCAAAAGTCATTGTAAACTTGTGGTTCATAGGCAAGAAGACTCTTGTGGCCATTAGTTCCTGCCAGGAAATGTTGACTCATGGCATAAGTGTGTTAAATTACCAAGGATTTGTAAAAGTGCAAGTTAGTTTCTGAATAAATTGTAAAAGTTGGAATTTTGTAAGCCTTTTTAGAAAAAAAAAATCCTAATGACAAAACTTCCTTGTATCAACAGTGATCCACTACTTTATCTCACTTTGTTCTAATGTTATTAATCAACAGGGCCTGTGGGGTCTATTTATATGCTATGTGTTACTACCCTAGAATGAATGCTTTGGACACATCCTTGTCAATTTTTACCATATGTATGATATACTTTGGACACCAGTAACTTTCCAGCTTCAATTTAACTAGAAGAAAATTAGGATAACATAGAAAATACATATTTTTAAAAAGGAAATTAAAATAGCAACTGCCACATGAATTTTCAGTGCTGTAATGTCCTCACTTGATATACTGAAAATAGACCTCATAAGGAATCATGGAAGTATGGGTAGGCTCAATCCCTTCTTGGAGTACCTGCTCCTCTTCTACCAGCCTCAACTTCTAAAGAAACTTCTGACCCCCTACTCTTCTAATACCTGGAGGAAGACAGGGCTAGGGCCTGAGGAGGTCCTAACGGAAGCCAAGATGAGGACCTCATAATGAAGAAGGCAAAAGTTTATTTAAGAAGGAGCGAAGAAAAGTCAAGAATGAAGAATGTGTGGGTGAAGCATAAAGAGGGGCAGAGAAAATGAAAGTGATGGGCCCACATGACTGGTTTTCTATAAAAGTGTCTGTGAGGGGTTAGTGGTCAAGGGGAGCAAGGATATTAGGAAGTGTCCAGAAGGGGGATACACAATGAATGAGAAAAGAGACTTCAAAAATACTAGTGAGGCTGATACATTTTGGATAATTTTTAAAGTTTTAAATGAAATAGAGGTGAGGATGGGAACTATGGCAAATTCCTTTTGGCTGTTGGACTGTCTCTTTGAATGTAACCAGAAGTCAGGATGAAGCCATGAGGAGGAAACCCTGAAGGCATAGCGGGGTCTATGTGGGGGTGCTCACCACGATGTTAGTAGTTTGAACTCACTGGTCACTTTGTGGGAGAAAGACGAGGCTCACTGCTCCCACAAAGCTTTTTACACTCAGAAACTCTAGGGAGCAATTCTATTCTCCTACAGGGTTTCAATCCACGAAGTCAGCAGTTCTACATCACTTGCTCCTTGGGAGAAGGATGAGGCTCTGTACGCCTATAAAGAGTTACAGTCTCAAAAACCCACAGAGACCATTATGCTGTCCTTTGGGGTCACTGTGAGTCACCAATGACTCAGCGGCAGTGAGTTTGGTTTGGTTCGAAAGTTTCATAGCAGAATATTCGTTATAGTATAGGCATTCTTTTAAAAGTTTATTGAATAAGTGAATTACTAAATGACAAACATCTTGTCTCTACTGTTACTATTGTACATAGGTTATATTAGAGGCAGCCATGGATACAAGAGAAAAATACCAGGGAAGAAACTCCCCTCCTTCCAAATATTCCTTGCATCTCTTCACATTCTAAAAATTAATTGTCCCTGAATTGATTCCAACTCACAGTGACTCCACATGCATCAGAGTAAAACCGCTTGGAGTGAAACTCCACAGGAGTTTTCCATGGCTTTTTATAAGCAGGTTTGGGGGCTTTTCTTTCAATTGATTAGCCACCCCATGATGGGGACTTGATTTTAAAGAACTGATGTTCTCCTGGAGACTTTATGGGAAGAGTAAGGGATATTGACTCAAAAAGTGATCTACCAAGAGCTATGGGAGAATGGAGGGTAGGGTAGGCAGGAAAATTACACCCCTCCGAATGTCCATTCTGATCTTCAGAACCTATAACTGTTATGCTAAAATGGCTATGGAGAACTAGGGTTGCTAATGATCTGATCTCCAGACAGGAAGATCATCTTGAATATTCAGTTGGGCCTGTATAATCACAGAGGTCCTTAAAGGTGAATGGGGCTTGTGCTGGGCTGTCAGCCTGATGAAAGATGAGGACTTGACTCCTTGTTGCTAGCTGGAAGGGGTGGCTATTAGCCAGGACATGAGTGGCCTCAGAGCCTCTGGGAAGAATGCAGCCCTGTTGGCACCTTGTTTTCAGCCCAGTGAGGCCCAGGGTGGATTGATGGCCTTCAGATTTGTAAGATAAAAATGTCTGGTCTTTTTAATCCACCCAGTAGGTGGTAATTTGGCACAGGTAGCTATAAGCAACAGAAAACAAGGAAAGCAAAAAGGAAGGAAGAAGTGGAGAGTCAGACTGGGTTTTGTCATTCCTACCCTCACAACTGAACCAACTGGTAACATCATGGTAAGTGGAGAAAAAGGTTGAAGGTGTCAAGTACTTTGTATTGCTTGGATCCACAATCACTGCTCAAGGAAGCAGCAGTGAACAGATCAAAAGGCTTGTTGCATTAGGTAAATCTGATACAGAAGACCTCTTTCAAGCATTGAAAAGCAGTGATGTTACATTGAAGACTAGGTGCACTTGACCTTAGTCATGATATTTTCAATCGCTTCTCATGCGTATGCAAGTTGAATATTGAATAAGAAATACTGAAGAAGAATCAATGGATTTGAATTGTGGTGCTAGAGAAGAATATTGAAAGTACCATGAAGTCCCAAAAGGATACACAAGTCTGTCTTGGAAGAACTATGGCCAGAGTGCTCCTGAAAAGCAAGATGGCAAGACTTCATCTTACATACTCCTGATGGAATACCATTAAGAGATAGCAGCCCCAGGAGGAGGGCAATGAAAAGGAGGGAGGCCCTCAACAAGATGGATCCACCCCGTGGCTGCAACAATGGGCTCAAGCAGAGGAACAACTATGAGGATGGGGCAGAACTGGGCATTGTTTGCTTCTGTCATGCATAGGGTGGTTTTGAACTGCTGACCTTGTGGTTAGCAACCCAACTTGAAATCCACTATGCTACCATGATGGCGGTGAGTTTGACCTTTGGTTTAGATCTGCAAAAACGGTGTGGAGGCCATATCTGACTTCCTCAAGCTAAACAAGGGAGGAGAATCTGACCCCACCTAATTGTCATAAGGCAGAGGTCAGACATGCCTCTACCGTCCATCCTTCTTTTCCCCTATTCTGACACCAACCACTCCTCCTTTGACACACTTCTTTCCTCCTGGATTTGAGGGTCACAAAAAACGTACAGACAATGCTCATAATATGGGTGTTTACTAGGGAAGTTCGCAGGTTACCACAAGCCAGCATCATAAGGATACAGTCATTGGTTCACAGCCACATCTCTCCTATATTCCCATGGCTTCAGGTACTGAGAGTTGGGAAGCCTCCCCCCTGCTCTACCTCACAGTCTCATAGTTACAGTGCTGCTTCTCTGCTCAGTCTCATAGACTTCTTACCTTGGCCTCTAGTCTTGGTGTGGCATGAACTCTACCACTTCAAGTAGGGATCTCAAAAATGTTCTGATGGCGGTTCTTTTTCCTGGATGGTCCCGATAAATCTCTGTTCCTGTTTTTGAGATGGCTCATTCTTATAGGCAGAGAAGTGGCAAATTAACCAATCCCTTCTCTTACACTTTTCCTACCCTATTTGCTTAGTTTCACCCAATCATTTGGTGAGAGTTATGGAGACGAGGATAGAAAAGTCATATGAAGGTATTTTAATTTACCACATGTATTAGGCTGGCTTCTCTAGAGAAGCAAAAATCAGTGATGCTTGTATGTATTTGTATATAGAAAGGAATTTATATCAAGAAATAGCTTATATGGTTGTAGAAATATGTAAGTCCAGTTCAAGTCAGGCTTCTCCTGACTCATGGGAGCTGACAAATAAGAAGCTGGATGATGCTGTAGACAGCAGGGGTCACAGGCTGGTGGATGCAGAGTTAGGAAGTCAGCCAAATGAATCCACTGTTGATAGTTCACTGCGGGCTCCTGGGATTGGCAGGCAACACAAAAGGATCTAGAGGAACCAGATGCAAGATCTGGCCCACTCAAGGGCAAAGGGTCAAACAGGATTCAACTCCCCTCAGTTTCTCTGTGTTATACACAAAGGCTCATAAAATCAAGGAGGTGCCATCAGGCTTTGATCTCCTCCATAGGTTGGCCTCCACCCCTACTCTTACTCAGGAGAGTCTAGTTGACATAATCCCAACCATCACATACACTAATCAAGGACATTGGAAGGTACTTCCATTATTTTAAAGAATGCTTACATCCCCCCTTCCAACACACACACACACACACACACAGTTACCCTCATGTCAAGTCCAACTTCTGGTGACCTCAGGTGGATAGAATGACTTCATAGGGTTTCTAATGGCTGATTTTACTGGGAAGTAGATTTCTAGGCCTCTCTCCTTTAGTGCCTCTGAGTGGACTTCAACCTCCAACCTTTTGTTTGCAGTTGAGTTTGTTAAATATTTGAACCTGTCATCCTTAGAGTAGTTTAAAAGTGGCAATCTCATAAGATAGCTGTTGCTATTAAATGAGCACATAAGTTTGTCTAGGCTTGGGCCAGGTGCAGCATTGCTATTTTCCCTTCTTGATCATCTTTTCTCCCTACCTTCACAATTCATCAATGCCAGTATACAGTGTAAGGATCATATTTTCTGTTTCAGAGAGTGGAAAGGAAAGGGAGGCTGAGAAATATGGGAGGATAAGGGAAGTGTGGGTGAATCAGGACAAGAGGAGTAAGAGAAAAGGAAAGAGTGTGGAACCAGAGCTGAGAAAAGAAAATAGGGCTGGGTTTGGGCTGGGTTCTCTGCAATGGAGCTGCGTTTCTATGTAGGAAGGAGGGAAGTTAGAAACCAGTGGGCAGTTCTTTTTGTTTTCTCTTCCTGGTCCCACATCATCCTTCCTTTCACTTTAAGTACTGTTTTAGATCGTATTCATACAAAAATAGACAGGAATTTATGGAAGGTGGACTGCATGTACTGAGGTGGCAAGAGAAGATGGGTGCATACATTGATATTAAATTCCCCAAAGTAAGGTAGGCCTTTTAAAAGCATTGGAGAAATGCTTTCTTGGAAATGATAATTGAAAACTATGTAACTAAATGCTATTAAATCTCTGCATCATCACTATTGCTTTTGCAGAGGTCACATAGTTTATAAGGAGGGTGGGCGGGGTGGGCAGTCAAACACATTGCAGCTAAGATATCTGCCATCAAGGGCAATGCTATAATGTTCTATTAGATGATGCTCAAGGTAAATAGTGAAAAATGGAAACTTCTCAGTTTGAATGACAACTTAATCCCTTTTAGGCTTTATAGTCATGGACACTTCTTGCTTGATGACAAAGCTAAAAAAGGCTAGCATGATAATTTCAAGCAAGAACATCCAAACAGTAATAAAAATTCACCGCTAGGGTTTGGATGCGCATTGTGTTCAAAGACTTTTATTAAATTTTGTGATGTTGCACAACTTCAAATAGGCCTTCTTGTGGCTAGGACAAATCTATTTTTTGTTAACACATTAACTTTTAAGGAAAGAGTATATTTTAAACTAATATTTAAAAAGTTAATTGAGAAATTCAGCATAAGAGGAAGCCTCATCAACTACTGTTTCTTTTGGGGATTATGTGTAGATGTCAGAGTGAATTGCTATGTAATACATTTCATTCAAATTATATCAACAAGACAATTTCACTGTTGCCTTTTCCAAGCCAACCAGAAATTGTATTAAAATCGTAGCTTAGGGACATGAGATATTGAAATTTCTTAAGATACTTAAAAGGGAAAAGGAAAGTCTTCTAAAATGACCATGACATGCTTAAGTAAATATTTTCCCCAAAGGATAATTTAGCTTGAGAGGATATGGGTAAACACATAGACATGTGTAGCAGACTTTTAGGGAATAATTTACATCTCCTCTGATATGGGGAGCCCCATTAAAATACACAAAAATCTGCTATGATTTTTCACAAAAGTGCTTTTCTGGCCAACTGTGATGGAGACTCAGTATGATATGTTAATCATAGGCTCAGAAATCTCAGGGGAAATGGACAGCCCTATGCTTCTTTTTATGGTCTACCTTTTGCTCCGTTGCACTCAGATGGTTTCACAATTGAGTTTGCATAGCAAAAAAAATTTTTTTCCCTTACAAATACTGAGTCAACATTTACTTAGTATGAAGAGCTTAAAGTTTGAACTGTTGGAGCAATCAGAACGTTTACCTAACCCTGAGCAACAGCTCAACCAGCTGCTCCCTGCAGGAACTCATCTTTCTCCCTCAGAGAGTTTTGCTGGCAGCAGTCAGAACCAAAGAGGAAACTTGATAAACATGAAAATTGGGTAGAAAAGAAATACACTTGTAAGTTGAACTTGACATACTGCAAAAAAAATCAGGAGGTTATAATCGTTTCTATATACCAACACATCTGATTTCAAATAACTCCTCTTAGAAGTATGTCCTTACATGTTAGGCAAATACATATTTGTTCCAAAGATCACACTGCTCATTTCTTTTACTGTAAAGTGGCAAAGGATGAAAAGTAAAGTTAATTCGGCTGTCTTCGTATGAAAATAGTTGTGCTCGGGCCATTGGATTATCAGATTACCTGTGAATATCTCCATCTCTGGCATTTTATCCCAACTGGCTGAGGCAAATCTGGCAAAATGTCTTCCAATTGTCTGAAGATTAACTCCTTCACATCCTCAGTGCTATGTTCCAAGTATGTAACTCCAAATGAGACAGTGGTGTGAATTACAAGGGAGAGCCCGATATTTGACGACTCTGAAGAGTAACAAGAACATAAAGACACATCTTCCAGTGAGTGATATGAAAGTAATGTCTAGCAATTCAACCCATAATTACAAATCTACCACAATCATCTCTCTATAAATGAGGTAGGGTTCCTTAGATCCTAGTCTTCTGGCAAAAAAATTAGAGCCCTGGTAGTGTAGTGGTTAGTATCTCCATGGTTGGCAGTTCAAAACCATCAGCAGCTCATCGGGAGAAAGACTGGGCTTTCTACACTCCTAAACAGTTACAGTCTTGGAAACCCACAGGGTGGGGTGGGTGCTGTGAGTCAGCATTGACTGATGGCAGAGAGGGAGCAAAGCAAGTTAGGCTATTTCTGAAATTCAAAACCAAGCTTCTTGCAAGAAGAAGACAGATTGAAGATATGCTTTAAAAATGCTCAGGTCTTAATGAAGAGCAACAAGGAAGGCAGGACCACGACATGTACTGCATTGGGGGTGCACTTAGATTTTGGGGGGCCATCTCTCGTGCACTAAACTGCAAGCATCTTAGGGCATGAGCCACTTTCTTAAACATAGTCTGTGTTCTCTTTAATTTCTGAGAACAAAAGAAACATTCAAGAAATTCTTGTTGGGTTTACTTTATATAAAAGGGATTACAAATATTTTGTTGAAATTACTTTGATGCTAGAATAAATTATCACTAGTATTTTTAATAAACTTCTCTCTGAAAACAGCCTTTAAAAATAATATTACTTCTTATATTTTAAGCCACATTACAAATAAAAGTCAGGTTCATCCATAACCTGGAGTTACTTTAAGCTACAATTCCTTTGTCATTTTTGGTTTATTTTTTCCTTTGTTATAAGTAATGAGTATCTGATTGATTATTTTCACCCTTTAACAGAATGTCAGGAAACGGAATACAATGGCTGAAGCATTGTAAAACAGAATCTTGGAAAGAATGCTAACCAGACTTTGTCTGTTAGCATGACTTGTTTAAATCAGGCAGACATGAAAAGTTGAGGGCAAAGTCAACCGCTATTTTGAAATGCGTGCTGCATACTATGAAAGCGGTCAATGTAACAGCTGCTTAAGGTGGTTTCAAGCCTGATTCTGAAAACTCTTTACTTAGGGCAAATAAAGAGTGAGCTAATAATCTATCTGAGGCAAGCCAGTTCAATCGAAGGCAGCCCGGGGTGACACCAATTGACTCCTCCCCAAATGGTTGGTGGGATCTAGAAGCACCTTGGGAGAAAGGCCTGGCAACCTGCTTCTGAAGGCTACAGCCTTCAAAACCACAGGGAGAGCAGATCTACTTGGCAATACATAGGGTTTCCATATCTTAGAATTGATTCTACGGCATGGCTGTTTTCTTTTTGCATGAAAATAAAAGGGTTGAATGACATCATTTACTTATATGCCCACTTAAATTCCTTTATATCTTTTTACTTCAAGATACATCTTCTTGGGGGGTGGTATAAAATGAGAATGAGCTAGTACCCACCATATAGGCCTGTGGTGTGGATTAGGTGGCACCTGCATCTGAAGAGCTCGGCACAGTTTCTGCTTCATATATGTCAGCTATGGGTCTAGACGTATCAAAGTACCCCCGAGGGGCTCAAATGATAGTGAAGATCCTTTCTGTTCTGCTTTTTTTTTTTCTGTGAGAGTATCTCATTTTTCTATCGTGCTTGGCTCGAGAAACCCTGGCTAATGAATTTTACAGGAAAACACAAGGGAAGAAATATCTAAAATGCTATAAACACTTTAAAGCCAACCAGAGTGCTTTTGTAAGGCTTCACATGAGGAGGTGAGAGATCACATGGTATACAGTAAATAAAAGGGAATGCCACTCCACCTCACGGAGGCTGCAGCAATGTGGAAACCAAACAGCTGGACTGTCTCTCTGCATGTTCAGTGTTTAACCTCTCAGTGAAGAGGTTTACAGGTAGCACTGGGGGAAGACCCAATCACCAGTTCTTCCACCACAAATCAAGACGGCGAGAAACTAATTGCTTATTGCCTCAGGTTGTGTTACTTGCTACCAGATGATACATTTGAGAAGGCTCAGTCCCAGTGAGATTGTCCATGCCACCTGTCTATCATATGGCCCAAATCTTCACATGGACCGAGAAAGTTACTGGGTCAGCACACTGAAACAAGAGCGTTGGGGCTCTGAGTTGACTTATCTATGGCAAGCTTCAAAGGAAAATGAGCACTAGCTGCGTGCTGAGAATAATCAGGAGGTTGCCCTGACCCAGCCATTTGTTCCAGGGGAAACTCATAAAGTCACCAGGGCCCACGATACACTGCCAGGATTCTGCCGTTTACATTAGCCATCTTCTCCGAGGAGAGCAGTAAAAAGTGAAACTTAAGATCCACAGTGAAACGGTTCTTGCATAACCATGAGAGAAAGATCTGGCTACTTATTTTTATTGGATGCAGAGAACTTTTTTCCCTTTTTCTTTTGAAAATTTAAATTAAAAGTTGAATAGTTACAACATAGAACAATGGACTTGGGGGAGATACCCCTCCTTCCCTCCCCCTGCATACACACACATCCATCTCCAAGTTAAAGGGTATTTTGGAAACCGAAGTCCCAAAGCATAAACAGTAAATCAGAGTTTAAATGTGACCACAGTAGTTAGAAAACGGAATATTATAAAAAGTTGCAAACATATTAATAGTACGTAGGGCATAAATTACCATAATCGTTATTCCTTGATTGCTGAAGAGGTAATGATGCTACCTTTCTGTTTTGTTTGTTTACTTTTTTTTTTTATTCAGTCTAACAAATGTAGTCACTTCTTTTTGGCATTTTGAATATAAAGTGCACAGTAAATTGACAACTGTTTCTGCATTTTGGGAGATCAATGGCTTTAGAATCAGAAGGTAAGTACTTTTTCCTCTGAATCACACCTAAATAGTCCATAGTCTTGATCAACTTAATCTCTCAAGCTTCGCTTTCTTCCACCAATTAAAAAGAGATAATACTTTAATACTTATAAGATAATACTTACCTTATAAGGCTTTTGGGAGGGATTAAACATGTCAGAGCACACACGCACTTTTTTTCAAGTGTAAAGTGCTACAAAAGCACAAGACGTCCCTATGTGGTGTACTTGTTTTGACCTCTCCCCAGCAGAAAGAACAGCTTCAGAAAGGGATAGCTAGGTGGTATTCTCTCAAAGTAGTAAGGACCCACACTGCAGGAGTAGGGACAGACTCTTCCTGGGCATAGGCAGAGCAAGTTCTAACCTATCATTTTGAGTAGGGAACAGGAAACTGACAATTGATAACAACATCTGCAGACCCAACAGTGGTAGTAACATTAGTACTTACCAATCTACACAAGGTCCTCTTATTAAAAACATAAAATCAAAAGCTACAGAAATGACTATTCCCAAACAGAGATGGGAAATAAATTGAAATGAGCATTCTGTTTTAAATCAGTGGTTGTATCGATTACAATAATAAACATTAACAGGCAAAAACTTGCCTAATGAAAAACATTCTCATATAAAGTCAAAATTTAATACCAACTACAAAAATAACTTAAAGAAAACTCTAACCCAGAGTAGATGACTATCCTTGTGTTTGATCAATTGAAATGTATCCAAGAGGAATCACTGAGAATTGAACAATGAGTAGACATGATAGTGGGGTAGGAGGGAAGAACAAGAAGGTAAAAATGATATATAGTTATAAATATAAATATGTATAGATGTAAGTATATACATATATAAAGAGGGGTATTTGTGTGTGTGTGTGTGTGTGTGTGTGTGTGTGTGTGTGTGTGTGTGTGTGTGTGTGTGTAAGGAAGCAGGTGAACTTTGGGCCTCTACTTAAAATCTTACCTCGGTACAAGAACTGTTTGTTCTAATAATATGGCATTGTATGTTACTCACCTTCCTGACATGATCACCAGGCAAAATGGGTGCATAAGTAGTAAATGTGGTGAAAAAGCTAATGGTGCTCAGCTATTAAAAGATATAGCATCTGGGATTTTAAAGATTTGAAGTTTAACAAGCAGCCATCTATCAGCCAAGCAACAAAACCCACACAGAAGAAGCACACCAGCCTGTGTGATGATGGGATGTTGATGGAAATAGGTATCAGAAATTAAAAAAACAAGCAATGAAATTGATGTGAAGGAGCATAGACCAAGTGGAGACTCAAAACCTACCTGTAAGATAATTGGGCAGTCCTGCACAGAAGGGCCACCTGGAAGGAATGACATGTCCAGGGTGCAGTACAGTACTTATGAAACACATAACTGTCATTTAGTTAATATTTCTTCCCCTGACTGTTATGGTCTTAGTTTTACCCTATTAATCTTGTTAGACCGGTCAATGTTTATTTGTATAATTCAGATTGCTCAGTACATGAAATCCAAGATAGATAAACCCTTCAGAAATAGAAATGAGAGTAATGGATTCCATGAAGGTATGGGAAGAGAGGGAGGTTATGGGTGGGGTGGGGGGCAGGGGGAGCAGATAGCAATGATGACTCTATCACCTCACTGGAGAGGACTGAATAACAGAATTGTAGGTGAACAGATACATTGGATGGCGTAAGATACAGCTATATATATATACACATACATACAGCTATATATTTATATAAAATCATTACATATATATCATATGCAATATAATAGCAAGGGCTCCTGGGGGCAGGGTTGGGGAGGGAGGGGATAAAGGGGAGCTGATACCAAAGAGTTCAAGAAGAAAGAAAATGTTTTGAAAACAATGGTGGCAGCAATTGTACAATGATGCTTAATGTAATTGAATTACGGATTATTATATCTGTAAGAGCTCTCATTAAAATGATTTAAAGAAAGAAAGATAACTCTAACACAATTGTGTTTTCTACTCTGCATGTTATTTCAAGATTATGCCGAATGGCCTCCTATATAGTTTTTTTATGTGTCAAATGCGTGCTTTTAACAAAGTTTGCCAGAAATTGTACATGAAGTTCATCGGTGGCCCTGTTAGGTGCCATTGAAGTGGTCCCCCTCCCAGTGCTCCTATGCATAACACAATAAACCACTTCCCTGTCCTATGCCATCATCACAATTGTTGTTATATTTGAGCCCATCAAGCCATCTCCGTGACAGCCTTCATCTTTTTTGCTGACTCTCCACTTTACCAAACATGATGTCTTTTTCCAGGGACTTGTCTCTCCTGATAATACATCCAAAGTATGTGATGAAGTCTTGCCATCTTGGATCTTAAGGAATACTCTGGTTGTACTTCCTCCAAGACATATTTGTTTATTTTTCTGGAAGTCCATGGTATTTTAAATATTCATCAACAAAACCACAATTCAAAGGCTTAGATTCTTCTGTCATCATATCCTTATTCGTTGTCCAACTCTCATATGAAGTCGAGGAGACTGAAGATGCCATGGTCCGGGTCAGGCACACCTTAGTCCTTAAGGTGATATCCTTGTGCTTCAACAGTTTAAAAAGGTCTTGTTCAGCAGGTATTACCCGATTGTTTGATTTCCGGACTGTTGATTCCATGAGCATTGATTGTGGGTCCAAGCAAGACAAACTTCTTGACAATTTTAACCGTTTTCTCCATTTATCATGATGTTATCTATTGGTCCAGCTGTGAGATTCTCTTTCTTTACATTGAGTTGTACGCCATGGTGAAGGCTGCAGTCCTAGCCCGTTATCAACAAGCACTTCAGGTCCTGCTCACTTTCAGCAAACAAGGCTATGCCATCTGCATTGCTAATAAGCCTTCCTCCGATTCTGATGCCATGTCCGTTTACATATAATTCAGTTTCTTGGATTATTTGCTCAGCACACAGGATGATTAAGTATGGAGAAAGGATACAGCCCTGATACATAACTTTCTCATTTTTTCCCTAACTTTCTCATTTTTAAATGACAGCATTCCCTTTTTTCTGTTCTAATGGTTCAAGTGATTGCCTCTTGGTTATTGTCCAGGTTCCCTATGTGCACAATTAAGTGGTCTGGAATTCCTATTCTTCTCAATGCTATGCATAGTTTGCTATCATCCATACAGTCATATGCTTTTGTGTAGTCAATAAAACACAAGTAAATATTTTTCTGACATTCGACGCTTTCAGCCAAGATCCACTTGACTTTAGTTCAGCAATGACATCCTAGTTCCACGCCTTTTCTGAATCTGGCAGGAACCTCTGGCAGATCCCTGTACAGCTGCAACTGCTGTTGGATAATCTTCAATAAAATTTTACTTGTATGTGATATCAATATTTTCTATAATTTGTGCATTCTATCGGGTCACCGTTCTTTGGAATGGGTACAAATATGGAACTCTGTCAGTCAGTTGACCAAGTAGCTGTCTTCAAAATTTCTTGACATAAATAGTGAGTGCTTCCAGTGTCTCATAAGCTTGTTGAAACACTTCAATTGGTATTCTGCCTATTCCTGGGGGCTTGTTTTTTGCTAAGGCCTTCAGTATAGCCTCAATTTCTTCCTTCCATATTTGATCATATGCTATCTCTTGAAATGTTTGAATGTCTACCAGTTTGTTTTGTACAATAACTCTGTGTATTTTTCTGTATCTTATGCTTCTGCATCACTCAATAATTGGCCCATAGAATCCTTCAATATTGAGACTCAAGACCTGAATATTTTCTTCACTTATTTTGGATAATTATATACCGATCATGTTCATTCTTTTTGGTTTCCAACACCAGGTCTTTTTTACATTTCACTGTAATACTTCACTTTGTCTTCTTACGTGTGCCCTTTAAATTTTCTGTTCAGCAATTTTACTTTATCGTTTCTTCCATTTGCATTAATTACTACATGTTCAAGAGCAAGTTTCAGAGTCTCTTCAGACATCCACTTTAATCTTTTTTTCTTCTCTGTCATTTTAATGACTCTTTTCTTTCTTCATGTATGATCTTCATGATGTCCTCCCACAGCTCAGCAGCTCTTCTGTCTATAGTGTTCAATATGTCAAATTGTTCTTCAAATCCGATTAAATAAACTCAAGGTTGTACTTCACCTCTTGTGACCTTGTTTTCATTTTCTTTGATTTCAACTTGAACATACATAGGAGCAATTGATGGTCTGTTCCAGAGTTGGACCCAAACAACTTTCTGGCTGCAAATATTGAGCTTCTCCATTGTCTCTTATTGCATATGGACTCAGTTTCATTCTTGTGTATTCTACCTGGTAAATCCATGTGTATCATTACCATTTGTGTTGTTGAAATAGGAATTTGCAATGAAGATGTCATTGGTCTTGTAAAATTCCATCATGTGATCTCCAGCTTTGATTCTATCACCCAGCCTATATTTTCTAACTATTGTCCCTTCTTCTGTGTGTCCAACTTTCACATCCTAGTCACTAGACATTATTAATGCATCTTTACTGTGAGTTTGATCAATTTCATACTGGACTTCGTAGAATTCAATTTCTTCATCACTAGTTTTAGTGGTTAGTGTGTAAATTTGAATAATAGTTGTATTGATTGGACTTCTTTGTAGGCAGATAGATAGATATTACCCCATCACAGATAGCATTGTACTTCAAGATGGATTTTGAAATGTTCTTTTTGATGATAAATTTTGTGCCACCATTCTTGAATTTGTCATTATCATCATAAACCATATGATGGTCTGATTAGACATAGTCAATACCCATCCATTTCAGCTTATTAATGCCTAGGAAATGAATCATTTTGGACAACTGCCAATTTTTCTATAGCCATACTTTTTACACCCCATATTCCTATTAGTAATGGATATTTGTTGCTGTTCCTTCTCAGCTTGAGTCATGTCCCATATGCAAATGAAGGTGTTGCAAGCTTCCATCCGCAGCACGATCATCAACTCCACTTTGAGGAGGCAGCTTTACCCCAGCCACATTTTGAGTGTCTTCCATCCTGAGGGGCTCAGTATTTCTAGCCATGTTCTTCTGCCAGTCATGAGGTTTTCATCAGTAAGTCCTCAGAAGCGGCTAATCTAATCCTTCTTCCTAGTCTGTTCTGTGTCTGACAGCTCCACGCAAACCCGTTCACCTTGGGTCACCTTGTTGGTATTTAAAATGCCAATGACATAGCATCAAAGTAACATGTAAAACACCACAGTGCAACAAACCAACAGACAAGTGGCAATAAATTCATTAATCAGTGTATTAGAACAAGCTTACTTAATTGTGTGGTTTTTAGTTACTAATCACCACCACCCTATAGGACAGAGTAGAACAGGCCTTGTGGGTTTCTGAGACAATAACTCCTTAGGTGAGTAGAAAGCCAAGTCTCTTTTGAAGAGTGGCTGGTGGGCTTGAACTGCTGACTTTGTGGTTAGAAGCCCAACACATAGCCATTATGCCAACCAGGGCTACTATAGTGTCACTATGAGTCAGAATTGACTTGGTGGTAAGTTTGCGTTTTGGTAAGTTCCTAAAGTTTTTTCTCTACTAAATCAATTAGAGAAATATTAAAAATATCTCCTTATAATGATAAATTTATACATTTCTCCATTTATTTCTGATAATTCTTACTTTGTGTTGAAGTGATATTAGTAATTTCCTGATACTAAAATTTATTTAAATATTTTTAAAATTACACTTGTGAACCTTTTTACTTATGGAAGGGTTTTTTTATTCTAAAGTTTATTATCTGCTTTCTAGTTATACCACTTTCTTCTGTTTCTTTCTTTTAATTTTTAGGTTTTGTTTTATTTTGGATTAATTTATTTTTTACCCCTTCTTATACTTTTCCCCTTCCCTTGGAATTTATGCAGTTTATTTCTATTTATAAGGGATACCCATTCATCTAAGTATGCATGTTAAATTTAAAATAAAACATTAACCAATATATTTATCCTTCCCCCAAATAATAAAAGAGCAGTAGGCTTCCTTAACCTTCATTTTATATACCTTCATTGTCCAGGATTGTTTTATACACTTAATATTTGATCATCTTTATCTGTGGCTTCCTTCTTGGATCCCAAGTCTTTTCTCTTGGGATATTTTCCTTTTTTCAAAAGGATCTACTTTGGAAGGTCTTTAACTGAAGTTCATTTGAGCTCACCTCTTATCATGTTTCCCCTAAAAATATCTTTGTTTTACCCTAACTAGTGAAGGATACTTTTCTGGGGTATATAGCAATAGGTTACAAATATTTTTTTCTCACCACTTTGATATAATTTTCAATGTGAGTTAGCTTTTATTAATGCTATTCAGAAATTAAACCAATCCGAAAGCAAGTTTTGGGGGGAAATTTTCTTATATATCTGTCATACTTAGAGCTCTGTCTTTGGTGTTTTGAGCTTCTTTTTATTTACATTGTTTTTTACTTTATTGAGTTTTCTGAATCTGAAGATTATTTTTATCATTAACTCCAGAAACTGCTCCGTCACTCATTAACTTCCACTATCCCACTTCTCTCTCTACTCATGGAGCTCTCATTGGACATATACTAGGAGTTATCATTTCACCTTCATGTCTTTTAAATATTTTTTTATTTATTTGGCTCTTTGTGGTAAAGTCTATGCAATTCCTTCTAACATCTTTCAGTTTATTACTCTCTCTACATCTGTGCTTCTTTGACATATATTTTCTCCTTTGAATTTCAAATTTAAGCGATTTTCATTTGTAAATATTCTATTTGGCTCACTTTCAACTCTGCATAATTATTTTTGATGATTTAGTTCTCCCTAGCCACACCGTCACTCTTCTTTCATTTTTTAAAATAAAATAGATCCAATATAGTTATTTTATAATGTGTGTCTGGCCATTCCAACACCTGCAGGATTTTAAAGTTTTATTCTATTTTTGTTGTTTTGAATGACTACAGTTTATGATGATATGTTTTCTTGGGTATTTTGTGATTTTAAATTTTTTATGATTTGTTGTGAGTTTATATTCATAACAAAGGATATATGGGAACTTTATCTTAAATTTTTTTTGAAGTGTGAGTTTTAAAAGTATTCTTTTGGAGATGTGTGTCTGCTTCTGCCAGATGTCTTAGGGCCACTACCATCCATGATACTTTAACTAGATTTTTAGAATATGGTGACAGTATGAATTTTGGCACCAAATCTGCTAAAGGGTGTATTTGTATGTTGGCATCTCAGTGAAGACCTTTCTCTGCTGGGCTAAATATATCAATTATGGAGAAGTTCTTTAAAGCTCCCATATGAACACATCTACACTAATAAACTTCTAAATTAAAAAAAAGCCAAGTCTGTAATTAAACAAGCAAATAATTAAAAATACAAATTAATTAAATATTAAAAATCAATATAAAAAAATTTTAAAGAATTTGAAAATAGTCAATAAATTAACTTAAAAAACAATTCAGGACCTAATTGTTTTATTTCCAATTTCTTTCAGAATTTCAAGCTAGTATAATGTTGAGTGCAATCACATATTGTTACACACACCCACGGCCATTGAGTCAATTCTAACTCACAGTGACTCTATGTTGGCTTTCAAAGGTTGTAAGTCTACAGAGGAGCTGAAAGCCTCATGCTTCTTCCAAGGAGCAGCTGGTAGCTTTGAACTGCAGACCTTGTAATTGACAGGCTAATGCTTACCTGACAGCTCCACACAACCAGGTTCATATACCCATACAAACACACATATCAAACTACAGGCTGTTATTCCTCATAAATATAAAATTCATTAATAAAATGCTCACAAGCTATACTTGTTTTCAAAATGGACTGTAATCATATAAAGCGGTTTAACAATTATGGTAATCATTTTAATATATCATAATAATAGGCACACTTAAGAAAAGCATGATCATTTCAAAATATTCTTAGAAAGTATCTAATAACATTTAGTATCAACTTGTGGAATTAGAATGACACAATATAAAAAACAGGATGCTTCAAGATGAGATATAATACTTTCTTAAAATGAAAGCTTCTATTTAACAGTTATATAATACAGATTTTACAATAAAATACAGATTTCAGAAATAAATCAAAGATGCTTGGGAACATCAATACTACTTAAACATGTCTCTGTCTAATACAGGGATAAGCAAAATAAATAAGATTTCTAATTATTAGGAAGACGGAAAGTATTACTGAAAACTGAAGTGGACCTACATAAAATTTACCAAATTAATAGTTTAAAAAGCAAAATAGTTTTTCCTATATATCAGCAACATCTAGTAAGAAAAATAATTCTTCAGTAATTCTACATAATTTTCTGGAATTTAACAACGTGATTCTAAAGGAAAAAAATCAAGCTAGGAAAATCCTAAGTTTTTGTAAAAAGTGTTAGTTAATGAGTATACACATGCTCTATCATATTTAAAATGAATTATGAAGCTATTATAACACCTGGATACTGTTTGATAAGTAATCAGATAAGATTAGAATTCCTATCTGTTAGATAAGAAACAGACTGGATATCTGAAAAAATAAAAAATTTCTAAAATATATTGTTTCCAACCAAACCAACTCCCTGCCATTCAGTCGATACTGATTGAGTTGACTCTGACTCATCTTGACCCAAAATAGGTTTTCTGGGACTAAATCTTTATGGGATAAGATAGCCTCATCTTTCTTTTGAGGAGCAATTGGTGAGTTAAAGCCGCTAGTGTTATAGTTAGCAGTTTGACACCCAATTAAGCATGGTCGTTAGAAGAATGTAAACTTAAAGCAATGAAGGAAGAATACATTTTTTTATTCTGTCCTAGAAAATTATGTATTCCAGAAAAATTCATTCGCTTCTCAGTTTTACACCAAACTTCTCACTTTTTAGATTTCTACTCTTGTAAACCATGCATGTTTTAAAATTATACAGTGTCCCCAGCCCCAGACTCACTCTCATAACTTCACTTTAAAAGCTCCAACTCACTTAAAAAACCAACCAACCAACTAAACAAAAAAAACTCCGAAGTCAAACCTATTGCTCTCTAGTCAATTCTGAATGGTCTTCATCGTGTATAACAGAGTACAATGATAGAACTGTATTGTCCCTAAGGCGTTCTAAGGCTGGAAATGTCTGCAGGAGCAGAGACAGCCTCATCTTTCTCCTGAGGTTTGAACTACTGACCTTGTGGTTAGGAGCCCAAAACTTAATCCACTTGGTCACCAAGGCTCCTCTCAAACTCACTGGGGGCACTTATTTACATGCAAAAACTTTAGAGACCTTTTAATCTGATAAACTTATTTTTAGTAGTCTCTACCAAAGGCCAGTAACTGGGTTCCCCAGGCACTAGCTTTGTAGTACTCTAACAGGGAAGTGGAAGTTTAAAGAGATCAAGTCGTAGCAAGTATAATACTTGCAGTCTAAGATCATCAAGAAGTGAAGATGCTTCTTCAATTGCTGGTTGAATCAAATGAACATGTGAGTGCACAGGGTAGTGTTTGGTGACGTGAGATACTCCACTGAGGTTTCTGAGTTTACATCTTAGTGAGGGGGAGAAGACATATATGCAAAACTATTAGAGAAATATTATCTGTCTAATGGCATGATATTGTCAGTGTATGCAAATGATGCGTAGAAACTGGATTCATGTGAGGGCAGGGACAGGCACTGAGAGCCACACAGTTTCGGGTGCAGGTCAGCTCTCCTTTCCTTCTCGCAGGGAAATCCTAGAGATATCATTGAACAATAGATACTGCATTTACACTTTCAGTATCTTATTCAGTTAAAGCCATAAAACTGTGCTAATGAATGTAAATACAATCAAAGAAAGGGGCTGTATTAATTGCTAATTCCAGTTTCCTTCTCCCCAATCCACGTGGAATTGGTGTCGGTATCTTTAGCTCTTTTCTAGGACTCTGGGACAGTAACAAATGTACTGGAGAGTAAGCAAATCATAGCAGCAAATCGAACATCCCATCTAACTTGCCCTTAACAATGAGAGACTAGAAGGGACAAGGGCAGTGAGAGGCGAGACTGATAGGATAGGTAAGTGCTTCTGATTTTTCTTTCCTCTCTTCCTTGCTTTTCTAGAAGCGCCAAGTCAAGTAAGCAGATAGCATCCAGCCAGTGGGCAATCGATCTCCTTGGCAGCGTGTGCTGTCCTGTGTCTCCTACTGGCCCAGAATCAGGCACTGGGCCTCACCACTCCGAGGGACCACCTGCAGGTTTCATTGGGTCTCTAACCCTCCCAAGCCTCGTTCTTATCTGTGGGCACATGGAGCCAGAACCCGGAGAGCCCTGCTCACCTTCATTAACACAAACTTCAGCTATGGCAGAGACTTTCGCAGTAAGCATTTTCTGTTCACCGGACACAGTGTTGTGATTTGAACAGAAGAGTGAAGGGTTGGAAATGTAAAGTTCTGAAACGGCAACACAGGGCAGACTTGGAGAAGAGACGGCTTTCCTCACAGTCTCCCTCTTTAGTGATGTTATTTTTATCCTTTCATTTTTGAGGAGAGCGAATTGTTTTGTTTCCTAGTTTTCCACTGGAGGTAGGGGTCTGCATTACATGCAGTAGCCGTTGCTTTAACTATCCAATCAAAGCAGTTGGGACAGTGTGAATGATCAGCTTCATGTTGGAGACTTAAAGACAAGAGTAGCTGATGTATTAGGACAGCGGTTCTCAACCTGCGGGTCGCGACCCCTTTGGGGGGTCAAATGACCCTTTCATAGGGGTCACCTGATTCATAACAGTAGCAACATTACAGTTAGGAAGTAGCAACAAAAATAATTTCATGGTTTGGGGGCCACATGAGGAATTGTATTAAAGGGTCGCGGCATTAGGAAGGTTGAGAACCACTGTGTTAGGAGGAGAGAATTGGCCTGAAAGTGGTCCAGAGAGATCAATGACTGAGGAAATAGTCATCTCAGCAACTCCAAAACAAAACGCCAAACTTATTGGCATGGCATTGATTCTGCAGCGACCCTAGAGGACAGCAGAGAACTTCCCCTGTGAGCTTCCGCGACTGTAACTCTTTACCGGAGCAGAAAGGGCAGCAACTAGACTTCAGAATTATTTGGTAAGCTATCATTCCCCCACCCTTTAACGGAAAAATATCTATTAAAAGGGGGCAGGGATGAGGGTGGCGATGACAGAGGTAAAACTGTACTACTTTAAATGACAGGAAATATACACAGGTTAATTAAAAAAAAAATTTCCCCAGTTAATTTTGGAAATGGCATCTAACTCCTAAGGAAATTATGATATGCCATCTAAGATTTACAGACATTTTTGGAATTCTATCCTTTCCCCTTTATGACACAGGACATGCTTCATTTAGGATAAATTAGTTGGAACCTTTTTAACATTTTGATTTCATAATCGCATTTGAGGGACTAAGTTTAGCCCTGTACTTTGAATCAGAAATCTTGTCTTCCCACTTTCTGGCTGTATGTCTTTAGCTGGGCCATAACGTTTCTGTTATTTCTTAGATTAGTGTTTCCCATGACATATGTCATAGTTTTTAGGCAAAAAAAATTTTTGGACAAATATATCTTAGGCATGTCTGTTTGAGAAATAATTGGACTTCTCAGAGATCCTAATTTAATTACCTAAGTATGAATTTGCAAGGATTATGGCAGTAAATTATTTTTAGCATTTTAAAACTAGTGTAATTTAAATAAAAATAGTTTTTTAAAAAGGGAAAAATAATTTAAGCTCCATGAAAGGCTATAAAATTTTTTTAAAAGATGACCTTATGAAGCACTCCGGGCACAGACGGACTTGGGATTTGTCTACCACAAACAGACAACTCTTGCCCGAGACTACTGTGATAAAGGAAACACCAAGACAAAGGTTCTCATACCCAAACAAACAAACAAACTTTGATGGCTATGGGGGAAGGGGAGGGAAAGCCATGCAACAAGTTAGCGAGGAGACAGGAATTAACTTGGGTGAAGGGGAAGAGGGCATTCCACCAGAGGGAGAAGAGCAACCCAAGTAGGGAGCAGGGTAACTTTTAGAAAGTATGAAAAGTATATAAGCTGTTGAATAAAGTGATTATCTGAAATGTAAGCCCCACCAAATTGACCATATATATATATATATACACACATATATATAATATTTAAGTGAATGCACTTCTTTCTATCTTAGATCTGGTAACCCAACTCCTCATGGGTAATTGTCAACAGCATAGCATACCTTAGTTATCTAGTAGTACTGTTATAGCAAAAATACCACAAGTGGATCACTAACAAATTTCCTCTCTCATAATCTCTGAGACCAGAAGTACAAATTCAAGGCAAAAAGCTCTAGAGGAAGGCTTCTTCCTTGGGTCCTTTCAACATCTGTGAGCCCAGCATTCATTTGGGATCTCTACGTCCCTTGGCACCAAGTTCTCCTTGCGTCTCAAAAGTTCTCAGCATAGGTGTCCTGGGTCCGAAGAGTGTGTTCCACTTTCAGCAAATACAAGGTGATGCAGGTCATACCTCAGGGAAACTTCCCTTACACTGTGAGATGAAGTGAAATCACCTGGGCATGGCTCATCTGTCCATAATTTTTGTAACTTCCACCCATTGATTCTATGGGATCATGCAAAAAATGTAGAAGGCTCTAAATGAGATGGCTGGTCAGTTTTATAATTTTCCTGGGTATAAAAATGAACCAAGTCAGAATCAGAAACAGCAAATCCCATGACTCTCAAGAAAGAACAACCATTACTAAAGCAAGTGTAAGATCCCAGCATGAAGTGGCCGAAGCAGCAGAGCCATTAGAGGTCTAAGGACCAAGACCATGAGGTAGATGAGAGTAGTTGCACCTATAACCATATGAAGGAGCAGTGAGTGGGCTTCCCAGCCCCCTGAATGGGTAAAGCTAGTTTTTGGAGTAGGGTACTCTGGGCATTTATCAGCATTAAAGGAACCTTGTAACACTTGTTTAGTCAAGGGGCTATGTGGATGAAGACTGAAGGTCAGAGAGAGATGAGTCTTCAGGCACAGCTGAGAATAAGCACTGCTATGGACAATGCACAAGTGGATGTTCAGTGTTTTCTGATCCCGATTTGTCATAACCATTTACCTTCCTTCGTAAGCCCTCCAATCATGTTTTCTATGAGCTATGTGCAGTCATGAACACAGATGATCGAACCCAGTCTTCGGCCTCCAATTTGTTGCTTTTAGAAATGATGCTGCAATGAACACATTTATACAAATGAGGGCCTGCCCCCCAAACCAGAATTTTTTTAAAGCTATGAATTATTTTTTTTCTACAAAGCAACCTTATCACCCTCAAAGTACTCTCTATTTCATTTAATACATTTTCCAAATTTGTGATTCCATTCTTGGAAACATTTTTCAAACTCTGTTTGGATGGCTGACAGTGCCTTGCTCTTTTTTTTTCCTTCCTTCACCTCTTCTAAGTCTTCAAATCACTATCCTTTTGTACCCCTATGCATTCACAGAGACAAAAAGAATTTGTTTGGAGCAAGGTCAGGTGAGTAACGTGCATGGGGCAAGTGAGGCATGCTGTTTTTTGTCCCAAACTGATGCACTAAAATGGATCCATGAGAATGTCCATTGATATGGTGGCAAAACCAGTCCCCCATCTGCCACAAATCAGGCCTATTTTGTCACACACGGTTATGCAGTCTTTTCAGAACCTCTAAATAGAAAGCGTGATTAACAGTCTGACTTGGTGGAATGAACACCAAATCTTTCTCACGTCAGAAAAACAAATGAGCAACTTCTTGATCTGTGATTTCACTTGATGAGCTTTTGGGATGAAGTGATGAAGGGGCCTTCCACTGGACTGATTGGTGTTTGCTTTCAGGGTTGTAAGTATATAGCACCATGTCTAGTCACCAGTAATGAAATTGTAAAAAGGTCTGGGTCATCTCAGAGCTGTTCTTTCAAAGCAAACGTGTCCTCTGGATGCTCTTTTTCCTGGTTAGTCAGAACCTGAGGCACACATTTTGCAGAGAACCTTCTCATTCCTACATCTTCCATTAAAATTGCTGAACTGAGCTCCAAGATAATGTAGATAACTTCGCCATCTCTTCAATGATCTGTGGTCGGCCAAGTGCCCAAATTTTGTCAACATTTTGGTCTGTTCAGGAAGTCCAGTCATCCAGAATGCACTTTGTTATCAGTCACCATTTCACCTTTTTTGAAATGAGAAAACAAGTGTTTTTCCCCCCATAGTGCTGTCCTTGTAAGCTGTGTTCAACATCACAACAGTTTCTGTGGCATTTTTCCTAAACATGAAACGATATTTCACAGCTGCACGCTGATCTCTTAAATCAGCCATCGCAAAAAGCAAGGTTTCAGTGAAACAGCTTTTACACAAAAATTCACTGTGACCAGAGAGCACCTTCCCAGGAGATGTCACTAGGCGCACTAACTCAGAGAGATTTTCCTGCTGGTGGGAAAAGTTTGAACTACAAAAACTGGGCAGCAGAGCTCTTTTCCAGTTGCGGGGTAGTGGATGAGGAGTAACCCATTGTATACCTTTGCGTTACTTTTATGAAAGTATCTTTAGCATAAACTCCTAGATACCGAATCAAAGAATAAGTACATTAAAATTATTTTAGACTGAGGTAAATAGACCTTGAAATTTATACTCTCACCAATAATAGAAGAGAGGCCTTGTTTTTTTACACCTTGACTAATACTGGATATTTTTAAGACAATGAATTTTTGCTAATCTTATAGGTAAAATTTGTATGGTATATTTGGTTTTTAATTAGTTACCTCTGAGTGTGGTGTTTTCACATACAAATTAGCCATTAATTTTTTTCAATTTATCTGTTTGTTTATTTGTTTTTATTGTCCTCTTGGGGATAGTAATGCTAGTTTTAGGCTTACTCTGCAATTTGAAGTCATGGAAAGTGAGAGTTCAGGGTTTGGCTCACAGCAAGAGCTCATTGAATGTAATTTGTAAATCTCCCTTCACAATCTGACTCCCTTTGTTGCAGAGGATTGGCATTGCTGAGGTTTTATTGTACCATCACTCTTACTCTCCATTTCATTGACTGGAAAGTGAAATCTCAGACAATGAAACAGTATGAGAGCAGAATGTTGCTAAACTCATCGTCCTTATTACACTGTATTTTTAATCATCTGTTTACTTATCTAAGGTGTACTGTGGAGCAGTGAGTTAAGTACCAGGCTTGTGGTAGTTACATAATCTGTTGTCAATTAAAGACTTAACAGTGGAAGGTTGGGTTTAGCCTGTCCATTGGGTCACAGGTTGATTATCTCATTTGGAGGCACTGAAGAGATAAATAGCTCACTGGAACACATGCTTACTCCCTATGAGACATACCAGTGGACAAGACACATGGAGTTACACTAGAGCCCTGGAGCTAGAGGAGCCACATGGCGACTCCTGCTAGCGATGAGATGCTTCCACTGCCACTGGATCCACAAGACTTTCCAGCCAGTGACCTATGATCTTCTTGCATTTGGTGTCATTGCATGTGTTTCGTGAGTATGAAGAGGACTTTACAGACTGGTATCAGGCATATGGGCTAATATCGGACTTAAGGGCTTGATTTGAACTGGCTGGGATTTTTTCTCATTATTCAATTACTCTTGTATATAAACTTCTTTCTTAAACACATATGAGTGTCTACGAATTTGTTTTTCTAGTCTATCCAGACTAACACAAGGCTGCTAACTGAAAGGTTGTTGGTTCAAACCCATCAGAAACTCCTCGGGAGAAAGGAGTAAGTCTGCTGCCATGAAGATTTACAGACTTGAAAACCCTGAAGAGCAGTTTCATTCTATCCTCTATCCTGCAGAGTTGCTGTGAGCTGCACATTAGATTGGGCAGCAGTGGGATTTACTTATTTGTCTTCCTTTGACTTATAATAAATCTTGTCTTAGTTGTTTTGCATTTCTAAGACATGTCAGGGTCTGCAACTGGTAAACAATAAATATTAACTGACTGCTTACATGAATGAATGAAATAACAGTTGTTTTCTGTCAGTTCATAGGGAGCATGGAGAGGTAATGCAAAAACTTCTTCCATGCATTGACTAGACAGCTGTAGTTAGAGCTACTGGACATTCAGAATCTGACTGCACTGAAAGTTCCCAATTGAACAATTATAAATCTGGCTCCATGTGTGTGAACCTCAGATACTTGTATATCATTGGACTAGACATATTATCAATCAATGTCCACTATCATGGAGTCCATTCTGATTGATAGTGACCCTATGTCATTCGGTTTTTTGTTTGTTTTTTAAACTAACATGCCTATTCATTTATTCTGTTTTCTTGGTCTTTTACTTGCTTGTTTTAGGCTTGTTGATTCTACTACCTCCGTGTGGGTCTGCTTTTGCCACTTTAATAAAGGGTGAGAAGGAAAGCTTTAAAATTGACACACATGCATATTTGTAAGCCTTGTTATCCCAAGTTACATGTGTTTGGATTTCATATGTTTAACAAGATACACAGCCATCCTCTAAATAATCCTACTCTGATACACATTTAAGTCAGATATAAACAAGTGTGTAAAACCTCACACGATGAGTTGAAAATAAAATAAGGAGTCCTCTGAAGTTCATTCTTACAGTTTCAGAAAATTTCTTTCCATACTCCCAGCATCAATAAATGTATACTAATTCAAGAACTAATCTTCTAGTAAACAAAAGAAAATTGCTCACAGAAGGGTAGGCTCCGCTTTTCTACAACCAGCTCAGAAAGTAAATGATAACACTCACTAGTAATCCAAATTATCCAAATAATAACACATTGTCTATTTACAAAATACCAGTGAGCGCTGGATGCTGTAGGCCACAGGATGGAGTCAGGAGAGGGCAGAACGAGGACTGGACTGAGTCACTAATGATAATTTTCTAAGGATGAGGGAGACAGTCCCAACCCCTTCATCCTGAGAGTAGAGTAGACAGAAGACTCAAGATATTGGGCCAGATAACAAGATAGACCAGGCAGAAATGGTGATCATTAGGAATGGGTTGGTCTGGGGGATGGGATAGGCAGTACTCTTTGTTCTAGGAGAAAACAAACACTTATACACATATTGTCCATACAAATACATTGCAATATTTGTTGTCCTACTGAATTGGTTTTGGGTCTCATGAACAAGCTCACATCTAGTTAGCCTAAGAGAAACAACACAGTAAAGGAGAGAGAAAGTACTGACCATAGCTAGTTATAAGGATCATATGAGAGAATGCCTGTATGATATACATAACCTGCTCAGTATCTACTAGCTTTCTGGCAGCAACAGTCACTAGATTTTGTTTTGAAGGTATCATCCCTCCCTGCTTTCTGTCCTAATAAAGGTGGCCTAGGATAAACCACCATTTTCCTGCCAGCTTGCTTCGTCTGCTGTACATAAGATTACTAGGAGTTGAAACCAACTTGATACACCTAAAAACAACAATAGGTTAAACCATCCAGTGAATTCCTTCCTGCTGGCCAAGATGATTGGTTCAGCAATTGCACATAACTGATGTCAGGTTAAATAGATCCATGTGGTGAAATGATCAGGCTAGTATGGAGCTTTGTTAAATAGACTCGATTTTTTGTTGAATTTGGCAAGGAAATGCTTGAAACCACCAGAAGATAAACCCAAGAAATGAATAGAAGCTAAGACTTTAAGATGTTGGCTGAACCTATTCAGATATGTCTACAACTTTAATCCTGGATGTTTTAGAAACATAAAACAATAATTTCCTCCTTTTATGCTTAAGTCAACTCAGTGACATGTTGGGTTTTATGTCACTTGAAGTATAAGCTGTCCTAAATGTGTGAAGCATCTAGTTCTGAGACTGACATGTGTTTGTTCCTTCACTTATCTGTTTCTTATCCATTATTTTTTCCTCAGTATCTCTTGTCTTTCTTACATTATGTTATTGTTATGAGGTGCAAGCCAATCAGTTCTGACTCATAGTGACCTTATGTACAACAGAACAACACCAACAAGGCACTGGCTAGTCCTGGGCCATCCTCATATTGCAGCAGCCATGTGTCAATCCATTCTGTTGAAGATCTTCCTTTTCCATTGTCCTTCTACTTTGCCAGGTAGAAAGTTCTTTTCCAGTGGCTGGTTTCTCCTGATCACATGTTCAAGTTTATAAGATGAAACCTTGCTATCCTCCCTGCGAAGGGACATTCTGATTATAGATATTCCAAGAGAGATTTATTTGTTCTTTAGGCAATCCATAGTAAAATCAATATTATTCAGTAGTACCATTGGTCAAATGTATTCATTCTTCTATGGCAGAGGTTCTCAACCTGTGGGTTGAACAACCCTTTCACAGGGGTAGCCCAACTCATAACAGGAGCAAAATTACAGTGATGAAGTAGCAATGAAAATAATGTAATGGTTAGGGTCAAAACAACATGAGGAACTGCATTAAAGGGTTACGGCATTAGGAAGGCTGAGAACCGCTATTCTGTCGTATCCTTATCCATGTACAACTTCAACGGGGCTATTGAAAATACCATGGCTTGGGCCAGGCACACTCTAGTGCTCAAAGACATACCATTACTCTTTAACACTTCAAAGAGATCTTGTGCAGATTTGCCCAAATGTGTCTTGATTTCTTGATTGCTGCTTCCATGAGCATTGTTTGTGGATCTAAGAAAATGAAATCCTTGACAATTTCAGTCTTGTCTCCATTTATCATGATGTTGTGTATTTATGGGACCAGTTGTGAGGATTTTGGTCTTCTTTACATTGAGTTGTAATCCTTATTGAAGGCTGCAGTCCTTGATCTTCATCAGCAAGTGCTTCAAGTCCTTCTCACTGTCAGCCAGCAAAGTCGTATTAGCTGGATATTGCATGTTGTTAATGAGTCTTCCTCCAACCCTGGTGCTGTGTTCTCCGATGAGTCCACCAATGTATCAGACTATTTGCATAGCAGGTAGAGTGAATATGTATGGTTAAAGGATATAATCCCGACATATGTCTCTCCGAATTTTAAATAATTCCTTTGCCCTGTTTGCAGAACTGCCTCTTGGTTCATGAGCACAATGAAGTGTTCTGGAATTCCCATTCTTCTCAAGTTACCCAACAGTCAGTAAAACACAATAAACACTTTTCTGGTATTCTTTGCTTTCAACCAAGATAAATATGATGTCAGTTGCGACATCCCTTGTTCTACATTCTCTCCTGAATCAGTCTAGCATTTCTAGTAGCTCCCTGTCACTGTACGGCTGTAACTATTGTTGAATGAGCTTCAGGAAAATTTCATTTGCATACAATATTAATTATATAAAATTCTTTCTTCAATTCCTTCAGCTTAAGATATGCCGACTTTGTTCTTTCTTTTTGGTTTTCTAACTCCAAGACTTTCCACATTTCATGATAAAACTTTGCTTTGTTTTCTCAAACTGAAATTTTCCATTCCCTTTTTGCTTCATCATTTCTTCCATTTACTTTAGCTACTCTAAGCCCAAGAGTAAATTTCAGAATCTCTTCTGACTTTCACTTTGATCTTTTTTTTCTCTTTCCCTCTTTCGAATGCCCTTTTGCTTTGTTCTTGATATCGTCCCACGGCTCATCAGACCTTCTGTCACTAATGCTGAATGAGCCAAATCTCTCCTTGGGATTTTCTTGAAATTCAGGCAGGATATACTCAAGGCTGTACTTTATATCTCTAGTAAATAAAGAAATTAAATCTGGCCCATTTTCTTTAGAAAATATGGATAAATGATTATGAGGAAATCATTTTATAGGCTTCCGTCTCAGGGATTGGATTAGCCCATTCTCCTTTCAGCTTTCATTTTCTATGCGTGCACAGAATAGAGGTTCAGTTAAAGGTGGCAATTAGGGAAGTGAATCTCATCCTTTCTCGAATCAATCCATGCTCTCCAAAATGAATCCTTGTTGTCACTCGGGCAGTGATTTCTGGTCCTCAATGAAGATGCTGAAACTAATACCCCAAAGGACTATGTGATAGAAACACCTCTTTTACCTTTTTTCTACCCTTTATTTTAGGACATTAACCTACGCATATTTTTGAGATGAAAGACTACTTGATACTTCTAGTATCAGGAGGTTCAATATAAATTGTTTAAATTAATTTTGGCCTGGTTTTTGCTCTGCTACTTAGAAAAGTTCTCAATAAACCACACAAAAATCTATTCATTAATAAAATAAATAAGTGAACGACAAATAAAAGCTACAGCTCTATGTAAATTTGTGCAGCTAAATGTACTTCTCACTCCCCTCCCCAAATCCACTGTTATCAAGCCTGTCCCAACATACAAAGGGTGTGTACAGCTGTATATCTCTATGGTAGTTGTTAGCTCCATCTTTCTCCCTCTGACTAGCTGGTGGGTTTGCACTGCCATTGATTTGGTTAACAATCCAAACTTACCTAACAGCATCAAAAGAGCACTTGTGAAACCCAAATAAAAACGCAAAACCATTGAGTTGAGTCTTATTCATCGCCACCTTATAGGGCAGAGTGGAACTGCTCCTGGGGGTTCTGAGACCGCCACTCTTCACAGGCGTAGAAAGGCCTGCTTTTCTTCCGATTTGTGGCTGGTGATTTCAAATGGCTGATTTGGGGTTAGCAGCCCACGATGCCACCAAGACTCCTTTGCGAGAGTCAAAGGTAAGTGAATACACTTCGGATTAGGAATGATTCCATTTTCAGGAATATGTTAATGTGGATTTACGTTTACCCCTAGGATGACAGCACTCCTGTTCACACATATTCTAACATGGAAGTTTCTTGAGGGGGTGAGAGCTCACAGGAGTCCTAGTAACTCCAGTTATTTTCGTGGCATGTGCCAGGAGGGTGAAACTTTTTCATGTGACTGATTGTAGGAGAATGAGCGTTCCAGATTTCTTTCGGCCTCTAAGATTCTCAGTGGTGGGGCTAGTGGTGGCAGAGGTGGGATCGAGTGCTAGGCTATGGTAGAACATTCACAGAAAATTGGTATCTTAGTTATCCACTCAACAGACATACCTCAAGTGGCATTTTTTCGCCATTGAAGAGGCTAAAAGTCAAACTGTAGGGCATAAGCTCCAGGGGAAGAGCTTCTCTCTCTTTTGGCTCTGTGAGAAGATTCTGATCTCTTTTCAGCATCTGGAAGCCTGGGAGGCCTGTGAGATTTCCATGTGCCTTGGCATGAATCTTGCCCTAGGAGGTTCTCACGGAAGGACCCCATATCCCAAAACAGCTCTCAGCTCTTTAGTCTTAGTGGGAGGAGCTTGCTCTGATCTCTTCTCTTGCTTAATCTCTTTTGAGATATAAAAGATACAATCTAATTTTGCACATTTTATCTGCCTCATTAACCTAACTTTATCTAATCCTACCATATTAGCACCATAGAGATTAGGGTTTACAATACATAGGAGGATTAGATCAGATCACAAAATTGAGGATAGTTACAAAATCATGGCCTAGCCAAATTGGTACATGTTTGTGGGGGCACAATTCAATCCATACAATTTGCAAACCCAAATACTGGAAGATGGTAAGGAAAGCAAGCAAGACATGAAAAAAATAGACTTCATGTAATAATCTCATCTTTAGAAAATTAATTGTAAAAGTCACTGAATTTTTATTGTTTGCTCCCATATTAAAAATTACAAGATATACTTGGGAAGGAATATGAACAAGAAAGGGTGGCTTTTAGTGACCAGTTAATCTCATTGAGTCATATTCAGGATCAGTGGTATGGTCTGTGTATATAAAATATATATTAAAACATATAAAATATATGAAAACCGTGTTTCATGTATATAAAATATATTCCATAAACTTTTATATGCCCAATGTGATGATAAATTGTAGGGGACAGAGTAGCTTATGGTCACTTCCATTATTTAGAATTATTCCAATTCCATTCTGCTATCGCTATGCCTTTGTGTGTTTATTTATGACTGTGTGTGTAGATACAGAGTTGATCAAAGAAAAATCAAGTCTTTCCATTCATTGATCTGACCACACAGATCAATGTGCAGTTTCTAAAAGTTATTTTCAAATAGAGTTCAATAAAAGATGATAGCAAGCAAACCTAAATAAATAGGAAATTCACAAAAGGCCTCCATTGTTTATTCTCTGTGGGCAGAGATAATAAAATACAGAACATCTTAGTGGGAAAAACCATGGCAGGAAAAAGTGGTGTAACCGGAGAACAAAGTAAGCGAGTGTGTGAGCAGGTGGTGAGATAGGCACACGACAGAGCCGTGGTCCATAAAAGCCCTAAAGTCAAATCTTGCCCATCACTGTATTTGTAAATAACATTTACTAAAACAGCAGTAGACATTGTTTTACGTATTGTCTATAGTAAGTGCAGAAAACCTTTTTTTCCTTCCAAGGGCCATTTGAATGTTTATAATATCATTCATGGGCCACACTGGTCAAAGGTTTATCCGACTCTGAAATGATGGCTGGCACTGCTTCTCTTTGGTGAAGTATGCCACGTCGGCGGGTAATGGTGAGTTCAAAGGCCCATGGGCCCGACGTTCCCCCGCCCCTGCTTTACAGCTTATATTACACTAGTAGAGGTGATGAGTTGCAACAGTGACCAAGTGGCTCATAAGCCCAACATCCTAACTATCTGGCCTTTATAAACGAAATTTTCTAATTCCTACACCAGGTCATTAAGAGGCCTGCAGGTCGTGTTCAGGATTTCAGAGTTAATCTTATGTGCAAAGGGAAGGTATTAAAGGGCTTTGAAGAGAAACATGAGTGGCATGAACGTATTTATGTTTTAAGACCATTCTGACTATCTTGGTATCTTAGGGCTGCCAAAATAAAATACGGCTACGTGGGTGGCTTAAACTGAAGAAAATTGATAGTCTGACAGTTATGGAGGTTAAAAATCCAATTCAACATGTCAGGTGGGCTATAGATCTTTGGGAAGAGCCTTTCTTGTCTCACGCAGTTTCTGGTAGCCTCAGGCATTCCCTGGCTCTTAGATGTTTGATCATATGACTGACCTTCCTCTTTGTTCTTTCTCTTATTTCATAAAGCACCGCTCAGATTACAACCCACCCGACTCCCCCAGGAGGACCTTTTAGTCACCGATAACATCTTCAAAGACCTGATTTCCAAACAAGGTCACATTCGCAGGTACAAAGGGCTGGGACGTCAATATATCTTTTAGTGGGATCCAATTTGATTTATTCCACTGGCTGTGTGAAGAATGAACTGGAAAGGCACACGTATGGCACATCCAAGAAAGATAACACATGCCTCCTTGGGCCGGGTAGTGGCAATGGCAGTGGCAATGAAGAGTCAAAGTCTGCTCTGCAAGCGAGTAGCAGTGTGATTTGGTAATGAATGAATATGGAGGCAGAGGGGAGGAAGGAACCAAGGACCCTTCTTTAATGTTTGCCTTCAGGAACTGGGGGATTGGTGCCACTTTCAGAAATGGAGATGCCTGGAGGAGGCACAAATTCTGATTTGGGAAGGTACATAATCAAGCAGTGTTGAACATATGAAATATATATTAGAACACCTTTCACAAACTTATTCCAAATTTTTCTGTCTACCAAGAGCTAGAATAATCTTTCTTCTTTGTCCCATGCATTATTTACTCTAAACATCTTATAGGTGCTGCCATTTGCTTCGAAAGGCTCCATTCGCAGGACTGCATGCAGGGCAGTTTGGGAGTTCTTTCTTTGGCTAGACCTCCCCAGTTTTAAGAAAATGTGTACTTCTCCTGGGACATAATGTGTTTTTCAGCCTGTTGCCACTTTTATTTGCCCTAAAAGCAAAACAGGCAGGGTTTCAATAATCCTTTAACTGAGCCTCACCCAGGACTGTAGAGCCGAGGATTTGTCCTCACTCACACTTGGTTTTGGAAGGACCTCACTGGAGTCCGCCTCTGCAGCATGTGGGAAAGCCCTGGATTTCTATAATAATAACCCACTAAAATGTCCCACTTTTCCAGTACTTGTCAGCGATAGTAGCCACCCCTTATTTTATATTGTTAGTTGGGTCCTTTCAGCATCATGCCCCAAATGAAATTTTGGGTGTTAAGTGGTATTATGACTGGACTCTTTTCCACAATTAGGCAAGGGGTTCCCCTCGAGACAGCACACTGGTTTGCCTCTAAGATTATCTCTGCAGCTGCATAATTGGGTTCAGGTTTTGATTTGTAAACTGTTCAAAAGGATTCTGTGAAGAAAAGAGATATGCCTCTGGGCTAGAGGATTTGTCCTAAAGATTTGTTCTCGTTCATTTGACTCATTAAAGAGAAGTCTCTGTCTCGATATTACAAAATGCTGAGTTCAAAAGATCTGAGAGTAACTGGATGGTGCGTTTTTATTAATGCTAATGCCAACGTAGTACTGGGTCTTTTGTGAAGGAAACCTATTGGCTTACAGTGGGCATTCGTTTCTTCTTCACCAATGAGACTCAGAAAGCTACTCTACCTGTTATATTTTTATAGGAGTGGTAAGAAAAAAGATTGGATCTGGTATTTTGGTGTAAGTTCTTAAATCAAAAAGACTATAATTTTTATGACATTGTTGTCTACTACCGAGAAGCCAGGATTATGAATATAATAGAAAAGTAAACAAGTAGGTATTTTATTATTTAATTTTTAAAAAGTGGATTAGATCCAATTGAGCTCAAGGGTCAAAAATGCCTTTCCTGACTCAAATAATGTACAGATGTAGAATAACAACAAGCACAATACCAAAGAATTCACTTGTTATATTTATAAAAGAAATCTCTTTCAGTGAAGAAAACTATATTGTAAATTCAAGGATGCTTCACTCTTGCACATACGAATTTAGAATATTTTATACTGAAGAATTCCCCTAGTCCCTTAGACTAGTTATAAATATTAATGGAATTTCAATAGTTTCTTTTCAGATTCCAATGTTTAATATTCATTCATACTATGCAGGGAATTCAATGTCCTGAGCAGTACATGTGGATTCTTCTCATTATATAAATGAGCACATAGACTCAGTCTGTAGGGGCAATGATCATTACAAATAGCCAAGCACACATATAATCTTAGAGGGCATTTCAAAGCCTTTTCAGCTCACTTAATAACAAGAAAAGCACTGGTAATAAATGAGAGGACCCTTTAGGATAAACTGATTCAATAATGCCATTTCTGGGCAAGAAGATGGATTGGTGATTCTGGACAGAGTTAAAAATGCTAACTGAGATAAAGTATTTATGAAACACAATGAAGCAATTTCTTGTGGTGAGATTCTGGAGTCAGACTGTGGAGTCTGGTCTTGAATTAGCCTCGGCCTTTTCTATTTGCTGAATGTTCTGGAACAATTTACTTTCTAGGATCTTATTCTGTTTAGATATACAGTAATATAATATTTAAGAAATGGTTTGATTCAAAAACTGATTTGGGGCCCATACAAAAGGATACTTGTAATTTAATAGTCTTTGAGCTTAATACCTTATTCAGGTCATGTGGTATTGTCTGACCACCCTGCAACAATAGGCTCAAACATAGGAATATGTGTGAGCATAGGGCAAGACCAGCAGTGTCTCGTTCTAGTATACATGGAGTTGCTATGAGTCCGAGCCGGCTTGATGGCATCTAACAACAACAATATTATTTTCTTAGGAAGATAATGTTTAATGGGAACTGTAGTGTTGTCATTTCCTTTTCTCTTCCTCTAAATAAATGTATATATACATATAGCTCACAGACTTATATCATAAAATCATCTCTAGTGCCAACTATAAAGTTAGTATTAACTCCGTGTCTATTATATCATAAGGATCCCTTGTGGTGCAGTCGGCTAACTGAAAGATCAGCAATTCAAACCCATCAGTCTCTCCAAAAAATAAAGACGAGGCCATCTCCTCTTATAAAGATTTATAGCTTCTGAAACCAAAGGGAGAAGTTCTATTCTGGCCCAAAAGGTCTCTATGTGTCAGTGCTAGCCTGACGGCAGCTGGTTTGTTTGTTTTGTTTTTTATGAGGTGCTAGACATTATGGATATCCTATCTCATTAAATCCTTACAATGTTTCTGAGAGACATTAGGAACCATATTTTTCAAGTTGAGATGATGAAACTCAGAGAGATTAGGAAACTTACCCATGATCAAAGAGCTATTAGCTTGAATTATATAAGAAGGATAGTTATTTGATCACTTTTTAAACCTATAGAAATCCCATTATTATGAAATCTGACCTAATTCTAAGTGTTGAGTTACACTGTGACACTAGGTCTGCATGGCGACCCCATCAGGTTGTATATGTTGTTTATTTTTCACCATCGATCATGAAAACAATGTAAACATTAATTATATGATGAAGTCATCACTCACTAAGCTTGAATTAATGTGAATTCATCAATATGGCAAAGTTCCTATCAAGATATCATTTCATGTTGATGACAATCTGATATTAAAGAAACAAAGAAAATGTATGATAAACTTTTGCAGAGAAATGGCACATTTTCAGAGTTATCACATGTTTTCTAAGTTATATTTTTCAGCTGGGGTACAGTTGTTCTTTAAAAAATTCTTCACAAAAGAACAGTGTAATCCTTTGAAGTATAAAATTGGAAATCAAGGTCTGTGTTACAGGGCATCATTCAAAGCAGATGTATATTCTCCAGCAAGGATGGCAACATGGTTACTGAGAATACTTGTGCACACTTTGGGGGAAAGGATTTGGTAGAATTTTCATAGTTCTGGCAATATATACTACGGATACTATTGTCAAATATTCCCAATGTTCTAGTTATGCTACCAAAAATAAAGAACAAAAAGCCAAAACCTACTGTTTTCAATTCAAGTGATCCTAGGATTTCAACTGACCCACAGAACATCCGGGGATGTAAGTCTTTTTGGAAGCAGGCTGCCACACCTTCTGCCTAGAGTAACTGGTAGGTTTTACCTACTGACTTTTTGGTTAGCAGCCAAGTGTTTTAGTCACTTCCCCTTTGGGATGCCTCATTACACAACCTAAATGAAAAACCCACCCCCCTGCCATCGAGTCCATTCTGACTCACAACGACCCTCTCTAGATAGAGTTTCTGAGACTGTGAATCCTAATGTGAGCAGATAGCCTCATCACACAAAGCACCTGGCGGGTGTGAATGGTTGACTTTCCAGTTAGCAGTCCAACATTTAACCTGGCAGCACCATCAGGGCTCCTTAGCCATAGTATAGAGAATAAAAAAAGACTCCTCGTTGGTTTAATCACTAAGAACTCACATATGCTTTTCAATGGGTTCCAGGTTCAGAATTAAATAGAGAGCTCATTCATTTTTTATGATTTCCAGGGCACTGGCAACAGATACAGATTGTCTTAGGAATTACTGCTTTGCTGGCTAGCTATATGTTTCCTTGTCTGCTAAATAGGTGACCGATACTGAAGTATTCCACCCCTTGTCGGTCAGTTTGTTCTCCTGTGGTGGCTTGCATGTTGTGTGATGCTGGAAGCTAGGTCACTGGTATTTCAAATACCAGCAGGGCCATCCAAGTGAATAGTTTTCAGCAGAAACTTTCCGATTAAGAACAGAATATGAAGAAGGAGTAGGCAGTCCACTTCTGAGGAATTAGCCCTTGATAATCTTATGAATATCACTGGAGCATTGTCATATACTGAAACTCTCATGAACAGCAGCAGAACATCGGCAGAAACAGTGCCAGAAGACAAGCGCCTCAAAGTGGGAAAGCACTCAAAATACGACTGAGAAAGAACTGCCTTCTCCACAGAGTCCATCATGATGTGGATGGTGTCAGCCTGTGCGGTCACGAAGTGTCGAACGGGTCAGGTATCAGGCATCATCAGAACAAAAAAATCTTACCATAGTGAATGTGGTGGGGAGTGCAGAGTGGAGACCCAAAGCCCATTTGTCAGCCGCTGGAGATCCCCTTGCAGAGGGGTCTAGGGGAGGAGACGAGGCAGTCAAGGTGCGGTGTAGCAATGATGAAAAATACAAGTTTCCTCTAGTTCCTAAATGCTTCCTCCCCCTACCCCACTATCATGATCTGAATTCTACCTTGAAAGTCTGGCTAGACCAGAGGGTGTACACTGGTACAGATAGGCACTGGAAACACAGAGAATCCAGGGCAGATGATCCCTCCAGGACAAGTAGTGTGAGGGGCGATACTGGGAGGGTAGAGTGGGAGTGGGTTGAAAAGAGGGAACCAATTACAAGGATCTACATATAACCTCCTCCCTGGGGGACAGACAACAGAAAAGTGGGTGAAGGAAGACGTCAAATAAGGCAAGATACGATAAAACAATAATTCATAAATTATTGAGAGCTCATGAGGGAGGAGGTATGGGGGAGGGGAAAAATGAGGACCTGATGCCAAGGTCTTAAGTGGAGAGCAAATATTTTGAGAATGATGAGGGCAATGAATGTACAAATGTGCTTTACACAATTGATGTATGGATGGATTGTGATAAGAGTTGTATGAGCCCCTAATAAAACAATTAAAAAAAAAGAAAATCAACCAAGGGCTTAAACAGAAAGAAAATATTTTTATTATGTTTTTTACATTTTATTAGGGGCTCATACAACTCTTATCACAATCCACACATATACATACATCAATTGTATAAAGCACATCCGCACATTCCCTGCCCCAATCATTCTCAAAGCATTTGCTCTCCACTTAAGCCATTTGCACCAGGTCCTCTTTTTTTTTCCCCTCCTCCCCGCTCCCCCCTCTCTCATGAGCCCTTGATAATTTATAGATTGTTAGTTTGTCATATCTTGCCCTATCCGGAGTCTCCTCACTGGGAGATGGACGGCAGAGAAGGGGGGGAAGGGAAAGAAAATATTTTGAAAATGATGAAGGCACCAAATGTGAAAATGTGCTTGATAAAATGGATGTATGGATTGTTATAAGAGCTGTCAGAGACCCCAATAAAATGATTTATTTATTTATTTTAAAAAATGATGTGGATGGTGTCATGCTTTCAGGACCATCATTTGCTGATGAGGCATGGCTCAAAGTGAGAAAAGTGACAGCTGTAAATATCGATTACTAATAAGAACTTGAAATATATGAAGTATAAATCTAAGAAAACTGGACGCTGTCAGAAATGAAATAGAACACATAAAGATCAAGATGCTAGGCATTATTGAGCTGAAATAAAGCGGTATTTTCCATCTCAAATAAGACTAGCATATATTTACTATGCCAGGAATGACAAATTCGGGAGGAATGGCATCACATTCAGTACATTGAAAAGGACATTTCAAATCTATTTTGAAATCCAGGAGCCCTGAGCTGTAGAGGTGACAAGTTGGGATGCAATCTTCATAGTTGGCAGTTCAAAACCACCAGCCACTCTGTGGGAGAAAGACTAGGCTTTCTACTCCCATAAACAGTTGCAGTCTAGAAAACCCATGGGGCATCGCCACGAGTCAGCATTGACTTGATGGCAGTGAGTTTGTTTCTGAAGTACAATGCTATGATAAGGTAATATCTGTGTGCATGCAAGGAAATCCAATCAATACAACTATTATTCAAATTTACACACCAATCAGTAAAGGAGTGATGAAAAAAATTGAAGAATTCTATAAAATTCTCCAGTCTGCAATTGATCAAACACGTATTCAAGATGCATTGACAAATATTGGTAATTAGAATGCAAATGTTGGAAACAAAAAGGAAGGCACAGTAATTGGAAAATATAGTGTTGATGGAAATGGAGATCACGTGATAGAATTTTGTAACACCAACACCTTTTCTATCTCAAGTACTTGTTTTTCCACAACAAAAAAGGTGACTATGCATGTGGACCACACCAGATAGAAGATGCAAGTATCCAATTGACTGCATGTGGGTGAAGAAGCCTTGCAGATGCTCGTTATCAGCTGTCAAAATGAGGCCAATGTGGAACAGAACATCAATTGTTCATATATAAGTTCAAGTTGAAGCTGATGAAAACTTAAACAAGTCTATAAGAGCCAAAATATGACCTTGAGTCATCCCAAGACCTTAAGAATATCTTACATATAGATTTGATTCCTAGAACACCAATCTCAGAAGACCTGAAGAGCTAGAGTATGACATCAAAAACAGCATGCAAGAAGGCAGCCAAAAATCATTACAAAAGACAGTAAAGGAAGAAAAGATCAAAGTTGAGATTAGAAAAGACCCTGAAGCTTGCTCTTGATCACAGCATAGCTAAAGCAAATGCAAGATATATGAAATAAAAGGGCTGTAAAGAAAACTTCAAAAGCCTGCTAGAGGAGACACATTTTACACATCATAATGAAATGTGCAAAGACTTGGAGTTATAAAGCAAAAAAGGAAGAGAAAGCTATCTTAAGCTGAAAGAACTAAAGAAAACTTTCAAGCCTCAAGTTGCAACATTGAACGATTCTATGGGTAAAATATGAAACGATGCAGGAGCCATCAGAGAGGATAGAAGGAATACACAGAGTCACTGAACAAAAAAAGAGCTAGTGGATATTCAACCATTTCAAGAGGTAGTATATGATCAAGAACAAGTAGTACTGAATGAAGAAATCCAAGCTGTAATGAAGGCATTAATGAAAAGCAAAATTCCAGGAATTTATGGAATACCAGTTGAAATATTTCAACAAGCTGATCAGGCACTGGAAGCATTCACTCACCTATGTCAAGAAATTTGGGAATGAAGGGGGAAGTGCAGAGTGGAGACCCGAGGCCCAAGTGTCGACCACTGGAGATCCCCTCACAGAGGCGTTTAGGAGAGGAGCCGGATCAGTCAGGGTGCGATGTAGTACACAGCTTTCCCCCAGATCCTGGATGTTTCCTCCCCACAACTACCATGATCCGAATTCTACCTTGCAGGAGTCGATAGGGCAGAGGTTGTACACTGGTGCATATGGGAGCTGGAGGCACAGGGAATCTAGAGTGGACAATACCTTCAGGAGCAGGGGTGTGAGGGTCGAGGCTGGGAGAGTGGGTTGGAAAGGGGGAACTGCTTAAAAGGATCCACATGGGACCTCCTCCCTGGGAGATGGACGGCAGAGAAGAGGGGGAAGGGAGACTCCGGATAGGGCAAGATATGACAAAATAACAATCTGTGGATTATCAAGGGCTCATGAGGGAGGGGGGAGCGGGGAGGGAGGGTTAAAAAAAAGAGGACCTGATGTAGAGGGCTTAAGTGGAGAGCAAATGCTTTGAGAGTGATTAGGGCAAAGAATGTAGGGATGTGATTTACACACTTGATGTATGTATATGTGTGGATTGTGATAAGAGTTGTATGAGCCCCTAATAAAATGTTAAAAAAAAGAAATTTGGAAGACAGTTGCTAGCCAATTGACTGAAAGAAATCCACTTTTATCCCTATATCGAAGAAAGCTTACACATAGAATTTGGAAAGTGTCACACATTATCATTAATGTCACATGCAAGTAAAATTTTGTTGAAGACCATTCAACAATGGTTGCATCAATATATTGACAAAGAGCTGCCGGAAATTCACGCTGGATTCGGAAGATGATATAGAACAAGGACTATCACTGTTGATGTCACATGCATCTTGTTCTGAAAGCAGAGGATACACACAGAATATGCAGAGTTATTCAGATGCGTGGACCACAACAAACTAGAGGTGTCCTTGAGATAAATGGGAATTCTAGAACACTTCATGGTGCTCCTTGGGACATGTACACAGACCAAGGGTTGATCATTCAAAAAGAACAAGTGAATACTGCATTGTTTCAAATCAGAAAAAGAAGCTACATGTCAGAGTTGTGACTCTCCTCATCTTTGTTAAATCTCTACAAATAAATGGAGACACTGGACTATATGAAGAAGAGTGTGATATCAAGATTAAAGGAATGTTTAACAACCTGTAAAATGCAGATGACACAACCTTGCTTGTTGAAATGAGGATGACTTGAAGAACTTGCTGATGAAGATCAAGGATTTCAGCCTTCGATATGAATGATAAGCAATGAAAATAAAACCAAAATCCTCACAACTGGACCAATAGATGGCATCATAAGAAATGAAGACTGATATCGTCAAGGATGTAATCTTGCTTGGATCCACAATCAATGCACATGGAAGCCACGGTCAAGGACTCAGATGAAGCGATGTAAGGGGCAAATGTGTTGCACAGGCCTCTGAATCGCTAAAGAGGAAGAATGTCCACTTTGAGGCCTAAGGCGTAACCGATCCAAATAATGGTATTTTTGATTTCCACATAAGCATGTGGAGGTTGGACACTGAATAAGGTTGACCACAAAAACTCGATCAATTTGAATTATGGGGCTGGCGGAGAATACTGAAAGTACCAATGACTGCCAGAAGAACAAACAAATCCACCCAGAAAGAAGTACAACCAGACCCTTCCCTAGAAGCGAGAATAGTGAGGTTTCGCTTCAAAAAATTTGGACATGTTATCAGGAGAGTCCAGTGCCTGGAAAAGAACATTAGGCTTGGGAGAGGGACAATACACAAGAGAAAATCCTTCAACAAGATAGATAGACACCATGGCTGTAGAAGTGAGCTCAAACATAGCAGCAATCGTGAGAATGACGTGGGACCGAGCAGTTGTATGTAGGGTCACACTGAGTCGGAACTGACTTGATGGAAACGAACAACAGCAGCTGACGTATTACTCTTCAATATCGTTTCAGGGTCAGAAAAGCCCAATTCGCAGGAGTATAAAGAACAATTGGCTCAGCCACCATCAATTGAGTACCAAAATTATACATATTATACCATAATTCTGGCAACTATCTCTTCTTTGCAAGCTTGGTCAAGATGAAAGGAATTGGCTGATGTAGATAGGTAGAGGAATACTTTCTGGTGAAAGCATAGAGCTTCTAATTTGGGAAAAAGCTTTTCAGCCAGGTTATATTAATTCTTTAGTACAAGAGGCATTTTCTTTGATCTGAGAAGGAATTTTCGACAGTAAGAAAAGCGGTAGCATCTTTTCTAAGGGAACTGTAAGCCAAAGAATGGTCCTCTTTGTGAAAGTATTGTTATGTTCCAGAAAGAAAGAAATGGATCTGAGTGAAGAATTCTCACACTCTCATCTGCTCAATATGTCTTTACGGTCCCCCAGACCCCAAGGCTCACAGACTGCAGAAGACTGAAGCAGTCTTGCAACACTGTTTTCAACTTGCACAGGCTTTCCAATGTCTCCAGAATGATGGAAAACAGGCACTTGTCTTGGAAGCAGAGCAGAGCACACCATTCTGATCCCTGGCTTACAACACAGAGTGTTGACAGCTTCACTTCAGACTGCAGTCTGGACTTAATGTCAAACTCCTTCAAAATAGCTCAGTCCCTCACAGATAGCCCTTTCCCAATTTCCATTTCTCTCAGCAGAGTGAAGTGGTTTCAGGTATTATAGGAACAAGATGAACGTTCTTTATTTGAGGATCAGAGGATGAGACGTCCCATCTTAATTCAAAATAAGGTTCTCAAAACAGGTGTGAAGTTTGTTCTGAAGGCAGCATACTTTAAGTTTCTGCCAAGCACGCAACCCAAGGAAGCACTAGTGCTCATTTCACCCCAAGCCTCCAAAAAGATGCCTCGCTGATCTGGATGGAGTAAGACGGCAGAACACTGGCAAGTAAGTATAATCCAGACACTGTTTGCCTCATCTCCCAAGCTCTTCTTTTTTCTGACTTAGGTCAGGAACAGTACTTTCTGGGCCTTTATCCAGACCTTCTTATGGTCCCAACACTGATGATAGAGCTACTGGTTATATAGGCTGTTACTACAGGAACCACGTCACTGAAGTGGCAACTCCTGCCATGGAGCTGGTCCTCTGACTCCTGTTATGTTCTGAACTGCACTCCTAGCTGACCTTAAGAAAACCTCCTAAGCATCTTCAGTATACTCAAAATAAAATAACAAACTATAACTTTACAGTCTTATTTATTCTATTTTTTATGTTTCATTAATTCCTACTCTAATCTTTATTATTGTCTTTATTCTGGTGACACTAGGCTTTCTTATTTTTCCCTTTTCTCATATTTTTCTAACTTTGAAGTTGTTTTGCTAAGGCATTGGTTTCAGTTCTTTCTTCTCTTTTTCTGTGTGCATTTAATGCCATAAGTTGACCTCGGAGCATTGTTTTTGTTGTGTCCCAAAGCTTTTGATATGTTGTGTTTTTATTCTTACTTGATTCTTGGATTTTTTGTTTCACTTTTTAGGTTTTCTATTACCCACTAGTTTTTAAGCAGAATGTTATTCAGTTTTCATGTATTTATTTCCATTTTCGTTCTGTTAGTCATTTTTAATTTTTCAGCATTGTGATCCAAGAAAATGCTTTGTATTTCTAAGCGTATTGAGGCTGCTTTGGGGCTGAGTATATGGCCCATCGTGGAGAAGGTTCCACGTGAACTGGAAAAGAATATGTCAAGTGTGTTTGCTGAGTGGCGAGTTCGATATATGCTTATGAGCTCACGTTGGTTGACTGCGTTGTTTATATCTTCTGTGTCTTTTGCTGAGTTTCTTACTAGCTATTATGCCATCAGAAGTAGTGGGTTAAAGTGGCATACTACTATTGTGGAGTTATCTATTTCTCTTTTCAATTCTGTTAATGATTGATTTACGTATTTGGGGCTCTTTCGCTGAATGTATGGCTATATAATCTTGCTCATTGTATAATGCCTTTTCTTGTCCCTTATGCTCATGTTTGCCTTGAAGCCTGTTGTACCAGAAACTATTTCCACTTCTCTTCTTTTTGGGTTACCATTTGCTTTATAGATTCTTTTCAATCCTTTGCTCTTTTGGTTTATTTCATCTTGTGTCTAAAGTGAGTCTTATAGGCAGTGAAATGATGGAACTGCTTTCTTAACCATTCTGCCACACAGTGTGTCTGGCCGGGTGCATTCTATCCCTTCATGGCCAGTGTAATTATCAATAGGTATGAATTTATCTCTGTTATTCTATGTATGTCATATTTTCTTTATTCTATTTATTTTTCAGTGGAATTAATTTTGTTTTCATTTTATTTGTTGCTGCTGATTTTTGTGTTTACTAGGTCTTTATAATTTTTTTTCCTTTTGGAAGTTTAAAAACCTGTTTAATCTTGATAGCACCTTACAAGTGATATTAACTTGAGATCACTCTGCATTTTAGACAATATGCTATTATGCCATTTAGTCTCTCTCTTTTTCTTTGTAGTAAATAATTATACATTATAACCTTTATGGGGTGACATCTGAGGTTCACTATTTTCAGTCCTATAGGACATTATGCTGAGTGAAATAAATCACCTACAAAAAGACAAACATTATATGAGACCACTATTATAAAAGTCAAGAAAGGAAACAGTCTTTCATTGTTACCAGGGAGGAAGAGTGGCTACATTATTAACTAGGGAGTAAGTAGTTACTAGTGTGGGAGAAGAGAAAGGCAAGATTCAATAAGAGGGAAATTAGCACAGTGTCCTTAAGACAAAGGAAGAGCTGAGAGATGCATGAGAGTTACAGACATCAAAGGTAAATACCATGTCAACCACACCCTTGCAGTAATAGTTATAACAAACAATCTACAAGTGGGTATAGGGCAGATATGCATGCTGAATAGGTATGGGTAGGCAAAAAGCACGATACCTATCGGTATACATATGCTTTGATAAGGATATTTTTACATCAGTATTTGTGTATTCTATAAATGTATCCATGATTTTTGCTTATGTAGAATAAACAGGGCAAAGGTATGAAAACATTTTAGCCATAATGAAACACCTTAAAAGGACAAGTCGCTGGCATGGTAGCGTAAGACCGCAGTCTTAAGGGACAGGTAAGTTAAACTATTGTCTACATAAGATACTCCAAAATGACAATATTCTATCTCTTACCTTAGTGAGTAGTGACTAGATTCTTGAAAACTGCAAGTGGATACCACTGTTGATCTCCCCGTCGGGGGAGGGAAGAAGAGTGTGGCAAAGACTCAAGGAAACAATTAGTAAAAAGGACTAATGAACTGAGTGAACCCCAACCTCCACTACCCTGAGAACAGAAGACTTAGATAGTGCAAGTTGTCACTGCTAACCTCACTGATCAAGACCTCAGAAAATCCTGGACAGACTGGGGGAAACTATGTAAAAAGACCATACTGACTGGCTTGATAAGAGACTGGTGGATGCTCCCACACACACAGTAAAAAAATTGTGCCCCCTGGACTCCCTTCACACCTAGATCTGAGCCCCTCCCTAGGGATAACCTTGTAACCAAACAACAGACAAAGCTAGAATGAGAAAGGGCTTCATTTGCCTCAAAACAAAGCTCAGAAGGCAGCAAAATGCAGCAAAGGGGATACATGGAAATACAGAACCTAGGGAGAAATGTGGGAAGAGTGCTGTTGCATTGTTACATTGTGGAAAACTGAATTTGCTCTGTAAACTTTCACCTGCCTACAGCATAGTAGTTAAACAAATGAATTGAAGTGATATGATAGGAAATGAGACTGCAGCACCTGCCTCCTGTGGTTGTTGTGGGAACGACAACGAAATCCTCCCCATGCTGTCCCTGGAATGGCAGGAGTATCATATTGCTATCACTCAGGACTCTTGCTTATATGAAAATGTCATTCTCTGCCAGCACAGAGCTGCTTTCTCTTCATCTCTGATTTGGTGTTGGGCCAAATCTGAGCTCCATCTCACTTTCTTTTATTTACACCCCAACGACCTACTAAAAACCAGCCAGGGATATAAAAATTTAGTATTCTTAACAAAGCAAACTTGACGTTTTACAAGTAGCCAGTGGTCAACAAAGTAACGTCACAGAAGTTAAAAATCTTAATAGTAGCTCCTCCCCCAGAGCCCCCAGACCCTGTTAAGCCACAGCTTCTCACCATTCAGCTTTCTCTTCCTTTATCCTTCTTCCCCTACTTCTCTGCTCCATCCACTCCCCATTGTCTGAGATTTTCTCCTCAATTAAGCAAATCAATTTAGCTTTCCTTGCTCCCACTCCCAAACTGGTGCCTAATCTCCTTTAGGTACTTAGCAGACAAAAGAACCATCCTATTAAAAGGATTGTAATTATAAATAGCAAAAATTAGCTGCTATTACATTTAATACTGCAGTTTCTTCTTTGGAGAGTAGCCACACACCTAGTCACGTGACCTTCGTGATGAGGCCATCAATGGGATAGTAGCGTTGCTACTTCCCACCTTGCTCTGCGAAATCCATGTTCGTCCCCACAAAGCCAGCAGGCAGAGAACACGTCTTAATTTCCGTTCTAAAGCGGCAACAGCAATGTTAGTCTTTTCTATTGCTCGCATCTGTAGCCTGTGCTTTTCCGACGCATACATTTTTTGTCATCATAAGCAATCATCTTGCGTCATTTTCTGATGTTTGCCCCCGCCCCTGAAGTTTGGATAGAAACTACTCTCGGTCCCCAACACATCTGACTCTAATATTCTGATTAGATTCTTAGCCAACCGGAAGGTCATTTTTAAAAACCTCCATCTGAGAGTCACGGGTTTTGTGAAAACACAACTCTCAGAGAGGCAGGCAGGCAGAACACAAACTTGCATTGTGGGTTGACACAAAAAGAGACTAAGGGTATTTAAAGTTTAAGATTTACTTCTCAGTGTGGCTGCTGTATACAACTGTAATGTGGATTTGTTTATAGCCATTGAAAAGGCATTGTAGACACCAGACTTTCTTTACTCTTGTGCTCACGAATTCTTGGGAATTTCGTGACTTATTAGCATCTACCAAATGTTTAGCAGCCTCAGGAGAAAGTTAAATAATAGACTATACTAAAGCTCCTAATTTATGTATGGATTTAAATGTCCTGTAGGCTCCATCTTTCACTTCTTCTCCTAATGAAAGGAGATAATTGGATTCATGTTGACAAAAGGTCTTCAATAGTCTTTTAAATTCTCAAAATATTGTCATAGACATCTTTTAATTAGAGGTGTTCTATGTGTGTTGTACTAGTGAGCAATCTTAGCCTGTTTAAAAAAATCATTTTATTGGGGGCTCATATAACCCTTATCACAATCCATCCATCCATCTGTTGTGACAAGCATATTTGCAATCTTATGTTTAACACAATAAAACATTACCAAGTCCTGTGCCAGCCGCACCAATTGTTGCTACGTTTGGGTCCATTGTTGCGGCCACTGTGCTAATCCATCTTGTGGAGGGTCTGCCTTTTTCACTGACATTGAACTCTACCAAGCATTATGCCCTTCCCCAGGGACTGGTCCCTCCCTAGAACATGTGAGGAAGACAGTAAGTACACGAGACAAGTCTTTCCATGCTCTCATCTAAAGGGTATTCTGCCTATACTTGTCCCCAACACTGCATTCGGTTTCCCCACTGTCCTAAAGTAGAGCATTCCTGTGAAACTTCTCATGGTGAAATGATATAAAGTGAAGAAGCAACAACCATTGGTTTCTATGGGGGGAACAATGGAAGGTTCTCAGCCTCAAAAAATAAACCACCAGGTCCTACCAAACCCACACAAACCAAAATAACAGTAATAAACACATAGCATTCACAAATAGTCGCCAAACAGGCCTCTGTTTTAGGGTAGGGTATGCTGGGGTGAGGAGGGGGTTGGGAAGGCAGGAAGGATGAAGGACCCCGGTGCTCCTAATTTGGGGTCTTGTGGCATTTTGGGTAGGAGGCTCATGTTTCTTCTTGTCTGCACGATCAAATCTGTTTCTTTTACTCAATTGGCTAATAGAGTAAGACAAGAACCTGCAAGTTTAACAGTTGACAAGATCAATGCATCCCTTTATATTCAAGAGAACTCTTACTTGATTCCAATCGATTATCCATTAATATCATGGTCCTAACTAAATTTTCTTCAAAATTTCTCCTTTTAGTAAATTCATGAATCTTACTGTTCCACAAGGGCAAGAGTTATTGACCCTTCTGGCTCAGCCTGATGTGGAACACATCCTCAAAGGGTATCCATTCACTTGAATACATTGAGAATAGAAGGCTTAAGAAGTATTTGGGCAATCAATTTTATTGAAAGGAACTTCCATATGTACTTTCCCCCAATAATATACTCCATAGGGTATATTTAAAGTGTTTTTTTTAAATGTATTTAGCTTTTCCCCTTTTCCCCTATTTCTGGCACTGACTTTTATACTGAATTAACTTATCTGGAAAGTGGAAGGATTAGTGTTATCTTGGATGTAAATCATTGTCATTGCGGATAACCTGATAAGGAAATCCTAAACTGAAAGGGGCCTGTGCTGGTTTTTACTTGCTGTGCACAACATGGGCTGAGTTAGTTCAATCTCTAATGAATGGCTGTTTCTGCTTTTGAAAGTGGAAAGTATCATGTGCAATCAGAATGGCCTACTTTATAAGGTGTGCCTGTTAATTTCGATGACAATGAGTTTATTTATTGATATATACATATACATCAGTAGTTAAAGACTTGGCTGCTAAATGCAAGGCCAGCAGTTTGAACCCAGGAACTTCACTGAGGAAGAAAGGCAAGGCTTTCTACTCCTGTAGTCTTGGAAACCCACAGGGGCAGGTCTACGTGGGGGTGGGGGGGTGTATGCCCTCAAAAACCAGATTTTTTTTCAAAGCTATATATTTAATTTAAAAAACAACTTTATTACCTTCAAAGTACTTTCCAATACACTTAAAACATTTGTCAAATCTTCTATTCTTGGAAACATTTTTTAAACCCATCTGTTTGGATGGCTAACAGCATCTCCTTTGTTTTTTTGCTTCACCGCCTCTATGTCTTCTACGTCTTCAAAACATTGTCCTGTCATGTCTTCAAATCACTGTCCTTGAAAGGAGTGGGGTCAGGTGAATAAGGTGTGTGGTGCAAGATAGGCATGCTACTTTTTGCCAAAAAATGGCACAATGAGATGGCTGCGTGAGCATGTGCATTGTCATAGTGGCAGAAACGGTTCCCGGTCTGCCACAAACCAGGCCTTTTTGTTGCACAACCATTATGCAATTTTTTCAGAACATCTTCCCAAAAAAGCTTTATTAACACTCTGACCTGGTGGAACAAACTCCAATTGCACTATTTCCCTCACATAAAAAAAAACTAAACTAAACAAATGAGCATCGTTTTGATCTTTGATTGCATTGGACGAGCGTTTGGGGGCGAGGTGATGATGGCGTCTTCCACTGGCGTGTCTGATGTTTGCTTTGGGGGTTGTAAGAATAGCACCCTGTCTCATCGCTGGTTAGGACCTTGGGGAAAAAGTCTGGGTCGCTTAGGAACTGTTCTTTCAAAGCACGGCATTTTTCTACTCGTTGGTCTTTTCCTACTGAGTCAGAACCTGAGGCATACATTTCACCGCAACCCCTCTCATTCCCAACTCTTTTGTTAAAATTCACTGACCCGAGTTCCAGGGCAGTCCAGATCACTTCCCCGTCTCTTCATTGGTCTTCCACAAGTGCATGGATTTTTGTGGACATTTTCGTCCGTCCGGGAAGTGGATGGACATCCAGAACGAGGTTTGTCATCAATCAACAATTCACCTTTTTTGAAATGAGAAAACCACCCATACACTTGAGTTTTCCCATAGTGTTGTCCTCGGAAGCTGTGTTCAACATCACAACAATTCTGAGGCATTTTTACCTGACCAGAAAACAAAATTTCACAGCTGCATGCCATCACAAAAAAACGAGGTTCAAGTGAAACAGCTCTGACGAAAAAATTCACTGTCACCAGAGAGAACCTTCCCAGGTAATGCCACTGGGTGCACTAACTCAGGAAGTTGCTTGGTGCTTGCCTAGTGGGAAAAATGTGTCCTATGAAAGCTCCGCCCAGTGGAGATTTTTTCTGTTTTTTTTTGGGTGGGGTGGAGGTATCCCCTCAAATTGTGTCCTATAGGATCACTATGTGTCACAATAGACTTCATAGCACTGAGTTGATGTCTGTGTGTGTCAGTGAGTGTCCCTCTCATGAGGTAGCATCCTGAGAGCTGATATTGCAATCACATGATATGCTATAGTAACATTGTAATAATGAAGTGGATATTTGCAATTAGTATTTGACTATTGTTAAGTGCCTTAGCAGATTAATATGGAAAGCAGCAGTTACATAATTGAATGATAAATGACTGTGCCTATTATAGAGAAGACATGGATTCTGTGTCTGGTTACTGCTTGTTACTGTTTTAAGATGATGGTGGCTGTTTTATAAGAGAGCTCTATTTCTGTGGTTAAGATTTGAAAACAAAAGCTAAACCAAAAATCTGATAGGTTTTCCTGATTCTAGTTCGTTTCCTTCCCATTCTCCCTCCCCTGCTTCTCCTTCTCTTTATAAGAGTTAGCCTGTCCAGGTTGCATTTACTACAAGTTCAATGACAAGTAATCTGACATTTGTTCAAATCCGAAGGTCCATTTTGTGATGTCCATTGCCAAGCTCTATGTTCATTTGGAATATGCTCAATTGCCCTAAGTGAACACAGATGACTATATTTACCACCCCTGAGCATCCTACTGATTTATAGGATATTACACTGTGCCTTTGGCTTCTATAAAGAGTTGATGTAATAAACAACCAGATGGAATAACACTTCTGCATCTTTTTGTAAAACGGCCACATTATATTAATGTTTGTTACTGAAAAGTTCTCCCAATCAGTTCCTTGCAATGATACATTTCATGCAATAAAAAGTTTCATTTATTTGGTCTTTTTTTAAAGAACGCGTGGCATTGCTTCCCTTGATCATACATTGAAAGCTATGTATTTGATTATTGGCCATCACATTCTAGAGCTACAGATTGTATTCGTCTATTCAGACTGCTGCCTATTGGCTATTTTCCTAACCATTAACACTCTTCCAGATGGCAAACCAGAAAAGATGCTAAAATTCTGACCATCGTCGTTAGGGTTACTTATAATTTTTCTACTTTAATCTGCCTGATTCTTACCTACATGAGTAACTGAGGGCTGCTCAATTCTGCTTTATTTTCATTACTTTGAAAGCATAAGACTTAAAATAAACATGAATTGATCATGATATTAGAGAATAGCTTTGACACTAACTTATTCTTTGCCAAGGGCCATGTGTAGCTCTTGGTGCGGTGAGCCATTTAATCTTCAGTAAGCCTTTGAGGTTGATGCTATTTCCCTTTAATTTGAGGAAAAAGACAATTTAAGTTATTTACTCAACAGAATACAGTGCTAAGTGATAGACTTGAGTTGAATCCAGGTATTCTGACCAGGAAAGGCTGCCTCCACACTTAAAAACTTGGGGGGATGGGGAAGAAGTCAAAGGTCTTCTTAGGAGGCAGAATCCTTTTATGTTGTCTTTGGACTCAGCCCTGAAATCATTTCCATTTCTGCTCCCATTGAGATAGAGCCACGTGCCTGTGCTCTATCCACACGAATATAGGCAGAGAGGGGTGTGCTGTTCCAGGCTGCGCCTAAAGCCCCGCAAAGTGTTCTCATTCCCATTCATGAATGGGATGGCTAAGAATACAGTTGCTTTGTAAATTACCCGACAACACTGGCAAAATTAAAAGACGGAATGACCTTTTTAAAGAAAGTCACTGTCATACGCTGGGTTCTCTAGAGAGAAAAGTCAGTGAGACTGAAGGCTTCTCCTGACTCACTTAGGGGTGGACACTTTTGAATCAAAGACAGACAGGTAAATGCTGGCTTATAGGTTGTGGAAGCTAACAAATCCCAAGATCGGCAAGTAACCGAGGAAGGTCCAGATGCTACAGGATACAGGCCAGTGAGGCAGCTCTCAGGGTAATTCCCTTTACCACAGATTGACTGAGCATATCAGATCATATCATGGGGTGAGTACATCATTACTTAACTGCCAAACCCCTGAGGATCAGGCCCCAGTCAAGTTGACATACAACTTTAACTATTATACTTCTCTCTCAAACACCTGTTTGAACTTAATAGGAGCAAGAAATACATTTCTGTCGCATTCAGGCCATTAAAATATCTGAATATACTTGGAATCACTAGCATTTGAAATACAAAGTTCATGCAAGACCGCAACACCTAAACAATCTCAGAGTCAGAATGTGAATCTAAGTCTTTTTGAGTCCAAATTGTACTGACTGTGGCAATTTTATCAATCACTTCAAATAAGTGATCCACAGCATGGGCAACGCCCTTACTGTAACCAAAATTGTCTCACATTAAAATCTCACCCAAGATTAAGTTCCTCTGTAACCAGGATCCTTCCATGTCTAAACAATTCCAGGTATCTCCTTACTGACATCAGGACCTGCATGCCCTCTGCTCCTTTGCCTGACTTATGATTTCTACCCAGGTGTAACTCACAAAAGGTGACACCAAAGCCAGGCTTTCTTTAGGAGAACTGTTTCTGTGGGAGGTTAATGAAAGAAATGGTTAAATAAAATATTCCATGAGCTAATACCTTTGGGAAATTCTAGGTTAAATGAATTGAAAACATTTAGGCATATCTTTGAAAGGGAATGTTCCATGCAACTCTGCCAAATAAGTCTAAGGTCTGTAGTATTTTACAAACTTATGTGATCACAGAGCCCCTTCCAAAATTAGTGTTGCATGGACACATTTTGGAAAATAAATCTAAGTGTGTTTGCTGGGAATGTCCACAATTCTTGATACGTGAAGTTTGGTCTGGTGCAGGTTCTGTCGTGCCCCTTCCATCTAAACAAGACAACTTGGGTTCTCTTTGTGGCTTTCTGCTAATGCTGATACCTGACAAGTGGTTACTCCTTGACCTTTTGTCTGGGTTGAGCCACTAATCCCTATTCCTGTTGTTCTCTCCCAGGCTTAACAACAACAGGCTGTATTTTGTGATCTCAACCTGACCAGCCTTTTTCTATATTGTTGCTACCCTATCTTGACAGAACACAATATTCATTACTTCAGTGTGTATACAGCAGTAATTCTTGCTTCAATCAGAAGTCTCCAAGAAACGTTGGGAACAGGGGAATGCTAGTAGCATAAAGAAACAGTTCTTACGGGACTAGTTAAGTATCAATATAATAAAACTCTGTGAAGTTAACATTAGGTGGACATTTATATTACTCTGAGAATTCCACTAGACATACTTAGCACCATGCCCCTCAGAGAAAGAAAAATAATTTAAACACAAGGCCGTTAGATTTTATGTTAGGGAATGTCACTACTGGAGGCCTCCCATAATTTAAAACCTTCATAATCCAAGATTAATTTTCCATAAAACTGACAAAGTAAAGCAGGTATTTCCTTCTCAGCTGAAGTACCACCACCACAGGCTGAAGCAATACCATGGCTTGCAATTCATGTGTCCCAATAGCTTTAAAATTGTCATTGCTAATTTTTTTAATGCTTTTGTCGTTCTATTATTTAAAATACAGCAGATAATATGAGAGTTTGGGAATATTTTTGTTATACTTTTTAACTTTAATAACTCTGATTTTATGCGGAGATGTCATCTGTTAGGAGCTACAACACTGCTACTTCCCTTCTCCCTAAATGTTTTTGATAATAGAAAATATCATTTCAACCTCTAAGTACAAGCCAACAATTTCATCTGTCCTATTCAAAGAAACTAAAATCCACTGACCATTGAAAAAAAGTTTACTGAACATATTGAGAGTTGATGCGTCACTCTTTAAAATATTATGCAGTGTTAAGGGATTTTCACAGGTAATTTTGAATATTCATGATTCTACTTTCCATGTGACATCTTTTGAACATTGCTTCCCACATAAGTTGTGATTCTACATGAAGATAATCGGTACTATTGGTTGTCAACTCAGTATCCATTCCCCACCTCTTTCTTCAAGGAGACATCTTTATTTATGATTATTATTCTGGGCTTCAAGTTAGATGTCTCTCTATTCTCAGTGATTAAGAAGTATCTTGGCAATGCTGTTGGAGTCCTGGTGACGTAGTGGGTTATGTGTTAAGCTACTAACCCACAGGGTCAGCAGTTCGAAATCATTAGTTGTTCTGCAGGAGACAGATGAGGCTATCTGCTCCCCTAAAGAGTAATAGCTTGGAAGGCCTATATCGGGGCTCTGCTGTGAGTCAGAATTGACCCGCTGGTAGTGATTGGTTGAGGACAGGTAGAGTGATCCTCAGTTGGTCTTTGAGATCAAAAGGGGAGTCAGTGGTGGGGTTTCTGGACAGATTTCCCTGATTCTTAGAAAGGGACTGTAGCAGTAAGAGTCGTTCTTCTTCTAAGTTTGTCATTGGGTCTAGATGTGACAACGCATATTGCCATCTTGTCCCCGGTCCTTTGTGAATGGTGTCAACATCATGAGTAGCAGAGAAGAGAAAAACAGCAGCCATAGGCTGTTGAAGATACGTTTCAGTTCCTGAATCAACCAATCCTACGCCATTCAATCTTTTCTTAGGTAATGTTCTTATCATTTAAACAAGTTTAGTTTCAGGAGTGCATGTGTGCAAGTGTGCATGTGTGTGTTACCGACAGATAAATACACTCCAACAGATATAAAATCTACTACAGAAACACCCAAAATATAATGTCTAATTCATGGCATACATTATGAGATCATTTTCCTTCTCTCAGCACTTACAGAGTTAAAAGTAATGGTTAGCCCATTTCGTGAACTGCTGATTGTACATATATGTGGTATCACGTTAACATAAACAGTCCAGCCCTTAGAGAGTTTTCAGTTATAAAAGAAACATTTTCCTAAGATCATGTGCTTTGATATAAAAACCATACTCCAACCCAGTTCTATCATTATGAAGTTCTGGCAAGTTAGGAAACAGTTAGTGATTTTATCAAGCAAGACTTCTAACTAATGGTTTGATGAAACCATCGTGCCCCATAAAACACGGTAAAAAATTGAAATGATAATTCCTTACATGAGTTTAGTCATTTTGTATCCTTACAGCTTACTCTACATAAAAGAGTACCTCAGGGATTACCATAATTATACAATATGATGATCCTTTCACCTTTATGCCTGAAATAAAGCAGAGTTATGTTTTCCTTGCAATTCAGATCTCAGTATCATAATTATCTTCAACAAAAATATGGGTACCAATTTTATTGCATTTTCATAAAGAAATCTCTGACAAAAAATCTACCTATCATTTTAACTGCATGATATATGAAGATAATGTGCTTATTATTCAAGATGAGATCTAAACAAGATTATATTCAAGTGGATAATTTTTCATAACAGCAAAAATTGCTTTTCAATTCTATACCAAGAAATAGAAAGAGCGGCATTTATTAAAACATAATAAAACAAGAAACCAACTCCACCCAGAAAAGAATCATGAGAGACACATTTACATGTAGATGGATCTATATTCAAGTCGAACTTGGGCCATTTTGAAATCTTAAACCTTCTAACACTGTTTTCAGGAACTCGGTAATACAAACCATGTGGTAAATGATTTTCTGCAAAACTTTGCTAGTTTCACTGTGTATATTTCATTATTGGCCAAATGTGACATTAAGTTTTATCCCTTGTGGCTGGGAGTTAAATGCTCGCTCCTTTCAGAATGGCAACACTCAATTAAACAGCATTTTTCACGATCTACACCCACCATTGATGCTGTATTTAAGGGAAATAATGGGGGTACTGACCTATATTGCGCTTCTTATTATCAATGGAGATGAAGCGTATGCACGGATTACTGGTGATGTACTGCCCAGCCCAAGGGACATCAATCTTCAAGCCAGCTTCATAAAAGAGGCCCAGAGCGTATCGACAGGAGTAGCTCACAGATTCCAGTTGCTGCCTTTGGCGTTCGCTAATTACTGTGGGGAAAAGGAGGGAGGGCTTCAGATTGGAAAATATCATCTTTCCTTTCAGTACATCAAATACAAACCCCCCTTCAACTGGTTCCAACTGCTTACACTAACTCCATCTCAAAATAAATTTTGAAAGGTAATGTAAAATGACATCAGCTTTAATTTCTATTCAGAATGATTACTTTTCAGAATGTGACCTTAGCCCATATATTTTTTTTATCAAAGTAGAAGATTCAAACTCTCTAGACTTGTCAGGGGAATCCAGTCCCTAACATATCATCATGGGTCTGGTAGACACAATTGTACAGTGATAATAAGTAAAGATTATAGAAAAATAATAAAGAGCATGAGAGATTGAGATAATGGAATCAGACACATTTTATGGTAGCAATGCTCACCTCAGTTTCACTTGGTGGTCCATGTGGAGAGAGATATATTTAATGCTAACCAAGTCTTTTATATTCTCTGGGGACATGCAAGCCCCCTAATTACAGGTGAAGACATACATCACAGGAAAGGGGTGTGCTATAGGTAATACAGCAATGGGAGGGAGGTGATCTAGGGGTAACCACACAATAGGAAGAGGAGGGATTGGGGGTATACATGTGACAAGATGGGCGGATCCTTGATTTAGGATGGCAGCCTAACTTTAGATGTCACTGAGCGGGTTTGACCTGTTCCCTGGCTCAACTATAGACCATTATCAGTAGGGTGTTAACTCCACCTACAGGAACCAAATCAAGGACTTCAAGCCTTTAGGGAGAAATAGTCCATTGTCCTTAACAGCAGGGAGCAGGCCTACCCTTGGTGGGTCCAGACAGCAGTCTGCCAGCTAACTGTCTTCAGGGAATTAACTTGACAATTATTAGCTGCAATAGTCTAACATATTTGGGGGAGATGACTTGGGAGAAATCTTTCTGTTTCCCAAATAGACTAGCATTCAAGGCTCTCAAAATCTAACTCTCAGTTGCTCTGCTAGTATTATAACCTAGTCCCTGTCAAGGGACGATCCAGTAACATCATAGATTTCATATACTGAGCACTTAACCCGAGTCAGTCTTTGCTAAATAGTTGAACATGCATTTCTCTTTATCACAGCCACACCCTCATAGGATATCATTTTATAGATTGGGAGACTGATGTTCTATCTCTGAAGGACCTCTTAAGTCCATGTGATATAGTAATTTGTTTCCTGTCATCCTTCTGCCAATGGGTTATGACAGTTCTGTAAGCATCGGAATCACACCTTAGTTATTCTCCTTATTGGTTCCTATTTTACTGTACTCATTACAGGCACACCAAGCATGACATGTCTATGCATCTGACTACAACCTTCTTGTTTGTCAGCAATGATAACAAACAGCACTGAGTGTATTTAACTTTAGTGAGGATCAAATGAAAGACTGTATAGTATAATGCTTGACATAAGTGTTCACTAAATAATTGCTTCTTTTATTACACAGAGAAAAGTATTTATGAAAATGGAATAACATTCCAATCCCAATCCCTCTACCCTTAAGGATCTCCAGGAACTTCTTGTTCAAATGAGTGTGTGTGTGCAGGGTGTGTGTGTGGGGGGGGGGGGGAAGGATGGAGGGAGCAGCACACAAAAAGACAAACCCAAATGCATTGGTAAAGAGTAGAGGCAATTTAGGCTAGGGAAAATCATTCTGAAGACTTAGGCAAGCTGGTTATGAAATGGAACATAGTAACTTCTTTTCATTTAATTAGTGAAAATATCCTAATCTAAAACAACAAGGATAAACATACCACCAGATGGTGATGTGACAGGTAATTTTGGCTAATCCATTAGATAAATGACTTTAAGAGTAAGAGAGGGTCAGAACGTATCTGCATGTCTCTCTAGATAAACTAGGTGGGATTAATTATTCTGAGACAAAAAGAATGGGACCAATGGTTCCGGGGGGTTGGTGGTGGGGCTGGGTACAGGAGAAGGGGAGGCTGGAGGAAAAAAAGTGGGGGTGAGGGGGAACCAATCTAGGGGCAAGGGAACAAGTGAACTAAAATCAATGGAAGGAAGGTTGTAGGATGCCTGGTGGGACTCAATCAAGGACAATGTAGCAGTGAGGAATCACTAAACCCGAATGAAGGCTGAACATGCTGGTGGGACAAGAGGGAAGTAAAAAGGAAATAGAGGAAAGAACCAGGAAGCAAAGGACATGTATAGAGGCCTAAACATATGTAAATACATATATATACACACACACACACACATATATATATAATGACAGGGGAACAGAACTATGTACTCATATCTATATGTTAAGAATTAAGGTTACAGATGAACATTGGGCCTCCACTCAAGTACTCCCTTAACACAAAAACACTTTGTTCTAACAATCTGGCATTCCGTGACGCTCATCTTCCCATCACAATCACTGAAGACGAAATGTGTGCATAAACAAATGTGGTAAAGAAAGCTGATGGAGCCCAGCTATCAAAAGATATAGCATCTGGGTTTTAAAGGCTTGAAGATAAGCAAGCGGCCATCTAACTGGGAAGCAACCAAACCCACATGGAAGAAGCCACCAGCCTGCATAACCATGAGGTGTTGATGGGATCAGGTATCGGGCATCTAAGACCCAGAATAAAACCATACCCAAGGTGAACGCGGGAGGGGGCATGGAGTATAGACCCAATGCCCATCTGTAGACAATTGGACATACCCTCACAGAGGGGTCACAGGGAAGAGATCAGCAAGTCAGGGTGCAGGGTAGCATTGATGAAACACACAAGTTTTCTCTAGCTTTTTGGTGCTTCCTTCACCCCACTATCATGACCTCAATTCTACCTTACAAATTGGATTAGACCAGAGCATGCACACTGCTACAGATAAGAGCCCCGAACACAGGGAATCCAGGATAGATAACCCCCCCTGAGGGTCAACAAGGAGAGCAGAGATACCAGGAGGATTAGGGGAGGGTCAGGAGAGAAAGGGGGAATCAATCACAAGGATCAACCTAGAAGCCCCTCTCAGGTGGACGAATAATGGAAAAGTGGGTGAGGGGTGACGGAGGATGATGTAAAATATGGAAACAATAATCTCTAACTTATCAAGGGTTTGTGATGGAGGGTGGGTGGTGGAGGGAGAGGGTACAAATGGGGAACTGATATCAGGGGAAGAGAATGCTTTGAAAATGATGATGGCGGCATATGTACAAATGTGCTTGACACATTGGAGGGATGTATGGATTGTGATAAGAGATGGAAGAGCCCCCAACAAAAGTATTTAAAAAAAAAAAAGAGTATTCAATGATTTATCTTACACAATAATGATTCTACAGAATTTTCTTGGATGCAAAACCATGTTAGAAATAAGACTTAGTTTAATTTTCACAAAAGCTCTGCATGATAGCTGATCTGACCATCCTCATTTTACATTGTCAGGAAATTAAGATTCAGAGAAGTTAAGTAACTTGTCCTATGTTACTTACACAGCTTCTTAAAAAAATCCTCACAACTGGACCAATAAACAATATCATGATGAAGCCAATCAAGGATCTCATTTTACTTGGTTCTGCAGTCAACATCTATGGAAGTAGCAATACAGATTTCAAGAGATTTATTGCAGAAAAAGCAAATATGTCACTTTGAAAACTGAGCCATGGTGTTTTCAACTGTCTCATACCAGGCAAAAGCTGGACAATGAATAAGGATGACCAGAACTAATGCATTTGAATTCTGATGTTTGAAAAGAATATTGGATATACCATAAACTGTCTGGAGAAGGAACAAATGTGTCTTGGAAGAAGTAACAACAAGAATGCTTCTTAAAATCAAAGGTGGCAAAGCTTGCTCTCACACACTTTGGACATGTTGTCCAGAGAGACCAGTTGCTGGAAAATAATGCTTACTCCAATAATGCTGGGCAGACTGCTTACTAAAGCGGAGGGTCAGTGAAAAGGAGACACCCCTACCCCACGCCACCGCCTCCCCGAAGAGATGGATTGTCACCGTGTCCGCAAGAACTCGCCCAGACATGACAGATCTTATGAAGATGGCACTGGTCTAGGCAGCGATTTGCTTTGTTGAATGAAGGGTTGCTTTGCGTTGGAACAAGGTAACAGCACCTGACAGCAACACCGCTTCTGAGCCCTGGCGTCAAGACAAAGCCCAGTTCCTGGATGCAAGCCATTCCCCAGGTCTCACTAGCCTGCACCTTCCTGATCAGTAAGGCTGAGGTTCACAATGGACTTTGGTATTGCTTTCTCAGCTGACACTAATGTTTGTTTTGCGCTCACCTTAACCATTATTTTCTGCATTATTAAAAGCTTTAACTGTTTCATGACTGGATGATTTTCTGACACTGGGCTTGTTGCTTTCGGTGTTATCGTGGGTTTCCTTTATTATTTAATCTGCTTTGAAAGTTATTGTTCGTTATTGTGAACACTGCTTTCTGAAAGAAGCTTGGATGCCCAGTAAGGCCACAAGTTAAACATAGATTGTGTCCTTGTGGTCTTAGCACTACATTTCCCAGTTTTTAAATTACAACAACAACAAAAGACCTCTTGAAAACAGTGCAGTCAGCTATTTAGTAATTGGAAAGGCCAGAAGTTGTCCACCCCCTTCAAATCCAAACTGAAGGATCAACTACGCTGAAACCAAACCAGGCCTCCCCCTCCCCCAACCACACGTTTAGCTAGTTTTTAGACAAACTGACAAGTGCTAAATCCCACTGGATAGCCTTCTGAAAAGAAAATTGATACCTCTATAGAAACAACAATTAACCTTCGACACCCTTGTCTGTCCCAGGAGGGTTTCTAATTCATTCTTGTGAGCAAGGAGTTATGACTTCTGACTGCCACAACCTCAATTTCTGGACATGCTCACGTGAAAAAAGCAAGCAAGCAAGAAAAGTCATATTCAGGGCCTGTTGTAAAGCTAGCAGGACCTTACAGTATATTCCGTATGCAAAATGCAAAAAGGAAACAACCCCAGCTCTTCAATGCATATGCCTCGGGAAGAAAAATGTGCTCCTTTGCTGCCATGCTTTCAGACCAAATGACAAGAAAGAGCACGTGTTGCTGCTGAGTCGCTGCTGACTTTCCCGTGCAGTTTCCAAGGCTGTGAATGTGTGACGGAAGCAGACAGTCTCCCCTTTCTGCTGTGCAGCAGCTAGGCTGGAATTACCGACCTTCGTGTGTTAGCGCCACGTAAAGCACCGTGCAGCCAGAACTCCCATATGGTGAATCGGTATTATTTTCATTAAATTCTGAACACGAGTTTGCAAAATTTCTGTAATAGTACACACGCACACACACACACACACACATCGCCTTGAGCTGCTGTGCAGTTGACTCTGACTCCTAGTAACTTTATGTGTAATAGAACATACATAAAGGAACGATGAAAGCACGAAGAGGTGGGCGGTGGAAGAGCCTTCCATTGTGCATGGGCGCACCATAAACTGGAGTCAACGCAATGGGAGCTAACAACGATGCACATACGAGGAAGAATTGATGGCTTGCGGTGCTGGCAAAGAATAGTGAGTATAGTACACCCGTGGACTTCCAGAAGAATGACATGGTCCTCGGTCGTGAGAGTGGAGAGACATGTTAGCAGGTCCTTTGAGAAGGACATCCTGCATGGCAAAGCAGAAGATCCGTCAACATGAGAGAGAACCTCAAAGAGAGACGGGCACAGCCGCTCCAACAACGGCTCACACAGCCACTGTTCTGAGGATGACGCAGGATCGGGCCCATTTCTTTCTGTTGTGTGTGGGGTGGTTGATGAGCTGGTAGCAATTCAACAGCACCTAACAGCTACATAGGTATTCACATGTGTTTGCACAAATATAGGTGCACTCACTCATACATGCACACATAACATTGTTGAATGCTGTTGACTTAGACTCACAGAAACCCATGTGGCAGAGTAGAGCTGCCGCATAGGGGATTTTAGACGGCAATCTTGACCAGAACTTGTGGCTAGTTCTTCCTCCCACAGAAAAGCTAGACGAGTTAAAACTGCCAGCCTCTTCATTGGTACCCTAGTACTTGACCACTGCACCACCAGGACTACTGATAAATACCTCAGATACAATATATATTATCAAGGAGCCCTGGTGGTATAGTGGTTACACGTTGGGCTGAGATCTGCATGGTCAGCAGTTCCAAACCACCAGCAACTCCATGGGTAAAAGGGGGTGGGGGGCTTTCAACTCCTGTAAATACTTACAGCCTCGGAAACCCCCACGGGGTCACTAGGAGTCAGCATTGACTCGATGGCAGTGAGTTTTTAAAAATGTATATTATCATATAATGTGAATCCTATTAGAGATTTAAAACATGTTCCGAAGTGGTGCCCTGGATACGCTTACATGAAATGAACACATGAAGTACATAACCAGTACCCAGATAAAGAAATAGAATATAATCAGAAAACCCCTCCCTTTGCAGGTACTCCATGCCCTTGACAGTGCTGATCACTATCTGAATTCCAATGGGGTCGACCAGTTTCACTGTTTAGAACTTTGTATAAATAGAGCCATACAAACAGACTCTTTTGTGTCTGATTTTTCCCCACTAACGATAGATTTGTGACATTTATAAATGTTGGGTGATGTAACTGTAGTGACTTCCGGGTGCGCCTATATTGCACCCACTATACTATTATTTATCCAGTCTACTGTTGATGGACATTTGAATTGTTTGTAAATTGGGGCTAGTACAAATGTCTTTTGATTTTTTTTTTAAATGCATGCTTTTCTCTTGGGTACACAGTTCGTATTGAAATTCCTGGATTACTTCTCTCCACATTTCATGGTTTGCTTTTTTTAGTCCCTATCCAATTTGAGTATGGTATTGTCACATTCTGGTTTTAATTTGCATTCTCTGGTGATTAATATTTGTGAACTTTTTTCTTGTTCATTCATTAATCATTTTTTGTGACTGCCTGTCAAACCTTTGCTCCCATTTCCCCCCCTGGCTGTCTATCTTTTTGTTATTGCTATATGAGAAGCAAAAGACGTCTTGGTGGTGTAGTAGTCTACACACTGGGCTGCTAACCACAAGGTCAATAGTTCTAACCCACCAGTTGCTCCTTGGGAGAAGTTATGTCCTACAGAGTCACTATGTGTTAGAATTGACTTGATGGCAGTGATTTTTGCTTTAAGTTACAAATTAAAAACAAGCAAAAATGAAAGAGGGAAAAGAGGTCATTGTCATCAAGTTGATCCCGGAGTTCGTTATAAACTCTGGATATTAGCCTTACAGATGAATTGCAGATATGTTCTTCCCTTCGTTGGCTTGCCTTTAACTCTCCTGTTAGGATGGTTTGATAAGTAACAGTCCAATTTTAACTTAGTCCAATAAGCCATCTTTTAAAGCTATAGTTAGAGATGTGTTTTAAGAACTCTGCTTGCTCCAAGGTCATGAAGATATTATTTTCTCCTGAAAGCTTTATCGATTTAAAATAGACCCTGTTTATATAATGCAGTTGTACATTTACAGGAAAACTGTGCAGAGAATACTGAGTTCCCATATGTCCCCACTCCTCTGTACACTCTTCCCTGTTATTAGCATGACGCTAACAGTACATTTGTTATAATTGATGAACCACTATTGATACATTATAATTAACTAAAATTCATTGTGCACATTCACCTGTTGATTTACTGCCCATAAAGTTTTAGCTATACTTGTTATATAAATTGGCCAGGATTCTCTGCTACATTGGAAATCAAGTGAAAAATATACCCACTATGGTTTGCCCTAAATAGAAACTGATAAAACTGTATGTTTTTTTTTTAAGTTACAATATCAGTCTAAGAGTAGATTGTAAGCTCCTTCAGGGAATGATTATACCTTGTTGAGCTCTGTGTCTCTAAGCTTCAGGACAGTGACTGATGCAATGTGGACTTTAAATAAAAATGAATGAGTATATCTTCATTTTAGAAAAATTAGAAAGCATATAAAGGGGGAAATCACCATATTCCCACCACACAGAAAAACAAGGGTGAATATTTTGATACTCTTCATGAATTTTTTCCTTTAAATATGATTGTGGTCTTGGATATACAGTTTTGCATGTGCATTTTTTGTTACCAAATGACATCAAGATTTATTGTAATGACAAATATGAATGGCTTCATACAACTTGATAGGAGGATGCTGTGCAATTTGTCTAACCATTTAAATAATGTTGAGCACTTATTCCTTGTTTTACCTAATAATCAAAGTTATTATTCTCATATTTATACATAAATCCTTATCCATGTCTCTAATCATTACCTTAAGGTAAAACATCACAGATGAACTTAGTATCAAATTGATTTTCAGAAATGTACTGATAGACCCAAACCAAAAAATGAAACTCAATGCCATTGAGTCACTTCTGGCTTGCAGAGACCTTCTAGGTCAGGGAGAACTGCCTTGGTGCCTTTCTGAGAGTAACTCTTTGAAGGAGTAGAAGAAAAATCATCTTTCTCCAGAGGATGCTGGCGATTTCAAACTACTGACCTTTCAGATGGCAGTCTAACACGTAGCCACTATGTAACCAGCGTTCCCTCGATAATTTACACTACTATTAATAGGATATGAAGACTCCATTTCACTACATCCTTGCCAGTGTGATGACTATGTATATAATTTGATCAGAAAAATAGATCTTACTTAGTTCTAATGTGCATTTCTTTGACTACTGAGGACACTCACCATTCTTCCTATGTCCACTAGCCCATGACTTTTTCTCTTGTGAAAGTCATCTGTTCATGTTACATTAATAATTGCTCTATTACTTTTTTATGTTTTAAAATTGATTTTTTTATGGATGAGTGATGTCTTAGAGAGATTCAGATTTCCTGTTATCATTTGTTGTAATGCTTCTCCTATATGCTGTGTGCTTTGGGTATTGTATATGAATTATAATATATTCTAAATAATCCAGAGTTGATTCTTTTCCTTTGCTATTTAAATACTTAGAGATCAGAAATTTACTCATGCGTCTTAATCTTGTTCCCTCCTATCTATTCCTGTCCTCTGCTCAGCTGTTTGTCTAGGATGCTGCCCTCTACAGGCTGAATTACTTTGGGGCCTGGCTTCTGCCCAATGAAAGGTATATGAGCAGGAGATTCCAGTGTAGAAAGAGGGGAGCACAATATTGATTCCTTCTCTTCTTTCCTTTGTCATGTACTGTCAGTCACTGAGTTCCTCTTCAGCGAAAGCTCTTGCCAGATAGCTCTTCTTCCATGGTTCCAACACTCAATTGAACGTTACCTTGTTTTTTCCTCTTACTCTTTACATCTCGGCATAGTAAAGACTTGCAATTGCTGCTAGTTCCTACATAATACAACAACTTTTCCTGGTTGCCTTAATCCTGGCCAGCTTCTGTAAATGCATCTTCATTAAATTCTTCCAGTAAAACCCCTCCATTTCTTGTTGGCCATTTGAAAAAATAGTTAGCTATATTTTCTAACTCTTTTTAGGAAAGTGTGGTAAAAAGACAGGGCTTTCTACTTCTGTAAGCAGTTGTGGTCTTGAAAACAGAAACCCCCAGGGGCAGTTCTCCCCTGTCCTATTATAGGGCTGCTATATATCAGCATCTGCTCCATGGCAGTGAACTTGAGTTTTCCAAGAAAGTAGTCTACAACAGATAGAGTGTAGTGCATTCTATTCTTAGAATGTATTCTGAATCAGAGTATCTTCCTATTTATGAAGGGCTGTGTTTTCTATTCCTATAAGGTCTTTGAGTGTCAGTAACCCTACAGGGTCACTAAGATATATTGCCTGTAGGTTTGGTTATTTTTCTGTGTTCATAAATAAGTAAAACACTGTTTGTTCTTAATCATTTTACTGGGGGCTTGTACAGCTCTTATCACAATCCATACATCCATCCATTGTGTCGAGCACATTTGTCCATTTGTTGTCATCATTCTTTTCAAAACATTTTCTTTCTACTCGAGTCCTTGGTATTGGCTCCTCATTTTTTTTAAGCACTGTTTTTAACTGTTCTCCTCATTTCTCAATAGTGGCTTTTGGGGCATGCCAATGAACGCCGACGGTAAACTAAATATCTTCTAGTGCTAACATGGCACTCTCTATCGATATTGTAGTTATGAATAATTCTGCTCACATTGGCACATGGCACTCAAGACCTTACCATCACATCCTGCCAGCAGTTTTGTTGTGTATAGATAATTATTGACAAGTGCTAATTTTCTGATTTGCCACTATATGTAATGAATTTCAGCTTCAGAACAGGTAAATCAGGAGGTCAGTTCATCTTTCAGCTGTGCATCAAGGGTAACTGACTGCTCTTGCTGTGCTTGTTGTTGCTTTTGTTGTTGAAGTCTAAGAAAGTCAAGACATTTTATGTGCCGGTTCAACTACTAACATTAGATCCTCTAGCTCTGGGGGTATGCAGAGCCAACACGGACCTTGGCTAGAGTAGCCAGTTCCTCTTTACTCAGAGGGCCTATAGAAAGAATGTGAAAAGACCTGTTTTCCCAGAAAGTAGCCCTCCCGTAGCTGGCTAGAACAGAGTTTGAGATGTTCCCATTCACAAGTTGTTCTTTTGAGTAAAAGCATCACAGAATCAGTCTTGTTTCACTTTATTGAAATAGATTGAATGTTAACTTGGACTCTATGGGTATAGAAGTCATTAAGCCTGGAAGCAAAAATCGTTTTGGCAAGCCAAAAAATCTCGAATGTATTGGGACAGCCGTCAGCAGTTATTTCTATGTGGGATTCCCCTGGGGAAATATTCCTTTCATCCAGTGAAGCTTCTCTGGAGTCACGGAGATTGGGGTTTGAATCCTGGCTGCGACATATCTGTGTGATCTTGGTCAAGTTACTTAATCCCTGGAAGCATTTGTTTTCCTGTCAAATGAGGATGATCATGCTTGCCTTAAAGGACGATTAAGAAGATTGCCTGAGGCAACAGTAAGTACCTTGCACCATACCTGGCACATAATATGGCAAGCTCCTCACACTATGGTTGCTTGCTTTCAAATTCCTTTGGATGTGTTTATATACACATTATGCATTAGAAAAAAAAAATAAAGCCTTTAGGGTCAACATGTTAGCATTGGATAAAACCAGAATATCACTAAATTATAAACTATTTCTGACAAATACACAGATATCACTTTGCAGAGCAGAGGTTAAGACCAACTTTGGGGGGGAAAGAGTTTTAAGAATGCCAAAAGTATTTTAGGCAATATTTTTTGAATAAAATAACACAAATTCTGGAATTCTTTGGGCGTGCTTATAATCTAGACAACTCAGTATTCAAAGATTGAGCTTTCCATAGGAATGACATCCCAATTTTTACATCACCATATCACTAACATTAAGGCATTTTATTATCATAGCCTTATCCTAGAATTATGTAAAGAGTAATAAAGAAATGAATTTCTCTGATTTATCATTTTGTCACTTGTATTTTGATCTTAAAAATTCAAGATTAAGCTGCTTTTACACTAATGCTTAAATATTTTTGGAATAAACATCTTAAAAGGTAAATTCCTATTAGTTTCTATGCATATTTGCTATTGAAAGTCATCAAACAAAATGTAGAAAACATAGACATTCCAGTGTAATAAGATTCATATTTAGTCAAAGGAGTTTTAATCTAGTGTTTCCTGTATTTGGAGGAAGGCTTATTTGTAACTGAGGCATGCAGATGACACAACCTTGCTTGCTGAAAGTGAGGAGGACTTGAAACCCTTGCTGATGAAGATCAAGGACTGCATCCTTCAGTATGGATTACAAGTGAATGTAAAGAAAATCCAAATTCTCACAACTGGACCAATAGGTAATATCATGATAAATAAAGAAATGGTTGAAGTTGTCAAGAATTTTGTCTTACTTGGATCCACAGTCAATGCTCCTGGAAGCAGCAGTCAAGAGATCAAAAGACATATTGCATTAGGTAAATCTGCTGCACAAGGCCTCCTTAGAGGAATGAAGAGCAAGGATGTTACTTTCAGGACTAAGGCACCCCTTACTCAAGCCATTGTATTCTTTCCATTGCATCATATACTTGTGCAAATTGGTCCTTGAATAAGGAAGATCCTAGAAGGAAGGATGCTGTTGAATTGTGGTGTTGAAGAAGAAAGCAACGTAGCCTGCTAAAAGGACAAACTGATCTGTATTGGAAGAAATAAGGCCAGAGTGCTCTTTAGAGGCAAGGATGGAAAAATTTCATCTTACATACTTTGGGCATACTGTCAGGAGAGACCTGTCCCTGGAGAAGGACATCGTGCTTGGTAAAGTGAAAGAGGAAGGCCCCGCTGAGATGGATGGACACCGTGGCTGCATCAATGGGCTCAGGCAGAGGAACCATTGTAAGGACGGCGCAGGACAGTGCAGTGTTTTCTTCTGCTGTGCACAGGTTTGCTATGGGTCAGAGCCGACTCGTTGGCACCAACCAACACAATAAATCCTGCTGGAATCTTTGCATTAAGGGATGTTTAAAAAGTGTATGTGTGTGTGTGTACACATTACCTGAAATTCCTAAAATGATACTTAAATGATCACAACTTAATTTATGGTGCTTCTTGTAAAATAAAATTAAAGAAGGGATTATTTCAAAAGCAAGTTCTTAGTCTTCCCGGACGAAACAGGCGATCTCGCTACACTTCAGGTCGATTTCATGCTTTGCAGACCTGTGAAGGACCAACATGTTAGTGCTCGTGCTGCTGTTGCAGCATGGAGCCACTGTGTGGTCCTGGAGTTTTCTAATCTCTGCGATCTCCCCATCTCACGAATCACAAGGAACCATCTGTCAAGGAACAAAGACAATATTTCATCTCTGGTTCCTGTTCCTTCCACTTCCTCCTTGCCACTTTGTTCATGCGAGTATTTAATTTTACAGAAACGCCTTTCGTCCGCTTTCTATAAAGCCTATGACTTTTTCCCAGTCATAGGTGGTCTTGGCTGCTTTGCTAACTGATTACTCTTCTTTTTGTTAAATCTGAGGTCTCTTTGAAACCAAAATGGCATTCAATTGTTTCTATAGCAACTAGTTATAACCATGAATTAGAACAATTTTTAATGTAGGAATTATGCTCTGAAAGAATGCAGGATTATTTAAAACAAGCAATATTTATTGAAGACCCCTTATGTTTCAAGCAATATTCTATTTACTATAAAATAACTCTTAACAGAGTCTAGGATAGATTTTGGACTAAAATGTCAAACAGTTTGACCCTCATTATCACTTTTCATCTTTGTCCACTTTAGTTGCCTCTCAGAGTTAGAGACATAGTTGGCTTGCTTGCTCTCTTTGTAGAAGAGATGCCGCAGTAAGTCTAGAAAGCACAGTCCTATGGTGAGTAGGGCTTCCTTCATCTCTATTCATTCTAAACCTTTCAAACTAGTGTGCTCTTATTCCTTCTGTAGGAAAAGTGCTGAGTTTCAGATGGGAAAGAATAGGAGCAAAAAGCATTGTGTGTGCTATTATACACAATGTCACAGAGTATCATATATATTTCACAACTGCTCTTCCCAACCTATCCATTTAATTACTTTATGGCCATGCCATTCATGAGCAATATAGTCATTCTAAAATTCCTAGCAATAAAAATTTTATTACATGCCACCTTATATTTTATATGGACATATATTTTATATTCATGGCTAGAGTTACTTTATATTATGAAAATGACTTGGACAATTAATACTTTAATTCAAAAGTTTTTATAGTTTCGATAGAAATTAGAAAGGAATGTTTGCCAGGACCTGGGATATGTGATATTGAGGCAATGTCTGCCTCTGGTGGTGCATGCTGTAAGACACTTAGCACTAGGTTTCTCTCTTCTTTTACATTTCTCTTATTTACTTTTCCATTTATATAATTTACCCCAATGCTAGGCTAAAGCCAAAGCAAACAAACAACCTTAAAATTAAAAATCAAACACATAAAGACAATACACACACACACAAACAACTATAAGTGGCATTGGTCTTGATCTAGTGGGAGGCTACCACATTTGACTTATTTTTAAATCCTTTTTTCCCCACAGCAAACAAAATCACAATTTAAAAGAAATCACAGTTCTTTTGTGATCCTCATATCTGCTTATCTTTTCAGATTAGCAATGTTTAAAATGGGGTTTTTACCAACATATTGGTCTGTTTCCAATTTATGCATGTGACTGGATGATAACTTGTAATGACAGATTTCAATCATTTTCCCTATCTGTCATGTGACCTTGAAATCATTACACATGTGGAACTTGAGAGATGTGATGACAGCTAATCCTTACCTGAAAGGTTGAATTTCTGAACTTCTGTATTTCTTAAAAGACTATGTGTGTTAATAAGCACAATAATATAATTTGATAAAAATATACCTTGCTGAAGTTTAGTTTCTACCTATGTCAAATAATACAATTGTTATGAAAATTAAAGGATAAATAATAATCATACACATGTGCATAAAACTGAATCTGTTTCTTTCTGTCTGAGGGCGTTTCAAAAAATTGTGCAAAAATTCCTTTATGTTTTAATTCCATTAATCCCACAAGCTTTTTGAAGCCCTCTCATATATCTGGCAAAAATGAGGGCAAGTAATAACAAGAAAATCAATCATTGCTGTTGATGTTGCAGATAAAGTGCTAAACAAAATAGCATTAACTAATGTAGCAAAGGATAAAGGATTTAATAGTGGGAACAAGAAAGGAAGAAAATGAATAATTTGTTTTAGTTCATTTCTGGAAAGACGGGAAATTTTATGCCTCAGAGTATTTGTTTCTTATCTATTATTTAATTCCAATTTAATACCATATCAAAACCCTTCACTTTAATTTTTTTGCCACCTTGAAAACAGAATCAGAGTTACTCATTAAAAAAATTGCCATCTAGTTGATTCCAATTCATAGTGACTCTATCTAGAGTCTGAGGCTCTAAATCTTTACGGAAGCAGATAGCCTGGTATTGCTCCTGAGGAGCACCTGGGGGACGTGTACCACTGACCTTGCAGTTAGCAGCTCAACAGCTAGCCCACAGGGCCACCGATGCTCCAAGTCAGAGTTGGTATATAATTAAACTCTAATAAAATTAACCAAAGCAACTCTACAACTTGGAACAGAGTTGGTATTTCTGCCTTTTTATATCATATTTCTGACCCATGATTCTTCCTATTGTAAAGTCAGAAACATAATTTTTTTGACTTTTTGCTTTCCTGCCCTGACATACTCACCGCACACATCTGTTTACTCTTTGCTGATAGGTAAATGTGCATGCACAACGGGCAGAGAATGATTCTCAAGAGGATGTAACAAACGAGCTACTTGTTAGTCCAATATTGATAAAACATATCCTTAAGATCAAAGATTTCTCCACATTCATGATTGCTAAGTGGCTCTTCTTACCTACTGTCATTGAGTGATCCCAACTCATAGCGCCTATCTCTGTGGTTGGTGAGACTGTAAGTGCTCAAGGGAGTGGGCAGCCTCCTCTTTCTCCCAAAGAGTGGCTAGTAGGTTTGAACCTTGCTGTTAGCAGTCCACCACTTGTCCTATACCACCATCAGAGCTCCTTAGAGACATTAATGGAAAAAGAATTGTACATTTCAAGGAAAGTTAGAATAAGAGCATTGGGTGACCTCATGAATTTTTCAAGTATATTCAGGTTTACCTTCCATTATGCATGATCACGCGCATGCCATTGTTTTTGGTTGTCAGTCTGAGCTCAACTCATGGTGATCTGGTGTCTACACCAGTCAATTGTAGACTGTCTTTCTAAGCGTCCACACAATGTGACTTGTCCCCTATCTCCAAGTCAGTCAGTCAAACAGCCCCACAGTTTTGTGACCCCCTCAAGGTTTTCCTGGGCACCTTCACTGCTCCACTAACCAAACAAAATCACTACGAGATTTGCTCCCATTACGTTGTACTGACCTTAATTTTACTTGTCAAAATGGATAGTATTTTATTTCATGAAGGATTAAATAGAGTTTTGTGGCAACCCTGAGAGAACAGATCAGAACATTGCTTCCATGGAAATACACATTCCTAATTTTAAACCATCTGATTACCAATAGAGAGATCATAAACCAGGAGCAGCCCGGGATGGGAATGAATTTACATCTTCCTTCTTACTCTATAGTAATCTCACTGTGCCAGTTCCTTCTCTTGGAGGAAGATTTAGGGTATAGTGAAACAGGAGAGAATTAGACTAGGTATCCATCCCATAAACAAATTAATTCACCTCTATTTCAAATGATGCACATTGAGAAATTGAATCGAAGGTTGCAGCAAATAAAATATTTATTTCTTATATGCAATATAGATGAGTCAACGTCGCTCTGAGAAATTTAGTTTTTTAATTTGCTAACTTGGTGCTTGTATTTTGTTAGCAAATGCAAAAGGATAATGTATGATTCTCTTACAAGCGTCAAAAAGATGGTGTGGGAGAAGTAGCTCCAACTAGCACTACAGAGTGGTTGGAAAAACGGGTCCCTTCATTGTCCTTTGTCAGTCACAGAATGCCTCGGTCTTACTTCTGTGATGGCAGATATCAATATCAGGGTAGGACTATGAAAATGGCACATCTCTCTCTATATATAATAATAATCCAGTTTTGAAATATATCCAAATCATGTTATATGCTGTCTAGTTAACTATATCCACATAATTAGTGTTATTTAAATATACACAGGTAGAGTAAGTAACAAAATCAAACATTCACAGTTACAATATTGAAAAATGCCCAGATGGTTTTAGTAGAGAACACACCATGTATTTATTATTTGGAAAGTAAATGCTCGTGTATTCACAAATGCCATCATTTATCTGCCAGTTTGCTACACTCTGGTGACTTGCCGTGATGTTGAAAGCTATGCCATCAGTTTGGGTCATGAAGAAAGACTAGGAAGAAAGAAATGACAGTCCACACTTTTGAAAAACTAGCCATTGAAAACTAAAAATAGCGAGGGGCACTGTGCCAAAGGATGAGCCCCGCAGGTTGGAAAGCACTGAAAATACAATTGGGAAAGAGCTACTTCTTTAAAGTAGAGTTGATCTTAATGATGTGGACTTCAGCGAGATGGACTGATAGAGTGGTTGCAAAACATGAAGAGGTTGTGAAGACGATGCAGGACCCCGTAGTGTTTGATTCTGTTGCACGTAAGGTCTGCTGAGTGAGACCCATCTTGCTGGTACCTAACAACCATATTCAGAAATACATGTAACACATAAAGAATTGCATGATTTTAACTGCGCCGAAAATGCCAAACCATTCACTTTAAACCACCCAATAAACTTAAAGAACTCTTTTGAATGGGAAAATTGTCTTTGAATAAAATAAAGCAGATAGTTTATCATCATCAGCTACACAATTACCTACACTTGAGTTCCTTATTTTCTTGAACATAATTTTAAAAGTCTTTAGAAAGCTCAAATTCAAGGTAATGTTTATGCTCCTCCATGGGTTCCCCCTTCCCTCCCTCCCCCCTCCCCACCTGCCACACACACGCTGCACATAGCAACACCTTTCATCGTCCTCTAAAATGAGTCGCTACACTGCCAAGAGAAGCTAACGTTTCAGGAAGAAGAAATGTAAGTTTGTGTTCTGGAAGCTGTATGTTCTAATGTAGAGTGAGTTGAAATAAGTATATTTTATGCTTTTTTTTGGTTTATGTAAGTAGGAAAATAGAATGCTATTGAACTGGGAAGAATTATCCATCTGATGTATAAAATACAGTCTCTAGCTATTTAATTTGCATTAAACAACCTACCCTGATGCAGCCCTGGTGCTGGAGCAGCCGTGTGGAGACCCCTGCCAGCGCTGAGATGCTTACACGTTCACTGACTCGGCTTTCCTCCTGCAGTCAGCATCATTGTGTCTGTTTTGTGAGATGGAGGAGGACTTTGTGGATTGGTGTTGCACATATGGGTTAATGGGTTCATGTTGGACTTGTGGGCTTGGGCAGCACTGGGTTGGAATGTTTTCTTGATGTGCACTTAACCTTTATTTAAAACTCTCTCTTATATATGAGTTTCTGGGGATTTGTTTCTCTAATGTACCCAGAAGAATTATCCATCTGATGTATAAAATACAGTCTCTAGTTATTTAATTTGCAGTTTCCTGATAACCAATGTGGTAGACAACTTTTCCCAAAATGGCTGAAACAGTATTTCATATTTTGTATATTCTTACAGTCCGGATTTGTGAGTTCTTCTGCAGAGAGATAGGCTCTATATACTCCTCTTACTTGAATTTGAGAGGGTTGGTGACTGAGACAGAACTTTCACTAAGTGTATTTTAAGGCTAGGTCATAGAAGATGGTACAATATATGCCTGTTTTTCTTTGGATACTCAGTCTTGGAAGACAGTCACCATGTTGTGAAGAATCCTAAGTGACATGCTGAGTCTATGCATAGATATTCTGGTCAACAACTCCAGCCTGTTCGTGTCATTGCACAGAGGATGAGTGAAGACACAGCAGGAAGACATCAGTCTCTAACTGTACAGTCACTTCTCAGTCTTTGAGTCTTTCCAGCTGAGGTACCAGACACTGACATGCAGAGATAAGCTGTCCTCATTGTAATCTGTCCAAAGTTCTGACTCATAAATTTCATGTACATGATACAATATTATCACTACATTTTGGAATGATTTGTCAAATTACAATAGAAAATTAAAGCCAGTGAATTTGACCATCTTTTTGTTTGTTTGTTTTTCAGTTTTGGACATTACTTTATTAGCATATAATTCACATGTACAATTTAGTCATTCAGTCATATTAAGAAGAGTTGTACAGTCATTGCCACAATCAATTTCAGAACATTTTCCACATTGTTGTTAGCGCTGATTTCCCTAACCTCCTCTGCCATGCCCCGAGACACTTATCAATCTAGTTACTGCCTCTACAGACTAACCTATCCCGGATTTTATATACAGAAAGTCATACAGAACATAGCACCAAAACTAAACAACAATGGAGAAGCAAAGGAAAAGAAAACATCAATCAAAAAGAAAGCAGAAAATATTAAACTTAACTAACTTTAAAATGGGTCTAAAGGGAGATCAAAGGACACGGTGTTACAATTTAACTACACCTTTTATCATTGACTTTCTAATATTTTCTATCTGATAGCAAAGCTACTCATATCTGAAATACGGTTGCAGGGCATTCGCCCTGGGCGTTTCTATGTGTAAACACTGCAAATGAGTTTTGGGTTTCTACTGTCATCTGTCTTCTACAAACCATGTGTTCAGAATTTATGCTCTGATACTGTTCCCTCCTCTAGATTCGCATTGTGTCATTTACAATCCTTGGATCATACAGGTTGCTGTGCTTCTGCCATGTGGACCTACAACCGAGCTGATTCCAGGAACCTAAGTGGAAGGCGAGTTTTGAGAATGACGAGTACAACGAATGTATAAGGGTGCTTTGCTCAACTGATGTATGTATGGATTGTGATAAGAGTTGTATGAGCCCCAATAAAAAGATTTATTAATCAAAAAAATAAAACAAAATATTAAAAAAATCATTAATATAAAATAACTTGAGAACATTCTAATGGAATGCTTTAAACTTTTTCTTACTGATATTAACTACCTTGGACATCTCATCTTAAATGTGATGACTTCAAAATTTATATTTCCAATCCACTCTTCTATGAACTCAAATATGATATCAATATCCCATTAGCATGTTATCAGTATTTCACTCTTAAAATGGCTTCAAATAAGCAGCCTTCTAAATGAGGCATCAATTGACCATCTTTTTATATGTTTCTTGACTATTTTCACTGTGCACTTTCATCAGAAGCTGTGCACATTTTACTCTTGAGTTGTCTTTATTCATATATTATGCAAATTAAGCAAACATTTGTTACATGTCTTGTAAATACACTCTCACAACTGTGTTGTCTGTAGAGTTGTTATTTCTAGGTGCAGTCAAGGCAGTTCTGATTCATAGAGACCCTGTATGTGCAGGATGAAACACTGCCTGGTGCTGTACCATCCTTACAATTGTTTTCCTGTTTGAGTCCATTGCTGCAGAGACTGTCGATCAGCTCATAGAGGGTTTTCTATTTTTCATTGACCCTCTACTTTACGAAGCATGATGTCCTTCTCTAGGGACTAGTTTCTCCTCATAATATGCTCAAAGTACACGAGATGAAGTCCTGCCATCCTGACTTGTAAGGAGCATTCTTGGCTGTACTTCTTCAAAGTCTGTCCTTTTGACAGTCCACGGTACTTTCAATAATCTCTGTCCGCACTACAATTCACATGCATTTATTCTTCTTAGCTCTTCCTTCTTCAATGAGGTGGGAATGCCATGGCGGGGTCAGGCAAGCTTCAGTCATCAAATGAACATCCTTGTTTTTCAACATTCTAAAGAGGCTAGGTGCCGCATATTTCCCAGTACAATGCTTCACGTGAGCGCCCCACTGTTGCTTCTCTGAGCACTGGGTGTGGATCCGAGCAAGAAGAAACCCTTGATAACTTCCACAGGAACGCAATTCAGTGTTCCGTAATTCTCATTCTTCTCAAGTTGTTCCCAGTTGACAATTGTAAAATCGTCCTATATATTTTTTCTAGTACTTTTTTCATTAGGTCCTTTTTCTTTCTTGAGTTTATTTCTTATAAAATAAATATAAATCTTTTAAAACGAAGAGCCAGTTGTCTTTGGACCATTCTTTCTCTGCTGATTTGAAATGCCTCATTTAGCCGCTAAATCCTTAAGTAGATGTATTCTGATCCATTGATTTCATTTGACCACTTCCATAAAGCCACTCTTTTGTTTTAATTTCTCTGGTTTTTGGTGCATTTTAGTTTTTTTGATAGAGTAAGCAAATAGGCCCTTTCCTCCTTAAAACAAGCAAACAGGTTTTTTTTTACTCCCCCCAAAAGTATTTTTTGGAAAAGCCTTTAAAAAAAACCTCAAAAAAACCCCCAACCCTCCAGATTCTTTACCTAAAGAACTTAAACACTTCTCCGAGCGGCTAGAAAGGAGGAGAAGTAAAAGTGAAGCAGACTGGGAGTCTTGTGACATACAAGTTATTCTCCAACAAAAAAAAAAAAAAAAAAGGAAAGAAAAATTTTTGGCTTAGTTACAGAATTTTTCTCTTTTAGACGAATTTCTGAATCAACTTGCCAAGTACTTTGAGAAAACTGCTTTGGCTTTATAGATTAATTTGGCCCAGATTGACATCTTTGTTATATTTAGTCTTCTTGTCCCTGAGCACTGATGATCCATCCATGTATTCGGATCACCTTTTAGTAGAGCTTCAAATTTCTACATTCACTCCTACACAATTCTTAATTCTGAGTAATTTATGTTTTTTGTTGATCTGTGAATAGGAATATATATTTAGTGCTTTCTAATTGGTCATTAGAACTAAAATTGGGTTATGTGTATTTTTATATGCATTTAAATAGTTTATACCTTATATTCAGCTTTCTTTCTCTCTTTTTCTTCTGATTATATTTCAAAATGGTGTCCCTTACTTTTCTCAATACCCCATCATATCATGTCATCTACAAACACTGACATGATCACTTCCTTTACAAAATATATACATTTTTCTATATTTCCGAGTTATTGCATTGGCTATCACCTCCTATCCCACTTAATGTACATGGAAATTACATAAAGATGTTGTTACAGTGCTAATTCTCAGATTCCAGGTGTTGGAGACCATATTCTGAGGATCGAGGTCCTCTATATGTAAATTATAGTTATGGTAATGTCCCATTTGTCATATATACCTGTAACAAATATTCTTCTAAATTCAATCCCATTTATCAGGTGAAGAAGTAGATTTGGATAAATAATTTTGCCCAAATGGCAAATCGCAGTACAATCCCCAACCCAAACTAGTAAACAGCTACTGCATGCCTGTTGTGTCAAGACAACAAAAGTAGGCATTGAATGAAACACGAATTATTTTGCTTGAGAGTTAGATGGTAAAACATTGTGCTTATTCTGTAATGACACTACAACTATGGTCAACAAATTCAATATACAGAGGTGTGATCAGCACTTATCACAATATTATCAACTCACAGAAAAGCAATGATCATAAAAATATGAAAATTTAAGTGGAATATCAGTATGATTTTTTTCCCTCTCACAAAAATAAAATGAAGCTGAAAAACTTGTGACTGGTTTGTCAACAAGGGAAACCCATTTACCTCTGGTGAGTAAATTAAATTGTGTTTTATTTTAGCAGTCAAATAAAATTTCCAGAGAAAATAAACTTGTTTACGAATATTAGCCTTGTAGTGAAAACAGTAAGTTGAAGAGGAATGGATGTTGGTAGCAACCAAAAAACCCCAAACCAGCTATGTGGTCTTGGAATCAATTTCAACTCAAAGCAACCCTGTAGGACCCAGAGGGACACTCCCAGAGGGGTTTCAAGACCATAGATCTTTCTGGAAGCAGAGTACCACATCTGTCCCTCCCCTGGGGGGACTGGAGGGTTCAAACAGCTGGCCTGTGGTTCGCTCCTGTGTGCATTAACCACTTTGTGCCCAGTACTTCTTTCATCAGGAGTGACACCAATAGCCTTTTTTTTTTAAAGGCAAACACTTTTGAGTGGTTTTCTTTGGCTCTTGTTGAGTTGAAAGATGTTACTGACACGGAAAACTCAAAATCCTGTTGCCTTTGAATTGATTTGTAGTCACCCTACAGAGTGGAGTGGAGTGGAACTGCTCTCCAAGTTTCCAGAGTTCTGGAGAAGCACACTCACATTTTTCTCCGATGGGGCCGCAGGTGGGTTCAGTATGCCAACCTCGTGATTAGCCGCAGAGTACTGAGTCATTGTGCCACTGGGGCTCTTAAGTTACTGATAGCACGGAACTCTCGTTTACAAGGAGTCAGTTGTGGGTCTGCAGTGACTAAAGCAGCATCAGCTACTACGCATGATCCGCACTGTAAAACTATAAGCAAGTATCTGTTCAGGCAAGTCAGCAAAACACTTATTCAGTATAACCTGAAGTAGTTTTTAAGCAGAACAATGCTTAGTTTTGTGAAGGTACAATGCTTGAGACATGTAAGGCATGTGTAAGTTGATGGTTCTAGTCACTGTATTATTCAGGAGTAGGCACTTTGTGGATAATGCTTAAATCTATCACATGTAATTGAACCACTGGTATCAACAGTGAGCTGCACCCATTCTATGAAGTTAACCATCATGTGTCCCATCAAATTTTGTTAGAACAGAATATGAATTTCCTCACTTCCTTACCACATTGCCAATCAATTGTTTAGCAGTGATAAATTTTTGTGATTTTTTTTCTTTTTAACTCAGGGTCAAGAAGAAAACTGTTAAGAATGAGATGAATCACCGCCAGCTATGATAATCAAACACTTAATGGTTTGGGGAATTAGCTTTGCAATAGGTTTGATAATGTTTCTTAATGGACTTGATCTAAAATCATCAGGCTTAACAATACATAAATATGAAACTTACACTGATGACAACTAATGTCTGAATCATATCGTGTCAAGCTGCTTAATTCATTTCCTGTGCTATCAAAAATTAAAATAAGAAGCAAATACACAGAAGATGTATTTTCTGCGTTCAAAATACGGTTTTAGTCTGTTTTTCAGACCTTGATACAAGTGCACATGGAATCTTCACATTTCAAAATCTATTTAACTATGCAATTGAGGGGCTTCCATTGGAAGTAATGAATCTTCCATAGAAAGACATGCTAAAAGATAAATATTTAGAGAAAAATCTATTAGAATTCTGTAACTGCCTTCTAAGCCATAAATATGTCCAAAGAAAATCAAGGACGCATGGAAAAATATTATTATTTGACAGTACCTGTGTTAAATGGTATTTTCAAAGATTAAACATGTAAAACCTCATTATAGATTAATAGTAAATTTGCAATTGATTGCAAAAAAGGAAACACTAACTTTGACCACCACTTAAGTAAATTGTTATCACCATTGCCTGAAAAGAAGTCATTCTTTTCATTAGAAGAATTATATTATAGAAGTTGCATTCAATGACTATTTTGTTTTCAATTAAAATTTTTGTCTCACTCTTCTCCCCCCGCCCCTGCCAAAATAGCCTTTTTACTGGGAAGTAATACAGATAACATATCATTCCATAGTTATTTTTTTTATTTTTCCTTCTTTTTTTTAAGCCATCCAAATATTTAGGTTTGAGGATAAGAAATCTGGAGGGGTTTATTTTTGTTTTTTTTAAAGAAACATACTATATACATACATGACACAGCTGACCTCAAGAAATGAAATACATAACATTATCTTTTTAAATCCTCCATTTTTCCCAGGCCCTCTCCCGTCACACCCCGGCCCTGTTCCTGCTCTCATTCCTGGCCTCCTCATAGTCATCAAAGTCTTGGCTATTGGTGTATAAACCATGTTTATTCTTTATTTTTCCTTAAAACGATGATATGAAACATTCATCTTGGTATGATTGACTAAATTTGCTAAGCATAATGCTCTCTAATTTTGCCCATGTCTTGTGGTGTTTGAGAGAGTTATCAATATCTTTTATTGATGCATGAAATATCATAGTATGAATGTACCAGAGCTTGTTTATCCATTCCTCCAGAGTTGGGGGTCTTTGGTTGTTTCCAGGTTTTTGCTATTGGGGCTACAGCTGCAATAAACATAGGTATACATATATCTCTAGTGTTATAGTTTTGATTTCTTAACAGTATATACCCAGTACAGAGATTGCTGGGTCATAAGGTTTTAGTATTTGCATTTGTTTAAGGAAGTGCCATACCGATTCCCATAGTATTTATACAACTTTACATTATCACTCTTGTTATGCAACTAATGATCCACATTTTATCACTGTGTTTGCCACTTGGCCTGTAAAGCTCAAATGTTTAATTTCTGATTCAGGAGAACAGCAACAATATCATCAGCAACAAAAAAACTCTGACCAAGAATAAGTCTCTTATCATCAAAAAGTTCATGGAAAATTCCACTATCTTTTAATTCCCATTTTCAATGAACTTTTAGAAGCCCCTTCACAATAATTCTGAAAATCATTTTATAAGCTTATGTTTATTGTGTGCTTACCATGTGTGAAGCTTTTTCATTTTGAAGTATGCCACCAGTGTTTCTAATTTACAGTGTAAGGAAACTGAAGTTTAAAGTCTTCCCTATGGCAAACTAGTAAGCAAATAAACCCATGGGGTGAAGAATTTAACTTTACTTAATTTGATCTTTGTCCATGGTTCTTCAAAGATAATCTCTACAACCTTGCCATTTCCTCAGGGATTGAAGTGCCTTTGTTATCCAAGAGGACTCCATACCACTGGCTAGACCAGAAAGACCCTCAGCTGGCTTCAAGGGGGGTGGACTAAAACAATCTTGCCTACATAATGAGGCTTCCGTGGAAAGTTCTAGAGCAGAGGTTCTGATCTTTCCTAATGCCATGACCCTTTCATACAGTTCCTCATGTTGTGGTGAGCCCCCCCCTCCTAACTAGAACCATAAAATTATTTTTCGTTGTCATTTCAGCACTGTCATTTTGTTACTGTCATGAATTGGGCAACTCCTGTGAAAGGGTCGTTTGACCCCCAAAGGGGTCTCGGCCCACAGGTTGAGAACTGCTGCTCTAGGCACTCAATTACTTTAGGTTTCCTGGTTGGTTAAAAGCATCTATGCATGTGGGGAGGTAGCATGCAGCTTTGGCGGACTCTACTAGACATGGCGCTATGGGTCTATTCTCTTTTTGCTGATCCTGATGTGTATGTTGTATAATAAAAGTGTTATAGTACAGTTATTTCCATAAATTCTGTGAGTTATTCTAGAAAATTATTGAAGTTGAACAGCCAATTAGGAAGCCCATTGTTGCAGCCTAGTGCCAATTTATTTCCTCGAGTGTCTTCCACTTCTTTGCTGCTCCCCTACCCTACCCAACATGATCGCCTTCTCCAGGGGCCAGTTGATGAAGTCTTACCATGGCTTGGGTCAGGCACATCTGAGTACGCAAAGTAAAATCCTCTCTTTTCAGTACCCTGAAGATGTCTTGTGCAGCAGTTCTACCCGATCCACTAAATCTTTTGATCTCTCAACTGCTGTTTCCATGAGCATTGATTGTGGCTCCAAGCAAGACAAAATCCTTGACAACTTCAATATTGTCTCCATTTTTCTTGATGTTGTCTATCGGTCCAGTTGTGAAGATTTGGGACTTCTTGATATTGAGTTGTAATTCATTGCTGCTGTAGTTCATGGATGCAATCAATGATCTTTATCAGAAAGTACTTCAAGTTCTCCTCACTTTCAGAAAGCAAGGTTGTGTCATCTGCATATTGCAAGTTGTTCTTTCTGGCAATTCTGATGCCATATTCTTTTTCATATAATAACCAGCTTCTCTCATTATTTGTTCTGCATATAAATTGACTAAGTATGGTAAGAGGATACATCCTTCCTGATTTTATTTGTTTATTTATTTTGACTCCATACATTTATTTATTATTTTTTACTTGTTGGAAATATTTATTTACGTGTTTATTTTAAATCAATCATTTTATTGGGGGCTCTTACATATATTATAACAAACCACACGTCCGTTATCTCAGGTGGACATGTAGTTATTGGCATCAACAATTTCTACACATCTTTCTTCTTGAGCCATTTGATATCAGCTCCTCTTTTTTCCCCTCCCTCCCCCACCCTGCCACCCCCATGAACCCTTAATATATTATGTATTGTTATTATTATTTATACATATCTTACACCACCCATTCTATCCCTTCACCCACTATCCTGGTATCCTTCTACTGAGGAGGATTATTCTGCCATCTTTACTATCCATTTCTCTTTCCCTCCCTTCTTCTCCCTCCCCCTCCCCTACTCTCCTGGAATCATTGCTCCCATTAAAGGGGGGCGGGGTTGTCTTTCCTGAAGTCCGTATATTGAAAACTCTCCTCTGTGCCACTATCTGTACACCACCAGTCTAGTGGGAATTGTGAGATTGGCCTGAGACCATAATAGTGGAGGGAGGAAGGATTGAAGAACTAGAGGAGTGTTGTGTACTTCGTAGGTGCTAAATTGTGCCCAGATGCATTGTCTCCTCCATGCAGCCCCTCTGGGCAGGAATGTCAGGTTATCCACAGATGACCTCTAGGTTTCTAGCTCAACCCCTCTCCATCACCTCAATGTGGTTGTTTGTTTTTTGAATTCTGAAGTCTGTTCCCCATTGACACCTTATGATCACACATGCCGATGTGCTTCTTCCATGTGGGCATTGTTGCCTCCATGCTAGATGGTCGCTTCTTTGGCTTCAACCTTTTAAGATGCCAGACGCTATATCCTTTAATAGCAAGGCACCATCTGCTTTCTTCACCACATTTGTTTATACCGCCATTTTGTCTCCAGTGATCGTGTTGGGGTGGTAGGCATCACCCAATCCCACATTATTATAACAAAGTGTTCTTGTATTGAGGGAATACTTAAGTAGAGGCCCAGAGTCCTTCCACTGCCTCAATGTATTGCTATATAAATATATGTACATAGGCCAATACCCCTATTGTTATTCATTAATATATTTACATATTTACCTCTATGCTTGTACCTCTAAAAATAATTTTGCTTCCTATTTTTCCTCTATTTCCTTTTACCTTCCTTCTGTCCCATTATCATGTTCACCTCCTGTTTGACTCTCAGTAATTCCTCCAGCTAGCTTATAGCTGCTCCACCACTATCAGGATTTTTATTCCACACCTCCCCATGGGTTTTAGATTCCTAGTTGTTCCCTGTCTGTGACCTTGTTTGCTTATCCTTCCTGATTTTAAAGCATGCTCAATTCCCTTGTTCTGTTTGCACAACTGTTTCTTGATCCATGTACAAATTCTCATGAACACAATGAAATGATCTGGAATTCCCATTCTTCTCCAGGTTATCCAGAGTTTGTAATGATCCATACAGTTCAATATCTTGGCATAGACAATATAACACAAGTAAACATCTTTCTTGTATACTCTGCTTTCAGCCAAGATTCCTCTGACATTATTGTTCTACATCCTCTTCTGAATCTGACCTGAACCTCCGGCAACTCCTTATCAATGTACTGCCACAACTGTTGTTGGATGCTCTTAAGCAAAATTTTACTAGCTTGTAATATTGGTGATTTTGTTATATAGTTTAAAAATTGATGAGTGTGTTATTCCCTTTTGGTTTTTGAATGTTAGGTCTGTGATAGTTTGGTTTTCTGTGCCAACTTGGCTCCTATAGGAACATGTGGGTGGAATTTAGCCTGTCAGTCAGGTTGCAGCTTGATTGGAGGGCAAGCGAGATAAATGGATCTCTGAAGGCCAGCTTCCCTCTTTCTCTGCCTTCATCTTCCTATTTACAAATCCTGTGGAGACTTGCTGAGACCTGCTAAATCCACCCTCTTTGCTTCACCTTCCTGTTGAAGAGTCACACTATGAGAGCTGGAGGAACCACATGGAGACCCAAGCCAATGCTGAGATGCTTCCACTGCCATTGGATCCCCAAGACTTTGCACCCACCGGTCTGTGATCTTCCTGTCTTTTACATCATTGCATGTGACTGCATGAGACTGAGGAAAGATTTATGGACTAGTATCAGACTTGTGGGTTCATATTGGACTTATGAACTTTATCTGGATTGGGCTGGGATGTTCTCTCTTAGACATAAATGAGTATCTCTGGATTTGTTTCTCTAGTCAACCTGGCCTAACACAGGTCTTTACACATTTCATTATATTGTTGGGCTTTTTCTTTTCAAGCTGCCCTTTGAAATGTTCAGCTTTGAAATATTCAGCTCTTCGACTTTACCTTTTGTTCCATTTGCTTTAGCTATTCTATAATTAAGAGCAAGTTTCAGAGTCTCTCTGACATCCACTTTGATTCTTTCTTCCCTGTCTTTGTAATGACCTTTTTCTTTCTTTATGAATGATGTTCTTGATGTCCTCCCACAGCTAATCAGGTCTCTGTCATTAGTGCTCAGTGTGTCAAATCTGTTCTGACACGTTCTGGAAATTCAGGTGGGAATACTCAAGGTTATATTTTGGCTCTTGTGGATTGGTTTTAATTTTATTCAGTTTTATCTTGAATTTCTATTTGAGCAATTGATGATGTGTTCAACAGTCAGCCGCTAGCCTGGTGTTAGCTATTCTATCAGGATCTCCAGCACCATTTTTATCATCAAGTCCGTAATTTCCAAATACGATTCCTTCCTCTTCTCCAACTTTCACATTCTAATAGACAATAATTACCAATGCGTCTTGATTGCGTGTTTGATCAATTCCTAGCTGAAATCATTTATAGAATTCTTCCATTTCTTCATTCCGAGCCTCTATAGTTGGTGCATAAATTTGAATAATAGTTGTATTGATTGGATTTCCTTGAATGTGGATAGATGTGATCCTATCACAGATGGGATTGTAACCTCATGACTGACTTTTGCAATGTCCTTTCCGACAATGAGTGCCACACCAATCCTCTTGACAGTGAGCATTTAGTTCACAAATGCCTCCGATAGCTATCTGTATGCAGTCCATTTCACTTGTGATTAGTTCCTCTTCTCCTAGATTCAAACTTTGCTGCTTTCCAGGCTCCAATCATTAGCAGAGTTTTCCAGCTGTTTCGCATTACCTTGAATCTTTCCCCATCAGTAAATGAAGATTCTGAAGGTACCACTCATACAGACTTTGCCCAATTCATGTCACCATGGTCCAGACTCCACTCCAAGAAATCAGCTCTTCTTCAGTCACACATAGCATGCACTTTGGAATCTTATTTTACATAGGACAAAACTGAAGTGCAGAGAAGAGATGCAACTTCCCCAAGCTCACTGTATTAGAGCTGACATTCTCAACACCCCCATATTCAGAAGGCTATGAATGATAATGATAGCCCCAAACCATTTGAGGAGTCCCCATATAAATTAAGCCCCATTGAATTCTTTCTGACCATTAACCCAAAAATCAAAGTCAGTACTGACTCATAGGGACCCTAGAAGGCAGGGTAGAACTTCCCTTGAGTTACTGAGACTGTAACTGTCAGTGAGAGTAGAAAGCCCCATTTTTCTCCAGCAGAGCAGCTGGTGGTTTTGAACTGCTGACATCGTTGAGGTTAGTGGCCAACTTGTAACCATTATGCCAGCGGGGCTGCTTAACCAAGGATGTCGATCATCCTGCCTCCAGGCAGTAAGCCTTGGACCCTGGATTACCTCCACCCCTCCCTAGCCAACCCAGGGAGGGGTAGTTTCTATTAGGGGCCTACCTGGGGGTGTCCTTGATGGAGGGCCCCATACTGGGATCACAGACATGCCCTGTTAGTCTTGCCCTAACTCTCTGGGTCAGAAGGCCCTTAAGCAATCTTGTAAACCCTTCTAACAATGATAGACGATGTATGTATCAAGATCAAGGTCCTGTTCCTGTTTCTGTAGTCCCACCAACAACTGACATGTACTGACTTACCACCAATCTTGCATTTGTGACAATTTCCTTTGCCCTCCCATGCCCTTTTTAAAGCTTTATATCTCCAACAAACCTTTTGAAATCCTTTGGGGCTCAAACTAATGCCTCCTTTATCACAATGATACATCTGTGTCTTTGTGTTGTCTCTGTCCATTTTAAGATGTAGTAAAAGTTTTCCTTAAATTTTATTTGAGTTTGGTGCATCTTTTGTACCCTAAAACATCCCAAAGCCTAGGTTTTGAAGTCAAGGAGACCACATTTAAACTATGGCTCAGTAAGGATGTACGACCCCTGCTGGCAGAGTGGGTTAAAGTTGGGCTGCTAGCTATGACATCAGTGGTTCAAACTCATCAGCCCCACTGGGGAAGGGAAAGAGACGAGGCAGTCTGCTTTCTTAAAGGTGTATACCCGAGGAAACCCGATAGCCCAGTTCTACAGGCTCACCGAGTTAGAATACACTTAACCCAGTGGGTTTTGTTTTTGGTAAGGGTATACTAAATCCCCACTTTTCACTTCTCTTCTGACACCAGCTGCACACAGTACTTCTTCCTCTGATTCTAACTACCCCAGAAGTAGCAGATTTATGTTAGAGCTTAAATTCTAAGCACTCGATTTGCAGAAGGCTCGGGAAGATGGTAGAAGCCCCAAATCCAGGGCAGAGTCCCCACTTGGGTTAAGCCTTCATCTGACCATTAAATCTTGCCTTCAGACGGAGTACATTAGAAAGTGGAGTGCCTCCACCCACTGCTGCCACACATTCAGCCAGCCCCGGGAGGGGCGGTCTCCTGCAGGGCTGGACTGGGGATGTTCCCTGATGAAAACTGCCACACCAGAGTCACATAGTCATGAACCATGTCCTGACTGCCTTGTTTAGAACACCAATCATTCAAGCTCTTCCGTCTAGCATAACATGTGAATCCCACTCAGGGTCCCTTTTCCATTTCTACAGTCCTGCCTGCAACTGTAATATCTGCCACCAACATGCATCTAGGATCATTCCTTTGTTCTCCTATGTCCTATTCAAGCCTCTTATCCCCTGTAACCCTTGGACTCCATTATGGTTTTGCACTAATGGTTCCCCTCACCCAGTTGGTGTGGCTTTTCGTTTGCTGTTTTTTGGTTGCTATTGGGCGCCTGAGTTGGTCCTGACTCATACAGAACGAAATCCTACCTGGTCCTGTGCCATCCTTACGGTTGTTCTCAAGTCTGAGCCCCGCTGGTGCAGCCACGGTTGAAGGCCTTCGTCTTTGCTGATACCCCTTTACTTTACCCAGCCCTCTGTCTTTCTCCAGCATCTCTCCTGACAATAACGGTTTGTCCAAAGTCCGTGTCAAGCAGTCCCATCACGGTGCTTCCAAGGAGCCTTCTGGCTGTACTTCTTCCAAGACAGATGTGTTTGTTCTTTGGGCAGTCCATGGTACTTTCAATATTCTTTGCCAGTACCACAATTCAAATTTTCTGTGTCAGACTTCATAAATGTTTTCCTTAAATTGTATTTGCACTTTAGGGGTCTGCTTTGCACCCTAAAACAGACTTCACCAGGAAAAAGCACCATCTGCTCCAGGCCTTCCATGCCAGCTGCAAACGTGGGAGGCCCAGTCCCCCTACTTCTGACTGGCTAGATACAAATGTGGGGGTTTCCCACTACCTCCTCAGGATGCCCATTCACCTTTGCTGACCCCTAGCCTTTCTGAATTTGCACTTACAAGGCACAGCAAAGTAGAACTAAGAAAAAAAAGAAAAGAAAGAAAAACCACTAAAGTATGCCTAATAAGCAAACACTACCTAATTGATTGGGTATCCAAGGATAAGGAGACTATTGGAAAGGAAAGAAGTGAAGATACATGGCAAGGGATGAGGGATGAAATACAAGACACTAGCTAAATTTGAATTTCAGGTAAATATTTCTTTTTTGGTAAAGTATGTCTCAGATATTGTATAGGGCATATTTACACAAAGTGAATTATTTGCTGTTTTCTTGACATTAAAATTTAACTGTGCAGCAAGTATTTTTAATTTGCCAAGCCTGACAATCTAGACATTTAGTTAGAAGTCCCTAAGCCTGCATAGCTATTAAGATCCCGATTTTAAATGAGTACAATTTGCTTGTAACTTGCTAACGGCAAATACGTCAAGAAAAATGTGGACTCCAACTCCCCAGGTGCCCAGGGGAGTGAGTTTGCTTTCTGAGCACCCTTTGTGGCAATCTAGTACAAAGGCTGCTGGGAAAACCCATTATGCCCTTGGGTCCCTCGCTCAGAGGCTCTCCCTGGGGTGGGGCCCTGTGGTTATGGTGTGGTGGTTCTTTATCTATGCACCCTGCCACACCCTGCTTAGTCCACCTGGGAGTGGGGGCAGAAAAAATATATAAGGCTTATTGATTTAGCATTTTCCTTAGCTGGGTGGTGCTTTGCCATTCAGGACTGCATAACTTTAATTACTACTCTGGGGCAGAATGGCTGCAGATCGCCAAAGCCGGGCCTGATTTAATAGCCTGCTTGCACAAAGTCCGACAGAGATTGCTTTTGTTGCACTTTCGAACGGCCCCTGATGGTGGCTCTTTTACGTTGAGGAGGAAACTCCGTGGTTAAGCGGTAGCCTAGATATTTTTAGAGCCGTTACCATGTTAACCGAATTTCATACAAACGTTTCACCTGCAGGATGTGCCATATAGCTCAGACCTTCCCCAAGCTACAACCACCACCACTAACTAAATTATCTATCTATCTATCTATCTATCTATCTATCTATCTATATCTATATAAAATGTTTTAACAGCCACTCGGAGTGTATTTATCAAGGTAGAAGCCCCCGGACCACAGTGGCTAAGTGGTAGGCTTCTAAGTGAAAAGGTCAGCAGTTCAAACTCATCAGCTACTCTGTGGGAAAAAGATATGGCCGTCGCTCCCATGGAAACCCTCACTCACTGCCATCCAGGTGATGCTGTCCCATAGAGACTACAGTCGTGGAAGTCCTGCAGGGCAGTTCTTTAAGGTGGCTGTGAACTGGAATAAACTTGAAGGTAGTGGAAATGGTTCGGAGCCAGTCCATTAGAAACCCTTCTTACACTTGTGATGGGAAATGTATCAGCAAGGAACTATGTCCATCAGAAAGACACGGGCTGCTAAAGACTCTGATTTTGGATGGGGCGGCACTGGGCCGCCAGGCAATATTTTTATCCTCCATCCAAAATGACTTGAAGAAACCTAACCGAAAGGCTGAAACTGGTGGTTTTAAAGGTCAGAACCTGAAGGCACAGACCCATTTGTTAATCATTAAGCTTTCCTAAGCCTCTCTGGAAGGACTCTGGCTTTCTGCCACGTCTCTGGTAATTTTAAGCTGCACATTCTTGCACTGTTTCGGTTTTTAAGTAGGTAGCAAAGGCTATGAGAAAGCCATCACTTGCTGGCTAGTTTTTCGTTATCAAATCTCTTTAGGACTTTGGAGGGCAGAATTGTTGTGTGTTAAGGAAATCTTCATAACATGGACCCCAGGTCCTCTGAAAAGGGAGTTTCTATTATTCCCAGGTTAATTAGCTCCCAGCAAGATGTGAGTGACAGGACACCTACTCAGGGATTAGGAATTAGTTCCCCACATCGCAGCTACCCATGTGGTTTTCTCCAGTAATCCAGAACTGAGCGCCTGAGAAAGAGGAGCAGAGTGACTATAATGTATTCGTCATCTGCCATCAGGTAACACTGGCAGCGCTTTGAGACACTCTGAATATATTCGGGGAAGTACACTGAAGTTTAAGTGATAGGGAATCTCATTGTCACATTTAATGCCAGTTTATTCTCAAGTCCATCTGAATCCATGTTCCAAAATGCCACCACAAACAAAACTAAATGTTCTATAGTCAAGAGATCTGAAGCTGCTAAAATGCTTGTTTTAGCCTTGAGCATGAAATGGTTGTCCTTTTAGTTCTCAAGAAGAAAAAAATTACACAGTCAACCTTGCTTATCTCTAATACAAACTTCCAGAAAGCTGAGTATTTGGAATTTTTCCAGACACAGAAGGAGGGGGATGAGACCGAGGAAGGGAGAGAGAGAGAGAGGATTGGGAGGGAGGGGGGTTGGGAGTGAGTGAGAGAGAGAGAGAGAGAGAGAGAGAGACTGAGAGACTAGAAAGCAAGCAAGTCAGTTTTTAGAAGTAGACCTGAAACCCTAGCAACACTGAAAAGAGACCTGGATATTATATCTGATTGGTTTACCAGCCAGAACGAATGGAGAGCTCTGATTGGATAGTGATGATGTCTCCAACTAAACCAGCCTTTTTCAGGAAAGCAAATTAATGTGGCAGAGAGACGAGAGACAGAAGAAACAGGCAAGGGAAAATAAAGGGGGGTGGGGGTGGGGGGCAGGAACTGGGAGAAATGAATGACAGGGGAAACAGATACATTGTAACAGCAGTGGTGAGATTAAAAAATGAGAATGAGAATAACATTTCCTATTTATATAACTGTTTACAATTTGCGAAGTACTTTTGCACGTAAGCATTGATACTGTCTTTGCAAAGCTCTGCAGGGTTCCAAGAAGTCAAATAGCCTGTGTCAGGTCCCCCAGCTAGGAGGAGAGCACAGGTCATTTGGCTTCAAATCTAACGCTTTTGATGGCACACAGGTGTTTTGAAGATAATGATTTAAAGTTGCCCTGGATAGAGGGCAGGAAATGTTCTGATCGCAGAAAAGAGAAACAGAAGCCATGTCAGCCTGCAGTTGAGTGGGCAGTGCAGGAGGGGGAGAAGGTCCCCTGCCCTTAGGAACCATAGACCTGACGCAGACAAAGGGAGCATCTCCGTGTATATCATCAGCGTGCAGTGGGAGGCAGGAATGATAGTACAAATGAAATGTAGCTCATGAAATCTTAAAGGGAAGCCCTGAATATATGTCCCAGGGATGTTTCATAGTCAACTCACACTTGAACACCTACTTAATATCCCCTCCTAAAAAAAAAATCAAACAACGTCTATTCCTTCCTTCAGGCTGTCGCCATCCTTCTGCAAGAAACATCTCCCGTGCATCCAGTTGCTCAAGCTAAAAGTCAGTTTGGACTTTGCTTTCTCCCCTTTTCTACGTTGTCAGTAAATCCTGTAGATTCCATTTCCAAAATGCATCTTGGTTCAAACTATTTTTACCTTTCTCCCTACTCATTACCAGTATTTCCCTCCTGGTTTACGGCTCTCTAGTTGATTTCTATGTTTACTTGAACCCTCTCTTCCCCAGCTTTTGTCCGTCTTTCTTCATTTCCATTCTGTGGAACTTGTCAGTCCGCTCTATTTAAATTTTTCCCTAGTAATAAGTTTCTAAATCCTGACTCTGATCTGACCCTAAATTACCTTGCCATCACTCTGCTAAAAGCCACGGTTCTGCCCATATTTCAGTTCTTAGAACACACGCTAGAGCCTTCAGCTTTATGATTCTGCATAGCCATGTCATCACATGGTATGTTATGGATTGAATTTAGCCAACCCCTGCCCTGCAAAACAAGTGCTGAAATCCTGGCCCCTGTACCTATAAACATGATTCTGTTGGAGACAGTGGTTTTCTTTTGTCATGTTAATGAGGCAAAACCAAAGCTAGGTGAGTCCTAAATATGATAGCATACGAGTTATGAAAAGAACAGTTCATAGACTCACAAAAAGGAAAGACAGGTACTAAGAAACCCCAGGAAATGAGGGCAGTTCCCAGAAACTAGGAGAGAGACCCAGAGCCGGAATCCGCACGGACAAGGTTTGGGCTTGTAGTTGCTAGGACCACTACAGAATGCATTTCTGTTCTGTCAGCCACCCACTGATGGCAGCCTGGCAAACCAAGACACGGGAGCAGCTCGTGCGACCCACACAGATGGGAAGAACTTCTCTTACAAGTTTGCCCAAGTAAGAGTTCCCTTGTCTTCTCCCTCCAGTGTCTTTTTCTTAATTTCCTGTGATTTCTCAATCTGAAATTACATACTGTGACCTGACTCCTTATTTATGTGTCTTCCCCCTATGAGTCACCAAGCTCTAGTTAGATTTTCTGTCAACTTGAATGTGTAGGGAAGTGTAGGGGTGGAGTCCAACCTGTCAGTCAGCTCACAGCTGAAGGGGCCACCTAGGAGTTGTCTCCTTTGCTTTTATTTGTTTTGTTTTTTGAGAAACACTGGGGACCCCTATTCTTTCTCTGCCCCTTTGCGTTCCTATTTGCAGGACATCAGTACCTGCCTCCAGGAGTGATCTCACGTGGGTGGCCTGACCTTGAGAGCTATCAGCACCCTGTCATATTTACATCCACTGGCGTGTGATCTTCCTGCATCCTGCTTCACCTTTTGGAATCACTGGCCTGCAGCTTCATGAATTTGAAGAGGCTCTGGCCAGCCTGGCACCCATGGACTTAAGTTGGGCTGTGCTGTGATGCTTTCTTATGATAAGATTTCTTCTGGATAGAAAGCTCTTTCTTATACATATATGAACGTCACTGGCTTTGTTGTTCTAGACAACCCAGTCCAATGCAAGCTCCATTAAGACAACCCAACACAAGCTCCATTAAGACAAAAACTAGACTAATTTTCATCACCACTGTGTCTCAGAGCTCACAACTGTAGTACATAGCTGGCTCTCAAAAGCATTTGCTGAATGAATGATTTAGTTGTATCAGGACATTAGCCTTGTATGCCATATCACTTATGGATAAGCTACAATGCAGTACTGCTCTTCCTGTTTCTGACCTGTTATTGAGGCCCTGTCGGAATTGGGAGTTCTTATAGAACTGCCATTACTTGGGAAATTTAATGGAATTCAACACCATGATTTCTGGAGAATGGAACCTTTATTGAACTGTATAAGTTCACTCTCAAAATCTCCTAGTAGGAAACAATCAAAATCTACTCTGAAATTGGAGCTTTTCTAAATATGGCTATTGGGTAGCATGTAGGAGAGTGTGATAGTTGGTTGGTCTCTTGGGATTCATGTGCTGACTGGTATTCATTCTATTTAGAGTCACAAGAAGAAAGGATTCCAAACAGAACCCTGTTCTTTTCTAAACAAGTGTGCTGCCCACTCATTGGCCATAATAAATTCTGCAACTATTTTTGATTTTCCAAAGGTGAGTTTTGAGTGATTAAACTACTTGTCCCATTACAAACTGAGTCTCTATAGCGAATGTAAAGTCCCAAAGGAATCAATATGCTGGGCAAAGGTTCTGCTACTTTAATTATACCAAGTTGTTTGAACGTTACGATTTAGGGATTTCTTCGCTGACCCAGCTCTGATCCAGTTGAAAATGAAGTTTACCATGGTGCCCTCTGGTGGAAGCAAATGTGGACAATTTTAGAGCAAAGCCCCTTTCTAGTGAGAGTGCTATTTATTCTGTCAAAAAAAAAAAGGTAACAATTTAAAATATAAATGTCCATAAACTCTAAGGATACCCTTGCTATTTGGGGACTTATTACAAGAACTGAGTAAATGATAATATCTGCTTGCAGACTTAAGATATAACATGTAGATACTGCAGAGGAAGGGGCATTTTATACATGTGTGTAATTCCAAACCCATTAGATTTAGAATGACAACCAGGCGCCACAGTATTTCACATTGCCTAGCAACAGTTAGACTGAGTCATTAGGTATCGTATTCAGAAACTTGAAAGAAGATCATAGCTAATATCTTCCACTCATCTGCCAGTATGTCACACTATGCTAACTTGCTGTGTTACTGGGACGTGCGAAGGTAAGCCAGATATTTCAAATACCAGCAAGGTCACCTGTGGTGGGTTTGTTTTAGTGGCATTTGCAGACAGAGAAAGACTAGGAAAAAGGAACCAGTGATTTACTTTAAAAAAAAAATGATTAGTGAAAACCTGGCAGATAGTCCTTGAACATTGTCTGATGCAATTCCAAAATGAGCTGCCTCTTCAAAGTGGAGTGGTCGACACAGATGTAGTACAGCATTCTAGACCTAAGTTTGCTCTTGTTATGCAACTCAACGTGAGAAAAGACATCTGCAGAAGCCATTCATCATGAGAGCGTGGGGTGTACGATCCGCAACTCAAGGACAACAGAACGTGGTCACAGTCAAGTGGGATGCTTGATTCTAGGCATTAGCAATTGAAAGGAACATGTATTGGCCACGTTGAGTTGAACAGTCATGGTTACCTAGGCTGGGAATGACAAATTAAAGAGAAATGGCATTGTGCTCATTGTCTACAACAGTGGCTCTCAGCCTTCCTCATGCCGTGGCCCTTTAATACAGTTCTTCATGTTGTGGTAACCCCCCCATCCACAAAATTATTTTCTTTGCTACTTCATAACTGTAATCTTGGTACTGTTATGAATCAGGTGACCCCTGTGAAAGGGTCATTTGACCCCCAAAGGGGTCGCAACCCACAGCTTGAGAACTACTGGGTCTAAAAGAACATGTCAAGTTCTATCCAGAAGCACAATGCTGTCAGTGACAGGCTAATGTCCATAAGACTACAAGGAAGACCAGTTAATACATCTATCAGTCAAATGTATACACCAACCACTAATGCCAAAATTGAAGAATTTCAAGAATTTTAACCACTTCCATGGTCTGAAATTGATCAAACACGCAATCAAGAAGCATTTTAAATGACTGGCAATTGGAACAGGAAACAAAAATTATTCATAGTTGGAAAATATGGCCTTATTAATAAAAATTATGCTGGAGACTACATGATAGAATTTTAAAGACCAATGAAGTATACATTACAAATTTCCTTTTTCAACAGCATTTATGTGTTTTTGAAATGACACCGTAGGCATCCCTCATAAAGAAAGAAAAGATCATTAATGAGACAGGGAAGGAAGAAAATAAAATATATCAGAAGAAACTGTGAGCATAGAGCCACTAAACACAGAACACAGTGTTCCCTTGACCTAAGAGTAGCGACCACAAAAAAGGAAGAAATGATAAGTGTAACAGTGACAAGCCTGTCAATCAGGTCATAGTCAATGAGGCCTCTGTGTGGCCATGGCCTTATCCTGAGGATCCTGGGAGCTCCAGTCTTCCTCCCTGGAGGCAGAACACACACTCTCTCTGCAAGACATTCCTGTCAACATGCCACATGGAGCTACGCTGATGAAGTCAGAGCCCTGTAGCTGGAGGAGTCACATGAAGACCCACGCTAGCTCTGAGATGCTTCCACCGCCACTGGATCCATAAGACTTTTGACCCCCTGGCTTGTGATCTTTTTGCATTCGGCATCCTGGCATGTGCTGCATGAGTCTGAAGAGGAACTTATAGATGGGCATCAGACATATGGGTTGTGGACTTAATCTGCACTAGGCTGGAATGTTTTTCATAATATACAATTGCTCATTTATGTAAAACTCTTTCTTATACACATATGAGTGTCTAAGAATTTGTTTCTCTAGTCTACCCAGACTAGATTCCCAAGGGGAGAAATGTTTTATTGGAAGAGAGACACACACCTTTCTCACTTTGCGTGGCTGGTGGGTTCAAGTTGCTGCCTTTGAGAGTGGAGCCTAATTTAGAATTCATTAGGCAACCAGGGCTAGGACCCAATCATTTCTGTGTTTTTCTTAAAGACACTGAAGCAATTTTTGCACGGTTTTACTAGGAACTGGATTTCTCAGAAATTCAAGTCGTATATAAATGGAAAGAAAGATTGCACTTTGTTTTGTTTGGGCATTACCAAGAATTGTTAAGTATTTTGGAAAACCATAATCAATGACCATACCACACAGGGTACTGAAGTTCTCCAAAGGTACAGCGATTGCCATTTTATACTAGTAACCTCTCAACTTAAAGTGATTCTGCATATAGGCATAATTGTCTTGACTCCTTCATATGTCTTCTAGTGTAGTTGTGCTCAAATATATTCATGTACTATTAATATATACTTTCCTTATTCTTTACATTGTATACTTGATTCTGACCCATAGGGACCCTGGAGGACGGGGCAGAACTGTCCCATAGGGTTTCCGAGTCTGGAAAGCATAACAGAAATGTACTGCACCATGTCTTTCCCCATGGAGCAACTGGTGGCTTCAAACTTCCGATCTTTTTGGTCAGCAGCGTAGCTCTAACTACAACGATGATACCACCAGGGCTTCTCCTTAATGTTATAATTAGGTAATTATATGGACACATTTTGAAAGATACATTGTTGTTGTTGGGTACCATTGAGTTGGTTCTAATTCAGAGTGACCCTATGAGCAAATCAATGGAGGCCTGACTGCTCCCGAGCTGAGCTATTCTTACAGTCTTTGCCAAGCATGAGCCATAGTTGCAGTGACGGTGTCAATCCAGCTCCTTCAGGGTCTTCCTTTTTCCCTGCTGACCCTCTACTTTTCCAAGCAGGGTGCCCAGGTCACATAGCTGAAGAACAGGAGACGTAGTCTCACGTCGGATAATGAAGGAGTTACTAAAAGTTACATGTGAAAGAGGACATTTCGGTGACATCAGTGAAAACAGAATAAGGATGTTTGGACATTTTCTCTTCACTAAAAGCAATGGAAACACTGGTCCAAATGGTCAGAATAAATTTCTTCAGAACTCTGGGGGGAAAATGGCTGAATCTCCCTGAAAACAGAGATTCGTGACTTTTGCACTATTCCCATCACCCTCCTCCCACCCAGCGACAGGATTACTTGGAAAGTCAACAGTCTTAAATCATGATGGAGACTAGCAGTCTGGTAGCCAGTGGGGAACAGAACTGAATTGAGGCTCTGCAGTGGGTTGAATAGTGTTCCTCCCAAATTCATGTTCACCCAGAACCTCAGAATGTGACCTTATTTAGAATAAGACTCTTTGTAGACATAATTCAGATAAGGATTGAGCTAGAAATCATAATGGATTAGATTAGGTCTAAAATTCAATTTGAGTACCTTATAAGAGAAAGAAAGGGGAAAAATACAGGCACAGGGAGAAGGGGCAATGTGAGGATGAAGGTAAATATCAGAGGGCAGCCACAAGCCAGGGAACATCAAGAATTGCTGTCATTCCTGATAAGGTGCGGGAGAGGCACAGAATGAATTCTCCCTCAGAATTTTGGCGTGGGGGTGGGGAAACCGTACCCTTGATTTTGGACTTCCAACCTTGGAAACTGTGAGAGAATGCATTTTAGGACACTTCATTATGGCAGCCCTAGGAAGCTAATACAAATGCCTTCAAAGGCCCCATTCCCCGAGGACTGTCATTTGGTGGTTCCCTGGGTGGTACCTCTCACAAGGTTGTGTTTATTTGACAGAGTTCAACCAACTTGAACACCTTCGTCCAGGGAACGTTTGTCACAAATAATCAAAGGCATTTGTTTAGCATAATGACTGCTTGAGGAAATGAGTACTTTTTACAGGTACTGCTATTGAGTTAATTCCAACTCACAGTGTCCCTGTAAGTCAAAGCAGAACTGCCCTGGTGAGTTTCCAAGGCTGGACATCTTTAGGGGAATAGAAAACCTCATCTTTCTCCTGCAGAGCAGCTGGTGGTTTGGGACTACTGACTTCATGGTGAACACCCCAATGTGTAACCCACAGTGCTACCAGGACTCTCAGTAAATGATACATGAAAACAAACAAACCCAGCTCACTTCCATCAAGTCAACACTGACTTATCGTGATCCGAGAGAACTTGGTGGAACTGCCCTTGTGAGTTTCCAAGACTATAACTCTAGGAGAGTGCAAATCCCCATTTTTATCCCTCAGACTGGCTGGTGGTTTTGAACTGCTGACTTTGAATTTAGCAGTCCATCAAGTAATCACTTCATCACCAGGGTTCCTCTGGATAATAATTGGGGACAAAACAAATACACAACAACAACAAAAACAAAAACAGTTGGAATGCAAAATGAAATACCATATGACACAGCAAAATGGTGCAAACACTTTTGAAGACAGTCTTGAAGCTTCTCACAAGGCTAAACTTAGGCTTACTTTGGAACCCAGCAATTTCAAATGGATTTCTTTTCCCCTCTCCTGTTCAAGACATGAGGGGGTTTTCTCTGATCTTCGCTATGAGAATCTGGTGGAGTTCTTGAGGTAAAGCCCTGGAGGGTAATAACCCAGGATGGGACCCTGGTTAACACTGGTCCTAAGTTGTTTTTAACTCTGAAGCCAGTCCATATTGAATCTCCAGCAATTCATCACAATCACCAATGGAGCATCCCTATTCGTTACTGGCTCTGGTGGCTTTTGCTTCAGGAGAACTGATTTGGGCCATCATGTTCTATCTTTGCCTGTCTCTTCTGATGTTTGATATAGTATTTTGCCCTTTGCCCTCAATTCTCTGATTAAAACCCAAGCCAAACTCACCACTGGCATTGAGTCAGTTATGACTCACATTGACCCTACAGGACATAGTAGAAGTGCCCCTGTGGGTTTCTGAGACAGTAAATTTTTATAGGAATACAAAGGGGGTGGTGGTTTAGAACTGCTGGCCTTCTCATTAGCAGCCCAATGCATGACACTGTGACACCAGGGCTCCTTTTAATTCTCTGACTGATTTATGAAATCATTGATTTTCAGTTTGTTTGGCTTTTTCCTCCTTCTAGTTATGGGGGAAGGAATAACAAATTCTAAGCTATTTATATGTCAGAGCCAAAAGAACCAAACAAATTAACAATAGGAATTTTTGACAAAACAACATCCCGTGTATACAGGATTTCTCACCAAAACTCAAACCAAACCCACTACCATCAAGTAATTCATAACGATCCTACATAGGGTGTGTGAGACTGGAAGTCTTTACAGGTACAGACAGTCTCATCTTTGAACTGGGGTGGTGGTGGGGAGGTTTCAGGGAATTAGACAAATATGGCCTGGTCTTAGTAGTATTGTGGGTTACACAATGGATTTGGCACACATTACTGTTGTTGTTTTGCTGATTTGTTTATGATAATGTAAGAAAATATTCCAGGCAGATTTAACAGTATTAGCTGAGTTTGTAGTTGAATTTTCCTGAAGTCCTACTGTGTGGGAAACAGAAGGATTTATCCCAAGCTATCTCCCCCAAATATATGCCAAACTTAGATGCTTGCGAATGACTATACACTTGGAGGTCATCAGGAGTAGATCAGGGGTCATTCTCCCTAAGAGCTATCAGCCATCTAGAGCAAGTAGACACCACTGTTTATCCCACTCCCTTCTGATAAGGATAGTAGTTGTCTTTCCTTGTAGGATATGCCAGAGAGGTCAAACCCGCCCAAGGCTGCCATCCTAAATCTAAGATCTGCCCATCTTGGTCACATGTATACCCCCAATCCCTCCCCTGCCTATTGTGTGTATTTCCCTAGATCACCCCCTCTCATTACTGTATCACCTATAGCACAACCCCTTCCTGTGATGTATCTCCTCACCTGTAATTAGGGGGCTTGCATGTCCCCAGAGAAGATAAAAGCCTGGGCTAGCATTAAAGATCTCTCCCTCTCCTTCCACGTGGACCACCAAGCGGAGCTGAGGTGAGCATGCTACCATGAATCGTGTCTGACTCCATTTATTTCAATACTTCTCTTCTATCTCCCATGCTCTCTATAACTTTACTATGATCTTTGTTTATTATCACTGTACAATTGCGCCTACCGGACCCATAATGATGTGTTAGGGCTGGCTTCCCCTGACACTCCTGGAAAAAAATAGAGCAACAAAATCAAAGGACCCCACAGAACATGTGACAAAATATTCTCACAAGTTCCTAACCTGAGTCATTGAAGATGGCCTCTAACAGCTGTAAAACCTGAGATATTGGCACCTGTGCTGCGGAAGACATATGGAGGAGAGCCGCCAAATCACAACTGGCTGTCGCTGGAAAGAGCGACACATCAATCTGTGTTTAGTTGCTAAAAATGTAAGGGTGTTCTGCGTGATATCATTCATAAGAAGAGTATATAATTCATTAAAGTATGATAATTTTGGCACAGTCTGGACCACACCAATCTCAAAATTTATCTACCAATGCTTGTACGATAGTCCAAAGGGTGGAGAAACTCTTGGGAAGAGAATGCAAATTGATCAGAAAGAAGCAGTAGGATTAAAAAGAGAGAAAACGAGAAGTTCCAATTAGCTGTGATGAGGGAGCAGAAGAGAAGGAGCTCAGAGGGCACACGCACAGGTTTCATCATTCCCTTTGAAATGAGAACGTTCTAGAGTTCTGAATCAATAACACTGATTTCAGTTCACATCTCTCCCTTTCCACTCACTGAAACTAGCTGAGCAGAACGTGATTGCTCATACAAAATTGTTATAAGAAAAAAGTGGAGCATAATTCCCCTACAGATGTTGAAAGCCTACCAGAAAGGTAAATGATAAAGAATTCCAGATGAGAGACAAACATCCAACAACAAAGCCCAAAACAATGGGCCAGAATACTGAAAAACAAAACAAGAAGAAATACGATTAAAACTATGCATTGAAAGAGTATAAGAGACAGCTAAAAGTATCAACCCAAACCAACCACCGCTGAGACATATTCTATAAAACTATTGATTTAATAGTTTTAAAGCCAAACTTTCTTTTGAAAAATAAGGATCAATCTTTTGGACATCCAAGCAAAAAGACCAAGTCATTAAAAATCAAAACAACAAAAATATCAGATTATTGTCAGCATGTGTTATCAACATTTTATGCAGAAGGCAATGGAGTGACCTATCAGAAATGCTGAAGTGAATAAAACTGTGACACATGAATTTTATATCCAGCCAAAATGGATTTCAAGTAAAAATACTCTAAACAAAATGCTATGAACATGCGAGAACTCAATAAATATTGTTCGCTTACCTTTACAAAGTACTCTCTAAAAGATTTTTTTAACAGATAGTTAATGAGTGCAGTGTACTTTTATAGAAACAGGGTAACTAATAATGTAATGCCTTTATTTATAATTTCTAATGAATTAATTAATCTAGGCAACAATCACCAAGAGTTGATAACAGCTTACCTCCTGATAGGAAAACACAATATCACCTCTGAAACACTCTATCCTGTCCCCCAGTGAACCTGCTGTTGTTGCCAGGTGCCATGGAGCCTGCCCCTGCCCGTAAGAATGCTGTGCACAACAGAATGAAGCACTGCATGGTCCTGCTCCATCCTCACAATTGTTCCTCTGCCTGAGCCCACTGATGTAGCCACTGTGTCAATTCATCTCCTTGAAGGCCTTCCTATTTTTTGCTGTCCACCAACTTCACCAGAATTTTTGTTCCTTTCCAGTCACTGGTCTTTCCCAACAATATATTCAATGTATGTAAGACAAAGTCTTGCCATCCTTGCCTCTAAAGAGCACTCTGGGCAACCGATTTGCCTTTTAGCAGTCCCTGGTATATTTAATATTCTTCTCCAGCGCCACAATTCAAATACATTGATTCTTCTACAGTCTTCCTTATTCAATTTCAAATACATACGATGCACCGGAGAAGACCATGGCCTGGGTCAGGCTAACCGTAATCCTCAGAGTAACATCTTTGCTCTTCAATACTCTAACGAGGTCTTGTGCAGCAGATTTACGCAATGCAATGCCTTTTGGTCTCTTGACTGCTGCTTTGATGAGTATTGATTGTGGATCCTAGTAAGACAAAATCCTTGACAATTTCAACATTTTCTTCATTTGTCATATTATTTATTGGTCCAGTTGTAAGGATTTTAGTCTTCTTTAAATTGAGTTGTAATCCATACTGAAAGCTGAAATCCGTGATCGTCATCAGCAAGTACTTCAATTTTTCCTTTCAGTAAGCAAAATTGTCACATCTGTTTACTGCAGGTTGTTAACAAGCCTTCCTCCAATCCTGATGCCACATTCATCTTCATAAAATTCAGCTTCCCTTATGTTTGCTCAGCATACCAACTGAAAAAGTATGAACAAGAGGATACAACCCCAATTCACACCTTTCCTGATTTTCAACCATGCAATATTCTCTTGTTGTGTTTGCACAACTGCTTCTAGAGCCATGTACACATTATTAATGAACACAACAAAGTGTTCTGAAGTTCCCATTCTTCTCAATGTTATACAGTTTATGATGGTCCACACAGTTGAATGCCTTTGCCTAGTCAATGAAATACAAGTATTTCTGGTATTCTCTATTTTGAGCCAAGATCCATCAAACATCATTTCAGCAATGATATCCCTTGTTCCACATCCTCTTCTGAATTCAGCCTGATATTCTGGCCATTCCCTATCAATGTACTGTTGCAAATACTGTTGGATGATTGTAAGCAAAATTTTACATGCATGCTTTACCAGACTCATATTACCATGGTCAACTTCCCTCCAAGAAACCAGCTTCTTCAGTCACATTTCAAGTTCCTCGGACCTGAGGAACCCATCCTTCGTCTGTATCTCTGACAATGTTCCTCTGTTTAGGCTTTCAGTGTTTGACAATGCTTCGAAGCTATGCATAAGTTTTCAACAGCTTCTTCCTCTGAAGTGGGGAACCAAATATATTTTCATTGTCTATTCTTAGTCTGGAAGTTCTGCTGAAACCTATTCACTTTGGGTGACCCTGTTGACATTTGAAATACCAGGGGTATATCTTCCAGCATCACAGTAACACACAAGTCACCACAGTGTGGCAAGCTGACAGAGATGAGAGAGGGCCAATGGACCTACATATAGTTAAACATCTACATCTATCCATCAAATTACAGGGACTATACAATTCAGATGAAGATATTAAATGGTGCCATGGAGATTCATTTAGCAAAGTGCAGACTATTGGAGCTATACAGGATAAACCCAAACCCACTGCAGCTGAGTCCATTCAGATTCCTAGTGATCCTGTAGGACAGAAAAGAACTGCCCCATCTGATTGCCAAGGCATTATTGCTTGTGGAAGTAGACTGACAGCTTTCTCCCCAAGAGGTGCTGGTGGGGTCCCACGGCACACCTTTCAGTTAGCCGCTGAATGCTTAGTCACTGAGCCACTAGGGAAGAGCTTATTCCCACAGCTTATTCCCTATAAAACTACAAGGAAAACACAAAACAAAGGGAATTTGTAGATTAAAAGCGACATTAAGAAACCTATTAGTAAATTATAATGTATAAACCTTATTTTTATATCTACTCATACAAACTGATAAACACAAACATGAAAATGAGGGAGCTATAAACACTGACTAGCTCTTTGCTGATATGAAGCAATGATGTTATTGCACAACTGATATTTAGAAATGAACACTATTATCTTTGGGTGTGGTAATGATTTTGGTTATGGTTTTTTAAAGCTACTCCTATCTCTTAGGAGGGTGCTGAGGTGGCACAATTGCTTTGTGCTCAATTGCTAATCTCAAGGCTGGCTATGAGAACCCACCAAGTAGGACCCCGTCGCTTTGCACAAGAAAGGATCTTTTGATTCACTTCCATTAAGAGTTCTTTTACTTGAGGTACTACATGATGTTGTCATGGCTCTAAACCAACTCAACAATAACTAAAAACATTTTAGAAATATGCACTTCAAATATTTATAGATAAAATGATTTGGTATACAAAATTTCTGAGAAATATTTGTGGGAATTTACAGTTATAGATGAAACCAGGTTGATCATGCATGGACCATTGATAACTCTAGATTCATTATTTTATGCTCTATTGACATATGTTTGGAGATTCCTATCCTATAGGAGTTTAAAAGTAAAAGACAATTCAGTGAGCGAAATACATTTTGATTAACTAAAGAATTCTTACAGATTTGATTTTCTGGATAACTGAAATATATAGTTTTCTAATATAATATAGGAAGAAAGTCTACTATATAATGCAACTACTATACATTGCTACATATATGGAATTTACAACAAAAGCAGTTTTCTATGCTTTCCAGAGCCTTTTCATTTAGCAAGCCTAACTTTTCAACTTTGTTCAGGATTTAAAGGAGTTAGTGTGTTGTAGAAAGAGTATCCAACTAAGAATCAGGTGACTTTGGTTCAAATCTGGTGTCTGTTCCCAGAAATCTTGGTGATTTGGGACAAATTATTTAATCATTTTAAGCCTGTTTCATCATCTGTATAAAGAAATAGGTGGATTTGTTTTCTCTAACATCTCTAATATATTTTTTCTTGATATTCTACTCTACTGAAAAAGCATGATGGCATTTTGTGCTGAAAAGAAAGGTGGAATTTTCAGTTGTGTCTAAACCCTAAAATCATGGAACAAGTGACATTCAATATGCAAGGGTAATCTAATCAGAGAAGAAGGCATAATTTAGAAGCAGAGCAGAGTGAAAACATGATTCAAGCTTAATGGGAAATGTCTGGAAATCATAAGAGATCTTAAACTTTACGGAAAGAAGTGAAATGGTGGCACAATGGAAAACATGAACTTAATAACAAGGTGCATACATAAGAAATGTAGCAAAGAGAAGCCATGAGGTAATGCCCACACTTCACCCAGCACTGCCTACATGGTACCTAGTTTGTTCTCAGGCAATTTAAGTGAGATGCAGAGTACTTGGGTGATTCTCTGAAAGAGAGTTATAAAAAGTGTTGAAAGAGTTACAAACTCGGTTTAGCTGAGGGAACTCGAATCACATGGCCCAGGGAGGAGAATGTTGGAGGTGGAGGGAGGCTGTAACAACAATCTTCAAATAGGCAATGAAATATTATGCAGATGAAGATAAGGAGTTGTTTTAGTCAGCTGGAGAGAGTCAGGGCTGATGTTATAGAAGAAAGAATTATATAGTTAGGCTTAGGAAAAACTGCCTGGCATCTGGGATATTGGAAATGTTTATTCCCTAGGGATCTTTACACAACGGGAAGAAAACTATCTAGAAAAATTTTAGTGTAGGCTTCGTGAAGTGGTGAAGATGGCTAAATGATGCATATCTGGTGATTTATGATCAAATCTCATAGATGTGGGTAGAAATATTTTCTCTGGTGTGGACTGCAGATACAAATCTGGCAGGCATGGATCAGGGCTCATTTCCTTCTCTGATTCTCTCAATTTCCTGCTCCCTTGAACTATTAATCATCAACATCAAAGCGTTCTTATAAAGCTCTAGGTGCATGTAGGTTATACCAGTCACTACCAGTGGGAGAACATATCTGTCCTTGTGACAGACGCTAGTCATTCCTTCTCCCCATGAAGAAGCGCACACCAAGGAAGACTTGACTTAAGTTTTTGTTGCTTGTTTACGTTGCCCTAGATTCTTTTCCCCGTGGTTGTGCTCTCTCAGAGTTCCTTTATGGTGTTAAGGCAAGGACAAGAGAGATAACTGTGCTCTAGATGAGTGGTATATTGGGAGAGAAATGAATGATACAGAGGAGAAGAAGGGCATGATAATGAAGCTATTAGTGAAAAGAAACACAGGAAAAATACCAGGAGTGAGGGTAAAGAAATGAAGGACAGACATGAAGCAAGGCCAGCACTAGTTCTTTCAGTCAGTCAACAACAATTTGCTAAACGTTGGCGTACAAAGAGGAACAGAACAGTCACCGTTCTTGCAGTGCCTGCTGCTGTTTTGCTGTTAGGTCTCTGGCCTAACCTGGAGGGTCACGATTGCAAGGGGTATGGAAGGCAGTTCACCACTACTTTGAAAGTCAGGATTAGAGAACTCTGATTTCAGTATTAGCATGTACTCCGTCACACATGGAATTCTGGTTTTGTGCATCAAACAAGACTAACGGTGGTGGCCTGGCTTCCATACTGGTCAATGTAGAGTGTTAAAATGCTTCCAGCCAAGAAAATCATTATTAACATGAATTGTGGTTCTGATGTCCTCTACTAGGTTGCTGGGTTTTTCATGTATTTGCTTCTACCCTCCAGGGCTCTAGCACTACACTGATGAAAGCAAAGTCAAGTTCTTACAGAGACAGTAGAGATGTCACATAAAGGTACTTGTTACATTTGTTAAGCTATACTTCCAGCTCCCCGGTCAAGAATGTCTAGAAAGTGGCTCATATATATAAGAGGTAACCATGGTGGCTTTATAGGGAGAAGAGCTGCTCAAACCACATGTGAAGCATTTCTCGTCCATGACTTTTGGTTTTCTTCCTTTCCTTTATTTTTTTGTTTAATTTAAGCATTATGTTGTTAGATAAAACATCTCCCTTCCCACACTTTAGATACCAAATAATGCTATATTTTTAATTTTGTCTTTTACATAATGTAATTTTTTTATTTGGAAATAATTTTTGGCTCATTGTTTATTTTCTATAACTCTCCTTGTTCCAACAAAGAATTTGAGTTTGCTTATTAGCACATTATGGCTTTCTATGAAAAATGTGATTTGTGTTAATCTGTTTTTTACAATGCGTTGAGAATAAAACCTTAGTGGAGACCCATTTCTGAAAATGTAATTTAAATAGGTTGGAAAATATGATTCAATTTACAAAGAAATGTTACTTTATGCCAAATTATTTTAATTGTTCAGGAAACCAATTACTGTGGAAAACTTCATGGACATTTAGTGTGGATGAGAACAAATTCTATGCACTCTTATTTACTTATTACATTGACGTGCACTGAGAGCACTACTTCCCATCAAGGATCAGGAATGACTTCTCATCTTTAGGTGTTCACTCTGAATATTTTCACAGTAGTACTATTAAGAATTAGTTAAATTAGCCTTATTTTCCATTTGGGAGTCAAATCATGAAACGTAGCATTTGCAAGAATACACATTTCAAGGCATTATAAATGCTTTTCTCCACCCTGTGTCACAAGAACAAAGCCAGTTACTATTATTAGATGAATCACGATTCCTTTCTTACTTTTTCAAGAGCCATCACATATATGAATCATTCATTTCAGTTTCAAATGATTTAAATAGAGCCGAGAAAGATTTTTTTCTGACTCATTAGGGCCTCTGACTTAGATAATGGTTTTATATCTCATCCCAATTTTCCTACAAGAAATCAGTTCCAGCTTGCATGCTGTTATTGTTCTTACTCTCAACTGGTTCCAACTTGTTTCGACCCTCTGTGCAACAGAACAAACCTTCCACACCATCCTCACAATGGTTAGGTCTGAGCCCACTGTTGCAAACACTGTGTCAATACACCTTCTTGAGGGTCCTTTCCCCTCCTGCTCTGATACTTTACCAAGCATGATGTCCTTTTCCAGGGACTGGTCTCTGCTGATAACATGTCCAAAGTCCATGAGACAAATTCTTGCCATCCTTGATTTGAAGGAATATTCTGGCTGTACTTCTTTCAGGACTGTTTGTTGTTGTTGTTCTTTTGGCACTCCTTGGCATTTCTAATATTTTTCACCAGCACCATAATTCAAGGCATTGATTCATCTCCAGTCTTTCTTATTAAATGTTCAGCTTTCACATGCATGGGAGGTGGTTAAAAATACCGTGGCTTGGGTCAGGTGTACTTTAATCTTCAAAGTAACATCTTTGCTACCTTAAAGAAGTCTTCAGAAACATGGATACCAGAAAACAAGGACTAAAGATTTCCTCAATAACTACCAGAGAGGTTCCCTAGGAGGGATATCTTCCACTTCCTGGCAGTGAGAAAATCCATGTAAAAGGTAAGCAGAATAAAGTTTATCCACATGGGAGAGGAGCAATGGTTTCTGGGAGACTCCCCTTTACCGGACTCCCCCTTACTCTTGACCAGTGGCACCGGCCTCTTCTGTGAGCAGTGCTCCTCTTGGCACACTCAACTTTTCTGGGCCCCTGGGGTAACTAAGGCAGCCCAAATTCTGACCTCACTGGCCTCGAGGGGCATTGTGCAGAGAGCACACATTGTGGGCAGCAAAAATTCTCAGTACTCAAGCTACGATTTTTCCCATTTTTTTCCCTTCCTCCTCTCTTTGGCTTTGATGTAGTGCTTGCCCTGCCACCCCCCAAGCTCATATGTTTTCCCTGATTTGCAGGAAACAAAAACATACACACAATAACACTACCAATTCACCCAAGGAATACACACAAAGCAGTTTTATTTTTTATTTAATTGATTTCCTTTGATTTTTGTACTTTGTTCTATTAAAATACTTCTATTTTTTCCCAGTTCTTTCCTACTTCCTCTTCCAGTGTAACCCCACTCTCCAGGGCAGGGTCCTCACACTTTTTAAACAAGGGGCCAGTTCACTGTGCCTCAAACCGGTTGCAGGGGCAGACTATAGTTTTAAAAAAAACCAAAACTATGAACAATTCCTATGCACACTGCACATATCTTATTTTGAAGTAAAAAACGGGCCCAAAACACCCGGTGGCTGGATAAATGTCCTCAGTGGGCTGCACATGGCCTGCGGGCCATAGTTTGAGGACCCCTGCTCCAGAGAATAAGCATCCCCCCTCCCCCAGGCAAAACAAACAGGCCTGTTGATTAAGCCACACCCACTCAAATAATGCACCCCTCGCCTGCCCTTTTACCCTTTAAGTGCACAGGCCACCCATCCTTGAGTAATTAAAGGAACAAAACACGAGCATCCACAACGGAGCCCCCACCCCCCACCCCTCCATAGCTTATCTTTCTTGTCTCTCCTTTTGTATGCACATCCACTTTTTTCTCCCTCTTTTTCACCTTGTCTTTTTATTTCTTTTTACTTTTCTCTCCCTCTGTTTTTCCTTTTTATCTGTTTTACCATCCAATTTTCTCTTGTCTTTTAAAAATTATTGCTGCATATGTTATACATTTATGTATATATATGCACATATATATACATACAACCTCTTTTTCTGATCTGAATATGTGCTTACATTTTTCTCATACCTTGTCTATTATCCTTGCTATTTTCCTCATGAAATATGTTTCCATGAAACCTATTGATTATGATGACGACATTTAAAATGCATTTTCTCAATACTTTTATAAATTTGTTGGTGTATCGAGATGGCTGCTTATTATTAATATCATCATTTTTACTCTCATCTTCCACCTCAGTTTTCTCTATCTCCCCCCTTTTCCTTTCACTACCATATGTTTTCCAGCTCCTATTAGACCTATCTTCTATCACTAGACAGAGTCCACTACCCCTACAGGACCCAGCAACTCAGACACCATGATGCTGAGGAAACAGCAGTCAACCACAGTAAACACAAAGTATTAAGAAAAACAAACACAAACAGCTGAAAACTACCCAAACTTAATGCAGTATTCTGAAAATGAAGTCCTGGAAACACCAGAAACAAAATTCAAGAAATGTGGGGAATATTTAGAAGAACAAGGGATAATATTAAAAACCTGAAATCTTTAAACCCAAAGGAATCCCAGATGATAAACAATGAGAACACTGAATTAGGCAACATACTAAAATACCCAAGAAGTAGAAAACCAAATTAGTGAGCTCAAAGACAATTCCTCTGAGTACAACTGATAAGAGCAACAACCAATCCAAAAAAGTGAAGGAATCTGAAGCAAGTCTGAGAGTGATGTGGGGCACTATCAAAAGAAACAACCTATGCCTCATTGGGATTCCAGGGTATGAAGGAACAAAAATCAAAAATAATCTACAGTAAAAACAGTAGTAATCATGGAAGAAAACTTTCCCCAAATCACAAAGGATGAGAAAACAACCATTCAAGAAGCTGAGAGAACCCCACCCCCATGCAAAGAAAGACGTCACTGCAGACCATAATCAAGAACTCTGACGTCAGAAAAAGGAGAGAATCCCGAGGACAGCTAGAGAGAAAACAACAGTCATCTTCTTCAAAGAAAACCAATAAGGATAAGCTCAGATTTCTCAGTAGGAACTCTGCAGGCAAGCAGACAATCCCCAAACCAAACTGACTGTCAAGAGTCAATACTGACTAATAGCAACCCACTGTGGTTTTCTGAGACTGTAACTGTTTACAGGAGTAGAAAGCCCGATGGAGTGGCATATATAAAATTCCAAAAGAAAAGTCTGCCCATCAAGAATCCTAGATCAGCAAAATTATCCCTCAAATATGAGGAAGAAATAAAGGTATTTCCATACAAGAAAACTCTAACATGAAACAGGACCAGCATTACTAAATAAATAAATACATACATAAATACATAAATTGACTGGATCACTATGGGCTAGACTCAACAACAGCAGACAAAGCAGAGAGCGTTACACAGCACACACAATGCAGAAACCAATACAATGAAACATCATTCAAAACTATATAGAAAGAAAGCTACATCAAAGTAGAAGAGGAATAAAGACACAAATTTTTAAAAATGGAGAAAAGAAAATAAATAAATAAACAAAAACACACAGCAAGATGACAGCAACAGATACACATATATCAGCGACATTAAATGTCAATGGACTAAGTGCCCCAGAATAGCATGATGGGTTAGGTCTATCTATATTCTGCCTGCAAGAGACACATTTTCAACTCACAGACAAAAATGGATTAAAAATCAAAGGATAGTGCAAACCTATGAAGCAAATGGCAACCAAAACTAGGCAGGAGTGACATTAATCTCTGATAAAACAGATTTCAAGGTAAATAACATAATGAGAGATAAGAATGGACACTGCATAATGATTAAAGGAATAATACTCCCAGGACATAAAACTTTAATAAAGATATATGCACCCAATTAAAGACCTTTGAAGTACATGAATCATAGCCTCACAGAGTTGAAAATAGAAGTAAACAGCTAGACAATAATAGTGGTAGAGGTCAACACACCGCACTCCAGGGAATACTGATGATCATCAGGAAACAAACTCAATAAAAAAAAATATAAGAGCTAAAAAACAAAATCAACCAGCTTGATCTCCTAGACATCTACACAGAACCACCCTGTACAACAGAACAATATGAATTATTCTCCAGTGAACAGGGTATATACTCTAGATTAGACTCTATGTTAAGCCACTGTATTAGTCTGGGTACTTTAGAGAAACAAATTTACAGAAACTCATTATAAGAGAGAGTTTTATATGAAGGTTAAATGCACACCAAGAAAACATCCCAACCCAGTGCTGCCCAAGCCCCCAAGTCCAACATTAACCCATTAACCCATATGTCCAACACCAGTCCACAACCTGTGGGTCATGATTCCCTTCAGGGGTTGAACGACCCTTTCACTGATTCCTAACAGTAGCAAAATCAGTTATGAAGTAGCATGGTTGAGGGGTCACCACAACATGAGCAACTGTACGAAAGTGTCACGGCATGAGGGAAGTTGAGAACCACAGATAGAAGAAATGGAGAAATATGCCATCTACCCAAATTAAAGCATGCATATGTAGAAAACCTGAGAAGACCGATACCAAAAGAAGAAATGGACAAGGTCATCAAGAAACTTCCAACTAAGAAAAGTGCAGCAGGAGATGGCCCCACGGGGGAATTCTACCAAGTATTCAGGGAAGAAATGTCACCAATTTTACCTAGATTACTCCAGACTATAGACAGGGACAGAAAGCTCTCAAGCTCACTCTATGAAGTGAGCAAAATCTTGATACCCAAACCAGGCAAAAACAGAAAATTACAAACCAATATCCTTCATGAACAGATACAAACATTCTCAACAAAATCCTGGCAAAGAGAATCCAACAATAAACCCAAAACTAACTCATCATTGCCATGTGGACTCAGATGAGAGATGCGAGGATAGTTCAACATTAGAAAAACAATCAGTGTAATCCACTACAGAAACAAGACAAATAAGAGCCTCATGATTATCACAATAGAGGCAGAAAAAGAATTTGACTATACCCAACATTGATTTATATTACAAGAATTAAAATAGGAATAGAAGAGTAATTCCTCACATAATAAAGGCCATATAAAAAATTCAACAGTCAATATCATACTGCATGGAGGGGGGGGGATGAGAACGTCTCTAAAAATGGGGCTAGACAAGAATGTCTTAAGCTACATTGTGCTAGAAGTCTTAGTCAGACCCATTAAACAAGAGAAAGAAATGACGGGACTACAACTGGGTAAAGAATGATGGAAACTATTGCTATTTGTAGCCAATATGATTTTATAGAGAGAGGACTCCACAAAAAGACTGTTGGAAGCAATTAAGGGATTTGGTAAAGTTGTAGGATATAAGATTAACAAGGATAAATCAATTGGATTCCTATATACCAGTAAAAAGAACTTTGAAAAAGATATCAAGAAAACAATATTGTTTACAATAGCCACATCACTTCTCAGCCTTTTGGCTAAGATCAAGTGTAGTGCAATAGCCATACAAAAGATGAAATAGCTAGGAATTGCTAGGTGTCATTGAGTCAGTTCTACAGAACGAAAACAGGGCAGTCCTGTGCTATTCGTGAGACCACTGAGAGAGTAATTGCATCAAGGGCCTTTCTCCTTGTTCACTGCCCATGCACTCTGCCAGGCATGATGTCTTTCCCCAGAGAGGACTTTGTCTAAGGTACATAAGACAAAGTCTTGCCATCCTTTCCTCTCAGAAGTACCTAGGCCTTACTTCTTCCAAGGCAGATTTGTTGGTTCTTTTGGTACTCCGTGGTAATTTCACTATTCTTTGCCAACACCATAATTCAAATGTATCAATTCTTCTTCAGTCTACCTTATTCACTGTCCAACTTTCACATGCATATGAGGCAATGGAAAATACCATTGCAAAGTAACATCCTTGCAATACTCTAAAGAGGCCTGGTGCCGTTGATTTACCCCATGCAACATATCTTTTGTGTCTCTATCCGGTCTACTGCTACCTTTTCAGAAACAAAACCAAAACACCCAACTCAGTGTCAGCCTGGCAATTAACAACATTCGTATTATAGACCATAACCCAAGATAAAGAATAGGTATCACCTTTTACAGTGCTCCTGGATCCAGTTTAGTACAGCACTCCCAGGGGGCGCTATTACCCACTTGGGGAAATGGTGGTTTAAATCAAGCTGAATAAAAGTCCTAAAGAGTTATATTTACCAAAGTACCCTGTTGTATCCTCTTGCCATCTTTTTATGCAGTTCAAACCAGAGGTGTTCTGATAAGTTAATTTCAGTTCCAGGAAATCACACACAAAAAATCAGTCTTCCATTAAAAATTAGTCCCATAAAAATATGATGAGATGTAACAAATAAAGTCATTGATAAATGCTAAAATACAGTGGTTGGGACATTTAGCCATCGGATAGAACCAGTTCATTCTAGTGTACTGAGATGGCTCAAGGGAATTGCTCCAAAGCAAAACAAACACTGCCATCGAGTTGATTCCAAGTCATAGAGACTAGATGGGTCAAAGTGGAACCGCCATTGTGGGTCTCTGAGACTGATTTATCTTTCTTACTTGGGTGGCCGGTGTTTTCAAACTGCTGAACTGGTGGTTAGCAGCCCCCTGCACCACCAGAGCCCATAGCAACACACGAGTTTAACATTTTGCTTCAAAGTTAGGCTACATTCCCCTGATACCACAACACCCTTTCCTCTGTTGTTTCTCATCTCAGCCAGTGATTTCCGCAGGAGTGGGCCCTGCATGTTCTACAGGCCCACCCTATAGCAACACTCGTGCCCTTGTCCCGCTCTGTGTACGTCAAGTAACGTTATGTGCTTGTAGCATCTGTTCACTACTCCATGTTATGGAACTTACACATGCGCTCTCTCCCTTTTTCCCCTTTACTTTTAAAAAACGTAGAATCTGTTTCCAGGAAAATATGTTTTTACAAGCATATTTCTTTTAAGGCAGACTCTAAAGAACTCTCTTTCACACCTCCCTCATTACTGGCTTTGCATATCTGCCCATTTACCGCCCCCCTCCTTTTAATGTTATCACATATTTTAATTGGTAGTCTGCCAAATTCTATTTGCACATTAGCACAGAAGTTAATTATTTTCCTTCTCTTGCATAAGGTGATGCTAGAAAAGAAAGTTAGTTTTACCTCTAGCAGTATCTTTATTTGTTTCAGTTCATCTTGGAAATGAACAGTGATTTCTTTGGGCTTATTTTTCTAAATTTTATTTAGAAAACACACACTTATCCAACAATGTACAATGTAGTGACATTGATTGTGCTGCCTATTTACTCTTTGTTGATTCATGTCCATACTCAGGCTGTTGAGCCTCATGCTCTTGTTTTTTTCCCACTTGTGCCTATGCCAAAACATTAAAGCTCATTGTCCATATAATTAGGTCAACAATCATTGTGAATGAGGGGGAGTGAAGAGTGGGGACCCAAAGCCCATCTGTTGGCAACTGGACATCCCCTTACAGAGGGTCGCGGGGAGGAGACAAGCCAGTCAGGGTTCAGTGTAGTATAGATTAAACATACAACTTTCCTCTAGTTCTTAACTGCTTTCCCACCACCCCACTATTATGATCCCAAATCTGCCTAGACCAGAGGATGTACACTGGTACAGGTAGAACTGGAAACACAGGGAGTCCAGGACAGATGAACCCCTCAGGACAAGCGGTGAGAGTGGCAATACCGGGATGGTGGAGGGAAGGTGGGATAGAAAGAGGGAACCGATTATAAGGATCTACATATAACCTCCTTCCTGAGGGACAGACAACAGAAAAGTGGGTGAAGGGAGACACCGGGCAGTGTAAGACATGACAAAATAATAATTTATAAATTATCAAGAATTCATGAGGGATGGGGCACAGGGAGGAAGGGGAAAAATGAGGAACTGATACCAAGGACTCAAGTAGAAAACAAATGTTTTGAGAATGAAGATGGCAGCAAATGTACAAATGTGCTTGACACAATGGATGTATGTATGGATTGTGCTGGGAGTTGTATGAGCCCCCAATAAAATAATTTTAAAATAATAATAATTAGGTCAACAAACATGTATGGAGCTTACTAGGTGCCAGACCCTGTAATAGGGAATTTCAGGACACAGAGAAGGTTTCTCATGCAGGTCCAATTAATGGCTATAAATGAATGTGCACTTTAGATAATATTGAAGAACTTCAGAGGGAGAAAATTTTTTTTCTGCTCTAAGATGTATTTACAAGATGTGATACTGAGCTGGCGGTGGCAGTGACGACTCAGTAGCAGATTTCTTGTCTTCCATAAGGGAGAGCAGGTTTAGATTTCCTGTAACCACCTCATGTACCTCTCTGTCAAGGGAGGCTTATAGGTGCTTATGATGCTGAATAGGCTTTGGTGGAGCTCCCAGACTAGGGAGAAAGTCTTGACAATGTACTTTTGAAAATCAGTTGGTGCAGGGAATCCAGGGTGGATGATACCTTCAGGACCAGGGGTGTGAGGGGCGATACTGGGAGAGTAGAGGGTGAGTGGGTTGCAAAGGGGGAACCGATTACAAGGAGCCACAATGTGACCTCCTCCCTGGGAGACGGACGGCAGAGAAGGGGGGAAGGGAGACTCCGGATAGGGCAAGGTATGACAAAATAACAATCTATAAATTATCAAGGGCGCCTGAGGGAGGGGGGAGCGGGGAGGGAGGGGGGAAAAAAGAGGACCTGATGCAAGGGGCTTAAGTGGAGAGCAAATGCTTTGAAAATGATTAGGGCAAAGAATGTATGGATGTGCTTTATACAATTGATGTATGTATATGTATGGATTGTGATGAGTTGTATGAGCCCCTAATAAAATGTAAAAAAAAATCAGTTGGTGAAAAACCCTATAGATGGCAATGGAAATGCAACAGATCATGGGCTGGTATACAACTGGACAGCATTTTGTTGCCATGTGCATGAGGTTGTCATAAATCAGGGTCAACCCAAGGGAAATTACAGAAAATGGTGAGGTTAACTCTTGGAGAAAAGCATGCAGAAGTCATCCAGGTAGAACATGCAGACATTATCCAGGTAGAGAGGCGGTGGAAAGGTTTCCCAAGTAAAATCATAGTCATATGCAAAGGTCTGGAGGTAAATGAACACACTGAGCGCTACAGGACGCTCAACATGGTCAAAGAGCTGGGCATGCGAGGCTGTCCTAGTTAGGCCGACTGGAGAGGTAAGGCTACACAAAGTTCAGAATCCTGCACATTGTTTATGCCATAGGTCCCGGCTTCCACTTGTGAATTTTAAGAGGAGATGTAGTATGATCAGGTCTGCATTCTGGAAATCCATTAGAAATGATTCATGGAAGCATAAGAGATGGCCAGCAGGTCCCTGAAACAGTTCAGGAGGAGATTAAGAGATCCCTTGAAGTGGCCGTGGCAACTAAGCAAAAGAGGAACCAAATAGTTCAAGAACACAAACATAACTCTTGTGTTGATTCTATTACTCTATCGACAAGGTATCACACTCTGTTGAGATCCTTACAACACTGGCAATGTGAGGAAAATGTTAAATGTGTCCAAAGCACCTCATTTTACTGAAGCTTGAGATCAGATGGCCCAGGGAAGTGGAATTAATGGTAAGGGAGAGGATGTGTAAACCACTCCCTCAAGACTCTCAGCAATCATTAAAATAACATGATCAATGAGTCAGAATCAGCTCAACAGCATATAACAATGGCAAAAATATTCTGTACCTTCTTGATTTCCCTCTAAGAAAGCTTTCCCTCAAAGAAAGCTGCAGGCATAGGACATTTTTTGTCACTGCGAGATTTCTCTTTAAACATTTGTTGAATGGATAAATATTCACGCTTAATGCTGATCCCAATATACATTATATATATATATCTCCAAGATGTTTGACATGGATCCATTGATGAAGACTAGTTCCAAATGAGTCATTGTTAGGCAGCTTAGCCTAGGGAATTGGGAAGTCCATTTACGCATGCCCAGGAGAGTCAGCATATGAAAGCTGGATTTTCCAGCTGGTGGGCTCAGATGGGCGTTACACCTGGAGCAGCCCACCTGGGCCAGGTGATTGCAATTCAGCCAATGGGAGCGACCTGGGGTCGTTCACCACACCTCCCCCTGGAACCCTTGAAAAGGCAGGGACCAGAAGGGAGAGGGGCTTGGCTTGTCTGGTCGTCTTCTTCTTCGTGAGAGGAGAGAACCTTGCGTGACCTGGGGCAGTCTCTGCCAGGCCGCATGGTCAAAGGAATCCTATGGGTGCCACGTAAAAGCTGAAACTTCTTTTATCTCTCATTAAATTCATTGGATCATGAGCCCAGCTTCAGCGTGAAATTTTTCTTGCGCGCAGCCAAGGACTGAGGTTGGAATTTAGGCCGGAGAGAGACCTTACATCATCGTCACTCAAGGTGGGGCTTGAAGGATCTCTCGTGTACCTTTAAAGGTGGGAGACAATACCAACTTCTGTTATATACAGGAAAATATGAAGTCATATTCATATGAGGTCATACAATACATCCAGATAGAGGCTGGAGACAAAGGTCTCCTGGTTCCCCCTCAAATGCTTCCAGTGCGTGCCTAAAGCTTGCTCTGATGGAAAATGTTTTCCTCCTTTCTTGACTTTTTCTTCTGCCCTCTTCCTCTCACTAAGCTAGATCTTATGCTCCAGCTCGGTCAATAGCTTTTATTGGTCTGCAGCATCTTCCAGTCTCCATGATCAACTGGTAAGTTCATTTCTAACCTTCCTTGACTCTCCTTCATTCACACTGCAAATATTAATAAAACACCTGAGTGCCAACAGTGTTTTTGGCACTGTGATAGCAGCAGTGAATGGCAACATGTTCCCTCCCCTCACAAAGCCGAATCTGCTTTTAAGGATTTCTTACCGAGTTAAGCTTACATTGACATGATTTTAAACCATTCTTGGTTTGTAATTATGGCATTCCTCCCAACAGCAGACCCAACAATCACTGCTCTAGTTGCGGTTGATCCAAATTATTCACCATCACTGAGGTGTGACAATAGGGTCACATGTTCCATTTACATTTAAGAGCCTCTTCTTTCCTCTTCTAAGTATCTCCTTTGGGTATTTCAGTGTTGTTTGTTTGTTTTCAGTTTATTTCTTTTTTTAAGGATTCTTGAACTTTGTCTCCTATTCTTATGCACAGATATGTTTCACAAAATGTATTTGATCAGATCTTACCCAATGCCTTTGCTATTGCTCTTACACAAAATGATAAAGTGGCTCCAGGCCCTTTGAGTTTAAAAGATAATCTACTATGACCCTGGCCTATTTCTCCAGTTTAATTTTCAATACCAAAGGAAAACTGTCTCAAAAAGCATAGAAACATTATAAAGAGGAAAGATGCTTCCTATCTGAACAAATTAATACAAATTTCATAATTGACATTCTTAGTTGAGCTGTTTTCATGTATTCCCACTTTTTACTTGAAATAATTTTGTTAGGTTTTTGACGTTAGTTCCCATTAAGCAAATACTCTAATAGAATTGAAAAATGACACAAATGGTTTATAACAGGTATTTTGTAATCTAAGTGTAGTAAACAATTTTCCATGAATGAAAGACAATAATTGCCAATAAGTACTAGAGCTGAAGAGACATGAAATCAAAACTATTAAACCAAACCTGTTGCAGTGTAGTTGATTCCACCTCATAGCAACACTATGCCAGAGTAGAACTCCCTGCTGGGGCTTTAAAGGATGCGAATCCTGATGGAAGCTTACTGATATGTCCTCTCCTCTCAGAGCTGCCAAACCAAAACCAAACTCACTGTCAGCGAGGCGGTTCCAACTCAGCGACCCTATAGGACAAGGCAGAACTGCCCATGTGGGTTTCAAAACAGTAACTCTTCATGGGAGTAGAAAGCCACATCTTTCTCCCACGGAATAGCTGGTGGTTTCAAACAGCTGACTTTGTGCTCAGCAGTTCACCAAGTAGCCACTATACTTCAGAGCTATAGGTGGGTTCAAACTACCCTCCTTGTGGTTAACAGTTGACTACTAACTGACTGTCCTAATAGGGCTTCTAAAGGGACATGGGAAACATTCAACGTGCTTAATTTTAAAGATGAAGAAGCTGAAAAGCGAGGATAAGCTTATATTATTTAAAAACAATTACGGACATGGATTTGTTTCTCTCCCTGACAACTGCTTATATCATGGGCCAGTATTGCATGGCTGACATGTGCATGTGTACAACCCACTTATCAGAGTCTCAAAATGATCAAGAGACTTGATTTTTGGAGACTTTATTTCAGAGATTCAACTCTGACTATGCTGCTTTTTTTTAAATGTAAAGCCCTAAAAATATGTGTGCATTTTGCTCTCTGTATGTTTGGGAAAAGTCCACCAAGGTTGGATGACATTTTAAAGTTTACAGTTAAATGTAGTTACTAGTAAGCTACTGGACTTTGTTAACTCTTATTTTAATGACAGATGTAGGGTGGGGGTGGGAGTTGTCAGTATTGAGAAGGCTCTCTTGCTTGCAAACAGCCCCTCCAATCAACCTGCCCATTGGGGATTAATTTAGCTAACCAAACTCATTTTTTAAATTGATTGTAATTAGCTCACCAGATTGCTTCTGTGCATCTCACAGCTACTGCAACGAGTAAATCGAAGGTTGATCTTGGACAGGGAGGAATGCGTTTGAGAAGGACAGGCAGGAAGTCAAACTCCAGGTGACTAAAACTCAGGGAGGCAGACCAAGGGGAAGCCAACAAAGTGCCCCGAATAGCTTGTTTCCCAAATTTCCCCAAGCCAAGGTAACCACTTATACTATGCTGAAAACCACATGAATATTATATAGTGAGACATTCCAGTTTTGCACAAAGGTACACCAAGGGGTTGGCAAGGCTATTAAGATCAGGATAAAAATGGACAAATATATAGGCAAACGAACCTATGAGAGTTGGGTTGGGTGGGACGGTAGAATATTTCATTGTCCTTGCCTGCCCCTTCCTCTACCTGAATAAGCAAAGCATGTTGGAAATTACTGGAGCTCATTCTGAAATACTCCACAGACTGAAGCCGTTCTGGAGGTACTCACAGTCTAGGTTAAGCATTTTGGAAGACAGCTACCTGACCAGATGACAGAAAGAGATTTGTAGTGTTCCCATTCTAAAGAAATGTGACCCAACAGACTGTGAAAATTATTGAGTAATATCATTAATATCAGAGACAAGTAAAAATTTATTGACACTAAAAAATGGTGGCAGCACCACAGTGATAGGTAGCTGCAATAAAGTCAAGCTGGATTCAGAAGAGGATGTGGAAGGGGGAATTTGATACATGGAGTCTGAAAGAATTGGCATGCAAGAGTACATGGAGGTTGCATACATAATAAAAAAAGGGTAACCAATTTTGACTGTATTTGCTAGATTGATGATTTCATACCCACAATTAATCAGGCCACTTATGAGACTAAGTTGACTGATGCTCTAGATTGATCAGTAGAGTCAATAAAGTCGCAGAGATTTGTGTGTCTATGTGGCTGTCAGGTGCAGCCCTCTTGTACCAGTCCATGTTTTACTTGCATCCCTACTACTCTGCCTCATGAACGGAGGCAGATTGAAAACTCCTACATACCTGCGTTTAGAAAAAATGCTTCAGCAATAGTTCTAAGTCAGTGAAGGTTTTAAAGTTATTCAGTTGCCACCAGATAACCTGACCTCATTCCCGCCCTCCCCCTCTGTGCTCTGAGAAAAGAAGTATGTAAATGATGCTCATTGGTAAGTTTGTTATATTTTTGATAGCTTTCATGTTCTTTTATATGCATGTCTATTTTTCAAGTATTTTACAAGTGTATTTCATTTTTGTATTAATAAGCATGCTAGAGGACATTAAAGACCATGGAATCTGATCATATTATCTCACCATCTAAAGTTGAATCTGCTCTATATGTCCTAGCTCCCACCCAATGTAAAACTATGTAAAAGAGGATGGAATCATTTAAACAATATCCTGTGTCCCTTTATGACACTGCTGTTGAGGAATGGCCCTATCTGAATTCTTGGGAACCCAGGAACAGAGCCCCAAGATTATTTTCTCAGTTAACATCTGGGGCTTAATTGAGGGCAAAGATCAAAGCTTAAAGAATTTGATGTTTATTGTTGTTTATAAACCAGATTCTCATCTTATGTAGATCTATGAGAATTTCCCAACAGAGATTTCCGAATTCTTCCACAACTTGCCCTATGGGAATTCTCACAGCGTTATATAGGATGAGAATCTGGCCCTCCTCGACTTATGATGTGTTTGGAGAGGGGGTAGGAGCTCAGCTGAGTTATTTTTATTTTCTGCTGTATTCTTCTGGGGATAGTTTTAACTTTTTGAGCCATGATTTTATATGTTTTAAAATGTCTGAAGAATGTACTATTGTTTGGAAGCTGAAAACGGGTTTTTACATGTAGCTTTAGAAGATACTTCCCATCCCACTTAAAATTGGTGTTTCCTTCTATATGCTTCCAATAATTAGAAAATCATGATATAATAACCTATACTTAAATCGGAATTTCGATTTAAAAGCCTTTAATTAATGAAGTGGTTCTTTTTTTAAAATGACAAGAGTACATATTTAGGCGGCATGTTTATCAGTAAAACTTTACATAGAACAGCTGTAAATGGTCTACGATGTTAATCTGACAGACACATTAACAAGTGGTGTAACAGTGTGAAAGATCATCCAGCTTGTTTCCCGAAAGGCTAAAGTGCCAACCGTGCTGAATAAAATGGTAGTCTTGTTTATGAAGATGACTCCGGAGGCCAATTTCTGAAATATGAGCTGCAACCTTTTAAATGTCTACATTAAAAAGGAGCTCCTTAGCCTTAACTTTAATATTTGGTTCTGAAGAATGGGAATGAAGAAAATGCATTTTCACTTCAAGCTATGGACCTCGGCAGGTTATTTTCTCTGGAGTGTTTATGACTTTGGCTTTTTGTTGCTGGTGCGCTGTGATTTTATGGACTGAAGCAAGTTTCTAAGATGCGGGTATACACGCAGTTTTATGTGGCACCATTGATGTTTCCTCCTCAGTTTATATTCATGTGTGGCATGTTTACTCATTTTTTTTTCCTTTTGAAATCAGTGACCTGAAATAGATTTCTATAGACTTTTGAATTATACAAACACATGAACATTAAGCCAATGTTTAGGAGCCAGTCAGTAAATTTAGGATTGAAAAAATGAGCCTTTGTCCTTTTTATCTCTTAAATTCAATTCTTTACTACAGATGCAGGGATATGGAGCCCGATTTATACCCTGATAAAGAGAGAGCCAAATTTTATTGCATGTCGATGCTCCTCTGTGGTTCTCCACCTTCCTAATGCCGCGACCCTTTAATACATGTTGTGGTGACCCCCAAAATTATTTTTGTTGCTACTTCATCACTGTAATTTTGCTACTGTTATGAATCGGGCGACCTCTGTGAAAGGGTTGTTCAACCCCCAAAGGGGTCGGGACCCACAGGTTGAGAACTGCTGTGCTTAATGCTTTCTCAGATTAAATCATTTGCTTCTTGCAACAACCTTTGGAAGTGAAGGAAATCAAGGCTTGCAGGTAAAATGACTCCATCCCAAGTCCCTTAGGTGATGTGTGGTGGGATTGGGACCTGCCTCCAACTTTGGCTGCTAATCCTGCTCTGGTCACTGAAACTGCATAGATTCAATAGTTCTTTTTGTGGGGCAAGGCAGGGTTAGGGAGAATACATTTCTGATCTTCTATATTGTACTAGAGCTGTGCAGTCATAGATTTATTTCATTATAATGATGTTGAAAACAGCCAATTTTGGCCATCCAAAATGATGGTTCCTCCCCACCCCCAAAAGGCTTATGTAATATGTCATTAGGAATCTTTTGAACGGATATCTTTAAAAAGCTGGAATTTAAAATAAGATCAAATAAATGCATTCTCTCTTCTATCTTCATTAGCAGGAATCTCACGGAATTGCATAAGCGATTCAAGCAGCCAGGATATAAAGTTGGTTAAACATCTCTATCTCCTAGTATTTATTGAGCACTCTTGGGTTATGTGTGTATACACTGAAGCATAAACTGCACATGGTGTTTACGTTCCTGGGCTAAGGAGTCTTTGCAAATGTTATGGCGAACTCTAGGGATGATGGATTGAAACAGATAAAATGTGGGACCTCAGGGAAGGAGTCATTATGGAAAGGTTTGTTTGTGTTCTCAAACATACTATGGATATCCCATTAGGATCAATTTTCTAAATGGCCCTACTTTGAAAGCCCAGCATACTCTCTCTTGCCGAGTCTAGTAACTGAGTCCCAACTTAAGGAGAGTCACTCTGATACCTTATTGGCTGACCTTGAGGAACAGCCGGGGTGAGGGGGCCCAGATCCAGTAGGACTTGTTCTGTGTTGGACAATTAGTTGTTAAGTCAGTTGCAAGGTTCCTGTGGCTTCGGGTGGGCATTAGCAGCCCCTTTCCACCAACAGCCAAAGCATCTCAATCCAAACAGAGCCCTTCTTGTGCACATAGTATTCCAAGGAGGTTCCCTCATGGCTCCTTTTCTAAGCAAACTGCTGTGTTTAAAACTACTAAACCCAGAACCCACACTGGTTTGTGGGAACTCAGGAACAAAATGCAGTGATGTTACCTGCACAGTCACTACTTCGCCACTGCTGGGTATACACTGCCTCTTGCAACTATTCGGTCGGGTCAGAACGCTCTCTGACTTCTCCATGGGCAAGGGGGTAAGGCGAACTGGGGAAACTGAGGCCTGCTCCTTTCTTTTTCTAGGATTAATTCCTGTCCCTCCTTATTCTTTTGCATTTCTAAAGATGTAGCCACCAGAAGCAAAGTAGGGACATGTTAACAACAGTCAGATGCCATTGGAAAAAAAAAATCCCATTTTGACAATTTTCAAGTTCTGAGGAGTGTCCTCCTTTCTTGTGACCCCTTCCTGCTGCTCATGTGTCTTAACTGAAAGAACAAAACACATTGCCAGAAGGACTCCCCGACCCTGGCCCTTGCTAGAAGTGTGGCAGCTTTTTGTCATCATTGCATCGTCTGTAAACGTACCTAACTGATCTTTTGATGTTATCCATAAGGCTTTTGTGGCTAATTCCTCCGCAGTGAGGAGCCCGTTCCTTCTCTGTGGTCTCTTCTGAGTCTGGAAGCTCTGCTGAAACCTGTTTCTCAGGTGACCCTGCTGTATTTGAAATACCGGTGACATCGCTTCCAGCATCACAGCAACACCCCAGCCTCCAGAGTATGACCGGCAGATTTCACCTTGCTTAGAAGCATGATCAATGCTGCTGAAAGCAACAGTCAAGAGATCAAAGGACACGCTGCACAGGATAAATCAGGCGCAAAAGATCATTTTAAAGGGTGGAAAAGCAAGAATGTTATTTTGAAACTAAGGTGTGCCTTACCCAAGCCATCATATTTTCAATGGCCTCATATGCATGTGAATGTTGGACATTGAGTAAGGATGATCGGAGAAGTATCGATGCATTTGAATTATGGTGCTGGCAAAGAATTTTGAAAGTACTGGGCACTGCCAAAAGAATACACAAACCTATCTTGGAAGACTGCTTCCCAGTGACAAGGATGGCAAGACGTATCTCATGTCCTTTGGACATGTTTTCAGGAGAGAGCAGTCCTGGAAAAGGACACGATGCCTGGTAAGGAGGAGGAGCGACAAAAGTGGAAGGCATAGATTGACATAGTAGCTGCAACGAAGAGCTCGGACCTGAGAACAATTGTGAGGATGGTGCAGGATCTGACGGTGGTTTATTCTGTTGTACGAAGGGCTGTAATGAGTCAGAAGGGAACTGATGGTGAGAGGTGGATATAAAAGTGCTGGTGGAGTACCTAATGCATAGTAGCACTTAGTTCATAGACCAATGTGCTTCCTATGCATGCTATGACATAAAGATCACAACTTTCTTTTTATTTACTGAGTGCCTCATAAATTATGAAGACATATTGCTAGTTGCTACTGAGTCAGCCTTTGACTCATGGCGAGCCACACACAACAAAACAGAATCCTACCTGGTCTTGTGCCATCCCTATGATTGGCTGATAACACTATTGCGCTCAGTGAGGTTTTCCTTGGTTGTTTTTCAGAAGCAGAGGGACAGGGCTTTCTTCCTAGTCTGTCTTAGTCTAGAAGCTCCACTTAAACCTGTTCAGCATTATTAGCAAGCAAGCCTCCACCGGCAGATGGGTGGTAACTCTGCATGAAGTACGCAGGCTGGAGTAGAACATGGGTCCCCCTCATAAAAAGCAAAACTCGATGGGTGGCAGAGACGGGGGGAAGGAAGACGTCAGATAGGGCAAGATATGACAAAATAACAATCTATAAATTATCAAGGGCTCATGAGGGAGGGGGGAGCAGGGAGGGCTTAAGTGGAGAGCAAATGCTTTGAAAATGATTAGGAAAAAGAATGTAGGGATATGCTTTATACAATTGATGTATGTATATGTATGGTTTGTGATAAGAGTTGTATGACCCCCTAATAAAATGCAAAAAAAATTAAAGTTAAAATTAAATAAATAAATAAAAGACTGGAACTAACTCTGGGAAAAAAAAAAAAAAGCAAAACTCACTGCCCTGGAGTTGCTTTTGACCCATGATAACCCTATAAGGCAAGATAGAACTGCCCCTGTGGACCTGGTTTCCAAAGCTGTAACTCTTTACAGGAGAGTAGAAAGCCTCATCTTTCTCCTGCAAAGCAGCAGTGGTTTCGAACTGTCAAACTTGTGGTTAGCAGCTCAACACTGCTAGTGAGTAACCATTGTGCCACCAGGGCTCAAGGGAGGTGGGAAATTTATCACTGAGCCATCAATGGCTGTAGCTGATTTTTCATTCAGTTAAATTAGTTTTCTAGGGCTTCCATAATAAATTACTTACACATTTTGTGGCTTAAAATAACAAATGTGTAAACTGTCACAGTATGGAGGCCAGAAGTCTAAATTTAAGGTGTCAGCAGGACCACTGTACTCACTACAGCTTCTAGGCAAGAATATGTTCCATGTCTCACCTAGATACTGATGGCTGCAGGCTTCTGGCTATGGTTATATCACGCCAAGCTCTGCCTCTGTCTTCACATCACCGTCTCTCTGTGGGCCTCTTATGAGGAAACTTGATCTCCTATATCCTCATAAGGACACATTTCAAGATCCTTAACTCAATTATATCTGAATTATTTCTGAAATATAATTTAATTATATTTGGAAAAAAGATTCTTTTTTTCCCAAAAAGGCCACTTCCTTCTATTTTGAGCACAGCATTCATTCTTAAACTCAAACTACTGTTGCAAGAGGGTCCAGTGGTGGCGCCACAAAGATCATCATGCTGTGTTGCACATAGAAGGGAGGATTGGCTTTCGCTCGGTGTGTACAGACCATTACCCAAATGCCTGGCTCTTCTTCATCTAAACCAGCCTATATTAGTAACCGCAAGGGAGTCCTTCCCGGGATCTCTTTCTCGGGCAGTCCAAGGCAAGGCCCTGCATGCGTTTTCAAACAGTCACTGTGCATTGAATAGGACTATCAGAAACATTTCCTTCTCTGGATAAATATGGTGCCATTTTTGGGGGAAACCACAGGCTGTAAGACTAAACTGACCATCTTTTTATAGCACAATAACAGTCTGAATAAATAACTGAATAATGGACCCTTCTTTTTCACTAAGTGATTTCTATTTTCTTCCACACTGGGTTTTAGATGGAGACGGAGCATAATTAATAGCGCTGACCATGTTTTAATTCTACCTTATATTTCTATGCATTTCCCTTTTCCACTTAGAACAGAGGCCTGCTCATTTGGGGACACAAAGGAGCTGACCCTTCATTTACCTCTGAAAGGAAAAAAGAATTAGCCCTTAATTAGATGAACACATATTAACCATGAAGGATCCATATATTTCTGGCCAGGCAAGCTTTGAAAGTAATTCACTTATGACATGGCCTCGTACAGGGTGATACTTAGGATTCGTGTCAACTGGACTGGGTAAATATCCTCGGTTGATTGGACCTAACACAATGCAAACATCTACAGGCTGCCCTGTGTTGCAAGACAGCCCCTTCCTCAGGCTGCAGCCTGATGACGTCTCCTTGGGAGTATGTCTTACTTCATACACATAGATGCTTTAGAGTTCTCGCCTCTCTCCTTCTGCTGGTCTGGATCCTGCAACTATGCATCCATCTCCAGTTCTTTGGACTGGAGAAAATGGCCCACCATATTGTCTGCCTAACCTGGGAGCTATTAGTAACCTGCCACATTTCCCACCGAGCCTGAGATCCATAAAGGCCTAATATGAGACCTGCTGACAGGCCTCTGTATCCACCAGTCACGGGTTTCCTGTTTTGTCCTCCTGTTTCATTCTCCTGCTTTCTAGCCCATCTTCTTGTTTCCTAGTTCTCCAGCCTGGGAAGCTGTGCGAGTCGGAGATGACCTCCACCTTAGCATTTGACCCAGAGACTTGAGCCAACCCGGGCTTTCCCACTATGTGACTGTCTGGGCCACTCTCTTGATATAAAGTTCTTTTTTATACATATAAAAGTGTCACTGCTTTTAATTCTCTAGAGAGCTCAGTCAAACAGATGAAATCACTCTGTAAGAGGTATCTACGTCTTCACAACGTTCCTCCTCTCTGTTCATTTCCACTATTATCTCTGGCCCATCCACATGTGAATATGAGGAGTGGTCTCCTAGTAGATCATCTGCCTCCTAACCTCTTTACCACCTAATGCATATTGCACGTTACAGTCATGTGACACGCAATTTAAAGTACATCTGGCCACATATACATCTGTGGTTCCATAACATTATAATAGAGTTCCTAAATACTGCTTCCCATATACATCACATTTATCTCACGGCTCTTGTATGAAAATCAATTGTGTTGCCAGGTGTATAATGGCAGAGTACATATATAACCTATAATTTATTGATAATCACAATAAATGCCTATGCTTTTGGCATATTCAAGTACTATGCTTTTGACCCCAAAAGTTTACAGTATATGCGTTGGCTCATAAGCAGCAGCAGATAATCTTGTCTATCTCACGTCTCTTGGGTGTTGAAATGGTACCTCTCTGTTTAACTTTCTTTTGAAAATATTACTGGGAGTGCATCAGGGCTCCCAAACTCGGTGCTAGCGAGAGCTTTAGCAAGAGGCAATGGACAGGCATCGATTTGGAAGCGAAAAAAAAGGTTATAAAACATCATGAAGATGGGAAATCAATCAAAGCTATTGCTCATGATTTAGACACGTTGCACTAGACCAGGGGCAGGAAATGGACAGCCCACAGGCTGTCGAGGGCCTGCAAAATCACCCATACCAACTAATAGCTCATGTCTCACCAATGAGAAGAAGTTCCAGCCATCACATTAGTGATGAGTTAATTAAGTATCTGACCAGCATGGCCCACAGATGATGTCGTAAATATCCAAGTGGTCCCTGGCAAAAAAAATGATTCCCCACCCTTGACAATTATAGTGATCCTCAATAACAAAGAAAAAAATTCCAAACTGTTAAAGCTACTGAAAGCTACAAGGCTACAAGGCTTGTGTGTATGTGTGTGAGTGCATGCAAGCAGACACCCAGGTGTGTGCATGGAGCATGCACATACTCATGCCTGTGTAAGACCTCTATCAGATAAAGAAGAATTACTAATGATGTGAGTTGAAAATCAGATACAAAAATAAATCCTCAGCCATACTGATGTTTATTGCTCAGGCATTAAGCTTGTTCAAGACTTGTAAAGACAATTTAAAAAACCCAGACTATATGATTTTGTGCTCACACAAAGTGCAAATCTCATAATGCCCTATTTCATAGAATGATTGTCGATATTAAGTGATGTGTGGCCATATTGGATTAATATTCCAAAAGATTAATCTCCCATTGTCCCATTAAGCTGCCTTATTGTCTACAGAAGGAAATTCCAGTTTCTTAGACTTGCATGTAACACGTCCTGTTACCTATCTGTAACCTAGTGTGTCTTCCATTTTCCTGTTCCACCCAATCTGGTTCACTGGATTATCCCACAAGTTTTCTCCAACCATTGCTGGCTATTTGTTGGTCATTTTTCAGCCTAGAATGTTTTCTAGCTTCTGATATACCTCCTTTAGGGAGGCCTGGGGAAAACTCTGCTGATGTCACTTTGTGCTGTAATTTATCTTTCAGACCTAGTCACCTTATCTTAATTTGATTATTCAAGAGCAGATTAGAAAAAACATTTTTAAAAACAACATTTCTGCTACTGCTTTTTACAGGTAGCTAACACTTGAAAGGAGAAGACTCTGGAGGGAAAACGTCTAGGTCATGAACTTCTGCTCCCTTACATTAAATTGTGGCTCCAAATGTTAAAGGAGGCCTTCCTAAGGGAGGAATGAGACTGCATCGCTCCTTGTTTTCTGCTAGCGCTGCCTTTATTCAATGCACCTGTGTTTTTAAAACAATCCAGTATGGAAGGGTGGAAATGTGAATTAGAAGCCTGAAACGAAAAAAAAAAAAAGGAGTCTAAGATATTGCTTTTACATCAAGTAGGACTGCTTCAAAAGCAATCTGTTCAAATGAAAACAAAGCTGTTGTTGCAAAGGTGATTCCAACTCACAGTGATCCTAGGGTACATAACAGAAGCACCCCATAGAGTTCCCAAAGCTGTCAATCTTGACGGAAGCAGACGCCCACATTGTTCTCCTGGAGAACAACAGAGCACTTAAGCACTGTACCACCAGGGCCCCTTAAGCAATCTATAATTCACTGCTGTTGAGTTGATTACAACTCATATTAATGCCATAAATCAGAATTGAGCAGCCCTATAGATTTCCTAATGCTGTAATCCTTATAGAAGCAGGCTGCCACATCTCAGTCCATTGAAGCTGTTGGTGGTTTTAAGCCACCAATCCATTAGCAATCAAACACTTTAAACACTGTCATGGAGGCTATCTACCTATGTATCTATCATATATCATCTATCTATCCTATTGTCATTGAGTCAGTTCTGACTCAGTGACCCTATATAGCAGGGGTGGGGAATGTCCAGCCCGAGGGCTATCTATAGCCCACAAAATCATCAACACCAGCTAACATTACCCCCTCACCAAACAGAAGCAGTTCTAGCCAACATATTCCAAAAATCTCGCTGCCATCCAGTTGATTCTGAGTCTTTACGGAAGTATAAAGCCTTGTCTTCCTCACGTGGATCAGCGAGTGGAATTCAAGCTACTGACTGTGGTTAGCAACCCAATGCATTACCACTACGCCACCAGGGCTCTTTGTCATCCCACTCCAAAACCAACCGCACTTCTGTCCAGTCAATGCTGACTCACAGTGGTACCCTGTGGGTTTTGAAATTGTAACTGTTTATGGGAGTAGAAAGTGCAGCCTTTCTCCTGTAGAGCTGCTGGTGGTCTCGAACTGACGACCATGAGGATCACAGCCCAATATGTAACCATCACAACATTAGGTTTGGCCAGAATGAACTTCAAATGCTTTATAAAGATCTGAATAGCCCTTGGCAGAAAAAAAGGTTCCCTACCCCTGCTATATATGGTTTCCAGGACTGCACATCTCTATGGGAACAGACAGATTCATCTTTTTTATGTTGATGTGAACCACTGACCTATGCTTAACTCACAGTATCACCAGGATTTCATCTATAACCAAAAAAGAAAACCACTGCCATAAAGTCATTTCTGACTCACAGTGAAGCTATACAGGGTTTCTGTTGCTGGACTCTAGTCTTATCTTTCTTCTGTGGATTGGCTGGAGGTTTGAACCAGAGACCTTGTGGTTAGCAGTCTAATGCTTACTTCACAGTGCCACCAGGGATCCTTCTCTGTTGTTGTTATTAAGGGTCATCAAGTCAGCCAACTCACAGTGATCCTATGTACAAGAGAACAAAAAGCTGCCCAGTCTTACACTGGCCTCACAACTGTTGTTGTTTGAGCCCATTGTCTCAGCCATTGTATCAATCCATCTCATGGAAAGTTTTGCTCTTTTTCACTGACCTTCTACTTTACCAAACATGATGTCCTTTCCACAGACTGGTCTCTTCATATAACATGTCCACCAAAGTATGTCATATGAAGTCCCATCATCCTCATTTTAAGAAGCATTCAGGCTGTACTTCTTCCTAGGTAGATTTACCATGTATACTCAAATATAAACCGGCCTGAGTATAAGCCTAGGTACCTAATTATTACCTGGGAAACCAGAAAAACTGATTGACTCGAGTATAAGCCTAGGATGGGAAATTCAGGATGTGAATTAACACAGAGACCAGAGGGGAGAGACAGAGCGCAGCCACAGACACATCCTTACCAGTTCAGCTGCCGGCGTAAGTGAATCACTACGGATGCTTCTGTGAATTAGAGCCATCCATGTCATAGGACGACTCTCATTGGTTAGATGTGAGTAAACAAACATTCAAAGCCCTTCAGTGTCAGCGGGGATTTGAATGAACAGCGGAGAAATGGCAATCACCCGTGAGATGTTACACCTCACTGGGGTACCACTGACCCGTGTATAAGCCGAACCCCAGTTTTTCAGCACGGCTTATACATGAGTATGTACGGTATTTGTTCTTTGGGTAATCCATGATACTTTCAATATTCTTAGCCAGCACCATCAATTTAAATGCAGATTCCTCTTTGGTCTTCCTCGGGCTCCTTCTGTAGTGAGATAGGTTTTATGTCAAGCTGGGTAGGCCAGGGTTCTCCCATGATATTCTGTGCTAGAACATAGTGTGGTCAACTCTATGGTGGGATCTTTTGTGAAGCAACTAAGCTGTTGGGCAGAAAATTTACTTTATTAATCAGCCTTGATATGATTGAGGGAGGTTTCATTCAGGGTGTGGCCTACTCTTAAGCTAAACTGACAATGTGTGGAAGCTAGCTCCTATTCATTAAGATAAACTGACAATGTGTGGAAGCTAGCTCCTATTCATTAAGATAAACTGACAATGCGTGGAAGCTAGCTCCTATTCGTTGATCTCCTGCTGTATCTTCTGCTCATCCCAGGAACTATCAGAGGGCTGCCGTCCTTGGATTCATTCAACTGAACTTGGATTTATTCAGCTCTGTATCTACAAGCCTGTGGTTTTTCTGCTTCTTGTTTATCAGCTACTACACCTATAGGATTCAAGAGAATACTTCAGCTTACATGTGAACCATGGCCTTGTCTTACCCACTTCTACAATGGTGTGAGCCATTTCTTGATATAAATCTCTGTTTTATATGCATATATCTCTGGTTTTACTTCTCTATAAAACTGACCTAATACATACAACATGTTGAAAATATATTTTATGACCTTTTTCATATTTCTTTCAATACACTGGAAGTCAAATGTGTTGGTGTCCAGAATTTTCTTTAATGGAACACCTGCAATTGAAGTGTCTTATTTCCTAATACCATCTTCCAGGTGGCACCGAACAACAATAACAAGTGTTTTATTTACTTACTGTGACTAACTCTTGAGAAAGTCCTATAGCTGATCTCTGGTTGAGAAGTGTTTTTGTTTAATGATTTTAGCCGTCTTTAAGTTAGAACATTGGTAGAATTCAAAACGTTAAAAAGAAAAAAAACACAGGAAAAACAAACCCAAACAGTGGAAGACATCATTTCTATTCAATTTGCTGCTGTTAAGCAATTATTGCTAGCTTCCCAATTTTTACAAGAGGACACTTCCATGTTCAAGGAGCCTTGGTGATGAATCTGAAATTACTCATTCTTAGTTGTATGTAAGGTAAGGCGTTACATTCTTAGTTGTATGTAAGGTAAGGCGTTACATGCTTAGTTGTATGTAAGGTAAGGCGTTACATGCTTAGTTGTATGTAAGGTAAGGCGTTACATGCTTAGTTGTATGTAAGGTAAGGCGTTACATGCTTAGTTGTATGTAAGGTAAGGCGTTACATGCTTAGTTGTATGTAAGGTAAGGCGTTACATGCTTAGTTGTGTGTAAGGTAAGGCATTACATGCTTAGTTGTATGTAAGGTAAGGCGTTACATGCTTAGTTGTATGTAAGGTAAGGCGTTACATGCTTAGTTGTATGTAAGGTAAGGCGTTACATTCTTAGTTGTATGTAAGGTAAGGCGTTATATTCTTTTCATTCTTCCAAATCGTTTTATATGACATCCAACTTATTTTTGCTCTACTAGCACTGTAAATGATGCTATGTTTTCAACGGCAGCAAGAGGAGGCTTGCCTCATGCTTGCCTTAATGGCACACATACCCGGGTTCATGATCTGTCAGCATTTTCCGTATTTCTTGTGTCCCAAGGACGTGCTCTCTTTGGACCCAAGAGTACTGTTACTAGACACTGTGGTACAAGCAATGCTCTTACCACTTCTTTAGAAACTAATTCTGTGAAAGTGGACAGAGGCTGACTTTGTTCAGGCTAATTACTTCGAATCCTCCACATCTGAGGGAACAGCCACTGAGCGTGCTGCTTTATTGGACAAGGAGCACAAAGCTGAGTTCATGGCTTTAGGGTCACCCTGAGTAAGCACTGCTTACATGAAAAGGATTTAAGCCAGATACACCAAAATCTCGAACAAAGATTTTTATGTAAATGTCTACAAAACCTACTGGCTCAGTGAAATAAAAATGAGTGGACTGTGCTGGAAATTTTGGTATTTGTCTTTTAAACATAGACTTTTTCCAGCCAGTTATTGTTATTAGTGGCTGTCAAGTAGGCCCTGACTCATGAAGAGCATATGCATAGAAAATAAAATTCTGCCGAGTCTTGCACCATCTTTATGAATATTGGTAGTCAGAAAATGTTTGGCTATGACCCATAGCATTTGCACCGGTAACTTTTTTGGAAGTATGGTAGATTTCTTCCTAGTCTGTTTTAATCTGTCAGATTTGCTGAAACTCATCTTTCATGAGTCACTTTGGTGGTATCGGAAATACCAATGGCATGGGTAAAAATATCATACAACACAGCAGGCACCACAGTATAACACCCTGACAGATGAGTGGCAGCTTCAGTCAGTAGCACTGCACAGTTACATAACACTCCTTCCTCAATACCTTAAGTTCTTACAGTGCATTAATTTCTGCTGGGATTTCAATCCTGTCTACATCAAGTGTGAATTCCTTCTTGGAAATATGCTCTGCTATAATATAGGTCAGGCTGCTAACTGCAAGATCAGCTTTTCAAAACCACCAGCTCTGCCAGAGAAAGATGAGGCTTCCTACTCTCATAGTGACAGTCTTGGAAACCCACAGGAGCAGTTCAACCCTGTCTTATAGGGTCACTGTGGGTTGGAGTTGACTTGATGCCATGATTTTTATATTATAGGTCAGAAACACAGCTTGGTACCATAACACACAATACTTATGGGTTTTCTCAAGCTTGGCAGCTTAGTTTTACATCTGCCTCTGCTATTTAACTTGTAATCTTGGCAAGTTTAGTAAGTTGTCTGTGTCTCAGTTTTCATATATTTCATGTGAGGCATTCATGGACCACCTTCTGTCTTCCCCTTCGCCCATCATTTTTCCTCATGGTGTTTTATTTTCCTTTGTGGTCCCTATTAATCCCAGGCACTGTGTGTGGGTGCCTGCCCATTGTTTGACTCCCTCCACTATCCGAGGTCCACAGGTGCTGAGACTTCATCTTGCTGATCTGGCACCAATAGTAGTGCCTGGCTCATCACTGGTCTGTCTACATAAATTATTTGTGTGAGGGGTCAATGACTGGAAATTGCAGTTAAAGGCTGACTGTGCACATATTCGGTTCCTTTGTGATAGGGCTGGAAGATTTACTAGATTAAGCTAAGAAGAAGTGGAATTCTATCATTGAAATATAGGAAATTATCCAGAAATGGAAATAAAGAGAGTTAAGACACAGGAGAAAGTAGATGGCATTAAAACAGTTTCATACAAAGTGCACAGATTATGCATCTCTCACATACAGATGATGAGGAAAGCAGCATGCCAAATTGAACTGAGGTAGAGGCGAGTTTGAGGAGATGGCTCTGTGCCTAGCTGATGACTCGAGGCAACCCACATCAACCCTGAAGTGTTCTGTCATGTCCCAAAACAAATGGGACATTATTCTCTCCTTTGTGGATATACAATCAAAGCTAAATGTTAATAGGGTGATGAGTGAAGGAAGCTGCTGATCTGGCCTCCCATGCAATGCTGACACATTGCCCAATGGTAATATTCACACAATGATTAAATACAGAAGATGTTAATGCATGAATGCAGAGTAAGGGGAATGCATAGGACCAGATGTCCTTGGCAACTGTGGCAGAGAAAGTGCCCAGTGTCAGAGACAACCTTGGTCCTTGGCACATGATCCACTGTGATCTTGGCTGCTCTGAGATTGGAGGGATAATTGGTAGTAGTTTTCCCTTCATCTGCATTAAAAAAAAACAAAACAAAAAATGATTCATCCACCAGGATTGATAATATGTAACAAGAATTTACATGACCTTCCAGCAGTTTGCTCATAGACAATTCTTTGCAAGGCAACGGGGTTGGCAGTTCTAGGTGAGAATCGGGACGCGCACATGCTCAGCTGCACTCTGAGCATTGGCCTCGGTCGTTAGCATCATGTTCCTGAAAGACCTGACGAGTAGCGAAGGAACTGTGCACATAACACTTCACCCACAGCTAACCAAGCCTTCACCCACACTTCACTGGAACAGGTGGCAGAGCTGCATCAGTTGTCTCATATTTTATTTGAAACGTTTCATTGTAAAATAAACAATTCAGCTGTATACCATCAGTTTTTATTTGTTCATGAATACAACGCGACTTAGATTTCAGCTAGATATCCTTACTCATCCACTCTCCCTAAGCACGAGTTAAACGAAATTAATGGGAGGCAGCAAACCAAATAAGAATAAAGCACAGAGCCAAAAGAAAGTAATAAAGTGAAACTCACCTTCAATTTACATATTTGTCTCAATGTGTTTCCTATTTAGCCACAAAGTGATCTAATCTTCCTATTTATCTACAAATGATATTTTCATTGCACTGCATTTAAGTTTGTAGTGTACTGCAGACTGTTTAAGGGGGTTTAGAGCAAATCAACCCAATAACAATTACTCATTGATTATTGCATTAAGAGTGAAGCATAAAGCTAGGTACAGAAACAAGCGCGAGACATGATTGTTGCTTTTAAGAAATTTAAAATCCAAAGTAATATTTTCTTTGTAAAATGAAAACTAAAAATATACAGCATAGGTGCTAAGTGACAGCTAATTTTTAGATAATAACTACTATGGGAATTCACAAGAAAGTAAATTATTTATATTTATAAAAATATTCAAGTAATTATGTGAACTGAAGATGCAGATAAGCACACAGGGAAGGGGGGTCATTTGAAGAGGAAAAGCAGAAAAATCGGAAAGTATCAGGTGTGTTCAGAATAAAGAACTGTGGCAGGAGAGATCAGAAGAATCCCAGTGAGATTCGTGATAGCGGGGCTAAAAGATCCAGATTGATTCTACAACCAACTAGCGAGGAAACTCTGTTGCTGAAAAGAGGGCAAAAACATTACACTTAGAACCCAACTCATTCGCTCACTCATTCATTCATGTAGTTCCATATTTGTTTACTAAGCATCACTGTAATCAGGTCAAATAAAGTTAGTGTATGTATTTTTGTTTTCAAGGAGATTATAGTACAGGGAGAAACCCAGAGAAATACTTGGGAGTTAAAACAAGGTTGAAAATTGTAGTGACGAGGCAAGAGGGCTTTTGGATAAAGCACAATGGTTGAACCAAACGAAACCAGGCCTCTGTTGCATTCAGCAAAGCCAGAACTGACACACCTTTGAGCCCATTAACTAGTCTGAAACGATAGGCACTAATTTTCACTGTGTGGTCAAGTCGGGATACGGAAAGAATGTACCCTGAAAGGGGACCCTGATGCAAATGGACACACAGCATTTGGTACACTAGGAGCTGAACTGGTTTAAGCAGGTTGTTTTTCAGACCTTTCTGGAAAATATGTATTGTGACTATTATATACAATTTTTGAAGTCAGCATGTACTTCTGGAATTCAGTTTGTAATCAGTCTGACTAATCTGCCTGAATTAATGTAGACCTACTTTGGCATGTCTGTTTCCCACCATTTCAAAATTTTATTATTAATTAATTAGTCAATTAATTAATCTATCCATTCATTCCGTCATTTTTCAACTCAGTGGTTTTATTGATATATATAACTCACCTAGCACACAATTCAATAGTTTAAACATATTTAACAGAGTTGGGCAATCATCACCACAATCAAGTTTAAGACATTTTCTTCTTTCTTGTACTCATTATTAGCTCACTATTTTCATTCAATCTCTCCTTCCATAATTACAAGAAGCTATCAATCCCATTATTATCTCTATAGAATGACCTAGCCTAGATTTCATATAAATAAAATCATCCAAAAATAAAAACACAATAGCAAAATAAAATAAAAACCTCAATAGAAAACATAACAGAAAATAGAACAAATTTCAAATGGATCAAAAGGGAGAACAAACAATAAGGTGTTAAATTTTAACCTAACTACATATGTATGAGTCCATTTCCCAATGCACTCTGTATGGTAGCATGGCGACTCACATCCCTGGTCCATGGGCACAGGGGTGCACCAGAGGCTTCATCCATGTGGACACCCTGCAAAGGGCTTCTGGACTTTCATTGTCATTCAAACTGGGTGCGTCAAATTTAGCTCTAATTCTAGTCCCTCCTCTAGTTTTGGATTTTACTATTTACCATCCTTGGATAGCACAGATTAATGTGTTTCTTCCATGTGGACTTAACTGACATCTCACTCAGACAAGCCTTTAAGATCCCTGGTGCTATGTTCTCTGATAACTGGAAACCATCTGATTTCTTCACCACGCTGTGCTATAGCACCCATATCTTCAGTGGTCTCTTTTATGCGGGCAAGTGTCAAGTAGGGACACATTATAAGAAGGAATTGTTTTAAAAAAAGAACTAACTGTTCTTAGATTAGGGTTATGATTAAGTGAGAGCTTAAAATGTACTCATATGTCTAGATCTTATATGTCTCCGGTCTACTTCAGAGACACAAGCATCCTCTTAATAGGGAACAGTATAAATAATCTTCATGGTGCCTCCCATCCACTTAGCTCATGAAGAGGCCATCAGAATACTGTGATGGAAATGTCTGACATTGTCAACAACTACTACTCTCAAACGCCTTCCTTAGACCGATTAATTTCACTCTGTGAACTGGTAGATGCCCACTTGGATGTACCTCTTAAATGCTTTAACAAATCCTCTAAATTTTACCAGATCAATATCTGAAAGCTTTTCTCTGTGACATTTTTCCTATTCAGCAGGATCCGAACAAGTCTTTCTTCAGACTGGGGAATCATGGATCAAAGTTGGAGCCTGGGTCCACTGTGCTCTTCCATTCTCCTCAAGCCTGTGGGACGTCTCACACTTGGATAGGGCCCTGTGTGTGTCTGCCTTGGTTCTCCATGGGCTTATTGAGCTTTCTGCTTTCATTTCTCTGCTATCTAAATGCCTTTAGCAGAGTCTGCTTTCTTTCTTGTTTAGTTTGTGACTCGGGAATTTGAAGCCTTTATAAGGCTTTTTGTATTTAAGCTATTCACAGTTAAGCTTGACATACAGTTGCTAAACAATTTAACTATCTGTTTGGACTCCTTTGTTTTCTAGGGCTACATTAGCCTTAAACTAATAATTCACTGCCATGGAGTCAACTCTGACCCTACGGTGACCTTGCAGGGCAGAGGAGAAGTGCTCCAGAGGGTTTCTGAGGTTCTAAATCTTCACAGAAATAGAAAGCCTCATCTTATTCTTGCCGGGTGGCTGGGGGTTTCAAACTGATGACCTTGTAGCTAGCAGGCCAAGTTTCCTTATTTTGTCTACATATGCTTATACTCTGTGAAATAGGGAATACAATTTCTAAGAATCAAGAGGCCCTCCTCCTGAAGCTTCTGCTGCCTTTATGGCTAAGCACTATGTTCTTAGTTCAGTATTACTAACATGCACTCACTAAGGAAGTTTCAAGAAAGTGGGCCAAATGAGGCAGTTTTGATGTGAACAAATTAGTTCTTCTGTGCAAGTAAAGTAGAATCTAAAGATTTTAGAACCAAACAAGGTAAGTGCAAAGGCTATTTCAATTGGTTTTTAAAATTCTTTCAGAGACAAAATTTGAGTAAATTTGCCTCTCTATGAGATACTGTGTCCAAACAAGTTAAGCACACCAAGGAAATGCAATGTCAAACCTCTTCTTCAGCCAACCCTCACCTCTACTTCAACTTTCTCCTCTGCTACCCTCACAGCTTTCTCTTCAATCACTACTTCCTTCTTATTATGTGAACTCTTATTGAATTTCCTTATTATCCCGAAGATTTTGTATCCAATCTGCCAGAGAGAAAACTGCACCTTGAGATGTTCTTTAAAGTAAAACCATCTGAGCATGCTGTTAAATTTACCCCTTTGACTAAGGTAGAATTAAAGGCTGTATATGAGGACCTTTATAAACATACTGAAGAATTTACCAGTTATGAGACTGGACTACTGGACAAAATATCAACTTATTCACATGCTATTGGGTCCCAGGAAACTTATTTATGGATAGAAGTGGTTGGGTGGAAGAACTCAGGAGAATCTCTACATCTGAGAACTAGTGAGATTGTTCAAGATCTTTTTTTAAAAAAAAGCAAGGGAAATGCAATTAAAGGCTATCCTCAGAAAAAAATAGATTGGGCCAAGATTCAAACTTGTAAGCAGGAAAAAGATAAAAGTCTTAATGCTTACCAATGCAGGTTTGCTAAAATTTTGTAGCGAACTCAGGGTTAACTTTGAAGAAGCATGCACTTGAGATTGATTTCAGCTCATTATTAATTTATGGAATTGATGCCAAACTAGCCTGTTTGGTTACAAGACATGATTTGAATGAAGAAACTGCTCTGATGATCAACTTTACTAATCAAATCCATAAATTATCCAAAACCCTAGAGAAGGCTAAAGATGTCAATCAAGCAAGTCAGGCAAGACAGAATAAATTGATGAACTACAACAGCTATTGAAACCAATTCCTATAGACAATTAAACATACTCAGAAACTAAGGCAAGGAATGTATGGTCCAATGTATTGGGAATCTTCTTTTACTTCAAAAAATCTGAACATTTTCAGGGAGCTTGCTTAAAATTGCAGAATTAAGTGAGTACTTTGCCAACTACTTCTCTGCCTCCTAAGGCTGAGTTATGGGGCTCCAAATACAATAAAGCTACCCACCTCCACGATAGTTCTATATTCCCAAGGAGAAACCATCTTTCATGTGAAGGTTAAGAACTATTAATTTTTAGTTTATGTGGTGGTCACCCTATCAGCTTTGAATTCTACTTGCACACAAAACCTTATACCTTGGGGTTCAAACACTTCTAAAATCATGGGTGCCTCCCAACCAATTCATATTTCTTCAGGACACATTGAGAATATGCATTTACTTTTGTTAAGTCCTGACTTGCTTGTTAATTTATTGGGCAGGAACTTGCCCTCCAAATGGAAATGCAGCCTCTAGTTAACAAAAGAAGGTGAGATCTCATTAAATCTGCTAGAGACAAGTTCAACCGAAACTATATTGTGTATACGATGGACAGGAAGGTGCTTTATAACACTCTACCTGAAATTTCCTTACTCGCTTGCACCCTAGTGCTTCCCAGGATCGAGCACTTCGGGATCATCCCTGATGCCTTGTGGAAACATCTTCTACAGAAAAGGATGAGTGCTTTCAGCTGAACCTATCCAAGTTCAAATCAACCATTCCAACCCTCTGCCAGAAGTTCTTCAATATTATATAAAACCAGAATTCTCTTCAAGGAAGGCTTGATTCATATACTCCAAATATTAGTAGTCAAGGGGATTATCTTTCTCTATACCAGTCCTTGTAACATAACTGCGTTTCCTGTAAAAAGGACTCTTACTTCACCATGGTGGATCTTTGTAGTGCCTTTTTTTAGCATCCATGTACATCCAGACAGTTCATATATTTTTGCTTTACCTGGTAGAGAGGTGCAACAATATGTTTCCACTAGTATGCTCTACTAAATTACTGAATTTCCTACCTATAATCCTCCTACCTGTAAGTTTACAGGCAGATTTTCAACCTTTGCAATTTATTCATGGGTCAAGTTTACTTCAATATATAATTGATTTGTCAATCTGTTCTCCAAATGAAGATGCTTACTGAAAGGATAGCAGCATTCTCTTGACCTGTCTAGTTGATAGAGGTCACAATTTATCTCAGGAGAAATCTCAAATAGGCTGGTCCTCTAATCAATGTTTGGAGCATATAAAAGAAGTTAGAGTCTCTTTTCTCATGCTCCACACTAAGAAACAGTGCAAGGAATTTAGTTGAAATTCAGATCCAAGGACAAGAAGCAGAAAAAATCTGAGTAGATAGCTCACATTGCAAAGACCCTAGATTAGGCTTGTATTGTGGTATAGATTCTGAAATGATTGGGCATTCATGTTACTTGCTCTTAGCTCTTTCTCGCCTCTAAAGTGCTAAAATTTACCTTAATTTGATCATAGTTGCAGGATAGTGGCCCTCCCACTGTGGAGCCCCAGGCTGCTTTTCTCCACAGGGAAGCCTTTCTTAAGCTTTCTTCCCGCTTTCCACAATCTCCGTTTTAGCGTTTAGCAGGAAAATGCCTTGCTTACATTAGCTCATGCTATTGCAAACACTAACAATTTGATTGAGTGCTGGATCTGTCATCCTTTACCTTAAACTGTGTTAGCTCATTCTAATCCATCCTACATTGATAGCTTGCTAACCAATGCTACTGTTAATTTCAACATCACCTTTGAATGAGTTATACAGGTTACATTATGGCACCCCACCCAAGTTCAGGTACTATGCCTTAATTAAACCCAACTCATAAAACCTGTCCAGACCATGGAATATTTGAGAATTGGTTTTGCAAGACTGAAATGTGTTCATGTTGGTTGGATTTGCTATTAACTCCAAAACAGAGGATATCCAAAATTCCGCATATTCGCGTGTATAAGCTGAGTTTTTCACCACATTTTTATGCAGTTTTTGTGGTAAAATTGGGTGCCTCAGCCGATATTTGGGTCAGTTAATACTCGAGTATATACGGTACTTTGAAAATTTATCCACTAAGTTGAAGGAATTACCTGGCTGCATGAAAAAGAACTCATTCCTCATTTGTACCAGGCTCTGGGATCTTCTAAAGATGGGACAACTATCCATTTGTAATAATTAATTAACAAAATCATAGCTTGGAAAAACAGATCAAAGCATTCCCTTCTCATATTATATGATAAAAAACAAACAAATATTTGTATCGCATATGGATATGATTATTCCACTAAGAAGATGTCAAACCCTAGTTTTAGATTTTATTGATTGAGTACTGATTTATCTAAATGTTGGAACATGATGGAATAATGGACTTTGGCCATTTGGAGTTTCTTACTGTTAAGTTCAGGGTAAGACTGATGTTTTTAGATGTCATTGAGTCTGTTCTGACTCATAGTAACCCTTACATAAAGCAGAGTGAAACACAACTGAATCCTGCCCCATTCTCACAACAGTTCCTATGTCTGAGCCTGTTGTTATAGCCACTGTGTCAGTTCATCTTACCTAGGACCTTCCTCTTTTTCACTGGCCCCTTCTACTTTACCAAGTATGGTGCTCATCCCCAAAGACTGGTCCCTCTTGGCAACATATCCAAAGTATGTGAGATGAAGTTCTGTCATCCTTGCTTGTCCTTCCAACAGAAATCAGCTTGTCTTTTTGTTACACTGTGGAACTTTCAAGATCCTGGGCCAGCACCATAACTCACTTACATCGATTCCTTTTCGTTTTCACTGTTCAGTCTTACTTTCTGATGTATAGGAGGCAATGGAAAATACCCTGGCTTAGGTCAAGCATACTTCAGATCTCAAAGTAACATCCTTTTTTTTTTTTTTTGGCATTTTACAGAGGTCTAGTGCCGCCGATGCACACAATGCAATTTGTCATTTGCCCTCTTGACTGTTGCTTCCCATGAGCATTGATTGTAGAACCAAGAAAGACAAAATCCTTGACAACTTCAATCTTTTCTCCATTTATCATGATATTCCTTTTTGGTCCTGTTGTGAAGATTTGGGTCTTCTTGACATTGAAATGTATTTCATACTGAAGGTTATAATCTTTCAACTTCGTCAGCAAGTGCTTCAAGTCCTCCTTACTTTAAGCAAACGAGATTTTATTATCGGCATATCTCAGGTTATTAATATGCCTTCTTCCAGTCCTGATGCTGCATTCGTTATATACCCAATCTTCTATGATTTTCTGCTCAGCATACAGATTGAACATGTATGATGAGAGGGTGCAACCCTGACACACGCCTGACCCATGCAGTGTGCCCTTGTGCTGTTAGCTCAACTGCTTCTTGATCCACGTAAGGGCTCCAGGTTCCACAGGAGGACAATGTAGTATTCTGGGAGTCTCTTTCTTTTCGAGGCTGTCCGTAGTTTTTTGGGGGTCCACACAGTCAAATGCCTTTGTATAATCAAGAAAACACAAGTAAACATCTTTCTGGTATTCTCTGCTTTCAGTCAAGATCTATGTGACATCAACAGTAATATAGCTTTTTCTACATCCTCTTCTGAATTCTGCCTAAACCACTGTCAGCTCTCTATCAATGTACTACTGCAACCATTGTTGATCTTTAGTAAAATTTTACTTGCAGGTAATATTAATGATATTGTTCCATAATTTTAGCATTCTGTTGGATAACTTTTTTTTTTTGGAATGAGTACAAATATGGATCTCTTCCAGGCAGGTGGCAAGTAGCTGTCTTCCAAATTTCCTGGCATAGTGAGTAGTTGAGGTGCTTCATCAGCTGTTGAAACATTTCAATTGATATTTCATCAATTCCTGAAGCCTTCTTTTTGGCTAATGCTGTCAGTGCAGCTTGAATTCTTTCTTCGGGACCATTGGTTCTTCCTCCTAAAATGGTTGAATGTCAACTAGCTCTTTTGGTACAATGACTCTGTGTATTCTATCCATGTCCTTTCGGTGGTTTCCGCAGCATTCATTATTTTGTCCCTGGAATCTTTTAATATTGTAACTTGAGGTTTACATTTTTCTTAAGTTCTTTCAGATATGCTGATTATATCCTTCCTTTTATTTATTTTTTTCTTATTTAATTAAGACTTTAGAAAAGCAACTAACAAAAAGTCCCCAGATAAACAAGGTTGAACTGAAGAAAATCCTTTAAAGGAATCTCCCAAGTAGACCAGTTTTCTTAGCGTTTTCTTGCTCTGGTGAGGGAGATCTGGAACATGCTGTCTGTACCATGAAAATATGGCATGTTGCATTGTTGAGTCTCAGATGCCCAGAAAATATCTTTGAAGTCTCTAGATACGTTTTTTTCTTAGATTATAAAGTTATTTTAGATTTTCTTTTAGTACAAGGAGCTGTACATGATATAGCCATGTATCATGTTGCCCTAAATAGGCAGGCAGGAAGCATATTTATCAGAGGGCTACCAGGTTACACTCCTCTTCTTAATAAGCATGATCATATTTCTGGGGTTTTTTCTTCACCTTTTTTTATTGGTTGTCTACAGGAGTAGGTAACTAGGTCAAATCTTGATTCAAAGGATTGCTATTGTTATCATTGGAGTAATTACATGTTGTATGAAGTTCACCACCAATGCTTTGACTCGGAGAACTAAACTAATGCCCATGAAAAGATTGTTGCATATCACTCACAGTTTCATTGGAAAGAAAATCAGAGTAAACAAGCTATCTATCTATCATCTATCTATCCTTACATGTAACATTCTAAGCCAGCACATACTTTTGCAATTTAATTTGTAAGAAACAGTCAATGATTGGAAAGCCCCAACTCTCATTGTTTCCCTCATGAAAAACCAATCAGACGAGTGTAATATAACTGTCTTATTTTACACTGTAACTATTTGCTCTCAGAATACGCTTCAGGTTTGTAGATGGTGGCTCCCAATTTGAATGTGTATTTTGAATTCTTTAACAAACCCTCTGCATTTTACCTGATCAAGTTCTTAAGACCTTTCTCCAAAGAAAGTCCTAACCATGTCAAAATTGTGGCACTTTTGACAATTTAAAAAATGATTTTTTCCATGAAGCCGTCTTGTGTGAGTGATAAGGAAATACACAATGGAATTTAATCATCATTTATATATTTTATACCGCAACATCGGACAACTGCACTTATAATTAATAGGGTCACCTATTGCACACAGATAGCAGTTTTCTCTCTTTTACTATTGGGAGAACAAAAGAAAGACAAGGATGAAATTAAAGAAAAGTAAAAGAACATCATCCAAATAGGAATTGGGCATCTCGAATAAATAGATGCTTTCATAAGCGAAATAACAACTAATAAATTTTATTATGCTTAATTGTTAGTTAGCATTTAGTCATAGCTAAGAAGACCTGGTGATGCAGTGTATTAAGCATTGAGCTAGTAACTGAAAGGTTCACAGTTCAAATCTACCAACTGCATCTGAGGATAAGAATAGGTTGACTGCTTCTGAAACCCTGTGGCATAGTCCTGCTATGTCCCATTGGGTTGCTATGAGTGAGGATCAGCTCTACATCACTGGGTTTGCTTCACTGTTGGAATCAGTTATGGACACATATTATTTAGCTGGTACAGTACTGAGTGTTTTTCAACTACTAAATCAATTATCATAACAACCCACAAAAAGTACTATTATAACCTCCTTTTTGTAGGCAACAAGTTGTTAAATAAAATTGCTCAGAACCTTAAAGTCAGTTAGTAGAGGAGTCAGAATTCAAATTCAGCCCTGCTCTTAATCATCATGTGACACTACTTTCTCTTAGAGAGAAATGGTGATGTGATTGTTCAGAAACACGGCCAAGAAAGATAAGCTAAATCTAAGAAAAATTAGAATGAATGGAACAGACTGATTCCTTTGTCCCCCTTTTATAGTTTGGTGGTTAGCATTCAACATGACCAGGGAATGTTTGCTTTTGGGTCACTGATAAGAACAGTATCTCATATTGACTGGGAACTTCTAGGTGGTCCAAACAGGTATTGTGCTCACTGCAAACTAAAACCTCTGAGGTTTGAGTCCATCCCGAAGTGCTTCAGAAAAAATGCCCAACAATTTACATCTGAAAATTGAAAACTTAGTGAGCAGTTATACTTTTACTCCTATGGAGTCTCCATTATTCAATACTGACTTCTCCGGGACTCGCTTGATTTTTAGGTTTTAATAATGACTGAGCATCTCTATGTGCCACACGGGCACCATTAATAACCACATTTTACAAAGAGAAAGCTGGAGAGACTCAAAGTTAGAGCAAGGCTTCTTTCATCTTTATGACAATTCATACAGTTATCAAGGACTAGAATCCAAGACTGTCTGACTAATCTTTACCACCACAATATGTATTATTTATACTTATAATTACCTTTAGGTTACCGACTTTGTTTATTCTTTGGACTTTCTTCTATTGGTCTCTTAGAATGCCAAAAGCCCCGAGATGCTGGAATGGAGCCTAACTTGGAGGAGATCACGTTGTATTTCTCTGACAGAGGGGCTGGTTCTCTGAGGCATTTCATAGCCAGAGTTATTTTGAGATTTTAGATAATAAGTTTCTCTTTTGCCTATTAGTATTCAATATCTAATGCTTAAGGTTGATCTATTTACTACTCTTTCTCTTAAAGAAAGACATTTTACTTCCTTTTGTTTCTTTTTTAGAAGGTTTTATTAGGGGCTCATACAACTCTTATCACAATCCATACATACATCAATTGTGTAAAGCGCATCTGCACATTCACTCCCCTCATCATTTTCAAAGTATTTGCTCGCCACTTAAGCCCTTGGCATCAGGTCCTCTTTTTCTTGTGGATATTTCACTTCCTTAATAAATTATAAACTCATCACTCACTGATAATCACAACTCAAGATGCAAGAACAGAAGAGCCACAATCAAATTGAAGAGCGAGAGTGGAAGCCTCCATCGTCCCCTTAAATGTGGGATCGACAAAAAGAAAATGCAGGAAAAGATGTATAAAAAGAGAAATTCTTAATCATCCCTTAAGCTGATTGATAAGTGTGATAAGAAATATTGTGTTCGTTGAATGTCTTCTATATGCCTGTCATTTTGCATATTTTATAGTAACTCATTTAGCTCTTATGATGACCCTATTTATATATTAAATGCTGAAATTCAGCACGGCTTATTTCCTCCAGGTGACAGTGAACCAGTGGCAGAGGTGACTCTGACATGTTTATGCTCTTATGTCACTAAGTTCCCTCTATTAGGAGATAGAAGCAAATCCATCTCTTTGTTCCTACCAGAATCATTATTAAAACTAAAGCATTTATAAACAATAGGGAAAATATACATGCCTACAGACAGAAAAATATAAACCAGAAAGGCAAAATGGGTTAGTGACAGACAAAAGACCTATGTGCAGCCCTTGAAGAAAGAATATTTGATTTCCAATCATAGTTTGCCAAAGCCATTTCTCTAATTCTACTCCTTGGGATGGTGCGTAAGCACAATGCTGATTTGTTTTTAAGGAAAAGGCTACAATTATTACTAATAAGAAAAAAATCTGGTTTGCATTTCAATGAATAGCTGTTTAAAATGTCTCCCTCCCTTTTATAAATGTTAAATGCTCAGCTATAACGTGAAAGACCCAGATTTATTAATTTAGACTTCTCAAAAATGGTGTTTTTTTGCAATATATGTACAGGTTTCTCTTAATGACACTCTACTTAAGTTTCCAAATGGCTTCACTGTGTTTAGAATGATGTATAAAGAATATTCTGACTGAGACTGATAAGACTCTCCATGTGGTTTTGACTCTTAGGGAGGAGAGTGGGAGGATATTTTCCTTTCTACTTTCTGTCATTCTCAGAGGACAGACACAAACGTGTAAACAAATGTGAAAGAGAAACAAAGAGGACAGCCAGATTGCCAGAGATCCATTACTCTCCTCCCCTGGGGTATGTGGCTTTAACAGAACTGGGGCAAATGCCAAGAGAACTAAATTCAAAGGGAGGCTCCCAGAAGTGAGTCATCTATTTAGACAACAGAGGAATATCAGGCCAGATTCTACTGGGTGAAGAGGCTGCGCCATGGCCCTTTGGTGGGCACTTTGGGAATTGTATTAATCTATACCAGCCGGAGCACAAAGCAGCAAAATATCACTAAAGGGTAAGGTCAACTTCATTTCTATTCAAGATAGAGAATGGTTGGTCATATAACTTTTCCCTCTAGTCCCACTTGCAAACATGATTGGTAGCGATGATGGGTCTGAAAGATAAAGAACATATATCTGCAAAGTAATAACCTGGTCTATTATTATTATTATTATTAGCCTATTGTCTTGAAAGAGTTATGGGCATCATTCATCTTTTCATCTAAAATGAACTGTCTTAAAGAAGCTTTAAAATAAAGGAACAATCCCCCATTCTCCATAGAAAAGCAAAGTGGCACAATGAAAAACGATCAGACTTTGGCACTGGGGAAACTAAGTTGGAGGCAGGCCTGACCACTTTTTAGCAATGTAATCTTGGCCAAGGACGGTGCGCAAGTTCTTTTAATATGGCCTTTCTAGGTGAGGTCTTGTGACACTTAAAAATGACTTGAGTGGGATGGTACAAATAAGATCCTGTGGTCCCACAGCCTGCTACTACGACAAATGTTGTTGCTGCTAGGTGCTCGGAAGTTGATCTGACCATCTATCTGTACAACAGAATGGAGCACTGCCTGGTCCTGAGCCATCGCCGCAATCATTCTCATGCCTATGTCTAGTGTTGTAACAAATGCTGTGTCAAAACCACTTACAGGGCTGACACAGTGAAAGCAAGGTGATGGAGCCCTTGTAGGGGATTGATCAGGCTGCCATCTCACTAGGCTAAGCAGGTGCCTTAATCTTAGCAGTAGGTAGAGGACTACTACCATCAAGAAGAGTCAAAAGTGGCATGTGTCCTCTGGACACAGTCTCTGTGCTGAGAACTTCCTAGACCCAGAAGGCAGAGACAGTCTTAACAACAGAGACAGTGTGGGACAATGAGAAGCAGGGGCAAGCATCAAATAGTCTAGTGGCAGAAGAACAGCAGCAGAACCGTGGAAATGGTTGGAAAGAGCATGTGGCCATCCCAGCCCACAGAACAAGGTTATTATCATGGGCTTGTTGACCCTAGGACAAGGAAAATGAGTGTCTTGGGCAGGGAACTGTAAGTGGTGCACCTCCAGGTACAAGTTGGCTTGCCTACCCATGGAGCATACTACTTGTCTGTCATACAGGCATGTTGCTGTGATGCCAGAAGCTATGCCACTGGTATTTCAAATACCAGCAGGATTACACGTGGTAGATAGGTTTCAGCGAAGCTTCTGGGTTAACACCGTCTAGGAAGAAGAAAAAGGCAGTCCACTTCTAAGGGCCTTGGCACTGAAAATTTTGTGGATAGCAGCAGAACCTAGTCTGAAGAGTGCCGGAGGATGAGCTCCTCAGTCGGAAAGACACTCAAAATACCACTGGGGAAGTGCTGCCTCCTCAAAGGAGAGTTGACCTTAATGAAATGGATGGAGAAAAACTTTTGGAACCTTCAGTTGGTAATGGAACATGACTCAAAATGAGAAGAAACGGCTATAAACATACATTAAAACTGGAACATGGAACAGATAAAATATGACTCTAGGAAAATTGCAAGTTATCAAAATGAAATGGAACACATAAAGAGCAGAATCCTAGGCACTAAAAATAATCCAGAACCAAACTCGATTTTGCCTCAAGGACCCTATAGGTCAGAAGCACTCCTTCTAATGGGTTTCAAAGAATGTAAATCTTTATAGGAGCCTGAAGCTCCACCTTTCTCCCAAGGGGTACCTGGTGGGTTCGAATAGTCAACCTTGTGGTTAGCAGCCTACTACATCACCAGAGAGCCTATCCTAAGCATTAGTCATTTGAAATGGACTGGTATTGGCCATTTTGAACCCAAAATTATATGGTTATACTAGACTGGGGATGACAAATTGATGTGGAATAACATTACATACATTAAAAAATAAATAAAGATCTATCTTGAAGTACAACACATAGTAACTATGATAATATCCACAAGCGTACAACAAAAAGGAATGAACACAGGTTATTGAAACATGCACAAAGCATGAAAGGCAATGGTGAAGAAATGAAAAAAGTGTACCAACTTCTTTAGCCTGAGGGAACTGAAGACAAATTTCAAGCATTGAAATTCTATGGGCCCCTCTCCCTCCATCTGGCTGGAGGGCACTGGCCAAACTTGACCAGCAGAGGGCAGAGGAGTAGGTGGTGTGTCCGGCACCATGTGTCAGGTTAGACCAAGGACATACAATGTTGAGTCTCACATCACTGACCCAATAAAGTGGCTGGTGATTCCAAACTGATGCATTTGAATTATGGTGTTGACAAGGAATGCTACATTCATGATGGACTTCCGGAAGAACAAAATATATATATATATATATATATATCTTGGAGGAAGTATAGCGACAATATGTCTTAGAAGAAATGATGGCAAATTTACTTTGGACATGCTATCAGGAGTGCCCAGTGTCCAGAGAAGGACATCATGCTTGATAAAGTAGAGGATCAGGAATAAAAGAGGAAGACCTTCAACAAGATGGATTGACATGGGGTTTGTAACAATGGAGTCAAGCATAACAATTTTGAGGATGCTTCAGGACTGGACAGCATTTCATCTTGCTCTGCATGGGATTGCTATTAATCAGAAGTAACTCAACGGCAACTAAGAACAACCCAACCCAATACCATCAGAGCAAAAGAGCCGAGGGCCTTTGGGCAGGGAGTTTCCCTATGGAATGATGTGCCTCTGCGAATTCACCAGGGCAGCTCAATGTCCTTGTAACAATTGCCAGGCTGCATGCTGAGAACAGAGGCCTGCCTAAGGGCACAGCCAAGAATATGTCTTGATGGAAGAAATGTAACCTGTTACTGAGGGGTTCCTGGTATTTCCAAGTTGATCCTCACCCTGAATTGTAACCTATTCGCAACTAATAAACCCCATAAGCACGAGAAGGCTCTGTGAGTTCTGTGCCTAATACAGTGTGCTATGGGACTCAGCAGAAAAGCAGGATGCCACGGGAAGGACTGGTACAACGGTTACAGAGTGAGGGTACCTGACTTTCATCTGACAGAAATTTGTTTTAGGGTGATGTTGATGGTGCTTCTCTGCCCTCTTCCTGAAGTTAAAGGAGGTTAGCCCATTTTACAGGGAAAAAAATCACCAAGCCTCAGTTTATTCTTCTGCATAATGAATACAATGACAGTACCCTCTTTATAAAGGTTCTGTGTAGTTAAGATGATGCATAGGAAATCTATCTCACTTTCAACTCTGGTATACAAAGGTTACCAAACTCCTCGTCGTGTAGTGGCTGTGCATTGGGCTGTGGGCTTTGATCTGCATGGTCTGCAGTTTGAAACCACCAGTCACTCTGCAGGAGAAAAAGATTTCTACTTACAGAAGGAAGTGGTCTCAGAAACCCACATTGGGGGTAACAAAGAATCGGCATTGACAAGGTGGCAGTGAGTATATTGAAAAGTACAGCTAGAATGCTCCTTAGGAGCAAGACTTCTTCTTATGTATTTGGGATACGTTCTCAGAAGAGGTCAGACCCTGGAGAAGGTAAAGTGGAGCAGCAGCATAAAAGAGGAAGGGCTCAATGAGATGGATGGACCCACTGGTTGCACCAATGGCTCAAGCAGAGCAACGATTGTGAGAATGGCTCCGGAACGAGACTGTGTTTTATTCTGTTGGACCTAAGTAGGAACCAACTGGACTGCACCTAACAACAACCACAGACTCAAAAGTTAAAAAATAAGAAGATAATTCTGAGGCAATGAAATTGAATTTCCAGTTGCCTATATAGAAATGTTGAATAAACCCGGAGTTCAAGTTGACATGTCTCTCCAGAAAGACAAAAGTTACTGAAGCCAAGTGCCAAACCTATGTCCAATTCATCAATCTGTTCATTATGAATCATTCTTTGGATGTTATTGTTAAGACATTTTTGCACAACTCCGTGCCATAAATACTTTTTTTTCTGTGTTTTCTTTTAGATATTTCATGATTTAAGACTTTATATTTAGGGTCTATGATTCACGTCGAGTCCAATTTTATATCTTGTGAGACATATATCAAAATTCACTTTTTCTTTTCTCTTTCTTGCATATAGCTATCAAATTGTTCCAAGGCAACTTGTTGAAGATTTATTTTCTCCACTAAATTGCTTTTTGCACCTTTGTAAAAAATCAATTCTCTATATTTGTAAGTGAGTATTTCTGGAAAATCTATTTGGTTCTATTGATCGACTTGTGAGTGTGTGTCTGTGTGTATTTGTTTTAAAGTCAATATCATACTGTTTGATTACTGTAGTTTAATGATATTCTTAAAATCACGGAGTGCTGCCCCAAGTTTTATTCTATTTCAAAACTGTTTTCACTATTCTAGGTACTTTGAATTTATACATGAATTTTAGGATATGCCTGTTAATTTCTACAAGAGAAAAGTTGCAGGAATTTGAGTGGGATCACACTGGATATAAAGAATCCTGGTAGTGCATTGGTTTAGTACTTAGCTGCTTATGTAAAGGTTAGTGGTTTGAACCCACCTAGCTGCTTCACAGCAGAAAAGGCCTGGTTATTTGCTCCTATAAAGATTTCAGCCTTAGAAACTCTATAGCACAATTCTACTCAGTCCCCAGAGGGTCGCTGCAAGTCAGAGTTGACACGATGGCACACAGGGATAACAACAGCACGTTGCATTTATAGGTCAATGTGGGAAAAGAGATATGTCTCCCCATTTATTTAGCTCGTTCAGGCTTGTCAGCAATGTTTTATAGTTTTTTCTGTACTTGCTTATCTGTTGTCTGATAGAAGTCTAAATTTTAAAAAAGATATTAGGAATGTATGTTAAATTTCTATTTCTGATTTTTTTCTAGTATGTGGAAATATAAATAATACAACTAATTTTTGCATATTGATCTTTTATCCTGAAATCTTGATAAACTCCACAAGCCATTTTTGAAGATTTCACTGGATATTTTTATAGCCATATCATTTGTGAATAAAGACAACTTATATCTTCCCTTTCCATCTCTATGTTATACAGATATAGAGACAGAGATATAGGAATTTAGAGATCATTTCCCCATGTATAAGTGAACTAGCCAAATCCTTTAACATGATGCTGAGCAAACATTATGTCAGAGGGACTGAAAAATGACATAGGCCACAACTGATACCTCCAGCTACAAAAGGGGAAGGAGAACGCAGTGTAATTGGTATTAGCATGGTTAATAATTTTCCTTCATTTCACTTTTTGTCTATTTATATCTGTATATTTAAGTATATTTCTTTTTGACAGATAGTTTTGTCTTCATATTGTAAAACTACCTAATAATCTCTTCTTTTTAAATAGAGCACTTAGATTACATATATTTAATACCATTAATGGGATCTCATTGAAGTCTATAATTTACTACTGTATTTGTTTTTAAAATTTTGGTTTGTTCTATTTCTCCTATTTTCTCCCTTCTTTATTTTCACTTAATTGAGGACTTTTCATGATTCAATTTTATCTCCCTCTTTGGCTTAGGGGCTATAACATTTGACTTCGTTATTTTGATGGTTTAAAGTCAATGCTTCAAACTAAATATCAACTGGAATGAAAATTTGATCCTTTGTAAGAAGGGTATGATTATGTTTTATTTTCCTTTAGAAGGGACACTAACATGAATGTGCTGAAAAGATCAAGCTTAAATGAATGTTTGCAATTGATAATTTTTTAAATGGGGCCAAAATGCAGGAATACATCCTACAGCTTTAAACCAAATTCAATCACAGCTAGTACGGAGCTAAAATATTATTTCAAAACCAGCTGAAAATTCTTATTTTCTGATAATGTACAGTTCTTAATGGTACAATGCTAAATTTTGTAATAAGTTCTGAAGATAAGAAATTGGGATTTATACAGGTAAAATACTAATAACTGGCATTCTAAATAATTGACTAAACAGACATGTCAACCTAGTGGTCATAGAAAGAAAATTATTATTTCTGAAAAATAAGGTTAAACATCAAATTTGATTCTATATTTCTCTGTGATTTTCTGATCAACTCTCATTCCAGTGAAGCAGGTTGGAGACCAGAGTTGTATAACAACCACCAAAATTAACTAACTGCCATCGAGTCAATTCTGAAATTTTGACTCATGGCCACCCTAAAGGACAATGTAGAGCTGTCCCTTTGGGGTTCCCAGATTGTAACTCTTTACGGGAGTGGAAAGGCCCATATTTATCCCACAAGAGTTCTCTGCTGTGGGTGAATCCAGAGTCCCATTTCTCTCTAAAGTGAAGGTCTCTCTCTGAGGGATGGGAGTCAGCACAGAAAACTCCGGAGGTCAGAGCTCATCTTTTCCCGAGTACTACCGAGAAACAAGCCAGTGTGGTGTCATAAGGCTCAGAAAGAGGACTAGAAGTCAAGTTTTGTTTTCATTATTTGATCACTTTGCTAGCTGTTCTACTATAGCAAGGCACTTAATCTCTCAAAATATTAGTGTATCTAAAACATCAAAATAATAACCTTTAATTAAAATATTGTGAAGATTAAAAGATATAATTCTATAATGCTGTAGTTATTATCCATATAAAATATAAATTGTTATTCTTATGTTAATTTCCTTTATTTTTCACTAGTACAATATCAGAAGTTATGTATTAGGGATGCAATAAATAGAACAGAGCCCGATACTCATCTCAATAGCTCCGTGAAAATATAGTTATTCATGCTATTATTTATATTATTAGCAACAATCACTATTGAAGACAGTAAGTAAGCACTCAAGTCAGTTTATTTATTCAACAGAGTCTTTGGAATTTCACTTCAGGCATTGTCTTCAGTATTAATATCTAAGGTTTTGTTTCATTTTTCCTTTGATACAACTCTACCCAGAGTGTAATACAAATGAAACACTACTAGAAAATGTGATGCGTTGTCCTTGTAACTACTTCATCACAAGCATCCCATTTTTCCTCAGGTTGACCATGGCAGAACCTTGGAAATTTGTAAAGCACCATGATTACTTAATCGAAGCTTGACACCTAACAGAAACAACTATTATTTAAAGTGTCTAAGACCTCCATTAAAAATCAGCCTCGTCTATGAAACTCCCCAGTCGATTAGATTTTTCAGTAAGCTTCTGATGTTTTCATTGTTTCATCTTTGACTGCCCTCTATCTCTTGTGCTTCTTAACATGTTGCACAGCTACATGAAAGCAGAAAAGTGCAATCCTTTGAGCACTGAGAACATATTGGAAATCTTTTTCCAACCTAAGGGCTAGTTCTTTGATGTATACTTGGAGGAAACATCAGTGTGTTACTGGGTGTAGTTGTACCCCAAGCCAAGTCGAGTCTTGCCACTTCCAGTCTTCCAGCAAGGGAGGATTGCTTGTTAACAAAGTGTTTGTGTTACTGAAGCATTTTTTGAAAAAAGGCGATAATAACATGATGAAATGAGTGTACTAGTTCTTAATGTAAAAATATTCAGATTAGTTGAGGTTTAAACTTGAGTTTTAAACTTGAGTGGTTTCTAGCCTGTGAGCTCTTTGAATGTAAAGGCAGACCTTTTTCTCTTCTGAGTTCTTATTGTGTGCCAGAATGTATTTGCTCATATGCAGGAATATATACTGCCTCCCAGCAGTAGCTGTGAGATTTTTGACTAGTCACTTAATATTTCTGAGTTTGTTTCCTTATCAATAAGCTGAGAATAATAGTCATAGTACCAATGATAGTTAAGGCTTCTTGTGAACTTGGGATGGGCCCAGATTCTGAGTTGTTTGGCTGTTAAAATGTAGTAAGCCTTCATGATGAGATATAATATAATCACCTCCATGATGGCAACTGTTATGAGTAGCCAATTAATTAAAAGGAAGTTTCCTTTCAGCAAGGGTTGTGGCCTCTTTCTGATGTATAGAGTGTATGGAATGCTATGGAAATGCTTGCTTGTTTTTTGCTGAGTCTGGATCCCGTGTCTGGATTATCACATGATCTCTGGTTCTTTGGATTTTAGCCAGTGGACTCAGCCCTGGGGGCCTTCAGCAGCCTGTCATCTCCCATGCCCATGCTAACCTTTAATTCATTCATCTCTACAGCCAGAAGTCTGCTGACTGACCTGCTGGTCTTGAGTTTATCCACCCCCAAAGCTACATAAATAAGGAGAAGCCCCAGATTAACATCTGAACGATGGCCTTGTAACTTGCCTGTGTGCAATTGTGTGAGCCATTTCCTTGTTATAAACTATATCCTCTATGTATACATATACAAGCATCACTTGTTTCACTTCTCCAGAGAACCCAACCTTAGACAGTACCTTAAAGGATACTGGGTAAGTCAGATGAACCACTGGATCCACTATGGGTAATGATATATAAATTGGAAAATCAGTAATGTCAATTGGAACACATAATAGTTAAGAGCTCAGGGCCTAGTGTTAGAGAGCATGGATAAAATAGGTCAGACATTGGATTATAGAACACATTCTCTTTTTGTTTTAACTATTTATTTTGGATTAGGTGAATATGTATAGAATAGACCAAAAGTCTTATATTTCAAAATTCATACATGTTTTGTTTCAATTCAAACTCTGCAATGCTGGACATAACCTTTAAGCTAAATTTTAGTTATTTTATTTGTAAAATTGTAATAAAACGAGTCAAAACAGTGAATTAAACCAGGATTCTTAGTCCACACCTATATAAAATTCCATAAATTTTTTTAAAAAGGTATTTAAACCTTAATGATTATAAAAATGCACAGCAGTAGGGCCAGAGATTTCGAGGCACTCCTGCAAGTTAAGAAACAGATGGTATTCTACTAATGGAAACTAAGACTGGAAGAAATTATGGCCCAAAATATAAGCAGGAGAGCATCTTGTCAAATGGGAGCAATTAAAATATGGTCTGTGTTCACTAAAAACAGAGTATAGCAACATAATTAACTGGGGGCCTAAATTATGGTCAGTTTTCTTATTGTTACACTGACCACAGTAATTCCATTTGGTGAAACAGTGAGGAGTCTGAGACTTGGAAGATGTTTCATCAAAGATCGCTAGAGACAATTCTATAAACAAGAAAAACTAAACCAACTGCCACTGAGTTGATTCTGACTCATAAGGACCCTGTATAGGGTTTCTGAGGCTTTAAATCATCATGGGAATAGATAGCCTCATCTTTTAGGGTGGGGGTGGGGTGACTTGTGTGTTTGAACCACCAGCCTAGCAGTTAGCAGTCCAACATTTATCAAATTCTAAAGAGGAATTACAACAAACACATCATTGCCATCAAGTCAATTCTGACTCATTGAGACCCCATAGGATGGAGTAGAACTCTTCTATAGGATTTCCAGTTGGAAGCAGACCACCGCACCTTTCTGCTGCAGAGCTACTGGTGGATTTGAACTAAGCCAGCATTGCTCTAAGCCAGCAGTTCTCAACCCATGGGTTGCGACCCCATTGGAGGTCGAACAACCCTTTCACAGGGGTTGCCCAATTCATAACAGCAGCAAAATTAGTTATGAAGTAGCAATGAAAATAATTTTATGGTCTGGAGGTCACCACAGCATGAGGAACTGTATTAAATGGTCTTGTCATTAGTAAGGTTGAGAACCACTGCACTATGTAGTCCAACACCTAACCCATAGCACCACCAAAGCTTCTTTTAGGAGGGTTAAGGAGCAGAGCCCCCAATGCAGAGTAAACATTTACAGCACACCAAAACAAGCTGATAACTTTCTTTCCCCTTTCATTCAAGATATTTATAATCAGAACCTTTTTTCCTATAAAGAAAAAAGATATATTAGGAAACAGTTAATAAAACTAATAGAATTATTCTAATAAAATTACCCTCTAAGAGAGAATCTAGAAGATAGAAGATCATGAATATTGATACACAGTTGAAACAATTAAATTATCTAGAATAATAAAAAAAAGTTGTAGACAAGACAAACAACACCTTAGTAGATAATTGAATAGCAAAAGGGACACAGCTTCTGTGGAAATGGAAAAAGAATATAAACCTCTCTCTATATATATAGATACATGGAGCCCTGGGTAGGTGGCGGTTATGTATTGGGCTGCAATCCACATGGTCAGCTGTTAGAAACCACCAGCCCCTCCAAGGAGGAAGATGGGCTTTCTAATCCCATAAACAGCTACTGATGCAGAAACTCACAGGAAAAGTGCCATCCAATCCTGTAAGGTATCGATGAGTCAGCAGCAACTCGATGACATTGAGTTTGTTTTTTAAATATATACATACATACATACATGGGGAGAATAATAGTGGCCTTTCATTAGGTTGTTTTCAGTATTAAGCAAGATAAATCCAGTAAGACTATTTAGTCCAGTGGTATGGTAAAGATAAATTATTTTACTATTATTATTGGTGTTGGTGGAAAACATTGAATATACCATTGACTGCCAGAAAAATGAAAAAAAAATCTGTCTTAAAAGAAATAAATAAAGCATGTTTCTTAGAAAGAAGGGTTGTGAAACTTTGTCTTGCTTTGAACACATTATGTAGGAAAAAAAGAATCAGAGAGCATCATGCTGAGTAAAGTTAGTTAATCACAAAAGGACAAACATCATATGGGTTCACAACTATAAGTATAAACACCACGGTGAAGACAGGTCATGTAGTCTTCTGGAATGGTCTTCCAAGCAACAAGGTAGAGAGCCTGCATAGTGCCCATGAACCATATACCGCCCTCTTTATATGTCTGATCTTAAAAACCACTTCCAAAGAGGAGACTTCACCTTAGCAAGGGTCAGTTTTTCAAGATGGGGAGGGGGATAAGGGAAAAGATGATCAGTTGTTACCATACAACATTGTGCCAAGAGCATCCTAAAACAAGACACTCCTATAAGAGTGTTAAATGAAATTTACTAGACATTCAAGTCAAGATGTGGGAAAGGAGGCTTGTATGTCTCACAGAAAGAGATTACATTTCTGTTGATGGGTAAGCTGGGTGGAGCAACCTCCCTTGGGGGTAAAAGCACAACATACTTCCACAAATTGGACCCAAGAAGAGAATACTCCCAGTACTATGTTTCTAGTATTTTTGACGTAGTTTCTATCCAGTCTTGATGACCCAGGCTGTGTGCTATAGACTATTGGGAATTTAGATCCTGTCCTTTTGAGGCCACACCAGCAAGATTCAATGTGGAAAGTCCATTAAAAGAACTGGGGTTTATCTCAAACTCACCTGCAGCAGATTTAAGGAACCAATATACTCCCTTAAACTTAAGGCTGAAATGCCCTAGTATGAAAAGAAATAGGTAGCTTCTAGCTCAAGGTCATGAAATATGTGATTGTTGGACTGGTTCAGATCTCTTGCTTTGAAGGTGCCCAATCAATGGTGGCCCCAATGACCATATATTTGGTGGCCCCGGATGACCATATATTTACAATTTTAATACATATCAAAATTTTCTTATGATATGTATTAAACTGGTAAGCATGGCTCTTCCTTTGTAAATGAGATTTATTGAATATTTTACTCTATCATCAACCCCTACTGTTTGTGTGTAAATAGTGTCTAGTCACTTAACAGCTTAATCTATCTGTACAAGTCAACAATTTTAGTGTTGTTGTCTGAAGCCGACTGATAACGGATACTTGTATAATTTTTTTCTCAACAGTATTTTAAATTCTGTATCACTGGCTGAATTAATGGCACTATGACTTCAATTAATTGATGCTACAGGGATTGATAATGCTCTCTATCACAAAATGATGTTGCTAAAGTGAACCAGAGATATATAAAAAACATCGATATATGAATGGACTTGGGACTCACACTTAATTCTAACCCCGATCTAAGAACAATTCGTTCTTATGACATGGCCCTCCTCAAAGTTCTCCCCCCTGAATAGATAACTGAAGATATAGGTGCTATAGCAAAATGTGATAAAGAAACCAGGTTGCCCGGCTATCAGGAAGAATAGCATCTGAGGTCTAAAGGTTTGTCCTTAAACAAGCAGCCTTCTAAGTGAGGTGTTAACTAAGTCCATGTGGAAGAACAGCAGTCTCTGTAATCTAAGGATTGTAAATAATAAAATCCAAATCAGAAAGAGGGAATGAGCTTAATTCTGAACACCAGTTTGCTGAATATGGATGACATTGGAAATCCCAAATCCATTTTCAGGATTCTCAAATGGTTAACGTCTCCAGTGAATTCCCAGTGGCCATAGTTCAGGGCTGTGAATAGCCTTGCTATCAGACAGAGAGCATTGTGACATTGATTATGGAAGATGCATTTAGATTAAAATGTAATACCCTATCATTTGATCTCCCCTTTAACCCACTTTAAAGTGGTTTCAGTTTATAATATTTCATGATTTCTTTTTGATTAAGATTTTTCTATGATTTGGCTAATCATCGTTGAGTTTTAAATTTATTTGCTTCTTGTTTGTGTTTGATATGAACTTGCCACATCTGAAATCCATAATAGGTAGATCTATAAAATCAGTAACTGGATTAATAATTGCCTAAGGGGATTGCAGGGAAGCCTTGGTGTAAATGGGGAGCTAACAACCATGAGTAGAAAAAGAAAATTTGTTCTGAAACTGATTGTGGTGATGATTGTACAACTATTCTTAATGTGACTGACTGATTAAATTTAATGATATGGGAAATATACACCAATAAAACTAATTTTTAAAAATCTCCAGCAAAGAAATAATATATTTTTCTATAGCAGCAAGTTAGTAAAAGAGAGGGACTGGGGGACTTCCAGGAAGATGGTGACTGAATATCACATACCAGAGAGACTGCACAGAAATCAGCACAGAAGAGTTACTAAGAGGGAAATTCCACACTTCCGAGTCACAGGAGGAGCATCATAAAGATATGTAGGCACAGATCCACTAGGTTTTGAGGAGCTGGGGGCTTTTGACTTACCACAGTGGAGGCTGGCTAGGGTTTGACCTAAGTCCCACCACTATCTCGGCCGGAGCTGGGATCATTTGGAGCTGGCACAAGGGCTTTATCTCAACACAGCCACAGCTTGCCACCACCTTAGGGTAAGGTTTAAATCCCTCCAGCCCCATGGTTAGGGATCGGGGCTCAGCTATATTGTTACTTTTGTTTCCCTCTCTTCTCTCTATCACCCCACACTCTCAGCTGGTTTAGTTTTCTTTTTCTATTTTTCTTCCTGTTTCTCTCACACACCACTGCCAAACTCAAGATCACTCCCCTTAGCCTAGGACATTTGTACCTGCCCTCCACCCAGCTAGGAGAGCTCCACCCTCTGCAGTGTAAATGAGGCTGGGGAAAGCCCCTTACCCTCCACCAGGGGATATCCTGTCCAACTTCTTCCTGGGGAAATTCTGCCCACCTACCCACTGAAGTGCTTAACACATAGCTTGGGAAATCCAGCCCACCTTATTGGGGGGAAATACTGCCTGGGTGGCTAGGGGAGCTCCTATCCATCCTCTGTGGTCCCAGGTGCCCGAGGGAACTTCCTATTACCTGCCATAGTGCCTCACAAAGCCAAGGCAGCCCAGCCAACACTTGCTAACGTTCCACACTGCTGTGGGAACATCTTCCCATGGATCCATCTGACCAGGGCAATTCCACCCACCATTCGCAGTGCTCTACTCCAAAGCAGGCAACCCTCCAGATTTCTGTGGCACTCCTGTTGCACCGGGAACCCCCGTACACCTTCGGTGGGGGCTCAAGCTGCTGTGGGCCACACCATCATGGCTTCCTGTGAGATCACTCATTACAGTACCATCCTTGTGGGTCCACCACAACCCAACCAGTGTCTCCTGAGATGACCATCCAACTTGCCCTCCAAATAACAGAGAACCACACCAGTGAGCTAGAGGACAGCCAAGCAGAATTTAAAAAACACAAACAAAAATCTAATAAGATCATCAGAGAAGTTGAAGAAAACCTAAGACTTATGTCTGATGCTATGAAGAGCAACATCAGAATAATTGGATTACCAGAGGAAGACATACGTAATAAGTCATCTGCAACAATAGTGAGAGAATTCTTGGAGGAAAACTTCCCTAGCTTAATGAATGAAAGCCAGGTAACCATTCAGGAGGCTGAAAGAACACTAGCTAGACTGAATCCTCCCCCCCCAAAGCCACTAAGGCACATAATAGTTATACTATCCAACTTTGAGGAAAAGGAGAAAATCATGAGAACAGCTATGGAAAAACAAGCAATCACATATAAATTTTCCCAAATGAGACTATCAGCACACACTATGATGAAGAGGAGAGAGTGCAGTAATATATTCCAAAAATTGAAAGGAAATAATGCAAACCCAAGAATACCCTCCCTGCCAAATTATCTATTAAGATAGATGGAGAAGTAAGAGTCTTCCAAGACAAGGAAAACTACAAGAATACTTTAGAAGAAACCCAACCCTACAAAGGATCATTTCCGACCCAGTATGGACAGAACAGAACTCACCAAGCATAAATAAGAGACCAACACAAAGAACAACCTCACCCAGAGGACAACAAAGAGAAAATAGCCCTCAAGATATTATTGGATTAAGGGTGAAAAGAAGTCAAGAATGAAACACACACACACACACACACACACACACACACACGGACAACACATTGATAAGAAAGTGAAATAAAAAAATACATAACACAAAAGGTATAAGATGACATCACAGAGTCCACAGATGGAGATAATCACCCTGAATATCAATCGACTGAACGCAAGCATTAAAAGGCAGAGGCTAGCAGACTGGCTTAGGAAAAAAACAACCCATCAATCTGCTGCCTACTGGAGATACATCACAAAACTATAGACAAAAATAGGCTGAGAATCAAAGGCTGGAGAAAATCATGCCAAGCAAACAGCAATTAAAAATAAGCAGGGGGTTACAATCCTAATCTCGGATAAAACTGATCTCAAAGTGCACACCAGAAAAAGAGATATGAGGGACACAATATATTGCTTAAATGAATGGTAGACAAAGAACCATTAAGCATTTTAAACATATATTCCCCAAATGAGAGACCCACTGTATATGTCAACCAAACACTCCAAAAGATGAAAAAAGAAATCACAGCCTCAACAATCATAGTGGGTGACTTGAGTACACCACTCTCTGAGAAAGATAGATCACAGGAAAAGAAACTCAACAAAGAGGCCAGAGCTCTAAACACTACAATTAGATAATTTGACCTGATATTTACAGAGCTTTTCATCCAAATACAAAAACATTCACATTCTTTTCAAGCCCACATGGCACATATTTGAAGATAGACCACATGCTGGAACATAAGGTGAATCTACATAAATTTAAGCACATTGATATTATAAAGACCTCTCACTCTGAGCACTTTGCTATAGGGCTGGAAATCAACAAGTAGAAAACAAAGAAAACAGAGCAAACAACTGAAGGATGAATAACTCTATTGCAAAAGGAGTGTGCACTGGCCCAGATCAGAGATGAAATTAGGAAATTTATAGAAAACAACAGGAATGAGAACACGATGTACCAAAACTTATGGTACACAGCAAAGACAGTTATCAGAAGAAATTTCATAGCAATACATGCACATATGAAAAAGGCAGAGAGACTTAGGTTTGATATGCTGGCCAAAGTTTACAGCGACTAGAGCAGAGTCAACAGCAGGATAATCCTACTCATAGCAAAAGAAAAGAAATAATAAAAATCAGGGCTGAGATTCAGGAAAGGGAAAATAAGAAAACTATAGAAAAATTAATGCTGCTAAAAGTTGGTTCTTTGAAAGGATAAACAAAATTGACAGACCGCTGGCAAACCTAACCAAAGAACGGAGGGAACAAATTTCAACAGCAAGGATGAGGGATGAAAAAGGAGAAATTACAAGAGACCCTAATGAAATCAAAAGGATAATTACACAGTACTAATCCAATGAATTCAATAACTTGAAAGACATGGACAATTTTTTGGAAAAAATAATCCCTCCCTAGACTATCCCAGATGGATGTCAAGAATCTCAACAGACCCATAGCGATAGAAGAAATGGAAAAATAACTAACAAAAAATCCTTTGGACCAGATGGCTTCACAAGAGAATTCTACTAAGAATTCAGAGAAACCTACACAAACTCTTCCAGAACACAGAAAAAGACAGCAAACTCCCGAAAACCTTCTATGAAACTAGTATAACTGATGCCCAAACCGGGAAGAGCTCCCACAAGAATTGAGAACTACAGACCAATATCCCTAATGAACATCGATGCAAAAATACTTAAAATACTGGCCAATAGAATACAAAAGTATATAAAACAAATAATTCACCACGACCAAGTGGGATTCATACTAGGGATGCAGGGATGGTTCAACGTGCAAAATACCATTAGTATCATTCACCACACTGACATGAAAAACTATAAGAACCACATGATAATATCAATAGATATGGAAAAAGCATTCGACAACATCCAACACCAATACCTGTTTAAGACACTCAAGAAGATAGGAATGGAAGATAGGAATTCATTATCCTCAAGATAATACAAGCTATATATGAAAAACAATAGGCAATGTGGTAGTCAATGGAGAAAAGATGAACACAATCCCACTGAAAAAAGGGGACCAGTCAAGGATGCCCCGTGTCCCCACTCTTATTTAACATCATACTGGAGGTCTTAGCTAATAACAGCATAAGGCAAAGAAAAGACATCAAAGTTATTTGCCTGGGGAAGGAAGAGGTGAGACTATCATTATTTTCAGATGATATGATTCTATATATGGAAAATCCCAAAAACTCCACAAGGGGAGTACTGGAAGCAATAGAGGAACATGGAATAGTGGCAGGATACAAGATCAACAAACAGAGGTCTATAGGACTGCTATACACATCGGATAAGATCACAGAAGTAAAGATAAAAAAGGTGGTACCCTTTATAATAGCCAAGCACAAATTGAAATATCTAGGGATATACCTGAGCAAAAGACCCAAAGATTTATATGAGGAAAACTACAGAACACTATGACAAGAAACCAAGAGTGACCTCAAAAAATATCCCATGCTCGTGAATTGGAAGACTCAATATAGTAAAGATGTCAGTTCTGCCCAAGGCACTATATAAGTTTAATGCTATCCCGATCCAATCACCCTCATCTTTCTTCAAAGAAATGAAAAAATTGATTACCAACTTCATATGGAGAGGGAAGAATCCCTAAATTACTAGGAAACTTCTCAAGAACAAGGACACAGTGGGAGGGCTTGCTCTACCTGACTTTAGCACATATTATACAGCCACAGTGGTAAAAAACAAACAAACAAACAACAACACATGATATTGGTGTAATGACAGATACTCAGACCAATGGAAAAGAACTGAAAACCCTAAATAAAATCATCAACATACAGACAATTGATCTTTGATAAAGACCCCCAAAATATCAAATGGGAAACAGATGCCCTCTTCAACAAGTGGTACTGGAAAACATGGATATCTACCAGCAGAAAAATGAAGCAAGACCTTTACCTTACTCTATGAACAAGAATAAACTCAAGGTGGATCATAGACCTTAAGGTAAAACCCCAAACTATTAGGGCCATTAATGAGGAAATTGGGACCAACATGAGAACGTTGGTGCAGGGAATATATAGGTTATCAGAAATAGGGAACGACCCAAATACAGAGGAGTCAAAAATTGACAAGTGAGATATACTGAAGATAAAACACCTGTGCACATTGAACGAATTCACCAAGAGAGTAATAAGAGAGCCCACGGTCTGGGAAAACATCTTTAGCAATGACACATCACACAAAGGCTCTGTTGCTTAAATCTACAATACTCTGCTAGCTTCCAAAAAGTAAAAAAACTAACTGCCCTCCGAGGAGATAGACAAAGGACCTGAACAGAAATTTCACAAGGGTGGAAACCTGAATGGCCAACAAAATGAGAAAATGTTCCCGATCATCAGCTATAAGAGAAGTGCAAATTAAAATAACTATGAAATACCACCTAACACCCTCAAAGATAGCCCCATTCAAAAAAACCTGAAAGCAAGAAGTGTTGGAGAGGCTATGATGAGATAGGAAGCTTCACTGACTGCTGGTGGACCTATAGGTATGTACAGCCAATATGAAAATCGATACACAGAAGGAAATTGAGATCCCCTAAGACCCAGAAATCCCCCTACTGGGCATATACCCAGAATAGGCAAGAAACAAACCACGGCCAGACATCTGTGCTCCAATGTTCATCGTGGCACAGTTCACAATCGCAAGGAGTTGGAAAAACCCAAATTTCCATGAACAGATGAATGGATTAAAAAACTGTGGTACATGCATACAATGGAGTGCTATACATCCCTAAAAAGCAGTGATGAACACATTAAGTACATTGCCTGCCACATAGAAAGACCTGGAGGAAATCTGTGCTAAGTGAAGTGAGCCAAACATAAAAGGACAAGTTCAACATGTGTCTGCTAAGGTAAGCTTAAAAAAAAAAAAAGCAAAGGGGGCATAGGAAAAAAGCTACTGTATATAAACATTCCTGGGGTGAGGTCCACATATTATGGCAAGGGCCAGACCAAAATCAGGGATACATATGGTAGCCAACTAAAAAGAAGGGGGAAATAGAAAAAAAAAGACATTTATATGGAGGGGAACAGGGTACTAACCCACCCAAGGGGAGGCTATTGTTTATATCTCCACAGAGAAAGGGGGACCAGACTTCAACCCAGTGCTGCAAGATATGAATGCAACATACTGGCATGAAGCAGGGAACCAGTAAAGAGGTTTGAGGGGCCAGTCTCAACCCCAACTACATGGACAGCTGCCCCTCCCCCAGAAGAATTTACTTCAAAGGACAACACTAAAGCCACAGCTCAGGAAGAGGGACATGTCTGATCAGAGCACATGGGAGCAAATGAAGAGGGAGGAAGAGAGAGTGGAGCACATCCTGACCCACCAAGCCCTGAGGATGATATCCTGCTCAGAGCAGTCAATGCACAGAGAGGACCATATGGGCAGCCCTACTAGGAAACATAACATCCTTCACTGACCCATAGCCCTACAGGAGACACCACTAGAGATACAGTGTGGGAAGTGTGCCCAATCTGAACCCACTACACGGAGGCAAAACACTAAGGGCGTGCAGCAGAACAGCAAGGGGAGTAGAGCAAGGAAGTCCCGAGGGAATAACAAAAGTACACTTTGGGGCCAGGGCATGACGCCCCATCAAACTCAACCAGAAAACACTCCTAAAGGTCAACAAACAGACCTTGAACTATTACATGCTATCATTGTTACTATAGTATCAGAAAAGTGAGAAGGTCTCAAACACTGATATATCTGCAAAGTCCTATATCTAACCCATAAGACTCAATTAGATTGAGAAGGAGATAAACTAACAGTGTTCAGAGACCTGAAGCTCATACAGATTAGGAAGTAAGGGCAAAAAGGACAGAATAGGGGTAGAAATTCTGTGCTTTCATTCAAGGAAGATAATTTACTGGCTGATGTAAACTCACTTGGAGTTCTGATGTGTTAAGTGGATACCCTCATTAAACAAAAGTCTGATGGTGCTGAGGAGGTAAATGGGGAACTGTGTCAGCTGTTGGCATTGGACTTTTCCCATAACTTCTCTGTCCTGGCCCTCCAAAATATCTGTCGTGCTTCTTCAGATGAGAGATAACCTGCATGGCTGTCCCAAGGCTGAGCTGAATTAGAGACAGCGTCTCGGGCGTCTGGAAATCTACAGATTTAAGAATATTTTATAATTTATCTCAGTTAAGATTTATGAAACCACTCACAATTTTGTTTCTTAATCAATAAAAGCTTCTATCAATTAATACAGGAATTAGCAAAGAAATGTTCTGCTTGCTCCTGGAAAGTGTTGCTGGGATGCAGACCCCTCATGACATGTATCCGCAAAACCCTAGATGCAGACAAACCTTTAAATGCATTCTAAAAGAGCTGCATATTTACAACTATCCTTTGGTCTTCAAATTAGTTTTTTTTTCTTTAGAAATCTATCATTTACACATATCTTAAATAAAGATCCTGTTTTTGAGAGAAGGATGCAGGGGAGTTAGATTCACATTGCTAGATCTTCTATAAATAACCCATCCAACTGAATATTATATTTCATTACCATTAAGTATCTAAGAATAATGTCAGTTTGCAGATACCATCTACATTTCCATATATTATTTATACAAGCTTAGGGTTTATAATTTCAAGAACAAAAATGTTGATATGAATTTACATATTACAGAGATGGCATAATTTATTGATGAAGCACACAGTAATAGAGGTGATACTTAGAGCAGTTTGGAGACTAATGCATAATTTACAACACCAAACAACCTCAGGAACAAGTGTGAAAATTGCACATAAGTCCTGACTGAGAAAAGACTAGCTATAAAACTAAGGCATTTTAGCTTTATTTTCTGTAACAGGGGTATCTTGGTGGGAAATTGATAGACTATTGACTTTTAGTCTGTGAGTGACATATTGAAGCATCACACTGCAAGGCAGGCAGTCATGTGCCTGCCTGCCAGCCTCTTCAGTCTGCTAGTTATACCAAGCGATTCTTAACACTTGCAAGCAAAAAGTATACTAATAAAAGGTTGCAATTAAAGTTCTGTGTAGTTGGAAACCTGGTGATGGAGTGTTTAAGTGTTGAGCTATAGTCTGTAATGATAGCTGTTCGAAGCTACCAGTAGCTCCATGGGAGAAAGTTAGGACTCTCTACGTTCATAAACAGTTACAGTCTCAGAAACTGATGGGCAGTTCCACCCTGTCCTATAGGGTCACTGTGAATTGGCACTGATTCAATGGCAGTGCATTTGATTTTTGGATAGATAGATAGATGATAGATAGATAAATAGATAGATGGATAGATAGATAATAGATAGATGATAGATACATAAACAACTTGCAACATACAGATGACACAATATTGATTGCTAAAATCCAGAAGGAATTATAGCACTTACTGATGGAAAGCAGAGTGCAGCTTTCAGTATGGATTACAAGTCAATGTAAAGAAACCCAAAATCTTCCCAACTGGATTTGCAGACGACATCTTGATAAATGGAGAAAAGATTGAAGCTGACAAATATTTTATCTTGTTTGGAGATACACATACAATGCTCATGGAAGCAGTAGTTAAGAAATCAAATGACATATTGCATTGAGAAAATCTACTGGACAAGACTTCGGTAAAGTGTTGAAGAGCAAGGATGCAACTTTGAAGACAGATGTGTACCTGATCCAAGCCAGGGCATTTTCTTTTTCTCTCTTTTTATAAATAATTTTACTCTTATCACAATCCATACATACATTATGTCAAGCACATTTGTACATATGTTGCCATCATCATTTTCAAAACATTTTCTTTCTACTTGAGCCCTTGGTATCAGCTACTCATTTTCCCCTCCCTCCATCAAGATAATTCATAAATTATCATTTTATTCATGTCTTAAACTGATTGATGTCTCCCTTCACCCACTTTTCTGTTGTCTGTTCCCCAGGGAGGGTGTTATATGTCGATCACTGTCATCGATTCACCCTTTCTCCCTCCACCTTTCACTTCTTTTCCTGGTATTGCTATTCTCATTATTGATTCTGAGGGGTTTATGTGTCCTGGATTCCCTGTTTCCAGATCTTATCTGTACCCGTGAACATGCTCTGGTCTAGGTGGATTTTTAAGGTAGAATTGAAGTTATGATAGTGGGAGGAGGAAGCATTAAAGAACTAGAGGAAAGTTGTATGTTTCATTGGTGCTATACTGCACCCTGACTGGCTTGTCTCTTCCTTGTGACCCTTCTGTGAGGGGATGTCCAATTATCTACAGTGGGCTTTGGGCGTCCACTCTGCACTCCCGATCATTCACATCAATATGATTTTTTGTTCTGGGTCTTTGATGCCTGAAACCTGATCCCATCAATACCTCATGATCAAACAGGCTCGTTTACTTCTTTCATGTGAGCTTTGTTGCTTCTCAGCTAGATAGCTGCTTGTTTATCTTCAAGCCCTTAAAAGCCCAGAAGTTATATCTTTTGGTAATCAGGCACCATCAGCTTTGTTCACCACATTTGCTTATGCACCCATTTTGTCTTCAGCCATCATGTCAGGAAGGTGAGCATCACAGAATTCCGGGTTACTAGAACAAAGTGTTCTTGTGTTGAGGGAGTCCTTGAGCTGAGGCCCAAGGCGCATCTGCTACCTTAATACTTAACATATAAATATATGTACATAGATCTATTCCCCTATCATATATATATATATTGCCATATGTACATAACTGAATTTAGACCTCTATAAATGTCCTTGCCTCCTACTTATTTCCTCTATTTCCTTTTACTTTCCTCTTGTCCCACTATCACCTTCAACATGCATTTGGGTTTCAGTAATTCTTCTCAGTTATATTGCCATACTTATCCTTGGATTGGGTCTAGCCCCAGCCATACTACATGAACCTCACCCCAGGAATGTATGTATATAGTAGCTTTTCCCCTACGCCTCTTTTGCATTTTTAAGCTTACTTCAGCCGACTCATGTTGCACTTGTCCTTTTGTGCTTGGCTTACTTCACTTAGCATAATTTCTTCCAATTCTTCCCATGCATTGATGAGCTTTATGCGTTAATCACTGATATTAGGGATGCGTAATACTCCATTGTATGTATGTACCACAGTTTTTTAATCCATTCATCTATTGACAGAAATTTGGGTTATTTCCAACTCCTTGTGGTTGTGAACTGTGCCACGATGAACATTGGAACACAGATATCTGGCCGTGGTTTGTTTCTTGCCTCTTCTGGGTATATGTCCAGTAACTCGATTTCCATCTGTTTTAGATACTGCCAAATCAATTTCTATAGTCACTGAACATACCTACAAGTCCACCAGCAGTGGAAGAGAGTTCCTATCTTACCACAGCCTCCAACACTGGTTACTTTCTGATATTTTGAATTGGGTATCTTTTATGGTGTTAGGTGATATCTCATAGTTATTTTAATTTGCATTTCTCTTATGGCTAATGATCAGGAACATTTTCTCATATGTTTATTTTTTAAATCATTTTATTTGGGGCTCATACAACTCTTATCACGATCCATACATACATCCATTGTGTCAAGCACATTTTGTCAAACGTTTATTGGCGATTGGGATTACTGCCCTAGTGAAACTTCTGTTCAGGTCGTTTGCTCACATCCTCAGTGGGCAATTACTTTTTTTCTTATTGTAAGCTAGCAGCATATTGTAGATTTTAGTAATATGGCCTTTGTCTGATGTGTCATTGCTAAAGATGTTTTCCCAGTCAGTGGGCTCTCTTATTACGCTCTTGGTGAATTCTTTCGATGTATACGGGTATTTAATCTTCAGCAGATCAAGCCAGGGTATTTTCATAACCACATATGTGTGTGAAAGTTGGACAATGAATAAGGAAGACCTCAGAAGAACTGATTCAGTTGAATTGTGGTGTTGGAAAACAATGTTAGAAGTAGCATGGACTGCCCAGACAAACCAATCTGTCTTGGAAGAAGATGCCAGAAAATGCAACATTCACGTTGTAGTCAAAGTGAAAGTGATTGGAAGATGGGGATGGGGGGTGGGGGGGAGGCAAAGAGTGGTGCTGGAAAGGATCTAACACTTGGCAACTTTTTAAGCAGCTGATTCAATTCCTCTTCATGCCTGCCTTAACTGAACTTGTTTCCTAAGGTTATAAATTCCCCTGATTTTTCATCATTTGGAGTGAAAATATATGTTACTTACAACTGAAGGTTTAATGACTATTAGAATTTACCATTTGTCCTTTTTTGGGTCTGTTTAGCTTCTTTATCACCACCTTAATGTTGCTTTTACAAAATGTACCTTTCATTGAAGTGTGATATAATATGTTTCCTATGAGAGAAGTTGAAAAGTACAGTTCTCTCTCCCTCTCTCTTGGAATAGACAGGACGTTAACAGGTGATCTGAATTTAGTCAAGAGTATGCTTATGACTCTTGCCTCTGATTTTCAAATGATGGCACATGGTGGAAGGCGTTGACATTTACAGCAACAGTGTGGACTGATTAGTAGTCTCAGGGACTCATCCTTCACTGTTATTGGTTCTTAAGTGACGTCTTGGTGTTTGCCTATTTCCAAACAAAATCCTCCAGTGTTCTTTTTGATTCTTTGAGCATCACTCCACACACATACACAACCATTTTCTCAAAATACATACACTTTCACTTATTAATCAGAATTTACATCTATATCTTGCCAAACACAACTAGCTGACAGTTATCATCAGAAAGATGCTATTCTCAGAAATAACAACCAAGAGTGAACTTCTAATTATATGTGGCCAATCTCACATATTTTCATGTGCAACACAATAATTTTCCTCCCTGTTTCATTTTGTTTTATTTCCATTTCCTCATCTACAAAAAACATTTCAACCTAAAGCACTTGAAACCCTAAATTCTTTTCAGCCTTAAACAAATATGCAGTTGGTGTTAACAGAACTGCTTTCACTCAATTACAGAGGCCCAACAGTGGATGGTTAGTAAGAACAAGGCATCTTAAACTCCAGATGTCACCGGTATTATTTAATCCAATTTTCTACTTCTTGCTTATATGAAAAGCTCAAGAATTCCAGGTGAATATACCAGATGTTAGAAAAATACAATAATCTATTTGGTTGTTATTTCTGAGGTAGCATATTTCTGATGATATCAGCCAGTTACAGTTTTTAGCAAAATATCTAAATCAATCCTGGTTAATTTAAGCAAAAAAAAAATTGTGAAAAATGGCTATATCTATAGAGTAACCCTCAAAGAATAAAAAGGGACACTGGAGGACTGAATTTAAGAATGAGCTATTTTAGGCTCTAATGGCAACAAAGAGGATGACTTCCCATCATGTTTTTGATTGGTGAAAACAATCTTTGTGAGTTGGAATGGTTTCTAAATTCTGCTAAAACACCATTCACTTAAAAAAAAGTAATACATAAGTATAATTAGTGCCAATTTTTGTCCAAAGAATACTGTGACAAAGTTCATGATAAAAAAAATAGGTAATGTATATAATTGGCATTTTTTAAATTTGTAGAATTATGACACAGCGGAGCAGGCAGATCCCTTATAGATGGATTACCCACTCGAACTTTCATTTTACAAATGAGGAAGCCAAGGTCAAGAGTATTGTGTAGTGATATTCCTAAAGTGACAGGGATGGAACTCCTACACAAGCCCCCCAAATCTAGGTCCAAGTATAACACTCCACAACTTGGCTTATTGCTTCTTTTGAGTAAATATTTCAACAGGCTAGACAGTACTTTCCCCACTTCTTCTGCCTACTCATCAAATTCAGTTCATATGTCATTGCTAGACTGAAAATTCCAATTTCTTTGATTTACAAGTAATCATCTTTTTCTCTCAAAAGCCAGTTCATGCTCATATGGACCCCTCTACTAACTGCTTGTAATAGCAATATGTATATTTCCTATGACGCTATAAATTCTCTGAAGGCAAAAGTTATGTCTTTTCCATTTCCTACTTCATTTTCTTTATAAATTCTAACAGTATATATGTGTTAAATGCTTGCTTAATCACACGGAACTGTGCTAATATGTTTGTGAGAATTCTTGGTTTAAGGTGTCAGTACTCTTGGCATTTTAACAAATGCCTCTGTGGATACACAATGCTTTATCCTAAAACATCAGGATTTCAGATCTAATGCTAAGGAGGTAGAAGGGATCCTCTGTGTTTGGTACTCCTCCAGTGAAAGCATGGAGCAACGTTTAGTTACCTGCAGGATCTGCCTATACATGAATATAAAATATTATCAGTGGATTATTTAGAATTTGTTAGGATTCAAGGAAAGAAAAACCCTTTGATTTGAGCTCTTTTAACTTAAATAATAAGGGAATTAAGTATCTCACTAACTCAGAAAGCAGCAAGAGGAAAGACTTCAGATTTGTTTGATCTATTGCTCATATAGATCCTCTGGGGCTAAGGTTAATCCAATCTTCCCCTCCTCTATAAACACTAGAAGAGATTACCATGTTAGGTATCATAGGAGTCAATGATATCCCTCTGGGATAGGTTTTGTGTCAACTTAGCTAGGCCAAGATTCACACTGGTTCAATAGCTAAGACCTAATAATCACCCAAGATGTGATCTAATACAGTGTAATCACCTACATTATGGGACCTACTATGAGTAGCCAATCAAATGTAAGAAGATTTTGGGAGAAATGCAACATTTTTACTCAGATCCCAGTACTGATTACTGTAGCTATATAATCATTTGTCAATTTGAGAGGATTATGAGTGAAGGAGTGGAGTCTAACCTGTCAATCATTGTATAGCCAATGAGGCCTCTGTGTGGGCATGGCCTCCCCCCTGAGGATCCTGGGAACTGCTGTTTTTCCTCCTTGGAGGCTGGGGACACTTCTCCCCTCTGCGTACTCCTTGGGAAATGCTCTACTGACAAGACACATGGAACTCTGATAGTGCCCTGAGCTGGAGAAGCCACGTGGAGACCCGTGCCAGCACTGAGATGCTTACACCACAAGATTTCCCACCCACTTGCCTGTGTTTTCCTGAATTCAGTGTCATTTCAAGTGTTTCGTGAATCTGAAGAAGACTTTATAAATTGGTATCAGACATATGGGCTAATATTGGACTTATGGACTTGATCTGCACTGGGCTAGGATGTTTTCTCAATATTCAATTGCTCTTGTATATAAACCTCTTTTTAGACACCTATGAGTGTTTCTCTAGTCCACCTGGATTAACACATTGAATTAATCAATTAAAAGGAAACTTCCTTGGTGGGGTGTGGTAGTGGTATGCTTCCAATATGAGTGAACGGTGTGGCCATGCTTGCTTGCTCTAGTTGTGGAGCTGTATCTGTATCCTGCATCTGAGTTATCGACCTTTTGTTCTTTTGACTTAAAGCATCAACCTCCCATATTGCCTTTGATCCTAGGAGTTGTCAGCTATCTGATCTATTGAATTTTTATTTATATGCCTTTGCAGCCAACCACAAGTTGATTTTGAGTTCATTCACTTTTGCAACCATGAGACTGTAGTCTTCTTGCTAAATGTTAGAGTCCTCAGCCTCTGTGGCTATACAAATCAGGAGAAGCCTGTAGTCTAACATCTGCCACATGAAATTGGAACTTGTCTGCTTCTACAACTATGTGAGCCATTTTCTTGATATAAATTTCTCTACATACAGACACATATAAGCTTCATTGATATTGATACTTGATAGAAGCTAAGCTAAGACACCTTCATTGAGATGGATTAACACAATAGTCACATCAATCAACACAGCAAATGAAGTGGGGAAATGGTTCCATGCTCATGGAATCCATTGATTTTACTATATCCCCTCATCCTGATAGAATGGCCTTCAAAAGACACAATTATGGTTCCAGGTAGGTAGTAATAAATTGTAGGGTTTGGACAGTGTTCTCCAGGAGACAGTATAAAATCTAAATCAGTGCACAATATATAATCACTCTTGAACAGCCAGTATTCATGGATCTAGGAACCAATGGTGAAAATTGGAGTGACACCACTCATTATTACTCCTAGTAACCCACTCACAATATTTTTGCGTAGGATTCTTGAGACCCTATGCTCTTTGAGTGGAAGTCTTTATGTCTGGAATCCACAAGGATCCTTAGGATGTGTTACAATATTACCATGCCCTGTGATCAAAGTCAGTGATAAAGTACAGCAACCCAATTCTGACATGAGTACCAAAGGCCTAAATACTTCAGGAATGAAAGTTTGTGTCACCACACAGGCAAAAAGCCATGACCAGCTCAGGAGCTTGCTGAGAACAAAGGGAATACAGAATGGGTAGTGGACAAAGGTAGTTCTAAATATCAGCAATGACTAAGTGATTAGTTATAAAAATGAGAATTGTAATTTTTATGACAATTATCTCTATTTCTATATGCAAGAAATATTTTTGTTTTGATCACTTATAAAATATAAGATGTAAATGGGTGGTCCATTTTTGCTTTTATACATGTTAATTATATCATGTTAGGTGTAAGTATGATTTTGTTATTGTTTTTGTTTAGAAATTATGTGTGATTTAAGGAGATGTGTACAGGTGTCAAACTGAAAAGGTAGGCTGTGAGGATTCTCAGTGGTTTGGCAGTTAAGGCCTAATGCTCTTCCCTGATGTTATGTAGCACTCCCTAATGGGATTTGCTGTGAGCAGCCAGTAAGTTGCAAGAAGAATTGGGCAAAATACCACTACCTTATTGAAGTCCAAATCCCTGATGCAATTAAAAGGAAGTTTCCTTGGGAGTGTGGCCTTATTCTTTTATAAGTAGATGAAGTGGGGAAGCTTCTTTGATTTTTCTTTTTTTTACTGAGTCTGGATCCTGCATCTGGTTCATCCACCTCTGATTCCTTGAACTTGAGCCACTGGCCTGTTATATCACCTGCTGTTCCCTGGAGTCATCAGTAGCTTGTTATCTGACCTGCCATCTGATCTGTCAACCTTGGGGCCATTCACCTCTTCAATCACAAGTCTGATCTACTGACCTTGGCTTCATACGTGTATGAAGCCTGTGTGTGTGTTTTAACGATCCTGGGTTCCTCAGCTCATGGAATTATGCTAGTGAGGAGAAACTCTCAGATTAAAAATTTACCCATGGACTTGTCGCTGGACTTCCCTGACACATGTCTACAACTGTGTGAGCCATTTTCTGGATGAATCTCTATTTATCGATCTACTGATTTTGCTTCTATGGAGCACCCAGCCTACCACATTTACCCTCCCAATGTTTATCTGATCTGAAAATTTAGTATTTATAGTCTGGATTTTTATTTACTGTGTTCATAATGTGTCTAATACTCCACATATTTTCTGAGTTTACTCATCTATGATTTTCCTGAAGGGTTTCGTCTGCATTTCCCTTAGGTTATTTGAATATCCTTGCTTTTGTCTTTGTTTCCATTGATCTATTTCTTAATTGTTTGAAGGGAATTAAGTGTAATTCTTGTGAATTCCTCAACAGATAGTTCCAATACTATTTATTCCTATGGAAGATGTACTAGTCCTGCATTGTTGGTCACTTAGTTAAGCCAGCTTTTTCTATTGTGAGTGTGTGTGTGTATGTGTATGTGTGTGTGTGATTTAAAGTTGCCTGCTGTCCAAGAGGATTTCTTGTGTTATTGTATTAATTTATTAATATAGTGGTTCGCTTCATCCTGATTTTCTCTTTTGTTATACATGGGCTAAATCTGCTACTCTGGTAGCCACTTTCACAGCACTGGGAGGCTTACTACCTATCTCCAAGTGAATTTGGCAGTGGGTAGTAGTGTGGGCATGAGTGCCTAATTGCTTGTCATGTAGACTATCTGAGAGTAGGCTGGACAGGTGTTGGCTGCTATCTGTCACTGACTGAGTGCTGCTAGAGTGAGTAGTAACACTTGCCAAGTGGGTCAAATGGTAGCTGTAGTGGATTTAGCTGGGTAGGGTCTCTAGCTCCTGACTGATGTGGATGGAGGGGGAAAAAAGGGGTGTGTGTGTGTGTGTGTGTGTGTGTGTGTGTGTGTGTGTGTGTGTGTGAGAGAGAGAGAGAGAGAGAGAGAGAGAGAGAGAGAGAGAGAGAGAGAGAGAGAGAGAGAGAGAGAAAGCAGACAAATGAAGGAGAAAGAACAAGAAAGAAACTAGGTAATAAAAAGCAGTACAGCACTGGCAGTTGGGAAAGGTGCTGATGAACCACCAAGTGGTTGCAGGCAGAAGAGTTGCATCTCTGGTCACTAGGAGGCTATGTGGGGTAAGCCTGAAGTACAATTCTGTTTACTGATCACCAGAGTGAGCACTGAGGGCAGTACTCACTGGGCAGTGAAGCTGCTTATCTGGTCCCAGCCCCAGTTGAAATGTTGCTTATAAGAACTCAAAAATAGCTGCACTGGGTTGGGCTCGTTTGCAATTCAGCACTCCATTATGCCTCTTTGTTCACTGTTTTCATTGTTTCTTCCTCCAATTAGTATGTTATCTACTTCTTTAGCCTTTCCCTTGCCCCTCGGGTTCCTAGATTGTCATCTATATTCATTTCTCTTGTTTTCTCAGGTCTTTGCTGCTGAGAGTCTGAGTAGTATATCTGTCTAGTTTGCTGTTTTTGGTCAACCTTTTAGAACAACTCTTACAACAAATAATCATGTGTTATAAGTAATAGCTGTTTCAACATTATATTTTCACTACATTGAAAAGTTCGTTATATCCCGATGACATTTGAATTGACTGCTTGGGGAGAAATTCTTCCTTTTCATCCCATTAATATATGTTTGAGAATGCTTGGCAATTTATAAACCTCCAGATTGAACTATTTCTTTCAAAATCCTGTTTAATTTTCTCTTCTACTTCTTCTGAGTTCCTATCTATGCAGTATTTATTTTAAATGACCTCATCTTTCCCACCTACTTACATACAATTTGATGGTGATTCACTGAAATTGTGCTATGCTGATCATGGTGATTAAGGAAAGAGAGGAGCACTTTATTGTGCTGGAAATTGGGAAAATTATTCAAGACAACAAAAAATTAGATAGTTAAAGACATATTACTTGTGAGTCTGAAATGTCTATACTTGCAGTCTATTTGTATCGTTCTGTGCTGCCTCTCTGTATAGACAGAGTAAGCATAGACAATAACTCTAGTATGCCTTTTGTTTTATGATTTGGTATATTTGAATGTTTTCTATTTTTGTATCCACAGTGAAGCATGGCACAGTGGCAAGGGCTGCCTTTTTAGATTATGTGAAGTAATTCAAGGAGTATGTTTCCTGAAGAAGAAGTCGTTCTCCAGTGTTCTCTGAGCACTGGAAATATGATCAAGGAAACATCTAGGATGGAATAGAGAGGCAACGGCTGTTTTCAAATGTTACTCTGTTTACGCTGTGACTAATAAACATAGAGAGGAAGTGGAAAGCCTTGACAGGTCTTAATGGGGCTCCTGAGGAGGACAGTTCTTAGCTATGATGCTTTCACTTACCCACGCAATGAACTTGAAGCTTCTTGTGCGCAAGGAAGAAAATAGCTTCCCTGACGTGCAGGCAGCGGGGTTATGTACCCCACAGTGACACCTCCCCATGGCTTCCCTGCAACAGGGATGACAGGCTCGCATAGCATGACAAGAGTCCGGAATATTTTTTGGAATTTGGAAATGGCTCAGAAGTTCTTTTGCAGAAACGAGGATCCTTGTGGGCCCTTAATCACAGGCTGTATTCACTGTAAAAGCGATAGCTTTCGGCTAGATGTAGGTTAATGTGGCTTTCTGTGGGCTTTTACTGTTGTGTAGCTTTTTGATACCAAAACTTTATTCATTTAAGATGGCTATCTTTAGATGATTTACTAAAATGAGTTTTAATTATATTCACGTATATTTATTGGGCATTCGTCTGATTAAAACTTGGTCTCAGTGCTCAGATTCTGGTTTAAAATGAACAACATACATTGGCTCTGACTACTTTTTTAATTTGAAAAAATAAAATTCTGTGGAATGAGGTACAGGCTGAGGAAAAGAACCTTTTAAAGGTAAGTAAGAAGGAATTGTCAGGGAGGAAAAAGGAGAACCATGGGCGATGGGATACCAAATTCAGGGGCTCAGATAGGAAGGGGAATGTGGCAGGCTGAGATGCATGTAACACAGCCTCCACAAGATAAGACAGAAAATCTCTAACCAAATGAATGAATATGAGTGTTAGAATATAAGAGCTCCCATGGATATGTCAAATTGACCACTGTTGTCACTCTCAGTTGCTGTGGAATTGGCTGCTGACCCATGGGAATGCCCATGCACTATAGAAAGAAATTCTACCTGGTCTCATCACCACCCTCATGATCCAGTCATTGTAATTCACAGTTTCTATGGAATAGAAATGTATCCATAGGGGCTTTTTTGGAAGTAGACCACCAGTCTTTCTTAGTCTATATTTTATCTGGAAGTTTTGCTGAAATCTGTTCAGCCTAATAATAACACACAAACCACTATGAACAGTCTGGTGTTGGCTATAGAGGTGCATTATCTAGGAAACGCCTTGAAGTCTCCTGCAATGGAAGGTAATTATTTTACCACTACATTACCACTGCCATGTCAAATTCAACATAGGCAAATTTGAACTTGCTAAAACTTTCCTCAAATTTGTTCCTCCATAATTTAGATAGTTCCCCCAATGGCTCAGAGGTTTCTGAAGTCTTAGTGTCATCCTCTGTCTTCAGTTACCACCTCTAAGATTGAGGATTTGAGTAAGCCAGGGGCTTACGTGGAGAGCAAATGTTTTGAGAATCATGAGCGTAATGAATGTACAAATGTGCTTTATACAATTGATGTATATATGGATTGTGATAAGAGTTGTATAAGCCCCCAATAAAATGATTTAAAAAACAAACAAACAGACAAAAACCTTCTATATCTTCCCCTCCTATTTCATTATCTTTATTCAGAGTCTGATGGCTCCTCATCTGAAATTTTACAACTGCTAATTTTTGTCCCTTCTAATTCAGGATTTCTGAAAATTCAATTTATTCTCTACATTTTCTTCACTGTGGTTCAAGCAATCCTTCTATATATACTTTAAAATCATTTTTCAGTTCTTCATACTCTAGAAAATTAAATTCAAACTCTAATAATAATGTAAATTCCTTTGTGGTATGTTTATTGAATACTAATCTCACTTTTTCAATCCCATAATCTCTGACTAAGAAAGACCTTTCCTGTCTTCCGGGCACAAATAAAAATATGTAATCCTCAAAAATGCCTCAATTTATTCATGTGTGCAATTTTCCATGAAGGAATAAAACTCTTCTCCAGGTCTTTAATTCACTGGACCTGGCAGCCCCAGGTCAAGTGTTACTTCCTCTAAGAAGCTGTTTTGGATTCCTCCCTGTGATTTACATTCTTCTCCTTGGAGCAATGTTAATTTACTTTTTACTTTCCTTTTACTACCTAATAGCAATTTTTATTAACTCAACAACGGATGAAGGGCAGGGCTGTTATTTATCTTTTTTGTCATGAGCACTTAGTATTCAATAAATGTTTGCCTAGTAAATGAGTGAATAAAAGAATGAACCCAGGTGTTCTGAGGCAAAAGACTTCTGGTTTCTTCTGGTTTCCTAAAGAACCTTAAATTTCCAATAGTGGTAAAGAGAAATTAGAGGTCAGTTAGACCAGAAGAGTATTAAATATGGTCTCTTTGGAAAGTTGGTATGAGCTTCTTACCAAAAACAGGATTATGAAACCCAATACATTTTTCCTTTTCTTAATTGAAAAATATGTTTTGGCCTTTCCAACACTAAGGAAGCTGAAGGCTTTTGCCTCAAAGAAGGGAGGACACAAAAGCAGCATCAAGGACAAAAAGACCAAGTCTTGGCTTTGAGTTCCAAAACAGGTCCTTGAAATTCATGGCAGCATTAAGAGTTCTGAAAGCCAAAGAGCTTTTGATTTGCAAGCACTGGGCTTTTTAAGAGAGAAAAAGATTTGCAGCAGAGCCTGGAGATTTCAAATGTGGGATTTAGATCAAGAATCTCGGAGTAGGGAAAGCTACAGAGGTTGATATAAAAAGACAGAGAGAAAATCAACACCCTTTTTGGGTCAAGGTGTGGGGCTTGGTGAGAGAAAGACAGAAGGTTGGAAGAGAGGCTCAGCCTGGTCATGGGATGCATGGTCTCTGACTTTACTGCCCCCATGTTAAGTCTATGAGATGATAGAACATGTCAGGAAGTTCAGGGGCAGACTCTACAAGAGAGAAAGTTTGTGTCTCCTATCTCAGGTCAAACCTGGATATTAAATTCTCATGCCTAACCTGCCATTTGAAAGGTAGCATCTCACTGAATGAGGTTCACAGGATGTTGTAACCCAAGCATGGTGTTGGGAGAGTAGCTGAGAGGTTTTCTGGGCCCTTTATGGAAGACCTCCAAGCACTCAGATCCAACAATAAGAAACTGATCAAGGAGAGTGTGGGCTCATTGACTGGAAGTCACGGGAGGGCCATGACCCTTAGAGGGTGCCAACATGGCAGTGCAGAGCCCAGGAAGATCTGTGAGAGAAGGAAGGCCCATATACCAGCATCACTTCTATCTCTACTCCCCTGAGAACGCGGATTGTTATTCAAATGTAAGAGAAGAAAATCCTGAAATCATAACCTTGAGAATCTCAACTGATCCCCAATGTGACTTATTTACACTGAGCTGACAGGCTTAAATCTGTCAATGGAATTTTAAATGCTAAAATATAAAATAAATTAAGATAAGGACAAATAAATGGCTGTTGGAAAAGCAGATTTATTGATGACTTTTGTTTGCAGTGACATCTTGGTGTGGGGCATGGACTATTTTCAGAATTAACATTACAAATGCAGCTTTTCCTATAAGTGACTGCTATATAGATCACTGGAGAATAAAAAGCAAAGGCTAAGTTTAACTTTCTGTTTAAAATTTTTTTCAATATCATTTTAGCAAACAACTTCATTCTTGATTAGTTTATTAGGGTTCTATCAGGAGGTCAGGCAAGAGATTGTAACTTTTAAAACTCCCACAGAGTAAGTCACTTACTAAAACTTATAAAGCCTAACCAAGACCCACTGATGTTCAAATAAAATAAAGGTGGTTAAGTCACTCACAGGGATTATATTGGAGTCAATTACAACTGAGTGTGAAGAGATTTATAAGGTTTCTTTCTCCTGTGACCAAATACCAAGCCCTCGGAGTCTAGCAGGTTAAGAGTTGAGCAGCTAATCACAAGGCCAGCAGTTTGAAATCTGTAGAAAGATTAGTCTTTCTACTCCCATAAAGAGTTAGAGTCTTAGAAACCACAGGGAGAGTTCTGCTCTTGCCTATCGGGTGGTTTTGAGTCAGAATTGACTCAATGGAACCAAATACTTAAGTCAAATTGTTCTTATAGCTTGGGGATAAAGGGAGAGGTAAGTCTAGGACTGACAGAGAACATATAAGCAAGGAGTACAAATCATCTATGCCTATTCCATCAATTTGAAGGCTATTATCCTTGGATTTTTAGTATGAATAACCCAGAGAATTAGTTAATCAAGTCTGGATGTTTGTTGCATTTGGACAGTTTGATCTATTAGAGCCACATTTTAATTCAACTCAATATATAGTCATTCAAGGCACTGTTTTATATCCACCACTGAGAGAAAATATTAAACATATAAAAACAAATGTAAGTAAGCAACACAACTTCTGCCCCCAAGGACAGTAGACTAGGAAAAGAGAAACACACCGAATTAACACATAATTTAAAAGCCTTAGCTGAGCGGTTTGTAGAATTCATTTGGTCTTGAGGAGCAGGAGGCTTAACATGCTACATGTATGAAGCTTGCTCTTGAAAGTGGATTAGAATGAAGCTGGGAGAAGAAATCAAAGTCAAACCAGGATAGAAATTTTCTAGAATATCTGAGGAAATGAAAATTCTAAACCACCTTCTAAAGCATGCATTGATATAATAAGATCTACGAAGGTAGGGAATTATTATTGTAATTGCCTTTAACTTTATAACTTTATGACACCTTTCAAGCCCCCAACTTTTTTTACAGAAAAGAAGTCTAGAAACAGTCAATATGATATTTGTATTTCTGTTACAAGTTTCCCCTAATGACTGTTAGTTTCCAGAAAAGAAAACATACACCACTTTATCCCAATGCATGCCCATCCATCATTTGGTCTTTTTGTTTTTAAGTGAATACTAATCTGCCTCCATTAAAAGCGTCCCCAGGGGCCCCAGCCTCAGTGGACATGGAACAGTTTTAGCTGACGGGCTTCAACAGTAGACAAAGCTGCACGAGAAGTAAGCAAGAACATTCCTTGATAAATCCAGTTCTAAGCAGAATTCCTAGGATTTGGAAAGGGAATCATGTTTGTCTGCCTGCCAGGGCTCTCTCATATTTCCTGTTTTGACTAAGTAAGTTAGGGCTGGATGTTTGCATGGTCTTTCTGCCCTTGCTGGGCATGGTAACTCAAGTTACCCCAAACTGTGTTTCCAGGAGAGTTCTATAAGGACCCAAAGCTTCTCTAGAATTAAATAACTTTTAAAGCTTCCCTAAAATATACTTCTAACCTGTTTTTATTTCTACCATGTATGGAATAAATATATATGTATCTCATATTAAATCCATATTTTAAAAATCTGAAATGATCATTAGAGAGAGATAAATATGAGATGATCTTAGTCCCTGAAGAGATGATGAGATTTTTATAGAGTAATTACAACCGAATTTACCCGACTTTCTCAAATTCAAGTCACTATTGAGCAGCAGAGCTGAGAATAGAATTGAGATGAGGGACAAGGCCACCCACTGCACAATTCAGAGCAGAATTCCTACCCATTCCTCAACACTCAGAATGGACCAGGCCTGGAAACAATCTTAGTGGGGCTCTAATGACCCTGATAATATTGTCACCTCGAAGGCACCAGATATCAATCCTTTTCTTCATTCTTCTGAATGCTTGAGAAGTCTGACCAAATTGAAATAATTAAAAAAAGAAAATAAAGGTGGGAGGCATATTTGGGTTTGATCCCTCAATGGGATTTTCTCAAGAGAGGTGGGAGGGTTTGAGGCTATGAAATTCAGTCCAAGTTTACCAGTGTTTTCCATAATAACCACTATAATTTAAAATGTTTTCCTCACTGCAGACTTGCTCAACATCAGTGGCTTTTGGAAAGATCATATTGAATCATACTCACAGGATTTATGTAGAATAAATCTTGTAAATGGTTGGACAAAGTAGAATAGAAAATAAATACCCTTCTCTCCTCCACTGACATTCTTAACAAACAAACAAAAAACAACCCCAAACCCCACAAGTTATAGCAAAAAAAAAAAATCCTGGAAAGCCCCACGAGTTTTTCTTTCTAATCTTTCCCCAGGAGTTTGCACGGTGGTGGGGCAGTGGTGGATTGAATTTAACTGGAAGCAGTCTTCTCCATTCAGGTTTGGTCAACACAGTCTAAATTTCACACCGCAGTCACTGCACCCACCAAATATGCGTATAATGGCTGTTTGTGTAAAGACCGCGGGGATCGATGTGGCGAAAGGAGGTAATAAAGTGTAACAAAATCATAATGCTAAATGTTTGCTCATTATCTGAAGCATTGGTCCACCTCAATGAGGAAAATATCAGCTGGGGGGGCGGTGTCAGGCGGGAACAGTAAAGATGATGCAAATCATTAAAGAAAACCGTTTGCTGCCTCATCTGCATAATAAAGTGGCGAGAGCCTGCTGGAGCCTAATGTGCAGGAGAAACTTCATGGATTTTCTGCTGAATGAATGAAATGGCATTCCAACCGACATCATGCACTATGTCTGCTGTAAGGTGCATTAGAGCAAAAGAATCAGGAGTTGATGTAGTTTTGTGTTTAACTGAAGCCTAGGGGGCACATTGTACTGAAATGTTTGTTGCTTCCAAAGAGGCTTTAATAAAGTTCTTTGCTTGCCACTGGCTCAGTGTCCTGTCAGTCAGTAGTATCTAAATGTGTCCAACAGAAAAACCTCCTGAATTTTCAGCAGCACTCTCCTCGGATTTGACCTCTGAGGCAGCAGAGGGGAGGAGGTGATGCGCCTGCATGGGTCGGAGCCTTCTAATAGGTATACACTGGAAAACAGAGGGCATACCTTTAGTCCTGGAATGATGAAAATAAGACCCCCTTTCTACACACACCGTGCAACCCACATGGTCACATGGTAACTTATTGGCATCTCTCCCATACCTCACCCAAATCTTTTGCCCCCCTTGGGTACTTGTCCCACCCCCATAAAATATAAAATTTCCTTTCCCTCTGGGGTGGAATTGAGAGGTAGAGCCCACTGGGATAGCTTTGTCTCCCAGCATAATATATTAATGGTTTGCACACGACGCCTAACTTAAAGGCTACCCGGTATCAGAGTGGATTAAGCAGGCGGCTGCTGACCACAAGGTCAGGGATTTTCAAACTCACCAGCCACACTGTGGGAGATGAGACTGTCTCCCCACTACAGATTTACAGCGTTAAAAACCCTAAGAAGTAGTGTAGAAATGATAAAACATACAACTTTCCTCTAGTTCTTAAATGCTTCTTCCCCACTACTATCATGATCCTAATTCTACCTTACAAATCTGGCTAGTCCAGAGGATGTACACTGGTACAGATAGCAACTGGAAACACAGGGAATCCAGGGCAGATGATCCCTTCAGGACCAGTGGTGAGAGTGGCAATACTGGGAAGGTGGAGCAAAGGTGGGGTAGAAAGGGGAAACCAATGACAAGGATCTACATATAACCTCCTCCCTGGGGGATGGACAACAGACAAGTGGGTGAAGGGAGACATCGGACAGTGCAAGATATGACAAAATAATAGGAATTTACAAATTATCAAGGATTCATGAGGGAGGGAAGGGAAACAATGAGGAGCTGATACCAAGGGCTCAAGTAGAAATCAAATGTTTTCAGAATGATGATGGCAACAAATGTGCAAATGTGCTTGACAACAAAGGATGGATGTGTGGATTGTGATAAGCATTGTATTCTATATAAATGATTTAAAAAAACAACAACCAAAAACCCTAAGAAGCACTTCTAGTCTTTCTTACCGAGTCACTATGGCAGTGGGTGCTAACATAAAGGTTGATCATGTAAACCTACCCAGCAGTGTCATGGAAGAAAGGTCTGTTGATCTGTGTTCATAAATATTACGCCCCACTGCCCATGAGTGGATTCTGATTCCTGAAATTAAACCTTTATTGGCACAGACAACTTCGTCATATAGCCACAATAACCCTATGAAGCAGTTCTACTCAGTAACACATGGGGTCGTATGGAGTTGAAATCAATTTGATGTCAACTGGTTTGAGATTTTTTTGTTTTAGTTTTATATTTCAAATTGTTTTCATTAGCTATTCTCGGAAACTCGCCAACCAAATGCTGCCATTCTGCAGATGCATGGCACATGTGCAGAAGGGACCATACAAAACCATCCATGTGCCAAGATTCCATTCTGTTGTGCAGATTACAAATGGAGCTTCCTTTTCAAAAAACGATGCTGGTACACAGTGCCTCCTTCCTTTGGAAACCCTCCCCCCTCTGGCCTGCTTCTGTCTAACTGTCCATCTCCACATATTTCCTACACCCCTACACAGAACTCAGCCCCACTCACTTGCCTTACTCTAGCTGTCCCCAGCAAATGCACATCTTCCTCCTTTCTCTGCTGAATCTTTATGGACCCCTTTTTTAGAATGGGCGCATACTACTGCATATGACTAATTTCTTTTTCTATATAAATATACCGGGTTCAGTGTGTTGTAAACTTTATACAAATGGGACTTTGTCTAATTTGAAATTCTCTCTTTCTATGGGATCTAGAATTACGGAAAGGTTCAATGGGAGGCTTGCTGTTCCCATTGACTTGTGGACCTCATATGACAGAGTAGAGCCACCCTGTGGGGTTCTTTTGGGGGTGCAGGCAGTAAAGATGGGAGAGTCAGGAGGACAGAGGATCAAGAGGAAAGAAGACACAGAAACTGGAAGAAGAGGGGGAAGGAGTGCTTTCGAAAAGCTTTGAGGGGGAAAGAGCTTTCTTCCTTTACTTCTTTGGAGGGGCTATTAAATGTGCATTTTATGGCTTTCTATTTTCCAGCAGTTACATCCTTTGGTGGAAATATGTTCTGATGTTTACAGTGATTAAGTCTGTCAGTGGGCAAAGTTACTGTTCAATCTGGGGATAAAACCACACGACCAAACCCACCCATCGTTTATTGAAAACGTCAGCATGGAGGAAGAGATGCAATTCATTAATGTCAAGCCCAGATGAAGTAGCTTGTTCTTTTGTCTTTTCAGAATTGTGTTAAAAGCAGAATTGTGTGTACGTTTGCTACTAAAACTGTCCAGGCACCCGAGGAGCTTACTAATCAATTTTGGTTAGAGTCAACAGAGCCCCAGGACACTGGTAAGAAATTCAAAGCTTTAAGTGAGAGTTGCAAAGGAAAACAAATGAGTGGGCCTGCTCCTCTCTGTTTCCACTGCTTGGATGAGGACAAATGGTGGTCACTAGTGATGGAGAATGCGATGCACCAGTGACTGATTTCCACCTTGACTGAAGGCATCAGGTCAGCCTACTGCTCACTGAAAGGCACCTGGGAGTTCCTCCATTGCCAGGCTCTTGATTAAAGGGCACTTAATCACCCTAGACCTTTAATGAAACTAAATGGACTATTAGGCAGAATTGAAATTGAGATGACCCTTACAATTCACAGCTCAGAAATACTTGGTCACTGAATAATTACCTCATCTTCCACACTTTAAGGTGTCTTTTAATACGGTACTGGGAAACGAAGGCAAATGAGAGAGCAAGCTAGCACTGATGGCACATTTGTTTGAGTTCAAACTGGTGCTGACCAGTGACTCGTTTACTTATTTCTCTCCAGGGCCATCTGAAAGGAGCCCTGGTGGTACTGCCATGTAGGTACTAAACAGCTAAGGTCGAAGTTCCGTGGTTCAAATCTACCAGTTGTTTTACAGGAGAAACATAGACTCTCATGTCCATAAAGATCCACAAAGCCTCAAACACCCTCCATAGGACTGTTGTGAGTTGGAACCAACCAATGGCAGTTGGTTCGGGTTCAGGACCTTCTAACAAACATGGGTTTTCATGCTCCTTCTACAGAAGTGGAAACAGGTTCAGACAGTAAAAAGAAACGTGTTATAGAGAGAAAGTGTTGTGGTAAGACAAGATGCTGGGAAAGTACCCCTTCAGGAAATCTGATTCCTGATAGACATGTGAGAAATCATTTTGAGTTATTTTCTTACTTATATTTTTTTTCTTGGAAAAAATAATAATGCATCATGTGTTTGTTGTGGGCATAGATGAAATAGCTTATGTTATTTTTCTATTGAAAGGTACCTTTCTCTGGTTCTTTGTAGAGTCTAACTCCTTCTCATCCGTCAGACCCAAGCATAAACATGACTAGCTCCAATAAACTCTCCCAGATTGCCCATCTAAAGCATCCTTGACCTCTTGACTTGATTCTACAACCCTAGTTGTTTCCTTTATAGCACTAATTGCAGTCTGACATTCTTATTTTATCCATTTTCCCCATGATCAAGCAGCATGGGTCTTTTTAATTTTTCTCTGTGGCTGGAACCTAGCATAGTGTGCTCAACAATAATTGTTGGGCTTTGTATGAATGAATAAATGATAAAACATGTACAAGTCTTAAATTATACAATAAATTGGAGTGTCCTTCTATTTTCCTTTTCCCTTTGACCATTTTTGGATTGTTAATCTCAATGGCCCAGGTGGTTACTAGTGATTCTGTATCATGGTGCACTAAACTGCAGTTGAAGAAGAGAAGAAGCTACTTCTATTCGCTTGAAAGAGGTCTTTGTATATATATTTATAAGGCAATACACTGAGGCTGCTCCCTAAATACAAGAACACTTTGCTCTAACAAAACGGCATTATAAAGCATCTGGAGTCTTAAAGGCTTGAAGTTGAACAAGTGGCTATCCAACAGTGAAGCATCAAGTCCACATGGAAGAGGCATACCAGCCGGTGCAATCATGAGGTGTCATCGGGATTGGGTAACAGGCATCAGAACATCCATAATAAACAACAAACAAACAAACAAAAGTGCATCGATGAGAATGAGGGGGATCCAGCCGAGACCCAAAGCCCATTCTGCAGACAATGGAACATCCCTCCCCACAGAGGCGTCACAGGGAAGGGATGAGTCAATCAGGGTGCTGTAGAGGACCAAGGGATCTCATGATATGCCTTTAGTTCCTTGAGGCTTCCTCACCCCCCACTATCATGACCCCAGTGCTGATTCCCACTATAGACTGGACAGGAACATGTACATAGGTATAGGCAAGAGATAAAGCTCATGACACACGGAAACAAGGATTAAGAATGGGAGGGGAGGAGAGGAATGGGGTTCAGATCACAATGAATAGCACATAATCCACACACACACCCCCTCCAGGGGGAAGAACAACAGAAACCAGAGGGGAAGGAAAACAGCAGTCAGTGTGAGATATGAAAATAATAACAATCTATAATCTTAAAGGGGCCATGAGGGTTGGAAGGAAGGAGGGAGGGGGGAAAAGAAGAGCTGATCCCAAGGGTTCAATAGCAATTAAATGTCCAGAATAGAATGATTGCAATATAGGTACAAATATATCGATATAATTGATATATGGATTGTAACAAGTGTTGTAAGAGCCCCCAATGAAATAATCTTAGAAAAGAAAAATAGAGGTTTTTTGGCTGTATTTTTTGTCTCTTGTCTTGGGAAGAGGCCTGTCTATTATGACTCCAGTGGAGAAAATGCAAATGGGTAGATCCAGAAGATCTGGTGGATCCCTAGGAGTGTAGTGCAGTGGAGATATTTATCATCCGGAGAGAAGTAACGATTCTTCTGCTATAAAGAAACCTCTGAGATTCTGAAGATGCTTCTCCATGATGCTAATCTGCCTTATCATTACGAGTCAGCGTGACAGTCAAAATGCCTCCTAGGATACTGAACTCTTCTACTCAGATCCAGCCCTCCTATCTTGGGATCCATCCAGACGTCTATCAGGAATATCGGGTAGATTTTCAGGCTGAGAGGTTGAAAGAGAAACTGAGAGGGCTCTCCTCCACACATAAAACTGCTGATAATTCAACAATCTATTTGATGGAATGATTTTGAGTCATTCCCCATCAGCATTTAAGACATAACTCAAAGTAAGAAGACACCGTGGCAAACATTCATAGGAGCATGAAATGTATGCAGTTTGAATCTACGACAATTTGTAATCTTCAAAAATGAAACTGATATCAGCTCCCCATTTTGGGAAGAGAATGCTTTGAAAATGATGATGGCAGCATATGTGCAAACGTGCTTCACACAGTGGAGTCCCAATAAAAGTATTTTTTTGGTGAGTAAATTTGAATAATAGTTGTATTTACTGGATTTCCTTATAGGCATAGGTATTCTATCATAGACAGCATTGTGCTTGAAGACAGTACTTGAAATGTTTCTTTTGATGGTGAATGTGACTCAATTTCTTTTTAATTTGTCCCCCCCTGCCAGCATAGTAGACTATTCAATTGTTTGATTTAAAAGGGCCTGTACAAGTGCATTTTATCTCACCAATGCCTAGCATATCAAACTTTAGGCATTGTGTCATTTTTTATTCACACTTTGTGTAACATACAAAGATTTTTCAAAAAGTTTGTGGGAAAATGCCATTTTTAAAAAAAATAAACTTTTCCATGAATTTTTGAAACCCCTCATATATATACACTTTATTTGAAAACAGCTTTATTCAAGAGTCTCATACAAACAAGTAGTGGCCCTGAGCACAAAAATAGCTCCTTTCCTAATTAGCAGTAAACCTAAAAATAAGTTTCTTTGAAAATCTATGTCAACAAGCGGCCATCTAGCTGAGAAGCATCAAAGCCCACATGGAAGAAGCACACTAGCCTGTCTGACCATGAGGTGTAAAAGGGACCAGTTATCAGACACCAAAGAACTAAGAATCATATCAATGGGTGCCCACCTCCCTGATACTATCAATGAAGACAAACGTGTGCATAAGCAAATGTGGTGAAGAAAGCTGATGGTGCCCAGCTGTCAAATGATATAGTGTCTGGAGTCTTAAAGGCTCGAAGATAAACAAGTGGTCATCTAGCTCAGAAGCAACAAAGCCCACATGGAAGAAATACACCAGCCCGTGTGACCATGAGCTGTCAAAGGGATCAGGTATCAAGCATCAAGGAACAAAAAATCATATCATGGAAAATGTGGGTGAGTGCAGAGTGGAGACTCAAAGCCCAATAGTAGCCAACCGGACACCCCTTACTGAAGGGTTGTGGGGAGGAGATGAACCAGGCAGGGTGCAGGGGAGCAACGATGAAACATATAACTTTCCTCCAGTTCTTAAATACTTCCCCCAACACACTATCATGATCCCAATTCTGTCTTACAAATCTGGCTAGACCAGAGGATGTACATAGGCACAGATATCAACTGGAAACACAGGGAATCCAGGACAGATGACTCCTTCAGGACCAGTGGTGAGAGTGGTGATGCCTGGAGGGTGGAGAGAATGTGAGGTAGAAAAGGGGGAACTGATTATAAGAATCTATGTATAGACTCCTCCCTGGGGGAGGGACAGCAGAGAAGAAGGTGGGGGGAGGCATCGTACAGTGTACTATATGACAAAATAATAATAATTTATGAATGATGAAGGGTTCATGAAGTAGGGGTGAGTGGGGAGGGAAGGGGAAAATGAGCAGCAGATATTAAGGGCTCAAGTAGAAGGCAAATGTTTTGAGAATGATGATGGCAACAAAAGTACATATGTTCTTGACACAATGGATGTATGTATGGATTGTGATAAGAATTGTATGAACCCCCAATAAAATGATTTTTAAAAAAAGAAAATGATGAGGGCAATTAATGTACAGATGTGCTTTATGCAATTGATGTATATATGGATTGTGATAAGAGTTGTATGAGCCCCTAATAAAACGTTTTAAAAAAAGAAATAAATTAAAAACAGTTTATAAAAAAAGAAAATCAATGTCAATATCCTATGACTTCTAAAATATGTTACATGCATAATATTCTATATATTTCTATAGTTCTTTGTGTGAGTACATTGCGCAGTCTCTGAGAGACACAAATGGTTACTTTTTAACCTTATAACGCTGAGAGCAATGTTTGGGTAACATTTAATTAAAACATATCTGGAACCGAAATTATGAAGCCATTGGAGCCGACGAAGATGCTAACATAATCGTCACACTTCACCAGTACAAATGCATACCCCTAGTCATGCATTTTAGTGGCAAAATGCTGGAATCATGGCACATGTTTTGACTGATTGTGTGTTTGAGGTTAAGTGGTCGTTGGTGTTCAGTGCATTTTACGATACTTTTCAATCAGTGAAGTTTTAGTGTTGATATTTTAGTGTCTGTTCATAAAATTGTAGCTTTTATGTCAAAGGTGTAATACTCTTAAAATATTTATTATATATTTCCACTTTTTCAAAACATAACATCTTCTTTACATTTGTCTTTTGAATCGGCGGTGACAAAAATTAGCACAGCATGGATTGTGATTTGTTTTATGGAAAACGTGAATTTATGACCCAAATGGAAGTGGTACAGACTCAAAGAACCAGATGCCAATATGGATGAAATTGGCAAATAAATTTTTTTCTCGAAGGATATCATTACTCATATTGTCGACCAACCAAATCTTTATGCGATCCAGCAAAATCTCAATAAACCTCTTACACTGAGTTGCCAGGAACTTGATGAACTTTTGGGTACATTATTTGATTTGATAGACTCACTAATTGCACTGTACAGAATTCACAACAGATTGAAAAAATATTATCACAAATTATTTTTTCATTTTGTAGATGTGACTGTTGTGAACTCGTGGCTACTTTATCACAGAGACTGTGAGAGCCTTCAGTTACAAAAAAAAATCCAAAGTGTGCAAGAGTTCAAAATGAGCATCATCACCGAAGCCCTTCTTCTTGAAGGAAAAAGTAATAGACCAACAAAAAGAGGCAGCCATTCTACTAGCTTTACTGATGTTGAGTTTGCTAACAAAAAGAGAAGAGCTCCTGCCACCAAAAGTCTCCCTGGAAGAGATACCCGTTTGGATGGTCTTCACCATTACCCTGAGGTCACAAACAGAGGAAGATGCAAAAATGTAAATTGCAGGAGTGCACCAGTATTTTTCTGCAGCAAATGCAAAGTTCATCTTTGTATCACAAAAGAAAAATTATTTTGTTCAATTTTACATTAACTAAAATTATAAACAAATACATTTTGTATTATATTTTATAAATAAGTTTTCATTTTTTATTTAATAATAAATCAAGATGAAAAATAATATAGAAATGAAGGTTCATTTTATTCTTGTATTATATATAAATCCATGGACGAATGTGATGATTTGGTTACTTTTTTTAAAATTGCAAGTTTTATTTTTAATATATTTTGGTTGTTATATTTATTGATAACTATGAAAGTAAAGAATAAAACATTAAAATTTTCCTGAAATTAAAAATACAGGCATTACAGGGCTTAAGCTAGTGACGAACAATTGAAGAATTCTGCCAACTTCTTTGATCTGAAATTGATCAATAATAAAATTAAAATGTGATGATAATTATTAGTGATTGGGAACACAAAATTTGGAAACAATAAAGAAGGGACAGTAGTTGGAAAATACGACCTGGGTGAAAGAAATGAAACTGGAAATTTCCTGATAGAATTTCACAAGCTCAATGACTTCTTCATTGAAAATGCCATTTTTCAGCAGTATACATGGTGACTGTATACAGAACCGTGCGAAATGGAATACACAGGTATTCCATCAAATCGAATGCCATTATCGGAAGAGACTGTGCAGTACCTCAATATCATTAGCCAAAATGAGGCCAAGGGCCAACTGAGCAAATTATTATATGACGCAGGAAGCTTCCAAAGATGATGGAAGGAAGAAAGAGTTACTCTATCAAGAGGAACTGGTCAACAATCAACCATTTCTAGAGGTAGCATATAATCAAGAACCAATGACAACGAAGCAGGCAGTCCAAGCTGCATGGAAGACAGCCAAAAACACAGTCTCCAAGAATCGATGGATTCCCTGGCAAGCCAACTGGGAGTGTGACCTTTAAGAAGAAAGGAGACCCCCAAAAGAACGTGGAAATTATTGAACAGTACGATTAACATCATACACAAGTAAAATTTTGCTAAAAAACACTGACCAATGGTTGTAGTAGTACGTCAACAGAGTTTCCAGATAGGCAAGGCCCAGAAGGATGTGGAACAAGAAGACATCGAATCAGTAGTATCATTGCTGATGTCAGTTGGGTTATGGCTGATAGCAGAGAAAACTAGCAAGATGCTTACTTGTGTCTTATTTGACTATGCAAAGGCATTAGAGTGTGTAGACTATAACAAACTATGGATCCCATTGAGAGGAATGTGAATTCCAGAACAATGCATTGTGCTTATGTGAGACAGTCATACAAACAAAACAAGGTAATGCTGCGTAGTTTGAAATCAGGAGAGGCAGGGTTTAAACTTTCACCATACTTATTCAATCCAAACATTGAGCAGTTAATAAGACAAGCTGGACTATATGAAGAAGAATATGGCATCAAAATTAGAGGAAGGCTTATTAACAACCTGAGGTATGCAGATGACACAACCTTGCTTGCTGAAAGTGAGGACTTGAAGTACTTGCTGATGATAATCAAGCACTACACTGGATCACAACTCAAGGTAAAGAAAACTAAATACTCACATCTTCATTGTAATGTTTAGAGTGTATGTCACCTGGATGAAGACAGGGGTAGAGCCCACCCTAATAATCAGGTCATAATCTGATGAACCTTCTTTGGAGGTGTGGCCTTTTTATAAGAGAGAGACACTGAACACAGCTAAGCTCTCTTGTCATTTTGATTTCTCCTGCTTCTGGACCCTATATCTGGTTTGTTAATCTGCTGTGTCACCTGCTGATCTTAAGAGCCATCAGCAGACTTTAACCTTGAATCCATTTACCTCTGCATTCACTAGCCTGTGGTCCCCCTGTCTCATACTGTTTCCTGATCATCAACTTCTGCATCTACATGAATCAGGAGAAGCCTGCAGCTTACACCTATAGATTTTAACCAGACTTGACATACCTACTTCTACAACTGTGTAAGTCATTTCTGAATATAAATCTCTGTCTATATACATAAGCATACAAGCACCACTGGTTTTTCTTCTCTAGAAAACCCTACTTACCACATGCATGCATAGACAATATCATGATAAATCAATGACTCAAGTTGTCAAGGATTTCACCTTGCTTGGATCCACACAATTAACACTCTTGGAAGCAGCAGTCAGAAAATAAAAATATTTTGACTGTGGTGATGATTGTACAACTCTCCTTGATACAACTGAACTGCTGAATCACATGATGTGTGGATTATGTTCCAAGAAAACTGTTTTTTTTTAAAGAAGACAGACTATGTATTATATTGGGTAAATCTGCTGCATAAGACCTCTTTAAAGTGTTGAAGAACACGTAGGTGATTTTGAAGACTAAGATGTGCCTGATCAAATCCATGGTATTTCCAATCTTCTAATGTGCCTGTGAATGCTGGGAAATGAGTGAGAGGCTGGAGAAAAACTGATGAATGTGAATTATGGTACTCTGAAGAATAATGAAAGTTCCGTGCACTTCCAGAGGAACTAGCACATCTGTCCTGGGCGAAGTACAGCCAGAATACCCCGAAGAAGCAAGTTTGGCCAGAGTGCTTCTAATGTACTTTGGATACGTTGTCTGGAGAGACCAGTCCCTTGAAAAGGACATCATATGTGGACAAGTAAAAGGTTTGAGAAAAAGAGGAATGCTTTCAAGGAAGCTGACTGACACAGTGGCTGCAATGATGGGTGAAAAAATAAAAAGGATTGTGAAGGTGTTGCAGAATGAGGCAGTGTGGGTTTGGGTCTGTTATGTGTGGGGTTTCTATGAGTTGGGCCAACTTAATGGTACCTAATAACAACACTTGAAGGAAACTGTGGTGAACATGGATGGTCTGATCATCCCTACAACACGCCCACCACATTAAAGCAACAAGTTTTCCCATACATTGGATTGCTAACCTCAAGGTCCATAATTATCCACAAAAGATGAAGCTTTTTACTCTAGCCAAGATCTACAATCTCAGAAAGGCACAGTGGCACTGCTACCCTGTGAGTCAGTGTGAACTTGATGGCAGTGAGGTTTTTGTTTGTTTGCTTAGTTTAATATTCAATTATCACAGATTAAGACTTAGTTCTAATGTTTCTTTTCCTGGTGAAACTAGAGAAGAGCTCTCTGATTTCCTATACTACCATCTCTGCTTCCTATAAGACTTAACTATATTGTGTGAGACATTTTTATGTATCAGGTCATGAGTTTGTGGAGGTAATGGTCTCATACCTTTGCCCTGGTGGCTTAGTGGTATGAGTTGGGCTGCAGGTTGGCAGTTCAAAACCATCAGCAGCTCCAAGGGAAAAATACAGGGCTTTCTACTGCCATAAATATGGTAGTTATGGTCTCAAACACTCAAAGGAGCAATTTGACCCTGCCCTACAGGTCACTGAATCACTGATGGCAGTAAGTTTGGATTTGTCTTTCTTGCTTTTTTTTTTTCCCCACAGAATCTTGTAAAATGCTGTGAGTCTACCAAGTGCACATGATACATTTATGTATTATTATGGCGCTTCAAAAGCTCTAGGGAAAATTTAATGAAAAGATAATGGGCTCTTTCCAGAACATTTCAGATGTGCTTTTGTGTGCATGCGTATGTATCCTCATGCCATTCAGTCGGTCTGACTGAAAAAGAGCCTGCAGGACAGAGTCAAAGTGCTCCATAGGGTCTCAAAGGCTAGCATCTTTTTGAAGCGGACAGCCACATCTTTCTCTTGTAGGTTTGAACTGCTGACCTTTTGGTTAGTCTTGGAGCACTTAAGCACTTCAACACGTCAGGCTTTCTATGGAGTCTTTTATCACCTATGGGGTTTATCATACTCTAATATTTTCATCCCTTCATGCTTCTTGGGAGCTGTTTCTTCTAGTTGTAGTTCATGCTAACACTTGCTAAGACCCGTATAACTGTGTGAATCTTGGGGGGAGGGGGGAAGGAATATGGGTTAGGGGTGACCACAACTCACTAATCTTGTCCTTAGGGTCCACTTAGGACACATGTGTTCCACATAATTGCATCAAACCCTGTATTTCCTCAAAACTCCACCCCCCCTCCCCGATTGCAGCATGCCTTATGTTACTGAAAACACATTAACAATAAAAAATTCAAAGCAGAAAATCATGTGGTCATGAAAAAGTAATAGAATTTGAGAGCAAAAGAAGCTTAATCCAGTGATTTGACATATTATAAAGCCCAGGAAAAGATAAAGTGATTACTCAAGGTAACTATGAAGAAGCACACATTCGCTCTACTGAAATAAATACCATTTAAGCTCTACTGAAATAAATATCATTTATTATTCAGAATTTAATCATCATAATGCATTCCAAAGGTTCTTAAATCTAAAGCAATTTGAAATATTTTCTAATTATAATGCTTAAGCCATACTTTAAAATTTCCACAGAAATACAAAGTGCCATATGTTTTGTATGTCTGAAAATTGGCTAAACAATTATTGCCCTGTAAATAACTGCTGGTTTTCGATTACACTTGAAAATACCTGGTTGGTTCATGAACCCAAATATTTATTTTGATTAATTAGCTGCTACTTTCTATGTGTCTATTTAGCAGCAGTTTTAAAAATCCCTGACCAGATATTAAAGATATAGAATACCTAGGTAACATTGAGTATGAGGCTTCTTTCCGTTTTGAAATGATGCTCCTTTATGCTGATTCCATCTTTAATGGCCTTTGATGGGATCTTTAAAGTGTCCTAGGCAGTATGTGCTACACACTGTGCTAGACATTGGGAAAATCAATAACACACCGTCCAATAAATAAGACAGATAATCTCTGTTTCAAGTCACACAGACTAAGGCAAGAAGCAGACATGAAACCAAAACACATTTTTATGTATGAAACAGTGTGAAGATGTAGCAAGTGCATATTGCTGTGCGACTACAGAGGAGAGAATAGAAATCCAGCCTGAGGAAGATAGCGGGGAGCCCTAGTGGCGCAGTGGGTGTGTATAGGGCTGCTAACTGCAAGATGCACAGTTTGAAAACACCAGCCACTCAACAAAAGATGGATGAGATTTTCTACTGCTGTGAAACGTTTCGGTCTCTGAAACCCATAGGAGCAGTCCACTCTGTCCAATAGGGTAGCAAGGAGTTGGAACTGCCTCAGTGGCAGTGTTTGTTTTGGAGTTTTGAAGGAAAGAATGCTATCCAATAAATAAATGAGGTAGTTATGGTTTATTGTGCCAACATGGCTGATAAACACAAGTGGGATTAACTGAAGGGTAGAGAGATAAATGGCTAGGTGAGCTTCACCTTTCTAGTTCCTGGGTCTCTTGCTCACTGATGGTTGGACCAAGGTGCAGCTTCCTTAGCTAGTTCCCTGCTTCAGCTGGCAAGGCTCACACTGAGGCAGCTCTGAGTGCTGGAGAAGCCGTGTGGAGACTCCTGCCAGTGCTGAGATTCTTATACGCTGACTGATTCAGCTTTCCTCCTGCAGTGGGTGTCTTTGCATGTGTTTTGTGAGAAGGACATTTTAGATTGGTGTCAGACATATGGGCTAATGTTGGACTTATGGGCTTGGACAGCACTGGGTTGGGAAGCTTTCTTAATGTACACTTACTGTTTATATAAAACTCTCTCTTATATGCATATGTGTTTCTGTGGATTTGTTTCTCTGGTCTACCCAAACTAACACAATGACCTTTTAAATCAATTGGAGTAGAAAGTTGAGGATTAAGAATTTATCAAACATCCACTTAGGGTCAACCACATAGTTGTCTGGTTGTGGAAAAAAACAAACACCAAAGAAATAAGAACAGCAACAAAATGAAACAAAAGGAAAGCCAGTAATTATCAAGGCAGTATCTCTAGGTGATAAAGTAAATCACTGCATTTTAATCTCTAGGATGTGTTGACTTGATGCTAGATTTTGTGGTATTAGGTAATAACTTTAAAGTGAATAATTACCATTTTCATTTCCTGTTAACCATATTGCCTACATTCCGTGGTTGTGTGTGTGTGCATTCTGTGTGATATAGCTAATAAAAGAATTAACCTCTTCTTAAATAGACTGCATATTCATCTTTGGGCTAGAATGGAGGGCAGCCCCACTTGATGGCGATGGGTTGGACAGGAATAATAAGCTAGATTTCATACCATACAAGGGGGTTTCAAACAAACCACAGCTTTTTGTAAATGTTAAATATCTTCTTATTCGATCTTTCCATCACTGAAACATTATCATTGAGGAAAAATATATAAGGTTTGAGAGATTACCACACTTTTTAAATTTCTCTAAGTAGTAATTATGAAGTCTGTTGGTGGTACAAATCATTAAAAAGACTCATTTACTAACTGAAAGGTTTGAGGTTGGATTCCAACCAGAGATTCCACCAAAGAAAGGCCTGGTAATCTAATTTTGGAAAATTAGTTATTGAATATCCTTTGGGCCACATATCTACTCTAATGTAGATGGGTCAACGTAAGTCATAGTTAACTCGATGGCAACCTTTTGTTGTTTCTGTTGTTGTTGTTGTTAATATCAGCCTAATATTTGGCTAGAAGACAGAATATCGTGTGTATATATACATACATACATACAAACAAATAAATATATATTATGCTAGGTTCTTCAAAAGTGCTCTCTGAATGTACCCGTGTACACACAAACATGTATATGTGCGTTGATCCTTGGAATGTATATCTAAGAGGTCTCTGAGCTATCACAATGCCTGGATTTTTCCAGGCGAACTTCTCTTTGATTCCTCTTCCCAAGTGCAAAGGCGCCTGTTATTCCTGATGATGTGAGGCAGCTGGCAGAGTGCTGACCTCGAGGTCTAGCTAGCCTCAGTCTGGGTCCTAACAGACTGTGTGGTCCTGGATAAGTGCACACTTTTCCAATAGCTTTTGTTCAGAAGAAACTTGGGCCAATGCAGCATTTGCTGTTTAACAAGATGCCTCTTTGCAAAAAGTCCTTAAATGTATGCTTCATATTGAAAACATTCAGCAGAAGGTCTATAAGAATAGCACTGCAATTCGATAGCATCATCAAGGGAAGGAAGTGATGACAAGATAGATATCCCTTTAATTTTACAGAAGAATAGCTTATCACTGGCTTCTTTCTCTCAGTTTACAAGGCAACCTTAAACCGTGAGCTAACAAAAGCAAACTGATGCAGGGCTAATATGTTGTTTTCCTTAAAGCGACAGAAGCATAGAATGATTTTATAGTCCATCGGGGCCAGACACTTGGAATCAGAGTTGCACCAATGTGAGCAAGTTGCACAATATAAAGTGGAAAATTATCTTGGACAATTACAGAAACCTTTATATCTCAATCAGTACCCTGGAGATAGCTGATCATGTTATCATATACTGCTAAAACTGTCAGCAATAAGATGTGAGTCAAACCCAAACCAGGACTTTAACAAGTTACGAGGCTCTGACAAAGAACAGGAATCTCTGTGGTAATGGCTTACATGAACAGTGCAGCTGCCTCTTCAAGCACCCCAAGTCATAAAACACTAACAGTGAGGAATTGAAAAGAAAACATACTCACACCACAGGGAAATGAAGATCAAGGAAAAAGGACTTCAGAGAGGGGTGTGGCCGCGACCAAAGTAAAGGCTGAAGGCTGGTACTGCCCTAATGGAAAGCAGAACCAACTCTAACAGCTCCTGGAGGACTGCCACAACTGGGCCTGACATTCTTGTGCATGTAACCCTGTGTCTAAGGAAGATTTAACTGGAGGGGGGGGGATTGCTATTCCATCTAAACTCCACCAATTACTAGCTGTTTGGGTACTTATGGTAGAACCTCAGTTTCTTGATCTGCAAACCCTGGATTACAGCCAACCAAACCAGTTACTGTCAGCTCTGACTCATGATGACTCTCTATGTGTCAGAGTAGAACTGTGCTCCATAATGCTTTCAGGGCAGATTTTTTGAAAGTAGATCACAAGGACTTTACTACCACAGTGCCTTGGAAGGACTCAAATGTCCAACCGTTGGAATAGCATCTGAAAGTGTTAACCACCCAGGGACTCTGGATAACTGCAGTACCTACCGTATTGATTGTTGTCAGATGATATGAGTTAGACACATGAAACACTTCACACAGTGCTTAGCAATTGAGCACTAAATGTGAGCAATTGCTACTATGAAGGAGTCCTATTGGCTTAGTGGCTTACTAATTGGGCTGCTAAATGCAAAGTCGGTAGTTTGAAACTACCACCTGCTCCATAGGACACATGGGAGGCTTTATGCTAAGGCAAAGATTTACAGCTTCAGAAAACCAAAGGGGGCAGTCCCACTATGTCCCATCAGGTCATGATGAGTCGGAATCTGTTCAATGGCACTGGTTACTATCAAAATAACATTGTTCAATACTTAGTTTAAAGCACACAATTATTCAATACTGATAATTGAAATGAATGCTTACTACTTAGGCACAAATCCCCATGTTTCAATTTTGTTGATTTATTCATCTTTGGGAGTTACTCAACACAGGACTGAGCGTACCGCTAGGACATTGTGCCAGGCAGAGAGATTCTAACAGTGAGCAAGATCTATGATTCCTGAATCCACAGCTCTCAGAGCCTAATGCATCGAAGACAAAGAGAAGATCTTAAAGGACTCTGCTTGAACTAGGAGTCGGCACAGTGAGAGTACAGTGGGAGAGAGAAAGAAGAGAGCCAGACACGTGACCCCGATTGGGAGGCTAAGAAATAGTCAGGCATCATTCCTTTCTTCCCTGAGCTAACATGTGAAGTAATATTGTTTAGTCACGAATAAAGATGGCCTATTGAGTTTGACTTAATAACTATTCCTTTGACATCATTGGCAAATAGGTTGGGGTTTTTATAAAGCAAATGCCTATCTTAATTTTTTCCTTCTATTTGTAATTGTTTACAAAATCAGTAGATGCCATGATTTGATAGGATTATTTGGTCTTTCAGAGGAAAGACAACTTTTGTGATTGCATCGTATACTTATAAGCTGTAATTTGCCTCAATTAGACTTTTGTAATTCCTTCTGAGTGGCAGGGAGTCCTAGGACCTAAGGCTGACCACTGCTGAGGAAGAATAAGATGCCCCGACTAGAGCTCCAGGCAGGGCTATTCGGGAGCATGAGGATCTAGCTGGGTTTTAGTTATGCAATACTAAGGCAAGAGGAGGTGTGCTAGCTCTTGCGTCTACTCTCCAGGAAAAAGGGAGAGAAAGGGCTGCGCACTGAGGAGGAAACAGGATGCTAATGAGAGCTATTTTGGAGCTATATTATGAGAAGTCTTCAATTATGCTGCTCAACAAACCCATTGGAGTCATAAGATAAGCTAGATGAAGGTCACAATCCCTATTTTTGAGTGTGAGAGTTTTTCACAGGAAAAGTCTCCAAAGCAATGAGCAGAGTTCAAGAGTTTTTCATAAATGTATCAATGTTCATTATAGCATGTACTTATGGCAGAGAACAGTTCAGAACCCCTCAGGAGAATGACCCAGAAGACACAAAAATGCTGAATAGGTTTTCCATGGTTGACTTCAGCTGTCACCCACGCCCTTTTGTAAAAATGTGCAACAGAGTCAGTGTCTTCAAAGAATTCTGCCGCACCCTGATCCCGCCTGTGAAAAAACAAAGAACACATTTCTTCCTTCTTGTGGAGTGGTGACCCTCTAAATGCACTTCCTTAAATCAAAGAGTTCTCCAGATATTTGGTAACTTAAATTTGTTATTAAAATGTGCGAACAAACTATGTTTCCTCGGTTAGAAATGAAGGCCACTGGGGGCGGAAAACATATGCAAAGACTGTCTTAGCGCGGTGGAGGTTTCATGCCTTTTCAGACCACCACACTTCACTTGTTCAGTGAAAACCTTTGATTTGTAAAAAACCCCTTTCAAGCTGAAATTGTCTATGGTCAAGCCATCGCCTAGAGCAAAATTTTACAGCTGAATAACAAACCTCTTAAAACTTGGATTTATAATGGAAATGCTGTCTGAGAGTTAATTACAGTGGACTCCACTAGGGTATAATTTTTTTTTCATTAAGTGTAGAGATTGGAAAGAACACCAATCTGATGTGACCATATTTATCTAAAACCTCAGTCTCCATTCTTTCATTTTGTTGGGATGAACGGCAAAGACCAGTTTGTAGGTCCCTCGTTCTTTATAGCCTCGGTTTGCCCAAAGGTCTCATGGAAAGAAAAGTTCTTTCAAAAGAGGCCAGCATCATTAACAGGAGTTTTAAATTAGGACAGCCTAAGGGCAAGAAAGAACTCCTGCCTGCTCAGAAGAGAAAGCACAAACAACTCTTAATAAAAAACAAAGCTAAAAAAAAAGAAAATCTTAATAACTATCTTTAGATTTCTTTTAGGACTTTGACAGGGTAGAGTTTACTCTTCCTAGGAGGTCTGTTTTCTAAAAGAACACCTGGTGCCTCCTCAATGACTTCGGAATCTAGCCTGTGACCCAGAAGACACTGTGAGACAATTTACCAACCCTTCGTCTAAGCCAGTGCTTCTCAAACACTGAATTACCTGGGGGGTTCAAAATCTGTGCTGCTTAACTCCCATCATGAGAAACTCAGATTTAATCATCCAGGGTGCAGCCTGGGTGTTGGGAGATTTAAAAGTTCCCCAGTGGATTCTGATTGGCAGCCAAGACTCTACACCAGTACTCAACGCCCTTGTCTTCAAAGCGATGACCACCAATCACTAACATCAGCTTGACCTAGAAGCTTCTTAGAAATGCAGAATCAGGCTTCACCCCAGAGCAGCTGAATCAGAACCTTCATTTAAGCAAGCTCCTCAAGGGGATTTGCAGATATTAAAGTTTGATTGGGGGTGGGGGGTGGGGAGGACCACTGCCTTGTACTATAACCATTGCAAACAATTTCCTGACAGTCTTATAGGAATTCCAAAAAACAAAGCCCCAAACCACAGAAAATATCTACTATGTACTCCATAAACTAAAAGTAGGTGAGGGAGTATGCTCGAGAGATTGACTAGAAGAGCAGGAAGGAACCGAGGATACTGCACCTTCTAAAGTTTTCTGTACTCTGACAAGATCCCCGGGTCGCAAACATGGTTTGCGTTAGCCTACTAACCTAAAAGGGAGCCCTGGTGGTGTTTTGGGGTAAGTGCTTGGTGGCTAATAGCAAGATCAGGAGTTCAATGCCACTGTTGTTTTGATTAGAAGAAAGATGAAGTTATGGGGTTCCTTCCCATAATGATTTATAGCCTTGGAAACTCTACCTAAGGTCAGAATCAACACTGAGGCAGAATCAATGACCATGAGTAGAATTAACCTAAAGATTAGTAGTTTGAATCCACCCCGTGGCACCATAAAGGAAAGGCATAACACACTTTTTCCAAAAGGTTAAACTCAAGTGGGCTGGGACTCCTAGTGACCCTATGAATCACTCACTCTGTGGGTTTCCAAGGCTGTCAATCTTTACAGAAGCAGAAAACCTAATTTTTTCCCATAGTGCAGCTGGTGGTTTTGAACTACTGTCCTTGCGATTAGTAGTCCAATTCCTAAAACACTATGCCACTATGACTCCTTCCCCCAAAGATTAGAGCCACGAAAACTCAAATGAGCAGTTTACCTCTGTAACCTGTGTGGACATCTTGGGTCACAATTGGCTCAGTGGCAAGGGTTTTTTCTAGGTTCTGAACCCAGAAGATACAGTACCAAGAAGAGGCCAAACACAATGGCTTGACTGAGTTCCGATTAGTCAATCCTTATACTGTACCATGAAATATTTACAGCCTCAGAAATAGGGTTGTTTTGGGGAAGAATCAAAGTAGCACTTGGCTACTAACTGGAAGGTACCGGTTCAAATCCAGCCAGCGGAACCTGTGAAGAAAGGCCTGGAGATCTACTTCTGAGAGACCACAGTCATTGAAAAGACTTTGAATATTGTTCTATTCTGAAACATGTGAGGTCACTATGAGTTGAAATTGATATGACGGTACTTAGTTTGGGTCCATTCCAAAGTAATACAACCGGAAGGCTCCTTAGAAAAAAGAATGGCGAGATTTTATCTTACCAACTGTGGACGTGTTATCAAGAAAGACCAGTCCCTAAAGAAGGACATCATTGCTCGTTAAAGTGTAAGGGTAGCAAAAACGAGGAAGGCCGTCAATGAGATGGATTGACACAGCAGCTGCCTAAATATGACAGTGCGAGGATGGTGATGGACAGGACAGTGTCTCATGCTGTACATGGGTCGCTATGAGTTGGAAATGACTCGACGGTGTCTAACAACAACAATAGCATTCCCTGCTAATTTATGATTTTTGTTAAGTGAAAATAATTACCTAGAGCTACTTTTTGTCCTTTAAAGAGAAAGTGACTAAGATCTTTGCTGTTACTTGAAACACATCCGGCTCATAAAATAGACAATGTCTTTACCCTGGGTGTGACCTACTTGTGGGAGTCAGATTTCATGTCAACTTGAATTTGCATGGGGAAAAGATGGGGCTTTCTACTCCAATAAAGAGTTGCAGTCTCAGAAATCCTCTGGGCATGTCTGTAAGCTGTTTATGTCCCACATGAGCATTCCAGAAGTAGAAATGCAAGTGAGGCTGAAGTTACTATTACATTTCTCTGGGGGGCAAAAGAAGGGCACATAGGCCTGCTTGTTAGCAAAGGGTCACCAAAATTTGCAGACATTGGGAATATTCAGGTATTTGCTTCAGGTGTACAATAAATAATTATGAAAAGCATAGACTATATTTATCAAGTGTGGTAAAGTATATATGGCCAATGTTTTAGAGAAAAAAGCTTGATAATATACTATAAAGTAGAAGATCTGTATATGTAGGAAGTAAGGAATCTTATAGACCTTAAAATGTTTATAGAGGTGAAAAACATAATGTTTCAGAAGAAATCAGGATTGCAAGTTATAGCCCAGAGCCTACTAAATGTGGTGTGAGGTGAGAGGTCCTCAAGTGGATTCCAGTGTCATCTTCTCCACAGTAGGTATGCTAGATTCCATTGTTACAGCCATTGTGTCCATCCATTTTGTTGAAGGTCTTCTGTTTATCAAGCTCTTGTGTTTATCAAGCATGATATCCTTCTCTAGAGATTGACCCTTTTCTGAAAACATGTCTAAAGTAAGCCAGATGAAGTCTTACCACTCTCTCATTTCCAAGGAGTAAATAAACCTAATTAAATACAAGCTTAGGTGTCATTTTTCTCTCTCCCACAATTTTTGCCTAGGTTTTCCCATATTCCTTTTGCGCTTTCTTTCTTTCTTTCTTTCCTTCTTTCTTTCTTACCTCCTCCTCCTCCTCCACTTTTCTGAATGTGACAACAAAATACATGACTTGGACTTCCTAAAATTAAGACATGCATGTACATCAAATATTTAATCAAAAGAGTTAAAAAGAGAACCCACACTGGGAAAATAAAATGATCGATGATGTACTGAACAATGGACTAAGCTCTAGAATCTACGGAAAACTGCAACACATCAACAAGAAAAAGATAATAATCCAATTAAAAATGGGAAGAGAACATCTGCAGACAGTTCACCAAAGAAGACATCCAGGTGGTCAATAAAAAGTGTTCTCGACCATGAGCCATTGAAAAGACACAAATCAATATAGAGATTATATAGATGACATATCACTGCACATCAGCATTGATAGCAAAGTTATCAAAATAGAAAAATGATAAATGCTGGAGAGACTTCAGAGACATTGAGACCATTATACAGTGCTGCTGGGAATGTAAAACTATACAAGCACTGTGGAAAGTATTAGTGTATTTGTGTGAGTCTGGGTATTTTAGAGAAACAAATCCACAGAAACTCATATGTGTAAGAGAGAGTTTTATATTAAGGTTAAGTGCGCACCAAGAAAGCATCCCAACCCAGTGCTGCCCAAGCCCACAAGTCCAACATTAACCCATTAACTCACACATCCAACACCAATTCACAAAGTCCTCCTCCATCTCACAAAACAGACGCAATGATGCCGACTGCAGGAGGAAAGCCGAATCAGTGAATGTAAGCATCTCAGCGCTGGCAGGGGTCTCCACACGGGTGCTCCAGCACCCAGGGCTGCATCGGGGTAGGTCCATGCGGCTTCTCCTTGGGGGTGACTTTCAGGAAGTGAGCCTTGCCAGCTGAAGCAGGGAACTGGCTAATGCAGCTGCACCCTGGTCCATCCATCAGAAAGCAAGAGACCCGAGAGCTAGAAAGGCGGGGCTCACTGAGCCATTTACCCATCCGCCCTTCAATTAACCCCACATGTGTTCATTGGCCAGGTTGGCACAATAAACTAACTCATAGCAAATGCTGGAGAGACTTCAAAGACCTTAAACCCTTATACATGGCTGGTGGAAATGTAAAACTAGACAACCACTGTGGAAAGTAATAGGGTATTTCCTCAAACAACTGGGACTAGAATATCATCTGACCCCACAATTCCTTTGTTCAGTATATATCCTAGAGAAATAAGAAATACACAGTGAGAGCAGTTGCTTGAGCAGATACATGTACACTCATGGCTTAGAGGAAGAAGAACGAGGCAGCATTGGAGAAAGGCTTATTAACAACCTTTGATTTGCAGATGACATAACCTTGCTTAAAAGTGAGTAGGACCAAAGCATTTGCTGACAAGGGGCAAAGATTGCAGTCATCCATATGGATTATGACTCATTGTAAAGAAGAATAAAATGCTCACAACTGGACCAGTAGGTAAGCAACATCATGATAAGTGGAGAAAAGGCTGAAGTTGCCAAGGATTTTGTCTTGCTTGGATCCACATTCAATCTCATGGAAGCAGCAGCCAAGAGAGCAAAAGAGGAGTTATATTGGGTAAATCTGTTGCACCTAACCTCTTTAGAGTATTGAAAAGCAAGGGTGTTACTTTGAGGACGAATGAGTGCCTGACGTGAGCCATGGTATTCTCCATCATCTCATATGCACGTGAACTTTGGACATTGAATAAGGAAGAGAAAAGAATGCATTTGGATTATGATACCGGAGAAGAATGTTGTGAGTATCATGGACTGCTAACAGACAGACAATTCTGTCTTGGAAGAAGTACAGCCAGAGTGCTCTTTGGAGACAAAATGGTGAAACTTCATCTTGCATACATGGGACATGTTGTGTAGAGAGACCAGTCCCTGGTAAAGGATATCATCTTTGGTAAAGTGGAGGGCCAGTTAAACGGATAAAGGCCTCCCATAGATTGATTGCACCATTGCTGCAACAATGGATTCAAGCATGGTAACAATTGGGAGGATGACACAGAATGGAGTGATACTTCATTCTGCTGTGCATAAGGTCACTATGGGACCTAGCAACAAATGAAAACACCATGTCCATTATAACACTATTCAAAACAGCAAGAAGATGGAAACAACCTGAATATCTATCAGTGGAAGAATAGATAAATAAACTTTGATGCACAGATACAATTAAATACTACACATTGCTAAAGAATAAGGAGAAGACTGTGAAACTCTTCATGAGATGGATAATTGTGGAAGACATTATAGCGAGTGAGATCAGTCAATCACAGAAGGACATATATTGCATGACACCATGGTTATAAAAGAAAAATAATCAAAATAAAGTTTTTCATACCAGAAGAAACAGACTTTGATGACTGCCGTGGGGAAGTGGGGGTGGGGGTGGGGGTCGATTTAAGGTGGGGGAGGGGAAAGAGGGAGCGGAATCAGCAGGCTAGAGCAGTGTCTCCCAACGTGGCAATACCACCCCTGGGGGGTGCTGGGATGACCCAGGGGAACTTTACAAGCAGGTACCTACAATTCACCCTGGATTATGGTATATAGTACAAAAGTTTCAAATTACCAGGGGCACAGGGTAATTTTCTTCTAAAGTGGGGGTGGTAGGTCAAATAAGTTTGGGACCCTATGGGGTAGACAGATGTTCACTAGGGTAAAGAGGAAGATACTATTCTAGAAGAGAAAAAAGGTAGGGACAGAGCAAGCTACAAGGTAATGGATAAGTTTTTCAAATTGCTAAATACAAAAAAAGGTGACCTAAAAATACACTTTCATCTAATTCACAATAGAAAGTTAATAACTAAAACAACAAAACTGTCCCGAATAAATCTTTTCGACACATGGTTAGCAGAGTAAAAAGGACAACCTGTTTCAGAGAATGCAGCTTTCTTTACTATAAATGGTTTCTTTCATTAAATCTTCACATCTTTCTAAAATCTGGCAAGTGCTATAATATGTGTTATCTGTATGAAATGTATTAAATTTACTCAATCAGGAAATCCATGAACATTTCTCTAAAGAAATTATTATTTATAGTTCATGTAAAACATCTTAATTCTATGAGCAAATTGAACAACACAGTATATTTTAATGTTTTATTAGATGAAGTTTAATAGGGTGGGTTAAAGATAACCAATATGAGCTTTAGAGTCAGGCAAATCTATTTAATGTATGGCTCCTTCTTCAGAGAGTCACTGAGGTTATGAATCCAATGTTAGATTCTCACCCATTATCGTTGTTTCTGAATTGGGCATTACTGCTTTGGGGATAGACTGATATTTTGCTGTGTCCTCAGCATTGCAGGATGATGACCCTTCTTTTGGCCAGCGGTACCCCATGTGCTGTTCTGAAACAATGCAAATGCCCCTCGTAAATTTCCAAATGCCATCTAGGAGAACAGTGATTTTCCTAGTTATGTCTGAGAAAGTATATTACATGGATTATAATAATATCTTTCTGAACTGAAATATTTCAATGAAAATACTTTCCTAACACTTTGAGATTACAAATATGTAGTTAAGAGAAAATGTGGCGGTCAGGCAGGCTTCAGTTTTTTAACTCAAGCCTGTCAATAGTGGCTGTGTGTAGCAAAGTACTTAATCTAAACCTGTGTCCCATTTACAAAATTAGAGTAAGAGTAGTACGAGAGACTATCAAAATGTTTACGGAAAAATGCTATCATCTTTTAATTCCATCTGTGCATGGACTTTTTAAAGCCTCTTGCATCTTACTGCGAGGATCATTGTGATGATTTAGTGAAGGTCTGTGTCTGAGCACTAAGCCTGATGCACAGGGAGCACTCAGTCGGGCCAGTTGTACTTGCTACATTCACGATTATTAAAACAAGATGCTTCAGATGAAGGAGAGGGGAAGAGGCCAGGGAACAAGCTAGCGTGTTGAAGAAGGCAAAAGAAATGGAAAATAAAATATAGCTAGAGAGTGAAGAGTTGCTAGGCTTTCCTAAGTTGTATACATTTGAAGGCAAAGGGTAGGTAGAAAATGGGGAGACTGAGGAAGAGACCCAAAGGTATGCAAAGGGAGACTGTGTGAGTGGATGCAATGAGGATGCAGCACAGGCCAGAGAAGAGACCATAGTCCCACCACCATGACTTCTCCAGCAGGAAGCCATGTTGACATGTTCAGAGCATCCGACATCTGCCCAATTTTATTTACATTTTTAGCGGTTCCACTCAAAAAGTGATGACCAGCAATCAGCAGCTATCTTACTGTATTCACACTCAAGTAAGAGGAACCTGGAGTGGAGATTGCTACTAAATAAGAGAGACCAATCTGCTAGGGAATAAAGCTATTTCCTCTCTATAACTTGTTCCTAAGACTACACCTTGACCTTAGAGCCCAGATATCTTATAGCATTTCAAGGGCCTTTTTTTCCCCCAAATTTTAAATCTGTTTCTTTAAGTAGACTTTCTATAATTAAAAAAAAAATCTTAGTTACCCTGTATTGCTTCCTCTGTCTTCTATGTGTAACACTAAATAACAATAAAAAATATCTTTTCATTTCTGATTCATCCTAATGCCCTTTAGTTCTCAATCTCACCTTCATTTAACAAGTATTTTCCAACACAGTTATTATTATTAAGGCATTTCCCACATAAACTGTAGTGGTTCATGCCAAATTCTTTGTAATAATCTTGAAATCATATGAAATACATGGTCCCTGCTTTCTATTTGAGACTTTTCCTCTTCATGACCACTTGATCTGTTGTTGATATTCTTAGTTTTCTAACTAAAATGAAAATCCACAAGATCACAAAAATGGTAGCATTGGTTACAAAAGTTTTGTTTCAAAAACTGAAAGTTAAGGGTAAGTAAAGTTTTAAAAATTGCACTGATGTGGTACAGGAAATGCCTGGAAAGTTCAAAAATAACTAGGGAATACTTTTTCTTTTCCTGACGTGTACCATTGGGCTTCCACACTATGTTATGTGCAAATCCAGGGTTTTATGAGCATTGGAGACTGTTTATCCTACTTCTTTTCTGTAGGTTCCCAGTGAATTTCCTAAGGGGATCTGAAGTCAAATATTTATGCCACTTATTTTGTCTCAGTAGCTCCCAAGTGTGTATCAGGATGGGATATGAATTTTATACAAGGCCTCTTAATATCCCACAGAACATGTGTTCTGTAGACCAATGTGGTAAAGAAACAGGTTTGTATGAGCTTTGGACATGCCTAGTTTTTTATTTTTTTAAATAATCCAGTCAATTTTAGAACAAGATTTGTTAAACACAAAATTATAGGCATTGGTGCCATGCAAATGTTAAATTGTGATACACGTTATTCATCCTTAATTTCTGACTTCTTATAAGCTCACAGTAAACTATTTATAGACCCACATTGGTCAATGGACCTCAAAGAGGAACAAAAATTTGTTTTTCTTCATAATAAGGTGAACAAATAAAAAGTATGTCACATATTGAAAAACAACATTCCCTTATATGAAGTAAAGTGCACCAAACCACTTTCTAAATGAATAGTAATATTTCAAAGAAGAAGCCTAGAAAACTATAAACAACCTCTCTGAGTTGATGTTTAAACAGAGTATATCTTAAGCATGAATACTTTCTCCCATAGATATAGGTAGTTTGAAAAAGGAAAGATGGTCAAATAAACACCAACAAATCACTGAACAAATAGTGCTGGAAAGTGAGTAAGAGAAGACAATATTTCATTTTCTTTTTATTGCCAGCATACCAGTGTACGTAAAGCATGCAAATCAAAAGTATAGCTAAAGCAGACTTATTACACAATTTGAATTAGATTTTTGAACAGTGGGTAAAAACCAACTCAACCAAACCCACTGTCATGAGGTTGATTCTGACTCACAGTGACCTCGTCAGTCAGAGTAGAGCTGCCACATAGGGTTTTCAAGGTAAGAAATCTTAACAGATGTAGAGTGCCACAGTGTTGTAACAACTATGTCACCAGCGCTCCTTGAACAAAATGTATGCCCTTGTAAATACTTTACATGTATTGTGCCCCTTTGTCAAAAAAGTTACAAAATAACTGTAATAGCACGCAGGAAAAAAATACTGAGAAACAAAGATTGAGAAAATTAAATGCTAGTATAGCTTCCTTGTAAGAATATCAAAGGAAGAAAAAATTTTTTTAAAAAGATAGTTGCTAAAAAACTTGCCCCCAAAATTCAAATTCACAGAAAGAATTTTTAAAATACCACAAATACCAAGTATGGAAGTTATTATAGAAGACCCTATAACAAATTTTTCTCATTTCTTCTTCGGAAGGCATGTTGTGAGATGGTGCAGAGTTAGTTCAGACGGATATGAAACCTATTATACAACAGACAGAACCACTGCCCGGTGTCGTGCCATTCCTACACTCATTGCTGCATTGGATCCCATTGTTACAGCCACTGCGCCAATCCATCTTTGCTGAAGATCTTCCTCCTTTTCGTTGACCCTCTATTTTACAGAGCATCATGTGCTTCTTCAGTAACTGGTTCCTCCTGATAACATGTCCAAAATCAATGAGACACGTCCAAGGAGCATTCTGGCTGTAATTCTTCTGAGACAGATTGGTGTTCTTCTGGCAGTCAATGGTATACTCAATATTCTTCACCAACATCACAATTCAAATGCATCCATTCTTCTTTGGTCTTCCTTATTCATTGTCCAGCTTTTGCATGTATATAAAGCAATTGAATATACCATGCTTGGGACCAGGCGCACTCCAGTCCTCTATGTGACAGCTTTGGACATTTTACAGAGCTACTTTACAGTAGAATTGTCCAATTCCAGCCATTGTTTGTTTTCTTGACTGTTGCTTCCATGGATGATTATTGTGTATACAAGTAAAATGAAAAATGTGACCATTTTACTCTTTCCTAAATTTGTCATGATTTTGTTCACTGGTCCAGTTGTGAACATTTTTGTTTTCAGTATGCTGAGTTGTAAACCATTTTGAAAGCTGTCATCTTTGAAGACTTCAAGTCCTCTCTCCTGTCAGCAGGCAAGCTTATGCATCTATACACTGCAAGCTATTAATGAGTCTTCCTCTACTCTTGACGTTCTTCTCTGGATAGTCCAGCTTCTGGGCTTCTCAGATTATTTGTTTAGCATACAAATTGTGTACATATAGTGAAAGATACAACTCCGATACAACATCTTTTCTGATCTTATATCATTCAGTTGTGTTTAATCAACTTCCTCTTAGTCTAAATATAGATTTCACATGAGAACAATTAAGTATTCAGGTATTTCCATCCTTAGTATATAAGACATAGCATAATTAATTAAACCCAGGTAAATACTTTCCTGATATTCTCTGCTTTGGGGCAATACAAGGGGGTTCCCCAACAAAACCTGAAATTGTGCTGGGCAGAGCAGAGCTTTTGTAGGACACATATTTTCCCAGTAGGCAAGCATCCAGCAACGTGCTCTGTGTTAGTGCACCTATTGGCACTGCTTGGGAAGATTCTGTCTGGCCACAGTGCAATTTTTTCACAAAAGCAGTTTTGTTCAAACCTCATTTTTTTTTGTGGTGGCCATAAAGAAAAATGTGTAGCTGTACAATTTTGTTTCCTGCTCAGGAAAAATGCCACAGAAGCTGTTGTGATGTTGAACACAGCTTACAAATGCTATGGGAAAAACTCAAGTGTTCCAGTGGTTTGCTTGTTTCAAAAAGGTGAAAGTTCGATTGATGACAAATGTTCTAGATGTCCGTCAGCTTCCAGAACGGATGAAAATGTTGACTCGTAGCGCATTTGGATTTTGTTACACCAGGTCAGACTGTTAATCAAGCTTTCTATTTAGAGGTTCTGAAAAGATTGCGCAACAGTGTGAGTAAACAAATATCTGATTTGTGGCAAACGAGGAATGGCTTTGCCACCATGACAATGCACCTGCTCACACAGCCATCTCTGTGCCAGTTTGGGGCAAAAACCCAGCATGCTCCTCTTAGCTCATGTGCCTTACTCACTTGACCTCGGTCTGTGCAACTTCTTTTTGTTTCACGAATGCAGAAGGACATGAAAGGACAGCAATTTTATGACATAGAAGAGGTGAAGAAAAAAATGAGGGAAGTGCTATCAGACATTGAAACAGATGAGTTTGGAAAATGTTTCCAAGAATGGAATCACAGATTTGACAAATGTATTAAATGCAATGGAGAGTACTTTGAAGGCAATAAAGTTATTTTTAAATTTAAATAGATAGCTTTGAAAAGAATAAGTATCCCTTGTATACTGAATGTAGTATTGTGCAAAAAATAATAAGGTGCAGAGATGTATTAACAAGGTTGTAATTTAAGAGAAAGAGTCACTTTATTGTGATCTTTTGGCTAATTTTTTTACTATGTTGCTTCCATGTCTTTATTACCATGCCTTTTAAAAGACTGTGCAGAGATTAAACAGATTTAGAGAGAAGCACAGATGATATGGAAAAAGAATAAGGAAGGGAAATGGATCCTTTACAGAAACAAGGGAAATGGATCCTTTACAGAAATGGATACTTTACAGATATGGAAAAAGAATAAGGAAGGGAAATGGCTCCTTTACAGAAACAGAAATAGATCCTTTACAGAAAAGTAAATTTGATTTACTTTTGCCAAGATTAGAAATCCTAAGACACAGCAAAATTATGCAAATAAATCTAAGAGCCAACAGCTTTTTTCTAGTTCCAGTTCTTCTTTACTTAGAAAAGATCAGCAATAATGATGAGCATGCTGATACTGTATCCTGCTTCACCTTTCTGTGTGAGCTGAAGAGGACCCTGGCTGGCATCTGACCCACGGACGTAAGTCTGACTGGGCTGGGATGCGTTCTTGATGTAAACATGTTTCTTTACATAAAGCTCCTCCGTATACACAGATGAGTAGCATTGATTTTGTTTCTCTACATAATCCAGCCTAACACACTGATTTTCGAAAATTGCCACTAACATATATAATTTGCCCCATCACCACTGCCATCCTCATCGTCCCTGTTATCCTGGTCATCACAGTCATCCCTGTCATCAATGTCAACATCATCGTCACTGTTGTCACTATCATTACCATCATTCAAGTCATTGTCATCACCACCAGAATCACCTCACCACTGTCGCCATAACTCCCACCACCATCATCACTGTCATTACCACCATTTATATCAATATCATGATATTTCTTGTCTCGAGTAGCCCCATAATTTGTGTCATCTTAACATCACTGACATTCCCATCACCCCTGTGATCACTGTCATCGTCATCATCACCAGCGTACAACCATCGTGATCAACTCATCATTACCACTCTTGTTTCTATCCTCTTACTGGTCCCCATCAGCACTATTGTCGCCATTATTCCTGATCTTCAAGATAAAAATACCCCAAAGTGATAGGCACCTGTTTTGTTGCTCTGTAAGTCAAATTTTCTATTAAAAAATCGGAATATCACTATTTTAAGGTCAAATCTAGACACACATCTTTCTTGAATGATTTTGATTAGATTAGGAAACCCTACACTATTATTTTCTTTTTGTTCTATTAACAGATATTCCAATACCAGTGGCTTAAAAGATGGGTTTAAACATAGCAACCATTGTGAGGATGGTACAGGATTGGGAAGTCTTTCATTCTGTTGCACAAAGATAGCATCATTAAAAGTTAGAACTAAAAAAAAAAAGTTAGAACTAACTATGGTATCTAACAACACACACCCTTTTCTGTAAGCACTTTGAAAATATTCAACTGCTTTCTGGCTTCCTTTGTGATGAATTTCCTCTAGTCCATGAGTTGGTTCATTCTTGATCATTTTAAGTCTCTCTCTCTCTCTCTTGGCTTTTTACAATTAGACAACAATGATTATTTCAATATTTCAGATCTGTAATGTTGAGTTGAATATCTTTTTGGGGATTACTCTTAAATGATACATATGAAAAGTCTTCAAAAAGCTCATGGAACAATGAATTAAAAGATAGTGAAAAATTTCCACAAACTTTTTGAACCCCTTTGTGTATGTTACCATCCTAGATGCTGTTCCACAGGTTTCACGCTTCTGTTTACTTTACTTCAATATTTTCTTGTGCTTCAGAGAGAATAATTCATTCAGAGAGAATAATTTTCTGTCCTGAAGTTCACTGGATCTTCTGCCATCTCAAATCTGCTGCTGAACAAGTATTGTGCATTTTCCATTTTAGATTCTGTCTTTTCTACTCCATAATTTCCTTTTAATTCTTTCTTACGCTTATAATTTCTCTCTTTATTGACATTGCATATTTGTTAACTCATGTTGTCATATTACTTTGAATTAAAAATGACTTCATAAGCAGGAAGCAATCACAAGGATCTACATATAACCCACTCCCTGGGGGGAGGACAACAGAAAAGTGGGTGAAGGGAGATGTCGAAGAGTATAAGACATGAAAAAATAATGAAAATTTATAAATTATCAAGGGTTCATGAGGGAAGGGGCAGGGAGGGAGAGGGAAAAATGAGGAGCTGATACCAAGGGCTCAAGTAGAAAGAAAATGTTTTGAGAATGATGATGGCAATAAACGTACAAATGTGCTTGACACAATGGATGGATGTATGGGTTGTGATAAGAGCTATACGAGCCCCCAATAAAATGATTTAAAAAAACAAACAAAAACGATTTCATTTAGTTTTTAAACATAACTATAATGTTTACATGAAAATTTTTGCCTGAAAAATTTAACATCTAATGATACAAACTATTTCTGTTGACTGCTTTTATTCCTTAGACACATTTTCTGTTTCTTTTCATGCCTTCTAAATTTTTATTAAAAACTGTACATTTTAGATTACATATTATAGTAACTCTGGATTCCAGTTTTTCATTTTGAAGTCTAATTACTTTGAATTTTGTTGTTTGTTATTTTTCTTGGTTTCTTTGCTAAATAACTTGCCTTGGCTCAATCTGTAAAATCTGCCTCTCAGAGTATGGCCACCGATGTCTTTGTTCAGTGTTCTGCTTTTTCTTGTTTGTCTAGGAGGTTTAGAATGTGTACGCCTGACTTTCTAGGGCTCAGCCTTGGGACTGTATAGCTTATCAGTCAGTGAATGACTGAGCTGAAGTTGTGCTCAAACATATTTTGAAACATAAAGCTTTTCCGATTATTTTATGTCTTTGGTTGATCCCACAAAACTGTGATTTTTGTTTGTTTGTTTTGGTCAGCTTTTTCCAGTGTTATAACTGAATTTTGGGGGAGAGAATATACCAACTTCCTCACTCAGTCCAATGAAGCTCGGGTGACTCTGTTCAGTAAGCATTGAACTGGTCAGTGGTTCAAATCCACCAGTCATTCCATGGGTGAAAGAGGGGCTGTTTGCTCCCACAGAGATTTACAAAGCTTTGGAAACACTATGTAGGTTACTATGAACCAGAATCTACTCAATAGCAGTGGGTTTGGTTTTATTGGTTTTCCCGCGACCCCTAACTGGAAGTTCTCATGATTTGTTCTTACATCACCATAGATGGATCCTTTGAGAACGATGGCTTGACTTTTTGCATCTTTTGTAGCCACGACACAGAACATTGCAGGCTGTCGGTAAATGTTTGTGGACTTTCTTTTCGCTCTTTATTTTTTTTTCCCTTCACACTTTCGGAGATGGATAAAGAGGAGCCCTGGTGACATAGTAGTTAGCATTTGGTTGCAATCCGCAATGTCATCAGTCCGAAATAACCAGCCATTCTGTGGGAGAAACACAGGACTTTCTATCCTGTAAACAGCTGCAGTTTATGGAGACTCATAGCGGAAGTTATCCCTTTTATAACATAGCTACAGGTCAGCACTGCCTGGTGGCAGTGAGAAGATGGATAAAAGTTTGAAAGTCTGCAAGCCAAGGTGGCATGTTGGACTGCTAGCCATGAGGTCAACACTTTGAAACCACTAACTACTCCACAGGAGAGAGAATGTCTGCTTCCATCGAGATTTAGTCTACAAGACCTAGAGGGCCAGTTCTCATCTGTCATATGAGGTCACTGTGAGTCAGCATTGACTCAGTGGCAGTGGTATCATTTTATTTTATTTTTTGAGCGAGGTAAATTTCCTAAACACTCTCAGTTATCATGTTGTTTTTTTCCCAAAGTGATGGCTACTGATTCTATAACATTTATAGGTTCCTTAATGTCATACAATACATGTTACAGACATTGCTTTATTTGAATCAATTTTGTATTTTCAGTACTATTCAACTTGATACTTATGTTCCAGTTGTGTTTTCTGCATTTTTTGCTTCTCAAAAAAATTTCTTATCAATTTTTAAATTTCACTTATTTGCTTGTTACCCTTTGTCACACGCTTTCTTTCAGAGAATCAATAACCTCATACTACCCATTCAGAAAAACAAAACTCTGTTTCTTTGGTCCTGTGCAAAGAACTTCACTCTAAACTTTGTCATATTAGAATGCTACAAGTTGGCTGCAATAACCAAGTCCCTGAACTTTAAGGAGTTTTGAAAATTAATGATCAAATAAATATGAGGGATATTGGATCACAATATATGTCTTTCTTTGTTAAAGCAAAATAACATAGTCTTAATTACTATTTACTAAAGATACTTATACAGTAACAATAAATTTATTATATTATACAATTCTAAAAAGTCATCTCTTGTTAACATAACTCAACTATAATTAATATTGAATTTCTAACAACATAAAAACCAAATACGAATTTTCATATGAATTATTAATCTGAAGGATGAATGACAATGAAGTTTGCTGAGGGTTCTCAGTAATAGCTTGTTTTAATCTCAACAGCCACCACATTGACTCTATTAAGAAATTGAACCAATTCAAAAATTCCATATCTTTATTTTAAAGACAGTTTTTTCTTTAAAAAGATATGCTTCTCTCTTAAGAAAGGATTTCACATATGTTTAGAGTGTTCACTGATAAAACTCTTGAACAGATTTAGAAAGCAGCATTTGCTACTTAAATGTGCACATTTGTACGTTCTCGCAGGTGGCAACCCTCACTCATCTATGGCAATTAGGTATGCAAAGTGGGACAGGGACCAGAGGGAACTCTAACTGTGGCATTCAGCCTCTTTATCTATCAAGGCTGTTAATGGCAGAGGGAAGAAGAGAGACTCATTCCTTCTCCCCACGCCTATCCATCACTGAAGACACCACGGAGCCGGGAAGCTCCAAAAGGTAGACAGGAAAAAGGAAGAAGAGAAAGAATCAAGTGTCTAGATAATACATAGCTCAGTTAATGACTCCATGCATAATTTATTCACAAACGCTACTTTTCCAAACGTCCAATCAAGCTTTTTTTTTCATTAGCAGCTAAAGGTTAAGGCAAATAGAACACCTTTAAAGTTATTATATTTTAACTTCTTTGAAGTTGGACGGCAGAGCAGTTCAAGTGGGGAAAAAAACACAAGGGAAAGGAAAGCACAGTGAAACTTAAAATTGGTGAGTGAACAAGGTGTACCACCCCATGTGTTGGGATCTTCTTTAATTTCCCCCTGCAACGCTTCGTAGTTTCAGCTCACACATATTTTGCCAAATTTATCATTTAGCATTTCACATTATTTAATGATTATTCATACATCAAGCACTCAATGCTGTTAAGAAGTTAATTCTCTACAAAATGTTCTAGAAATTCAAGTCCATCAAAACCCTGGCAGGTTTCTTTTTAGATCAAAAAGCTAATTCTAAAGCTCATATGTCAGTTCAAAGAACCTAGGCTTTCCAAAATAACTTCAAAATATAACAAAGTTGAAGAAATGACTACGTAAATCCAAAACTTTCTAAAGCTAAAGTGGTTGGGAGAGGGCATCACTGATATGAAGACAATGCAGCCAATGGAACACCATAGAGACCAGTGATCCACACAGCCATGGACAACTGGATTTTGACAAAGGAAAAAAATGCTCGTTTTACAACAAGTTATGCTGGGTCAAAGGCATATGGAAACCTTATTCTACATATACAAATGGACTCAAAATGACTCAAAGGCATAATGTAAACAAAAAAATCTAAAAATCTTTTAAAGAAAATGTAAGAGAAAACCCCATGGCACCAAAATATGACTCGTAAAAGAAAAAGGGGCATGTGGACTTCTTAAAAGAAAAAAACAAAACAACAACTTTTATTTTTCAAAAGATACTTTTCAGAAAAGGTAACTGCAGACAGGAGACAATGGTTGCAAAACAGTTATTCGATGAAGGATTTGAATTCCGATTATATGAAGAATTCGCAAGCCTCAAAAATAAGAAGCAACGGAATTTAAACTAAGGCAAAAGATTTGACTATCATCAAAGAAGATACATGATGGCAAATAAGTACATGAAAATGATTTACATCATTATTCATTAGGGAAATGCAGATAAAAATGATAAAGAGATACCTCTACATACCTATTAGAATTGTTGTATTTTAAAAAAACAACTGACTATGCTGTGTGTTTCATGAAAGGAGAGGAGCCAGAATTCAAAGTGGTATAACTACTCTGGGAAAGTTTGGCAATTTCTTAAAAAGTTAAGTAACCATCTAATAAATGTTCTAGCCATCCAATTTTTAAGGTCTTTTATCAAGAGAAAGGGAAACACATGCCTACACAAAGGCCAGCACCCAATGTTCATGGCAGCTCTGCGACAGCCCAAATCTGAAAGCAGTCGACCCATCGACGGATGTATGAATAAGTAGAGTGTTGTGTACAATAGACCACTAATCTGTAATTTGAAAGGAATGTACTACTGATATGCACAATATAGATGATTCTCATAATAACTAGACTGACTAAAAGGAGAGCATGAAGAAAAAGAACATACAAGGATACCATTTATATCAAGGTCCAGATAATGCAAACCTATCTATAGACACAGAAGCAGATCGATTGTTCCCTGGGATGCAAAGGCTGAGTGGTGGATTTGGAATGATATGAAGAAAATCATGGCAATTTCAGAGTTGGTGAATATACTCTCTATCTCAAATGAATTCATTGATTATAAATATAGGTATGTACATATATGTATATATATCAAAACATAAAAATTTATACTTTAAATATATGCAAATTATCATTTGTAACATTTACCAAAAACATGGTAAAAAAAAAAGACCAGATGTTACCTGTTAAAATGCTCAGAGATGGGAGTAAAGAGGAATATAAAAATTAGACAAAATAAAATATAATATTAAAATAAATGTAAACAGGTAAATGAAATAAATATTAAAAGAGGTCTAAGATAATAAAGCAAAGGTAGCAAGCTAAATTTTCCATGATCAACTGTCACAGTAACAAGGATTTTACATTATTAAGTAAAAGCAGAAGGTGAAGTAATTTAGCTTCAATTAAAATGTTTGAGGGAGACATTTGGGTCATAGATGTGAATGGCAAAGCTGCTGACATTAAAAATGAAGTATATGCATCTGAATGGTCAACAGACTTTTAATATATATACATAGAAATTCATGTATATATGCATAAATATATAGACATATAATGTACAAAGAAATAATATATGCATGAAAATATGTGTATATAACAATCATATAAATATATAATGATATCTCATATGTATTATGTAAAATATAACAATATGCGTATTTTCCTTTGTAGTCAATTCATATTGCATAGCTGCTTTTAGATTCCTTTGTGCTCTCAGGACAGACAAATGATCAAGTGAAGACAGCTATCTATAATAGTACATGCTGTACATTATAGTCTTGCCTTGAAATGCAAGAGTTTTGACTTTTGGTCTCAAAGCCATTATGAACCTGAAGTCAATCGGAGAGCAAATGGATTTCATCTTCAATGTTTCCAGTGTAGAAATGGAAAAAGAGAGACCTGTGCTGCAGATGGGGAGGGTCGGTTTGGGCTTCCGGTACTTTTAGTTCCCTGAAGATGGCCACTGCCCGAGCAGCTATTGATTACATGGAATGTTTGCCTTTATTATGGCTGTGTCCATAAAGTAAAAGGTAAGTGTCCTCTTACTCAATGGCTTCTGAGAATACTGCTTTTGTTTCTTTGGAAAAGTAAAGAAAGAAACCAATCCTCCAATACAGAGGTTGATTATCTGTGTATTTCCAAAGCACTTTATCACCATGGTACCTGGGTACTCGAACCGAGCATAAATTGGGGACAAGAACATCAAACACACAGCTCTTTGTGATGAGCCCAATATGAATACCAGGGAACTAGTCCTTTGAAGCTGTCCCCCTTTTGTAAACACATAGAAGCCAAAATAGATGAGGGGCCTATGGTTGCCAAGGTGATTCAAATGAAAACTTAATAGCAGGGACCTCATCAATTTAAGTCTTATCAATTTGAGTTCTCCATTTCATCACAGTGCTTTTTGCAGAAAGGGTCAGGACAATGCATCAGTTCTGTCACAGAAGGGTTCATGCCAGTAAATTCTACCCAACAGCCATGCCGATTGATTTATATGACTCAGTTCTTCATCAAAGACTTTAGGAGTGTTTCGACTATTGGTTTGGATTCTAGAGCCTCTTCTACACCATAGCTGGTTACTCAGGCTCCCTATCATTTCTCATCAGACAAGTTAATTAAAAAGGTTGACCTTGATGAAAGCAGTAACTCTTTTATGAATTAATGATTGTGAATGATTAGATGTGAACTGTTGCTACAGAGCTGTCAATTGTCTGACTAGAAGTACTAGATATATTGGTAGATTGACTAGACTAAATGAAAAACCTTGTAAAAACCTTTTAAAATAAAATGTCTGCACGAATTTTGACTAAATTTTATAGAAGAAAAGCAATGTTGCAAAATGCTCATTTTAATTTGTTTACTTAATAGTCAACCAAGTGACATAATTTAAACTGATTTCTGGGCAAGCAATAGCAAAACACTTACTATTTAGAAACTGAATTAGCAAAATTAATTTGCAGTGCCTCCAGTAATTCTGTAAGGCATGATTAAGTATGAAATCACTTGAGGTTTCCTTTTTAAAAAGCACATGTCACATGCAGTCATTCTATTGGTTAAAACCCTTATTGTAACGGAAAGGGATTCTTTACTGTCCTGCGCTAACTTTTCAAGCTCATGCATGGGAGTTCCTGCAATGTGCACAACAAAGAAGCGTGCATACACTAGGGTTGTGCACACACCAAGTGAGCATGAAATGTCGTGCAGGCACTAAGTGAACATGTAAGAATTGTGTACAATCTGAGGATATGCTACCCAGAAAATAAATCACTAGATGAGATCAGGCTAATCCAATTAGACACCAACACTTATGGCTCATAGGCACTGTCAAGTCAATTCCAACTCAGAGAACCAATGCACCCACTGCACAGCACAGCACGTCTCCATAGTTCTCCTAGGCTGCCATCTTTAGAGAATCACACAGTCAGGACTTGTTCGCAGCCAGTGTGTGAGTTGAAGTATGATTACCTGGCTAGGACTGGAGTGTGGAACTGTTGTACCACTAACTCAAAAGACCCAGTGACATTCTAAGCGACTCTGACTCGGAGAGACTGTTTCTTTTAAGATTATAAATCTTTAAGGGAGCAGACAGTCTCATTTTTCTCCTGCTAAGTTGCTGGTGGGCTCGAACCACTGAACTAGCAGTTAACAGCTCAACGTCTATGGTTCAGTTTTTGTTGGCAAGTGTAAACATTCATTTTGCAAAAATAATGCCTTGTAGCGTTTCTAAAAATAATTTTATGGCCTGTAAGCATCCTACTTAAAAATAGGATATATTTCTTAATTTAAAAAATCCATTCCTTTTCATGTGCTACCTCCTAAACATCCCAAAATTCTAAGACTGTGAAATAAGTGTCTGGACACCATTCTCTTAACTAAAACTGGGATTTTCAAAATTAAAATTTTGTTATTACAACATTCCCTGACATGTCTAAAGCTACATGCTTATATTATACATACAAACCCTGTAAAACCTATAACTTATTAAAGTCACGAGGAAATAACCATGACTCTGGGACATATCAAGATGTTCCTGTAAAAGTTGTCCTTTTTTGGTGAATCTCCCAAATGTGAAGTGGACTCTATTCAAAAGAACCATCTACAAAGACCACATGATATGTAGTTCATCCAAAGGAAACAATAATATGGCTTCTTGCAAAACAATTTTCACATTTCCAAGTCACTTTTATACTTTGCTCATTCTCGTAGCATCCTTGTAAGCTTTTCAATAAGGGACAAACCTTGTTAATGCTGCCTCTCTGAGGGAGTGCACAATGTTCCGCTTGTTGGTGAAACTCAATGAATCACTCTTGATCGTAGATCTTCTTATTCTTTTAAAATATGAGGCTGAACAGTTTCATTACCTCTCTTTTGTTGATGAGGAAACTGAGGCAGAGAGAAACAGCCAATAGGTCTCAGAAAACACCATTAGTGCCAAAGATGCATATTTAGCATTTCACACTTGGTTTCCTTCCAAGAGCCTCAGGCTCACTCTACTCTGATTCATTGTAAAAGCCCAGCTAAATTGATGTGAAGAAAAGGCGCTAAAAGCCAAAGGCTCTAACCCAGGGCTTCCTTTCCTACAGAAAGAATGGTAGACCTTAGAAACGTTCAAGGGCAGAATAGGGTAAATTAATAATAAAAAGTTTAAATAAAACAAATAACAAAAGAAAAGTTAAAATGGTCGAAAGAAAAAAATCTTTACAGCAAAACATTTCATGTACTAAAGTGCACTGTGTATTTCCAAGAAGAAAATATACTATGTCAGGACCTACCTGTTTTAGTTTACCAGGTACTCAACCTCCAAGATCCACTGACCTTCTCCTGTCCCCATGGGGCATTCCTAAAATGTTATAGGAGTATGACATGAAGCCAGTTTCCAACTCACAGTGTACCTTTAAGGCACAGCACTGCCCCACAGGCTATATAATCTTTACGGGAAGAGATGGCTAGATTTTCTTTCTCCCGAGGAGCAGTTACTGGGCTCCAACTGCTACCTTTCTGGTTAGTGGCTAAGTACTTAACCCCTGCCTGACCGGGATGCCTTATTCCCTAGGATATTCTCTGGGAAAGATGCTCTACTATGTTATAGAAAGGAATGCTTGGAATAGCATTTAATTCTTTTAAGAAATATCAGAATAAAATACAACAGAGGGATATGGGAGGAAGCTCTGGGAAATGGTAAGAAATCTGATAATATATGTATACAAATAGAATGTAAATTAATGACTTGCCTTTTTATTCTTTTTAAATATGATCTTTCTCCCCGTGCATATATTTACTCAGTTGTTTTTCAATTTTATTCTTCCAAAATATTTATTAGAAGGTTATTTGTAGAGGCTTTCTGATAGTGCGGAAGCAGAATAACCAAATTTAGAAACATTGTGGTTTCTCTTTTCTCCATGTTAAAGGCAGCCCATTGTCTACCTAAGTTTTAAATGTGAGGTTATTCATTTTTAAAAGTGAAAAAAAATAGGATACTCTATAAATATGTTTTAAAATTCAAAATATCTTTGGACAAGTCTTAATTACACTAACTTGCATTTTATACTAGGACTTTTTTCTGTTATATGTCATTAAGTATTCAGTGCAATACACCAGGCTCCGGTGTTTATTTGCAAGCCCGTTTTGAGCACTCCATGAAGATAATCTGATGTATGGTTAGAACATGTAATAAATGGACACTTAATAGGGGTCATATGTATCATAATTTCCCCCATCAATGATGGATATTCTGATATCCTGGGAGAGTAAGCAATAAATGTAGTAAATGGATATTTAATAGGGTCTTAAGAAGACTATAATCTCGTTTTTCTTCATCTCATAAAGAATATCTTCTGATGCCAACAGGAATTATATATAGGAATGGAGATAAGTAAGTTAAGGATCAGTTATTGGTCAATGAATGAGTATGACATAGCATTAATTATGCTGTGATATTTTTAGATGATCAACAAATTGCCCTCTTTGGGGTCATCTAATTTGAAACTTTCTCAGGATTTGTTTTTTTGTTTGTTTTGATACTAAAATTTTCTTTTGAGTGATTCACTTTTTCTGATTTTATTAAACAGCTCAAGTCCAGCTTCTCATCTTTTTTGCAGTAACACATCTATGCATCTTTTTATTATGGAATTTTTAAGTTTATCTTCTTGTTATTCCCTCTCTGTGCTTTTTCCACTTTAAAGACAGCCAACTAGGGGCACACATTTTAACTTTCATGAGATTATTTCCTTAGAAGTAATGGGGATTGTGAGGCCATTAGACGCTGTCTTTGTTATTGCTTCTTTTTACCATCACCAGATGACTGGGTCATAAAACAACCAACAGTTTTACATATGGGCAGAGCTCAAGCAAGAAGAAAAACACAGGAAGATACTCATAGGACAATGTCTTAACTCTGAAATTAAATGAAAAGAAACAGATAATCCCTTGTAATAGTGTAGTAAAAGATGTCTTGATAGTATAAGATGAGTGCTAGAGTCATCCATGACATGAGCAGTAGATATGTGCAAAAAAGGTTAAGGGACGTATGGATTCTGTTAAAACACACGTGATGACAGTTACAGATTTGCTAAAAATAATAAGGAAAGCAAGAACTAGTGATGCTAAGACATTTTTAGTTCCAGAGTACAGAAACAGGTGTTGCCACAACAGCAAACTTCCAATTCCTTCAAAATGGAAAAATACTAAAGACCCTCTATGAAACCATGAAAAGGAGATCTGAAGGCACAGCAGGTTACATGATGGGGACGGGCTGTCAACCACAAAGTCATTGGCTCAAACCCACCAACTTCTCCACAGGAGAAAGATGAGAGTTTCTGCTCCTGTAAAGATTTATAGTCTTGGAAATCCACAGGGGGCAATTCTGCGCTGTCCAATAGCAAATACTTTGAGTCAGATTCAAATAGACTCAATGTCTGTGTGCTTGAATTTTTATAAAACAGCGAAACTGTGAGAAAGCTTAGTGGCTTTTACTTCCTGTGGCAGTTACATAATATGTCAACTTTTGAAGGAGTGAAGTCTAGCCTGTCAATTAGGTCATAGACAACGAGGTCTCAGTGTGGGAATGACCTTCTCCTGAGGATTCTGAGAACTCCAGTCTTCCTCCCTGGAAGACACTCACACTGTCCTTGTGAGGCATTCCTGTTGACAAGCTACATGGAGCTATACTGATAGAGCAAGAGCCCTGGAATTGGAGGACACACCTGGAGACTGACACCAGTGCAATGATGCTTCTACCACCACTGGATCCACATGATTTTCCACCCACTGGCCTGTGATCTTTCTGCATTCTGAATCATCACATGTGTTGTGTGAGTCTGAAGGGGAATTTACGGACTGGTATTGAACATATGGGCTAATATCAATCTTGTGGACTTGATCTGGACCAGGCTGGGATGTTTTCTTAAAATACAATTACTTTTTGATATAAAGCTCTCATATATATATATATGAGTGTCCTGGGTGTGTTTCTCTAGTCAACCCAGAGTAACACACTTCCTTAATAATAAGCTTGAAAATGGAATATACATATGTTCATCTATCTGTTTAACAAAATACGTTCTGCAGCCAAGAACAAACTACGTTGGACCAGTGAGGAACACAAAGATAAAGAGCTTAAACGGGAGTAAATAAAATTAATAAAAGTATCTATAATTTAATGGGTTCCATATTTATTATTTCTTTTGCATTTCTTTAAAATATTTACTTGAAGATCTACTTACTTTTAGAAAATAGTCATAACAGTGTGTAAGATGACACATTTATTCAGAAACGTCAAGGCTTTCTGAACATGAGCAATGCTGTTTTAAAGAAACAGCCTGCTGGAGGGACTATTGTCAAGGCTAATATTACCCATGAGACAGAATTACATCTGTGACTGGAGACCTAGCCCAAGTTCTAGTCCCCTTGCTTTGCTTGCTATGTAATTTGGGTTAAGTCCAATAGGTGCCAATGAAATCAGAGGGGAATTCCTTCTTCAGGCTAGGCTTAACTTTTGGTTCTTTTTTGATTAAACTGTTAGGTAGACATTTCAGGATATCAAGACATCAGATACAGGGTTGTTTTGTTGATCTTACAGTCTTTACTTAAGGGAATAATTCATTCACATTTTACCACTTCATTATATGGTGCTGCCATTTTAAAAATGAGAAATCTATGTCAGTAATTCTTGATTCCCCTCAATTTTTGCAGAGCAGACACAGAATTGTTGCAACAGGGGAAAGTGTTCTACACTTTTTTTAATAACCTCTCCTAAGAAAAATATGATTTCTAGTGATGGCATTAAAACATATTACCACCTAATTAAGATATGTTAAGGATCTTCCATTGATTGTAAGAAGCAAATCAAACAGTAAGCTAACAATTTATGAAGAAAATGTTCACAGAGATTTTGCAAACTTTCCATGATTTAGTTACATTTTGCAAAAATGTGAAACTTAATCTGTCTGAAAGTGATGGTACAACTTTAGAAAAATACTAATAGATTCAGCTTATTAATTTCTTTTAAATAGACCCAATGTATTATATAAAGTTCCAGAGGAAGGGGGTGCTCATTAAATTAGTATGATCAGAGGCTTTCAAGTCTATTGTTCTTAGGCAACTGGTTGTGTTATATTAGAAAAATTAAACTTTCTGAGCATCAGTTTTTATAAGATAAGGGTACATGACACATCTTCTCTTGCTAACCTCCCAGGGTCTGTGTGCAAATAAACAAGCACATTTAAGTGAATTGAGCACATTAAAAATAAGGGAAACCAAAGGGGATAGGAAAACCAAAAGAGCGAACTCACTGCTATCAAGATCTGCTGACTCCTAGAGAGGTGAGAAGAAGGAAGCAGAAATGAACGTGAGTAGGCAGAGTGAAGAGACAGACAAGAGAAAGGAGCAAGCAAGAGAAAGAGGAGGAGGAGGAGACAGGGAAGGGGTAGAAAACCACACCAAACTAGGTTTGCTTTTGTTGGTGGTACAAAGCCTAACCAAGGAATGTAAGATTAGGGCAGAAGGCGCAGACAAGAGATAATTTATATTTATCTCAGAATTTTTTCTTTTGATTCACGATTTTGGTGAGTGTCAGGTGTCAGCGTCTAGTGGGAATTTTGGAAGGAAGACAGACATAAGTGTTTAAAAAATGGGACAGGATACAATAAGGCAGTTTGGAAAATTTGTCAGGGAGGGTGAAAGACGAAAGGGAAGGAAGGCAGCTATTTTAACATGTCTATTTTGTATTTTGCCTCCCATATGGGTTGCAGAAGGCAAGGGGTACAGAAGGAAGACAAAGAAGGATATTCATGCAGCTTCTGGAGGGAAGAAGGACCCCTTTAAAGAATACAAAGAAAACAACCCTGAAATCATCCATATATGAAAAAAAGGGAACAACCATTCAAGAGAGTGATTATTGTCCAGGTTGTACGAATCCAAGGAAGCAATGAAAACGTCTGGAATTAAGTCATTGGCATGATTTTCAAATTGTAAAATGGGGTTCTTTGGAGAAGATTACATTATAAGAAATGGATACAAGATTTCCACAACAACTATTTCAAATTGTATTAACCTGGAAAAGGCTAACCAGTGAGCATTCCAAGGATAACATAAGAGAAAAACGATTCTGCAACCTGAAAATTCACTCTCCAGATGCTGAGATGCATGAAGAGGCTCAGAACACGTAGCCTGCTTGCCTTCTGGATGGGAGGATGTGAACATGAGTCTGCTTTTGAGAAAAGGACATGGATAGCCATGCTCCAGGAGCCTTTAATTTAGGGTAGTAGTTACTATCCTCTTCTAGCATTCTAGCAAAAGGAACGCTTTTGAGAATTTGATGGAACTATAAACCCTCTCCCAGGAAAAATACACCCAAACCTATAGCCTACTTTAAAGACTTCACAGTCCATCCGTAGCTATACACCTCTTTCCTTTCCCACATGCAACCCCAAATCTACTAGCATCCTTGTAAATAACTTGATTTAACTGGAAGAGAAAGGAGACAACTGAGATATGTACAGAGACAGGCTGTCTAGCTTAAGACATCATTGAAATATTTCAAAAGAAGCATCTCCTTTTATGTGTAGCCAAGGATGTGTTCAAGCTTGAGAAGATGAATTTACCTTGTTTTTCTTACAAGAGAAATAATGCAAAACTTTTGTGGGAATACAGGCATAACTACAGAGATAGTCAAAGGGTATACCAGTCTATGAAGAAATTAAAATTAAGTTCACCCATGTTTGAAAACCTGTAATTTAATGTATTGCTACCTTGGGAAACATATTAAAATGAAAACAAAAGGAAAGCAAAAAGAGAATTGACCCTCCATGATTGGACCCCACAGAGAATGAAGTTAATTGTTAGCAGTCACAGGAGAGGGCAGGATGTAGAGTCTGAGGTGAGTGTAACAGGTTAAAATAATTCTAAGTGGTTTTGAGGGTAAACTGAACTTGTTAAAAAATATTAGAGAAACACAACTTAAGGAAAAAGCAATATAGAAAATGAACACAGGTCAGTTCTCCAGAAGCAAAAGAGTGAGAGAAGAATAATGAGGACTTACTTTATTATTTTAACGTTTGGGTGTTAGGACAAGACAAGAAAACACTACAACCCCTGAAAAGTAATGGCAAAGTAGAGTAGTGCACATGGAAATAGATGTAAATGGAGATGGTTTTCAAAACTAAATGAAACCTATACGAGGGACACAGTAAAGAAAACAATAGCGGTGGAGAACAAAACTAAAGAAAACCCCAGATGCTCTATCTTTTGATAGCCGGGCACCACCAGCTTTCTTCACCACATTTGCTTATGCACACACATTTTTCTTCAGCAATCGTGTCTGGAAGGTGTGCATCCTGGAATGCCAATTTAATAGAAAAAAGTATTCTTGCATTGAGTAAGTGCTTGAGTGGAGGCCCAATGTCCATCTGCTGCCTTAGTACTAAACCTATAAATATATGCACATAGATCTGTTTCCCCACACTCATATAAATATATTTACATATATACATTTACATATGTGCCTCTATAAATACCCTTTGTCACCTAGTTTTTTTCCTCTATTTCCTTTTACTTTCCTCTTGTCCCACTATCATGCTCAGCCTTCATTTGGGTTTTAGTAATTTCTCTAGATTACCTTGCCCTTGCTGAATCCCTACCAGGCCTCTCACACCCTCCTTGCCACTGATTTTGGATCACTTATTACTCCCCTGTCCCTGTAGAGATAATAATATGCACCAAAAATCAAGTCATAGCAAGATAGGTGATGAGTGAGAACACAGTGATGACAACAAAAAAGGAAACCAATTACCCAGAGAAGAATAAATTAATTAAAATAAAAAATTTAAAAAGAAAGAAAAACCTGTAAATAGATCAAGCTCGGATTTTTAATCTCTAGGCATGGGTCCAATGGGGTACCATGCTCTGGCCCCAGAGTCTGTCCTTTGTGCTCCCTTGGGGGCTCCCTGCTCTGCTCTGATGGTGGCTCTGCTGCACACTTTTAGTGGTTTGCCTCAGTGTCACAGGGTCAGTCTGGGCCAGTGCTGGCCCCGAGTCTCCAGTGTTGTCCCCCTTAGGGCCCTGGGCCATCAAGGGATGGTGTGTCTCATAGTGGGATCAGCTTATTGTCCACTCTGTCTATTGGTTGTTCAGAGCGGGGATATCGTCCCCCAGGCCTGATGGGCCAGGATGTGCTCCACTCTCTCTTCCTCCCCCTTCATTTGGTCCCATTTGCTCTGATCAGACATGCCCCTCTCCCCTAGCTGCAGCTTCAGTGCCGTCCTCTCAAGCAAATTATTCTGGGGTGAGGGCCAGTTGTCCACATAGTTGGTATGGGGGCCGAGCCCTAAGGCCCCTCCACTGGCTCCCCACTCCTTGCAGGAACACTGCATTTGTCTGGCACTGGCTTTATATCTGCTCCCTCTTTCCCTGTGGAGACACAAACAATAACCTCCCCTGATGAAGAAAGCTGACGGTGCCTGGCTATCAAGAGATAAAGCATCTGGGGTCTTAAAGGCTTGAAGATAAACAAGCAGCCATCTAGCTTAGAAGCATCAAAGCCCACATGGAAGAAGCACACCAGCCTGGTTGACCACAAGTGCAGAAGGGACCAGTTATTAGACATCAAAGAACTAAAAATCACATCAATGGGTGCCTACCTCCCTGATACGAACAATGAAGACAAACGTGTGCATAAGCAAATGTGGTAAAGAAAGCTGATGGTGCCCAGCTATCAAAAGATATAACGTCTGGGGTCTTAAAGGCTCGAAGACAAACAAGTGGCTATCTACCTCAGAAGAAACAAAGCCCTCATGGAAGAAACACACCAGCCTGTGTGACCACAAGCTGTCGAAGGGATCAGGTATCAAGTATAAATGAACAAAAAATCATATCCTTGAAAATGTGGGTGAGTGCAGAGTGGAGACTCAAAGCCCAATGGTAGCCAACCAGACACCCCTTACTGAAGCATTGTGGGGAGGAGATTAACCAGTCAGGGTGCAGGGTAGCAACGATGAAACATATAACTTTCCTCCAGTTCTTAAATCCTTCCGTTCCCCAACCCCCAATATCATGATCCTAATTCTGCCTTACAAATCTGGCTATACCAGAGGATGTACATAGGCATAGAGAGGAACTGGGAACACAGGGAATCCAGGACAGATGATGACTCCTTCAGGACCAGTGGTGAGATTGGCAATGCCTGGAGGGTGGAGAGAATCTGGGGTAGGAAGGGGGAAATGATTGTAAGAATCTATGTGTAACTTCCTCCCTGGGGGAGGGACAGCAGAGAAGAAGGTGGGGAGAGACATCACACAGGGTAATATATGATAAAATAATAATGAATTATGAATGATGAAGGGTTCATGAGGTAGAGGGGAGTGGGGAGGGAGGGGAGAAAATGAGCAGCAGATATTAAGGGCTCAAGTAGAAGGCAAATGTTTTGAGAATGATGATGGCAACAAATGTACGTATGTTCTTGACATAATGGATGGATGTATGGATTGTGATAAGAATTGTATGAGCAAAAAAAAAAAAGAATTGTATGAGCCCCCAATAAAAGGATAAAAAATGAATAAAACTAAAGAAAAACCGGGAAAGCCATTTGTAAAGAAAGATGTCAAAAGTTTAAACTGAAGAAACAGAAGTGCTTGGATTTGAGGTTGTGGGTATTCAATAAAAAAAAGATATTTAAAGAAAAACAGGAAACAGTAAAAGAAGAAATAGGAAAAAGTATCTTATCTAACAACTGGATGGCTTAAGTCAATTTAAAGCTCTGGGAGACCAGAACATGCTCCTGTGCAAAGGGAAGGTATGAGGAGGACCAGGCATAACAACACCTAGTCACAGACACACTTTGGGGGGAAAGCTTTGAGTAAAGCCGAGTTATAAGATATGTTGATAAGATTGGTTAGGAGAAAGGAAAAGCAAAAAGTCATGGCCTAGAGGATAAATTTACCAGGTTATGATTCAGACAGGGGTCCTGGATAGGTGTGAAAGCCAGTGGTGCATGAGTTGGAGGAGAAACAAGACACTGATATAATTTCACATGACATCTCCACAAATTGCTTATTAAATACAGAGGCAGAAAATTGTAACTTAATAGTGATGACACCTGAGAAACATCATCTTAACTCAGTGATTCCAGTTCATACCATCGTTGATGGGACAAATGAGAACTGCATGCGTCCTAAAGTCAGACCTTGGGAAGAACACTCGGCCACGTCCTGCTAATACAAATGCAAACCCAGAATCTGTTCATGAAGGAAACCAGACATACCCACACAGAGAGACCCCTTGTATTATCATTATTCAGGACTCTCTACAGTCTCAAAGATAACAAACAAGGTCAGGAAAGGCTGAGGCACTCTTGGATCCATGACAACTTACAGAGCCATACCAACGAAGTATAATTGTGATTCTGGATTGAAGTCTGGAGCAGAAAACTTCTGCCCCACTTTAAATGTCATTACTCAAACAATGAGAAAAATATAAATGAGGTTTTAGATTAGATAAAACTTATACATCCATGTAATGTCCTGATTTTTTTATAATTGTATTATGGTTACATAAAAGAAGTATTTGTTTTAATGAAATACAAACTAAAGTATTCAAGGATATAGATCAATGTATCTGCCACATAGTGATAAATAGTTCTGAAATAAATAATAATAAATACATTGATGTGGATAGATTGGTAAAGTGTTATTACCATTTGGGGACTCAGGTGAAGGTATATGAGAATATAATGCCTGTAACTTTTTTCAAAATGTGAAATACTTTCAAAATAAAAAGTGAAAAATTATGTGAGAACTCTGATTACCCTGGATCAGAAAAAAATGCTATGAAAGATATTTGGGGAGAACTGAATAAATTTAACTATAGATCAAATAATAGATGATATGGTGCTGGGGTGTCAAACTGGTGGCCTGCAGGCTACATGCAGCCCTGAGGTAATTTTTTGTGGCCCACGATGCTCTGAAATAAAATTGAGGGAATTGCCTCAATCTCCCCTAAGTGCTATTTTCTTCATAACAAATTTTTTTTCATTTTATTTCAGAGCATCGTGGATCACAAAAAATTACCTTGGAGGCTGCATGCGGCCCGTGGGTCGCCAGTTTGACACCCCTGATTTTATGGAATCTTCATTATCATCCTTAAGTTTGATGATGGTTGTGTGCATGGGTAGAACAGTGTCCTTGTCCTCAGAAGGTGAGTGCTGAAATTCTTAAGGTGTGACAGTTATAATAGTTGCTTCGCCTTATACGGTACTGACAGGCAGGTACTCTTCCAGCTCTGAAGGATAGCGTTTCTTTGTTTCATAGTTGAGCACAGTGACCCTCGTCCCTGGCTATCTTGATTGCTCATGGTCCAAAGTTTCATGTTTAACTATCTGTTAAAAGGGACTGAGTTCTAGAATTTAGTGGAAATAGCTTTTTAGGATTTTGGTAAAGCTCTTGCTCTGCCAAGGGTCCAGGCAGGTTGTGACACTGCTACATTAGAAGCTCTTCCAACGATGGTTTGTTATTGTGAATGCTTTATCAGTCATGGTTCTCTCTTCTCCTTTCGGACTGAGCTTTCATTTGCTCTCTACCTGTAAGCGTCTATAGCAACAGTTCTCAAGCTGTGGGTCGCGACCTCTCTGGGGATTGAATGATCCTTTCACATGGGTAACCCTACTCATAATAGTAGCAAAATTACAGTTATGAAGTAGCAACGAAAATAATTTTATGGTTGGGGGTCACTACAACATGGAACTGTATTATTAAAGGGCCGTGGCATTAGAGAGGTTGAGAACCACTGCCCTATAGAAAATGTCTCAGTTATTCTACAAAGTGATTACATTGGATCGCCCCACAGTTCCCAGTGCTTCCTCAACGTTTCCAGGCTTCCCTTTGCCCTATGATTTCGTAAGTAATCAACGTACTAGCCCTGATTCAGCACGTCTGTCTTCAAATGCCTGCAACCTAGCAGTCAGCTTGCTTATTATTATAAGAGAATGGCACACATAAAAAATAAGGATGAGCTTGTAGATGTAAAATAGATATTAACATGAAAATAATGAACTTTTGCATATATTTATATATATCTATAAAGCATATGAGAAAGAGAAGGCTGTCTGCTGCTGAAAGATTTAAAGCCTTTGAAACCCTAAAGAGGGTTGCTAAGAGATAGCATCACCCCAGTGACAGTGGAGATTTGTTTTATAAAGTTTGAAGAGTTTAAGAAGTTGTTTTATAAAATGTGCAGATTTTAAGAAAGTCTCCCATTGGTGGGATGAAGCATGAGGGAAATTAAAGGCATCTATAATTGTAAGTATATTTTAAACTGGACCTGTCACCATCTGCCTATCAGTTTGTCATACCATGGTGGCTCATGTGTTGCTGTGATGTTGGCAGCTATGTCACTGGTATTTCAAACCTACCTCAAACTGGCAAGTTGACCCAAAGTGAACAGGTTTCAGGAAAGCTTCCAGACGAAGAACAGATTACAAAGGAGAGGTATGTTGTCTATTTCAGAGGACGTAGCCACTGAAAACCGTATGGATAGCATTGCAGTATTGTAAGTTATGGAAACCTCCTGAATAGAAGCAGAACACTGTCAGAGGTACTGCCAGGAGTTGAGTCCCTCAGGTTGAAAGGCACTCAAAAGATGATGGGGCAAAGGGCTAACTTCTCATTAAGTCACTGCTGACTCAGAACACCCCAACCCCCCGTCTTGGGTTTCTGAGACTATAGCAGTTTATGGGAATAGACAGCCCAGTCTTTTGGTATGGAGCTGCTGGTGATTTGGAACTGCAGACCATCAGCCCAACACCACCAGAGTAGCCATTACACCACCAGGGCTCCTATTTCTCAATATAAAGTTGACCATAATGATGCGAATAGAGCAAAGTTTGTGGGAGTAAAGACTTTGAGGCCTTCCTTTGCTGATGGGCATGATGCAAAATGACAAGAAACAGTATAAACAACAACTAATAATTGTAACATGGGAAGTATGAAGAATGAATCCAGGAAAACTTCAAACCATTAAACTTGAAGTGAACACATACAGATCAATATCCTATGTGTTGGTGAGCTAAAATTCAATGGGATTAGCCACTTAGAATCAGAAAATCATGTGGTTTCCTGTGGCATGATTGACATAATCAAGAGAAAAGTATTGCATTCATTATCAAAGAAGACATTTCAAGTTATTGATTTACATTAATGTCTACAATAAAATCATGTCTATCTGAATACAATGAAATCTAATCAATACAACTACTAAAGAAATTTAAGAATTCTACTGATGCCATCAGCATGAATTGATCAAAGATACATAGATAATTATTGGTGATTGGAATGCAAACGTTTGAAACAAAGAGGAAAGAACAGTAGTTAGTCTTCAGAATAGAAATGATGTTTGATATCACATGATAGAATTTTTCAGATCAACAACTTTTTCATCACAAATACCCTTTTTCAAGAAAATAAACCGCTGACTTCTCCAGATGGAAAATACAGAAATCATACTGACTACATCTGTGGGAAGACATGATTCAGAAGCTCAACACCAACACTTAAAATGACAATAGGGGCCAAATGTGGAACGGACCACAAATTTCTCATATTTAAGTCCAGGTTGAAGTGGAAGGAAACTAAAACATGTCCATGAGAGCCAAAATACAATTTTGGGGATATCCCACCTGAATTTTGGGAACATCTCAGAACAGATGTGCTGCACTGAACACCAATGACAAAAACCCTGATGAGCTGAGGGGACGACATCAAGAATACCATACATGAAGAAAGCAAAAGGTAATTAAAAAGACAGGAACGGGCATTCATAGAGGTCTAAATACAGGCATGTACATATGTAAATAGATTTTTATATAACTCTAGGGAAATAGATCTATGTACATATGTTTATATGCTAAGTGTCAAGTAGTAGACAGACACTGGGCCTCTACTCAAGTACTCCCTCAATGCCAGAACACATTGTTCTATTAACCTGGCATTCCATAATACTCACCTTCCCCACACCAATCTCTGAAGACAAAGTGGGGTGAAGAAAGCTGATGGTTCCCAGCTACCAAAAGATATAGCATCTGAGGTCTTAAAGGCTTGAAGATAAACAAATGGCCTTCTGAGAAGCAACAAAGCCCACAAGGAAGAAGCACACCAGCCTGGGTGATCATGAGGTGTTCATAGGATCAGGTATCAGGCATCAAAGACCCAGAACAAAAAATCATGTCAGTGGGAATGAGGGGGAGTGTAGAGTGTAGACCCAAAGCCTATCTGTAGACAATTGGACCTCCCCTTACAGAAGGGTGGTGGGGAGGAGATGAACCAGTCAGGGTGCATTATAGCATCTATGAAACATACAACTTTCCTCTAGTTCTTTAATGCTACTCCCCCCGCCCACTATCATGACCCCAATTCTACCTTATAAATCTGGCTAGAGCAGAGCATATACAGATAAAGAGTTGGAAACACAGGAAATCCAGGACAGATAAACCCCTCAGGACCAATATTGAGAATAATCATACCAGGAGGGTAAGGGAAAGGTGGGGGGAGAGAAGGGGAAGAGAGCACAATGATCTACATCTAACTCCCTCCCTGGGGGGAGGACAACACAAAATGGGTGAAGGGAGATATCAGATAGTATAAAACATGAAAAAATAATAATTTATAAATTCTCAAGGGTTCATGTGGGAGGGAGGGTGGGGGGAGGGAAAATGAGAAGCTGATACCAAGGGCTCAAGTAGAAAGAAAATATTTTGAATACGATGATGGCAACAAATGTACATATGTGCTTGACACCATGGATGTATGAATGGATTATTATAAGAGTTGTAAAAGCCCCCGATAAACTGATAAAATAAATAAATAAAAAGACAAGAAAAAATAAAATGCAGTAAAGAAATAAAACTACCTTTGTTTGCGAAAGAAAAAAAAAGACAGGAAAGAAAAAAAACTTTGAAGATACTGAATCTTGCTCTTAATCATGGAGCTAAGGCAAATAGGGGAAAATGACAAAAGAGTTAAATAGAAAATTTCAAAAGGCAGAAGGTCAGCTCAAGAAGACAAAGTAAAATATTATAATGTGATATACAATGGCCTAGAGTTAGAAAACCAACAAGGAAAGCAACTTAAACTGAAAGAAATGAAGAAAAACTCAAGCCACGAGTTGTAATATTAAGATCCTAAGGGGAAAAATACTGAATAATGCAGGAAGCATCCTGTGGGAGTTACATAATCTGGTGTCAATTTGAGGACTAAGAGTGTGGGGGTGGAGTCTACCCTGTTGATTGGGATATAGTTCATAAGGCCTTCATGTGGGCATGGCCTTCTCTTGGGGATTCTGGGAACTCCTATGTTCCTCCCTGGAGGTGGAAGAATTTCGGAGCTGAAGGAACAAAGTGGAGACCTCTGCCAGTGCTGAAATGTTTACAATGCCACTGGATCCACAAGACTTTCCACCCACTGGCCTGTGATCTTCTGCATTTGGGGTCACTACATGTGTTTCGTGAGTCTGAAGAGGACTTTAGAGATTGGTATTGGACATATGGGCTAATATCAGACTTAGGTACTTGATCTGGACTGGGCTGGGATATTTTCTCAATATTAAACTGCTCTTGTAAAGCTTTCTTATACACATATGAGTGCCCATGTTTCTCTTGTCCATCCAAAATAACATACATTCAAAGAAGAAAATAATACATAGTGTCACTGTGGATTGTTGAAATATAACCATTTCAAGAGGTAGCATACGAACAAGAAACAATGGCAATGAAGGATGAAGTCCAAGGTGCATTGAATGAATTAGCCCAGAACAAAGTTCTAGGAATTTATGGATTACTAATTCAAATGTTTCAACAAGCTGGTGAAGCACTGGGAGCACATGCTATGTCAGGAAATTTGGAAGACAGCTACTTGGCCAACTGACTGGCCAATTGACAACTACTTGGCCAATGTGCCCTTTCCAAAGAAAAGGACCCAACAGAAAGCTCAGATTATAGAACAATATCATTGATATTACATGTAAGAAAAACTTTGTTGAAGATCCTCAAACAACAGAATCAGCAAAATATCATCAAAATGGAAATAATGTCTATCATATTTCAGAGTGAAGAAAAGTGAAGATTTCATTGTATACAGCTGGCGAAATGCTGGCTCTTCTCCCAAACCCTGCCTTCTCCACAACAATCTATAAAGTACTATACATTCCTATGTACAAAATACAAGTGAAACCCCCCCACCCCCCAAGAAAATGGGAGGAAGCTCTGCTGGGCAGAGCTGTCATGGTACACATTTTTCCCTGCTAGGCAAGCACTGAGCACCTCACGGAGTTAGTGCACCCGGAGGCATCCCCTGGGAAGGTTCTCTCTGCTCAAAGTGAATTTTTTCATAAAAGCAGTCTCATTTAAGCTTCATTATTTTTGTTTTGTTCTATAAATTATTTTATTGAAGCTCTTATAACAATCCATACACCAATTGTATCAAGCAAATTTGTACATATGATGCCATCATCAGTTTCAAAACATTTTCTTTCTACATGAGCCCTTGGTAATTGGATCCTCCTTTTCCCCTCATAATCCTTAATAAATTATTATTGTTTTCATATCTTACAGTGTCCACTGTCTCCTTCTATCCATGTTTCTGTTGTTTTTCCCTTTGGGGGTAGGTGTGGGGAGTTATACCTTGATCACTGTGATTGATTCCCCCTTTCTCTGACTTGTCCCTCTACCTTCCTCCTCCCCTCAAGACATTGCTACTCCCATTATTGCTCCTGGGGGGTTTATCTGCCCTGGAGGCTGTGGGTCAAGAGCTCTTATCTGTACCAGTGCACATACTCTGGTCTAGCAGATTTGTAAAGTATAACTGGGGTCATGATGGGGGGAGGGCAGGGAAGCATTAAAGAACCAGAGGAATGTTATGTGCTTCATCAGTGCTATACTGCACCCTGGCTGGCTCATCTCTTCATTGTAACCCTTCTGTGAGGGGATGTCAATTGTCTAAAGATAGACTCTGATCTGTCTCATTCACACTGATATGATTGTTTGTTTTGAGTTTTCTGTTAACTTAAACCTGATCACATTGACACCTAGTGATCACACAGGCTGGTGTGCTTCCTCTATGTGGCTTTTGTTGTGTCCCTGCTAGATGGCTAAAGGCTTGTTTAACTTCAAGCCTTTAAGACCCCAGATTCTATATCTTCAGATAGCTGGACAGTGTCCACTTCACCATATTTGCCTATACACCCATTTTGACTTCAGTGATCGTGTCAGGAAGGTGAGCATCACAGAATGCCAGGTTATTGAAACACAGTGTTCTTGTGTCTAGGGAAGACTTAAGTAGAAGCTCAATGTCTGTCTGCTATGTTGGTACTTGTGTGGACAGTGGAGGAATAGGGTTCTGAACCACCCATAGGGAGGGTATTGCTTATGTCTCCACAGGAAAGGGAGAGAGAGACCAGAACTCCACTGAGGACACCAAGCCTTGAGGGCAACATACCAGCACGGATTAGTGAACTAACAGAGAGGTCTATGGGGCTGGTCCCAAATCCCACCTATGTTGACCCCCTCCCCAGAAGATTGCACTACAGAGGCTACCACTGAAGATGTAGTCGGAGGAGAGTGGTGGGTCTGCCCAGACCACATGGGAGCAAATTCAGAGGGAAAGAAGGAGAGAGGGAGAGAGAGAATGAGAATGGATGGCAACTTGGCCCAAGCCCCAAGGACGACACTCCTGCTCTGAGGAGTCAAGGCACAGAGGGGACAATAGAGCCAGCCCCACCATGTGACATGACAATCCCCTCATTAACCCACAGCACTTCAGGGGATGGCACTAGAGACACTGTGGAAATTGTGCCTGGTCTGACACCCCCACCACCACTCCCACGCGGGAGAAACACAAAGGGAGCACAGCAGAGCATTAAGGGGAGCAAAGCAACAAAGTCCCCAAGGAATCCCAAAATAGACTTCAGACTCTGAAAGCAGGGCTTGGCATCTCATCAGACACAATAGTAAAACAGTCATGCATAAGGGTCAGCACACAAACCTGGAACTATTTAAAGGACCCCCCTTTTCTTGTTCTTTTTTTCCCCATGTCTATCTCGATAAGATAGGCAATATAAACAATCCCGAGGAGAAAACAATGGAACTGATGGCTCCAGGGGGACAGGGGAGAGGGGAAGGTGAAGGAAAGGGAGGGCAGAGCCAACAAACCCAGGGACAAGGGAACATCAAGGGATCTAAAATCAATGGTGAGCAGGGTGTAGAAGGTCTGGTGGGGGGTGATCAAGTGCAATGTAGCCAAGAGGAATTACTGAGAGCTGAATGAAAGGTCAAACATGATAGTGGGACAGGAGGAAAGGAAAAGGAAAGAGAGGAAAGAAGTAGGAGACAAAAGACATTTATAGAGGTATAATACAGGCATGTCTATATTATATGTAAATATATTAATATATAATGATAGGGTTATAGATAGGTCTATGTACATATATTTGTACTTTAAGTATCAAACCTTGCTTTTATTTTTCACCGAACCTCATTTTTTTTTTGTGATAGCCAACTTAAGAGAACAGCATGTGACTGTGAAATTTTGTTTCCTGCTCAGGAAAAATGCCACAGAAACTGTTTTTATGTTGAACACAGCTTCCAAGGGCAGTGCTATGGGAAAAACTCACGTATGCGACTGGTTTTCTTGTTTCAAAAAAGATGAAATGTTGATTGACGACAATCCTGGTTCTGAACATCAGTCAACTTCCAGAACAAATAAAAATGTCAATTTTTAGTGCATCTGGAGTCCATTCCACCAGGTCAGATTGTTAATCAAGCTTAATATTTAGAGGCTCTAAAAAGGATTGAATAACTTTGTGAGACATAAAAGACCCGATTTGTGGCAGACAGGGACTGGCTTTGTCCATGACAATGCACCTGCTCACACAACCATCTCAGTGCACCAATTTGGGGCAAAAAACAGCATGCCTGTTCTGCTCCATGCACCTTACTCACTTGACCTTCCTCTGTGTGACTTCTTTTTGTTTCGGCAAATGAAGAGAGACATGAAAGGACTGTGATTTGACAACACAGAAGATGTTAAGAAAAAAACGAGGGAGGTACTGTCAGCCACCAAAAAAGATGAGTTTGAAAAAAGTTTCCAAGAATGGAATCACATATTTGACAAATGTATTAAGTATAATGGAGACTACTTTAAAGGTGGTAAGGTTGTTTTGTAAAAAAAATAATTAAGTACACAGCTTTGAAAAGAGTAATTCCATTTTTGTTTTTGGAGGGTTTTCTTTTCTGACTACCTCCTTGTATATTTAATTGATCTATCAGCCAGTCAACTGGGTTCTCAATAATTATTAACAATCTATGAGATTATTAACAGTCATCTATCACAGTTTCTGAGTATATACCAAAACCCAAACCACTGCCAACAAGTTGACTGACTTATAGCAACCCTTTAAAGGGGTTCCATGACTGTGAATCTTTATGGGAGCGGACAGCCTCATCTTTCGCCTGTGGAGTGACAGGTAGGTTTGAACTGCTGACATTTCAGGCAGCAGCCCAACGAAACACCACCAGTGCTTCTTCAAAGAGATTCAAATAATTAAAATAATAACTTCGTTCATTATATTCCTAAGCTCTCCTAGGATCTACGACAACATTTATATGTGCTTCCCTTCTGGGTTGCAATGCATCGGTTCTTTAACTGTTCTTTAGCACTTGCACATTCTGTATTTAAAGCCTATTTTAACAAATAACTTAAAATTCAAACACTCACTGGAGATGTCACTTACAAAATGAAATTTTCAGCACTTGCCAAGACTAGTTTGAAATATGATTTTTAGAGAAGTAAATAATGGCATATTCTTTTATATTTTCAACACTCTCTCATTATATTCTGTTCATCTAGACAAGAAATCTGCTCCTGTAAAATCTTCACTCCCTGCTGAGGGATTGTAAGATAATATGCAATCATCTTATTCATTATTTACACTTCTATTACAACATGATTGCAAGCCTATCTCTCGTACAAGTTGGCAATTTTCTGGAGGATATAAACCATAGTAAAAGAATATCTCCCTCATCTTTATATCTACCATATGTCTTTGTCTTCGGAAGGGCTCTGTGCAAACCTATAGAATGATGCCTTGCAAAGTGTGCTGCTTCCGTCACTGGGATGAAACACTGCACGACAAGAAGGATGTCTGTTTAAATCCAGACTCCTTCATCCTTCCCAGTCTTCTGAATTCGTACTGCTAGCACTGGGGTCCTGGGAACCTCTTAGCAAACTCTATGGGCGATTCTTGTGCAAAGTAGAGTCTGGGAACCCTGCCACAGAGGGCTGACTTGAAGAGTTTAGGGGTCCTTAGGGATTAAATCAGGCCAGCAACTAGTCTGTTGTTTCAATTCGAAAAGAAAAAGATGTCTATACCCTTATGTTTATAAGTCTTTAAGAACAGAAAAACCATGAAAAATAAAAAGAGAAAATTCCTCTACCTATTAAAATGTAACCATTAGAAAAAATTTAAATATACGAAAGTAGAAAGAATAGCACAGTGAGCACCCACGTACCCACCCCTCAACTTCAGCAATTATCCATGTATGGCCAATCTTTTTTTGACCTATATCTCCACCCATTCCTTCCTTCTAAATCTAACTTTTCACTCTTTGTCAAAACATTGGGTCAAAAAATTAAGGTACTGATAAAACTAAAGGAATTCACTGCTATAGAGTCAATGTGGGTTTTCAAAATGCTGTTTATGGGAGTAGAAAGCCCAGTCTTTCTCCCACGGAGATGCTGGTGCTTTGAGCTGCTGACTATGTAGATCTCAGTGCAATTCTTCCCCCAGGTCTCCTTAAGATACAGAATAGTAGAATATATAATAAACTACTTAGACTTATTTTAATTTGAGGTATAGTTGAATAAATTTATTTGGGTTAAAATAACCTGCAAGTATCACAGCTGTTGGTTGGTGCCAGTGATTTTTTGCCCCAACTCATAGCCACCCTACGCACAATGCAGCAAACCATTGCCCAGTCCTGTGCTACCCTCAGAATCGTTGATAAGCTGAGACTATTGTTGTGGCCACTGTGTCAATCCATCTCATTGAAATTCTTCCTCCTTTTCATCAATCCTCCTGATAGCATGTCCAAAGTATGTGAGATGAAGTCGCAACATCCTAGCTTCTCAGTAGCATTCTGTCTGTACTTCTAAGGCAGATTTGTTTGTTTTACTAGCAGTCCATAGTATATTCATTGCTCAATTCAAAGGCCTAGAATTCTCATGTAGTGTTTCTTATGCATGGTCTACTTTTGCATGATTACCTCCCATGACCTTTGAGTTGATTCTGACTCATAGTATTCCTGTGTGGGGTTTATGAAGCGTTGTAACAGTTTATAGGCACAGACAGCCTCCTATTTCTCCTGTGAAGTGGCTGGTAGGTTTGAACTGACGACCTTATAGTTAACACTCCAACACAACATGACAGCACCACAACGGCTCCTTTGATTAAAATAAAAAACAAAACAAATGGTTTGTGTCAAGTCCTCAAATTGACATCTTTATCTTTTAACATTTTAAAGAGGTCTTTTGCAGCAGACTTGTCTAATGCAATACATTGTTTGATTTTTTCTGACTGTTGCTTCCATAAGCATTTACTGTGGATCCAAGTAAAATTAGATCCTTCACAACTTTAATCTTTTCTCCTTTTATCATGATGATCATTGCTAGTCCCTCTGTGAGCACCGTTTTAGGTTGAGAAATCATCTATTCAGATTGTGTCGTTTAATCTGCATCAGTAAGTGCTTTAAGCACTCTTTGCTTCCAAAATCCAAAGTCCTCCCATCTTCCTGCTGCAGGTTGTTAATAAGTTTTCCTCTCTTCCTGATGTTTCATTTCATTGCAATTATTTTCTCAGCATGCACATTGAATAAGTATGGTAAAAGGGTACAATTCTGATGCATATACCTTTCTTGATGTTAAATTACCTAGAATTCCCTTGTTCTCTTCAACTGTCTACGTATAGGTTCTGTGTAAGCATAATGAGGGGTTCTGGAATTCCCATTCTTCACAAGCCTATTCAGAATTTGTTATGATCCGCACTGTGGAATGGCTTTGTTTAGTCAGTAAAGCACAGCTAGACACCTTTTTGGAGTCTCAGCTTTTAGTGGCATAAGGAGTTACACGTTGGGATGCTCACTACCAGGGAAAAGGGGCTTTTTCTCCCATGAAGAGTTACAATCTCAGAAACCCATAGGGACAGCTCTACCCTATCCTATAGAGTTGCTCTGAGTTAAAATCAACTCAATGGCAGAGAGAGTGTTAAGTCAAAAGTAATTTGACATCAGCAATAATAACTAGTTCCTCCTCCTCTTTTGAATCTGGCTTGAATTTCTAGCAGTTCCCTGCTGATGCACTACTGCCGCTGTTTTGGAGTGACCTCCAGCAACGATTTCCTTGCATGTATTACTGTCAAGATTGTTTAATAATCTCTGATTTCTGTAAGGTCATCATTTTTTTGGCGTGAGCATACAGATGGATTTCTTCCAGTCAGTTAGCGAGGTAGCCATTTTCGAAAATATCATAGCATAGAGGAGTTAGCTTTTCCAGCATTGTGTCCGTTTGTTGAAACATCTCAAGCTGAAGACAAAAGTGTGCATAAGCAAGTGTGGTGAAGAAGGCTGATGGTGCCCGGCTACTGAGAGATATAGTGTCTGGGGACTTAAAGGCTTGAAAACAAACAAGCAGCCATCTAGCCCAGAAGCAACCAAGCCCACACGGAAGCAGCACACCAACATAGGTGATCGTGAAGGGCAGAGGAGACCAGGTCTCAAACAACAAAGGTGGGGTAGTGGTGAGAATCACATCACCGTGAAAGAGGGGGAGTACATGATGGGGACCCAACGCCCATCTGTAGACAGCTGGACATCCCTTCCAGAGGGATAGTGGGGAGGAGATGGGTCACTCAGGGTTCAGTGTAGCAACAATGAAACTAAAAGCCTTCCTCTAGTTCCTGAACGCTTCCTCCCCTCCCAATCATCATGACCCCAATTCTACCTTGTGGACCTGGTTATACCAGAGGATGTACAGCGGTGCAGTGGGGATCTGGAGGCACAGGGAATCTAGGACAGACGAACCTCTCAACACCAGCGGTGGGAGAGGCGACACCAGGAGGGAAGGGGGTGTAGAAAGGGAGAACCAATCTTAGAGATCTATGTGTAACCTCCTCTCTGGGAGATGGGCAATGGGGAGGCGGGTGAGGGAAGACGCTGGGGAGTGTAAGATAAGATATAATAATTATTTATAAACTATCAAGGGACCAGGGGTGGGATCGGGAGGGAGGGGGACGGGGGAAAAAAAGGGAAACCGAGCTGACTCCAGGAACCCAAGTGGAAGGTGAATTATGAGAATGACGAGTGCAATAAATGTATAGGGGTGCTTTGCTCAATTGATGTATGTACAGACTGTGATAAGAGCCCCAATAAAAAGATTTTTTTAAAAAGAAACATCTCAAATGATTTTCCATCAATTCCTAGGGCTTTGTTTTTACCAATGCCTTGGGTGCATCTTAGAGTTCTTCCATCAATACCCTTGGTTCTTGAACATATGCTAATTCCTGAAATGAGTGTCAGTCAATTAGTTTTGCTACAGGGACTGTATATTCTTTCCAACTTCTTTTGGTATGTTTTTTATTATTCCATTCTTTAAGCTTCAGAAATGCAAAGGTATCATTAGAACACTACAAAATTTTGATTTGACAGACATGTATTCCTATCTTAAAGCAAGTACAGAATGGTTCGTGTTAACTGTGATAATATTTGTGACGGCATCAGTGTAACTGCTGTCATAGAAGTGTTCCATAAATAGTAACTGAGTTTGAGGTCTCTCCATTATACAATAAGGTCATTTCAAATCTATGTTCACAGATTCTTTGATACTACCCCCTTTCAAGAGATGGAGTGAATTCCTTCTCTTGGAGTTTGGGCTGCACTTAATAGTCCATTTTAATTAAATAGAACACGGAAAAAGTGATGGGTTGTTACTTTCACATCAGGCATAAAATGAACCACTTCAGTGGAGAGATCCAGCAGCCAACATCTTAACCACATGACCAAACTTATCATCAGTAGAGAAATGCTCCCATCACATGTTCTTGGTGGGAGGCAATAAAAAATGAACACATGACGTATGACCAAATACTTCATCTAGCTCTTCAAACCAGGACTTGTCTGCTAGTTATACTGTGTTGCTGTGATGATGGAAGCTATTCCCCCAGGATCTCAAACACTAGCAGTTACTCATGGTGGACAACTTTCAGTGGAGCTTCCAGATTAAGACGGACTAAAAAGAAAGATGAAAAAACTACAAGAAAAGATGGAAACTGTCAAGAGTTTCCTCTCATTTGGATCCACAGTCAACACTTATGAAAGCACTAGTTAATAAAGCAAAAAACAAATAATGCATTGTATTGGGAAAATTTTCTGCATAAGATTTCTTTAAAGTGTTACAAAGCAAAGACCTTACTTTGAGGAGCAAGGTGCATCTGACCAAAGCCTTGATGTTTTCGATTGCCTCATATGCCTGGGAAAGCAGGGCGGCTCACAAGGAAGAAAGGAGAATCACTGCCTGGCTCTGCACCATTGTCACCATGGTTATATTTGGCATGGTAGCCGCCACAGTGGGTTCAAACATAACCATTGTGATGATGGCGCAGAGCCAGGTTGTGTTTTCATCCATTGTTTTAGAGCAGACTCGGTGGCACCGAATGGCTATTAACAACAGTGGTCCTCAGAGCAAAGTTCCAGTAGCATCAGTGTCACCTAGGAACTCATCAGAAATTAAATGTTGGGTCCCCAAACAGTGCTATGGAATCAGAGATGCTAAGAAGTAGGGCAAAAACCAATCCATGTTTTAAAAGCCCTGGAGATGATTCTAAATCATGCTGAAGTGTGATAGGCATGTAATCTGAATCTAGTGAGGAACCCCACCCTCCCACCCCCAAATCAAACTCACGGCCTTTGGGTTGATACTGAGTCATAGTGACCCTATGTGAGGAAACAACTAGGTAACTGTAGATGCCAAACATTCTACAAAACTACTAGCCTGCATGTTTCACAAAAATAAAGTCAATGTTATTCACAAAGGCCAAAAAAAAAAAGAGCTAGGAATGATTGTGGGGGAAATATTTAGATTAAAGTTAACGACATATATCAACGTTATACAATGGGTGAATTTAAATTGGATGCTGATTTTAAAAGGGACAAACTATGAAGTTATTTTAAAGAAAACTGAGGATATTTAAATATCGACTTTCTTTTATATGATAACATACATGTATCTATTTATTTATTTATTTTACATTTATCGGTGTGGTGGGGTCAGTCTGTGCCAATCCTGACACCAAGTCTCCAGTGTTGTCCCCTGTAGGGCCATGGGTTAGTGAGAGACATCGTGGGATCATCCATATGGTCTACTCTGTGCATTGGCGGGTCTGAGCTGGAATATCGTCCTCCAGGCCTGGTGGACCAGTATATGCTCCACCCTCTCTTCCTCCCCCTCCATTTGTGCCCGTGTGCTCTGTTCAGACATGTCCCTTTCCCTGAGCTGCAGCTCCAGTGCTATCCTCTAAAGTAAATTCTTCTAGGGGGAGGGGTGGTTGTCCACGTTTCTGGGATTGGGGTCGGGCCCTCAGACCCCTCCACTGGCTCTGAGCCATTTTTAAACCTTTCTGTAACTTTGAACATTTTCAAGATATAAAATTGGACCCAAAACAAAGCAAAAATATCTAGAAATGTAAAGGAGGAAAGATTATTCTACAACTCACAAAGAAGCCAAGAAACAAAACAATTGTTTCCTTTTTCTTTTTTTCAGGAGAGGGGTAAAGTGAAAGACTAAAGTGTTCTATAGCCAATAAATGATTGATGATCGAAGTGGCAGAGTTGAGAGAACTGGGTTAGTCAGAGTTTTCCAACAGAGTTTTCACTCCCATATTTTATAGTCATCCACATGTGGACTATATTTAAAAAGTGCTGCACTTCCATTTTTCCCCTTTACTACAGAGGAAATTCAGAGAGAGTTAATAACATCATCAACCATAAGCTTTTAAGGTTCACCATCCTAATAAAACTGATGAATCTTGACTTGCAGCCTCAGCAGTTAAATTACTGCTATGAAAATCACTGCCAATGGCCAAGTTGCATGAAAGAATAATTATACATGTTTACTGTTATCCATCAGTCAAGTCCAAAAGCTACGAGATGAAATATGGAATGTAATTAAATGTGAATGCCTGGTCTGAGAGCCTCCCTGCCTCTTTTGCTAGCATACACACACACACACACAAAACACACTAATTTTATTTGAATATTTTTTCTGGTAATTAAAAAATCAGTTTAAAAATACAAAGCAGTATGTCTTCAGAGAGTGAGTCCAATCAACTGCAAGCAAATTAATAAAGAAAGTGCCATGATAAGTTCACATGAATGGAAGTATTAAAACTTTCAGTTTACAATAATCTGTTCTTAAGTAACTATACTAGAAGATGCTCTCCCAATATGTAAAGTGCATGATTTATAGCTGACTTTCTTCCACAGCTTTTATGAAAAGACATTTTTTTTAGCTGTCCCATGGGAGTCGCTAACATCTGCACTGATGAAAGAATTGTAAAGAGCAAAATTCACAAAGGATTACCAGCATCAGATTTTTTTAAAGAGAAGCAATACATTATAATTTGATATACTGATAGTTTTTGAAGTACTTTCCAATGTAAACTTCAAAAGATCATAATGAATATTTAATTTCAATGCAACACACATTGAGAGTTCCAATTACTGGCCACTAGGAAAGTAAATCCACCGATAAAGAATGTAACCATTTATTACATCCGCAAGCATGATTTTGAGCTGTGATTATATGTAAATCTAACGTCTCTTTAATTGGCAACTGGGAGATTAACTGGATATTTCTTCACCCTTAAAATAGGGTAAACAGTCAATAGTGGGAAGAGTTCACCAGTTAATGGATAGCAGTTGCAGCTGCAAAATGAATCACCATTCTTTGAAAATCTGAATTTTAATCTTGAATGGTCTCTATACTACAGCTAAGCACTATTTTGAAGCCTTTTATTATTAAGTCTCTTATCCTGTCATCAGTTGCCAGCTGTGTATCTATCAGACTTGGGGAAAACAGCAAAGGCCAATTGATGAATAGCTTAAGATGGAAGGTTCTTGAGTCAGGCAAGAGATGAGGGTTTTCAGGGAGGAACTGTAACCTTGTGGTTCTATGGTGGTGTTCTATGCAGATGGACAGACTTATGGTAGAAAAACTTCATCGCTTAACACACCATGTAACCAAATAAAAATTACACACATTTCCCAATGTTTCTACTTCTCCATCGAGATGAGGGAGATTTTAATAGGTGCCTACTAGTTGTGACGAAAGAAGGAGGCAAAGTCTGCAAAGTTCTTGGCATTGTGTCGGACATGCAGTTGGTGGTCAGTGTTGCTGCTGTTGTTAAGCAGTGTGATTGTCATTTGGTGCTGCCAAGTAGGTTCTGACACATACTGATGCTGCATACAGCAGAATGAAACACTGTCCAGTCCTGTGCCATGCAAACAACTGCTCTTATGTTTGAGCCCATTGATGAAGCCACTGTGTCGACTCATCGTGTTGAAATTTTCCTCGTTTTTGCTGCCCCGCTACTTTCCCAAGCACTATGTTCTTCTCTGGGGACTAGTCTCTCCTGACAACATGTCCCAAGAACTTGAGATGAAATGTTGCCATGCCTGCCTCTACAGAGCATTCTGGCTGTACTTCTTCCAAGACAGACTTGTTTAGTATTAGCTTCTGATATAATCTTCATGATCTTTCCCAGTGTTTTCTCATTGTTTTCTTAGGAGTTCTTGCTGGTGGTGGTTGTGGTGGTGGTGACTGAATAGGTGAAAGTTTGGACAGTTACAAGATCACAACCTAGGAACTGTGTGTTATTTGGCTTATTTAACATAACTCCCCTCTACAGCATCCCCGATAGCCTCCCCTATCTACAAATTCCCTTTTGGGATGCGATTTATATAGAAAAATACTAAGAAGAATTCTAGAGAAATATTGGCCTGGAGAGTGTCATTATCAGCTTCATCTGTTGAGATAGAGATCCGCTCCATAGCTGCTGATTGACAATAGCCTCTTCAGTCTTTCTCAAAGGTACTGCTCACACCCCTGAGTACTGGGATGCAATAGTTTTAGGATGATTCTTTTCTTAAGCAAAACACTTGCTCTTTTTTGTTGGGGCCGGTGGGGAGATGGTTCATAAACCACTTCTAAGGTTGCCCATGGGTCCTATTCCTTATAATAAAGAACTTAGTACCTCTTTGGATTTTCTTCAGCTAACATTGAATTGATATTGGAAAAAATACAGAATTATGGAGTTCAATGCTGGGACACTGATGAACACTTAAATGCCCTCTTACTACTTCCCTTTTTGGTTGAACACCCATGGACTTGTCTTTGACCTTGGCAAACACAGATAGGAGATTCTTATCCTAAATGAAAAGGTTGTTCGGTGGTAGAATTCTTGACTCTGGTTCGATTGCTGGTGAATGTACCTCATTTGTAGTACCATCCATCTATCAGCAGAAGCTCACATGCTTCTATGGTGCTGAGCAGGTTTAATCAGAGCTTCCAGACTAAGATGAACAAGGAAGAAAGATCTGGCAATCTACTTCCCCAAACCAGTCAGTAAACATCCAATGGATCACAATAGTTTGGTCGACAAATGATTCTGTGGGCAGCTCAGGACCAATGTATTCCAGGGAGCATGTGCTTACTGGGAGCTGGGGCCTGACTTGAGCGCAGTAAACACAATAGCAACATCCTGAATGGTTGCCTCTGCCTGTCTGTTAGCTCCATCAGAAAAATGAACGGAGTGCGCTTTGTTTCCCCTGCATCCTCAGCAAGTAGCATCCTTACACTGGGTGAGGGTAGGTACGGCAAAAGTGTTAAATGAGACAATGCATAGGAGAGACAGGAAAGGGGAAGGGAAGAAAAGTGAGGCGGGGATGGTGAACAAGAAAAGGGAGGAAAGAAAGGCAGTCCTCATCTCAATTCTGAACATAGAATTAATAAAAGCATTCAATTTCTTTAAAATAAAAATATCACAAATGAGTAAACTGCATTGTTAACAATGGTTTAGCTTGAAGCATGAAGTCGTAAGGAGGGCTCAAGAGTAAGCGCTATGAGTATTGCTGCCTGTTCCCGACCAAGGGCACATTAGGAAGAGGGCAGGGGAAGGGGCGCTACAGGGTGACACCTGTAAGGACACATTTCCCTGCAGCTGTGATCATTAAATACTAAAAGAAGATTCCAACTGGTCCTCTATAGTCGTCCTTCCTCAAATAGATGTAAGAAACCAAGAGGGATGCCCATGTGCCTGGAACATTTAGGACTGTTTCTGTCAAGATGACTTATCAAGCTCCCTTCCAACTCTGATAAATTTTTCATGGTCTCCTTTCCAAATGGCCATTGTAAGTAATCCCCTAGGATATTAACATTTGGAGTACATATGCCTACTGAGACTTTTAATATAAATGAAGATTTAGAAAATCATTTAGGATGGGAAATCTCAACCATTTTAACTTTCATGAAAGTATGCCAAATTGATGCCAGACTTTTTAGATCAAGGACTATATTTCCCCCAATAGAATAGCATGGTATGTATTTAATTTGATTGCACACTAGGGATGAATGCAATTGCACAGTGTAACAGAAGAGAGGACTTCAAATTAAAAATAATAGTAATTAAAATTGGGGGGCAGATGATTCCAACCATCTTGATATAAACTTGTAAGAAAAAAGGATAAAAGTTATCTTTTTAGTATTTTCAATCACTCAAAACAACAAAAAATCCTCAATAGTGTTGATTTAAAAGGCCACTGACTTATGACAAGCAACTTCAAAATAAAGCCTATCCTAAACTTATCTCTCTCAATGTATCACATATAGAGAAAGAACTTAGAGCAATAACTATATTAATAAAGAAGATCTATTTATGTCACTGGAGATCAAAATAAATAACATAAACAACCCAAGTAACAAAAAACAACCTGCTATGAAGAAGTTGATTCTGATTTGTAATGACTTAATAGGAAGGAGCAGAACAGGCCCTTGGGTCTGAAAGGCTCCGTTTCACCTTTCTCCTGCTAGGTGGCAGGTGAGTGCCAACGACTACACCACCATATATCCAGAGCTAATACTTATTAAAGGCTTCCCTCAAGCCCGTGGGTGATGAAAATAGTTAAACGCTTGACTACTAACGGAAAGGTTAACAACTTGAACACCCTCAGAGGCTCCTTGGAAGGCAGGCCTGGTGATTTGATTTTGAAAGGTCACAGCGTGAACAAACTCTAGAGCAGTTCTAGTCTGCACACCTGGGGCCCCTGTGAGTCAGAATTGGCATGACAGCAACAACAAGAACAATGTCCTAAGCTACATATAAATTAGCTCCTTACAAATAGTTTTTCATTAAAAGACTACATTAGCTACACACATCATTGTGCTTACTTTACAGATGAGAACTACAAGCGCTGAAGTAGAAAGAATGACAGGTATAATACAATAGGTTCAGCTGAGGGAACATTTTATCTGTTCTATTCTAAAACACACATCCAGTGGGGCATTATCTTCTTCCCTATCATGTTGGGCAGTGGTGGGGTTCTGGACTTCCTCATCTGTGCCGAGACGCTCGTTTCTCAGAAGTCTATCCCTCTTAGGGATATACATACCGCAAAGGATTCCAGCAGCCCCTTCGTTCCCAAGGTGCCCACAGTGGGTGGTGTGAGGGAAAGGGAAGAGAAAAAAGGCCCACCCTGAATTGTGGCTTGAGCAAATGGAGCCAGAATTGTCCATTTCTTGGATGTGGAATTCTGTGAGAACAAGATATTTATAACGAGAGATGTCAGAAGTTTATTTTGTATAAGCTCCGTTTAAGGTATCTAATAGGGAAAAACTATCTCTGGTTGTGCTATGGATTAGGTACTAGGCTGCTAACTGCCAAGTCAGTGGTTCAAATCTAAGAGTTGCTCTTAGGGATAAAGATAATTTTGTCTGCTTGCATGAAGATTTACAATCTTTTAAAAAAATAATTTTATTAGGGGCTCACACAACGTATCACAATCCATACATACATCAATTGTTGTGTAAAGTTCATTGGTACATTCATTGCCCTCATCATTCTCAAAACATTTTCTCTCAACTTAAGCCCCTGTCATCAGTTTCTCATATTCCCATCCCTCCCTACTGGCCCCTCCCTCGTGAACCCTTGATAATTTATACATTATTATTTTGTCATATCTTACCCTGTCCAATATCTCCCTTCACCCACTTTTCCGTTGTCCGTCCCCCAGGGAGGAGGTCACATGTAGATCCTTGTAATTGGTTCTCCCTTTCCAACCCACTCTCCCTCTACCCTCCCAGTATCACCACTCACACCCCTGGTCATGAAGGGATTATCTGCCCTGGATTCCCTGCGTTTCCAGTTCCTATCTGTACCAGTGTACATCCTCTGGTCTAGGCATATTTGTAAGGTGGAATTTGGATTATGATAGTGAGGGAGGAGGAAGCATTTAGGAACTAGAGGAAAGTTGCATGTTTCATCATTGCTACATTGCACCCTGACTGGCTCATCTCCACCCCAAGACCCTTCTGTAAGGGGATGTCCAGTGGCCTACAAATGGGCTTTGGGTCTCCACTCCACACTCCACCCCTCATTCACTATGGTAAGATTTTTTGTTCTGATGATGCTTGAAACCTGATTCCTTCAACACCTTGTGATCGCACAGGCTGGTGTGCTTCTTACATGTGGGCTTTGTTGCTTCTGAGCTAGATGGCCGCTTGTTTACCTTCAAGTCTTTAAGACCCCAGATGCTATATCTTTTGGTAGCCGGGCACCATCCAGCTTTCTTTGCCACATTTGCTTATGTACCCATTTGTCTTCAGTGATCGTATCATGGAGGTGAGCACACAATAATATGATTTTTTGTTCTTTGATGTCTGATAACTGATCCCTTCAACACCTTGTGATCACACAGGCTCATGTGCTTCTTACATGTGGACTTTGTTGCTTCTTAGCTAGATGGCCATTTGTTTACCTTCAAGCCTTTAAGACCTCAGACACTATATCTTTTGATAGCTGGGCACCATCAGCTTTCTTCACCACATTTGCTTTTTCATCTGCTTATTATTCAGCAGTTGTGTCGGGAAGGTTAGCATCATAGAATGCCAATTTAATAGAAAAAAGTATTCTTAAATTGAGGGAGTACTTGAGTGGAGGCCCAAGGTCTCTCTGCTACCTTAATACTAAACCTATAAATATATGCACATAAATCTATTTCCCCCATCCTTATATATAAATATATTTGCATATGTACATGCCTTTATTTAGACCTCTATAAATGCCCTTTGCCTCCTAGCTCTTTCCTCTATTTCCTTTGACTTTCCTCTTGTCTCACTATCATGCTCAGTCTTCATTTGGGTTTCAATAATTCCTCTTTGTTACACTACCCTTGATTATGTCCTACCAGGCCTCCCACACCCTCCTCGCCACCAATTTGGATCACTTGTTGTTCCCTTGTCCCTGGGTTTGTAAACACCACTGCCTGTCCCCCCATATCCCCCTCTCCTATGTGTCCCTGGAACTGTTGATCCCATTGTTTTCCCATCCAGATTGTTCATCAAGCCTATCTTATTTAGACAGACCTGCGGAGATAATAACATGCACAAAAACAAGACAGAGCCAAACCAAGCAACAATATACAACAAAACAACAACAAACCAGTGACAGAAAACAAAACAAAACACAAGAAAGAAAAGCTTGTAGTTAGTTCAATTAATGTTTCTTGGTCTTTAAGAGTGTGTTCCAGTCCAGTTTGTAGGAGCACCATACCCTAGCCCCAACGTCCACCTTCATCATTCCCTGGGGACCTCGGTGCTCCGTTCCCTTACTGTTCTGTTGCACCCCCTTAGTATTTTGCCTCGGTGCGGTGGGATCAGATCAGGCACAATTCCCACACTGTATCTTCAGTGTTGTCCCCTGTAAAGCTATGGGTCAGTGAGGGACGTCATGTCTCATAGTGGGGCTGGCCATGTGGTCCTCTCTTTGGACTGGCTGCTCTAATCGGGAACATCGTCCTCAAGGTCTGGTGGGCCAGGATGTGCTCCACTCTCTCCTCTTCCCCCTTCATCTGTTCCCATGTGCTCTGATCAGATTTACACTCTGAAATTCTATATAGACTTGCTATGAGTCAGACTGACTCGATGGCCATGGATGTAGTTCTGGTGGGTTACTAACAAAAAGGTGGAGATCTAAGTAGACTGGAGTTTGCAGAGAGATTCAAGCAGAAGATGTACATTTGGGACTTAATCTTGAAACTGGATGAAGAGGGTGTATATGGAGAAGAAAAGAGGCTAATGGTCAGTCTATGACATGGCGTGGGTCATTTAGAGGTCTAGAGAAGAGGAATCGGAGTGTAGACAAAAATACTAAGACACACATCAAAGATAGCCAAAGAGAGAATGGCTCTAGAAGTCAGGTAAAGACAGTTTTTCAAGGAGAGAGAAATCCATGCCTTGGTTATATAGGTAGATCAAGTTCAATGAAGGCTGACAATTGATTATTGAGTTTAGCAGCTTTCAGATCAGTGATGCTCTTGACAAAGTGATATTCACACTATAAATCTAATTTGCTTCCAAAAATTTTCATCTCCCATTAAACACTTTTGGAAATCATATTTTTATGGAAATCATAATTTTTAATGTCTGAGTAATATCCCATTATATAAATGTACAGTGACTTGTTTAATCAAATTGACTGTGGATATTTAGAATACTTTCAATTTTCATAAATTACAACAAAACAATGCTTGCATATAAATCAGTAATGTCATTGCTGTTATGTACCATTGAGTTGGTTCTGATTCATGTGGCACTATGAACTGCAGAAGGAAACACTGCCCGGTCCTGTACCATTCTCACAATCCCATGGTGGAGTCCAATGTTGCAGCCACAGGATCAGTCCATACTGTTGGGAGTTTTCCTCTTTTACAATGAGCTTCTACTTCACCCAAGGCAACAATATGATACCCACATGTTCATATTCAATTGAATGTTCTAATAAGCACTAAAATAGTACCAAATGCAAGAGAAACTTTGCTAGTAAATAGCATACATGTTTAATAAATATTATACATTGAGAAAATTCTAGTATGTAACAATCCCCCAATGGTGCCAATTATTTTTATTAGATATTATTAAATTTTTAAGAAGAGTGAAATTTAGAGGAAAAAGTGGGAGGCAGTCTGTTTGTATCCTTTTATGTCAAGAATAAATCCTTGTGGCAATAATTGGTGCTACAGTGAAATGTGCATAGTTCTATTTGGAAAGTTTCTATGAGAGATAAGTAGGATTTTCTTCAGATGTGAATATAAAATGTAAACATGACAACTTACACTTGGAAATTATTTTATAGTTCACAAAACATGCCCCATCGATGATTCCACCTAAGCTCAGAAAAAATACAAGGGTGACAGAAGTTCCTCATTAAGTCAGTTACCTAAACTTGCTGTATGTTATTCTGTATCCTTCACAAGGAGCCCTGGCACCACAGTAGGTTCCAAGCTGAGTTGCTTGCCAAAAGGTCAAGGCTGTCTGGCCCATAAAGATTTAGTCTCACAAGCCTGAATAGGCAGTTGTACTCTGTCCTATAGGGTGGCTATGGGTCAGAGTTGACTTGATGGCCATGGGATTTTTTTCTTTTTAATCCTTCACTATACATAATCAAAAAGTAATTAAATCTTTATTGACCATCATGCACGGTTCCTCGGGTTTTCAATACATACTTTGGACATAGTGTCAGGAGAGACCAGTCCCTGGAGGGCCTCATGCTTGGTCAAGTGGAGGGCCTGTGAAGAAGAGGAAGGCCCTGAAGGAGATGGATGGGCACAGTGGCTGCACCAGTGGCCTCAGGCACAGGAACAGTTGTGAGGATGGCACAGGCTCTGCATTGTTTCGTTCTGCTGGGCATAGGCTCACTATGGCACCCAACAACAACAGCATGGCTCCTAAGTATCTATAAGATAGAATTAGAATTTCTTAATGTAGCATTGATGATTCCTTTACCATCTGTCCAGTGATTTTCATTTTTCCTTGTCTCCCACTACTTCTCACAATGTACCCTATACTTCAGCTATTCTGTGCTGCCCACAGTTGACCAATAAGGGCCTCGCTTTCCAGCCGTTGTGCCCTCTGCTAAAACTGTCGCCTTTGTATGGACGGCAGTGGTCCTATACATGCCTGGACTGTACACAGGGCCATGGCTTGAGAACTGGATAGACTTACATCTCAATTAAGGAACTCTGGTAATGCAGTGATTAAGTGCTCATCTGCTAACTGCAAGGTCAATCATTCAAACCCACTCAGAGGCTCTCTGGATAAAAAGACCCCAAGTTCTGCCCCCACCCTAGAAAATCCTACGGGGCAGTTCTACTCTTCCATACAGGGTTGCTGTAATTTAAAATTGACTGGATGGTGCCCAAAAACATGTCTCAACTACGAGTCCCTCAGTGGTGCCAATGATGAGCACATTTGGCTATTAACCAAGAGGTTGGCAGTTTAAGTCTCCTAGAGGCACCTCAGAAGAAAGACCTCCTGGGAAAGGAGCCATGGCAAACCCTCTGGGGCAGAGTTGCGCTCTGACACACATCCAGGTGAAGTCAACTGAAATTGATTTGGGTTTTTTTTTGGATGTCACAACTAAGCTTTTTTTCATTTACTAGTTGTGTGGACTTGGGAAGGTTATAGAGCTCCTCAGAACCTACTCATCAGCCAATGGTGATCATAATATCTACCTTGCAGGGTTTCAATAAGAATTACAGAATGTAAGCTATCAAAAGCTGTTGGAACAGGTCCAATAAATATATGTTATGCTTTAAAACGTATTTATCATGGATAATAAGTGTACCTGATTTGAAAATAAAACAACAGAAACTGTAAAAGAAGAGGGCTTCCCAATTATTTTCATGTCATTTTCAAGATTACAATCACTAATATGAAAATATATGCATATAAGTGATAATACATACACAGACTTTCATATCCTATTTTACTTCACAACTTATCTCGGAAAGCCTTTTCTAGCTGTAAATATACACTTATTTCATTGTCCTTTAAATAGCTGTAGAGCGTTCTTTGTAACAGAAAAGATTTAAGTAGACCTTTCATTCCTCTGTAGATGAACTTTTAGGTTTTTAGTAATCTTTTTCCATACATTTCACAAAAAATTATATGCAAGTTGAAAACTTTTACATAAACACCCATCTAACTCACAACTCTGAGTCCATAGTTATTCATTTACTATACATTCTTTATCACCAGGGCTTCAAAACAAATCATTTCTGTTTGAGCCCCTGCTTAGAATTTGCATTTCCACCCTAGACATACTCAATCAAATTTCTTGTTACAATGTAACAGGAGTAAAATCAATTGAACGTCCTGCTCATCAACTAAATGTCTACTTCTTCATCCATTTATTAAGCCATTTTATTCAGTTCAGTATAAGTAATACTGTATAAATTTCCCTACAAATACTTATGTCATGTCATTTAGCAGGTGTTAAACTTTGGCTATAGCAGATAGTATTGCAACGAACACTTGCAGATGCAACATTTCACATGTGTGAATCCTTTCAGAAACTGAAGTGCTGTGAATGTGCACTTAGTATCGTGGAGGACAAGGCCAATCTCCCTCTGTGAAGACAGTGATGATGCAAACAGTAAGGTTAGTGCCTGGTTTTCTTTACTATTACAATATATGATTGTCCAGTTTTAAAATATTTGCCAGTAATAAAGGTGGAAAATAACCTTATAGTTTTATTTTTAATTTATCTTATTATGAGTGAAGATCAGTATTATTCTCTGCACTACTAACCACAAGGTTGAAGGTTCAAACCCACCAGCCACCCTGAGGTAGAAAGATGAGGCTATCAGTTCCTGTAAAGGTTTAAACCTGAGTAACCCTCTGTAGGATCACTACAAGTCCAAATCAACTCACTGGCAGTAGGTCTTTATGAATCATTTAGCCCTGGTGGCATAGTAGATTACAATTTAGGCTGTTAAGCGCAAGGTCAACAGTTTGAACATACAACCTTTCTAAGGGACAAGGCTGAGGGTTTCTACTCCCATAAAGAGTTACAGGCAGGGGAGGTTGGGGCAAGGGGAGCAAATCGCGATGAGTTCAAGATTGAAGAAAATGTTCTAAAACTGATTGTGGTGATGATTGTGCAACTCTTCTTGATGTGATTGAACTATTGATTGCATGAGATGTGAATTATAAGCCAATAAAAGTATTGGCGGGGAAAAAGAGTTACAGCCTTGGAAACCCAAAGTGGCAGTTCTATTCTGCCCTCCAGAGTCGCCATGAGTCGGAATCAACTCCATGGCAGTGTTTGGTTTTGGTTTATAGTTCTTTTACTTTTAAGTCTATTTGTTTGCATACTTGTATACTGGATTACTGACATTTTTTCACACTGAGTTGTAACATTCTTTGCATATGAAAGAAACTGGCCTCTTTTCCCCTATAGTTCTCAAGTGTGTTTTCCAAATTTTTCTATATAATTTTGGTTTTAATATGATATACTTTTTCAAGCACAGATTGTATTTTATGTACGTTTATCTCCAAACAAAATACAAAATGCAGAGTTAATATGTTCCCCCTTCCCCAAGCCTTCCATACTATTGTTGCCATCACATACCAGTCTCAGTCCTCTACTACATCGCTGACGCACTCCTGAATGACTGTTCACTGCAGCTGTGCCACCACGGGTTCTGATGAACCCTGCCACTGCTGCTGCTCAGTGGGACTCTGGCCCAGGTCTCCCAGTGAAGTCTACCACTCATGCAACTCTCTCCAGTAAACCTTCCCTAACGCCTCAAAGCTGGTTTCAACGACTGCCTTAGTGTTATCACAGCAAAAACAAAGCAAAACAAAAATCAGAAAATGGATGAATTTTTGGTGAATGAATGACAGAAATTAATTTTTCTCAGTTCTGGAAGCCAGTAATCCAAATGTGGGTCTTGGCAGTGCCAATTCGTTTGGAAGGTTCTGAGTGAAAACCTCTCCCGCCTCGCTCGCAGATCCTAGTGGCGACTGCCAATCGGGCGGTCTTGTGCTTGCAGATAAATTCCCATATGGTGTCTTCCCACTGTGAGGGCCTCTTCCCATGTCTGTTCCCTTTTATAAGACACCACTCTAAAGAGATTGGAATTAGGACGCACACTACTCCAACATGACCTTGTTTAATTTAACTGATAGCAAAAGAAAAAGGAAAACAAACAAACGAAACCACCCGTGTTTACAAACAAGGCCGCATTCATAGGTACAGGGGTTAGAATTTCAACAGTTCGATCCACAATGGCCTTTCCCTGTCCTTCCATAGTACCTGTGGGCACACTGAGCAGAACTCAGTCTTCATGGCAGTGAATTGTACTCTAGTTTAATCTCCCAGACTGTGGCAGGCACAGGACACTATTTTATTCACTTTTTGCTGTATCGTTAGTTCCTAACTTGGTACCAGGCAAACAAGGAGATAGTCAATAAATATGTAATGAAGAACATAAGGGGGTGGGGGAAGGAAGGAGGGAGAGACACAGAAATGCATAGAGGATTAGAGGATATCAAAGAAAAGATAGCTAGGTGAGGCATTAACTGAACGTGAACTACCAGAGGCAGAAGTTGCCATTCATATTTCCTGGTAAGTATATCATAAGTGAGAAAAAAAAACATTGCTCATTTATTTTCAATTCAGGACAAAATGAGGAGGCTGCTTTTAAACTAAAGCCTCTGTTTCCTTGGTTATAAAGTGAACATACAAATAACTTTGATGTTCGTGGGTGAGTCACTCTCGGTTATTAATTTCATGGATTTAAATCCCAAATTATGCTGGATTTACGTGTTCCCAAGCTGTGCTGGACTTATGTGTTCCCAAACTATGCTGGATTTACGTGCTGTGAGAATCTAGTCTCTTTAAGTGCTCACATTTAAGAAGACACAAGCACTCACAGCAATATTGCATTGTGAGATTATTTTGAGAAACTTCTGTAATTTTCAGGTGACATAACAAGTTGGATGGCATTTTTCTGACTTTGTATCTCCTTCCTTCCTAGTGGCCTCGTTTATTGGAAGAACTACTTTTTTGGAAAATGAAACTTGGTGCCAGGGCATCCTTACAGGCACAAGGACAATAGAAACATGAATCCTAGTATAATGTTCTGGACAGTGTTTGGGGGGCCATGTGATTCACCTCTGAAGAAGGCTGTATTTCTATTTATTTATTTATTTATTTATTTAACTAAAACTTGTATACTAACTTTGGAAAATTAATCATTTCCCTCCAGATTTGGGTGAAGTCAATATATCTATGACAGTACATAAATAAATATGTGAAATCACTTAATATCTGTTTTTCATTTCAAAATACGATAGAAATGTGTGGAGTCATGTTCTGTGTATACTCTGAATGCTATGATTTGGAGACTACATGGTTAATTTCCCTGATGGGCTATAAAATCACCCAGCTAGAAATGGTGAAAGCCGTTAATCAGGAAGATAACCTTTGAAAGCCTTACTACTTTCATAATGGTTACTAGTTAAATATGAACATCTGGGAAGCCATTATGAATTCATTGCACATAAATCTATTGCCCTATGTTCAGAACTCCTTTTTATTGCAGACTACTTAATATGAACAAACTGTATAAACTTTTTTCTTTTACTGCACACTTACTTGATGCACCATTTATTTACAAATATTGGCATTGTTTTTGGATGTCCATTACATTGGCTAGAAAATGGAGATGATAAGATTCAGTTGAGAAAATATCTAAAGGCTAAATGTTTTTATTGATGCTTTGCATATGCTAATGATGATGTCTCAGAAGTTCACTTGCATATTTACCATATGTGGCATATAATGTTACTTGCTCAAAATGGCATTTGCTTTGTCCATATATACACACATACAGGTTGATGAATGTACAAAGTATTCTAAACAAATCAATGTTTATTTGCTTAATACTTTTATTGATAATCAAAAAAATCATCCTTCAGAAGGTCACCTACTTCATTCTGCGAATAGTTTGGGATTTTTTTGCCCTAGATTTCTTATAGATACAAATGCCTGCAGGTTTGTTACTTGTGAAAGGGATGAGGCCATATGGCAATCATTGTGATTGGTTCCCCTTACTCTCTCCCCATCCCCTTTACCCTCCTATTATCCTTGCTCCCTTTATTGGTCCTGAGGGGTTTATTTGTTCTGGGTTCCCTGTGTTTCGAGCTCTTATCTGTACCAGTGTACATGCCCTGGTCTAGCCAGATTGGTAAGATAGAATTGGAGTCATGGTGGAGAGGGCAGGGGGAACATTAAAGAACTAGAGTAAGGCTGTGTTCCTCTGTGCTACACTGCACTCTAACTGACTCTTCTCTTCCTTGTGGCTATTCTGACAAGGGGTGTCCAATTGACAACTGATGGGCTTTGGGTCTCCACTCTGCTGTCCTCCTCATTCCCATTAGTATGCTTTTTGTTTGTTTTGTTCTGGGTCTTTGATGCTTGATACCTGATCCTATCGACACCTCATGATCACACAGCTGGTGTGCTTCTTCCATGTGGGTTTTGTTGTTTCTCAGCTCGATGGCTGCTTGTTTATCTTCAAGCCTTTAAGACCCCAGACCCTATATTTATTATTATTATTAAATACTTTTATTGGGGGCTCTTAAATCTCTTATCACAATCTATACATTCATCCATTGTGTCAAGCACATTTGACACATGGTGCCATCATTTCTCAAAGCATTTTCTTTCTACTTCAACCCTCGGTATAAGCTCCTCATTTTTCCTCCTCCCTCTCCTGTCCACCCTCCCTCATGAATCCTTGATAAGTTATAGATTATTATTTTCATATCTTACATTGTGCTCTGTCACCCTTCATCCACATTTTTGTTGTTCATCCCCTTGGGAGGGGGTTATATGTCAATCCTTGTGATTTATTCCTCCTTTCTCCCCCACCTTCTCCTTATCCTCTTGGTATCTCTATTCTCGTTGTTTCTGAGGTGTTTATCTATCCTGGATTCCCTCTGATTTGTAAGGTAGCATTGAGATCATGATAGTGGTAGGGGGGTGGAGCATTAAAGAACTAGAGGAAAGTTGTGTGCATCATTGGTGCTATACTGCACCTTGACTGGTTCATCTTTTCCTTGTGACTCTTCTGTGAGAGGATGCCCAGTTATCTACAGATGGGCTTTGGGTCTCCACTTCTTGTCACCAACCCCCACCCCATTCACATTGATATGATTTTGTTCTGAGTCAGATGCCTGATACCTTATCCCATTACACCTCATGATCACATAGGCTGGTGTACTTCTTCCATGTGGGCGTTGTTGCTTTTCAGCCAAATGACCACTTGTTTATCTTCAAGCCTTTAAATCCCCAGATGCTGTATCTTTTGATAGCCAAATACCATCAGCTTTATTCACCACATTTGCTTAAGCACCCATTTTGTATTCAGCGATTGTGTCAGGGAAGGTGAACATCACAGAGTACTGTGTTAGTAGAACAAATTGTTCTTGTGTTGAAGGAGTACTTGAGTGTAGTTCAATGTCCATCTGCTATGGTAATACTTTATAAATAAATATATGTACATAGCTCTATTCCCCTGCCATTGTATATAAATGTATACGATGTATTTACATATATACATGCCTGTATGCCTCCCAGTTCTTTCCTCTATTTCCTTTTACTTTCCTCCTGTCCCACTATCATGTCCAGCCTTCATTCAAGTTTTAGTAATTCCTCTTGGCTCCATTGCCCTTGTTCAAGTCCTACCCCCAAGCATCCAATGCCCTCCTCGCCATCAATTTTAGATCACTATTCTTCCCTTCTCCCTGGGTTGGTTGGCAGCCCCCTCCTTTCCCCCCATCTCTCCCTGTACTGTGTCCCCTGGAACCATCAGTCTCATTGTTCTCTCCTCTGGATTGTTCATCCCATCTATCTTGTCCAGATAGATGTGCATAGACACTAATACGCATAAAAACAGAGCATAGCAAAACATAACCAAAAAAGAAGATAAAAATAAAAGCAACAGCTAATACAACAAAACAAAAAATAAATAAAGAGAAAAATTAAAACCAAGAGCAAAAACTGAAAAGCCCTAAAACAGTTCCATGTCTGTCCATTGATCTTCATGAGTGTTTTCCAGTGGAGTCTGCTGGGGTGCTATTGCCCTAGCCCCCAAGTCCATCTTTGGCATTCTTTGGGGACTTCGTTGCTTTGCTCCCCTTGCTGCTCCACTGTATGTACTTAGTGTTCACCCTGGTGCAGTGGGGTCACATCTAGCAATCTCCCACCTTGTGTCCCCAGTGCTGTCCCCTCAGCACTATGTGTCAGTGAGGGACACACCATCCTGTCTCATGATGGGGCTGGCCCTGTGATCCTCTCTGTGCACTGGCTGCTCTGAGCTGGAATATTGTCCTCAGGGTTTGGTGGGTCGGTGTGTGTTCCGCTCTCTCCTTCCCTTTTTGTTTGCACCCCACTTCTTGAACTGCAGCTTCAGTGCTGTCCTCTGAAGTGCATTCCTCTGGGGTGGGGGTGGGGAAGCACAGAATTTTACACAATGGGAAACAATGAGCAGATTAAGGGTTTGCCTAATGGCATGAAGACAATAAAATTCTTCTGTTATAAATCTTAATTTTGTTAAGTATGTAACTAGGACAGACCCTAATCCCAAATGAAACTTAATTGAAAGATGTTTTTAAAAACATGGCAAGAATGATTTCTCTTTTTAGTGTTGCCAAATAGATTCTTCTTCATTGTTGCTGCAGCCAAGTTCAACCATAATGAGAACCAGTCCTTTTTGTCCTCAATCCAACAGTTTAAATGGAACTCAAAGTCTAGAATCCTTATTAAAATATATGACACATCTTCAAAAAGTTTGGCACTATGGGTATATGTGTTTGTCCATAACATAAAGTAATATATAAATATATATATATATATATACTATAAGCCATATAGTATGCATCTATTCATTTACCTTTGTGGATAAGGGGTTTCTTTCCCTGTAGTAAATCTTTCCTGAATTAACACTTGAAAAAAATCATTTCAATGTATCAATATGAAAAAAGTCATAGCTAAGACAGAAGGCTAAAATTCTGCATAAATTAGGTTAGAAAATCTTGTTAGGGACTCATAATGCATATGTAATTTACATTTGTTTGTAGTTCAGTAAAGTAGTAATTTCATGAATATTGGTCTAATCAGTAGCTTGTGCATTGGTATAATTAGACAGTGAAATGCAGAAGTTTTATCTTGAGTATCCAGAACAATGTTTGGCAACTTAGGTATTAAACAAATAAATGGAGATTGGAAACTAAAGTTCAGGATAAAAATAGGGTGCTGGTGCATTTGTTCTAAAGAATTATTGTTTCCTTAGAAATTAAAAAAATCCACTGCCACTGAATTGATTCTGATTTGTGGAGTCCTGGTGGTATAGTGGGAGGAAGATGAGGCTTTTTACTACCAGAACCAGATACAGTTTTGAAAATCTACAGGGAAGTTCTCTGATTTATAGAATCACGATGAATAAGAACTGACTTGATGGCAGTGAGTCAGTGTGAGTGGTAGTGTAATGGATTATTCATTGGACTGCTAACTGCAAGGTTGGCAGTGCAAATCCACCAATTGCTCTGAGGAAGAGAGAGAGAGATGAATGAGTCTCTACTCTCATAAGGCTTATGACCTCGGAAACTCCAAAAAGCAGTTCTACTCTGTTCTCTAGAGCCCTTAATGGGTTTGGTTCCTAGACAGTGAGAAAGGATGGACTAAAGTTCATTGTACATTCACTACTTGTCGGTTTCTATTCTATAAAAGCAAAATTTCTTTTAATACTTACAATAACAATGCAAAAAAATTATCAGAGTCTACTTAGGCAGCTGGGAAACAGAGAAAAGAGATGAAGTGACCTTCCCTATTAGCAAAGTTAAGTCCAACAGACAACTAGGACTAGGTCATAGCCCAATATGGTTTTCCTTTTACCATGGTACACCCACAAGAGTAGGAAAGAGAGTGCGGTGGCATTTATTTTAATAAAGCAGCAAACTAGTTCTTTCTCCATTCCCTGCATCCGTGGTGTGCAAGCCTGGATGCTCATCAGAATCATTGGAGGAGATTTTGAAAGTTTCAGGCACCACAGCTGGTACCCTGGCGGCACAGTGGTTTCATGTTGGGTTGCTAACCCCCATGGTCAGCAGTCTGGAACCACTAGCTGTTCTGCAGAAGAAAGACAAGGTTTTCTACTTTGGTTAAGAGTAGCAGTCTTGGAAAGTCGCAGGGGCAGTTCTACCCCGCCCTATAGGCTCACAATGAGCTGGCATCAACTTCATGGCATTGGGTTAGGTTTGGTTTGGTTTGGTTTGGTTTGGTTTGGTTTGGTTAGGTTAGGTTAGGTTTGGTTTGGTTTGGTTTGGTTTGGTTAGGTTAGGTTCGGTTTGGGCCCCACAGCCAGAGACCCTGATGTAACTTTGGATCCTGGTAAGCATTTCTAGTCCTGAAAATCTCCACAGGTGAATCTGATATGTATCCAGGTTTGAAGCATGGTGCTTTCCTAAGTGAAGGAAACATCATCCTTCCCCTTTTCTGAATTTTAAACTTCTTTTTGACTGAAAGAGAGAGCTAGAAATGCAAGCATACTGATCTTTACTGAAAATCTCGGTAAGTACCAGGCATTGTTTAAGAGTTTCACCTGTACTAGCTCCTTCGCATACTCTCATTGAGTAGAAAGCAGATGGAATCAATGCATATGGAATCAATGCCTACAGAGGTCCAGTTACCTTTTTTCCCCTTAAATGCAAGAGTATATTAAGCAGAACATATTTCTAATGAAAATCTTATCTCACTCTTAAAAAATTTGAAAACCATTGTATAAGACTTCTTTAACAACCAAATAAAAGCAGGAAAACTATTTCCTCTAAGGCCACAGAATGAAATGTCTATGTTGTGCTGTTTTTTGACTCTACCTGTTAAAATGCAATAGCTATACCCAAGTCCCCAAGTCCACAGTTGGAGAACCGATTCTGACTCCTAGGGACCCTATAGGACAGAGCGGAAATATCCTATAGGGTGTCCAATGCTGCAATCTTTAAGGAAACAGATAGTCTCACATTTTTCATTCCAAGCATTGGGTGGATTTTAACCATTGAGCATTTGTATAGCAATGGAGTACTTGAATCACGGCACCCCCAAGAACGCAGTACAGTATCCCTACTGCCCTACAAAGCCTCTCACAAATGTTTATGGATTTCCAGTGGTTTTCTCCTCTGTGCACTTCAATAATACTGTCAAGGACTGAAAGGGCCTACCATTTTCCTCATCAACTACTTTGAAATCACATATCGCTATAATGTCTCACACTCAGACCAGGAGATATCCAACGGTATCTAAATATGTTTCTTTACCACCTTTGGCTGGCAGCTTACTGATTTACCACCCTAGCATGCAGGACACCACTTCATCTGCCAACCATTGTGCCCATTTCTAAGGGCTATCACTATCTCCGGTTGTTTTCTGTCAATGGACCAGAGTGCTTGAGAACTTGAAGTAACTCTTGGTTCTCTGAAGTTCATAATGTATATATATAGCAAGCCACTCTGTGGTACATAAAAGTAGTTGGAAGGTGGGGCTAACTCATTCTCAATTTAGTTGTGTGCTTTTCCCAAGTAGATACTAAAGCAGTATTGCTGCAAATGTTTTCAGGAATTTCAGTTAGGAGCTCTCTCACTTTGTCTTTATATTCTTTTCAGCCTATGTTGCCATAAGATTCACATGGGATCTCAAGGTAGAATGCCTATTAGACAGTCAAATGATGGACAGCATGATTCTCTCATAAATATCAATCCTCCAATAACCTAAAGCTTTGTCATTAGGCTAACTTGGTCTAAGTTCATATTCCCAAAGAACTCTCTCCCTTGAAGTTCTAGTCTTTCAGGTGAACTGTCTCCTGCAGGTCTGTTCAGCCAGTTTATCTGACTTGCCCGGACATCTGTGAACATTGGGAATGGTCTCAGCTTGGGGTCAAGGTAGTTGCCACTACAATACACACATGAACACAAACTTCTTCCTAGGGTATAAGTCAAGAAACAGAAATGAGTAAGGGTGTAGAAGGACAGGTAATCCTATTCTCTGCTTCTTCTTGTCCTTCCCCTCTATATCATAGACATAGATTGTAAATTAGTCACATCTCTGAAAAGATTTTTTTTCTGGACATATATAGAAAAACCTCCATCTGGAGGAAAAATGATAAATCCTGAGCAGAATCCTGTTGCTAGAATTGGCCTTATGGAAAAGAAGCCTAAGGGAGACAAGTGGTAGGGAGGGGACCTTATTAAAACCAATGTAAGCACGAAACCGAAACCAAACACTATTGTGTTGAATTTCTTCCACTTCGTAGTGACCCTCCAGGACACAATAGGCTTGCCCTGTCGGATTTCCCAGACTGTAATCTTTATAGGAGTAAGATTGCCATATATTTCTTCTTTAGAGTAATTGGTGGGTTCAAACTGCCAACCTGTCTAGTGTTTAACCACTGGAACATGAGGAATTTCATGTAAGGTCTAGTTCAGACCAACTTCTCAGAAGAGATCCCTGGTGTTTCCACTCTTTTTTTCTCCTCCTCCCCTTTCTTCGACAGATCTGTTCTCTTTTCCTTGCCTTAAAGTCCTTACAACGCCTCTTGCCCTTCTTCTGCAGAGTCTTATTTCCTGTCTACTTGTGTTCTCTTCTTCAAGGTTTGTTAGGAAATGGGCTTTTGCTCGCCCCCCCCCTCCCGACCAACCCCTAGACATTCCATTACTGAATCAGTCTCTTCCGGTTCCGTTCCTAACCACAGTTACTCGAGTTCTTTGTCACAACTTTCAAAAACATTTCCTTTTAAAGAGCTTCCAAAACTCTTGTTTCCAATAAAGCTAAAGAGGTTCCACAAGTAAAGTGTGACTTCTTAAGGTTCACTAATGTATACTCTTGCGTCACTCTGCTTCTTTGTACCACCACACTTCAAGGACCTTGCCCTGATAGAGTCTGTAGACTGACAGAAGTACTTGCCAGATTGTGAAGGGAGGTTGGGATAGTGATGGAGACAAGCTCAAAAGAACAAGTATTTCTAATAATCCAGCTGCACTTAGCTCCTCACTATGATATGCTCTGAAATGTTGGGACTTTCCCATGGAAACAATGGGAAACCACTGGAAGCTTTTGAGAAGAGGTGATGAAATTCAGGCTGCATGTATGAGTTTATGAGTTTATGAATTTAGGAAACATAGTATGAACTTGTGATACAGTATACATTTATGAAATACAGCATACATTTATGAAACATAAATTTAAGAAGGGGACCTTCAAGGCAAGCAATTATTAAGATAGAACAGAGCGTGGTAGAATTTTGAAAAGTTGAATGAGATTTTGGTGATGGATATGTGGGTCAGCCATGAAAGGGAAGCAACTTGGACTGATAAGTAACTTGGGAGAGAATACGAAAGAACTCCCCCAAGCTGATGGAACACTTCCATTTTATTTTGATGCAATTTTTTTCATGAACTTTTTGAAACCCCTAGTATCATGCAGTAAGTTTGGGATAAAATACATTTTAAGTATTCTGTTGTCTGAGGTAGCTAACGACATAGAAGGGGAGCTTGGATAGTGAATCTATGAATAGAGGTTCATCAGAGATAGGAAAAAGAGTGACACAGAAACATATCACAAAGGACAAGAACAGAGAAAGCTAAATACCAAGGAATAAAAAAACTGGGAAAATCTGAAGACACCAAACTAAAGGTGAAAAAGCGAGGGCCTACTTATAGCCAGCAAGTGAGCATTAAAGAGTGGGCCTCATGATCCTATTAAAAGTGTTGCCCAAGAACCAGTCGCCCTGGCTTCACTTCCAGCCTGGATCAAATGCTCCAACAAGCACTGCAGGCCGAGCTCCCTGGCTGGTACTCTACCAGAGCACGGTGCTACAGCGGACTTGGAAAGCTCATTTTCTGATGAGGATTCTTTATACTTCCCTGAAACAAAGCCCATGCACACTTTGCCTTTGCGCTGGACCCACGTTGTAGTATGAATCCAAAATATTTATCTATATATTATACTACGCACTAAAAGAAAGGCAGTTCCTGAATAACAAGAGTTTAATACATACACGTTGAATGAACGAATGAATGAGAGAATGTGAGAAATTTAATTCTGCACAAACTGGGCACAGAAATTAAAATAACAAATGCCAAATGTGCTGTTAGTAAGTTGATTCAGACTCATCGGGACCCTATGTCACCGCCCCCTGATTTTCTCAGGCTGCTAATCGTCCAGGGAGTAGAAAGTCTCTTCGTTCTCCCAGGGTCTAACCGCTGACCTGGTAAGTAACAGCCCAACGCATATGTCACTACACTGCCAGGGCTGCTGTAGCTACTAGCAAATAGAGACAGCAATAAAGACACGATGACCTGGATTCTTCTATGTAAAACCATTCTGAATCAATAAAGTTATAACAAGCCTGGTTCCTGAATACCCATGACAACAAAACAACAACAACAAATGTGCCCTATGAAATCAGCAGGGTAATTACAAGCCAATAATGGACTGCTAAATTTAAAATCCAGGTAATGCACCAGAGCGGTTTCAGCATGGGGCTGCTAGGAAACACAGGGCAATCATCCCCTTCAGCTTAGCAGTGGTCAAGTCTTTACAAGAGTACTTAATAGCTTCAGTTGTACGTCCACTAACTGAAAACATCTATAGAGAATTTGGAAGGAATCCCTCGGAGACTGATCAAAGAGAATAAAGGAACAAAAAATGATAAGAAAATTAGCCCCAAGCAGAAAGACAAAAGCAACACGGTTTATTTAGCCCAAGAAAGAGAAGGCTGATAAGCAAATAACAGTCTTCAAGTAGTTTGCCAATGTGGCGAGCAGCTGTTCTGCTTCTGCTGTGGGCAGGACAAGAGAAAATGAGTTCCCACTGTGGAGGCAGCAGAGCAGGACTGCACCACTGTAATTCCCCAGGGAACTTCCCAGCTGCCGAGGCTGGGGTGCAAGGCTCAATGAGGCCAAAGCGGGTAGTGGCATTTCCATTTCCCTGGGCCATCCAAAGTATGAGTTTGTAGCTTTATAGCTAAACAGCTGTACAGGGAGGACACAGGGCGGACATCCTACAAATAAATCCTCCTCCTTTAAAATTTTTTTTAATGTGGTTTTTTTTTCAGTGTTCATAGTCCTTACATTAGAAAGGAAGAGAAGCGAGAAGGAACTTTCGAAGAATAATTTTTTCCTAAAGATTAAGAAAAAGGAGGGGTGAGAAGTAGGGGTAGGGATGGAGTACTTTAGAAGCTTAAGGACAAAAATGTTGCTGTTGCTTCAAGAAAGGTTTTTGGTAAAAAAGAAAACAGTGCTATTGATTAACTAAAAGGTCTGCTTTGCACATGTCCCCATGCTGTTGAGAAAATAAATGTACCCTGGTTTCTATATTCCAAGCTGCGTCTAAAAGAACATTTGATCTGTATTTTTATTATTCCATCAAACTAAACCTTTACAGACTTTTTGAAAATAAATTATAACTTTCTGAAATGGGTTGTCTAAATATCAGTTTAAGTTTATAAAGCAAAATGATGTGATGATGACGTTTTTATTACTGTCTTTTGTCATCTCGTTTCTTCCTCAGGACCAAGGGCTCACTTTACATGAGGTTCCACAGACCACCTTTTCCTCGGAGTTTAGAAAACCGTAAAGAACAACAAGAAACAAAACCCTCTCCAACTCTTCCCAGAATTCCAAAGCCTCAGATTTATGAGTCATTGCATTTTAAAAATATTTTTGGTCACAGATTTAGTTCAAACAGAAGTAAAAAAAAAATCTTTAGCAGATATTGTATGGAAATGAACGCTAGTCTAACTGGTTTTCTCTGTCAAAGTGGTTCAGAATCATGCGCACAACCAGTAGTAGGATCCCTGCGCAAATTATAAACTCATCTTATCTCTTTTTTCATTGAGGCAGGGCAACAAATCAATGAATGAGTAGCAGGCTTCTACTTCAGTTGACCCACATCTGCTTCTTTGATGAATTTCACCCAGTGGTTTTGGTCTCTCAGCTGCAACAACATGGATCCTGACTGAATAACAGATTTTGGGGGTGTGCCAGTCCCTGTACTAATTTTGCAATCATTTCTACTGGACTTTGGCCTGCTTGCATTGTAGGTAGGTCACTGGCAATGTTATGTTTTATAGATTTGATCAACTGTTCAAAATAGTTTTACTTAGTTATCTATATTCCCAAGCAGGGAGTTGCAGTGGTGTAGTAAGTTGTGCTTTTGGCTGCTAATTGTTAAGATCACCAGTTTGAACCTGTCAGCCCCTCTGTGTGAGAAAAATGAGGCTTTCAGCTCCCATAGAGAGTTACTGCCTCAGAAACCCAGAGAGGCAATTGTACTCTGCCCTAAAGGGCAATTAGAAAAGAACACTCCATTTTCTATTAGATATGTAATCTTAATGTGAAATTAAGGAAAAATAAAATGAAAGTTAAGATTCAGTTCTTGAGTAGCACTAGCCATGTTTTAAGCACACTAGGGGAAAAATATTTCCATCATCACAAAAGTTCTAGTAGACAGTACTGGATTGGGAATGTTCAAATACTACAATATATATTCATCTGATCTAATACTTCAATTGCTCAAAACTCCTTGCCTCGTCCCCAAACAGCTTATTTTCCTAGTCAGAGACCTTAATGGCAAAGAGGATCAGAATCCCGTAAAACAACTTTAGCAAGGAGAAACTGGGCAGCAAAGGATGTTGTATATGTGTGTCAGTAAGATACTATAACCAAAGACTTAGTATCATCATTAATTCTTTTAATTTTGTCATACGTCCCATAGAAAGCCTACCTTATACAAAATGTATTCTATGGATCAGAAGGTTTGAAAACTAGGAGGAAGGTGACTACATATGACCTCCTCTGGCTTCAACTGCAATGGCCACACATAACGTACAGAAAACACTCATGATATATCAGGGAAGTTAGCGGGTCACCACAAGTCAGAATTAGTAACAGTAACAGTAAGGATACAGCCGTTGGTCCACAACAGCACCTTTCCTCAGTCAGCAGCCAAGTGTCTCTCTGGTCCTCAGGCTCTGGTCTCAGCCACTGGTCCTGTCTCTTAGTCTCTGTCTCCAAGGACCAGGAAGCCTGTCTGTCAATCAGCCCCATAGTTCCATTGTCTTGGTGTGGATCCTCTATTGTGTCTCCTCATTTCCTTGACTCAGTTTCTCATCTCAACCTGACTCCTTTGCTCTGTCCTATCGTCTCAGTGCCAGTCTATGGTGTCTCTGGTTTCAGCCTCCACCACTTCAGAGAGCGATCTTGAACATGCCCTTCTTTCGATGGTCCTGGGATTCTTCTCTGTGTCCAAGATGGCATAAAGGAATGACTTTGATGGAGGTGTGGTTCTTCTCTCTCAACAGACCATACCTCCAGCAAAACAAGGGTATAGCTTGATTCACACCTTCTGTTAAGGTCAGGATTCAATCTTACCTTAATCTTGTCCTTTAGCATACCTTCAATCTTACCTTAATCTTGTCCTTTAGAACTCCCTCCAAAATGGGATTTAAGCCACAGGCATATAACACCTCACATAGGAATTATGACTAGAAGGCTATGTTCATTGACTACATCTCATAAGGGAATATATAAATCTCACATTTATGGAGTAAGATAATTTTTAAACAGTTATAAAGGCTGTAGAAAATTCCTGAATAATAGCATGCAGAGGGTCTAAGGAAAGAGTTCAATTGGCTGAATGTTCAGCAAGGCAGAGGGCATTCAAAGTTAAGAGGAGGGTAACATCATAAAAGAGGCTTTTAGCCCTCATTGTTATTTTTCACTTAAATTGTTTATTTGTATTAACACAGAACCACGTTCACCGATAATTCTCCAGCAGTTGGCCATTGAAGCTTCAGTGTGCAGTCTGTATCCGTGAAAACAATTAGTGGTCTTCAAACAGAATCCGGTGATGAGAGAAATAACCCTCGGCTCTTTCACACTGCTGTATCTGACTACCATCACAAGGCAGGCTTGTTCTTACAAATAAATAAATGGTCACTCACAAACAAGGAGAACACAGCTCAAATAGGTGGTAAAGAATATTACTTTTGTTTATTTGGCTAGAGAGATGCTCTCTGGTAGTTTGCTAGTTAAAACATTGTATGACTTGGTACATTCCTGTGTTCATTTATATTTAATTACATTTTAGTAGACACTAGAGATTATAATACCTCCAAGTAGTAATATACATATATATTAATGGCCCACGTCTCCTCAACCTCATAGGAAATAAAATGTGATTTTTTAAAAAAAATTAAAACCTAGTTGAATATCCATAGCAGTCAATCAAGATTTATAGGGTAATAAGCGTGAAGTTCAAATGCGGTTGCTCACACAGGTGCAATGGTCTCAGAAAAGCTGCACTGTAAACTTTGTTTCCACAGACATCATATGTACAGTCTTGCAATGGCCCACAATATCTCTACTATTGGCAAGAACAATCAAAACCAGACTTTGTTAAGCAGATTTTTTGATTTATAAAAAAAGAGGAAAAAGAATAAAAGCAATCTAATAACTACCAATCATGAGCCAAACGTATTAAATTTTCAAGTATGAAATTTGGAGTTCATATTGGATGCATATATGTAAATATTCAGGAATAGAAAACCCCAACCCCCAAATAACAAAGATGTTATCAACTTTCTGATTAATCACAACCAATTAACATGCGTGGTATTTCTATGTTCTTATTATTTCCAGGAAAATACCAATAGACACATAAAAAAACAAAGGAACACAACAGGACAAAGAAAACCTCAGAGAAAAGTGCAGCAGACAAGAGAGTAACAAAAAATTAGTAAGCTATTTAGTAGGTGGATCAATGATAATTGCCCCAGATTACTAGCAATAGCTGAATCCCAATTTGTACAGAAAATACTATGAAAGCTTTACCAAGCTGCAGCATGCTTGTCACGTTCACTTCACATCATAAGTTAATAGACGTAAATAAATAACAATACAGCTGAAGTCCTTTGAGATCTTCGTCCTTCTCCCTTACCACAGAGTGCCCACTAGCATCCAATTGACAGATGGCATTTTCTCATTCTTAGGAATATGTCTTTCCAGTCCTTGTACACTACCTCATACACATTATGCAGTATTGCACTATTTGTTTTTAGCATATAAATAAATGGCATCATGTTGTACATAGCATTCTGCAGCTTGCCGGCTACCCAGGCAACATTTTCTCTGTAAAGTGATGCCAAGGGATAACAGACCGGAGAGTGCCCGTCAGGGGTCAAACCCCAACTCCAACAAGCAGTGTGACTTTGGGCAAATGACTTAATCTCACTAAACTCGGTTTCCTCATTTACCAAATGATGATAGTGTGTCTCCCCTTTTTCTGGGCTTGTTATTGAGAAGGTATTAGTTACCTTAGAATAGAATCATAGCTCTCAGAATAGTACTAGTACTATCCCAAAGTATGAGTCTTTTTTCTTTATGGTAAATTCTATTTACATGGATATAGATTGCTATTCCATTGTATAATACTAATATTTATTTCTATCACTTTATTTTGTATTATAAAACTTTTGCTACCTTTCTCTCTATTTCTTGACTTTTGTTGAATTGTCAGTATTTCCACAAACCAATATTTTTTTATTTAGTTTATAACTATAATTTTATTTATTTATGATCCTGCAAATTCGAGAACCTGTAGGATATGCATATGGACACACATACATATAACTCTATGCTACTGGCTAGGATTTTAGTTTAATACATAAAAAACTACAAAAAAGCTCTTTACTGATAGTCTATAGTATATTTAAAACTATATTCAAACTATCACTTTTCTGTGCTCAGCACTGTTTCCTCATCTCTCACTTTCCCCCCTTCGGTTTCGCATTTCTTCTTGGCTAAGCATATTCCCTAATACTGCTTACAGTGATGTTGAGAACATCACAATACTCTTCTAGCTTTTGTGTGGCTCTTCCATAAAATGTGGTTTTTGTTCTGACTCAATAGAATCCCCTAGTCAGAAAAGTTTCCTCTGAATAAGCATGTGCTGCGTAACAGAATAAATGAATAGCTAAGTCCCTAAGAAAGAGAAATGAGAATGACAAGGCATGACCGGGGAGTGGCGGGCGGTGGGGAGGCTTATAACATGTGATTTCTAGGAATGTACATGGGCTAATTTCTAAGAAAGAAAGAAAGAGAAGTGGGTTTTTTGTTTAAAAAAGGAAAGGTTTTATGGGAAGAAAAACATTGACTTTATTATTTAATGGAAATTGAAATGAGCAAATATTTCTCAATAAATGTATCTAAAACCACTGGTTCCAATACCTGACCCAGCATGTCAGAAGCATTTATAAAAGTAGAGGAGCAAGCTCATTATAATCGGAAAGAACCAGAGAACAGCATCTGATGTCAGTTGTCATGATTACACAGAGGCTAGAGCAGTGCATTAGAGCCCAGCCTTCCATTACCAATGTCCCTTCAGGTTAATAGGCATTGCTAGGGCAACAAAAAGAAGCACTAAAGCAGAAGGACACGTTGGGCTACTAAAAAGGAAGTGTTTTAAGAGAATGATTTCTAAGCTCATCTTTTGGATACGTTTTCTGTATTTTAATGTTATCTCTATTGCTAATTGGATCCATCAGAGTGTTTGTAGTAACCTATATCAGATTAGATACAAAACTATTTACATATCTAGAGGGGAAATGGTTTATAGAGGGAGCAAGGGCATTAGTGTCAGTGACTCAATGTTTCCAGGATTCTTCCTAATTAGATATTAGCAATGAAGGTAGTCTCCACCTCAAGCCACTTCACAGGCCTCAATGCATGCAATCATAGCTTCATATTTCCCATCGCTCCTGTCTCTTTCAACATTGATTCAATGAGCTTTCATATAATGGCACATGCTAAGTTAAGGCACCATCTTCTCCTAGAAATTCCTTTTTTAAAAGCCCATTCTAATGAACTAGTAATATATTTAATGGTTTTCCAGTGATACAGAAAGTATCTTCATAACTAACTATCAAATAAAGTGATATAACTACATCTTATTCTTGTATAGAATTTATCTGTTCTGAGAGTGGATGGCTTTAAGTTGAATTAGAGGTGATTGAGGAAAATGTTAGATCAGCTCTTCAGCAGTAGAAGCAAAATCATGATCACCTCAAAAAACTACGTTGGAATGGCCCTTACCACAGGAAGAGTCAGATCTAAGGTCAAGGAGGCAGATCTTAATGGCAACATTGTTAAAGCACTCGACTGCTAAGTTCCAACCCATCAGCCAGGGCTGGAGAGAGAGGTTCTAAAAAGATTTACAGTCTTGGAAGCCCCATGGGACAGCTATCATGGACTTTATAGGGTCACTGTGAGTTGAAATTAATTTGGAGGTAATGCTCTTTTTTACTGGGACCCTAGACAAGAAAAAGATGAGGGTGTCTGTTGCCATGAAGATTTATATTCTCAGAAACTAGAGGGAACAGCCATTGAACTCTGTCTTATAGGGTCACTGTGTATTGGAATTGAATCAGTAGCAGTGTTGTTGTTGCTGTTGTTTTAATTACTTAAGAGTAAATGGACCACTTGTTTACATTCAAGCCTTTAAGACCCCAGACGCTATCTCTTTTGATAGCCGGGCACCATCAGCTTTCTTCGCCACATTTGCTTCTTCACCTGCTTTGTCTTCAGCGGTTGTTGTTGGGAAGGTGAGCATTGTAGAATGCCAATTTAATAGAAGAAAGTATTCTTGCATTGAGGGAGTACTTGAGTGGAGGCCCAATGTCCTTCTGCTACCTTAATACTAACCCTATAAATATACGCACATAGGTATATTTCCCCATCCTCATATATAATATATTTGCATATGTACATGTATTTATCTAGACCTCCATAAATTCCCTTTGCCGCCCAGCTCTTTCCTCTATTTCCCTTGACTTCCCTCCTGTCCTACTATTATGCTCAGTCCCCACCAGGGTTTCAGCAGTTCCTCTTTGTTACATTACCCTTGATTATGCCCTACTAGGCCTCCCACACCCCCTCATCACCAATTTGGATCACTTGTTGTTCCCTTGTCCCTGGGTTTGTTAACATCACTTCCTACCCCTCCACCTTCCCCTCTCCCATGTCCCCCCGGAACTGTCAGTCCAGTTGTTTTCTTCTCTGGATTGTTCATCAAGCCTATCTTATTTAGACAAACCTATGGAGATAATAACATGCACAAAAACAAGACAGAGCAAAACCAGGCAACAAAATAACAACAACAAATCAATGACAAAAAACAAAACACTAACTCAGAAGCAACAAAGCCCACATGTAAGACGCACACCAGCTTGCGCAATCACAAGGTGTCGAAGGGATCAGGTATCAGGCATCATGAGAACAAAAACAATCTCATCATAGCGAATGAGGTGAGGAGTGCGGAGTGGAGACCCAAAGCCCATTGTAGGCCACTGGAGATCCCCTTGCAGAGGGGCTGGAGAGCCCCTTGCAGAGGGGTCTCGAGGAGGAGACAAGCCAGACAGTGCGATGTAGCAATGATAAAACATATAACTTTCCTCTAGTTCCTAAATACTTCCTCTGCCCCCCCCACTATCATGATCCGAATTCTACCTTACAAATCTGGCTAGACCAGAGGGTGTACACTGGTATAGATAGGAACTGGAAACACAGGAAAGCCAGGGCAGATGATCCCCTCAGGACCAGTGGTGAGAGTGGTGATACTGGGAGCATAGAGGGAGAGTGGGTTGGAAAGGGAGAACTGATTACAAGGATCTACATGTGACCTCCTCCCTGGGGGATGGACAACAGAAAAGTGGGTGAAGGGAGACATTGGACAGGGCAAGATATGACAAAATAATAATTTATAAATTATCAAGGGTTCATGAAGGAGGGGGGAGCAGGGAAGGAGAGGAAAAAAAGGGGACCTGATGCCATTGGCTTAAGTGGAGAGCAAATGTTTTGAGAATGATGAGGGCAATGAATATACAAATGTGCATTACAAGATTGATGTATGTATAGATTGTGATAAGAGTTATGTGAGCCCCTAATAAAACAAAATAGACCAAAAAAAGAGTAAATGGAAGTTTATGATTTTTTTGAAGAGACTTTCTAGTTTTAAAAAATTGTTATGAAAATGATTCCACAAAAAGCACCTTCTGAATTTTAGAATGTGATGTCAATTCGAATCTTAATTTCTATTCATGACAGCCTTTTTATTTGTTAAATATACAACATCTTAATATCTTGCATACTTTGAAATATACTACATAATCAGTATATCTTTATTTGAACTTCATAAGAACATGTGAAGGGATCCTAGAAAATTCCAGGAAGGATGTGTTTATTACTTTATGTTCTCTTGCCCCAAACCTCACTGCCATGGAGTTGATTCCAACTCAGAGAGACACAGTAGGACTGAGTAGAATGACCCCTGAGAGCTTCTGGGATTTAAATCTTTCAGAAGAGACAGCCTCATCTTTCTCCTGCAGCTCCTGTAGAGTGGATGGTGAGTGTGAGATTAGCAGTTCAATGCCTAACCCTCTGTGCTGAGAACTCCTTAGATTGCCATTGCCATGAAAGCTCTTATGTGTTATATTTTTGTCTTATAGCATACCTTTGGTTATACCTAAAACTGAGTACTTAATCAGGAATGCAAACCTTATTAGTATGCTGCTCTTATGGGGAAATAAATAATTCATTTTTGCTAATCTATTTTATAAGATTGTTTCTAATGACGAAATACACCAAAGGCAAGGAGTGGTTTTAATGAGGAACACATTAGCAAAGGATTCCAAAATTATTAAGCCATTATTTGTGCAAGATATATTCCTATATTCTGTGGAAGCTATGAAAAGGAGCACAACATAATTATTGGCTCAAGGATCTTAAAAATGAGTAAGATGGATCGAAATGTTAAAAACTGGGCAGACAATAGTAAATAGTAGAGAAGGTTCAGAGAACTTCTAAACGTCTAAACCAATTGTGTAATGCTTGTATCAATGCTATTCTACTCTAAAGATAAACTTTGTGTAATGAAACCCACAAGAATTCATAAAGTTAATGAAAGTAACAATGGATAATGACTCAAATTGCATGTAAACTCATTTATAAATAATAAAGATCAGAGAAAAATTAGTTAACTGAAGAAATAATGAATGACATAATGTTTTAAAAGTCAAACAAAAAATACTTTGGTTAAACTGAGTTTCTAGAATATTTTTTTGTAAAACACATGCTTATGCTGAAAATAAAAATCAGCATGATTAAATTATTCTATCATATAATTGCCAGAAAAATTTCCTAAAATGCACCAAGTACTTTTTCTTAATTCATCCTAAGGACTAGAACATAATTACAATTAAAACCCAAATTTACTAATTGAAAACTAGAGACAAAGTAACAGCCCTCATACCTGGTATGCATACTCCATCAAACATAATGAAAAACACACACATAGCAGAAGATAAAAGACAGAGTGGTTGACTGGGACCACTGAAAAGTAAGAAACAGGTACATCACAAGATTTCACTGAAAGAGTAACAAGAGAAACCACAGACTGGGAAGATATTTTTGCAAATGCCATGTCGGACAAGGGACTTATTTCTAAAATCTATAGAAAACATCAACACTTCAACAAGAAAAAGATTGACAATCCCATTGAAAAATAAGTAGAAGGCATGAACAAACAGTTCATCAAAGAAAACATCCAAGTTAATAAACACATGAAGACACGCTTATGACAATTAGCCATCAGATAAATGTAAATCAAAGCAATGATGAGATGTCGACTCACCCTAGAATTGATAGCAAAACTCAAACAAAGTAGAAAACAACAAATATTTAAGAGAAGACTCATATACTACTCAGATACTGTAAAATAGTACAGCATTAGGCATATACTCAAAAAATGAGGATTAAAAATATCATATAATCAAGTAATAGCACTAATTGGTCTATATACTACACACGCACACACACACCCCTCTGTTATCATGGTATTATTCACAATAGCAAGAAGGTGGAAACAACCTAAATACTCACTGGTACAAGAATGGATAACTAAACTTTGGTACTTGCACACAGTGGAAGGCTATGCATAGCTAAAGAGTAATTGGGAAACAAACATCTCATGACATGGGTGGATTCTGAGGACCTTATGCTGAGTGATGTGAAACACAAAATAACAAATGTTGAATGAGGCGATATTATTTTTCTTAATTAAGAAAAAGTTTTCACTACCGAAAGAAACATATGAGGATGGTTGCCAGGCTGGGAAGGGCTGAGAGAGAAGGGCACCCAATAGACTAGAAGTAGACAGCTGTTAACTTGGGTGAAGAAACGATAATATACTATGAGAAGGAGGTGGAGGAAAGGGGGCAGGGTAGGAAACAGACAGAAGTTTGATGAATTAAATTGTTCAAGACAAAAATGATGATTTGATATGAACCCCCACCCCCATACTAATTCACACTAAAAAGTTTGAAAAACATGTTCTGTGAGTTTTGAAAATGAACAGAAAGGTGACGGGAAAATAAGGGCGGTAGAGCAGATGGAGCAAGGCTTCCCAACGAAGTTTTCATAGGACGCCTTTGCTGCCCTAGAAGAATGAGCGGGTATACTGCTTTGATGACCAATTCCTCAGAGCAACTTTCCTTGCCTTTTTCTCACCAGTGCAGTTTTCAGTTTTCTTTTAAGTTATTTCTAATAAACGCCCATGATCATTTTGTGTCCTTTGCGAAAAGTGGACTAAAATGACCTCTGATATCCCAGAAAAGTGTAGCCATGCCCTCTGAACAGCCGTTTCTGCCTTGAATAGAACTCTCTTGGTAGATCTTTTCAGAAGTCACTGTCTTTTTGTTTTGTTTTTGCTTCTGCATCATATTGGTCAACCCAAGACTGCTTCCTGATTACAATTCATTCCACCAAATCATCTTCATTAGCTTCATTCTTACTAAAACATTAATAGAAAGACCAGTTCATTGAGCTCGTTGACCTTCGCACACCGATTTGGGAAGCCATGGAGTTGAAAGATTGCTCTGGCCACAATATTTGCCTGCAATTGAAATGCCCATGTGAGACCCCAACTTTAAGCACCTTTTGCCTCAATGGTAAGTCTACAGTCTTCTTCCATCCATTTTTCAACATCAATTACAGCTTCTACATTTCTTAAGACTTATGGTATTCCCCTTCTTGGCTCATATTTAAGGACTTTCTGGCCTTCTTTAAGATGTTTTAGTCATCTGAAAGTTTGTTTTTTTTTAATGTGAAGCAGCATTCCCATAAACTGGCTACAAATTTTTTAAGATTTGGGAGGATGTACACTTAGATTTTGTTAAAAATTTGATATTATCCCAGAGGGCAAACCAGCTTTTGTTCCATGGCACAAAAAGCCTCCTAGTTTATAAAGAGACTAAGATAAACATTTTACTGAGATAACTTGTCTATAGCCATCCCTGATTGCAGAGACTGTTTTAATTAAACCCAGGAAAGCATAAACTGGAATCCTAGTGGTTCTATATTTTAATTCAGTAGGGGATTTTTTGAAGTTGTTTTTTTCTTTATTGGATTATTCCTTTTTCCAGATAGTTGGTGTATCAAGGCACTTCTGAAGTAAGTATCCAGCAACACTGGCATTTACCAGTTTGTGTGAATTTGGGATTATCGTTTAACCTCTTAGCTCCCACTACACAAAAACTCCTAAAGCATAAAAAGCCTGGAAAGAGGATAGAAGCCACCACTCCAAGAAGAACCATAATGAAGGTTGAGATGCTTTCCTCAACTTCTATGCTATGCACTGCATTTAGATGTCTGTGATTATACAATTGTAACCCCCTTTAAAAATTATCCTCACATCATAAGCATTTCTCTTTTTTAAATCACTTTATTGGAGATTATAGCACAGTGATCGCAGGCCTCACACAGCACAGTTCCTCCGGAGAGCGCAATCTTAGTGTATGAGAACCAAAATCTGTAGCCTGACAGATTACAGCCATAATGCCATAGCTGGTTCTTTTTTTGTATATTTGTAGCATTTCATAATTTTAAAAAAATTATCAATGGAGATAATGTTAATTTTTGTGGATTAAAAAGTACAGTAAATTTAATAGTGCTTTCATTCAAACCTCATGAAATACTTATTGCCGTTATTCTTATTTTTATATTATTACTATCCTACTGTAGGTGACAAAAATAACAAGAGAGGGTTGAGCCTGATATTCCTAAGAGGTATGTGGAATGGAGAAGACTATATTTTTTTTTAAAGAAGAAATACAGATGAAGCTAGCTCGACTGAAACCAAAAGGCAGTCTATCTAGTTGTGGTTGCTGTGATTTTTGTTGTTGCTGTTATTAGCTGCCACCCAGTCAGTTCCCACCCCACGTGACCCTCTCTACCACAGAACAAAGCACAGTCTGGCTCAGTGCCATGCTTACACTTGTTCCTATTTTTAGCCGCTTGTGGAACCTACCATGTCAATCCATCTCATTGAACGTCGTCCTCTTTTTGGTTGCCTCTCTACTTTACCAAGCATCATGTCCTTCTCTAGGGACTAGTCTCTCCTGATAACATATCCAAAATAAATGAGAAGTTTCACACAACTGTGCTTCTAAAGAGCATGCTGATTACACTTCTTCCAAGACAGATTTGTGTGTTCTTTTGGCATTCCATGGAACTTTCAGTACTCCTTGCCAGCACCACAATTCAAATGCACCCATTCTTCTTTGGTCCTCCTAATTCAATGGCCAACTTTCACATGCATGTGAGCCAACTGAAAATAGCATGGTGAGGGTCAGGTGCACCTTCATCATCAAGGTAACATCTTTGCTTTTCAGCTCCTTAAAGAGGTCTTGTGCAGCAGATTTACCCAATGCATCATGCCTTTTGACCTCTTGACTGATAGTTATTTCCATGAGTATTGATTGTGGATGCATGCAAGAAAAAATCCTTGACAATGTCAACCTTTTCTCCATTGATCATGATGTTACCTATTGGTCCTGTTGTGAGGACTTTTGCTTTCTTTACACTGAGTTAAATCAGTAGTGGAATTAACATAATTTAACAAGTTTGCTGCCCTACTATTTTAAGTATATAATATATATATGTATATACCAAAAAGTAGTTTATTATTTCACACAGTTAATACTTAAATAAGAACAATAAAAGGCACACAAAACTAGATTATTAGTTTTAAAATATTAATGAAAACATATTAAATAACACCTGACCAAAAAAATTAAACCTGTTATTAAGCCATTTCCATATTGCTTCTTGATTGGCATTTTCACTTGCAATATTCTTTGCTTTTATCTGAGCATCAACAACTATGTGATTCATCCGTACTGTATTTGTACTGTAGGAGTAGGATCCCATTCCCTTAGAGGTAGCCAATTAGACAATATTCATTGTGCTCTGTATATTAGAAAAAAGACGACTTCCCCTCAGAATATGTTATGTTCATCTGTGAAAAACCCTTTTTCACTTATTATAAAATTATAGTAATTGTTCTGACAATATTTTTAGCTCTTTGAACACTTTCAGGAATTGTATGAGTCACTCATATCGTGTAGAAATTTAGGATGTAACACAAAGCTGAAATGAATGAAAGTATGTTACCCTCTGGCTGTTTGACTATTTTCTTTTACTTTTCTATGTTTGCTTACACAAGTAACAGCGTCTCATTCAAAATATAGCATGTTTTACCAAATTGAAAAATAAATACTTTAAGCAAAGTTTCTTCTAATTTTTCATACCTCTGGATGGAATGAACATTGCTATAGGTGCTTAGAACAAACCATTAAACAGATGAATGTTAAAAAGGAGAAAAGAAGGTAAGTTTGTGATTTCCACACTGGCCACCTGTACATCTGCCCACCTTAAAGAGAACTCTGATTACAAGTTGCCATTTTAACAACTCATTCACCAAACTCAACCAAAAATTGGGTATCAGTTCTGCTGAACAGACTGAATCTTACCACTGGTTGCAATCCATGCTAAAGGCTACACACCTTGAACTTCATCAGCAAGTGCCTCAAGTTCTCTTCACTTTTTAGCAAGCAAGGTTGTGTCATTTGCGTACTATAGGTTGGTGATCTTCCTTCCTCCAATCCTGAAGCTACATTCTTCAAATAATCCAGTTTCTCTGGTTATTTTCTCAGCATGCAGATTGAGTAAGTGTAGAGAGAGGATATAGCCTCGATGTACACCATTTTTGACTTGAAAGAAACCATACCGTATTCCCTTGTTCTGTTCCCAGAACTACATCTTCATCCTTATAAAGATTCTGCTTGAGCACAATTAGGTGCCATAGAATGGATCCTATACCGGAGGAAGGACACAGCACTCATAAAACAGCCAATGATGATTGATAACTAAAGTTTAGATCGGAAAAACAAAATCAATGTCTTAAGATGTAAGGGACAGAAATGCAGAAAATTCATGGGGATGGAAGAAGGTGTGGAGACACTATTTCAGTACCCTGCTCCAAGGAGAGCAGAGCTTGGACTCTGGGGAAGGTTGAAAGTCAAGATGACCTATCGATAAATCAAACAGAAATGAAAAATATGCAAAGAAAGTAGATGACTTGACTACTTAGCAAAAAAAAAAAAAAGAAAGAAAGAGACAAGAACAGGATTTAAAAAATACTTAGATTTTGAAGTTGTAATATGCCCATCTCTGGAAAACAGAATTGAAGGATGGTTTACAGAACCATATTCCAGAAGGAAGTGTCAGAAGGAAGGGCCTTAAAACCAGGCAGGTCAGAGTTTGAAGTCTGCTCTGTTGCCTCAAATTCCATGTGAAATAACGAACAACTGCTTTAATTCCTGAGGCCTATTTCCTTGGGGATAACAAGGCATTATAAGACTTATCTATTATTTTGAAAGATTTCAGTTTACCAACTACAGACACCATTACGCTATTCGTTCACACATTAAAGACCATTTCCAGCTCACCAGATCATCAAGATTACTTTAAGAAAGAACTAAGCCTCAACACTCCTCCATTTTCATCTTGGAATGAGCCTATAACAAGTTTCAATTGAATCACTGAAACACTTTCCCTGTTTCCAATCATACCCATCCCCACAAAAATCTATTCTCCACACAGCAGTCAAAAAAAAAAAAGAGAGCGTTCTAAAACATAACTCAAATTATATCATCTCTATTTGTCAAATCTAAAAAAAAATCCTCCATGATAGCTCAGTTTGCAGAGTACAGTCTTTTCAAGGTCTCTCATGCTGTCGTAACTGTCAACCTCCCAAACATCACCTCTATATTTTCCCTCTTTGCTCCTTCTGCTCTGATACACCTGCTTCTTTGCTGACTCTCAAACCATGTGTACTCCTGGCTCAGGGCTTATGCACTTGTTCACTCTCTTGGGAACAGTTTTCTTTCACATATTCACTTGGCTCTTTTCCTCAAATAACTGGTCAGATATACCGGCATAAGCCAGACCATCACATTCTATTCTCTGCTACATAGCAGCACCTCTCAACCAAGTTGTCCTCTTATGTTTTCCCCTTGCCTTACTTTAGTTTAAGTCCAAAGCATGTATTACGACTACCTGACATTATAAGCAGTATCAGTTTATTTATTGACCGTTTGTCCTTTAAGTAGACTAGAAAGTTCATGAGGGCAGGAGCATTATCCAATCTGTTTATGATTGTAAACTAGGCTCCATAAATCCTTATGAAATAAGTGAATCAATCAAGAAAAGAGCCCTGGTGGCATAGAGGGCTACATGTCGGGCTGTTATCTGCAAAGTTGGTAGTTCAAACCACTAGCCACTCAGTAGGAGAAAAACAAGGCTACAACAGGGGATTTAGTTTTAGTGTTGGTGCAAGAAGGATTCCTAGTGCTGCAATGTTTAAAGGACTCCACTTTTAGGCAAAAGGTCAGAGGCTAGAATCTACTATCCCAAAGGGAGAAAAAAGTAGCGATCTTGTTTTATAAAGATTTACAACCTGGGGAAACCTTATGAGGCAGTTCTCCTCAGTCCTATAGGGGCTTATGAGTTGGAATCGGCTTGAGGCAGTGGGCTTGGCTTCGGCCCTAGATGAATGCAGGAAAAGACTTTTTAATCATGTAAAAGCTGTAAGTTGTAGCAAGTGAAGGTGATTACTATGAAAAATTTGAGAGAAGGGCTTGATTCAATTGTTTTGAAAGGATGACAAATTCACATCACACTACAGTGTAAGTATGAGATGAGTTGCCTGTAAGTTGGATGCTAATAACCCAGGCTGAATGAGTATCAAAGTGTCTGGCACTCTCATAGGGAACATTGACTCCGGGCCCAGACGCTTGCTGATTTTGAAAGGATTTGCTAAGAAAGAACTTTATTTAAAAGGGTTGACTAGAAACAGCTGCAGTCTGTCATCAGAATCAAAATCCACAACTATTCTAAGACTCTAAAAAATATAGCAAACAATGTGACCTCATTAACCCTTAGAAGAGACATTTCTGCAGTGGTTGTACTTGATCACAATTTATCTCTCCTCAAAAATCTCTTACAATGCTTGTCTTTGGGTATGCTTCCAAAAATGGGTGGAGGAAAAGAATTTAAAAGAAATAATAAAAGTATTTTTCATTCCTAGAGAAAAAAAATGTTACTGAAATATGATTTTCTTTTACATTTTGAGAATGTTCGTTTGTAATTTCGTCTCAAGTGAGCTGGTCTGTGGATGAGGCATCTAAAACAAAAGCAAGACAACAACAGAATTGAGGAAAATTTAGGGGATAGTCTTAGTTTTTATTCTATCATTTCCTTTAGTCTTCTTTTCCACACTAAGGAGCATATTTAAGAAAACATATTTGATGAGATGACTTATGTTACTGAGGAAAGTTATAACATCTCCTTCTTGGAAAATATTTAAGGAAAAAAAAAAGTTAACTGGCTCTTTTTAATTATTTGGAATTCCTTCTCCAAAAAGGAGGTGGCCAACTAGGGTGTCTTCCAGATTTATGACTTCATTTTGTTCCCTGCTTCCATAAACAATATTGAGACTCTCTATTTAATGGGGTGACACATTCTGTGCCCGCCAGAAAATGTAAGCTCTAAACCAGAGTGAACATACACTGCAGTTTAAGGGATCTAGAAGTTGTTTCTATAGAGACTAATTGAAGTGAACAGTTGAAGAATTAGCCAGCTAACTCAGGCAATGATAGTTCCAAATTTTGTCAGGATAGAAAAGGACCAGATTAGTTGTTTCCATGCCAGTCTGCATTGTACTTTTCATGTGCAAATACAGCTCAGATGTCTTTTTGAATAATAATACTGCTCTATAGTTAAAAGTTTTACAGTTTATAAAACACTTCCAAATATAGCACTCACATAAACATTATTAGAAGTACTAAAAATTTGAGCACCAGAACTGCATCCCTTAATATGACAAAGGAAATTGCAGAAAATCATAAATTCTGCTCTGGGATAGGCTTTAGAGACCACAAGGGCAAATTCATCTCACTTTAACATAAACACTAGAACGCTCAAATTTGGAGTAAAACTTTTTTTTCATAGAATTTAGAGCTGTGGCAAAGAGTCTGCCAAGACAGCAATAATAACAATGAAACGGTTGTCATGCTGTTCTAATATATATAATCCTGTGTGTCCGTGTAGAACTATATTCCATAGGGCTTTCAAAGGCTGATTTTTAAAATATAAATGGCCAGTCTTTTCTTGTGAGGCACCTCTAAGGGAATTCAAACTTCTCTTCTCTCAGTTGGCAGCCAAGTGTATTAGCATTTTTATATTCCATGGACTCCATGTGAAGACTCCTGTCTGGCCTACTATTGCCATAGTAACCCGGTTACTGGGTTGTAAGCTTCATATTGTTAGGAATGTCCCTGTTTTCCTATCATAAAATTCCCAGCATCTATCCCAACAAATAAAACACAGTAGTTACTTAGTAATATGGGTGTTGATTAAACTGCACACACTTGCTTTTTACTCAGCAAGTATGTACAGTTTGTAATATGTGTGTTAATTTAACTGTATATAACTGGCTTTTTAACATGGAGACACTGGCTTCAGGTTCTTAATTTCGGAGTCAATGTAACATCATCAAAAGTTACATTATGCAATATAAGAGATTACTAAAGTAAATCTTTATTTACTTTTAAATGACTATCAAGCTATTTAATGTATCAAAGAGTTATCATATAGATTTCAATATAGACATTCATTCATTCCATAAATAGAGCTTGAATCAGAATGATGGACAAGATACTGTGCTGCTACTTTAAACCTCAAACTAACAGAGATGGGTTAAACCATGTACACTTTCCCCCTGAGTAAGGCATATAATTTAGAAATAAAATTTATATTGTATAATGTAGATAATTTATAATTAAAATGTATATTGTGATAAAATATTTCTAATGGCTACATGAAATACAAAATATAGGTGCTTTTTCTACTTTGTGGGTGATTTGTGTTTAACAAATCATTTTTACTTGTTTCCTGCTACAGACTGTCATTTAAGAAAAAAAAAAAGCAGAACAACTATGCTTTGTTATACTATCATGACTCTTGCAACATTTCAGGATCATGCTTCTCCAAGGTCAACACCAGCATGGATAAGCTCTTGTGGGGGCTATAAAAAAACAAATTATATTTGAGTACAAAGAAGTGAACATTTCTTAAAATAAGGCAGCTAATTCCTCACCCTTGAATGTGTAATTGTAAAGTGTTGCATTTATGTTTTCAATGAACATGTAAGAAGTAACCTACTCAGGTGATCGAGCAGTTTCAAATGATGATGTTCATCCAAAGTTGGTACTGTTATTGTTAACATTCTGAAAAGTGCCCTTCTAGAACTGATTTCATTGTCTTTAATATCTGCAACAATGGCTAATCTCTTTCCTTGGCAAGGGGAAGAGAGTTTAAGAAGAATTTAAAAAAAATGAGATTCCAAGGCAAGATGCCAACCAGGTAGGCAGCTCATGCCTGGAGCTCCATGTAAATTGGTGAGTTGGGAGATCTGAGGGCCAAGTAGAGGTTCCAAGGCTGTCAGTTAATTCCCACGACAGTAGGTTAATTATCCTGCGCCCACAGGAACTGGTCCAGCACCAGCCTCTGCACTGCTGCAGAGCACTGTATCTTGGCCAGCTGCAGTAGGCTGAGCACCAACAACTCAGTAGAGGTGGGTGTAGCCATGGTTTGATATCCCACAAGGCACAGGCACTCCACTGCCCATGAACAGATTCCATCCTCCAAGACCAGCACTTTCATTCTTTCCTTTTACCTGCCCTGTCTGGCATCCCCCACCCATTTAACAGACTCGGCTGGCTGCCTCTAGCCTGGAAGGAGCAAAGGACCCACATCTCTGCCACATCCCCACTCCCTGAGCGGCATGCTCCCATGTCCAGGCCAGCACTTTCCTTCAGACCATAGCATGTACAGCTGCAAACAGTCCCTGTGAAGGCCTGAGAGTTGCTGGAGCACATCGTAGGCTGACCTCAGAGCCTGATTACTGAGAGGGCAACCCAACCTGTCCTCCAAACAACACACCAAGATAGGGTAGGGTGAGAGGGAAACCCAGTGGAAACAATGGTGAAATGAAACCATTTAGGGCAGTTGGCTACAGGCAGCCTTCAGAAGCATCAATACCAACCTCCCAAAGAGAGAGCCCAGGGCTCTTTGACTCCTGGGAAAATAGCACCTAGGTCCAATAAATCAACGAAGAAGTAGCAAGCTGTCCCAACAGCTTCCACAAGAAAACAAAAAGAAACAAAATCCAATGTCAGAGGATGACTTAGACCTAATGGAAGTCATAGAACCAGCAGACATTGACGTCCCACAGAAAGAAATCTTCAGAATACTTTTAGAGTCAGAAAGGATATGAGGGAAGCAATACAGAAAAAGGATGAAATGAAAAAGGATATGAAGACCATGCACCAAATGGAAATAAAAGAGCTAAGGACTAGATAACAAAAACCAGTAGCAAATTCACTGACATTTCCAACAGATTAGAGAAGGCAAACAATAACACCAGTGACTGAGAAGACAATCAAGCAGACTTCTACAAATTGGTTGGGGAAGGGATGTCAAATAAGATAATCATAGAAGCTATGGCTCATGCTATGAAGAGGAACAACATTAGAAGACTTGGATTACTGGAACAAGACACAACGAAGAAGTCAACACCAAAAAAAAGCGAGGAAATTCTTAGAGAAAAATTTCCCCAGCATAATGAATGAAAACCATGCAACCATTCAGGAGGCTGAAAGAACAACAGCTAGACTAAATCCCAAGAAGTCACTACGGTATATAATAGTTAAACTATCCAACTATGAGGATGAGGAGAAAATCATAAGAGCAGCTAGGGAAAAATTGCTCTCACCTATAAAGGCAATCAAATAAGAATAAGCCTAGACCAATCTGCAGACACTGAAGAAGAAGAGAGAGTAGATAACATATTCCAAAAATAGAAGGAAAATAGCACAAACCCAAGAATACTCTATCCAGCCAAATTATCTATCAAGATTGATGGAGAAGTAAGAGTCTTCCAAGACAAAGAAAAACTCAAAAAATACATTAAAAGAAACCCAGCCCTACATAAGATCCTTGCTGAGCAAGTATAGGCAGAAGAACAACACTCACCAAGCATAAATAAGAGACCGCCACACAGGAAAACTCGTCCCAGAGGTCAACAAAGAGAAAACAGCCCACAATATAGCATTGTCCTAATGGTGGAAAGAAGGCAAGAATGAAACACACACATACATACACACATGCAGAACCCATGGATAAGAAAGGGAAGTAGGAAAACACCCAACACAAAAGGTAAAAGATGACATCACAGAATAACTCTGAATATCAACAGATTGAAATCAGCCATTAAAAATTAGGGGCAAGCAGACTGGTTTAGAAAACACAACCTCTTGGTCTGCTCCCTACAGGAAACACATCTCAAGATTACAGACAAAAATAGGCTGAGAATCGAAGGTTGGAGAAAAATATACCAAGTGAATGGCAATTAAAAAAATACAAAGGTTGCAATCCTAATCTCAGATAAAATTGATCTCAAAGTGCAAGCCATGATGAGAGATATTGAGGCACTATATAATGCTCAAGGAAACAGTAGATCAAGAACCAGTGAGCATAATAAATATATACGCGCCCAATGAAAAGCCCACAAAATTCGTCAATCAATTGCTCCAAAAGGTGAAAAAATAAATTTCAGACTCAACAATTATAGTAGGTGACATCAATAAACTGCTCTCTGAGAAAGATAGATCACAGGGAAAGAAACTTAAGGAAGTTACAGATATAAACATTACAATTAGACAACTTGACCGGATAGATATTTACAGAGCACTTGACCCAAATGCAAAAAAAAATATATCACAATCTTTTCAAACCCACAAAGCACATACTAAAAGATAGACCACATACTGGGACACAAGTCAAATCTGTAATTGAAGCCTATTGAGACAATACTGACCTCTCTCTGACCACTGTGCCACAAGGCTGATAATCAACAAAAGGAGGATGACCAAAATAAAGGCAAACAATTGGAGGATGAATAATTTTCAGATGCAAAAGTTGTGGGTACTGGACTAGATCAGAGATAAAATTAGAAAATTTCTAGAAACCCACATGAATAAGAATACTATGTACAAAAACCTTTGGGACACAAGCAAGGCAGTTGTCAGAGAAAGTTTGATAGCAATACATGCACACATGAAAAAGGGAGAGAGGCTTATGATTGATGTGCTGACACAAAATTTCCATCAATTAGCACAATCTTCAGGACAATACTACTAATAGCAAAGGAAAAGAAATAATAAAAATCAGGACTAAGATTCATGAGAGGGAAAATAAGAACTCTATGGGAAAAATTAATGCTGATAAAAGTTAACATATATACTCAAGTATGAGCCAAACTAAACAACAGTCAAGGCACCTAATTTTACCACAAAAAAATGCAACAAAAAATGTGCTGAAAAAACTCAGCTTATACACGAGTATATACAGCATTTCCTTAAAAGGATTAACAGAATCAACAGACTACTGGCAAACCTAGCCAAAGAAAGGAAGGAACAAATTTCAATAGCAATGATAAGGGATGAAACCGGGGACATTACAATGGACCCTAATGAAATCAAAAGGATAATTACACATTATGATGAGGCCTATATACCAATGAATTCAACAACTTGGAAAACATGGACAAATACTTGGAAAAATAATCCCTCCCTAGACTATCCCAGATGGACATCAAGAATCTCAACAGAATGAAAGCAACAGGTTATCAAGGGATTACAAACAAAAATAAAATCCTCTGGACCAGATAGCTTCACAGGAGAATTCTCCCAGGTATTCAGGGAAGAACTGACACCAATCTTACACAAACTCTTCTAGGATATAGAAAGAAATGACAAACTCCCGAACTCTTTCTATGAAGCTAGTATAACTCTAATACCTAAACCGGGCAAGGATCCCATAAGAATCGAGATCTACAGACCAATATCCCTAATGAATATTGATATAAAAATCCTTAACAAAATACTGGCCAATCGAATACAAAAGGATAGAAACAAATAATCTACCATGTCCAAGAGGGATTCATACCAGGGATACATTGATGGTTCAACATTCGAAAGACCATTAGTATCATTTGCCACATTGACATGAAAAACTACAAGAACCACATAATAATATCGATAGATGCAGAAAAAGCATTTGACAACATCCAACACCAATTCCTGTTTAAGACACTCAAGAAGATAGGAAAATGGGAAATTCCTCAAGATAATACAAACTATATATTAAAAACCAACAATCAACATGGTAGTCAATGGAGAAAATACTAACACAATTCCACTGAAAAGGGAGACCAGAGTAGGATATCCCTTGTCTCACTCTTACTGGAGGTTTTAGTTAAAAACATAAAGCAAAGAAAAGACATCAAAGTTATTATCCTGGGGAAGGAAGAGGTGATACTATTGTTATTTGTAGATGATATGATTTTATATATGGAAAATCCCCAAAGCTCCACAAGTGGTGTTCTGGAAGCGTTAGAGGAATATGGCAGAGTGGCAGGATACAAGATCAACAAACAGAAGTCTATTGGACTGCTATACACATCGAACAATGCTATAGGAGAGGGGATTAAAAAAAAGTAGCACCCTTCACAATAGCTGAGAAAAAAATTGAAATATGTAGTGGTATCCCTGACTAAAAAAACCAAAAGATTTGTATGGGGAAAACTATAGAACACTATTACAAGAAACTAAAAGTGATCTCAACAAATGGAAGAATATCCCATGCTCGTGGATTGGGAGACTCAATTTAGTGAAGATGTCAGTTCTGCCCAAGGCACTATGTAAGTTCAATGCTATCCCAACACAAATACCATCATCTTTCTTCAAAGAATTGGAAAAACTGATCAACAACTTCATATGGAGAGGAAATAAGCCAATAATTAGCAGAGAACTTCTCACGAAGGACAAAGTTGGAGGTCTTGCTTTACCTGAATTTAGCAACTGTTATACAGCCACAGTGGTTAAAAAGTATGCTCTTTGTATAATGACAGATACTCAGACCAATGGAAAGGAACTGCAAACCCAGAAATAAAATCAACATACAATTTATTTTTGATAAGGGCCCCAAAAATATCAAATGGGAAGCAGATGCCCTCTTCAACAAGTGGTGTTGAAAAAAATGGATATCTACCTGCAGAAAAATGAAGCAAGACCATTATCCCACTCCATATACAAGAATAAACTCAAGGTAGATTACAGATCTTGAGGTAGAACCACAAACTGTTAGGACCATCAATGAGGGAATTGAGACAAACCTGAGAACTTTAGCTCAGGGAATATATGGGCAATCAGAAATAGGGAAGGACACAAACACAGAAGAGGCATGAATTGACAGGAGAGATATACTGAAGATAAAACATCCAAAGAATTCACCAAGAGGGTAATAAGAGATCCCACAGACTGGGAAACATCTTTAGCAATGACACATCAGACAAAAGCCTTATGACTAAAACCTACAATACTCTGCTAAATTATAATAAGAGAAAAAACAATTGCCCACTCAAGAGGTGGGTAAAGGACCCGAACAGAAGTTTCACAAGGGCAGAAATCCAAATGGCCAATAAGCATATGACAAAATGTTCCTGATCACTAGCCATAAGAGAAATGAAAATTAAAACAACTATGAGATACCACTGAATGCCCTCAAAGATAGCCCAATTCAAAAAATCAGAATGCAACAAGTGTAGGAGGTATGTGGTGAGATAGGAACTCTCATCCACGGCTGGTGGACCTGTAGGTATGTAGAGCCATTATGGAAATTGATTTGGTAATATCTAAAACAGATATAAATCAAGCTACCATACAACCCAGACATCCTTCTATTGGGCATATACCTGGAAGAGGTGAGGTGAGAAGCAAACCACGGCCAGACATCTGTGCATCAATATTCATTGTGGTGCAGTTCATAATCACAAGGTGTGGGAAATAACCCAAATTTCCAACAACAGACAAATAGATTTAAAAACTGTGTTATATGCATACAATGGAGTACTACACATCCCTAAAATCAGGGACGAACACATGAAGCACATCGCCTGCCACATAGGAAGAACTGGAGGAAATTATGCAAAGCAAAGTAAGCCAAGAACAAAAGGACAAGTACATGAACCCACTGAGGTAAGCTTGAAAAATGCAAAAGGGCCATAGGGGAGAAGTTACTATATTCATATATTACTTTGGTGCAGTCCAGGTACTATGGCAGGGGCCAAATCCAACCCAGGGATACATATGGCAGCCAACTAAAAAAGATGGGTAAAGAAAAAAGAAAAGACAGGGGTAGCAGGGGAAGAGGGCACTAACCCACTCAAGGGGAGGGTATTGTTGATGTGTCCACAGGAGAGTGAGAGAGGCACCAGACTTCAACCTGGTATGCCAAGACTCCAATACAACATCCCATGAAGCAGTGACCCAATAGAGAGGTCTGCAGGACCGGCCCTAATCCCAACTATGTGGACCGCCGCCAGAAGAATGCACTTCAGAGGACAGCACTGAAGCTACAGCTCAGGGTGAGGGGCACTTCTGATCAGGAGCAAATGAAGAGGGAAAGAGAGAGAGTGGAACATATCCATGCCCATTAAACCCTAAGGACAATATTCTGGCTCTGAGCAGCCAATGCACAGAGAGGACCATAGGGCCTGCCTCACCATGAGCAAGACATGATACCCCTTACTGACCCAGAACGCTACAGGAACACCACTGGAGTCACAGTGAGGGAGTTGTGCCCAATCTGACCCCTCCAAACTGGGGGGAAACACTAAAGAGTTCAGTGGAGCAGCAGGGGGAGCAAAAGCCATGAAGTCCCCAAGGAATACCCAAATTAGACTATGGGGCAAGGGCATGGCACCCCATCAGACTCAACTGGAAAACATTCATAAAGGTCAACAGACAGACCTGGAAATATTTATAAGCTTTTCCTTTTTTACTGTTGGTTTTGTTTTTTGGTTTCTTTTGTTGTGTTTTGCTTTGTCTTGTTTTTGTGCTCATTATTGTCTCTGCATGTCTAGCTAGATAAGATTGGTAGGATAAACAATCCTGAGAAGAAAACAACAGGACAAATGGTTCTGGGGATACACAGTATAGGGGGACATGGGGAAAGGAAGGAGGGTGCCAACAAATCCAGGGACAAGGGAAGAAAAAGTGATATAAAATCGATGGCGAGGAGGACATAGGATGACTTGGGGGATAGGGAAGCTTTTTCAGGAGCAATGTAGCCGAGAGGAATTACCAAAACCTGAATGAAGGCCACATGATATTGGAACAAGAGAAAATTTAAAGGAACTAGAAGAAGGAAGTAGGAGGCAAAGGATAGTTGTAGAAGTCTAAATCCAGGCATGGACATAGGTAAATGCATTTATACATAATGATAGGGAAATAGATCTATGTTCGTATATTTATTTGCTAAGTATTTAAGGCAGCCGATGGACATTGGACATCCACTCAAGAACTCCCTCAATCCAAGAACACTTTGTTCAGCTAACCTGGTACACTGTGATGTTCACCTTTCATGACATGATCACTGAAGACAAAATGGGTATATAAGCAAATGTGGTGAAGAAAGCTGATGATGCTCAGCTCTCAAGATATATAGCATCTTGGGTCTTAAAGATTTGAAGATAAACAAGCAGTCACCTACCTGAGAAGCAACAAAGTCCACATGGAAGAAGCACACCAGCCTGTGTGATCCTGAGGTGTCCATAGGATCAGGTTTCAGGTGTCCAAAGATTCAAAACAAAATTTTAAAATTATGTTGATTTGAATGAGGTGGGTTGGAGTGGAGACCCAAAGCCCATCCATAGACAATTGGACATCCCCTTTCAGAAGGGTCACAAGGAAGAGACGAGCCAGTCAGGGTACAGGATAGCACCAACTAAACACACAACTTTCCTTTAGTTCTTTAATGCTTCCCTCCCCAACTATCATGACCCAGATTCTACCTTAAAAACCTGGCTACACCAGAAGATGTACACTGGTAGAGATAAGAGCTCAGAACACAGGGGATCCAGGACAGATAAACCACTCAGGACCAATAATGACAGTAGTGAAACTAGGAGGGTAAGGGAAGGTGGGAGAGTAAGGGGAAACTGATCACAATGACTGACATAAAACCCCCTACCGGGGAGATGGACAGCAGAAAAAATGGGTAAATGGAGACAGTGGTCAGGGTAAAACAGGAAAAAAATTCTAATTTATAAATTATCAAGGGTTCATGAGGAAGGGAGGGTAGGGGGGAGGTATGAGGACTGATATCAAGGGCTCAAGTAGAAAGAAAATGTTTTGAAAATGATGATGGCAGTATATTATGTACAAATGTGCTTGACAAAATGGATGTGGTAGTTACATAATCTTATCAATTTGAAACTTACGAGTGAAGGTGTGGAGATTAGCTTGCCAATCAGGTTGTAGCTTGATAGCCTCATTTGGAGACACTAAGAAGATAAATAGCTCACTGAAAGTGGGATACTGGCTCATTCCCTAGGAGACATTTCTGATGAGAAAGTCACATGAAGTTACCCTGATGCAGCCAGAGCCCTGGGAGCTAGAGCAGCCACTGGAAACTTCTGCCAGCACTGAGATGCTTATAACGCCACTGGATCCACAAGATTTTACACCCACTGGCCTGTGATCTTCCTGAATTCAGTGCCATTGTATGTGGTTCATGAGCGTGAAGAGGACTTTAAAGATTGCTATAGGATGTTTGGGATAATATCAGTCTTTTGGACTTGATCTGGACTGGGCTGGGATGTTTTCTCAATAATCATTTGCTCTTGTATACAAAGCTCTTTCCTATACACACATGAGTGTCCATGAATTTGTTTCTCTAGTCCACTCAGATTAACATAATGGATATATGTATGGATTGTGATAAGAGCTGTAAGAGCCCCCAATAAAATGTCTAAAAAAAGAAAAAATGGCTCAGTCTACATGAAGTAGATATCTATTTAGATTAGTGTTTCCCAAAGGGAAACTGCCCCTGAGTGGGGTGCTGGAAATATCTAGGGGGGCCTGTAAAAGCAAATACCTATACTTTATCCTGGATTATGAGCTAAAATATAAGTTTTCCATTAGTGCTTTGTTGTTTTTTTTTCCCTATAAAGGGGGTAGAGCCAAGTAAGTTTGGGAAGCTATGACAGGTGAAGAATTTTCCCAGGTTGGCTTCAAACCTCCAAATCTAATCTCATGTCTTCTAAGAAGTATCAAAACATACGTTGAGCATTGTGGAACAGGCAAAAACCTTCGATGGAATTCTGGCAAGGAAAACATGTATTTTGAGTACAGTCATATATAAGCCATTTAAAAACTAACTCATTACTGAAAGACACATCACATATAGTTTCTTCGGGTGTCCAATCTAGATCAAGCAATGTGTGGAACAATTTGTTAGAAAGAATGATAACTTGTTTTCCTCATCAATAAGAACTAGAATTTTGGAAAGTTCAGCCTGTTATATCAAAATTATTGAGTCATTCTGCTATCATATGGGTGGTGTCATTTTCTTAGCTTCCAGAAACAGGTAATTTTAACTAGCTGACACTGAAATTTTAAAATATGGATTAAATAGAAAATGCCAATTTGTACCATGTGGGAAACAGAAAGATTTCTTCCAAGTTGTCTCCCCCAACTATATGCCAAACTTAGCTGCTTGCTGCAATGTGGCAAATGACTACACTTGGAGGTCAACAAAAGTAGCTCAGGGGGTATCAGCCATCTAGAGCAAGAAGACAGCATTGTTTATCCCACAACAAGTAGAGCCCACTCCCTTCTGATAAGGATAGTAGTAGATTGTTTCCCTGAAGGAGAGCCCAGAGGGGTCAAGCCCACTCAAGGGTGACCAAGGTTAAGCCGCCATCATGAATCTAGGGTCCGCCCATCTTGTCACATGTATACCCATAGTCCCTCCCCTTCCTGTCATATGTACACCTGTAGCTTATCTCCCTCCTGTTACACTTATGCTCATTGTATATCCCCCTTCTATTGTATTGCCTATTGTACAAGACCTTCCTGTGACATATGTCTTTACCTATACTTAGGAGGCATGCACACCCCAAAGATATATAAGCCTTGGTTAGCAATAAAGTGCTCTCTCTCTCCGCCTCTCTCTCCTGCCCTGTATCACCAAGAGGAGCTGAAGTGAGCATGCTACTATTAAATGTACCTGACTCCTTCATTGTACCCTCTCTCCTGTCTCTCATATTCTCTGTGACTTTACTCTCATATTTACTTATTGTCACTGTACAATTGTGCCTACCAGACCCATGATAATTTGTTGGGGCTGGCTCCCCTGGCAGTTCCAGATCTCACCCATGGTAAGGATACCAGGATACTAGCTTGAACATTGCTACCGTAAAAAGAAGACATATTTAACCTTCACGAGCAGTTTCCGAAAACAAATCAAAACAGAAACCAAGTCATTTACCTAGGAGTTTTCTAAGTTGTAATGACAAGTTTAATACTTTAAAAAAAAATACATACAAAGGAAACTCAAGGCTACTTTGATAACAATTTTAGGAACAAAATGTCTGTGTACATGTCTGAACTCTTTTTCATCACCATGTAATTTATTTGCTTCATGTTGATTTTGGCGGATTCTAGCTTTTCTCAATGAAAACAGATACTTGGCCATGAACTGAAATTAAATGCTTAAACAGGATGAAATATATCCTCAGATCCCCACATATCCTTTTTTATTAATATGTAGTATGTCATGCAAATGACCGATGGTGTCTGACACACTCAATTCCTTTGGCCCTCAACAAGTAGCAACAAAGGAAGAAGCACATGAACATTTCTAGACCTTTCCCAGAATTAGTCTGGAGAACATATTGTACTATAGTGCCCCAGAAATCGGGAAAACAGGGCAGGGAGAATGTTTGTGAAATAAAAGAGCCTCTCCTTGTTTAACTTGAGAAGACAATTGACCCGATCACCAACTGCTTCTTTAGCCATGCAATTTAAAGCTTGAGGGTAAGAGTAAAACTGACCCCTAAGACAAAAGGAAATATTTTGTTGTGCCCCTCAAACTCAATAGTAGGGTACAAAAAAAGACTTCCTGCCTTTGATGTTTATTTGAGGATTCCCTATGGAGGAGGAGGAAGCCTCAGAGAGCTAGAGTTCCTGGTGAGGCTAGGCCTCCTGGGACAGAAGCTGGGAGAGGAGGGGGCAGAGTTTCTAGAGGGAGCCCTCCAAACCCCACTCCAACGATAAGGTGCTCCTAGTGAAGCTGGTAGGCTAAAAAGGGAGACCGATTTTTGCAATTGTGATTGCAAACCCAAACATGTGCCTCTCTTGATCCCTTTTCACTGAGGTTCAGTTCAGCTGCACTCTGTGATATAAAAGTTCCAACTATACAGAGAATGGAGGGCTACGACCTTCAGAACAATTTAGGCACGTTACGGGTACCTCTTCTTAAGCCCTTACACCTAGCACTGTGGAGTCAGTAGGCCCTGAGAAGTTACTTGTGAGGAGGCCAGATTTGAGCACAATTCCACACTGCAGGCAAAGGAATTTTGCTGAGAGAATGAAACTGCAAGGCCAAGCATACAACTGGGAGTGAGGAATACAGACTCCTCATTTTGGCTCTGCTGTTGACTCCAAAACAAACACTTATTTGCCTTAGTTTATCTAAAACAGACAATGTGTACATATTCCAGAGAGGGTGTACATTCACAATTCCAAATCAAACTTTTTCCCCCTTTCAAAGCTGTTTAGCTTTTTCTCGTGTGGCCCCAATGGTCTCAGAAGGAGAAGCCCATGCTTCTCCTGGGCTGAAAAGGTTAAATGATGACTATGCCAAATTCAATTGCTAGGAAGAGCTGGGACTCTTCCAGTCAGTATAAATCAGCTAAGCATTTAGAAACTATTATCAGGCGCTCTAGACAGTGCGGTATGGCGATCTGCAAACCACAAGTAATGTCAAAGTTGTGAGGCTGCCGAGCCGCCAGGGGCTCCAGCACTGATAATAGATGTTAGAATTACTGCTGAAGAAGCAAATTTGATTAAGAAGGGGCCCAGGAGCAGTAAATCCCTTGGAAGGCTTCCCTCTGATTTTTACAAGAAATAAGATAAGCAGAATCTCCAACTGTAATCACAAGAGGAAGAAAAAAAAAACATTCTCTGGCTTCTCATGAGCTTAGCAAGGGATCTTTCTTGAATGACATAAAACCATTCCTTTCCTAATGCATGATAAGCATGATCTGAGACAACATCCAGTCGGTGGTGACTCCAGCAACTCCCTGATTTCTGTTAACCATGGTTTTTGAAAAGGTGGACTTAGTTAACGCCAACCTGTGCATTTACCTTGCCCTGGATCCCCCATGGTTCAGTTACACAATCTCTCTCTTTTTAACTAGTAGTTACAATCTGGGAAAGGTTTAGAGAGAAGACGGTCAGTTTTCTATTTAATAATTTACACATACTTTGTTTCACTTCATCTACTGCAATCCCCTCAATGTACCTTCACCATTCTACTTCTTCCTTATGTTGCCTGTCTCCACTTCCCCCTTTTTCCTGCCCCTCCTGAACTTTGTCTTTAAGTAAACACTGCCTTTTTAAACCTTTAGTGGTTAATTCATTTAAAGTATATGTACCCCACTAGTGTCACTGTTGCCCTTATAGAGCTCTTTATTGTTGGGGTAAAAATGGAGACTTGGGGGTGAATTCAGCTCCAGACCTGAAGTGTAACTGAGAACCATAGTCTCAGGGGTTCCATCAGTTCCTAATCCAACCAGTAAGATTAGTCTCTTTTATGATTTTGTGATTTGTTCCACATTTTTCTCTAACTCAATCCAGCACTTTCTGAAGAGATCCCTTTCAGAACAGTTAGAGGTGGTATCTGGGCACCATCTAGCTCTGGTCTCAGGGCTGCAGAGACGAATGTTAGTATGGTCTATCAGGCTACTTGTGTGATCCATGCACATTTCTATGCTCATTACTCTACATTCCTTTAGTAATAGGGACAACCAATAGCTGCACCTTAGATGGTCATTCATGAATTTTCAGGACACCAGTTGCTACTCAACAACATAGAACACGTCTTTGTGAACTATGTTATGTAAGTTGATTTTAGTATCCCACAGGACTATGATCTTAGGCCACTCCCACCCCTAAGGACCAGAGACTCATTTCATAAAGGTGCTTGGTATGTCTAAGTTTTCATAACTTTGACCCCTGAATGAACCACCACATTCATGGCTTAATTTGCAGCAAAGGTAAATACACATATACAGATAGCCTCTGTTAAACCTACATTAATCATAGGTTTACTCCCATCCTCACTCCCACACTTATCTATACAATTCCCTTTGTGAACTATTTCCAGTCTAATACCTCAAACTATCTGCTGACCTGAAACAGCTGCCAGTCACTTCTCCACCCCACACCATGCTTCCCTTCCCTACCCAGCTCCCATCCCCAACTGCATCCCCGCCTTAGTTCGTGCCACGTCTTTATCTTCTCACTTGTAAAAAATACAGGAAATTGGAATGATCCAAAAAAGGATCTGAACCCTCACACCATAAATTACTTGCTTATTCTTGAGATATCGTAACACGTTTCTTCTAATTAAATACACAAATGTGACCTAGAGGGTTGTATTTCATTCTGTTGTACGTAGCATCACTCTAAGTCTGAATCAACTGGAGGGTACCTAGCAACAGCAGGTGATCTTAATAACACCACTGTAAACAGTGGATTATGAATGTCATTTGAGCTCACATTTGATTTCAAGTCCTAATCTAAGAAGAATTCATTCTTATCATGTAACCCTACTTGACAATGATGCTCATAAAGAGTTGCTGAACATATGGGTGCTATAGCAAAGTATGATGAAGAAATCAGATGGTGCCTGGCTATCAGAAAGAATAGTGCCTGGCTCTGAAAAGCCTATCTTAAAACAAGCAGCCATCTAAGTTAGGTGTCAGCTAAATCCACACATAAGGAGCATGCCAGCCCATGTGACCAAAGGATTGTAAATAATAATAAAATCCAAGATCAGAGGAGACAATTGTATTAGAGATTAAATTCTGAGCACCCAATTTGCAGAAGGTTATGGACGACAGTGAGAGCCCAAAATCCAGTTGCAGAGTGCCCCTTACAGATTACGCCTCTATTGAACTTCTTCAGATCATTCACTGGGGATATAACTAGTCTTGTCCTTGACAGAGTGCACTGAAATGTGGATTATTGAAGATAGGTTAAAATTTATAAAACATTATATTTTCCCTTTTAATCCATTTTTAATTAATTTAGTTTATAGTATCTTCTGCTTTCTCTTGGATTGAATCTTTTTGTGTGTTTTATTTTGTTGTCATTGTTGGTTTTCTTATTTTATGATTTTCTTTATATAAAATCCAGGATAAGTAACCCATAGAGACAGTAACTAGATTCATAATCCCTTAAGAGTTTTGGCAGGGGAGGGTGGGGAGCAATGAGGAGATAATAATAATGGAACAAGAATGCAGAAAATGTTCTAAAATTTATTGTGGCGAGGACTGCACAACTTTTTAAAAAATGTAAGTCATTCAATTGAACTGTACATGAATTATATGTCAATAAAACTCTGTTAGAAAGAGCATGACTATGGAATCAACATTACATCCAAAGTCTTTAGTTAAACTAAGCCTGAAAAACTCAGCACACAGTAGTAGAATATGACCCATAGCCAGATGGCTTGGGTGGAGATCCTCACACAAGATCATTAACCCTGCACTTAACTTTTCTGTGGTTCACTTTCTTTTTTTTTTTTAATTTATTAAAAAATTGTTTCCCTTGTGGTTCACTTTCACGATGCAAATGGAGACAATAGTGTAAGAAATATGGTGGGATTTCAGTCAGTCAATACATGTAAAACAATCTGAAGAGTACATTGTAGGAGCACTATTTAAGTTAGCTATTGTTTTGTTTCTCCATTTTACTTTTAGAAAAAGTATTATCTGTGTATCTTACTAATTCCATCTCATTTAAAGGTACTCAGTAGATAAAACAAAAACCAAACTCATGCCATTGAATCAACTTTGACACAGCACCCATAGAAGAGAGTAGAACTACACTTGTGCGTTTTGAAGACTGCAACTTTTAAAGGGATTCGGAAGATTTATCTTCCTCCTGAAGAGAAGCTAGAGGTTTTGAACTGCTGACCTGTGGTTAGCAGCCTAACCTGTAACCTATTCTGTCACCAGGACTCCTAAACAGACAAAGAAAAACATATATGTGTATATTTTCCCTTGGTACTTGTCTGTAACAGAGGCAAATGCACTTTGTGCATTCTCCATAATTTCTTTTTACCACGTATCTCTATCTGTTTGAGGGACTGGGGTTTGTTATCTTATGTGTTTGCCTTATTCTCTTGCTTCCCCCATTTACTTCTATTACCTTTTTAATACCTCACATGTTGAGATGGATAAAAGTTTGGTGACATTTGGGTAAGGAAAAAATCTGGTGAGGTATGTCTAATTATTTGGCTATCAAACCAAAAATTTTAACCTAAAAGAGTCTTTTCCAGGGCTCCTCTGTATTTTGGTCATCAAAATATGACTGTGTAGTACATAGGTTAGCAACTCTGAGAAAAAAGAATGCCTTGCCTTATTTGAAATAACAGCCAGGAGTGCCTGATATGGCCATGCTCAAAGACAGAATTTTTATCCCTGACATACATGTAGAATGCCAGTGACTCTCAGTGTCCTTTCATGATATAAATGGGTAATATCACTATGGAAGTATCTTACATAGAAAATAGAGTTTGAGTTTCTTTCTTTCTTCTTCTTTTTTTTTAAGAAAACAAAAGCTTGAAATGTTCTTGTCCAGTGTAAAAAGCAGAATTAATATCCCAGCAATAAGACCCATATAACCCATGTGACAGTTGCTTAGTAACCACATTGACCACCCAGGGAATGACTGCTTTGTGGGGTCTCTCCCATTAGCATCAGCAGTTAGTCTGAAAATGACCCTCTGCTACAACATAGCTTTATTGAAGAATCCCCTCATTACTGGAGCTGTTTTCCAAACTCCGGTATTCCCAACCACAATCCATATTCTAAAAGTGGTAAGCCACTAAGGTGTCCCTGCATAGTCACCTGAACTCTTTACCGTCACTCTTTTACAATATTGACCAAAAACATATATAGAAGTTAAATAGAAAAGGGAAAAACACCGAATCAAAATAAATTTAATAAAGCATAGAGAATTATACTGCTGTGTTAGAGATGACAATTTATTATGTAAAAAGACATTATGTATTGATAGTTTCTGCCATGGTATATCTATACCTACACTTTCTCTCCAATGTAATATATATCTAATCATATGTGCACACACACAGAGAGGCTTCCATATGGTCTAAAACATAATATCACTTGTGAGGTTGGCTCAGGACAAAACAGCATTTTAATCTATTGCACATAAAGTCATCATCACTCAGAACTGACCCAACAGCACCTAACAACAAGAATGCACATAGGCAGTTGCTATTTCAGGAGTACACATGTTAGCTAATAGGTCATTGTAAATAAAAACCTTTTTCTTTGTAAAAAAAATTAGACAATGATAATAATTAGGCAATATCATTTTGAGGTATTTTAAGAATTTGGGTCATTCGTTTATTCATTCTGTAAACAATTATTAAATTAAAAATTCTGAGTATGGTCATCTGAAATGAAATTATAAATTTTGAGTCAGGTTGAGAAATGTATACCTGTGTATGTGCATGTGCTAAGTCAAATGCTAATGAGATATATTTGCGAAAGACTGTATATTATGTTTAATATTCATATTTTCAAAAGCTGAAACATTCAACAATTACATCAAGATTACAAATTAAAATTCTAAAACTACCCAATTACTTAAGCATCATAAATAAATTTGATTACTGGTGGCTAACTCATTAAGAGACAGAGATCTACATTCAGTCTTTGTATCTATTTTATTGTGAAATAATATGTAAATACAAAACAGTATTTTGGCACAGCTGATCATTAATCATATTTTAAAGTATTATCAAAAGAAAAATTACTTACCTGATCTTTCCTTATTTCAACCAGAAATGGAAATTATAATGGAAATATATTTTCCATTTCTGGTTGAATAATAATACTTCAAAATAAATCTGGTGACTTTCAAAAAAACTGAACCATTAAAAAAATGGCAAATTGAGTTCACTGACGTGTTGAGAGCAATTACAGTTAGGCAAGTAAGCTTTACTCTTTGTGCTTATTGCAAACCAATACCAATATCTATTTTTCTATTCATATGTCAAAAATAACATATTAGTTGATGAAACACTACCACTGAAGTCATTTCTGATAATGATGGAGGTTAAAAATAGTAAAAGTTATTGGTTTCATGCTAGGGAAAAATAAATATTTTTAATCAAATTCATAATTAAGAAAAGAAGAACATTGGTGTAATATGTTAGTTATTTTTTAAAAAATATTGCCCAAGCCCCCCCAAAAAGTTTAAAGTCTTTCTAATTAGCTATAAATTCTTACTGAGTGACCAAATAATATTTCTGGATAATAAGTTTTAGAAAATTTTCTGGATAATAAACTTTAGAAGTCCACCAACACTATTTCAAAGACAATAATAAGTTTCAAATCCTACTTATATCCTTACCAAGAAATGCAAATAAAGGCGATACAACAGAATTAAGGAAAGACTTACCTCCAACAGTGGATATTCAATAAATATTTACTAATCTAAATGTGTGGTTTGTGCATGGTGTGTTGGCAATGAACATTTAGGAAATAGAGAGTCTGAGCCTTTTCTTTTCATGTTCCTGCAGCAATAGTCAGAAATGGGTTATTGACTTCTTGAAATAATCTTCAGGAATGCCATGCATTGAACTCAAAGCTTCCTACTATTATTTACTTTCAAGTTCTTTTCTCTCTTTTTACATTGACTTTTGCCAGGACTAATCCAAAGGACATATCTCAAGTCCATAATCACTGAGCTCAAAGTAGAAGTAGATATAATAGTGCTTCCATCTCCCTGTCCTGGTATGTGCTGGTTAGTGCTAGTACGCTATCTTGAACCTAATGAATTTACAAAGCAAATTCTTCTTCCAATATTCTACATTCTTGGGCATTTACAAAATTTACTAGCATATGTATCCTTGTAGCATGTTAAGTAAAACTAATTGTAGAAAAAATAGATTATATCTTTTCTAAATTAAATACATTTCCCAAATATCAGCAATTTGAACTTCAAAGCAATTTTGAGTTTTCCAATTATGGGTAGGATATAAATAATCTTCTATGAAAGGGCAGACTTTTTCACTAGGCAATCAAGAGTTATGGCATTAAAAGATTTATGCTTAAATAAGGTCCTGGTCAGTTCTAAGTGAATTGCTGCCAAACTTCCTGAGAACTACTTAGACTTTCAGCATTTGAACCAGAAAAACTGGAAAGATGTAATGATATCTTCAATCTCACACACAAAAAAATAGTCAACTGGAATCATTTGTAAGACTTTGTCTGTCTTACAAAGTCCTCATAAAATATTCCTACACTGGGTATTTAGATAGAAATGACAATAATGCTACAGTATTCAACATGACTGTTGTTCTTAGATGAAAATATTATTGCTAATAGAAAGAATGACTGGGTATAACAGTTCTCTATTGCTGCTATAATGAATTACCACAAACATGGTGGCTTAATCCAACCCAGATTTATTATCTTATAGTTAAGGAGGTCAGAAGTCCAAAATATATTTTTACAGGGCTAAAATTATGGTGTCAGCAGGGTTGTACTCCTTCTGAGGACTTAAGGGGAAAATCCACTTCTTGATATTTTTTCCAGATTTCAAAGGCTGCTCACTTTCTTTGACTTTTATCTCCCTTTCTTCTTCAAAGGAGTCCTAATGGCGCAGTGTTAAGGCACTCAGCTGCTGAGAAGTTGATGACTTCAACACACCAGCCACTCAGAAGAAAAACGATGGAGAAATCTGCTATTATTTCATGAAGGTGATAGCCTTGGACACTATGTAGCAGTTCTACTCTTCCTATAGGATGGGTGTAAATGGGATTCAACACAATGACCACATGAATTTGGTTTTTGCTGTGTTTTGTTTTGATCCCGAGTACCAACATCCATTACTCTGACCTTTGCTACCGGTTATCACATCTTCTTCCCTAACTTTGAGTCTTGTCTTTCACTTACAAAGGACTTTGGGATTATGCTGGATCCACTGGAGAATCCAGAATAATCTTTCCTTTACAAGATTCTTTACTTAATACTATCTACAAAGGCCTTTGGCCACACAAGATAACATACATCTTCACAGGCTCCTGGAATTAGGACATGGACATCTTTTGTGGGACATTAATAAATCTATCACACTGGGTATCAAAACATGGAATTGTTTTTCAAACATTTTCTTCCTACTTCTTTTAAAAATGTTTTTAAATTGATGATGACAACAAATGTACAAATGTGCTTGATACAATGGATGGATGGATGGATTGTGATAAGAGTTGTATGAGCCCCCAATAAAATGATGAAAAAAATAATAAAATAAAATATTACAAACAAACAAAACAGGGAATTGAATGGCTGTCCCTCTTGCCCTTTTACCATGGATAGCAAGCCTGTGAATCATTTAATATAAGAAACGGTATAAATAGTGAGAAGCATTATGATATAGTGATTAAGGCATCATCCCTATATACAGGATGCCAAAATTACAATCCCCAGCTCACTTGTTAGTTTTATAACCCAGAGATAGTTACTGCACAACTTCTTCAGGCTGTTACAATGACTACACTGGATACTGTATATCAAGCACCCTCCTAGGAGAGCACGTAGTATCTATAAACGATTTTGCTAAGCATATTTAGATCTTTTCTTCGGAGTTGCATATCAACGAGATTTTTGTAGCCAATTGGAATTTTTGCTCACATTCAAGTTGTGGAATCTTTTGAGAGTTACCTAGGTAGGACACCATAGTATTTATCAACCATGATCTGAGAGTTTAGCCCAAATTCAAAATAACCCTAATATATCAGTAGGAGAAATGAGAAATTATGATCTTTAATATGATAGTGAAAAGTTAACAGAAAAGCTGAATCAGAGAGTGAGATTCCTTTTCTTACTCAGATATCTTCTTTATCAATCCTTTCACATGAACTGTTGATCATAGTCTTTTAATACTTGAAGACAGAGTGGTTGGTGAGAGATGACTGTTTGCATTACACGTTGACATCATTACAAATATGCCCCTACATATTCCATGAGAGCATAGATATTTCCTTATTCCTCATATCTAATGATTAAACACATTATATAAGCACTCAGTTAACAAATGCCTTGTCTAGCATTCTTCTAGGCCATGAGATTAAAAAAAGCCATGCTCCCTAAGGTTTTTAAAAAGTGCTACAGCGACATAGCATCACCATGAATTAATATACACTGATTCAATACCATTACTAAAAATCACCTGATGCATGTGAATGTGTCCTGTAACAGCTTAGGTAAAGTCTTGTATTTTGCATTTGCATAGTAATACTGCACCACTGAATGGGATAGAAAATAATACATTGTACTCAAAGAAAAAAAGTAAATCCTTGTGAATGTTTCAAAGCATATTCAACTACGGAACAAGTTGAAGCTTTTGCCATATGGTGCTAGTCCTTAAGGAAGAGGTTGACAAAGTGACTGCAAAACTGAACTTAGGCACAGGAATGATTGCGAGGAGGGTACAAGACTGGATGGTGTTTCCTTCTCTTATACACGGGGTTACAGAGAGGTGGAACTGGCTCATTGGCATTTGACAACAACATACAATATAATCTCTTAAACTCTATATAGTTGAATATTAAATGATTGCCCATACACATAAACACAAGGTTTTAAAAATATTGTTTGCTTACTCTTTTAAATTTCTCTCATATTAAAATTAAAAATATTGAAATTAGAAAGAATTGTTGAGAGATGGTTAATATAAGGGAGTTAAAATAAAGCAGTTTAGGAGAGAGAAATTTAAAGATGTAGAGAAAGGCTACTATAAGGTCTAGCTTAAAAATATGATAGCTGATTAACCTATTTTTTCACTGCATTTAGTCCAATAGTCTCATGTCATCATTAAGAATCTGAATCTCAGATAAAGAAGTGGCTTGACTTTTAAAACATTTTAATGGTTTTATTGTCATAGAATGTATATATCATACAATTCAAGGATTTAAATAGGAAAAAGAGTTGTGAAATCATCACAACAATCTATTTTAGAGCATTTTCTTCATTCTTGCACTAAATAACAAAACAAAATAGAGAACCCCCTCCCCCATTCTGAATCAAAGCAGAAACCAATAAAAGCTAGAGCCAAACAAAAAATGGGTCAGAGGGAGAAAACATGGCAAGGTATTAAAAAGTAGTCTGTCTCTTGCCTATTTGCAAATTGGTATTCAGTGTTTTTTTTAACTCTCCAGGTATAAAGCATGACCAGATTTAAAGTAACTAATGTTGAAATTTAATATTGTTTGAGTTACTACTAAACTAATAAGTTCCTTCAGGGTAAAAAGCAAAACAAAAAATAAATAACTATTTCAAGAATCACACCCAACTCTCCCCAACCCCCCATATAAACCAAACCCAACTCCCTGCCATCCGAGTGATTTGTACTCACAGTGACCATACAGACACAGGTAGGGAAACTTTTCTGCCAAAGCCTTTTTGAATATTTGTAATATTACTCACAGGTCATATAAAATTATCAACTTAAAAGTTAACCTGCTATATTTGGTCAACCATTTAATTAACTCACCCTTAATATGATGGCTGGAACTGCATCTCTTTGATGAGGCATGTGAGGTTAGTTGGTATTGATAATTTTGCAGGCCTTCTGGCCGGACTTTCTCCATAACTGCCATAGGATACAGTAGGACTGAGGCCGATGAGGTCTAATTGTTGACCTTGTGGTTAGCAGCCCAATGTGCAACTAACTAAACCACCAGAGTTCCTTACACACTCGCACGTGCACACACACCTACACAAACACATAACTTTTCTTTTTTCTTTTTTGGTTGATCTTTTGCTTTTTATTTTAGATATGCATTTTTTTCCAATCTAAAACTAAATTTCTTCTATATTTCATCGAGTGATTTTATTATGCCCATGGAACTGTTCAACAGAAATAACATTTATTTATGTTCACAAAACTTTGAAAATAAATCACTAACCTACCCATTAAAAATATAGTAACTTACTTATTTTTTAAGGAAAGTCTGATAAAGGGACAATGTAAGAAAAGATTTCTTGGCCCTCAAGGTAGCTAATCTATTTATTTTATAACAGAGCCTAGTTGTTAGACGATGCAAATTTGGTTCTGATTCATAGTGATCCTATGTACAGTAAAATAAAACACTGTTCAGTGCTGCACCATCCTCATGATCTCCCTGATGTCTGAACCCTTTGTTCCAGCAACTTGTCAGTCCATCTTGGTGAGGCTCTTTCATTTTGTTCACTGAGCCTCTAATTTATAAAGCATGATGTCCTTCTCCAGGGACTAGTTCCTCCTGATAACATGCCCAAACGATGTGAGACAGTCTCGCCATCCTGGCTTCAAAGGACTATTGTGGCTTACTTTTTTCCAAGATAAGATTTTCCATTCTTCTGCAAGTCAAAGGTATATTCAATATCCTTTGCTGTACCATAAATCAAAGGTATATTCAATATCCTTTGTGATACCATAAATCAAAGGTATCAGTTCTTCTCTATTGTCCAGCTTTTGCTTGCATATGAGGCAAATGAAAATAAAATGATTTGAGTCAGGCACACGCTCGATCTTAAAGTAGTATCTTTGCTCGTTGATAATGTCAAAAGGTCCTTTGTAGCAAATTTGCCAGATGCAATGTGTCATTTGATTTCTTGACTGTTATTCTCTTCAATATTGTGTCATCTGCATATCACTGGTTGTTAACCCTAAAACGCCAAGAGTGACATTTTCGTAACATTTAATTAAAACATATCTAGAACCGAAATTATGAAGCTTTTGGAGCTGACGATGATGATGTTGACAAAATTGACACACTTTACTAGTACAAATGCACACTGCTAGTCACACATTTAGCAGCAAAATGCTTGACTAGTGGCACATGTTTTGACCGATTGTGCGTTTGAGGGTCAGTGGCGGTCAGTGCATTTTATGATAATTTTCAATCTAGTATAGTTTTAGTATTGATATTTTTAGCACATGTTCATAAAACTATAGTTTTATGTCATAGGTGTAATACTCATAAAATTATATTTATTATATATTTCTGCTTCTTCAAAACATAATGACTTCGTTACGTTCATCTTTTGAATCGACGGTGACAAAAATTATCACAGCATGGATTGTGATTTGCTTTATGGAAAACAGCGAATTTATGACTTAGATGGAAGCGGTACAGATGCAGGCAAAGAACCAGATGTTAATATGGATGAAATTGGTAAATAAAATGTGTTTTATATTTTTCCATTTTGATTTTACAATATAAAAATATAATTATATTGCTATTCAAACTATTTTGATAACAATATTTATTTCCCCATGATAAGAAGTGAATATATGCCTGATTATTCTGATTTGGATGAATGAGAAGACCTCGTAGTTAGTAATGATAATACTAGTGAAGATGAGTTAGAAACTTCAGTTGTTGAAATCGAAAAAGTCCTCTCTGGCGGCACATTTCTGGAGATGGTACAGCTAGACCCATGCCTGAATGGTTAGGACAGATAGATTATTCTGGGGTAGTAAAACACCTTTTGAATATCTTAGACATTTTTTCTCGAAGGATATCCTTACTCATATTGTCGACCAATCAAATTTGTATGCGATCCAGCAAAATCCCAATAAACCTCTTGCAATGAGTAACCAGGAACTTGAGAAATTTTGGGGTACACCACTTGATTTGATAGACTCACTAATTGCACTGTACAGAATTCACATCAGATTGAAAAAATATTGTCACAAAATTTTAATTTTGTAGATGTGACTGTTGTGAACTCGTAAAAAAAAAAAATCAAAGTCTGCAAGAGTTCAAAAGGAGCATCATCACCGAAGCTCTTCTTCTTGGAGGAAAAAATAATAGACCAACAAAAAGAGGCAGACCTTCTGCTAGCTTTACTGATGTTGAGTTTGCTAACAAAAAGAGAAGACGTCCTGCCACCAAAAGTATCCCTGGAAGAGATACCCGTTTGGATGGTCTTCATCATTATTACCCTGAGGTCACAAACAGAGGAAGATGCAAAAATGTCAATTGCAAGAGTGCACCAGTACTTTATTGCAGCAAATGCAAAGTTCATCTTTGTATCACAAAAGAAATTGTTTTGTTCAATTTCACATTAACTAAAATTATAAACAAATAAATTTTGTATTACATTTTATAAATAAAATACGTTTTCAGTTTGTTTTTTATCTAATAATAAGATTAAAAATAATATAGAAATTAAGGTGCATTTTTAATTCTTGTATTCTAAATCCATGGATGAATGCGACAATTTGGTTACATTTTAAAAACATTGCAAATTTTATATATTTAAATGTATTTTGGTTTTTATATATATATTGATAACTATGAAAGTAAAGAATAAAAACATTTTTTAAATTTCCTGAAATTAAAAATACAGGTGTTAATGACTCTTCTTCCAATTGTGGTACTAAATTCTTTTTCTTATAGTCCAGTTTACCAAACTATTTGCTAAGCATGCAGTCTGAATAAGCATGGTGAAAAAATACAACTCTGATATACTGCTGTCCTGATTTTTAACCAAAGTGCTCTGTTGTCCTGTTCCTTTTGACCTTGTGAATGTTCTAGAATTTCCATTTTTTTATAATGTTAACTCTAGTTGCTTTTTTTATAATCATTTTATTGGGGGCTCGTACAACTCTTATCACAATCCATACATCCATCCATTGCATCAAGCACATTTGTACATTTGTTGCCCTCATCATTTTTAAAACGTTTTCTTTCTACTTGAGCCCTTGGTATCAGCTCATTTTTCCCCTTCCTCCCTATTGCCCTCTCCCTATGTACACTTGACAATCTATAAATCACTATTTTGCCATATCTTACGCTGTCCAACATCTCCCTTCACCCACTTTCTGTTTTCCATCCCCCAGGGAGGAGGTCATATGTAGATCCTTGTATTCGGTTCCCCCTTTCTACCCCACCTTCCCTCCATCCTCCCAGTATTGCCACTCTCACCAATGGTCCTGAAGGAATCATCCGTCCTGGATTCCCTGTTTCCAGTTCCTATCTGTACCAGTATACATCCTCTGGTCTAGCCGGATTTGTAAGGTAGAATTGAGATCATAATAGTGGACAGGAGGAAGCATTTAGGAACCACAGGAAAGTTGTATGTTGTATGTTTCATCGCTGCTACACTGGCTCATCTCCTCCGGGTGACCCTTCTATAAGGGGATGTACAGTTGCCTACAGATGGGCTTTGGGTCCCCAATCTGTACTCCCCCTCTTTCACAATGGTATAACTTTTTATTCTTTGATTCCTGATACCTGATCATAGACACCTTGTGATCACACAGACTGGTGTGCTTCTTCCATGTGGGTTTTGTTGCTTCTGAGCTAGTTGGCACCCCTAGTTTTTTTATGATCTACATAGTTGAATACCTTTCTATAATCAATAAAACACAGGTAAGCATCTTACTGGTATGCTCTGCTTTCAGTCAAGATCCATTTGACATCAGCAACGAGCAATGATAGACATTTTTCCCCATCCTCTTGTAACTCCAGGTGAATTTCTGGCACTTATACAACTGTTTTTAATTCTGTTCAACAAACTTTTAATTGCATATGACATGAATGATATTGTCAGGGCCATTTTTGAGGGAGATGGGCACAAATATGGATCTCTTCCAAGCAGATAACTGACCAGATAACTGTCTTCAAAGTTTCTTGGCATAAACAAGGGAGAACCCTCAGTGTTGTGCTGGTTTGTTAGAACATTTCACCTGGTCTTCTATCAATTCCTGGAGCCTTATTTTTTGCCAGGGTCTTTGGTATAGCTCAGACTTCTTCCTTCAGTACAAGTTCTTGATCATATGCTATCTTCTGAATTGGCTGAATGTTGACCAGTTCTTTTTGGTATAGTAACTTTATATATTCCTTCAATCTTCATTTGATGCTTGCTGAATTGTTCAATATTTTGTCTATAGAATCATTTAATATTATAACTTGAAGCATGATTTTTTTCTTCAGTTCTTTCAGCTTAAGAAATGCCCAGTATCTTCCTCCTTTTGGGTTTTCTAACTCCAGTTCTTTGCAAATTCATTATAATACTTCCCTCCTGGGCTATCCTTTGAAATTCTCAGATCAGCTCTTTTAAATCATCATTTCTTCCAGTTGTCCAGCTTCTCTATGTATCCGAGTACATCTCAGAGCTTTTATTCACCCACATTTCAGTCATTTCTTTATTTCCTGTCGTTTTAATGACCTTCTGCTTTCTGTACATCTGATGTTCTTGACATTATTACACAACTTGTCTGCTTTGGGTCCATTAGCATTCCATGTGTCAAATTTATTCTTGAGATGATCTCTCGAATTCAGATTAGATACACTTAAGGTTGTATTTTAACTCTCATGGGCTTGTTATAATTTTCCTTTGCTTCAACATGAATTTGCATATGAACAATTAATGGTGTGTTCCACATCTAAATATTAAGTGATTAGATAGTTGAGGCCAAGAGAATATAAATTAAGGGTGTCTTAGTTAATTTTTCCTAGTTATCCACAATGTTAAATTAAATACACTGGAGCTTTTGTGACTCAATTAATAATTTATTCATTCAATAAACATTTACTTAGGAGTGGTACAATGTGGTATAAATAAAGACTGGAGAAACTGAATTTTAGTGGATGAGAGAGAAAAACTAACCACTATTGGGGGGTGGGGGGCGGAAAGAATCCCAGTTTAAATGTAACACTTTTTCTTCTCTTGTCCTGAATCTAATATACTCAGTAAAAACGAAAGCTTGCTTTTTGAGCTGTTTATACACAATAAAATAAAGGTCTAAGAAAAAAAATTACTCATTGCCCCCTAAGTTTCACATCTAATATCTTAGTGTCACCATTGTCGATTTGATCTCATATGGATAGTTCTAAAAGGAATGCAATGTTCAAGGCATTTAGATTTAGTTCAATGTTAATCTAAACTTCTAGGGCATTTAGATTTAGTTCAATGTTAATCTAAACTTCTAGGGATATTTTTGGTTTGAGATTTACAAATGTTTCCAGGGCCATCGTTTCATCATGTTTTCATTCAGCCATAAAGTTTTCAGAATGTTTGAATTATGTACTATTTTGAAATTATGTTCTCCATTTTCATCAGGATTATTCTATAGAATATGATCCCAATGTTCTGTAGTGGTAGCCTGACACTATCCACTTCACAGAGGAGGAAAATGAAGTCTAGACAGATTTGCATTTGACCAAGGTCAATATCCTTCTATAAAAATTTCTATTTTTCACCACCACCACCACAAAAGAAAAAAATTTTTCAATTTTTTTCTTCTGCATATAATTCTAATCATTCCTTTTTTTTTTTCAGTTACTCTGTAGGATATACACACAAGTACCCTTTTCCTCTAAATCAAGAACCACATGTCATGATATGGGCCTACTTCTGTAATTGAATGCGCTCTTATTTGTACCTGAGGACTTCAGCCTCCTCAGTACCAAAAAATAGAAAGTGAAAACAGAATATTATTAACGCCAGTTCACTTCTCCTGAGTCAATATACCAAAGAAACAGCTTAGCAAAAGTCAAAAGGATAAACTTTAATTAAAATTTAAACATTTGTTCAAGGGTCTAAGGAGAAAATTACTTTTTCCTCCTTAAAAAAATTCTACTTTTAGCTGATCCACTGATACATATGAGAAGATCTGAGAACTAGTTGGAGAAGTATGGTCTATTAACCCCCCCCCCTCCAAAAAAAAAAAGTTGTCATTGAATCAGTTCTGAGTAGAATTGTGCTATGTGGGATTTTCATGACTGTGAGCTTTCAAAAGTAGATCACCAAGTCCTTTAATCTGAGGCTCTTCTGCATGAATTAAACCCTCCACCTCTCAGTTAATGGCTGACCATGTTAACCATTTCCGCCACTGAGGGACAAATTGACTAACAACAACAACAATGAAAAAAAACCACATAAAAACAAAAAATCTGTTGTTACAGAATTGATTTCAAACCCCAGCAATCCTACAGACTAGAGCAGAATTGCCCCAGACTATTTCCAAAGATCTTTATGGAACCGAACCACCACACCTTTATTCCGTAGAGCAAGCTGCCAACTTTTTAGGTAGCATGCACACGCTTAAACAGTGCACCCACAGGGCTCCTCTTATTTTATAAAATGCAGATCTCTAAATCTTTATTAATGACATCATCAGCTGTCCAGATTTAGCTTGAGGTGGTAGATGCAAACATCAACTGCTTATGATCATTTTACATACTCATTAAAAAAGAAAAAAATAGAGTATTTTAGAGTTAGAAGAGACCTTGTTGGGAATGTGTGGTGGTAAAAATAAGTCTTTGAATCAAAAAGGCTCTTCTTGAGGTATCTTCATTCAAGGTCATTTTTAGCTCGCTGGTCTTCACCTACAGAATGAAAATGTTAACGATACTAGCTTCCTTTCAGGATGATAGACAGGTATGTAGAATATCTAACGCATAATAGTTGTTAGATGCCATCATGTTGGTTCCTATCCTTAGTGATCCCATACACAACAGAAGCAGTGATCCAATCTGTGCCACCTCCCAATTATTCCTATGCCTGTGCCCATTGTTGCAGCCACTGTGTCGATCCATCTCCTCGAGGGCCTTCCTCTTGTTTGCTTCCCCTCCACTGTAACACGCATGATGTCCTTTTCCAGGGACTGGTCTTTCCTGAAAACATGTCCAAAATATGTGAGACTAAGTCTCGCCCTCCTTTCCTTGAAGGAGCACTCTGGTCATACTGATTTCACGACAGATCCGTTCGTCCATTGAATAGGGCCACAGTATTTTTAATACCCTTCACCAACACCACAATTCATGTGTACCCACTTTTCTTTTTTCTTCCTTATTAAATATCCAACTTTCCCATGCATATGAGGCAATTGAAAATACCATGGCTTGGGTTAGTTCCCAAAGTAACATCCTTGCTTTTCAATACTCTAAAGAAGTCTTATGCAGCAGAATTACTTAACACCACCCATATTTTGATCTCTTGACTGCTGCTTCCATGAGCATTTGATTTTGGATCCCTAACACATAATAGATGATCATAAATTAGAGGTGTCACTCTTTCCTGTAGTTCTAAACCCCCCCATCCAGCCAGGGATGAAAGGGGATTGAGCTTTGTGACCTAGCAATGAAATATGGGGCACACGACAATATGAGATCAATAATAGAAGCCGTTTCTTTCACTAAGCATGTGCAGTCATGTACGAGGTATGTTACCACTATCATATTTAGATCTTCATATGATAAGAATCATGGTCTCAATTGTACAGAAGAGGAATCAGAGACAGTGAGGTTCATTAATGTGTCTGAAGTCAGACCTCTAACAAACACAAAGCCTCGCCTACCTACAATTGCATTGTTTTTTGTATATGATTTTGGAAGCCACGTGACTCGAGGCTTTCCTAAAGCCTATAAGAGAATCGCTGTAATTTATAGGCAGCTGGGAGAGAAGATCAAGAGTCAGATCTTGTCACAACGAGGTCTTGAGTCCTAGCTGGTGTAAGTGGTTAATTCACTCAGCTGCTACCTAAAAAGGTGGGAGTTGGTACTCACTGAGAGACACCATGGAAGAAACATCTGGGCGTCTACTTCCAAAACACATCTATTCTGACAGGAGTGGAAATCAATTTGACAGCAACTGTTTCTTTGAGTGTATGTGTTTTTTAAAATGACAAGCAGTTTTGACTCACTTGTTGATGCAAACCCAGAAACTGAGGCAATTCCTGAAATATGAGTGTTCAATAGAAGTTTATTATAGGTCTGTATGTTTATTAAATGTTTATATTATATATGTTTATATACTATGTTCATTATATTTAATTAAAATGGAATTGGCAAAGTGGACACTCTAAAGAATCACATTCTCTACAGCAAAGCCTTCATGATGATAGCAAATGTAGACACAGAGGAGCTACAAGAATGCTCATAAATTTAAAGTCACAGATTCAAAGAATCTTTACCTATTTATTGTCTGATAATGACTTCTGTGCTCATTGTCTTTTTTATATAAAGATTCCAGCACTGTCACTGATATCACATTAAATGACAAGGTCAATGAAACATACATACATCTATATTGTAGGGATGACTTAAAGTACCTTTCATATGCTATATGGAAAAAAATCTATATGAAAGAAAATTATAAAAGCTGTAAAAACAAATGGGAAATAAGATTGTCTTCCATGCAAATAAAAACCTATAATTCAAAAGTCTGTGCAAAATAAAGTCACAACGAATTAAGTTCGCTGTGTACAACTATATTTATACAAGAGAACCCTTAATAATTGTTCTATGGGGGTTATTATGGAAATCCAGGGAACCTTGGCCTATCAGAATTTTCTAAGAAAGTAACTCTCTGGCCAAACCAAAAGTCTCCACAGCAACAACCTACATATAGCCACGAGCAGTGACTCAATTGTGATTATGCTTTTCATAAGCACTGGAGTTCACTGTGACAATTTGTCCGCTAAGAACGGTGCCAGAAAACTGCCTATTCACTTTCTATATTCTCTTTGCCAAACAAAGCCTGACACATCGCAATGGAAAAGAAAAATACAATCCTGAGGCGCATTCGCAATCATTTCCGAAAACTGTTCTAAATTGTTTTAGGCCTGCGGCTTTGGCTTTCCGCATTCAAACACTGCCACATGCTGTTCATCAGCATGTCCTGCAGTCTGGCTAATCCCAGGCTGCCTCACTGAAAGACTGAATCGCAAGCACTGCCAAGTTAATCAGGCTGTTAACCCTTCCAAAGCATCAGCTGGTCTTCACAAAGGAAAGAAAAACAGGTTTAAGAATCTCATACCAAGCCTATAGCTTAGTAGGCTCTGACTCTGGGTACCCCGATAGAACTCCACAGAATCAGACATGCCCCTATGGAGGTAAAACTGGCCCCATGTAGTTTCCTAGGCCATAAACCTTTGTAGAAGCAGACTGCCAATTTTTCCCTGATGGCTGATGAATTCCAAGTACTGATCTTTCTTTTAGCAGCCAAATGCTTTATCCACTATGTCACTAAGCTCCCAAAGCATTTAACAGCACGTGTGTTCTAAGTAAGATTCCAAGCGCAGGACTGTAGTGGTAACAAAGCAACCTCTATGAGCACCTGTTTTAAAGAGTGCAGAGGTTCTACCAGAACAATTATAGATACGAGACCTTTCATAGGATTGTGGGAAAGGTGTGCCATTTTTCAATTCCATCTTTCAACCAACTTTGGAATTGCCGTACTATATCTGTGTGCATGTGTGTGTGTGTGTGTGTGTGTGCGTGTGTGCATTTGTAAACCCACTGTCATTGAGTCCAAGACTGTATGTCCTTATGGGAGCAGGCAACTTGCCTCATCTTTCTCTCAAGGAGCAGCTAATGGGTCTGAACCTCTTTCTGGCTGGGATTAGCAGTTTATTGCTTAGTCCAGAGCACCAGCAGGATGCTGCGCGCGCGTGTGTGTGTGTGTGTGTGTTTGTGTAAATTCAGTACATTGAATAAATTCAGTAATATGCACATGCTAATGTGTTTGAGATATTTACTTTCTAAATGTCTTAATAGTCTTTAAACACACCAGCCTCTCAAAGAAAGATTTACAGCCTCATAAACGCACAGGAACAGTTCTACTCTGTCCCATAGAACAATGGTTCTCATACTGTGGGTCGCGACCCCTGGGTGGGGGGGTCGAATGACCCTCTCACAGGGGTGGCCCAATTCATAACAGTAGCAAAATTACAGTTATGAAGTAGCAACGAAAATAATTTTATAGTTGGGGTCACAACATGAGGAACTCTATTAAAGGGTCACGGGATTAGGGCGGTTGAGAACCATTGCTATAAATTTTTATGAGTTGGAATTGACTCATTGGAAGTGAGTTTGTTTTTCAATGTTCTCTATCAGTTTTAATCTTATTTCGTACCACACAGGAACCAAAGAGACTACAGGACAAGGTAAAACTGCCCCTGGGAATTTCCAAGGCTTTAAATCTTGATTAAAAACAGAACACTATGCCTTTCACCCTCAAAGAAGTTGGTGGATACAAAGTAATAACCTTACAGTTAGCAACCCAAGGCGATACTTACTAACTCACCATGGCTTGAGCCTCCCATAGGGACCAAGTTCTTTAAACATAATGGACTGAGGATATCTTCATAGACCCTGAAGAAAAGTATGTATACTATGTCTAAAAATAGTGTAACACCCAGATGATTATAGTACTTTAAGGTAGAAATATGTTTTATTTAGTTTTGTTCTTTCTGATGTAGAGGATATGCTAAGAAATTATATGTTAAATGAATAAATGGATGAATGCACGACAAAGCATAATTTAAATTTTTTAAAATTTTGAAAGTTTTAAAAATTGATACATTTTAGAGAATGACTGTGTAAAGAAACTGTCATTTACATCTAGCTTCCTTTTTATGTTGAAAATAAGTGAGAAAACAATCAGACTTACTGATCAGTTTTATATCTTTATCCTTATATTTACCATCATCATCAACTGAAATAAATACACAAAAATCCTGGTGGAGGTTAATTATTTTTATCAAATAGCTGGACTGTAGTGTGAAATCATATACTTTTGTCTGCTTTCTTGAATTTTAATAATATTTAGTATGAAGCATTTCCAATGAAAAACATAAATAGTAAACTGAAAAATACCACAAATGTATGCAGTTAAGCTCAGTATTTTTATTCATTTTTCCTTTCACTCAGATGCTTAAAATGCCTGATATGGCAAGAGGAGGTCATACTGGAGGAAAACAAATATCTCAGCTCATCTCATTTAGGCTCATGATTACAAGCCTCAAGTGGGTCTCTAACATCCTATGCTATTCTACTCCATTCATCCACTCGATTACAGTATCAGGCTCGCCACTCTATGAACTTTCAGCTGATCTTCCCCTTTCTCATACTGTTGTCAAGTTGGCTCTGACTCCTGGGCATGATCTGTGCAAGGGACGTCAGAAAGGACTGCTGCAGAGTAATAGAAACCTTTCCTGAACAAAAATACCCAACCGTGAAAACTCTGATTGTTTGGCGTATCCTCCTTTGAGGTCTATGTACTTCGGAAGCTGACATGTTTATCTCGCTAACCTTTTTGTGAAGACCGCTGCCCTCTCCCAATGACAGCAAAACCCATGGCGGTTTGGGTGTGATGGGAAAAAATGACTCTTTATTACCAACACACCTTTCAGGTTTCTTTAAACATCTTCCCGAGTTTCTGCAATTGTCTTGTATCCTTCAAGAAAATCTATCACGATAACACGAACCTAAGGACAGTCACCAGAACCTTCTGACCTGACTTCGTGCCTTGAATTTAACTGGCCCAACATCCATTCAGAAGTCACATTTTTGTCTGGTCCTTTAGTGAATTGAGTGAAGGCTTACAAAGATAAGATTTCCATTCAACAATTCATGCACACTTTGTGTCATTGCTTTCAATCCCCACAATGTAGCCATCATCTCCCTGTGTTTTCTGTTTCCATTCCTCCTTTCCTAACCTTGTCCTGCACATTGCTCAAATGGCTGATTACTCTAGTATTATTGTGCCCCTGACAGACCTATCTATCTGGGGGCTGAAAACAGAGCCACGGAGTGAGTTCAGTGATTGAGAAGCATACTGTTAGAGGTTCCACAGTCTCTATGCAACCAATAAGCCTGGTCTTTTTTTGTGATTTTGAGTTTTGCCCCATATTTTTCCTCTACTCTATCCAGGACCTTCTAATATAAATCCTTTCAGAATTCTTGCTAGTGGTAGCTGGGCACCATCTAGTGGTTCTGGTCTCGGGGTTGTGGACACTGGTGTTTGTGTGGTTGTCCATTAGTCCATTGGACTAACTATTCCCATGTGTCTTAGACTTTCTCCACTCTTCTTTCCTCCAGACATGGAGAGACCAATAGTTGCACTGTTGATGCTAATGTTTGAGCCTTTAAGATCCCAGTTGCTACTCATCAAAGTAGGGCACTGTCTTTATGGATTGTGTTATGCCAGTTTATCTTAGTGTCCCCTAGCTCACAGCTATGGTCCTTAACTCACAGGTCCAGTGACTCATTCTTTCAAGGTGCTTGTTTGGTTGTGTTTAAGAAATTTTCATAACTTTTCCCCACACGCTGCTATATTTGCAGCAAAAGTATATAACCATGTACAAGTAGGCTCTGATAATTCTATATATTATATTCCATACCCATTCAGCCTGTGTAAGTATCCATCAATCTCCTCATACATCTCTATTACTGCAGGATTGGCTATGTAAAAATATCTACTTCTGTTGCCTTTAAGTCTTGCATTCCTGGTTATAATTCATTCCATAAAGTCATCTTCATTCACTTTGATCTTATTTAAAGACTGATGGAAAGATCAGATTTTTCAGTGAGCTGACTTTGAACAGTGTTTTTTGTATCTGTCCAGCTTAAAACCTCTGAAGGCATGGTCTTTGCTTAAACCTGACAATGTTGAACCATATGAGGCAAGAACTTCAGCAACTGTCACCAGGTTGGCAAGGCTACAGTGTTCAGGTATTCAGGGTCCTCATTATTTCAGGTTGATGATCTTCCCTCTCTCGGCCCATCTTTGAGGACTTCCTGACCTTCCTTAAAATGCTTGACTCATCTAGAAACTGCATCTGTTTTATTTTGCTGATGTTTTGCTTTTAGCAAAGGGCAGCATTCTCTTAAATTTGTTGCAGTTTCAATGATTTGGAAAGATAGTCTCTTGAGTTATGTCTTAAATAAATTGATAATATCCTGACCTGAAAATGGTTCTTTTCTGTGACACAAAAAAGACAAGGCTTTCTATTCCCATAAAGAGTCACACTCTCAGAAACTCACAGGAGTAGGTCTACCCTGTCCTGTAGGGTGACCGTGAGTCAGAATTGATGGCAGTGAGTTTGGGGTTTTGTTTAGAAAAAAACTAAGCTAAATGTATTACTGAGAGAACTCATCTCCAGTCAACTACTGATCCCAGGGATGTGTTTATACATGTTTAGTTTGGAGTAAACCTCATGAATGTATGAACTGAAACTCCAGTAGAAATACTTTTTGATCCACCCATGTATAATAGAATGAAACCGTGTCCCTTTGTGCTCCATGCTCACGATTCTTGGTCTGTTGGTGTCCCTGGTGGCATGGCTCTTGTGTCCACCTATTCCATGGAGGATTTTCCTCATTGTCACTGAGCCTCTACCTACCAGCCAACAGGTTCTTTGCTCCTCGCTGATCTTTCCTCATGACATATCCAAAACGAGTGAAGTCTGGTCATTCTCACTTTTAAGGAATATTGTGGTTTATGTTTCTTCTTACACTAATTTGTTCTTTATTTCTCATTTTTTGCACTACATTTAATATTCTTGGCCAACAGCACAGTTCAAATGCATACTCCTTATCAATTCTACTAGCAAATCCTGGAAGATTTATCTTTGAAACCAAGTATCTCTAACTATCTGAACTCTTAAGAGTCAATCTCAGAAACAAAGTAGATATAGAAACAAGGGCTCCTTGTGCACGAGGATTGCACCCTTCTCAGAATACTATCAATATTGCGAAATTCCAAGCCACTCTCATCCCTGCCTGTACTTTGACCAGATCCGTTCATCTGACCACCTCAGCCTGTTTATAGTCTAATTCCCACACAAGAATTTATAAAATTGTCAGGTTATGTCACAATGACTTCAATGACTGTCCATCTTATATAGAGGAAAACCCAGTGGGATTACTAGGGTTGATGTCACCCAATGTGCTAACTCCTGGTGTCATCTGTGGGACCGCCTCTGTACCAGACTACGTATGGGCCTTCTCCTGCACCAGATGCTACAGAATCCTAAGTAATGTTTATTAACTAATTAGTATCAATTTTAATCATAAAAATAAGTTCTAACAGACCTAAATATAATATTTCTTAAATTAAACAAATACAACAAAATTATTTTATAAAATCATTATAAATTACAACATTTTTAGAATCTGTGAAGGATTTGTTTTCTTTAAAAAAATTTTCATCTTTTCCTTGGATTAGAATCCTCAGTGACATGGTTGTTTATGCGTTAGACTGCTAACCACAACGTCATTGGTTCAAACCCCCCAGATATGCTAAGGGAGAAAGATGAAACTATCCGCTCCTACAAATATGTATACCACAATGTTGTCTTTACAAACCTGCAAAAAGCTGAAAGAAAACCCCGACTGAAAACAGCAGCGGCAGCCACACAAGCCTGTAGTGTGTGCAAATAGAGCCCTGGATTCACCGTTCCACTGTCGTGGCGTAATGATGACCGCTCCAGAGGCAGCAGGTGCCCTCAAACACACTCCTGCCGCTGAGTCCATTCTGAACCAGGGCAACCCTACAGCATGGACTAAAGCTGCCCCTGTGCGTTTCCCAGACTCTAACTCCTTATGGGAGTAGAAAGCTTTATCTTTCTCCTATGGAGTGGCTGGGGGTTTTGAACAGCTGACCTTCTGGTATGCAGCTCAACTTGTAACCCATTATGACACCAAGTGCATTTGCAGATTTTAAAAGAAAATTCGTGTAGAGTTTGTGGTCTTTAAAATATATTGATGCATGTTTTTGCTGTTCCAACCATAGAATTAAGAATATATATTTAAATATATATATATATCTGCTGAAATAGTGAGCGAACACTTCAGGGACAGCCATTTTAGGGTCACACCCCTTTTGAGAGTGCCATTCAGTGCAGTCAGCACCCTCCACACCTCCCTAGTGACGCCCCTGGCAGGATCCAATTCTCCATTATACAAAGACCTACAAGATTTGGCTTCCTGTGTCTTCTCTGAACTCATCTCTTACCACTGCCTTCATATCCACTGCAAGCAATCCCACTGGCCTCCTTAAGAAACTGCTCTTTCCTTAGGGCTTTTGTACTTGCAGATGCTTCTAGTTGGAGGTCCTCCCAGATGGCCTCATGGTTTACACCTTCGTGTCCTTTAGCTCTCTCCTGCTACAGAAGCACATGCAAATAAAAAATCACAGACCTGAACACAACATGAAAACATATGCCTCTTATTTGTTTTTATTCCCCCTATCTGGCTTTTGATTTACTTATTTCACAACATTCACCTTTATCTGACATAGATATTTATGTATTTCTTTTCTGTCCCTTCCTACTAGGATGTAAATTCCTTGGCATTTTAATTGTTTGGTTAACATAACAGCTTTATACACAGTGTTGGAGCAATAGCTATCACATATTTAAGGTTTCAAAATATTTGTTTAAGAAAAAATAAAATTAAAATCTGAATGAAACATTACAATGACCATTTTTAAAATAAAAAACTGGCTTTTAATTTCTCTTATCAGAATAAAATGTTAATATTTTCATATGCCTTTGATATGTGAAATTATAAGCTGAAAAAATAACATATCTAACAACTCACAGAAATAGAAAGCACGTTGCATCTATATAATGATTTTCTTTGGCTAGTTCATGGAAGAGATCTTAGGAAATAACAATTTAAACAGCACAGAATTCACTGGTTTAAAAAAATATGATAATTACCAGTAAATGTTCAGTGATGGCAACTCAGATTGTTAAAAAATCCCCTCTCATTCTTTTTAGAGGCAAATACTCTACTCAGTGAGAAAATGCCATACGCTAAACCAGCAGTTCTCAACCTGTGGGTTGCGACCCCTTTGGGGGTCAAAAGATTCTTTCACAGGGTTGCCCAATTCAAACCAGTAGAAAAATTATAGTTACTAAGTAGTAACAGAAATAATTTTATGTTTGAGGGTCACCATAACACGAGGAACAGTATTAAAGGGCCGCGGCATTAGGAAGGTTGAGAACCACTGCCCTAAACAAAAGATTCAGAAGAAGGATGGATGAACAGAAAAATTAGTTGGTATACAGCCATATCACATAAATCCCCTGCAAGGGATTTTAAAACCCCCTTAAATGAGATACAAAACCAAATTGAGAGGAAATACAATCTGGAAGCAAATATTCCTCCACTCTTCATGCTTTCCCGCTTGCTCCCTTTCTTTGAACCTGTCTCAAAAAGGAGTTGATGATGGCAACACTTTCTGATTATGCTCAGCACATTTAAGTTTCATCTTCTGATATTCCTACTTGGAAGTTAAAATTTTAGTTCTCAAATTTCTTTTCCCTTCAAAGCATTTTCCAGTTGAGATGGCAGGGGTAAAAAAAGCTTAATTCAATTCGGTTGGTGACTCAGTTGGTGAGAATGACGCAATTCAATAAATTATAGCTCTCTACCCTTTTATCTCACCCCATTGCTAGTTTTGACATTTCTTTTTAAAGCCTGTCTGTTATCGAAGAATTCTGAATGGGAAATAGAACTCTAAGTTCTGAGAAAAAAAATCCAACACAGTCAGTAAGCCAGCATTAAAAAAGGCTCTTCTTAGGGTAGCAACATGGTAGCCTAGATTTAAACATAGGGCAATCGATTGACAGCATATAAGCAAAAATAGAAGGGTGAAAATGTGTGTGTGCATCACGGAAGCAATTTACATTTGAAAAGGAGTGATGGCACACATTAGTGCAGGATAAAAACACACAAAGGAGTCCTGGTGTGAGATGGTTAAGCAATCAGCTGCTAACCCAACAGTTGCTGGTTCCATGCCACCCAGCAACTTTGATGTACAGGTCTGGCAATTTGCTTGTGAACAGACTGTAGCCAAGGAAATCTTCTAGGAGAGTTCTACTCTGTCAGGTGGTGTTGCTCTGAGTTTCAAGGGACCTGGGGGCATTCAACATTAACAACCCCACAGTTATGTTGTTTGCAATATTGACAACCCATAGAAAAATCTGGATTCAGTAACTGGCTCTATCACTTAAATTATATGACTTCAAGTAAGTTAACTAAGTTTCCTTTAGCTTAGTTTTCCTCTTAGATTGGGAACAATAATGCTTTTCTTAAAGCGTTTATGAGTGACAAGTGATATAATGTAGGTAAAGTGGTGACTGCAATAAATAGTCACAAAATTCCGTTTTATGGTGCTCCATCATTATCTTCCAGTTACCACGTGGACTTTCCCCTCCTCAACACAAATAAGCGTCGCCCTAGAGAGACACTTCAGTCCTGGTGTGGGTGGTGAGTAAAAGTGGTTAAGTAATAATAGTACTTGATCACTTTGTACTCCAAGATGAGTGAGACACTTCTATTTCCAACAATTTCTAAGATTCTGGTGGTGGGGCGGGGGTGGCAGACAAGGAAGCAAAAATTAGCATAAAGAAGATTGAGCAGAACCATCTTCCAGATGCTGGTATTTTCTGTATGTGCATGTACACACACACACTCGTAGATGAAAAAGTTGAAGATCAAAGCATAATAAATAAAAGGAATTTTATAGTAAAACTTGCTTCCTGTAAAATGGTGTGATCAGCTCTGAAACTTTCAGGCAGCCCAACAAAGCAGCTACAAACTGAATTTAGAAACTGGAAGGTGCCCCTCCCACGGAGATGGTATGCCGAAAAAAAGCAACGAAGCATGCTACCTGAAGAAGAAAGGACTTTTTCTCTTGTGATTTTCATCAAAATCATTTCAGCATAATGTCAAGGAAAAATAAAGAATATAAGCTTTCAGTTAAAGAATTAGTTCTAATTTTTCCATCAAAGATCATGGGAGGTTTCTGTAAGTTGTAGAAAGGAGGTTGAGGGTGCTAGTTATAGGCACTATTTTATTATACTCTGTAGTCAATAATAACTTGTAGAATTATGCATTTCTGTAGAATAGCTTACTGATCTTTTAAAAGTCTATTTAAGGACCGCATATGCTAAGGTTCAAAGTCTTTGTGGATTTCTCTTTTCTAATCCAATTAGTTAGAGCTACTTACCCAATGTACTCAGCCAGGTTCTCAAAGGGTAGTTTCCCTTTCTGATTTGCTGGAACCTCTGCTGCTGCTCAGCAGATGTTCATATTCAAGGATACACAATGTACCAAAATCTACAACTTCATCCTTATCGCCCCAAAGTTTCCACCACAAAGCCTGGGTTCCCACCATCCCAGGATGGCTTTGGTTCGCAAAACACATGGCTGTTTCAATTTCCAAGTTTTTGTGAAACCCATTTTTCCTCTCTGAAGTATTGTCTCCCTTTCTCTCTGCCTGTCTTTCAAGATCTATTTTAGATTCTGTTTCATTCATTCATTCATTCAGTGGATGGATACAGACTGAAGCACACAGAAGGGAAGAGACAGATCAGAGCAAATCCCCGTCCTTGTGTATTTTATGCTTCACTATTAAAAAAACATACATTTCACAATGAATTAACCCACTAGTTATTTAATTAGAATTGTGATAAGAGGTAAATATCTGAGGAACAGAAAAGTGAGATAACACGCAATGGGAGAAATGGACCAGTTTGGGGAGTCAAGGGGATTTTCTTGAGGAAGTTCCTTTGAGCTAGCTGCAAAGAATGAAGAGGCAAAGGCACTGAATTACACCTGGAGAAGTTATTAAATTAGAGACCGTTTTGTTGTGCATATATTTGAAACAATTAAAAATAATAATCACATGAATACTAATGGGTACAAGCAAGAAGAAAATGTTCTAGAATTGATTGTGGTGATAACTGTGTGACTCTTCTTGATGTGATCGAATTATTGAATTGTAAGGCATGTGAGTGAAGTGACAATAAAATTGTTTGAACAAGGAATGAATAGGAGGCTAAAAGAGGTTTTCAAGTAAAATTTATTGACAGGGACACATGTCAGCCAACTGATCTGAAGGAGTTCTGAGTAATGATATCAAAATTGGTCTTACAACTCTGAATACTACAGCTTAGTCAGTAGAGGAAGGAGATATGAAGAAATTTGAATGCTAATCCTGGAAAGGAGTATAGCTTTTCCTTATAAAACTGGCGAATAGTTGAGGGAATGGCTCCCTTCCTTAGGAAGTCCCTTCCCCCAAGAAAATTTTTCAGGAACAAATCTTGGGGAAGGTGCTGTAAGCAAGGGTGACTGGGACCCTTCCCCCTGGTTTGTATTTGCTGAACTTCCAAACCTGCAGGGATTGTGGGGGACAGTTCTGCTAAGTGAGGCTGCCAGTGAGAGACAAAGCTGGCTCTAGGCTAGGGGAAGAGGGCTGTTAAAAGCAACATAAAATTTTATGATGAAATCTGCTCACTGATCAAAGAAATCACACCACACCCTCACTACAGGTAGACTATCAGAGAGAATCAGACAACAGGAATGCACTAGAGTGAAGTCACAAGTTCTCCTCCTAACACCAAGAAGCATCTAGTCACAGAGTAATCCCTGGTTCTGTGAAAATACAGTCAGAAGAAAGGGGTGGGTGGAAATTCAGAGAGACTGGGACAGATCTAGTAAACCTATTCTGCAGAAATCCTGGAGTCACAGACAGATCTCTAGCTGGAATTATGGAAGGGGGTGGTGTAGATTTAAATTGAATTTGAAGATTAAAGATAAAAAAGTGCCAGATTTTTTAAAATACAAGTAAAACTTTATTAATTGTCAAAAATGACCACAAAGTGGTGACAAATTACCAGTATGCCATCCCATGGCCTATTTGAGGAAAGAAATAGAATTCAACAAAGGGAAGTTGAATGCAGTTCAAGGAAAAAAATAAAGCTCTCTCATGTTTACATACCATATAGTTTAGACTTCTTAAAAATGAGTTACGACCACAAGGAGACAAAAAAGAAAACAATGATAGCATTAATGTAGACATAGATAAGTGACACAGAACAGATTATCTAGACACAGATGCAAACTTATATGGAACTTAACATGTGGCAAATGAGGAATTTTATTCTAGTGTGGGGAAAATATTTTTTATAAATAAATAGTACTGATGTCATTGGATTTACTCTGGAGAAATACTTGTAAATCTATATCTCCTAGTTTACATTCTGGGTGGAGAAAAGATCTAACTGTAAAGCACAAAAGCTAAAGTGATAAAAATACAATTTAGAATATTTATATAGCTTGAAAGTGGGAAATAATTTCCTTAGCAAGTAAAGAAATACAGAATCTAAAAAAAAATAGGAAACAGCCATATTTAATTAAATAAAAATCTTGAGAAATTATTATACAAGTTGGATAGTCTGGGAAATATTTATAAAATCATATGGCAAATATTAATGTCTTTCATCTACAAGCAAACAAACCACACACACACAGACACATTTATCTTTTAAAGGAAAACTAATTCATCACCAAAGGAAGGGCAAAAGATTAACAAGGAAATGATGGAGGGAAAAAATCCAATATGTAAGAAAAACATACAAAAATAGGACCACTAGAGTTTTACTCGAGGGAAATGTGAATCTAAACAAGAATGATGCATATGTTTTCACTGGGCACTTTTGCAAAAATATTAAGGTAATACAATTTTTTAAACATCTGGCCCTGGTGGCGTTGTGGGGGTAAGCAATGGAATGATAACTGATAACTGCAAGGCCCAAATCTACCATGAGCTTAGGGTGTCTGGTCCCATAGAGATTTTTAAAGCCTCAGAAACTTTATATAAGTTTGCTACAGATCAGAATAAACGTGACGGGTATGGGTTCATTTGTTTTTGGCAGCCCTGATGAGTATAGAGGAAAATGGGGATTTTTATGCATTATTGCTAACCATAAGAATCACTACAAACTTTTAGAAAGTAATATGGCAGCATGTGTTAAAATGTCTGTTGAGCTAGGGATTCCACTTTGGGGAATTCTTGAATAAACCAAAATGCTTAAGGAAGAGCTCCAATTCCATGTTGCGTGAGGGAATTAGAGGCGTGCCTTGCTCCAGGGGACAGGCCTTTTCTGATATGTAGCTACAGAGATAGGGCACTTTTGTTCATTCTTGTGCTTCCTAAAAAATCATACGTGTCTCTAAGAAACCATTACATAAAGCTTTCAGTCTAAAATTTACAGTGTTTGGTCTTGTTTTGTTTTTTTGAGAGGTCATGATAGAACTAGCATTTTTCTCCATTGAAACTATGTGAACATACTTCTGCTCAGAGGAATATGGTTCCCATGTCAATAGTTCCATCTGGTCAGAATAAAAGTGCATGTGATCACGTAACCACAGGGAACTTGAGCACCACACCTAGTTAATTCTATCTCTAATAAAGAGAGTGAGAGAAAGAGGGGGGAGGGATGGAAGTTGAAGAGAGAGAAAGAGAACATTCTGGTTTTAAAGATAGGAGATAAAAGCTGTTAAAACTTTCATATGAATTGGGAAATTTAATTCACATCTCCACTTGCTTTTTAAAAAGGAATGCCACTTATAAATCTGTATGTGTGGAGGGGGGCTGCCACACTAGGGAGCCCCAGGTCAGAGGCAGCACGGTACAGAGCAGTGGTTCTCAACCTTCCTAAGGCCGTGACCCTTTAGTACAGTTCCTCATGTTGTGGTGACCCCCAACCGTAACATTATTTTTGTTGCTACTTCATAACTGTAATTTTGCTACTGTTATGAAACAGGCAACCCCTGTGAAAGGGTCATTTGACCCTCAAAGGGGTCACAACCCACAGGTTGAGAACCACTGGTATAAAGGAAAGAAAATGCTCCAAGCCATAATTCCTCCTAACTATGAACAAGACTCCACTTGTTTCACTCTGCAATGCTCATCTCTTATCCTCTGCCTTGGCTGTTCTCCTAGCAAGAGACTAGAAAGAAGAACAGCAGCATACAAGTTAGGTACAGGAATTTCAGGCTCAGCTAGTCCATGACAGCCTGCAGAGAGCTCCAGAGGATATGTAAGAAACACCAAATCAAGACAATAATGGCCTTTTAAAAGGGCCGCCTCTTTCTTGTCTATTCTCTGTCCTGCACTGCCCCTGACTGGTGATCTTCTGTACCGTGCTGTACACCACAAACTCCTCGTTTATAGAACCATGTGGAGGAAGCGATAAGCCTGAAGAGGTCTTCTAGTCCTCAGATTCTGTGATCCACTCAAGGTTGATTCTCTTATCCAAGCAGGGACGGAAAAACGCTAAGACTCCCTGAACTCCAAGAGTTTACTATCCAGTTGGAAAATAAAAGAGATGCACATTCATTCTGCACACACTAACTGAACAACTAGAAATGGTATGTGGGTGTTTGTGCCACAGCACTTGGTGCTAGATATGGACACAGTGGCATTTAGAGACCTTGCTTTGTGGATTTTATAGGTAAAATAAGTAGGTTAATAACATTGGTTCATAATAAAGTGTTATGATAGGGGAGAATGTCTCACATCGACTTGGGGAAAATAATAATTTAGGGAAAAAACCCTCTCCCCCTTTTTTTCAAAACAGATTCCTGAATCTTACCTAGACATTAGAAATATAAATCTTCACAAGTGGCCATTAATATTTAAATGTTTGTGTATCTTATTGTTGTTGTGGAGAATATTCAAAGCAGACGATACTCCAAATCAACGATCTCTACAGGGACAATTCAGTGACACTGATTACATTCTCTGAGTGGTCTAACCATCCTCACCCTCTTCTCCCAAGTGATTCCACCCCCATTAACAAAAACTCCCTGTCCCCTAAAGTTCTGATCTAATCTTTCAACTTGCTGTAGTCAATTTAATCCTGTGTAGATAATTCGTAAGAGAGCAATGCTCAAGCAGATTTCCTTTTTTCACTGGGTAAATTACACTATTGTTTGGCTTGAAAAAGACTTGTGGGGATACTTTTGGTTTAACATGTCAAGATTATCTCAGGGCTATAGTTTCAGGGTTCATCCAGCATCAATGCCTATAAAATGTCTGCCGTCTAAAAACTTTGAGCTTTTTTGTTTGTTTGTTTGTTTGTTTGTTTCAGCATTTTCCACATTTGACCAGAATTCCTTTATCAAATCTCAGGTCACAGAGCTCAGTAATGGTAGCCAGGCACCATGCATTCTTCTGGTCTTATTTCCATTAAACAAGTTTGGAAACAAGACGACCAACAAGAGTAGGGTGCTATGAAAATGTCTACCTATATGAAGCATTATCATCTAAAATAAAGTACAAGTTGAGAAGGCAAACATCACAGTTTTTAAGGGTATGGGCTCTGGAGTCACACTACCGAGGTACACATCTCAGTTCATTTGCCCAGGGAAATAATAATAGTGCTTTCTGATTATTTTGAAGAATAAAGGACAGAATCTTCAAAATATTCACACAAATAGCATAGCACAACTTTAGAACCAGAAGACGAACCAGAACAATACATGATCTGTAAAGCTTCCCTATCCTCTCAGCTAATTTTTTCCTGAATATAATAAATAATTACAAGCACAGCAAAAATACTGTTAGGTTTCTTCTATAAACAGCAACATGGAGGGCGAGTTGAAAAGGGATGACCCAGAGCATGTTGCAATCAACAGGAAAGCCTTTCATGAAGGAAACAGCACTTGACTATTCATCCCAAACACCATTTATAAGGAGAGGGAAGGTGATGAGAAGGGGCCGAGAAAGATGGGGTAGGGCTTCTCATAGTTGATGTGAATGTGTATCATAATCATCATCTGTCAGTATGTATCTATGCATTTGAGGGCATATGAGTCCATTCTTAAAGAGTCTGCTTGTATATACTTGTGATACTATGGAGTAAATATGAATTATATTACATTTATATATGACATAACTGAATCACAGTGTTAGAGGAGCTAGTGAAATACACCACATACACCAGAAATGAACAAATCTGACTGGGCAGTACAGCCAGAATGTTCCTTAGAAGCAAGGCTGGTGAGCGTTTGCCTTGTTTTTCTGGCCATGACGCTATAAAGACATCATGTTTGGCGAAGTTGGGATTCAGTGAACAAGAAGGCCCTCAATGACATGGTTTGACACAGTTGCTCAGCAGTGGGCTCAGGACTGGGCAACACTACGTGTTGTTACACTTACAGTAGCGGTAAGTCTGAGCTGACTCTCTGGCACTTAGTAACATCTCTTTAAGAATGCTGAGGGAATTCTACCTTACAAATCTGACTAGACCAGAGGATGTACACTGGTGCAGAGAGGAACTGTAAACACACGGAATGCAGAACAAATGGTGAGAGTGGCAATACCGGGAGGGTGGAGGAAAGGTGGGGTAGAAAAGGGGAACCGATTATAAAGATCTACATATAATCTCCCTGGGGGTTGGACCACAGAAAAGTGGGTGAAGGGAGACGTCGGACAGTGTAAGATATGACAAAATAATAATTTATAAATTATCAAGGGTTCATGAGGGAGTGGGGAGCAGGAAGGGAGGGGGGAATGAGGAGCTGATACCAAGGGCTCAAGTAGAAAGCAAATGTTTTGAGAATGATGAGGGCAACAAATGCACAAATGTGCTTAACACAATGGATGGATGGATGGATTGTGATAAGAATTGAATGAGCCTCCAATAAAATGATTTAAAAAAAGAAAAGAATTCTGAAGGAAATGGCAATACACAGTAGTGCCACCAGATGGAAATGTAAGCCTTTGCAAATGGGTTTTCTCTTTCTTAGAAATACTTGAATAGACTCATGACAGACTTTAAAATATACCTATAAATCAGAATTAGTATACTTAAGGGTTCTCCAGAAAACACAGAAAGGAGAACAGACATGAATTTATTCTGAACTAACATCATTATTGAGATTCATAAACTAAAAAGAGAGTAGGCATTTTTTTTTAATCTCTCCATTTTCAGATCCATTGGAGATACAGGGTTCCTGTGAGGCCCTTTTACCACCAGAGTGCTAGTTCAGAACAATTTTAAAAATTGAGTAATTTTGCAGAGAATCCATTTCTAAATCAGTGGTTAAGCCATTATCACACCAAATACCCTCAGGCTCCGTCAAATATACCAAATTAATTCTTCTTAATATTATTTATCATAAATCTGCATATTCTATACATTCTTACACTAATAATATTTTAAAGGAAAAACTATATTACATTTTCAGCCAAGTGTAAACTTGTCGCAATAAAATAAAAATAACAAATAAAGAGGTCTTTAGTAACAAGGGGAAAAAATGTTAGTATGTTGCAGTTCAAGATTTAGATGGAAAGAAATATATATACATATATATCAGGAAAATAATATTAGGGTATTACTTAGAGAACTTGTGTGCATCCACCTATGTTTAAAGAGTCATGTTTAAACATGTTTTGTTTGGAATAAACCTGTGAATGTATAAGCTGGAGTACTAGTAGCACTATTTTATTACTTACTCTCATTTATATCACAAACTATTACTGCTGTAATTTCTACGTTAAACCAAAAACTACTAAACATGATTAAGTAATATGATTATTCCTTATTGGCTTCTTGAGGTGATGGGAAGGGGGAATGAAAAATAATTCCAAATTGTCTTGAAGTTCCACAATGATGCTACAATGTAAATATTTAAAATAGTAAAAAGGTTACACAGGCGATGATTCCGTTTAAATAGCACTTTTTAAATGACAAAATTAAAGGATGTTGCCAGGGCTCACAGAGGGGGGTGGAGATAGAAAGGAAGTTCGTGAGGTGATGAATGGGTAGCAGGATGGCCCTTTGTGACTATGGAAATGTTCTGCATCTTGGCTGCATCAGTGTCAAAATCCTGGTTGTGAGATTGCATTACAGTTTACAAGCTGTTACCATGGGAGACCTGGGTAAAGAGTACAAGGGAGTTCTCTATGTTATTTTTTACAACCGCGGGTGAAAAAGCAAGCTAGAACCACTGCTGTCCACTTACTTCTGACCCATGGTGACCCCATGAGTCCTTTTCTAGGCTGGGACATTTCAAAGCCAGATAGCCAGGCCTGTCTTACAGGGCACCTCTGGGTGGGTTTAAATGGCTAATCTTTTTGTTATTAGTCAAATACTTAACCCTTCTGGTGGTGTAGTGGTTATCATTGGGCTGCTAACCACAAGGTCAGCCGTTCAAAACCACCACGTGCTAAATGGGAGAAAAATTAGGCTTTTTAAGCCCATAAAGAGTTACAGTCTCAGAAACCCACAAGAGCAGTACTACCTTGTCCTATATGGTTATTATGACTCAGAATCAACTCAGTGCCAGTGAGGTTTGTTTTTTTTCTAACAATTACTTAAAAAATAGGGAAAAATTAATTGCTGTTTCACATTTACATATACTGATATTAAATATAAAAATAATGGATGCTATTTGCAACACTTTGAAAAGCAAATAATTTCTAAATACATTAGTAAAATAAAGGCACTGTATTTCTACATAATATGTTTTTGTAAAATCAACTGCAAGCTGATAGAGTGACAGAAAGGAGGGAAGTGGGAGAGTATCTCATTTATCTATCAAGGCTGTTTTGGAAGCAAAATAAAACTAAAATGTGACTAACTCTAATGGAGATCTACTAGGAATCAAATACCATAATATTTTTTAAAATGTAAATAAAGAAACTGCTCCCAAAAGACAGAAAGAGAGAAAGAAATTCAGTAATGTCGGGAGAATTTTGCTGTAGTTCTCAGATGAACAATGTTCAAAGAAAAGTTATAAGTGATGTTACAGTGTGGAAATTGCAATCAGTGAAGTGAAACAAAATGTGTCTGACTTGTTAAATGGAAAACAGATCTCAGTAAGCCTTCACCTAACTCACAATAAAAAGTAAAAAAAAAAAATGGGGGGAGGGGATTGGGATTTAGAAGATCTACTTAAGAAGATTAATTAGCAGGTCAATAAGCAAGCCTCTATAGTCTTCTCCATGGTGGTGTTTGTTTGTTTTTACATATACAGACTACAAATATTAGAAATACATTTTTAAATACAACGAAGAAACTACTTTCTTGACCTACCAAATTGTATAGCTCTTAGAAACTGAAATTTACAGCACAACAGAATGCATTGATGTATAGCTGTGTTTTAAAGAAATAAGGCCATTGTCGGTATACAGTTTCTTTTTCCTTCTTTATCCATATGTATATAGCAGGAAAAAGAAAATATGTCTATCATGGAATTTTTTTTAAATTATGAATTTCACATAGAAAACGAAAAGGTACAATCTAACCCAGCGAAACATAAATGAGTCTTTGGTTCTTTAGGATATACAGAATTCCATCCCTTCAGCCAACCAATATTTTACTCATTTTATGAATATCAAAAAATACCTATACCAAAGAGATGCTTTTGATTATTTGGCATGCATCTTCTTTTCCTAAAACGCTAATGCTTATGTTGGAGTATTACTTAGCCCCCACTGATTACATCCCATAGTATACATTTATAATCAACAACTCCATAATCCCTTTGGGCACAAGGAGGAAGCGGAACCTCAAGCAGGTCAGTAAGATGCTCTCTTCCTGAAATTTTCATAATGGGGAGAGAAACTATGACATTTATGGAGTTTAACCATTTCATGGTTAGTGTACTCACCACCAGACTATTCATTGCTAGTGTTTTTCCTATGGCTCATCCTAAATCACCTGGTGCTGGCATGTTCAAGCCTAATTATATAGACACAAGTGCACCGGCATAGAATTGGAGGAGGGGGGTGTTCCTTTAAGTGAATGCTAGACATCCCCTCATGCTTAAGTTAGCCAGAATGGGTTTCTGAGTGCAAGCACAAAGGTTACTATTTAAAGATACAGTGAATAATACTAAGCCAATTGTAAATCGAAAGACATAGGAAGAGTAAAAGTAACAGCTCAAAATATGAAAACAAAAGGCTGTGATAATAAAAGGTTGCCAATACCACAGGGACATTTTTGAATAGCTCTATAATTAGAAATAACATAGCAAGTGAGAAGTACATGTCAAAGAAGTCCTTAAGCTCTTAAAAATTCTTCAGAACTACATGACTAGTTACTGAATTTATCATTACTTCTATTTTTAATCTGGCTAGGTAGAACCACATAAAATCATGTATATTTGGCAATTTTGACCAACAAACATCCATATTTCCCATGGACCAATTTAAAAAATATTATGTTGTTTCTATTATATAGATATTCATGAAATAAAATATAATTAAATAAATCAACCCTATTTTAGAACATTTCTTGAAACACATAAACTACACATAAAACACATACACATATAAAACATATATAGAATATATGAAGACACCACATGAGTTGAAGAGCAACTTGTAGGAATACCACACTTTAATTTCCTAATTCTAACTAGCATATTAATTGTACTTAATAACTTTCTTCGGTTCTTGTTTAATATGAGCATGCTTTGAAAAGTTCATTGGAAATTTCCATTATCTTTTTTTTTCATGGTTCTTTTTTTTAATCTTTTTATTGGGGCTCATAAGGCTCTTATCACAATCTGTACATACATCAATTGAGCAAAGCACCCTTATACATTCGTTGTACTCGTCATTCTCATAATTCACCTTCCACCTGGGTTCCTGGAATCAGCTCGGTTTCCCTTTTTTCCCCTGTCCCCCTCTCTCCCTTAATTCCATTTCCCATGACATTTTGAAGCCCCTTGTATTCCCTGAGATGAGTCCTTGAGCTTGTGCACAAGGTTCCACATGGGAAAGCTAGCTACAGGTCAGAAGTTCGAAACCGCCAGTCACTCTGAGAAAGATGAGGCTTTCTACTCCTGCAGAGTAATGAGTCTCAGAAATCCACAGAGGCAGCTCTTCCCTGGACTAGACCTCTAGGAGTCAAAACTGACTTGATGACGAGTAAGTTTAGTTTGGGGCTTTGATTTGTATACCCTAATAATTGATTATGATATAAACAACAAGAGTTCACAGGGTCTATGGACAGCATTATAAAATTTGGTTATAAAATAACTAAGATCACCATATATAATAATAATTTCACTAGCTCCAAATAACAAATTTCTGAAAAGATTGATGCATTCAGTAATATCTTATGTCAGTCAATCATATCAGGTCCTTTCAGGATTCAATGAAACTGAGACTGATCTGTTGGGAGGTAGACAGCAAATGGTGCCAAGACCATTTTATCCTAGTTTTATCCCCTTTTCTTTCAACAAAATCTGCTTTACTTTGGGGATCACTTTGGTCATGACCAAAAGTTCAATCCAACAAGCCTGCAAACATAAAATCAATACTCCCTAGGAAACAATGGTCATGCATCCTAAATAAATACATTATGTGTACTTTAAAAGTTCTCCACAATAGTCTCATAATTACTCCCCATATGAAAATTAATTTAGTCATAATAAGACCTGACTTGATAAACACATCGATATGGTGTTCTATGCAACAATTTTTATCAGTAACTCCTAAAAAGGTACCTTTGTTACTTTTAACAGAAAATAATTTCCTTTCCTTTTTCTTTTGTCTTTACTCAGCCTGAAAAAAATTATTTTGAATTTTAATGTCATGATCATAATTTTACCTCATTTAGCATTAAAATTGTAGCTCCCTCAGCATAATTTACTCTCCCTACCAATCCCAAATCCTCTCATTTAGGGATGGGGGAGATAAACTTGTTTATCAATAAAAACTCAAAGTTCATTTCAGTATTATTTTTCCTTATTTATATTCAGTCAGACCCCTATTTAGGTTTGCAAGTTAGGGAATCTGGAGGGATTAAAAAAACATATTTGTATATATTTGCACAGCCTATCTCAAGAAATGAAATCATCAACAATATCCTGTTAAACCCTCCATATACGTGGTTCTCATTCGCCCCACAACTTCCATTCCTTCCACCCTCCCTCCTTAGTCCCAACCCACTTCTCTTAAGTTTCTCTTTCACAAAAGAGCTGGACAACTGCTTAGAACTAGTTGCTAGAGCACAGCCAGGGGAGCAAATATGCCAAAAATAGAGCAACCTAAGTAACAATGTATATTTTAAAATTCTTATTTCCAAGATGGTCTCAAAGAAGTTATTATTCAATAACTGCATATCCAACAAGATTACTGACCTTTTTGAGGGAAAAGATAATAATAAAAATATTTTAACAGGTAAAAATTATAGATAGATAGATATGTTTCAGTTTGGTCTAGACTAGTATCATGATCTGAGATAACAAGTGAATTGTTTTTAAAAAGTGAAAATCCATAGATACCCATGTTTCTTTCTCTAGGAAGGTTAAACAAAATTTATACCCTATCACAGAATTCCTATTGTCAAGGGAAGCAGATGGTGGAAGAGAAACTCACAGTTCTTGATGTCACCTTGAAGCTGCAGAATCTGAGGAGCTGGCATAGTCAGGACAACAAGATCAAACTGCTCAGGGGAGCCTGTTTCCCTGGAGACTTCCCACTTTTCATTTCTTAGGTTGATCTGGGTTACACAGTGTTTGAAGTAGACTTCTGCACCTGCTCCCAAAGCAAAATCATGTTTACATTATCAGGCTTTTCCATATCAATCAGAGAAATGCATAATCACAAACTGGATAAATCAAGGTGAACAAAATAGTAGCTTATCTTCTATATCCCCCGGTATGCTTTCATTTAATTCCTTTGACATTTAGTGAAAATTCTTTCCCCACTGATACATTGTCCAACCACCAATACCTATAAAAAGCACTACTACTGCAATTAATAATACTAAGTTGCTATACTTTGCTAAGCGCCTACTATATTTCAAACACTATGCTGATCATATAACATATTATACCTACTAATTTCACCAACACTTGTCTGCTACTTTGTTGCACTGTGGTAGCTTGTGTGTTACTATGATGCTAAAAGCAACATCACCAGTATTTTAAATACCAGCAGGTAAATTTAAAATATACCTGCTGGTATTCGAATGTAAAAGTTACTGCCATCAAGTCAATGCTGACTGATAGCGACCCTATAGGATAGTGTATGGCCCTCTGAATTTCTGTGACTGTAACTGTTTGTGGGAGTAGAAAGCCCCATCTTTCTCCCAAGGAATGGCTCATGGTTTTGAACTATGCACCCTGACGATCACAGCCAGTGTTTAACATTAGATAACAGACTACAAAGAAAACCTGGATATACACTTTTGAGGGATTAGCCCCTGAAAACTCTATGAATAACAGAAAAACATGCTCAGATGTAGTGCCAGGAGAAGATCCCCTCAAGTTGGAAGGGACTCAAAATACTGAGGACCAAGGAAGAGCTGCTTCCTCAAAGTAGAATCAACCTTAGTGACAGGGACAGAGAAACGCTCCGGGCACCTTCATTTGCTCGTGGGGCACAACTCAATTTGAGAAGAAAGAGCTGCATACATCCACTAATAATAGTAATGTGAAATGTACAAAGTATAAATCTAGGAAAACTGGAAGTCCTCGAAAATGAGATGTCCTGCATAAATTTTGATGTCTTGGGCATTAGTGAGTTAAATAAACTGGTAGATGCCATTTTGCATCAATGGATGATTTATTATTCCAGGAATGACAAATTTAAGAGACATGGCATCTCATTCATCAACAAGAACATGACAAGATCTATCTTGACATACAATGCTGTCTGTGATAGAATATCTATATGTCTACAAGGAAGTCTAGCTAATACAACTTTATTTAAGTTCAAGAGTCAACCACTAAAGCCAATGATGAAGAAATTGAAAAGTCTATCAATTGCTCCAGTCTGAAATTGATCAAACAGGCAGTCAAGATGCCTCGATAATTATTGGCAATTGAAATGCAAACGGGAGCTCCCCAATTTCAAGCAAATTCAGAGGAGTAGAGGAAATTGTACATATAATTGCTGATCTTAGATAGAGCTTGGCTGAAAGCAGAGCATACCAGAAAGATGTTAATTTGTGTTTCACTGACTATTCAAAAGCATTCACTTGTGTGGATCATAACCAACTGTCAGGGGAAGCCAGCCCCTAACACATCATTATGGGTCCGGTAGGCACAATTGTACAGCGATAACAAGTAAAGATCATAGTAAAGTTATAGAGAGCATGAGATATAGAAGTGAAGTATTGAAATAAATAGAGTCAGACACGATTCATGGTAGCAAGCTCACCTCAGCCCCGCTTGATGGCCCACGTGGAGCGAGAGAGAGAGATTTTAATGCTAGCCCAGGCTTTTTATCTTCTCTGGGGACATGCAAGCCCCCTAATTACAGGTGAGGACATATGCCACAGGAAGGGGTTGTGCTAAAGGTAATATAGTAATGAGGGGGTGATCTAGGGAAATATAAACAATAGGAAGAGGAGGATTGAGGGTATACATGTGACAAGATGGGCAGATCCTAGATTTGGGATGGCAGCTTAACCTTGGATGTCACAGATCCAGTTTGGCCTGTTCCCTGGCTCAACTGATAGAGACCATTATCTATAGGACATGAACCCCACCTACAGGAACCAAGCTAATGGTCGCAGGCCCCCACCCCTAGGGTGTGGGGGGACAGCAGTCTGGCAGGGACTGCCTTCATAGACTGCCTTCAGATGCCTGTGAGCATCTGACCTCCCCCCACAACCAACTGTGTGTAACATTGAGAAGAATGGCAATTCCATAGCACTTCATTGTCCTCATGACTGAGTCAGCCATACAAACAGAAAAGGAGGACACTGCGTGGTTTAAAATCAGGAAAGGTGTGTGTCAAGGCTGTATCCTTTCACGATAGTTATTCAATGTGTACAGTGAGCAAATAATCAGAAAAGCTGGACTATATGAAAAACTAAGAGGTATTAGGATTGGAGGAAGGCTTATCAACAACCTATATTATGCAGATGACATAACCTTGTTTGCTGAAATTGAGAAAGACTTGAAACATGTGCAGCTGAAGATCAAGAGCTGCAGTCTTCAGTATGGATTATAACTCAATGTAAAGAAAACCAGAATATTTGCAAGTGAATCAATAAATACAACTATGATAAATGGGGGAAAGATCAATATGGTCAAGGAGTTCATTTTCTGCATCCACAGTCAATGCTTAGGAACCAGCAATGAGATCAAACAACACATTGCATTTAGGATAATTTGCTGTACAAGCCTTCTTTAAAGTATTGAAGAGTAAGGATCTCACTTTGTGTACCATGGTGTATCTGACCTAAGCCATGATTTTCAACCCCACCTCACAACACACATGTGAAAGGTGAATAAGGAAGATGGAGTACAAACTGATGTATTTGAATTATAGTGCTGGTGAAGAATATTGAAAGCACCATGGACTGCTAGAAGAACAAACAAATGCATCTTGGAAGCAGTGCAGCAATGATGCTCCTTAGAATGGAGGATGGTGAGACTACTCATGTGCTTTAGATATGTTATCAGGAGAGATATCAATTTCTGGAAAATGTTAGCATTCTTTGCTGCTTTCCTGAGCATTTTAGCTGATAGACACATTCCTCTTTAAGAGGCATACGAATTCTCATTAATTACCTTTACTAAAAATAATCAGAATTCATAAAATCACCATTGACAATAGTTGTCTTTTTATTCTTCACAGGGGTATTTTAATAATAATTTGACTGAAAACCTTGGCCTTCAATATTCAAAAACGGAACTCCCTGCCATTGATTCGAGTTTGACGAATGTTATTGTACAGGACAGAGGAGAACAGACCCCGTGGGGTTCTAAGACTATAACTCTTTGTGGGAGTAGAAAGCGTTGTGGTTGGCGGCCCGATGGGTAACACACTAGGCCAGTATCATGCAGTACTTTAGTAATGCTAGATAGTAGTGTTCAATACCATCTCACCTTTTAATCTGTAAACCCACAGGTGAGCAATTGTGTGTTTGTGTGTAGTACATAACATATACATCACGGCACTTGACACATATTAAGAACTTAATCAATATGGGTTTAAGAAAATGAAATTTGAGCCAGAAACTGAAACATAATATATACAACATATAGCATGTATGTATATATATATATATATCACACATGTCATATATAAATCATGTATGTGTGCATATATTATATATACTTGAATATAACCCTATCAAAATATCAGCCGAGGCACCTAATAATACCAGAAATACTGCATTAAAAATGTGCTGAACACTTGGCTTATACATGAATATATACAACATATATACTTACACATACATACACACATATATCTATACATATATACACTTCATCTTAAAGAACACACGAAGGGAGGGGCTATGCCTCATATTAACCATTGAGTATTTGCATGTAATTAGTAAGCAGAAAAGAAAATCTGAGGATACATAGAAATGAATAGGTTGGAGAATTTTAACACCTTTTACAAAGGCAAATGCATTTGCTCTATATTTATTAAATTTTGCCACTATCTTCATTCATTTCAAAGAGTAAAATAAACAGGGAAATGCTTGATCACATGCTCTTCTCCAGCTGTTCTCTGAAGAACAATGTTATGGAGGAGGGTTGTGATCACCCACCTGGGGCACATTTTGACACAACCTTCCTACACATCAAATTTAGAATGAAAGTAAGCACAAAGAGAAAGAGAATCATGAAAGTAAATATCACCACACAGATGTGACCAGATCAGTATCCTCCACAACTTAAACTGCCTTTCATAAGAAATCTATTAGGTAAGTCTGACAAACTAAATTGTACAAATTGACTTTTCAGATTGCTAACCATTGCTCTTTTTAAAGTAGATGAGAGAACAAAACCAAATGCAATAGTCTTCCCTGTTGGCAGTCCAAGTCACATAAAAATGTCACCTATTTACTGGAAACAGAATCCATTGTCATGAATGATTTAATGACAAGGAGCCTTATTAAGTAGAAAAAGAATTTGGCCCATCATTCTAAAATATCATAGGCAAGAATCATCATCTTCCATATTGCATAAAGGAACAAGATGGTGTCTTGAAGAAGAATGGACACATTTGTATTATATTGTTGGTGGAAAATATAGAATATACTATACACATTGCTATAAGGGTGAAGAATCTCTCTATTTTGGAGAAGTACAGCCAGAAGGCTCCTTGGAAATAAGGATGGCAGGACTTTGTCTCACTTATTCTGAACACATGATCAGAATGGACCAGTCCTTGGAGAAGAAGAATATGTTTGGCAAAGTAAAGGGCTGAGGAAAACAAAGATCTTCACTGAGATGACCTGGAAAGTGTCTACAACAATGAATTCAAACATGCCGATTTTTATAAGGATGGCGCAGGGCTGAAATAAGTGGAGTTGCTTTGAGTTGGAGCCAACTTGATTAAGGTGAGCAGATTTTAACATTGGTAAAGCGGGACACCATGGACCCAGGTGGGGTGGAGGTGGAGTTCTTGATTAAACATTTGGTCTATATGGAGCAACAAAAATTTTCATAGGACACAAAAATAGTATTGAAATATGTATTTTTTAATTTCAACATAAGTACAAGTTACAAATATAATAGATTTTAAAATTATGTATAGTATTATTTTATTCTTTGGCACATTTCTCATTTGAGTGAATTTTTTTAGTAGATTGCTGTCATTTAAAAGGTCATGCATTTTTTCACAAGAGTTTGTTAAATTATATTTCACACATAAAATGGCTTTCCAAGTCTCAACACTTAATTCTGATTTTTCTGATGTCCACAATTTATTTACTATTAAAAAAAAGCATTCAGTTGCAGCATTAGTTCCTGGTAAGGACAGCGTGCATTCCACAGTTTTTAGTGCATTATTGTATGGAATATGGTTTGTTTAAAAATAATGAAATATTTGTCATCATTTGTTCTCTATTGTAATTTTTACTGATACTGAAGATTTAAAGTTTTCCTTAGCAATATATTGTTTTAATAATGATACCTATTTAAAAGGACCATTTTTGGAAATATTACTATATGGGAAATTTTGAGTACTATGATCGAATGATTTTGCACATCATTCCAATCAAGTTCTTGTTTTAATGTAACCCAATGAAAATGTTCAATATCATTGTAATGTACCATCCTCTCTTCTAAATGATTTATGCAGTTACTATAGAACTTTTTAACGTGATTCATGATATCTGCACGATTTATTGCACCGGGTTCTTCTAGCTGGCTTATACTATTACGGATAGTTAACGGAAGAACATTATTTTCTCACCGTTCTTGACACTTAAATTTTAAATTATTAACTTCATTTGTTACTTTGATTACGGAAATTTTGTCACCTTCAATAAGTTTCATAGAATTTTGAAAAAGAGCTGCTTGATTGTGTACAAACTCTAGCCAAATTTTTGAAGATTCTTTTTCAAAAAACTCTTCTAAAATTCTAGGACATTTATCCTGTGATAGAAAGTAGGATTTCAAAGAATTGTGTATTTTCAAGATTCTTTCGACAGTTTGCAAAAGAGCTAACCAGCGCATTTTTTACTGTATCCAAGTATTTTCTGATAGTCAACTTCCGCAGTTTCACAAAATTCTTTAAGCATTTCAATGTGTACAGTGTATATATAGAAATAAGAATATATTTTAATAACAATATTTCCATGTCTACGGGCAACAAATCAGCAGCTGTTTGAATGGCGTTATGTATTATGCATACTCCCTTCCCGTTCTCCCACCATTCCTTAGCTTGTCGTGCATTCTTTCCAAAAATCGGGACTTTTTTAAAACGCCGTGGGACGCGGGAAAAATTGTTAAAAATCCGCACGTCTGGTCATCTTACCTTAGGATGACACCTAAAAACAACAATAGTCTTTAATAATCCTCTCCATCCTTGAGGGAAGGGACTAACAAGGACTGAGAGAAACGACGGGAAAACGGTATTTTAACAGATTGTGTCATGTGGAACCAGGGTGGGATGGGAGAAATCTCTGATTCTGTAGAAAGCAGATGAGGAAGAAATGGGAAGGCTCTCCAAACAACTGTTAAATCAGAGCGTCCACCAGCTCTGCCCGCCCTTCATGGGAAGTTACTACCAACTACATGGGACTCTAAAATGTAGATGCTTTCAGATCAAGTTGTTCATTTGGGTTCTTCTGCAGTAGATACATATGAGCAGAGGAAAATATGAGAGGGCAGGATTAAGGAAATTCCAGTCTTACTAAGGCAAGTCATCTTAGGCACATACTGAATGTCCATGAGTCTCATTTTCCACATTAGTCAAATGAGAATAATGGTAATTACCTAGGAAGGTGGCTGTGAAGTTGCGAGGTGATGTATGTGAAGCATCTCACACACTGAGACAGTGCCTGGTAAACGTTGTTGTGAGTTGCTGTCAAGTTGGCTCTGGCTCCTAGTGACCACTATGTCCAACAAAAGGAAATGCTGCTCAGTCCTGCATCCTCCTGATCATTATTGTTATAGCGCTGCCCATTGGGATGGCCATGGGCCCTGCTATCTCGTCTCTTCTACTTTACCAGCCAGAAGGCCCCTTTCCAGCGACTTGCCTTTCAGAATGACATGTCCAAAATACATGTCTATTAAAGTTAACATTAAATAGGTGAAAGATAGAATAGTACTTGTTATTTTGAGATTCTTCCACCTCAGTACAAACAAACTAACACCCATAAAATGATGTTAGTCCCTCAAGGAGATAATTTTATTTGATGAAGAAGGAAGACAATTGTTAAGACTGACGCCAGTGAATGAAGTTTTATCCACAGTAAAGTTAATATGGATATATCAGAAAATAAATAAATAATACATACCAAAATCAAGAAGCTAGGATCTGTATTTACCTCTGACCTTTACTATTTGTTCTAGAAAGCTGGCCTAGTTAAATACTGGGTTTAAAGGCTCAAACTTTTTAAACAGGGGGCCAGTTCACTGTCCCTCAGACCATTGGAGGGCCGGACTATAGTTTTTAAAAAAAACTATGAACAAATTCGTGTGCACACTGCACATATCTTATTGTGAAGTAAAAAAACAAATGGGCAAAAACACCCGCAGGCCGGATAAATGTCCTCAGTGGGCCACATGTGGCCCATGGGCCATAGTTTGAGGACCCCTGGTTTAGACCTATCCTAAAGCATACCTGATTAGACATAGCCCAGCTAGATAATTTCTAGGGGGTCTGATCTCACATTGAGTTGAAGAGAACTCAACAAAACTCCAAAACATAAGAGTATTTTTAGAATAACTTACTAATTTGAGTCCTTCTAGACGGGGAACATACAAAGATTAGCATCATTTAGGTAGACTGTATTTGAAGCTAGCATGTATCAAAAGATTACTGTGTGCTTGGCTTAACAATAATTGCAGTATTACATTTATTCATCACAGTAACTCTTTGTAGTAGGTATTGTGATTGCCCTTTTTGTCAATCAAATAACATAGGTACAGTTTTAAAAGTTTTTCTTCTATCACATAGCTAGGAAGGGGTAGCCAAGCATTCACTTAAATTCAGACCAGTCTGATTCCAGGGATTATCTTGTCTTGCATTGTAGAAAAACTAATATATTTTCCTATACGATGAAACTGAGGCCTAAAGAATATATAAAGGGATATAATTGTAAAATTAAATAGTGGAATGAATAGATTCCACCACACTCTCTAGTAATACATCTGGGTAGAGGGAAGATAGAAATCTTGAAGAATTACAAAGAGAATGTTAAAGTAAACAAAAGAAAAGCTTACAGAGACTCAAATTATATAGACCATTATGTAAGTTATGTCAAAATTCATTTTTTAAAAGAAGAAGGAAAATATGTCACAAAATGTATTTAGAGATGTATATATAATAACTTTTTCCTTCATATTTTGCATTGGTTTCCAAATTTTTTCCCAGGAACATAGCATTCTTTTCTTGGAAGCGACTTTTTGAAATAAATAATATTAAATAGTACTAACATTTTGCATAGCGATGAAAAAAAGCTATGGGAATCACTGTTCCCATTCATTATAAAAATGGAAAACATCAATAGGTCTTTTTAAACTAAGAATAAATTAAATTTAATGAATTAACAATAATCTTTAAGCATATTGACAATGTGTGTGAAATGAGCAAGTAAAAGGTTGATGTAAGTTCTCAAGGATTTCAGTAAATACAGGCTTCTAGCTTGGGTTTAAAAGGTCCTGATGGTGCAGTGGACTAAGCTGCTGATCACAAGGTCGGTGGTTCAATGACACCACAAGAGAAAGATGAAGCTGCCTGCCACCACATCCCCTGACAGTCCTGGAAATGCCAAGGAGTGGTTCTACTTTGCCCCGTGGGAATTCACTGTAAGTCAGATTCAACTCAATGGCAGTTGGCTTTTGGTTTGCTTCCCTTTGGTCAGGTGGACATCATAAGAAAAACAGACCTTTACAAGTCACATGATGACAAAATGCCACCACCGAGAGAATAAAAGCAGCCTAACCCAGCACTGAAATTTATGTTTCCATGTGGTAAAACCTCACCGACCACCCTTATGCCCAGTATCACAGATTCGGGGGATGCTCGGTAAGTAATATTTGACAAGGAAGACTGCATATTTAGGTTATTTGGAAGTAGGAAGTAGAAATACTAAAACAGCAATTATGCTAGAAATCAATTTTTAAAACCAGTTCAGAATGCACCTTTCCTAAGTGACTTTATATAACACACTTAACTGAATTATAATTTATCAATAAAGCGACTTCTCTTTTTAATAATATAGTTTTTATAATTTGAGGTATGTTCTAATTTCTTAAGAAAAGGTCTAGTTTTTAAATCAGTCATAAAAATCTATATAGGATCTCCCAACACAACTGCTGAAGCCAAAGTGGGTAAACAAGTAAATGTGGTGAAGAAAGCTGATGGTGCCCGGCTATCAAAAGAGATAGTGACTGGGGTCTTAAAGGCTTGAAGATAAACAAGCGGCCATCTAGCTCAGAAACAACAAAGCCCACATGGAAGAACACACCAGCCTGTGTGATCGAGTGGTCCCAAAGGGATCAGTTATCAGGCATCAAAGAACAAAAAATCATATCATTGACTGCATACCTCCATGACAGGATCGCTGAAGACAAATGGGTGCATAAGCAAATGTGGCGAAGAAAGCTGATGGTGCCCAGCAATCAAAAGAGATAGTGTCTGGGGTCTTAAAGGCTTGGAGGTGAACAAGCGGCAATCTGGCTCAGAAGCAAAAAAGCCCACATGGAAGAAGCACACCAGCCAGTGCGATCACAAGGTGCCAAAGGGACCAGTTATAAGGCATCATGCAAAAAAAAAAAAGATATATATGTGTATATGTATATGTGTGTGTATGTAGGTGTGTGTGTATATATATATATATATATATATATATATATATATATATATATATATATTGAAAGAAGGGGGAAGTGCAGAGTGGAGACCCAAGGCCCAAGTGTCGGCCACTGGAGATCCCCTCATAGAGGGGTTTAGGAGAGGAGATGGGTCAGTCAGGGTGCGAGGTAGTACCGATGAAGAACACAGCTTTCCCCCAGATCCTGGATGCTTCCTCTCCCCAACTACCATCATCCGAATTCTACCTTGCAGGGCTGCATAGGGCAGAGGTTGTACACTGGTACATATGGGGGCTGGAGGCACATGGAATCTAGGGTGGATGATACCTTCAGGACCAAGGGTGTGAGGGGCGGTGCTGGGAGAGTGGTGGTTGAGTGGGTTGGAAATGGGGAACTGATTACAAGGATCCACATGTGATCTCCTCCCTGAGAGATGGACGGCAGAGAAGGGGGGGAAGGGAGACTCCGGATAGGGCAAGATATGACAAAATAACAATGTATAAATTACCAAGGGCATATGAGGGAGAGGGGAGCGGGGAGGGAGGGGGAAAAAAAAAGGACCTGATACAAAGGGTTTAAGTGGAGAGCAAATGCTTTGAGAATGATTGGGGCAGGGAGTGTGCGGATATGCTTCATACCATTGATGTATGTATGTGTATGGATTGTGATAAGAGTTGTATGAGCCCCTAATAAAATGTAAAAAAAGAAAATGATTAGGGCAAAGAATGTACAGATGTGCTCTACACAATTGATGTATGTATATGTATGGATTGTGATAAGAGTTGTATGAGCCCCTAATAAAATGTTTAAAAAATCTATATAGGAAACGAATGAAAATCCTAAAAGAAAACGGGCAATGGTTATAAAAAAGATGTTCCCAAGGTGAAAAACAAAGAGACAATTAACAAACAAAAAAATACATAAACTTACAGGTAATTGAGGATATACAAATCAAAACCCTAGAGATGCCATTTTTAATCTGACACATAAACAAAAATTTAAAATATCCATGCATTAAAAGGTGATCCATTAATTACTGAAGAATATTCTTTAAGAAGACTATATGACACAATTTAGTAGATTAAAAATGTACATACCAATTGACAAATATTTACACTGTTAGAGATTAGTCTTAGAGTGTTATAAACAATATAATGCTAAGGTCAGACATTGCAACACCGCCTATACAGCAAACAAAACCAAAAACATCAACAGCAAAATAGACAGCTCCCTACTTATAAACGACCAAAATATTTTTCAGGAAGTTAACAGTACAATAAGTGATGGGACATACTATATAGATAGATATAAATAGATAGCTGTTATTTGACCATGTCTATAAATTTATATTATAAAACGCCCATTTTTGTAAAGGCAGAAAAAAGTCTTAGTTTCACCTGATTCTTGTAAGTAATGCTTAACAATGGAAGAAACTCCTTGGGGTGCCACAAAGTTCATATCTCCATCTTTCACCACCATTCCTTTGACAGGGGAAGTCAGAGGCTTCAGGACACCATGAGCTAGCAGTTCATCATAAAAACTGAAATGAATTGATACATACATAATGCAAACACATACTATGATTAGTTCAAAAATACTGTATTCTCCCCCAATAATTTTGGGGGGTTGTAAATTTAACTCATAACCAGCCATCTTTCTATGATGAACCCAATGTGTATTTTGTGTGAAATAAAACCACAATTCAATTGAAGAACAAGAGTCTTTTAAGCATCATAGACAGTAGCAAAAGGTCTATTTCCCCATGTTTTTCATAATTAAAGTCAATACAAATAAACATACTAGCATAGCAGTTTACTCAGGCCAGTATGTATTGCTACTACCATCAATGTTGATATATAGCGACTACATTAAAAGAAGCAGCATTAAACATATTGGAAATGGATAAACTGTATCTATTCGTATCCTACAACTAGCAAGACCTGGTCCATTCCTCTCAAGGAACTCACCTCTGGTGTACTTTGGCATAATGAGGAGTGCAGGTGATGTACTGGGCCCCCAAGTCAGCCGTGCAATGTGGATTATGCGGGCTCTCGGTCGTACTCATTCTTCCCCCTTCAAGTAATCCAAAGGAAAACGCCTTAGTGCATTAAAATGAGCTATTCACAATGAACATGACTCACCTTACATTACCCCCAAATTACTTACAAATGAAGTAGAATGCTCATGTTTTTTTATTTCATGATTTTAATCATCTGAAATTATCATGAGGTGACTATCAGAATTTGGTCACTGTAAGAGATTTGGGGCAGGTTAGGGAAAAGCGTGTGCATACTCAGCATTGTTCAAAACTGCATTTGGTGTGTGCGTTTAATAAATAAAAGAAAAAGTATGAAATAACATAAAATGATGAATGGCATTTCTCAGAAAGAGTTAATTAGTTTTCTTTCACTGTATAATATAGATACCTTGCCTGGCTTTTCAAAGTTCTCCTTAAACTACTTCAATTTTATGACCTCTGTTAGGACCTGTTTCACTCAAAAAGCAAAGCTTAAAACCCTCACTGCCATCTCGTCAATTATAACTCATAGCAATCGATACTGAATCACCCTTTGGAGTTTTAACATCTGTACGTCTTGAAGAGGTCAGGGAGCTTCATCTTGCTCCGAGGAGTGGCTAGTGGTTTGAACTGCTTACCTTGTAGTTAGCTGCCCAACAGGAGTAACTATAACATCTAGACTTCTTCTATTTCCCCTAACTGAAAAAAAAAAAATTCCAAAGGGGGTAAATAGTTTATGAAAAAAAATGGGGGTAGGATAGTGAAATTAGCAGTTCAGCTGTTTGCTATACAGAAGCCATTAAAGAGGCTCAGTGACAGTGGCAGTATCACCCCCAGCGCAGGGAGAGGGGCAACCCCCAGCTCCTGGGCTGAGAATTATACCAAGCCACCACCGCTTTGAACTGTGTTATTTTGGGCGCGTGTGTTACTTGGCATGATCTGGTAGGTGAATTCTGGGGTCTGCGAATGCTACAAGGGTTTCCATAGAACGTAATGGTAAATTTCCTCTATGCTTTACTACACTTCTGCTCATGAAAGGTTTCATAGAACGCTCTAGTATCAGTCAGTCAGACAGCAGGGAAGTCTGCATTGGCTCCTTGGAACCAGTTCTTTGGAAGTTTGGGTCCAGGGGGCGCTTAGGTCCTTTTCCATCTGGAGAGAGCAGCAGAAGCGCAGGGTTAAGATGAAAGCCCAGTTCTTAAGGAAGGCCGGCTCAACCAGGCTTGGCAAAGAGACCACGCCGCCCGGGATCACTCTGGAAAATGCGAGCTGCATTGCTCGCTCCGCTGCGGCCTCCGGTCACGTGAGGAGGTGGCCCTGCGCCCGTTCCAAGGGCTGGCGGCTCCTTTCATTTTCTCCCGTGAATTCGGGCCTCCTTCCACTCACTTCCTTGTCTCTGCTGCATGCGGGCCTCCCTGACCCCTGCTTGGGCCCGGCGACGACCCACCTGAGTCCTCAGCCTGGTCCCACACAGAGAGCTGCAAAGGCCGGGACGCCTCCCTCCTCAGGAGAGCGGCGCACACGCTTCCGGTCAGCCCGGCGCCCACGACCAGCACCCGCGCCATGGCCGCGTCTCCGCGGAAGCCAAGCAACCACCGCGCTGCGCGCTCAGAGCCTGCGCTGGTCGGACGCAAGAGCAGTTCCGGCGCCGGCCTGCAGAGGGCAGAGTGGGACCCGTCCGGAGCCCCCGAGTGCCTGAAGCTGGGGATGAGCTCAGACAGCGCTGTAAAGGCGATTTGGAAGACATTAAGTCAGGTTGTACTGTCCTATCGTTTGATCTCCCTTTCGACCCACTTTAAAGCGGTTTCCGTTCTGCATTTTAAGAGAAGGGGAAATACACAGGGATGAAGCCCCTGGTGAATCCTCTCTGACCAAGGGCCCAGGGACGAGAATATCCTGGGGATCATTCAGAATGCATTAGAAAGTGGATTGTTTGCAGATAGATTAAAATGCAGCACTTTATCATTTGGTCTCCCGTATGATCCATTAAATTGGTTCTAGATATTTTTGTTTTCTTTTGCTTTCTTTTCGATTGAGGTTTTAACTTTGTTGGAGGGTTATTTATTTAGTGTTTATTTGCTTTTAAATGTTGTACTGTCTATGAAATTCACGATGGGTACATCTATAGAGACAGTAACTGGAGTTATGGCAAGGGAGGTTGGATGAAATGGGTAGCTAATACCAAGGAGTACAAGAATGAGCAAACTGTTCTAAAACCTTGGTGCCTGGTGCACAAGTCATCTTGATGTGATCGAACAATTGATTTGCATGATATGTGAATTATGCACCAATAAAAATGTTGAAAAAATTGATCAGTGAAAGTGATCTCAGGGGCTGTGGAGAAGCTGAACTGGGTCCAGGCCTGGTTTCCATAGCAAACGCTATTGGGCCTGCCCCCAGTCGTGAGAGCCTGTGAGAGCTTGCCTTGCCACAGATTGAGATTGACTAATGCAAAATCCACCTACAAGGAGAAGGGTCAGTGCTTGTCCAGACCTCTGCTACCTTAATACTCTCGGTGTCAAAGTACCAGTGATTTCGAAACATAGGCCTTAAGGGGCACTATTCATAGGTAAAATAGACATTTTGGAATCAGGGAGAGATGCTTCCTCACATCTAGTTCTAGAACTTTGCATAAGTTTTTTAACCCTCTTGAACCTCAATTTTTTAAATATGTGAAATTGGAACAATGTACAAAATTGTGACAAAGATATTTCATTCAACAATAAATTGTAGCTCAGTCTTCTCTTCAAAAATGATTCAACTTATGTCTAGCCTGGTGATGTAGTGGGTTATGCTATGTCAGCGGTTCCACCATCAGCATCGCAGCCTTTCCAGTCTGAGAATCTACCATCTGCACTGCAGGGTAAAAATGGGCTTTCTGCTCCCCAAAGATTTACAGCCTTGGAGACCCAAAGGGTCAGTTCAACTTAGTCAGATAGGGTTGCTGCGAGTCAAAATCATCTCCATGGCTAAGAGTTTGGGTGGTGTTTGGTATCTCCTTCCATCTTCCTTATTCAATATCCAACTTTCACATGCAAATGAAGTAACTGAAAATCACATGACTTCAGCCAGGGGCACTTTAATCTTCCTCAAACTAACCTCCTTGCTTTTCAATATTCTGAAGTGGCTTGTGTAACACATTTATCCAAGGTAAAGCGTTTGATTGTAGATGCAAACAAGACAAAATCCTTGTTAATGTCAATCTTTTCTTCGTTTTTCTTTTTTTGTAATTAACTAGATGCCATCATTTATTAGAATTTCAGTTTTTCAATCATTTTATTGGGGGCTCGTACAACTCTTATCACAATCTATATACACATCCATGTATCAAGCACATTTGTACATTTGTTGCCGTCATCATTCTAAAAACATTTGCTTTCTACTTGAGTCCTTGGTATCAGCTCCTCGGTTTTTTTTAAAATCATTTTATTAGGGGCTCATACAACTCCTATTACAATCCATATATACATCAATTGTGTAAAGCACATTTATATATTCGTTGCCCTCATCATTCTCAAAACATTTGCTCATCACCCAAGCCCCTGGCATCAGGTCTTTTCTCCATTTTTCATGTTGTGATCTATCGGTTCCATTGTGAGGATTTGGGTTTCCTTTACATTGAATTGTAAGCCATGTTGAAGGCTTCGATCCTGGATCTTCATTGGCAACTGCTACAAGTTCTCCTTACCTTCAGAAAGCAAAGCTGTGTCATGTGCATATCTCAGGTTGTTAATAAGCTTTCCTCCAGTCTTGCTGTTGCATTCTTCTTCGTGCAATCTAGCTTCTTGGATGATTGCTCAGCATGCAGATTCAGTAAGTATGGTGAGAAGATACAACCCTACATGCACCTTACCTAGTTTTAAGCCATGCGGTTTCCCCTTGTTCTGTTTACACACTGCTTCTTGATCCGTGTACAAGTCCGTAGGAGCAAGTGTTATCCATGCTTCTGAAGATTATCCATAGTTAGTTATGGCCCACACAGTCGAATGCTTTGACATAGGCAGTAAAGCACAAGTAAACATCTTTTTGGTATTCTCTGTTTTGAGCCAAGATCCATCTGACATCAGCAATGATATTCCATATCCTCTTTGGAACCTGCCCTGAACCTCCGGCAACTCGTTGTCAATGTTATGCTACAACTGTTGTTGCATGATCCTCAGCAAAATTTTACAATGCATTTTGATTGCATCTTTGATCAATTCCATACAGTGGAAATTGGTAGCAATCTTCAATTTCTTTCTCTTTGGCGTTAGTTGTTGGGGTATACATTTGAATAATAGTCATTTAAACTGGTCTTCCTTATAAAGTTATGAATGTTATCCTTTCAGTGAAAGCACTGTATTCCATATTCTTTGGGCAATGAATGTGACATCATTCCTTTTTAATTTGTTATTCCCAGTATAGTAGACCATACTATACTGTCCCATTCAAATGACCAATACCAGTCCATTCAGCTACTAATACTTAGAGTATCTTTCTCCAGGAGACTCTAGTCTTGACAACTTCCAGTTTTTCTAGATTCATACTTTGTACATTTCAATTTTGTATTATTAATGGAGGTTAACAGCTGTTGGTTGTCATTTTGATTCATGCTACATCAGTAAATGAGGTCAGAGTGTTTTATTCCACCCATCTGAGTAAAGTCAACTCTACTACGAGGAGCAGCTGTCTCCCGGTTTTATTCTAAGTGCTTTCCCGCCTAAGGGGCTCATCTTGCAACACTTATACCACAAAGTGTACCCGTGTTAGTCATAAGATCTTCGAAGGCCAACAGTTTTAGAAGTAGATTCCCAGATCCTTCTCCGTAGTCGATATTAGTCTGTAAGCTCAGCTGAGCCTCTTTCACCAGAGGCGATCCTCCTGGTTTTTACAATACCCATGACAAAACCTTCAGCACCCAAAATAATATGGAGGTCAAAACAGCACACCTAATAGCGTTCTGTCCTATTAGCCTGTTTTCTTGTCTTCAGTTCTCTTAACAGTTCCAGAAGTTATTTGGGGTTATTTTTTTCTGGTTTATTAATTGTGTCTTTGATGTCTTTCTCCCACTATAATATAAGCATTAAGAAGGCAGAAATATCATATTCTATACAGTATAACTGACATACTATATTAAACTATTCAATATTAGAATTATCAGAAACTATGAAGTATCACAGACTGCCTAAGAAATCTTATGAGGATAATATATATGCAAACAGAATATTTAGGCTGGGTGGTAATTTAGTTGGAAGATTTCATTATTACACATCCAGCGAGTGCTATTTTATAGCGTAATATGACTATAATAATGTAAAATAACCTGTCAGTCAACAAACATATCTAGTGGTATCCTGCACAGTTCTGCCTATTCTAATTTATTTGCTATTTATATCCTGAATAAGAACTTATGGCATACCTAACATAAAATCAATATGGATTACCTCATATTCAATGATAAATATCAAGGCCAATTTATAAGTAAAAGTTCACAAAAATTCAGCAGGAATATTTTTGTGTATCTAGAAACAATTTTACAGAATAGTTTTACAGAATTATATAGGGAGTGCGTAGAATTTCAGTAGAATCTAACGCATTATGAGTTAACAATGCAAAAAAGCTGCCAAGATAAAAAGGAAATATGAACCTAAATTATGATATACAATGTGTCCAGAATCAGAAGTGTGTTAGTCTCACATTATTTAGATTGGTCATACCGCACCTGGAAAACTATGCTCATTGATAGATTCTGAATTAAAGAAGACTGTTCACAATTCACTTCAATTCTAAAGAAAAGTGACCAGGAAGGGGAAAAGACGTTCAGGTAAAAAGGTGAAAACCCTTAAGGAAGAAAAAGAATTGGCCACTTTAAGAACACTACAATTAGCTTATTAAAACTATGAACAGTTGAGTTTTACTTAAGTCCAAGAATCTGTTCAAGGAGAAAGTTGTAAGTACATTCATCTAAAGGTAGATTCCGTTGCCGCAGAAATTAGCTTTGTGTTTAGGATGCTTTCAAGCCAGAAGCTTGAACGCGTAATGGTGACTATTATCAAAGTAACTGGAGTATTGGCTAGAACCGTGACCTTCAAACTGAGATACAGGCTAGGAAAGGTTGACTTTCTAAATGGTACACAGCTTACAGCTTTAATGAAGACAGCTCCAGCTCCTCAGCTGGTAGGTTCTAGTGAAGTCTTATGTGTTAGTACCTCCTCTTTCACTAGGGCCCTTCAACTGTACAAACTGAGTCATAGCTCTAATAGTACATGGGGAATTTTTAGAAATCATTTTAATGGGGGCTCATACAACTCTTATCACAATCTATACATACATCTATTGTGTCAAGCACATTTGTACATTTGTTGCCATCAGAATTCTCAGAACATTTGCTTTCTACTTGGTATCAGCTCCTCATTTTCCCCCTCTCTCCACAACCCGAACCCCCTCCCTTACAAACCCTTGATAATTTATAAATTATTATTATTTTGTCATGTCTTACACTGTCTGATGTCTCCTCTCACCCACTTTTCTGTTGTCCATCCCCTAGGAATGGGGTTATATGTAGATCCTTGTAATCGGTTCCCCCATTTCACCCCCTTTTCCCCTTCTTCTTGTTATCACCACTCTCATTATTAGTCCTGAGGAGGTTATCCATTCTGGATTCTCTGTGTTTCCAGTTCTTATCTGAACCAGTGTAGATGCTTTGGTCTAGCTGGATTTGAAAGGTAGAATTGGAGTAATAATAGTGGGGGCAGGGGAGCATTTAAGAACTAGAGGATGGTTGTATGCTTCATCAGTGCTATACTTCACCCTGACTGGCTCATCTCCTCCTCCGCAACCCTTCTGTAAGGGAATGTCCAGTTGCCTACAGATGGACTTTGGTTTGCACTCCACACCCTCCCTCATTCACAATGATATAATTTTTGTTTTTTGATGCCTGATACCTGATCCCATCAACACCTCATGATCACATAGGCTGGTGTGTTTCTTCCTTGTGAACTTGGTTGCTTCTCAGTTAGATGGCTGCTTGTTCATCTTCAAACCTTTAAGAGCCCAGATGCTCTCTCTTTTGATAGCTGGTCACCATCAGCTTTCTTTACCACATTTGTTTATGCACCAACTTTGTCTTCAGCAATTGTTTCAGAAAGGTGAGCATCATGGAATGCCAGTTTAATAGAACAAAGTGTTCTTGCATTGAGGGAGTACTTGAGTAGAGGCCCAATATCCATAATTAAGGCTCAATAACCTTAATACTAAACCTATAAATACATCCACATAGATGTATTTCCCCACCATCATCTATACATATATTTACATATATACATGCCTATATGTAGACCTCTATAAATGCCCTTTGCCTCTTAGTTTCTTCCTCTATTTCCTTTTACTTCCCTCTTGTCCCAGTATCATGCTCAGCCTTCATTTGGGTTTCAGAAGAAATCATTTTCAATGATGAATTGTCCATATTTTCAACTAATTAACACCTAACCTTAATAACTCATTTAAATGAGTATAGTGGTTAGATGTTGGGCTGCTAACTGCAAGGCCAACAGTTCAAAACCACCAAAGGTTTCTGCTCACATAAATAGTTACAGCCTCAGAAACTCTCAGGGGCAGTTCTACCCTGTCCTATAGGGACTCTGTGAAGCAAAATGGACTCAATGGAAGTGATTATGAAGTATAAAAAATGCCTTATACACTGCTATAGGGAGGGAACTTGCTGCTTAGAAAGGTTAAGGAAACTGCCTTCATTCAAAAGCTCCTGTAGTGGGGCTGGGGGTGTGTACCACCCGCCACATATAGTGTCTAACTTATTCTACAAGGATCGCTGCTGTTAGGTGCCATCTGGCTGGCTCCAACTCAGTGACCCTATTTATTACAGATGGAAACACTGCCTGGTCCTGTGCCACCCTCGCCATTGCTGTTAGTTTTGAGACCATTGTTGCAGGCACTGTGTCGCTCCTTTTTCACTGCCCCTCCACTTTCCCTAGTGTGATGTACTTCTCCAGGGACTGGTCTCTCTGGAAAACATGTCCAAAATGTGTGAGGCAGCATTTCATCATCTTTACTTCCAGGGAGCATTCTGGCTATACTTCTTCCAACGTAGATTTGTTTGTTCTTTGGAAATCCATGGTATTTTTAATATTCTTTGCTCATAGGCTATATAAAGAAGATTCCATCTTTTCTGTGATCTGTTCATTTTTTACTTTTCTAGAAACCCACAGGGGCAGTTCTACCCTGTGCTATAGGGTCGCAATGAATTGGCATTCATTCGATGCCAGTTCATATTTTTGAGGTTTGAGAAAGAACTTTACTGTTACAGTTTTGGCTTTATAGAATTTAGGAGACCCAAATAAGTCACATTATTATAATAAAAATGAGATCAAGACATTCAGAGGCTAAACTAATGAAAGTAATCCAAGTTTCTGACTCACCCTATCCACACCTGCCCACTCTTGAAATACATGCTTTTAAGCACATATAAAGAAGTGTCCTTAACCCCCATTAAAAAGCAAACAACAACAAAATGTCTAAGAAATTCTGACTCAGACAAATCGTATAAGACAGAGGAGAACTGTCTCTTTACATTTCTGACACTAAATCTTAACAGGCGCAGAAAGCCTCATTTTTCTCTCATGGAGCAGCTAGTGGTTTTGAACTACAGACCTCGAGGATAACAGCCAGTGTAACCCACTATGCCATCAGACAACAAGCTTTCAAAATCCAAACACCCATGTCTACAGTTATCGAGTTTAAGAGTGGGTCTTCTTTGTCATGCTAATGTGACACTATGGGTGTAGGATAAATCACTTTTGAGCTACAAAGCAGCAGATTAAGTAAGCAAGCAAGCAAAACAGCACAGATGAGGAAAGATAGCAGCCACAGGAGAAGAAATCAAGAAACAGAAGCTAAAAAGAGACAAGGATCCTCCCTGGGAACAGAGGGGGATCCTTCCTTTAGAGCGTGCATCCTGACTATGGACTTCTAGCCTTTAAAAAAAAAACGAGGAATACGCAGATATTTAAGCTTGTTAAGGCCACTCACTGGTGATATGTCTGTTTTCAAAAAACAAAAAAACCACTGCCACCAAGGCCATATCGACTCATAATGAAGTAGGACAGGGTCAAACTGCTCTTTTGGGGTTTCCAAAGCTGTAAAGCTTCATGGAAGTAGAGAACATCATTCTTCTACCTTTGACTGACTGATGGGCGCAAACCGCTGACCTTGAGCTTCGCAGTGTACAACCCACTATACCACCAAGGTTCCTTCTGCTGTAAGCAGCACTAGATAATTAAGACATCTGGTTAAACTATTATTATTCCATTAATCCTGAAGTCGATTAACTTGCACTGGGGTTTAAGATACCATAATGGAAACTCCAGAAAGGGAATGTAAGCTACAAAATTTAGTGATTGGAAAAGCATGGACTTTGGAAGTAGGCATTCTGAAACTACTTACGCATCATAGAGCCTCAGGCAAGTTATGCACTATTTTTTAGCTTCAATTTTCTCATCTAAAATGGTAACACTCCTTAATGCACAGAATTTTTTAAAGAGTAAAAGGGTATTGCTTGCAATAAATTTTAATAGTATAAACTTCCTTTTGTTCATAGAGCCTAAAAAATGTGGTATATTTTCACAGCGATATATTTGGTCGTTCTTCTTGGAACAACTCATGGTCTCTTCAAAAATCTGTAAATCCTGAAGCAAATATGAATATTGTAAGTTTTAGGAAATAATTGCTGAAATAATGAAAATTGCTACTCTTTAAATTCTGGAGTATTTTTGTTCATGAACAGAGAGCTACACTTAAACTTATATATCTGCAAACATGTATTTTTATATTGGTCAGATTGTATGAGCCCCTAATAAAATGTAAAAAAAAAGAAAAGAAAATGATTAAGGAAAGGAATGTACAGATGTGCTTTATACAATTGATGTATGTATATGTATGGATTGTGATAAGAATTGTATGAGCCCCTAATAAAATGTTTAAAAAACAACAAAAAAAAGATAATAACCTTTATCTAATATTCTATACATTTTATATCCATTAGCGTCATCTTAACTCTGTCATGAAAAATATATGTAAATACATAGATACTCAATCAAGTTTGAGACCTCGCTGATAATTTGTATTTCCATCCCAAGTATGTTGAATCAGAATCTACATTTTAACAAGATTTCTAAGTGATTCTTATAGATCATGTTAATTTATAGATTGAATCTTATCTATACATATTTATTACACATGCATAAAATTATTGCTTTGATTTTTAATAATATAAACTTCCTTCATACGTAGATCCCAAATGTGAACCTGCTCATAGTGATCTATTTGGTCTTTTGCAAACTCAACAGCCGTGGAGTCAATTCTGACTCTGAGAAACCCAATAGATTAGGGTAGAATTTCCCTAGTGGGTTTCTGAGATTGTAACTTTTTGGTCCTTATTGAATATATGAAGGGGCTTCAAAGAGTTCGTAGAAAATGAAATTGAAAAATAATGGATATTTTCCCAAAAAGTTTTTAATCTCCATTGTGTGTGCACCTTAAATTTAATGGGCCCAGCAGAATCTCTCAGAAGGCAGTTTTGATTGGACCTTTACTTTGAAGGCACCTTAATACAAGTGTATTTTTGAGAATATTTGCCCACAGCTATGGATTTATCACAGAGATAGGTTTAAAAATGTTTTATTTGTGATAAACCCATGCATGTATGAGTAGGAAGTGATGGCATTAGTAGGAATATTTCCTGATTCAACTTGTATATGTATATATGTATGTATGTATATATGTATAACAAATACACACATATACAAAGTTATGGTGACTCAGCTATTATAATAATGTACATATTTAGAACATAGTAAGCTATTGGGAGGTTTCATACGCTGTTTACATTATTTAATATAAAAAATGATTATCTGAAATGTAAACCCCCACCTAATGCACATAGGCCTGAAGTCGAAGGAGAATATTAATATTCAATTTCCATAATGAATGTGAAAATAGCAAACCATTTAATTTAATTACTGGAGAATCTTCTACTGAAAGTCCTGTTTTGTACTTATACAGAGCCAGATTATTTCCTACTGGTGTTACCCCGGCGAAATGTATGATGTTGTACCTGAAGATGTGTAGGGAACTGCGTGTCTCCCTACCCTGGATTTAAGCCATGAATTTACTCTCGGTTTCCTGACATACAAACTGCCCTGAGCTTTTATTGCTCTTTTTCTCAATACCCGCCAGAGGATGGCTGCCTTGACCCTTGCTAGGACTGGTGCTCTTTCACTAGCATCTGCTATACTCATTGGTCAATACATGACTGATGGCATCTCCCCCCAGACTCCAGGCCTGCTTCATTAGCATACTTACCTGTTTGATCAGTTGCCCACCATTCCTTCCTTGTTTGGAGATGCACGACTATTGGCTACCTCAGCTGTACCTTATTTTACATGTGACGTAATGGTGCCAGCCCCTCGCTGGGTATTTAAACCTCTGCTCTCAACTCAATAAACGAGGCTTGATCAGATTCCTGTCTTGCCTCCATTTCTCGCGCCCTTACCCATCTTTATTCCCAGTCCCTCTTTCAGATATCCACGTTCTTGATGTCCCTGGGACGGGACATTTTGGCGCCCCATCGTGCTGCAAGAATGAGAGAAGCCTCAGCTCCTGCGACGCTGCCATCTGGCTATATTTCTAAGCTGTATCACTGAGTTGAAGCGCTGAAACAAAATGGTGCCACTGGCACCCCGCTGCTGATGCAGCGCCGCAACTGAGCTGACACTCGGAGCTGCTGACACTGAGCTGCCACTTTCACTGAGCTGCTAAAGCCATGATGAGCTGTTAGCGCTTGCAGAGCTGCTAGCACAGTCGCCGAGCTCAAGGCCCAAGGTCACCTATAGTGAGGCCCTCGGTCGCTGAGCACTAGGTGCGAGCCCGACGCTGCCATAAAGCGCGCTGACGCTGCCATGAAGCGCGCCAATGCTGCCATAAAGCGCGGGGCCTTACAGCCGCGTCCACTGGCACCTGCCAGCTGTGCATCCCGCCGAGGGCACCACGGTGGGCCATGCCCAGCCGGCTCACGCAGCGCACCACCTCCGCAGAAGCCGCGGCAGGCCCTGCCCTGCCACGCGCGCCAGCTCTCGCTGTGCGGCGAATGCGCTGGCTCCCTCCGGTGCCCGCTCCTATGCCCGCTTAATTCCAAAAGCAGGGCTCCAAGAGCGCCAATTTGCTGTGATACTCTGCAACATCCTGCCGCTGTGCCTTGTAGCTTGGAAGCTTTGAGATGCTCTTCGTTCAAGCAGCCTAAAAATGAGGGTACCCACTGAGGACGCAGACAAGTCAGCAAGGATCGGCCGATCGACTTATCAAGCCCACTATACCTTCGTTGTAACCTGCAAGGACAAATAACCGGGTGAGTTTTTTGTCTGACGATGGGTCAAGAAATTAGTCAGCATCAATTATTTGTAGGACAATTACATGATGCTTTTAAGGCGTGGGGAGTAAAGGTTAAAAGTTGTGATTAAAAACAGAATCCCATAACAGACACCACTGAGAAGCACAGCCATGAATATTTAGAAAAAAAAGAGTAAGTGGTGAAAAGTTGGAAGTAATAAATTATGGGATAGATTTCTAATAAATGTATGTATGTAAATATGTTTCAAAATATGCTATAAGCTAAAGGAACAAAAATAAGCTTCTAAAGATTAGTTTTCAGATTTTTTAGCTAAGAAAAGTTCCCTCTGCTGCTGAAGCCGCTGAGGGCTTTGAAAGCTGGCAAAAGCAGTTAGAGGGTGGGTCAATACATGATCATGATAAGGACCTAGGACTTTGAAACCTGGTGCCTGATTCTTAGTCCTGCTGATATGAAGCAAAGGGAAAGGCGGTAGCCTGGGAGCAAGAGTATAAGTCATTGGCTTGTTGCGGAAATCAAAGTTTCTTGAGAGTTTTCAAAATACAGCAGATATAAGCTGTTTGTTTGAACAGTGTGTGTGTGTGTGTGTGTGTGTGTGTGTGTTTGTGCGTGCACACGTGTGTTTGTGTGTGTGTGTAAGTATTACATACTCTTTCACTTTGTATGTACAAAGAGGTTTTTCTGAATGTTTATTTTAAGGATAAAATCACTTTTGCTTGTGTTTATTACTGCTTAAAGTTGAGTGCTTTTTGAATATTTAAAATATAATTATACCAATGATACTACTCTCTCAAGGAAAATATTGCTATCATTTATAGAATATGTAACCTTCAAGTATGTGCTAATATTTTGTCCCTTTGTCTAATTCAAATCAGGAATTTTAATAAGAAATTAAAAAATTAGTTTTTAAACAATGCAAGTACTCCCTGCTAGGTAGTGCTGAGACCTTTAAGAAAAAAGGGCAACTTCTCTGATTATATCAAACTATGCCAGGACATTAAACCTTTCTTTACTCAGGGTTTGCTATAGCAGTTTCTTTGCAAGGAAAACAGTAAAGGAGGGTTAATGATACTGTGGAATTTATGGAAGCCCTGCAGCCGGGACTCCCTTCCCCCTCTGCTATTTCAGCCAATACATATAAAATCATTTTAGATTTAAAAGATTGTTTTTATACCATTCCCTTGGATTCCAAAGATTATAAAAGATTTGCTTTTAGTGTTCCTAATGTTAATTTTAAAGAACCTAAGAAGCGTTACCAGTGGAAAGTCTTATGTCAGGGAATGTCTAATAGCATCACCTTACATCAAAAGGTTGTAACTGCAGCTATAAGGTCAGTAAGAACTTCTGAACTGTCGGTGTATATCATTCACTACATGGATGATATTTTGATGGCTCATAGGGACCAAAAGGTGATTCTCTTTATTTTTTACTTATCACAAGAAACATTAAAAAGGCTTTAGTTATAGCAGAAGAAAAAGTACAAGTCATTGAACCTTACAAGTATTTAGGACATATTTTACAGAAAGGTTTTGTGAAACCCCAGAAGATAGAAATAAGAAAAGATCACTTACAAACTTTAAATAATTTTCAAAAATATTAGGAGATATTAATTGGCTTAGACCATATTTAAAAATAAGTACTGGAGAGCTTAAGCCTTTTTTGATATTTTAAAAGGAGATCCTGATCCAAATTGGACTTGGGAAATTTCCCCTTTAGCAGAACAAACCTTAAATTTAGTAAATTTACATATTCTAGAACAACAAATTATGTATATTAATTATGGTAAACCTTGGTACTTTTACATCTTGTGTGTTATTGCAGGAAAGACCATTATTGTGGGTATATTTAGCTTCTTCAAGAAAAAGAGCTCTAAAACCTTATTAAAAAATAGCTGAATTAGTGATGAAAGGTAGATCAAAGTCTGTTAAATATTTTGGAAAAGACCCTACTTCTATAGTCATACCTTACGACAGACCCCAAACTTCTTGGTTATAGGAAAGTTTTGATTCATGGGAATTAGCATTTGCTGAGTTTTATGGATTGGTGAAAAATATTTATCCTCCAGATAAATTGCTACAATTTGCTAAAAAAAAACAACCATTTATTTATTTTCCCCAGTATTTGTAAAAATAAACCCATAGCTCATGCCCTTACAATAATTACTGATAGTTCCTCCAATGGAACTGCAGCTGCATACTATGGTTAAAAAAATTTCCAGCTCAATCTGCATAAACATTTATTCAGACAGCCTATATGTTGTTTTTGTATTAAATAATTTAGAAACTGTTGCTTGTATTCAATCACAAAATGAACCTATTTTGGCTTTATTTGGTGAAATGAAACAATTAATTTGGAACCGCAAATATCCTTACTTTGCGACACATGTCAGAGCTCATTCTTCCCTACTAGGGGCTTTGGCAGAAGGCAACAATTTAGCTGATTGTGCAACTCAAGCTGCAGCAGCATTTGTCAGTTTATCTGAAGATCAAATTACTTTAGCCCAGCATTCTCATCAACTACATCACTAAAATAGCCAAGCTTTAAAACATCACTTTAACATATCTAAAGAAGCAGCAAGGGACATAGCAAAAGCTTGTCCCCATTGTGTTCTCCATTCACTACTTTCTCATTCAGGTGTCAATCCCAGAGGACTGCTCCTGGGACATCTTTGACAGATGGATGTTACTCACATTCCTTCATTTGGTAGATTGAGTTATTTGTATATTACAGTGGACACTTACTCTGAATTTATTGTGGCCACTTTTATGACTGGTGAAAAAAGTCTTTAGTTATTCAACACATGTTACGTTGTTTTGCTGTAATTGGCGAACCTAAATGCTTAAAGAGAGATAATGGATCTGCTTATATTAGTAAATCATTTACTCAATTTTGTGTCACTTTTTGAATTAAACATAACTGGAATCTCTTATAATCCTCAAGGCCAATGTATTGTGGAACATGCTAATGGGACTATTAAGTGACATTTAGATAAAATAAAAAGGGGGAGCTATACCCTTCTACTCCTCACAATTTAATTAATCATACTTTATTTTAACATTTTGTAATTTGGATGTACACGGTCAGTCTGCTGCTGACTGCCTTTGAAAAAAGATTGCCAAATATGAAGACAAAGCATATGTAAAAATGGAAAGATCCACTTAATGGAAAGAGCCAGCTCCCTCCTAATTTGGGGGAGAGGGCATGCTTGTGTTTTTTTCCCACATGATGCTGATGGAGCAAGGTGACTGCCAGAGAAGTTGGTGCAGTTTGCAAACTATGCAGATGTTAATTTGCCTGCAAGTGCTTCTGGAAACTTAGCACAGTGAGCAGTACTAGGCTTGTGTTCCTGATCCACCACTCTAACATACTGTTGTCTGGGAAGTCTGGAAATCATGGTGTGGGTTATTGACTCACGTCTTCCCTGTATAAGGTAAAGGAACTGTATTATCATGTGCGCAGTCCTTTCTCTTTTTGTGGACTAGAGACAAGAAAGAATAATAAAACCATATTGTGGAGATCATGTTTCATGTACAAGCCCATCCAGTGTAACAGCACAAAAGAGATATATCATCAATTGGTCCGGCAATCAGAACAATAATAAAAAAATATTGCCGAATGGAAAATAGAGACTACTTTGAAAATGTGAAGCTTATGGACACTTCCTCCAAACCGCAAGGGAACGTTGCTGCCTGTGTAACACCGTCTTATGCACTTTTGGCAGGGAATATTATTATAGATCATGATGATTGTAAGTTTAACATGTTTTGTAATAATTGTAATTTGTCTAATTGTATTACCTGAACCCCTGAAGGTATTGTCACTAAGCATACAAACTTCCCCCCTTTTTTCTGCAATTGTCCCCTTTGTTGGACCTTTCATTGTAATTCTGATCATTATTTCCCTGGGCCCTGTATTGTTCAACAAACTCATGGCGTTCGTAAAACAACAAATTGAGGCAATCCAGGCTAAACCTATCCAGGTGCATTATCATTGGCTAGAGATGATGGACAAGGGTGGCCCAATCTCAGAATCATCCGAGTGATAAGGCTCCCTTCCCTTGTGTGCTGGGCTGGACAGCCAATGATGGGTACGATTGGGCATGGCTCATACCAACCAAAGCCAGGAAAAGGTTTGCTTTTGAAAAATGCGCATTCCTTGAGACCAATGATAGGTAAGGATGAGTCAGTAGCGCGACAACCTAAGCCAGGCGCAGCCCCCAAAGGGATACTCAATATTAAAATCATAATCTTGCCTGTTATTGTATTGGTAAAGAAGGGGGAAATGTAGGGAACTGCGTGTCTCCTTAGCCTGGATTTAAGCCATGAATTTACTCTCGGTTTCCTGCCATACAAACTGCCCTGAGATTTTACTGCCCTTTGTCTCAATTCCCGCCAGAGGGTGGCTGCCTTGACCCTGGCTAGGACTGGTGCTCTTTCACTAGCATCTGCTATACTCATTGGTCAATACATGACTGATGGCATCTCCCCCCAGACTCCAGGCCTGCTTCATTAGCATACTTACCTGTTTGATCAGTTGCCCACCATTCCTTCCTTGTTTGGAGATGCACGACTATTGGCTACCTCAGCTGTACCTTATATTACATGTGACGTAATGGTGCCAGCCCCTCGCTGGGTATTTAAACCTCTGCTCTCAACTCAATAAACGAGGCTTGATCAGATTCCTGTCTTGCCTCCATTTCTCGCGCCCTTACCCATCTTTATTCCCAGTCCCTCTTTCAGATATCCATGTTCTTGATGTCCCACGGGATGAGACAAAGATGGTTATATACTAGGCCTTTATAGAATTCCCATGGGAATACAGACAGTAACAACTCGGGTAATATTAAATTCAGAGTGTATTAGAGACTATCTGGGGTTTGAGGTTCATTTTCTTAGTGTTTGGAGAACAAGAGCAGGATCATAAGATTAAATAAAGGTAGCTTATCATTCATGTCCATGGATACCTCAGAGGATGGTCCGATTCCCCACTGACTTTCTGTTTCTTGGTGGTGGAAAGCAAGCTTTCTTCAGCTTTTCTATGTAGGTCACTCTGCTCGTGCATCCTGACTGGTTTGTGTTTGGTTTTTTTTTGATAGTTAGAAAGTTCCTAGAACTTAACATTATTGTTATTATTATTATTATTTTGATTTGAAGAAAGACTTACTGGGAAACAGTTCAAGTTTTCAAACCTCTCCTCTCTCAGTTCTTATCACTCTCACAAGAAAGAATTCAGATGAGAGACAGTATTCAGACCAGTCAGAGGTTGGTTTTGAATGGAATGAGTGAGTTTATTAAGGAGGTACTTTAGTGAGAAACACCAATGGACTCCAGATAATCTCGGACCCCATAGCATGAAGAGTCAGGTATTTCATGCCATCAATGGCAGACCTTCTGCTATTGGCTGGTCATCTGCAGCATACCTTCCGGTTCCAGGTAAGTGCTCCCCTGCCCACTCAGCTTCCGGCTATTTCTTTATTGCCAGGCTCAGAAACGTAAGGTCAATTCAGCCATGGTGAGGGTAAGGTGAGCATCCTGTCTTTCCTTGCCTAAAACCATTGACTAGTTCTGTCTCTCCCATTAATAAGGAAATGTCTTATGTGCCTTTCGCGTTCCTTTGTACAGGGAGGCTTGGGGAAACATGCCTACGCCTGTCTTTGGGGTTAGGATTCTTTCCCTTGACAACCTCTTTCCCCTTTGCGCAGTTCTGTCTAGCAGAGAGGAGTCCTGATGGTATAGCGGCTATGCATAGGGCTGCTAACCATAAAGTCAACCGTTCAAAACCACCGGTCCCTGCAAGGGAGAAAGACAGGGCTTCTGATGCCCATTAACTGTCTTAGTCTTGGAAACTCACAGGGCAGTTCTATCTTGTGCTGTAGGGTTACTAGGACTTGATGGCAGTGCCTTGGATCTCCCAACCGGTAACAATGTCCTTCCAGTGTGATTGACTCCCTCACACAATAGCAACAGGATCCGCTCAGGGGCAGCCTCACTGAGCTTCATTCCAACCTTGCGTGCATACCTGTCAGCAGAGGGTGCTGCAAAGTCCACCAAACCTGTCGAGACACCTGGGATATTGTGACCAATCTCCCATTCACTGGCTGAATATGTGACATGCTACTTTTGTTTATTCATCAAATTTGCCCCAAGTCTCAGGTTCTCTCCCTGAAAAGAGTGTTTCTCCCAGGATGTGCTCTCAAGTTCCTGTTTTGAACAGTACTTTAGAAAATGTCCTCGAAACAACCTTCATCAGTGTAACATGGATGGTGATAAACTTCCTATGTAGTTAGCAGGTCCTGCCGAAGAACTTAGAGATCACTTTAAAACAGTAAGTACTTGAGTAAACAAGGCTTCATATGCCATTTAGCCCTGCTTTTTTCCCTGCTGAGAATAGGCATTCTCTTCTCATTCACTACCTCTTCATGTGTACTAAATCAGATTCTACATTTTTAAATAGATCCTCAGGTGAGCCTCACATATTCCCTGGGATTTTGTTAAGAGGCACGTTCTGGTTCAGCATATCTGGGGTAGCTTTTCAAATTCTCAGCATGGGTGGAGCTAGAATGAATTATTTTGAAGCTCTGCCAGAAACAGCACAAGGCCAGGATTAAAGTGCATTTGGTTTATTGAGTGTGTGATATTAGGATTAACAAAACTAAAAGTAAAAATCTAACAGCCGTGCCAGTAATTCTGAGACTGTCAATCTTGACAGGAGCAGCAGCCCCATTTTTCCTGTGTTGTGGCCAGTGGTTTGGAGCCAGTGTCTTTGCAGTTAGCAGCCTAACACCTAGCCTCTGGGCACCCAAAGCAATGTGGGAAAAAAAATCTTAGCTGTAAGCAAGGATATGAGGTAGCTGTAGTCTATCGGTAGGTAGATCCCAGAGGAGCTCAATGGATTATATCACAATGGCGGTCCTATTGTGAGGGGAGGGTGCCAATATTGTGCGTTTCCACATTCAATAGTCATTGCTTCTAGAAAGAGGGAAAATCTAAATGGAGCAATTCCTGTTCATCCTAGGGCTTTTCTACAGAGAGAATGGAGACAACTGAGCCCTTAGAAAGCAGCACTAGCAGTAGCTAGGGGGAATGGTGCACCTGCTTAGTAAAGAAGATCTGGGCAGGGGACACCTACATCATCAGCTAGAATTTGTCCCTTCAACCAGGTATAGAGCCCCCAGAATTCTGATTGTTTATGATTTCGTAGAAAAGATGCAAAAAGAAAGTTAATGGGGCAAATTTTGATTCTATTGCTGGGAACTCGGGTCTAAGACAGGCTGTCACTGTTTCCGTCAGAGACAGACACTAGCTCAATTTGAGAAATTCTGTGTTTTTTTTTATGTAAGAGGGAAACTGAGGCCTGCTACATCCAAACTTCTTAACATATCCAATGAAGATCAAGGAAGTTATATACCCCAAACCATCTGACACAAAGCAGGTTTTGCAGTGATCACAGGCAACACATGATCTATACTACATTTCTCCAGGGGTTACGAAGCCACTGTCCCCTGAAGTCTCATGCGCCATTGCTTATCCAAGTAGTGTCTGACTACTTAGCTTAATGGTCTGGCTGACCACCTTCCTGAGTGAGAGATCCCTATTGATAAAGTTCAAAAGGAATTTTCACTGCAAGGGGAGGGGCTTTGATAGTGGATGCCCAACACATTGGATCTCAAATTGTGCTATCTTCCAGTATTTTGATTATCCTAAGAGAACTCTTTCACACTCCTCTGTCAATACCTGCTTTTATAGCTGGAACTGAGGCCATAACTGGTGTTCATAGAGTTCCTTTTCCATCACCTATTCTCCATCCACTTTCTCTTAAATGGTTTAGATAATGAACTAAGCCCTAAGGCCGAAAGAGCACTAAGACCCTGTCAGGCCACCATTGCTGCACTTGAACCATATCAGTGAAAACACAGGCCCCACCAACCGCCCTAGAGTTAATTCTGACTCCTGTGGTGCAGCCTATCATAGGAACAACTTGGTGTTTATGTGATGATCACCTTCATTTACCTCTGTCAATAGAGCAGAGGTAAATGGTGGAACAGAGGGCAAATTAAATAACAATAGGGTCTCAATGGGAGACTAGCTGTAGCTTGGCTTCTTTGGAAATACAAAACATAAAGTACCCCACCAAGGTATTCAGGCTTGAAGTAAGGGAGTGACATTTTTTGCTTTCATATTAGTCAGTTGGTGAGTGAGGGTTACCACTCCCTCAATGTGGGTCCTCTAAGAGTGCCAGGAGTCAAGAAACTGGTAGAAAAAGGCTATAGACAACAGATGATCCTAGAACTAACTACAAGCTTTTCTTTCTTGATGTGTTTTGTATTGTTCTTTGTCAGTGGTTTGTTGTTGTTTTGTTGTATAATGTTGCTTTGTTTTCCTCTGTCTTGTTTTTGTGCATGTTATTATCTCCACAGGTCTATCTAAATAAGATAGGCTGGATGAACTATCTGGAGGAAAAACAAGGGACCTACAGTTCCAGAGGGACTTGGGATACGGGGAGGTGGGGGATAAGGAAGTGGTGTTAACAAACCCAGGGACAAGGGAACAACATGGGATCCAAATTGGTGGTGAGGTGGGACTGGCAGGCCTCATAGGGAATATCAAGGGTAAGGTAACATAATGAAGAGGTATAGCTTTAACCCAGGTGGGGACGGAGCATGATAGTGGGGCAGGAGGAAAGTCAAGGGAAATAGAGGAAAGAGCTTGGAGGCAAAGAGAATTTATAGTGGTCTAGACAAAGACATGTACATGCAAATATATATATATATATATGAGGATGGGGAAATAGATCTATGTGCCTATATTTATAGGTTTAGTATTAAGGTGGTGGAAGGACCTTGGGCCTCTACTCAAACACTCCCTCAATGCATGAATACTTTCTTTTATTAAATTGCCACTCTATGTTGCTCACCCTCCCGACACAACCGCTGAAGCCAAAGCGGGTGAATAAGCAAATGTGGTGAAGAAAGCTGATGGTGCCCGGCTATCAAAAGAGATAGTATCTGGGGTCTTAAAGGCTTGAAGATAAACAAGCAGCCATCTAGCTCAGAAGCAACAAAGCCCACATGGAAGCAGTACTTCAATATGTGTGATCGTGTAGGGCTGAGGGGACCAGCTTTCAAGCACCAAAGGCAGGGTGGGGGAAAATCATATCATCCTGAATGAGGGAATGCATGATGGCGACCCATTACCCATCTGTAGACAGCTGGACATCCCTCGCAGAAGGATAGTGGGGAGGAGATGAATCAGTCAGGGTTCGGTGTAGCAATAATGAAACTCAAAACCTTCCTCTAGTTCTTAAACACTTCCTCTTCCTAACTATCATGGTTCCAATTCTACCTTGCAAACCTGGTTAGACCAGAGGATGCACAGTGGTACAGATGGAACTGGAAACACAGGAAATTTAAGACAGATGAACCCCTCAGGACCAGCGGTGAGAGTGGTGATACCAGGAGAGAAGGGGGATTGAAAGGGGGAACCAATCAGAAGGATCTGTATATAACCTCTCTGTGGGATAGGCAAAGAAAAGTGGGTGAAGCGAGATGCAAGGCAATGTAAGATAAGATAAAATAATAATTTACAAATTACTAAGGGTTCATGAGGGAGGGGGTGTGGGGAGGGAAGGGAAGGGGAAAAAGAAAAATGAGGAACTGATCCCAGGAATCCAAGCAGAAAATGAATTTTGAGAATGATGAGGGCAACCAATGTAAAAATGTGCTTTACACAAATGATGTATGTATGGATTCTGATAAGAGTTGTATGAGCCCCAATAAAATGGTTTAAAAAAAGAAGAAAGTCCCTTCAACTCTCTTTGTATGCACGGCCATCCCTAATGTGAAAAATTAGATCAAGTGTTACCTTCATATAATTAAAATTATTCTGCCTGTACTCTTGTGTCTGACTTTTTCTATTGTTTAAATAATTTCCTTTACATTCATTCATGTGATGCACCTCAGTAGTTTGTAGGTCAGTAGTGCTCTTTTTTAGCTGAATTTCATTGAGTTGGTATCTGTTTACCTATTCCATTATTTAGGGATAATAGGGTTTTGCCCAATTTGGGGATGTTTTGAACAAAGGAATGATGAATAATAATTCACATTCTTTCTGTTAACCTAAGTTTTGTGTTTCTAAGGTACCTAAGAATGAAAATGCTGTCATGGGGTAATTATCTATTTTGTTCTATGTCACCTGTCCAAACTGCTTTGCCTAATGTCTGTGTGGCACCTCCAGGAATTTGTGAGAATATCAGTTGTTCAGATTCATTGCCAAATGTGTGTCTTTTAAAATTTTAGCTACTATAGTGGGCGGGAAGGGTTGTCATTTTAGCTCTAATATATCTGTGCTCGATGACTAAGAATATGGACCACCTTTCCATGTCCTTTATCAATCCTCCATCTATCTTTCCCTTGTGAATTGTTGGCTCAAGAATTGTGTCCATTTTATTATTACCTATTGGCTTCTTATTGAATTATGAGAGCTCTCCATACATTCTAGATTAAATTTCTTTGTCAGATATTTACTTTACAAATATTTTCTCTAACTCTGTACCATGGCTTTTAAATTTCCTCATGACATCTATATCTCAGTTAATGCAAATATTTAATTCTGGTGAAGTCCTATTTATTTCATTTTTTGCACTTATAGATACACCTTTTATTTCCTGATCTACATTTGCCTACAGGGATTTTCTGGAACTTGTTCCAGAATGATTATAGTTTTGCCTTTATTGTTTAGGTCTAGGATTAACTTTCACTTTCATGAATTGGGATTGAGATGGATTTGCTTCTTGTAACCATTCCAGCACCACTGATTGGTTATTTTCCTTTCAATTGCCTTGGGAGCTTTATCAAAGTAAATTGACCAATAATATATGTATTTATTTTCCATTTACTCAGTGTGTTGTAGTGACCCCATACCTATCCTCATGATAATGACCCATTGTCTTGATCACAGTTGCTTTATGTAAGTCTTAAAACCAGGTAGAGGGAGTCCCTCTGCTTTATTCTTTGCTAAATGTGTGTTGGTGCTGTAGGTCAGTTTGGAATACAGGTTTAGCAACACCCATGGGCTCTCCTCATGAATAATCTGTAAACCGCCTCCTCAATTGTGACAATGAAACGCTGTCTTCAAATTTTGGCAAAGGTCGCCTGGGGGACAAAATTGCTTTCATTTGAGAAATTTTGCTATAGAACAATTTGAGGGGACTGGACATTGTAAATCAATATTGAGTAGTCCAATCTATAAATATGTTCTATGGTTCTCCTGCTACTTAGCTCACTTCTACTTTTCCACAAAAAAAACCTTTAGAGTTTTCAGTGGAGAAACCACATACATATGTTATTAAGTTTAACTCTTAGTAAATTCTTCATTTTGGGGGTTTTGTAAATGGTATAGGGAAGTAATGTTGTTAGGCATGGAATTGTGTCCCTCAAAATAGGGGTTGCAATTCCCAATCTCCATGCCACGGTTAAGGGGCACTAGTAGAACAGTGGGCCCAGTCTGTTACCCACACAGGCTAACTGTACAGATGTGGTTTAAACTCACCAGCTGCTCAGAGGTGGGAAGGTCAGGTTGTCCCGTAAAGACTTGATTTTCAAAAACCATACATAAGTTATCTATTCCTATAAAGACTTCTACCCTCAGAACCCCTACATAGGGCCACTGTTGGTGGGAATGGCCCAATGGGAAAAAGAATGAATAGGAATGTGTGTGATGGCCATGGGTGTTTTGTAGTCATTATTGTTTTCATGTTGGTGGTTGTACTTCCCCTTGGGAATGTGCTGTCTTTGTTATGTTAAAGAGGTATCAGAATACTTGTGTAAGGCATATTTTAAATGAATATTTTTGATAGATTAAACAAGCCAGGAGAACTAGAATAAAAATGCACTGCCATTGAGCCAGAGCCAACTCACAGCAACCCTAGAGGACAGGGCATAATCGCCTTCTGGGAGGAGAAAGACATGTCTGTCTCCACAGAATGGCTCGTGGTTTCAAACTGCCTTCATATCTCAGCCCAAAGTGTAACCACGATGCACCCAGGGCTCCCTAGGAGATACCGAGACACACGACTTCAAGGAACCAGACGCAGAAGCTGAAGACACTAGAGCCTTCTTTCAGAGTCGTCAAGGAAAGAATGCCTTCCCCTAGAGTCCACGCTCTGAATTCAGATTTCTAGCCTGTTAAGAAAACAAATTTCTGTTTGTTAAAGGCATTTGCTTATGAACAGCATGATACATAGATCACTAAGAGCCATTTTGTTTATATTTTTATTACAATTTTATTTATATGTAGAAATAACTCATTTCTATAGGTTGGTCTTGTGCACAGACATTTTCAAGATTTACTTATTAATAGGAATTGCTTCTTTGGTAGATTTTAAAGAATTTTTAAATATCTTTATCCCAAAAGATCAATTTAAGTTTTTTCCTTTCTATTTTATAAACCCATTATTCCTTTTACTTGCACTAATACCATAGCTGGAGCATGGGTAGACTACAATCAACAAGAAAACCATGTGTTTGGGCATAAGAAAACAGATATCAATAGATCTGCTAGTCTATTGATCTGTTGGTCTCTGGTCCATTTATTTATTTATTTATTTAACTGATTGAGGCCTTGCAATGCAAAAAAACAAAAACAAAACCCCAAATCAGAAACCTAATAGATCAATTTAAATCTATGTCATTCAATTGAAGATCTCATAATTCAGGCACACAAAAAACTACTTTGGGTCACCCAAGATTAGCAATGTTACATTTTAAAAATTCATATATAAAGCTATCAGTTCAAAATATCAATAATTATTAAAGAAGCAGCTGTAGACAAAAGTATACCAGAGTTGTAATGTTAGTGCATCGTCTGTAACTTATCACTGCATACAGCTGTTCACAGGGGTCTCTTGTAGAGTTTAGATCAGAAGTCCTCAACCTGGAGATCTAAATTTTTTAGAGGTACTCTTAAAATTCTCTATTTCCTCCACAACATCCACTTGTTTCTTTCAAAAAATCACACTGGCCATGTGTTCTGGATTTTTAGAGGCGCTTTCAGAGGTTTCACCTATAGGGTATCAAAGTCTTTTAAGAACCACTGGATCAGACCACATAGTCCTCCCACAAAAGTATTCATAGCTTCAGAGTAGGAAATCATGCTGTAACTAATTTTTACATTTAATTTTTATATCAGTCAGATGCCAGGGTTTTGATGATAAAAGTAAAAAATATTGAGTATGAAACTTGGTGTAGTTGTCTCAAATGCAGGTATAGCAAGTATTATGTAGGTAAGTAGGAATCACAATATAACAAATGTAGAATTTATAATTTGTCCAAATTCAAGTAAGCCATTTCTCCAAGGTATTTGGCAAAATGAATGCTTGACTTCAGCAATTGTTACATCCCAGTTCTGCATTTAGCATACGCTGAAAGAGACATTTTTCTATGGACAAACTTAAGTATGTGTCTCTTGATCTGTAAATAGATTTTTTTCTGTGTTTGGCATCCAACAATATGTAAGTTCATCTGTGACAGTCCTGTGTCCCTCCCCAGAAGCCTTGGCAATGCATTCAGCTCATGGTTTGAAACATGGAATTTGAATTATGAATTACATAGAAATAATCTTGAGAGTATGAAACATACCCAAATGTCTGTCTCAACTGTCCACTTTAAAAGAACCCGTATGAAGCAGCAGCAACTGCTGATCTAGCAAAGCCAGCCAAAGGACCAGCCACATCCTTAGCAATGATACAAATACAAAGGAAGGCTTTGTGCGCATCCTGGAAAGCAAAAGTATATCATTGCAATGGATTAAATCAAGTTACTTTTTAACTGTGTAGTATTAGCAAATAGTTACATCCTACATTTTGTGAACAATAACATTTATAACTTTATGTACAAAATATGGTTGACCTATATTTGGACACAGTCTAGCATATATTTTAATCTAAAACTAACATAAGTAATAATTTACTATAAACCTGATACAGCAAATGCCCCCAAAATAGTGAGAATGTTAATATTATCTTCCATGAAAGGTTTATATTTCTGTATCAAGTGAATCAGAAAGCGTGGATGTCAGGGTTGTATCCTTTCAATATTTATTCAATCTGTACACTGAGCAAAGAATCCAAGAAGCTGTGCTAAAAGAATGTAGCATCGGACTTGGAAGGAGATGAATTAACGACATGGAATATGCAAATGGCACAGCGTTGATAAAGCATGGATGCTTGAAGCACTTGCTTATGAAGGTCAAGGATCGCAGCCTTCAGTGTGGATTACAACTCAGTGTAATGAAGACCCAGATCCTCACAAGTAAATCAATAAACTTCATATGTATATGGAGAAAAAGACTGAAGTTACTAAGTATATAATTTAATTGGATGTATAATCAACAACCATGGATGTAGCCTTGAAAAAAAAAACACATTACATTGTCCAAACCTGCTACAAAAGACCTCTTCAAAGTTGTGAAGAGCAGAGACAACAGCTTGAGGACTAAGCGCACTTGACAGAGCCATGGTATTGTCAATCACTTCATATTCATGCAAAAGCTAGACCGGTACCTGCTGCCACAGAGCCACAGCTCAATCGCAGTGAGGCTATAGGACAGGGTCGAACTTGCCCTATGGATTTCTGAAGTTGTCAATCTTTGCAGTAGCAGAGAACCTCAGGTTTCTCCCTTAGAGCAGCTGCTGGGTTTGAACTGCTGACCTTGTGGTTAGTAGGTCAAACCAGAATCCATTGGCACCAAGGCCCCATGCAAAAACTGGGTTAAGAGTAAGGATAGGAGAAGGAAGGATATTTTCAATGATGATATTAGATAAATAATATGAAATATAACATGGATTGCCAGAGGAATGAACAAATCACTCTTTGGAAAAAGCACGGCCATTGGTTTTTATCAATTTGGTTTATTAGTTATAAACATTAATTCATTTCTTTTTTTTTTTACAATTTCACCAACACACAAATCACACAACACACGTTTCTCCAGTTCTATCACATTCTTAAGAGTTGAGCAACCATCATCACTATCAATTCCAGGATATCATTTCTTCATTGTCCTCATTGCTGTTAGCTATCCACCTCCTTGTCTAAGTCCTTTAAACTATAATGCAGTTGTTGTCTAGATAGGTTCACCTCTCTTGGGTTTTTATACACAGAACAACATACCATATTTAACACACACACACAATTGGCCCAATAACAATGACAGAATGAAACAGAGAAAAGCCTCGGTCGAAAACAAAGCAGAAAATATTACAAACTGGAATAATTATACATTGGATCAAGAGGGAGATCAGATGACAAGATGTCACATTTTGACCTCACTACCTGCAATAATTCACCCTACAGTGCACTCTGATAACAAGGCCTTTCCCATCCCTGGTCCCTAGTCAGAGTGGATTCCGCAAAGGACCCAGTAACATAGCTTCCAGCATCACAGCAACACAAAAGCCATTGCAGTCAACAAACACTGTTGTCCATAGCCTTCTCCAAACTGGCTGTTAAGAATGTAGACTCTTAATTCCATTTTCTCTGCCCAAACTGGAAAATCCTGTTGAGTAAATGCATGGGGTTCTCATGTGCTTGAATCAAAGCCTTACCTAGCAACAACAACTATAATTTAGTGTACCTCACTCAAAGTGAAAACACTCCCGTCACATTTCTATGTAAAATTTATAAGATAATCCGTCATTCAAACAGCCATCATGTCCTGTACTCATACGTGTTAAGTTTGGGCTTGATCTTTATTTGGGGGAATTTTGTAGGTTGAACTAATGTTATCTTTCTGAGTCGATTCTGATTCAAGGCAACCCCACAAGACAGAGTAGAACTGCTCCATAGGAGTTCTAAAAACTTAAATCTAGAAGGAAGCATATTACTATACCTTTCTCCCTTCAAGAGGCTGGCAGGTTTAAAGGGCTGATCTTTTCATTAATAGACAAGTGTGTAACCACTGTGCCCACAGGGCTCCATTCTACCTTAATACATTTAGATGTATTTTACATTATACTGCTCCTGAATAGAAGATTTATTTTAATAAAGGTTTTCTATACTTTATTTTTAACTCTTTGATGTCATGCTGACTCAAGTGTGTATTCTTGTATCTTGTAAGCTATATATAACCAGTATACGACCTCATCTCTGAATGAGTCTGAAATTTTAAATGTGAGCGTAATTTGGCTAAAATTATCAAGAGAACTGTAATAGTTAGAATGCTAGTCATCCATTATTTTTATCACAAGTTTATTTTATATTTTCTTTTGCAATTGATTCTGTTGCAAAACTTTTTATCTGCATCTTTACCCCACTACTAATTTGATAAGTATAAATTGCATTTCCCTAAGGACACTTTGTCCTGTAAAAACTACAGTTAATCATCTCATTAACCTCATTCTAACCTAAATCACAAATATATTCTAATTAAACTCTAGTGCCTCTCTCCTTTATTTCATTTTTGAATCTGGGAATTCTCTTTTCCCATTACTTGGGGCATCTAAATTGAGGCATAAGTGGCATATAAGAAACTTCACATAGAGTATGCAATGTGTGGGCACTGCAAACATGTAAGTGCTTGACGAAGAGCTGGGATGTTGGGTGTTCAAACGCACCAGAGGTGGCTACAAAGACAGGATGGACCTCTGCTTCTAGAAAGTCACAGACATAAAACCCCAAAGAGCATTTCTCCTCTGACACAGAGGGATTTTTCATGAGTCAGAATTGGATGGACAACAACTAAGAACAAAAACAGGTGCTGGGTATAAAAAACGTCCCATCAACATAAACATTTCCTTTCTACCATACCTTTCTACCACCTTAACACCCCCATTCCCTGCATCAAACAAACAGGTGTGGGTTCTGTCGGTATACAGTAGCTTACTTTTCTAGAACTTTATTTAAATAAAATCATATATTATGAATTCATTGTTTCTGGAATGACTTGAAGACGAAGTGTATAAACTTTAATCAAAATGGAAAATACTACATGAAAGAAAACTGGTCCTTAGACATACTGGAAGTCACAGTAGGCCATGTGAAGAATCAGTCATGGTGATTTCATTTGAGACTCATGTAGGTTGTAGTTCGCATCAATAGTTCATTCTTCTTCAGTGTTAACTAGTATGTCTGTATGGTCATACAAAACTGTTCAAATTCACTGTTGACGATAAATTAGGTTGTTTCCGGTGTTTGGTCATTATAAAGATAGGTACCCATGGACAACAAAAAGAATAAAAATCTGTCTTGGAAGAAGTTCAGCAAGAACCCTGTTGCACATAGGGGCGAGTTGACGGCAACTAGCAAGCATAAAAACAGGTACAATGAACATTTGTGTATGAGCGCTTTGTGGACTCGGGCTTTAATTTATTTTGGAAGAAGACAGTTGGATTATATGAGAGATGGGTATTTAACTTTGTTTAAAAATTCTCAAACTGTTACCCAAAGTAATTTTACAGTATTACATCATCCTCAGCACTGTATGGGCATTACCACCACATCTTTGACCAAATATGATATGATTCATATATTTTAAAATTTTCAGTCATTGGAATATGTGGGCAATGGTATTGCATTATGGTTTTAAAGTGTCAAAATTGCCTCAAGAGCAGCAACCGGAAATACTACTCTTTGGTTGGTGCAAGCTATTACATGCTCACCTACTTTTCCAAAGTTTGGCGGGTCAAACCTTGGAAGCTTGGGGATCCTCTCCTCTCCCAGGGGTCACAGCTTTGAAAAGCCCATGGCATTTTCAACTTGACATACAATGTCACTCTGAAAGGGAATGAACGTCATGGCTCCCAACTGTATGAACTGCAATAACAAATATGCTGACCATCCTTCCATGTGAATATGTGCTATTCACAGATTTCCTTTGTTAAGGTCTTTGTTGATTTTTTATGAACTTTTAAAAATGGGTTTGTGTGTTCTTTTTATTGAGTTTTGAGATGTTTTCCCTTTTTCTGGGTACAAGTTAATTATCAAGTATGTGGATCACATGTATCTTTTCCCCAGATCATGACTTAACAAAATATCATAAAACCTCTTATGAGTGGTTTTGAATTTGGTTGAAATAAAATTTATTGAGTTTTTCTCTTAAGGATAATACTTCTGGAGTTGCATTTAAAAAACCAGTTGCCTAACCTGAGGCCACAATACGTTTTTCCAAGGTTTATAGCTGGGAGTTTTATAACTTTGGTTCTTACATTTAGATCTAGGATAGTCAAAGTCACTCTTTTAGAGATGGACAGCTTATTGCTTCAGCAACATTCTTAGAAAATACTCCCTTTCTCCATCAAAATACCTTTGCACCTGTTCCCTTTCATTGTTTAGATCAATTTTTGGAGTCTATTTTTCCTATTCATGTATTTGTTAAACATTGCACCCAATTTCTCACTCTAACTTTATTGTGTGTTTTCATACAAGTCAGGGTGTATGGGTCCTCCATTTTTTTCTTCTTTCCAAAATTGTTTTTGCTTTCTAATTTATGTGCATTTCCATGCAAATTTTAGAATCTGCTTGTTAATAGGTACTGGATAACATACTGCTTATATTTTAATGGGATTGTGTTGAATCTACAAGTCAATTTGGAGACAGACTTTAGTTTTACAAAGTTGTGAATACAATATTTTTCTTTAAGGATCATTTATTTAAGTCTTTAAAATGTTTTCTGATATTTTCATCAATGTTTTATTGTTTCTGGCATAAGATTTTGAACTATACATAGTGGTTAATTTATTCTAGTTCTATTACAAAAGTACTTAATTTGAATCCCAGCGGTTTATTGCTAGTACATAGAAACACAATTGTTATGATATTGACTTACTTTGTATATTTACTACACTCACATATTAGTTTTAAAAAGCTGTTTGGGGCAGCCTCTTTGGGATTTTCTACGGCAATAACATCATTTGCAAATAGAAACAGCCTCTATTTAATCTGGATGGTGTTTATTTTGATGTCTTTCGATAATGTCTATGTCGTGCTAGTAAAGACTTCCTGTATGGTGCTAAGGATGGGCACCCTTGTCTTATTCCAAACCTCAGCAGAAACACATTACATTTTTATTTATTTGTCTACTTTTATTAAGTATAGTGTTTGCCCAAGGTTTCTTTCAGACATCGCCTTTACAAATATAGAAATGTTTCTACTATTCCTAGTTTCTGAAAATTTTATTACTCAGTTTGTAATTTGGTTTAAACAGTTTGTCACCAATATTGAGATATACATGTTTTCCCCCTTCTTCCTTTGTTTTGTTAATTAATTTAGTTACCTATACTAATTAATTTTAGAATGATGGACTAATCTTATATTCTTGCAATAAGTCACACCTATCTAATGTACATAGTTTGTTGCTATTGTTGCTATTTCCTTATGTTCTAACTGAGTGTGGTATTTTAAAGATTGTAGATGATTTTTATCTGTAAACAATTAAAGGACAGAGGAATGATTGACATTTAGAATTTGAAAGTGTTTTCTAACATTCAAGTTTGGATGACTAGAAGGAACAAAATTGCCCGCTTAAATGTTAAATCTAGCCAAGTGTCATGGTTAGCTTTTCGGTGCACTTAGTTGCACCCTGTGAAGCTTTGGGTGGAGTTCAACCTTTCAATCAGGTCACAACCTAATGACGTCTCCTTAGGAGTGTAGTGTTTTTTAAGAGACATTGCCTATTTTCATTTTCTTTAATATGCTTTTTAATTCCCTTGAGTCATTATTTTTGGTAGTTTCCAAGAACGTCTTTTTGTGACTGAGTTCATTGCAGTTGAAAAGCACAGTCTGCGTGACTGCAACTCTGCACAATTGCTTGAAACGTGTCTGGGTCAGATACGATCAAGCACAGAGCATAAAAACTACGTGCATTCTGATGCTGTGGGGTTGGGTGTTCTATAAATATTAATTACATCATATTTCACTGGTATTATTGTGTTCTGTTATATCAGTGTTTCTCCCAGCAAGAAATACTTTCTCCTAGGAGCTCTGGATAGATCTGGGTGGGAGTTCGAGTGAGGGGTAGTTTGCAAAAAACAGATAGTTACACTGGATAGTTATCCTGGATTTTGGCTTATAATATAAAAGTTTTTCGTTGCCAGGGGGATGTTCAGCAATTTTTTCTGAAGGGTCTGTTAATTATCTGTCTAGCAGTTCTATGAATTGTTGAGGAATGATATTGTAGCCTCTCACTATAATCATGCATTTATCTCCTTTGAGTTCCTTTTGGTTTTGCAGTTTTGTTGTTGGGTGTAAAATTATTTAGTCTTCCTCTCTCTCTCTCATTCTCTCTCTTTTGGAAATTGACTTATCATTATACAATATTCATCTTTGTTTCTGAAAAGTATCTTTTTATGAAAATATAAGTATATTAACTCTAACAAGTTATATCTCATTAATATAACCACTCTCATTTTCTTTTGATAAATGTTCGGATACAGCCCTTTTTATCCTTATACTTTTAATGTGCCTACATTATTATAGTTGAAGTAAGTTTCTAATAGATAGCATATCAGTTGGTCCTGCTACTTTTAAAAATTTACCTTGCCAATTTCTGCCCTTTAAAATCACTATTTAAGCCATTCATAATTTTAATGTGATTGTTGGTATATGACTATGTAAGTATGTCATTTTATGTTTTCTTTGTCTGTTTTGTTACTTGAATATATTTTTGAAACCCATTGTTATTTTTCTGTGGTGGCATGAATGTATCTCTTTGTGTAGTTTTGTAGTAGTCTTTCTTGGTATTAAGTATCACAACTGAAATAATGTTGTCAACACTTGGGTGAAAAAAACACTTCAGAAGAAATCTGGGTAAACTAGTTTATGCTCAACTATGTCCATTTTTTTTACTATGTTTACTTTTAATACTGTTTTCAAATTTTTTCTAAAACATTTGTGTTTCCTGCCACCACCACCACCACCACCCCACTTATGTGTCTGAACCAATGATGAAAATATAGGAATGAAATAGGAACATTCTTTCTCATTTTAGATATTTTAAACGTTAGTATATTAGGTATTTTAAACAGTTCTGGGATATATTATATACAACATATTAAGTATTTTAAACATTAATTCATGGATATAATATATATATACACAACTTAATTTAAACAAACGTGGTCATGTGCCACACAATTACAAAAACTGACACTAGATATATATGGAGTTCTAAAGCTCCTTGCAGGTTACCTGATAAAAGCTTTCACCTGGTGAAGACAAGCAGCTGGTAGTAGAAGGAAAGGTGCTGGTCAGAGAGTGAGAAAGATCCCGTTTCTATCTGCAGATGTGGAGATCTTGCTTAAGACCGTAGCTTTCTAGGCTCCAGTGAGAGAACTACATTCAATGGTTTCAGGGGTCCTTGGCAGTTTTAGTTAAAAATGTACACAATAATGTAGAGAAATGTTTAAGAAGGCCAAAGTAAGAATTGGAAACATGGCAAGCCAAGAGGAGTTGCAGTGGATGCGAGGGAATATGAAGATACGTTTAGGTGACTGGGTTCATTGTATCCACCCCTGGGTGAAAATAAGATTGGAACTGGAAAGTCTCCTTTCTGCCTAGAGCTTCCAGTTCTACTATCCATTGAGTAACAGCGCTCCTGCGCTGATTGCAAAACAAGGATGTTAGTCTCCTGAGCACTCGTCTCATCACTAAGAACTCACCTAGTAGATGGCCAGAGCAGCACCTGCCAAATCTGGAGCCGTCATGACCCTCTCTTCAGTTGAGAAATTTCTGATTGCAACATCTCCCTGTTCTGTTTTAAAGAGAATATCCTTCTTTGACAGCTACCTCTGAACAGAGTTGGACTCAACTCCAGGGCTTGAAGACAGACTTCAGTGACTTCAATAATCTGGTAATGTCTATTGATTTTTTGTCTACAGATTCTGCATCAGGGCATGTCAGTGAGAAACAGGAAACCCTTGGTGTCATAAAAATTTTAATGTCATTAAAGGAAGCTGTGTTCTGATTCTCTAAGATAAGCAAGAATTGTGTCGAGTTTATATAACCTTTCCTGATGACGCAGTTACATTGTTGACTTAGCTAAACATGCTCCGTTGAGTATCTTCTTTCAGAAAGTTGTCATATTTAGAAAACAGACATTGCTTTACTTGAGAGGAGTTATTACAAATCTGCTTCTGTAAAAGGCTGGATGCCACTATGCATTCAAGAGACCTTACTTTCTTTGGCTTGTGACTAGGGGGCTGAGAAATAATGCTAACCAAAATACCACCAGGCAAAATAATAATAAAAGAACGAAAAGCAAATTCATTGTCACTGAGTCAATACTGGCTCTAGTGATCCTATAGGACAGGGAGAGCTGCTCCTGCGAGTTTCCAAGACTCATTAAAGGAGTAGAAAGACTCATCTTTTCCAACAGAGCAGAGATTTGTTAGCGCCCCCCCCCCACTCTCACTCCAGTGTGTTACCCCTATAGCAACAAGCAAATGGAGGCTAAATGAGTGATCTTTGATATCATATGACAAAGCAAACAGTTGCTGTTTTCGATTTCTGATTTTTAAGGGGGAGGTTTTTGCTTAGTTTAGAAAGTATTCATATTTTATTTTCTGTTTCCATGAATAAGAAAGCAGTTATTACCAAGCTCCCTTCATGTTAGAAAAGAACTATCAGTTAAAATATAGTCTATTATTGCACTTAGGGTCTTACTAGAAATATTTCATGTTTCACACAAGAAATATGCAAACAAACAAAAAGAAAATTCAAAACTAAAAATAATGAAAGAAGGGTCTTCCTGGCTGTTGTCTCCGTGTGTGGTAGAGGGAACTACGTCTGTATTTCTGTAGGCAACTGCTGGTTTGGGGGACAGGGAAGCTGAGTGGGTGTTCTGGACAGGCAGTGGAGCCTCATAGCAGGTGGGCATCCCTTCCCTGGGGCACTCAGGTGAACGGCAGTAGCACAGCAGCTTGGTGACCAGACCTCCTTCACCTTTATGACCTGCCCAGACAAGCCTAGGGCCTGGGCCTCTGCCCCATACTTGCCAGCCCCTCGCTGCCCCGCCCCCTCCCTGCGCCTAGTGCATGTCTTGGCAAAGAACTCCTTAATGAGAAAAAAAAAATTTTTAAGGGGCTGTGGGGCTGGGGGGGCGGGGTGGAGGTGGGGGAGAAAGGGAGGATAAGAGGAGCGGTTGGCAAGGGCTGAATAGAAAGTAAATGTCTAGATAAGAATGAAGGCAACCTGTGTACAAACATGCCTGATTCAGTTGATATATGGATTGTGATAAGAGTTGCATGAGCCCCCAATGGAATGATTTTTTAAAAAGAAGAAGAAGAAAGTGGCTAGGCTGGCATTACCGGTTTGAAACTTATTATACAGTCACAGCTGTCAAACAGCATGGTACTGGTATAGTGATAAATACTCAGAACAATGGATAAGAACAGAACATCCAGAAATAAAAAGAGCAGGATACAGACAACGGATCTCTGATAAGGGGCCCCCTAAAAATCATATGGGAGGTAGATTCCCCTTTAACAAATGGGGCTGGAAAAATGTGAAGCCAACCTATAGAAGAATGAACCCAGACTTTTACCTCACATCAGACACAAGGACAAAGCCAAGGTGGATCACACATCATGAAGTAAACCACAAACTATCAGGCTCATCAACGAAAAAATAGAGACAAAGCTAAGAAATTTAATGCAGGGAATACATGTCCTATAAGCAATAATGGAGAATACTCGCCCAGAGGAAGACAACACAGTCTCGTGGAACATGCTAAAGTTCAAAATCTCACGTGCCTCAAAAGACTTCATCAACACTAATGATAGAGCACACACTGAAAAAAGATTTAGTAATGACATAGCAAAGGTCTTATTTCTAACATCACCAGGGCCCTGCAACTTTACAAAAAGAAAAAAAAAAGCCACGAATAGCCCACTGAGGAGGTGGGCAAAAGACCTGAACAGAAGGTTCACAAAGGAGGAAACCCAAATGGCCAGTGAACATGTGAGAAAATGCTCCTGATCATTAGCCATCTGGAAAATACAAATCAAAACAACCACAAGGAGCGCCCAATTCAGGAAAACAGAAAGCATCATATGCTGGAGGAGTTGTGGTGATGTAGGAACTCTCATCCAGGGCTGGCGTCTTGTAGCTGTGTACAACCACTATGAGAAGCGATTTGGAAATACCCCAGAGAGATGGAAATTGAGTTACCTTATGACTCAGCAATTCAACTACTGGGCGTATACCCAGAAGAAATAAGAAGCAGTCCATGACCAGACATTTGCCCTCCAATGTTCATCACTGTAGAGTTCACAATCGCAGAGAATTGGAAACAGCCTAAATTTATATCATTAGAAATTTGAAAACTGTCACCCTCATACTCCTTTACAGCCTGCAGAGGCATGGGGGAAGAACAAAGATGTCAAGCGGGAATCAGGTTACTCACTAATCCACCCCAGGGGAGGGTATTGCTTATATCTCTAAAGGAAAGGGAGGGAGAGAGTAGAGCTCCTTCCAAGGCACCAAACCTTGAAGGTGATGTTCCTGCTCAGAGCAGCTCATCCCATAGAGAGGACTGCAGTACTGTCCCCAGCTCTTGACGTAACGTCCCCTCCCTAGGTGACAGATCTAATGAAGATACAGTTTGGGGAGTGAGGCTGGTCTGACCAGTCCACACTGGGACAAACAAGTGCAAAGGGCAACAGACCACCAATGGGAGCAAAGAGATGAAGTCCCTGAAGAATTTCAATTGCAGACATCTGACTGGGGGTGGAGGGTGCAGTGCCTGGCACCTCATCTGCACTGGTGGGGGGATATCCACAAGGGGACCACATTGAAAGTGAGAGAGATAATAGGGTAGGAGTGGGGCACTAGACCGCTCCATCCTTGATGATAGGAAGAACAATGGTGTCTTGTAGAATTCGAAGGACTAACAGGGGGTAAGTGCTGTTAGATAAGCCGGTTCTGGGAGATGGATACCTGAAGGAGAAAGAGAATGGACCGCGGTATTTTATCAGGCCTGGCTCACTAATTAACACAGGGATGCCCATCCACTCTGGATCAGGACGATAGTTAAATTTGGAGCTATTTGCATGGGCATCTTTGTTTTTGATTTTTTTCCCCCTCTTATCTTTTGGTGTCTATCTATATAACATAGGCAGGATAAACAATACAAAAGACGCAGAGTGTTGATCAAGGGTTCACGGGGTAGGGTGGTGGTTGGAGAGGGGCACGAGGGAGGAGAACATGGCTGAGAGGTATCAATGGGCCAATAATGACCAAACGGGTATAGCAAGGGATCTAACAGTTATGGTGAAGAGAGGGGAGCCTTCCTAGTGTGTTTGATCAAGAGAACTGTACCCGAGACAAATTATTAAGAGGTGATCTATGGGTGAACCTGATAGTGCAGGAGCAGGAAAGAAAAAAAAAGAAACAATAAGAAAGTAAAAATTATATATATATATATATCAGTATAAATATAGATATACATCTACATACATATATAAGTATATACAGAGGTGTATTTTTCTCTGTGTGTATATATGTAAATACAACAAGGAAGTAGATGTGCTTTGGGATTCTTATCTCAGTACAAGAAAGTTTTGTCCTAATCATGTGGCACTGTATGACACTCACCTTCCTGACATGATTGCTGAAGACAAATCGCTGCCTAAGCAAATGTAGTGAAGAAAGCCGATGGTGTCTGTCTATTAAAAAGATTCAGTGTCTGTGGTCCTGAAGCCTTGAAGTTAAACAAGTGGCCATTTAGCAGGGAAGCAACAAAGTAGACAGGAAAGAAGCACACCAGCCTATGTGATCATGGTGTCATGGGATGAGGTATGAGGAGTTCAAAAACAAACAACCAGATTGATGTGAAGGAGCACAGGCAAAGTGGAGACCCAGACACCGCATGCAAGACCCTTGGACAGTCCCTCAGAGAAGGGCCACACAGAGGAAGGATGTATCCAGGGGGCAGGACAGCACAGCTGAAACACATAACTCTCCTCTAGTTCTTTAATATTTCCTTCCCCTGCTTTTATGGTCTTACTTTTACCTCCTTATCCTGTTAGACAGTCATAGGATCATTTGTGTAATCAAGATCACTCACTGCATGAAATCCAAGAGAAATAAACCCTTCAGAAATAGTAATGGGAGTAATGATTTTCTGAGGGAACAGAAACGGGAAGAGGGAGAGGGCGATGAGGGAAAACTGATAGCAGTGATGACTATCAACCCCACTTGAGGAGAATGAATAACAGAATGGTAGGTGATCATGCTTAATCTAATTTAACTATGACTTGTTATAATATTTGTAGGAGCTCCCAATAAAATGTAAAATAAACAAATGAGAAAATAAATAAATAAAATCAAGACCAAAACAAATGAAAGTCATTTTATTGTAACAACATTTACTTAAATATGTTTCACTGGCCCATGCATCTCTCCTTTATGTTGGTAAGTAAAAAAGTATTGGTAATAGGATTCTTTATACATACATTATTTTAAAACAAAATATGTTGTAAATATGCGTTATTATTCCGTAGATGGCTACAGACAAGTTCTCTCAGTAATACACTTGTCCTCTCAGTACTATGCTTGTCTTTGTCTTGTTAAAGTGCCTCCAAAATCAAGCTCCAATCAAAATAGTGACTTCTGATAGTATCTTTGGGGCCAGTAAAATTCAAGGTGTGGAGGTTAGCTCACAGCTTATGGTAAATGTTTTTGTTGTTGGTTTTTTTTTGCCTCCAAATGGGTGATCTTGATAGATTTTCTTTATTGGCACAGTAAAACTATTCTTCTTGTAAGGTGAAGTTACAAAAAAGTGAAAACTGCATTGATGAGGAAAAAGCCAGGAAAGTTGGCCTGAGGAATTCCTTTTTCTGTTAAGTAAATTCACTCGTTTATTTTTGAAGGTAGCAAGGAGTGTCCTATGCGCTGTCATCGTATATTATTATCTCTTCCATCCTACAAGTATGCCTTCCATGTTTTTGTTCCCAAAGCTCACAGAAATCTTAAAGGGATTTCCTCTACTCCCATTATTTTAGTCTCTCTAGAGTGCAAAGCTGTTGTTTTAATGTGTTTATCTGTCACTTTGTGAGTAGAGAAATTCCAGAAAGCAGAAAAACTTAGAGTAATTTTATGTTGCATTCATTGAAGAAGCTGGACATCTTCATGAAAGGGTCAAAGAAATGGAGACAGTGGCTTCTAAAGTATCTGGACCTAGAGAGAGGATATGATGAGAAACAATAGCTTCACCTCTTAATATTTTTGCTTAATAATGTTTTCTATTAATATGATGCCCAACCATCTGACTTACCTTCTTGCTTTGGGTTTCTGTTTGTTTTACATAGTTTTATTTTGATAGATAAAATCTAAATTTTATTTGATGACATTGTGTAATTTCTTCAATTCTTAATTTTTTATCTATACCTATCTTCACCCCATGTTATTTTTCTCTGATTTAATGTGAATTTGGGCTTCATAACCCATCCTGACACATTCTTTTCCAGAGTAAACTTGCTTTTAAAAAGAGTTGTATACACATCATCACAATCAGTTCTAGTGCTCCCTCCCCCTCCTCCATTCATTATTTGCTCACCAATTCCCCTCACCTCTACCCCACCATACCACCTTGCTTTGTGAAGATACTAAGGAGAAAGTAATTTTATTTAAGGTTCTTCCTTTATCACTTTATTTTCAATATTTTATAATTCATTGAAGAAGTAATATATTTTAAATTATTTTCCCACATAGAACAAATATTGTGAAGACCTCTTGTCCATCAGTTTGACTATGGTTTCTTGTGTGTTTCCATGATGCTAGAAACTATGTCACTGGTATTTCAAATCCCATCAGGGTCATCCAAAGTGAACAGCTTTCAGAGGAGCTAACAGACTAAGATACACTCTGAAGAAGGACTCAGCTACCCATTTCAAAGGAAATAGTCCCTGAAAACCTTGTATGTAGCTTGGAAACCTTGTCAGTAGTCCCTGAAATCCATGTATGTAGCTTGGCAACATTGTCAGACATTGAAAACATAAAGAATGGAAGCAAGACATCGATGGAGATGGTGCCAGAGAATGGGCCCCTTGGGTCTGAGGGAACTTGTAATGTGTCTGAGGAGGAGCTGATTTTTCTGAGTGGACTTAACTATGGCGATGAGCTCCTGGTAAAGCCTGTGGAGTGGAGTCTTTGAGATCTTCATTGGTTGATGGAGCAAGACTCAAGGTTAAGGAGAAATAGCTGCAAACATCTGCTCATGATGGGAAATTCATATGTGCGAAGTATGAACCTTGGAACACTGGGAGCCATCAAAAATGAAGTGGAATGCATAACAGGAATGCATATCCTAGGCATTAGTGAGCAGAAATGGACTGGTATGGAGCATTGGACTCAGAAAACCATATGGTTACCGTGCTGTGAATAGCAAAATCAGGAGGGATGGCATTGCACTCACAGTCAAAAAGAAATGTCAAGCTCTACCTTGAAGTACTCTGCAGTGTGTGATAGGATTATCTCTAACCCCCTTGACAGAACTCTAATCTATACAGTGATTATTCAAATTTATGCACCAACCACAAAAACTAGTGAAGAGGAAACCAAAGAAATAAACCAATGTTTTCCATCTCCAATTGATCAAACAAACAATCAAGATGCCATGAAAATTACTGGCAATTGAAATGTAAAATTGGAAAGAAAGAGGAAGGAACAGTCGTTGGAAAATATGAACGGAGTAACAAAAAGCCAGGGGTTGCTGGATTGAAATTAGTAAGACCAACTACTTGTTCACAGCAAATACCCCTTTTCAATAACAAAATGGCAACGATACAAGTGGACTTCTCCAGATGGAATGCACAAAAATCAAATTGACTACATCTGTGGGAAGAGACCATGGAGAAGCTCAATGTCAGCAACCAAAATCAGGCAAGGGGCTGACTGTGGAACAATCAATTTCTTATAAGTAAATTTAGGTTAAAGTTGAAAATTAAAACAAGTCTATGGAAGCCAAATTATGATGTTGAAGGTGAATTTTGATTATATCTCAAGAACAGATTTGACACACTGCAAACTAATCCCAGAATATTGATGAGCTGTGGGAAGACATTAAGAACATTCTCATGAAAACCAAAGGTCATTAAAAGGACAAGAAAGAAAGATCAAAGTGGACATCAGAAGAGAAGCTGTGAGTCCCTCTTCGTCATAGAATCTCTGAGACAAATGGAAGAAATGATGAAGGCAAAGCGCTGAATAGAAAATTTTGAAGGGCAGATAAAGAAGACAAAGACAATTACAGTAACAGTGAACTGTGCAAAGACCTAGACTTAGAAAACTACAAGGGAGGGGCATGTCCAGTATATTTTAAACGGAAAGAACTCAAGAAGAATTCAAGCCTTGAGTTGCAAACTTGAAAGATTCTATGGGCACCAGGAAATGTGTTGCACGAGACCTCTTCAGAGTATTGACAAGAAAGGACGTTACTTTGAGGGCTGAGGTGTGTCTGATACAATAGGCACATATGCCTGTTTTCAATAGGCACATATGCATTAAAAGTTGGACGTCGAATAAGGAAGCCTGAAGAAGAATCTATGCGTTTGAATTATGTTGCTGGTGCAGAATACTGAAAGCACTGTGGACTGCCAATAGGACAGACAAATCTGTCTTGGAAAAAGTACAGTCAGAGTACTCCTTCCAGGGAAATATGGCAGGACTTAGTCTCACGTTCTGTGGACATGTTTCAGGAGAGACCAGGCCCTGGAGAAGACATCATGCTTGGTAGAGTTGGGGGCCAGTAACAGAGAGGACAGCCCTCAAGGAAATAGATTGACAGAGGCTGCAACAATGGGATCAAGGATAGGAAGAATTGTCAGGATGGCAAAGGCCAGGGCAGCATTTCTTTCTGTTGTGCATAGAGTCCCACCTAACAACAGCAACATCCATGAATATTAGGTATTCTTCCATTTATACAGATCTCCCTTGGTTTCTTGTAACAGTGTTTGGTAGTTTTCTTTGTGTAGGTTTTACTAGACAGGGGTCTCTAGAGAATGAAAACCAGGACACTTATGATTGCATATATATAAAAGGATAAGTTTAATGAGTCAAAAAGGAATCTACAACAAATTGGTCCACTGTCTTTTGTGGACAAAATAATTTCACCCAAATATCCTGTGGCTTTTACATGTTAATGAAATGTATGTGGGAAATGATGAGGGTGTGATGTTGTAACAATTGAAAGGGAGTCTGAAAATAGAAGAGGTAAGGGTTTGAGTCCAGAAAGTTGGAGTCAGAGTGGACACAACGGCAGCGAGTTTGTTTGGTTATATTCTGTTCTAGAATGAATTATCAATCCTCAGGACTATAGAAAATGTCATTTATCTCTCTTTACTGTTTTACTCCTTATACCTATTTCAATATTCAAGTTTTAGCTCTCCATAGATCTGGTTCATTTTCTTTTCTAGTTACATCACATATTTAGATTTACAAGGATCACGTGGGTATGAGAATATTTGTGTAAAACTGATTGTACAAACTCCACATTATCTTATGTCATAATCCTCTGCGGATTTAGCGATATCATCAGCTGCTAAAGCAGCTGCTCTTGCTTCTAAGAAGGATCTGGCTGTACCATGAAGAAGACAGACTGTTCATTCTTCTGCCAATCGATGATATATTCTATATTCTTCTCCAACACTACAATTCAAAGACTTCAATTCTTCTTTGGTATTATTCATTGTCTGACTTTCACCTGGGGAGACTTAAAATATCATGGTCAGGTTAGGTTCATCTTAGTCATCAAAATTACCCCTTTCATGCAGGGGTAGGAAACCTTTTTATACAAAAGGCCATTGAGAAACTTATCGTTAGATGCCAGACTGGTCAACCATTTGATTAACTTGCCTCTAATGTGATGCCTGGAAGTCGTCTCTTGGTGAGGTGTAGAATGTTAACAAGTGCTCATGATTGCACAGGCTCCCCAACCCAGGCTTTTCTCATCCCTGCTTTAAAGGGATCTTTTGCAGCAGATTTGCCCAATATAATTCATTCTTTCAGTTCTTTTTAAAAAGTTTATGTTCTGTGATTGAAGGTATACTGAGTACTGAATGGATGGTGAGAAATGACAGTGTTATCAACATACAAAAGCAACACAATATGCCAAGTTTACCTTCATTTTCATTAAGAAAAATTTTTACATTTCATTATATAAATTATTTACACCTTTTATAAGTGTTAAATATTCCATATGAAAATTGTAATAACCGTATCAAAGCGAATAAATTGTTTTTTAATATTTGTGTAAAACTGTTGATGTTATTGAACTGTCTAATGATATGATATCTGTATTAACTCCCTTTAAAATGTAAAAAAAGAGAGAAGATTTTATTAGAAAACAACATCAAATTGTAACGTTATGGCTTCCCCATGTATCCTCTATCTAGGCCTTTCATCTCATTTTTTTATTTTATTGTGAATTAGGTGAAGATTTATAGAAAAGATACCCAGTCTTACTACCTTGGACATTTTCTTTTAACTCATCCATTGCACTCCCTCAATGTATAATCACTTTTTTTGCTTTCTCTATACCTTTCCTACTTGGATTCTTGTGGCTTACCTAACCCTCCAAACCTTGTCATCGGTTAAATAATGTTCTTTTGATCTCAAATGGTTGATTTCTCTCAGAAGAGGAGAATCCTCTTCCAGGTCTAGTCTCAAGGTGCCACCAGTCTCTCTACAACCAGTAAATCTAGTCTCTCTTGAAGCATTTGATTTCTTGACTGCTGCTCCCATGGATATTTATGGTTGATCCAAATAAAATAAAACTCTTGGCAATTCCAATTGAGTTAAAGTTTATTGTGCCAATCTGGCAAATAAACACATGAGCGGTTATTTGAAGGGCAGAGAGAAATGTCTCAGTGAGCCTCCCCTTTCCAGTTCTCAGGTCTCTTGCTTTGTGATGATCGGACCAAGGTATAGTTGCTTAGCCAGTTCTCTGCTTCAGCTGGCAAGACTCACTTCCTGCAAGACATCCCTGAGGAGAAGCCACATGGACCTACCCCAGTGCAGCTCTGGGTGCTGGGGCAGCCATGTGGAGACCCCTGCCATCACTGAGATACTTGCACATTCACTGACTCGGCTTTCCTCACGCAGTCGGCATCATTGGGTGTGTTTTGTGAGATAGAGAAGGACTTTGTGGATTGCTGTCAGACATGTGGGTTAATGTTGGACCTGTGGGCTTGGGCAGCACTGGGTTGGGATGTTTTCTTGATGTGTACTTACCCTTTATATAAAACTCTCTTATACATGAGTTTCTGTGGATTTGTTTCTCTAAAGTACCCAGACAAACACACCAATGTTGTCTTCATTTACCATGATGTTGATTATAGACGTAATTGTGAGTACTTTGCTTCAAGTTGAGGTGTAACCAATATTGAAGGTTGTAGTCTTTGATTTTCATCCATTAGTGCTTCAAGCCCTCTTCCCTTTTAGCAAGCAAGATGGTATCAGCTACATATCACAGGTTCTTTGTGAGTCTTTCTTCAAGCTTGATTGTCCATCCTTCTTCATGCAGTGCAGCTTCACGGATGATGAGGTGCTGAGTGTATAGATGAAATCATGTGGTGAAAGGATACCATCCTTGCCCACCCAGTGTTTGATTTTAAGCCACAGTGTCCCTTTGGTTTGTCTGAGTGATTACCTCTGGATCCGTGTTCAGGTTTCACAAGAGCACAACTAACTGCAGTTTTAGTTACAATTTTTTATGATCCAAAGTGTTGCATTCCTTTGTATAGTCAATAAAACGTACCGTAGGTAAACTTCTTGATATTGTCTGCTTTCAGTAAAGATGTATATGAAATCAGGAATGCTAGACCTCATTATGTGTCCTCTCCAGAAATGGGGTCATACGGATGAGAGTTCCCTGTTGAAGTACCATTGAATCATTTTAAATTATTTTCAATGAGTTATTAATATTTACTGATAGTAAATTCAAGAATACATTATACTAAAAATTCACTTAAAGTGTATTAAAAGTCTACCATATGTCCGGCAGTGTCTCATGTATTTTCAAGTATTTTTTAACAGTTCAATATTCAAATAATCAAAAAATTGGCAGTGATAATAAGGAAATAAAATCAAAGGAAATATTAGTGATAACATAGCTTTCCAAGGTCAATGCCTTAAGGCAATGACAGACAAAGCTAAATTTGAAGGAGCTAGTTTTAGATCTCATGCTCTTACCCTACGCCATAGTTGATTTTTTGATAGATTAAATGTTTTTCATTTTTATATAACTTTCTTAAATTACTTAGATTAATTTCTAACAATTTACATCCTGCACGAAAAGAGAAAATATGGAAGCTTTTAATAGTAAACTTTATGCACATGGATTAAGTATGACATTTAATTTTGCCAAATATATCAAGCTTGCCAATCCTGAGTCCTGGACAAATACTATCTTTTAATGCATAGATTACTACTTTTAAAAAATATTTTATTAGGGACTCATACAACCCTTATCACAATCCGTGTTTACACCAAGTGTGTAAAGCACATCTGTACATTCTTTAACCTCATCATTTTCAAAGCATTTGATCCCCACTTAAGCTCTTTGCATCAGGTCCTCTCCATTTTCCCCTCCCTCCCCATTTCCCCCTCCCTCATGAGCCCTTGATAATTTATAAATTATTATTTTGTCATATCTTGCCCCATCCAACATGTCCCTTCACCCCCTTTTCTGTGGTCCGTCCCCCAGGGAAGAGGTCACATGTAGATCCTTGTAATCGATCCCTTCTTTCCAACCCACTCCCCTCTACCCTCCCAGTATTGCCACTGATACCCCTGGTCCTGGAGGTATCGTCTGCCTTGGATTCCCTGTGCCTCCAGCTCCTATCTGCACCAGTGTACATCCTCTGCTCTATCTAGATTTGCAAGGTCGAATTCGGATCATGATAGTTGGGCAGGAGGAAGCATTTAGGAACTGGAAGTAAGCTGTATCCTTCATCGGTGCCACCTCACACCCTGACTGACTCATCTACTCCCCTAGACCCCTCTGCAAGTGGATCTCCAGTGGCTGACAAATAGGCTTTGAGTCTCCACTCTGCACTTCCACCTTCATTCACTATGGTAAGATTTTTTTTTCTGATGATGCCTTATACCTGATCCCTTTGACACCTCGTGAGCGCACAGGCTGGTGAGCTTCTTCCATGTCAGACACAAAAGGACAAGTACAACATGAGCCTGCTGAGGTAAGTATTAAAAAAATGCAAAAGGGGCATAGGGTAAAAGCTATGTATACAAACTTTCTTGGGGGTGAGGACCGTGTAGTATGGCAGAGACCAGATCAAATCCAGGGATGTGCATGGTAGATTACTACTTTTGAGATGAGAAAACAAATCCATATTTCTTTTCCTGTAATCATCACTTGAGAAAAATATTTAAATAAATGTGTTAGATATTTTCAAAAGTAAAGCACCAATGATTTTTCTTTTCTCTGCACAGAGTCAGATAATTTCCTACTGGGGCTTCCCAAATGCAGACTATCAAGTTGTAACTGAAGACGGCTTCATCTTGGGAGTCAACAAAATTCCTCATGGAAAAACATGCCCTAATGATACAAGTAGTTGTCATAAAAAAGGTGACTTGATTTGAAGAGATCATCTTCTCCAAAGGGGGAAAAATCCAATAGTTATTTCAGATGAAATATTCTCATTTTTGAGAAAAAGTTCCACAACCATGTCCATCATGAAGAGAGAACTTCAAAACCTTTAAAAAACATATATATATATATACATTTTCCAAATTTTATTTTGAAAAGTGGACAAGAGTATTACCTAGAAAGCAAGAAATTTGGGGCATAGTTAAATAGGTCATTAATCAGTGATACAGATTTAAGCAAATCAGTATCTCTGAACTTCAAGGTATATTTAAGATTTTTTAATGAATTGGTAACCTCTCTCTTTGCATCAGCAATGTGTTTAAAGCCACTGAGTTGATCTTTTGTCTCTAAAGATTTTATTAAATATTAGATTTTTAAAAGAGCTTTAGAAATCTATGACTATCTGTGAAAACAGAAACTCTGTATATTTCTTGCAATTGTTGCTTTGAGTATATCACTGAAACAATCTTTGCACTTTTAAAATATCCTTCAAATTTAGCCCTGTACAAAGGAATTCCTGGGGGTTGCTTCTGCTTCAAGCAGCAATCCCCTCTCTTACACATGGTTGTTAAGACTGAGGCTACTTTCCAAATACATATATTGTATGCAAGGAGCACTGCTGGATCAGAAGCAAGATGAGCCTGTCTACTCCTGTAAAGAAAGATAGGAGTAGTTCTACTATGCTCTATAGGGTCACCACACGTCAGAATTGACTTGATGGCAGTGAGTTTGGTTTGGTTTGGCTTGGTAGAGCAGTGGGTTAAGTGTGGGCTTGCTAACCAAAGAGTTGGTGGTTCACACCCACCGGTCACTCATTAGGAGAATGATGTGCCAGTTGTTTTACATAAACAGTCTTCACCTTGGGGACCACATGCAGCAGCCCTACTCTGTCCTGTAGGGCCTCTATGACTGGGAGTGAACTTCTCAGCAGTAGGATTTTTTGAATATTGTATTGGAAGTGACTTACCAAAACCCATAAAGAGCTATCATTCCACACATTGCTGACTCCATTGCACGGTAAATAAACCATGCTGAACTGGCTCTTTTGTTTGCAATGTGTGAGAAAATAGGACCACACATTTTCTAGAAGAAATGTTACACAGATACTGTATTAACATTGCTTCCTGTTTGCATTTCAGCTCCACGGCCAGTTGGGCTTTTACAGCGTGGCTTTCTTGAACCTTTCAGTGTTTGGGTTTCCGAGCTGCCTAATAACAGCCTGGCCTTCATCCTGGCTGACTCTTGTTATGATGTGTGGCTCGTCAACATCAGGTGGAACACATTGTCCCGAAAGCACATATACTTATCAACAGAATCAGAAGAATTCTGGGCCTTCAGGTAAAATGTATGGAATACTATTTTATTTGGTTTTATACAACTAGTGTAATTTTACAAATCATTTTTACAATAAGAGATATTTGAACCATTAACATGTTATTAGGATTGTGTAGAGTGCCTTGATTTAGTATGCCAATAAATCTAGGTTGCTGTTGAAAAGGTCCTTGAGTCATGTGACACCATACACGACTAAAATACTGCTATGTTTTATGTCATCTCTGTGATGGCTGTTGTATAAAAATTTCATACGTAGTCACTAGACCTTTCTTCCTAGTCTGACTTAGACTAGAAGCTCTGTTGAAATATGCCCAACTTCATAACAACAGGACTCCTCCACTGACAGACTTCTGGTGATTGCACATAAAGTCCATTGATAGGAAATTAAACTTAAATCTCCCACAGGGAATATGAGAATTCTATCAATGAGCCACTAAAGTTTTCAACAACATGGACTAAAGAAAACAATTCTCCATGATAACTTCATTATTGCATCGAAACAGATATTCAATATTATAAAATTTGTGCTTGTTTAGGGTCTGATAAGTAGCAGACTTATATAGGGTTTCAAATCAATAAATTATGACTCAAAGCCCACATTGACTCACTTTGCTTTAAATTCTCACAGCTTTGATGAAATGGCCAAATATGATTTACCAGCTTGAATCAACTTCATTATAAGGAAAACGGGGCACGACCGGATACATTAGGTAGGACATTCTGAAGGCACTACAGTCGGTATGTTTAAACTACTCCCATCTTGTTGTAAGAACAAGGTTCTTCCTGGAGGTTTTTTCTCCTCTCAACAAGCAGGGAGCCAAGCTTATTTTGCAAATTATTGCACGGGGAGATGTGGAATGGTACTAGATAGAGATGCATCCTGCAAGGAAACAGATAAAGGGGCCTAAGGCAATACAGGCCATGTTTCACCAAACAAGGGGAAAAGGAGAGATTTTTAAGGAGTTTAAAAGGACATGATGTTTACTTATGAAAAGAGGCAAAGAATTCCAAGAATTAAGTTCAAGTGGGGGAAGATATATGAATGGGTGCTCATGCAACAGATGTTCAAAATGAGGATTGTGGCTCAGGCTGCTGGGAGGAGCATCGTCATTCATTCTGGGTGCTACACACACACCAAGTAACCAGCTCCTCGGGTTTGGGTGCTCTGCACAAATGTGTTTTGTTCTTGGGTTCAAATTGAGCTCACAGTTATCTGTCTATTCTTGCTTTTGTGTTAGGTGGGAAATGGCCAAATGCTGAATGCAGGAAGTGCGACTTAACACATTCTTCTTCTTCTCTTCTTAAAAAAAATCATTTTATTGGGAACTCATACAACTCTTATCACAATCCATACATACATCCACTGTGTCAAGCACATTTGTACATTTGTTGCCATAATAATTCTCAAAACATTTGCTTTCTATTTGAGCCCTTACAATCAGCTCCTCATTTTTCTCCTCCCTCCCTATGGACACTTGATAAATTATAAATTATTATCATTTTGCCATATCTTACACTGTGTGATGTCTCCCTTCACCCACTTTTCTGTGGCCCTTCCCCCAGGGAAGAGGTTATATGAAGATCCATGTAATTGTTTCCCCCTTTCTATCCCAACTTCTCTCCACCCTCCCGGTATTGCCATTCTCACCACTGGTCCTGAAGGGATCACCTGTCCTGGATTCCCTGTGTTTCCAGTTTTTATATGTACCAGTGTACATCCTCTATTTGTACCAGTGTACAAATCCAGTCTACCAGATTTGTAAGGTAGAATTACAATCATGAGAATGGGGTGGCGGGGAGGAAGCATTTAAGAACTAGAGGAAAGTTGTATGTTTTATCATTGCTTCACTGCACCCTGACTGGCTTGTCTCCTCCTTGAAACCTTTCTGTAATGGGATGTCCAGTTGCCTACAGATGGGCTTTGGGACCCCACTCTGCACTTCCCCTCATTCACAATGATTTGATTTTTTATTCTTTGATGCCTGATACCTGGTCCCTTTGACACCTCATGATCACACAGGCTGCTGTGCTTCTTCCATGTGGGCTTTGTTGCTTCAAAATTAGATGGCCGCTTGTATACCTTCAAGCCTTTAAGATCCCAGATCTCTATATTTTTTCATAGCCAAGCACCATCAGCTTTCTTTACACACACATTGTTCTTACAGGACAGAAAAACACATTATTTTTGCCAAGGGCGAAAAATAGAAAATGACATAGGTTATTGAATATGCTGTGATTTTAAATATTAACTGGGTATAGGGTGTGATTGAGTCCATATGTGTTGGCCTGGGAGGAACTGCCTCAGTTATCTCTGTTAGAGATGTGAGCATGAAAGAATCCAGGCTCTTTCCCTGCATGTCTCATTCTGATTAGCTCTCTGTGATTCCTTGCCCATCACTTGAATTCTCTGCGTTTGTGGCAGAGTTGGGAACCCTACTTTATGGGTTAACAAATGGTAGGAAATAGGATAACATGATATTATTTAATGACATATAAAATATATATGTGATAAAGGGACAGGGCTCAAAAATTATAAGTAAGAATTTCATCTCAGTTATTTAAAGTAACTAACAATAAAAAGTCACATGAATACCCATGCATGTGAGTGGAATGATTGAAATATCAGGCATATTGGTCAATCTGAAAACCATAACTTTAGAAAATATATTCATGATTTATGTTGAGTGCTTCCCTCCCTCACTGCCATGGAGACAATTCTGACTCACAGAGAGTCCTATGGGACAGAGCAAAACTGCCTCCTTTGCGTTTCTGAGACTGCACTCCGAGTAGAAAGCCTCATCTTTCCCCGCAGCCTCGCTGGAAGGAGCTTAACGTGACACCACTACTGCCACCAGGGATCGTCGCATTTTGAGAGAAGCAGAGGACAAATGAATGCTTTTATAATTGTTACATATCTCGATCTAGTATTGCAAGTCCTGGTGGCACAGCGGTTAAACGATCATCTGCTGGTGGACACGCCAGCACCTGAAACCAGCGAGAGTCACCTTGGGAGAAAGATGTGGCAGTCTGTAAGATGCCAGCCTTGGAAATGTTATGATTCTACTCTCTCTGACAGCTGCTCTAGTAGTCGCATCAACTCCATTGAGATGGATCTGTTGCTGGTTTTTCATGGTGATTCATTGCACTAAAACTCTGTATGTACTCCCTTGCGCATTAATACGACAATTTATAAAGTGTTACTTTTTGTCCCGACCAGCCGGACATCAACAACGTGGACCTGAAAGAGGGACTGGGAATGAAGATGGGCAAGGGGGTGGAGAGATGGAGGCAAGACAAGAATCTGATCAAGCCTCATTCATTGACTTGAGAGCAGAGGTTAAAATAGCCAGCGAGGGGCTGGCATCATTACGTCACATGTAAAATAAGGTACAGCTGAGGTAGCCAATAGTCGTGCATCTCCAAACAAGGAAGGAATGGCGGGCAACTGATCAAACAGGTAAGTATGCTGATGAAGCATTCCTGGTGAGCCTGGGGGGAGATGCCATCAGTCATGTATTGACCAATGAGCATAGCAGCTGCTAGTGAAAGAGCACCAATCCTAGAAAGGGTCAAGGCAGCCACCCTCTGGCAGAAATGAACAAAGGGCAGTAAAACCTCAAGGCAGTTTGTATGGCGAGAGTAAATTCATGGCTAAAATCCAGGGTGGGGAGACATGCAGCTCCCTACAACTTTTATTGTGGCAAAAGGGTACTTTGTTAATATAGGTTCTATTTTATTTCAGCTTTTATACCATTTTGTGAACATCCTAATTTGTTTCAATGAATCAATATATTTTTGCATGACCTCCAGTCTTCTACTTGGGAAACATAACAGGACTTACAAAAACACTCCTAAGCCTTTCCCCAATATTCTACAAGGTATGCATGCAATATACTCGCTCATTGTTGAGTTCAGATGTCTTGCTCTCTTTCTAGCTCTTTTCACCTCTGTCTGCAAGTACAAAATGCCACGTAGGTTTATAGAACAGAAAGATGCAATAGAAAGGACCGCCAATCTGAAGCAGGAAACCTGTTTACAACTCCAATTTTGTAGGTAAATAGGCATTCATCTGTGAACAAGTCACTGAACCAATTCTAGCTTCCATTTCTTCTGGATAAAGCAAGAGATTTGTTCAAATGGATCTACCTATAAAATCTTTTATTCTTAAAAGCAAGAATTGAGGTGAATTCTCTTTTTCAAAAAAGTCCTTGATTAGAATGCAAAGTGCTAGCAGACACTTATCTAAAAGAAAACATTCCATACACTCTCATTTCTCTTATTCTACAGGCAATCCACAGATTACAAACTAGATCTCTTCCTGTGAAGTTCAGTATTTAAGAAAAAATGCAGGTGAGTCAGAACAAGGACTTGTAGTTCTTACTTAGTCATAGAGAACGCAAGCCCTGACATTTTTCAATGGTTTAGAAGCTGGATATGTGATAAAAAAAAAAAAGTGATTGTGATAGTGAAGGTGTTACCATTGGGAGACCATGGGACTTTGTTTCTTGTACTTTTTACATATTGTCAAACAAACATGTTTGTAGATATTTTGCTTGGTAAAGTAGAGAGTCAAAGAAAAAGAAGACCATCAAGAAGATGGCAGAAACAATGCGCTCAAACAAAATTCTGAGGATGTCAAGGATGAAGCAGTGTTTCATTCCGCTGGACATAGGCATGCTATTAGTCTGAACTGACTTGATGGCACTTCACAACATAAAATATGTTGAATCAAACATTCAAAGTGAAGACAAATTTATAACACGAATGGGCAAGTAGGAGTTGTCTTGTCCATAAATCAGAAGCCAACATTTGCTACTGACACAGGTATTGCCAGTACTTTAAAAGAGCTGATTTAATTTGGGATCAAGAAAACATTACGGTTGTTGCTTTTCGTCGGTGCCCTGCAGTCATTTCTGACTCATAATAACCCTGTGTGCAACAGAATTAAACATTGCCCATCCCTGCCTCATCCTCACAAGGGTTCTTATGTTTGAGCCCATCTATGGAGCCGCTGAGGCAATCCATCTTCTTGAGCAGCTGGTCTCTCTGGAGAACATGTCCAAAGCATATGTGCTGTCATCCTTGCCTCTAAGAAGCATTCTGATTGGACTTTGTTGGTTCTTTTGTCATTCTGGGGTACTTCAATGTTCTTTACCAGCGTTATAATTCAGATGCATGAATTCTTTTGCCTTACATATTTGGTGTCCAATATTCACATGCATATGAGGCTATTGAAAATCCCATGGCTTTTATCAGGCATACCTTAGTCGCAAAATAATATCCTTGCTTTTCAAGACTTTAAAGAGGTCTTGTGCAACACATTTACACAATGCAATGTGTCATTTGGTCTTTTGATTGTTACTTCCATGAGTATTGATTGTGGATCTAAACAAGATAAAATCCTTGACAACACCCATCTTTTATTTATCATGACATTATTTATTGGTCCAATTGTGGGGATTTTGGTCTTCCTTATATTGAGTTGTAATTTATACTGAAGGCTACAATCCATGATCTTCATCAGTAAATGCTTTAAGTCTTCTCCCTTTAAGAAAGAAAGGCGGTATCACTTTCATATCACAGGTTTTAATTAACCTTCCTGCAATCCTGATGCCGAGTCTTATTCATATAAACCAGCTTCCCTGGCTATTTGTGCAGCATGCAGATTGAATCAATATGATATGATGCTGCAGCCCTGATGTGCACCTTTCCTGATAGTAAACCATGCACTATTCCTTTATTCTGTTCACACAGCTGCTTCTTGATCTATGTACAAGTTCCACCTGAGCACAACGTAGTGTTTTGGAATTGTCCTTTTTCTCAAAGCTATCTGTAGTTCATTAAGGGCCATACACTTAGTGAATAAAACATAAGTAAACATCTTTCTGGTTTTCTCTGCTTTCAGCCATGATTCAGCTGACAGTATATTATCCCTTGTCCTACGGATATCCTTGTTCGGTTTATGATAAATTTAAACATTAATATAAGCATTTTATCTATTTTCCCAAATGTATTTGGAGCTTCAATTGATCATCATGCACATCATATCTTCTCTACATTTGAATATGCTTAATATTCTATCTAAGACAATGCTAAGGAATGCAGATTTTCTGCTCCTATACTGTATGTGTGTATATTTCATGAGAAATAGTAATTTGTTTTAACTCTTATTTTCATAGATTATATTTGATGGTGAAGAAGTGCTCCCAAAGATCGTGTTAAATCCTCTCACTGTCTCATAGTTATGCAACCAAGACACTCCAGATACTAGGTGTGACAGGATCCCCTTTGCTCTGTTTGAAGTTGATGCAGAAAATATAAACATGTTATGCATATATAATAGTATATTTTCTTAAATTTTTCAAATAATATTATCACACAAAATGTTTTTTAATATTTGATCCTTTACTCCAAAACAATTACAGTTTGGGAAACCCACAGATGGTCAACTGTGAGTCAGCATTGACTCAAAGTCAGTGAGTTCTTTTTGTTGTTTTGGAGAAAAGTCATTGGAGTCCTGATTGTGTTGTGGTTCACATTGGGCCAGGATCTTCAGAGTCATAAGTTCTAAACCATCAGCAACCCTGATGGGGAACGATAAAGATTATAACTCCCATAAAGAGTTATAGTCTTGGAAACTCAGAGGGCAATCTACCTTATCCACGCCAACCCTAACCTAGAGGGCAGTTAGTCAAGTCGTCTTCAGGATGCCCTTAAGGAAACAGAGGTGTGGCATGGCTCACATGCTCTACTGCAGCCAAGACTTAACCTCACCTTAATCTTGAGACAGAGAGTTCCCTCAAAAATGGGTTCAGCGTCACAGGCATAGAGCCCAGAACCTTAATACATCACATCAGGAGTTATGGCTGAAGGGAGGGAGTGAGGAATCAAAAGGAGGAAGGGAGAATAGAAAGAAGGAAGGATGGAAGGAAGAGTGGAAGAAAGGAAGAGAGGAGAGAGAAACAAAAAGTGGTATAGCTGCAGGTGCAAACACTTGCCAGCAACGACCCCGGAGTGCTCGGTGTGCTGCTCCTGATCCCTGGGATGCAAAGCGCTGAGTGCAGAGGCGAGTCACTCAGCATCCTGTCTGCAGGAGTGTGGACTGTCAATAGCAGAGGCAGCATTGGTGTGGTGTCCTCTCTGAAGGAGTGTGTTTCCAAACACAGAATAGGCAGGCACAATTTTATGAGATGAAATAATAACTGCTAATATTTCTTTTCAGAGTCGAATTGATATATATTTTTTCCCTTATGCCAGCAAGGACCTGTATTCAAAATCTTTTGCATGTGCTACAGGTCTGGATTTTTATGAGCTTTTAAAATCTTTTTATTGTGTTGTGTAGTTCTCAAATGCCCTCTAGTAGTACAATGGCCTGCTGGTCAGCGTTGAGGAGGAGGCAGCTGTTCTAACGAGCAGTATTGAAAGGCGGAAAATGAATGTCTCATTTCAGTACAAATGTTAACCGCATAGTGGATTTGGACTACTCCATCTCCATTACTATAACACATATCTATCTAGATTAGTATGTAGGGACTTAATTTATATATGTGTGCATATGTACACACATACATGTCTGTGTGTGTCTGTGTGTAGCCCTGATAACATGTTGTACTGTTATCCAAAAAGTTAGCAGTTTGAAACCACCATCTGCTCCAATTGTTAAAGATAGGCTTTCTACTCCATACATACACACACACACACACACACACACACACATTCATATACTTATATATTCTTGGAAACGTATAGGGAAAATTTTACCCTGTCCTATAGTTTACTATGATTTAAATTAACTCAAGTACTTGGGTCTGTTCATAGATGGGGCCCCCATCAGACACACAGCTGCAGGCTGATGACACACAACGGTAACAGAGGGAAGCTTGGCATTTTCAATACAGACAGTACAGAATCACGAGGATCTGCCTGTGGGAATATGGCACGGCACCAACAGCTCAGAATTTGGCATCCAGTAAGGGCCTCTGGCCCACATTAGGAAATGGCAGCTGGGAGGAAGGTCAATGCCCAGAGAAAAAAGTTATCAGTGTTCAGCTTATGAAAAGGCTACACTCCCAGGGGGCATCATCAGTCTGTGATCTGTTGGATAGTTTAGACTTCACCCCAACCTCCACTCAAGGATATGTGTACATATAATTTATCTGCTACAGTTGTTTTACGATGCCTACTTCAGTGAGTTGAATACCTCAAAATATCTTGGGTTTTTTGCTTTTAATTTTTTTTTCTTTAATTAAAGACTACTGAAAAAGTCAGAAAAGAAATTCAAGCTTATGACTTGGAAGCCTTGCTCAGAACATGGAAAGCTGCAATCAGGTAACTGTTTCATGAGGGGGGAAAAAGAATATTCATGCTTTAAAGGATACAAAAAGTTTCCACCAAATATTTAGGCTAAAAGTCTTTCCCATTGTGTTGATTTCTACGTGGAAGTACACTGTGAGTTCAGCTGTGTAATCTCCTGACTAACCAGGCTGGAGTGGCTTCATCAGACCTGGCTGGAAGCAGCCCTTGTGGAGTCACTAGAGTTCTCCCCTGTTGGGAGGTGGGGCTTCAGATGAGAAATATCATCTCGAAGAAGATGCGCTCATCTCAGTTCTGGGCAGCTTGTGAAGTGTGGCTAAATGTAACATTTGTTCCCCCTGTTGTTTCCATCTAGCCCATTCCTCCCCAGTACAGGTGAAGAACCTGAAAGTGAGGACTGCACTGTGGCATGGTCTAAAGTTTCTACCTTTGAAAGAAATCATGTAGATTTCATCTCTCTCATAGTAGATTTTAAGATGATTTTTAAAATATTCTTTTTCATTCCTTGACAAAGATCAATAGAAAAAATCACTATTTTCCTCAGTCATGCTGCTTGTATGAGTTTTAGACTTCTTTCAAATCTTAACAATAAATTTTCTCTTTTGCCAAATCCCATCTGTCAACCAAACCCATTGATTCTATCTTCTAAATAACTCCGCTGTATCATTCCCTTATTAGCATTTATTCTGGTTCATCTCTATCACCTCAGAAACTGCCTGAGTCATGGTAACCAAATAACACCTCTTTTAGTCACAGCTCCCTTTAGAACCTACGTTTTATTTCCTATGGATGGCATTGTCATCTTAGTAAAACATTCCTCTGACACTGAGAAACTGTTTCAAGACACTTCAAGGTTTTCATTATTTTGGCTAAGAAAAATTAATTATTTAACAGGAATAATCTCAAATATTCTAGAATTCACATTCCCTAAAACATACCAGGTTGTTTGCGTTTGTCTGTCCACCTGTTATTCCACAAATGTATACTCAACCACCTAAACACACAGTTAAGATACCATATGTCAAAACTCTGAGGAAACATCAATTTTGACAATTATTCTAAGGATCAAAAAAGTTGAAGGTAGGAGAAATTTTCCATCCGGGAGAGTACCTATAAATTGGGACTCATTGTGAATTCCATTGCCTTCTTCCATGAAGCACTGATGACAAATGGTTGTGACATACAATCATAGTAAAATCATGGAATTTGCAGAAGATAAATACTGTTGGTTTTGCTGTTGGTGGTCTCTGTGCAGTTGATTCCAACGCATGGTTACCACCTATGCAAACCAGGAAAAGGATGTCCCAAGTTGAATGTATTTCACCAGCCAGAGTCTGCAGAGGAGAAAAAAAAATCTTTTGGCATCTCTCTTCTTCCTTAATAAGATTTGCCCTCTTCTGTGGGATTATAAAGAGAATTTTCCTCAGCTTTATCTCCCCCAAAGACATACCAAGCATTGGAGGCTTTTTGCCAGCATATGGTGGGAGATCAGATGCTTAAAGACATTCTCCCTGAAGGCAGTCAGTTGCCAGACAATTGTCTGGTCCTACCACAGATGGCCCTGCTCCCTGTTGTTAAGGACAATGGGCTACTTCTCCCTACAGGCTTGTGACCATTAGCTTGGTTCCCATAGGTGGGGTTTACACCCTACAGATAATGCTTTCAATGGTGGCTCAGAGAACAGGTCAAACCAGCCCAGTGACCTCCAAAGTTAGGCTGCCATCCTGAATATAGGATCTGCCCTTCTTGTCACATATATACCCCCAACCCCTCATCTTCCTATTATATCCCTAAATTGTCCCTCTCATTGCTGTACTACCTGTAGTACAACCCCTGCCTGTGACATATAACTTTACCTGTAATTAGGGGGCTTGCATGTCCCGCCCCCCCCCCCCCCCCGCACAGTTATATAGGTCTTGGTTAGCAATACAGAGTTCTCTCAGACTCTCCTCTTGGGCTCTGGTCAGATCTCTCTCCTCTCCCCTGTCCTTGATCCCCTGCTTCTTTTCCCCTTGTCCTCCTTACCCTCTACCTCTCTCCAAGTGTATGCCCAAGCAGAGCTGGGGTAAGCATGCTACCATGAAATGTGTCTGACCCCATTATTTCAATCTCTCTTTTATCTCTCACACTCTCTAGGACTTTATTATAACCTTTATCTATATTAACAATACGATTGTGCCTATTGAATCCTCGATTAGCTGTGGGGAGCTGGCATTTCAGCCCCCTCTTCCTCTCCCTTCTGAATTTTCCCAGCAATTCATCTTCAGTATGACCAACAACTGACAAGTCTGGGTAGTGCAAATAACTAAGAGCATGGAAATAAAAGAAAGATGAAAAGTTAAAGTCCACAAGCTAGAGCCAGCTGAGAAAAAAGGTCTAGGAATGTGCCTCTGAAACTCAGCCATGAAAATCCACTAGAGCACATTTCCACTCTGTTATATATAAATTCCCCAAGAGTCAGGCCTTACTCGAGGACAATAAAATTTTTGTTGTCACCAGCAGAGATCAATTTCCTTGAGGGTTTTATTTGATTGTGTAAAGAATTTTAGTTTCCACGTCTCGAGGGGGGATCTTGGTGCAATGGCTACATGCTTTATTTCTAACAAAGGGTTACTCTTTGAAGTTACCAGGGGCTCCTTGGAGAAAGGTGAAACTGTTGGTTCTATAAGTATTTGCAGCCTAGGAGACTGTGTAGGTCAATTGTATTCTGTTACACAAGATCAGGTTGATTTTCAAAACCATGAGATCCTTGGGCAAAATATCGAATGATGGAAAGAACATACTGAGCCAATTTACCCAAACTTTTAGTGGACATTTCACCTAAAGGAGGCAGCGTAAGAGTAAAAATCAATGGTATTTTAGGAAGTAGGCCAAGTTTCATTGAAAGTATTAACCAAAAAACAAGGCTCCAGGAACTGAAGGAATTACAACTGAAATGTTTCAAAAACCTGATGAAATACTAGAAGCACTCACTCCTCTAGGCCAACAAATTTGGAACCAGCTACTTAGCCAGCTGACTAGAGGAAATCTATTCCAGAGAAAGATAATTCAAGGGTGTGCTCAACTTAGCCAGTAATACGATATGACAATAATATCACCTGCAAGTAAAATTTTGTGATAAATCATCCAACAATGGTTGCAGTATTACATTTACTGTGAGTTGCCAGAGGTTCAGGGTGGATTGAGAAGAAGACCTGGAACAAAGTATATCATAACTGAAGTCAGAGGAAAATTTTCTAAAGCACAGAATACCAGAAAGGTGTTTACTGGTGTTTTTTTGACTAAGTCAAAGCATTCAACTGTGTTGACCATAAAAAGCTATGGATACCATAAGAAAAAATGGGACTTTCAGAAGATTTCTTTATGCTCATGTGGAACCTGTACATGGATAACGAGGCAATTGTATGAACACAACAAGTGAATCCTGTATAGTTTAAAATCAGGAAAGGTGTATTTTAGAGTTGTGTCCTCTCATCATACTTATTCAGTCGGTATGGTGAGCAAATCATCAGTAAAGCCAGATTATATGAAGAAGGTTGTGGCATTAGGATGCTAGAGAGGCTTATTAAATATCTGCAATATACAGGTAACACTAACTTGCTTGCTGAAAATGAAGAGGACCTGAAGCACTTGCTGATGAAGATCAAGCATTGTAGTCTTCTGGATGGATTTCAACTCTTTGTAATAAAGACCGAAATCCTCACAACTGTACCAATAATTTGCCACATGACAAATGGATAAAGGATTGGAGTTGTCAAGGATTTAATCTTGCTTGGATCCACAATCAATGCTCTTGGAATCAGGAGTCAAGAGATCAAAGGATGTAGTACATTCGGTAAATCTGCTGCATGAGATCTTTTTCAAATGTTGAAAAGGCAGAATGATATTTTGAGGACTAAGGTGTGCCTAACCCAAGGCAGAGTATTTTCAATTGATTCATAAGCATGTTAACCTTGGACATTTATTTATGGAAAACCAAATAAGAATTGATGCATTTGACTTATGATGCTTGAGAAGAATATTGAAAGTACCATGGATTGCCAAAAGGACAAACAAATCTGTCTTAGAAGAAACACACCCAGAATGCTTTTTAGAGGCAAGGATAGGGGAGTCATGTCATGTACATCTGACATGTTGTCAGGAGAGACCAGTCCCTAGAGAAAGACAACATGTTTGATAAAAGAGAGAGACAGCAAAAAAGAGGAAGACCCTCAGTGAGATGATTAACATAGTGGCTGCAACAAGGATTTCAAACGTAAGAACAGTTGTGAGGTTGGCGCAGGACTGGTGTTCCCTTCTGTTGGACGTAGGCACATTGTGAGTTGCAACCAACTCAATGGCACTTAACAAGATCACTGTGAGTCAGAAACGACTCCACTCCATTAGGTGTCTAAACATCCCTTGGATAAGTTTGGTTCTCTAGAGATGCAAATGAAGGGAAAGTTATATATGTGTGTGTACAGAGAGATTTACCTAAAAAAATTTTAATGGCTTATAGAATTATAAAGCCTGGCAAGTTCCAGGAAAGAACCAGTTTGGATTTCAAGTGTTGTCTTTGTTATTTTGTTCCATCAGTTTCTTCTGAATCATGGCAACTCTATGTGCAACAAAATGAAACACTGTGCCATCCGCACAATCATTGTTACATTTGAAACTATTGTTGAAGGCCCTGTGTCACTTCATCTCCTTGACAGGCTTTCTTTGTTTTCTTTGCTAACCTTCTGGTTTACCAAGCATGATTTCCTTTTCAGGGACTGTTTGTCATGATGACATGTCTTACCTATGTGAGATAAAATGTAGCCATCCTTGCCTAATATGGCCTCAGGAAAAACTTCATTCTTTTATTTTTTTAAGAAAAATTCTGCCTCCCAAATTCAGTGTAAAAATATTATGAGCGCAGGGGATCAGAGCAGAGTCCCCAAACCCATGTGTACACAATGGAACATCCCCCATAGAGGGGTCACAGGGAAGGGATGAGTCAACCAGGGCACAGTAAAGCACTGATAAAACACACAATATTGCTTCCTCACCCCCACCACCATGATTCCAGTGATGTACGCACTTCAGACTAGACCAGAGCAATTACACAGCTGTAGATAAGAGCTTAGGATACATGCAATCCAGGAGCTGAAATAGGATGAGCGATACCAGATGGGAAGGGTGAAGGGGTAGGAGAAGGAGAAGGCGAACTGATCAACACACAACTACACACACCCCTCCAGGGGAAAGAACAAAGGAAACCATGGGGAAAGGAGACAGTGGTCGGCGTCCTTGTGAGACATGAAAATAATACTTTTTAATATAGCAAGGGGTCATGAGGGTGGGGGAGGGGACAATGAAGAGGAGCTGATACCAAAGGCTCTATTGAAGGTAACTGTCGAGAAAGGAAGGTAGCAGCATGTGAACAAATATGGCTGATACAAATTGGTGTATCGATTGTAAAAGCATTGTAAGAGCTATCAAGGAAATGACTTAAATAAAAAATTTTTTAATTTTCCATAACCCCAAATCCCCCAAAAAAAGATGATGAGTGTCAAGTCAACCAAGCATTGGACTCTTGACCAAGATGTCATTCAGTTCAACCCAGACAGCTATTCACAGGAAGTATGCTCCCATAGAGCTTTGGAATCTCAAAGAAATTTCTACTCTATCCCATACCATCTTGGTAATGGTGTTTAATTAAAGTTTAGACCTTTTTTTTCTCCTCCAAAATATTTACCAAATCCTCTAATTTTATCTGTACAGGAAATAATGTGCATTATGTTCAAAATCTCAGTATCACCCAGAATCACACAGTATGAACATGTGAAAAAAAGGGTATATAGAAAGAAAACCATTTGCAAAAGGGTCTTATTAATTTTGTTTTCTATCTTTTTTTAGTCTTATCTTTTTCATTTTTAAAAATATTTTATTGAGAGCTCTTACATATATCATAACATTCCATCAGTCACATAAAACAGCATTGTACAATTGCTACCACAGTCGGTTTCAAAACATTTTCTTTTTTCTTTATTTTTTACATAAATGTCATATAATATTTTTAAATACCATTAAACAATTACTGTTTATGGTTAAGATAATATGAGGGATTTTTTAAGTTTAGAAAAAAATGAATTATAATGGCATCTTCCCACTTTCCCCAACTTCCCTTTTTTTAAAAAAATCATTTTATTAGGGACCCATCTCAATCCATACATCTCGATCCATACATACATCAATTGTGTAAAGCACATTTGTACATTCATTGCCCTCATCGTTCTCAAAACTTTTGCTCTCCACCCAAGACCCTAGAATCAGGTCCTCATTTTTTTCTACTCCCTCCTCACTCCCCTCTCCCTCATGAACCCTTGATAATTTATAAATTATTATTTTGTCATATCTGGCTCTGTCCCATGTCTCCCACCCCCAACTCTTCTGTTTAATGTCCTCCAGGAAGGAGGTCAAATGCAGGTCCTTCAAATAGGCTCCCCCTTTCCAACCCATCCTCTCTATACCCTCCCAGTATTGCCACTCACAGCACTGGTCCTGAGGAGATCATCCGCACTGGCTTCCCTGTGTTTCCACCTCTCATCTCTACCAGTGTACCTCCTCTGGTCTAGTCAGGCTTGCAAGGTAGGATTCAGATCATGACAGTGGGAGGGGGGAAAGAAAGCATTTAGGAACTAGAGGAAAATTGTATTTTTGATCATTGCTACATTGCACCCTGACTGTCTCGTCTCTTCCCCAAGTCCCTTCTGTAAGGGGATGTCCAGTGGCCTACAAATGGGTTTTGGGTCTCCACTCTGCACTCCCCTGCTCATTCACTATGGTAAGATTTTTGTTTTGATGATGCCTGATACCTGATCCCTTGACATATTGTGATCTCACAGGCTGGTGGGCTTCTTCCATGTGGGCTTTGTTGCTTCTGAGCTAGATGGCCACTTGTTTACCTTCGAGCCTTTAAGACCCCCAGATGCTATATCTTTTCATAGCCGAGAACCATCAGCTTTCTTCACCACATTTGCTTATGCATCCATTTGTCTTCAACGATCATATCAGGGCGGTGAGCACAAAATGATATGATTTTTTTGTTCTTTGATGCCTGATAACTGATCTCTTCAGCACCTCTTGGCCACATAGGCTGGTATGCTTCTTCCATGTTGGCTTTATTGCTTCTGTGCCTGATGGCTGCTTGTTTACCTTCAAGCCTTTAAGACCCCAGACGCTATCTCTTCTGATAGCCGGGCACCATCAGCTTTCTTCATGACATTTAGTTGTTCATCCACTTTTTCAGCGGTTGTGTTGGGAAGGTGAGCATCATAGAATGCCAATTTAATAGAAGAAAGTATTCTTCCATTGAGGGAGTACTTGAGTGTGCCTTATTACTAACCTTATATGTATATATGTATGCACATAGGTCTATTTCCCCATCCTCATGTATAAACATATTTGCATATGTATATGTCTTTATCTAGACCTCTATAAATGCCCTCTGCCTACCCTCTCTTTCCTCTATTTCCTTTGACTTCCCTCCTGTCCCACTATCATGCTCAGTCCCCACCAGGGTTTCAGCAATTGCTCTTAGTTACGTTGCCCTTGATCATGCCCAACCAGGCCTCCCACACCCTTCTCATCACCGATTTGGATCGCTTGTTATGCCCTTGTCCCTGAGTTTACCTACACCACTACCTTTCCCCCCACCTCCCCATCTCCCATGTCCCTATGGAACTATCGGTCCCGTTGTTTTCTCCTCCAATTGTTCATCCAGCCTGTCTTATTGAGACAGACCTGCGGAGATATTAACATACACAAAAACAAGACAGCACAACCAAGCAACAATATACAACAAAGCAACAACAAACCAATGACAAAAGCAAAACAAAACACAAGAAAGAAAAGCTTGTAATTAGTTCAAGGATTGTTTGTTGGCCTTTAGTAGTGTTTTCCATTCCAGTCTGTTGGGGCACCACGCCCTGGTCCCAAAGTAAACTTTCAGCATTCCCTGGGAACCTCGCCGCTTCATTCCCTTGCTGTTCTGTTGCACTCCCTTAATGTTTTGCCTCGGTGTGGAGGAATGTGATCAGGTGCAATTTCCACACTGTATCTCTGGTGTTGTCCCCTGTAGGGCTATGGGTCAGTGAGGGACATCATGTCGCATAGTGGGACCGGCCATGTGGTTCTCTCTGTGGACTGGCTGCTGTAATTGGGAACATCGTCACCAAGGCCTAGTGGGCCATGATGTGCTCCACTCTCTCCTCCTTCCACTTCCTCTGCTCCCATGTGCTCCGATCAGATATATCCCTCTTCCAGAGCTGTAGATTCAGTGCCATCCTTTGATATAAATTATTCTGAGGGAGGGGCAGATGTCCCCTTAGTATCTGGGGTTGGGGTCGACCCCCAAGAACTCTACACTGGTTGCCTACTCCACGCTGCCATGTTGCATTCACATCTTGGAGCATTGGGATAAAGTCTGGACTCGCTTTCCCTGTGGAGACACAAACAATACCCTCCCCTTGGGTGGGTTAGTACCCTGTGCCCCCTCTACCTTTTCTTTTTTATTATTTTTTTCCTTTTCGGCCTCCTTTTTTAGTTGTCTACCATGTGTATCCCTGTATTTGATCTGGTCCCTGCTATATTACCTGGTCCACACCCCAGGGATATTTGTATACCGTACCTTTTTCCCTATGCCCCATTTGCCTTTGTTTTTAAAGCTTATTTCAGCAGCCTTTCAAGTATTTCTATATGTTAGTCAATGTTTTCTTGATGCCTGTTTTCTCTTTTTAGCCTTCTGGGTGAGGTTGTTCCATGTGGTAGTCTCTTATTTATGCTTGGTGAGTGTTGTTCTTCTACCCATACTGGGCCAGGAAGGATCTTTTGTAGGGCTGGGTTTCTTCTAACATATTTTTTGAGTTTTTCCTTGTCTGGGAAGACTCTTACTTCTCCGTCTATCTTGATCGATAATATGGCTGGGTACAGTATTCTTGGGTTTGCATCGTTTTCCTTCAATTTTGTGAATATGTTACTCCACTCTCTCCTCTTCTTCAGTTTCTTCTGATAAGTCTGAGCACATTCTTATTTGGAACCTTTATATGTGATTGCTTGTTTTTCCCTAGCTGCTCTCATGATTTTCTCCTTTTCCTCAAAGTTGGATAATTTAACTCTTATGTGACTTGGTGATTTCTTCTTGGGGTCCCGTATTGCTGGGGTTCTTTCAGCCTCCTGAATGGTTGCCTGGTTTTCATACACTAAGCTGGGATAACTTTCCTCCAAGAATTCTCTCACTATTGTATCAGATGACTTCTTGTAGTGTGTTACTCTGGCAAGCCTATAATTCTAATGTTGTTCGCCTTCATAATATCAGACATAGCTCTTAAGTTTTCTTCAGCTTCTCTGATGATCTTATTGGATTTTTGTTCATATTTGATAAAGTCTGTTACCTGGCCTCCAAGTCACTGATGCGGTTCTCGGATTCATTCAGTCGCTTCTGGAGGTCCATGAGTGTGCTACTGGTTTTTGTTATCTCCTCCCTAAGCTCCTGTATTTCTCTTTGATTTATGGCATTTACCTCTTCTATCACTTCATCCTTTTTCTGTATTGTTTCCCTCATACCCTCTAGACTCCCAGTATCATTCTGAACATTTCTTTCTGTGGCAGCTCAATGTCTGCTTCCTCTATGAATGGCATTATGTTCAGAACATCTTCTGACACTGCCTTTTGTTTCTCCCGTTTTTTTTCCCTTGAGGTCTTTGGGGCTGATGGCTGTTTGCATTGCTTTGTTTTAGATGAGCCAGGTGCCATTTTCCTGGGATTCGAAGAGCACTGGCTCTCTCTGGGAGACTTGTAGGAGTACTTCTTCGAACTGCCTATTGCTTATTTCACTATGGAATTAACCTACCACTTTATCCTCCTGTGGCTTCCCTCTCAGGGGTGGCCTGCTTTGGTGTTGCTGAGGTTTGGCTGAGGTTCCTGCTGAGTTTAGAGTGTTGAGGAATGTAGGCTGAGCTGCCTTATGCCCCCAGGCAAACAGGCAAGAATTTCCCAGTAAGAAGTTGAGCAGAAATCCCCTGGTGTGAGTCTCCAGGTCTTTCCCCAGCCTATCTAGCTACCCAAGATGGAGCTCACCTAGCTGGGTGTGGTGCAGGTGTAAATGCCCTAGGCTAAGGGGAGTGGTCTGGAGGTTAGCAGTAGAATGTGAGAGACCCAGAAAGGGGAGAGAAAAAAGTTAAAAAGCAAACCCAATTAGCCTGAGGATTTTATTTTATATTTTTATCTCCCTGGCCAACTAGAGTATACTCAAATGTAACTGTCTCTCACAGTCACTTGGACTGTAGCTCCTTGCTGTTGAAAGCTGACTCTTATTACAGTGGGTCTTTGTTATGCTAAAAGATGCCAGACCCTGTAGCTGAGTTCTGACATACCTTACCTAGGTTACTTCTTATGCTAATTTATGTTAAGGGACTTCCTTGGAGTTGAGCAGCCAGACTTGGATTTGAGTTTTAAACCAATAATATATATTTCACCCCTTTTTAAATTTTGCTTGTGATATGCTCAAATTTTGGATTACCGGGCTGGCCACCTGAGGGGGAGATCCAGCTTATTAGGGGGGTTGCTTCCTTCTCGATCAATTGGAACTAAATTTGCTCCCTGGACTCCCAACTTTCTGATTATATTCTCCCACACCACCATCTTCCTAAGGTAATATTATATTTTTTCTTTAACTCTATATTATGGCTACCTGCCACCATACCCCTGAGCGTGGGCTCTGTTAGGTCAACTGAGGCACGAAATGAGAAGAGACAGATCAAACTCGCTGAGGACTGATTAAAAAGCAGGCTTTATTTGGGACAAGCAGACAGGTTCAACAGCTTACAGTAAAGTGAAGCTGTGGAAGCTGTGCCAAGGGAAGCGCTTCAGGGGTTTTTTATACTCCCCCCCCCCACCCTCTTGTTGAAGCTTCTGTAGAGTTGGGCACTTTCCAGTGACCTAAGGTGCGATTTTGCTCAGTGCAGTGTACATACTGTTTGCTCCTTGGACCAGGTCTGTTTGTTCTGGTTCTAGGAACAATGAAATGGACAGTCTGTACTTTTAGAGAGTGCGGCTGTTCCCAGAACTAGCCTGTTTCTGTGAAACTCAGTCTGGGGAAGGGTGTCCATGCTTTTACCAGACAGTCTCAAGGCAGCCAACCACACTGAGAACTCCGGAGAGAGGTTCCCCTCGTGTGTGGGATTCTGTCCCCTCTCTGCCATCTGCCTCCAGAGATCACTGCTCCCGGCAAAGGCACAGCCAGTGCCTAGGTCCTCGCAAAAGCTAGAGCACTTTAAAGCATGCTTGGTTTGCTTTGTGAGTGGAAATCCCACACTAAAAGGGGGTTAGAAGAAACCCTGGTACCTTAGTTCTAATTTCAGGACTCTACCTACCCGTTTCCTTGGTCTTACCTCCCAATTTTCTGTTCTGGCAGCAGGAGCTCCAGAGGGATGAGGCCTATCTGGTCACCATTTTCTTCAGCCTCTGTTTCCTTTCTTCTTTTTCTTTTTTTTTTTTACATTTTATTAGGGACTCATACAACTCTTATCACAATCCATACATATAAATACATCAATTGTATAAAGCACATCCATACATTCCCTGCCCCAATCATTCTCAAAGCATTTGCTCTCCACTTAAGCCCTTTGCATCAGGTCCTCTTTTTTTTTCCCTCCCTCCCTGCTCTCCCCTGCCTCATGTGCCCTTGGTAATTTATACATCGTTATTTTGTCATATCTTGCCCTATTCAGAGTCTCCATGCCCCCCCTTCCCTGCCGTCCCACTCCCAGGAAGGAGGTCACATGTGGGACCTGGTAATCAATTCCCCCTTTCCAACCCACTCGCCCTCCACCCTCCCAGCATTGCCCCTCACACCCTTGGTCCTGAAGGTATCATCCACCCTAGATTCCCTGTGCCTCCAGCCCTCATATGTACCAGTGTGCAACCTCTGCCCTATCCAGCCCTGCAAGGTAGAATTCGGATCATGGTAGTTGGGGGAGGAAGCATCCAGGATCTGGGGGAAAGCTGTGTTCTTCATTGGTACTACCTCGTACCCTAATTAACCCATCTCCTCTCCTAAACTCCTCTATGAGGGGATCTCCATTGGACGACACTTGGGCCTTGGGTCTCCGCTCTGCACTTCCCCTTTCATTCAATATGGTATACACACACACACACGCATACACATATATCTTTTTTTTTTTTTTGTATGATGCCTTATACCTGGTTCCTTTGAAACCTCGTGATCGCATTGGCCAGTGTGCTTCTTCCATGTGGGCTTTTTTGCTTCTGAGATAGATGGCCGCTTGTTCACCTTCAAGCCTTTAAGACCCCAGACACTATCTCTTTTGATAGGCGGGCACCATCAACTTTCTTCACAACATTTACTTGTTCACCCACTTTGGCTCCAGCAGTTGTGTCGGGAGAGTGAGCATCATAGAGTTCCAATTTAATAAAGAAAGTATTCATGCATTGAGGGAGTGTTTGAGTAGAGGCCCAAGGTCCTTCCGCCACCTTAATACTTGACCTATAAATATAGACACATAGATATATTTCCCCATCCTCCTATATATATTTGCATGTACATGTCTTTGTCTAGACCTCCATAAATGCCCTTTGACTCCTAGCTCTTTCCTCCATCTCCCTTGACTTTCCTCCTGCCCTACTACCATGCTACGTTGCCACCTGGGCTAGAGTATACCTCTTCTCTATGCAACCTTACCCTTTATCATTCCCCACCAGGCCTGCCACTCCCCCCTCTCTACCATTTGGGGTCCCATGTTTTTCCCTTGTCCCTGTGTTCGTTAGTCTTTTCTATAAGTGCTTCCGGCTGATCGTGGCCAAAGAGAAGGAGAGTGGGGGTTTTCCGGAAGAGTTCTGGGAGTCTGGGCCTCATATCGAGGTTTCCAGAGAGATTCATATTGAGATTCCCGGAGAAATTCATTTTGAGGTTCATATCGTTGCAACATCATTTGGTGATATCATGCAGCCGGCTTTGCAGGAGCTGGATGAGACAAGGGGCGATTAAAAGCAAAATTATAACTAAAATTATGGGTCCTAATATGGGTGCTAAGAAGGAGCTCAGAGAAGTGTTCCACCAGGAAGAGGTCCCATCTGTTTTTGGTCTGGTGCTCTGTAGCTCACGGCTTAGTTTATTGAGGGTCTGGATATTGGTTTCCACAACTCCCGACCCCTTGATGTTGTAACAGCATTGCTCCTGGAGGAAAAGGCAGGTTCCTCCCTTCTCTGCTGTGATGAGATCTAGAGTGCGGTGGTTCTGTAAGACAACTTGAGCAATAGAGGTTATTTGTCTTTGCAAGGAGGCTAAGGATTCTGCGGACGTATCAAGTGCCACTTGGAAGCATTCGGCTAACTGGTTGGTTGTGTTAACGGCGTGTCCCAGGGCGCCACCACGCATTCCCACCGCGACTGCTGATGAAGCTAGGGAAAGGCCCACCACGACCGGGAGAAAAACTGCTCTTTTGTTACGGCGACTATGTGTCTGGGTGTATTTGGTCCGGAATTCCGCTGGGGTATAGACAGTGAGCTGCGGAACTAAGGTGATGGGTAAGCACAGGAGGGTAGAAGTGGAACTGATGTTTAGATGTTTGGTGAGTGTATAATTGCACTAGAAGAAAAATCCTGTTGGTGCGGTTATTGGCTGGGAAGGTGGCATTGTGGTGTTGCACAGCTGAGTGGATGCGTTGGAGTAACAAAACGGCACCTGTGCATACCCTGGTGTGAAGTACAAAGCGACACTGGAAATAGTTACGGATTGCGTGGTGGAGACCTTAAGTGCAGATGACCAGCTGGGAACTGGGACTGCTGCTAGAGGAGGGCATTCTAGGGCCTCACTCATGAAGCAAGTGGAAAGGTTGCCTAATTCAGCAAGGTTGGCGATGGCCAGTCCCTGCTGTAGCAGGGTGAGCCAGGAGAAGGGAAAATCAGAAGGTTTAGAAATTTTGTTTAGTGAGTTCTTAGATCTGAATATTACGGTGGATGGTGGATTGGACCTAGACTAGCGAGTGACCTCAATATGAACAGTCTAGCATTAGGGTATGTGCTGTGGGAGTTAAAATATCAGCTTCCCTTGACTGGTTTGGTCTACCTGTTGTCCCACGGGTTAGGGATGGTTAAGGTGAATTGTGTTCCTGACAAATAGAACCTGTGGGATTTGGTTATAGGGTAGGGGTAAGCATGGTGAATATTGCAGGACTTCCAGGGGCACCCTGTGTTTTCTCCTACCCATTTTTGTGCACAAGTGGGGTTAGAGGTTTGGTCATATAGAAAAGAAACGATGGGGGAAGTTGGTTTTGGGAGAATGTGCGCATTTGGGGAGTTGGAACCGTGTTTGAACGAGGTGAAATTAAGGTAGACTGAACCAGAACAACCGGGGACCAGGCAATCGGCCATGGCTAGGAGATAACTTTCTCCTGTGAGTAGGTGATGCTGGTGATATTGGGGGTTGTTTACATTATCAGTGAGAAAAATATCTCCAGGTGAAAGGGGAAGTTATGGTAGGCTTAGCTCGCTGGTTTGGTGAGGCGAGTAAGGCGGAGAGACATTGGACCAGTAGATTGAACAGATCACTGGGGGTCATGGTTAGTTTTGGTTGACGGTTTGACTCTGGGCAGGTGTATCCAAGAGTGTAGGCCCACTAACTTGACGGCCGAGGGAGTGGTGAGGATGATAGTGTACAGACCTTCCCACGGGGGTGTCAAAGGTTTGGGTGTTAACGATTTAATTAACACAGCGTCACCAGGGTGTACTGACATTGGGAGGTTGGGAGAGGCTGGAGAAGGTTCAGGAATAGCGGAGTTAGCGTGTTGTCTAAGGAGGTTGTGAAGTAAAGACAAGTATGGTAAATATGAGGCAAATGGAGTGCTGTTGCCAGGAGGAAGAGGGGTGAAGAGGAAGGGTCGCCCATAGAGTATTTCAGATGAATTGAGGCCGGCAGGCTCCCGGGGAGCCCCGCAAAAATGGGTAAGAGCAAAGGGTAATAGTTGAGGCCAAGAAAGTCACAGCTCTAGAGAGTTTGGTAAGCTACTGCTTTATGAGACTTTTGGCTCGCTGGACCTTACCCACAGATTGGGGGTGATAGGCTGCATGGAGCTTCCAGCAGATGCCCAGTGAGGAGTTTACTGCCTTTTGTACCTTGGATATAAAGGCCGGGCTGTTGTCTGACTGGATTGAAGCAGGCTGGCCAAAGCAAGGAATGATTTCTTTTTGTTGTTGTTGTTTTAAACGTTTTATTAGGGGCTCATACAACTCTTATCACAATCCATACATATACATACATCAATTGTATAAAGCACATCTATACATTCGTTGCCCTAATCATTTTCTTTTCTTTCTTTCTTTTTTTCCCCCCCTTTTCGTTGAGGAATGATTTCTTGAAGAAGGTGAGCGACGACTATGTCTGCACTCTCAGAGGAGGTGGGAAAGGCTTCGATCCATCCTGAAAATGTGTCAACCATAGTGAGGAGATATTTAAACTGCTTATGCTTTGGCATGTGAGTGAAGTCCTGTCCCGGCAGGTGCCCTTGCATCTGGTGGAGCGGTTTACGAGGGTGTTGAGCTCCTTGGCTGTTGGAAAGAGCTCAAACATTGCATTTTGTGTGGACTGTGTTGATGGTGTCCCATTACCCGGTGGGATGAAAGATAGGGGTTAAATTTTTATATAAAGCTTTAGGTCCAATGTGTAGGGAATTATGTATGTCAGTGGTTATAGTCTCTCGCTGTAACTTTGGGAGGATGAGTAGGTGGTTTTTGTATACCCACACTTCCCGTTGAGGAAGTTCACAATCCTAGACATTTTCTTGGTCTGTGTAGGTCTGGGAGTAAGTGGAGGATAGAAAGCATGCTGGACTAGGGGTGGGAGAGAGAGCCTATGTTAATGAGAGAACAGTACGGTCAGCAAAGGCATTACCTTTAGCTACAGGGTCACTAGAAGTTTGGTCTCCTCGGCAGTGGATAATGGCTAATTTTGTGGGTAAAAGGATGGCTTTAATAGCTTAGCAATTAGCTGCCCATTTATAATTAGGGTTCCTTTTGTGGTAAGAAAGCCTCGTTCCTTCCACAACATGCAATGGGTGTGTGCGATCAAAAATGCATACCTAGAATCGGTGGATATGTTGGCAACCTGCCCCTTGGATAGGGTGAGGGCCCTGGTGAGGGTGACCAGTTCTGCCTGCTGGGAGGTGGTGCCTGAGGAAAGTGGGGCTGCCTCCATTATCTTGGAAGATGTAATCACCACATAAACTGTCTGCTTCCAGAGTCATTCAGTAGTGAGCTTCTATCCACAAACAGGGTGAGCTCGGCATCTGGCAGAGACTGATCTGTGAGATCAGGTCTGGGAGATTGGAAGGTATGAATAACTTCTACACATGAATGAGTTTGTATGGGGACCTGTTCTGGAGAAGGGAGGAGGGTAGCTGGATTAAGCAATCCATAATGTGATAGAGTTATTGAGGGGTCTTCTATAAAGAGTAAATGGTACAGTTGAATGCTGGAAGGTCCCAAGTGGGGAAGATTTGCTGAGACAAAAGGTCAATGAGACAGTGGGTGGAAAATACGGTGAGGGTTTGTAATAAATTGATTTTTCTAGCTTCAATGGTTAGTTCGGCGGCGACCGCGAGAGCTTGAAGGCACGGTGGCCTCCCACAAACAGTAGGGTCTAACTGTTTGGAGAGATAAGCAATTGGGATGGGAGAAGAGCCCATAGGCTGCACTAGGATTCCCAGTGCTAATTGCTGTTTTTCATCTACGTACAGAAAGAAAGGCCTAGAGGGATTTGGTAAAGCAAGGGAGGGAGCAGTGCTGAGAGCTTTTTGTAGCAGAAGGAATGCACGATGGACAATTTGGGAGGAAGTAAGGGTACCAACTGGGGATTCTTTGGCTGCCTGGTACAAAGGTTTGGCTAGAAGTGAAAAGTTAGGAATCCACTGCCTGAAAAACCCCGCTAGACTCAAAAAGGATGAGATTTCTCATGCAGACCGGGGAGCAGGGAGACTTTGTACAGCTTTGATCCTGTCATATGTGATTGCCCGGTGGGTAGAGTGATGGACAGGCCAAGGTATGTGACTTCAGTGAGCACTATTTGAGCCTTGGAAGAAGAAACCTTATACCCCTTGGAGTTTAGGAAGTTTAGCAGAGTAATGGCAGTGGACACATTGTCAAATTCACAGGGAGAAGACCACAGCAAATGATCTACATACTGTAATACAACCGACGGGGGCCGGGAACATTGTATTAAATCTTTGATGAGAGCTTGTCCAAAGAGATGGGGAGAATCTCGGAAACCTTGTGGGAGAATGGCCCAGGAAATTTGTTGGGCTAAGTTAGTTACAGGATCATGCCACGGGAATGCAAACAGAAACTGAGAATCTGCGTGAATAGGAATAGTTTAAAAAAAAAAAAAGCATCTTTGAGATCTAGGACAGTGAAATGGGTAGTGCTCGCTGGGATTCAGGAAAGCAGAATGTAAGGGTTAGGGACTACAGGGGTTTGGGGACTACTGCAGCATTGATTAAGCGGAGGTCCTGCACAAGGCGGTATTGTCCATTGGGTTTCTTTACTGGTAAAATAGGAGTGTTGCAGGGTGAATTTACAGGTTGAGCAAACCTTGCTCTAGTAATCTGTCTATTATCGGCTTGAGACTTAATCGGTGCATTTTGGAAATAGGAAACTGGGGTCGATTGGAGTAAACTTTAGGACTTTTTAGTTTAATTAATACTGGGGGGTGATGGGAAGCAACGCAGGGGGTACTTGTGTCCCATACTTCCGGTGACACTTCAGGCAAACGGGAGATAGCAGAGGGTAGTGGGGTGCGAGTGATGGGGTCTTGGCTGGCAAGCATGACCATCAGGAGGCTAAAGGAGGTTGAGCGGTTAGAAAAGGAAATAGTAACCTTTAATTTAGACAAAATCTCTCTGCCTAGAAGGGGCCCAGGCAAGAAGGGATAACTAAAAAGGAGTGCGAAAATGGAGTTTTGTCAGATGTGCAAAACAGGGGGTGGGTTTGCCTAGGGGTTAAATGGGAACCCGTCAATTCACACCACAGAGATCTGGGAAGGAAAGGTAGTGTCCAAGTGAGAGGGGATCACAGAATAGGTAGCCCCCATATCCACCAAGAAAGAGTTGGACTCACCCGCTACCTGGAGCGTGACCCTGGGTTCTGCGAGGGTTACTGGAGTCAAGGAGCCAGGGTCTCTTCAGTCCATGAACCCCAGCAACTCCATACCTTGCTGCTCTATGTCTGGAGTATCCGGGATCTCGGCCCCTCGACTTTGCAGAGCTGGGGGCAGAGCCAGGGTCAGGCAGTCCGACTTCCATTGGCCCAGCTGTTTGCACAGTGGCCAGGGCTTGGTAGGAGGCTTGGGGTTGGGGCAAGCTTTTGCCATCTCGGCCACGTTTGAAACAGGCTCCTGGTGGTAAGCACTGGCTCCCCTGGGAAGCATGGCGATGGTCGGGATTACCTGCCGGTCTTAGGGCTGCTACCAGGGCATGGGAATGGAGGCTAACCATCTGTTGGAACCTCACCTGGGAAGTGGCCTCAGCCATCTCCTCCCGGGTATTGAAAACATTAAATACCATTTTTACCAGATCCTGTATAAGGGTGTCAGGGCCCACCTCAGCGTTTTTCAGCTTCCTTCTGATGTCAGGGGATGACTGAGAGATGAAGTGAGAGGCTAAGATAGAGTCCCCGCTTTTAGACCCTGGGTCTAAACCAGTGTACTTTGTGAGTGCCTCCTGGAGGCGGTTAAGAAAAATAGCAGGGTTCTCATCTGCCTTTTGGGTGACTTCCCTTAATTTGTCATAGTTGACAACCTTGCAGGAAACTTTCTAAGCCCCTAATGAGGTACCTGAGCATTAGGTTTCTGTGGGGAAGGTCAGACCCCCTGCCAGGCTGGTAATCCCAATTGAGGTCTTCTGCAGGAATGGCGTGTGCCCCCAAGGGGACGTTTCGGTGAATGGTGTAGTCCTTTTCTGCTAGCTGGCGACCTGCCTCAGAGACTCGTGCATGCTCCTCGGCAGTAAGGGTACAAGCAAGGATTACTTGGATGTCATTCCAGGTTAAATCATACGTTTGAGTAATGTAAGTAAATTCCTTCATAAACTTAGAGGGATCTTCCAAGGAATAGCCCAGGCGGGTTTCTATCTGTGACAGGTCCTGTAACGAAAAAGGGACGTGGACCGAACAAGCCGCTCTGCGGCTGAAATCTCTCTTAGCAGACAAAGGTCAGTGGAAGGGTTGCGGGAACGGGTATGAGAGGCAACCAGTGAGGACAGGGGAGGGCTATCGGGTGGGTGATCGGACAGTGCAGTGGGCAGAGAGGACTGATAGGGCGGCGGAAGCAGTGCACTGAGGAGTTCGGCTTGCTCTTCAGGAGTTTGGATAACGGGGGTTTTGCTGAGGAGAGCGGGCTAATAATATTTGGCGGGTAGAACAATGGCTACAGAGGTCAGGGCGGGAATGCAAGTCCCAAAAAGCCTGCACATAGGGGACTTCAGAATTCTTACCAGTCCTCCTGCAGAAATTGTCCAGGTCTGTAGAACGTTGAAATCGAAAGTGCCAGTCAGAGGCCAATGTGACTGGTTGTCAAGCTGGTACTGGGGCCAGGCAACTTGGGAGATATAAACAAGTTTTTTCTTTCGCAAGGTCTGAGTGTACCCCAGGCCAGACAATATTTTTAAGAGACAACCTAGTGGAGTCGTGGGATCAATTTTGAATTGTCCTGCACCCATGGTGAGAGTAAGAGGGAAGAGAAGATAAAGAGATTCAGCTTACAGACACTGCGAAAGTGACAATAGGAAACACACAGCCAGGTTAAATAGCCCTAGGCTAACCCTCTGAGGGTTAGTCCAGTCTGAGGGCGCAGCTGACGCGAGGCCTATTGCCAACAGTCCCGTCAGCGGTGGGACCGTCAGAAAGTGAATGTCAGTGCATTAGGCAAAAGGCCATATGGAAAGAGGGAGAGGGTGTGAGCAGAGACAGGTTTCGTGTTCCAGGTGAGCAGGACCAGGCAGGAGGCACCCTGGCGTTCCCAAGTGAGTCCTGGATGGGACGGTAGTGAAGGACGTGGGGGAGGGATTGGCAAGGCGTCTCAAGAATAATCACTCCCCTAAGGCCCCTGGGACCAATGGAAGGAGAATTTCCAGGGCAGCCGCGTCTCGGATGGGAAGACACCAGCAGAGCTCAAAAACCGAAACCAAGGCCAGAGGGAGTAAGAGGGAGACAGAGATAGGGAGTGGGGGAGAGGGAGAGAGGGAGAGAGACAAAGAGAGAGACTCACCAGGGCAGCCATAGCAATCATGGAACGCAAGGAGATAGGGGGTCTCTCAGTGACCCCCAAAGGAGGGGGGAGCCGCATGCCTGTCCAGAATTTTGGTGCCAAAATATAAGGTTTATTTGGATGCGAAAACAGAATCAAAGGCCGAATTAACAAAGTTTTAGAAGCAGGCTTTATTGAGAAGCTTCGGGTGGGTTTAGCAACTTAGGATATTGAGTTATTGAAGCCACGCCGTGGGAAATTTTTGCTGTTTTTTTTTTATACTCCCTGTTGGTAGGCACAGCTGGGGGAGGCATGCTTATAGAAGGGTTCTAAAAAGGGGAAACAGTCATTAAACTTTTTCTGGGAATTGAGTAGGAGTGAGCAAGGAAGCTGAGCAAGCATCCTTTTCATGAGAACATGCACTTTTGGACATTTGTGGTTTACAGAAGGGAAGGGGAGGCCGAAGGGTGGGGGGGGGGGCAGTAAGGGGTAAGTTTCAAGAACTAAAATGGAAGTGCCTAATTCAAAATGGAGTTTCTTGTGCCAAGGCCAGCATTGATGATGGCTTTTAATTCAAGTTTAGAGCTTTTTTTTCCTCCTCCAAAATATTTACCATATCCTCCAATTTCACCTGTACAGCAAATAATGTATATTATGTTCAAAATCTCAGGATCATCCAGAATTACGCAGGATGAACATATTAAAAAGGAACTGCCAAGATTTTGTATATAAAAAGTAAAACCATTTGCAAAAGGGTCTTATTAATTTTGTTTTTTTTTCTTAAAAAATAAAAAAACCCTAAATGCTTAAGAGTTCACAGCACCTGCTATACAGGTTGAGTTCCTGATGGGTCAACGTGCTGGCAGGAGCAGCTCAGGAAGCCTCACTGGTGGCAGCCACCCCATCAGCACTGCACCCAGGGCCTTCTCAAGATGCAGGCCATCTAGCCTGCTGGGGTTCAGAGATCAATCCTCTTGGAGGGACTGTCTGATCCTTTCTTGACCAAAGACTTATTCACTTGGCACCTCCCATTAGCCCTACTATGTGTTGTGGGAATCACAGGAAAGGGAGTGGGGAGAGGATCCTTTGCCACCAGCTCTGAGTGGACAGACTCATCTTTGCGCTCCACTGAGAAATAATCCTTGGTGTCCAAAGTCTTCTTACCAGATGGTTTGTGAGGATCAGTCACCTTGAAGATTCATTCTAGGTTAACTCATGACTTAATTTGTTTTCCAAGGTCTGAGTAGGAAGGGAGGTTTTCTGTAACTTGTTTCTGACCCTGTCCCCAAGGAGGAAAGGGGGCCAAGAAGGAGTATAGTTAAAGGAAGACTCTCAAAGAACGTAGATTATATAAGGAAGAAAAAAATCAACCTTAAAATGACTGAACTTTTAATTTTAGCTTATAGAAACAGCATTACATCGGTTAAATCTACTGCACAAGATATCTTTAAAGTGTTGAAAAGCATGGAAGTTACTTTGAAGGCTAAAATACACATTAACCCAAGCCATGTAATTATCTATGACCTCACATGTAGGTGTAAATATATATACACTGAAAGCATTCGACCCTGAATAAGGAAGACCAATAAGAAATTGATGCATTCTAATTAAGGTGCTGATGAAGAATATTGACAGTATGATGGACTGCCACAATAGCAACGACAACAAAAACTATCTTGTAAGAAATGTAGCCAGAATGCTTCTCAGAGACAAGGATGGTGAGGCTTGGTCTCATATAATGTGGACATGTTATTGGGAGAGGCCAGTCCCTTGACAGGGCCATCACAGTTGGTAAAGTAGAGGGAAGTGAAAAAGGAAGGCCTTTGATGAGAGGGATTGGCACAGTGGCTGCGACAAAGAGCTCAAACACAGGAATGACAGTGAGGGTGGGGCAGGACCAGGAAGTGTCTCCTTCTGATGTACACAGGGTAGCTGTGAGCAGCAACCAGGGCAATGCCACCTGACAACAATTCAAGATCATAATAAAAAAAAAAACCATTTCCATCAGTAAATTTTATAGTTGCATGGATCACATTCAAGTCTAAGCTGTATATTTAAAATATTTTGTTTGGCATCTTTAAAAATACTGAGTGTTCTAATGCACCAATACAGTGTATTACTCCATTTACTTTAGATATCTTTATTCTCTCATCAAGGTTTTATGCTTTTAATTGTGCATGCCTTTTACATTTTTGTCAGATACTTCCCTAGTTATTTCATACATTATAGTTATTTTAAATAATTTTGAATTTTTAAAAATCATTTTATTGGGGACCTGTACAATTCTTATCACAATCCATACATACATCCATTGTGTCAAGAACATATGTACATTTGTTGCCATCACCATTCTCAAAACATTTGCCTTCTACTTGAGCCCTTAACATCTGCTGCTCACTTCCCCCCTCCCTTCCTACTCCCCCCAAAATCATGAACCCTTCATCATCCATAAATTATTATTTTTTTTCATATATTACACTATATGACATCTCCCCCCACCTTCTTCTCTGCTGTCCATACGCCAGGGAGGAGGCTATACGTAGATTCTTGTAATCAGTTCCCACTTTCTACACCATATTGTCTCCACCCTCCAGGCATCTCCACTCTCACCATTGGTCCTAAAGGTGTAATCTGTCCTGAATCCCCTGTGTTTCCAGTTGCTATCTGTACCTATGTCCATCCTCTGGTCTAGTCAGATTTTTAAGGTAGAATTGGGATCATAATAATGGGCGGGAGGAAGCATTGTAGAACTAGAGGAAAGTTATATGTTTCATCATTGCTCCCCTGCACCCTGACTGGCTCATTTCCTCCCCACAACCCTTCAGTGAGGGGTGTCCCGTTGGCTACCAACGGGCTTTGAGTCTCCACTCTGCACTCACCCACATTTTCAATGATATGAATGTTTTTTCCTTGATGCTTGATAGCTGATCCCTTTGACAGCTCGTGGTCACACAGGCTGGTGTGTTTCCTCCATGTGGATTTGTTGCTTCTGAGCTAGATGGCCACTTGTTTATCTTCAAGCCTTTAAGACCCCAGATGCCATATCTTTTGATAGCTGGGTACCATCATCTTTCTTCACCACACTTGCTTATGCACATGTTTGTCTTCATTGATCTTATCCAGGAGGTAGGCACCCATTGATATGATTTTTAGTTCTTTGATGTCTGATAACTGGTTCCTTCTACACCTTATGGTCAGACAGACTGGTGTGCTTCTTCCATGCGGGCTTTGATGCTTCTTAGCTAAATGGTCACTTGGTTATCTTCAAGCCTTTAAGACCCCAGATGCTATATCTTTTGATAACTGGGCATTGTCAGCTTTCTTCACATCTGCTTATGCACACATTTTTTCTTCAGCCATTGTGTTGGGAAGGTGTGCATCCTGGAATGCCAATTTAATAGAACTAAGTGTTCTTACATTGAGTAAGTGCTTGAGTGGAGGCCCAATGTCCACCTCCTGCCTTAGTACTAAAACTGTAAATATATGCACATAGATCTGTTTCCCTACACTCATATAAATATATTTACATATGTACATCCCAGTCTTTAGACCTCTGTAAATACCCTTTGTCACCTAGTTCTTTCCTCTATTTCCTTTTACTTTTCTCTTGACCCACTATCATGCTCAGCCTTCATTTGGGTTTCAGTAATTTCTTTCGGTTACCTTGCCCTTGCAGGATCCGTACCCGGCCACTTATATCCTCCTTGCTACTGATTTTGGATCACTTATTGCTCCCCTGCCCCTGGGTTGGTCAGCACCAACTCTTTGCCCCCTCCTGCCCCTCTCCAGCATTCCTCCAGAACTATTGGTCCCATTGTTTTCTCCTCCAGACTATTCATCCAGTCTATCTTATCTAGCTAGATCTGTAGGGATAATAATATGCACCAAAAATCAAGCCATAGCGAGATAGGCTATGAGTGAGAACACAGCTATGACAACACAAAAGGAAAACAATTACCCACAGAAGAATAAATTGATTAAAAGAAAAAAATTTAAAAAGAAAGAAAAACCTGTAAATAGATCAAGGTCTGATTTTTTTAATCTCTAGGCGTGTCCTTCAGTCAGGTCAAAAGGGATGCCCTGCTTTGGCCCCAGACTCTGTCATATGTACTATCTTGGGGGTTCCCTGTTCTGCTCCCACGGTTAATCTGCCACATGCTTTTAATGCTTTACCTCAGTGTTACAGGGTCAGTCTGGGCCAGTCCCAGCCCTGAGTCTCCAGTGTTGTCCCTCTTCGGGCCCTGGACCATGAAGGGATGATGTGTCTCTCAGTGGGATCAGCCATATTGTCCACTCTGTCCATTGGCTGTTCAGAGCGTGGTATCGTCCTCTAGGCCTGATGGGCCAGGATGTGCTCCACTCTCTCTTCCTCCCCCTTCATTTGCTCCCATTTGCTCTGATCAGACATGCCCCTCTCCCCTAGCTGCAGCTTCAGTGCCGTCCTCTCAAGTAAATTCTTCTGGGGTGAGGGGCAGTTGCTCACGTAGTTGGTATGGGGGCCGAGCCCTCAGGCCCCTCCACTGGCTCCCCACTCCTTGCGGGCACACTGCATTCATCTGCACTGGCTTTATATCTGGTCCCTCTTTCCTTGTGGAGGCACAAACAATAACCTCCCTATTCCTCCATCACACATTTTCTTTTTCATTTCCCTTTCTTCCCTCCACGATCAAGTCCATTACCCGATACTAGTCCATAAATTCCTCTTTAGACTGACACAGTCATGCAATGTCGCTGAGTTAAAGAAGATCCCAGGCCAGTAGGTGGAACCAGTGGTGGTGGAAGCATCTCAGCACTGGCATGGGTCTCCATGTGGCTCCTCCAGCTCCAGAGTTCTGATTTTATCAGTGTAGCTCCATGTGGTTTGTCAACAGGAATGTCTCACAGGACATGAGTGTCTCTGGCCTCCAGTAAGGTATCTCCATTGTGCCTCTAAATGAGGTCATCGAGCTGTGATCTGATTGACAGTCTAAACTCCACCCCTTCACTCCTTTTCTTTAAAATCTTTTATAATGTCATTAACAAAATATTTTAAATAATCTTAAAAAAATCATTTCATTGGGGGCTCATACAATTCTTATCACAATCCATACATCCATCCATTGTGTCAAGCACATATGTACATTTGTTGCCATCATCATCCTCAAAACATTTGCCTTCTACTTGAGCCCTTAATATTGGCTCCTCATTTTTCCCCCTCGCTCTCCACTCCCCACTCCGTCCCAGTTCCCCACTCCCTCATGAACCCTTTATAATGCATAAATTATTACACTTTTGTCATTGTTGCACTGTCTGACGCCCCCCCTGCCCTCTTTTCTGCTGTCCACCCCCCCCCCCCAGGAGGAGGCCATACATAGATTCTTATAATTGATTCCCCTTTTCCACCTCAGATTCCCTCCACCCTCCCGGCATTGCCACTCTCACCACTGGTCCTGAAGGGGTCATCTGTCCTGGATTCCTTGTGTTTCCAGTTGCTATCTGTACAATGTACATCCTCTGGTCTAGCCTGCTTTGTAAGGTAGAATTGGGATCATTATATGGGGGAGGAGGCATTTAAGAACTAGAGGAAAATGTTTCATCATTGCTACCCTGCACCCTGACTGGTTCATCTCCTCCCCACAACCCTTCAGTAAGGGGTGTACTGTTGCCTAACGATGGGCTTTGAGTCACCACTCTGCACTCACCCACATTTACAATGATATGATTTTTTGTTCTTTGATGCTTGATACCTGATCCCTTCGACAGCTTGTTGTCACATAGCCTGATGTGTTTCTTCCATGTGCTTCTTCCTTGTTGCTTCTGAGGTAGATGGCCACTGTTTATCCTCAAGCCCTTTAGACCCTAGATGCTATCAGACATCAAAAAACTAAAACTCATATCAGTGGGTGTCCACCTTCCTGATACGATCACTATAGACAAATATGTGCATGGACAGGTGTTGTGAGGAAAGCTGATGGTGCCTGGCTACTGAAAGATGTCAAATTTAAAACACTATTGAGAAAAGGAAATTATACTCATATAGGCCAGCTATGAATTACCGTACATGAACTGTAGTCTGTACAGATTGAACTCTTAAGTGATTGGACATTATTTACAGAAATAATCGGGGTTAGTGATAGGACAAACCTTCCAATAATATTCAGTCACAACATCACAGCAATGCTGCAGATTAAATCTTATCATAATAAAGCATGGGAGACATTAACATAGTTAATGTTTGGGAGTACCAGGCACCATTCATTGGACACCTTAATGCAAAAAATCTGAACCAAAGTACAAAGTCCACTAGTGCTATGCCCTTGGGCTAGTAGTCATCTGCTTCTTCTAACACTTGGGAGTTTTAGCCTTAAATTAGGTCTGATGGCTGCAACTGAGCTTGAGGTAACTCACAGTTCACTTAGTGGGATTTCCACATCGAATCCTTCTGGTGTGGCCTACAAAGGATATTGTGACCCTCAAAAGAACAGACTCTAAAGTCCCAGCAGTATGTGGCACATAGACTGGGTCATCAAGGGCTGCTTAAGAGCTAGAATTGAACATGTCCCACTAGGAATCTAGTATCAGGCATATTCTCCCCGTAGGTCCCACGTAAGTGTTAAGTGTTTTTTCCAGATAATAATTTTCTCCTGAAATCCCGAAATCTCCACCAGCTGGAAAGTTATAGAGGACTATGGCAGAGTGACAGGATACAAGATGAACAAGCGGAAGTCTATCAGACTGCTATATACATTGGACAAAACGATGGAAGAGGGGATCAAAAAGGCAGTACCCTTCATAATAGACAAGCAGACAAGCATGAATGGAAATATCTAGGGATATACCTGGCCAAAATAAAAAAAATAGATTTGCATCAGGAAAACTACAGAACACTATTATAAGAAACCAAGAGTGACCTCCATAAATGGGAAAATTTTCCATGCTCGAGGATCAGGGAAGACTCAATATAGTAAAGATGGCAGTTCTGCCCAAAACAGTATCTAAGTTTAATACTATTCCAATACAAATACCATCATCTTTCTTCAAAGAATTGGAAAACTGATTACCAACTTCATATGGAGAGGGAAGAAGCCCAGATTTAGCAGAGAATCCCTTAAGAAGGACAAAGTCAGAGGGCTTGCTTTAACTGACTTTAGCAACTATTATAGAGCCACAATGGTCAAACCAGAATGCAACTGGTATAAAGAGAGATACTCAGACCAATAGAAGAGAACTGAAAGCCCAGAAATATAGTCATCAGCATACAGACAACTAATCTTCTAGAAGGGCCCCCAAAAAATATCTAATGGGAAGCAGATGCCACTTCAACGAGTGGTGCTAGAAAAAATGGATGTCTACCTTCAGAAAAATGAAGCAAGACCCTTATCTCACTCCATGTACAAGAATAAACTCAAGGTGGATCATAGACCTCGAGGTAAAGGACCAAACTATTAGGGCCATCAATGAGTGATTTGGGACAAATCTGAGAACTTTGTTGCAGGGAATCCATAGGCTACCAGAATTAGGGAAGGACACAAACACAGAGGAGGAACAAATTGATAAGTGGAATATACTGAAGATAAAATACATGTGTACATCGAAAGACTTCACCAAGAGAGTAATAAGAGAGCCCACAGACTGGGAAAATATCTTTAGCAATGACACATCAGAAAAAGGCCTATTTACTAAAATCTATAATACTCTGCTAATTTACAATAAGAAAAAAAACTAATAGCCATTGAGGAGGTGGACAAAGGACCAGAAAAGAAGTTTTACAAGGGTGGAAATCCAAATGGCCAATAAAGATAGCAGAAAATGTTCCTGAACATTAGCCATATGAGAAATGAAAATTAAGACAACTATGAGGTACCACCTAACACCCTCAAAGATAGCCAAATTCAAAAACTCAGAAAGCAATAAGTGTTGGAGGGGCTGTGTGGAGATGGGACCTCTTGTTCACTGCTGCTAGACTTGCACATGTAGGCAGCCATTACGGAAATCAATTTAGTGATACCTAAAACAAATGGAAATCAAGCTACCATATGACCCAGCAATCCCCTTGTGGGACACATACCCAGAAGAGGCAAGAAACAAGCCACGGCCCAACCACTGTGCACCAATGTTCATTGCGGCTCACAATCACAAGGAGTTGGAAACAACCTCAATTTCCATCAATGGACAAATGGATTAAAAAATTCTGGTACATACATAAAATGGAAAGTATGCTAAGTTAAGTAAGCGAAGCACAAAAGGAAAAGTACAACATGAGTTCACTGAGTTAACCTTCCTGGTACGGAAAAGAACTGGCAGCACAGGGAAAAACATGGGTAGCGGGGGAACAGGGCACCAACCCACCAAAGAGAGGGTATTTTTTTATATCTCCCCAGGAAAGGGAGAAACGAGAAAGGGACTTGACTTCAACGTAGTAACCAAGACATGAAAACAACATACCAGCATGAAGCAGTGAACCAATAGAGAGCTCTATGGGGCCCACTCTAATCACAGCTATGTGGGCTCACTCGCCAGAAGAATGTGCCAAAGAGGACAGCACTGAAGCTATAGCTCAGGGAGAGGGCCAGGTCTGCTCAGAACCCATGGGAGCAAACTAAGAGGGAAGGAGATAGAAAGAATGGATCCTACCAAGCTCACAGGATGATATTACTGCTCAGAACAGACAATGCATAGAAAGGACTGTAGGGCTGACCTCACCATGAGACATGGTGCCCCCTCACCGAGCCATAGCACTATGGGGGACAACACTGGAGACACAGTGTGGGAATTGTGCCTGGTCTGATACTCCCCACCCCACCCCGACACACACACCAGGGTGAAACACAAAAGAGCAGCAAGAGGAGCAAAGTAATGAAGTCCCCAAGAAACCCAAAATTAGACTTCAGGGACAGGGCATGGCACATCATCAGACAGGATCAGAAAACATTCATAAAGGTCACCAGATAGACCTTTAGAATTTTCTCTCTCTCTCTCTCTTTTTTTTATGTCTATCTATATAAGATAGGCAGAAAAAAACAATCCTGAGGAGAAGACAATGGACCAACAGTTCCAAGGTGACTTGTGTGACAGGAGACTGGGGAAAGGAATTGGGGAGCCAACAAACCAGGGAAAAGGGAACAACGAGTGATCTAAAGTAAATAGTGAGGAGGTCGTAGGATGCCTGGTGGGGCTTGACCAAGTGCAATGTAGCTAAAATGAATTAACGAAAGCCAAATGAAGACCGAACATGATAGTGGGACAGAGGAAAGTTAAAGGAAATAGAGGGAAAGAACTAGGAGGCAAAGAACATTTATAGAGGACTGATATAGGCATGTATATATGAAAATATATGCACATATAACAAAAGGGATATAGATCTATGTACATATATGTTAAATATTAAGGTAGCAGATGTACATTTGACCTCTACTCAAGCAGTTCCTCACCATAAAAGCACTTTGTTCTAATAACCTGGCATTTTGTATTACTCACCTTCACGACAGGATTACTGAAGGCAAAATGGGTGCATAAGCAAATGTGGTGAAGAAAACTGATGGTGCCTGGCTCTAAAAATAGCATCTGGGGTCTTAAAGACTTGAAGATGAACAAGTGGCCATCTACCTGGGAAGCAAAGAAGCCCACATGAAAGAAGTACAAGAGCCTGTGTGCTCATGAGGTGTCGGTGGGATCAGGTATCAGGCATCGAAGACCCAGAACAAGCAACCATATCGACGTGAACAGAGGGGGTGGGGGGACAGAGAGGAGACCCAATACCCATCTGTAGACAATTGGACATCCGTCACAGAAGAGTCATAAGGAAGGGACGAGACAGGCCGGGTTCAGGATAGCAAAGACAAAGCACATGATATTCCTCTAGTTCAGCGGTTCTCAACCTGTGGGTTATTGACCCCTTTGGGGGTTGAACAATCCTTTCCCAGGGGTCACCTGATTCATAACAGTAGCAAAATTACAGTTATGAAGTAGCAATCAAAATAATTTATGTCTTCATCTCGGGGTAGGCTGGTGTGCTTCCTCTTTGTGGGCTTTGTTGTTTCTTAGCTAGATGGCTGCCTGATTGTCTTGAAGCCTTTAAGACCCCTGATGCTATATCATTTAATAGCCGAGCACCATCAGCTTTGTTTGCAACTTTTGCTTATGCACCCACTTTGTCCTCAGCAATCAAGTAGGGACAGGCCGGTGTGCTTCTTCCATGTTGTCTCTCAGCTAGATGGCTGCTTGTTTATCTTCAGGTCTTTAAGATTTCAGGTGCTATATCTTTTGGTAGCTGGGAAATATCAGCTTCAACACATTTGCTTGTGTACCCGTTGTCTTCAGTGACTTCAGGTGCTATATCTTTTGGTAGCCAGGCACCATCAGCTTTCTTCACCACATTTGCCTGTGCACCCATTGTTATCAGCAATCGTCCCAGGCAGGTGGGCATCCCAGACTGCCGAATTGTTAGAACAATTCTTATGTTGAGGGAGTACTTGAGCAGGGGTTCACTGTCCATCTGTTTCCTTAATACTAAACCTATAAATATATGTACATAGATCTATTCCCCCCTCATAAATGCGGTGAAGAAAACTGATGGTGCCCAGTTGTTAAAATATATAGAATCTGGGGTCCCATAGGCTGGAAGATAAATAAGGGGCCATCTAACTGAAAAACAATACAGCCCACATGGACAATGCACACCAGCCTGTGAGCTAAGAAGGCATTTAAGGGATCAGGTATCAGGCATCAAAGAAAAACAAAATCATAGCATTGTGAATGAGGGGGAGTGCAGAGTGGGGACCCAGGGCCCATCTGGGAGAAATTGGACATCCACTTGCAGAAGGGCTGTAAGGAGGTGACGAACCAGTCAGAGTACAGTGGAGCAAAGATGAAACATACAATTTTCCTCTAGTTTTTGAATGCTTCCTCCCCACCACTATCATGATCCCAATTTTACCTTACATAACCACTGGACTGGAAGATGTATACTGGCACCGATAAATACGGGGAATCCAGGACAGATGAGCCCCTCAGGAACAGCTGTGAGAGTGGCGATATCAGGAAGCTGGAGGGAGGGTGAGGAAGAAAGGGGAAGCAGATGACAAGGTCTACATGTAACTTCCTCCCTGGAGGACAGACAGTGGAGAACTGGGTGAGGGAGACATTGGATGGTGTAAGATATGATAAAATAATAATTATTTATAAATTATCAAGGGTTCAGGGGGAATGTGAAGCAAGGAGGGAGGGGAAAAATGAGGAGCTGATACCAAGGGCTCAAGTAGAAAGCATGTGTTTTGAGAATGATGATTGCAATATATGTACGAATGTGCTGGACACAAATGATGTATGCACGGATTGTAAAAAGAGTTGTATAAGTCCCTAATAAAATGATTAAAATAAATAAATTAATATAAAGAAGAATGAACACCTTAAGAAAAGAAAAGAATTTTATGGTTGGGTGTCACCACAACATGAGGAACTATGTTAAAGGGTTGCAGCATTAGGAAGGTTGGGAACCACTGTTCTAGTCCTTTACTGCTTCCTCCCCCCACTATCATGGCCCCAATTCTACCTTACAGATATGGCTAGACCAGAGCATGCGCAGTGGTATAGATAGGAACTCCCAACACAAAATCCAGGATAGCTAAACCCCTAAGGAACAATAATAGGTGTATCAATACCACGAGGAGAGGGGGAAGGTGGGGGGGGAAAGGGAGAACTGATCAAAATGATCAATGTATAACACCAACTCCCTTCCAAGGGGAATGAACAACAGAAACACGGGTGAAGGGAGATAGTGGTTGGTGTAAGATATAAAAATAATAATAATTTATAAGTTATCAAGCATTACTGAGGGAGTGAGGGAAAAAAATAAGGAGCTGATACCTTGGACTCAAGTAGTAAGAAAGTGTTTTGAAGGGATGATGGCAACATATGAACAAATGTGCTTGATACAATGGATGTATGGAGTGTTGTAAGAGCTGTAAGAGCCCCCAATAAAATGATTTTTTTAAAAGAAGTTGCTCCTGCCCCTTTTCCTACCAACATAAATGTAATTTACTTATCTGAGACATGTATGCACATCTCCCCTGTGTTGACTTGAATTTCTAGGAAGGTTTCCAGTGAGAGTGCTCATTAGAGAGTCCATTGCATTGAGGTGACTAGCACATTTTGGTATGGCAACAACTGAATAACCTCCTTCCTCTCCCCATATCTTGAAAAGCTATCACCAGTTGAGGTGAGGAATATTCTTTCTGTTTTTCATGTTCACATTTTCTCATTCTGTGAACACTTCTTGAGCATCTTCCAATTGTTATTATATAAAAAAGATTATCTGACATGATCTTCTCTTAATGACTTCTAACTTGTTTTATGGGTGAAAGGTAAAGTGTGAGAAGCTAATTGAAGCCATAGAGCTACTCACCTTGGGAACACACAGACATAAATAAGCACAAATTTGAAGGTTCCTGTGTCAGTCTGGGTAGACTAGAGAAGCAAATTCATAAACACACATGTGTATAAGAAAGAGGTTTATATACAAGAGCAGTGGAATAGTGAGAAAACATTCCAGATCAAGTCCATAAGTCTGATGTTAGCCCTTACATCTCTCACCAATTTTTAAAGTCCTCCACAGACTAACAAAACACATGCAATGATGCCGAATGCAGGAAGATCACACACCAGTGGGTGGGATGTCTTGTAGAGCCAGTAGCATTGTAAGCACCTCATTGCTGGCAGTGGTCTCCACGTGGCTTCTCCAGGTCCAGGGTTCTGGCTGCCTCAGGGTAGGTCCATGTGACTTCTCCTCGGGAACGGCTCAAAGGGAGTCAGCCTTATCAGTAGAGAGTCTCCAAGGAAGGGAGAGAGACAGAGAGATGTCTCTCGCCTCCAAGTAGGAAATCAAGAGTTTCCCAAATTCTCAGGGGAAGCCCATACCCACACAGAGGCTTCATTGGCTACATCCTGATTGACAGACTAGGCTCCACTCCACATTATTAAACCCCTCCAGTCTCAAATTCACACCAGATTATGCAGTTACCACAGTTCCCTCTTTGTAACATCTGTCCTTTATAATCTCAGCACCTAATCCTCAGAGTGAGAAGAGCCATTCTAGATTTCCAAAGACAATGTCATTATTCTCATGTGATGAAGACACGTTTTCACTGTGCGAAGGTCATTAAGTAAACTCATTTGTTAAGCACCAGGCATGTCTCATGTATTTGTGAAATGATGCTAAAAATAAGCCAATTCATTCAATATCTAAAATACACATCACCTGTTGAATGAAAAACTGTGCACTGTCCTCTGCATTTGTATACTGGCATAGAAAGCATACAAATATATGTTCTAAGGAAATTTATCCTCTTGACTAAATAGGACATATACTGAATTCACTAAAAAGCAATATAAACCAGTCGTAATTCAGGACCAATGAATTTTGTAATGATCAAAGTGCACTGGGAAGTTATAAGAAAAAGAAATACCTATTTGGATTGGAATTGTTAAGGATACCCTATTTCCTTAAGCATAGTAGATTTTTAAAACATTGTTAACTTATTGAATAAACTCATTCTTTTTTATTTGAACTTGATTTGTAAGACAATGGTTGTCATCAGTTTGTGGGAAATTATATATATATATATACACAAACACATATATATGATTGAATAAAGAAAGATAAAATGTTATTATACAGAGAATAAGATTAAATTCTTGATCTAAAGCCAAAAAGCAAAACCAAATCAACCTTAGGTAAATAAGAGTCTAGAACAATGAAAATAAATTAACAACCATAAAGAGATCCTTCTTAAACAAACGTAGTGGGATCTGAAGACATGGTTGAATTAAAAGACAAAGGATAGATTGATTTATCAAAATAATTGTAATATTTTGAATTTACGTGACTATGAACATGCTCCTGTTCATCATCAAATTATAGTAAAATAGAAAGGAAAACATGAAAAATCATATTATAAATAAGCTGAATCCTAAGAGATGATCATAACAGGGATGAATATCAGGGCATCTGCACAACTCTCAAAAATTAAAGAAATTATGTTGTATGCATATATGCACATGTATTGCTAGAGGAAGAGTCATAAGTCTGATCTCATTTTAAAGTGTATACGACCTTCTAAAAGATCATGAAACAGGAGAGAGCTAGTCTTGCTGGGCCTTAGAAGCAAAGTGCTACCTCACATTGGTCTTTACTCAACTCACTATGTGCAATTTTGCTAGTTCAATATCAAACTTTTGGCCTTAGACAAAGTTACCCAGATTCAGTAGTGAGCTGCAATACCTATGGCTGAATCTTCAGGTGCTAAATAAAAAGCTACCGAACCCTATAAAATTAACCGTTAAAAATTATGAAAGTTGGCAAAGAAAACTAGTAGAGGTCAAGAACTACCAGGAATGACAGAATTTTTAATATCTTGTAAGGGTATAAGTGTTTAGGGAAAACATTATCACATTCAAAAATCAAAGTAGAATGTGGATTCGTAGATTCCCCCCCCCCCGCAAAACCCATTTTATTAGGAGGTAATAAAGATAACATATTGTTTCAGAATTTAATCACATCAAGCATTATTGCACAATTGCTACCACCATCAGTTTCAAAACGATCTTCCTTCTTGAACTCCACCTCATTTCTTCATTAACCCCACTGGCCCCCTCCCCCCACCACTATACCCTCACCCAGGAACCTTTATTCTACTTGTTGTCTCTATAGGTTCAGGTTGCAACAAAATGTTCTTAAAATCATAAGGAATCATACACCACATATTTCTCTCACCTCTCCCAGCTTATTCCAATAACAAAAAACGCAAAATGAATATGGAGAACAAGGACCCTTTTTTCCAAACAGCACATGTAAATAAAATTTTGCTAAAGATAATCCAGCCATGATTGTAGCACTACATTGACAGGGAGATTCCAGAAGTTCAGGCTGGATTCCAAAGAGTATATGAAGCAATGGATATCATTGCTGATGTCAGCTGTCTCATGGTTGCAAGTAGGGAATACCAGAAACGTGTTTACTTCTGAAACAAGCCATGTGGTAGCTGGGAACTAGATCAACTAGACACTCCAGCCTACTGGTGGAGACAAATTCGTCTATTCAGTTGAAGCCTGATGACATCTCTGTGATGTCATAAGCCTTTTGTACAAGAGAAAGGGACTCTGGGGACTACTCTCTGTGCCCCTCTGGCTTCCTGCTTGCTGGGACTCTGCAACCAACCCGGAGAACTGTTGCTGCCCTGCATGTTTTCTGACTTTGGACCCATGGGACTCTGCCTGCATCAGCCTGTGATCTCTGCTTTGTGGTTCACCATTCTGTGACATCCATTTGGCTACTGGAGTCTGTAAAGGGACTTAAGCACTAGCATCAGACTTAGGGTCTTGAGTTGAACTGAGCTGGGTGCCTTCTTGACATAAAGTTGCTGCTTAATATAAAGCTCTTTTCTTAGACAAAGATGAATGGCATTGGCTTTGTTTCTCTGGACAACCCAGCCTAACTTACTAGCATATCCGTGGAGTGGGGTGATAGAAAAACAAAATCATGGAGATGAAGAGTGCAGGCTTGTCTGGCATCTGTATTACAGCAGCTGGATGGACTTGGTTTATCGTCATTAGGTAACCAGAGGTGAACTGGGATTACATAGTTGACTTGGTTGTTTTCTGGAGAGGGCATGAGGAGTGAAACAGAATCCAGAGAAGTTGTCTTTGGTCATTCCTACCTGAAATGGTGAAAATGAATGTAATGGGTGTTAAATTGAAGTAGGGGGCTAAAATGCCTCTTGAACTCTTAGTCAAAATAGCTGACAATAGGCCTGGTCCTGGCTTGATCCTGCAAGGGGCTTAAGGCCATATTTCATATGAATGGAATAATTTAGATAAGAAAGGATTGATTTACATGGCAGCCTCTCTGTAGACAACTACCACTTGCCCTCCCTTGATCATCTGATCCCAGCAGAAGGCTATTGATGACAGTGGAGCCCAAAATACATGTGTGGGAACTACCTAGGAAATACGTGTCTGATGTTCTCCCTCCATCCATATTTGAGGGAGGCAAGGAAAGTGGCTACTAAACCAGAGTGCATTGGACACATAGTATTGAAGGTCCAAGGGATGAACCTGCGTTAAGCAGTTAAAACTTTATCACCCTTCTGATACACCTGGACCTAATCTGGTTTTCAAAATTTTCTGTATTTTTTTTTCCATATTAGGTTTTATCTCAGAAGTGTTATGTCATTGGGAGTCACCCTCTTGATGCTGTCTTATATGTTTTTCTGTTTCTCAGGATATGAGACCCAGGGTTGATGAACCTATAGGAAAAGCAAGTAGAATAAGGGTTGTGTGGGTGTGGCGGGAGCAGGGAGGGGGCAATGGACAGTGGTGGTGGTGGGAGGAGGGGGATAAAAGGGAGACAATGTCAAAAGAGTCCAGGAGGGGAAAGAGTGTTTGTAAACTGATTATGTTAGCAATTGCACAATACTGTTTGGAATGATATGATATATTTATTAACAGTCATTAATAACATTTTAAGTGAAAAAAAGAAATTATTGAATTTGACCATTTTAAGGATTGTGTTTAGCGTCCAGTTATACTAGGATTACATTGTTTTCTTCTACCTACTATTACTGACATAATGTGTGATAGAGTTAAATATGAAGGATTAGTGATTGCAGAGAACTTGTCAACCTTCAACTGGACCTGTTAAATGGGTATTAGGAATTGCCTGCAAAGGCCTAAGGACTGGAGTTGGGCTTGCTTGGGGCACCTTCTTGATGTAAAATTGCTTCTTCATTTAAAGCTCTTTCTTATACATAGATGAGATCAATGAATTTGTTTCTCAAAACAACCCAGCCTAACACAACATAATATTTTCAATCACCTCATATGCACATGAAATTGGACATTAAATTAGGAAGACGAAAAAAATCAATCCATTTGAACTATGATGTTGGCAAAGGATATTGAGTATACTACCAAAGTCAAATAAATTTGTCTTGAACCAAGTACCACCAGAATGCTCCTTTGAAGCAAGGGTGGTAAGACTGAATCTCACATACTTTGGACACATTATCAGGAGAGGACCGGTCCCAGGAGACGGGCATCTTGCTTGGTAATGTGTGGGGGCAGCAAAAGGAAGAAAGTCCTTGGCACAGTGACTGCAACATGGGCTCAAACCGCAGCGCAAGCGTGAGGATGGCACAGGACCTGAGATGCTTCCCTCTCTCGTGCACAGGGACCTACTCTAGGGAACCTCACAGAGCAGCAGCAATGGACGGGACAGAACAGGGAGTCCAGAAATAGTTCTACCCTGGATAAACGATAAAGCTGATAAGACAACTCAGGGAATTGGAGAAATCGCACTGCACATCTGAGTGGGGCAGAAAAACCAACTTCTTAACCCTTTCTGTTTCTAAATTGAGATCGTTTGTCTTCTTGCCCGGATAGGCAGGTTCTGAAGTCACTAAGAAACAATGTAAAACAACAATGGAAAAAATGGTCACTTTATAGCTTGCCATTTTGTCCTATTAAACAAGAATTTAATCTTCACAATTTCTTCTAGGGAATTAAATATTTAAAGAACCAATAATGATTAGGTTTCCTTATTTGAGCCATATTACATAATATTCACACTAAATCCTTGGCTCTTTATATGTATAAGCAATCAAGACGTTCTTGTAATTTTTCTTAAATAATTTTTAATCATTTCAACTCCTTTGGTTACTATTTCTGCTTGTTGAAGTTCAAGGTGTGTAAGAACACAGTACCAGGCAATGATGGGTGCAGAATCAACTGTTAGGTTTGTTCTTTTAAAATTAGATGATGACCAGATATAGCAACTCTTACAATTTAATCAGTCCTGAGTAATGCTGACCATTGTGAACGTTTTGTATATAAGCATTAACCAAAATACTAAACATCAGAGAAACATAATCCTTACTCTGTTGAGCAGACTGTAAGTACGATTTTGTTGAGGTAAAGTACATTTGTGTCAATTTCTTTTCCTTAATGAAAGTTGCCCTTTTGAAATGCTAAGATACTTTTTGCATATTCATAATATCTGTGTCTACTTGAATTAGGGTTTAATCTCTAGGGTGGCTTTTGTCTTATCTATAGCACAGAAAGTTCTTAATTACTGTAAACAGATTTGATTATTCTTTCAATGGTTTATAATGACTACTTAAAGTAAAATCTGATGTTACAATCTCTCAGTATCCATTTCAGAAAAGAATAGGCCAAGACTCTTTTATCATGACTAGTTTGTATTGATTTGTGAAGGTGAAAAGTTATATCCCATCCACATCAACTGTGGTTAAATTAATTTCAGAATATATCACTGTGAAAATTCCTAAGATACTAATTTCTTAAAATTCTAATTCTTCAAAAGAGAAATTTAGACCACATTTTGTAAATTTGTCGAGTTTGGTCCCAAGTAGTTCCTTACGGAAGCTGGTGTAGGATCGTGCTAAGGAAACAGTACAGTGGGGAGTTAAATGGAATTAGATGATCTGGTTTTTTATATGGGTTTTGCTGCTTTCTCTCCTTCTCTCCGGGGATGGGTGTAAGCTCTTCATTTCTTTTAATATTGGGTTTACTCATTAATAACATGGAGGATGTAATAATACCTACTCCATAATGTTGGTATGAAAATGAAATGAGATTATGGCCTCTTTATTAAGTATTTTGGATGTGTCTGACATGCTAAGAATGTTTATCATCTTAAAGAATTCTCATAACTCCTAGATATTCACTATGATGGAGCCTATTTTATGAATGAGCAAATTATCTAAGTGAAGGTAACTCACTAACCTCTGTAAAATGATGATCACAGTTACCAACACACAGTGAGTGCCCGAAAATATTAGTTACTGCTATAATGATGCCCCATGGCAGTGGACACCTGAGAATAGCTACTGTGGGGGAATAAGATGAGGCATGTCACTCTGTGAGAGAATACATCTCAGACACTCACAGGGGCGGTTCTACTATTTAACAGAGATGCCATGAGCCAGAATCGACTCAATGGCAGTGATTTTTTAGGCCTATATTTATAATTATCATTAGCTACCTAAGTAATTTCAATAGAAAATATCTAAGCAAAAAACAGAGGAGCTATCAACAATCGTTCTAAAATAATATTCACATATTACTCTAGTTATTGTAAGATTTTAATAAAGTAATGGTGGATTTTTTAATCCACAGAATTACTTCAAAGCAATACACATTTAAATTAGGAATAATATTAAATACATCGTGATAGTATTCAATGCACACGATATGACTTCTACAGAAATTAAATACCAGCCCCCACAATTCCTGTCCCATTTTGGGTTCTCAAAATTAATTAGCAAATTCCCTAAGCAAGAAACATGATAAATATATGATATATGCCAGCAACTCAGAATTCTTTGTCAAATAAGATTCCTGTGATATGACCTGAAAATCTGAAAAGTGTACAATGTTCTTAAAGAAATAGAGTAAGAGCAGGGAGGGAGGGGGGAAAAAAAAGAGGACTTGATGCAAAGGGCTTAAGTGGAGAGCAAAGGCTTTGAGAATGATTGGGGCAGGGAATGTATGGATGTGCTTTATACAATTGATGTATGTATATGTATGGATTGTGATAAGAGTTGTAATGAGTCCCTAATAAAATGTAAAAAAAGAAAAGGAAAAAAAAGAAAAGAAAATGATTAGGGCAAAGAATGTACAGATGTGCTTTATACAATTGATGTATGTACATTTATGGGCTGGGATAAGAGTTGTATGAGCCCCTAATAAAACGTTTAAAAAAAAAGAAATAGAGTAAAACCATGTTAAGCATGACAATGCCTGCACCGATGCTCGCATGTCCCACTTTATTGCTCAACAAAATGGAATCCAACCTACGGATTCCTCCATATCGCATGAAAGTAGCATTGACACAAAATGCCCGACGTATGAAGGTACAATGGGTTAACCATGGTTTTTTTTGGGTGTCATTTTAGGCAGGTCCAAAATGTGGTTGCTTTTAACAGTGGGAATTCTCATATCAGCACTTGGAACTGCAAATGGTTTCTTTGAAAAACTAACACCTGAAAGCCCTGAAGTAACTATGAGCACTGTAAGTTATGAGAGGGGAACAAATCAACAACAACAATCTATGAGCTATTACTATCCTTTATCATGGTGATGGGGTTAAACTTAAACATAGCTGCCTAAAAATAATGAAGAATCTCCACCTAGTAGATCTATTTTCAAAAGTTGTCTAAAGCTTAACGTTCTGACTTCTCTTCATCAGAGTCAGATGATTACCTACTGGGGATACCCCAATGAAGACTATGAAGTTGTGACTGAAGACGGTTATATCCTTGGAATCAATAGAATTCCTCATGGGAGGAATAATTCATGGAACAAAGGTAGATACATCTTCTCTTCCCTTTTTGCTCTGTTCTTTTTCCTCTTTCTTGATCCCTTCTTCTGGTTGCCTCGTCAATTTTTCCTCCATGATTTTCTCCCTTTTATCTCTGTTCTTTTCTCCTTTGATTTCCCCCTAAAGATTTAGTGAGCCTTGCTCTTTCTGGAACTAAAGTAACAATGAAGCTAACTTTCCAGACCTCCAGGCGCTTCACCCGTGTAGTCAAGGAGGCTTGCTATTCTGTGAGAGACTGATTAGTAAGGAGATGCTTCTAAGTAACATACAATGAATTTAATAGTAAAACTATACACAGAATGTCAAACTGGTAATATTAAATGGTATCAATTTGAGGGCACCAAACCCAGTCTAAGGCAGTCAAGTAAAGCTTTCTCTGAGAGGCAATCACTGAGCTGGGTCTTTGAAAAGGAGGCAAAGTGACCCAGATGCTGTGTTGCTGCAGAGAGAGGAGGGAGACCATTTGAATCCCATTTCCTGAACAGATAAAAGCCATTTTTGACAGTATTGTACAAATGCATCTTTGTGTCATTGTAGAAAAATTATAAAGGACTCAAAAAAGAGAGAGAAAATCCATGTATAACTTAATTTCCAGAGCACACTTAACATAATGCTGTAACCCCTCTGAAAATAACTTATTCAGCAGCAGCTTTGCATTACAGACTAGACAATCCACTGCACTGTCACAGGTGCTGAGTGCAAATCAACTCCTCAGCATCTAACAACTACAAAAACAATCAAAGTATAATGGGCATACAATAAAGTTCACGTATCTAAAGCATAAAATCTGCTCATTTCTGGCTCTGCCGTCATTGAGTGCTAAGCATATTCCAGTTTAGAGGAGCCCTCTAAGACGCACTTGTACTACTCCTATTGTGTTCTCAAGGTGGTAAATCTTTACAGAAACAGGCTGATCGTTTTCTTCTGTGAATTAGCTGGTGGTTTCAAACCATCAAACTTTAGGTTAGCTTACCACAGGCAGATAAGATAGTAAAAATTACTCAACCAAATGAACATATTTAACGTGTAGTCACAGACCTGGTCTGAGCTTCCCAATTGTCTCTGGGTATTCTGACTCTATCCAGACAGATCGTTTTCTATATAGATGTTAAGGAGTGTGTTTGCAATAGTTATTTTTTCTCCTTCTTCAGGCCAAAAGCCTGTGGTGTTTCTGCAGCATGGCCTGCTCACATCGGCCACAAACTGGATTTCAAATCTCCCTAACAACAGTCTTGCTTTCATTCTGGCGGATGCTGGTTTTGATGTGTGGCTTGGAAACAGCAGAGGAAATACCTATGCCAGGAGAAATATGTACTATTCACCAGACTCAGTGGAATTCTGGGCTTTCAGGTAATGAAGAGAAAGAATCAAAAATGGGCAGTCATAAATGTATATTGGGTTATAAGAATTCACAGGTATTTTCCATTTTCTAATCTAACCCTACACTAACAAAATATATCAGAAGGTACTAAAGAGGAAACAGATTTTTTTTCAAAACTATTTATTCAATTTTTTAACAAAATAACCTTATCACTTTCAAAGTACTCTCCATTACTCTTAATACATGTATAGAATCTGTGATTTCACACTTGGATACATTTTTCAAACTCATCTGGATGGCAGACAGCACCTCCCTCATTTTTCGTTCACCTCTTCTATGTCATCAAATCTCTGCCATTTCATGGCCCTCTTCATTCATGGAAACAAAAAGAAGTCACAAGGAGTGAGGTCAGGGGAGTAAGAGAGAGAGGCATACTGTTCTTTGCCAAAAGCTGGCACCCTGAGATGAATGCGTGAGCAGGTGCATTGTCATGGTGGCAAACCAATTCCCTGTCTGACTCAAATCCAGCCTTTTTAGTTGCACACTGCAATCTTTCAGAATCTCGAAATAGATAGCTTGAATAGCAGTCTGATCTGGTAGAATGAACTCCAAATGCACTACAGATCAAGGTTTACATCCATTCAGGAAGTTGACAGATGTTCAGAACAAGGTTTGTCATCAATCAACATTTTACCATTTTTGAAATGAGAAAACCACTTACACAAATGAGTTTTTTCCCCATAGCACTGTCTTTGTAAGCTGTGTTCAACATCACAACAGTTTCTGCAGCATTTTTCCTGAGCAGGAAACAAAATTTCACAGCTGCACACTGTTCTTTTAAATTGGACACCACAAAATATGAGGTTCTGGCAAAACTGCTTTTAGGAAAAAAAATTCACTGTGAGCAGAAAGAACCCTCCCAGGCGATGCCACTAGGTTCACTAGCTCAGATGGATTTGCTCAATGCTTGACTAGTGGGAAAAATGTGTACTGTAAAAGCGCCGATCCACCCTGCAGAATTCTAGGGCTCTTTTGGGTACCACTCATATTCCCAGAAGGACTTCCGTCTTCTTTTAATAACTACTCGCATTCTTCCATATACTTCATCCCAAGGGTAGATTTACCTTCACTTTCCTTGCTCAGTACTCGCTCTAAAGGAACTGCTGACCAGGGTTTTCCAAATGCAATGAACAAAACGGCAGAAGCAAGAGACTTCTCTGTCCACTTCAGATCCTCAAAGGATCACCTGCACACATTCCAGATGACATTAACACTCAATGGAGGGTGGGCGGATCAGAAACCTGGATCACCCTCAAGGGCAGGGGGAGATGAACTTTGGACACCAGACAGAGAGTTCAAATAAAAAAGGTTTTCTTTCACTGCCCTTCTTCCTTATTACTGGAAACTCCTGGAGTTGAAAGATAGGGGAGTGTTATTCTGTTGATGCTGAAGCACAAGAATGCTCCTTTTGTCTAGGCATTGAAAGGAAGCCATTGTGTCCAGGTGTGATGAGGAAGAGAGGAAGCCCAAGTAGGTGAGACTGGAGGGTCAGATCAGGCAGGGGTGAGATGGCCTCCTGAGAACCTTGGAGCTCACTGAGAGCCAACGAACAGCACAGGGACATTAGGTATCCAGTTTTCTTTTTCAAAGATCATTCTGGATTATTTGTGACAACTGAAACAGAAAGGGGAAGGATCCCTAAATGCCTCTGGGACAGAGTCTGCTGTTGGTGAGGTCAAATGTTATTGAGAGCGACCTTATGTATAACAGAATGAGACACTGCCTAGTGCTGCGCTGTCCTCAGAACGATTTCATTGCTGCAGCCCCTGTATGAATCCATCTTGTGGAGGGTTTCTCTCTATTCTCCTTGCCCTTCTACTTTGCCCAGCATGATGTCCTTTGCCAGGGACTGGTATCTCTGATAGCATGTCCAAAGTATATGAGACTAAGTGATACCATTCTCACTTCTAAGACGCAGAGCATGTAAATGGTTCTTAAATCTGATATGCTGTTTCTGGGATAGAAATAATCCCTGCCATACAGATACTAACTTTTATAATGTTAATTGCATTTCTCATGCCAGGCTTCAGAAAGGACAGGATTGTGATAGGAAACTACGCAGAGGGCACCTCAGGCTCATGGATGTTCTATAAGTGGAAATATTTAGAGACTCTAACTGCTACTTGTCCAAGGGAACTCTACTACAAATATGTTTGATTTGTTAGAGACTATAGAAAGGACATTCATTCAGTTTTTATTTTGCCCTTTTTTGAAATTGTAGTTTTGATGAAATGGCTAAATATGACCTGCCAGCCACAATCGAATTCATTGTAAAGAAAACTGGACAAGAGAGTCTACATTATATTGGCCATTCCCAGGGGACCACCATTGGTATGTGAAGGCAATCTAAGCCTGGTAGTTTAGTTCACTGCGGTAGGTGTGCTGGATACCAAGCTAAGTATTTTCATTAAAAGAGATCACTACACAACTCAGCAATCTAAGGAGAAAGCAAAGGGGGAAGGAGTGTAAATAATATGTGAAAAATGATGCAGGTAGTAAATATGTCATCCATAATAGTTCATTATAAGTAATCGGGTGGGATGATCCTAGGCAATTAGATTATATAAAACTTAACTTAATAAAATGTTTATCACAACCCAGTATACTGATACACTACTGTTTGGGAAACAAGTTACTTATTGGCTGAGATATAGGTGTCTGTTGTTTATTAAAAAACTAAAATAGCATCATATCTATCGAGTCAAGTCCAACTCCTAGTGGTGCTCTGGGGCAGAGTAGAAACTCCTGTGAGTTTCCCAGGCTGTAAATCTTTAAAGAGCAGAAAGCCTTTTCTCTCTCTCCTGGAGGAGTTAGGGGTTTCAATGAGCTGTCCTTGCCGTGAACCCAGTAGGCCACTAGGGTGTTTCAATTCTCTTGGCTATTCAACTGTCAAACATTGACTGTGTTCCCAGTGTCTTGGTAAATTTGTCACCTCATTTATGGTTACTTACTAAGCAACCTAGTGAAACAACATGAGCGTCATATTTAGATTAGTAACTTGAGGCTATCAGAATTTAGTGTTGCCAGAATCACTAAGCTGATCGATGACAGAGCCAATTGTCAAAATCAATTTGGTCCGAGTTCAAGCTTGTGTTTTTAACCTTTTTAGTTATATGCTCTTCTCATGTTAAGTGGTAATTTTAAAATGGTATTTAAATTTATTAAAACCTTTAAAAGTATTAATAATAACTGTGTTATTAGGTGATAACCCTAATTATAGCTGACTGATAAAGGCAGATGAAAGAGTTTTGTCTATATATTTTTAAAGTTCTAGTTTCTTATCTCATATAAATTCTTCAAGAATAAAACAGATAGGCTAACATATGATTGCTTCACATATGGATTCCTGGCAGTGAAGTGGTTATGCATTGCACTGCTAACAAGAACCATGAAGTCAACAGTTTGAAAACACCAGTTGCCCCCTGGGAGAAAGGCAGGTCATTCTACTCCCTTAAAGAGTTATAGTCTTGGAAAGTCACAGGGGAAGTTCTTCCCTACCCTATAGGGGCGCTATGAGTCAGCATCTATTCAAGGGCAGTAATTTGTATAAGCAGAGGTGCCAATTATCCAGAGTTTCTCAAATGCCACCTTAGTAAATCCAATATAATACCATACTTACAGAATCAACAAGAACCAGCAATACAAACACACTTTATAAAATAGTTCCTTGGTCTCTTTCAGGTTTTATTGCCTTTTCCACTAATCCCAAACTGGCCAAAAGAATCAAAACCTTTTATGCATTAGCTCCAGCGGCCACATTGAAGTACATCAAAAGCCTTTTAAAAGAGGTTTCACTTATTCCTGACATCCTCTTCAAGGTGCGTGATTCCCTTTCATTGACTTGAATTTAAGATATCAAATCACTATGGATTTCAAAGCAATAAGAACAGAAGAAGAAGAAATTAGTAAATAATTATTTGCTGCTATCCAAGATTGCACACATGGTATTATTTATTAGCAAGCTTTCATTCACAATATGGCCTCTGAGATCCCGACAATTGTCATTGTTCTTGATTAGCATTGATGACGTAGTAAAGGCTGGGAGGATTTTATAGATCTTTCTTTTTTGGGGTGTTCATTTAATAGATGTTTTGATTTATTAAGCACCCTATTCAGAAACATCAAGGCTGAGATGCCACTCCTGGAGTGCAGAAGGAGAAATCAAAAGATGTGAAGACTCTAACCTCAGCCATGGGAACTGGGAAGAAAGTGAATGGTTTTACTCCATTACACTTATCATCCCCCCGGGCTTCAACACATTGTGTGTTGTGCTGCTTCACTCCATCCAGTAGTAAATTAAACTACACAATTCACAGTAATAGCTGCCCATTTCACTGCTTTATTCAGGGAATGGAGTGAGAGAAAGCATTTGAAATTTATAAGGCACTGTGAAATTTTTAAGACCTAAGGAACTAGCATTCAAGTTGTGGAGAGATAAAATTATTTTAAATGGAGTCTTTTCTGCAGTTTGATTACTGTAAACCTCAAATGATGCTTTTATCTTTCAGATTATTTTTGGTAACAAAATATTCTATCCACACAATTTTTTTGATGATTTTCTTGCTACTGAAGTGTGCTCCCGCCAGACATTAAATGAAGTTTGCAGTAATGCCTTATTTATCATGTGTGGATTCGACAGTCAGAACTTGAACATGGTTTGTATTCATTGCAGTTTCTATACTGAATGACTGAGCAATATCTTTGAGTTCTTTACCTGTCGTCAATTATATATAGTATTTCCTGAGGAATAACCAGAATGATGTCCATGCTAGGCAGGTAAACCCCAAAGAAATCACAAATCATTGCTTTCAATTGTATCACTTCCAACTCTCTCCCATTTCCCCAAATATGCCTTTCAATAAACAACATATAAAACATTAATCCTCAAAGCAATGCCTCCAAGAGGTCTATGCAACAGTTTTACCGTATGTAATATATCTTTTGATTTATTGACTGCTGCTTCCATAGGCATTGATTGTGGATTTAAGTAATGTGACATTGTTGACAATCTCAACATCGCTATGGAGAAACAATATGTGTGTCTAAGTGCATGTTTATTTGCTCCCTAGAGCCGCTTGGATGTTTACCTATCACATAATCCAGCAGGAACTTCTGTTCAAAATTTACTCCACTGGTCCCAGGTATCAGTTCATAATATTGCTCAAATTGTTTTTTAAGCCTTGTGTTAGGCCAAGTTGACTAGAGAAACAAATTTATGTATGAGAAAGAGCTCTATATCATATCAAGGGTTTATCATAGGTCAAGAAAGCTTCCTGGCCCAGAGCAACTCTATTCCATAAGTCTGATACTAGTCCACAAGTCCCCCTTCAGACTCAAGCAGCCAGAGGCAATGATGGAAAATGCAGGAAGATCATAAGATCACAGGCTGGTGGGTACAGAGTCATTTGGATCCAAGGTCGGAGGAAACATGGCAGTGTACCAGCAGCTCCTGCGTTCAGGGACAGAGTTCCAGCAAGCAGGAAGGCACAGAAGCAGAGAGTAAGGGAAATTCTCACTTTCCCCCACTTATGAAAGGACACCCCCCCAAGGAGGCATCATTAGGCTGTGATCTGACTGACAGGTTGGATTCCACCCCTGCACTTTCATACATCTTCAAGTTGACAGAAAAGCATCCATTTAACTACCATAGGCCTGAACCCTTGGACTTTCAAATACTCCTCAGAGGAAGTTATCCTAGCAAGTGAATACCTACTGAACAATCAATCCATGAGAATGAAAGTATTAGAAAAACAGAAGCTCCAAGTAACAAAATAGAGGAAATGAATGATTTTTACACAGAAAAAAATATTTCAAGCACAGCTGCATGTTAAAGTTGCATGAATCCCTGGGTTTGGGTGAGCAATAAACTTTGTTTTTGAAATGCAAGTATTTTCTAACAATTGTTTAAGTTGAGGTTATACCTACTGGAAATGATTGGGCTTTATTTTTGTCCTGGTGAAAAGAGTTCAATTTCCTTGTGCTTCTGTGAATTTCCTTTTTGCCAATCTTCTTGTTTTTCCATCACTCTACTAATTAATTTAGGCTGTTCGTTCTGGGGAATTCCAAGCTTTTGACTGGGGAAGCTCTGTTCAGAACAAGATGCACTATAATCAGGTAGGCATCTATTTTTTTTCAGGGAAGCATATTAAAGTTGAAATTATTTACTTTTGAGCGACAACATTTAAAAAATATTTAAGAAGAAATTAGGATACTTTTGAGTGTCTTTTCCATTGGAATAGGCTCAGAAATAATAAAGTAGATAATTGTTTTCTTCAATTTTCTTCACGACATCAAACCTAACCCCAGATTGCCAGTCTCCCATATAACAGTGCTCTCCTGCTTCACCAACTGTGTTCAAACGTTGCTCTCAAAAAAATCACACACACACACACACACACACACACACACACACACGCAAACACGAGATCCTTCACAGAACTTATGCCTTCCTCCTCACACACACTCATAAAACAAAATTGTGATGTGTCTCATTCCCTCAGAGTTCTGTTCTCTATCCTAAATTATAATAGATTCACTGTTCTAACCATTCATGAGATAGAGATGGCATCCCTCTCTTCTTAACAATGTCTTGTATCTTGTGTTGAACAGAATGAGTGATGTCAATGAAAGACTTTCCAGGTAGATAGAAGATGCACTTGGAGGTCGAGGCTGGCCTTATTATCAGCAGACAAGGGCAGTGCCATCATACTATTGGCAGTGATGCTGCGTTGCTTCAGTGAATCCAGGCTTTAGCCAACCTCTCTGCTTGTTACTGTACCCAGAACCCAGGCTTTAGAGTTCATCCTGTCTGGGATCAGTGAAAGTTCATGCAATTATTTCTTCCATCTCTTTACCCAACCTCAGAAGAGAGTAATTGAATAATCTAATAGAATATTATGTATTAGCCTTAACTCAGTGTAAACTGGTAGATTTCCACTGGGTAACTATAAACAAGAAAGTATCCTAAAATGTTGGGGAAGCCCTCTTCTTCCCATTCTACTCTCACTCTTTCATTTAAGTAGTAGCTAATGAACTGTACTAATTTCATTTCTGACGAATGTTTGCTAGGAGTTTATATATACTCGCAATAATATTCTAGGTATAAATAAGATGCCCTCCTTTTGATTTATACCTTCAGTGTATTTATAGAGGTGTTCAGTAGAGTAGTATAAAATACTATTTTCCCCCTCAAGAACATATTTCTCCTGCCCTTCAAACCATTGCCTCCTCAAATTTCCAAAACACAGGCTTGCTTCAAATCCATCCTTTTGCCAGGTCCTGTTACCAGTCACCAGATGGTTTCACCTTAGAGGACAAAATCGACACTGGAAGCCCAATCCCTCTATCGGCCCTTCATCTAACCAATGCAGGGACAGGCCATCTTGGTCTTCCAGTAACTGAGGCAGCAACACTCATTTTAGAGTGCAGTGTTAGCATCTAAGAGACCCTTGGAACAGCCTCAGTAAAAGAAAGTAAGATTATTGGTGTGCATATTCTGACACAAAGACACTATAGAATGGAGTAGATCTGCTCTTTAGGATTTTCAAGACTATAAATCCTTACAGGAGCACACAGTTTCAGCTTTTCCTGTAGCTGGTGAGTTTGAACCAACAACCTTGTGGTTAGCAGTTGTACCATTAACCCACTGTGCCATGAAAGCCCCTGCAATTATAATAGCACATTTTAAAATACTACAAAACTACATAGAATGGGAGATTTTGTTATGGAGTTTGGCTATTACATAGATTAGAACAAAAAAGTATTATGTTGGATTAGTAATTTTGAGTATGTTCTAACAAAACTAAAGCATCTCCATGAGGCAGTTGGAAAATTAGAACTGGTTTCTTGTTACCTTTTCCTACTCTATAAATAGCCTTTAAATCTATACATGGATGCCTATTTTCTGAAAACAGGAAATGTCACTAATAATTTGGACCAAGGTTTAATAAAACCAGATGACTCCATTTGTAAGCAAATAGAAACAAAATAAGTGGTCCCAGATAATTCATTACAATTAGATCACAAATTCACCTTCTTCAAGTGGGGTAGAAAACCCAGGTTTGCAATGAGTGAGAATTTTTGCCTAAGACCTTATTATCTAAAGCATGCTCACCGACCAGAAACATCAGCAGCATTTAGCATATTGAGACTCGAAGAAAGGTTGGCCACGTCTGAAAACTCTATCTTCCTCTTTCTGTTTTTCTTTTTTTTTAGCCCACCCCTCCCTTCTACGATGTGACCGCCATGAGAGTGCCGATTGCCCTGTGGAGCGGGGGAAATGACTTGCTGGCTGACCCCCAAGATGTAGACCTTTTGCTTCCCAAACTTTCGAATGTCATTTACTTCAAGAAGATTGCTCTGTACAACCACTTGGACTTCATCTGGGCAGTGACCGCCCCTCAGGAAATTTACAACGAGATTGTTTCTATGATAGCAGGGGATTCAAAGTAGATCTGGATTTTAAAAATCCTCTATTTCCTTTCTTTTTTCACAAGATCTTGTTTTTCTCACCATAATTTTCTGTCATATTAGAGATGAAATACCCTTTCTGTAAGTTTGACTTCTGAAATATATTGACATCAAAAAGAGTCCTGTTTTCTATTTTTAATTTTTAAATATATGATTTTTTTTCCTTTGGAAATTCCTCTAGAAACACCTGAGGTAATACCTTCCTGGGCAGGTAAACCTCATACCTCCTTCCTGCTTTCCTCTTGTTTCTTAACTCAGTGTGGGTGTTGAGCTTTGCATACTGAGGGCTGGCCAAATATCAGACTTGGGGCTGGTCCTCCCTGAAGTGCTTCTTATTAACATGTAATCTGAGTCTTTCTAGGGACAATATGGCCACTACTAACTGCTTCACATGTTTTAGCCTAAGACAATGCACAGTAGGATCCAATAGATCCCTTTTACTGTTTGGTGCCCAATCCCAAGATCAAACTCACTGCCACTGAGTTGATGCTGACTTATAGAAACCCTTGAACAACCCCTTTCGGGGTCAAAATACACTTTCATAGGGGTTGCCCAATTCATAACAGAAGAAAAATCACGATTAGGAAGTAGCAATGAAAATAATTTTATGGCTGGGGGATCACCACAAGATGACAACTGTATTAAAGGGTCGCAGTATTAGGAAGGTTGAGAACCACTACTCTAGGACAAGGTAGAACTGTCCCTGTGAGTTTCTAAGACTGAAACTCTTTAAGAGAGTAGAAAGTTCTTTCTCCAGAGGAGAAGCTGGTAGTTTTGAACTGATGACCATGCAGTTAGCAACCCAACCAATAATCACTCAGCCCCAGAATATTAAAATCAAGGGGAGGCTTGGGAGGAACAGGCAACCGGTGTAAAGGAAATTGGGAGGTGACAGGGGAATCCTACATGTTGGAGCCTAGAAAGCGTTGTCTGAGGATCTGACATGGAAGTGTGACTACTCATATACTATAGCAGGGAAAGTGGTCCTCTTCAACCATGTGCAGTTTCAGGACAGAATCACATGGAGCGGTCAGAGAGGAAGCAGACACCTAGCCCGGCAGCAACTCACCGATTCAACCCTGGCAATCAATGGGGTGATAGATGTAGCAGCCAGACCACACTCCCACCCTGCCCTACATTTCTGGTATTGTTCCGTTCTCAAAACAGGTCAGGACTCTAAAATTGTTGTCATCATCCTATCAAACACTCGGTCTAGAAATATTTAAAATGGTCAATTTCAGTCAAAATGTGTAACTGCCAGCAATTGGTGGTAAAAAATGGTTCCCTCAAACTTATAGAACTTTAGAAAGCATAGGCTCCCCAGGAGGTTTTATTAATCCTCACCATATTGCAAAGTCATGTTTTATGTCGCTCTGCTTTTTGGATCCTGTCATGATCATGTAATGGCAGGGCTCAGTGCAGTCAATATAAGTGTGATTGAGAGTCTGGTTCCCAGCATTAGCATAAAGAGGAGTGAGTGTTCACACAAGTTACACATGGGGTCGCCAGAATTGCTGCCCTTTCCGTGCCACAGGGGAGGCATGATCCCTGTGACATTGGTCATGAGCACATGCGCCTTCCACCTTGGAGAACGACACTACCTCTGTCTTCCAAGGCAGCTAGTTGTTCAAACATTCTTGTAAAAATAGCATGGCACAAAAATTCTCCAGAAAATGCCGCAATACTATGGAGAAGCCTCCAAAATCAACATTTAGAGTTCCTCTGATTCACCCGCAGAGCTTGACCAAAGACAACAGTGAGAAGTGATCCTGATTGCACAGACTGGGCAGAGTCTAAGAATCTGTTGCTGTTGTTTTCTCAACTTTTAAATTCCACTGTTTTATAAATTAATTCTGTAAGAAGCCATACAGGGACATGTAGCCAATAACATTATGAGAAAAACATTTACTGTTTTTGAAATGGTAATTTTACATTCGCACTCTATTTTTTAAAAGGCATTCTCTGTACATATTTATCCGGAAGCCCCAGTGGCTCTCTCTGAGTTGGAATCCACTTGACATCAATGAAATTGTGTTTGGGTTTATGAGCCTGAATTGACTGACAGCTAACTCTGACTCATTCCCATCAAATCAACACCAATTCATATGGACCCTTTTGGATCGGGTAGAACTACGCCTGTTACATCCAAGACTGTAACTGTGATTGGGAGTAGAAAGCCCTGTCTTTCTCCACAGAGCAGCTATTGGGTTAAAACTGCTGACCTTGGCCATCATTGCTCACCACATAACCACTGTACACCAAGGCTCCTACTTTACTGGCACCCTTGTTTTGTTTTTCAATGAACTTACCCAGATGGGTCACTAGAGGGTAGTACTTGTGTTTGTCCTTATTCCAGTGCATCTGCTCCATTTAAATAACACATGGTATTTGCACTCATTTATCTTAGCAAGTTAACCCCTTAAATCAGTGTATACTCTAAACTATGGGAGGAAAACTGTGATAAAATGTATTTGTAAAACAATAGGAGTTAGGTCTTGGAGAACCCCAAAGTCAAAATTTAAATACAATAAGCATCCTAATGGGTTAGGCATGGCTAGCACTAATTCCCACACACACACAAAACCAAGTTGTACTCGACCAGTTTGACAAAGTAAGAATACTAAAAATAAACTACATGTGTGAAGTCTCATGACAAGCTGTGGAACTATGATTTGGATTCATGTCTGGTTGACTCACCAAAGCAAGCTTTGATGCAGTATTTCACACAAACAAGTCAATTCTCAATATAAATAGATCTTTCACCTGGGCGCATGCCACAGTACATTCAACCTTTTTTTTTTTTTTTTTACCACTCTTACTTTTAGTTTTACACAGCCTATCTTATTGTTCAGATTGAATTTTATCATTACTTGCCCCCCTCCCCACCTCACCCGCCCTTCAAAAAATCACTAGTTCTTAATGGCTACACCTGAGATCCGAGGCCATCTTGCTTGGTGAAGCAGAGAGACAGCAAAGCAGAAGAAGGCTCTCCATGAGCTAACTTGGCAGAGGGGCTTAAATAAGGAGCTCAAACATAATGACCGTGAGGACAGCGCAGGACCAGGCAGTGTTTCCTTCTGTGGCAAACAGGTCGCTGAGGAGGAACCAGCGTGACAGCAGCTACCAGCAACGACACACCTGCGCTGAGTGCCCTAGGGCCTCAGTGGTTAAAAAGTGCTGTCCATTATCACGCACCTGCACCGCTGAGGGAGGGGGAAAGAACCTGCTGTGGGCTTCTTTAAAGATGAAAGGCTTCAAACCCTATGGAGCAGTTCTACTCTGTCCTGTACGGGCACTGTGAGTCAGAATTGACTTGATGACAATGAGTTTGTTTTCCTATAACTCACTAATGCACTGCCATCAATCGATTCTGATTCATAGTCACCCTTTAGGACAGAGGAGAACTGCCACTTTTGACCCTCTGAGACTAAATTGTCACAGAACAGACAGCCTCTTTTCCTCCCATGTGCGTGCGCCTACGTGTGTGTGTACAGATATATATGCTCATGGAAAAGGTCAATTTTCCACCACCTCATTGAAAATACCTCCTATATAGAAAAGCTTATAATCCTATTTGGGTGCGGGCTTTCTTTGTTTTTTGAATGAAAAGGGTTTATGTAAAGTGTGTTTTGAGTCAATCTCTTTGAGGTACAAAAGGAATAGATTAATTAAGCACCTGAGGGAGCAGAGATGGGAGCAGCCAGATGTCATGCAACATTAAGATCACCAAGTACCCAAGGCATAGAGCTGAAAAGATAGGACCCTTCAGTGTTAACACCTTGAATTTAGGCTTCTATCTTCCTAAACTGAGAGCATACATTTCTGCTTTTTTTAAACCCCACACTAGAGATATTTCTGTTACAGAAACCCTATATAAATATCAAAAAATCATTGAGATAAAATTCATATAATGTAAATTTAACCATTTTAATGTGTATACTTAAATGACACTACATTCACAGGGTTGTACATTCTCTATCGCTACGTAGTTCTAGAACACTTATATGAGTTAAACAATAGGAATACTGGAGACCATTAAAAAATCACTCTTTATTCCCACTTTTATCCAGCCTCTGAAAACACTGATCTGCTTTCTGTCTTTTTGAGTTTACCTCCTGTGAATACTTCCCATTACTGAAAAAATTCATTCTATCTATTTTCTTTCTTGCTAGCATGCGATATACAGAGGTTCATCCACATTGATATATATTATATCTTGGTGTGTTAGTCTGGGTATATTAGAGAAACAAATACACAGAAACTCAATGTATAAGAAAGAGTTCTTCTTAGTTCAAGGATCGTTTGTTGGCCTTTAGGAGTATTTCCCAGTCCAGTCTGTTGGGTGCCCAGCTATCAAAAGAGATAGTGACTGGAGTCTTAAAGGCTTGAAGATAAACAAGTGGCCATCTAGCTCAGAAGCAACAAAGCCCACATGGAAGAACATACCAGCCTGTGTGATCACGTGGTCCCGAAGGGATCAGGTATCAGACATCAAAGACCAAAAAAATCATATCATTGGCTGCACACCTCCATGATAAGATCGCTGAAGACAAACGGGTGCATAAGCAAATGTGGCGAAGAAAGCTGATGGTGGCCGGCTATCAAAAGAGATAGTGTCTGGGGTCTTAAAAGCTGGAAGGTGAACAAGCGGCCATCTAGCTCAGAAGCAATAAAGCCCACATGGAAGAAGCACACCAGCCGGTGAGATCACGAGGTGCCAAAGGGACCAGATGTAAGGCATCATGCAAAAAAAGAAAAGAATATATATATATATATATATATATATATATATATATATACATACATAGATATATGCCCTATTGAATGAAGGGGAAAGTGCAGAGTGGAGACCCAAGGTCCAAGTGTCAGCCACTGGAGATCCCCTCATAGAGGGGTTTAGGAGAGGAGATGGGTCAGTCAGGGTGCAATGTAGTACCGATGAAGAACACAGCTTTCCCCCAGATCCTGGATGCTACCAACTACCATGGTCCGAATTCCACCTTGCAGGATTGGATAGGGCAGAGGTTGTACACTGGTGCATATGGGGCCTGGAGGCACAGGGAATCCAGGGTGGATGATACCTTCAGGACCAAGGATGTGAGGGGCAATGCTGGGAGAGTGGAGGGTGAGTGGGTTGGAAAGGGAGAACTGATTACAAGAATCCACATGTGACCTCCTCCCTGGGAGATGGACGGCAGAGAAGAGGGGGAAGGAAGACTCCGGATAGGGCAGATATGACAAAATAACAATCTATAAATTATCAAGGGCTCACGAGGAAGGGGGGAGTGGGGAGGGCAGGGCAAAAAATAAGAGGACCTGATGCAAAGGGCTTGGGTGGAGAGCAGATGCTTTGAAAATGATTAGGGCAAAGAATGTACGGATGTGCTTTATACAATTGATGTATGTATGTGTATGGATTGTGATAAGAGTTGTATGAGCCCCTAATAAAGTGTAAAACAAAAAAAAGAGAAAATGATTAGGGCAAGGAATGTACAAATGTGCTTTATACAATTGATGTATGTGTATGTATGAATTTGATAGGAGTTGTATGAGCCCCTAATAAAATGTTAAAAAAAAAAAAGAAAGAGTTTTATATAGAGGTTAAGTGCACATCAGGCAAATATCCCATCCTAGTGCTGCCCAAGCCCAAAAGTCCAACATTAGCTCATACGTCCGACACCAATCCACAAAGTCCTCCTCCATCTCACTAAACACACTCAATGATGTCGACTGCAGGAGGAAAGCCGAGTCAGTGAATGTGTAAGCATTGCAGTGCTGGCAGGGGTTTCCACATAGCTGCTCCAGCACCCAGTGCTTGCATTTGAGTAGGTCCACGTGGCTTCTCCTCAGGGACGTCTTGCAGGAAGTGAGCCTTGCAAGCTGAAGCAGGGAACTGGCTAAGGCAGCTGCACCCTGATCTGACCATCACAAAGCAAGAGACCAAAAACTTGAAAGGCGAGGCTCACCAAGCCATTTATATCTCATCTCTTCAATTAATCCACAAATGTTTATTGGCCACGTTGGCACAATAAACTTTAATATCCTCATATTGATTCGTATTTCATTTCTTTTCCATAGTTGAAAGATAATTGCATTGTAGAAATAAGCCATGGTTTGTTTATATATTTCTCCATTGATTGACTTTTGGATGTCCCCACTTTGGGGAGCTTATAAATTATGATACTGCTACCATTCATGTTCAATATTTTATATGAATGTATTTTTCCAGTATCTTGATTATATTCCTAGGAGGGAATTGCTGGGTCATAAGGTAATTCTACGTATTCCCGTTGGAGGAAAATCATTAAACTGTTTTCCATTCTGGGCATACCATTTCGACTATTGTTAGCAGTGGGTCGGGGACATTCTCTCTAATCCCCTATAACTTTTCCACAACTGCCCTATGAAAACAATACATTTCTTCAAACCTCAACAGCATAGGCCAAGTGATGAACAACTGAGAAGATCTTCAACTTTTTTCTGCTTGTCACAAATTAGGCTCATTTGTCCTATCTGTCTCTTTGTTTCTAGAATTTCAATCTCTCCGATCTCAATCACAAACTATTTTTTCGAGTTGGGTTAGTTATGAATGATTAGTTTTCTCAGACTTGTGGCCTCTTGAGGTAGTTAGTTTATTGTGCCAACCTGGCCGGTAAACACGTGTGGGGTTAATTGAAGGGAAGAGGGATAAATAGCTCAGTGAACCTCACCTTTGGAGTTCTCCGGTGTCTTGCTTTGTGATGGTCGGACCAGGGTGCAGTTGCCTTAGCCAGCTCCCTGCTTTAGCTGGGAAGTCTCACTTCCTGCAAGACGTCCCTGAGGAGAAGCTGCATGGACCTACCCCGATGCAGCCCTGGGTGCTGGAGCAGCTGTGTGGAGACCACTGCCAGCGCTGAGATGCTTACACATTCACTGACACGGCTTTCCTCCTGAATTTGGCATCATTGCGTGTGTTTAGTGAGATGGAGGAGGACTTTGTGGATTGGTGTCGGACATATGGGTTGATGTTGGACTTGTGGGCTTGGGCAGCACTGGGTTGGGATGTTTTCTTGATGTGCACTTAACCTTTATATAAACTCTCTCTTATACATGAGTTTCTGTGTATTTCTTCCTCTAAATTACTAAGACTAACACACCTGTATTGGACCCCAACATTATTGTGGTAACCGGTTACAAGACCAGCTATCAATGTTCTCATCCTGGATTACTGAGAGGGAAGTAGCTCTTGCGTGACGCTTGGAACCTAGCAGAAAAAAAGTCCGTGGGTGGACTCTCAGAACCAACTTCTTTGACGCCAGGTGATTTGTGGTTTTTGCGTAAACTTTGCCTTCTTCACTCAACTCACTGTCATCGACTTGTTTATACCTCGTGCCCTGCTGTACAGAGTAGAACTGCTTCTACGGGCTTCTGAGGCTGTGAATCTTTACTGGAGCAGAAGGCCCGCCTCCCCACCCCCTCTTGAAACTGCCCATGAGCTCCCACAGCCAGCCATGTGGTTAAGAACACAATGGGTAATGCACTATACGACGAGGGCTCCTGATGTCACCTCTAGAACGCCTAAAATGACATTAGTCAGTCCTGGCTACGTTTTACACTGATTTGTCTTTTACCCAGTGCGCTTGTTTTGCTCTAAAACCACAATTTAGTTTCCCATGTTAGTTTCTAATAGTTTTCTGTTTCCAAAAATATCACATTCAGCTCCATCTATGCGGGTGCACAGTTTCAGTGGCATTCTACTCCCCATCAGCCAGCCATATCTAAGTTTCAGTTTTGCTGCTCCGGCTCGCAAGGTTGAAGCCACTGCAATATACCGCTCACAATTCCTGCCTGGGATTCAGTCAACAGAGGACCTGACTTCCAAATGAGACTCAAATTTATTTGATTTCCTTTGGAAAAATATTTTTCATTGTCCTTAACTGACCTTTAATCTTATTTATAACTTTATATTTTAAAGAAAATGGTATATAATTCCCTGAATGTGTGCCATCCCATCAAAATGTCCAGGTGTATAGTTAAGATTAATTCGTATATGATGAAGATGTTTTTCTTGCTTGACTTGTTTGGTTAATGTTTTGTCTACGTCAAGATTTGATTCTCATTTACGACATCTCTAAATGAGGTAACAAAGTTCATTAACAATTAAGAGCTTTGTGTGTAATCTCTATGATAGCCTGTGAATAAATAGCATGTCAGAGTAATACATATACAGATATACAGTCAGCTAAAGGTGTAGGATATGTAGTTCAGTCTGAAGTGAGAGGTGCGGGATCTGATCTGCCACTTGAGGCCAGGATAAATAGCCCTTGACTGAAAACAAAGGAGACTGTGTCAGTTCTCATTTGTTATAAAATCAATAATGACTGAGTTTAATCAAGATTGCTTGTGAATATTAATTTACATATTATTTGAAAATTTCTGTACTTTTCTTATACAGATGGTGCTTTAGATCTGAATGGACATTCACACAGAAGCTTTAGCCCGGAGGTCTTGATTCAGTACGTGTTTTATGAGGCCCAAGAACATTGCATTTTCCAAGGTTGCTGGTACTACTTTGCCTACAGATGACTGATCTAAATATGGCTGAATTCCTAGGCCAACTCATTTAAACTTCAGATAATCCATTGTGATATACTTTCATGGAACTTAAATCTAAGAACATTGTTTCTAAGGAAAATGCCAGTTATGCCCATCACCAGAAAACACACACCCCTTACTTCCAGCAGGGGTGCAGGGGTGCAGGGAAGCCCTGACAATGGAGGTGACTAGGTCAGAACTGACTTGAGGGCACCTAAAAACAACACTGACGAAGTAAGGAGAGATCACCTATGAACAACGAGTCACCACAAATCTTACACATACTTAGAACATGTTCAGATACAGTTCCAGAATGCAAGCCCCTCAGGCTAGAAGGTGTTCTAAACATGACTGGGCCAGAGTTGCTTCATCAATTATGTAGATGGAGCTACATATGGAGATCTTCATTCACATGACTCAAAATGCGCAAAAACCAGCTGAATACATCTATTAATAATCGGGACATGGAATGTACTAAATATGAATCTAAGAAAGTCATAATTAATAAAAATGGAATGAAAACAGTTCATATTCTACGTATTGATGAGCTGAAATGGACTGGTATATTTTGGATTAGAAATTCATCTGACTTACCATGCCAGGACTGAGGACAAATTGAGGGGATTTTTCATCACACTTATTGTCAGGTACACACCAGTGACTAAAGCCAATAATGAATAATTTGAAGAATGTTACCAATTTCTGTAATCTGAAATTGATCAAACACAATACCAAGATATACTGATAAAACTATTGGTGACTGGAATTGGCAGCATGATGTAGGATCTGTAGCTATAGGAGATATGGCCTCAGTGCTAAAAAGCAACAATATAGTCACTGTAAATGCCATTTTTCAACAACATGAAAAGAGGGGCATCGTGTGTAGTGGTTACACATGGGGTTGCCAACCACAAAGCTTGCCATTTGAACCTCTCAGCAACTCCCAAAATGAATGCATGGCTTTCATACCCAGTAACGATTTAAGGAAACACACAGTGACACTGCTCCTCTGTGCTAAAGCGTTGCTGGGAGTCATCATTGACTCAAAGGCAGGGCGTTTGAGGGTTTTTGAGCTAAACTTGGATTGTATCAGAGAGAATACAGAAGAAATCAATGGCCTACACCTATGGAAAGAGACCATGCAGATGCTTAATATCATCTGTCAAAACAAGGTAAAGGGCTGACTGGAACAGACTACCTACTGCTCACAGGTAAGGAAAGTAGAAACTGAAGGAATTAAAATAAGTCCATGAGATAGTTTGAATATAACTTTAATATAGAGACTGGAGGTTTGATGCTTTGAACACTAATGGCCAAAGCCCCGATGAGTTGTGGGATGACATAACCCATGAAGAAAACCAAAGGCCACTTTAAAGGTGGGAACAAAAGAAAAGACGAAAAAGAATGGCAAAAGAGATTTCAAAATTTGCTCTTCAATAAAGAAAAGTGATGGAAAGAATTGATGACGTAAAAGAGCAGAGCAGAAGATGACAAAGGGAAGCTCAAGAAGACCAAGTAAAGCAATATGAAATGTGCAAAGACCTAGAGTCACAAACCCAAAAGGGAAGGATAAGCTCAGCATTTTTAAGATGACAGATAAGGAGGAAAAATATTGAAGAATTGTGTGGGCAGAATAATGAATGCAGAAAGAATATAAAAGATAGAAGGAATATAGTCACTACACCAAAAAGGACAAGTCAATATTCATTCATCTCAGGAGTTAGTTAGTATATGATTAAGAAATGGTTTATTGAAGGAAAAAGTCCAACCTGCACTGGACAATTGGTTAAAAACAAGGATTTGGTGGATTGTCGATTAAAATATTTCACCAATAGACACAACACTGGAAGCATTTACTTGTATAATCCAAGAAATGTGGAACATAGCTACTTGATCAAATACTTATGTTTGTTCCAAACAAAGGTGACCCAAGAGAATGTGAAAAGTATTGATCAATACCATTACTATCACACACAAATAAAATTATGCTGAAAATAATTTAAAAGCACTTGTTGCAATAATACACCAACAGAGAACTGCCAATGATCATATTGTATCTGTCTTTCCTAGTATGTACCTGCATGTCTCTGGGTCTATCTATAACTCAGAATTAATTAGGTTTTAGATATACCCTACAATGGTGTGACCTCAATTGATTAAATTACATCAGATTGCATTAGGGAGAATACATATCATATCCACAGGTATAAGGGTCAGGATTGCAACATTTATTTGGAGGGACATTACTTTCCATAACATGTTTCAGAATATTTATTGCAGCCCTATTAGCTACTGCCAAAATCTAAAAACCACCTAGTTATTTCTTTGTGCTGTTGAGTTGCCTCTGATAAATTGCATCCTAGGTTATAATGATCAAATATTGTCCAGCCCTGTGCCATCTTCATGAGCTTTGGTTCGTATGAGTCCATTGTTTTGACAACTGAGTAAGTCATTCTCAATGAGAGTTTTCTTGTTTGTGGTGACTCATTTCTGGTGTGACCCGTCTATGATACCCTCTTGTAACCATCAGTCTCTCCTGATGACTTGCCTAAGTAAATAAATTAAATTCTCTCCATCTTCACTTATAAGGAGCATTCTGATTGTATTTCTTCTAATGCTGATTTATTCATTCGTTTTTGGCCATTGGCAGTCTATTCAATATTCTTCCCCAGCACTATACTTCAAATACATCCATCCTCCTTTGATCTTTTTTATTGTCCAGTTTTCACACCTGTTGCTAGTTAAAAGACCATGGATTGCATCAGACTTCGATGTGAGATGTTGTAAAGTTTACAGAAGTAAAATGCCCAATAGAGGATGCCACTTGAAATTTCAGTTGCTGCTATTGTGGATAATGATTGTTGATCCAAGTAGAAACATTGATAACCCTACCAAAATTAGTAGCTATGTCTGAAGAAAGCAAAAACTAATGTCCATAACAGCAGTGACTTTCTAGTATATTCACATAACAGAGAATTTATGGTGATGATACGAATGTAAAACTGCATGTAAAAGATGGTGAAATCTCATAAGCACAATGTGTAATGAAGGATCACACACACACACACACAAACACACCAAAAACACGCATCAAATGATTTCAAGAGGCAAATTTTAAAACACACCAAATTAAGAGTATATTTTTTGTTTCTGAGAGACAGTACCTGAAATGGAGCTTCAGGAAATGGCATGGGGCTACATCTGCCATCCTCTGGCCCCATAAATGGGAAGGAGAGTCCATGTCCAGAGCAGCCCAATGTCAAGTCTCATGAATACTGTCGGAGAGTTCTGTGAGGACATGGCTTGGATCACGGAACCCAAGAGGAAAATACTCTTTGAGGAAGGGCAGGTGTCAGAATAGGTAAAGGAAGCTGGAGGTTACAGACATGTCTAACATTTGCCTCAAAAGTATCATCTTTGGGGAGATGTGGATTTCCATTTCCTGTTTTCCGCCAGAAGAGTTTAGATGTGACCCCCATGCTATTCTCTCACTGGTTTCTGTGGATATAATTGAATATAATGTTTTCGGGGTTTTCTGCCAGATCTAGTAACAAATTTACATAGTAAGGTAGAGGAAATGTTAGGCACACCATAGAAAGAATTAGAACCACAGTAGCCTAAAAGTGTTTACAATTGAATGGGGTGGAGTCATTTACAATTTTATCAAGATAAGCTTACATGACTGTGTTCATTGTATCCATCCTTGGGTGAAAATTAACTTCGAAGTGGAAAGGCTCTCTTATGCTGAGAAGCTTCCAACCCTTCTTAACCCTGAAGTACAGCAAGCACAGTCTGAGTGGCAGGAAGAAGGAGTTTAGGCTCATTAACACTCTCCTCTCATCACTGTGTAGGAACTCCCCTGAGGAGGTTGCCTGGGGAGTGCCTGTAATATCTGAAACCATAATCACCCCATCTCCAGTTGAGAAGTTTCTGATTGCACCATCTTCCCAGTGGTTTGGACTAGAGCGTGCTTAGCTGCAGCTGCCTCTGTGCGGAGTTGAGATCAGTGGGAAACTCCTCGGACTTGAAGACAGACCTTAGAGACTACAGTCAGCTGGTATGACTATTGATCTATTTACAGATTCTGGGTCAGGATATGTCACTGAGAAACAGAAAGTCTTTGGAGGTTGAAATATTAAGTGTTGGAAAAGGAATCTGTGCTCGAATTCTATCAAGTCAAGCAGGATATAGAAAGGGTATAATGTAGCCATGCCTGCCAGAAAAGTTACAAATGGTAATATTCAAGGATGTTCTGATGAGTATCTTCCCTTTCAGAAAGCTATAGCATTTAAGCAGAACATTGCTATATTTGATACTCAACGTGAGTGGCTATCACAAGTCTGTATCTGGAAAATGCTAGGGGGAGATGCAATTATGAACTTAAGAGAGCTTTCCTTTGTTTTGTGTCTATAGGGGTTTGAAAGATAATGTTCGGAAGATGTGTTTGAAAAGTTACTTCTTCCCAAAGGGCTCTTTACTGTCTCGTCCCAGTGCTTTGAGCCCAAACATCCATTTTTCTATGCAAGATCATTTTCAGAAAAATGTGACCGACAGGACTCCCTGTATTAGGGGCATTGTTGCCTGTGGAAATTATGTACACCCCTCTCTGAGTTCTAAAGAGCAAGTCAGTCTCCATTCTGAAGTTTGGAGGTCTGGATATTCTATTGTGTAAGTTATCCTTTCATTCAGCTCCCTCAGTCTTCCTGGTTACATGTGTCTTTGAACATTGGGTTGGGGAATTCCAGAAAATAAAACCAATTTAGATCTAGATTCTGATTCACTTTATTCTTAGTACTTATGTAACCATGCAAGTCATGGTTCCTCAGGAAGACTTTGAGAATATTTGTATAAAGAACACCAGGGTAGGGGCAAGACATAAACTAAATTTTGGTAAGCCCTACAATTTGTTTTATGATGAGAACATCAGGCAAAAGGGAAAAACATGGAAATGTGGTAGGTGCCAAAACTTTCTAATTGATAAATATTATATTCAAGCAAGACCTGTGGAAAATGCAAAGGGGCTTCAAGAAAGAAGATCAATATGGTTAAGGATTTCATTTTTCTGTATCCACAGTCAATGCTTAGGTACCAGCAAAGAGACAAAACAACACATTGCATTTGGGAAAATATGCTGTACAAGTCTTCTTTAAAGTATTGCAGAGCAAGGATCTCACTGAGTACCATGGTGTACCTGACCTAACCCATGATTTTCAACCCAACCCCACAATACGCAAGTGAAAGGTGAATAAGGAAGATGGAGTAAGAACTTATATATTTGAATTATAGTGTTGGTGAAGAATATTGAAAGCACCATGGACTGCTAGAAGAACAAACAAATGCATCTTGGAAGCAGGACAGCCAGCACACTCCTTCGAATGGAGGATGGTGAGACTTCTCATGTGCTTTGGATATGTTATCAGGAGAGATATCAATTTCTAGGAAAAATAGCATTCTTTGCTGCTTTCCTGAGCAATTTAGCTGATAGAAACATTCTTCTTAAGGGGCATACAAATTCTCATTGATTACCTTTACTAAAAATAATCAGAATTCATAAAATCACAATTGACAGTAGTTGTCTTTTTATTTTTCACAGGGGTATTTTAATAATAATTTGACTGAAAACCTTGGCCTTCAATATTCAAAATCGGAACTCCCTCCCATCGATTCGAGTTTGACGAATGTTATTGTACAGGACAGAGGAGAACAGACTCTGTGGGGTTCTAAGACTATAACTCTTTGTGGGAGTAGAAAGCATTGTGGTTGGCAGCCCGATGGGTAACACACTAGGCCAGTACCATGCAATACTCTAGTAATGCTAGATAGTAGTGTTCAATACCATCTCACCTTTTAATCTGTAAACCCACAGGTGAGCAATTGTGTGTTTGTGTATAGTACATAACATATACATCACAGCACTTGACACATATTAGGAACTTAATCAATATGGGTTTAAGAAAATGAAATTTGAGCCAAAAACTGAAACATAATATACATAATATATAGCATGTATATATATATATATATATCACACACATGTCATATAAAAACATGTATGTGTGCATATATTATATATACTTGAATATAAGCCTATCAAAATATCAGCCGAGGCACCTAATAATACCAGAAATACTACATTAAAAATGTGCTGGAAACTCGGCTTATACATGAATGTATACAACATATATACTTACACATACATACACACATATAATCTATATATATACACTGCATTTTAAAGAACACACAAAGGGAGGGGCCATCCCTCATATAAACCATTGTGTAGTTGCACATAATTAGTAAGCAGAAAAGAAAATCTGAGGATCCAAAGAAATGAATAGGTTGGAGAATTTTAGCACCTTTCACAAAGGCAAATGCATTTGCTATATATTTATTAAATTTCGCCACTATCTTCACTCATTTCAAAGAGTCAAATAAACAGAGAAATGCTTGATCATGTGCTATTCTCCAGCTGTTCTCTGAAGAACAATGTTATGAAAAAATTAAAAAAAAAAAAAGAACAATGTTATGGAGGAGGGTTGTGATCACCCACCTGGGGCACATTTTGACACAACCTTCCTACACATCAAATTTAGAATGAAAGTAAGCACAAAGGCACAAAGATAAAGAGAATAATGCAAGTAAATATCACCACACAGATGTGACCAGATCAGTATCCTCCACAACTTAAACTGCCTTTCATAAGAAATATATTAGTTAACTGACAAACTGTATTGTACAAATTGACTTTTCAGATTGCTAACCATTACTCTTTTTAAAATAAATGAGAGAACAGAACCAAATGCAATAGTCTTCCCTGTTGGCAGTCCAAGGCACATAAAAATGTTGCCTGTTTACTGGAAACGAATCCATTGTCATGAATGATTTAATGACAGGGAGCCTTATTAAGCAGAAAAAGAATTTGGCCCATCATTCTAAAATATCATAGGCAAGAATCATCATCTTCCATATTGCATAAAGGAACAAGATGGTGTCTTGAAGAAGAATGGACACATTTGTATTATATTGTTGGCGGAAAATATAGAATATACTATACACATTGCTATAAGGGTGAAGAATCACTCTATTTTGGAGAAGTACAGCCAGAAGGCTCCTTGGAAATAAGGAAGGCAGGACTTTTTCTCACTTATTCTGAACACGTGATCAGAATGGACCAGTCCTTGGAGAACAAGAATATGTTTCGTAAAGTAAAGGACTGGCGGAAATGAAGACGCTCACTGAGATGGCCTGGAAAGTGGTTGCAACACTGAATTCAAACATGCTGGTTTTTATGAGGATGGCGCAGGGCTGGACAATGTTTTGTTCTAAGTGGAGTTGCTTTGATTTGGAGTTGACTTGACTAAGGTGACTAGGTTTAACATTGGTAAAGCAGGACACCACTGACAGGGCGGGAGGGGGTCTTGATGAAAATTTTGGTGTATATGGAGCAACAAAAACTTTAGCAGAATGCAAAAATAGTATTGCCCCATCCTCATATTTGTTCTATGTTTGAGCCCATCGATGGAGCCGCTGAGGCAATCCATCTTGCTGAGCAGCCGGTCTCTCTGGAGAACATGTCCAAAGCATATGTGCTGTCAACCTTGCCTCTAAGGAGCAGGGAGACTGGTCTCTGTTGGTTTTTGGGCAGTCTGGGTACTTTAATGTTCTTTACCAGCGTCATAATTCAGATGCATGAATTCTTCTTTTTCCTTCCTTACTCAATGTCCAATTCTCACCTGCATGTGAGGCCATTGGAAATCCCATGGCTTTTATCAGGCATACCTTAGTGCTCAAAACAACATTCTTGCTTTTCAATATTTTAAATTGTTCTTGTGCAGAAGATTTACCCAATTCAATGTGTCATTTGATCTCTTGACTGCTACATCCATGAGCATTGCTTGTGGATCCAAACAAGATGAACTTCTTGACAACGTCCATCTTTTATTTATTGTGATGTTATCTATTGGTCCAGTTGTGAGGATTTTGGTCCTCCTTATATTGAATTGTAATTCTTTCTGAAGGCTACAATCGGTGATCTTCATCAGCAAGTGTTCTAAGTCTTCCTCCCTTGGAGCAAGAAAGGCGGCGTCACTTGCATCTCACAAATTTTAATAAACCTTCCTGCAATCCTGATGCTGAGTCTTATTCATCTAAACCAGCTTCCCTGGTTGTTTGTGCAGCATGCAGACTGAATCAATATGGTATGATGCTGCAGCCCTGATGTGCACCTTTCCTGATTGTAAACCATGCACTATTCCTTTATTCTGTTCGCACAGCTGCTCCTTGATCTATGTACAAGTTCCACATGAGCACAACGTAGTGTTTTGGAATTCTCATTTTTCTCAAGGCTATCTGTAATTCATTAAACCCCATACATTTAGTCAATGAAACATAGTAAATATCTTTCTGGTTTTCTCTGCTTTCAGCCACGATTCAGCAGACGTCAGCAGACGTCAGTGACATCCTTGTTCAATTTGTGGTAAATTTAAAACTTAATATAAGCATTTTATCTATTTTTCCCAAGTGTATATTGAGCTTCAATTCTTCTTCCTGCCCATCATGTCATCTCTAGATTGGAATATTCTAAATATTCTATCTAAATCAACTGCTGAGGAATGCAGATTTTCTGCTCTTATAGTGGTATGTGTATATATTTCATGAGAAATAATAACTTGTTTAACTTTTATTTTCATAGATTATATTTGATGGTGAAGAAGTGCTCCCACAGATCATTTTATATCCTCTCACTGTCTCAAAGTTATGCAACCAAGATACTCCAGATGCTAGGTGTGACAGGATCCCCTTTGCTCTGTTTGTAGTTGATGCAGAAAATATAAACATGGTATGCATATATAATAGTATATTTTGAATGTTTTCAAATATTGTTATTACCAAAAATGCTTTTTAATATTTGAACCTTTACTCCAAAATGATAACAGTGTGGGAAACCCACAGATGGTGAACTGTGAGTCAGCATTGAATCAAAGTCTGTGAGTTGTTTTTGTTGTTGCTTTTGAGAAAAGTCATAGGAGTCCTGGTGGTGTGTGGTTCACATTGGGCCAGGATCTTCAGAGACAGAAGTTCCAAACCATCAGCCACCCTGAGGGTGAAAGATAAATAGGCAGCATTGATGTGGTGTCCTCTCTGAAGGAGTGTGATTCCAAGCATAGAATGGGCAGGCACAATTTTATGAGATGAAATGATAACTGCTAATATTTCTTTCCAGAGTTGAATTGATGTATATTTTCCCCTTGTGCCAGCATGGACCTCTCTTCAAAATCTTTCGTATGTGCTACAGGTATGAATTTTCATGAGCTTTTAAAATCTTTTTACTGGGTTGTTTAGTTCTCAAATGTCCTCTAGTAGTACAATGGCCTGGTGGTGAGGGTAGGGGAGGAGGCAGCTGTACCAATGAGCAGTATTGAAGGGTAGAAAATAAGTGTCTAATTTCAGTATAAATGTTAACCCGATAGTGGATTTGGACTACTCCATCTCCATTATTATAATGCATACATATCTAGATTAGGATTTAGGTACCTTAATTTGTATACATGTGTATATATACGTGTGTGTGTGGAGGCCTGGTGACATATTGATTACACGTTGCAGTATTATCCACTAGGTTAACAGTTTGAAACCACCATCTGCTCCCATTGAGAAAGACTGGGCTTAATACTCCATATATATATATTCCATATATATATATATATATATAATTTTCTTCTACACTTACAGAGTCAGTTTCACCCTGTCCTATAGTTTAATATGATTTGGGTTTAACTCAAGTCTTTGGGTCTGAAGCTAGATGGGGCCCTCTTTAGACACATAGCTGTAGACTGATGACACAGAAAGATACCAGAGGGAAGCTTGGAATTTATAGATCAGAGAGTGCAGAGTTATGAGGATCTGCCTGTGGGAATATGGCAGGACACCAACAGCTCAGATGTTCGCTTCCAGGACCAGGGACCCACATTAGGAAATGCCAGTTGGGAGGAAGGTGAATGCCCAGGGATAGAAGTTATCAGTGTTCAGCTTATGGAAAGGTCACACTCCCAAGAAGGCATCATCAGTCTGTCATCTGTTGGATAGTTTAGACTCCACCTCAACCTCCACTCAAGTGTATGTGTACATAAAATTTATCTGCCACAGTTGTTTTACTATGTCAATTTTGGTGTGTTGGAAATCTAGAGTGTTTTGCTTTTAATTAATTTTTTCTTTAATTAAAGACCACTAAACAAGTCAGAAAAGAAGTTCAAATTTATGACTTTGGAAACCTTGCTCAGAAGATAGAATGCTACAATCAGGTAACTGTTTCATGAGGGGGTAAAAAATATTCATGCTTTAAAGGATACAAAAAGTTTCCAACAAGTATTTAGGCTAAAAGTCTTTCACATTGTGTTGATTTCTACATGGAAGTACACTGTGAGTTCAGCTGTGTGATGTCCTGACTAACCAGGCTTGAGTGACTTCATCAGACCTGGCTGGAAGCAGCCCTTGTGGAGTCACTAGAGTTCTCCCCTGTTGGGAGGTGGGGCTTCAGATGAGAAACATCATCTCAAAGAAGATACGCTCATCTCAGTTCTGGGGCAGCTTGTGAAGTGTGGCTAAATGTAACATTTGTTCCCCTTGTTGTTTCCATCTAGCCCATTCCTCCCCAGTACAGGTGAAGAACCTGAAAGTGAGGACTGCACTGTGGCATGGTCTAAAGGACAATGTGGATTTCCCTGTGGATGTCAACTTTCTCCTCCCACAAATCTCTAACTTCATCTATGTCAAGACACTGCCTTCATGTAAGCATATGGATTTTATCTTTAGTACTAAAGCGGCATGGGATATTTACTATGAAATCATTGATATAATAAAGAATACGCCGTAAGGATAAAAAAATAATTCAGGGTTTTATTAGTAAGAGTTTCTGTCTTTGTCCTCAGCTCTTCCTGTCTTCTCTCCTCCAGTCATAGCTAGTTCCCTTGTTCCCTTTTCCCTTGTCCTCCCATCTCCCTCCTGCTCTCCAGTGTCTCATTTCCAGGTGGACTACCAAACAGGGCTGAGGAACAGAAGAAAGCCATCTCAACCTGACTTTCAACCAGCTTTTACTTCACGTTTATACTGTGTTGCCAACCAGTCCCAGACTTCCCAGGTCTTAATTTTCACCTCCCTCATCACCCGACTTCAGCAGAAAGTAGTTAAAGATATCTCACTATGCAGATCATCACTATTATTAAGCGTTTGGGATATTTTGGCTGGGTCTGGACCAGGCAGTCCCTTGCACCAGACTCTCAAGAAGACAAATGACCTGCTGAACTTCAAAGCAGCTGCCTCCAGCATCTCACAAAGCTTACCTCCAGAGGCAGAAAACAGCCTCCTCTCCTTAGCATTCCAGGAAGCAACTTTTCTGAGAACAACATGATTTACTGACAGGTCATCTCCTGATCCGAAACTTGCAGCCACAGTACAAAGAATCTCCCTTCCCCTTCCTGGCCCATATGCCTTTATATATATATTTATATATATACATACACACACACACACACACACACACACATATCTTGCCATACCAGCACAAGAAGAACTTCCCTAACCTCCCTAACCTACACTTGTTGGGTTGCAGAATCTGTCAGGGAGTCCTTTTCCTCAATAAAATCCTTTTCTTTAAAAAACAAAAAGTTTCTACCTGTGAAAGAAATCATGTAGATTTCTTCTCTTTTACAGGAGATTTCTACACGATTTTTAAAATATTCTTTTTCATTCCTTAACAAAGATCAAATAAAAAATCACTATTTTCCTCAGTCATGCTGCTTGTATGAGTTTTAGACTTCTTTCAAATCTTAAAAATAAACTTTCTCTTTTGCCAAATCCCAACTGTCACCAAAACCATAGATCTATCCTCTAAATAACTCCACTGTAGCCATTCCTTCATTATTCTTTTATTTGGTCCATCTATATCACGTCAGATATCCCCTGAGTTATCGTAAATAAACAAACAACTATTCTAGCCACAGCTGTCTTTAGAATCTCTGTTTTATTTGCTATGGATGTCAGTGTAATCTTAATAAAACATTCCTCTAACACTGAGAAATTATTTCAAGCCACTTCGAGGTTTCCATTATTTTGGCTAAGAATAAATAATTATTGAACCTGAATAAATGAAAATATTCTAGACTTCACATTCCCCAATGCATACCGGGTTGTTTGTGGTTGGTTATCCACATGTGGTTCTACAAACATATACTCACACAGTTTAGAAACCATACGTCAAAACTCTGAGCAAAGAGCAATTTCGACAATTATTCTAAGGATCAAAAAAGTTGAAGGCAGGAGAAATTTTCCATCCGGGAGAGTACCTATAAATTGGTACGCATTGTGAATTCCTTTGTCTTCTTTCTTTGCCTCATAACCACAGTATCAGTATTCCTCTGCATTATTTTTGCTCAGGCTTGTGACAACCTATCTTTCTTTCTTGTGTGAAGCACTGATGACAAATGGTTGTGTCATACAATTATAGTAAAATCGTGGAGTTTGCAGAAGATAAATACTGTTGGCTTTGCTGTTGGTGGTCTCTGTGCAGTTGATTCCAACGCATGGTTACCACCTATGCAAACCAGGAAAAGGATGTCCCAAGTTGAATGTATTTCACCAGCCAGAGTCTGCAGAGGAGAAAAAAAATCATTTGACTTCTCTCTTCTTCCTTAATAAGATTTACCCTCTTCTGTGGGATTATAAAGAGACTTTTCCTCAGCTTTGTCTCCCCCAAAGACATGCCAAGCATTGGAGGCTTTTTGCCAGCATATGGTGGGAGATCACATGCTTAAAATCATCCTCCCTGAAGGTAGTCAGTTGCCAGACAACTGTCTGGTCCCACCACAGATAGGCCCTGCTCCCTGCTGTTAAGGACAATGGGCTACTTCTCCCTAAAGGCTTGTGACCATTAGCTTGGTTCCTGTAGGTGGGGTTTACACTGGTCAAACCAGCTCAGTGAGATCCAAAGTGAAGCTGCCATGCTGAATCCAGGATACGCCCTTATTGTCACATGTATACCCCCAACCCCTCCTCTACCTATTATATCGCTAAATTGTCGCTCTCATTGCTCTATTACCTATACTACAACCCCTGCCTGTGACATATGACTTTACCTCTAATTAGGGGGATTGCATGCCCCCCCTCAAAGATATGTAGGCCTTGATTACCAATAAAGATCTCTCTAAGACTCTGCTCTTGGCCTCTTATCAGATCCCTCTCCTCTCTGCTGTCCTTGATCCCCTGCTACCTTTCCCCCTGTCCTGCTTACCCTCTCCTTCTCTCCAAGTGTATGACCAAGCAGCACTGAGGTGAGCATGCTATCAAGAAATGTGTCTGACTCCATTATTTCAAACTCTCTTTTATCTCTCATGCTCTCTAGGACTTTATTGTAACCTTTATGTATGTTAACAATACGATTGTCCCTGTTGAACCCGCAATTAGTTGTGGGGGGTTGGCATTTCACGCCCCTCTTCCTCTCCCTTCTGAATTTTCCCAGCAATTCATCTTCAGTATGACCAACAACTGACAAGTCCAGGCAGTGCAAATAACTAAGTGCATGGAAATAAAAGAAAGATGAAACGTTAAAGTGCACAACCTAGAGCCAGCTGAGAAAAAAGGTCTAGGAATGTGCCTCTGAAACTCAGCCATGAAAATCCAATAGAACACATTTCCACTCATATATATATATATATATATATATATATATATATATATATATATATATATATAAATTCCCAAAGAGTAAGGGCTTACTCAAGGACTATAACATTTTTATTGTCACCAGCAGGGATCAATTTCCTTGAGGGTTTTATTTGATTGTGTAAAGAATTTCATTTCCATGTCTCAATGAGGGGATCCAGTGGAACAATAGTTACATGCTTTATTTCTAACAAAAGTTGACATTTTGAAGTTATCAGCTGATCCTTGGAGAAAGGTGAAACTGTTGGTTCTATAAATATTTGCAGCCTAGCAGATAGTGTGCGTCAATTTTATTCTGTTACACAGATCAGGTTGAGCTGCAAAACCATGAGATCCTTGGGCAAAATATTGAATGATGGAAAGAACATACAGAGTCACTTTGTTAGGTAGCTTAGCCTAGGGAATTGGGAAGTCCATTTACGCATGCCCAGGAGAGCCAGCAAAAGACAAAAGCTGGATTTTTCCGCAGGTGGGCTTGGATGGGCGTTACACCTGGAGCAGCCCACCTGGGCCGGGTGATTGCAATTCAGCCAATGGAATCGACCAGTGGTCGTTCACCACACCTCCCCCGGGAACCCTTGAAAAGGCAGGGACCGGAAGGGAGAGGCTCTCTTGGGCTCTTGGCCTCTTGGTCTTGTCTTGTCTTGTCTTGTCTTGTCTTGCTTGGGTGGTCTGGTCGTCTTCGTGGGAGGGGAGAGATCCTAACGTGTCCCGGAGCAGTCTCTGCCAGGCTGCATGGTCAAAGGAATCCTATGGGTGCCGTGTAAAACCTGATGCTTCTTTGAACTTTCATTAAATTCACTTGGATCACGAGCCCGGCTTCGGCATGAAATCTTTCTCGCGCGGAGCCAAGGACCGAGGATGAGATTTAGGCCGAAGAGAGAAACCTAACAACTTTACCCAAATTTGTATTGGACATGTCAGCCAAAGGAGGGAGCATAAGAGTAAAAATCAATGGTATTATAGGAAGTAGGCGAAACTCCACTGAAAGTATTAACCAAAAGCAAGGCTCCAGGAATTGAAGGAATTACAATTGAAATGTTTCAAAAAGCTGATGAAAAACTAGAAGCACTCACTCCTAGGCCAAGAAATTTGGAACCAGCTACTTAGCCAGCTGACTGGAGGAAATCTATTCCAGAGAAAGATAACTCAAAAGTGTGCTCAACTTAGACAACAATAATATCACATGCAAGAAAAATTTGGTCAAAAATCATCGAACAATGGTTCCAGTATTATATTTACAGGGAGTGGCCAGAGGTTCAGGGTGGATTGAGAAGAGGGACTCGAAGAATGTATATCATTACTGAAGTCAGAGGAAAATTGGCTGAAAGCAGAAAATACCAGAAAGATTTTTACTGGTATTTTATTGACTAAGTGAAAGCATTCAGCCGTGTGGATCATAAAAAGCTATGGATACCATGAGAAAAAAATGGGTATTTCAGAACATTTCATTGTGCTCATGTGGAAACTGTACATGGATAACGAGACAACTGTATGAGCAGAACAAGGAAATACTGCATAGTTTAAAATCAGGAAAAGTGTATTTCAGAGTTGTGTCCTCTCATCATACTTATTCAATCTGTATGGTGAGCAAATCATCAGTAATGCCAGATTATATGAAGAAGGTTGTGGCATTAGGATGTGAGGGAGGCTTATTAACCACCTCCCACATGCAGGTCATGCTAACTTTCTTGCTGAAAATCAAGAGGACTTGAAGCACTTGCTGACGAAGATCAAGCATTGTAGACTCCTGGATGGATATCAACACTATGAAATGAAGAACAAAATCCTCACAACAGTACCAATAATTTGCATCATGGCAAATGGATCAAGGCTTGGAGTTGTCAAGGATTTAATCTTGCTTGGATCTACAAACAATGCTCTTGGAATCAGGAGTCAAGAGGTCAAAGGATGTAGTGCATTAGGTAATCTGCTGCATGATATATTTTTCCAATGTTGAAAAGGCAGAATGCTACTTTGAGGACTACGTTGTGCCTAACCCAAGACAGAGTATTTTCCATTGCTTCATATGCATGTTAACATTGGAAATTATTTATGGAAAACCAAAGAAGAATTGATGCATTGAACCTATGATTCCAGAGAAGAATATTGAAAGTCCCATGGGTTGCCAAAAGGAAAAACAAATCTATCTTGGAAGAAATATACACAGAATGCTTTTTAGAGGTTAGGACAGAGGAGTCATGTCATGTACTTCTGACATGCTGTCCGGAGAGACCAGTCCCTAGAGAAAGACAACATGCTTGATAAGATAGAGACAGCAAAAAGAGGAAGACCCTCAGTGAGATGATTAACATAGTGGCTGCAACAAGGATTTCAAACATAAGAACAGTTGTGAGGTTGGCGCAGGACTGGTGTTCCCTTCTGATGTTCCTACGCTCACTGTGAGTTGCAACCAACTCAATGGCACTTAACAACATCAACGCAAGATCACTGTGAGTCAGAAACTACTCCATTACATTAGGTGTCTAAACATCCCTTGGATCAGTTTGGTTCTCTAGAGATGCAAATGAAGGGAAAGTTATATATGTGTGTATACAGAGAGATTTACCTAAAAAAATTTAATGGCTCATAGAATTATAAAGCCTGGCAAGTTCCAGGAAAGAACCAGTTTGGATTTCAAGTGTTGTCTTTGTTATTTTGTTCCATCAGTTTCTTCTGAATCATGGCAACTCTATGTGCAACAAAATGAAACACTGTGCCATCCGCACAATCATTGTTACATTTGAAACTATTGTTGAAGGCCCTGTGTCACTTCATCTCCTTGACAGGCTTTCTTTGTTTTCTTTGCTAACCTTCTGGTTTACCAAGCATGATTTCCTTTTCAGGGACTGTTTGTCTTGATGACATGTCTTACCTATGTGAGATAAAATGTAGCCATCCTTGCCTAATACGGCCTCAGGAAAAACTTCATTCTTTTATTTTTTTAAGAAAAATTCTGCCTCCCAAATTCAGTGTAAAAATATTATGAGCGCAGGGGATCAGAGCAGAGTCCCAAAACCCATGTGTAGACAATGGAACATCCCCCATAGAGGGGCCACAGGGAAGGGATGAGTCAACCAGAGCACAGTAAAGCACTGATAAAACACCCAATATTGCTTCCTCACCCCCACCACAATGATTCCAGTGATGTACGCACTTCAGACTAGTCCAGAGTAATTACACAGCTGTAGATAAGAGCTTAGGATACATGCAATCCAGGAGCTGGAATAGGATGAGCGATACCAGATGGGAAGGGTGAAGGGGTAGGAGAAGAAGAAGGGGGAACTGATCAACACACAACTACACACACCCCTCCAGGGGAAAGAACAAAGGAAACCATGGGGAAAGGAGACAGTGGTCGGCGTCCTTGTGAGACATGAAAATAATACTTTTTAATATAGCAAGGGGTCATGAGGGTGGGGGAGGGGACAATGAAGAGGAGCTGATACCAGGGCTCTATTGGAGGTAACTGTCGAGAAAGGAAGGTAGCAGCATGTGAACAAATATGGCTGATATAATTGGTGTATCGATTGTAAAAGCATTGTAAGAGCTCTCAAGGAAATGACTTAAATTTAAAAAATTTTAATTTTCCATAACCCCAAATCCCCCCAAAAATGATGAGTGTCAAGTCAACCAAGCATTGGACTCTTGACCAAGATGTCATTCAGTTCAACCCAGACAGCTATTCACAGGAAGTATGCTCCCATAGAGCTTTGGAATCTCAAAGAAATTTCTACTCTATCCCATACCATCTTGGTAATGGTGTTTAATTAAAGTTTAGACCTTTTTTTTTTCTCCTGCAAAATATTTACCAAATCCTCCAATTTCATCTGTACAGGAAATAATGTGCATTATGTTCAAAATCTCAGTATCACCTAGAATCACACAGTATGAACATGTGAAAAAAGGCTATATAGAAAGAAAACCATTTGCAAAAGGGTCTTATTAATTTTGTTTTCTTTCTTTTTTTTAGTCTTATCTTTTTTCATTTTAAAAAATATTTTTTGAGAGCTCTTACATATATCATAACATTCCATCAGTCACATAAAACAGCATTGTACAATTGCTACCACAGTCGGTTTCAAAACATTTTCTTTTTTCTTTATTTTTTACATAAATGTCATATAATATTTTTAAATACCATTAAACAATTACTGTTTATGGTTAAGTATAATATGAGGGATTTTTTAAGTTTAGAAAAAAATGAATTAAATTATAATGGCATCTTCCCACTTTCCCCAACTTCCCTTTTTAAAAAAAATCATTTTATTAGGGACCCATCTCAATCCATACATCTCGATCCATACATACATCAATTGTGTAAAGCACATTTGTACATTCATTGCCCTCATCATTCTCAAAACTTTTGCACTCCACCCAAGACCCTGGAATCAGGTCCTCATTTTTTTCCACTCCCTCCTCACTCCCCTCTCCCTCATGAACCCTTGATAATTTATAAATTATTATTTTGTCATATCTGGCTCTGTCCCATGTCTCCCACCCCCGACTCTTCTGTTTAATGTCCTCCAGGAAGGAGGTCAAATGCAGGTCCTTGAAATAGGCTCCCCCTTTCCAACCCACCCTCCCTATACCCTCCCAGTATTGCCACTCACAGCACTGGTCCTGAGGAGATCATCCGCACTGGCTTCCCTGTGTTTCCACCTCTCATCTCTACCAGTGTACCTCCTCTGGTCTAGTCAGGCTTGCAAGGTAGGATTCAGATCATGACAGTGGGAGGGGTGAAAGAAAGCATTTAGGAACTAGAGGAAAATTGTATTTTTGATCATTGCTACATTGCACCCTGACTGTCTCGTCTCTTCCCCAAGTCCCTTCTGTAAGGGGATGTCCAGTGGCCTACAAATGAGTTTTGGGTCTCCACTCCGCACTCCCCTGCTCATTCACTATGGTAAGGTTTTTGTTTTGATGATGCCTGATACCTGATCCCTTGACATCTTGTGATCTCACAGGCTGGTGGGCTTCTTCCATGTGGGCTTTTTTGCTTCTGAGCTAGATGGCCACTTGTTTACCTTCGAGCCTTTAAGACCCCCAGATGCTATATCTTTTGATAGCCGAGCACCATCAGTTTACTTCACCACGTTTGCTTATGCATCCATTTGTCTTCAACGATCATATCAGGGCGGTGAGCACAAAATGATATGATTTTTTTTGTTCTTTCATGCCTGATAACTGATCTCTTCAGCACCTCTTGGCCACATAGGCTGGTATGCTTCTTCCATGTTGGCTTTATTGCTTCTGTGCCAGATGGCCGCTTGTTTACCTTCAAGCCTTTAAGACACCAGACGCTATCTCTTCTGATAGCCGGGCACCATCAGCTTTCTTCATGACATTTAGTTGTTCATCCACTTTTTCAGCGGTTGTGTTGGGAAGGTGAGCATCATAGAATGCCAATTTAATAAAAGAAAGTATTCTTCCATTGAGGGAGTACTTGAGTGCTGCCTTATTACTAACCTTATATATAAATGTATGCACATAGATCTATTTCCCCATCCTCATGTATAAACATATTTGCATATGTATATGTCTTTATCTAGACCTCTATAAATGCCCTCTGCCTACCCTCTCTTTCCTCTATTTCCTTTGACTTCCCTCCTGTCCCACTATCATGCTCAGTCCCCACCAGGGTTTCAGCAATTCCTCTTAGTTACGTTGCCCTTGATCATGCCCAACCAGGCCCCCCACACCCTTCTCATCACCGATTTGGATCGCTTGTTGTGCCCTTGTCCCTGAGTTTACCTACACCACTACCTTTCTCCCCACCTCCCCATCTCCCATGTCCCTATGGAACTATCGGTCCCGTTGTTTTCTCCTCCAATTGTTCATCCAGCCTGTCTTATTGAGACAGACCTGCAGAGATATTAACATACACAAAAACAAGACAGCACAACCAAGCAACAATATACAACAAAGCAACAACAAACCAATGACAAAAGCAAAACAAAACACAAGAAAGAAAAGCTTGTAATTAGTTCAAGGATTTTTTGTTGTCCTTTAGGAGTGTTTTCCAGTCCAGTCTGTTGGGGCACCACGCCCTGGCCCCAAAGTAAACTTTCAGCATTCCCTGGGGACCTCGCCGCTTCATTCCCTTCCTGTTCTGTTGCACTCCCTTAATGTTTTGCCTCGGTGTGGAGGAATGTGATCAGGTGCAATTTCCACACTGTATCTCTGGTGTTGTCCCCTGTAGGGCTATGGGTCAGTGAGGGACATCATGTCGCATAGTGGGAGCGGCCATGTGGTTCTCTCTGTGGACTGGCTGCTGTAATTGGGAACATCGTCACCAAGGCCTGGTGGGCCATGATGTGCTCCACTCTCTCCTCCTTCCCCTTCCTCTGCTCCCATGTGCTCCGATCAGATATATCCCTCTTCCAGAGCTATAGATTCAGTGCCGTCCTTTGATATAAATTCTTCTGAGGGGAGGGGCAGATGTCCCCTTAGTATCTGGGGTTGGGGCCGACCCCCCAGAACTCTACACTGGTTGCCTACTTCACGCTGGCATGTTGCATTCACATCTTGGAGCATTGGGATAAAGTCTGGTCCCGCTTTTCCTGTGGAGACACAAACAATACCCTCCCCTTGGGTGGGTTAGTACCCTGTGCCCCCTCTACCTTTTCTTTTTTATTATTTTTTTCCTTTTCGGCCTCCTTTTTTGTTGTCTACCATGTGTATCCCTGTATTTGATCTGGTCCCTGCTATATTACCTGGTCCACACCCCAGGGATATTTGTATACCGTACCTTTTTCCCCTATACCTCACTTGCCTTTGTTTTTAAAGCTTATTTCAGCAGCCTTTCAAGTATTTCTATATTTTAGTCAATGTTTTCTTGAAGCCTGTTTTCTCTTTTTGGCCTTCTGGGTGAGGTTGTTCCATGTGGTAGTCTCTTATTTATGCTTGGTGAGTGTTGTTCTTCTACCCATACTGGGCCAGGAAGGATCTTTTGTAGGGCTGGGTTTCTTCTAACATATTTTTTGAGTTTTTCCTTGTCTGGGAAGACTCTTACTTCTCCGTCTATCTTGATCGATAATTTGGCTGGGTACAGTATTCTTGGGTTTGCATCGTTTTCCTTCAATTTTGTGAATATGTTACTCCACTCTCTCCTCTTCTTCATAGTTTCTTCTGATAGGTCTGAACATATTCTTATTTGGAACCTTTATATGTGATTGCTTGTTTTTCCCTAGCTGCTCTCATGATTTTCTCCTTTTCCTCAAAGTTGGATAATTTAACTATTATGTGACTTGGTGATTTCTTCTTGGGATCCCGTCTTGCTGGGGTTCTTTCAGCCTCCTGAATGGTCGCCTGGTTTTCATACACTAAGCTGGGAAAACTTTCCTCCAAGAATTCTCTCACTATTGTTTCAGATGACTTCTTGTTGTGTCTTACTCTGGCAAGCCTATAATTCTAATGTTGTTCGGCTTCATAATATCAGACATAGCTCTTACGTTTTCTTCAGCTTCTCTGATCTTACTGGATTTTTGTTCGTATTTGATAAAGTCTGTTGGCTGGCCTCCAAGTCACTGATGCGGTTCTCTGATTCCTCCAGTCGCTTCTGGAGGTCCATGAGTGTGCTACTGGTTTTTGTTATCTCATCCCTAAGCTCCTGTATTTCTCTTTGATTTATGGCATTTACCTCTTCTATCACTTCATCCTTTTTCTGTATTGTTTCCCTCATACCCTCTATGACTCCCAGTATCATTCTGAACATTTCTTTCTGTGGCAGCTCAATGTCTGCTTCCTCTATGAATGGCATTATGTTCAGAACATCTTCTGGCACTGCCTTTTGTTTCTCCCGTTTTTTTCCCTTGAGGTCTTTGGGGCTGATGGCTGTTTGCATTGCTTTGTTTTAGATGAGCCAGGTGCCATTTTCCTGGGATTCGAAGAGCACTGGCTCTCTCTGGGAGACTTGTAGGAGTACTTCTTCGAACTGCCTATTTCACTATGGAATTAACCTACCACTTTATCCTCCTGTGGCTTCCCTCTCAAGGGTGGCCTGCTTTGGTGTTGCTGAGGTTTGGCTGAGGTTCCTGCTGAGTTTAGAGTGTTGAGGAGTGTAGGCTGAGCTGCCTTATGCCCCCAGGCAAACAGGCAAGAATTTCCCAGTAAGAAGTTGAGCAGAAATCCCCTGGTGTGAGTCTCCAGGTCTTTCCCCAGCCTATCTAGCTACCCAAGATGGAGCTCACCTAGCTGGGTGTGGTGCAGGTGTAAATGCCCTATGCTAAGGGGAGAGGTCTGGAGGTTAGCAGTAGAATGTGAGAGACCCAGAAAGGGTAGAGAAAAAAGTTAAAACGCAAACCCAATTAGCCTGAGGATTTTATTTTATATTTTTATCTCCCTGGCCAACTAGAGTGTACTCAAATGTAACTGTCTCTCACAGTCACTTGGACTGTAGCTCCTTGCTGTTTAAAGCTGACTCTTATTAAAGCGGGTCTTTGTTATGCTAAAAGTTGCCAGACCATGTAGCTGAGTTCTGACATTCCTTAGCTAGGTTACTTCTTATGCTAATTTATGTTAAGGGCCTTCCTTGGAGTTGAGCAGCCAGACTTGGATTTGAGTTTTAAACCAATAATATATATTTCACCCCTTTTAAAATTTTGCTTGTGATATGCTCAGATTTGGGGATTACCGGGCTGGCCACCCGAGGGGGAGATCCAGCTTATTAGGGGGGTTGCTTCCTTCTCGATCAATTGAAACTAAGTTTGCTCCCTGGACTCCCAACTTTCCGCTTATATTCTCCCACACCACCATCTTCCTAAGGTAATATTATATTTTTTCCTTAACTCTATATTATGGCTACCCGCCACCATACCCTTGAGCGTGGGCTCTGTTAGGTCAACTGAGGCACAAAATGAGAAGACAGATCAAACTCGCTGAGGACTGATTAAAAAGCAGGTTTTATTGGGGACAAGCGGACAGTGTCATCATCTTACAGTAAAGTGAAGCTGTGGAAGCTGAGCCAAGGGAAGCGCTTCAGGGGTTTTTTATACTCCCCCCCCACCCTCTTGTTGAAGCTTCTGTAGAGTTGGGCACTTTCCAGTGACCTAAGGTGCAGTTTTGCTCAGTGCAGTGTACATGACTGTTTGCTCGTTGGACCAGGTCTGTTTGTTCTGGTTCTAGGAACAATGAAATGGACAGTCTGTACTTTTAGAGAGTGCAGCTGTTCCCAGAACTAGCCTGTTTCTGTGAACCTCAGTCTGGGGAAGGGTGTCCATGCTTTTACCAGACAGTCTCAAGGCAGCCAACCACACTGAGAACTCCGGAGAGAGGTTCCCCTTGTGTGTGGGATTCTGTCCCCTCTCCGCCATCTGCCTGCAGAGATCACTGCTCCCGGCAAAGGCACAGCCAGTGCCTAGGTCCTCACAAAAGCTGGAGCACTTTAAAGCATGCTTGGTTTGCTTTGTGAGTGGAAATCCCACACAAAAAGGGGGTTAGGAGAAACCCTGGTACCTTAGTTCTAATTTCAGGACCCTACCTACCCGTTTCCTTGGCCTTACCTCCCAATTTTCTGGTCTGACAGCAGGAACTCCAGAGGGATGAGGCCTATCTGGTCACCATTTTCTTCAGCCTCTGTTTCCTTTCTTCTTTTTCTTTTTTTTTTTTTACATTTTATTAGGGACTCCTACAATTATTATCACAATCCATACATATACATACATCAATTGTATAAAGCACATCCATACATTCCCTGCCCCAATCATTCTCAAAGCATTTGCTCTCCACTTAAGCCCTTTGCATCAGGTCCTCTTTTTTTTCCCTCCCTCCCTGCTCCCTGCTCCCTCATGTGCCCTTGGTAATTTATACATCATTATTTTGTCATATCTTGCCCTATCCTGAGTATCCCTCCCCCCACCTTCCCTGCCGTCCCTCTTCCAGGAAGGAGGTCACATGTTGGACCTTGTAATCAGTTTCCCCCTTTCCAACCCACTCACCCTCCACCCTCCTAGCATCGCCCCTCACACCCCCCTTAGTCCTGAAGGTATCATCCACCCTGGATTCCCTGTGCCTCCAGCCCTCATATGTACCAGTGTGCAACCTCTGCCCTATCCAGCCCTGCAAGGTAGAATTCGGATCATGGTAGTTGGGGGGAGGAAGCATCCAGGATCTGGGGGAAAGCTGTGTTCTTCATCGGTACTACCTCGCACCCTAATTAACCCATCTCCTCTCCTAATCGCCTCTATGAGGGGATCTCCATTGGCCGACACTTGGGCCTTGGGTCTCCACTCTGCACTTCCCCCTTCATTTAATATGGTATATATATACATATACACATATGTACACATAAATACACACACTTATATCTTTTTTTTTTTTGCATGATGCCTTATAGCTGGTCCCTTGGCACCTCGTGATCGCATTGGCCGGTGTGCTTCTTCCATGTGGGCTTTTTTGCTTCTGAGCTAGATGGCCGCTTTTTCACCTTCAAGCCTTTAAGACCCCAGACACTATCTCTTTTGATAGCCGTGCACCATCAGCTTTCTTCACCACATTTGCTTATGCACCCATTTCAGACACTATCTCTTTTGATAGCCGGGCACCATCAGCTTTCTTCGCCACATTTGCTTATACACCCATTTGTCTTCAGCGATCCTATCATGGAGGTGTGCAGTCAATGATATGATTTTTTGTTCTTTGATGCCTGGTAACTGATCCCTTCGGGACCACTCGTCACACAGGCTGGTGTGTTCTTCCATGTGGACTTTGTTGCTTCTGAGCTAGATGGCCGCTTGTTTATCTTCAAGCCTTTAAGACCCCAGTCACTATCTCTTTTGATAGCAGGGCACCATCAGCTTTCTTCACCACATTTACTTGTTCACCCACTTTGGCTCCAGCAGTTGTGTCGGGAGAGTGAGCATCATAGTGTTCCAATTTAATAAAGAAAGTATTCATGCATTGAGGGAGTGTTTGAGTAGAGGCCCAAGGTCCTTCCGCCACCTTAATACTTGACCTATAAATATAGACACATAGATATATTTCCTCATCCTCCTATATATATTTGCATGTACATGTGTTTGTCTAGACCTCCATAAATGCCCTTTGACTCCTAGCTCTTTCCTCCATCTCCCTTGCCTTTTCTCCTGCCCTACTACCATGCTTTGTCGCCACCTGGGCTAGAGTATACCTCTTCTCTACACAACCTTACCCTTGATCATTCCCCACCAGGCCTGCCACTCCCCGCTCTCTACCATTTGGGGTCCCATGTTTTTCCCTTGTCCCTGTGCTCATTAGTCTTTTCTTTAAGTGCTTCTGGCTGGTCGTGGCCAAAGAGCAGGAGAGTGGGGGTTTTCCAGAATAGTTCTGGGAGTCTGGGCCTCATATCGAGGTTTCCTGAGAGATTCATATTGAGGTTCCCGGAAAAATTCATTTTGAGGTTCATATCGTTGCAACATCATTTGGTGATATCATGGAGCCGGCTTTGCAGGAGCTGGATGAGACAAGGGGCGATTAAAAGCAAAATTATAACTAAAATTATGGGTCCTAATATGGGTGCTAAGAAGGAGTACAGAGAAGTGTTCCACCAGGAAGAGGTCCCATCTGTTTTTGGTCTGGTGCTCTGTAGCTCACGGCTTAGTTTATTGCGGGTCTGGATATTGGTTTCCACAACTCCCGACCCCTTGATGTTGTAACAGCATTCCTCCTGGAGGAAGAGGCAGGTTCCTCCCTTCTCTGCTGTGATGAGATCTAGAGTGCGGTGGTTCTGTAAGACAACTTGAGCAATAGAGGTTATTTGTCTTTGCAAGGAGGCTAAGGATTCTGCGGACGTATCAAGTGCCACTTGGAAGCATTCGGCTAACTGGTTGGTTGTGGTAACGGAGTGTCCCAGCGCGCTACCACGCAATCCCACCGCGACTGCTGACAAAGCTAGGGAAAGGCCCACCACGACCGGCAGAAAAACTGCTCTTTTGTTACGGTGACTATGTGTCTGGGTGTATTTGGTCCGGAATTCCGCTGGGGTATAGACAGTGAGCTGCGGAACTAAGGTGATGGGTAAGCACAGGAGGGTAGAAGTGGAACTGATGTTTAGATGTTTGGTGAGTGTATAATTGCACTAGAAGAAAAATCCTGTTGGTGCTGTTATTGGCTGGGAAGGTGGCATTGTGGTGTTGCACAGCTGAGTGGATGCGTTGGAGTAACACAACGGCACCTGTGCATACCCTGGTGTGAAGTACAAAGCGACACTGGAGATAGTTACGGATTGCGTGGTGGAGACCTTAAGTGCAGATGACCAGCTGGGAACTGGGACTGCTGCTAGAGGAGGGCATTCCAGGGCCTCACTCATGAAGCAAGTGGAAAGGTTGCCTAATTCAGTAAGGTTGGTGATGGCCAGTCCTTGCTGTAGCAGGGTGAGCCAGGAGAAGGGAAATTCAGAAGGTTTAGAAATTTTGTTTAGTGAGTTCGTAGGTCTGAAGATTACGGTGGCTGGTGGATTGGACCTAGACTAGCGAGTGACCTCAATATGAACAGTCTAGAATTAGGGTATGTGCTGTGGGAGTTAAAATATCAGCTTACCTTGACTGGTTTGGTCCACCTGTTGTCCCACGGGTCAGGGATGGTTAAGGTGAATTGTGTTCCTGACCAATAGAACCGGTGGGATTTGGTTATAGGGTAGGGGTAAGCATGGTGAATATTGCAGGACTTCCAGGGGCACCCCGTGTTTTCTCCTACCCATTTTTGTGCACAAGTGGGGTTAGAGGTTTGGTCATATAGAAAAGAAACGATGGGGGAAGTTGGTTTTGGGAGAATGTGTGCATTTGGGGAGTTGGAACGTGTTTGAACGAGGTGAAATTAAGGTAGACTGAACCAGAACAACCGGTGACCAGGCAATCGGCCATGGCTAGGAGATAACTTTCTCCTGTGAGTAGGTGATGCTGGTGATATTGGGGGTTATTTACATTTTCAGTGAGAAAAATATCTCCAGGTGAAAGGGGATGTTATGCTAGGCTTAGCTCGCTGATTTGGTGAGGTGAGTAAGGCGGAGAGACATAGGACCAGTAGACTGAACTGACCACTGGGGGTCATGGTTAGTTTGGGTTGACGGTTTGACTCTGGGCAGGTGTCTCCAAGAGTGTAGGCCCACTAACTTGACGGCCGAGGGAGTGGTGAGGATGACAGTGTACAGACATTCCCACGGGGGTGCCAAAGGTTTGGGTGTTAAAGATTTAATTAACACAGCGTCACCAGGGTGTACTCACATTGGGAGGTTGGGAGAGGCTGGAGAAGGTTCAGGAATAGCGGGGTTAGCGTGTTGTCTAAGGAGGTTGTGAAGTAAAGACAAGTATGGTAAATATGAGGCAAATGGAGGGCTGTTGCCAGGAGGAAGAGGGGTGAAGAGCAAGGGTCACCCATAGAGTATTTCAGATGGATTGAGGCAGGCACGCTCCCAGGGGGGCGCGCGCAAATGGGTAAGAGCAAAGGGTAATAGTTGAGGCCAAGAAAGTCACAGCTCTAGAGAGTTTGGTGACCTACTGTTTTATGAGACTTTTGGCTCGCTGGACCTTACCCACAGATTGGGGGTGATATGCTGCATGGAGATTCCAGCAGATGCCCAGTGAGGAGTTTACTGCCTGTTGTAACTTGGATATAAAGGCCGGGCTGTTGTCTGACTGGATTGAAGCAGGCTGGCCAAAGCGAGGAATGATTTCTTTTTTTGTTGTTGTTGTTTTAAACTTTTTATTAGTGGCTCATAGAACTCTTATCACAATCCATACATATACATACATCAATTGTATAAAGCACATCTATACATTCGTTGCCCTAATCATTTTCTTTTCTTTCTTTTTTTATCCCGTTTCTTTGAGGAATGATTTCTTGAAGAAGGTCAGCGACGACTATGTCTGCACTCTCAGAGGAGGTGGGAAAGGCTTGATCCATCCTGAAAATATGTCAACCATAGTGAGGAGATATTTAAACTGCTTATGCTTTGGCATGTGAGTGAAGTCCTGTCCCAGCAGGTGCCCTTGCATCTGGTGGAGCTGTTTACGAGGGTGTTGAGCTCCTTGGCTGTTGGAAAGAGCTCAGACATTGCATTTTGTGTGGACTGTGTTGATGGTGTCCCATTACCTGGTGGGATGAAAGATGGGGGTTAAAATTTTATATAAAGCTTTAGGTCCAATGTGTAGGGAATTATGTATATCAGTGGTTATAGTCTCTCGCTGTAACTTTGGGAGGATGAGTAGGTGGTTTTTGTATACCCACACTTCCCGTTGAGGAAGTTCACAATCCTAGACATTTTCTTGGTCTGTGTAGGTCTGGGAGTAAGTGGAGGATAGAAAGCATGCTGGACTAGGGGCGGGAGAGAGAGCTTAAGTTAATGAGAAAGCAGTACGGTCAGCGAAGGCATTACCTTTAGCTACAGGGTCACTAGAAGTTTGGTCTCCTCGGCAGTGGATAATGGCTAATTTTGTGGGTAAAAGGATGGCTTTAATAGCTTACCAATTAGGTGCCCATTTATAATTAGGGTTCCTTTTGCGATAAGAAAGCCTCGTTCCTTCCACAACATGCAATGGGTGTGTGTGATCAAAAATGCATACCTAGAATCGGTGGATATGTTGGCAACTTGCCCCTTGGATAGGGTGAGGGCCCTGGTGAGGGCGACCAGTTCTGCCTGCTGGGAGGTGGTGCCTGAGGGAAGTGGGGCTGCCTCCATTATCTTGGAAGATGTTATCACTACATAAAGTGTCTGCTTCCAGAGTCATTCAGTAGTGAGCTTCCATCTACAAGCAGGGTGAGCTCGGCATCTGGCAGAGGCTGATCTGTGAGATCAGGTCTGGGAGATTGGAAGGTATGAATAACTTCTACACATGAATGAGTTTGTATGGGGACCTGTTCTGGAGAAGGGAGGAGGGTAGCTGGATTAAGCATTCCACAATGTGCTAGAGTTATTGAGGGGTCTTCTATAAAGAGTAAATGGTACAGTTGAATGCTGGAGGGTCCCAAGTGGGGAAGATTTGCTGAGACAAAAGGTCAGTGAGACAGTGGGTGGAAAATACGGTGAGGGTTTGTAATAAATGGAGTTTTCTAGCTTCAATGGTTAGTTCGGCGGCGACCGCGAGAGCTTGAAGGCACGGTGGCCTCCCACAAACAGTAGGGTCTAACTGTTTGGAGAGATAAGCAATTGGGATGGGAGAAGAGCCCATAGGCTGTGCTAGGACTCCAGTGCTAATTGCTGTTTTTCATCTACATACAGAAAGAAAGGCTAGAGGGATTTGGTAAAGCAAGGGAGGGAGCAGTGCTGAGAGCTTTTTGTAGCAGAAGGAATGCACGATGGACAATTTGGGAGGAAGTAAGGGTACCAACTGGGGATTCTTTGGCTGCCTGGTAGAAAGGTTTGGCTAGAGGTGAAAAGTTAGGAATCCACTGCCTGAAAAACCCCGCTAGACTCAAAAAGGATGAGATTTCTCACGCAGACCAGGGAGCAGGGAGAGCTTGTACAGCTTTGATCCTGTCATATGTGATTGCCCGGTGGGTAGAGTGATGGACAGGACAAAGTATGTGACTTCAGTGAGCACTATTTGAGCCTTGGAAGGAGAAACCTTATACCCCTTGGAGTTTAGGAAGTTTAGCAGAGTAATGGCAGTGGACACATTATCAAATTCAGAGGGAGAAGACAACAGCAAATCATCTACATACTGTAATACAACCGACGGGGACCGGGAACATTGTATTAAATCTTTAATGAGAGCTTGTCCAAAGAGATGGGGAGAATCTCGGAAACCTTGTGGGAGAATGGCCCAGGAAAGTTGTTGGGCTAAGTTAGTTACAGGATCATGCCACGGGAATGCAAACAGAAACTGAGAATCTGCGTGAATATGAATAGTTTAAAAAAAAAAGCATCTTTGAGATCTAGGACAGTGAAATGGGTAGTGCTCGCTGGGATTCAGGAAAGGAGAGTGTAAGGGTTAGGGACTACAGTGGTTTGGGGACTACTGCAGCATTGATTAAGCAGAGGTCCTGCACAAGACGGTATTGTCCATTGGGTTTCTTTACTGATAAAATAGGAGTGTTGCAGGGTGACTTTACAGGGTGAGCAAACCTTGCTCTAGTAATCTGTCTATTATCGGCTTGAGACCTAATCGGTGCATTTTGGATAGGAAACTGGGGTCAATTGGAGTAAACTTTAGGACTTTTAGTTTAATTAATACTGGGGGGTGATGGGAAGCAACGCAGGGGGTACTTGTGTCCCATACCTCCGGTGACACTTCAGGCAAACGGGAGATAGCAGAGGGTAGTGGGGTGCGAGTGATGGGGTCTTGCCTGGCAAGCATGACCATCAGGAGGCTAAAGGAGGTTGAGCGATTAGAAAAGGAAATAGTAACCTTTAATTTAGACAAAATCTCTCTGCCTAGTAGGGGCCCAGGCAAGAAGGGATAATTAAAAAGGAGTGTGAAAATAGAGTTTTGTCAAATGTGCAAAACAGGGGGTGGGTTTGCCTAGGGGTTAAGGGGGACCCATCAATTCACACCACAGAGATCTGGGAAGGAAAGGTAGTGTCCGAGTGAGAGGGGATCACAGAATAGGTAGTCCCCATATCCACCAAGAAAGAGATGGACTCACCCGCTACCTGGAGCGTGACCCTGGGCTCTGCGAGGGTTACTGGAGTCCAGGAGCCAGGGTCTCTTCAGTCCATGAACCCCAGCAACTCCATATCTTGCAGCTCTGTGTCTGGAGTATCCGGGATCTCGGCCCCTCGACTTTGCAGAGCCGGGGGCAAAGCCAGGGTCAGGCAGTCCGACTTCCATTGGCCCAGCTGTTTGCACAGTGGCCAGGGCTTGGTAGGAGGCTTGAACGTTGAAATCGAAAGTGCCAGTCAGAGGCCAATGTGACTGGTTGTCAAGCTGGTACTGGGGCCAGGCAACTTGGGAGATATAAACAAGTTTTTTCTTTCGCAAGTTCTGAGTGTACCCCAGGCCAGACAATATTTTTAAGAGACAACCTAGTGGAGTCGTGGGATCAATTTTGAATTGTCCTGCACCCATGGTGAGAGTAAGAGGGAAGAGAAGATAAAGAGATTCAGCTTACAGACACTGAGAAAGTGACAATAGGAAACACACAGCCAGGTTAAATAGCCCTAGGCTAACCCTCTGAGGGTAAGTCCAGTCTGAAGGCACAGCTGCCACGAGGCCTATTGACAACATTCCCGACAGCGGTGGGACCGTCAGAAAGTGAATGTCAGTGCATTAGGCAAAAGGCCACATGGAAAGAGGGAGAGGGAGTGAGCAGAAACAAGGTTTCGTGTTCCGGGTGAGCAGGACCAGGCAGGAGGCACCCTGGCGTTCCCAAGTGAGTCCTGGATGGGACCGTAGTGAAGGACATGGGGGAGGGATTGGCAAGACGTCTCAAGAACAATCACTCCCCTAAGGTCCCTGGGACCAATGGAAAGAGAATTTCCAGGGTGGCCGCGTCTCGGATGGGAAGACACCAGCAGAGCTCAAAAACCGAAACCAAGCCCAGAGGGAGTAAGAGGGAGACAGAGATAGGGAGTGGGGGAGAGGGAGAGAGGGAGAGAGACAAAGAGAGAGACTCACCAGGGCAGCCATAGCAAGCATGGAAGGCAAGGAGATAGGGGGTCTCTCAGTGACCCCCAAAGGAGGGGGGAGCCGCATGCCTGTCCAGAATTTTGGTGCCAAAATATAAGGTTTATTTGGATGCGAAAACAGAATCAAAGGCCGAATTAACAAAGTTTTAGAAGCAGGCTTTATTGAGAAGCTTGCGGGTGGGTTTAGCAACTTAGGATATTGAGTTATTGAAGCCACGCCGTGGGAAATTTTTGCTGTTTTTTTTATACTCCCTGTTGGTAGGCACAGCTGGGGGAGGCATGCTTACAGAAGGGTTCTTAAAAGGGGAAATAGTCATTAAACTTTTTCTGGGAATTGAGTAGGAGTGAGCAAGGAAGCTTAGCAAGCATCCTTTTCATGAGAACATGCACTTTTGGACATTTGTGGTTTACCGAAGGGAAGGGGAGGCCGAAGGGTGGGGGGGGGGCAGTAAGGGGTAAGTTTCAAGAACTAAAATAGAAGTGCCTAATTCAAAATGGAGTTTCTTCTGCCAAGGCCAGCCATTGATGATGGCCTTTAATTCAAGTTTAGAGCTTTTTTTCCTCCTCCAAAATATTTACCATATCCTCCAATTTCATCTGTACAGCAAATAATGTATATTATGTTCAAAATCTCAGTATCATCCAGAATTACGCAGGATGAACATATTAAAAAGGAACTGCCAAGATTTTGTATATAAAAAGTAAAACCATTTGCAAAAGGGTCTTATTAATTTTGTTTTTTTTTTCTTAAAAAATAAAAATACCCTAAATGCTTAAGAGTTCACAGCACCTGCTATACAGGTTGAGTTCCTGATGGGTCAACGTGCTGGCAGGAGCAGCTCAGGAAGCCTCACTGATGGCAGCCACCCCATCAGCACTGCACCCAGGGCCTTCTCAAGATGCAGGCCATCTAGCCTGCTGGGGTTCAGAGATCAATCCTCTTGGAGGGACTGTCTGATCCTTTCTTGCCCGAAGAGACATCTTCACTGGGCATCTCCCATTAGCCCTACTATGTGTTGTGGGAATCACAGGAAAGGGAGTGGGGAGAGTGGCTTTGATGCTTCTTAGCTAAATGGTCACTTGGTTATCTTCAAGCCTTTAAGACCCCAGATGCTATATCTTTTGATAACTGGGCATTGTCAGTTTTCTTCACATTTGCTTATGCACACATTTTATCTTCAGCAATCGTGTTGGGAAGGTGTGCATCCTGGAATGCCAATTTAATAGAACTAAGTGTTCTTACATTGAGTAAGTGCTTGAGTGGAGGCCCAATGTCCATCTACTGCCTTAGTACTAAAACTGTAAATATATGCACATAGATCTGTTTCCCTACACTCATATAAATATATTTACATATGTACATCCCAGTCTTTAGACCTCTGTAAATACCCTTTGTCACCTAGTTCTTTCCTCTATTTCCTTTTACTTTTCTCTTGACCCACTATCATGCTCAGCCTTCATTTGGGTTTCAGTAATTTCTTTCGATTACCTTGCCCTTGCAGGATCCGTACCCGGCCACTTATATCCCCCTTGCTACTGATTTTGGATCACTTATTGCTCCCCTGCCCCTGGGTTGGTCAGCACCAACTCTTTGCCCCCTCCTGCTCCTCTCCAGCATTCCTCCAGAACTATTGGTCCCATTGTTTTCTCCTCCAGACTATTCATCCAGTCTATCTTATCTAGCTAGATCCATAGGGATAATAATATGCACCAAAAATCAAGTGATAGCAAGATAGGCTATGAGTGAGAACACAGCTATGACAACACAAAAGGAAAACAATTACCCACAGAAGAATAAATTGATTAAAAGAAAGAAAAACCTGTAAATAGATCAAGGTCTGATTTTTTTTATCTCTAGGCTTGTCCTTCAGTCAGGTCTAAAGGGTTACCCTGCTTTGGCCCCAGAGTCTGTCATATGTACTATCTTGGGGGTTCCCTGTTCTGCTCCCACGGTTAATCTGCAACATGCTTTTAATGCTTTACCTCAGTGTTACAGGGTCAGTCTGGGCCAGTCCCAGCCCTGAGTCTCCAGTGTTGTCCCTCTTCGGGCCCTGGACCATGAAGGGATGGTGTGTCTCTCAGTGGGATCAGCCATATTGTCCACTCTGTCTGTTCAGAGCGTGGCTGTTCAGAGCGTGGTATCGTCCTCTAGGCCTGATGGGCCAGGATGTGCTCCACTCTCTCTTCCTCCCCCTTCATTTGCTCCCATTTGCTCTGATCAGACATGCCCCTCTCCCCTAGCTGCAGCTTCAGTGCCGTCCTCTCAAGTAAATTCTTCTGGGGTGAGGGGCTGTTGCCCACGTAGTTGGTATGGGGGCCGAGCCCTCAGGCCCCTCCAGTGGCTCCCCACTCCTTGCGGGCACACTGCATTCATCTACACTGGCTTTATATCTGGTCCCTCTTTCCCTGTGGAGGCACAAACAATACCCTCCCTATTCCTCTATCACACATCTTCTTTTTCATTTCCCTTTCTTCCCTCCACGATCAAGTCCATTACCCGATACTAGTCCATAAATTCCACTTTAGACTGACGCAGTCATGCAATATCGCTGAGTTCAAGAAGATCCCAGGCCAGTAGGAGGAACCAGTGGTGGTGGAAGCATCTCAGCACTGGCATGGGTCTCCATGTGGCTCCTCCAGCTCCAGGGTTCTGACTTTATCAGTGTAGCTCCATGTGGTTTGTCAACAGGAATGTCTCACAGGACATGAGTGTCTCTGGCCTCCAGTAAGGTATCTCCATTGTGCCTCTAAATGAGGTCATGGAGCTGTGATCTGATTGACAGTCTAAACTCCACCCCTTCACTCTTTTTCTTTAAAATGTTTTATAATGTCATTAACAAAATATTTTAAATAATCTTAAAAAAATCATTTCATTGGGGGCTCATACAATTCTTATCACAATCCATACATCCATCCATTGTGTCAAGCACATATGTACATTTGTTGCCATCATCATCCTCAAAACATTTGCCTTCTACTTGAGCCCTTAATATTGGCTCCTCATTTTTCCCCCTCGCTCTCCACTCCCCACTCCCTCCCAGATCCCCACTCCCTCATGAACCCTTTATAATGCATAAATTATTACACTTTTGTCATTTGTTGCACTGTCTGACGCCCCCCCCCGCCCTCTTTTCTGCTGTCCACCCCGCCAGGAGGAGGCCATACATAGATTCTTATAATTGATTCCCCTTTTCCACCTCAGATTCCCTCCACCCTCCAGGCATTGCCACTCTCACCACTGGTCCTGAAGGGGTCATCTGTCCTGGATTCCTTGTGTTTCCAGTTGCTATCTGTACAATTTACATCCTCTGGTCTAGCCTGCTTTATAAGGTAGAATTGGGATCATTATATGGGGGAGGAGGCATTTAAGAATTAGAGGAAAATGTTTCATCATTGCTACCCTGCACCCTGACTGGTTCATCTCCTCCCCACAACCCTTCAGTAAGGGGTGTACTGTTGCCTAACGATGGGCTTTGAGTCACCACTCTGCACTCACCCACATTTACAATGATATGATTTTTTGTTCTATGATGCTTGATACCTGATCCCTTCGACAGTTTGTTGTCACATAGCCTGATGTGTTTCTTCCATGTGCTTCTTCCTTGTTGCTTCTGAGCTAGATGGCCACTTGTTTATCCTCAAGCCCTTTAGACCCCAGATGCTATCAGACATCAAAAAACTAAAACTCATATCAGTGGGTGTCCAATTTCCTGATACGATCACTATAGACAAATATTTGCACGGACAGCTGTTGTGAGGAAAGCTGATGGTGCCTGGCTACTGAAAGATATCAAATTTAAAACACTATTGAGAAAAAGAAATTATACTCATATAGGCCAGCTATGAATTACCGTACATGAACTGTTGTCTGTACAGATTGAACTCTTAAGTGATTGGACATTATTTACAGAAATAATCGGGGTTAGTGATAGGACAAACCTTCCAATAATATTCAGTCACAACATCACAGCAATGCTGCAGATTAAATCTTATCATAATAAATCAAGGGAGACATTAACATAGTTAATGTTTGGGAGTACCAGGCACCATTCATTGGACACCTTAATGCAAAAGATCTGAACCAAAGTACAAAGTCCACTAGTGCTATGCCCTTGGGCTAGTAGTCATCTGCTTCTTCTAACACTTGGGAGTTTTAGCCTTAAATTAGGTCTGATGGCTGCAACTGAGCTTGAGGTAACTCACAGTTCACTTAGTGGGATTTCCACATCGAATCCTTCTGGTGTGGCCTACAAAGGATATTGTGACCCTCAAAAGAACAGACTCTAAAGTCCCAGCAGTATGTGGCACATAGACTGGGTCATCAAGGGCTGCTTAAGAGCTAAAATTGAACGTGTCCCACTAGGAATTTAGTATCAGGCATATTCTCCCCGTAGGTCCCACGTAAGTGTTAAGTGTTTTTTCCAGATAATAAGTTTCTCCTGAAATCCCCAAATCTCCACCAGCTGGAAAGTTATAGAGGACTATGGCAGAGTGACAGGATACAAGATGAACAAGCGGAAGTCTATCAGACTGCTATATACATTGGACAAAACGATGGAAGAGGGGATCAAAAAGGCAGTACCCTTCATAATAGACAAGCAGACAAGCATGAATGGAAATATCTAGGGATATACCTGACCAAAATAAAAAAAATAGATTTGCATCAGGAAAACTACAGAACACTATTATAAGAAACCAAGAGTGACCTCCATAAATGGGAAAATATTCCATGCTCGAGGATCAGGGAAGACTCAATATAGTAAAGATGGCAGTTCTGCCCAAAACAGTATCTAAGTTTAATACTATTCCAATACAAATACCATCATCTTTCTTCAAAGAATTGGAAAACTGATTACCAACTTCATATGGAGAGGGAAGAAGCCCAGATTTAGCAGAGAATTCCTTAAGAAGGACAAAGTCAGAGGGCTTGCTTTAACTGACTTTAGCAACTATTATAGAGCCACAATGGTCAAACCAGAATGCAACTGGTATAAAGAGAGATACTCAGACCAATAGAAGAGAACTGAAGGCCCAGAAATAAAGTCATCAGCATACAGACAACTAATATTCTAGAAGGGCCCCCAAAAATATCTAATGGGAAGCAGATGCCACTTCAACGAGTGGTGCTAGAAAAAATGGATGTCTACCTGCAGAAAAATGAAGCAAGACCCTTATCTCACTCCATGTACAAGAATAAACTCAAGGTGGATCACAGACCTCGAGGTAAAGCATCAAACTATTAGGGCCATCAATGAGTGATTTGGAACAAATCTGAGAACTTTGTTGCAGGGAATCCATAGGCTACCAGAATTAGGGAAGGACACAAACACAGAGGAGGAACAAATTGATAAGTGGAATATACTGAAGATAAAATACCTGTGTACATCGAAAGACTTCACCAAGAGAGTAATAAGAGAGCCCACAGACTGGGAAAATATCTTTAGCAATGACACATCAGAAAAAGGCCTAATTACTAAAATCTATAATACTCTGCTAATTTACAATAAGAAAAAAAAAACTAATAGCCATTGAGGAGGTGGACAAAGGACCAGAAAAGAAGTTTTACAAGGGTGGAAATCCAAATGGCCAATAAAGATAACAGAAAATGTTCCTGAACATTAGCCATATGAGAAATGCAAATTAAGACAACTATGAGGTACCACCTAACACCCTCAAAGATAGCCAAATTCAAAAACTCATAAAGCAATAAGTGTTGGAGGGGCTGTGTGGAGATGGGAACACTTGTTCATTGCTGCTAGACTTGCACATGTAGGCAGCCATTATGGAAATCAATTTGGTGATACCTAAAACAAATGGAAATCAAGCTACCATATGACCCAGCAATCCCCTTGTGGGACACATACCCAGAAGAGGCAAGAAACAAGCCACGGCCCAACCACTGTGCACCAATGTTCATTGCGGCTCACAATCACAAGGAGTTGGAAACAACCTCAATTTACATCAATGGACAAATGGATTAAAAAATTCTGGTACATACATAAAATGGAAAGTATGCTAAGTTAAGTAAGCCAAGCACAAAAGGAAATGTACAACATGAGTTCACTGAGTTAAGCTTCCTGGTACGGAAAAAACTGGCAACACAGTGAGCCCAGGACAGATAAACCCCCTCAGGATCAATAATAAGAATAGAGATACGGAGGGGAAGGAGAAGGTAGGGGGAGAAGGAAGAACCAATCATAATGATCTATATAACCCCTTCCTAGGGGGGATGGACAACAGAAAAGTAGGTGAAGGGAAACTGTGGTCAATGTAAGACAAGGGGAAAAATATTAAAAATAAATTATCAAGGGTCCATGAGGGAGGGGGTGGAGAATGCAAAGCTGCTATCAAGGACTCAAGTAGAAAGAAAATATTTTGAAATTATGATGGCAAAATATGAACGAATGTGATTGACACACGTGATTGTGATAAGAGCTTTAAGAGCCCCCAATAAAATGATGTATTAAAATAAAAAAGCAAAAGGACCATAGGGGAAAAGCTACTAAATGCATACATTCCCATGGCTGGGTCCAGACACTCTGGCAGGGGTCAGATCAAACCCAGGGATGCATATGACAGCCAATTAAAGAGAAAGAGATAATGAAAAGAAATAAAAAAGGCCTGGGTAGCGGGGGAACAGGGCACCAACCCACCAAAGAGAGGGTATTTTTTTATATCTCCACAGGAAATGGAGAAAAGAGAAAGGGACTTGACTTCAACGTAGTACCCAAGACATGAAAACAACATACCAGCATGAAGCAGTGAACCAATAGAGAGCTCTATGGGGCCCACTCTAATCACAGCTATGTGGGCTCACTCGCCAGAAGAATGTGTCAAAGAGGACAGCACTGAAGCTATAGCTCAGGGAGAGGGCCAGGTCTGCTCAGAACCCATGGGAGCAAATTAAGAGGGAAGGAGATAGAAAGAATGGATCCTACCAAGCTCCCAGGATGATATTACTGCTCAGAACAGACAATGCATAGAGAGGACTGTAGGGCTGACCTCACCATGAGACATGGTGCCCCCTCACCGAGCCACAGCACTATGGGGGACAACACGGGAGACACAGTGTGGGAATTGTGCCTGGTCTGATACTCCCCACCCCACCCCGACACACACACCAGGGTGAAACACAAAAGAGCAGCAAGAGGAGCAAAGTAATGAAGTCCCCAAGAAACCCAAAATTAGACTTCAGGGACAGGGCATGGCACATCATCAGACAGGATCAGAAAAGATTCAAAAAGGTCACCAGATAGACCTGGAACTATCTATAGAATTTTCTCTCTCTCTCTCTCTCTCTTTTTTTTTTTATATCTATCTATATAAGATAGGCAGAAAAAACAATCCTGAGGAGAAGACAATGGACCAACAGTTCAAAGGTGACTTGTGTGACAGGAGACTGGGGAAAGGAATGGGGGAGCCAACAAACCAGAGAAAAGGGAACAACAAGTGATCTAAAGTCAATAGTGAGGAGGTCGTAGGATGCCTGGTGGGGCTTGACCATGTGCAATGTAGCTAAAATGAATTAACGAAAGCCAAATGAAGACCGAACATGATAGTGGGACAGAGGAAAGTAAAGGAAATAGAGGGAAAGAACTAGGAGGCAAAGAACATTTATAGAGGACTGATATAGGCATGTATATATGTAAATATATGCACATATAACAAAAGGGATATAGATCTATGTACATATATTATATGTTAAATATTAAGGTAGCAGATGTACATTAGACCTCTACTCAAGCAGTTCCTCACCATAAAAGCACTTTGTTCTAATAACCTGACATTTTGTATTACTCACCTTCACGACAGGATTACTGAAGACAAAATGGGTGCATAAGCAAATGTGGTGAAGAAAACTGATGGTGCCTGGCTCTAAAAATAGCATCTGGGGTCTTAAAGACTTGAAGATGAACAAGTGGCCATCTACCTGGGAAGCAACAAAGCCCACATGAAAGAAGTACAAGAGCCTGTGTGCTCATGAGGTGTCGATGGGATCAAGTATCAGGCATCGAAGACCCAGAACAAGCAACCATATTGACGTGAACAGAGGGGGTGGGGGGACAGAGAGGAGACCCAATTCCCATCTGTAGACAATTGGACATCCTTCACAGAAGAGTCATAAGGAAGGGACGAGACAGGGCGGGTTCAGGATAGCAATGACAAAGCACATGATATTCCTCTAGTTCAGCGGTTCTCAACCTGTGGGTTATTGACCCCTTTGGGGGTTGAACAATCCTTTCCCAGGGGTCACCTGATTCATAACAGTAGCAAAATTACAGTTATGAAGTAGCAATCAAAATAATTTATGTCTTCATCTCGGGGTAGGCTGGTGTGCTTCCTCTTTGTGGGCTTTGTTGTTTCTTAGCTAGATGGCTGCCTGATTGTCTTGAAGCCTTTAAGACCCCTGATGCTATATCATTTAATAGCCGAGCACCATCAGCTTTGTTTGCAACTTTTGCTTATGCACCCACTTTGTCCTCAGCAATCAAGTAGGGACAGGCCGGTGTGCTTCTTCCATGTTGTCTCTCAGCTAGATGGCTGCTTGTTTATCTTCAGGTCTTTAAGATTTCAGGTGCTATATCTTTTGGTAGCTGGGAAATATCAGCTTCAACACATTTGCTTGTGTACCCGTTGTCTTCAGTGACTTCAGGTGCTATATCTTTTGGTAGCCAGGCACCATCAGCTTTCTTCACCACATTTGCCTGTGCACCCATTGTTATCAGCAATCGTCCCAGGCAGGTGGGCATCCCAGACTGCCGAATTGTTAGAACAATTCTTATGTTGAGGGAGTACTTGAGCAGGGGTTCACTGTCCATCTGTTTCCTTAATACTAAACCTATAAATATATGTACATAGATCTATTCCCCCCTCATAAATGCGGTGAAGAAAACTGATGGTGTCCAGTTGTTAAAATATATAGAATCTGGGGTCCCATAGGCTGGAAGATAAATAAGGGGCCATCTAACTGAAAAACAATACAGCCCACATGGAAAATGCACACCAGCCTGTGAGCTAAGAAGGCATTTAAGGGATCAGGTATCAGGCATCAAAGAAAAACAAAATCATAGCATTGTGAATGAGGGGGAGTGCAGAGTGGGGACCCAGGGCCCATCTGGGAGAAATTGGACATCCACTTGCAGAAGGGCTGTAAGGAGGTGACGAACCAGTCAGAGTACAGTGGAGCAAAGATGAAACATACAATTTTCCTCTAGTTTTTGAATGCTTCCTCCCCACCACTATCATGATCCCAATTTTACCTTACATAACCGCTGGACTGGAAGATGTATACTGGCACCGATAAATACGGGGAATCCAGGACAGATGAGCCCCTCAGGAACAGCTGTGAGAGTGGCGATATCAGGAAGCTGGAGGGAGGGTGGGGAAGAAAGGGGAATCAGATGACAAGGTCTACATGTAACTTCCTCCCTGGAGGACAGACAGTGGAGAACTGGGTGAGGGAGACATTGGATGGTATAAGATATGATAAAATAATAATTATTTATAAATTATCAAGGGTTCAGGGGGAATGTGAAGCAAGGAGGGAGGGGGAAAATGAGGAGCTGATACCAAGGGCTCAAGTAGAAAGCATGTGTTTTGAGAATGATGATGGCAATATATATTTACGAATGTGCTGGACACAAATGATGTATGTACGGATTGTAAAAAGAGTTGTATAAGTCCCTAATAAAATGATTAAAATAAATAAATTAATATAAAGAAGAATGAACACCTTAAGAAAAGAAAAGAATTTTATGGTTGGGTGTCACCACAACATGAGGAACTATGTTAAAGGGTTGCAGCATTAGAAAGGTTGGGAACCACTGTTCTAGTCCTTCACTACTTCCTCCCCCCACTATCATGGCCCCAATTCTACCTTACAGATCTGGCTAGACCAGAGCATGCGCAGTGGTATAGATAGGAACTCCCAACACAAAATCCAGGACAGATAAACCCCTAAGGAACAATAATAGGTGTATCAATACCACGAGGAGAGGGGGAAGGTGGGGGGGGGGAAGGGAGAACTGATCAAAGTGATCAATGTATAACACCAACTCCCTTCCAAGGGGAATGAACAACAGAAACACGGGTGAAGGGAGATAGTGGTTGGTGTAAGATATAAAAATAATAATAATTTATAAGTTATCAAGCATTACTGAGGGAGTGAGGGAAAAAAATAAGGAGCTGATACCTTGGACTCAAGTAGTAAGAAAGTGTTTTGAAGGGATGATGGCAACATATGAACAAATGTGCTTGATACAATGGATGTATGGAGTGTTGTAAGAGCTGTAAGAGCCCCCAATAAAATGATTTTTTTAAAAGAAGTTGCTCCTGCCCCTTTTCCTACCAACATAAATGTAATTTCCTTATCTGAGACATGTATGCTCATCTCCCCTGTGTTGACTTGAATTTCTAGGAAGGTTTCCAGTGAGAGTGCTCATTAGAGAGTCCATTGCATTGAGGTGACTAGCACATTTTGGTATGGCAACAACTGAATAACCTCCTTCCTCTCCCCATATCTTGAAAAGCTATCACCAGTTGAGGTGAGGAATATTCTTTCTGTTTTTCATGTTCACATTTTCTCATTCAGTGAACACTTCTTGAGCATCTTCCAATTGTTATTATATAAAAAAGATTATCTGACATGATCTTCTCTTAATGACTTCTAACTTGTTTTATGGGTGAAAGTTAAAGTGTGAGAAGCTAATTGAAGCCATAGAGCTACTCACCTTGGGAACACACAGACATAAATAAGCACAAATTTGAAGGTTCCTGTGTCAGTCTGGGTAGACTAGAGAAGCAAATTCATAAACACACATGTGTATAAGAAAGAGGTTTATATACAAGAGCAGTGGAATAGTGAGAAAACATTCCAGATCAAGTCCATAAGTCTGATGTTAGCCCTTACATCTCTCACCAATTTTTAAAGTCCTCCACAGACTAACAAAACACATGCAATGATGCCGAATGCAGGAAGATCACACACCAGTGGGTGCGATGTCTTGTACAGCCAGTAGCATTGTAAACACCTCAGTGCTGGCAGTGGTCTCCACGTGGCTTCTCCAGGTCCAGGGTTCTGGCTGCCTCAGGGTAGGTCCATGTGACTTCTCCTCGGTAACGGCTCAAAGGGAGTCAGCCTTATCAGTAGAGAGTCTCCAAGGAAGGGAGCAGAGACAGAGAGATGTCACTCGCCTCCAAGTAGGAAATCAAGAGTTTCCCAAATTCTCAGGGGAAGCCCATACCCACACAGAGGCTTCATTGGCTACATCTTGATTGACAGAATAGGCTCCACTCCACATTATTAAACCCCTCCAGTCTCAAATTCACACCAGATTATGCAGTTACCACAGTTCCCTCTTTGTAACATCTGTCCTTTATAATCTCAGCACCTAATCCTCAGAGTGAGAAGAGCCATTCTAGATTTTCAAAGACAATGTCATTATTCTCATGTGATGAAGACACGTTTTCACTGTGCGAAGATAATTAAGTAAACTCATTTGTTAAGCACCAGGCATGTCTCATGTATTTGTGAAATGATGCTAAAAATAAGCCAATTCATTCAATATCTAAAATACACATCACCTGTTGAATGAAAAACTGTGCACTGTCCTCTGCATTTGTATATAAATATTTATACTGGCATAGAAAGCATACAAATATATGTTCTAAGGAAATTTATCCTCTTGACTAAATAGGACACATACTGAATTCACTAGAAAGCAATATAAACTAGTCGTAATTCAGGACCAATGAATTTTGTAATGATCAAAGTGCACTGGGAAGTTATAAGAAAAAGAAAGACCTAATTGGATTGGAATTGTTAAGGATACCCTATTTCCTTAAGCATAGTAGATTTTTAAAACATTGTTAACTTATTTAATAAACTCATTCTTTTTTATTTGAACTTGATTTGTAAGACAATGGTTGTCATCAGTTTGTGGGAAATTTTATATATATACACACACACATATATATATATGATTGAATAAAGAAAGATAAAATGTTATTATACAGAGAATAATATTAAATTCGTGATCTAAAGCCAAAAAGCAAAACCAAATCAACCTTAGGTAAATAAGGGTCTAGAACAATGAAAATAAATTAACAACCATAAAGAGATCCTACTTAAACAAACGTGGTGGGATCTAAAGACATGGTTGAATTAAAAGACAAAGGATAGATTGATTTATCAAAATAATTGTAATATTTTGAATTTACGTGACTATGAACATGCTCCCGTTCATCATCAAATTATAGTAAAATAGAAAGGAAAACATGAAAAATCATATTATAAATAAGCTGAATCCTAAGAGATGATCATAACAGGGATGAACATCACGGCATCTGCACAACTCTCAAAAATTAACGAAATTATGTTGTATGCATATATGCACATGTATTGCTAGAGGAAGAGTCATAAGTCTGATCTCATTTTAAAGTGTATACGACCTTCTAAAAGATCATGAATCAGGAGAGAGCTAGTCTTGTTGGGCCTTAGAAGCAAAGTGCTACCTCACATTGGTCCTTACTCAACTCACTATGTGCAATCTTGCTAGTTCAATATCAACCTTTTGGCCTTAGACAAAGTTACCCAGATTCAATAGTGAGCTGCAATACCTATGGCTGAATCTTCAGGTGCTAAATAAAAAGCTACCGAACCCTATAAAATTAACCGTTAAAAATTATGAAAGTTGGCAAAGAAAACTTGTAGAGGTCAAGAACTACCAGGAATGACAGAATTTTTAATATCTTGTAAGGGTATAAGTGTTTAGGGAAAACATTATCACATTCAAAAATCAAAGTAGAATGTGGATTCGTAGATTCCCCCCCCCCAAACCCATTTTATTAGGAGGTAATAAAGATAACATATTGTTTCAGAATTTAATCACATCAAGCATTATTGCACAATTGCTACCACCATCAGTTTCAAAACGATCTTCCTTCTTGAACTCCACCTCATTTCTTCATTAACCCCACTGGCCCTCTCCCCCCACCACTATACCCCAACCCAGGAACCTTTATTCTCTTTGTTGTCTCTATAGGTTCAGGTTGCAACAAAATGTTCTTAAAATCATAAGGAATCATACACCACATATTTCTCTCACCTCTCCCAGCTTATTACAATAACAAAAAACGCAAAATGAATATGGAGAACAAGGACCCTTTTTTCCAAACAGCACATGTAAATAAAATTTTGCTGAAGATAATCCAGCCATGATTGTAGCATTACATTGACAGGGAGATTCCAGAAGTTCAGGCTGCATTCCAAAGAGTACATGAAGCAATGGATATCATTGCTGATGTCAGCTGTCTCATGGTTGCAAGTAGGGAATACCAGAAACGTGTTTACTTCTGAACCAAGCCATGTGGTAGCTGGGAACTAGATCAACTAGACACTGCAGCCTACTGGTGGAGACAAATTCGTCTATTCAGTTGAAGCCTGATGACATCTCTGTGATGTCATAAGCCTTTTATACAAGAGAAAGGCACTCTGGGGACTACTCTCTGTGCCCCTCTGGCTTCCTGCTTGCTGGGACTCTGCAACCAACTCGGAGAACTGTTGCTGCCCTGCATGTTTTCTGACTTTGGACCCATGGGACTCTGCCTGCATCAGCCTATGATCTCTGCTTTGTGGTTCACCATTCTGTGACATCCATTTGGCTACTGGAGTCTGTAAAGGGCCTTAAGCACTAGCATCAGACTTAGGGTCTTGAGTTGAACTGAGCTGGGTGCCTTCTTGACATAAAGTTGCTGCTTAATATAAAGCTCTTTTCTTAGACATAGATGAATGGCATTGGCTTTGTTTCTCTGGACAACCCAGCCTAACTTACTAGCGAATCCGTGGAGTGAGGTGATAGAAAAACAAAATCATGGAGATGAAGAGTGCAGGCTTGTCTGGCATCTGTATTACAGCAGCTGGATGGACTTGGTTTATCGTCATTGGGTAACCAGAGGTGAACAGTGACTACATAGTTGACTTGGTTGTTTTCTGGAGAGGGCATGAGGAGTGAAAGAGAATCCAGAGAAGTTGTCTTTGGTCATTCCTACCTGAAATGGTGAAAATGAATGTAATGGGTGTTAAATTGAAGTAGGGGGCTAAAATGCCTCTTGAACTCTAAGTCAAAATAGCTGACAATAGGCCTGGTCCTGGCTTGATCCTGCAAGGGGCTTAAGGCCATATTGCATATGAATGGGATAATTTAGATAAGAAAGGATTGATTTACATGGCAGCCTCTCTGTAGACAACAACCACTTGCCCTCCCTTGATCATCTGATCCCAGCAGAAGGCTATTGATGACAGTGGAGCACAAAATACATGTGTGGGAACTACCTAGGAAATATGTGTCTGATGTTCTCCCTCCATCCATATTTGAGGGAGAAGAGGAAAGTGGCTACTAAACAAGAGTGCATTGGACACATGAGTATTGAAGGTCCAAGGGATGAACATGAGTTAAGCAGTTATAACTTTATCACCCTTCTGATATACCTGGACCTAATCTGGTTTTCAAAATTTTCTGTATTTTTTTTTTCATATTAGGTTTTATCTCAGAAGTGTTATGTCATTGGGAGTCACCCTCTTGATGCTGTCTTATATGTTTTTCTGTTTCTCGGGATATGAGACCCAGGGTTGATGAACCTATAGGAAAAGCAAGTAGAATAAGGGTTGTGTGGGTGTGGCGGGAGCAGGGAGGGGGCAATGGACAGTGGTGGTGGTGGGAGGAGGGGGATAAAAGGGAGACAATGTCAAGAAGTCCAGGAGGGGAAAGAGTGTTTGTAAACTGATTATGTTAGCAATTGCACAATACTGTTTGGAATGATATGATATATTTATTAACAGTCATTAATAACATTTTAAGTGAAAAAAAAGAAATTATTGAATTTGACCATTTTAAGGATTGTGTTTAGCGTCCTGTTATACTAGGATTACATTGTTTTCTTCTACCTACTATTACTGACATAATGTGTGATAGAGTTAAATATGAAGGACTAGTGATTACAGAGAACTTGTCAACCTTCAACTGGACCTGTTAAATGGGTATTAGGAATTGCCTGCAAAGGCCTAAGGACTGGAGTTGGGCTTGCTTGGGGCACCTTCTTGATGTAAAATTGCTTCTTCATTTAAAGCTCTTTCTTATACATAGATGAGATCAATGAATTTGTTTCTCAAAACAACCCAGCCTAACACAACATAATATTTTCAATCACCTCATATGCACATGAAATTGGACATTAAATTAGGAAGACGAAAAAAATCAATCCATTTGAACTATGATGTTGGCAAAGGATATTGAGTATACTACCAAAGTCAAATAAATTTGTCTTGAACCAAGTACCACCAGAATGCTCCTTTGAAGCAAGGGTGGTAAGACTGAATCTCACAAACTTTGGACACATTATCAGGAGAGGACCGGTCCCAGGAGACGGGCATCTTGCTTGGTAATGTGTGGGGGCAGCAAAAGGAAGAAAGTCGTTGACACAGTGACTGCAACATGGGCTCAAACCGCAGCGCAAGCGTGAGGATGGCACAGGACCTGAGATGCTTCCCTCTCTCGTGCACAGGGACCTACTCTAGGGAACCTCACAGAGCAGCAGCAATGGACGGGACAGAACAGGGAGTCCAGAAATAGTTCCACTCTGGATAAACGATAAAGCTGATAAGACAACTCAGGGAATTGGAGAAATCGCACTGCACATCTGAGTGGGGCAGAAAAACCAACTTCTTAACCCTTTCTGTTTCTAAATTGAGATCGTTTGTCTTCTTGCCCGGATAGGCAGGTTCTGAAGTCACTAAGAAACAATGTAAAACAACAATGGAAAAAATGGTCACTTTATAGCTTGCCATTTTGTCCTATTAAACAAGAATTTTATCTTCACAATTTCTTCTAGGGAATTAAATATTTAAAGAACCAATAATGATTAGGTTTCCTTATTTGAGCCATATTACATAATATTCACACTAAATCCTCAGCTCTTTATATGTATAAGCAATCAAGAGGTTCTTGTAATTTTTCATAAATAATTTTTAATCATTTCAACTCCTTTGGTTACTATTTCTGCTTGTTGAAGTTCAAGGTGTGTAAGAACACAGTACCAGGCAATGATGGGTGCAGAATCAACTGTTAGGTTTGTTCTTTTAAAATTAGATGATGACCAGATATAGCAACTCTTACAATTTAATCAGTCCTGAGTAATGCTGACCATTGTGAACGTTTTGTATATAAGCATTAACCAAAATACTAAACATCAGAGAAACGTAATCCTTACTCTGTTGAGCAGACTGTAAGTACGATTTTGTTGAGGTAAAGTATATTTGTGTCAATTTCTTTTCCTTAATGAAAGTTGCCCTTTTGAAATGCTAAGATACTTTTTGCATATTCATAATATCTGTGTCTACTTGAATTAGGGTTTAATCTCTAGGGTGTCTTTTGTCTTATCTATAACACAGAAAGTTCTTAATTACTGTAAACAGATTTGATTATTCTTTCAATGGTTTATAATGACTACTTAAAGTAAAATCTGATGTTACAATCTCTCAGTATCCATTTCAGAAAAGAATAGGCCAAGACTCTTTTATCATGACTAGTTTGTATTGATTTGTGAAGGTGAAAAGTTATATCCCATCCACATCAACTGTGGTTAAATTAATTTCAGAATATATCACTGTGAAAATTCCTAAGATATTAATTTCTTAAAATTCTAATTCTTCAAAAGAGAAATTTAGACCACATTTTGTAAATTTGTCAAGTTTGGTCCCAAGTAGTTCCTTACGGAATCTGGTGTAGGATCGTGCTAAGGAAACAGTACAATGGGGAGTTAAATGGAATTAGATGATCTGGTTTCATATATGGGTTTTGCTGCTTTCTCTCCTTCTCTCCGGGGATGGGTATAAGTTCTTCATTTCTTTTAATATTGGGTTTACTCATTAATAACACGGAGGATGTAATAATACCTACTCCATAATGTTGGTATGAAAATGAAATGAGATTATGGCCTCTTTATTAAGTATTTGGGATGTGTCTGACATGTTAAGAATGTTTATCATCTTAAAGAATTCTCATAACTCCTAGATATTCACTATGATGGAGCCTATTTTATGAATGAGCAAATTATCTAAGTGAAGGTAACTCACTAACCTCTGTAAAATGATGATCACAGTTCCCAGGACACAGTGAGTGCCCGAAAATATTAGTTACTGCTATTATGATGCCCCATGGCAGTGGACACCTGAGAATAGCTACTGTGGGGGAATAAGATGAGGCATGTCACTCTGTGAGAGAATTCATCTCAGACACTCACAGGGGCGGTTCTACTATTTAACAGAGATGCCATGAGCCAGAATCGACTCAATGGCAGTGATTTTTTAGGCCTATATTTATAATTATCATTAGCTACCTAAGTAATTTCAATAGAAAATATCTAAGCAAAAAACAGGAGCTATCAACAATCGTTCTAAAATAATATTCACATAATACTCTAGTTATTGTAAGATTTTAATAAAGTAATGGTGGATTTTTTAATCCACAGAATTACTTCAAAGCAATACACATTTAAATTAGGAATAATATTAAATACATCGTGATAGTATTCAATGCACACGATATGACTTCTACAGAAATTAAATACCAGCCCCCACAATTCCTGTCCCATTTTGGGTTCTCAAAACTAATTAGCAAATTCCCTAAGCAAGAAACATGATAAATATATGATATATACCAGCAACTCAGAATTCTTTGTCAAATAAGATTCCTGTGATATGACCTGAAAATCTGAAAAGTGTACAATGTTCTTAAAGAAATAGAGTAAGAGCGGGGAGGGAGGGGGAAAAAAAAAGAGGACTTGATGCAAAGGGCTTAAGTGGAGAGCAAATGCTTTGAGAATGATTGGGGCAGGGAATGTATGGATGTGCTTTATACAATTGATGTATGTATATGTATGGATTGTGATAAGAGTTGTATGAGTCCCTAATAAAATGTAAAAAAAGAAAAGGAAAAAAAAGAAAAGAAAATGATTAGGGCAAAGAATGTACAGATGTGCTTTATACAATTGATGTATGTATATTTATGGGCTGGGATAAGAGTTGTATGAGCCCCTAATAAAACGTTTAAAAAAAAAGAAATGGAGTAAAACCATGTTAAGCATGACAATGCCTGCACCGATGCTCGCATGTCCCACTTTATTGCTCAACAAAATGGAATCCAACCTAAGCATTCCTCCATATCGCATGAAAGTAGCATTGACACAAAATGCCCCACGTGTGAAACTACAATGGGTTAACTATGATTTTTTTTTGGTGTCATTTTAGGCAGGTCCAAAATGTGGTTGCTTTTAACAGTGGGAATTCTCATATCAGCACTTGGAACTGCAAATGGTTTCTTTGAAAAACTAACACCTGAAAGCCCTGAAGTAACTATGAACACTGTAAGTTATGAGAGGGGAACAAATCAACAACAACAATCTATGAGCTATTACTATCCTTTATCATGGTGATGGGGTTAAACTTAAACATAGCTGCCTAAAAATAATGAAGAATCTCCACCTGGTAGATCTATTTTCAAAAGTTGTCTAAAGCTTAACGTTCTGACTTCTCTTCATCAGAGTCAGATGATTACCTACTGGGGATACCCCAATGAAGACTATGAAGTTGTGACTGAAGACGGTTATATTCTTGGAATCAATAGAATTCCTCATGGGAGGAATAATTCATGGAACAAAGGTAGATACATCTTCTCTTCCTTTTTTGCTCTGTTCTTTTTCCTCTTTCTTGATCCCTTCTTCTGGTTGCCTCGTCAATTTTTCCTCCATGATTTTCTCCCTTTTATCTCTGTTCTTTTCTCCTTTGATTTCCCCCTAAAGATTTAGTGAGCCTTGCTCTTTCTGGAACTAAAGTAACAACGAACCTAACTTTCCAGATCTCCAGGCACTTCACCCGTGTAGTCAAGGAGGCTTGCTATTCTGTGAGAGACTGATTAGTAAGGAGATGCTTCTAAGTAACATACAGTGAATTTAATAGTAAAACTATACACAGAATGTCAAACTGGTAATATTAAATGGTATCAATTTGAGGGCACCAAACCCAGTCTAAGGCAGTCAAGTAAAGCTTTCTCTGAGAGGCAGTCACTGAGCTGGGTCTTTGAAAAGGAGGCAAAGTGACCCAGATGCTGTGTTGCCGCAGAGAGAGGAGGGAGACCATTTGAATCCCATTTCCTGAACAGATAAAAGCCATTTTTGACAGTATTGTACAAATGCATCTTTGTGACATTGTAGAAAAATTATAAAGGACTCAAAAAAGAGAGAGAAAATACATGTATAACTTAATTTCCAGAGCACACTTAACATAATGCTGTAACCCTTCTGAAAATAACTTATTCAGCAGCAGCTTTGCATTACAGACTAGACAATCCACTGCACTGTCACAGGTGCTGAGTGCAAATCAACTCCTCAGCACCTAACAACTGCAAAAGCAATCAAGGTATAATGGGCATACAGTAAACTTTACATATCTAAAACATAAAATCTGCTCATTTCTGGCTCTGCCGTCATTGAGTGCTAAGAATATTCCAGTTTAGAGGAGCCCTCTAAGACGCACTTGAACTACTCCCACAGCATTTTCAAGGTGGTAAATCTTTACAGAAACAGGCCGATCGTTTTCTTCTGTGAATCATCTGGTGGTTTCAAACCATCAAACTTTAGGTAGCTCACCACAAGGCAGATAAGATATTAAAAATTACTCAACCAAATGAACATATTTAATGTGTAGTCACAGACCTGGTCTGAGCTTCCCAATTGTCTCTGGATATTCTCACTCTATCCAGACAGATCGTTTTCTATATAGATGTTAAGGACTGTGTTTGCAATAGTTATTTTTTCTCCTTCTTCAGGCCGGCGGCCTGTGGTGTTTCTGCAGCATGGCCTGCTTACATCAGCCACAAACTGGATTTCAAATCTCCCTGACAACAGTCTTGCTTTCATTCTGGCGGATGCTGGTTTTGATGTGTGGCTTGGAAACAGCAGAGGAAATACCTACGCAAGGAGAAATATATACTATTCACCAGACTCAGTGGAATTCTGGGCTTTCAGGTAATGAAGAGAAAGAATCAAAAATGAGCAGTCATAAATGTATATTGGGTTATAAGAATTCACAGGTATTTTCCATTTTCTAATCTAACCCTACACTGACAAAGTATATGAGAAGGTACTAAAGAGGAAACAGATTTTTTTTTCAAAATTATTTATTCAATTTTTTTAACAAAATAACCTTATCACTTTCAAAGTACTCTCCATTACTCTTAATACATGTATAGAATCTGTGATTTCACACTTGGATACATTTTTCAAACTCATCTGGATGGCAGACAGCACCTCCCTCATTTTTCGTTCACCTCTTCTATGTCATCAAATCTCTGCCATTTCATGGCCCTCTTCATTCATGGAAACAAAAAGAAGTCACAAGGAGTGAGGTCAGGGGAGTAAGAGAGAGAGGCATACTGTTCTTTGCCAAAAGCTGGCACCCTGAGATGAATGCGTGAGCAGGTGCATTGTCATGGTGGCAAACCAATTCCCTGTCTGCCTCAAATCCAGCCTTTTTAGTTGCACACTGCAATCTTTCAGAACCTCGAAATAGATAGCTTGAATAGCAGTCTGATCTGGTGGAATGAACTCCAAATGCACTACAGATTAAGGTTTTCATCCATTCAGGAAGTTGACAGATGTTCAGAACAAGGTTTGTCATCAATCAACATTTTACCATTTTTGAAATGAGAAAACCACTTACACAAATGAGTTTTTTCCCCATAGCACTGTCTTTGTAAGCTGTGTTCAACATCACAACAGTTTCTGCAGCATTTTTCCTGAGCAGGAAACAAAATTTCACAGCTGCACACTGTTCTTTTAAATTGGACACCACAAAATATGAGGTTCTAGCAAAACTGCTTTTAGGAAAAAAAATTCACTGTGAGCAGAAAGTACCCTCCCAGGCGATGCCACTAGGTTCACTAGCTTAGATGGATTTGCTCAATGCTTGACTAGTGGGAAAAATGTGTACTGTAAAAGCGCAGATCCACCCTGCAGAATTCTAGGGCTTTTTTGGGTACTACTCATATTCCCAGAAGGACTTCCGTCTTCTTTTAATAACTACTCGCATTCTTCCATATACTTCATCCCAAGGGTAGATTTACCTTCACTTTCCTTGCTCAGTACTCGCTCTAAAGGGACTGCTGACCAGGGTTTTCCAAATGCAATGAACAAAACGGCAGAAGCAAGAGACTTCTCTGTCCACTTCAGATCCTCAAAGGATCACCTGCACACATTCCAGATGACATTAACACTCAATGGAGGGTGGGCGGATCAGAAACCTGGATCACCCTCAAGGACAGGGGGAGATGAACTTTGGACACCAGACAGAGAGTTCAAATTACAAAAGGTTTTCTTTCACTGCCCTTCTTCCTTATTACTGGAAACTCCTGGAGTTGAAAGATAGGAGCACAAGAATGCTCCTTTTGTCTAGGCATTGAAAGGAAGCCATTGTGTACAGGTGTGATGAAGAAGAGAGGAAGCCCCAGTATGTGAGACTGGAGGGTCAGATCAGGCAGGGGTGAGATGGCCTCCTGAGAACCTTGGAGCTCACTGAGAGGCAATGAACAGCACAGGGACGTTGGATATCCACTTTCTTTTCCCAAAGATCATTCTGGATTATTTGTGACAACTGAAACCGAAAGGGGAAGGATCCCTAAATGCCTCTGGGACATAGTATGCTGTTGGTGAGGTCAAATGTTATTGAGAGCGACCTTATGTATAACAGAATGAGACACTGCCTAGTGCTGCGCTGTCCTCAGAACGATTTCATTGCTGCAGCCCCTGTATGAATCCATCTTGTGGAGGGTTTCTCTCTATTCTCCTTGCCCTTCTACTTTGCCCAGCATGATGTCCTTTGCCAGGGACTGGTATCTCTGATAGCATGTCCAAAGTATGAGACTAAGTGATACCATTCTCACTTCTAAGACGCAGAGCATGTAAATGGTTCTTAAATCTGATATGCTGTTTCTGGGATAGAAATAATCCCTGCCATACAGATACTAACTTTTATAATGTTAATTGCATTTCTCATGCCAGGCTTCAGAAAGGACAGGATTGTGATAGGAAACTACGCAGAGGGCACCTCAGGTTCATGGATGTTCTATAAGTGGAAATATTTAGAGACTCTAACTGCTACTTGTCCAAGGGAACTCTACTACAAATATGTTTGATTTGTTAGAAATTATAGAAAAGACATTCATTCAGTTTTTATTTGCTCTTTTTTGAAATTGTAGTTTTGATGAAATGGCTAAATATGACCTGCCTGCCACAATCGAATTCATTGTAAAGAAAACTGGACAAGAGAGTCTGCATTATGTTGGCCATTCCCAGGGGACCACCATTGGTATGTGAAGGCAATCTAAGCCTGGTAGTTTAGTTCACGGCGGTAGGTGTGCTGGATACGAAGCTAAGTATTTTCATTAAAAGAGATCTCTACACAACTCAGCAATCTAAGGGCAAGGCAAAGGGGGAAGGAGTGTAAATAATATGTGAAAAATGATGCAGGTAGTAAATATGTCATCCATAATAGTTCATTATAAGTAATCGGGTGGGATGATCCTAGGCAATTAGATTATATAAAACTTAACTTAATAAAATGTTTATCACAACCCAGTATACTGATACACTACTGTTTGGGAAACAAGTTACTTATTGGCTGAGATATAGGTGTCTGTTGTTTATTAAAAAACTAAAATAGCATCATATCTATCGAGTCAAGTCCAACTCCTAGTGGTGCTCTGGGGCAGAGTAGAAACTCCTGTGAGTTTCCCAGGCTGTAAATCTTTAAAGAGCAGAAAGCCTTTTCTCTCTCTCCTGGAGGAGTTAGTGGTTTCAATGAGCTGTCCTTGCCGTGAACCCAGTAGGCCACTAGGGTGTTTCAATTCTCTTGGCTATTCAACTGTCAAACATTGACTGTGTTCCCAGTGCCGTGGTAAATTTGTCACCTCATTTATGGTTACTTACTAAGCAACCTAGTGAAACAACATGAGCGTCATATTTAGATTAGTAACTTGAGGCTATCAGAATTTAGTGTTGCCAGAATCACTAAGCTGATCGATGACAGAGCCAATTGTCAAAATCAATTTGGTCCGAGTTCAAGCTTGTGTTTCTAACCTTTTTAGTTATATGCTCTTCTCATTTTAAGTGGTAATTTAAAAATTGCATTTAAATTTATAAAAACTTTTAACAGTATTAATAATAACTGTTATTAGATGATAACCCTAAGTATAGCTGGCTGATAAAGGCAGATGAAAGAGCTTTCTCTCTATATATATATTAAAATTCTAGTTTCTTATCTCATATAAATTCTTCAAGAATAAAACAGATAGTCTAACATATGATTGCTTCACATATGGATTCCTGGCAGTGAAGTGGTTAGGCATTGCACTGCTAACAAGAACCATAAAGTCAGCAGTTTGAAAACACTAGTCACCCCCTGGGAGAAAGGCAGGTCATTCTACTCCCTAAAAGAGTTATAGTCTTGGAAAGTCACAGGGGCAGTTCTTCCCTGCCCTATAGGGGCGCTATGAGTCAGCATCTATTCAAGGCAGTAATTTGTATAAGCAGAGGTGCCAATTATCCAGAGTTTCTCAAATGCCACCTTAGTAAATCCAACATAATGCCATACTTACAGAATCAACAAGAACCAGCAATACAAACACACTTTATAAACTAGTTCCTTGGTCTCTTTCAGGTTTTATTGCCTTTTCCACCAATCCCAAACTGGCCAAAAGAATCAAAACCTTTTATGCATTAGCTCCAGTGGCCACGGTGAAGTACACCAGCAGCCTTTTAAACACGGTTTCACGCATTCCTACCTTCCTTGTCAAGGTGTGTGATTCCCTTTCATTTACTTTAATTTAAGATATCAAATCACCGTGAATTTCAAAGCAATAAGAACAGAAGAAGAAATTGGTAAATAATTATTTGCTGCTATCCAAGAATGCCCACGTGGTATTATTTATTAGCAAGCTTTCATGCCCAATATGGCCTCTGAGATCCCAACAATTGTCGTTGTTCTCGATCAGCTTTTAGGAGATAGCACGGGCTGGGAGGATTTTATAGGTGTTTCTTTTATGGGGTGTTTATTTAATAGATGTTTTGATTTATTAAGCACCCTATTCAGAAACACCAAGGCTGAGATTCCACTCCTGGAGTGGAGAAGGAGAAATCAAAAGATGTGAAAGAATCTAACCTCAGCCATGGGAACTGGGAAGAAAGTGAATGGTTTTACTCCATTACACTTATCATCCCCCCGGGCTTCAACACATTGTGTGTTGTGCTGCTTCACTCCATCCAGTAGTAAATTAAACTACACAATTCACAGTAATAGCTGCCCATTTCCCTGCTTTATTCAGTGAATGGAGTGAGAGAAAGCATTTGAAATTTCTAAGGCACTGTGAAATTTCTAAGAACTAAGGAACTAGCATCCACGTTGTGTAGAGATAAAATTATTTTAAATGGAGTCTTTTCTGCAGTTTGATTGCTATAAACCTCAAATGATGCTTTTATCTTTCAGATTATTTTTGGTAACAAAATATTCGAACCACACAATTTTTTTGATGATTTTCTTGCTACTGAAGTGTGCTCCCGCCAGACATTATATAAACTTTGCAGTAATGCCTTATTTATCCTTGGTGGATTCGACAGTCAGAACTTGAACATGGTTTGTATCCATTGCAGTTTCTATACTGAATGGCTTGAGCAATATCTTTGAGTTCTTTTCCTGTCATCAATTATATATAGTATTTCCTGAGGAATAACCAGAATGATGTCCATGCTAGGCAGGTAAACCCCAAAGAAATCACAAATCATTGCTTTCAATTGTATCACTTCCAACTCTCTCCCATTTCCCCAAATATGCCTTTACATAAACAACATATAAAGCATTAATCCTCAAAGCAATGCCTCCAAGAGGTCTATGCAACAGTTTTACACTATGTAATATATCATTTGATTTATTGACTGCTGCTTCCATAAGCATTGATTGTGGATTTAAGTTAGTGACATTCTTGACAATCTCAACATCCCTATGGAGAAACAATATGTGTGTCTAAGTGCATGTTTATTTGCTTCCTAGAGCCGCTTGGATGTTTACCTATCACATAATCCAGCAGGAACTTCTGTTCAAAATGTACTCCATTGGTCCCAGGTATCAGTTCATAATATTGCTCAAATTATTTTTTAAGCCTTGTGTTAGGCCAAGTTGACTAGAGAAACAAATCTATGTATGAGAAAGAGCTCTGTATCATATCAAGGGGTTATCATAGATCAAGAAAGCATCCTAGCCCAGAGCAACTCTAGTCCATATGTCTGATACTAGTCCACAAGTGCCCCTTCAGACTCAAGCAGCCAGAGGCAATGATGGAAAATGCAGGAAGATCACAAGATCACAGGCTGGTGGGTACAGAGTCATTTGGATCCAAGGTCAGAGGAAACATGGCAGCGCACCAGCAGCTCCTGCATTCAGGGACAGAGTTCCAGCACTCAGGAAGACAAACAAGTAGAGAGTGAGGGAGTTTCTCACTTTCCCCCACTTATGAAAGGACACACCTCCAAGGAGGCATCATTAGGCTGTGATCTGACTGACAGGTTGGATTCCACCCCTGCACTTTCATACATCTGCAAGTTGACAGAAAAGCATCCATCTAACTACCCCAGGCCAGAACCCTTGGACTCTCAAATACTCCTCAGAGGAAGCTTTCCTAGCAAGTGAATACCGGCTGAAATTTATCAATTAATCCACGAGAATGAATGTCTTAGAAAAACAGAAGCTCCAAGTAACAAAATAACAGAAATGAGTGATTTTTACATGGAAATAAAATATTTCAAGCACAGCTGCATGTTAAAGTTGCATGAATCCCTGGGTTTGGGTGAGCAATGAACTTTGTTTTTGAAATGCAAGTATTTTCTAATATTGTTTAAGTTGAGGTGATACCTACTGGAAATGATTGGGCTTTATTATTGTCCTGGTGAGAAGAGTTCAATTTCTTTGTGCTTCTATAAATTTACTATTTGCCAATCTTCTTGTTTTTCATCACTCCTACTAATTAATTTAGGTTGTTCGTTCTGGGGAATTCCAAGCTTTTGACTGGGGAAGCCCTGTTCAGAACACGATGCACTATAATCAGGTAAGCATCTTGTTTTTTTTCAGGGAAGCATCTTAAATTTGAAATTATTTACTTTTGAGCGACATTTAAAAATATTTAAGAAGAAATTAGGGTACTTTTCAGTGTCTTTTCAATTGGAATAGGCTCAGAAGTTATAAAGTTGATAATTGTTTTCTTCAATTTTCTTCACCCCATAAACCTTACCCCAATTTGCCAGTCTCCCATAGAACAGTGCTCTCCTGCTTCACCAACTGTGTTCAAACGTTGCTCTCAAACAATCACACACACACACACACACACACACACACACGGAAACAGGAGCTCCTTCACAGAACTTATGCCTTCCTCCTCACACACACTCATAAAACAAAACTGTGATGTGTCTCATTCCCTCAGAGTTCTGTTCTCTATCCTAAAGTGTAATAGATTCACTGTTTTAACCATTCATGAGATAGAGATGGAATCCCTCTCTTCTTAACAATGTCTTGTATCTTGTGTTGAACCAGAATGAGTGATGTCAATGAAAGACTTTCCAGGTAGATAGAAGATGTACTTGCAGGTCGAGGCTAGAATTATTATCAGCAGACAAGGGCAGTGCCATCATGCAGTGATGCTGCGTTGCTTCAGTGAATCCAGGCTTTAGCCAAACTTTCTGCTTGTTACTGTACCAAGAACCCAGGCTTTAGAGTTCCTCCTGGCTTGGATCAGTGAAAGTTTGTGCCATGATTTCTTCCAGCTCTTTGTCCAACCTCAGAAGAGAGTAATTGAATAATCTAATAGAATACTACGTATTAGCCTTAACTGAGTGTACTCTTAGATTTCCACTGGGTAACTGTAAACAGGAAAGTATCCTAAAATGTTGGGGAAGCCCTCTTCTTCCCATTCTACTCTCAACTCTTTCATTTAAGTAGTAGCTAATGAACTGTACTAATTTCATTTCTGACTAATGTTTGTTAGGAGTTTATATATACTCACAATAATATTATAGTTATAAATAATATGCCCCCTTTTGATTTATACCTTCTAAGTATTTATAGAGGTGTTCAGCAGAGTACTATAAAATACTATTTTCCCCCCTCAAGAACATATTTCTCGTTCCCTTCCAACCATTGCCTCCTCAAATTTCCCAAACACAGCCTTGCTTCAAATCCATCCTTTTGCCAGGTTCTGTTACCAGTCACCAGATGGCTTCACCTTAGAGGACAAAATAGACACTAGAAGCCCAATCCCTCTATTTGCCCTTCATCTAACCAATGCAGGGACAGGCCATCTTGGTCTTCCAGTAACTGAGGCAGCAACACTCATTTTAGAGTGCAGTGTTAGCATCTAGGAGACTCTTGGAACAGCCTCAGTAAAAGAAAATACGATTATTGTTGCGCATATTCTGACACAAGGACACTATAGAATGGAGTAGACCTTCTCTTTAGGATTTTCAAGACTATAAATCCTTACAGGAGCAGACAGTTTCAGCTTTTCCTGTAGCTGGTGAGTTTGTACCAACAACCTTGTGGTTAGCAGTTGTACCATTAACCCACTGTGCCATGAAAGCCCCTGGAATTATAATAGCACATTTTAAAATACTACAAAACTACATAGAATGGGAGATTTTGTTATGGAAGTTTGGCTATTACACAGATTAGAACAAAAAATATTATGTTGGATTAGTAATTTTGAGTATGTTCTAACAAAACTAAAGCATCTTCATGAGGCAGTTGGAAAATTAGAACTGGTTTCTTGTTACCTTTTCCTACTCTATAAATAGCCTTTAAATCAATACATGGATGCCTCTTTTCTGAAAACAGGAAATGTCACTAATAATTTGGACCAAGGTTTAATAAAACCAGATGACTCCATTTGTAAGCAAATAGAAACAAAATAAGTGGTCCCAGATAATTCATTACAATTAGATCGCAGTCAAATTCACCTTCTTCAAGTGGGGTAGAAAACCCAGGTTTTTAATGAGTGAGAATTGTTGCCTAAGACCTTATTATCTAAAGCATGCTCACCGACCAGAAACATCAGTAGCACTTAGCATGCAGAGACTCGATGAAAGCTTGGCCACGTCTGAAAACTCTATCTTCCTCTTTCTGTGTTTCTTATTTTTAGCCCACCCCTCCCTTCTATGACGTTACCGCCATGAGAGTGCCGATTGCCCTGTGGAGTGGGGGAAATGACGTGCTGGCTGACCCCCAAAATGTGAACCTTTTGCTTCCCAAACTTTCGAATGTCATTTACTCCAAGAAGATTGCTCTGTACAACCACTTGGACTTCATCTGGGCAGTGACCGCCCCTCAGGAAATTTACAACGACATTGTTTCTATGATAGCAGGGGATTCAAAGTAGATCTGGATTTTAAAAATCCTCTATTTCCTTTCTTTTTTCACAAGATCTTATTTTTCTCACCTTAATTTTCTGTCATGTTAGAGATGAAATACCCTTTCTGTAAGTTTGACTTCTGAAATATATTGACATCAAAAAGAGTCCTGTTTTCTATTTTTAATTTTTAAATATATGATTTTTTTCCTTTGGAAATTCCTCTAGAAACACCTGAGGTAATACCTTCCTGGGCAGGTAAACCTCATACCTCCTTCCTGCTTTACTCTTGTTTCTTAACTCAGTTTGGGTGTTGAGCTTTGAGTACTGAGGGTTGGCCAGATATCAGACTTGGGATTGGTCCCTCTTTGAAGTGCTTCTTATTAACATGTAATCTGAGTCTTTCTAGGGACAATATGGCCACTACTAACTGCTTCACATGTTTTAGCCTAAGACAATGCACAGTAGGATACAACAGATCCCTTTTACTCTTTGGTGCCCAATCCCAAACTCAAACTCATTGCCACTGAGTTGATGCTGACTCATAGTAACCCTCGAATGATCCTTTTGGTGGTCAAGTCACCCTTTCACATGGCTTCCCCAATTAATAGCAGTAGAAAAACAAAAATTAGGAAGTAGCAATGAAAACAATTTTATGGTTGGGGGGTCACCACAACATGAGGAACTGTGTTAAAAGGTCACAGCATTAGAAAGGTTGAGAACCCCTGCTCTAGGACAAGGTAGAACTGTCCCTGTGATTTCTAAGACTGAAACTCTTTAGGAAAGTAGAAAATCCTTTCTCCAGAGGAGAAGCTGGTAGTTTTGAACTGATGACCACGCAGTTAGCAACCCAACCAATAGTCACTCAGCCCCAGAATATTAAAATCAGGGGAAGGCTTGGGAGGAACAGGCAACTGGTGTTTAGGAAATCGGGAGGTGACAGGTGTATCCTACATGTTGGAGCCTAGAAAGCATGGTTCGAGGATCTGACATGGAAGTGCGACTACTCATATACTATAGCAGGGAAAGTGGTCCTCTTCAAGCATGTGCAGTTTCAGGACAGAATCACACAGAGCGGTCAGAGAGGAAGCAGACACCCAGCCAGCCAGCTACTCACCAGAATCAACCCTGGAAATCAATGGGGTGATAGATGTAGCAGCCAGACTACACTCCCACCCTGCCCTACATATTTGGAATTGTTCCATTCTCAAAGCAGATCAGGTCTCTAAAATTACTGTCATCGTCCTATCAAAAACTGGGTCTAGAAATATTTTAAAATGATCAATTTCAGTCAAAATGTGTAACTGCCACCAAATGGTGTCAAAACATGGTTCCTCCAAACTTGTAGAACTTTAGAAAGCACAGGCTCCCCGGGACGTTTTATTAATCCTCACCATATTGTAAAGTCATGTTTTATGTCGCTCTGCTTTTTGGATCCTGTCATGATCATGTAATGGCAGGGCTCAGTGCAGTCAATATAAGTGTGATTGAGAGTCTGGTTCCCAGCATTAGCATAAAGAGGAGTGAGTGTTCACACAAGTTACACATGGGGTCGCCAGAATTGCTGCCCTTTCCGTGCCACATGGGAGGCATGATCCCTGTGACATTGGTCATGAGCACATGCGCCTTCCACCTTGGAGAACGACACTACCTCTGTCTTCCAAGACAGCTAGTTGTTCAAACATTCTTGAAAAAAGAGCTTGGCACAAAAATTCTCAAGAAATGCAGCAATGCTATGGAGAAGCCTCCAAAATCAACATTTAGAGTTCATCTGATTCACCCGCAGAGCTTGACCAAAGACAACAGTGAGAAGAGATCCTGATTGCACAGACTGGGCAGAGTCTAAGAATCTGTTGCTGTTGTTTTCTCGACTTTTAAATTCCACTGTTTTATAAATTAATTCTGTAAGAAGCCATACAGGGACATGTAGCCAATAACATTATGAGAAAAACATTTACTGTTTTTGAAATGGTAATTTTACATTCGCACTCTATTTTTTAAAAGGCATTCTCTGTACATATTCATCTGGAAGCCCCAGTGGCTCTCTCTGAGTTGGAATCCACTCGACATCAATGAAACTGCGTTTGGGTTTATGAGCCTGAATTGACTGACAGCTAACTCTGACTCATTCCCATGGAGCCAACACCGATTCAGAAGGACCCAATAGGATCGGGTAGAACTGCCCCAGTGACATCCAAGACTGTAACTGTGCTTGGGAGTAGAAAGTCCTATCTTTCTCCACAGAGCAGCTAGTGGTTTAAAACTGCTGACCATGGCCATCATTGCTCACCGCATAACCACTGTACACCAAGGCTCCTACGTTATTTCTCTTTGCTTCCATTCTTTGAGCTGATCTTCTCAATCTGTAAATCTTGGAGTTCCACTTTCAGAACTTCATCTTCTGTGCTAGCTCTCATAGTTTGCATTTCTTTGGAGCTAATCTCTCTACCTCCAGCACTGGCTTGCTTGCTTGTTTTACAACCTCTGGTCTTTCTTACACTAAATTCCAGCAGGGGAGCACATGCTTTTACTATGTCCCCTTCTGACTCAGGCTTAGTTCTTTCAGCTCTGCCTAAAATCTTCTCATCTGCCTGAAATCCATTCTGACAGCTTCTCACCTGGTTTAATTTGCTTTCCTTAGATGCTTCTCACTACTTTGCTGGTCCTGTCTCTCAGCTTTTCCTACATTTGAAAGCAAGGAAGCTTCTTGGGTTTGTTTAATAGCCTCACTTTGGGTCTTGCAATCCACTGCCTCTAGTATTTTATCACCTTTAAACCTTCGGAGACTGCAATACCCAGAGGGCATATAGGATTTGGGCATGAGGTTCCATTTAGAATTGGAAGCCTTAGATAACAAATCAATGTCTGCTTTTTCACTCTTTCCTAAAGTTTCATCACCTAATTCATACTCATTCATAGACACTTTAGCTTGCTTTTCTAGATCTGGATAGCTCACACAAGACTTCACATTAGATTGATAATCCTTATTCTCTTCCTCCTGCAAAAGTTTTAAAACCATCTTAACTTGAACCCACAGAGACCATGTCTCCATAGGCATACTCTCTCCATCTCTGTGTGCTTTCTTTAAGTTTACAATGACCTTCTCCCAGGTCTCTAGATCAAAAGTTCCTTCCTCCGGGAACCATGAATTATACCTTTTTACTACTTTTAGAAAACATTGGATCTTTTTCTTTGTTACTTTTACACCCTGTCTTTTCAGTAAGTAGATAAGCATAATACTTTAAGTTTCAGGTTTACTTTTCCCTTGCTCCATTATCCTCTTTAAAATACTCATTCACTATTTCCACTACTTATCGACCAATCTCCACACGGGATCCTCACTTCACACAGTTTTCCATTCACTCTACATTCCGGTGGGACCATACAATTGTTACATGGGTTATAACTCATATTGCTACGAGATGGGCGCCATTTGTCAGGGGAAGCCAGCCCCTAACACATCATTACTGGTCCGGTAGGCGCAATTGTACAGCGATAATAAGTAAAGATCATAGTAAAGTTATAGAGAGCAAGAGAGATAGAAGTGAAGTATTGAAATAAATGGAGTCAGACACGATTCATAACAGCATGCTCACAACTGCTTGGTGGTCCACGTGGAGGGAGAGAGAGAGTTTAATGCTAGCCCAGGCTTTATATATTCTCTGGGGACATGCAATCCTTCTGTATCCCACACATGAGTTTCTGTGGATTTGTTTTTCTAACGTACCCAGACTAACAGACCTGTATTGGACCCCAACATCACTGTGGCAACCAGCTTTCAATGTTCTCATCCTGGATTTTTGAGAGGGAAATAACTCTTGCTTGATGCTTGGAATTTAGCAGAAAAAAAGCCCATGGGTGGACTCTCAAGAATCAACTTCTTTGACCCCAGGTGATTTGTGGTTTTGCGTAAACTTCGCCTCCTTCACTCAACTCACTGTCATCAACTTGATTGTAACTCATGCCCCACTGTACAGAGTAGCACTGCTTCTATGGGCTTCCGAGGCTGTGAATCTTTACAGGAGCAGAAGGACCCCTTGTTCTCCCTTGAAAATGCTGATGAGCTCCCACAGCCAGCCTTGTGGTTATAAACAAAATGGGTAATGCACTATACGCTCAGGGCTCCTGATTTCACCTCTAGAATGCCTAAAATGACATTAGTCAGTCCTGGCTACGTTTTACACTGGTTTGTCTTTTGTCTCGTGCGACTGTTTTTCTCTAAAACCACAATTTAGTTTCCCAATTTAGCTTCTAATAGTTATCTTTATCCAAAAATATCACATTAAACTCAATCTATGCAGGTATATATTTACAGTGATATTCTACAACCCATCACTCAAACATATCTAAATTTTAGTTTTGTTACTCCATGTCTCCGGGTTGAATCCAATTTAATATACCTGTGTTAGACAGGGTTCCCTAGAGAGATAAAACCAGATTGCTGATAATTATATAAATATATTTCTAAAGATAGATATATAACACAAGAGATGAACAGTTAAATTATAAACAGATAGATATACAATACAAGAAACGAACAGTTAAATTATAAAGCAGTACAAATGGCTCAGCGCGACTCAATCCTGTGAGAGAGTTGTGAGACCCTGGCAGTCCTTCATGTCTTGAGGGCCATCAGGTAGTTCTCTGTAGAGAGAGAGAGCTAGGCTATCCCAGCACAGGCAGCAAACAGCAAGGCAGGTCACCAACCATCAGCCAGGTCACCAACTGTCAGTCCCCAGCTCCAAAGATATAGATTTCATTCCTGTGATATAAAGGGATCTCAACTTACAGCGACACAGTCCACAGGCTCGGGGTCCCACAGATAGGGTGCCCTTAAAATTGGGGAACAGAAGAAGCAAGGCAGCTGCACACTGGTCCCATGATGAAAGAGTGAGAGACAAGAAAGGTGATGCACATCAAGCCATTTATCTCTCCGCCCTTCAATTAATCCCACTTGTGTTTATCGGCCAGGCTGGCACAATAAACTATCTCAATAACTCTCACAATTCCTACCTTGGATTGAGTCAACAGAGGACTTCCCTTCCAAATTAGAATCAAATTTATTGGATTTCCTTTGGAAAAAATATTTTTATTATACTTCACAGACCTTTAATATTATTTATAACTTTATATTTTAAAGAAAATGATATATACTTCCCTGAATTTCTGCCATCCCATCAAAATGTCCAGGTGTATATTCAAGAATAATTAGTATATAATGAAGATGGTTTTCTTCCACGACTTTTTTGGTTACTTTTTTGTCTACGTCAAGATTTGATTCTCATTTACAACATCTCTAAATGAGTTAACAAGGTTCATTAACAATTAAAAGCTTTGTGTGGAATCTCTATGATAGCCTATGAATAAATAGCATGTCAGAGTAATAAATATAGAGATATACAGTCAGCTAAAGATGTAGGATAAGAAGGTCAGACTGAAGTGAGAGGTGCGGGATCTGATATGCTACTTGAGGACAGCATCAATAGCCCTTGACTGAAAACAAAGGAGCCTATGTCAGTTCTCATTTGTTATAAAGTCAATAATGACTGAGTTTAATCAAGATTGCTTGTGAATATTAATTTACACATTATTTGAAAATTTCTGTACTTTTCTTATACAGATGGTGCTTCAGATCTTAATGGACACTCACACAGAAGCTGTAGCCGGGAGGTCTTGATTCAGTACGTGTTTTATGAGGCCCAAGAACATTGCATTTTCCAGGGTTGCTGGTACTACTTTGCTATAGATAACTGATCTAAATATGGCTGAATTCCTAGGCCAACTCATTTAAGGCTTCAGATAATCCCTTGTAATGTACTTTCATAGAACTTAAATCTAAGAACATTGTTTCTAAGGAAAATGCCAGTTATGGCCATCACCAACAAACACACACCCCTTCCTTCCAGCAGGGGTGCAGGGAAGAATAGAAGCCCTGACAATGGAGGTGACTAGGTCGGAACTGACTTGAGGGAACCTAAAAACAACACTGACAAAGTAAGGAAGAGATCACCTATGAACTACGAGTCACCACAAATCTCACGCATACTTAGAACATTTTCAGATACAGTTCCAGAATGCAAGCCCCTCAGGCTTGAAGGTGTTCTAAATATGACTGGGCTGGAGCTGCTTCATCAATTATGTAGATGGAGCTACATTTGGAGATCTTCATTCATATGACTCAAAATGCACAAAAAGCAGTTGAAAACATCTATTAATCGGGACATTGAATGTACTAAATATGAATCTAAGAAAGTCATAATTAATAAAAAATGAAATGAAAAAAGTTCATATTCTAGGTATTGGTAAGGTGAAATGGACTGGTATATTTTGGATTAGAAATTTATATGAATTACCAGGCCAGGAATGAGGACAAATTGAGGAGGTTTGTCATCACATTTATTGTCATATACACACCAGTGACTAAAGCCAATGATGAATAATTTGAAGAACATTACAAATTTCTGTAATCTGAAATTGATCAAACATAATACCAAGATATATTGATAACCATTGATGACTGGAATTGGCAGCATGACCTAGGATCTGTCGCTATAAGATATATGACCTCAGTGATAAAAAGCAACAATATAGTCATTTTAAATGCCAATTTTCAACAACATCAAAAGAGGGGCATCGGGGGTTAGTGGTTACACATCGGGTTACCAACCACAAGGTTTGCCATTTGAACCCCTCAGCTACTCCCAAAACGAATGCCTGGCTTTCTATCCCAGTAAAGATTTAAGGAAACTCACAGCGACACTGCTACTCTGTGCTAAAGGGTTGCCGTGACCCATCATTGACTCAAAGGCAGGGCGTTCGAGGGTTTTTTAGATAAATTTTGATTGTATCAGAGAGAATACAGAAGAAATCAATGGCGTATATCTATGGAAAGAGACAATGTAGATAGTTAATATCATCTGTCAAAACAAGGCCAAGGACTGACTGGAAGAGACCACCAACTGCTCACAGACTAGGAAAGTAGAAACTGAAGGAATTAAAATAAGTCCATGAGATAGTTTGAATATAACTTTAATATAGAGACTGGAAGTTTGATGCTTTGAACACTAATGGCCAAAGCCCAGATGAGTTGTGGGATAACATAACCCATGAAGAAAACCAAAGACCACTTTAAAGGTGGGAACGAAAGAAAAGATGAAATTGTCTGTCAGAAGAGACTTCGAAATTTGCTCTTGAACAAAGAAAAGTGAAAGTGATGGAAAGAATTGATGAAGTAAAAGAGCAGAGCAGAAGATGACAAAGGGCAGCTCAAGAAGACCAAGTAAAGCAATATGAAATGTGCAAAGACCTAGAGTCACAAACCCAAAAGGGAAGGATAAGCTCAGCATTTTTAAGCTGACAGGTATGGAGGAAAACAATATTGAAATATTGAAGGATTGTGTGGGTAGAATAATGAATGCAGAAAGGATATAAAAGATAGAAGGAATATAGTCACTATACCAAAAAGAACTAGTCAATATTCATCCATCTCAGGAGTTAGTTAGTATATGATTAAGAAATGGTTTATTGAAGTCCAACCAGCACTGGAAACATTGGTGAAAAACAAGGATTTGTGGATTATCAAGTAAAATAGTTCACCCATAGACACAACCCTGGAGGTTCTTACTTGTCTAATCCAAGAAATGTGGAGGACAGCTACTTGATCAAAATACTTATGTTTGTTCCAAAAAAAGATGATCCAGGAGAATGTGAAAAGTATAGATCAATATATTTACTATCACACACAAGTAAAATTATGCTGAAACTAATTAAAAAGCACTTGTTGCAATAATATGCCACAAGAGACCTGCCAATGATCATATTGTATCTGTCTTTCCCAGTATGTGCCTGCATGTCTCTGTGTTTATCTATAACTCAGAATTAATTAGGTTTTAGATCTACCCTACAGTGGTGTGACCACAACTGATTAAATTTCATCAGATCACATTAGGGAGAATACATATCACATCCACAGGTGTAAAGGTCAGGAATGGAACATTTATTTGGAGGGACATTACTGAATCCATAACATGTTTCAGAATATTTATTGCAGCCCTATTAGCTACTGCCAAAATCTAAAAAAACACTTAGTTATTTCTCTGTGCTGTTGAGTTGCCTCTGATTCATTGTATCCTTGTGTATAACAATCAAATATTGTCCAGCCCTGTGCCATCTTCACGAGCTTTGGTTCGTATGAGTCCATTATTTTGACAACTGAGTAAGTCCACCTCAATGCGAGTTTTCTTGTTTGTGGTGACTCACTTCTGGTGTGACCCATCTATGATGCCCTCTTGTAACCATCAGTCTCTCCTAATGACTTGCCTAAAGTAAGTAAATTAAAGACTCTCCATCTTTACTTACAAGGAGAATTCTGATTGTATTTCTTCTAATACTTATTTATACATTCTTTAGGCCATTGACAGTCTATTCAATATTCTTCACCAGCACTATACTTCAAATTCATCCATCCTTCTTTGTCACTTTATTGTCCAGTTTTCACATCTGTTTGTTGCTATGGATGATGTTTGTTGCTATGGACCATGCTAAGACCATAGAATGCATCAGGCTTTGAGGTGAGATGGTGTAAAGTTTAAAGAAGTAAATATACCTAATAGAGTATGCCACTTGAAATTTCAGTTGCCGGTATTGTGGATAATGATTGTTGATCCAAGTAGAAACATTGATAACCCTACTATCTGACCTTGGCACAAGAAGCCCCATTTTGAGTCAGGCACTTCCATTTTAGTTCTTGAAACTTACCCCTCACCGGCCTCCCCCTCCCTTTGGTAAACAACAGATGTCCAAAATTGCATGTTCTTACTAATAGGATGCTTGCTCAACTCGTCTTCTCAACTCATACCCGATTCTCAGATAAGTTTAACAACTGCTTCCCTTTTGAAAACCCTTGAGTAAGCACACACCCCATCCCCAGTTCTGCCTGCCAGCAGGGGGCATAAAAACACCGCAAAAATTTTCCATTGCGCAGCTTCACTAGCTCAAGGTCTTGGGTTGCTGAACCTGCCCGCAAGCTTCACAATAAAACCTGCTTCTAAAACCTTGTTAATTGGATCTTTAGTTCTGTTTCGTACCCAAATAAACCTTACAATTTGGTGTCGAAACCCGGGAGAGGGGTGTGGATCCACCCCTCTTGTGGGTGTCCCCTGAGAGTCCTCTCTCCCCAAAATTTCCAGGACCTTTAGAAGTGGCGCTTACCTTCAGCTCAGGGGCGCATTAAAAAACCAATCTGCAGTTGCCCTGGTGAGTTCTCTTTATCTCTCCAAGCTTGGTTTCAGTTTCTTGAACTCCGCCGGAGTCTTTCTGCCCGAGATGCGGCCACGCTGGGAATTCTCCTTCTGTTGACCCCAGGGGTCTTGGGGGGAGTGATTGTCCTGGAGACGTCTTGCCAATCCCTCCCTCCTTTTGTCACTGCCGTCCCAGGCAGGACTCACTTGGGGACCCCTGGGTGTCTCCTGTCTGGTCTCGATCACCCAGAAGCCGAAACCTTGCCTTTGTTCTCTATCTATCTATCTATCTATCTATCTATCTATCTATCTATCTATCTATCTATCTATATCTCTCCCGTATTTCTCTCCCTTCTCATGTGACCTTTCACCTCCTGCCTTGGCATTTATTTTCTGGCATTCCTACCCCTAACGGGACAGCTGGCAGTAGGTCTAGTCGCAGCTGCCCCCTCAGACTTGACTAACCCTCAGAGGGTTAGCCTAGGTCTGTTTTACCTGGCCATGTGTTTCCTATTCACACTTCTACAGTGTCTGTAACCTGCATCTCTTTATCTCCTTCTCTCTCTTACTCTAACCATGGGCACGGGACAACCCAAAATTGACCCCACAACTCCACTGGGTTGTCTCCTAAACATTTTTCTGGCCTAGGGTGCAATCAGACCTTGCAACAGAAAAAACTTGTTTTTATCTCCCAAGTTGCCTGGGCCCAGTACCAGCTTGACAACCAGTCACATTGGCCTCTGACTGCCACTTCTGATTTCAACGTTCCACAGGACCTGGACAATTTCTGCAGGAGGACTGGTAAGAATTCTGAAGTCCCCTATGTGCAGGCTTTTTGGGACTTGCGTTCCCGTCCTGACCTCTGTAGCCTTTGTTCCATCCACCAAATATTATAAGCCCGGTTCCCTCAGCAAACCCTCCCACCACCCCCATTATCCAAACTCCTGAAGAGCAAGCCGAGCTCCTCAGCACGCTGCTCCCGCCGTCCTATCAGTCTCCTCCGCCCAATGCGCCATCTGATCACCGGCCTGATAGCTCTCCCCTGTCCTCACCGGTTGCCTCTCATACCCGTTCCCACAACCCTCCCGCTGCCCTTTGTCCATTAAAAGATGTTGCAGCAACAGAGGGACTCGTTCAAGTCCACGTCCCTTTTTCCTTACAGGGCCTGCCACAGATAGAGACCTGCCTGGGCTCTTTCTCAGCAGACCCCTCTAAGTTTATTAAGGAATTTATTTACATTACTCGAATGTATGATTTAACCTGGCATGACATCCAAGTAATCCTCACTTCTACCCTCATCGCCAAAGAGCGTGCGTGAGTCTCTGATGCAGGTCGCCAGCTAGCAGACAAGGACCACCTCCTCAACCCAAACATCCCTTTAGGGGCACACGGCCTTTACCGCAGAAGACCCCGGTTGGGATTACCAGCCTGGCCAGGGGTCTAACCTTCCCCACAGAAACCTGATGCTCAGATATCTCATTAGGGGCTTAGAAACTGTTTCCAACAAGGTTGTCCACTATGAAAAACTAAGAGAAGTTACTCAAAAGGCATATGAGAACCCTGCTCTTTTTCTTAACTGCCTCCAGGAGGCACTCACAAAGTACACTCATTTAGACCCAGGGTCTAAAAGCAGGGCTTCTATCTTAGCCTCTCACTTCATCTCTCAGTCAGACCCTGACATCAGAAAGAAGCTGAAAAAGGCAGAGAAGAGACCTGAAACCCCTATACAGGATCTGGTAAAAATGGCATTTAAGGTTTTCAGTGCTCTGGAGGAGACGGCTGAGGCCACTCGCCAGGTGAGGGTCTAACAGATGGTTAGCCTCTATTCCCAAGCCTGGGTAGCAGCCCTAGGGCCAGCAGGTTATCCCATCCCTCGCCGTGCTCCCCAGGGGAGCCAATGCCTACAGCCAGGAGCCTGCTTCAAATGTGGCCGAGACAGCCACTGGGCAAAAGCTTGCCCCAATCCCAAGCCTCCTACCAAGCACTGCCCGCAGTGCAAACAGCCGGGCCACTGGAAGTCAGACTGCCTAACCCTGGCTTTGCCCCGGCTTCGCAAAGCCGAGGCACCGAGATCCAGGAAACTCCAGACACAGAGTTGCTGGGGTTCATGGATTAAAGAGGCCCTGGCTCCTCGACTCCGGTAACCCTCACCAAGCCCAGGGTCATGCTCCACATAGCGGGTACATCCATCTCTTTCTTGATGGATACAGGGGCTACCTGTTCTGTAATCCCCTCTCACTCAGGCCCTACATTTCCTTCCCAGATCTCTGTCATGGGAATTGATGGGTCCCCCTCAACCCTCAGGCAAACCCTCCCCTGTTTTGCATATTCAACAAAATTCCATTTTCACACTCCTTTTTGGTCATACCCTCTTGCCTGGCCCCGCTACTAGGGAGAGACATTTTGTCTAAATTAAAGGCTACTATTTCCTTTTCTAGCCCCTCGACCTCCTCTAGCCTCCTGAGGGTCATGTTTAACAGCCAGGACCCTGTTACATGCACCTCGTTACTCTTTGCCATCTCCTGTTTGCCAGGAGTGTCGCCAGAGGTATGGGACACAAGTAACTCCTCCGAAGCCTCCCATAACACCCCGGTATTAATTAGGCTAAAAATTCCTAGTTTTCCCAAACCGACTGCAGTTTCCTATCACCAAAACCCACCGACTAGGCCTCAAGCCCATAGTAGACAGATTATTGAAGCAAGGTCTACTCACCCCTATAAACTCACCATGTAACACCCCTATTTTACCAGTAAAAAAACCTAACAGACAATACCGCTTCGTGCAGGACCTCCACCTAATTAATGATGCAGTAGTCCCCATCACCCCTGTAGTCCCTAACCCCTAAACTCTCCTTTCCCGGATCCCTGCGGGCACTACCCACTTTACCGTCCTGGATATCAAAGATGCTTTTTTTTACTATTCACATTCACCCATATTCTCAGTTTCTGTTTGCATTCACATGGCATGATCCTGTTACTGACTTAACCCAACAACTTTCCTGGGTCATCCTCCCTCAGGGTTCCGAGACTCTCCCCATCTCTTTGGACAAGTTCTCACCAAGGATTTAATACAATGTCCCCTACCTCCGTCGGTAGTATTACAATATGAGCCCTCCAGCCTCAGTCCTTTCGAAATACTCTAAGGACGACCTACCTTTTCTCACCTCTTCCTGCAACTGATTGCCCTCCACTAGTTTCGTACCTTCCATACTTGTCCTTGCTCCACAAGCTTCTTAGACAACACGCCAACTCCGCTACCTCTGAACCCTCTCCGACCTCTGGTGATCACCAAAAATCAGTGCATCCTGGATATGCTGTGTTAATCAAATATCTGTCGCCAAAACCTCTATCGCCAGGGTGGGAAGGCCCTTATATTGTCATTCTTACCACTCCCTCAGCAATCAAGGTACTTGGAATAGACTCTTGGGTGCATTTGTTCAGGGTCAAACCAGTACTCAAATCTAATCATGACTCCCAGTGGTCTGCTCAGCCTACTGCTCCTTTGTCTCTTTGTATCACCTGCCTCCCAAAAGAAGCAGAGTAGTCAAAACACACCTGTTGTTTGGAGATTTTATTTAACGGAAAATCACACCTCTGGAGACAAAACTCAGAAGGTTCTTGGACAGTCTAAGCTCCTATCCACAGTAGACTGTCTGTCCTCCGTGTGTCCAGAAACATCTATTTCTTTTAAATTTTCTCAGTTCATTTCGGGCAATGCCGCCACGCCAACTGTTTGTTTTCTGTTTGATCAACCTCTTTATCCAGCCTGTAGTCAAAGTTGGGTATATAAAAATGTTGGTTGTCCCTGGAGTAGCTGTTGCAGGCATAACGTCCTCAAAAATGTTAATTGCCCTGTTTCAACTTTAACCAGTTTCTTTCTCACATTAGGACAATATAAGTTAACCATTCCAGACTCTTCCCATTCACGTCAGAACTACCACAAAAGGGCAGTTACTATTTGAATAGCAGACAAGCATATCCCACCGCGAAGTTGTTTATTTGGAAAGGTATAGTCACTACCCATCATTCCGCACCCACCACACCTAACGTACACCACCAGATAAAGAACCATGAAAAACAGCTTGTCAGCAAAATCTCTCACCAGCCCCCGTTTTCGTGGTTGGCCATCCTGCAGCAGGAACTTTCCATCGCCAACCTCACGGGGCTACAAAATTTATCTGCCTGCTTCATGTGTGCAGCCTTGGAACGCCCCCTGTTGACAGCAGTACCGGCTCCTGCCCTGTCATTTTTAAGCAACCAGACGGGCACAAAACATAACCATCCACAATGTTCCTCTGCACATCCCGCCAGAAAATACACAGGTGCCATTTTGTTACTTCAACGCATCCACACAGGTGTGTAAAACCACTCAGATCCCTTCTGGGCTGCTAACAGCCCCTGAGGGATTTTTCTTCTGGTGTAACCATACCCTCACTAAACACCTATATATAAGCGTCACCTCAACCCTTTTATGCTTACCTGTCACCCTGGTCCCACTGTTAACCATTTATACCCTAGCCGCATTCCAAATGAGGTTCACTCAATTGCACACACCCCGGCCCAAACGGGCAATTTTCCTCCAAGTAGTGGTTGGCCTCTCCTTGACCTCATTGGCGGTCACAGCTCAGATACTCGATTACCACCACGGTGGAGTTAGCCTCTCGCTTCCAGCTGGCAATCACTGCTTCCGCCAAATCCTTGGCCTCTTTGCAAAGACAAATAACCTCTGTTGCCCAAGTTGCCTTATAGAACCGCCACACTTTAGACCTTATCACAGCTGAAAATGGAGCAACCTGCCTCTTCCTCAAGGAGGAATGCTGTTACTACATCAATGAGTTGGGAATTGTGGAAACCGGAGTCCAGACTCTCAATAAGCTAAGCCATGGGTTACAGAACACCAAACTAAAATGAGACGGGACCTCTTCCTGGTGGAACACTTCTCTGTATCCCTTTTTAGCCCCATATTAGTACCCATAATTTCTGTTATGATTTTGCTTTTAATCGCTCCTTGTCTTATCTGGCTCCTGCAAAGCCAATTCCGTGACATCACTCAAGCTGCAGTTCACCAAATGATGTTACAACAATATGAACCTCAATATGAATCACTCCATCCCATGCCAGGCCCAGATTCTCAGCACCCTACCTAACGACCCCCACTCTCTCTTGATCATCACCCATGGCCAGCAGGAAGTAGTTACTGAATATTCATTTCTCCCTTTTTCCCTATAAGGCAGAGTCTAGAGTGTCTGGCCTTGGCACAAGAAATTCCATTTTGAGTCAGGAGCTTCCATTTTAGTTCTTGAAACTTACCCCTCATTGGCCTCCCCCTCCCTTCGGTAAACCACAAAAGTCCAAAATTGCATGTTCTTACTAACAGGATGCTTGCTCAACTCGTCTTCTCAACTCCTACCTGATTCCCAGATAAGTTTAACAACTACTTCCCTTTTGAAAACCCTTGTGTAAGCAAACCCCCTCCCCCCCCAGCTGTGCCTGCCAGCAGGGGGTATAAAAACACCGCAAAAATTTTCCATTGCGCAGCTTCACTAGCTCAAAATCTCGAGTTGCTAAATCCGCCCGCTTCACAATGAAGCCTGCTTCTAAAACCTTGTTAATTGGATCTTTGGTTATGTTTACACCCAAATGAACCTTACACCTACCAAAATTTGTAGCCATTTCTGAAGAAAGCAAAAACTAATGTCCATAACAGCATTAGTTTTCTAGCATATTCACATAACAGAGAAATTTACAGTGATGATACTAATCTATAACTGCATGTAAAATATGGAGAAATCTCATAAGCACAATGTTTAATAAAGGATCACACACACACACACACCAAAAATTCACATCAAATGATTTCAAGAGGCAAATTTTTAAAAACACCAAATTAACAGTATAATTTTGTTTCTGAGAGACAGTACCTAAAAAGAGATAAGGAAATGGCATGGGCCACATCTGACATCTTCTGGTCCCTTAAGGGGGAAGCAGAGTCCATGTCTGCAGCAGCCTAATGTCAAGTCTCATGAACACTGTGAGTTCTGTGTGGTCATGGGATGGATAATGGAACCTGTATTAGTTTGGGTACTTTAGAGAAACAAATCCACAGGAACTCATGTATAAGAGAGAGTTATATGTAAAGGTTAAGTGTGCTTCAACAAAACATCCCAACCCAGTGCTGCCCATGCCCACAGGTCCAATATTGACCCATATGTCTGACAGCAATCCACAAAGTCCTCCTCCATCTCACAAAACAGAGGCAATGATGCCGACTTCAGGAGGAAAGTCAAGTCAGTGAATGTGCAAGCATCTCAGCGCTGACAGGGGTCTCCACACGGCTGCTCCAGCATTCAGGGCTGCATCGGGGTAGGTCCATGTGGCTTTTCCTTGGGGTGTCTTGCAGGAAGTCAGCCTTGCAAACTGAAGCAGGGAACAGGCTAAGGCAGCTGCACCCTGGTGCGACCAACAAAAGGAATAGACCCAAGAACTAGAAAGGCGAGTCTCACTGAGCCATTTATCCCTCTGCCCTTCAATTAATCCCACATGTGCTTATCGGCCAGGTTGGCAAAATAAACTAACTCAGAACCCAAGAGGAGAACACCCTCTGAGGGAGGGCAGGTATCAGAATAGGTAAATGAAGATGGAGGTTCGAGGCATGTCTACCATTTGCCTCAAAAGAATTATCCTTGGGGAGATGTGGATTCAATTCCCTGTTTGCCGCCAGAAGAGTTTACATGTGACCCCCATACTATTCTCTCACTAGATTCAGTGGAAATAATTGAATATAATGTTTTTAGGGCTTTCTGCCAGATCTAGTAACAAATTTACATAGTAAGGTAGAGGAAATGTTAGGAACACCATAGAAAGAATTAGAACCACGGTAGCATAAAAGTGTTTACAGTTGGATGGGGTGGAGTCATTTAATATTTTATCAAGATAAGCTTACATGACTGTGTTCATTGTATCCATCCTTGGGTGAAAATTAATTTCAAAGTGGAAAGGCTCTTTTCTGCTGGGAAGCTTCCAATACTTCTTACCCTTGAGGCACAGCAGTCACGATCTGAGTGGCAGGAAGAAAGATTTTAGGTTCATTAACACACTCCTCTCATCACTGTCTAGGAACTCCCCTGATGAGGTTGCCTGGGCAGTGCCTGTTATATCTGAATGCACCATCTTCCCAGTGGTTTGGACTAGAGCGTGCTTAGCTGCAGCTGCCTCTGTGCGGAGCTGAGATCTCTGTGAAACTCCTGGAACTTGAAGACAGACCTTAGAGACTTCAGTAAGCTGGTATGACTTTTGATCTATTTACAGATTCTGGGTCAGGACATCTCACTGAGAAAAAAAAAGTCTTTGGAGATTCAAAATATTTAGTGTTGGAAAAAGAAGCTGTGCTTGAATTCTATCATGTCACGGAAGATATAGAAAGGGTATAATGTAACCATGCCAGAAAAGTTACACAGTGGTATTATCCAAGGATGTTCTGATGAGTATGTTCCCTTTCAGAAAGCTATAGAATTTAAGAACATTGCTATATTTGATACTCAACGTGAGTGGCTATCACAAGTCTGTATCTGGAAAATGCTAGGGAGAAATGCAATTATGAACTTAAGAGAACTTTCCTTTGCTTTGTGTCTATAGGGGTTTGAAAAATAATGTTTGGAAGATGTGTTTGAAACATTGCTTCTTCCCAGAGGACTCTTTACTGTCTTGTTCCAGTGCTCTGAGCCCAAACATCTGTTTTTCTACGTAAGATCATTTTCAGAAATATTCAGAATTAATATGAATGGTATTTAAGGTATGGTGCCCCTCTATCCCTCCTAATTATGGACCTGTATTCCAAGTTTGGGATAGGAGCCAACCTGGTGGAATATTCCTCTGGGTAAAACTAAATAAAATATAATTCATTTCTATCAAGTTTATTTTGATGCAAAATGATCCTGTTCATCTCTTCTGAGACTATAACTCTTCCTGGAGCACAGTACCTCATCTGTTTATTAAAGAGTGGGTTAAAGAGTGGCTGGTGGCCTTGAACTGCATACTTTGAGGTTATCAGACCAAAGCCTGATGCATAAACCTAAGCACAGGGCTACCAGGCAGAGAGACATGAAATGATCGCTCTCTGATTCTAAATGTAGTAGCAAAGAAGTATCATTTTGTTTTGTTTGTTTGGGAAAGGTATCTTGTCTTTAGAAGGTGTTCATTCTAATATTTTCTGTTCCTAAGAATAAGAAAGCAGCTATACCAGACTTGCTTCATATCTGAAAATTATTCAAAATTTTAATCATGTTATTAGACTTCGTACTTCCCACTAAATATATGATGCCAAAATCTTAAGTTGAGGAGAAGAAAATCATGATAAGGAGTCATTTTATTATAATACAATGTGTTTTAATATCTAATATTTCTTCAATGGCCCATGGCATCTCTTCTTGATGTGGATATTTAATATTACCACTAGTGTTCTAGTTTATACATGCATAGGTTTACTTAAAAAAAAACACGTGGAACTTGTTTCTGGGATCTGAACCTGGCTGCTGATAAGCTCCTTGAGTAATACAATTGTCTGGGTTTCCTTTAGGGTGCCTTCAGAAATGAGCTCAAATAAAAACAGTGCTTTCAGAGAGCTTTGGGGGCCACTTAGAAGTTAGCAATGAGTTATGGTATCCATTTTGGGGGAATTTTCAAAATCACACCTGGAGAGATTTTCTTGAATGGGAGAGGATGATTATGGACTTATTATGAAGAAGTTTTAAGAAAAATAGAAGCTACAATGGTGGCACACATACCACAAAATTTGCTTAAAGATAAAAGTGTTTTCCATCTTCACAAGGCAACTGCTCATTCTTAGAAACAAGGGCTGTCCTATGAGAAAGTATTGGTGACTTTTACTCCATGCTCTGCCCACCTTAGAGGCCTGATCATACCGCCTCCGAATTTTGTTTCATTCCCAAAGCTCAAAGAATATTTCAATGGAATATTAATTTTAGTTCCTTATTTATTAGTTTTCAAGTGATTTTTTAAAATCATAGTTTAATTGACATATTTTACACTATCCAATGTATCCATTCACATTCACATACACCTATGTTGTTCAATCCACAGAGTACCCTTATATAGCCATCAGTCCAACCACAATTTTAATGTGGAGTAAATTGAAAAGCCAGAAAATTATTTAGAAAGGTCTCAAGAGATGGAAACAATGCCTTCTAAAAGGGTACAGACATAGATGAAGGATAGAATGAGAAATAATAACTGCATTTTGATATTTTGTTTAATAAAGGCTTCAATAAATTTTGTAGCAATACATTTTGACTTATTTTGTTTTTTTGAAGTTGATCAGAAAGTGGTTTTCTTCAATCTTTCTCCTGGATTTTATCATTTTGCTCTCCACATTTTTAGAAATGTTGAAAAATTATGTTAAAGCATATTTTTTTCAAGGAGAGCAAATTCTTAAAGAAAAGTGCTATTGGATTTTTTGAAGATCTTTCCAAAGTTGTCTAGTCCTTCCCTAGATGTAAAAGTGTTTGCGAATCAGAAGTTTGGAGGTCTGGATATTCTATTGCATAAGTTATCCTTTCATTCAGCTTCCTCAGTCTTCCTGGTTACATGTGTCTTTCAACAATGGGTGGGGGAATACCAGTAAACAAAACCAATTTAGATCTAGATTCTGATTCATTTTATTCTTAGTAGTTATGTAACCATGCAAGTCATGGTTCTTCAGGAAGACTTTGAGAATATTTATATAAAGGACACCAGGGTAGGTACAAGACATAAACTAAATTTTGGTAAATACTACAATCTGTTTTATGTTGAAAACATCAGGCAAAAGGGGAAAACTGGAAAATGGTAGGTGCCAAAACTTTCTAATTGATAAATAGTATATTCAAGCAAGACCTGTGGAAAATGCAAAGGGGCTTCAAAAAAGAAGATCAATATGGTGAAGGATTTCATTTTTCTGTATCCACAGTCAATGCTTAGGAACCAGCAAAGAGATCAAACAACACATTGCATTTGGGAAAATTTGCTGTAAAAGCCTTCTTTAAAGTTTTGAAGAGCAAGGATCTCACTTTGTGTATCATGGTGTACCTTACCCAAGCCATGATTTTCAACCCCACATCACAATACGCATGTGAAAGATGAATAAGGAAGATGGAGTAAGAACTGATGTATTTGAATTGTAGTGTTGATGAAGAATATTGAAAGCATCACAGACTGCTAGAAGAACAAACGTAAACATCTTGGAAGAAGTACAGCAATGATGCTCCTTCGAATGGAGGATGGTGAGACTTCTCATGTGCTTCAGATATGTTATGAGGAGAGATATCAATTTCTGGAAAATGATAGCATTCTTTGCTGCTTTCATGAGCATTTTAGCTGATATAAACATTCTTCTTTAAGGGGCATACAAATTCTCATTAATTACCTTTACTAAAAATATTCAGAATTCATAAAATCACCATCAACAGTAGCTACTTGTAATTTTTTTTCTTCACAGGGTATTTTAATAATAATTTTACTTAAAAGCTTGGCCTTCAATATTAAAAAACTGAACTCCCTACCATCTATTTGAGTTTGACAAATGTTATTGTACAGGACAGAGGAGAACAGGCCCCGTGGGGTTCTAAGACTATAACTCTTTGTGGGAGTAGAAAGCATTGTGGTTGGCGGCCCGATGGGTAACACACTAGGCCAGTACCATGCAGTACTTTAGTAATGCTAGCTAGAAGTGTTCAATACCATCTCACCTTTTAATCTGTAAACCCATGGGTGAGAAATTGTGTATGTGTGTGTGTGTGTGTGTGTGTGTGTGTGTAGTACATAACATATACAGCACGACACTTGACACATATTCGAACTTAATCAATATTGGTTTAAAAAATGACTTTTGAGCCAGAAGCTGAAAAGTAATAGATATAAATAATATATAGCATATATATATATCACATGTATACCATATATAAATCATGAATGTTTGCATATATTATATATACTCAAATATAAGTCTATCCAAATATCAGCCTATGCCCTAACATCACCACAACAACTGCATTGAAAATGTGCTGAAAACTCGGCTTATACATGAATATATATGACATGTACACATACATATACATACACACAGATAATCTATACATATATACACTGCAGCTTAAAGAACACACAAAGGAAGGGAACATCCCTCATATTAACCATTGTGTATTTGCACATAATTAGTAAGCAGAAAAGAAAATCTGAGGATACAAAGATATGAATTGGTTGGAGAATTTTAGCACCTTTTACAAAGGCAAATGCATTTGCTATATATTTATTAAATTTCTCTATGATCTTCATTCATTTCAAAGAGTAAAATAAACAGGGAAATGCTTGATCACATGCTATTCTCCAGCTGTTCTCTGAAGAACAATGTTATGGATGAGGATTGTGATCACTCACCTGGGGCACATTTTGACACAGCCTTCCTACACATCAAATTTAGAATGAAAGTAAGCACAAAGGCACAAAGATAAAAAGAATAATGCAAGTAAATATCACCACACAGATGTGACCAGATCAGTATCCACAACTTAAACTGCCTTTCATAAGAAATATATTAGGTAACTTTGACAAACTATATTGTACAAATTGACTTTTCAGATTGCTAACCATTGCTCTTTTTAAAGTAGATGAGAGAACAAAACCAAATGCAATAGTCTTCCCTGTTGGCAGTCCAAGTCACATAAAAATGTCGCCTATTTACTGGAAACAGAATCCATTGTCATGAATGATTTAATGACAAGGAGCCTTATTAAGCAGAAAAAGAAATTGGCCCATCATTCTAAAATACCATGGGCAAGAATCATCATCTTCTATATTGCATAAAGGAACAAGATGGTGTCTTGAAGAAGAATGGACACATTTGTATTATATTGTTGGTGGAAAATATAGAATATACTATACACATTGCTATAAGGGTGAAGAATCACTCTATTTTGGAGAAGTACAGCCAGAAGGCTCCTTGGAAATAAGGATAGCAGGACTTTGTCTCACTTATTCTGAACACGTGATCAGAATGGACCAGTCCTTGGAGAAGAAAAATATGTTTGGTAAAGTAAAAGGCTGAGGAAAACGAAAACCCTCACTGAGATGGCCTGGAAAGTGTCTATAGCCATGAATTCAACATGCCGATTTTTATGAGCATGTCGCAGGGCTGAACAATGTTCTGTTCTAAGTGGAGTTGCTTTGAGTTGTAGTCGACTTGATTAAGGTGATCAGATTTTAACATTGGTAAAGCAGCACACCACTGACAGGGTGGGGGTGGGGGTGGGGTCTTGATTAAAAATTTGGTCTATATGGAGCAACAAAAATTTTAAAAGAACGTAAAAATAATAGTGTAACATATTTTTTAATTTCATCATAAGTACAATTTACAAATATAATAGATTTAAAAATTATGTATAGTATTATTTTATTTTTTGACATATTTCTCATTTGAGTGATTTTTTTAGTAGATTGCTGCTGTTGTTGAAAAGGTCATGACATTTTTCACAAGAATTTGTTAAATCATATTTTACACATAAAATGGCTTTCAAAATATCAATATTTTATTGTTATGTCCACAATTTATTTACTGATGTCCACACTTTATTTATTTATTTTCTCATGTCCACACTTTATTTACAATAGAAGAAACGCATTCAGTTGCAGCATTAGTTCCTGGTAAGGACAGCGTGTATTCCATAATTTTTAGTGCATTATTGTATGGAACATGGTTTGTTTAAAAATGATGAAATTTCTAACCATTTGTTCTCTATTGTGATTTTTGCTGGTACCAAAGATTTAACTTTTCCTTTCAATAATGACATCTCATTAAAAAGATCATTTTCGGAAATATCACTATATGGGAATTTTTGAATAATATGATCGAATGTTTTTTGCACATCATTCCAATTAAGTTCTTGTTTTAATATAACCCAATAAAAATGTTCAATAACATTGTAATGTACCATCCACTCTTCTAAATAATCTATGCAGTTACTATAGAACTTTTTAACGTGATTCATGATACCTGCACGATTTATTGCACCTTGTTCTTCTAGCTGGCTTACACTATTATGGATAGTTAACGGAAGAAAATTATTTTCTAATCACTCTTGACACTGAAATTTTAAATTATTAACTTCATTTGTCACTTCATTTACCAATATTTTGTCACTTTCAATAAGTTTTATAGCATTTTGAAAATGAGCTGCTTCATTGTGTACAAACTCTAGCCAAATTTTTGAGGATTCTTTTTCAAAAAAACTCTTCTAAAATTGTAGGACATTTATCCTCTGATAGAAAGTAGGATTTCAAAGGAATGTATTTTTTTCAAAATTCTTTCGAAAGCTGGCAAAAGAGCTAACCAGCGCGTTTTACTGTATCCAAGTATTTTCTGATATTCGACTTCCGCAGTTTCACAAAATTCGTTAAGCATTTCAACACGTACAGTGTATATATAGAAATAAGAATATATTTTAATAACAATATTTTCCACATCTATGGCAAAAAATATCAGCAGCTGTTTGAATGGCGTTATGTATTATGCATACTCCCTTCCCATTCTCCCGCCATTCCTTAGCTTGTCGTGCATTCTTTCCAAAAATCGGTACTTTTTTAAAACGCCGTGGGACGCGGTAAAAATTGTTAAAAATCCGGACGTCTGGTCATCGTACCTTAGGACGACACCTAAAAACAACAATAGTCTTTAATAATCCTCTCCATCCTTGAGGGAAGGGACTAACAAGGACTGAGAGAAACGACGAGAAAACGGTATTTTAACAGATTGTGTCATGTAGAACCAAGGTGGGATGGGGGAAATCTCTGATTCTGTAGAAAGCAGATGAGGAAGAAACGGGAAGGCTCTCCAAACAACTGTTAAATCAGAGCGTCCACCAGCTCTGCCCACCCTTCATGGGAAGTTACTACCAACTACATGGGACTCCAAAATGTAGATGCTTTCAGATCAAGTTGTTCATTTGGGTTCTTCTGCAGTAGGTACATATGAGCAGAGAAAAATATGAAAGGGCAGGATTAAGGAAATTCCAGTCTTACTAAGGCAAGTCATCTTAGGCACATACTGAATGTCCATGAGTCTCATTTTCCACATTAGTCAAATGAGAATAATGGTAATCACCTAGGAAGGTGGCTGTGAAGATGCGAGGTGATGTATGTGAAGTGTTTCACACACTGAGACAGTGCCTGGAAACGTTGTTGTGAGTTGCTGTCAAGTTGGCTCTGGCTCCTAGTGACCACTATGTCCAACAATAGGAAATGCTGCTCAGTCCTGCACCCTCCTGATCATTATTGTTATAGCGCTGCCCATTGGGGCGGCCATGGGCCCTGCTATCTCGTCTCTTCAACTATACCAGCCAGAAGGCCCCTTTCCAGCGACTTGCCTTTCAGAATGACATGTCCAAAATACATGAAATAAAGTCTTGCTATCCTCGCTTCTAAGAAAGTTAATGTCAAATAGGTGAACGATAGAATCGTATTTGTTATTTTGAGATTCTTCCACCTCAGTACAAACAAACTAACACCCATAATATGATGTTAGTCCCTCAAGGAGATAAATTTTATTTGATGAAGAAGGAAGACAATTGTTAAGACTGACGCCAATGAATGATATTTTATCCATAGTAAGATTGATATGAATATATCAGAAAATAAATAACTTATACATACCAAATTCAAGAGGCTTAGATCTACTTTTGCCTATGACCTTTACTATTTGTTCTAGAAAACTGGCCTAGTTAGATACTGCGTTTAAAAGCTCAAACTTTTAAAACAGGGTACCAGTTCACTGTCCCTCAGATCATGGGAGGACCAGACTTAAGTTTTAAAAAAATAACAAACTATGAGCAAATTCCTGTGCACACTGCACATATCTTATTTGGGGGAAAAAAACGGGCAAAAACACCTGGCCGGCCGGATAAATGTCCTCCATGGGCGGCAAGTGGCCACGGTCCATAGATAGTTCACTTAGATAATATCTTGGAGGTCTGATCTCACATTGAGTTGAAGAGAACTCAACAAAACTCCCAAACATGAGTATTTTTAGAATAACTTACTAATTTGAGTCCTTCTGGCCTGGGAACATACAAAGATTAGCATCATTTAGGTAGACTATATTTGAAGTTAGCATGTATCAAAAGATTACTGTGTGCTTGACTTAACAATAATTAAAGTATTACATTTATTTCACACAATAACTCTGTAGTAGGTATTATTAATGCCCTTTTGTCAATCAAAGAACATAGGTGTAGTTTTTTTTGAACGTAGGTACAGATTTAAAATTTTTTCCTATATCACATATCTAGGAAGGGGTGGCCAAGCATTCATTTAAATTCAGACGAGTCTGATTCCAGGGGCTAGCTTGTCTGTCATTGTGGAAAAACTGAAATATTTTCCTATAAGATGAAATTGAGGCCTAAAGAACATTTAAAGGGATATAATTGTAAAAATAAATAGTGGAATGGATAGATTCTACCACAATCTCTAATAATACACCTGGGTAGATGGAAGATAGAAATCTTGAAGAATTACAAAGAGAATGTTAAAGTAAACAAAAGAAAAGCTTACAGAGACTCAAATTATGTAGACCATTATGTAAGTTATGTCAAAATTCATTTTTTAAAAGAAGAAAGAAAACATGTCACAAAATAGATTTAGAGATTTATATATAACTTTTTCCCTCCATATTTTGCTGTTTTCCAAACTTTCTCTCAGCAACATAGCTGTCTTCTTTTTTTTGGAAACGACTTTTTGAAATAAATGATACTAAATAGTATTTACATTTTCCATAGTGATTTAAGAAATGCTATGGGATACACTGATCTAAGGCATTATAAAAATGGAAAACATGAATAGGTCCTTTTAAACTAAGAATAAATTACATTTAATGAATTAATAATAATATTTAAGCATATTGACAGTATGTGTGAAATGAGCAAGTTAAAGTTTGGATGTAAGTTATCAAGGATTTCAGTAAATACAGGCTTCTAGCTTGGGTTTAAAGGTCCTGCTGGTGCCATAAACTAAGCCTGGAGCTGCTAATCACAAGGTCGGTGGTTCAATGACACCACAAGAGAAAGGAGGCTTCCTGCCACCACATTCCCCAACAGTCCTGGAAATGCCAATGAGCAGTTCTACTTTGCCCTGTGGGAATTCACTGTAAGTCAGATTCAACTCAATGGCAGTTGACTTTTGCTTTGTTTCCCTTTGGTCAGGTGGACATCATGAGGAAAACAGACCTTTATGAGTCACATGGTGACAAAATGTCACCACCCAGAGAATAAAAGCAGCCAACGCAACACGGAAATTTATTGTTTTCATGTTGTAAAACCTCATCGACCACCCTACGCCCAGTATCACAGATTCGGGGGATGCTCGGTGACTCATATTTGACAAGGAGGATTTTATATTTAGGTCATTTCGAAGTAGGGAGTAGAAATACTAAAACAGCAATTATGCTAGAAATCAATTATTAAAACCAGTTCGGTCTGTGTCTTTCCTAAGTGACTTTATATCACATACTTAATTGTATTATAATACATCAATGAAGCGACTTCTCTTTTAAATAATATAGTTTTTATCATTTAAGAAATATTCTAATTTCTTAAGAAAAGGTCTAGTTTAAAGTAGTCATTAAATCTATATAGGAAACAAATGAAAATCCTAAAAGAAAACGGGCAATGGTTATAAAAAAGATGTTTCTAAGGTGAAATATCAAAGAGACAATGAACAAACAAAAAATACATAAACTTACAGGTAATTGAGTATATACAAATCAAAACCCTAGAGATGCCATTTTTAATCTGACACACAGACAAAGATTAAAAATATGCATGCTTTAAAAGGTGATGCATTAATTACTGAAGAATATTCTTTAAGAAGACTATATGACACAATTTAGTAAATTAAAAATGTACATACCAATTGAAAAATATTTACACTGTTAGAGATTAGTCTTAGAGTTTATCAACAATATAATGCTAAGGTTAGACATTGCAACACCACCTATACAGCAAGCAAAACCAAAAACATAAACAGCAAAATAGACAGCTTCCTACTTCTAAATGACCAAAATATTTTTCAGAAACACATACTATGATTAGCTCAAAAATACTGTATTCTCTTCACATAATTTTTAGAGGTTATAATTTTAACTCATAACCAGCCATCTTTCTATGATGAATGCAATGTGTATTTTCTGTTCAATAAAACCCCAATTCAATTGAAGAACAGGAATCTTTTAAGCATCATAGACATTAGCAAAAGGTCTATTTCCCCATGTTTTTCATAATTAAAGTCAATACAAATAAACATACTAGCATAGCAGTTTACTCAGGCTAGTATGTATTGCTACTACCAACACTGTTGATATATAGCGACTATATTAAAAGAAGCAGCATTAAACATGTTGGAAATGGATAAACTGTATCTATTCGTATCCTACAACTAGCAAGACCTGGTCCATTCCTCTCAAGGAACTCACCCCTGGAGTACTTTGGCATAATGAGGAGTGCAGGTGATGTACTGGGCCCCCAAGTCAGCCGTGCACTGTGGATTATGCGGGCTCTGGGTCGTACTCATTCTTCCCCCTTCAAGTAATCCAAAGGAAAATGCCTTACTGCATTAAAATGAGCTATTCACAATGAACATGACTCACCTTACATTACCCCCAAATTACTTACAAATGAAGTAGAATGCACATGTTTTTAATTTCATGGTTTTAATCATCCACCTACAAGGAGAAGGGTCAGTGCTTGTCCAGACGTCTGCTACCTTAATACTCTCGGTGTCAAAGTACCAGTGATTTTGAAACATAGGCCTTAATGGGCACTATTCATCGGTAAAATAGACATTTTGGAATCAGGGAGAGATGCTTCCTCACATCTAGTTCTAGAACTTTGCATAAGTTTTTTAACCCTCTTGAACCTCAATTTTTTTAAATATGTGAAATTGGAACAATGTACAAAATTGTGACAAAGATATTTCATTCAACAATAAATTGTAGCTCAGTCTTCTCTTCAAAAATGATTCTACTTATGTCTAGCCTGGTGAAGTAATGGGTTATGCTATCAGCGGTTCCACCATCAGCATGGCAGCCTTTCCAATCTGAGAATCTACCACCTGCACTGCAGGGTAAAAATGGGTTTTCTGCTCCCCAAAGATTTACAGCCTTGGAGACCCAAAGGGTCAGTTCAACTTAGTCCGATAGGGTTGCTGTGAGTCAAAATCATCTCCATGGCTATGAGTTTGGGTTGGTGTTTGGTATCTTCTTCCATCTTCCTTATTCAATATCCAACTTTCACATGCAAATGAAGTAACTGAAAATCACATGACTTCAGCCAGGGGCACTTTAATCTTCCTCAAACTAACCTCCTTGCTTTTCAATATTCTGAAGTGGCTTGTGTAACACATTTATCCAAGGTAAAGCGTTTGATTGTGGATGCAAACAAGACAAAATCCTTGTTAATGTCAATCTTTTCTTCGTTTTTCTTTTTTTTGTAATTAACTATATGCCATCATTTATTAGAATTTCACTTTTTTCAATCATTTTATTGAGGCACGTACAACTCTTATCACAATCTATATACACATCCATGTATCAAGCACATTTGTACATTTGCTGCCATCATCATTCTAAAAACATTTGCTTTCTACTTGAGTCCTTGGTATCAGCTCCTCGGGTTTTTTTAAAATCATTTTATTAGGGGCTCATACAACTCCTATTACAATCCATATATACATCAATTGTGTAAAGCACATTTATACATTCGTTGCCCTCATCATTCTCAAAACATTTGCTCATCACCCAAGCCCCTGGCATCAGGTCTTTTCTCCATTTTTCATGTTGTGATCTATCGGTTCCATTGTGAGGATTTGGGTTTCCTTTACATTGAATTGTAAGCCATGTTGAAGGCTTCGATCCTGGATCTTCATTGGCAACTGCTACAAGTTCTCCTTACCTTCAGAAAGCAAAGCTGTGTCATGTGCATATCTCAGGTTGTTAATAAGCTTTCCTCCAGTCTTGCTGTTGCATTCTTCTTCGTGCAATCTAGCTTCTTGGATGATTTGCTCAGCATGCAGATTCAGTAAGTATGGTGAGAAGATACAACCCTATCATGCACCTTACCTAGTTTTAAGCCATGCGGTTTCCCCTTGTTCTGTTTACACACTGCTTCTTGATCCGTGTACAAGTCCGTAGGAGCAAGTGTTATCCATGCTTCTGAAGATTATCCATAGTTAGTTATGGCCCACAAAGTCGAATGCTTTGACATAGGCAGTAAAGCACAAGTAAACATCTTTTTGGTATTCTCTGTTTTGAGCCAAGATCCATCTGACATCAGCAATGATATTCCATATCCTCTTTGGAACCTGCCCTGAACCTCCGGCAACTCGTTGTCAATGTTATGCTACAACTGTTGTTGCATGATCCTCAGCAAAATTTTACAATGCATTTTGATTGCATCTTTGATCAATTCCATACAGTGGAACTTGGTAGCAATCTTCAATTTCTTCCTCTTTGGTGTTAGTTGTTGGGGTATACATTTGAATAATAGTCATTTAAACTGGTCTTCCTTATAAAGTTATGAATGTTATCCTTTCAGTGAAAGCACTGTATTCCATATTCTTTGGGCAATGAATGTGACATCATTCCTTTTTAATTTGTTATTCCCAGTATAGTAGACCATACTATACTGTCCCATTCAAATGACCAATACCAGTCCATTCAGCTACTAATACTTAGAGTATCTTTCTCCAGGAGACTCTAGTCTTGACAACTTCCAGTTTTTCTAGATTCATACTTTGTACATTTCAATTTTGTATTATTAATGGAGGTTAACAGCTGCTGGTTGTCATTTTGATTTATGCTACATCAGTAAATGAGGTCAGAGTGTTTTATTCCACCCATCTGAGTAAAGTCAACTCTACTACGAGGAGCAGCTGTCTCCCGGTTTTATTCTAAGTGCTTTCCCGCCTAAGGGGCTCATCTTGCAACACTTATACCACAAAGTGTACCCGTGTTAGTCATAAGATCTTCGCTGGCCAACAGTTTTAGAAGTAGATTCCCAGATCCTTCTCCGTAGTTGATATTAGTCTGTAAGCTCAGCTGAGCCTCTTTCACCAGAGGCGATCCTCCTGGTTTTTACAATACCCATGACAAAACCTTCAGCACCCAAAATAATATGGAGGTCAAAACAGCACACCTAATAGCGGTCTGTCCTATTAGCCTGTTTTCTTATCTTCAGTTCTCTTAACAGTTCCAGAAGTTATTTGGGGTTATTTTTTTCTGGTTTATTAATTGTGTCTTTGATGTCTTTCTCCCACTATAATATAAGCATTAAGAGGGCAGAAATATCATATTCTATACAGTATAACTGACATACTATATTACACTATTCAATATTAGAATTATCAGACTATGAAGTATCACAGACTGCCTAAGAAATCTTATGAGGATAATATATATGCAAACAGAATATTTAGACTGGGTGGTAATTTAGTTGGAAGATTTCATTATTACACATCCAGCGAGTGCTATTTTATAGCGTAATATGACTATAATAATGTAAAATAAACTGTCAGTCAACAAACATATCTAGTGGTATCCTGCACAGTTCTGCCTATTCTAATTTATTTGCTATTTATATCCTGAATAAGAACTCATGGCATACCTAACATAAAATCAATATGGATTACCTCATATTCAATGATAAATATCAAGGCCAATTTATAAGTAAAAGTTCACAAAAATTCAGCAGGAATATTTTTGTGTATCTAGAAACAATTTTACAGAATAGTTTTACAGAATCATATAGGGAGTGCGTAAAATTTCAGTAGAATCTAACACATTATGAGAAACAATGCAAAAAAGCTGCCAAGATAAAAAGGAAATATGAACCTAAATTATGATATACAATGTGTCCAGAATCAGAAGTGTGTTAGTCTCACATTATTTAGATTGGTCATACCGCACCTGGAAAACTATGCTCATTGATAGATTCTGAATTAAAGAAGACTATTCACAATTCAGTTCAATTCTAAAGAAAAGTGACCAGGAAGGGGAAAAGACGTTCAGGTAAAAAGGTGAAAACCCTTAAGGAAGAAAAGAATTGGCCACTTTAAGAGCACTACAATTAGCTTATGAAAACTATGAACAGTTGAGTTTTACTTAAGTCCAGGAATCTGTTCAAGGAGAAAGTTGTAAGTACATTCATCTAAAAGCAGAATCCATTGCCGCAGAAATTAGCTTTGTGTTTAGGATGCTTTCAAGCCAGAAGCTTGAACGCGTAATGGTGACTATTATCAAAGTAACTGGAGTATTGGCTAGAACCGTGACCTTCAAACTGAGATACAGGCTAGGAAAGGTTGACTTTCTAAATGGTACACAGCTTACAGCTTTAATGAAGACAGCTCCAGCTCCTCAGCTGGTAGGTTCTAGTGAAGTCTTATGTGTTAGTACCTCCTCTTTCACTAGGGCCCTTCAACTGTACAAACTGAGTCATAGCTCTAATAGTACATGGGGAATTTTTATAAATCATTTTAATGGGGGCTCATACAACTCTTATCACAATCTATACATACATCTATTGTGTCAAGCACATTTATACATTTGTTGCCATCAGAATTCTCAGAACATTTGCTTTCTACTTGGTATCAGCTCCTCATTTTCCCCCTCTCTCCACAACCCGAACCCCCTCCCTCACAAACCCTTGATAATTTATAAATTATTATTATTTTGTCATGTCTTACACTGTCTGATGTCTCCCCTCACCCACTTTTCTCTTGTCCATCCCCTAGGAATGGGGTTATATGTAGATCCTTGTAATCGGTTCCCCCATTTCACCCCCTTTTCCCCTTCTTCTTGTTATCACCACTCTCATTATTAGTCCTGAGGAGGTTATCCATTCTGGATTCTCTGTGTTTCCAGTTCTTATCTGAACCAGTGTAGATGCTTTGGTCTAGCTGGATTTGAAAGGTAGAATTGGAGTAATAATAGTGGGGGCAGGGGAGCATTTAAGAACTAGAGGATGGTTGTATGCTTCATCAGTGCTATACTTCACCCTGACTGGCTCATCTCCTCCTCCGCAACCCTTCTGTAAGGGAATGTCCAGTTGCCTACAGATGGGCTTTGGTTTGCACTCCACACTCTCCCTCATTCACAATGATATGATTTTTGTTTTTTGATGCCTGATACCTGATCCCATCAACACCTCATGATCACATAGGCTGGTGTGTTTCTTCCTTGTGAACTTGGTTGCTTCTCAGTTAGATGGCTGCTTGTTCATCTTCAAGCCTTTAAGAGCCCAGATGCTCTCTCTTTTGATAGCTGGTCACCATCAGCTTTCTTTACCACATTTGTTTATGCACCAACTTTGTCTTCAGCAATTGTGTCAGAAAGGTGAGCATCATGGAATGCCAGTTTAATAGAACAAAGTGTTCTTGCATTGAGGGAGTACTTGAGTAGAGGCCCAATATCCATAATTAAGGCTCAATAACCTTAATACTAAACCTATAAATATATCCACATAGATGTATTTCCCCACCATCATCTATACATATATATTTACATATATACATGCCTATATGTAGACCTCTATAAATGCCCTTTGCCTCTTAGTTTCTTCCTCTATTTCCTTTTACTTCCCTCTTGTCCCAATATCATGCTCAGCCTTCATTTGGGTTTCAGAAGAAATCATTTTCAATGATGAATTGTCCATATTTTCAAATAATTAACACCTAAGTTAATAACTCATTTAAATGGGTATAGTGGTTAGATGTTGGGCTGCTAACTGCAAGGTCAACAGTTCAAAACCACCAAAGGTTTCTGCTCACATAAAGAGTAACAGCCTCAGAAACTCACAGGGGGTAGTTCTACCCTGTCCTATAGGGACTCTTTGAGGCAAAATGGACTCAATGGCAGTGATTATGAATTATAAAAAATGCCTTATACACTGCTATAGGGAGGGAACTTGCTGCTTAGAAAGGTTAAGGAAACTGCTTTAGTTCAAAAGCCCCTGTAGTGGAGCTTGGGGGTGTACCACCTGTCACATATACTGTCTAACTATTCTACAAGGATCGCTGTTGTTAGGTGCCATCTGGCTGGCTCCAACTCAGTGACCCTGTTTATTACAGATGGAAACACTGCCTGGTCCTGTGCCACCCTCGCCATTGCTGTTAGTTTTGAGACCATTTTTGCAGGCACTGTGTCGCTCCTTTTTCACTGCCTCTCCACTTTCCCTATTGTGATGTCCTTCTCCAGGGACTGGTCTCTCTGGAAAACATGTCCAAAATGTGTGAGGCAACATTTCATCATCTTTACTTCTAAGGAGCATTCTGGCTATACTTCTTCCAACGTAGATTTGTTTGTTCTTTGGAAATCCATGGTATTTTTAATATTCTTTGCTCATAGGCTATATAAAGAAGTTTCCATCTTTTCTGTGATCTGTTCATTTTTTACTTTTCTAGAAACCCACAGGGGCAGTTCTACCCTGTGCTATAGGGTCGCAATGAATTGGCATTCATTCGATGCCAGTTCATATTTTTGAGGTTTGAGAAAGAACTTTACTGTTACAGTTTTGGCTTTATAGAATTTAGGAGACCCAATAAGTCACATTATTATAATAAAAATGAGATCAAGACATTCAGAGGCTAAACTAATGAAAGTAATCCAAGTTTCTGACTCACCCTATCCGCACCTGCCCACTCTTGAAATACATGGTTTTAAGCACATATAAAGAATTGTCCTTAACCCCCATTAAAAAGCAAAACACAACAAAATGTCTAAGAAATTCTGACTCAGACAAATCATATAAGACAGAGGAGATCTGTCTCTTTACATTTCTGACACTAAATCTTAACAGGAGCAGAAAGCCTCATTTTTCTCTCATGGAGCGGCTAGTGGTTTTGAACTACAGACCTCGAGGATAACAGCCAGTGTAACCCACTATGCCATCAGACAACAAGCTTTCAAAATCGAAACACACATGTCTACAGTTATGGAGTTTAAGAGTGGGTCTTCTTTGTCATGCTAATGTGACACTATGGGTGTAGGATAAATCACTTTTGAGCTACAAAGCAGCAGATTAAGTAAGCAAGCAAGCAAAACAGCACAGATGAGGAAAGATAGCAGCCACAGGAGAAGAAATCAAGAAACAGAAGCTAAAAAGAGACAAGGATCCTCCCTGGGAACAGAGGGGGATCCTTCCTTTAGAGCGTGCATCCTGACCATGGACTTCTAGCCTTTAAAAAAAAGAGGAATACACAGATATTTAAGCTTGTTAAGGCCACTCACTGGTGATATGTCTGTTTTCAAAAAACAAAAAAACCACTGCCACCAAGGCCATATCGACTCATAATGAAGTAGGACAGGGTCAAACTGCTCTTTTGGGGTTTCCAAAGCTGTAAAGCTTCATGGAAGTAGAGAACATCATTCTTCTACCTTTGACTGACTGATGGGCGCAAAGCGCTGACCTTGAGCTTCGCAGTGTACAACCCACTATACCACCAAGGTTCCTTCTGCTGTAAGCAGCACTAGATAATTAAGACATCTGGTTAAACTATTATTATTCCATTAATCCTGAAGTCGATTAACTTGCACTGGGGTTTAAGATACCATAATGGAAACTCCAGAAAGGGAATGTAAGCTACAAAATTTAGTGATTGGAAAAGCATGGACTTTGGAAGTAGGCATTCTGAAACTACTTACGCATCATAGAGCCTCAGGCAAGTTATGCACTATTTTTTAGCTTCAATTTTCTCATCTAAAATGGTAACACTCCTTAATGCACAGAATTTTTTAAAGAGTAAAAGGGTATTGCTTGCAATAAATTTTAATAGTATAAACTTCCTTTTGTTCATAGAGCCTAAAAAATGTGGTATATTTTCACAGCGATATATTTGGTCGTTCTTCTTGGAACAACTCATGGTCTCTTCAAAAATCTGTAAATCCTGAAGCAAATATGAATATTGTAAGTTTTAGGAAATAATTGCTGAAATAATGAAAATTGCTACTCTTTAAATTCTGGAGTATTTTTGTTCATGAACAGAGAGCTACACTTAAACTTATATATCTGCAAACATGTATTTTTATATTAGTCAGATTGTATGAGCCCCTAATAAAATGTAAAAAAAAAGAAAAAAGAAAAAGAAAATGATTAGGGAAAGGAATGTACAGATGTGCTTTATACAATTGATGTATGTATATGTATGGATTGTGATAAGAGTTGTTTGAGCCCCTAATAAAATGTTTAAAAAACAACAACAAAAAAGATAATAACCTTTATCTAATATTCTATAGATTTTATATCCATTAGCCTCATCTTAACTCTGTCATGAAAAATATATGTAAATACATAGATACTCAATCAAGTTTGAGACCTCGCTGATAATTTGTATTTCCATCCCAAGTATATTGAATCAGTATCTACATTTTAACAGGATTTCTAAGTGATTCTTATAGATCATGTTAATTTATAGATTGAATCTTATCTATACATATGTATTAAAACATGCATAAAATTTTTGCTTTGATTTTTAATAATATAAACTTCCTTCATACGTAGATCCCAAATATGAACCTGTTCATAGTGATCTATTTGGTCTTTTGCAAACTCAACAGCCGTGGAGTCAATTCTGACTCAGAGAAACCCAATAGATTAGGGTAGAATTTCCCTAGTGGGTTTCTGAGATTGTAATTTTTGGTCCTTATTGAATATATGAAGGGGCTTCAAAGAGTTCGTAGAAAATGAAATTGAAAAATAATGGATATTTTCCCAAAAAGTTTTTAATCTCCATTGTGTGTGCACCTTAAATTTAATGGGCCCAGCAGAATCTCTCAGAAGGCAGTTTTGATTGGACCTTTACTTTGAAGGCATCTTAAGACAAGTGTATTTTTGAGAATATTTGCCCACAGCTATGGATTTATCACAGAGATAGGTTTAAAAATGTTTTATTTGTGATAAACCCATGCATGTATGAGTAGGAAGTGATGGCATTAGTAGGAATATTTCCTGATTCACCTTGTATATGTATATATGTATGTATGTATGTATGTATGTATGTATAACAAATACACACACATACGAAGTTATGGTGACTCAGCTATTATAATAATGTACATATTTAGAACATAGTAAGCTATTGGGAGGTTTGGTAAGCTGTTTACATTATTTAATATAAAAAATGATTATCTGAAATATAAATCCCCACCTAATGCACATAGGCCTGAAGTCGAAGGAGAATATTAATATTCAATTTCCATAATGAATGTGAAAATAGCAAACCATTTAATTTAATTACTGGAGAATCTTCTACTGAAAGTCCTGTTTTGTACTTATACAGAGCCAGATTATTTCCTACTGGGGTTACCCCGGCGAAATGTATGATGTTGTAACTTAAGATGTGTAGGGAACTGCGTGTCTCCCTACCCTGGATTTAAGCCATGAATTTACTCTCGGTTTCCTGACATACAAACTGCCCTGAGATTTTACTGCCCTTTGTCTCAATTCCCGCCAGAGGGTGGCTGCCTTGACCCTTGCTAGGATTGGTGCTCTTTCACTAGCAGCTGCTATGCTCATTGGTCATTACATGACTGATGGCATCTCCCCCCAGGCTCACCAGGAATGTTTCAACAGCATACTTACCTGTTTGATCAGTTGCCCGCCATTCCTTCCTTGTTTGGAGATGCACGATTATTGGCTACCTCAGCTGGACCTTATTTTACATGTGACGTAATGGTGCCAGCCCCTCGCTGGCTATTTAAACCTCTGCTCTCAAGTCAATAAACGAGGCTTGATCAGATTCCTGTCTTGCCTCCATTTCTCGCGCCCTTGCCCATCTTCATTCCCAGTCCCTCTTTCAGATATCCATATTCTTGATGTCCCGTGGGACAGGACATTTTGGCGCCCCATCGTGCTGCAAGAATGAGAGAAGCCTCAGCTCCTGCGACGCTGACATCTGGCTATATTTCTAAGCTGTATCACTGAGCTGAAGCGCTGAAACAAAACGGTGCCACTGGCGCCCCGCTGCTAATGCAGCGCCGCAACTGAGCTGACACTCGGAGCTGCTGACACTGAGCTGCCACTATCACTGAGCTGCTAAAGCCATGCTGAGCTGTTAGCACTTGCAGAGCTGCTAGCACAGTCGTGGAGCGCAAGGCCCGCGGTCACCTATAGCGAGGCCCACTGTCACTGAGCACTAGGTGCGAGCCTGACACTGCCGTAAAGAGCGCTGACGCTGCCATAAAGTGCGCCAATGCAGCCGCGTCCACTGGCACCCGCCAGCTGCGGATCCCGCTGAGGGCACCACAGTGGGCCATGCCCAGCCAGCTCACACAGCGCACCACCTCCGCAGAAGCCGTGGCGGGCCCTGTCCTGCCAAGTGCGCCAGCTCTTGTGCCGCAAACAAGCTGGCTCCCACCGGTGCCCGCTCCTGTGCCCGCTTAACTCCAAAAGCGGGGCTCCAAGAGCACCAATTTGCAGTGATACTCTGCAACATCCAGCCGCTGTGCCTTGTAGCTTGGAAGCTTTGAGATGCTCTTCGTTCAAGCAGCCTAAAAATGAGGGTACCCACTGAGGACGCAGACAAGTCAGCAAGGATCGGCCGATCGACTCATCAAGCCCACTACACCGTCGTTGTAACCTGCAAGGACAAATAACCTGGTGAGTTTTTTGTCTGACGATGGGTCAAGAAATTAGTCAGCATCAATTATTTGTAGGACAATTACGTGATGCTTTTAAGGCACGGGGAGTAAAGGTTAAAAGTTGTGATTAAAAACAGAATCCCATAACAGACACCACTGAGAAGCACGGCCTTGAATATTTAGAAAAAAAAGAGTAAGTGGTGAAAAGTTGGAAGTAATAAATTATGGGATAGATTTCTAATAAATGTATGTATGTAAATATGTTTCAAAATATGCTATAAGCTAAAGGAACAAAAATAAGCTTCTAAAGATTAGAGAAGTTTTCAGATTTTTTAGCTAAGGAAAGTTCCCTCTGCTGCTGAAGCCGCTGAGGGCTTTGAAAGCGGGCAAAAGCAGTTAGAGGGTGGGTCAATACATTATCGTGATAAGGACCTAGGACTTTGAAACCTGGTGCCTGATTCTGAGTCCTGCTGATATGAAACAAAGGGAAAGGCGGTAGCCTGGGAGCAAGAGTATAAGTCATTGGCTTGTTGCGGAAATCAAAGTTTCTTGAGAGTTTTCAAAATACAGCAGATGTAAGCTGTTTGTTTGAACAGTGTGTGTGTGTGTGTGTGTGTGCGTGCACACTTGTGTGTGTAAGTATTACATACTCTTTCACTTTGTATGTACAAAGAGGTTTTTCTGAATGTTTATTTTAAGGATAAAATCACTTTTGCTTGTGTTTATTACTGCTTAAAGTTGAGTGTTTTTGAATATTTAAAATATAATTATACCAATGATACCACTCTCTCAAGGAAAATATTGCCATCATTTATAGAATATGTAACCTTCGAGTATGTGCTAATATTTTGTCCCTTTGTCTAATTCAAATCAGGAATTTTAATAAGAAATTAAAAAATTAGTTTTTAAACAATGCAAGTACTCCCTGCTAGGAAGTGCTGAGACCTGTAAGAAAAAAGGGCAACTTCTCTGATTATATCAAACAATGCCGGGACATTAAACCTTTCTTTACTCAGGGCTTGCTATAGCAGTTGCTTTGCAAGGAAAACAGTAAAGGAGGGTTAATGATACTGTGGAATTTATGGAAGCCCTGCAGCCGGGACTCCCTCCCCCCTCTGCTATTTCAGCCAATACATATAAAATTATTTTAGATTTAAAAGATTGTTTTTATACCATTCCCTTGGATTCCAAAGATGATAAAAGATTTGCTTTTAGTGTTCCTAATGTTAATTTTAAAGAACCTAAGAAGCGTTATCAGTGGAAAGTCTTACATCAGGGAATGTCTAATAGCGTCACCTTACATCAAAAGGTTGTAACTGCAGCTATAAAGTCAGTAAGAACTTCTGAACTGTCGGTGTATATCATTCACTACATGGATGATATTTTGATGGCTCATAGGGACCAAAAGGTGATTCTCTTTATTTTTTACTTATCATGAGAAACATTAAAAAGGCTTTAGTTATAGCAGAAGAAAAAGTACAAGTTATTGAACCTTACAAGTATTTAGGACATATTTTACAGAGAGGTTTTGTGAAACCCCAGAAGATAGAAATAAGAAAAGATCACTTACAAACTTTAAATAATTTTCAAAAATATTAGGATATATTAATTGGCTTAGACCATATTTAAAAATAAGTACTGGAGAGCTTAAGCCTTTTTTTGATATTTTGAAAGGAGATCCTGATCCAAATTCGACTTGGGAAATTTCCCCTTTAGCAGAACAAACCTTAAATTTAGTAAATTTACGTATTCTAGAAAAACAAAATATGTATATTAATTATGGTAAACCTTGGTACTTTTACATCTGGTGTGTGATGGCAGGAAAGACCATTATTGTGGGTATATTTAGCCTCTTCAAGAAAAAGAGCTCTAAAACCTTATTAAAAAATAGATGAATTAGTGATGAAAGGTAGATCAAAGTCTGTTAAATATTTTGGAAAAGACCCTACTTCTATAGTCATACCTGACGACAGACCCCAAACTTCTTGGTTATAGGAAAGTTTTGATTCATGGGAATTAGCATTTGCTGAGTTTTATGGATTGGTGAAAAATATTTATCCTCCAGATAAATTGTTACAATTTGCTAAAAAAAAAACAACCATTTATTTATTTTCCCCAGTATTTGTAAAAATAAACCCATAGCTCATGCCCTTACAATAATTACTGATAGTTCCTCCAATGGAACTGCAGCTACATACTATGGTTAAAAAAATTTCCAGCTCAATCTGCATTAACATTTATTCAGACAGCCTATATGTTGTTTTTGTATTAAATAATTTAGAAACTGTTGCTTGTATTCAATCACAAAATGAACCTATTTTGGCTTTATTTGGTGAATTGCAACAATTAATTTGGAACCGCAAATATCCTTACTTTGCGACACATGTCAGAGCTCATTCTTCCCTATGAGGGGCTTTGGCAGAAGGCAACAATTTAGCTGATTGTGCAATTCAAGCTGCAGCAGCATTTGTCAGTTTATCTGAAGATCAAATTACTTTAGCCCAGAGTTCTCATCAACTACATCACTAAAACACCACTTTAACATATCTAAAGAAGCAGCAAGGGACATAGCAAAAGCTTGTCCCCATTGTGTTTTCCATTCACTAGTTTCTCATTCAGGTGTCAATCCCAGAGGACTGCTCCTGGGACATCTTTGACAGATGGATGTTACTCACATTCCTTCATTTGCTAAATTGAGTTATTTGCATATTACAGTGGACACTTACTCTGAATTTATTGTGGCCACTTCTATGACTGGTGAAAAAAGTCTTTAGTTATTCAACACATGTTATATTGTTCTGCTGTAATTGGTGTACCTAAATGCTTAAAGAGAGATAATGGATCTTCTTATATTAGTAAATAATTTACTCAATTTTGTGTCACTTTTTGAATTAAACATAACTGGAATCTCTTATAATCCTCAAGGCCAATGTATTGTGGAACATGCTAATGGGACTATTAAGTGACATTTAGATAAAATAAAAAGGGGGAGCTATACCCTTCTAATCCTCACAATTTAATTAATCATACTTTATTTTAACGTTTTGTAATTTGGATGTACATGGTCAGTCTGCTGCTGACTGCCTTTGAAAAAAGATTGCCAAATATAAAGACAAAGCATATGTAAAAATGGAAAGATCCACTTAATGGAAAAAGCAAGCTCCCTCCTAATTTGGGGGCGAGGGCATGCTTGTGTTTTTTTCCCACATGATGCTGATGGAGCAAGGTGACTGCCAGAGAAGTTGGTGCAGTTTGCAAACTATGCAGATGGTAATTTGCCTGCAAGTGCTTCTGGAAACTTAGCACAGTGAGTAGTACTAGGCTTGTGTTCCTGATCCACCACTCTAACATGCTGTTGTCTGGGAAGTCTGGAAATCATGGTGTGGGTTATTGACTCACGTCTTCCCTGTATAAGGTAAAGGAACTGTATTATCATGTGTGCAGTCCTTTCTCTTTTTGTGGACTAGAGACATGAAAGAATAATAAAACCATATTGTGGAGATCATGTTTCATGTACAAGCCCATCCAGTGTAACAGCACAAAAGAGATATATCATCAATTGGTCCAGCAATCAGAACAATAGTAAAAAAATATTGCCGAATGGAAAATAGAGACTACTTTGAAAATGTGAAACTTATGGACACTTCCTCCAAACCGCAAGGGAAGGTTGCTGCCTGTGTAACACCGTCTTATGCACTTTTGTCAGGGAATATTATTATAGATCATGATGATTGTAAGTTTAACATGTTTTGTAATAATTGTAATTTGTCTAATTGTATTACCTGAACCCCTGAAGGTATTGTCACTAAGCATACAAACTTCCCCCCTTTTTTCTGCAATTGTCCCCTTTGTTGGACCTTTCATTGTAATTCTGATCATTATTTCCCTGGGCCCTGTATTGTTCAACAAACTCATGGCGTTCGTAAAACAACAAATTGAGGCAATCCAGGCTAAACCTATCCAGGTGCATTATCATCGGCTAGAGATGATGGACAAGGGTGGCCCACTCTCAGAATCATCTGAGTGATAAGACTCCCTTCCCTTGTGTGCTGGGCTGGACAGCCAATGACGGGTACGATTGGGCATGGCTCATACCAACCTAAGCCAGGAAAAGGTTTGCTTTTGAAAAATGCGCATTCCTTGAGACCAATGATAGGTAAGGATGAGTCAGTAGCCCGACAACCTAAGCCAGGCGCAGCCCCCAAAGGAATACTCAATATTAAAATCACACTCTTGCCTGTTATTGTATTGGTAAAGAAGGGGGAAATGTAGGGAACTGTGTGTCTCCCTACCCTGGATTTAAACCATGAATTTACTCTCGGATTCCTGCCATACAAACTGCCCTGAGATTTTACTGCCCTTTTTCTCAATTCCCGCCAGAGGGTGGCTGCCTTGACCTTGCTAGGATTGGTGCTCTTTCACTAGCAGCTGCTATGCTCATTGGTCAATACATAACTGATGGCATCTCCCCCCAGGCTCACCAGGCCTGCTTCAACAGCATACGTACCTGTTTGATCAGTTGCCCGCCATTCCTTCCTTGTTAGGAGATACACTACTATTGGCTACCTCAGCAGTACCTTATGTTACATGTGACGTAATGGTGCCAGCCCCTCGCTGGCTATTTAAACCTCTGCTCTCAACTCAATAAATGAGGCTTGATCGGATTCCTGTCTTGCCTCCATTTCTCGCGCCCTTGCCCATCTTCATTCCCAGTCCCTCTTTCAGATATCCACGTTCTTGATGTCCCACGGGATGGGACAAAGATGGTTATATACTAGGCCTTTATAGAATTCCCATGGGAATTCAAACAGTAACAACTCGGGTAATATTAAATTCAGAGTGTATTAGAGACTATCTGGGGTTTGAGGTTCATTTTCTAAGTGTTTGGAGAACAAGAACAGGATCATAAGATTAAATAAAGGTAGCTTTTCATTGGTGTCCCTGGATACCTCAGAGGGTGGTCCGATTCCCCACTGACTTTCTGTTTCTTGGTGGTGGAAAGCAAGCTTTTTTCAGATTTTCTGTGTAGGTCACTCTGCTCGTGCATCCTGATTGGTTTGTGTTGTATTTTTTTGATAGAGTTAGAAAGTTCCTAGAACTTAACATTATTGTTATTATTATTTTGATTTGAAGAAAGACTTACTGGGAAACAGTTCAACGTTTCAAACCTCTCCTCTCTCAGTTCTTATCACTCTCACAAGAAAGAATTCAGATGAGAGACAGTATTCAGACCAGTCAGAGGTTGGTTTTGAATGAAATGAGTGAGTTTATTAAGGAGGTACTTTAGTGAGAAACACCAATGGACTCCAGATAATCTCAGACCCCATAGCATGAAGAGTCAGGTTTTTCATGCCATCAATGGCAGTCCTTCTGCTATTGGCTGGTCATCTGCAGCATACCTTCCGGTTCCAGGTAAGTGCTCCCCTGCCCACTCAGCTTCCCACTGTTTCTTTATTGCCAGGCTCAGAAACCAAAGGTCAATTCAGCCATGGTGAGGGTAAGATGAGCATCCTGTCTTTCCTTGCCTAAAACCATTGACCAGCTCTGTCTCTCCCATTAATAAGGAAATGTCTTATGTGTCTTTCGTGTTCCTTTGTACGGGGAGGCTTGGGGAAACATGCCTACACCTGTCTTTGGGGTTAGGATTCTTTCCCTTGACAACCTCTTTCCCCTTTGCGCAGTTCTGTCTAGCAGAGAGGAGCCCTGATGGTATAGCGGTTATGCATAGGGCTGCTAACCATAAAGTCAACCGTTCAAAACCACCGGTCCCTGCAAGGGAGAAAGACAGGTCTTCTGATGCCCATTAACTGTCTTAGTCTTGGAAACTCACAGGGCAGTTCTATCTTGTGCTGTAGGGTTACTAGGACTTGATGGCAGTGCCTTGGATCTCCCAACCGGTAACAATGTCCTTCCAGTGTGAGTGACTCCCTCACACAATAGCAACAGGATCCGCTCAGTGGCAGCCTCATTGAGCTTCATTCCAACCTTGCGTGCATACCTGTCAGCAGAGGGTGTTGCAAAGTCCACCAAACCTGTTGAGACACCTGGGATATTGTGACCAATCTCCCATTCACTGGTTGAATATGTGACATGCTACTTTTGTTTGTTCATCAAATTTGCCCCAAGTCTCAGGGTCTCTCCCTGAAAAGAGTGTTTCTCCCAGGATGTGCTCTCAAGTTCCTGATTTGAACAGTACTTTAGAAAATGTCCTCGAAACAACTTTCATCAGTGTAACGTGGATGGTGACAAACTACCTATGTAGTTAGCAGGTCTGGCCGAAGAACTTGAAGAACTTAGAGATCACTTTAAAACAGTAAGTGCTCGAGAAAGCAAGGCTTCAAACGCCATTTAGCCCTGCTCTTTTCCCTGCTGAGAATAGGCATTCTCTTCTCATTCACTACCTCTTCATGTGTACTAAATCAGAATCTACATTTTTAACTAGATCCTCAGGTGAGCCTCACAGATTCCCTGGGATTTTGTTAAGAGGCACGTTCTGGTTCAGCATATCTGGGGTAGCTTTTCAAATTCTCAGCATGGGTGGAGCTAGAATGAATTATTTTGAAGCTCTGCCAGAAACAGCACAAGGCCAGGATTAAAGTGCATTTGGTTTATTGAGTGTGTCATATTAGGATTAACAAAACTAAAAGTAAAAAACTAACAGCCGTGCCAGTAAGTCTGAGACTGTCAATCTTGACAGGAGCAGCAGCCCCATTTTTCCTGTGTTATGGCCAGTGGTTTGGAATCAGTGTCTTTACAGTTAGCAGCCAAACACCTAGCCTCTGGGCACCCAAAGCAATGTGGGAAAAAAAATCTTAGCTGTAAGGAAGGATATGAGGTAGCTGTAGTCTATCGGTAGGTAGATCCCAGAGGAGCTCAATGGATTATATCACAATGGCGGTCCTATTGTGAGGGGAGGGTGCCAATATTGTGCGTTTCCACATTCAATAGTCATTGCTTGTAGAAAGAGGGAAAATCTAAATGGAGCAATTCCTGTTCATCCTAGGGCTTTTCTACAGAGAGAATGGGGACAAATGAGCCCTTAGAAAGCAGCAGTAGCTAGGGGGAATGGTGCACCTGCTTAGTAAAGAAGATCTGGGCAGGGTACACCTACATCATCACCTAGAATTTGTCCCTTCAACCAGGTATAGAGCCCCCAGAATTCTGATTGTTTATGATTTCGTACAAAAGTTGCAAAAAGAAAGTTAATGGGGCAAATTTTTATTCTATTGCTGGGAACTCAGGTCTAAGACAGGCTGTCACTGTTTCCGTCAGAGACAGACACTAGCTCAATTTGAGAAATTCTGTGTTTTTTTTATGTAAGAGGGAAACTGAGGCCTGCTACATCCAAACTTCTTAACATATCCAATGAAGATCAAGGAAGTTATATACCCCAAACCATCTGACACAAAGCAGGTTTTGCAGTGATCACAGGCAACACATGATCTATACTACATTTCTCCAGGGGTTATGAAGCCACTGTCCCCTGAAGTCTCATGCGCCATTGCTTATCCAAGTAGTGTCTGACTACTTAGCTTAATGGTCTGGCTGACCACCTTCCTGAGTAAGAGATCCCTATTGATAAAGTTCAAAAGAAATTTTCACTGCAAGGGGAGGGGCTTTGATAGTGGATGCCCAACACATTGGATCTCAAATTGTGCTATCTTCCAGTATTTTGACTATCCTAAGAGAACCCTTTCACACTCCTCTGTCAATACCTGCTTTTATAGCTGGAACTGAGGCCATAACTGGTGTTCATAGAGTTCCTTTTCCATCACCTATTCTCCATCCACTTTCTCTTAAATGGTTTAGATAATGAACTAGGCCCGAAGGCCTAAAGAGCACCAAGACCCTGTCAGGTCATCATTGCTGCACTTGAACCATATCAGTGAAAACACAGGCCTCACCAACCGCCCTAGAGTTAATTCTGACTCCTGTGGCCCAGCCTATCATAGGAACAACTTGGTGTTTATATGAGGATCACCTTCATTTATGCCTGTCAATAGAGCAGAGGTAAATGGTGGAACAGAGGGCAAATTAAATAACAATAGGGTCTCAACAGGAGACTAACTGTAGCTTGGCTTCTTTGGAAATACAAAACATAAAGTACCCCACCAAGGTATTCAGGCCTTGAAGTAAGGGAGTGACATTTTTTGCTTTCATATTAGTCAGTTGGTGAGTGAGGGTTACCACTCCCTCAATGTGGGTCCTCTAAGAGTGCCAGGAGTCCAGAAACTGGTAGAAAAAGGCTGTAGACAACAGATGATCCTAGAACTAACTACAAGCTTTTCTTTCTTGATGTGTTTTGTATTGTTCTTTGTCAGTGGTTTGTTGTTGTTTTGTTGTATACTGTTGCTTTGTTTTCCTCTGTCTTGTTTTTGTGCATGTTATTATCTCCACAGGTCTATCTAAATAAGATAGGCTGGATGAACTATCTGGAGGAAAAACAAGGGACCTACAGTTCCAGAGGGACTTGGGATAGGGGGAGGTGGGGGATAAGGAAGTGGTGTTAACCAACCCAGGGACAAGGGAACAACATGGGATCCAAATTGGTGGTCAGGTGGGACTGGCAGGCCTGATAGGGAATGATCAAGGGTAAGGTAATGTAATGAAGAGGTATAGCTTTAACCCAGGTGGGGACGGAGCATGATAGTGGGGCAGGAGGAAAGTCAAGGGAAATAGAGGGAAGAGCTTGGAGGCAAAGGGAATTTATAGAGGTCTAGACAAAGACATGTACATGCCAATATATATATATGAGGATGGGGAAATAGATCTATGTGCCTATATTTATAGGTTTAGTATTAAGGTGGTGGAAGGACCTTGGGCCCCTACTCAAGCATTCCTTCAATGCATGAATACTTTCTTTTATTAAATTGCCACTCTATGTTGCTCACCCTCCCGACACAACCGCTGAAGCCAAAGCGGTGAATAAGCAAATTTGGTGAAGAAAGCTGATGGTGCCCGACTATCAAAAGAGATAGTATCTGGGGTCTTAAAAGCTTGAAGATAAACAAGCAGCCATCTAGCTCAGAAGCAACAAAGCCCACATGGAAGCAGTACTTCAATGTGTGTGATCGTGAAGGGCTGAAGGGACCAGCTTTCAAGCACCAAAGGCAGGGTGGGGGGAAATCATATCATCCTGAATGAGGGAATGCATGATGGGGACCCATTACCCATCTGTAGACAGCTGGAAATCCCTCACAGAGGGGTGGTGGGGAGGAGATGAATCAGTCAGGGTTCGGTGTAGCAATAATGAAACTCAAAGCCTTCCTCTAGTTCTTAAACACTTCCTCTCCCCAACTACCATGGTTCTAATTCTACCTTGCAAACCTGGTTAGACCAGAGGATGCACAGTGGTACAGATGGAACTGGAAACACGGGAAATTTATGACAGATGAACCCCTCAGGACCAGCGGTAAGAGTGGTGATACCAGGAGAGAAGGGGGATGGAAAGGGGGAACCAATCACAAGGATCTATATATAACCTTTCTGGGGGGTAGGCAAAGAAAAGTGGGTGAAGGGAGACGCAGGGCAGTGTAAGATAAGATAAAAATAATAATTTACAAATTACTAAGGGTTCATGAGGGAGGGGGTGTGAGGAGGGAAGGGAAGGGGAAAAAGAAAAATGAGGAACTGATCCCAGGAATCCAAGCAGAAAATGAATTTTGAGAATGATGAGGGTAATCAATGTAAAAATGTGCTTTACACAAATGATGTATGTATGGATTCTAATAAGAGTTGTATGGGCCCCAATAAAATGGTTTAAAAAAAGAAGAAAATCCCTTCAACTCTCTTTGTATGCACGACCATCCCTAATGTGAAAAATTAGATCAAGTGTTACCTTCATATAATTAAAATTATTCTGCCTGTACTCTTGTGTCTGACTTTTTCGATTGTTTAAATAATTTCCTTTACATTCATTCATGTGATGCACCTCAGTAGTTTGTAGGTCGGTAGTGCTCTTTTTTAGGTGAATTTCATTGAGTTGGTAGACACTATCTGTTTACCTATTCCATTATTTAGGGATAATAGGGTTTTGCCCAATTTGGGGATGTTTTGAACAAAGAAACGATGAATAATAATTCACATTGTTTCTGTTAACCTAAGTTTTGTGTTTCTAAGGTACCTAAGAATGAAAATGCTGTCATGGGGTAATTATCTATTTTGTTCTATGTCACCTGTCCAAACTGCTTTGCCTAATGTCTGTGTGGCACCTCCAGGAATTTGTGAGAATATCAGCTGTTCAGCTTCATTGCCAAATGTGTGTCTTTTAAAATTTTAGCTACTATAGTGGGCGGGAAGGGTTGTCATTTTAGCTTTACTATGTCTGTGCTCAAAGACTAAGAATATGGACCACCTTTCCATGTCCTTATCAATCCTCCATCTATCTTTCCCTTGTGAACTGTTGGCTCAAGAATTGTGTCCATTTTATTATTACCTATTGGCTTCTTATTGAATTATGAGAGCTCTCCATACATTCTAGATTAAATTTCTTTGTCAGATATTTACTTTACAAATATTTTCTCTAACTCTGTACCATGGCTTTTAAATTTCCTCATGACATCTATATCTCAGTTAATGCAAATATTTAATTCTGGTGAAGTCCTATTTATTTCATTTTTTGCACTTATAGATACACCTTTTATTTCCTGATCTATGTTTGCCTACAGGGATTTTCTGGAACTTGTTCCAGAATGATTATAGTTTTGCCTTTATTGTTTAGGTCTAGGATTAACTTTCACTTTCATGAATTGGGATTGAGATGGATTTGCTTCTTGTAACCATTCCAGCACCACTGATTGGTTATTTTCCTTTCAATTGCCTTGGGAGCTTTATCAAAGTAAATTGCCCAATAATATATGTATTTATTTTCCATTTACTCAGTGTGTTGCAGTGACCACATACCTATCCTTATGATAATGACCCATTGTCTTGATCACAGTTGCTTTATGTAAGTCTTAAAACCAGGTAGAGGGAGTCCCTCTGCTTTATTATTTGCTAAATGTGTGTTGGTGCTGTAGGTCAGTTTGGAATACAGGTTTAGCAACACCCATGGGCTCTCCTCATTAATAATCTTTAAACTGCCCCCTCAATTGTGACAATGAAACGCTGTCTTCAAATTTTGGCAAAGGTCGCCTGGGGGACAAAATTGCTTTCATTTGAGAAATTTTGCTATAGAACAATTTGAGGGGACTGGACATTGTAAAACAATATTGAGTAGTCCAATCTATAAATATGTTCAGTGTTTCTCCTGCTACTTAGCTCACTTCTACTTTTCCACAAAAAAAACCTTTAGAGTTTTCAGTGGAGAAACCACATACATATGTTATTAAGTTTAACTCTTAGTAAATTCTTCATTTTGGGGGTTTTGTAAATGGTATAGGGAAGTAATGTTGTTAGGCATGGAATTGTGTCCCTCAAAATAGGGGTTGCAATTCCCAATCTCCATGCCACGGTTAAGGGGCACTAGTAGACCAGTGGGCCCAGTCTGTTACCCACACAGGCTAACTGTACAGATGTGGTTTAAACTCACCAGCTGCTCAGAGGTGGGAAGGTCAGGTTGTCCCGTAAAGACTTGAATTTCAAAAACCATACATAAGTTATCTATTCCTATAAAGACTTCTACCCTCAGAACCCCTACATAGGGCCACTGTTGGTGGGAATGGCCCAATGGGAAGAAGAATGAATAGGAATGTGTGTGATGGCCATGGGTGTTTTGTGGTCATTGTTGTTTTCATGTTGGTGGTTGTACTTCCCCTTGGGAATGTGCTGTCTTTGTTATGTTAAAGAGGTATCAGAATACTTGTGTAAGGCATATTTTAAATGAATATTTTTGATAGATTAAACAAGCCAGGAGAACTAGAATAAAAATGCACTGCCATTGAGCCAGAGCCAACTCACAGCAACCCTAGAGGACAGGGCATAATCGCCTTCTGGGAGGAGAAAGACATGTCTGTCTCCACAGAATGACTCGTTGTTTCAAACTGCCTTCATATCTCAGCCCAAAGTGTAACCATGATGCACCCAGGGCTCCCTAGGAGATACCGAGACACACGACTTCAAGGAATCAGACGCAGAAGCTTAAGACACTAGAGCCTTCTTTCAGAGTCCTCAAGGAAAGAATGCCTTCCCCTAGAGTCCACGCTCTGAATTCAGATTTCTAGCCTGTTAAGAAAACAAATTTCTGTTTGTTAAAGGCATTTGCTTATGAACAGCATGATACATAGATCGCTAAGAGCCATTTTGTTTATATTTTTATTACAATTTTATTTATATGTAGAAATAACTTATTTCTATAGGTTGGTCTTGTGCACAGACATTTTCAAGATTTACTTATTAATATGAATTGCTTCTTTGGTAGATTTTAAAGAATTTTTAAATATCTTTATCCCAAAAGATCAATTTAAGTATTTTCCTTTCTATTTTATAAACCCATTATTCCTTTTACTTGCACTAATACCATAGCTGGAGCATGGGTAGACTACAATCAACAAGAAAACCATGTGTTTGGGCATAAGAAAACAGCTATCAATAGATCTGCTAGTCTATTGATCTGTTGGTCTCTGGTCCATTTATCTATCTATCTATCTATCTATCTATCTATCTATCTATCTATTTATTTATTTATTTATCTGATTGAGGCCTTGCAATGCAAAAAAAAACAAAAACAAAAACAAAACCCCAAATCAGAAACCTAATAGATCAATTTAAATCTATGTCATTCAATTGAAGATCTCATAATTCAGGCACACAAAAAACTACTTTGGGTCACCCAAGATTAGCAATGTTACATTTTAAAAATTCATATATAAAGCTATCAGTTCAAAATATCAATCATTATTAAAGAAGCAGCTGTAGACAAAAGTATACCAGAGTTGTAATGTTAGTGCATCGTCTGTAACTTATCACTGCATACAGCTGTTCATAGGGGTCTCTTGTAGAGTTTAGATCAGAAGTCCTCAACCTGGATACCTAAATTTTTTAGAGGTACTCTTAAAATGCTCTATTTCCTCCACAACACCCACTTGGTTATTTCAAAAAATCACACTGGCCATGTGTTCTGGATTTTTAGAGGCACTTTCAAAGGCTTCACCTATAGGGTATCAAAGTCTTTTAAGAACCACTGGATCAGACCACATAGTCCTCCCACAAAAGTACTCATAGCTTCAGAGTAGGAAATCATACTGTAACTAATTTTTACATTTAATTTTTATATCAGTCAGATGCCAGGGTTTTGATGATAAAAGTAAAAAATATTGAGTATGAAACTTGGTGTAGTGGTCTCAAATGCATGTATAGCAAGTATTATGTAGGTAAATAGGAATCACAATATAACAAATGTAGAATTTATAATTTGTCCAAATTCTAGTAAGCCATTTCTCCAAGGTATTTGGCAAAATGAATGCTTGCCTACAGCAATTGTTACATCCCAGTTCTGCATTTAGCATACGCTGAAAGAGACATTTTTCTATGGACAAACTTAAGTATGTGTCTCTTGATCTGTAAATAGATTTTTTTCTGTGTTTGGCATCCAACAATATGTAAGTTCATCTGTGATAGTCCTGTGTCCCTCCCCAGAAGCCTTGGCAATGCATTCAGCTCATGGTTTGAAACATGGAATTTGAATTATGAATTACATAGAAATAATCTTGAGAGTATGAAACATACCCAAATGTCTGTCTCAACTGTCCACTTTAAAAGAACCCGTATGAAGCAGCAGCAACTGCTGATCTAGCAAAGCCAGCCAAAAGACCAGCCACATCCTTAGCAATGATACAAATACAAAGGAAGGCTTTGTGCGCATCCTGGTAAACAAAGGTGTATCATTGCAATGGATTAAATCAAGTTACTTTTTAACTGTGTAGTATTAGCAAATAGTTACATCCTACATTTTGTGAACAATAGCATTCATAACTTTATGTACAAATTATGGTTGACCTATATTTGGACACAGTCTAGTATATATTTTAATCTAAAACTAACATAAGTAATAATTTACTATAAACCTGATACAGCAAATGCCCCCAAAATAGTGAGAATGTTAATATTATCTTCCATGAAAGGTTTATATTTCTGTATCAAGTGAATCAGAAAGTGTGGATGTCAGGGTTGTATCCTTTCAATGTTTATTCAATCTGTACACTGAGCAAAGAATCCAAGAAGCTGTGCTAAAAGAATGTAGCATCGGACTTGGAAGGAGATGAATTAATGGCATGGAATATGCAAATGGCACAGCGTTGATAAAGCATGGATGCTTGAAGCACTTGCTTATGAAGGTCAAGGATCGCAGCCTTCAGTGTGGATTACAACTCAGTGTAATGAAGACCCAGATCCTCACAAGTAAATCAATAAACATCATATACATATGGAGAAAAAGACTGAAGTTACTTAGTATATAATTTAATTGGATGTAAAATCAACAACCATGGATGTAGCCTTGAAAAAAAATAACACATTACATTGTCCAAACCTGCTACAAAAGACCTCTTCAAAGTTGTGAAGAGCAGAGACAACAGCTTGAGGACTAAGCGCACTTGACAGAGCCATGGTATTGTCAATCACTTCATATTCATGCAAAAGCTAGACCGGTACCTGCTGCCACAGAGTCACAGCTAAATCGCAGTGAGGCTCTAGGACAGGGTCGAACTTGCCCTATGGATTTCTGAAGCTGTCAATCTTTGCAGTAGCAGAGAACCTCAGGTTTCTCCCTTAGAGCAGCTGCTGGGTTTGAACTGCAGACCTTGTGGTTAGTAGGTCAAACCAGAATCCATTGGCACCAAGGCCCCATGCAAAAACTGGGCTAAGAGTAAGGAGGATAGGAGAAGGAAGGATATTTTCAATGATGATATTAGATAAATAATATGAAATATAACATGGATTGCCAGAGTAATGAACAAATCACTCTTGGTTTTTATCAATTTGGTTTATTAGTTATAAACATTAATTAATTTCTTTTTTTTTTTACAATTTCACCAACACACAAATCACACAACACACGTTTCTCCAGTTCTATCACATTCTTAAGAGTTGAGCAACCATCATCACTATCAATTCCAGGATATCATTTCTTCATTGTCCTCATTGCTGTTAGCTATCCACCTCCTTGTCTAAGTCCTTTAAAACTATTAATGCAGTTGTTGTCTAGATAGGTTCACCTCTCTTGGGTTTTTATACACAGAACAACATACCATATTTAACACACACACACAATTGGCCCAATAACAATGACAGAATGAAACAGAGAAAAGCCTCGGTCGAAAACAAAGCAGAAAATATTACAAACTGGAATAATTATACATTGGATCAAGAGGGAGATCAGATGACAAGATGTCACATTTTGACCTCACTACCTGCAATAATTCACCCTACAGTGCACTCTGTCTGATAACAAGGCCTTTCCCATCCCTGGTCCCTAGTCAGAGGGGATTCCGCAAAGGACCCAGTAACATAGCTTCCAGCATCACAGCAACACAAAAGCCATTGCAGTCAACAAACACTGTTGTCCATAGCCTTCTCCAAACTGGCTGTTCAGAATATAGACTCTTAATACCATTTTCTCTGCCCAAACTGGAAAATCCTGTTGAGTAAATGCATGGGGTTCTCATGTGCTTGAATCAAAGCCTTACCTAGCAACAACAACTATAAGTTAGTGTACCTCACTCAAAGTGAAAACACTCCCGTCACATTTCTATGTAAAATTTATTAGATAATCCGTCATTCAAACAGCCATCATGTCCTGTACTCATAAGTGTTAAGTCTGGGCTTGATCTTTATTTGGGGGAATTTTGTAGGTTGAACTAATGTTATCTTTCTGAGTCGATTCTGATTCAAGGCAACCCCACAAGACAGAGTAGAACTTCTCCATAGGAGTTCTAAAAACTTAAATCTAGAAGGAAGCATATTACTACACCTTTCTCCCTTCAAGAGGCTGGCAGGTTTAAAGGGCTGATCTTTTCATTAATAGACAATTGTGTAACCACTGTGCCAACAGGGCTCCATTCTACCTTAATACATTTTAGTTTATTTTAAATTATAATGCTCCTGAAGACAAGATTTATTTTAATAAAATTTTTCTATACTTTATTTTTTAACTCTTTGATGTCATGCTGGCTTCAGTGTGTACCCTCGTATCTTGTAAGCTTTATATAACCAGTATATGACCTCATCTCTGAATGAGTCTGAAATTTTAAATGTGAGCGTAATTTGGCTAAAATTATCAAGAGAACTGTAATAGTTAGAATGCTAGTCATCCATTATTTTTATCACAAGTTTATTTTATATTTTCTTTTGCAATTGATTCTGTTGCAAAACTTTTTATCTGCATCTTTACCCCACTACTCATTTGATAAGTATAAATTGCATTTCTCTAAGGACACCTTGTCCTGTAAAAACTACGGTTAATCATCTCATTAACCTCATTCTAACCTAAATCACAAATATATTCTACTTAAACTCTAGTGCCTCTCTCCTTTATTTCATTTTTGAATCTGGGAATTCTCTTTTCCCATAACTTGGGGCATCTAAATTGAGGCATAAGTGGCATATAAGAAACTTCACATAGAGTATGCAATGTGTGGGCACTGCAGTAAGTGCTTGACGAAGAGCTGGGATGTTGGGTGTTCAAACGCACCAGAGGTAACTACAAAGACAGGATGGACCTCTGCTTCTAGAAAGTCACAGACATAAAACCCCAAAGAGCATTTCTCCTCTGACACAGAGGGATTCTTCATGAGTCAGAATTGGATGGACAACAACTAAGAACAAAAACAGGTGCTGGGTATAAAAAACGTCCCATCAACATAAACATTTCCTTTCTACCATACCTTTCTACCACCTTAACACCCCCATTCCCTGCATCAAACAAACAGAGGTGTGGGTTCTGTCGGTATACAGTAGCTTACTTTTCTAGAACTTTATTTAAATAAAATCATATATTATGAATTCATTGTTTCTGGAATGACTTGAAGACGAAGTGTACAAACTTTAATCAAACTGGAAAATACTACATGAAAGAAAACTAGTCCTTAGACATACTGGAAGTCACAGTAGGCCATGTGAAGAATCAGTCATGGTGATTTCATTTGAGACTCATGTAGGTTGTAGTTCGCATCAATAGTTCATTCTTCTTCAGTGTTAACTAGTATCCCTCTGTATGGTCATACAAAACTGTTCAAATTCACTGTTGACGATAAATTAGGTTGTTTCCGGTGTTTGGTCATTATAAAGATAGGTACCCATGGACAAGAAAAAGAATAAAAATCTGTCTTGGAAGAAGTTCAGCAAGAATCCTGTTGCACATAGGGGCGACTTGACGGCAACTAGCAAGCATAAAAACAGGTACAATGAACATTTTGTATGAGCGCTTTGTGGACTTGGGCTTTAATTTTTTTTGGAAGAAGACAGTTGGATTATATGAGAGATGGGTATTTAACTTTGTTTAAAAATTCTCAAACTGTTACCCAAGGTAATTTTACAGTATTACGTCGTCCTCAGCACTGTATGGGCATTACCACCACACCTTTCAACAAATATGATATGATTCATATTTTTAAAAGTTTTCAGTCATTGGAATATGTGGGCAATGGTATTGCATTATGGTTTTAAAGTGTCACAATTGCCTCAAGAGCAGCAACAGGAAACAGTACTCTTTGGTTGGTGCAAGCTATTATATGCTCACCTACTTTTCCAAAGTTTGGCAGGTCAAACCTTGGAAGCTTGGGGATCCTCTCCTCTCCCAGGGGTCACAGCTTTGAAAAGCCCGTGGCATTTTCAACTTGACACACAATGTCACTCTGAAAGGGAATGAACGTCATGGCTCCCAACTGTATGAACTGCAATAACAAATATGCTGACCATCCTTCCATGTGAATATGTGCTATTCACAGATTTCCTTTGTTAAGGTCTTTGTTGATTTTTTATGAACTTTTAAAAATGGGTTTGTGTGTTCTTTTTATTGAGTTTTGAGATGTTTTCCCTTTTTCTGGGTACAAGTTAATTATCAAGTATGTGGATCACATGTATCTTTTCCCCAGATCATGACTTAACAAAATATCATAAAACCTCTTATGAGTGGTTTGAATTTGGTTGAAATAAAATTTATTGAGTTTTTCTCTTAAGGATAATACTTCTGGAGTTGCATTTAAAAAACCAGTTGCCTAACCTGAGGCCACAATACATTTTTCCAAGGTTTATAGCTGGGAGTTTTATAACTTTGGTTCTTACATTTAGATCTAGGATAGTCAAAGTCACTCTTTTAGAGATGGACAGCTTATTGCTTCAGCAACATTCTTAGAAAATACTCCCTTTCTCCATCAAAATACCTTTGCACCTGTTCCCTTTCATTGTTTAGATCAATTTTTGGAGTCCATTTTTCCTATTCATGTATGTGTTAAACATTGTACCCAATTTCTCACTCTAACTTTATTGTGTGTTTTCATACAAGTCAGGGTGCATGGCTCCTCCATTTTTTTCTTCTTTCCAAAATTGTTTTTGCTTTCTAATTTATGTGCATTTCCATGCAAATTTTAGAATCTGCTTGTTAATAGGTACTGGATAACATACTGCTTATATTTTAATGGGATTGTGTTGAATCTACAAGTCAATTTGGAGACAGACTTTAGTTTTACAAAGTTGTGAATACAATATTTTTCTTTAAGGATCATTTATTTAAGTCTTTAAAATGTTTCCTGATATTTTCATCAATGTTTTATTGTTTCTGGCATAAGATTTTGAACTATACATAAAGTGGTTAATTTTTTCTAGTTCTATTACAAAAGTACTTAATTTGAATCCCAGCGGTTTATTGCTAGTACATAGAAACACAATTGTTATGATATTGACTTACTTTGTATATTTACTACACTCACATATTAGTTTTAAAAAGCTGTTTGGGGCAGCCTCTTTGGGATTTTCTACGGCAATAACATCATTTGCAAATAGAAACAGCCTCTATTTAATCTGGATGGTGTTTATTTTGATGTCTTTCGATAATGTCTATGTCGTGCTAGTAAAGACTTCCTGTATGGTGCTAAGGATGGGCACCCTTGTCTTATTCCAAATCTCAGCAGAAACACATTACATTTTTATTTATTTGTCTACTTTTATTAAGTATGGTGTTTGCCCAAGGTTTCTTTCAGACATCGTCTTTACAAACATAGAAATGTTTCTACTATTCCTAGTTTCTGAAAATTTTATTACTCAGTTTGTAATTTGGTTTAAGCAGTTTGTCACCAATATTGAGATATACATGTTTTCCCCCTTCTTCCTTTGTTTTGTTAATTCATTTAGTTACCTATATTAATTAATTTTAGAAGGATGAACTAATCTTATATTCTTGCAATAAGTCACACCTATCTAATGTACATAGTTTGTTGCTATTGTTGCTATTTCCTTATGTTCTGAGTGTGGTATTTTAAAGATTGTAGATGATTTTTATCTGTAAACAATTAAAGGACAGAGGAATGATTGACATTTAGAATTTGAAAGTGTTTTCTAACATTCAAGTTTGGATGAATAGAAGGAACAAAATTGCCCGCTTAAATGTTAAATCTAGCCAAGTGTCATGGTTAGCTTTTCGGTGCACTTAGTTGCACCCTGTGAAGCTTTGGGTGGAGTTCAACCTTTCAATCAGGTCACAACCTAATGACGTCTCCTTAGGAGTGTAGTGCTTTTTAAGAGACATTGCCTATTTTCATTTTCTTTAATATGCTTTTTAATTCCCTTGAGTCATTATTTTTGGTAGTTTCCAAGAACGTCTTTTTGTGACTGAGTTCATTGCAGTTGAAAAGCACAGTCTGCGTGACTGCAACTCTGCACAATTGCTTGAAACGTGTCTAGGTCAGATACGATTGAGCACAGAGCATAAAAACGACATGCATTCTGATGCTGTGGGGTTGGGTGTTCTATAAATATTAATTACATCATATTTCACTTTGGTTATTGTGTTCTTTTATATCAGTGTTTCTCCCAGCAAGAAATACTTTCTCCTAGGAGCTCTGGATAGATCTGGGTGGGAGTTCGAGTGAGGGGTAGTTTGCAAAACACAGATAGTTACACTGGATAGTTATTCTGGATTTTGGCTTATAATATAAAAGTTTTTCGTTGCCAGGGGGATGTTCAGCAATTTTTTCTGAAGGGTCTGTTAATTATCTGTCTAGCAGTTCTATGAATTGTTGAGGAATGATATTGTAGCCTCTCACTATCATCATGCATTTATCTCCTTTGAGTTCCTTTTGGTTTTGCAGTTTTGTTGTTGGGTGTAAAATTATTTAGTCTTCCTCTCTCTCTCTCTCTCTTTCTCTCTCTTTTTGAAATTGACTTATCATTATACAATATTCATCTTTGTTTCTGAAAATTATCTTTTTATGAAAATATAAGTATATTAACTCTAACAAGTTATATCTCATTAATATAACCACTCTCATTTTCTTTTGATAAATGTTCGGATACAGCCCTTTTTATCCTTATACTTTTAATGTGCCTACATTATTATAGTTGAAGTAAGTTTCTAATAGATAGCATATCAGTTGGTCCTGCTACTTTTAAAAATTTACCTTGCCAATTTCTGCCCTTTAAAATCATTATTTAAGCCATTTATAATTTTAATGTGATTGTTGGTATATGACTATGTAAGTATGTCATTTTATGTTTTCTTTGTCTGTTTTGCTACTTGAATATATTTTTGAAACCCATTGTAATTTTTCTGTGGTGGCTTTGAATGTATCTCTTTGTGTAGTTTTGTAGTAGTCTTTCTTGGTATTAAGTATCACAACTAAAATAATGTTGTCAACACTTGGGTGAAAAAAACACTTCAGAAGAAATCTGGGTAAACTAGTTTATGCTCAACTATGTCCATTTTTTTCTATGTTTACTTTTAATACTGTTTTCAAATTTTGTCTAAAACATTTGTGTTTCCTGCCACCACCACCACCACCACCCCACTTATGTGTCTGAACCAATGATGAAAATATAGGAATGAAATAGGAATATTGTTTCTCATTTTAGATATTTTAAACGTTAGTATATTAGGTATTTTAAACAGTTCTGGCGTATATTATATACAACATATTAAGTATTTTAAACATTAATGCATGGATATAATATATATACAGAACTTAATTTAAACAAACGTGGTCATGTGCCACACAATTACAAAAACTGACACTAGATATATATGGAGTTCTAAAGCTCCTTGCAGGTTACCTGATAAAAGCTTTCACCTGGTGAAGACAAGCAGCTGGTAGTAGAAGGAAAGGTGCTGGTCAGAGAGTGAGAAAGATCCCGTTTCTATCTGCAGATGTGGAGATCTTGCTTAAGACCATAGCTTTCTAGGCTCCAGTGAGAGAACTACATTCAATGGTTTCAGGGGTCCTTGGCAGTTTTAGTTAAAAATGTACACAATAATGTAGAGAAATATTTAAGAAGGCCAAAGTAAGAATTGGAAACATGGCAAGCCAAGAGGAGTTGCAGTGGATGGATGGGATTATGAAGATACGTTTAGGTGACTGGGTTCATTGCATCCACCCCTGGGTGAAAATAAGATTGGAACTGGAAAGTCTCCTTTCTGCCGAGAGCTTCCAGTTCTACTATCCATTGAGTAACAGCGCTCCTGCGCTGATTGCAAAACAAGGATGTTAGTCTCCTGAGCACTCGTCTCATCACTAAGAACTCACCTAGTGGAAGGCCAGAGCAGCACCTGCCAAATCTGGAGCCGTCATGAACCTCTCTCCAGTTGAGAAATTTCTGATTGCAACATCTCCCTGTTCTGTTTTAAAGAGAATATCCTTCTTTGACAGCTACCTCTGAACAGAGTTGGACTCAACTCCAGGGCTTGAAGACAGACTTCAGTGACTTCAATAATCTGGTAATGTCTATTGATTTTTTGTCTACAGATTCTGCATCAGGGCATGTCAGTGAGAAACAGGAAACCCTTGGTGTCATAAAACTTTTAATGTCATTAAAGGAAGCTGTGTTCTGATTCTCTAAGATAAGCAAGAATTGTGTCGAGTTTATATAACCTTTCCTGATGACGCAGTTACATTGTTGACTTAGCTAAACATGCTCCGTTGAGTATCTTCTTTCAGAAAGTTGTCATATTTAGAAAACAGACATTGCTTTACTTGAGAGGAGTTATTACAAATCTGCTTCTGGAAAAGGCTGGACGCCACTATGCATTCAAGAGACCTTACTTTCTTTGGCTTGTGACTAGGGGGCTGAGAAATAATGCTAACCAAAATGCCACCAGGCAAAATAATAATAAAAGAACAAAAAGCAAATTCATTGTCACTGAGTCAATACTGGCTCTAGTGATCCTATAGGACAGGGAGAGCTGCTCCTGCGAGTTTCCAAGACTCATTAAAGGAGTAGAAAGAATCATCTTTTCCCGCAGAGATTTGTTAGCTCCCCCCCCCCACCTCTCACTCCAGTGTGTTACCCCTATAGCAACAAGCAAATGGAGCCTAAATGATTGATCTTTAATCTCATATGAAAAAGCAAACAGTTGCTGTTTTGGATTTCTGATTTTTAAGGGGGAGGTTTTTGCTTAATTTAGAAAGTATTCATATTTTATTTTCTGATTCCATGAATAAGAAAGCAGTTATTACCGAGCTCCCTTCATGTTAAAATATACTCTATTATTGTACTTAGGGTCTTACTATAAATATTTCATATTTCATACAAGAAATATGCAAAAAACAAAAAGAAAATTCAAAGCTAAAAATAATGAAAGAAGAGTCTTGCTGGCAGTTGTCTCTGTGTGTGGTAGAGGGGACTACGCCTGGCATTCTGCAGGCAATTGCTGGTTTGGGGGACAGGGAAGCTCAGTGGGGGTTCCGGACAGGCAGTGGAGCCTCATAGCAGGTGGGCAGCCCTTCCCTGGAGCACTCAGGTGAACTGTAGTAGCACAGCAACTTGGTGACCAGGCCTCCTTCACCTGTATCACCTGACCAGACAAGCGCTCGGCCTGGGCTTCTGCCTCATACTTGCCAGCCCCTCACTGCCCTGCCCCCTCCCTGAGGCTAGTGCATGTCTTGGCAAAGAACTCCTTAATGAGAGAAAAAAATTTTTAAGGGGCTGTGGGGGTGGGGGTGAGGGAAAGGGGAGAATAAGAAGAGCGGATGCCAAGGGCTGAATGGAAAGTAAATGTCTAGATAAGAATGAAGGCAACATATGTACAAACATGCCTGATTCAGTTGACATATGGATTGTGATAAGAGTTGCATGCGCCCCCAATAGAATGATTTAAACAAAGAAGAAGGAGAAAGTGGCTAGCCTGGCGTTACCGGTTTGAAACTTATTATATTTCCACAGCTGTCAAAACAGAATGGTACTGGTATAGTGATAAATACTCAGACCAATAGATAAGAACAGAACATCCAGAAATAAAAAGAGCAGGATACAGGCAATGGATCTCTGATAAGGGTCCCCCTAAAAATCATATGGGAGGTAGATTCCCCTTTAACAAATGGGGCTGGAAAAATGTGAAGCCAACCTATAGAAGAATGAACCGAGACCTTTACCTCACCTCAGACACAAGGACAAAGCCAAGGTGGATCACACATCATGAAGTAAACCACAAACTATCAGGCTCATCAACGAAAAAATAGAGACAAAGCTAAGAAATTTAATGCAGGGAATACATGTCCTATAAGCAATAATGGAGAATACTCGCCCAGAGGAAGACAACACAGTCTCGTGGAACATGCTAAAGTTCAAACACTCACGTGCCTCAAAAGACTTCATCAAGAGTAATGATAGAGCACAGACACTGAAAAAAGATATTTAGTAATGACATAGCAAAGGTCTTATTTCTAACATCACCAGGGCCCTGCAACTTTACAAAAAGAAAAAAAAGGCCACGAATAGCCCACTGAGGAGGTGGGCAAAAGACCTGAACAGAAGGTTCACAAAGGAGGAAACCCAAATGGCCAGTAAACATGTGAGAAAATGCTCCTGATCATTAGCCATCTGGAAAATACAAATCAAAACAACCACAAGGAGCGCCCAATTCAGGAAAACAGAAAGCATCATATGCTGGAGGAGTTGTGGTGATGTAGGAACTCTCATCCAGGGCTGGCGTCTTGTAGCTGTGTACAACCACTATGAGAAGCGATTTGGAAATACTCCAGAGAGATGGAAATTGAGTTACCTTATGACTCAGCAATTCAACTACTGGGCGTATACCCAGAAGAAATAAGAAGCAGTCCATGACCAGACATTTGCCCTCCAATGTTCATCACTGTAGAGTTCACAATCGCAGAGAATTGGAAACAGCCTAAATTTATATCATTAGAAATTTGAAAACTCTCACCCTCATACTCCTTTACAGCCTGCAGAGGCATGGGGGAAGAACAAAGATGTCAAGCGGGAATCAGGTTACTCACTAATCCACCCCAGGGGAGGGTATTGCTTATATCTCTAAAGGAAAGGGAGGGAGAGAGTAGAGCTCCTTCCAAGGCACCAAACCTTGAAGGTGATGTTCCTGCTCAGAGCAGCTCATCCCATAGAGAGGACTGCAGTACTGTCCCCAGCTCTTGACGTAACGTCCCCTCCCTAGGTGACAGATCTAATGAAGATACAGTTTGGGGAGTGAGGCTGGTCTGACCAGTCCACACTGGGACAAACAAGTGCAAAGGGCAACAGACCACCAATGGGAGCAAAGAGATGAAGTCCCTGAAGAATTTCAATTGCAGACATCTGACTGGGGGTGGAGGGTGCAGTGCCTGGCACCTCATCTGCACTGGTGGGGGGATATCCACAAGGGGACCACATTGAAAGTGAGAGAGATAATAGGGTAGGAGTGGGGCACTAGACCGCTCCATCCTTGATGATAGGAAGAACAATGGTGTCTTGTAGAATTCGAAGGATTAACAGGGGTAAGTGCTGTTAGATAAGCCGGTTCTGGGAGATGGATACCTGAAGGAGAAAGAGAATGGACCGCGGTATTTTATCAGGCCTGGCTCACTAATTAACAGAGGGATGCCCATCCACTCTGGATCAGGACAATAGTTAAATTTGGAGCTATTTGCATGGGCATCTTTGTTTTTGTTTTTTCCCCCTCTTATCTTTTGGTGTCTATCTATATAACATAGGCAGGATAAACAATACAAAAGACGCAGAGTGTTGATCAAGGGTTCACGGGGTAGGGTGGTGGTTGGAGAGGGGCACGAGGGAGGAGAACATGGCTGAGAGGTATCAATGGGCCAATAATGACCAAACGGGTATAGCAAGGGATCTAACAGTTATGGTCAGGAGAGGGGAGCCTTCCTAGTGTGTTTGATCAAGAGAACTGTACCCGAGACACATTATTAAGAGGTGATCGATGGGTGAACATGATAGTGCAGGAGCAGGAAAGAAAAAAAAAAGAAACAATAAGAAAGTAAAAATTATATATATATATCAGTATAAATATAGATATACATATACATACATATATAAGTATATACAGAGGTGTAGTTTTCTCTGTGTGTATATATGTAAATACAACAAGGAAGTAGATGTGCTTGGGATTCTTATCTCAGTACAAGAAAGTTTTGTCCTAATCATGTGGCACTGTATGACACTCACCTTCCTGACATGATTGCTGAAGACAAATCGGTGCATAAGCAAATGCAGTGAAGAAAACCGATGGTGTCTGTCTATTAAAAAGATTCAGTGTCTGTGGTCCTGAAGCCTTGAAGTTAAACAAGTGGCCATTTAGCAGGGAAGCAACAAAGTAGACAGGAAAGGAGCACACCAGCCTATGTGATCATGGTGTCATGGGATGAGGTATGAGGAGTTCAAAAACAAACAACCAGATTGATGTGAAGGAGCACAGGCAAAGTGGAGACCCAGACACCGCATGCAAGACCCTTGGACAGTCCCTCAGAGAAGGGCCACACAGAGGAAGGATGTATCCAGGGGGCAGGACAGCACAGCTGAAACACATAACTCTCCTCTAGTTCTTTAATATTTCCTTCCCCTGCTTTTATGGTCTTACTTTTACCTCCTTCTCCTGTTAGACAGTCATAGGATCATTTGTGTAATCAAGATCACTCACTGCATGAAATCCAAGAGAAATAAACCCTTCAGAAATAGTAATGGGAGTAATGATTTTCTGAGGGCACAGAAACGGGAAGAGGGAGAGGGCGATGAGGGAAAACTGATAGCAGTGATGACTATCAACCCCACTTGAGGAGAATGAATAACAGAATGGTAGGTGATCATGCTTAATCTAATTTAACTATGACTTGTTATAATATTTGTAGGAGCTCCCAATAAAATAAACAAATGAGAAAATAAATAAATAAAATCAAGACGAAAACAAATGAAAGTCATTTTATTGTAACAACATTTACGTATATGTTTAACTGGCCCATGCATCTCTTCTTTACGTTGGTAAGTAAAAAAGTATTGGTAATAGGATTCTTTATACATACATTATTTTAAAACAAAATATGTTGTAAATATGCGTTATTATTCCGTAGATGGCTACAGACAAGTTCTCTCAGTAATACACTTGTCCTCTCAGTACTATGCTTGTCTTTGTCTCGTTAAAATGCCTCCAAAATCAAGCTCCAATCAAAATAGTGACTTCTGATAGTATCTTTGGGGCCAGTAAATTCAAGGTGTGGAGGTTAGCTCACAACTTATGGTAAATGATTTTGTTTTGGTTTTTTTTTTGCTTCCAAATGGGTGATCTTGACAGATTTTCTTTATTGGCACAGTAAAACTATTCTTCTTGTAAGTTGAAGTTACAAAAAAGTGAAAACTGCATTGATGAGGGGAAAGCCAGGAAAGTTGGCCTGAGGAATTCCTTTTTCTGTTAAGTAAATTCACTCGTTTATTTTTGAAGGTAGCAAGGAGTGTCCTATGCGCTGTCATCGTATATTATTATCTCTTCCATCCTACAAGTATGCCTTCCATGTTTTTGTTCCCAAAGCTCACAGAAATCTTAAAGGGATTTCTTCTACTCCCATTATATTAGTCTCTCTAGAGTGCAAAGCTGTTGTTTTAATGTGTTTATCTGTCACTTTGTGAGTAGAGAAATTCCAGAAAGCAGAAAAACTTAGAGTAATTTTATGTTGCATTCATTGAAGAAGCTGGACATCTTCATGAAAGGGTCAAAGAAATGGAGACAGTGGCTTCTAAAGTATCTGGACCTAGAGAGAGGATATGATGAGAAACAATAGCTTCACCTCTTAATATTTTTGCTTAATAATGTTTTCTATTAATATGATGCCAAACCATCTGACTTTCCTTCTTGCTCTGGGTTTTTGTTTGTTTTACATAGTTTTATTTTGATAGATAAAATCTAAATTTTATTTGATGACATTGTGTAATTTCTTTAATTCTTAATTTTTTATCTATACCTGTCTTCACCCTATGTTATTTTCCTCTGATTTAATGTGAATTTGGGCTTCATAACCCATCCTGACACATTCTTTTCCAGAGTAAACTTGCTTTTAAAAAGAGTTGTATACACATCATCACAATCAGTTCTAGTGCTCCCTCCCCCTCCTCCATTCATTATTTGCTCACCAATTCCCCTCACCTCTACCCCACCATACCACCTTGCTTTGTGAAGATACTAAGGAGAAAGTAATTTTATTTAAGGTTCTTCCTTTATCACTTTATTTTCAATATTTTTATAAACATTGAAGAAGTAATATATTTTAAATTATTTTTCCCACACAGAACAAATATTGTGAAGACCTCTTGTCCATCAGTTTGACTGTGGTTTCTTATGAGTTTCCATGATGCTAGAAACTATGTCACTGGTATTTCAAATCCCATCAGGATCATCCAAATTGAACAGCTTTCAGAGGAGCTAACAGACTAAGATACACTCTGAAGAAGGACTCAGCTACCCATTTCAAAGGAAATAGTCCCTGAAAACCTTGTATGTAGCTTGGAAACCTTGTCAGTAGTCCCTGAAATCCATGTATGTAGCTTGGCAACATTGTCAGACATTGAAAACATAAAGAATGGAAGCAAGACATCGATGGAGATGGTGCCAGAGAATGGGCCCCTTGGGTCTGAGGGAACTTGTAATGTGTCTGAGGAGGAGCTGATTTTTCTGAGTGGACTTAACTATGGCGATGAGCTCCTGGTAAAGCCTGTGGAGTGGAGTCTTTGAGATCTTCATTGGTTGATGGAGCAAGACTCAAGGTTAAGGAGAAATAGCTGCAAACATCTGCTCATGATGGGAAATTGATATGTGCGAAGTATGAACCTTGGAACACTGGGAGCCCTCAAAAATGAAGTGGAATGCATAACAGGAATGCATATCCTAGGCATTAGTGAGCAGAAATGGACTGGTATGGAGCACTGGACTCAGAAAACCATATGGTTACCGTGCTGTGAATAGCAAAATCAGGAGGGATGGCATTGCACTCACAGTCAAAAAGAAATGTCAAGCTCTACCTTGAAGTACTCTGCAGTGTGTGATAGGATTATCTCTAACCCCCTTGACAGAACTCTAATCTATACAGTGATTATTCAAATTTATGCACCAACCACAAAAACTAGTGAAGAGGAAACCAAAGAAATAAACCAATGTTTTCCATCTCCAATTGATCAAACAAGCAATCAAGATGCCATGAAAATTACTGGCAATTGAAATGTAAAATTGGAAAGAAAGAGGAAGGAACAGTCGTTGGAAAATATGAACGGAGTAACAAAAAGCCAGGGGTTGCTGGATTGAAATTAGTAAGACCAACTACTTGTTCACAGCAAATACCCCTTTTCAATAACAAAATGGCAACGATACAAGTGGACTTCTCCAGATGGAATGCACAAAAATCAAATTGACTACATCTGTGGGAAGAGACCATGGAGAAGCTCAATGTCAGCAACCAAAATCAGGCAAGGGGCTGACTGTGGAACAATCAATTTCTTATAAGTAAATTTAGGTTAAAGTTGAAAATTAAAACAAGTCTATGGAAGCCAAATTATGATGTTGAAGGTGAATTTTGATTATATCTCAAGAACAGATTTGACACACTGCAAACTAATCCCAGAATATTGATGAGCTGTGGGAAGACATTAAGAACATCCTCATGAAAACCAAAGGTCATTAAAAGGACAAGAAGGAAAGATCAAAGTGGACATCAGAAGAGAAGCTGTGAGTCCCTCTTCGTCATAGAATCTCTGAGACAAATGGAAGAAATGATGAAGGCAAAGCGCTGAATAGAAAATTTTGAAGGGCAGATAAAGAAGACAAAGACAATTACAGTAACAGTGAACTGTGCAAAGACCTAGTCTTAGAAAACTACAAGGGAGGGGCATGTCCAGTGTATTTTAAACGGAAAGAACACAAGAAGAATTCAAGCCTTGAGTTGCAATCTTGAAAGATTCTATGGGCACCAGGAAATGTGTTGCACGAGACCTCTTCAGAGTATTGAGAAGCAAGGACGTTACTTTGAGGGCTGAGGTGTGTCTGATACAATAGGCACATATGCCTGTTTTCAATAGGCACATATGCATTCAAAGTTGGACGTCGAATAAGGAAGCCTGAAGAAGAATCTATGCGTTTGAATTATGTTGATGGTACAGAATACTGAAAGCACTGTGGAGTGCCAATAGGACAGACAAATCTGTCTTGGAAAAAGTACAGACAGAGTACTCCTTCCAGGGAAATATGGCAGGACTTAGTCTCACGTTCTGTGGACATGTTTCAGGAGAGACCAGGCCCTGGAGAAGACATCATGCTTGGTAGAGTTGGGGGCCAGTAACAGAGAGGACAGCCCTCAAGGAAATAGATTGACAGAGGCTGCAACAATGGGATCAAGGATAGGAAGAATTGTCAGGATGGCAAAGGACAGGGCAGCATTTCTTTCTATTGTGCATAGAGTCCCACCTAACAACAGCAACATCCATGAATATTAGGTATTCTTCCATTTATACAGATCTCCCTTGGTTTCTTGTAACAGTGTTTGGTAGTTTTCTTTGTGTAGGTTTTATTAGACAGGGGTCTCTAGAGAATCAAAACCAGGACACTTATGATTACATATATATAAAAGGATAAGTTTAATGAGTCAAAAAGGAATCTAACAACAAATTGGTCCACTGTCTTTTGTGGACAAAATAATTTCACCCAAATATCCTGTGGCTTTTACATGTTAATGAAATGTATGTGGGAAATGATGAGGGTGTGATGTTGTAACAATTGAAAGGGAGTCTGAAAATAGAAGAGGTAAGGGTTTGAGTCCAGAAAGTTGGAGTCAGAGTGGACACAACGGCAGCGAGTTTGTTTGGTTATATTCTGTTCTAGGATGAATTATCAATCCTCAGGACTATAGAAAATGTCATTTATCTCTCTTTAATGTTTTACTCCTTATACCTATTCCAATATTCAAGTTTTAGCTCTCCATAGATCTGGTTCATTTTCTTTTCTAGTTACCTCACATATTTAGATTTACAAGGATCACGTGGGTATGAGAATATTTGTGTAAAACTGATTGTACAAACTCCAAATTATCTTATGTCATAATCCTCTGCGGATTTAGCGATATCGTCAGCTGCTAAAGCAGCTGCTCTTGCTTCTAAGAAGGATCTGGCTGTACCATGAAGAAGACAGACTGTTCATTCTTCTGCCAATCGATGATATATTCTGTATTCTTCTCCAACACTACAATTCAAAGACTTCAATTCTTCTTTGGTATTATTCATTGTCTGACTTTCACCTGGGGAGACTTAAAATATCATGGTCAGGTTAGGTTCATCTTAGTCATCAAAATTACCCCTTTCATGCAGGGGTAGGAAACCTTTTTATACAAAAGGCCATTGAGATACTTATCGTTAGATGCCAGACTGGTCAACCATTTGATTAACTTGCCTCTAATGTGATGCCTGGAAGTCGTCTCTTGGTGAGGTGTAGAATGTTAACAAGCGCTCATGATTGCATAGGCTCCCCAACCCAGGCTTTTCTCACCCCTGCTTTAAAGGAATCTTTTGCAGCAGATTTGCCCAATATAATTCATTCTTTCAGTTCTTTTTAAAAAGTTTTTGTTCTTTGATTGAAGGTATACTGAGTACTGTATGGATGGGGAGAAATAACAGTGTTATCAACATACAAAAGCAACACAATATGCCAAGTTTACCTTCATTTTCATTAAGAAAAATTTTTACATTTCATTATATAAATTATTTACACCTTTTATAAGTGTTAAATATTCCATATGAAAATTGTAATAACCATATCAAAGTGAATAGATTGTTTTTAAATATTTGTATAAAACTGTTGATGTTATTGAACTGTCTAATGATATGATATCTGTATTAACTCCCTTTAAAATGTAAAAAAAGAGAGAAGATTTTATTAGAAAACAACATCAAATTGTAACGTTATGGCTTCCCCATGTATCCTCTATCTAGGCCTTTCACCTCATTTTTTTATTTTATTGTGAATTAGGTGAAGATTTATAGAAAAGATACCCAGTCTTACTACCTTGGACATTTTCTTTTAACTCATCCATTGCGCTCCCTCAATGTATAATCACTTATTTTGCTTTCTCTATCTTTCCTACTTGGATTCTTGTGGCTTATCTAACCCTCCAAACCTTGTCATCGGGTAAATAATGTTCTTTTGATCTCAAACGGTTGATTTCTCTCAGGAGAGGAGAATCCTCTTCCAGGTCTAGTCTCAAGGTGCCACCTGTCTCTCTACAACCAGTAAATCTAGTCTCTCTTGAAGCATTTGATTTCTTGACTGCTGCTCCCATGGATATTTATGGTGGATCCAAATAAAATAAAACTCTTGGCAATTCCAATTGAGTTAAAGTTTATTGTGCCAACCTGGCAAATAAACACATGAGCGGTTATTTGAAGGGCAGAGAGAAATGGCTCAGTGAGCCTCCACTTTCTAGTTCTCAGGTCTCTTGCTTTGTGATGATCGGACCAAGGTGTAGTTGCTGAGCCAGTTCTCTGCTTCAGCTGGCAAGGCTCACTTCCTGCAAGACATCCTTGAGGAGAAGCCACATGGACCTACCCCAGTGCAGCTCTGGGTGCTGGGGCAGCCATGTGGAGACCCCTGCCATCACTGAGATACTTGCACATTCACTGACTCAGCTTTCCTCACGCAGTCGGATTCATTGGGTGTGTTTTGTGAGATAGAGGAGGACTTTGTGGATTGCTGTCAGACATGTGGTTTAATGTTGGACCTGTGGGCTTGTGCAGCACTGGGTTGGGATGTTTTCTTGATGTGTACTTACCCTTTATATAAAACTCTCTTATACATGAGTTTCTGTGGATTTGTTTCTCTAAAGTACCCAGACAAACACACCAATGTTGTCTTCATTTACCATGATGTTGATTATAGACGTAATTGTGAGTACTTTGTTTCAAGTTGAGGTGTAACCAATATTGAAGGCTGTAGTCTTTGATTTTCATCCATTAGTGCTTCAAGCCCTCTTCCCTTTTAGCAAGCAAGATGGCATCAACTTCATATCACAGGTTCTTTGTGAGTCTTTCTTCATGCTTGATTGTCCATCCTTCTTCATGCAGTGCAGCTTCAAGGATGATGAGGTGCTGAGTGTATAGATGGAATTGTGTAGTGAAAGGATACCATCCTTGCCCGCCCAGTATTTGATTTTAAGCCACAGTGTCCCTTTGGTTTGTCTGAGTGATTACCTGTGGATCCGTGTTCAGGTTTCACAAGAGTACAACTAACTGCAGTTTTAGTTACAATTTTTTATGATCCAAAGTGTTGCATTCCTTTGTATAGTCAATAAAACATACCGTAGGTAAACTTCTTGATATTGTCTGCTTTCAGTAAAGATGTATATGAAATCAGGAATGCTAGACCTCATTATGTGTCCTCTCCTGAAATGGGGTCATACGGATGAGAGTTCCCTGTTGATGTACCATTGAATCATTTAAAATTATTTTCAATGAGTTATTAATATTTACTGATAGTAAATTCAAGAATACATTATACTAAAAATTCACTTAAAGTGTATTAAAAGTCTACCATATGTCCGGCAGTGTCTCATGTATTTTCAAGTATTTTTTAACAGTTCAATATTCAAATAATCAAAAAATTGGCAGTGATAATAAGGAAATAAAATCAAAGGAAATATTAGTGATAACATAGCTTTCCAAGGTCAATGACTTAAGGCAATGACAGACAAAGCTAAATTTCAAGGAGCTAGTTTTAGATCTCATGCTCTTACCCTACGCCATAGTTGATTTTTTTATAGATTAAATGTTTTTCATTTTTATCTAACTTTATTTAATTACTTAGATTAATTTCTAACAATTTACATCCTGCACGGAAAGAGAAAATATGGAAGCTTTTAATAGTAAACTTTATATACATGGATTAAGTATGACATTTAATTTTGCCACATATATCAAGCTTGCCAATCCTGAGTCCTGGACAAATACTATCTTTTAATGCATAGATTACTACTTTTTAAAAATATTTTATTAGGGACTCATACAACTCTTATCACAATCCGTGTTTACACCAAGTGTGTAAAGCACATCTGTACATTCTTTAACCTCATCATTTTCAAAGCATTTGATCTCCACTTAAGCTCTTTGCATCAGGTCCTCTCCATTTTCCCCTCCCTCCCCACTCCCCCCTCTCTCATGAGCCCTTGATAATTTATAAATTATTATTTTGTCATATCTTGCCCCGTCCAACATGTCCCTTCACCCCCTTTTCTGTGGTCCGTCCCCCAGGGAAGAGGTCACATGTAGATCCTTGTAATCGATCCCCTCTTTCCAACCCAATCCCCTCTACCCTCCCAGTATTGCCTCTGATACCCCTGCTTCTGGAGGTATCGTCTGCCTTGGATTCCCTGTGCCTCCAGCTCCTATTTGCACCAGTGTACATCCTCTGCTCTATCTAGACTTGCAAGGTCGAATTCGGATCATGATAGTTGGGGAGGAGGAAGCATTTAGGAACTGGAAGTAAGCTGTATTCTTCATCGGTGCTACCTCACACTCTGACTGACTCATCTACTCCCCTAGACCCCTCTGCAAGTGGGTCTCCAGTGGCTGACAAATAGGCTTTGAGTCTCCACTCTGCACTCCCCCCTTCATTCACTATGGTAAGATTTTTTTTTTCTGATGATGCCTTATACCTGATCCCTTTGATACCTCGTGAGCGCACAGGCTGGCGCGCTTCTTCCATGTCAGACACAAAAGAACAAGTACAACATGAGCCTGCTGAGGTAAGTATTAAAAAAATGCAAAAGGAGCATAGGGAAAAAGCTATGTATACAAATTTCTTGGGGGTGAGGACCGTGTAGTATGGCAGAGACCAGATCAAATCCAGGGATGTGCATGGTAGATTACTACTTTTGAGATGAGAAAACAAATCCATATTTCTTTTCCTGTAATCATCACTTGAGAAAAATATTTAAATAAATGTGTTAGATATTTTCAAAAGTAAAGCACCAATGATTTTTCTTTTCTCTGCACAGAGTCAGATAAGTTCCTACTGGGGCTTCCCAAATGCAGACTATCAAGTTGTAACTGAAGACAGCTTCATCTTGGGAGTCAACAGAATTCCTCATGGAAAAACATGCCCTAATGATACAAGTAGTTGTCATAAAAAAGGTGACTTGATTTGAAGAGATCGTCTTCTCCAAAGGGGGAAAAATCCAATAGTTATTTCAGATGAAATATTCTCATTTTTGAGAAAAAAGTTCCACAACCATGTCCATCATGAAGAGAGAACTTCAAAACCTTTAAAAAACATATATATATATTTTTTCCAAATTTTATTTTGAAAAGTGGACAAGAGTATTACCTAGAAAGCAAGAAATTTGGGGCATAGTTAAATATGTCATTAATCAATGATACAGATTTAAGCAAATCAGTATCTCTGAACTTCAAGGTATATTTAAGATTTTTTAATGAATTGGTAACCTCTCTCTTTGCATCAGCAATGTGTTTAAAGCCACTGAGTTGATCTTTTGTCTCTAAAGATTTTATTAAATATTAGATTTTTAAAAGAGCTTTAGAAATCTATGACTATCTGTGAAAACAGAAACTCTGTATATTTCTTGCAATTGTTGCTTTGAGTATATCACTGAAACAATCTTTGCACTTTTAAAATATCCTTCAAATTTAGCCCTGTACAAAGGAATTCCTGGGGGTTGCTTCTGCTTCAAGCAGCAATCCCCTCTCTTACACATGGTTGTTAAGACTGAGGCTACTTTCCAAATACATATATTGTATGCAAGGAGCACTGCTGGATCAGAAGCAAGATGAGCCTGTCTACTCCTGTAAAGAAAGATAGGAGTAGTTCTACTATGCTCTATAGGGTCACCACACATCAGAATTGACTTGATGGCAGTGAGTGTGGTTTGGTTTGGCTTGGTAGAGCAGTGGGTTAAGTGTGGGCTTGCTAACCAAAGAGTTGGTGGTTCACACCCACCGGTCACTCATTAGGAGAATGATGTGCCAGTTGGTTTACATAAACAGTCTTCACCTTGGGGACCACATGCGGCAGCCCTACTCTGTCCTGTAGGGCCTCTATGAGTGGGAGTGAACTTCTCAGCAGTAGGATTTTTTGAATATTGTATTGGAAGTGACTTACCAAAACCCATAAAGAGCTTTCATTCCACGCATTGCTGACTCCATTGCATGGTAAATAAACCATGCTGAACTGGCTCTTTTGTTTGCAATGTGTGAGAAAATAGGACCACACATTTTCTAGAAGAAATGTTACACAGATACTGTATTAACATTGCTTCCTTTTTGCATTTCAGCTCCATGGACAGTTGGGCTTTTACAGCGTGGCTTTCTTGAACCTTTCAGTGTTTGGATTTCCGAGCTGCCTAATAACAGCCTGGCCTTCATCCTGGCAGACTCTTGTTATGATGTGTGGCTTGTCAACATCAGTCGGAACACATTGTCCCAAAAGCACATATACTTATCAACAGAATCAGAAGAATTCTGGGCCTTCAGGTAAAATGTATGGAATACTATTTTATTTGGTTTTATACAACTAGTGTAATTTTACAAATCATTTTTACAATAAGAGATATTTGAACCATTAACATCTTATTAGGATTGTGTAGAGTGCCTTGATTTAGTATGCCAATAAATCTAGGTTGCTGTTGAAAAGGTCCTTGAGTCATGTGACACCATACATGACTAAAATACTGCTATGTTTTATGTCATCTCTGTGATGGCTGTTGTATAAAAGTTTCATACGTAGTCACCAGACCTTTCTTCCTAGTCTGACTTAGACTAGAAGCTCTGTTGAAATATGCCCAGCTTCGTAACAACAGGACTCCTCCACTGACAGACTTCTGGTGATTGCACATAAAGTCCATTGATAGGAAATTAAACTTAAATCTCCCACAGGGAATATGAGAATTCTATCAATAAGCCACTAAAGTTTTCAACAACATGGACTAAAGAAAACAATTCTCCATGATAACTTCATTATTGCATCGAAACAGATATTCAATATTATAAAATTTGTGCTTGTTTAGGGTCTGATAAGTAGCAGACTTATATAGCGTTTCAAATCAATAAATTATAACTCAAAGCCCACATAGACTCCCTTTGCTTTAAATTCTCACAGCTTTGATGAAATGGCAAAATATGTTTTACCAGCTTGAATCAACTTCATTATAAGGAAAATGGGGCAAGACCAGATACATTAGGTAGGACATTCTGAAGGCACTACTGTCGGTATGTTTAAACTACTCACATCTTGTTGTAAGAACAAGCTTCTTCCTGGAGGTTTTTTCTCCTCTCAACAAGCAGGGAGCCAAGCTTATTTTGCAAATTATTGCACGGGGAGATGTGGAATGGTACTAGATAGAGATGCATCCTGCAAGGAAACAGATAAAGGGGCCTAAGGCAATACAGGCCATGTTTCACCAAACAAGGGGAAAAGGAGAGATTTTTAAGGAGTTTAAAAGGACATGATGTTTACTTATGAAAAGAGGCAAAGAATTCCAAGAATTAAGATCAAGTGGGGGGAGATATATGAATGGGTGCTCATGCAACAGATGTACAAAATGAGGATTGTGGCTCAGGCTGCTGGGAGGAGCATCGTCATTCATTCTGGGTGCTACACACACACCAAGTAACCAGTTCCTCGGGTTTGGGTGCTCTGCAGAAATGTGTTTTGTTCTTGGGTTCAAATTGAGCTCACAGTTATCTGTCTATTCTTGCTTTTGTGTTAGGTGTGAAATGGCCAAATGCTGAATGCAGGAAGTACGACTTAACACATTCTTCTTCTTCTCTTCTTAAAAAAAATCATTTTATTGGGGACTCATACAACTCTTATCACAATCCATACATACATCCACTGTGTCAAGCACATTTGTACATTTGTTGCCATAATAATTCTCAAAACATTTGCTTTCTACTTGAGCCCTTGGTATCAGCTCCTCATTTTTCTCCTCCCTCCCTATGAACACTTGATAAATTATAAATTATTATCATTTTGCCATATCTTACACTGTGTGATGTCTCCGTTCACCCACTTTTCTGTGGCCCTTCCCCCAGGGAAGAGGTTATATGAAGATCCATGTAATTGGTTCCCCCTTTCTATCCCACCTTCTCTCCACCCTCCCGGTATTGCCATTCTCACCACTGGTCCTGAAGGGATCACCTGTCCTGGATTCCCTGTGTTTCCAGTTGCTATATGTACCAGTGTACATCCTCTATTTGTACCAGTGTACAAATCCAGTCTACCAGATTTGTAAGGTACAATTACAGTCATGAGAATGGGGTGGCGGGGAGGAAGCATTTAAGAACTAGAGGAAAGTTGTATGTTTTATCATTGCTACACTGCACCCTGACTGGCTTGTCTCCTCCTTGAGACCATTCTGTAATGGGATGTCCAGTTGCCTACAGATGGGCTTTGGGACCCCACTCTGCACTTCCCCTCATTCACAATGATTTGATTTTTTATTCTTTGATGCCTGATACCTGGTCCCTTTGACACCTCATGATCACACAGGCTGCTGTGCTTCTTCCATGTGGGCTTTGTTGCTTCAAAATTAGATGGCCGCTTGTATACCTTCAAGCCTTTAAGATCCCAGACCTCTATATTTTTTCATAGCCAAGCACCATCAGCTTTCTTTACACACACATTGTTCTTACAGGACAGAAAGACACATAATTTTTGCCAGGGCGAAAATAGAAAGTGACATAGGTTATTGAATATGCTGTGATTTTAAATATTAACTGGGTATAGGGTGTGATTGAGTCCATATGTGTTGGCCTGGGAGGAACAGCCTCAGTTATCTCTGTTAGAGATGTGAGCATGAAAGAATCCAGGCTCTTTCCCTGCATGTCTCATTCTGATTAGCTCTCTGTGATTCCTTGCCCATCACTTGAATTCTCTGCATTTGTGGCAGAGTTGGGAACCCTACTTTATGGATTAACAAAAGGTAGGAAATAGGATAACATGATATTATTTAATGACATATAAAATATATATGTGATAAAGGGACAGGGCTCAAAAATTATAAGTAAGAATTTCATCTCAGTTATTTAAAGTAACTAACAATAAAAAGTCACATGAATACCCATGCATGTGAGTGGAATGATTGAAATATCAGGCATATTGGTCAATCTGAAAACCATAACTTTAGAAAATATATTCATGATTTATTTTGAGTGCTTCCCTCCCTCACTGCCATGGAGACAATTCTGACTCACAGAGAGTCCTATAGGACAGAGCAGAACTGCAAGTCCTGCTGGCACAGCGGTTAAACGATCATCTGCTGGTGGACACGCCAGCACCTGAAACCAGCGAGAGTCACCCTGGGAGAAAGATGTGGCAGTCTGTAAGATGCCAGCCTTGGAAATGTTATGATTCTACTCTCTCTGACAGCTGCTCTAGTAGTCGCATCAACTCCATTGAGATGGATCTGTTGTTGCTTTTTCATGGTGATCCATTGCACTAAAACTCTGTATGCACTCCCTTACGCATTAATACGACAATTTATAAAGTGTTAATTTTTGTCCCGACCAGCCAGACATCAACAACGTGGACCTGAAAGAGGGACTGGGAATGAAGATGGGCAAGGGGGCCGAGAGATGGAGGCAAGTCAGGAATCTGATCAAGCCTCATTTATTGAGTTGAGAGCAGAGGTTTAAATAAAATAGCCAGCGAGAGGCTGGCAGTATTAAATCACATGTAAAATAAGGTGCAGCTGAGGTAGCCAATAGTTGTGCATCTCCAAACAAGGAAGGAATGGCGGGCAACTGATCAAACAGGTAAGTATGCTGATGAAGCATTCCTGGTGAGCCTGCTGAGCCTGGGTGAAGCATTCCTGGTTAGATGCCATCAGTCATGTATTGACCAATGAGCATAGCAGCTGCTAGTGAAAGAGCACCAATCCTAGCCAGGGTCAAGGCAGTCACCCTCTGGCAGAAATGAACAAAGGGCAGTAAAACCTCAAGGCAGTTTGTATGGCGAGAGTAAATTCATGGCTAAAATCCAGGGTGGGGAGACACGCAGCTCCCTACAATTTTTATTGTGGCAAAAGGGTACTTTGTTAATATAGGTTCTATTTTATTTCAGCATTTATGCCATTTTGTGAACATCCTAATTTGTCTCAAAGGATCAATATATTTTTGCATGACCTCCAGTCTTCTACTTGGGAAACATAACAGGACTTACAAAAACACTCCTAAGCCTTTCCCCAATATTCTACAAGGTATGCATGCAATATAATCGCTCATTGTTGAGTTCAGATGTCTTGCTCTCTTTTCACCTCTGTCTGCAAGTACAAAATGCCATGTAGGTTTATAGAACAGAAAGATGCAATAGAAAGGACCGCCAATCTGAAGCAGGAAAACTGGTTACAACTCCAATTTTGTAGGTAAATAGCCATTCATCTGTGAACAAGTCACTGAACCAATTCTAGCTTCCATTTCTTCTGGATAAAGCAAGAGATTTGTTCAAATGGATCTACCTATAACATCTTTTATTCTCTAAAGCAAGAATTGAGGTGAATTCTCTTTTTCAAAAAAGTCCTTGATTAGAATGCAAAGCGCTAGCAGACACTTATCTAAAAGGAAACATTCCATACACTCTCATTTCTCTTATTCTTCAGACAATCCACAGATTACAAACTAGATCTCTTCCTGTGAAGTTCTGTATTTAAGAAAAAACGCAGGTGAGTCAGAACAAGGCTTGTAGTTCTTACTTAGTCATAGAGAACACAAGCCCTGACATTTTTCAATGGTTTAGAAGCTGGATATGTGATAAAAGAAAGTGATTGTGATGGAGAAGGTGTTACCATTGGGAGACAGTGGGACTTCATTTCTCATACTTTGTACATATTGTCAAACAAACATGTTTGTAGATATTGTGCTTGGTAAAGTAGAGAGTCAAAGAAAAAAAAGACCATCAAGAAGATGGCAGAAACAATGCGCTCAAACAAAATTCTGAGGATGTCAAGGACCAAGCAGTGTTTCATTCCGTTGTATCTAGGCATGCTATTCGTCTGAACTGACTTGATGGCATTCACAACATAAAATATGTTGATCCAGTCATTCAAAGTGAAGGCAAATTTACAACATGAAAGGGCAAGTAGGAGTTGTCTTGTCCATAAATCTGAAGCCCAACATTTGCTACTATCCCAGGTATTGCCAGTACTTTAAAAGAGCTGTTTTAATTGGGAATCAAGAAAACATTACAGTTGTTGCTTTTCATCGGTGCCCTGCGGTCATTTCTGACTCATAATAACCCTGTGTGCAACAGAATTAAACATTGCACATCCCTGCCTCATCCTCACAAGGGTTCTTATGTTTGAGCCCATCTATGGAGCCGCTGAGGCAATCCATCTTCTTGAGCAGCTGGTCTCTACGGAGAACATGTCCAAAGCATATGTGCTGTCATCCTTGCCTCTAGGGAGCATTCTGACTGGACTTTGTTGGTTTTTTGGCAGTCTGGGGTACTTCAATGTTCTTTACCAGCGTTATAATTCAGATGCATGAATTCTTCTTTTGCCTTCTGTATTCAGTGTCCAATTTTCACATGCATATGAGGCTATTGAAAATCCCATGGCTTTTATCAGGCATACCTTAGTCAGAAAATAACATCCTTGCTTTTCAAGACTTTAAAGAGGTCTTATGCGACACATTTGCACAATGCAATGTGTCATTTGATCTTTTGATTGTTACTTCCATGAGTATTGATTGTGGATCCAAACAAGATAAAATCCTTGACAACGTCCATCTTTTATTTATCATGACATTATTTATTGGTTCAATTGTGGGGATTTTGGTCTTCCTTATATTGAGTTGTAATTTATACTGAAGGCTACAATCCATGATCTTCATCAGTAAATGCTTTAAGTCTTCCTCCCTTTAAGAAAGAAAGGTGGTATCTCTTTCATATCACAGGTTTTAATTAACCTTCCTGCAATCCTGATGCCGAGTCTTATTCATATAAACCAGCTTCCCTGGCTATTTGTGCAGCATGCAGATTGAATCAATATGATATGATGCTGCAGCCCTGATGTGCACCTTTCCTGATAGTAAACCATGCACTATTCCTTTATTCTGTTCACACAGCTGCTTCTTGATCTATATACAAGTTCCACCTGAGCACAACGTAGTGTTTTGGAATTGTCCTTTTTCTCAAAGCTATCTGTAGTTTATTAAGGGCCATACACTTAGTGAATAAAACATAAGTAAACATCTTTCTGGTTTTCTCTGCTTTCAGCCATGATTCAGCTGACAGTATATTATCCCTTGTCCTAAGGATATCCTTGTTCGATTTATGATAAATTTAAACATTAATATAAGCATTTTATCTATTTTCCCAAATGTATGCTGAGCTTCAATTGATCATCATGCACATCATATCTTCTCTACATTTGAATATGCTTAATATTCTATCTAAGACAATGCTAAGGAATGCAGATTTTCTGCTCCTATACTGTATGTGTGTATATTTCATGAGAAATAGTAATTTGTTTTAACTCTTATTTTCATAGATTATATTTGATGGTGAAGAAGTGCTCCCAAAGATCATGTTAAATCCTCTCACTGTCTCATAGTTATGCAACCAAGATACTCCAGATACTAGGTTTGACAGGATCCCCTTTCCTCTGTTTTAAGTTGATGCAGAAAATATAAACATGGTATGCATATATAATAGTATATATTTTTTAAATTTTCAAATAATATTATTACACAAAATGTTTTTTAATATTTGATCCTTTACTCCAAAACAATTACAGTCTGGGAAACCCACAGATGGTCAACTGTGAGTCAGCATTGACTCAAAGTCGGTGAGTTCTTTTTGTTGTTTTGGAGAAAAGTCATTGGAGTCCTGGTTGTGTTGTGGTTCACACTGGGCCAGGATCTTCAGAGTCATAAGTTCTAAACCATCAGCAACCCTGATGGGGAAAGATAAAGATTATAACTCCCATAAAGAGTTATAGTCTTGGAAACTCAGAGGGCAATCTACCTTATCCACGCCAACCCTAACCTAGAGGGCAGTCAGTCAAGTCGTCTTCAGGATGCCCTTAAGGAAACAGAGGTGTGGCATAGCTCACATGCTCTACTGCAGCCAAGACTTAACCTCACCTTAATCTTGAGACAGAGAGTTCCCTCAAAAATGGGTTCAGTGTCACAGGCATAGAGCCCAGAAATTTAATACATCACATCAGGAGTTATGGCTGAAGGGAGGGAGTGAGGAATCAAAAGAAGGAGGAAGGGAGAATAGAAAGAAGGAAGGATGGAAGGAAGAGTGGAAGAAAGGAAGAGAGGAGAGAGAAACAAAAAGTGGTATAGCAGCAGGTGCAAACACTTGCCAGCAACGACGCTGGAGTGCTCGGTGTGCTGCTCCTGATCCCTGGGACGCAAAGCGCTGAGTGCAGAGGCAAGTCACTCAGCATCCCGTCTGCAGGAGTGTGGACTGTCAATAGCAGAGGCAGCATTGGTGTGGTGTCCTCTCTGAAGGAGTGTGTTTCCAAACACAGAATAGGCAGGCACAATTTTATGAGATGAAATAATAACTGCTAATATTTCTTTTCAGAGTCGAATTGATATATATTTTTTCCCTTATGCCAGCAAGGACCTGTATTCAAAACCTTTTCATGTGCTACAGGTCTGGATTTTTATGAGCTTTTAAAATCTTTTTATTGTGTTGTGTAGTTCTCAAATGCCCTCTAGTAGTACAATGGCCTGCTGGTCAGGGTTGAGGAGGAGGCAGCTGTTCCAACGAGCAGTATTGAAAGGCGGAAAATGAATGTCTCATTTCAGTACAAATGTTAACCGCATAGTTGATTTGGACTACTCCATCTCCATTACTATAACACATATCTATCTAGATTAGTATTTAGGGACTTAATTTATATATGTGTGCATATGTACACACATACATGTCTGTGTGTGTCTGTGTGTAGCCCTGATAACATGTTGTACTGTTATCCAAAAGGTTAGCAGTTTGAAACCACCATCTGCTCCAATTGTTAAAGATAGGCTTTCTACTCCATACATACACACACACACACACACACACATATACATTCATATACTTATATATTTTAGGACACGTATAGGGGAAATTTTACCCTGTCCTATAGTTTACTATGATTTAAATTAACTCAAGTCCTTGAGTCTGTTCATAGATGGGGCCCCCATCAGACACACAGCTGCAGGCTGAAGACACACAACGATAACAGAGGGAAGCTTGGCATTTTCAATACAGACAGTACAGAATCACGAGGATCTGCCTGTGGGAATATGGCAGGGCACCAACAGCTCATAATTTGGCATCCAGTAAGGGCCTCTGGCCCACATTAGGAAATGGCAGCTGGGAGGAAGGTCAATGCCCAGAGAAAAAAGTTATCAGTGTTCAGCTTATGAAAAGGCTACACTCCCAGGGGGCATCATCAGTCTATGATCTGTTGGATAGTTTAGACTTCACCCCAACCTCCCCTCAAGGATATGTGTACATATAATTTATCTGCTACAGTTGTTTTACGATGTCTACTTTGGTGAGTTGAATACCTCAAAATATCTTGGGTTTTTTGCTTTTAATTTTTTTTTCTTTAATTAAAGACTACTGAAAAAGTCAGAAAAGAAATTCAAGCTTATGACTTGGAAGCCTTGCTCAGAACATGGAAAGCTGCAATCAGGTAACTGTTTCATGAGGGGGGAAAAAGAATATTCATGCTTTAAAGGATTCAAAAAGTTTCCAACAAATATTTAGGCATAAAGTCTTTCCCATTGTGTTGTTTTCTACGTGGAAGTGTACTGTGAGTTCAGCTGTGTGATGTCCTGACTAACCAGGCTTGAGTGGCTTCATCAGACCTGGCTAGATGCAGCTCTTGTGGAGTCACTAGAGTTCTCCCCTGTCGGGAGGTGGGGCTTCAGATGAGAAACATCATCTCAAACAAGATGCGCTCATCTCAGTTCTGGGCAGCTTGTGAAGTGTGGCTAAATGTAACATTTGTTCCCCCTGTTGTTTCCATCTAGCCCATTCCTCCCCAGTACAGGTGAAGAACCTGAAAGTGAGGACTGCACTGTGGCATGGTTTAAAGTTTCTACCTTTGAAAGAAATCATGTAGATTTCATCTCTCTCATAGTAGATTTTAAGATGATTTTTAAAATATTCTTTTTCATTCCTTGACAAAGATCAATTGAAAAAATCACTATTTTCCTCAGTCATGCTGCTTGTATGAGTTTTAGACTTCTTTCAAATCTTAAAAATAAATTTTCTCTTTTGCCAAATCCCATCTGTCAACCAAACCCATTGATTCTATCTTCTAAATAACTCCGCTGTATCATTCCCTTATTACCATTTATTCTGGTTCATCTCTATCACCTCAGAAACTGCCTGAGTCATGGTAACCAAATAACACCTCTTTTAGTCACATCTACCTTTAGAACCTACGTTTTATTTCCTATGGATGTCATTGTAATCTTAGTAAAACATTCCTCTAACACTGAGAAATTATTTCAAGACACTTCAAGGTTTTCATTATTTTGGCTAAGAATAATTAATTATTTAACAGGAATAATCTCAAATATTCTAGAATTCACATTCCCTAAAACATACCAGGTTGTTTGCATTTGTCTGTCCACCTGTTCTTCCACAAATGTATACTGAACCACCTAAACACACAGTTAAGACACCATATGTCAAAACTCTGAGGAAACATCAATTTTGACAATTATTCTAAGGATCAAAAAAGTTGAAAGTAGGAGAAATTTTCCATCCGGGAGAGTACCTATAAATTGGGACTCATTGTGAATTCCTTTGCCTTCTTCCATGAAGCACTGATGACAAATGTTGTGACATACAATTATAGTAAAATCATGGAATTTGCAGAAGATAAATACTGTTGGCTTTGCTGTTGGTGGTCTCTGTGCAGTTGATTCCAACGCATGGTTACCACCTATGCAAACCAGGAAAAGGATGTCCCAAGTTGAATGTATTTCACCAGCCAGAGTCTGCACAGGGGGAAAAAAAAATCTTTTGGCATCTCTCTTCTTCCTTAATAAGATTTGCCCTCTTCTGTGGGATTATAAAGAGACTTTTCCTCAGCTTTATCTCCCCCAAAGACATGCCAAGCATTGGAGGCTTTTTGCCAGCATATGGTGGGAGATCAGATGCTTAAAGACATTCTCCCTGAAGGCAGTCAGTTGCCAGACAACTGTCTGTTCCTACCACAGATGGCCCTGCTCCCTGTTGTTAAGGACAATGGGCTACTTCTCCCTACAGGCTTGTGACCATTAGCTTGGTTCCCATAGGTGGGGTTTACACCCTACAGATAATGCTTTCAATGGTGGCTCAGAGAACAGGTCAAACCAGCCCAGTGACATCCAAAGTTAGGCTGCCATCCTGAATGTAGGATCCACCCTTCTTGTCACATGTATACCCCAACCCCTCATCTTCCTATTATATCCCTAAATTGTCCCTCTCATTGCTGTACTACCTGTAGTACAACCCCTGCCTGTGACATATAACTTTACCTGTAATTAGGGGGCTTGCATGTCCCGCTCCCACTCCCCCCCACCCCCACCCCCATCCCCTACCCCCGCACAGTTATATAGGCCTTGGTTAGCAATACAGAGTTCTCTCAGACTCTCCTCTTGGGCTCTGGTCAGATCTCTCTCCTCTCCCCTGTCCTTGATCCCCTGCTTCTTTTCCCCTTGTCCTCCTTACCCTCCACCTCTCTCCAAGTGTATGCCCAAGCAGAGCTGGGGTAAGCATGCTACCATGAAATGTGTCTGACCCCATTATTTCAATCTCTCTTTTATCTCTCACACTCTCTAGGACTTTATTATAACCTTTATCTATATTAACAATACGATTGTGCCTATTGAATCCTCGATTAGCTGTGGGGGGCTGGCATTTCAGCCCCCTCTTCCTCTCCCTTCTGAATTTTCCCAGCAATTCATCTTCAGTATGACCAACAACTGACAAGTCTGGGTAGTGCAAATAACTAAGAGCATGGAAATAAAAGAAAGATGAAAAGTTAAAGTCCACAAGCTAGAGCCAGCTGAGAAAAAAGGTCTAGGAATGTGCCTCTGAAACTCAGCCATGAAAATCCACTAGAGCACATTTCCACTCTGTTATATATAAATTCCCCAAGAGTCAGGCCTTACTCGAGGACAATAAAATTTTTGTTGTCACCAGCAGAGATCAATTTCCTTGAGGGTTTTATTTGATTGTGTAAAGAATTTTAGTTTCCACGTCTCGAGGGGGGATCTTGGTGCAATGGCTACATGCTTTATTTCTAACAAAAGGTTACTCTTTGAAGTTACCAGGGGCTCCTTGGAGAAAGGTGAAACTGTTGGTTCTATAAGTATTTGCAGCCTAGGAGACTGTGGGTCAATTGTATTCTGTTTCACAAGATCAGGTTGATTTTCAAAACCATGAGATCCTTGGGCAAAATATCGAATGATGGAAAGAACATACTGAGCCAATTTACCCAAACTTTTAGTGGACATTTCACCTAAAGGAGGCAGCGTAAGAGTAAAAATCAATGGCATTTTAGGAAGTAGGCCAAACTTCATTGAAAGTATTAACCAAAAAACAAGGCTCCAGGAACTGAAGGAATTACAACTGAAATGTTTCAAAAACCTGATGAAATACTAGAAGCACTCACTCCTCTAGGCCAACAAATTTGGAACCAGCTACTTAGCCAGCTGACTGGAGGAAATCTATTCCAGAGAAAGATAACTCAAGGGTGTGCTCAACTTAGCCAGTAATACGATATGACAATAATATCACCTGCAAGTAAAATTTTGTGATAAATCATCCAACAATGGTTGCAGTATTACATTTACTGTGAGTTGCCAGAGGTTCAGGGTGGATTGAGAAGAAGACCTGGAACAAAGTATATCATTACTGAAGTCAGAGGAAAATTTTCTAAAGCACACAATACCAGAAAGGTGTTTACTGGTGTTTTATTGACTAAGTCAAACATTCAACTGTGTTGACCATAAAAAGCTATGGATACCATAAGAAAAAATGGGAATTTCAGAAGATTTCTTTATGCTCATGTGGAACCTGTACATGGATAACGAGGCAATTGTATGAACACAACAAGTGAATCCTGCATAGTTTAAAATCAGGAAAGGTGTATTTTAGAGTTGTGTCCTCTCATCATACTTATTCAGTCGGTATGGTGAGCAAATCATCAGTAAAGCCAGATTATATGAAGAAGGTTGTGGCATTAGGATGCTAGAGAGGCTTATTAACTATCTGCAATATACAGGTAACACTAACTTGCTTGCTGAAAATGAAGAGGACCTGAAGCACTTGCTGATGAAGATCAAGCATTGTAGTCTTCTGGATGGATTTCAACTCTTTGCAATAAAGACCGAAATCCTCACAACTGTACCAATAATTTGCCACATGACAAATGGATAAAGGATTGGAGTTGTCAAGGATTTAATCTTGCTTGGATCCACAATCAATGCTCTTGGAATCAGGAGTCAAGAGATCAAAGGATGTAGTACATTCGGTAAATCTGCTGCATGAGATCTTTTTCAAATGTTGAAAAGGCAGAATGATATTTTGAGGACTAAGGTGTGCCTAACCCAAGGCAGAGTATTTTCAATTGATTCATAAGCATGTTAACTTTGGACATTTATTTATGGAAAACCAAATAAGAATTGATGCATTTGACTTATGATGCTTGAGAAGAATATTGAAAGTACCATGGATTGCCAAAAGGACAAACAAATCTGTCTTAGAAGAAACACACCCAGAATGCTTTTTAGAGGCAAGGATAGGGGAGTCATGTCATGTACATCTGACATGTTGTCAGGAGAGACCAGTGTCTAGAGAAAGACAACATGTTTGATAAAAGAGAGAGACAGCAAAAAGAGGAAGACCCTCAATGAGATGATTAACATAGTGGCTGCAACAAGGATTTCAAACATAAGAACAGTTGTGAGGTTGGTGCAGGACTGGTGTTCCCTTCTGTTGGACGTAGGCTCACTGTGAGTTGCAACCAACTCAATGGCCCTTAACAACATCAACACAAGATCACTGTGAGTCAGAAACGACTCCACTCCATTAGGTGTCTAAACATCCCTTGGATAAGTTTGGTTCTCTAGAGATGCAAATGAAGGGAAAGTTTTATATGTGTGTATACAGAGAGATTTACCTAAAAAACTTTTAATGGCTTATAGAATTATAAAGCCTGGCAAGTTCCAGGAAAGAACCAGTTTAGATTTCAAGTGTTGTGTTTTTATTTTGTTCCATCAGTTTCTTCTGAATCATGGTAACTCTATGTGCAACAAAATGAAACACTGTGCCATCCGCACAATCATTGTTACATTTGAAACTATTGTTGAAGGCCCTGTGTCACTTCATCTCCTTGACAGGCTTTCTTTGTTTTCCTTTGCTAACCTTCTGGTTTACCAAGCATGATTTCCTTTTCAGGGACTGTTTGTCATGATGACATGTCTTATCTATGTGAGATAAAATGTAGCCATCCTTGCCTAATATGGCCTCAGGAAAAACTTCATTCTTTTATTTTTTTAAGGAAAATTCTGCCTCCCAAATTCAGTGTAAAAAGATTATGAGCGCAGGGGATCAGAGCAGAGTCCCAAAACCCATGTGTACACAATGGAACATCCCCCATAGAGGGGCCACAGGGAAGGGATGAGTCAACCAGGGCACAGTAAAGCACTGATAAAACACACAGTATTGCTTCCTCACCCCCACCACCATTATTCCAGTGATGTACGCACTTCAGACTAGACCAGAGCAATTACACAGCTGTAGATAAGAGTTTAGGATACATGCAATCCAGGAGCTGGAATAGGATGAGCGATACCAGATGGGAAGGGTGAAGGGGTAGGAGAAGAAGAAGGGGGAACTGATCAACACACAACTACACACACCCCTCCAGGGGAAAGAACAAAGGAAACCATGGGGAAAGGAGACAGTGGTCGGCGTCCTTGTGAGACATGAAAATAATACTTTTTAATATAGCAAGGGGTCATGAGGGTGGGCGGAGGGGACAATGAAGAGGAGCTGATACCAAAGGCTCTATTGAAGGTAACTGTCGAGAAAGGAAGGTAGCAGCATGTGAACAAATATGGCTGATACAAATTGGTGTATCGATTGTAAAAGCATTGTAAGAGGTCTCAAGGAAATGACTTAAATAAAAAAATTTTTAATTTTCCATAACCCCAAATCCCCCCAAAAAAGATGATGAGTGTCAAGTCAACCAAGCATTGGACTCTTGACCAAGATGTCATTCAGTTCAACCCAGACAGCTATTCACAGGAAGTATGCTCCCATAGAGCTTTGGAATCTCAAAGAAATTTCTACTCTATCCCATACCATCTTGGTAATGGTGTTTAGTTAAAGTTTAGACCTTTTTTTTTTTCCCTGCAATATATTTACCAAATCCTCCAATTTCATCTGTATAGGAAATAATGTGCATTATGTTCAAACTCTCAGTATCACCCAGAATCACACAGTATGTACATGTGAAAAAAAAAGGTATATAGAAAGAAAACCATTTGCAAAAGGGTCTTATTAATTTTGTTTTCTTTCTTTTTTTTAGTCTTATCTTTTTTCATTTTTAAAAATATTTTATTGAGAGCTCTTACATATATCATAACATTCCATCAGTCACATAAAACAGCATTGTACAATTGCTACCACAGTCAGTTTCAAAACATTTTCTTTTTTCTTTATTTTTTACATAAATGTCATATATTTTTAAATACCATTAAACAATTACTGTTTATGGTTAAGTATAATATGAGGGATTTTTTAAGTTTAGAAAAAAATGAATTAAATTATAATGGCATCTTCCCACTTTCCCCAACTTCCCTTTTTTTTAAAAATCATTTTATTAGGGACCCATCTCAATCCATACATCTCAATCCATACATACATCAATTGTGTAAAGCACATTTGTACATTCATTGCCCTCATCATTCTCAAAACTTTTGCTCTCCACCCAAGACCCTGGAATCAGGTCCTCATTTTTTTCCACTCCCTCCTCACTCCCCTCTCCCTCATGAACCCTTGATAATTTATAAATTATTATTTTGTCATATCTGGCTCTGTCCCATGTCTCCCACCCCCGACTCTTCTGTTTTATGTCCCCCAGGGAGGAGGTCAAATACAGGTCCTTGAAATAGGCTCCCCCTTTCCAACCCACCCACCCTATACCCTTCCAGTATTGCCACTCACAGCACTGGTCCTGAGGAGATCATCCGCACTGGCTTCCCTATGTTTCCAGCTCTCATCTCTACCAGTGTACCTCCTCTGGTCTAGTCAGTCTTGCAAGGTAGGATTCAGATCATGACAGTAGGAGAGGGAAAGAAAGCATTTAGGAACTAGAGGAAAGTTGTATTTTTGATCATTGCTACATTGCACCCTGACTGTCTCGTCTCTTCCCCAAGTCCCTTCTGTAAGGGGATGTCCAGTGGCCTACAAATGGGTTTTGGGTCTCTACTCGGCACTCCCCTGCTCATTCACTATGGTAAGATTTTTGTTTTGATGATGCCTGATACCTGATCCCTTGACATCTTGTGAACTCACAGGCTGGTGGGCTTCTTCCATGTGGGCTTTGTTGCTTCTGAGCTAGATGGCCACTTGTTTACCTTCGAGCCTTTAAGACCCCCAGACGCTATATCTTTTGATAGCCGAGCACCATCAGCTTTCTTCACCACATTTGCTTATGCATCCATTTGTCTTCAACGATCATATCAGGGAGGTGAGCATAAAATGATATGATTTTTTTGCTCTTTGATGCCTGATAACTGATCTCTTCAGCACCTCTTGGCCACATAGGCTGGTATGCTTCTTCCATGTTGGCTTTATTGCTTCTGTGCCAGATGGCCGCTTGTTTACCTTCAAGCCTTTAAGACCCCAGACGCTATCTCTTCTGATAGCCGGGCACCATCAGCTTTCTTCATGACATTTAGTTGTTCATCTACTTTTTCAGCGGTTGTGTTGGGAAGGTGAGCATCATAGAATGCCAATTTAATAGAAGAAAGTATTCTTCCATTGAGGGAGTACTTGAGTGCTGCCTTATTACTAACCTTATATATATATATATATATGCACATAGATCTATTTCCCCATCCTCATGTATAAACATACTTGCATATATATATATGTCTTTATCTAGACCTCTATAAATGCCCTCTGCCTACCCTCTCTTTCCTCTATTTCCTTTGACTTCCCTCCTGTCCCACTATCATGCTCAGTCCCCATCAGGGTTTCAGCAATTCCTCTTAGTTACGTTGCCCTTGATCATGCCCAACCAGGCCCCCCACACCCTTCTCATCACCGATTTGGATCGCTTGTTGTGCCCTTGTCCCTGAGTTTACCTACACCACTACCTTTCCCCCCACCTCATCCAGCCTGTCTTATTGAGACAGACCTGCGGAGATAGTAACATACACAAAAACAAGACAGCACAACCAAGCAACAATATACAACAAAGCAACAACAAACCAATGACAAAAGAAAAACAAAACACAAGAAAGAAAAGCTTGTAATTAGTTCAAGGATTGTTTGTTGGCCTTTAGGAGTGTTTTCCAGTCCAGTCTGTTGGGGCACCACGCCCTGGCCCCAAAGTAAACTTTCAGCATTCCCTGGGAACCTCGCCGCTTCATTCCCTTGCTGTTCTGTTGCACTCCCTTAATGTTTTGCCTCGGTGTGGAGGAATGTGATCAGGTGCAATTTCCACACTGTATCTCTGGTGTTGTCCCCTGTAGGGCTATGGGTCAGTGAGGGACATCATGTCGCATAGTGGGAGCGGCCATGTGGTTCTCTCTGTGGACTGGCTGCTGTAATTGGGAACATCGTCACCAAGGCCTAGTGGGCCATGATGTGCTCCACTCTCTCCTCCTTCCCCTTCCTCTGCTCCCATGTGCTCCGATCAGATATATCCCTCTTCCAGAGCTATAGATTCAGTGCCGTCCTTTGATATAAATTCTTCTGAGGGGAGGGGCAGATGTCCCCTTAGTATCTGGGGTTGGGGCCGACCCCCCAGAACTCTACACTGGTTGCCTACTCCACGCTGGCATGTTGCATTCACATCTTGGAGCATTGGGATAAAGTCTGGTCCCGCTTTCCCTGTGGAGACACAAACAATACCCTCCCCTTGGGTGGGTTAGTACCCTGTGCCCCCTCTACCTTTTCTTTTTTATTATTTTTTTCCTTTTCGGCCTCCTTTTTTAGTTGTCTACCATGTGTATCCCTGTATTTGATCTGGTCCCTGCTATATTACCTGGTCCACACCCCAGGGATATTTGTATATCGTACCTTTTTCCCTATGCCCCATTTGCCTTTGTTTTTAAAGCTTACTTCAGCAGCCTTTCAAGTATTTCTATATTTAATCAATGCTTTCTTGAAGCCCATTTTCTCTTTTTGGCCTTCTGGGTGAGGTTGTCCCATGTGGTGGTCTCTTATTTATGCTTGTTTAGTGTTGTTCTTCTACCCATACTGGGCCAGGAAGGATCTTTTGTAGGGCTGGGTTTCTTCTAACTTATTTTTTGAGTTTTTCCTTGTCTGGGAAGACTCTTACTTCTCTGTCTATCTTGATCGATAATTTGGCTGGGTACAGTATTCTTTGGCTTGCTTCGTTTTCCTTCAATTTTTTGAATATGTTACTCCACTCTCTCTTCTTCATAGTTTCTTCTGATGGGTCTGAGCATATCCTTATGTGGGAACCTTTATATGTGATTGCTTGTTTTTCCCTAGCTGCTCTCATGATTTTCTCCTTTTCCTCAAAGTTGGATAATTTATGTGACTTGGTGATTTCTTCTTGGGGTCCCGTCTTGCTGGGGTTCTTTCAGCCTCCTGAATGGTTGCCTGGTTTTCATACACTAAGCTGGGAAAACTTTCCTCCAAGAATTCTCTCACTATTGTTTCAGATGACTTCTTGTTGTGTCTTACTCTGGGAAGCCTATAATTCTAATGTTGTTCGGCTTCATAATATCAGACATAGCTCTTAAGTTTTCTTCAGCTTCTCTGATGATTTTATTGGATTTTTGTTCGTATTTGATAAAGTCTGTTGGCTGGCCTCCAAGTCACTGATGCAGTTCTCGGATTCATTCAGTCGCTTCTCGAGGTCCATGAGTGTGCTACTGGTTTTTGTTATCTCCTCCCTAAGCTCCTGTATTTCTCTTTGATTTATGGCATTTACCTCTTCTATCACTTCATCCTTTTTCTGTATTGTTTCCCTCATACCCTCTATGACTCCCAGTACCATTCTGAACATTTCTTTCTGTGGCAGCTCAATGTCTGCTTCCTCTGTGAATGGCATTATGTTCAGAACATCTTCTGGCACTGCCTTTTGTTTCTCCCGTTTTTTTCCCTTGAGGTCTTTGGGGCTGATGGCTGTTTGCATTGCTTTGTTTTAGATGAGCCAGGTGCCATTTTCCTGGGATTCGAAGAGCACTGGCTCTCTCTGGGAGACTTGTAGGAGTACTTCTTCGAACTGCCTATTGCTTATTTCACTATGGAATTAACCTACCACTTTATCCTCCTGTGGCTTCCCTCTCAGTGGTGGCCTGCTTTGGTGTTGCTGAGGTTTGGCTGAGGTTCCTGCTGAGTTTAGAGTGTTGAGGAGTGTAGGCTGAGCTGCCTTATGCCCCCAGGCAAACAGGCAAGAATTTCCCAGTAAGAAGTTGAGCAGAAATCCCCTGGTGTGAGTCTCCAGGTCTTTCCCCAGCCTATGTAGGTACCCAAGATGTAGCTCACCTAGCTGGGTGGGGTGCAGGTGTAAATGCCCTAGGCTAAGGGGAGTGGTCTGGAGGTTAGCAGTAGAATGTGAGAGACCCAGAAAGGGGAGAGAAAAAAGTTAAAAAGCAAACCCAATTAGCCTGAGGATTTTATTTTATATTTTTATCTCCCTGGCCAACTAGTGTATACTCAAATGTAACTGTCTCTCACAGTCACTTGGACTGTAGCTCCTTGCTGTTGAAAGCTGACTCTTATTACAGTGGGTCTTTGTTATGCTAAAAGATGCCAGGCCCTGTAGCTGAGTTCTGACATTCCTTAGCTAGGTTACTTCTTATGCTAATTTATGTTAAGGGCCTTCCTTGGAGTTGAGCAGCCAGACTTGGATATGAGTTTTAAACCAATAATATATATTTCACCCCTTTTAAAATTTTGCTTGTGATGTGCTCGGATTTGTGGATTACCGGGCTGGCGGGAGATCCAGTTTATTAGGGGGGTTGCTTCCTTCTCGATCAATTGGAACTAAATTTGCTCCCTGGACTCCCAACTTTCCGCTTATATTCTCCTACACCACCATCTTCCTAAGGTAATATTATATTTTTTCTTTAACTATATTATGGCTACCCGCCACCACACTCCTGAGCGTGGGCTCTGTTAGGTCAACTGAGGCATGAAATGAGAAGAGACAGATCAAACTCGCTGAGGACTGATTAAAAAGCAGGCTTTATTGGGGACAAGCGGACAGGTTCAACAGCTTACAGTAAAGTGAAGCTGTGGAAGCTGCGCCAAGGGAAACGCTTCAGGGGTTTTTAATACTCCCTCCCCCTCTTGTTGATGCTTCTGTAGAGTTGGGAACTTTCCAGTGACCTAAGGTGCAGTTTTGCTCAGTGCAGTGTATATGAGTGTTTGCTCGTTGGACCAGGTCTGTTTGTTCTGGTTCTAGGAACAATGAAATGGACAGTCTGTACTTTTAGAGAGTGCGGCTGTTCCCAGAACTAGCCTGTTTCTATGAAACTCAGTCTAGGGAAGGGTGTCCATGCTTTTACCAGACAGTCTCAAGGCAGCCAACCACACTGAGAACTCCGGAGAGAGGTTCCCCTCGTGTGTGGGATTCTGTCCCCTCTCCGCCACCTGCCTGTAGAGATCACTGCTCCCGGCAAAGGCACAGCCAGTGCCTAGGTCCTTGCAAAAGCTAGAGCACTTTAAAGCATGCTTGGTTTGCTTTGTGAGTGGAAATCCGACACAAAAAGGGTGTTAGGAGAAACCCTGGTACCTTAGTTCTAATTTCAGGACTCTACCTACCCGTTTCCTTGGCCTTACCTCCCAATTTCTGGTCTGACAGCAGGAACTCCAGAGGGATGAGGCCTATCTGGTCACCATTTTCTTCAGCCTCTGTTTCCTTTCTTCTTTTTCTTTTTTTTTACATTTTATTAGGGACTCATACAACTCTTATCACAATCCATACATATACATACATCAATTGTATAAAGCACATCCATACATTCCCTGCCCCAATCATTCTCAAAGCAGTTGCTCTCCACTTAAGCCCTTTGCATCAGGTCCTCTTTTTTTTTCCCTCCCTCCCTGCTCCCTGCTCCCTCATGTGCCCTTGTTAATTTATACATCATTATTTTGTCATATCTTGCCCTATCCAGAATCCCCCCCCCTTCCCTGTAGTCCCTCTCCCAGGAAGGAGATCACATGTGGGACCTTGTAATCAGTTCCCCCTTTCCAATGCACTCGCCCTCCAACCTCCCAGCATCGCCCCTCACACCCTTGGTCCTGAAGGTATCATCCACCCTGGATTCCCTGTGCCTCTAGCCCTCATATGTACCAGTGTGCAACCTCTGCCCTATCCAGCCCTGCAAGGTTGAATTCGGATCATGGTAGTTGGGGGGAGGAAGCATCCAGGATCTGGGGGAAAGCTGTGTTCTTCATCGGTACTACCTCGCACCCTAATTAACCCATCTCCTCTCCTAAACCCCTCTATGAGGGGATCCCCATTGGCGGACACTTGGGCCTTGGGTCTCCACTCTGCACTTCCCCCTTCATTCAATATGGTATATACACACACACACACACATACATATATACACATATATCTTTTTATTTTTTTGCATGATGCCTTATACCTGGTCCCTTTGAAACCTCGTGATCGCACTGGCCTGTGTGCTTCTTCCATGTGGGCTTTTTTGCTTCTGAGCTAGATGGCTGCTTGTTCACCTACAAGACTTTAAGACCCCAGACACTAGCTCTTTTGATAGCCGGGCACCATCAGCTTTCTTCGCCACATTTGCTTATGCACCCATTTGTCTTCAGCGATCCTATCATGGAGGTTGCAGTCAATGATATGATTTTTTGTTCTTTGATGCCTGGTAACTGATCCCTTCGGGACCACTCGTCACAGAGGCTGGTGTGTTCTTCCATGTGGACTTTGTTGCTTCTGAGCTAGATGGCCGCTTGTTTATCTTCAAGCCTTTAAGACCCCAGTCACTATCTCTTTTGATAGCCGGGCACCATCAGCTTTCTTCACCACATTTACTTGTTCACCCACTTTGGCTCCAGCCGTTGTGTCGGGAGAGTGAGCATCATAGAGTTCCAATTTAATAAAAGAAGGTATTCATGCATTGAGGGAGTGTTTGAGTAGAGGCCCAAGGTCTTTCCGCCACCTTAATACTTGACCTATAAATGTAGACACATAGATCTATTTCCCTATCCTCCTATATATATTTGCATGTACATGTCTTTGTCTAGACCTCCATAAATGCCCTTTGACTCCTAGCTCTTTCCTCCATCTCCCTTGACTTTCCTCCTGCCCTACTACCATGCTCCGTCCCCACCTGGGCTAGAGTATACCTCTTCTCTAAGAAACCTTACTCTTGATCATTCCCCACCAGGCCTGCCACTCCCCCCTCTCTACCATTTTGGGTCCCATGTTGTTCCCTTGTCCCTGTGTTTGTTAACACCACTTCCTTACTCCCCCCACCCCCCCACCCCAAGTCCCCCCGGAATTGTCAGTCTCGTTGTTTTTCCTCCAGATAGTTCATCCAGCCTGTCCTATTCAGAGAGACTTGTGGAGACACTAACATGCACGAAAACAAGACAGAGGAAAACAAAGCAATAGTACACAACCAGACAACAAAACAACAAAAACAAACCACTGACAAAGAACAAAACACTTCACAAGAGAAAAGCTTGTAGTTAGTTCAGGGATCGTATGCTGGCCCTTAGGAGCATTTTCCAGCCCAGTCTGTTGGGGCACCATGCCCTGGCCCCAAAGTCCACTTTCAGTATTCCCTGGGGACCTTGCCACTCCATTCCCTTGCTGTTCCGTTGCACTCCCCCAGTGATTTGCCTCGGTGTGGTGGGATCAGGTCAGGTGCAATTCCCACACTGTGTCTCCGGTGCTGTCCCTGGTATCGCCCTTAGTCACTGATTGGCATCATTTATCATAGTGGGGCCAACCATGTTGTTCTCTCTGTAGACTGGCTGCTCTACTCAGGAACATCATCATCACGGCCTGGTGGGCCAGACTGTGCTCCACTCTCTCCTCCTGCCCCTTCATCTGCTCCCGTGTGCTCTGATCAGATATGTCCATCTCCGGGAGCTGCAGAGTCAATGTCGTCCTTTGGAACAAATTCTTTTCCGGGGAAGGCAGGAATCCACTTAACTTATGGTGCTGGGGCTAGCCTCCCAGACCTCTCCACTGGTTCCCTACTCCACGCCGGAATATTGCATTCACACCTTGCGACACTGGGTTGAAGTCTGGTCCCACTTTCCCTGTGGAGATATAAACATTACCCTCCCCTTGGGTGGATTAATGCCCCATGACCCCACTACCCTTTTCTTCCTTGTATTCATCCTTTTGTTTTCCTTTCCCCACCTCCTCCACCATTGTCTACCATGTGCATCCCTGGTTTTGGTCTGGTCTCTGCCATACTACACAGTCTTCACCCCAAAAATGTTTGTATACAGTAGCTTTTTCCCCTATGCCACTTTTGCTTTTTAAAAAAATTTTTAATTCTTACCTCAGCGGGCTCATGTTGTACTTGTCCTTTTGTGCCTGACTTACCTCACTTAGCATGATTTCCTCCAGTTCTTCCCATTCCGCTATGTGCCTCATACGTTCATCACTGCTTTTTAGTGATGCGCAGCACTCCATTGTATGTATATACCACAGTTTTTTAATCCAGACATCAGTTGATGGAAATTTGGGTTGCTTCCAACTCCTTGCAATTGTGAACTGTGCTGCAATGAACATTGGAGCACAGATATCTGGTCTTGGTTTGTTTCTTGCCTCTTCTGGGTATATGCCCAGTAGGGGGATTGCTGGGTCATATGGTAACTCTATTTCCATCTGTTTTAGGTATCGCCAGATTGATTTCCATAGTGGCTGTATGTACTCACAGTCCCACCAGCAGTGGATGAGAGTTCCTGTCTCCCCACAGCCCCTCCAACACTTGTTGCTTTCTGATTTTTTGAATTGGGCTACCTTTGAGGGTGTCAGCTGGTACCTCATTGTTGTTTTAATTTGCATTTCTCTTATGGCTAAAGATCGGGAACATTTTCTCATATGTTTGTTGGCCATTCGGATTTCTGTCCCTGTAAAATTTCTGTTCAATTCCTTTGCCCACTTTTCAAGTGGGCTATTGGTTTTTTTCATTTTGGAAGCTAGCAGTGTATTATAGATTTTAGTAATAAGGCCTTTGTCTGATGTGTCTGCTAAAGATGTTTTCCCAGTCTGTGGACTCTCTTATTACTCTCTTGGTGAATTCTTTAGATGTACACAAGTGTTTTATCTTCAGTATATCCCATTTGTCAATTTGTGCATCCTCTGTGTTTGTGTCCTTCCCTATTTCTGATAGCCTGTGTATTCCCTGCACCAAAGTTCTCAAGTTGGTCCCAATTCCCTCATTGATGGCCCTAATAGTTTGGGGTTTAACTTCCAGGTCTGTGATCCACCTTGATTTTATTCTTGTGCATGGAGTGAGATAAGGGTCTTGTTTCATTTTTCTGCATGTGGATATCCATTTTTTCCAACACCACTTGTTAAAGAGGGCATCGGCTTCCCATTTGATATTTTGGGGGCCCTTGTCAAAGATCAGCTGTGTGTATGCTGATGCTTTTATTTCTGGGTTTTCAATTCTTTTCCATTGGTCTGAATATCTGTCACTGTACCAATACCATGCAGTTTTGAGAACAGTGGCTGCATAGTATGTGCCAAAGTCAGGTAAAGCAAGCCCTCCCACGGTGTCCTTCTTCTTGAGGAGTTCTCTGCTAATTCTGGGCTTCTTCCCTCTCCATATGAAGTTGGTAATCAGTTTTTCCATTTCTTTGAAGAAAGATGATGGTAATTGTATCGGGATAGCATTTAACTTATATAGTGCTTTTGGCAGAACTGACATCTTAACTATATTAAGTCTCCCAATCCAAGAGCATGGAATATTCTTCCATTTGTTGAGGTCGCTCTTGGTTTCTTGTAATAGTGTTCTATAGTTTTCCCTATATAGATCTTTTGTTTTTTCAGTCAGGTGTAACCCTAGATATTTCCATTTGTGTTTGGCTATTGTAAAGGGTACCACCTTTTTGATCTCTTCTTCTGTGGTCTTATCTGATGTGTATAACAGTCCGATGGACTTCTGTTTGTTGATCTTGTATCCTGCCACTCTGCCAAACTCCTCTATTGCTTCCAGTACTCCCCTTGTGGAACTTTTGGGATTTTCCATATATAAAATCATATCATCTGCAAATAACGATAGTTTCACCTCTTCCTTGCCCAGACGAATACCTTTTATGTCACTTCTTTGCCTTATGCTGTTAGCTAAAACCTCCAGCACAATATTAAATAGGAGTGGAGACAAGGGGCATTCTTGTCTGGTCCCCTTTTTCAGTGGGATTGTGTTAGTCTTTTCTCCATTTACTATGACTTTGGATGTTGGTTTTTCATATAGAGCTTGTATTGTCTTGAGGAACTTTCCTTGAATTCCTATCTTCGCTAGTGTCTTAAACAGGAATTGGTGTTGGATGTTGTTAAATGATTTTTCTGCATCTATTGATATTATCATGTGATTCTTATACTTTTTCATGTCAATGTGTCGAATAATACTAATGGTCTTTCGTATATTGAACCACCCCTGCATCACTGGTATGAATCCCACTTGGTCATGGTGAATTATTTGTTTTATATACTTTTGTATTCTGTTGGCTAGTATTTTGTTAAGGATTTTTGCATGGATGTTCATTAGGGATATCGGTCTGTAGTTCTCGATTCTTGTGGGATCCTTGCCCGGTTTGGGTATCAGAGTTATACTAGCTTCATAGAAGGAGTTTGGGAGTTTGCCATCTTTTTCTATGTTCTGGAAAACTTTGTGTAGGATTGGTATTAGTTCTTCCCTGAATGCTTGGTAGAATTCTCCAGTGTAGCCATCTGGTCCAGGGGATTTTTTTGTTGGTAATCCCTTGATGACCTTTTCTATTTCTTCTATTGCTATGGGTCTGTTGAGATTCTTGATGTCCAATGAGGATAGTCTAGGGAAGGATTGTTTTTCCAGGAATTTGTCCATGTCTTCCAAATTGTCAAATTCATTGGAGTACAATCCTTCATAGTATTGTGTAACTATCCTTTTGATTTCATTAGGGTCTGTTGTAATGACCCCTCTTTCATCCCTTATTCTTGCTATTGAGATTTGTTCCCTCCTTTCTTTGGTTAGGTTTGCCAATGGTCTATCGATCCTGTTTCTCCTTTCAAAGAACCCACTTTTAGCGATATTAATTTTTTCCATAGTTTTTTTTACTTTCCCTCTCCTGAATCTCAGCCCTGATTTTTATAATTTCTTTTCTTTTGCTATTAGTAGGGTTGTCCTGCTGACTCTGCTCTTGTTTTTGTAAATTTTGTGCCAGCATATCATTCATGAGTCTCTCTTCCTTTCTTAGGTGTGCTTGTGTTGCTATGAACCTTCCTCTGATGACTGCCTTTGCTGTGTCCCATAAGTTTTGGTACATCGTGTGCTCATTTTCGTTGGTTTCTAGAAATTTCCTGATTTCGTCTCTGATCTGCACCAGTATGCACTCCTTTTGCAGTAGAGAGTTATTCATCCTCCAATTATTTGCTCTTATTTTCTTTGTCTTCCTTTTGTTGATTTCCAGTCTTATGGCACAGTGGTCAGAGAGAGAGGTCTGTATTATTTCAATGTGCTTAAATTTATGTAGATTTGCCTTATGCTCCAGCATGTGGTCTATCTTCGAATATGTGCCATGGGGACTTGAAAAGAATGTGAAATTTTTTATATGTGGATGAAAAGCTCTGTAAATATCTATTAGGTCAAATTGTCTAATTGTGGAGTTTAGCTCTCTATTCTCCTTGTTGAGTTTCTTTCCCTGTGATCTATCTTTCTCAGTGAGTGGTGTGTTGAAGTCGCCCACTATAATTGTCGAGTCTGTGATTTCTTTCTTAATCTTTTGGAGTGTTTGGTTGACGTATTGAGCTGGTCTCTCATTCGGGGAATATATGTTTACAATGCTTAGTGGTTCGTTGTCTATCATTCCCTTGAGCATTATATAGTGTCCCTCCTTATCTCTTTTTATGGTTTGCACATTGAGGTCAATTTTTTCCGAGATAAGGATTGCAACCACTGCTTTTTTTTATATTGCTGTTTGCTTGGTAGGTCCTTCTCCAGCCTTTGATTCTCAGCCTATTTTTGTCTGTAGCCTTGAGATGTGTCTCCTGTAGGCAGCAAATTGATGGGTTGTGTTTTCTAAGCCATTCTGCTAGTCTCAGTCTTTTAGTGCCTGAGTTCAGGCCATTGATATTCAGGGTTATTATCTCCATGTGCAGACTCTGTGATGCCATTTTATACCTTTTGTGTTGGGACTTTTCCTACTTTCCTTTCTCATTAGTGTGTGTTTTGTGTGTGTATCATTCTTGACTTCTTTCCATCCTTAAGCCATTGCTATCTTGGGGTCTGTTTTCTCTTTGTTGTGCTCTGGGTGAGGTTGTTCCATGTGTTGGTCTCTTATTTGTGCTTGGTGAGTGTTGTTCTTCTGCCCATACTGAGTCGGCGAGGATCTTTTGTAAGGCTGGGTTTGTTGTAACATATTTTTTGAGTTTTTCCTTGTCTGGGAAGACTTTTACTTCTCCATCGATCTTGATTGATAATTTGGCTGGGTAGAGTATTCTTGGATTTGCGTTGTTTTCTTTCCATTTTTGGAATATGTTACTCCACTCTCTCCTTTTTTTCATAGTTTCTGCTGATAGGTCTGAGCATATCCTTATGTGGGAACCTTTATATGTGATTGCTTGCTTTTCCCTAGCTGCTCTCATGATTTTCTCCTTTTCCTCAAAGTTGGATAGTTTAACTATTATGTGCCTTGGTGATTTCTTCTTGGGGTCCCGTCGTGCTGGTGTTCTTTCAGCCTCCTGGATGGTTGCTTGGTTTTCATTCATTAGGCTGGGGAAGTTTTCCTCCAAGAATTCTCTCGCTATTGTTGCAGATGACTTCTTTGTTGTGTCTTCCTCCGGTAGGCCAATAATTCTAATGTTGTTCCGCTTCACAGCATCAGACATAGCTCTTAGGTTTTCTTCGGCTTCTCTGATGCTCTTATTAGATTTTTGTTCACGTTTATTAAAGTCTGTTTGGCTGTCCTCCAAGACACTGATGCGGTTCTCTGATTCCTCCAATCGATTCTCAAGGAACATGATTCTGCTATTGTTTTTCGTTATCTCCTCCTTAAGCTCCTGGATTTCCCGTTGGTGTATGTCTTTTATCTACTCTATCGTTTCATCCTTTTTCTGTATTGTTTCCCTCATATCCTGCATGACTCCAAGCAGCATTCTGAGAGTTTCTTTGTATGGCATCTCAATTTCTGCTTCTTCTATGTATGTTGCTATGGTCAGGACATCTTCTGCCTTTGTCTTTTGTTTCCTGTATTTTCGTTGAGGTCGTTGGGGGTGATGGCTGTTTGCGTTGAGTTGTTTTTGAGGGACCAGGAGCCACTTTCTAGTCTCTCTCTAGAAGACTTATAGGAATGCTTCTTCGATCTTCCTACAGCTGATTTTGCTACGGGATTAACCTACCACTTTATCTTCCTGTGGCTTCCCTATCAGCGGAGTGCCCCAGATGGCAGGTCGATTGCCTGCCCAAGTGTTACAGAGGCTGGGCTGAAGTTCCTGCTATTGGTTTGAATATTGATAAGTGTTAACTGAGCTGCCTTATGTCCCCAGGTACACAGGCAGGAACTCCCTGGTGAGAAGTCTGAGGAGTATTCCCTGGAGAGCAAGCAGGCCTTACCCTAGCCTTGGGCTATCTATGCAGGGTGGAGCTCACCTAGCTGGGTGTGACCCAGGCGCAAATGCCCTAGGGCAATGGGAGTGTCCCATAAGTCCACAATGGAGTGTGAGAGACCAGGGCAGGAACAAGGGGGGGAGACAAATCAAAAGGCGAGACTAGACTGTGCAGGAGTACAGGGAAGCGAGGGAAGCAAAAGAAAATATGTAGCTGAGTCCCACTCCCTGCCTGTGGATCTGCAAGGGCTTACTTCTTGCCCCAAGCCCCAGGGGTAGTCCCCAGCTGAGCCCCAAGAAGAGTCGAAAGAAAGCTGCTGAGCAGCCCCCAGAGAAGTGGGGGGGGGGGGCAGAGAGCAGAGATGTTAACAGACGCTGCAGTATAGCTGAAGCTTGATCCCTGCCTATGGAGCTGTGGGGGTTTGGGTTAAGTCCCTGCTCAGACCACGCGGCGCAGGTGCGGCTGTGCCTTGAAAAAGCCCCTGCGCAGCTCTCCAAGGCGGTGTGGGAATATAGAGCAGAGATGCAAACAGAAGCAACAATGTAGCTGAACCCTGATCCCTGCCAGTGGAGCCGCAAGTGTCCTGTGTCTGCCCTGAGGCAGGTAGGGGAAAACTGTGGCTGTGCTGAGACCAAGCCCTGCTACAGGCTCCAAATGGTCCCGGCTCCGGACCCTAGCCCCAGCCGGCTTCCACTGAGGTAAGCCAAAAGGCCCCAGCCCCTCAAAACCCCGTGGATCTGTGCCTACTTATCTTTATGATGCACCTCCTGTGATCCAGTGGCGTTGAATTTCACTCTGAGCAACTCTCCTGGGCTGGATTCTGCGGAGTCCCACTGGTATGTGTCACTCCACCGCCATCTTCCTGGAAGTCCTCTGTTTCCTTTCTTCAAAGAAAGAAAACCTTAAAGGCTTAACAGTTCACAGCACTTGCTATACAGTTTGTGTTCCTGCTGGGTCAATGTGCTAGCAGGAGCAGCTGAGGAAGCCTCACTGGTGGCAGCCACCCCATCAGCACTGCATACAGGGCCTTCTCAAGCTGTAGGCCATCTAGCCTGCTGGGGTTCAGAGATCAATCCTCTCGGAGGGACTGTCTGATCCTTTCTTGTCCAAAGAGACTTCTTCACTGGGCACCTCCCATTAGTCCTACTATGTGTTGTGGGGAATCACAGGAAAGGGAGTGGGGACAGGATCCTTTGCCGCCAGCTCTGAGTGAACAGACACAACTTTGCACTCCACTGAGAAATGATCCTTGGTGCCCAAAGTCATCTTACCAGATGGTTTGTCAAGATCTGTCACCTTGAAGATTCACTCTAGGCTAACTCATGACTTCATTTGTTTTCCGAGGTCTAAGTAGGAAGGGAGGTCTTCTTTAACTTGTAACACTGTCCCCAAGGAGGAAGGGGGGTCAAGAAGGAGTATAGTCAAAGGAAGACTCTCAAAGAAATTAAATTATATAAGTAAGAAAAAGAAACAACCTTTAAATGACTGAACTTTTTATTTCAGCTGTGGCTATGATTGTGTTAGTCTGGGTAAACAAAATTTATAAACACTGTTATGTGTATAAGAAAGAGGTTTATATATAAGAGCAATTGAATATTGAGAAAATATCTGAGCCCAGTCCAGATCAAGTCCAAAATCTGATATTAGCCCATATGTCCAAAACAGTCTATAAAGTCCTCTTCAGACCCACACAACACATGTAATGAAGCCGAATGTAGGAAGATTACAAGCCAATGGAAAGGAAGTCTTGTGGATCCAGTGGCATAAGCATCTCAGTGCTGGCAGGAATCTCCACACACTTCATTGTGTTCATGGGGTGCTTGTACATGACTCACGAAGCAATAGTGAGACAAGAGCAAGGGAATATGGCATGGTTTGAAGTCAGGAAAGGGGTATGTCAGAGTTGTACCCTCTCACTATTCTTATTCAATCTCTGTGCTGAGCAAGTCATCAGAGAAGCTGGATTATATGAAGGAGAATGTGGCATCAGGATTAGAGGAAGCTTATTAACCACCTGCAATAAGCAGATGACACAACCTTGGTTATTGAAAGCAAGGAAGAGTTAAAGCACTTGCTGATAAAAATCAAGGACTGCAACCCTCGGTATGGATTATGTCTCATGTAAAGAAGACCAAAATCCTCACACCTGCACCAGTAGGGAACACCTTGATCACAGGAGAAAAGGTTGAAGTTGTCAAGGATTTTTGGCTTTCTTGGAGCCACGATCAATGCTCCTGGAAGAGCAGTCATGAAATCAATAGACAACATACGTTAGGTAAATCTATTGCAAAAGCCTTTTTCAGAGTATTGAAAAACAAGGGTGATACTTTGAGAAGTAAGGTCAGCCCGACAAAAGTCATAGTATTTTACATTGCCTCATATGCATGTGGAAGTTGCACAATGAATAAGGAAGGCCAAACAAGACAATGCAGTTGAATTGTGGCGCTGGAGGACAATATTGAAAGAACCCTGGGCTGCTAAAAGAACAAACAAATCTATCTTGGAAGAAGTATGGCCATACTGTAAGACTCTGTCTTACATAATTAGGATATAGTTTCAGAAGAGACCTGTCCCTAGAGAAGGACATCGTGTATGATAAAGTAGTGGGGCAGAGAAGAGGGGAAGGCAAAAAAGAGGAAGACCCTCAGTGAGATAGGTTAGCATAGTGGCTGCAACAATGATTATAAAACAAAAATCAGTTGTGAGGTTGGCGCAGGACTGGTGTTCCCTTCTGTTGGACGTAGGCTCACTGTGAGTTGCAACCAACTCAATGGCACTTAACAACATCAACACAAGATCACTGTGAGTCAGAAACGACTCCATTCCATTAGGTGTCTAAACATCCCTTGGATCAGTTTGGTTCTCTAGAGATGCAAATGAAGTGAAAGTTATATATGTGTGTATACAGAGAGATTTATTAAAAAAATTTAATGGCTCATAGAATTATAAAGCCTGGAAAGTTCAAGGAAAGAACCAGTTTGGATTTCAAGTGCTGTCTTTATTGTTTTGTTCCAAAAGTTGCTTCTGACTCCTGACAACTCTGTGTGCAACAGAACAAAACACCGTGCCATCCTCACAATCATTGTGACATTTGAAACTATTGTTGAAGGCCCTGTGTCACTTCATCTTCTTGACAGTCTTCCTTTGTTTGTTTGGCGTTTTTTCTTTGCTAACCTTCTAGTTTACCAAGCATGATGTTCTTTTCTCTTTTGTCTTGATGACATGTCCAAACTTTGTGAGTTAAAATGCAGCCATGCTTACATAATATGGCCTCAGGAAAAACTTCATTATTTTATTTTATTTTTTTAAATGTGCCTCCCAAATTCGGTGTAAAAAGATTATGATTGGCAGGGGATCAGAGCAGAGACCCAAAACCCATGTGTAGACAATGGAACATCCCCCACAGAGGGGCCACAGGGAAGGGATGAGTCAACCAGGGCGCAGTAAACATCAATGAAACTCATAATATTGCTTCCACACCCCACCATCATGATTCCAGTGATGTTTCTCACTTCGGACTACACTGGAGCAAGTATACAGCTGTAGATAAGAGCTAAGAGGTCAGGATACATGCAATCCAGGAGCTGGAATAGGAAGAGCGATACCATTTGGGTAGGGTGAAGGGGGAGGAGGACAAGGAGAAGGGGGAACTGATCAACACACAACTACACACACCCCTCCAGGGGGAAGAAGAACGGAAACCATGGGAGAAAGGAGAGAGTGGTCGGTGTGAGGCTTGAAAATAATAATTTTTAAGCTATCAAGGTATCATGAGGGTGGGGGAGTGGGGACAATAAGGAGGAGCTGATACCAAGTGCTCAATAGAAGGCAACTGTCTAGAAAATAAGATAGCAGCATGTGTACAAATATAGCTGATAAAATTGATGTATGGATTGCAAAAAGCATTGTAAGAGCTCTCAATAAAATGATTTAAATAAGTTTTTTTTTATTTTCCAATCCCCCACCTCCCCCAAAAAAGATGATGTGTGGCAAGTCAACAAAGCATTGGACTCTTGACCAAGATGTTAGACAGTTCAAGCCAGACAACCATTGACAGGAAGTATGCTCCCATAGAGCTTTGGAATCTCAAAGCAATTTCTACTCTGTCCCATACCATCATGTTTATAAGGTTTATTTGGACGTGAAAACAGAATCAAAGACCCAATTAATGAAGTTTTAGAAGCAGGCTTTATTGAGAAGCTTGCGGGCGGGTTTAGCAATTTAGGGTATTGAGCTATTGAAGCCACGCTGTGGGAAATTTTTGCTGTTTTTTTATACCCCCTGTTGGTAGCACAGCTGGGGGAGGCATGCTTACAGAAGGGTTCTAAAAAGGGGAAACAGTCATTAAACTTTTTCTGGGAATTGGGTAGTAGTTGAGCAAGCAAGCATCCTTTTAGTGAGAACATGCACTTTTGGACATTTGTGGTTTACCGAAGTGAAGAGGATGCCGAAGGGAGGGAGGAGGCTAGTGAGGGGTATGTTTGAAGAACTAAAATGGAAGTGCCTGATTCAAAATGGAGTTTCTTGTGCCAAGGCCAGGCATACCAGACTCTGCCTTACAGGGAAAAAGGACAACGTTAGTCTTTTCTTTTTTATATATATTATATATTTTTTAACAATTTATTAGGGGCTCATACAACTCTTATCACAGTTCATACATATACATACATCAATTGTATAAAGCACATCTGTACAGTCTTTGCCCTAATCATTTTTTTCTCCTCTTTTCTTTTTTTACATTTTATTAGGGACTCATACAACTCTTATCACAATCCATACATATACATACATCAATTGTATAAAGCACATCCATACATTCCCTGCCCTAATCATTCTCAAAGCATTTGCTCTCCACTTAAGCCCTTTGCATCAGGTCCTCTTTTTTTCCCCCTCCCTCCCCTCTCCCCCCTCCCTCATGTGCCCTTGGTAATTTATACATCGTTCTTTTGTCATATCTTGCCCTATCCGGAGTCTCCCTTCCCCCCCTTCTCTGCTGTCCCTCTCCCAGGGAAGAGGTCACATGTGGTCCTTGTAATCAGTTCCCCCTTTCCAACCCACTCACCCTCGACTCTCCCAGGATCGCCCCTCACACCCTTGGTCCTGAAGGTATCATCCACCCTGGATTCCCTGTGCCTCCAGCCCTCATATGTACCAGTGTACAGCCTCTGTCCTATCCAGCCCTGCGAGGTAGAATTCGGATGATGGTAGTTGGGGGGAGGAAGCATCCAGGATCTGGGGGAAAGCTGTGTTCTTCATCGGTACTACTTCGCACCCTAATTAACCCATCTCCTCTCTTAAACCCCTCAATGAGGGGATCGCCATTGGCCGACACTTGGGCCTTGGGTCTCCACTCTGCACTTCCCGCCTTCATTCAATATGGTATACACACACACACACACACACATACATATATACACATATATCTTTTTTTTTTTTGCATGATGCCTTCCTTATACCTGGTCTCTTTGAAACCTCGTGATCGCACTGGCCGGTGTGCTTCTTCCATGTGGGCTTTTTTGCTTCTGAGCTATCTCTTTTGATAGCCGGGCACCATCATCTTCCTTCGCCACATTTGCTTATGCACCCATTTGTCTTCAGCGATCCTATCATGGAGGTGTGCAGTCAATGATATGATTTTTTGTTCTTTGATGCCTGGTAACTGATCCCCCTGGGACCACTCGATCACACAGGCTGGTGTGTTCTTCCCTGTGCACTATGTTGCTTCTGAGCTAGATGGCCGCGTGTTTATCTTCAAGCCTTTAAGACCCCAGTCACTATCTCTTTTGATAGCCGGGCACCATCAGCTTTCTCCACCACATTTACTTGTTCACCCACTTTGGCTCCAGCAGTTGTGTCGGGAGAGTGAGCATCATAGAGTTCCAATTTAATAAAGAAAGTATTCATGCATTGAGGGAGTGTTTGAGTAGAGGCCCAAGGTCCTTCCGCCACCTTAATACTTAACCTATAAATATAGACACATAAATCTATGTCCCAATCCTCCTATATATATTTGCATGTACATGTCTTTGTCTAGACCTCCATAAATGCCCTTTGACTCCTAGCTCTTTCCTCCATCTCCTTTGACTTTCCTCCTGCCCCACTACCATGCTTCATCGCCACCTGGGCTAGAGTATACCTCTTCTCTACGCAACCTTACCCTTGATCATTTCCCACCAGGCCTGCCACTCCCCCCTCTCTACCATTTGGAGTCGCATGTTTTTCCCTTGTCCCTGTGTTCGTTAGTCTTTTCTATAAGTGCTTCCGGTTGGTCGTGGCCAAAGAGCAGGAGAGTGGGGGTTTTCCGGAAGAGTACTGGGAGTCTGGGCCTCATATCGAGGTTTCCAGAGAGATTCATATTGAGGTTCCCGGAGAAATTCATTTTGAGGTTCATATCGTTGCAACATCATTTGGTGATATCATGGAGCCGGCTTTGCAGGAGCTGGATGAGACAAGGGGCGATTAAAAGCAAAATTATAACTAAAATTATGGGTCCTAATATGGGTGCTAAGAAGGAGTACAGAGAAGTGTTCCACCAGGAAGAGGTCCCATCTGTTTTTGGTCTGGTGCTCTGTAGCTCACGGCTTAGTTTATTGAGGGTCTGGATATTGGTTTCCACAACTCCCGACTCCTTGATGTTGTAACAGCATTCCTCCTGGAGGAAAAGGTAGGTTCCTCCCTTCTCTGCTGTGATGAGATCTAGAGTGCGGTGGTTCTGTAAGACAACTTGAGCAATAGAGGTTATTTGTCTTTGCAAGGAGGCTAAGGATTCTGCGGACTTATCAAGTGCCACTTGGAAGCATTCGGCTAACTGGTTGGTTGTGTTAACGGCGTGTCCCAGGGCGCCACCACGCATTCCCACCGCGACTGCTGACGAAGCTAGGGAAAGGCCCACCACGACCGGGAGAAAAACTGCTCTTTTGTTACGGCGACTATGTGTCTGGGTGTATTTGGTCCGAAATTCAGCTGGGGTATAGACAGTGAGCTGCGGAACTGAGGTGATGGGTAAGCACAGGAGGGTAGAAGTGGAACTGATGTTTCGATGTTTGGTGATTGTATAATTGCACTAGAAGAAAAATCCTGTTGGTGCTGTTATTGGCTGGGAAGGTGGCATTGTGGTGTTGCACAGCTGAGTGGATGCATTGGAGTAACAAAACGGTACCTGTGCATACCCTGGTGTGAAGTACAAAGCAACACTGGAGATAGTTACGGATTGCGTGGTGGAGACCTTAAGTGCAGATGACCAGCTGGGAACTGGGACTGCTGCTAGAGGAGGGCATTCCAGGGCCGCACTCATGAAGCAAGTGGAAAGGTTGCCTAATTCAGCAAGGTTGGCGATGGCCAGTCCCTGCTGTAGCAGGGTGAGCCAGGAGAAGGGAAAATCAGAAAGTTTAGAAATTTTGTTTAGTGAGTTCTTAGATCTGAATATTACGGTGGATGGTGCATTGGACCTAGACTAGCGAGTGACCTCAATATGAACAGTCTAGAATTAGGGTATGTGCTGTGGGAGTTAAAATATCAGTTTCCCTTGACTGGTTTGGTCCACCTGTTGTCCCACGGGTCAGGGATGGTTAAGGTGAATTGTGTTCCTGACCAATAGAACCGGTGGGATTTGGTTATAGGGTAGGGGTAAGCATGGTGAATATTGCAGGACTTCCAGGGGCACCCTGTGTTTTCTCCTACCCATTTTTGTGCACAAGTGGGGTTAGAGGTTTGGTCATATAGAAAAGAAACGATGGGGGAAGTTGGTTTTGGGAGAATGTGTGCATTTGGGGAGTTGGAACCATGTTTGAACGAGGTGAAATTAAGGTAGACTGAACCAGAACAACCGGTGACCGGGCAATCAGCCATGGCTAGGAGATAACTTTCTCCTGTGAGTAGGTGATGCTGGTGATATTGGGGGTTATTTACATTTTCAGTGAGAAAAATATCTCCAGGTGAAAGGGGAATTTATGCTAGGCTTAGCTCGCTGATTTGGTGAGGTGAGTAAGGCGGAGAGACATAGGACCAGTAGACTGAACTGACCACTGGGGGTCATGGTTAGTTTGGGTTGACGGTTTGACTCTGGGCAGGTGTATCCAAGAGTGTAGGCCCACTAACTTGACGGCCGAGGGAGTGGTGAGGATGACAGTGTACAGACCTTCCCACGGGGGTGCCAAAGGTTTGGGTGTTAAAGATTTAATTAACACAGCGTCACCAGGGTGTACTGACATTGGGAGGTTGGGAGAGGCTGGAGAAGGTTCAGGAATAGCGGGGTTAGCGTGTTGTCTAAGGAGGTTGTGAAGTAAAGACAAGTATGGTAAATATGAGGCAAATGGAGGGCTGTTGCCAGGAGGAAGAGGGGTGAAGAGGAAGGGTCACCCATAGAGTATTTCAGATGGATTGAGGCCAGCACGCTCCCAGGGGGGCGCGCGCAAATGGGTAAGAGCAAAGGGTAATAGTTGAGGCCAAGAAAGTCACAGCTCTAGAGAGTTTGGTGACCTACTGTTTTATGAGACTTTTGGCTCGCTGGACCTTACCCACAGATTGGGGGTGATAGGCTGCATGGAGCTTCCAGCAGATGCCCAGTGAGGAGTTTACTGCCTGTTGTACCTTGGATATAAAGGCCAGGCTGTTGTCGGACTGGATTGAAGCAGGCTGGCCAAAGCGAGGAATAATTTCTTTTTTTTTTTAAACGTTTTATTAGGGGCTCTTACAACTCTTATCACAATCCATACATATACATACATTCAATTGTATAAAGCACATCTATACATTCATTGCCCTAATCATTTTCTTTTCTTTCTTTCTTTTTTTTTTTCCCCCTTTTCTTGGAGGAATGATTTCTTGAAGAAGGTAAGCTACGACTATGTCTGCACTCTCAGAGGAGGTGGGAAAGGCTTCGATCCATCCTGAAAATGTGTCAACCATAGTGAGGAGATATTTAAACTGCTTATGCTTTGGCATGTGAGTGAAGTCCTGTCCCGGCAGGTGCCCTTGCATCTGGTGGAGCTGTTTACGAGGGTGTTGAGCTCCTTGGCTGTTGGAAAGAGCTCAAACATTGCATTTTGTGTGGACTGTGTGCATGGTGTCCCATTACCCGGTGGGATGAAAGATGGGGGTTAAAATTTTATATAAAGCTTTAGGTCCAATGTGTAGGGAATTATGTATGTCAGTGGTTATAGTCTCTCGCTGTAACTTTGGGAGGATGAGTAGGTGGTTTTTGTATACCCACACTTCCCGTTGAGGAAGTTCACAATCCTAGACATTTTCTTGGTCTGTGTAGGTCTGGGAGTAAGTGGAGGATAGAAAGCATGCTGGACTAGGGGCGGGAGAGAGAGCCTATGTTAATGAGAGAGCAGTATGGTCAGCGAAGGCATTACCTTTAGCTACAGGGTCACTAGAAATTTGGTCTCCTCGGCAATGGATAATGGCTAATTTTGTGGGTAAAAGGATGGCTTTAATAGCTTAGCAATTAGCTGCCCATTTATAATTAGGGTTCATTTTGTGGTAAGAAAGCCTCGTTCCTTCCACAACATGCAATGGGTGTGTGCGATCAAAAATGCATACCTAGAATCGGTGGATATGTTGGCAACTTGCCCCTTGGATAGGGTGAGGGCCCTGGTGAGGGCGACCAGTTCTGCCTGCTGGGAGGTGGTGCCTGAGGGAAGTGGGGCTGCCTCCATTATCTGGAAGATGTTATCACCACATAAAGTGTCTGCTTCCAGAGTCATTCAGTAGTGAGCTTCCATCTACAAACAGGGTGAGCTCGGCATCTGGCAGAGGCTGATCTGTGAGATCAGGTCTGGGAGATTGGAAGGTATGAATAACTTCTACACATGAATGAGTTTGTATGGGGACCTGTTCTGGAGAAGGGAGGAGGGTAGCTGGATTAAGCAATCCACAATGTGCTAGAGTTATTGAGGGGTCTTCTATAAAGAGTAAATGGTACAGTTGAATGCTGGAGGGTCCCAAGTGGGGAAGATTTGCTGAGACAAAAGGTCAGTGAGACAGTGGGTGGAAAATACGGTGAGGGTTTGTAATAAATGGAGTTTTCTAACTTCAATGGTTAGTTTGGCGGCGACCGCGAGAGCTTGAAGGCACGGTGGCCTCCCACAAACAGTAGGGTCTAACTGTTTGGAGAGATAAGCAATTGGGATGGGAGAAGAGCCCATAGCCTGCGCTAGGACTCCCAGTGCTAATTACTGATTCTCATCTACGTACAGAAAGAAAGGCCTAGAGGGATTTGGTAAAGCAAGGGAGGGAGCAGTGCTGAGAGCTTTTTGTAGCAGAAGGAATGCACGATGGACAATTTGGGAGGAAGTAAGGGTACCAACTGGGGATTCTTTGGCTGCCTGGTACAAAGGTTTGGCTAGAAGTGAAAAGTTAGGAACCCACTGCCTGAAAAACCCCGCTAGACTCAAAAAGGATGAGATTTCTCACGCAGACCGGGGAGCAGGGAGAGCTTGTACAGCTTTGATCCTGTCATATGTGATTGCCCGGTGGGTAGAGTGATGGACAGGCCAAGGTATGTGACTTCAGTGAGCGCTATTTGAGCCTTGGAAGGAGAAACCTTATACCCCTTGGAGTTTAGGAAGTTTAGCAGAGTAATGGCAGTGGACACATTATCAAATTCAGAGGGAGAAGACAACAGCAAATCATCTACATACTGTAATACAACCGACGGGGGCCAGGAACATTGTATTAAATCTTTAATGAGAGCTTGTCCAAAGAGAAGGGGAGAATCTCAGAAACCTTGTGGGAGAATGGCCCAGGAAAGTTGTTGGGCTAAGTTAGTTACAGGATCATGCCACGGGAATGCAAACAGAAACTGAGAATCTGCGTGAATAGGAATAGTTAAAAAAAAAAAAAAGCATCTTTGAGATCTAGGACAGTGAAATGGGTAGTGCTCGCTGGGATTCAGGAAAGGAGAGTGTAAGGGTTAGGGACTACAGGGGTTTGGGGACTACTGCAGCATTGATTAAGCGGAGGTCCTGCACAAGGCGGTATTGTCCATTGGGTTTCTTTACTGGTAAAATAGGAGTGTTGCAGGGTGAATTTACAGGGTGAGCAAACCTTGCTCTAGTAATCTGTCTATTATCGGCTTGAGACCTAATCGGTGCATTTTGGAAATAGGAAACTGGGGTCAATTGGAGTAAACATTAGGACTTTTAGTTTAATTAATACTGGGGTGTGATGGGAAGCATCGCAGGGGTTACTTGTGTCCCATACCTCCGGTGACACTTCAGGCAAACGGGAGATAGCAGAGGGTAGTGGGGTGCGAGTGATGGGGTCTTGGCTGGCAAGCATGACCATCAGGAGGCTAAAGGAGGTTGAGCGGTTAGAAAAGGAAATAGTAACCTTTAATTTAGACAAAATCTCTCTGCCAAGTAGGGGCCCAGGCAAGAAGGGATAACTAAAAAGGAGTGTGAAAATGGAGTTTTGTCAGATGTGCAAAACAGGGGGTGGGTTTGCCTAGGGGTTAAGGGGGACCCGTCAATTCACACCACAGAGATCTGGGAAGGAAAGGTAGTGTCCAAGTGAGAGGGGATCACAGAATAGGTAGCCCCCATATCCACCAAGAAAGAGATGGACTCACCTGCTACCTGGAGCGTGACCCTGGGCTCTGCGAGGGTTACTGGAGTCAAGGAGCCAGGGCCTCTTCAGTCCATGAACCCCAGCAACTCCATACCTTGCAGCTCTGTGTCTGGAGTATCCGGGATCTCGGCCCCTCGACTTTGCAGAGCCGGGGGCAGAGCCAGGGTCGGGCAGTCCGACTTCCATTGGCCCAGCTGTTTGCACAGTGGCCAGGGCTTGGTAGGAGGCTTGGGGTTGGGGCAAGCTTTTGCCATCTCGGCCACATTTGAAACAGGCTCCTGGTGGTAAGCACTGGCTCCCCTGGGAAGCATGGCGATGGTCAGGATTACCTGCCGGTCTTAGGGCTGCTACCAGGGCATGGGAATGGAGGCTAGCCATCTGTTGGACCCTCACCTGGCAAGTGGCCTCAGCCATCTCCTCCCGGGTGTTGAAAACATTAAATACCATTTTTACCAGATCCTGTATAAGGGTGTCAGGGCCCACCTCAGCGTTTTTCAGCTTCCTTCTGATGTCAGGGGATGACTGAGAGATGAAGTGAGAGGCTAAGATAGAGTCCCCGCTTTTAGACCCTGGGTCTAAACCAGTGTACTTTGTGAGTGCCTCCTGGAGGCGGTTAAGAAAAATAGCAGGGTTCTCATCTGCCTTTTGGGTGACTTCCCTTAATTTGTCATAGTTGACAACCTTGCAGGAAACTTTCTAAGCCCCTAATGAGGTACCTGAGCATTAGGTTTCTGTGGGGAAGGTCAGACCCCCTGCCAGGCTGGTAATCCCAATCGAGGTCTTCTGCAGGAATGGCGTGTGCCCCCAAGGGGACGTTTGGGTGAATGGTGTAGTCCTTGTCTGCTAGCTGGCGACCCGCATCAGAGACTCGTGCATGCTCCTCGGCAGTAAGGGTAGAAGCAAGGATTACTTGGATGTCATTCCAGGTTAAATCATACGTTTGATTAATGTAAGTAAATTCCTTCATAAACTTAGAGGGATCTTCCAAGAAATAGCCCAGGCGGGTTTCTATCTGTGACAAGTCCTGTAACGAAAAAGGGGTGTGGACCCGAACAAGCCCCTCTGCGGCTGAAATCTCTCTTAGCAGACAAAGGTCAGTGGAAGGGTTGCGGGAACGGGTATGAGAGGCAACCAGTGAGGACAGGGGAGAGCTATCGGGTGGGTGATCGGACAGTGCAATGGGCAGAGAGGACTGATAGGGAGGCGGGAGCAGTGCACTAAGGAGTTCGGCTTGCTCTTCAGGAGTTTGGATAAGGAGTTTGGATAAGTTTGCTGAGGAGACCGGGCTAATAATATTTGGCGGGTGGAACAATGGCTACAGAGGTCAGGGCGGGAATGCAAGTCCCAAAAAGCCTGCACATATGGAACTTCAGAATTCTTACCAGTCCTCCTGCAGAAATTGTCCAGGTCCTGTAGAACGTTGAAATCGAAAGTGCCAGTCAGAGGCCAATGTGACTGGTTGTCAAGCTGGTACTGGGGCCAGGCAACTTGGGAGATATAAACAAGTTTTTTCTTTCGCAAGGTCTGAGTGTACCCCAGGCCAGAAAATATTTTTAAGAGACAACCTAGTGGAGTCGTGGGATCAATTATGAATTGTCCTGCACCCATGATGAGAGTAAGAGGGAAGAGAAGATAAAGATTCAGCTTACAGACACTGCGAAAGTGACAATAGGAAACACACAACCAGGTTAAATAGCCCTAGGCTAACCCTCTGAGGGTTAGTCCAGTCTGAGGGGGCAGCTACCGCGAGGCCTATTGCCAACAGTCCCGTCAGCGGTGGGACCGTCAGAAAGTGAATGTAAGTGCATTAGGCAAAAGGCCACATGGAAAGAGGGTGAGGGAGTGAGCAGAGACAAGGTTTCGTGTTCCGGGTGAGCAGGACCAGGCAGAAGGCACCCTAGCTGTTCCCAAGTGAGTCCTGGCTGGGACGGTAGTGAAGGACGTGGGGCAGCGATTGGCAAGACATCTCAAGAACAATCACTCCCCTAAAGCCCCTGGGACCAATGGAAGGAGAATTTCCAGGGCAGCTGCAGATGGGAAGACAACAGCAGAGCTCAAAAACCAAAACCAAGCCCAGAGGGAGTAAGAGGGAGACAGAGAGAGGGAGTGGGGAAGAGGGAGAGAGGGAGAGAGACAGAGAGAGAGACTCACCAGGGCAGCCATAGACTGGTTTTGAATGCGTCCAAGCATGGAAGGCAAGGAGATAGGGGGCTTCTCAGGGGACCCGCAAAGGAGGGGGGAGCCACATGCCTATCCAGAATTTTGGTGCTAAAATATAAGGTTTATTTGGATGTGAAAACAGAATCAAAGACCCAATTAACAAAGCTTTAGAAGCAGGCTTTATTGAGAAGCTTGCGGGTGGGTTTAGCAACTTAGGGTATTGAGTTATTGAAGCCACGCCATGGGAAATTTTTGCTGTTTTTTTTTATACCCCCTTTTGGTAGGCACAGCTGGGGGAGGCATGCTTACAGAAGGTTCTAAAAAGGGGAAACAATCATTAAACTTTTTCTGGGAATTGGGTAGGAGTGAGCAAGGATGGTGAGCAAGCATCCTTTTAGTGAGAACATGCACTTTTGGACATTTGTGGTTTACTGAAGGGAGGGGGGAGGCCAGTGAGGGGTAAGTTTCAAGAACTAAAATGGAAGTGCCTAATTCAAAATGGAGTTTCTTGTGCCAAAGCCAGCCATTGATGATGGCCTTTAATTCAAGTTTAGAGCTTTTTTTTCCTCCTCCAAAATTTTTACCATATCCTCCAATTTCATCTGTATAGAAAATAATGTATATTATGTTCAAAATCTCAGTATCATCCAGAATTACACAGGATGAACATATGAAAAAGGAACTTCCAAGATTTTGTATATAAAAAGTAAAACCATTTGCAAAAGGGTCTTATTAATTTTGTTTTCTTTCTTAAAAAATAAAAAAAACCCTAATTGCTTAAGAGTTCACAGCACCTGCTACACAGGTTGTGTTCCTGCTGGGTCAACGTGCTGGCAGGAGCAGCTCAGGAAGCCTCGCTGGTGGCAGCCACCCCATCAGCACTGCACCCAGGGCCTTCTCAAGCTGCAGGCCATCTAGCCTGCTGGGGTTCAGAGATCAATCCTCTTGGAGGGACTGTCTGATCCTTTCTTGCCCAAAGAGACTTATTCACTTGGCACCTCCCATTAGCCCTACTATGTGTTGTGGGGAATCACAGGAAAGGGAGTGGGGAGAGGATCCTTTGCCACCAGCTCTGAGTGGACAGACTCAACTTTGCACTCCACTGAGAAATGATCCTTGGTGCCCAAAGTCATCTTACCAGATGGTTTGTGAGGATCTGTCACCTTGAAGATTCACTCTAGGTTAACTCATGACTTAATTTGTTTGCCGAGGTCTGAGTTGGAAGGGAGGTTTTCTGTAACTTGTTTCTGACCCTGTCCCCAAGGAGGAAAGGGGGCCAAGAAGGAGTATAGCTAAAGGAAGACTCTCAAAGAATGTAGATTATATAAGGAAGAAAAAAATCAACCTTAAAATGACTGAACTTTTAATTTCAGCTTATAGAAGCAGCATTACATCGGTTAAATCTACTGCACAAGATATCTTTAAAGTGTTGAAAGGCATGGAAGTTACTTTGAAGGCTAAAATACACATTAACCTAAGCCATGTAATTATCTATGACCTCACATGTAGGTGTAAATATATATACACTGAAAGCATTCGACCCTGAATAAGGAAGACCAATAAGAAATTGATGCATTCTAATTAAGGTGCTGATGAAGAATATTGACAGTATGATGGACTGCCAAAATAGCAACGACAAAAAAAACTATCTTGTAAGAAATATAGCCAGAGTGCTTCTCAGAGACAAGGATGGTGAGGCTTGGTCTCATATAATGTGGCCATGTTATTGGGAGAGGCCAGTCCCTTGACAGGGCCATCACAGTTGGTAAAGTAGAGGGAAGTGAAAAAGGAAGGCCTTTGATGAGAGAGATTGGCACAGTGGTTGCGACAAAGAGCTCAAACACAGGAATGACAGTGAGAGTGGGGTAGGACCAGGAAGTGTCTACTTCTGATGTACACAGGGTAGCTGTGAGCAGCAACCAGGGCAATGCCACCTGACAACAATTCAAGATCATAATAAAAAAAAACATTTCCATCAGTAAATTTTATAGTTGCATGGATCACATTTAAGTCTAAGCTGTATATTTAAAATATTTTGTTTGGCATCTTTAAAAATACTGAGTGTTCTAATGCACCAATACAGTGTATTACTCCATTTACTTTAGATATCTTTATTCTCTCATCAAGGTTTTATGCTTTTAATTGTGCATGCCTTTTACATTTTTGTCAGATACTTCCCTAGTTATTTCATACATTATAGTTATTTTAAATAATTTTGAATTTTTAAAAATCATTTTATTGGGGACCTGTACAATTCTTATCACAATCCATACATACATCCATTGTGTCAAGAACATATGTACATTTGTTGCCATCACCATTCTCAAAACATTTGCCTTCTACTTGAGCCCTTAACATCTGCTGCTCACTTCCCCCCTCCCTCCCTACTCCCCCCGAAATCATGAACCCTTCATCATCCATAAATTATTATTATTTTGTCATATATTACACTATACGACATCTCCCCCCACCTTCTTCTCTGCTGTCCATACGCCAGGGAGGAGGCTATACGTAGATTCTTGTAATCAGTTCCCACTTTCTACACCATATTGTCTCCACCCTCCAGGCATCTCCACTCTCACCACTGGTCCTAAAGGTGTAATCTGTCCTGAATCCCCTGTGTTTCCAGTTGCTATCTGTACCTATGTCCATCCTCTGGTCTAGTCAGATTTATAAGGTAGAATTGGGATCATGATAATGGGCGGGAGGAAGCATTGTAGAACTAGAGGAAAGTTATATGTTTCATCATTGCTCCCCTGCACCCTGACTGGCTCATTTCCTCCCCACAACCCTTCAGTAAGGGGTGTCCCGTTGGCTACCAACGGGCTTTGAGTCTCCACTCTGCACTCACCCACATTTTCAATGATATGAATGTTTTTTCCTTGATGCTTGATACCTGATCCCTTTGACAGCTCGTGGTCACACAGGTTGGTGTGTTTCTTCCATGTGGATTTGTTGCTTCTGAGCTAGATGGCCACTTGTTTATCTTCAAGCCTTTAAGACCCCAGATGCCATATCTTTTGATAGCTGGGCACCATCATCTTTCTTCACCACACTTGCTTATACACATGTTTGTCTTCATTGATCGTATCCGGGAGGTGGGCACCCATTGCTATGATTTTTAGTTCTTTGATGTCTGATAACTGGTTCCTTCTACACTTTATTGTCAGACAGACTGGTGTGCTTCTTCCATGCGGGCTTTGATGCTTCTTAGCTAAATGGTCACTTGGTTATCTTCAAGCCTTAAAGACCCCAGATGCTATATCTTTTGATAACTGGGCATTGTCAGTTTTCTTCACATTTGCTTATGCACACATTTTTTCTTCAGCAATCGTGTTGGGAAGGTGTGCATCCTGGAATGCCAATTTAATAGAACTAAGTGTTCTTACATTGAGTAAGTGCTTGAGTGGAGGCCCAATGTCCATCTCCTGCCTTAGTACTAAAACTGTAAATATATGCACATAGATCTGTTTCCCTACACTCATATAAATATATTTACATATGTACATCCCAGTCTTTAGACCTCTGTAAATACCCTTTGTCACCTAGTTCTTTCCTCTATTTCCTTTTACTTTTCTCTTGACCCACTATCATGCTCAGCCTTCATTTGGGTTTCAGTAATTTCTTTCGGTTACCTTGCCCTTGCAGGATCCGTAACCGGCCACTTATATCCCCCTTGCTACTGATTTTGGATCACTTATTGCTCCCCTGCCCCTGGGTTGGTCAGCACCAACTCTTTGCCCCCTCCTGCCCCTCTCCAGCATTCCTCCAGAACTATTGGTCCCATTGTTTTCTCCTCCAGACTATTCATCCAGTCTAGCTTATCTAGCTAGATCTGTAGGGATAATAATATGCAACAAAAATCAAGTCATAGCAAGATAGGCTATGAGTGAGAACACAGCTATGACAACACAAAAGGAAAACAATTACCCACAGAAGAATAAATTGATTAAAAGAAAAAAATTTAAAAAGAAAGAAAAACCTGTAAATAGATCAAGGTCTGATTTTTTTTATCTCTACGCATGTCCTTCAGTCAGGTTCAAAGGAGTACCCTGCTTTGGCCCCAGAGTCTGTCATATGTACTATCTTGGGGGTTCCCTGTTCTGCTCCTACGGTTAATCTGCCACATGCTTTTAATGCTTTACCTCAGTGTTACAGGGTCAGTCTGAGCCAGTCCCAGCCCTGAGTCTCCAGTGTTGTCCCTCTTCGGGCCCTGGACCATGAAGGAATTGTGTGTCTCTCAGTGGGATCAGCCATATTGTCCACTCTGTCCATTGGCTGTTCAGAGGGTGGTATGGTCCTCTAGGCCTGATGGGCCAGGATGTGCTCCACTCTCTCTTCCTCCCCCTTCATTTGCTCCCATTTGCTCTGATCAGACATGCCCCTCTCCCCTAGCTGCAGCTTCAGTGCCATCCTCTCAATAAATTCTTCTGGGGTGAGGGGCAGTTACCCATGTAGTTGGTATGGGGACCGAGCCCTCAGGCCCCCCCCACTGGCTCCCCACTCCTTGCAGGCACACTGCATTCATCTGCACTGGCTTTATATCTGGTCCCTCTTTCCCTGTGGAGGCACAAACAATACCCTCCCTATTCCTCCATCACACATCTTCTTTTTCATTTCCCTTTCTTCCCTCCACGATCAAGTCCATTACCCGATACTAGTCCATAAATTCCTCTTTTGACTGACGCAGTCATGCAATGTCGCTGAGTTCAAGAAGATCCCAGGCCAGTAGGTGGAACCAGTGGTGGTGGAAGCGTCTCAGCACTGGCATGGGTCTCCTTGTGGCTCCTCCAGCTCCAGGGTTCTGATTTTATAAGTGTAGCTCCATGTGGTTTGTCAACAGAAATGTCTCACAGGACATGAGTGTCTCTGGCCTCCAGTAAGGTATCTCCATTGTGCCTCTAAATGAGGTCATCGAGCTGCGATCTGATTGACAGTCTAAACTCCACCCCTTCACTCTTTTTCTTTAAAATGTCTTATAATGTCATTAACAAAATATTTTAAATAATCTTAAAAAAATCATTTCATTGGGGGCTCATACAATTCTTATCACAATCCATACATCCATCCATTGTGTCAAGCACATATGTACATTTGTTGCCATCATCATCCTCAAAACATTTGCCTTCTACTTGAGCCCTTAATATTGGCTCCTCATTTTTCCCCCTCGCTCTCCACTCCCGACTCCCTCCCAGTTCCCCACTCCCTCATGAACCCTATATAATGCATAAATTATTACACTTTTGTCATTTGTTGCACTGTCTGAGGCCCCCCTGCCCTCTTTTCTGCTGTCCACCCCCCCAGGAGGAGGCCATACATAGATTCTTATAATTGATTCCCCTTTTCCACCTCAGATTCCCTCCACCCTCCAGGCATTGCCACACTCACCACTGGTCCTGAAGGGGTCATCTGTCCTGGATTCCTTGTGTTTCCAGTTGCTATCTGTACAATGTACATCCTCTGGTCTAGCCTGCTTTGTAAGGTAGAATTGGGATCATTATATGGGGGAGGAGGCATTTAAGAACTAGAGGAAAATGTTTCATCATTGCTACCCTGCACCCTGACTGGTTTATCTCCTCCCCACAACCCTTCAGTAAGGGGTGTGCTGTTGCCTACCGATGGGCTTTGAGTCACCACTCTGCACTCACCCACATTTACAATGATATGATTTTTTGTTCTTTGATGCTTGATACCTGATCCCTTCGACAGCTTGTTGTCACATAGGCTGATGTGTTTCTTCCATGTGCTTCTTCCTTGTTGCTTCTGAGGTAGATGGCCACTGTTTATCCTCAAGCCCTTTAGACCCCAGATGCTATCAGACATCAAAAAACTAAAACTCATATCAGTGGGTGTCCACCTTCCTGATACGATCACTATAGACAAATATGTGCATGGACAGGTGTTGTGAGGAAAGCTGATGGTGCCTGGCTACTGAAAGATATCAAATTTAAAACACTATTGAGAAAAGGAAATTATACTCATATAGGCCAGCTATGAATTACCGTACATGAACTGTAGTCTGTACAGATTGAACTCTTATGTGATTGGACATTATTTACAGAAATAATCGGGGTTGGTGATAGGACAAACCTTCCAATAATATTCAGTCACAACATCACAGCAATGCTGCAGATTAAATGTTATCATAATAAATCAAGGGAGACATTAACATAGTTAATGTTAGGGAGTACCAGGCACCATTCATTGGACACCTTAATGCAAAAGATCTGAACCAAAGTACAAAGTCCACTAGTGCTATGCCCTTGGGCTAGTAGTCATCTGCTTCTTTTAACACTAGGGAGTTTTAGCCTTAAATTAGGTCTGATGGCTGCAACTGAGCTTGAGGTAACTCACAGTTCACTTAGTGGGATTTCCACATCGAATCCTTCTGGTGTGGCCTACAAAGGATATTGTGACCCTCAAAAGAACAGACTCTAAAGGCCCAGCAGTATGTGGCACATAGACTGGATCATCAAGGGCTGCTTAAGAGCTAGAATTGAACGTGTCCCACTAGGAATCTAGTATCAGGCATATTCTCCCCGTAGGTCCCGCGTAAGTGTTAAGTGTTTTTTCCAGATAATAAATTTCTCCTGAAATCCCCAAATCTCCACCAGCTGGAAGTGATGGAGGACTATGGCAGAGTGACTGGATACAAGATGAACAAGCAGAAGTCTATGAGACTGCTATATACATTGGACAAAACGATGGAAGAGGGGATCTAAAAGGCAGTACCCTTCATAATAGACAAGCATGAATGGAAATATCTAGGGATATACCTGACCAAAATAAAAAAAAATAGATTTGCATCAGGAAAACTACAGAACACTATTATAAGAAACCAAGAGTGACCTCCATAAATGGGAAAATATTGCATGCTCGAGGATCAGGGAAGAATCAATATAGTAAAGATGGCAGTTCTGCCCAAAACAGTATCTAAGTTTAATACTATTCCAATACAAATACCATCATCTTTCTTCAAAGAATTGGAAAACTGATTACCAACTTCATATGGAGAGGGAAGAAGCCCAGATTTAGCAGAGAATTCCTTAAGAAGGACAAAGTCAGAGGGCTTGCTTTAACTGACTTTAGCAACTATTATAGAGCCACAATGGTCAAACCAGAATGCAACTGGTATAAAGAGAGATACTCAGACCAATAGAAGAGAACTGAAGGCCCAGAAATAAAGTCATCAGCATACAGACAACTAATATTCTAGAAGGGCCCCAAAAAATATCTAATGGGAAGCAGATGCCACTTCAACGAGTGGTGCTAGAAAAAATGGATGTCTACCTTCAGAAAAATGAAGCAAGACCCTTATCTCACTCCATGTACAAGAATAAACTCAAGGTGGATCACAGACCTCGAGGTAAAGCATCAAACTATTAGGGCTATCAATGAGTGATTTGGGACAAATCTGAGAACTTTGGTGCAGGGAATCCATAGGCTACCAGAATTAGGGAAGTACACAAACACAGAGGAGGAACAAATTGACAAGTGGAATATACTGAAGATAAAATACCTGTGTATATTGAAAGACTTCACCAAGAGAGTAATAAGAGAGCCCACAGACTGGGAAAATATCTTTAGCAATGACACATCAGAAAAAGGCCTAATTACTAAAATCTATAATACTCTGCTAATTTACAATAAGAAAAAAAACTAATAGCCATTGAGGAGGTGGACAAAGGACCAGAAAAGAAGTTTTACAAGGGTGGAAATCCAAATGGCCAATAAAGATATCAGAAAATGTTCCTGAACATTAGCCATATGAGAAATGAAAATTAAGACAAATATGAGGTACCACCTAACACCCTCAAAGATAGCCAAATTCAAAAACTCATAAAGCAATAAGTGTTGGAGGGGCTGTGTGGAGATGGGAACACTTGTTCACTGCTGCTAGACTTGCACATGTAGGCAGCCATTATGGAAATCAATTTGGTGATACCTAAAACAAATGGAAATCAAGCTACCATATGACCCAGCAATCCCCTTGTGGGACACATACCCAGAAGAGGCAAGAAACAAGCCACGGCCCAACCACTGTGCACCAATGTTCATTGCGGCTCAGAATCACAAGGAGTTGGAAACAACCTCAATTTACATCAATGGACAAATGGATTAAAAAATTCTGGTACATACATAAAATGGAAAGTATGCTAAGTTAAGTAAGCCAAGCACAAAAGGAAAAGTACAACATGAGTTCACTGAGTTAAGCTTCCTGCTACGGAAAAGAACTGGCAACACAGGGAGCCCAGGACAGATAAACCCCTCAGGATCAATAATGAGAATAGAGATACGGAGGGGAAGGAGAAGGTAGGGGGAGAAGGAAGAACCAATCATAATGATCTATATATAACCCCTTCCTAGGGGGGATGGACAACAGAAAAGTAGGTGAAGGGAAACTGTGGTCAATGTAAGACAAGGGGAAAAAATATTAAAAATAAATTATCAAGGGTCCATGAGGGAGGGGGTGGAGAATGCAAAGCTGATATCAAGGACTCAAGTAGAAAGAAAATATTTTGAAATTATGATGGCAAAATATGAACGAATGTGATTGACACAGGTGATTGTGATAAGAGCTTTAAGAGCCCCCCAATAAAATGATGTATTAAAATTAAAAAGCAAAAGGAGCATATGGGAAAAGCTACTAAATGCAAACATTCCCAGGGCTGGGTCCAGACACTCTGGCAGGGGTCAGATCAAACCCAGGGATGCATATGACAGCCAATTAAAGAGAAAGAGATATTTAAAAGAAAATAAAAAAGACATGGGTAGCGGGGGAACAGGGCACCAACCCACCAAAGAGAGGGTATTTTTTTATATCTCCACAGGAAAGGGAGAAGGAGAAAGGGACTTGACTTCAACGTAGTACCCAAGACATGAAAACAACATACCAGCATGAAGCAGTGAACCAATAGAGAGCCCTATAGGGCCCACTCTAATCACAGCTATGTGGGCTCACTCGCCAGAAGAATGTGCCAAAGAGGACAGCACTGAAGCTATAGCTCAGGGAGAGGGCCAGGTGTGCTCAGAACCCATGGGAGCAAATTAAGAGGGAAGGAGATAGAAAGAATGGATCCTACCAAGCTCCCAGGATGATATTACTGCTCAGAACAGACAATGCATAGAGAGGACTGTAGGGCTGACCTCACCATGAGACATGGTGCCCCCTCACCGAGCCACAGCACTATGGGGGACAACACTGGAGACACAGTGTGGGAATTGTGCCTGGTCTGATACTCCCCACCCCACCCCGACACACACACCAGGGTGAAACACAAAAGAGCAGCAAGAGGAGCAAAGTAATGAAGTCCCCAAGAAACCCAAAATTAGATTTCAGGGATAGGGCATGGCACATCATCAGACAGGATCAGAAAAGATTCATAAAGGTCACCAGATAGACCTGGAACTATCTATAGAATTTTCTCTCTCTCTCTCTCTCTTTTTTATGTCTATCTATATAAGATAGGCAGAAAAAACAATCCTGAGGAGAAAATAATGGACCAACAGTTCCAAGGTGACTTGTGTGACAGGAGACTGGGGAAAGGAATGGGGGAGCCAACAAACCAGGGGAAAGGGAACAACAAGTGATCTAAAGTCAATAGTGAGGAGGACGTAGGATGCCTGGTGGGGCTTGACCAAGTGCAATGTAGCTAAATTGAATTAACGAAAGCCAAATGAAGACCGAACATGATAGTGGGACAGAGGAAAGTAAAGGAAATAGAGGGAAAGAACTAGGAGGCAAAGAACATTTATAGAGGACTGATATAGGCATGTATATATGTAAATATATGCACATATAACAAAAGGGATATAGATCTATGTACATATATTATATGTTAAATATTAAGGTAGCAGATGTACATTAGACCTCTACTCAAGCAGTTCCTCACCATAAAAGCACTTTGTTCTAATAACCTGACATTTTGTATTACTCACCTTCACGACAGGATTACTGAAGACAAAATGGGTGCATAAGCCAATGTGGTGAAGAAAATTGATGGTGCCTGGCTCTAAAAATAGCATCTTGGGTCTTAAAGACTTGAAGATGAACAAGTGGCCATCTACCTGGGAAGCAACAAAGCCCACATGAAAGAAGTACAAGAGCCTGTGTGCTCATGAGGTGTCGATGGGATCAGGTATCAGGCATCGAAGACCCAGAACAAGCAACCATATCGACGTGAACAGAGGGGGTGGGGGGACAGAGAGGAGACCCAATTCCCATCTGTAGACAATTGGACATCCTTCACAGAAGAGTCATAAGGAAGGGACGAGACAGGGCGGGTTCAGGATAGCAATGACAAAGCACATGATATTCCCCTAGTTCAGCGGTTCTCAACTTGTGGGTTATTGACCCCTTTGGGGGTTGAACAATCCTTTCCCAGGGGTCACCTGATTCATAACAGTAGCAAAATTACAGTTATGAAGTAGCAATCAAAATAATTTTATGTCTTCATCTCGGGGTAGGCTGGTGTGCTTCCTCTTTGTGGGCTTTGTTGTTTCTTAGCTAGATGGCTGCCTGATTGTCTTCAAGCCTTTAAGACCCCTGATGCTATGTCATTTATTAGCCGAGCACCATCAGCTTTGTTTGCAACTTTTGCTTATGCACCCACTTTGTCCTCAGCAATCAAGTAGGGACAGGCCGGTGCGCTTCTTCCATGTAGGTTTTGTTGTCTCTCAGCTAGATGGCTGCTTGTTTATCTTCAGGTCTTTAAGATTTCAGGTGCTATATCTTTTGGTAGCTGGGAAATATCAGCTTCAACACATTTGCTTGTGTACCCGTTGTCTTCAGTGACTTCAGGTGCTATATCTTTTGGTAGCCAGGCACCATCAGCTTTCTTCACCACATTTGCCTGTGCACCCATTGTTATCAGCAATCGTCCCAGGCAGGTGGGCATCTCAGACTGCCGAATTGTTAGAACAATTCTTATGTTGAGGGAGTACTTGAGCAGGGTCCCACTGTCCATCTGTTTCCTTAATACTAAAGCTATAAATATATGTACATAGATCTATTCCCCCCTCATAAATGCAGTGAAGAAAACTGATGGTGCCCAGTTGTTAAAATATATAGAATCTGGGGTCCCATAGGCTGGAAGATAAATAAGGGGACATCTAACTGAAAAACAATACAGCCCACATGGACAATGCACACCAGCCTGTGAGCTAAGAAGGCATTTAAGGGATCAGGTATCAGGCATCAAAGAAAAACAAAATCATAGCATTGTGAATGAGGGGGAGTGCAGAGTGGGGACCCAGGGCCCATCTGGGAGAAATTGGACATCCACTTGCAGAAGGGCTGTAAGGAGGTGACGAACCAGTCAGAGTACAGTGTAGCAAAGATGAAACATACAATTTTCCTCTAGTTTTTGAATGCTTCCTCCCCACCACTATCATGATCCCAATTTTACCTTACATAACCGCTGGACTGGAAGATGTATACTGGCACCGATAAATACGGGGAATCCAGGACAGATGAGCCCCTCAGGAACAGCGGTGAGAGTGGCGATATCAGGAAGCTGGAGGGAGGGTGAGGAAGAAAGGGGAATCAGATGACAAGGTCTACATGTAACTTCCTCCCTGGAGGACAGACAGTGGAGAACTGGGTGAGGGAGACATTGGATGGTGTAAGATATGATAAAATAATAATTATTTATAAATTATCAAGGGTTCAGGGGGAATGTGAAGCAAGGAGGGAGGGGAAAAATGAGGAGCTGATACCAAGGGCTCAAGTAGAAAGCATGTGTTTTGAGAATGATGATGGCAATATATGTACAAATGTGCTGGACACAAATGATGTATGTACGGATTGTAAAAAGAGTTGTATAAGTCCCTAATAAAATGATTAAAATAAATAAATTAATATAAAGAAGAATGAACACCTTAAAAAAAGAAAAGAAAAGAATTTTATGGTTGGGTGTCACCACAACATGAGGAACTATGTTAAAGGGTTGCAGCATTAGGAAGGTTGGGAACCACTGTTCTAGTCCTTTACTGCTTCCTCCCCCCACTATCATGGCCCCAATTCTACTTTACAGATCTGGCTAGACCAGAGCATGCGCAATGGTATAGTTAGGAACTCCCAACACAAAATCCAGGACAGATAAACCCCTAAGGAACAATAATAGGTGTATCAATACCACGAGGAGAGGGGGAAGGTGGGGGGGGGGAAAGGGAGAACTGATCAAAATGATCAATGTATAACACCAACTCCCTTCCAAGGGGAATGAACAACAGAAACACGGGTGAAGGGAGATAGTGGTTGGTGTAAGATATAAAAATAATAATAATTTATAAGTTATCAGCATTACTGAGGGAGTGAGGGAAAAAAATAAGGAGCTGATACCTTGGACTCAAGTAGTAAGAAAGTGTTTTGAAGGGATGATGGCAACATATGAACAAATGTGCTTGATACAATGGATGTATGGAGTGTTGTAAGAGCTGTAAGAGCCCCCAATAAAATGATTTTTTTAAAAGAAGTTGCTCCTGCCCCTTTTCCTACCAACATAAATGTAATTTCCTTATCTGAGACATGTATGCTCATCTCCCCTGTGTTGACTTGAATTTCTAGGAAGGTTTCCAGTGAGAGTGCTCATTAGAGAGTCCATTGCATTGGGGTGACTAGCACATTTTGGTATGGCAACAACTGAATAACCTCCTTCCTCTCCCCATATCTTGAAAAGCTATCACCAGTTGAGGTGAGGAATATTCTTTCTGTTTTTCATGTTCACATTTTCTCATTCAGTGAACACTTCTTGAGCATCTTCCAATTGTTATTATATAAAAGATTATCTGACATGATCTTCTCTTAATGACTTCTAACTTGTTTTATGGGTGAAAGATAAAGTGTGAGAAGCTAATTGAAGCCATAGAGCTACTCACCTTGGGAACACACAGACATAAATAAGCACAAATTTGAAGGTTCCTGTGTCAGTCTGGGTAGACTAGAGAAGCAAATTCATAAACACACGTGTATAAGAAAGAGGTTTATATACAAGAGCCGTGGAATAGTGAGAAAATATCCCCGATCAAGTCCATAAGTCTGATGTTAGCCCTTACATCTCTCACCAATTTTTAAAGTCCTCCACAGACTAACAAAACACATGCAATGATGCCGAATGCAGGAAGATCACACACCAGTGGGTGGGATGTCTTGTAGAGCCAGTAGCATTGTAAGCACCTCAGTGCTGGCAGTGGTCTCCACGTGGCTTCTCCAGGTCCAGGGTTCTGGCTGCCTCAGGGTAGGTCCATGTGACTTCTCCTCGGGAACCGCTCAAAGGGAGTCAGCCTTATCAGTAGAGAGTCTCCAAGGAAGGGAGAGAGACAGAGAGATGTCTCTCGCCTCCAAGTAGGAAATCAAGAGTTTCCCAAATTCTCAGGGGAAGCCCATACCCTCACAGAGGCTTCATTGGCTACACCCTGATTGACAGACTAGGCTCCACTCCACATTATTAAACCCCTCCAGTCTCAAATTCACACCAGATTATGCAGTTACCACAGTTCCCTCTTTGTAACATCTGTCCTTTATAATCTCAGCACCTAATCCTCAGAGTGAGAAGAGCCATTCTAGATTTCCAAAGACAATGTCATTATTCTCATGTGATGAAAACACGTTTTCACTGTGCGAAGGTAATTAAGTAAACTCATTTGTTAAGCACCAGGCATGTCTCATGTATTTGTGAAATGATGCTAAAAATAAGCCAATTCATTCAATATCTAAAATACACATCACCTGTTGAATGAAAAACTGTGCACTGTCCTCTGCATTTGTATATAAATATTTATACTGGCATAGAAAGCATACATATATATGTTCTAAGGAAATTTATCCTCTTGACTAAATAGGACATATACTGAATTCACTAAAAAGCAATATAAACTAGTCGTAATTCAGGACCAATGAATTTTGTAATGATCAAAGTGCAGTGGGAAGTTATAAGAAAAAGAAAGACCTATTTGGATTGGAATTGTTAAGGATACCCTATTTCCTTAAGCATAGTAGATTTTTATAACATTGTTAACTTATTTAATAAACTCATTCTTTTTTATTTGAACTTGATTTGTAAGACAATGGTTGTCATCAGTTTGTGGGAAATTTTATATATATATACACACATATATATATATATGATTGAATAAAGAAAGATAAAATGTTATTATACAGAGAATAATATTAAATTCTTGATCTAAAGCCAAAAAGCAAAACCAAATCAACCTTAGGTAAATAAGGGTCTAGAACAATGAAATTAAATTAACAACCATAAAGAGATCCTTCTTAAACAAACGTAGTGGGATCTGAAGACATGGTTGAATTAAAAGACAAAGGATAGATTGATTTATCAAAATAATTGTAATGTTTTGAATTTACGTGACTATGAACATGCTCCTGTTCATCATCAAATTATAGTAAAATAGAAAGGAAAGCATGAAAAATCATATTATAAATAAGCTGAATCCTAAGAGATGATCATAACAGGGATGAATATCAGGGCATCTGCACAACTCTCAAAAATTAAAGAAATTATGTTGTATGCATATATGCACATGTATTGCTAGAGGAAGAGTCATAAGTCTGATTTCATTTTAAAGTGTATACGACCTTCTAAAAGATCATGAATCAGGAGAGAGCTAGTCTTGTTGGGCCTTAGAAGCAAAGTGCTACCCCACATTGGTCCTTACTCAACTCACTATGTGCAATCTTGCTAGTTCAATATCAATCTTTTGGCCTTAGACAAAGTTACCCAGATTCAATAGTGAGCTGCAATACCTATGGCTGAATCTTCAGGTGCTAAATAAAAAGCTACCGAACCCTATAAAATTAACCATTATAAATTATGAAAGTTGGCAAAGAAAACTAGTAGAGGTCAAGAACTACCAGGAATGACAGAATTTTTAATATCTTGTAAGGGTATAAGTGTTTAGGGAAAACATTATCACATTCAAAAATCAAAGTAGAATGTGGATTCGTAGATTCCCCCCCCAAAAAAACCCATTTTATTAGGAGGTAATAAAGATAACATATTGTTTCAGAATTTAATCACATCAAGCATTATTGCACAATTGCTACCACCATCAGTTTCAAAATGATCTTCCTTCTTGAACTCCACCTCATTTCTTCATTAACCCCACTGGCCCTCTCCCCCCACCACTATACCCCCACCCAGGAACCTTTATTCTATTTGTTGTCTCTATAGGTTCAGGTTGCAACAAAATGTTCTTAAAATCATAAGGAATCATACACCACATATTTCTCTCACCTCTCCCAGCTTATTACAATAACAAAAAACGCAAAATGAATATGGAGAACAAGGACCCTTTTTTCCAAACAGCACATGTAAATAAAATTTTGCTGAAGATAATCCAGCCATGATTGTAGCATTACATTGACAGGGAGATTCCAGAAGTTCAGGCTGGATTCCAAAGAGTACATGAAGCAATGGATATCATTGCTGATGTCAGCTGTCTCATGGTTGCAAGTAGGGAATACCAGAAACGTGTTTACTTCTGAACCAAGCCATGTGGTAGCTGGGAACTAGATCAACTACACACTCCAGCCTACTGGTGGAGACAAATTCGTCTATTCAGTTGAAGCCTGATGACATCTCTGTGATGTCATAAGCCTTTTGTACAAGAGAAAGGGACTCTGGCGACTACTCTCTGTGCCCCTCTGGCTTCCTGCTTGCTGGGACTCTGCAACCAACTCGGAGAACTGTTGCTGCCCTGCATGTTTTCTGACTTTGGACCCATGGGACTCTGCCTGCATCAGCCTGTGATCTCTGATTTGTGGTTCACCATTCTGTGACATCCATTCGGCTACTGGAGTCTGTAAAGGGACTTAAACACTAGCATCAGACTTAGGGTCTTGAGTTGAACTGAGCTGGGTGCCTTCTTGACATAAAGTTGCTGCTTAATATAAAGCTCTTTTCTTAGACATAGATGAATGGCATTGGCTTTGTTTCTCTGGACAACCCAGCCTAACTTACTAGCATATCCGTGGAGTGGGGTGATAGAAAAACAAAATCATGGAGATGAAGAGTGCAGGCTTGTCTGGCATCTGTATTACAGCAGCTGAATGGACTTGGTTTATCGTCACTGGGTAACCAGAGGTGAACTATGACTACATAGTTGACTTGGTTGTTTTCTGGAGAGGGCATGAGGAGTGAAACAGAATCCAGAGAAGTTGTCTTTGGTCATTCCTACCTGAAATGGTGAATGTAGTGGGTGTTAAATTGAAGTAAGGGGCTAAAATGCCTCTTGAACTCTTAGTCAAAATAGCTGACAATAGGCCTGGTCCTGTCTTGATTCTGCAAGGGGCTTAAGGCCATATTATATATGAATGGGATAATTTAGATAAGAAAGGATTGATTTACATGGCAGCCTCTCTGTAGACAACAACCACTTGCCCTCTCTTGACCATCTGATCCCAGCAGAAGGCTATTGATGACACTGGAGCCCAAAATACATGTGTGGGAACTACCTAGGAAATATGTGTCTGATGATCTCCCTCTATTCATATTTGAGGGATGGGAGGAAAGTGGCTACTAAACAAGAGTGCATTGGACAGATGAGTATTGAAGGTCAAAGGGATGAACCTGCGTTAAACAGTTAAAATTTTGTCAGTTTATCTTCCTTCTGATACACGCTGGACCTGATCTGGTTTCCAAAATTTGCTGTATTTTTTTTTCATATTAGGTTTTATCTCAGAAGTGTTATGTCATTGGGAGTCACCCTCTTGATGCTGTTTTATATGTTTTTCTGTTTCTCGGGATATGAGACCCAGGGTTGATGAACCTATAGGAAAAGCAAGTAGAATAAGGGTTGTGTGGGTGTGGCGGGAGCAGGGAGGGGGCAATGGACAGTGGTGGTGGTGGAAGGAGGGGGATAAAAGGGAGACAATGTCAAGGAGTCCAGGAGGGGAAAGAGTGTTTGTAAACTGATTATGTTAGCAATTGCACAATACTGTTTGGAATGATATGATATATTTATTAATAGTCACTAATAACATTTTAAGTGAAAAAAAAGAAATTATTGAATTTGACCATTTTAAGGATTGTGTTTAGCGTCCTGTTATACTAGGATTACATTGTTTTCTTCTACCTACTATTACTGATATAATGTGTGATAGAATTAAATATGAAGGATTAGTGATTACAGAGAACTTGTCAACCTTCAACTGGACCTGTTAAATGGGTATTAGGAATTGCCTGCAATGGCCTAAGGACTGGAGTTGGGCTTGCTTGGGGCACCTTCTTGATGTAAAATTGCTTCTTCATTTAAAGCTCTTTCTTATACATAGATGAGATCAATGAATTTGTTTCTCAATACAACCCAGCCTAACACAACATAATATTTTCAATCACCTCATATGCACATGAAATTGGACATTAAATTAGGAAGACGAAAAAAATCAATCCATTTGAACTATGATGTTGGCAAAGGATATTGAGTATACTACCAAAGTCAAATAAATTTGTCTTGAACCAAGTACCACCAGAATGCTCCTTTGAAGCAAGGGTGGTAAGACTGAATCTCACATACTATGGACACATTATCAGGAGAGGACCGTTCCCAGGAGACGGGCATCTTGCTTGGTAACGTGTGGGGGCAGCAAAAGGAAGAAAGTCGTTGACACAGTGACTGCAACATGGGCTCAAACCGCAGTGCAAGCGTGTCGATGGCACAGGACCAGAGATGCTTCCCTCTCTCGTGCACAGGGACCTACTCTAGGGAACCTCACAGAGCAGCAGCAATGGATGGGACAGAACAGGGATTCCAGAAATAGTTCCACCCTGGATAAACGATAAAGCTGATAAGACAACTCAGGGAATTGGAGAAATCGCACTGCACATCTGAGTGGGGCAGAAAAACCAACTTCTTAACCCTTTCTGTTTCTAAATTGAGATCGTTTGTCTTCTTGCCCGGATAGGCAGGTTCTGAAGTCACTAAGAAACAATGTAAAACAACAATGGAAAAATGGTCACTTTATAGCTTGCCATTTTGTCCTTTTAAACAAGAATTTTATCTTCACAATTTCTTTTAGGGAATTAAATATTTAAAGAACCAATAATGATTAGGTTTCCTTATTTGAGCCATATTACATAATATTCACACTAAATCCTTGGTTCTTTATATGTATAAGCAATCAAGAGGTTCTTATAATTTTTCATAAATAATATTTTATCATTTCAACTCCTTTGGTTACTATTTCCCTTGTTTAAGTTCAAGGTGTGTAAGCACACAGTACCAGGCAATGATGGGTGCAGAATCAACTGTTAGGTTTGTTCTTTTAAAATTAAATGATGACCAGATATAGCAGCTCTTACAATTTAATCAGTCCTGAGTAATGCTGACCATTGTGAACGTTTTGTATATAAGCATTAACCAAAATACTAAACATCAGAGAAACGTAATCCTTACTTTATTGAGCAGACTGTAAGTACGATTTTGTTGAGGTAAAGTACATTTGTGTCAATTTCTTTTCCTTAATGAAAGTTGCCCTTTTGAAATGCTAAGATACTTTTTGCATATTCATAATATCTGTGTCTACTTGAATTAGGGTTTAATCTCTAGGGTGTCTTTTGTCTTATCTATAACACAGAAAGTTCTTAATTACTGTAAACAGATTTGATTATTCTTTCAATGGTTTATAATGACTACTTAAAGTAAAATCTGATGTTACAATCTCTCAGTATCCATTTCAGAAAAGAATAGGCCAAGACTCTTTTATCATGACTAGTTTGTATTGATTTGTGAAGGTGAAAAGTTATATCCCATCCACATCAACTGTGGTTAAATTAATTTCAGAATATATCACTGTGAAAATTCCTAAGATACTAATTTCTTAAAATTCTAATTCTTCAAAAGAGAAATTTAGACCACATTTTGTAAATTTGTCGAGTTTGGTCCCAAGTAGTTCCTTACGGAAGCTGGTGTGGGTCGTGCTAAGGAAACAGCACAATGGGGAGTCAAATGGAATTAGATGATCTGGTTTCATATATGGGTTTTGCTGCTTTCTCTCCTTCTCTCCGGGGATGGGGTAAGTTCTTCATTTCTTTTAATATTGGGTTTAACACGGAGGATGTAATAATACCTACTCCATAATGTTGGTATGAAAATGAAATGAGATTATGGCCTCTTTATTAAGTATTTGTGATGTGTCTGACATGTTAAGAATGTTTATCGTCTTAAAGAATTCTCATAACTCCTAGATATTCACTATGATGGAGCCTATTTTATGAATGAGCAAATTATCTAAGTGAAGGTAACTCACTAACCTCTGTAAAATGATGATCACAGTTCCCAGGACACAGTGAGTGCCCGAAAATATTAGTTACTGCTATTATGATGCCCCATGGCAGTGGACACCTGAGAATAGCTACTGTGGGGGAATAAGATGAGGCATGTCACTCTGTGAGAGAATTCATCGCAGACACTCACAGGGGCGGTTCTACTATTTAACAGAGATGCCATGAGCCAGAATCGACTCAATGGCAGTGATTTTTTAGGCCTATATTTATAATTATCATTAGCTACCTAAGTAATTTCAATAGAAAATATCTAAGCAAAAAACAGAGGAGCTATCAACAATCTTTCTAAAATAATATTCACATATTACTCTAGTTATTGTAAGATTTTAATAAAGTAATGGTGGATTTTTTAATCCACAGAATTACTTCAGAGCAATACACATTTAAATTAGGAATAATATTAAATACATCATGATAGTATTCAATGCACACGATATGACTTCTACAGAAATTAAATACCAGCCCCCACAATTCCTGTCCCATTTTGGGTTCTCAAAACTAATTAGCAAATTCCCTAAGCAAGAAACATGATAAATATATGATATATGCCAGCAACTCAGAATTCTTTGTCAAATAAGATTCCTGTGATATGACCTGAAAATCTGAAAAGTGTACAATGTTCTTAAAGAAATAGAGTAAGAGTGGGGAGGGAGGGGGAAAAAAAAGAGGACTTGTTCCAAAGGGCTTAAGTGGAGAGCAAATGCTTTGAGAATGATTGGGGCAGGGAATGTATGGATGTGCTTTATACAATTGAAGTATGTATATGTATGGATTGTGATAAGAGTTGTATGAGTCCCTAATAAAATGTAAAAAAAGAAAAGAAAAAAAAGAAAAGAAAATGATTAGGGCAAAGAATGTACAGATGTGCTTTATACAATTGATGTATGTATATTTATGGGCTGGGATAAGAGTTGTATGAGCCCCTAATAAAACGTTTAAAAAAAAAAAGAAATAGAGTAAAACCATGTTAAGCATGACAATGCCTGCACCGATGCTCGCATGTCCCACTTTATTGCTCAACAAAATGGAATCCAACCTAAGCATTCCTCCATATTGCATGAAAGTAGCATTGACAAAAAATGCCCCACGTGTGAAGGTACAATGGGTTAACCATGGTTTTTTTTTTGGTGTCATTTTTGGCAGGTCCAAAATGTGGTTGCTTTTAACAGTGGGAATTCTCATATCAGCACTTGGAACTGCAAATGGTTTCTTTGAAAAACTAACACCTGAAAGCCCTGAAGTAACTATGAGCACTGTAAGTTATGAGAGGGGAACAAATCAACAACAACAATCTATGAGCTATTACTATCCTTTATCATGGTGATGGGGTTAAACTTAAACATAGCTGCCTAAAAATAATGAAGAATCTCCACCTAGTAGATCTATTTTCAAAAGTTGTCTAAAGCTTAACGTTCTGACGTCTCTTCATCAGAGAGAGATGATTACCTACTGGGGATACCCCAATGAAGACTATGAAGTTGTGACTGAAGACGGTTATATTCTTGGAATCAATAGAATTCCTCATGGGAGGAATAATTCATGGAACAAAGGTAGATACATCTTCTCTTCCCTTTTTGATCTGTTCTTTTTCCTCTTTCTTGATCCCTTCTTCTGGTTGCCTCGTCAATTTTTCCTCCATGATTTTCTCCCTTTTATCTCTGTTCTTTTCTCCTTTGATCCCCCCCTAAAGATTTAGTGAGCTTTGCTCTTTCTGGAACTAAAGTAACAACAAAGCTAACTTTCCAGATCTCCAGGCACTTCACCCGTGTAGTCAAGGAGGCTTGCTATTCTGTGAGAGACTGATTAGTAAGGAGATGCTTCTAAGTAACATACAATGAATTTAATAGTAAAACTATACACAGAATGTCAACCTGGTAATATTAAATGGTATCAATTTGAGGGCACCAAACCCAGTCTAAGGCAGTCAAGTAAAGCTTTCTCTGAGAGGCAGTCACTGAGCTGGGTCTTTGAAAAGGAGGCAAAGTGACCCAGATGCTGTGTTGCCGCAGAGAGAGGAGGGAGACCATTTGAATCCCATTTCCTGAACAGATAAAAGCCATTTTTGACAGTATTGTACAAATGCATCTTTGTGTCATTGTAGAAAAATTATAAAGGACTCAAAAAAGAGAGAGAAAATCCATGTATAACTTAATTTCCAGAGCACACTTAACATAATGCTGTAACCCCTCTGAAAATAAATTATTCAGCAGCAGCTTTGCATTACAGACTAGACAATCCGCTGCACTGTCACAGGTGCTGAGTGCAAATCAACTCCTCAGCATCTAACAACTTCAAAAACAATCAAAGTATAATGGGCATACAATAAAGTTCACGTATCTAAAGCATAAAATCTGCTCATTTCTGGCTCTGCCGTCATTGAGTGCTAAGCATATTCCAGTTTAGAGGAGCCCTCTAAGACGCACTTGAACTACTCCCACAGCATTTTCAAGGTGGTAAATCTTTACAGAAACAGGCCGATCGTTTTCTTCTGTGAATCATCTGGTGGTTTCAAACCATCAAGCTTTAGGTAGCTCACCACAATATGGATATTAAAAATTACTCAACCAAATGGACATATTTAATGTGTAGTCACAGATCTGGTCTGAGCTTGAGAATTGTCTATGAGTATTCTCACTCTATCCAGACAGATCGTTTTCTATATAGATGTTAAGGACTGTGTTTGCAATAGTTATTTTTTCTCCTTCTTCAGGCCGGCGGCCTGTGGTGTTTCTGCAGCATGGCCTGCTCACATCGGCCACAAACTGGATTTCAAATCTCCCTGACAACAGTCTTGCTTTCATTCTGGCGGATGCTGGTTTTGATGTGTGGCTTGGAAACAGCAGAGGAAATACCTATGCCAGGAGAAATAAGTACTATTCACCAGACTCTGTGGAATTCTGGGCTTTCAGGTAATGAAGAGAAAGAATCAAAAATGAGCAGTCATAAATGTATATTGGGTTATAAGTATTCACAGGTATTTTCCATTTTCTAATATAACCCTACACTGACAAAGTATATGAGAAGGTACTAAAGAGGAAACAGATATTTTTTTTCAAAACTATTTATTCAATTTTTTAAACAAAATAACCTTATCACTTTCAAAGTACTCTCCATTACTCTTAATACATGTATAGAATCTGTGATTTCACACTTGGATACATTTTTCAAACTCATCTGGATGGCAGACAGCACCTTCCTCATTTTTCGTTCACCTCTTCTATGTCATCAAATCTCTGCCATTTCATGGCCCTCTTCATTCATGGAAACAAAAAGAAGTCACAAGGAGTGAGGTCAGGGGAGTAAGAGAGAGAGGCATACTGTTCTTTGCCAAAAGCTGGCACCCTGAGATGAATGCGTGAGCAGGTGCATTGTCATGGTGGCAAACCAATTCCCTGTCTGCCTCAAATCCAGCCTTTTTAGTTGCACACTGCAATCTTTCAGAACCTCAAAATAGATAGCTTGAATAGCAGTCTGATCTGGTGGAATGAACTCCAAATGCACTACAGATTAATGTTTTCATCCATTCAGGAAGTTGACAGATGTTCAGAACAAGGTTTGTCATCAATCAACATTTTACCATTTTTGAAATGAGAAAACCACTTACACAAATGAGTTTTTTCCCCATAGCACTGTCTTTGTAAGCTGTGTTCAACATCACAACAGTTTCTGCAGCATTTTTCCTGAGCAGGAAACAAAATTTCACAGCTGCACACTGTTCTTTTAAATTGGACACCACAAAATATGAGGTTCTGGCAAAACTGCTTTTAGGAAAAAAAATTCACTGTGAGCAGAAAGTACCCTCCCAGGCGATGCCACTAGGTTCACTAGCTTAGATGGATTTGCTCAATGCTTGACTAGTGGGAAAAATGTGTACTGTGAAAGCTCCAATCCACCCTGCAGAATTTAGGGCTTTTTTGGGAACCCACTCATATTCCCAGAAGGACTTCCGTCCTCTTTTAATAACTACTCGCATTCTTCCATATACTTCATCCCAACGGTAGATTTACCTTCACTTTCCTTGCTCATTACTCGCTCTAAAGGAACTGCTGACCAGGGTTTTCCAAATGCAATGAACAAAACGGCAGAAGCAAGAGACTTCTCTGTCCACTTCAGATCCTCAAAGGATCACCTGCACACATTCCAGATGACATTAACACTCAACGGAGGGTGGGCGGATCAGAAACCTGGATCACCCTCAAGGGCAGGGGGAGATGAACTTTGGACACCAGACAGAGAGTTCAAATAAAAAAGGTTTTCTTTCACTGCCCTTCTTCCTTATTACTGGAAACTCCTGGAGTTGAAAGATAGGGGAGTGTTATTCTGTTGATGCTGAAGCACAAGAATGCTCCTTTTGTCTAGGAATTGAAAGGAAGCCATTGTGTCCAGGTGTGATGAGGAAGAGAGGAAGCCCAAGTAGGTGAGACTGGAGGGTCAGATCAGGCAGGGGTGAGATGGCCTCCTGAGAACCTTGGAGCCCACTGAGAGGCAATGAACAGCACAGGGACGTTAGAGATCCAGTTTCTTTTTCCAAAGATCATTCTGGATTATTTGTGACAACTGAAACGGAAAGGGGAAGGATTCCTAAATGCCTCTGGGACATAGCATGCTGTTGCTGAGGTCAAGTGTGATTGAGAGTGACCTTATGTATAACAGAATGAGATACTGCCTAGTTCTGCGCTGTCCTCACAGGAATTGAACACATTGCTGCAGTCCCTGCATGAATCCATCTTGTGGAGGGTTTCTCTCTATTCTCCTTGCCCTCCTACTTCGCCCAGCATGATGTCCTTTGCCAGGGACTGGTATCTCTGATAGCATGTGCAAACTATATGAGACTGAGACCATTCTTACTTCTAAGGCGCAGAGCATATAAATGGTTCTTAAATCTGATATGCTATTTCTGGGATAGAAATAATCCCTGCCATACAGATACTAGCTTTTATAATGTTAAATGCATTTCTCATGCCAGGCTGCAGAAAGGACAGGATTGTGATAGGAAACCATGCAGAGGGCATCTCAGGCTCATGGATGTTCTATAAGTGGAAATAATTTGAGAATCGTACTGTTGCTTGTCCAAGGGAACTCTAGCTACAAATATGTTTGATTTGTTAGAAATTATAGAAAAGACATTCATTCAGTTTTTATTTGCTCTTTTTTGAAATTGTAGTTTTGATGAAATGGCTAAATATGACCTGCCTGCCACAATCGAATTCATTGTAAAGAAAACTGGACAAGAGAGTCTGCATTATGTTGGCCATTCCCAGGGGACCACCATTGGTATGTGAAGGCAATCTAAGCCTGGTAGTTTAGTTCACGGCGGTAGGTGTGCTGGATACGAAGCTAAGTATTTTCATTAAAAGAGATCTCTACACAACTCAGCAATCTAAGGGCAAGGCAAAGGGGGAAGGAGTGTAAATAATATGTGAAAAATGATGCAGGTAGTAAATATGTCATCCATAATAGTTCATTATAAGTAATCGGGTGGGATGATCCTAGGCAATTAGATTATATAAAACTTAACTTAATAAAATGTTTATCACAACCCAGTATACTGATACACTACTGTTTGGGAAACAAGTTACTTATTGGCTGAGATATAGGTGTCTGTTGTTTATTAAAAAACTAAAATAGCATCATATCTATCGAGTCAAGTCCAACTCCTAGTGGTGCTCTGGGGCAGAGTAGAAACTCCTGTGAGTTTCCCAGGCTGTAAATCTTTAAAGAGCAGAAAGCCTTTTCTCTCTCTCCTGGAGGAGTTAGTGGTTTCAATGAGCTGTCCTTGCCGTGAACCCAGTAGGCCACTAGGGTGTTTCAATTCTCTTGGCTATTCAACTGTCAAACATTGACTGTGTTCCCAGTGCCTTGGTAAATTTGTCACCTCATTTATGGTTACTTACTAAGCAACCTAGTGAAACAACATGAGCGTCATATTTAGATTAGTAACTTGAGGCTATCAGAATTTAGTGTTGCCAGAATCGCTAAGCTGATCGATGACAGAGCCAATTGTCAAAATCAATTTGGTCCGAGTTCAAGCTTGTGTTTCTAACCTTTTTAGTTATATGCTCTTCTCATTTTAAGTGGTAATTTAAAAATTGCATTTAAATTTATAAAAACTTTTAACAGTATTAACAATAACTGTTATTAGATGATAACCCTAAGTATAGCTGGCTGATAAAGGCAGATGAAAGAGCTTTCTCTCTATATATATATTAAAATTCTAGTTTCTTATCTCATATAAATTCTTCAAGAATAAAACAGATAGTCTAACATATGATTGCTTCACATATGGATTCCTGGCAGTGAAGTGGTTAGGCATTGCACTGCTAACAAGAACCATAAAGTCAGCAGTTTGAAAACACTAGTCACCCCCTGGGAGAAAGGCAGGTCATTCTACTCCCTAAAAGAGTTATAGTCTTGGAAAGTCACAGGGGCAGTTCTTCCCTGCCCTATAGGGGCGCTATGAGTCAGCATCTATTCAAGGCAGTAATTTGTATAAGCAGAGGTGCCAATTATCCAGAGTTTCAAAAATGCCACCTTAGTAAATCCAACATAATGCCATACTTACAGAATCAACAAGAACCAGCAATACAAACACACTTTATAAACTAGTTCCTTGGTCTCTTTCAGGTTTTATTGCCTTTTCCACCAATCCCAAACTGGCCAAAAGAATCAAAACCTTTTATGCATTAGCTCCAGTGGCCACGGTGAAGTACACCAGCAGCCTTTTAAACACGGTTTCACGCATTCCTACCTTCCTTGTCAAGGTGTGTGATTCCCTTTCATTTACTTTAAGATATCAAATCACCGTGAATTTCAAAGCAATAAGAACAGAAGAAGAAATTGGTAAATAATTATTTGCTGCTATCCAAGAATGCCCACGTGGTATTATTTATTAGCAAGCTTTCATGCCCAATATGGCCTCTGAGATCCCAACAATTGTCATTGTTCTCGATCAGCTTTTAGGAGATAGCACGGGCTGGGAGGATTTTATAGGTGTTTCTTTTATGGGGTGTTTATTTAATAGATGTTTTGATTTATTAAGCACCCTATTCAGAAACACCAAGGCTGAGATTCCACTCCTGGAGTGGAGAAGGAGAAATCAAAAGATGTGAGAGAATCTAACCTCAGCCATGGGAACTGGAAAGAAAGTTAATGGTTTTACTCCATTACACTTATCATCCCCCCCGGCTTCAACACATTGTGTGTTGTGCTGCTTCACTCCATCCAGTAGTAAATTAAACTACACAATTCACAGTAATAGCTGCCCATTTCCCTGCTGTATTCAGTGAATGGAGTGAGAGAAAGCATTTGAAATTTCTAAGGCACTGTGAAATTTCTAAGACCTAAGGAACTAGCATCCACGTTGTGTAGAGATAAAATTATTTTAAATGGAGTCTTTTCTGCAGTTTGATTGCTATAAACCTCAAATGATGCTTTTATCTTTCAGATTATTTTTGGTAACAAAATATTCGAACCACACAATTTTTTTGATGATTTTCTTGCTACTGAAGTGTGCTCCCGCCAGACATTATATAAACTTTGCAGTAATGCCTTATTTATCCTTGGTGGATTCGACAGTCAGAACTTGAACATGGTTTGTATCCATTGCAGTTTCTATACTGAATGGCTTGAGCAATATCTTTGAGTTCTTTTCCTGTCATCAATTATAAATAGTATTTCCTGAGGAATAACCAGAATGATGTCCATGCTAGGCAGGTAAACCCCAAAGAAATCACAAATCATTGCTTTCAATTGTATCACTTCCAACTCTCTCCCATTTCCCCAAATATGCCTTTCAATAAACAACATATAAAACATTAATCCTCAAAACAATGCCTCCAAGAGGTCTATGCAACAGTTTTACACTATGTAATATATCATTTGATTTATTGACTGCTGCTTCCATAAGCATTGATTGTGGATTTCAGTTAGTGACATTCTTGACAATCTCAACATCCCTATGGAGAAACAATATGTGTGTCTAAGTGCATGTTTATTTGCTTCCTAGAGCCGCTTGGATGTTTACCTATCACATAATCCAGCAGGAACTTCTGTTCAAAATGTACTCCACTGGTCCCAGGTATCAGTTCATAATATTGCTCAAATTATTTTTTAAGCCTTGTGTTAGGCCAAGTTGACTAGAGAAACAAATCTATGTATGAGAAAGAGCTCTGTATCATATCAAGGGGTTATCATAGATCAAGAAAGCATCGTAGCCCAGAGCAACTCTAGTCCATATGTCTGATACAAGTCCACAAGTCCCCCTTCAGACTCAAGCAGCCAGAGGCAATGATGCAGAATGCAGGAAGATCACAAGATCACAGGCTGGTGGGTACAGAGTCATTTGGATCCAAGGTCGGAGGAAACATGGCAGCACACCAGCAGCTCCTGCATTCAGGGACAGAGTTCCAGCACTCAGGAAGACAAACAAGTAGAGAGTGAGGGAGTTTCTCACTTTCCCCCACTTATGAAAGGACACACCTCCAAGGAGGCATCATTAGGTTGTGATCTGACTGACAGGTTGGATTCCACCCCTGCACTTTCATACACTGCAAGTTGACAGAAAAGCATCCATGTAACTACCCCAGGCCAGAACCCTTGGACTCTCAAATACTCCTCAGAGGAAGCTTTCCTAGCAAGTAAATACCGGCTGAAAGATATCAATTAATCCACGAGAATGAATGTCTTAGAAAAACAGAAGCTCCAAGTAACAAAATAACAGAAATGAGTGATTTTTACACGGAAATGAAATATTTCAAGCACAGCTGCATGTTAAAGTTGCACGAATCCCTGGGTTTGGGTGAGCAATAAACTTTGTTTTTGAAATGCAAGTATTTTCTAATAATTGTTTAAGTTGAGGTGATACCTACTGGAAATGATTGGGCTTTATTATTGTCCTGGTGAGAAGAGTTCAATTTCTTTGTGCTTCTATAAATTTACTATTTGCCAATCTTCTTGTTTTTCCTCACTCCTACTAATTAATTTAGGTTGTTCGTTCTGGGGAATTCCAAGCTTTTGACTGGGGAAGCCCTGTTCAGAACACGATGCACTATAATCAGGTAAGCATCTTGTTTTTTTTCAGGGAAGCATCTTAAATTTGAAATTATTTACTTTTGAGCGACATTTAAAAATATTTAAGAAATTAGGGTACTTTTCAGGGTCTTTTCAATTGGAATAGGCTCAGAAATTATAAAGTTGATAATTGTTTTCTTCAATTTTCTTCACCCCATCAAACCTTACCCCAATTTGCCAGTCTCCCATAGAACAGTGCTCTCCTGCTTCACCAACTGTGTTCAAACGTTGCTCTCAAACAATCACACACACACACACACACACACACACACACACACACACGGAAACAGGAGCTCCTTCACAGAACTTATGCCTTCCTCCTCACACACACTCATAAAACAAAACTGTGATGTGTCTCATTCCCTCAGAGTTCTGTTCTCTATCCTAAAGTGTAATAGATTCACTGTTCTAACCATTCATGAGATAGATGGAATCCCTCTCTTCTTAACAATGTCTTGTATCTTGTGTTGAACCAGAATGAGTGATGTCAATGAAAGACTTTCCAGGTAGATAGAAGATGTACTTGCAGGTCGAGGGTAGAATTATTATCAGCAGACAAGGGCAGTGCCATCATGCTTTCGGCAGTGATGCTGCGTTGCTTCAGTGAATCCAGGCTTTAGCCAAACTTTCTGCTTGTTACTGTACCAAGAACCCAGGCTTTAGAGTTCCTCCTGTCTGGGAACAGTGAAAGTTTGTGCCATGATTTCTTCCAGCTCTTTGCCCAACCTCAGAAGAGAGTAATTGAATAATCTAATAGAATACTACGTATTAGCCTTAACTGAGTGTACTCTTAGATTTCCACTGGGTAACTGTAAACAGGAAAGTATCCTAAAATGTTGGGGAAGCCCTCTTCTTCCCATTCTACTCTCAACTCTTTCATTTAAGTAGTAGCTAATGAACTGTACTAATTTCATTTCTGACTAATGTTTGCTAGGAGTTTATATATACTCACAATAATATTATAGTTATAAATAATATACCCCCTTTTGATTTATACCTTCTAAGTATTTATAGAGGTGTTCAGCAGAGTAGTATAAAATACTATTTTCCCCCCTCAAGAACATATTTCTCGTTCCCTTCCAACCATTGCCTCCTCAAATTTCCCAAACACAGCCTTGCTTCAAATCCATCCTTTTGCCAGGTTCTGTTACCAGTCACCAGATGGCTTCACCTTAGAGGACAAAATAGACACTAGAAGCCCAATCCCTCTATTTGCCCTTCATCTAACCAATGCAGGGACAGGCCATCTTGGTCTTCCAGTAACAGAGGGAGCGACACTCATTTTAGAGTGCAGTGTTAGCATCTAGGAGACTCTTGGAACAGCCTCAGTAAAAGAAAATAAGATTATTGTTGCGCATATTCTGACACAAGGACACTATAGAATGGAGTAGACCTTCTCTTTAGGATTTTCAAGACTATAAATCCTTACAGGAGCAGACAGTTTCAGCTTTTCCTGTAGCTGGTGAGTTTGTACCAACAACCTTGTGGTTAGCAGTTGTACCATTAACCCACTGTGCCTTGAAAGCCCCTGGAATTATAATAGCACATTTTAAAATACTACAAAACTACATGGAATGGGAGATTTTGTTATGGAAGTTTGGCTATTACACAGATTAGAACAAAAAATATTATGTTGGATTAGTAATTTTGAGTATGTTCTAACAAAACTAAAGCATCTCCATGAGGCAGTTGGAAAATTAGAACTGGTTTCTTGTTACCTTTTCCTACTCTATAAATAGCCTTTAAATCTATACATGGATGCCTATTTTCTGAAAACAGGAAATGTCACTAATAATTTGGACCAAGGTTTAATAAAACCAGATGACTCCATTTGTAAGCAAATAGAAACAAAATAAGTGGTCCCAGATAATTCATTACAATTAGATCGCAGTCAAATTCACCTTCTTCAAGTGGGGTAGAAAACCCAGGTTTGTAATGAGTGAGAATTGTTGCCTAAGACCTTATTATCTAAAGCATGCTCACCGACCAGAAACATCAGTAGCACTTAGCATGCAGAGACTCGATGAAAGCTTGGCCACATCTGAAAACTCTATCTTCCTCTTTCTGTGTTTCTTATTTTTAGCCCACCCCTCCCTTCTACGACGTTACCGCCATGAGAGTGCCGATTGCCCTGTGGAGCGGGGGAAATGACGTGCTGGCTGACCCCCAAAATGTGAACCTTTTGCTTCCCAAACTTTCGAATGTCATTTACTCCAAGAAGATTGCTCTGTACAACCACTTGGACTTCATCTGGGCAGTGACCGCCCCTCAGGAAATTTACAATGACATTGTTTCTATGATAGCAGGGGATTCAAAGTAGATCTGGATTTTTAAAATCCTCTATTTCCTTTCTTTTTTCACAAGATCTTATTTTTCTCACCTTAATTTTCTGTCATGTTAGAGATGAAATACTCTTTCTGTAAGTTTGACTTCTGAAATATATTGACATCAAAAAGAGTCCTGTTTTCTATTTTTAATTTTTAAATATATGATTTTTTTCCTTTGGAAATTCCTCTAGAAACACCTGAGGTAATACCTTCCTGGGCAGGTAAACCTCATACCTCCTTCCTGCTTTCCTCTTGTTTCTTAACTCAGTTTGGGTGTTGAGCTTTGAGTACTGAGGGTTGGCCAGATATCAGACTTGGGATTGGTCCCTCTTTGAAGTGCTTCTTATTAACATGTAATCTGAGTCTTTCTAGGGACAATATGGCCACTACTAACTGCTTCACATGTTTTAGCCTAAGACAATGCACAGTAGGATACAACAGATCCCTTTTACTCTTTGGTGCCCAATCCCAAACTCAAACTCATTGCCACTGAGTTGATGCTGACTCATAGTAACCCTCGAATGATCCTTTTGGTGGTCAAGTCACCCTTTCACATGGCTTCCCCAATTAATAGCAGTAGAAAAACAAAAATTAGGAAGTAGCAATGAAAATAATTTTACGGTTGGGGGGTCACCACAACATGAGGAACTGTGTTAAAGGGTCACAGCATTTGAAAGGTTGAGAACCCCTGCCCTAGGACAAGGTAGAACTGTCCCTGTGATTTCTAAGACTGAAACTCTTTAGGAAAGTAGAAAATTCTTTCTCCAGAGGAGAAGCTGGTAGTTTTGAACTGATGACCACGCAGTTAGCAACCCAACCAATAATCACTCAGCCCCAGAATATTAAAATCAGGGGAAGGCTTGGGAGGAACAGGCAACTGGTGTTTAGGAAATCGGGAGGTGACAGGTGTATCCTACATGTTGGAGCCTAGAAAGCATGGTTCGAGGATCTGACATGGAAGTGCGACTACTCATATACTATAGCAGGGAAAGTGGTCCTCTTCAAGCATGTGCAGTTTCAGGACAGAATCACACAGAGCGGTCAGAGAGGAAGCAGACACCCAGCCAGCCAGCTACTCACCAGAATCAACCCTGGAAATCAATGGGGTGATAGATGTAGCAGCCAGACTACACTCCCACCCTGCCCTACATATTTGGAATTGTTCCATTCTCAAAGCAGATCAGGTGTCTAAAATTACTGTCATCGTCCTATGAAAAACTGGGTCTAGAAATATTTAAAATGATCAATTTCAGTCAAAATGTGTAACTGCCACCAAATGGTGTCAAAACATGGTTCCTCCAAACTTGCAGAACTTTAGAAAGCACAGGCTCCCCGGGAGATTTTATTAATCCTCACCATATTGTAAGGCGTGTTTTATGTAGCTCTGCTTTTTGGATCCTGTCATGATCATGTAATGGCAGGGCTCAGTGCAGTCAATATAAGTGTGATTGAGAGTCTGGTTCCCAGCATTAGCATGAAGAGGAGTGAGTGTTCACACAAGGTACACATGGGGTCGCCAGAAATGCTGCCCTATCCGTGCCACACGGGAGGCATGATCCCTGTGACATTGGTCATGAGCACATGCGCCTTCCACCTTGGAGAACGACACTACCTCTGTCTTCCAAGACAGCTAGTTGTTCAAATATTCTTGAAAAAAGAGCTTGGCACAAAAATTCTCCAGAAATGCAGCAATGCTATGGAGAAGCCTCCAAAATCAACATTTAGAGTTCCTCTGATTCACCCGCAGAGATTGACCAAAGACAACAGTGAGAAGTGATCCTGATTGCACAGACTGGGCAGAGTCTAAGAATCTGTTGCTGTTGTTTTCTCGACTTTTAAATTCCACTGTTTTATAAATTAATTCTGTAAGAAGCCATACAGGGACATGTAGCAAATAACATTATGAGAAAAACATTTACTGTTTTTGAAATGGTAATTTTACATTCACACTCTATTTTTTAAAAGGCATTCTCTGTACATATTAATCTGGAAGCCCCAGTGGCTCTCTCTGAGTTGGAATCCACTCGACATCAATGAAACTGTGTTTGGGTTTATGAGCCTGAATCGACTGACAGCTAACTCTGACTCATTCCCATGGAGTCAACACCGATTCAGAAGGACCCAATAGGATCGGGTAGAACTGCCCCTGTGACATCCAAGACTGTAACTGTGCTTGGGAGTAGAAAGTCCTGTCTTTCTCCACTGAGCAGCTAGTGGTTTAAAACTGCTGACCTTGGCCATCATTGCTCACCGCATAACCACTGTACACCAAGGCTCCTACGTTACTTCTCTTTGCTTCCCTTCTTTGAGCTGATCTTCTCAATCTGTATATCTTGGAGTTCCACTTTCAGAACTTCATCTTCTGTGCTAGCTCTCATAGTTTGCATTTCTTTGGAGCTAATCTCTCTACCTCAAGCACTGGCTTGCTTGCTTGTTTTACAATCTCTGGTCTTTCTTACACTAAATTCCAGCAGGGGAGCACATGCTTTTACTATGTCCCCTTCTGACTCAGGCTTAGTTCTTTCAGCTCTGCCTAAAATCTTCTCATCTGCCTGAAATCCATTCTGACAGCTTCTCACCTGGTTTAATTTGCTTTTCTTAGATGCTTCTCATTACTTTGCTGGTCCTGTCTCTCAGCTTTTCCTACATTTGAAAGTAAGGAAGCTTCTTGGGTTTGTTTAATAGCCTCACTTTGGGTCTTGCAATCCACTGCCTCTAGTATTTTATCACCTTTAAACCTTCCGAGACTGCAATACCCAGAGGGCATATAGGATTTGGGCATGAGGTTCCATTTAGAATTGGAAGCCTTAGATAACAAATCAATGTCTGCTTTTTCACTCTTTCCTAAAGTTTCATCACCTAATTCATACTCATTCATAGACACTTTAGCTTGCTTTTCTAGATCTGGATAGCTCACACAAGACTTCACATTAGATTGATAATCCTTATTCTCTTCCTCCTGCAAAAGTTTTAAAACCATCTTAACTTGAACCCACAGAGACCATGTCTCCATAGGCATACTCTCTCCATCTCTGTGTGCTTTCTTTAAGTTTACAATGACCTTCTCCCAGGTCTCTAGATCAAAAGTTCCTTCCTCCGGGAACCATGAATTATACCTTTTTACTACTTTTAGAAAACATTGGATCTTTTTCTTTGTTACTTTTACACCCTGTCTTTTCAGTAAGTAGATAAGCATAATACTTTAAGTTTCAGGTTTACTTTTCCCTTGCTCCATTATCCTCTTTAAAATACTCATTCACTATTTCCACTACTTATCGACCAATCTCCACACGGGATCCTCACTTCACACAGTTTTCCATTCACTCTACATTCCGGTGGGACCATACAATTGTTACATGGGGTATAACTCATATTGCTACGAGATGGGCGCAATTTGTCAGGGGAAGCCAGCCCCTAACACATCATTACTGGTCTGGTAGGCGCAATTGTACAGCGATAATAAGTAAAGATCATAGTAAAGTTATAGAGAGCAAGAGAGATAGAAGTGAAGTATTGAAATAAATGGAGTCAGACACGATTCATAACAGCATGCTCACAACTGCTTGGTGGTCCACGTGGAGGGAGAGAGAGAGTTTAATGCTAGCCCAGGCTTTATATATTCTCTGGGGACATGCACTCCTTCTGTATCCCACACATGAGTTTCTGTGGATTTGTTTTTCTAACGTACCCAGACTAACACACCTGTATTGGACCCCAACATCACTGTGGCAACCAGTTACAAGACCAGCTTTCAATGTTCCCATCCTGGATTTTTGAGAGGGAAATAACTCTTGCTTGATGCTTGGAATTTAGCAGAAAAAAAGCCCATGGGTGGACTCTCAAGAATCAACTTCTTTGACCCCAGGTGATTTGTGGTTTTGCGTAAACTTCGCCTCCTTCACTCAACTCACTGTCATCAACTTGATTGTAGCTCATGCCCCACTGTACAGAGTAGCACTGCTTCTATGGGCTTCCGAGGCTGTGAATCTTTACAGGAGCAGAAGGACCCCTTGTTCTCCCTTGAAAATGCTGATGAGCTCCCACAGCCAGCCTTGTGGTTATAAACAAAATGGGTAATGCACTATACGACCAGGGCTCCTGATTTCACCTCTAGAATGCCTAAAATGACATTAGTCAGTCCTGGCTACGTTTTACACTGGTTTGTCTTTTGTCTCGTGCGACTGTTTTTCTCTAAAACCACAATTTAGTTTCCCAATTTAGCTTCTAATAGTTATCTTTATCCAAAAATATCACATTAAACTCAATCTATGCAGGTATATATTTACAGTGATATTCTACTACCCATCACTCAAACATATCTAAATTTTAGTTTTGTTACTCCATGTCTCTGGGTTGAATCCAATTTAATATACCTGTGTTAGACAGGGTTCCCTAGAGAGATAAAACCAGATTGCTGATAATTATATAAATATATTTCTAAAGATAGATATATAACACAAGAGATGAACAGTTAAATTATAAACAAATAGATATATAATACAAGAAACGAACAGTTAAATTATAAAGCAGTACAAATGGCTCAGCGCGACTCAATCCTGTGAGAGAGTTGTGAGACCCTGGCAGTCCTTCATGTCTTGAGGGCCATCAGGTAGTCCTCTGTAGAGAGAGAGAGCTAGGCTATCCCAGCACAGGCAGCAAACAGCAAGGCAGGTCACCAACCATCAGCCAGGTCACCAACTGTCAGTCCCCAGCTCCAAAGATATAAATTTCATTCCTGTGGTATAAAGGGATCTCAACTTACAGGGACACAGTCCACAGGCTAGGGGTCCCACAGATAGGGTGCCCTTAAAATTGGGGAACAGAAGAAGCAAGGCAGCTGCACACTGGTCCCATGATGAAAGAGTGAGAGACAAGAAAGGTGATGCTCATCAAGCCATTTATCTCTCCGCCCTTCAATTAATCCCACTTGTGTTTATCGGCCAGGCTGGCACAATAAACTATCTCAATAACTCTCACAATTCCTGCCTTGGATTGAGTCAACAGAGGACTTCCCTTCCAAATTAGAATCAAATTTATTGGATTTCCTTTGGAAAAAATATTTTTATTATACTTCACAGACCTTTAATATTATTTATAACTTTATATTTTAAAGAAAATGATATATACTTCCCTGAATTTCTGCCATCCCATCAAAATGTCCAGGTGTATATTCAAGAATAATTAGTATATAATGAAGATGGTTTTCTTCCACGACTATTTTGGTTACTTTTTTGTCTACGTCAAGATTTGATTCTCATTTACAACATCTCTAAATGAGTTAACAAGGTTCATTAACAATTAAAAGCTTTGTGTGGAATCTCTATGATAGCCTATGAATAAATAGCATGTCAGAGTAATAAATATAGAGATATACAGTCAGCTAAAGATGTAGGATAAGTAGGTCAGACTGAAGTGAGAGTTGCGGGATCTGATATTGCTACTTGAGGACAGCATCAATAGCCCTTGACTGAAAACAAAGGAGCCTATGTCAGTTCTCATTTGTTATAAAGTCAATAATGACTGAGTTTAATCAAGATTGCTTGTGAATATTAATTTACACATTATTTGAAAATTTCTGTACTTTTCTTATACAGATGGTGCTTCAGATCTTAATGGACACTCACACAGAAGCTGTAGCCTGGAGGTCTTGATTCAGTACGTGTTTTATGAGGCCCAAGAACATTGCATTTTCCAGGGTTGCTGGTACTACTTTGCTATAGATAACTGATCTAAATATGGCTGAATTCCTAGGCCAACTCATTTAAGGCTTCAGATAATCCCTTGTAATGTACTTTCATAGAACTTAAATCTAAGAACATTGTTTCTAAGGAAAATGCCACTTATGGCCATCACCAACAAACACACACCCCTTCCTTCCAGCAGGGGTGCAGGGAAGAATAGAAGCCCTGACAATGGAGGTGACTAGGTCGGAACTGACTTGAGGGCACCTAAAAACAACACTGACAAAGTAAGGAAGAGATCACCTATGAACGACGAGTCACCACAAATCTTACGCATACTTAGAACATTTTCAGATACAGTTCCAGAATGCAAGCCCCTCAGGCTTGAAGGTGTTCTAAACATGACTGGGCTGGAGCTGCTTCATCAATTATGTAGATGGAGCTACATTTGGAGATCTTCATTCATATGACTCAAAATGCACAAAAAGCAGTTGAAAACATCTATTAATCGGGACATTGAATGTACTAAATATGAATCTAAGAAAGTCATAATTAATAAAAAATGGAATGAAAAAAGTTCATATTCTAGGTATTGGTAAGCTGAAATGGACTGGTATATTTTGGATTAGAAATTTATATGAATTACCATGCCAGGAATGAGGACAAATTGAGGAGGTTTGTCATCACATTTATTGTCATATACACACCAGTGACTAAAGCCAATGATGAATAATTTGAAGAACATTACAAATTTCTGTAATCTGAAATTGATCAAACATAATACCAAGATATATTGATAACCATTGGTGACTGGAATTGGCAGCATGACCTAGGATCTGTCGCTATAGGATATATGACCTCAGTGATAAAAAGCAACAATATAGTCATTGTAAATGCCAATTTTCAACAACATCAAAAGAGGGGCATCGGGGGGTAGTGGTTACACATCGGGTTACCAACCACAAGGTTTGCCATTTGAACCCCTCAGCTACTCCTAAAACGAACGCCTGGCTTTCTATCCCAGTAAAGATTTAAGGAAACTCACAGCGACACTGCTACTCTGTGCTAAAGGGTTGCCGTGACCCATCATTGACTCAAAGGCAGGGTGTTCGAGGGTTTTTTAGATAAATTTTGATTGTATCAGAGAGAATACAGAAGAAATCAATGGCGTATATCTATGGAAAGAGACAATGTAGATAGTTAATATCATCTGTCAAAACAAGGCCAAGGACTGACTGGAAGAGACCACCAACTGCTCACAGACAAGGAAAGTAGAAACTGAAGGAATTAAAATAAGTCCATGAGATAGTTTGAATATAACTTTAATATAGAGACTAGAAGTTTGATGCTTTGAACACTAATGGCCAAAGCCCAGATGAGTTGTGGGATAACATAACCCATGAAGAAAACCAAAGACCACTTTAAAGGTGGGAACGAAAGAAAAGATGAAATTGTCTGTCAGAAGAGACTTCGAAATTTGCTCTTGAACAAAGAAAAGTGAAAGTGATGGAAAGAATTGATGAAGTAAAAGAGCAGAGCAGAAGATGACAAACGGCAGCTCAAGAAGACCAAGTAAAGCAATATGAAATGTGCAAAGACCTAGAGTCACAAACCCAAAAGGGAAGGATAAGCTCAGCATTTTTAAGCTGACAGGTATAGAGGAAAACAATATTGAAATATTGAAGGATTGTGTGGGTAGAATAATGAATGCAGAAAGGATATAAAAGATAGAAGGAATATAGTCACTATACCAAAAAGAACTAGTCAATATTCATCCATCTCAGGAGTTAGTTAGTATATGATTAAGAAATGGTTTATTGAAGTCCAACCAGCACTGGAAACATTGGTGAAAAACAAGGATTTGTGGATTATCAAGTAAAATAGTTCACCCATAGACACAACCCTGGAGGTTCTTACTGGTCTAATCCAAGAAATGTGGAGGATAGCTACTTGATCAAAATATTTATGTTTGTTCCAAAAAAAGATGATCCAGGAGAATGTGAAAAGTATAGATCAATATATTTACTATCACACACAAGTAAAATTATGCTGAAACTAATTAAAAAGCACTTGTTGCAATAATATGCCACAAGAGACCTGCCAATGATCATATTGTATCTGTCTTTCCCAGTATGTGCCTGCATGTCTCTGTGTCTATCTATAACTCAGAATTAATTAGGTTTTAGATCTACCCTACAGTGGTGTGACCACAACTGATTAAATTTCATCAGATCACATTAGGGAGAATACATATCACATCCACAGGTGTAAAGGTCAGGAATGGAACATTTATTTGGAGGGACATTACTGAATCCATAACATGTTTCAGAATATTTATTGCAGCCCTATTAGCTACTGCCAAAATCTAAAAAACACTTAGTTATTTCTCTGTGCTGTTGAGTTGCCTCTGATTCATTGTATCCTTGTGTATAACAATCAAATATTGTCCAGCCCTGTGCCATCTTCATGAGCTTTGGTTCGTATGAGTCCATTATTTTGACAACTGAGTAAGTCCACCTCAATGCGAGTTTTCTTGTTTGTGGTGACTCACTTCTGGTGTGACCCATCTATGATGCCCTCTTGTAACCATCAGTCTCTCCTAATGACTTGCCTAAAGTAAGTAAATTAAAGACTCTCCATCTTTACTTACCAGGAGAATTCTGATTGTATTTCTTCTAATACTTATTTGTACATTCTTTAGGCCATTGAGTCTATTCAATATTCTTCACCAGCACTATACTTCAAATTCATCCATCCTTCTTTGGTCACTTTATTGTTCAGTTTTCACATCTGTTTGTTGCTATGGATGATATTTGTTGCTATGGACCATGCTAAGACCATGGAATGCATCAGGCTTTGAGGTGAGATGGTGTAAAGTTTAAAGAAGTAAATATACCTAATAGAGTATGCCACTTGAAATTTCAGTTGCCGGTATTGTGGATAATGATTGTTGATCCAAGTAGAAACATTGATAACCCTACTATCTGACCTTGGCACAAGAAGCCCCATTTTGAGTCAGGCACTTCCATTTTAGTTCTTGAAACTTACCCCTCACCGGCCTCCCCCTCCCTTTGGTAAACAACAGATGTCCAAAATTGCATGTTCTTACTAATAGGATGCTTGCTCAACTCGTCTTCTCAACTCATACCCGATTCTCGGATAAGTTTAACAACTGCTTCCCTTTTGAAAACCCTTGAGTAAGCACACCCCCCATCCCCAGTTGTGCCTGCCAGCAGGGGGCATAAAAACACCGCAAAAATTTTCCATTGCGCAGCTTCACTAGCTCAAGATCTTGGGTTGCTGAACCTGCCCGCAAGCTTCACAATAAACCCTGCTTCTAAAACCTTGTTAATTGGATCTTTAGTTCTGTTTCGTACCCAAATAAACCTTACAATTTGGTGTCGAAACCCGGGAGAGGGGTGTGGATCCACCCCTCTTGTGGGTGTCCCCTGAGAGTCCTCTCTCCCCAAAATTTCCAGGACCTTTAGAAGTGGCGCTTACCTTCAGCTCAGGGGCGCATTAAAAAACCAATCTGCAGTTGCCCTGGTGAGTTCTCTTTATCTCTCCAAGGTTGGTTTCAGTTTCTTGAGCTCCGCCGGAGTCTTTCTGCCCGAGATGTGGCCACGCTGGGAATTCTCCTTCTGTTGACCCCAGGGGTCTTGGGGGGAGTGATTGTCCTGGAGACGTCTTGCCAATCCCTCCCTCCTTCTGTCACTGCCATCCCAGGCAGGACTCACTTGGGGACCCCTGGGTGTCTCCTGTCTGGTCTCGCTCACCCAGAAGCCGAAACCTTGCCTTTGTTCTCTATCTATCTATCTATCTATCTATCTATCTATCTATCTATCTATCTATCTATCTATCTATGTATATCTCTCCCATATTTCTCTCCCTTCTCATGTGACCTTTCACCTCCTGCCTTGGCATTTATTTTCTGGCATTCCTACCCCTAACGGGACTGCTGGCAGTAGGTCTAGTCGCAGCTGCCCCCTCAGACTTGACTAACCCTCAGAGGGTTAGCCTAGGTCTGTTTTACCTGGCCATGTGTTTCCTATTCACACTTCTACAGTGTCTGTAAACTGCATCTCTTTATCTCCTTCTCTCTCTTACTCTAACCATGGGCACGGGACAACCCAAAATTGACCCCACAACTCCACTGGGTTGTCTCCTAAACATTTTTCTGGCCTAAGGTGCAATCAGACCTTGCAACAGAAAAAACTTGTTTTTATTTCCCAAGTTGCCTGGCCCCAGTACCAGCTTGACAACCAGTCACATTGGCCTCTGACTGCCACTTCTGATTTCAACGTTCCACAGGACCTGGACAATTTCTGCAGGAGGACTGGTAAGAATTCTGAAGTCCCCTATGTGCAGGCTTTTTGGGACTTGCGTTCCCGTCCTGACCTCTGTAGCCATTGTTCCATCCACCAAATATTATAAGCCCAGTTCCCTCAGCAAACGCTCCCACCACCCCCATTATCCAAACTCCTGAAGAGCAAGCCGAGCTCCTCAGCACGCTGCTCCCGCCGTCCTATCAGTCTCCTCCGCCCAATGCGCCATCTGATCACCGGCCTGATCGCTCTCCCCTGTCCTCACCGGTTGCCTCTCATACCCGTTCCCACAACCATCCCGCTGCCCTTTGTCCATTAAAAGATGTTGCAGCAACAGAGGGACTCGTTCAAGTCCACGTCCCTTTTCCTTACAGGGCCTGCCACAGATAGAGACCTGCCTGGGCTCTTTCTCAGCAGACCCCTCTAAGTTTATTAAGGAATTTATTTACATTACTCGAATGTATGATTTAACCTGGCATGACATCCAAGTAATCCTCACTTCTACCCTCACCGCCAAAGAGCGTGCGTGAGTCTCTGATGCAGGTCGCCAGCTAGCAGACAAGGACCACCTCCTCAACCCAAACATCCCTTTAGGGGCACACGGCCATTACCGCACAAGACCCCGGTTGGGATTAGCAGCCTGGCCAGGGGTCTAACCTTCCCCACAGAAACCTGATGCTCAGATATCTCATTAGGGGCTTAGAAACTGTTTCCAACAAGGTTGTCCACTATGAAAAACTAAGAGAAGTTACTCAAAAGGCATATGAGAACCCTGCTCTTTTTCTTAACTGCCTCCAGGAGGCACTCACAAAGTACACTCGTTTAGACCCAGGGTCTAAAAGCAGGGCTTCTATCTTAGCCTCTCACTTCATCTCTCAGTAAGACCCTGACATCAGAAAGAAGCTGAAAAAGGCAGAGAAGAGACCTGAAACCCCTATACAGGATCTGGTAAAAATGGCATTTAAGGTTTTCAGTGCTCTGGAGGAGACGGCTGAGGCCACTCACCAGGTGAGGGTCTAACAGATGGTTAGCCTCTATTCCCAAGCCTGGGTAGCAGCCCTAGGGCCAGCAGGTTATCCCATCCCTCGCCGTGCTCCCCAGGGGAGCCAATGCCTACCGCCAGGAGCCTGCTTCAAATGTGGCCGACATGGCCACTGGGCAAAAGCTTGTCCCAATCCCAAGCCTCCTACCAAGCACTGCCCACAGTGCAAATAGCCGGGCCACTGGAAGTCAGACTGCCTAACCCTGGCTTTGCCCCCGTCTTCGCAAAGCCAAGGCACAGAGATCCAGGAAACTCCAGACACAGATTTGCTGGGGTTCATGGACTAAAGAGGCCCTGGCTCCTCGACTCCGGTAACCCTCGCCAAGCCCAGGGTCATGCACCACATAGCGGGTACATCCATCTCTTTCTTGATGGATACAGGGGCTACCTGTTCTGTAATCCCCTCTCACTCAGGCCCTACATTTCCTTCCCAGATCTCTGTCATGGGAATTGATGGGGCCCCCTCAACCCTCAGGCAAACCCTCCCCTGTTTTGCATATTCAACAAAATTCCATTTTCACACTCCTTTTTGGTCATACCCTCTTGCCTGGCCCCGCTACTAGGCAGAGACATTTTGTCTAATTAAAGACTACTATTTCCTTTTCTAGCCCCTCGACCTCCTCTAGCCTCCTGAGGGTCATGTTTATCAGCCAGGACCCTGTTACTTGCACCTCGTTACTCTTTGCCATCTCCTGTTTGCCAGGAGTGTTGCCAGAGGTATGGGACACAAGTAACCCCTCCGTAGCCTCCCATAACACCCCGGTATTAATTAGGCTAAAAATTCCTAGTTTTCCCAAACCGACTGCAGTTTCCTATCACCAAAACCCACCGAGTAGGCCTCAAGCCCATAGTAGACAGATTATTGAAGCAAGGTCTACTCACCCCTATGAACTCACCATGTAACACCCCTATTTTACCAGTAAAAAAACCTAACAGACAATACCGCCTCGTGCAGGACCTCCACCTAATTAATGCTGCAGTAGTCCCCATCACCCCTGTAGTCCCTAACCCCTAAACTCTCCTTTCCCGGATCCCTGCGGGCACTACCCACTTTACCGTCCTGGATATCAAAGATGCTTTTTTTTTTACTATTCACATTCACCCATATTCTCAGTTTCTGTTTGCATTCACATGGCATGATCCTGTTACTGACTTAACCCAACAACTTTCCTGGGTCATCCTCCCTCAGGGTTCCGAGACTCTCCCCATCTCTTTGGACAAGTTCTCGCCAAGGATTTAATACAATGTCCCCTACCTCCGTCGGTAGTATTACAATATGAGCCCTCCAGCCTCAGTCCTTTCGAAATACTCTAAGGACGACCTACCTTTTCTCACCTCTTCCTGCAACTGATTGCCCTCCACTAGTTTCGTACCTTCCATAATTGTCCTTGCTCCACAAGCTTCTTAGACAACACGCCAACTCCGCTACCTCTGAACCCTCTCCGACCTCTGATGATCACCAAAAATCAGTGCATCCTGGAGATGCTGTGTTAATCAAATATCTGTCGCCCAAACCTCTATCGCCAGGGTGGGAAGGCCCTTATATTGTCATTCTTACCACTCCCTCAGCAATCAAGGTACTTGGAATAGACTCTTGGGTGCATTTGTTCAGGGTCAAACCAGTACTCAAATCTAATCATGACTCCCAGTGGTCTGCTCAGCCTACTGCTCCTTTGTCTCTTTGTATCACCTGCCTCCCAAAAGAAGCAGAGTAGTCAAAACACACCTGTTGTTTGGAGATTTTATTTAACGGAAAATCACACCTCTGGAGACAAAACTCAGAAGGTTCTTGGACAGTCTAAGCTCCTATCCACAGTAGACTGTCTGTCCTCCGTGTGTCCAGAAACATCTATTTCTTTTAAATTTTCTCAGTTCATTTCGGGCAATGCCGCCACACCAACTGTTTGTTTTCTGTTTGATCAACCTCTTTATCCAGCCTGTAGTCAAAGTTGGGTATATGAAAATGTTGGTTGTCCCTGGAGCAGCTGTTGCAGGCATAACGTCCTCAAAAATGTTAATTGCCCTGTTTCAACTTTAACCAGTTTCTTTCTTACATTAGGACAATATAAGTTAACCATTCCAGACTCTTCCCATTCACGTCAGAACAACCACAAAAGGGCAGTTACTATTTGAATAGCAGACAAGCATATCCCACCGCGAAGTTGTTTATTTGGAAAGGTATAGTCACTACCCATCATTCCGCACCCAACACACCTAACGTACACCACCAGATAAAGAACCATGAAAAACAGCTTGTCAGCAAAATCTCTCACCAACCCCCGTTTTCATGGTTGGCCATCCTGCAGCAGGAACTTTCCATCGCCAACCTCACGGGGCTACAAAATTTATCTGCCCGCTTCATGTGTGTACAGCCTTGGAACGCCCCCTGTTGACAGCGGTACCGGCTCCTGCCCTGTCATTTTTAAGCAACCAGACGGGCACAAAACATAACCATCCACAATGTTCCTCTGCACATCCCGCCAGAAAATACACAGGTGCCATTTTGTTACTTCAACGCATCCACACAGGTGTGTAAAACCACTCAGATCCCTTCTGGGCTGCTAACAGCCCCTGAGGGATTTTTCTTCTGGTGTAACCATACCCTCACTAAACACCTATATATAAGCGTCACCTCAACCGTTTTATGCTTACCTGTCACCCTGGTCCCACTGTTAACCATTTATACCCTAGCCGCATTCCAAATGAGGTTCACTCAATTGCACACACCCCGGCCCAAACGGGCAATTTTCCTCCAAGTAGTGGTTGGCCTCTCCTTGACCTCATTGGCGGTCACAGCTCAGATACTCGATTACCACCACGGTGGAGTTAGCCTCTTGCTTCTAGCTGGCAATCACTGCTTCTGCCAAATCCTTGGCCTCTTTGCAAAGACAAATAACCTCTGTTGCCCAAGTTGCCTTATAGAACCGCCACACTTTAGACCTTATCACGGCTGAAAATGGAGCAACCTGCCTCTTCCTCCAGGAGGAATGCTGTTACTACATCAATGAGTTGGGAATTGTGGAAACCGGAGTCCAGACTCTCAGTAAGCTAAGCCATGGGTTACAGAACACCAAACTAAAATGAGACGGGACCTCTTCCTGGTGGAACACTTCTCTGTATCCCTTTTTAGCCCCATATTAGTACCCATAATCTCTGTTATGATTTTGCTTTTAATCGCTCCTTGTCTTATCTGGCTCCTGCAAAGCCAATTCCGTGACATCACTCAAGCTGCAGTTCACCAAATGATGTTACAACAATATGAACCTCAATATGAATCACTCCGTCCCATGTCAGGCCCAGATTCTCAGTAAGCTACCTAACGACCCCCACTCTCCCTTGATCATCGCCCATGGCCAGCAGGAAGTAGTTACTGAAGATTCATTTCTCCCTTTTTCCCTATAAGGCAGATACTAGAGTGTCTGGCCTTGGCACAAGAAATTCCATTTTGAGTCAGGAGCTTCCATTTTAGTTCTTGAAACTTACCCCTCACTGGCCTGCCCCTCCCTTCGGTAAACCACAAAAGTCCAAAATTGCATGTTCTTACTAACAGGATGCTTGCTCAACTCGTCTTCTCAACTCCTACCTGATTCCCGGATAAGTTTAACAACTACTTCCCTTTTGAAAACCCTTGTGTAAGCACCCCCCCCCCCAAGCTGTGCCTGCCAGCAGGGGGTATAAAAACACCGCAAACATTTTCCATTGCGCAGCTTCACTAGCTCAAAATCTCGAGTTGCTAAATCCGCCCGCTTCACTATGAAGCCTGCTTCTAATACCTTGTTAATTGGATCTTCGGTTATGTTTACACCCAAATAAACCTTACACCTACCAAATTTTGTAGCCATTTCTGAAGAAAGCAAAAACTAATGTCCATAACAGCATTAGTTTTCTAGCATATTCACATAACAGAGAAATTTACAGTGATGATACTAATCTATAACTGCATGTAAAATATGGAGAAATCTCATAAGCACAATGTTTAATAAAGGATCACACACACACACACACACCAAAAATCCACATCAAATGATTTTAAGAGGCAAATTTTTAAAAACAAATTAACAGTATAATTTTGTTTCTGAGAGACAGTACCTGAAAAGAGATAAGGAAATGGCATGGGCCACATCTGACATCTTCTGGTCCCTTAAGGGGGAAGCAGAGTCCATGTCTGCAGCAGCCTAATGTCAAGTCTCATGAACACTGTGAGTTCTGTGTGGTCATGGCATGGATAAAGGAACCTGTATTAGTCTGGGTACTTTAGAGAAACAAATCCACAGAAACTCATGTATAAGAGAGAGTTATATGTAAAGGTTAAGTGTTCATCAACAAAACATCCCAACCCAGTGCTACCCATGCCCACAGGTCCAATATTGACCCATATGTCTGACAGCAATCCACAAAGTCCTCCTCCATCTCACAAAACAGAGGCAATGATGCCGGCTTCAGGAGGAAAGTCAAGTCAGTGATGTGTAAGCATCTCAGAGCTAACAGGGGTCTCCACACAGCTGCTCCAGCACTCAGGGCTGCATCGGGGTAGGTCCATGTGGCTTTTCCTTGGGGTGTCTTGCAGGAAGTCAGCCTTGCAAACTGAAGCAGGGAACAGGCTAAGGCAGCTACACCCTGGTGTGACCAACAAAAGGAATAGACCCAATAACTAGAAAGGCGAGTCTCACTGAGCCATTTATCCCTCTGTCCTTCAATTAATCCCACATGTGCTTATCGGCCAGGTAGGCAAAATAAACTAACTCAGAACCCAAGAAGAGAACACCCTCTGAGGGAGGGCAGGTATCAGAATAGGTAAATGAAGATGGAGGTTAGAGGCATGTCTACCATTTGCCTCAAAAGAATTATCCTTGGGGAGATGTGGATTCAATTCCCTGTTTGCCGCCAGAAGAGTTTACATGTGACCCCCATACTATTCTCTCACTAGATTCAGTGGATATAATTGAATATAATGTTTTTAGGGCTTTCTGCCAGATCTAGTAACAAATTTACATAGTAAGGTAGAGGAAATGTTAGGAACACCATAGAAAGAATTAGAACCACGGTAGCATAAAAGTGTTTACAGTTGGATGGGGTGGAGTCATTTAATATTTTATCAAGATAAGCTTACATGACTGTGTTCATTGTATCCATCCTTGGGTGAAAATTAATTTCAAAGTGGAAAGGCTCTTTTCTGCTGGGAAGCTTCCAATCCTTCTTACCCTTGAGGCACAGCAGTCACGATCTGAATGGCAGGAAGAAAGATTTTAGGTTCATTAACACACTCCTCTCATCACTGTCTAGGAACTCCCCTGATGAGGTTGCCTGGGCAGTGCCTGTTCTATCTGAATGCACCATCTTCCCAGTGGTTTGGACTAGAGCGTGCTTAGCTGCAGCTGCCTCTGTGCGGAGCTGAGATCTGTGTGAAACTCCTGGAACTTGAAGACAGACCTTAGAGACTTCAGTAAGGTGGTATGACTTTTGCTCTATTTACAGACTCTGGGTCAGGACATCTCACTGAGAAAAAAAAAGTCTTTGGAGATTCAAAATATTTAGTGTTGGAAAAGGAAGCTGTGCTTGAATTCTATCATGTCACGGAAGATATAGAAAGGGTATAATGTAACCATGCCAGAAAAGTTACACAGTGGTATTATCCAAGGATGTTCTGATGAGTATCTTCCCTTTCAGAAAGCTATAGCATTTAAGCAGAACATTGCTATATTTGATACTCAACGTGAGTGGCTATCACAAGTCTGTATCCGGAAAATGCTAGGGAGAAATGCAATTATGAACTTAAGAGAACTTTCCTTTGCTTTGTGTCTATAGGGGTTTGAAAAAAAAAATTTGGAAGATGTGTTTGAAACATTGCTTCTTCCCAAAGGACTCTTTACTGTCTTGTTCCAGTGCTCTGAGCCCAAACATCTGTTTTTCTATGTAAGATCATTTTCAGAAATATTCAGAATTAATATGAATGGTATTTAAGGTATGGTGCCCCTCTATCCCTCCTAATTATGGACCTGTATTCCAAGTTTGCGATAGGAGCCAACCTGGTGGAATAATATTCCTCTGGGTAAAACTAAATAAAATATAATTCATTTCCATCAAGTTTATTTTGATGCAAAATGATACTGTTCATCTCTTCTGAGACTATAACTCTTCCTGGAGCACAGTACCTCATCTGTTTGTTAAAGAGTGGGTTAAAGAGTGGCTGGTGGCCTTGAACTGCATACTTTGAGGTTATCAGACCAAAGCCTGATGCATAAACCTAAGCACAGGGCTACCAGGCAGAGAGACATGAAATGATCGCTCTCTGATTCTAAATGTAGTAGCAAAGAAGTATCATTTTGTTTTGTTTGTTTGGGAAAGGTATCTTGTCTTTAGAAGGTGTTCATTCTAATATTTTCTGTTTCTAAGAATAAGAAAGCAGCTATACCAGACTTGCTTCATATCTGAAAATTATTCAAAATTTTAATCATGTTATTAGACTTCGTACTTCCCACTAAATATATGATGCCAAAATCTTAAGTTGAGGAGAAGAAAATCATGATAAGGAGTCATTTTATTATAATACAATGTGTTTTAATATCTAATATTTCTTCAATGGCCCATGGCATCTCTTCTCGATGTGGATATTTAATATTACCACTAGTGTTCTAGTTTATACATGCATAGGTTTATTTAAAAAAAAAACACGTGGAACTTGTTTCTGGGATCTGAACCTGGCTGCTGATAAGCTCCTTGAGTAATACAATTGTCTGGGTTTCCTTTAGGGTGCCTTCAGAAATGAGCTCAAAACAGTGCTTTCAGAGAGCTTTGGGGGCCACTTAGAAGTTAGCAATGAGTTATGGTATCCATTTGGGGGGAATTTTCAAAATCACACCTGGAGAGATTTTCTTGAATGGGAGAGGATGATTATGGACTTATTATGAAGAAGTTTTAAGAAAAATAGAAGCTACAATTGTGGCACACATACCACAAAATTTGCTTAAAGATAAAAGTGTTTTCCATCTTCACAAGGCAACTGCTCATTCTTAGAAACAAGGGCTGTCCTATGAGAAAGTATTGGTGACTTTTACTCCTTGCTCTGCCCACCTTAGAGGCCTGATCATACCGCCTCCGAATTTTGTTTCATTCCCAAAGCTCAAAGAATATTTCAATGGAATATTAATTTTAGTTCCTTATTTATTAGTTTTCAAGTGATTTTTTAAAATCATAGTTTAATTGACATATTTTACACTATCCAATATATCCATTCACATTCACATACACCTCTGTTATTCAATCCACAGAGTACCCTTATACAGCCATCAGTCCAACCACAATTTTAATGTGGAGTAAATTGAAAAGCCAGAAAATTATTTAGAAAGGTCTCAAGAGATGGAAACAATGCCTTCTAAAAGGGTACAGACATAGATGAAGGATAGAATGAGAAATAATAACTGCATTTTGATATTTTGTTTAATAAAGGCTTCAATAAATTTTGTAGCAATACATTTTGACTTATTTTGTTTTTTTGAAGTTGATCAGAAAGTGGTTTTCTTCAATCTTTCTCCTGGATTTTATCATTTTGCTCTCCACATTTTTAGAAATGTTGAAAAATTATGGTAAAGCATATTTTTTTCAAGGAGAGCAAATTCTTAAAGAAAAGTGCTATTGGATTTTTTGAGGATCTTTCCAAAGTTGTCTAGTCCTTCCCTAGATGTAAAAGTGTTTGCGAATCAGAAGTTTGGAGGTCTGGATATTCTATTGCATAAGTTATCCTTTCATTCAGCTTCCTCAGTCTTCCTGGTTACATGTGTCTTTCAACAATGGGTGGGGGAATACCAGTAAACAAAACCAATTTAGATCTAGATTCTGATTCATTTTATTCTTAGTAGTTATGTAACCATGCAAGTCATGGTTCTTCAGGAAGACTTTGAGAATATTTATATAAAGGACACCAGGGTAGGTACAAGACATAAACTAAATTTTGGTAAATACTACAATCTGTTTTATGTTGAAAACCTCAGGCAAAAGGGGAAAACTGGAAATGTGGTAGGTGCCAAAACTTTCTAATTGATAAATAGTATATTCAAGCAAGACCTGTGGAAAATGCAAAGGGGCTTCAAAAAAGAAGATCAGTATGGTGAAGGATTTCATTTTTCTGTATCCACAGTCAATGCTTAGGAACCAGCAAGGAGATCAAACAACACATTGCATTTGGGAAAATTTGCTGTAAAAGCCTTCTTTAAAGTTTTGAAGAGCAAGGATCTCACTTTGTGTGTCATGGTGTACCTTACCCAAGCCATGATTTTCAACCCCACATCACAATACGCATGTGAAAGATGAATAAGGAAGATGGAGTAAGAACTGATGTATTTGAATTTTAGTGTTGATGAAGAATATTGAAAGCATCACAGACTGCTAGAAGAACAAACGTAAACATCTTGGAAGAAGTACAGCAATGATGCTCCTTCGAATGGAGGATGGTGAGACTTCTCATGTGCTTCGGATATGTTATGAGGAGAGATATCAATTTCTGGAAAATGATAGCATTCTTTGCTGCTTTCATGAGCATTTTAGCTGATATAAACATTCTTCTTTAAGGGGCATACAAATTCTCATTAATTACCTTTACTAAAAATATTCAGAATTCATAAAATCACCATCAACAGTAGCTACTTGCAATTTTTTTTCTTCACAGGGTATTTTAATAATAATTTGTCTTAAAAGCTTGGCGTTCAATATTAAAAAACTGAACTCCCTACCATCTATTTGAGTTTGACAAATGTTATTGTACAGGACAGAGGAGAACAGGCCCCGTGGGGTTCTAAGGCTATAACTCTTTGTGGGAGTAGAAAGCATTGTGGTAGGCCAGTACCATGCAGTACTTTAGTAATGCTAGCTAGAAGTGTTCAATACCATCTCACCTTTTAATCTGTAAACCCATGGGTGAGAAATTGTGTATGTGTGTGTATGTGTGTGTGTGTGTGTGTGTGTGTGTGTGTGTGTGTAGTACATAACATATACAGCACGACACTTGACACATATTCGAACTTAATCAATATTGGTTTAAAAAATGACTTTTGAGCCAGAAGCTGAAAAGTAATAGATATAAATAATATATAACATATATATATATCACATGTATACCATATATAAATCATGAATGTGTGCATATATTATATATACTCAAATATAAGTCTATCCAAATATCAGCCTATGCCCTAACATCACCACAACAACTGCATTGAAAATGTGCTGAAAACTCGGCTTATACATGAATATAAATGACATATACACATACATATACATACACACAGATACTCTATACATATATACACTGCAGCTTAAAGAACACACAAAGGAAGGGACCATCCCTCATATTAACCATTGTGTATTTGCACATAATTAGTAAGCAGAAAAGAAAATCTGAGGATACAAAGATATGAATTGGTTGCAGAATTTTAGCACCTTTTACAAAGGCAAATGCATTTGCTATATATTTATTAAATTTCTCCATGATCTTCATTCATTTCAAAGAGTAAAATAAACAGGGAAATGCTTGATCACATGCTATTCTCCAGCTGTTCTCTGAAGAACAATGTTATGGATGAGGATTGTGATCACTCACCTGGGGCACATTTTGACATAGCCTTCCTACACATCAAATTTAGAATGAAAGTAAGCACAAAGGCACAAAGATAAAAAGAATAATGCAAGTAAATATCACCACACAGATGTGACCAGATCAGTATCCACAACTTAAACTGCCTTTCATAAGAAATATATTAGGTAACTTTGACAAACTATATTGTACAAATTGACTTTTCAGATTGCTAACCATTGCTCTTTTTAAAGTAGATGAGAGAACAAAACCAAATGCAATAGTCTTCCCTGTTGGCAGTCCAAGTCACATAAAAATGTCGCCTATTTACTGGAAACAGAATCCATTGTCATGAATGATTTAATGACAAGGAGCCTTATTAAGCAGAAAAAGAAATTGGCCCATCATTCTAAAATACCATGGGCAAGAATCATCATCTTCTATATTGCATAAAGGAACAAGATGGTGTCTTGAAGAAGAATGGACACATTTGTATTATATTGTTGGTGGAAAATATAGAATATACTATACACATTGCTATAAGGGTGAAGAATCGCTCAATTTTGGAGAAGTACAGCCAGAAGGCTCCTTGGAAATAAGGATAGCAGGACTTTGTCTCACTTATTCTGAACACGTAATCAGAATGGACCAGTCCTTGGAGAAGAAAAATATGTTTGGTAAAGTAAAAGGCTGAGGAAAACGAAAACCCTCACTGAGATGGCCTGGAAAGTGTCTATAACCATGAATTCAAACATGCCGATTTTTATGAGCATGTCGCAGGGCTGAACAATGTTCTGTTCTAAGTGGAGTTGCTTTGAGTTGTAGTCGACTTGATTAAGGTGATCAGATTTTAACATTGGTAAAGCAGCACACCACTGACAGGGTGGGGGTGGGGGTGGGGTCTTGATTAAAAATTTGGTCTATATGGAGCAAGAAAAATTTTAAAAGAACGTAAAAATAATAGTGTAACATATTTTTTAATTTCATCATAAGTACAATTTACAAATATAATAGATTTAAAATTATGTATAGTATTATTTTATTTTTTGACATATTTCTCATTTGAGTGATTTTTAGTAGATTGCTACTGTTGTTGAAAAGGTCATGACATTTTTCACAAGAATTTGTTAAATCATATTTTACACATAAAATGGCTTTCAAAATATCAATATTTTATTGTTATGTCCACAATTTATTTACTGATGTCCACACTTTATTTATTTATTTTCTGATGTCCACACTTTATTTACAATAGAAGAAACGCATTCAGTTGCAGCATTAGTTCCTGGTAAGGACAGCGTGTATTCCATAATTTTTAGTGCATTATTGTATGGAACATGGTTTGTTTCAAAATGATGAAATTTCTAACCATTTGTTCTCTATTGTGATTTTTGCTGGTACCAAAGATTTAACTTTTCCTTTCAATAATGACATCTCATTAAAAAGATCATTTTCGGAAATATCACTATATGGGAATTTTTGAATAATATGATCGAATGTTTTTTGCACATCATTCCAATTAAGTTCTTGTTTTAATATAACCCAATGAAAATGTTCAATAACATTGTAATGTACCATCCACTCTTCTAAATAATCTATGCAGTTACTGTAGAACTTTTTAACGTGATTCATGATACCTGCACGATTTATTGCACCTTGTTCTTCTAGCTAGCTTACACTATTATGGATAGTTAACGGAAGAAAATTATTTTCTAATCACTCTTGACACTGAAATTTTAAATTATTAACTTCATTTGTCACTTCAATTACCAATATTTTGTCACCTTCAATAAGTTTTATAGCATTTTGAAAATGAGCTGCTTCATTGTGTACAAACTCTGGCCAAATTTTTGAGGATTCTTTTTCAAAAAAACTCTTCTAAAATTGTAGGACATTTATCCTGTGATAGAAAGTAGGATTTCAAAGGAATGTATTTTTTTCAAAATTCTTTCGACAGCTGGCAAAAGAGCTAACCAGCGCGTTTTACTGTATCCAAGTATTTTCTGATATTGGACTTCCGCAGTTTCACAAAATTCTTTAAGCATTTCAATGCGCACAGTGTATATAAATAAGAATATATTTTAATAACAATATTTCCATGTCTACGGGCGACAAATCAGCAGCTGTTTGAATGGCGTTATGTATTATGCATACTCCCTTCCCGTTCTCCCGCCATTCCTTAGCTTGTCGTGCATTCTTTCCAAAAATCGGGACTTTTTTAAAACGCCGTGGGACGCGGTAAAAATTGTTAAAAATCCGGACGTCTGGTCATCGTACCTTAGGACGACACCTAACAACAACAATAGTCTTTAATAATCCTTTCCATCCTTGAGGGAAGGGACTAACAAGGACTGAGAGAAACGACGAGAAAACGGTATTTTAACAGATTGTGTCATGTAGAACCAAGGTGGGATGGGGGAAATCTCTGATTATGTAGAAAGCAGATGAGGAAGAAACGGGAAGGCTCTCCAAACAACTGTTAAATCAGAGCGTCCACCAGCTCTGCCCACCCTTCATGGGAAGTTACTACCAACTACATGGGACTCCAAAATGTAGATGCTTTCAGATCAAGTTGTTCATTTGGGTTCTTCTGCAGTAGGTACATATGAGCAGAGGAAAATATGAAAGGGCAGGATTAAGGAAATTCCAGTCTTACTAAGGCAAGTCATCTTAGGCACATACTGAATGTCCATGAGTCTCATTTTCCACATTAGTCAAATGAGAATAATGGTAATTACCTAGGAAGGTGGCTGTGAAGATGCGAGGTGATGTATGTGAAGTGTCTCACACACTGAGACAGTGCCTGGAAACGTTGTTGTGAGTTGCTGTCAAGTTGGCTCTGGCTCCTAGTGACCACAATGTCCAACAATAGGAAATGCTGCTCAGTCCTGCATCCTCCTGATCATTATTGTTATAGCGCTGCCCATTGGGGCGGCCATGGGCCCTGCTATCTCGTCTCTTCTACTATACCAGCCAGAAGGCCCCTTTCCAGCGACTTGCCTTTCAGAATGACATGTCTAAAATACATGAAATAAAGTCTTGCTATCCTCGCTTCTAAGAAAGTTAATATAAAATAGGTGAACGATAGAATCGTATTTGTTATTTTGAGATTCTTCCACCTCAGTACAAACAAACTAACACTCATAATATGATGTTAGTCCCTCAAGGAGATAAATTTTATTTGATGAAGAAGGAAGACAATTGTTAAGAGTGACGCCAATGAATGATATTTTATCCATAGTAAGATTGATATGAATATATCAGAAAATAAATAACTTATACAACCAAATTCAAGAGGCTTAGATCTATTTTTACCTATGACCTTTACTATTTGTTCTAGAAAACTGGCCTAGTTAAATACTGCGTTTAAAAGCTCAAACTTTTAAAACAGGGTACCAGTTCACTGTCCCTCAGATCATGGGAGGACCAGACTTAAGTTTTAAAAAAATAACAAACTATGAGCAAATTCCTATGCACACTGCACATATCTTATTTGGGGGAAAAAAACGGGCAAAAACACCTGGCCGGCCGGATAAATGTCCTCCATGGGCGGCAAGTGGCCACGGTCCATAGATAGCTCACTTAGATAATATCTTGGAGGTCTGATCTCACATTGAGTTGAAGAGAACTCAACAAAACTCCCAAACATGAGTATTTTTAGAATAACTTACTAATTTGAGTCCTTCTGGCCTGGGAACATACAAAGATTAGCATCATTTAGGTAGACTATATTTGAAGTTAGCATGTATCAAAAGATTACTGTGTGCTTGACTTAACAATAATTAAAGTATTACATTTATTTCACACAATAACTCTCTGTAGTAGGTATTATTAATGCCCTTTTGTCAATCAAAGAACATAGGTGTAGTTTTTTTTGAACGTAGGTACAGATTTAAAATTTTTTCCTATATCACATATCTAGGAAGGGGTGGCCAAGCATTCATTTAAATTCAGACGAGTCTGATTCCAGGGGCTAGCTTGTCTGTCATTGTGGAAAAACTGAAATATTTTCCTATAAGATGAAATTGAGGCCTAAAGAACATTTAAAGGGATATAATTGTAAAAATAAATAGTGGAATGGATAGATTCTACCACAATCTCTAATAATACACCTGGGTAGATGGAAGATAGAAATCTTGAAGAATTACAAAGAGAATGTTAAAGTATACAAAAGAAAAGCTTACAGAGACTCAAATTATGTAGACCATTATATAAGTTATGTCAAAATTCATTTTTTAAAAGAAGAAAGAAAATATGTCACAAAATAGATTTAGAGATTTATATATAACTTTTTCCCTCCATCTTTTGCTGTTTTCCAAACTTTCTCTCAGCAACATAGCAGTCTTCTTTTTTTTTGGAAACGACTTTTTGAAATAAATGATACTAAATAGTATTTACATTTTCCATAGTGATTTAAGAAATGCTATGGGATACACTGATCTAAGGCATTATAAAAATGGAAAACATGAATAGGTCTTTTTAAACTAAGAATAAATTAAATTTAATGAATTAATAATAATATTTAAGCATATTGACAGTATGTGTGAAATGAGCAAGTTAAAGTTTGGATGTAAGTTATCAAGGATTTCAGTAAATACAGGCTTCTAGCTTGGGTTTAAAGGTCCTGCTGGTGCCATAAACTAAGCCTGGAGCTGCTAATCACAAGGTCGGTGGTTCAATGACACCACAAGAGAAAGGAGGCTGCCTGCCACCACATTCCCCAACAGTCCTGGAAATGCCAATGAGCAGTTCTACTTTGCCCTGTGGGAATTCACTGTAAGTCAGATTCAACTCAATGGCAGTTGACTTTTGCTTTGTTTCCCTTTGGTCAGGTGGACATCATGAGGAAAACAGACCTTTATGTCACATGGTGACAAAATGTCACCACCCAGAGAATAAAAGCAGCCAACGCAACACGGAAATTTATTGTTTTCATGTTGTAATACCTCATCGACCACCCTACGCCCAGTATCACAGATTCGGGGGATGCTCGGTAACTAATATTTGACAAGGAGGATTTTATATTTAGGTCATTTCGAAGTAGGGAGTAGAAATACTAAAACAGCAATTATGCTAGAAATCAATTATTAAAACCAGTTCGGTCTGTGTCTTTCCTAAGTGACTTTATATCACATACTTAATTGTATTATAATCCATCAATGAAGCGACTTCTCTTTTAAATAATATAGTTTTTATCATTTAAGAAATATTCTAATTTCTTAAGAAAAGGTCTAGTTTTTAAAGCAGTCATAAAATCTACATAGGAAACAAATGAAAATCCTAAAAGAAAACGGGCAATGGTTATAAAAAAGATGTTTCTAAGGTGAAATATCAAAGAGACAATGAACAAACAAAAAATACATAAACTTACAGGTAATTGAGTATATACAAATCAAAACCCTAGAGATGCCATTTTTAATCTGACACACAGACAAAGATTAAAAATATGCATGCTTTAAAAGGTGATGCATTAATTACTGAAGAATATTCTTTAAGAAGACTATATGACACAATTTAGTAAATTAAAAATGTACATACCAATTGAAAAATATTTACACTGTTAGAGATTAGTCTTAGAGTTTATCAACAATATAATGCTAAGGTTAGACATTGCAACACCACCTATACAGCAAGCAAAACCAAAAACATAAACAGCAAAATAGACAGCTTCCTACTTCTAAACGACCAAAATATTTTTCAGAAACACATACTATGATTAGCTCAAAAATACTGTATTCTCTTCACATAATTTTTAGAGGTTATAATTTTAACTCATAACCAGCCATCTTTCTATGATGAACGCAATGTGTATTTTCTGTTCAATAAAACCCCAATTCAATTGAAGAACAGGAATCTTTTAAGCATCATAGACATTAGCAAAAGGTCTATTTCCCCATGTTTTTCATAATTAAAGTCAATACAAATAAACATACTAGCATAGCAGTTTACTCAGGCTAGTATGTATTGCTACTACCAACACTGTTGATATATAGCGACTATATTAAAAGAAGCAGCATTAAACATATTGGAAATGGATAAACTGTATCTATTCGTATCCTACAACTAGCAACACCTGGTCCATGCCTCTCAAGGAACTCACCTCTGGTGTACTTTGGCATAATGAGGAGTGCAGGTGATGTACTGGGCCCCCAAGTCAGCGGTGCACTGTGGATTATGCGGGCTCTCCGTCATACTCATTCTTCCCCCTTCAAGTAATCCAAAGGAAAATGCCTAACTACATTAAAATGAGCTATTCACAATGAACATGACTCACCTTACATTACCCCCAAATTACTTACAAATGAAGTAGAATGCACATGTTTTTAATTTCATGGTTTTAATCATCCACCTACAAGGAGAAGGGTCAGTGCTTGTCCAGACGTCTGCTACCTTAATACTCTCGGTGTCAAAGTACCAGTGATTTTGAAACATAGGCCTTAATGGGCACTATTCATCGGTAAAATAGACATTTTGGAATCAGGGAGAGATGCTTCCTCACATCTAGTTCTAGAACTTTGCATAAGTTTTTTAACCCTCTTGAACCTCAATTTTTTTAAATATGTGAAATTGGAACAATGTACAAAATTATGACAAAGATATTCCATTCAACAATAAATTGTAGCTCAGTCTTCTCTTCAAAAATGATTCTACTTATATCTAGCCTGGTGAAGTAATGGGTTATGCTATCAGCGGTTCCACCATCAGCATGGCAGCCTTTCCAATCTGAGAATCTACCACCTGCACTGCAGGGTAAAAATGGGTTTTCTGCTCCCCAAAGATTTACAGCCTTGGAGACCCAAAGGGTCAGTTCAACTTAGTCCGATAGGGTTGCTGTGAGTCAAAATCATCTCCATGGCTATGAGTTTGGGTTGTTGTTTGGTATCTTCTTCCATCTTCCTTATTCAATATCCAACTTTCACATGCAAATGAAGTAACTGAAAATCACATGACTTCAGCCAGGGGCACTTTAATCTTCCTCAAACTAACCTCCTTGCTTTTCAATATTCTGAAGTGGCTTGTGTAACACATTTATCCAAGGTAAAGCGTTTGATTGTGGATGCAAACAAGACAAAATCCTTGTTAATGTCAATCTTTTCTTCGTTTTTCTTTTTTTTGTAATTAACTATATGCCATCATTTATTAGAATTTCACTTTTTTCAATCATTTTATTGAGGCTCGTACAACTCTTATCACAATCTATATACACATCCATGTATCAAGCACATTTGTACATTTGCTGCCATCATCATTCTAAAAACATTTGCTTTCTACTTGAGTCCTTGGTATCAGCTCCTCGGGTTTTTTTAAAATCATTTTATTAGGGGCTCATACAACTCCTATTACAATCCATATATACATCAATTGTGTAAAGCACATTTATACATTCGTTGCCCTCATCATTCTCAAAACATTTGCTCATCACCCAAGCCCCTGGCATCAGGTCTTTTCTCCATTTTTCATGTTGTGATCTATCGGTTCCATTGTGAGGATTTGGGTTTCCTTTACATTGAATTGTAAGCCATGTTGAAGGCTTCGATCCTGGATCTTCATTGGCAACTGCTACAAGTTCTCCTTACCTTCAGAAAGCAAAGCTGTGTCATGTGCATATCTCAGGTTGTTAATAAGCTTTCCTCCAGTCTTGCTGTTGCATTCTTCTTCGTGCAATCTAGCTTCTTGGATGATTTGCTCAGCATGCAGATTCAGTAAGTATGGTGAGAAGATACAACCCTATCATGCACCTTACCTAGTTTTAAGCCATGCGGTTTCCCCTTGTTCTGTTTACACACTGCTTCTTGATCCGTGTACAAGTCCGTAGGAGCAAGTGTTATCCATGCTTCTGAAGATTATCCATAGTTAGTTATGGCCCACAAAGTCGAATGCTTTGACATAGGCAGTAAAGCACAAGTAAACATCTTTTTGGTATTCTCTGTTTTGAGCCAAGATCCATCTGACATCAGCAATGATATTCCATATCCTCTTTGGAACCTGCCCTGAACCTCCGGCAACTCGTTGTCAATGTTATGCTACAACTGTTGTTGCATGATCCTCAGCAAAATTTTACAATGCATTTTGATTGCATCTTTGATCAATTCCATACAGTGGAACTTGGTAGCAATCTTCAATTTCTTCCTCTTTGGTGTTAGTTGTTGGGGTATACATTTGAATAATAGTCATTTAAACTGGTCTTCCTTATAAAGTTATGAATGTTATCCTTTCAGTGAAAGCACTGTATTCCATATTCTTTGGGCAATGAATGTGACATCATTCCTTTTTAATTTGTTATTCCCAGTATAGTAGACCATACTATACTGTCCCATTCAAATGACCAATACCAGTCCATTCAGCTACTAATACTTAGAGTATCTTTCTCCAGGAGACTCTAGTCTTGACAACTTCCAGTTTTTCTAGATTCATACTTTGTACATTTCAATTTTGTATTATTAATGGAGGTTAACAGCTGTTGGTTGTCATTTTGATTCATGCTACATCAGTAAATGAGGTTGCAGAGTTTTATTCCGCCCATCTGAGTAAACGCAACTCTACTACGAGGAGCAGCTGTCTCCCGGTTTTATTCTAAGTGCTTTCCCGCCTAAGGGGCTCATCTTGCAACACTTATACCACAAAGTGTACCCGTGTTAGTCATAAGATCTTCGCTGGCCAACAGTTTTAGAAGTAGATTCCCAGATCCTTCTCCGTAGTTGATATTAGTCTGTAAGCTCAGCTGAGCCTCTTTCACCAGAGGCGATCCTCCTGGTTTTTACAATACCCATGACAAAACCTTCAGCACCCAAAATAATATGGAGGTCAAAACAGCACACCTAATAGCGGTCTGTCCTATTAGCCTGTTTTCTTGTCTTCAGTTCTCTTAACAGTTCCAGAAGTTATTTGGGGTTATTTTTTTCTGGTTTATTAATTGTGTCTTTGATGTCTTTCTCCCACTATAATATAAGCATTAAGAGGGCAGAAATATCATATTCTATACAGTATAACTGACATACTATATTAAACTATTCAATATTAGAATTATCAGACTATGAAATATCACAGACTGCCTAAGAAATCTTATGAGGATAATATATATGCAAACAGAATATTTAGGCTGGGTGGTAATTTAGTTGGAAGATTTCATTATTACACATCCAGCGAGTGCTATTTTATAGCGTAATATGACTATAATAATGTAAAATAAACTGTCAGTCAACAAACATATCTAGTGGTATCCTGCACAGTTCTGCCTATTCTAATTTATTTGCTATTTATATCCTGAATAAGAACTTATGGCATACCTAACATAAAATCAATATGGATTACCTCATATTCAATGATAAATATCAAGGCCAATTTATAAGTAAAAGTTCACAAAAATTCAGCAGGAATATTTTTGTGTATCTAGAAACAATTTTACAGAATAGTTTTACAGAATCATATAGGGAGTGCGTAAAATTTCACTAGAATCTAACACATTATGAGAAACAATGCAAAAAAGCTGCCAAGATAAAAAGGAAATATGAACCTAAATTATGATATACAATGTGTCCAGAATCAGAAGTGTGTTAGTCTCACATTATTTAGATTGGTCATACCGCACCTGGAAAACTATGCTCATTGATAGATTCTGAATTAAAGAAGACTATTCACAATTCAGTTCAATTCTAAAGAAAAGTGACCAGGAAGGGGAAAAGACGTTCAGGTAAAAAGGTGAAAACCCTTAAGGAAGAAAAGAATTGGCCACTTTAAGAACACTACAATTAGCTTATGAAAACTATGAACAGTTGAGTTTTACTTAAGTCCAGGAATCTGTTCAAGGAGAAAGTTGTAAGTACATTCATCTAAAAGCAGAATCCATTGCCATAGAAATTAGCTTTGTGTTTAGGATGCTTTCAAGCCAGAAGCTTGAACGCGTAATGGTGACTATTATCAAAGTAACTGGAGTATTGGCTAGAACCGTGACCTTCAAACTGAGATACAGGCTAGGAAAGGTTGACTTTCTAAATGGTACACAGCTTACAGCTTTAATGAAGACAGCTCCAGCTCCTCAGCTGGTAGGTTCTAGTGAAGTCTTATGTGTTAGTATCTCCTCTTTCACTAGGGCCCTTCAACTGTACAAACTGAGTCATAGCTCTAATAGTACATGGGGAATTTTTAGAAATCATTTTAATGGGGGCTCATACAACTCTTATCACAATCTATACATACATCTATTGTGTCAAGCACATTTGTACATTTGTTGCCATCAGAATTCTCAGAACATTTGCTTTCTACTTGGTATCAGCTCCTCATTTTCCCCCTCTCTCCACAACCCGAACCCCCTCCCTCACAAACCCTTGATAATTTATAAATTATTATTATTTTGTCATGTCTTACACTGTCTGATGTCTCCCCTCACCCTCTTTTCTGTTGTCCATCCCCTAGGAATGGGGTTATATGTAGATCCTTGTAATCGGTTCCCCCATTTCACCCCCTTTCCCCCTTCTTCTGTTATCACCACTCTCATTATTGGTCCTGAGGAGGTTATCCATTCTGGATTCTCTGTGTTTCCAGTTCTTATCTGAACCAGTGTAGATGCTTTGGTCTAGCTGGATTTGAAAGGTAGAATTGGAGTAATAATAGTGGGGGCAGGGGAGCATTTAAGAACTAGAGGATGGTTGTATGCTTCATCAGTGCTATACTTCACCCTGACTGGCTCATCTCCTCCTCCGCAACCCTTCTGTAAGGGAATGTCCAGTTGCCTACAGATGGGCTTTGGTTTGCACTCCACACTCTCCCTCATTCACAATGATATGATTTTTGTTTTTTGATGCCTGATACCTGATCCCATCAACACCTCATGATCACATAGGCTGGTGTGTTTCTTCCTTGTGAACTTGGTTGCTTCTCAGTTAGATGGCTGCTTGTTCATCTTCAAGCCTTTAAGAGCCCAGATGCTCTCTCTTTTGATAGCTGGTCACCATCAGCTTTCTTTACCACATTTGTTTATGCACCAACTTTGTCTTCAGCAATTGTGTCAGAAAGGTGAGCATCATGGAATGCCAGTTTAATAGAACAAAGTGTTCTTGCATTGAGGGAGTACTTGAGTAGAGGCCCAATATCCATAATTAAGGCTCAATAACCTTAATACTAAACCTATAAATATATCCACATAGATGTATTTCCCCACCATCATCTGTACATATATATTTACATATATACATGCCTATATTTAGACCTCTATAAATGCCCTTTGCCTCTTAGTTTCTTCCTCTATTTCCTTTTACTTCCCTCTTGTCCCAATATCATGCTCAGCCTTCATTTGGGTTTCAGAAGAAATCATTTTCAATGATGAATTGTCCATATTTTCAACTAATTAACACCTAAGCTTAATAACTCATTTAAATGGGTATAGTGGTTAGATGTTGGGCTGCTAACTGCAAGGTCAACAGTTCAAAACCACCAAAGGTTTCTGCTCACATAAAGAGTAACAGCCTCAGAAACTCACAGGGGGCAGTTCTACCCTGTCCTATAGGGACTCTTTGAGGCAAAATGGACTCAATGGCAGTGATTATGAATTATAAAAAATGCCTTATACACTGCTATAGGGAGGGAACTTGCTGCTTAGAAAGGTTAAGGAAACTGCTTTAGTTCAAAAGCCCCTGTAGTGGAGCTTGGGGGTGTACCACCTGTCACATATAGTGTCTAACTATTCTACAAGGATCGCTGTTGTTAGGTGCCATCTGGCTGGCTCCAACTCAGTGACCCTGTTTATTACAGATGGAAACACTGCCTGGTCCTGTGCCACCCTCGCCATTGCTGTTAGTTTTGAGACCATTTTTGCAGGCACTGTGTCGCTCCTTTTTCACTGCCTCTCCACTTTCCCTATTGTGATGTCCTTCTCCAGGGACTGGTCTCTCTGGAAAACATGTCCAAAATGTGTGAGGCAACATTTCATCATCTTTACTTCTAAGGAGCATTCTGGCTATACTTCTTCCAACGTAGATTTGTTTGTTCTTTGGAAATCCATGGTATTTTTAATATTCTTTGCTCATAGGCTATATAAAGAAGTTTCCATCTTTTCTGTGATCTGTTCATTTTTTACTTTTCTAGAAACCCACAGGGGCAGTTCTACCCTGTGCTATAGGGTCGCAATGAATTGGCATTCATTCGATGCCAGTTCATATTTTTGAGGTTTGAGAAAGAACTTTACTGTTACAGTTTTGGCTTTATAGAATTTAGGAGACCCAAATAAGTCACATTATTATAATAAAAATGAGATCAAGACATTCAGAGGCTAAACTAATGAAAGTAATCCAAGTTTCTGACTCACCCTATCCACACCTGCCCACTCTTGAAATACATGGTTTTAAGCACATATAAAGAAGTGTCCTTAACCCCCATTAAAAAGCAAAACACAACAAAATGTCTAAGAAATTCTGACTCAGACAAATCATATAAGACAGAGGAGATCTGTCTCTTTACATTTCTGACACTAAATCTTAACAGGAGCAGAAAGCTTCATTTTTCTCTCATGGAGCGGCTAGTGGTTTTGAACTACAGACCTCGAGGATAACAGCCAGTGTAACCCACTATGCCATCAGACAACAAGCTTTCAAAATCGAAACACACATGTCTACAGTTATCGAGTTTAAGAGTGGGTCTTCTTTGTCATGCTAATGTGACACTATGGGTGTAGGATAAATCACTTTTGAGCTACAAAGCAGCAGATTAAGTAAGCAAGCAAGCAAAACAGCACAGATGAGGAAAGATAGCAGCCACAGGAAAAGAAATCAAGAAACAGAAGCTAAAAAGAGACAAGGATCCTCCCTGGGAACAGAGGGGGATCCTTCCTTTAGAGCGTGCATCCTGACTATGGACTTCTAGCCTTTAAAAAAAAGAGGAATACACAGATATTTAAGCTTGTTAAGGCCACTCACTGGTGATATGTCTGTTTTCAAAAAACAAAAAAACCACTGCCACCAAGGCCATATCGACTCATAATGAAGTAGGACAGGGTCAAACTGCTCTTTTGGGGTTTCCAAAGCTGTAAAGCTTCATGGAAGTAGAGAACATCATTCTTCTACCTTTGACTGACTGATGGGCGCAAACCGCTGACCTTGAGCTTCGCAGTGTACAACCCACTATACCACCAAGGTTCCTTCTGCTGTAAGCAGCACTAGATAATTAAGACATCTGGTTAAACTATTATTATTCCATTAATCCTGAAGTCGATTAACTTGCACTGGGGTTTAAGATACCATAATGGAAACTCCAGAAAGGGAATGTAAGCTACAAAATTTAGTGATTGGAAAAGCATGGACTTTGGAAGTAGGCATTCTGAAACTACTTACACATCATAGAGCCTCAGGCAAGTTATGCACTATTTTTTAGCTTCAATTTTCTCATGTAAAATGGTAACACTCCTTAATGCACAGAATTTTTTAAAGAGTAAAATGGTATTGCTTACAATAAATTTTAATAGTATAAACTTCCTTTTGTTCATAGAGCCTAAAAAATGTGGTATATTTTCACAGCGATATATTTGGTCGTTCTTCTTGGAACAACTCATGGTCTCTTCAAAAATCTGTAAATCCTGAAGCAAATATGAATATTGTAAGTTTTAGGAAATAATTGCTGAAATAATGAAAATTGCTACTCTTTAAATTCTGGAGTATTTTTGTTCATGAACAGAGAGCTACACTTAAACTTATATATCTGCAAACATGTATTTTTATATTAGTCAGATTGTATGAGCCCTTAATAAAATGTAAAAAAAAAGAAAAAAGAAAAAGAAAATGATTAGGGAAAGGAATGTACAGATGTGCTTTATACAATTGATGTATGTATATGTATGGATTGTGATAAGAGTTGTTTGAGACCCTAATAAAATGTTTAAAAAACAACAACAAAAAAGAAAATAACCTTTATCTAATATTCTATAGATTTTATATCCATTAGCCTCATCTTAACTCTGTCATGAAAAATATATGTAAATACATAGATACTCAATCAAGTTTGAGACCTCGCTGATAATTTGTATTTCCATCCCAAGTATATTGAATCAGTATCTACATTTTAACAGGATTTCTAAGTGATTCTTATAGATCATGTTAATTTATAGATTGAATCTTATCTATACATATGTATTAAAACATGCATAAAATTTTTGCTTTGATTTTTAATAATATAAACTTCCTTCATACGTAGATCCCAAATATGAACCTGTTCATAGTGATCTATTTGGTCTTTTGCAAATTCAACAGCCGTGGAGTCAATTCTGACTCAGAGAAACCCAATAGATTAGGGTAGAATTTCCCTATTGGGTTTCTGAGATTATAACTTTTTGGTCCTTATTGAATATATGAAGGGGCTTCAAAGAGTTCGTAGAAAATGAAATTGAAAAATAATGGATATTTTCCCAAAAAGTTTTTAATCTCCATTGTGTGTGCACCTTAAATTTAATGGGCCCAGCAGAATCTCTCAGAAGGCAGTTTTGATTGGACCTTTACTTTGAAGGCACCTTAAGACAAGTGTATTTTTGAGAATATTTGCCCACAGCTATGGATTTATCACAGAGATAGGTTTAAAAATGTTTTATTTGTGATAAACCCATGCATGTATGAGTAGGAAGTGATGGCATTAGTAGGAATATTTCCTGATTCACCTTGTATATGTATATATGTATGTATGTATAACAAATACACACACATACGAAGTTATGGTGACTCAGCTATTATAATAATGTACATATTTAGAACATAGTAAGCTATTGGGAGGTTTGGTAAGCTGTTTACATTATTTAATATAAAAAATGATTATCTGAAATATAAATCCCCACCTAATGCACATAGGCCTGAAGTCGAAGGAGAATATTAATATTCAATTTCCATAATGAATGTGAAAATAGAAAACCATTTAATTTAATTACTGGAGAATCTTCTACTGAAAGTCCTGTTTTGTACTTATACAGAGCCAGATTATTTCCTACTGGGGTTACTCCGGCGAAATGTATGATGTTGTAACTGAAGATGTGTAGGGAACTGCGTGTCTCCCTACCCTGGATTTAAGCCATGAATTTACTCTCGGTTTCCTGACATACAAACTGCCCTGAGATTTTACTGCCCTTTGTCTCAATTCCCGCCAGAGGGTGGCTGCCTTGACCCTTGCTAGGATTGGTGCTCTTTCACTAGCAGCTGCTATGCTCATTGGTCATTACATGACTGATGGCATCTCCCCCCAGGCTCACCAGGAATGTTTCAACAGCATACTTACCTGTTTGATCAGTTGCCCGCCATTCCTTCCTTGTTTGGAGATGCACGACTATTGGTTACCTCAGCTGGACCTTATTTTACATGTGACGTAATGGTGCCAGCACCTCGCTGGCTATTTAAACCTCTGCTCTCAACTCAATAAACGAGGCTTGATCAGATTCCTGTCTTGCCTCCATTTCTCGCGCCCTTGCCCATCTTCATTCCCAGTCCCTCTTTCAGATATCCATATTCTTGATGTCCCGTGGGACAGGACATTTTGGCGCCCCATCGTGCTGCAAGAATGAGAGAAGCCTCAGCTCCTGCGACGCTGACATCTGGCTATATTTCTAAGCTGTATCACTGAGCTGAAGCGCTGAAACAAAACGGTGCCACTAGCGCTCCGCTGCTAATGCAGCGCCGCAACTGAGCTGACACTCGGAGCTGCTGACACTGAGCTGCCACTATCACTGAGCTGCTAAAGCCATGCTGAGCTGTTAGCACTTGCAGAGCTGCTAGCACAGTCGTGGAGCGCAAGGCCCGCGGTCACCTATAGCGAGGCCCACTGTCACTGAGCACTAGGTGCGAGCCCGACACTGCCCTAAAGAGCGCTGACGCTGCCATAAAGTGCGCCAATGCAGCCGCGTCCACTGGCACCCGCCAGCTGCGGATCCCGCTGAGGGCACCACAGTGGGCCATGCCCAGCCAGCTCACACAGCGCACCACCTCCGCAGAAGCCGTGGCGGGCCCTGTCCTGCCAAGTGCGCCAGCTCTCGCTGTGCCGCAAACGCGCTGGCTCCCACCGGTGCCCGCTCCTGTGCCCGCTTAACTCCAAAAGCGGGGCTCCAAGAGCACCAATTTGCAGTGATACTCTGCAACATCCAGCCGCTGTGCCTTGTAGCTTGGAAGCTTTGAGATGCTCTTCGTTCAAGCAGCCTAAAAATGAGGGTACCCACTGAGGACGCAGACAAGTCAGCAAGGATCGGCCGATCGACTCATCAAGCCCACTACACCGTCGTTGTAACCTGCAAGGACAAATAACCTGGTGAGTTTTTTGTCTGACGATGGGTCAAGAAATTAGTCAGCATCAATTATTTGTAGGACAATTACGTGATGCTTTTAAGGCACGGGGAGTAAAGGTTAAAAGTTGTGATTAAAAAAAGAATCCCATAACAGACACCACTGAGAAGCACGGCCGTGAATATTTAGAAAAAAAAGAGTAAGTGGTGAAAAGTTGGAAGTAATAAATTATGGGATAGATTTCTAATAAATGTATGTATGTAAATATGTTTCAAAATATGCTATAAGCTAAAGGAACAAAAATAAGCTTCTAAAGATTAGAGAAGTTTTCAGATTTTTTTAGCTAAGAAAAGTTCCCTCTGCTGCTGAAGCCGCTGAGGGCTTTGAAAGCGGGCAAAAGCAGTTAGAGGGTGGGTCAATACATTATCGTGATAAGGACCTAGGACTTTGAAACCTGGTGCCTGATTCTTAGTCCTGCTGATATGAAACAAAGGGAAAGGCGGTAGCCTGGGAGCAAGAGTATAAGTCATTGGCTTGTTGCGGAAATCAAAGTTTCTTGAGAGTTTTCAAAATACAGCAGATGTAAGCTGTTTGTTTGAACAGTGTGTGTGTGTGTGTGTGTGTGTGTGTGTGCGTGCACACGTGTGTTTGTAAGTATTACATACTCTTTCACTTTGTATGTACAAAGAGGTTTTTCTGAATGTTTATTTTAAGGATAAAATCACTTTTGCTTGTGTTTATTACTGCTTAAAGTTGAGTGTTTTTGAATATTTAAAATATAATTATACCAATGATACCACTCTCTCAAGGAAAATATTGCCATCATTTATAGAATATGTAACCTTCGAGTATGTGCTAATATTTTGTCCCTTTGTCTAATTCAAATGAGGAATTTTAATAAGAAATTAAAAAATTAGTTTTTAAACAATGCAAGTACTCCCTGCTAGGAAGTGCTGAGACCTGTAAGAAAAAAGGGCAACTTCTCTGATTATATCAAACAATGCCGGGACATTAAACCTTTCTTTACTCAGGGCTTGCTATAGCAGTTGCTTTGCAAGGAAAACAGTAAAGGAGGGTTAATGATACTGTGGAATTTATGGAAGCCCTGCAGCCGGGACTCCCTTCCCCATCTGCTATTTCAGCCAATACATATAAAATCATTTTAGATTTAAAAGATTGTTTTTATACCATTCCCTTGGATTCCAAAGATGATAAAAAGATTTGCTTTTAGTGTTCCTAATGTTAATTTTAAAGAACCTAAGAAGCGTTATCAGTGGAAAGTCTTACATCAGGGAATGTCTAATAGCGTCACCTTACATCAAAAGGTTGTAACTGCAGCTATAAAGTCAGGAAGAACTTCTGAACTGTCGGTGTATATCATTCACTACATGGATGATATTTTGATGGCTCATAGGGACCAAAAGGTGATTCTCTTTATTTTTTACTTATCATGAGAAACATTAAAAAGGCTTTAGTTATAGCAGAAGAAAAAGTACAAGTTATTGAACCTTACAAGTATTTAGGACATATTTTACAGAGAGGTTTTGTGAAACCCCAGAAGATAGAAATAAGAAAAGATCACTTACAAACTTTAAATAATTTTCAAAAATATTAGGATATATTAATTGGCTTAGACCATATTTAAAAATAAGTACTGGAGAGCTTAAGCCTTTTTTTGATATTTTGAAAGGAGATCCTGATCCAAATTCGACTTGGGAAATTTCCCCTTTAGCAGAACAAACCTTAAATTTAGTAAATTTACGTATTCTAGAACAACAAATTATGTATATTAATTATGGTAAACCTTGGTACTTTTACATCTGGTGTGTGATGGCAGGAAAGACCATTATTGTGGGTATATTTAGCCTCTTCAAGAAAAAGAGCTCTAAAACCTTATTAAAAAATAGCTGAATTAGTGATGAAAGGTACATCAAAGTCTGTTAAATATTTTGGAAAAGACCCTACTTCTATAGTCATACCTGACGACAGACCCCAAACTTCTTGGTTATAGGAAAGTTTTGATTCATGGGAATTAGCATTTGCTGAGTTTTATGGATTGGTGAAAAATATTTATCCTCCAGATTAATTGTTACAATTTGCTAAAAAAAAAAAAACCCATTTATTTATTTTCTCCAGTATTTGTAAAAATAAACCCATAGCTCATGCCCTTACAATAATTACTGATAGTTCCTCCAATGGAACTGCAGCTACATACTATGGTTAAAAAAATTTCCAGCTCAATCTGCATTAACATTTATTCAGACAGCCTATATGTTGTTTTTGTATTAAATAATTTAGAAACTGTTGCTTGCATTCAATCACAAAATGAACCTATTTTGGCTTTATTTGGTGAATTGCAACAATTAATTTGGAACCGCAAATATCCTTACTTTGCGACACATGTCAGAGCTCATTCTTCCCTATGAGGGGCTTTGGCAGAAGGCAACAATTTAGCTGATTGTGCAATTCAAGCTGCAGCAGCATTTGTCAGTTTATCTGAAGATCAAATTACTTTAACCGAGCGTTCTCATCAACTACATCACTAAAACACCACTTTAACATATCTAAAGAAGCAGCAAGGGACATAGCAAAAGCTTGTCCCCATTGTGTTTTCCATTCACTAGTTTCTCATTCAGGTGTCAATCCCAGAGGACTGCTCCTGGGACATCTTTGACAGATGGATGTTACTCACATTCCTTCATTTGCTAAATTGAGTTATTTGCATATTACAGTGGACACTTACTCTGAATTTATTGTGGCCACTTCTATGACTGGTGAAAAAAGTCTTTAGTTATTCAACACATGTTATATTGTTCTGCTGTAATTGGTGTACCTAAATGCTTAAAGAGAGATAATGGATCTTCTTATATTAGTAAATAATTTACTCAATTTTGTGTCACTTTTTGAATTAAACATAACTGGAATCTCTTATAATCCTCAAGGCCAATGTATTGTGGAACATGCTAATGGGACTATTAAGTGACATTTAGATAAAATAAAAAGGGGAACTATACCCTTCTAATCCTCACAATTTAATTAATCATACTTTATTTTAACATTTTGTAATTTGGATGTACATGGTCAGTCTGCTGCTGACTGCCTTTGAAAAAAGATTGCCAAATATAAAGACAAAGCATATGTAAAAATGGAAAGATCCACTTAATGGAAAAAGCAAGCTCCCTCCTAATTTGGGGGCGAGGGCATGCTTGTGTTTTTTTCCCACATGATGCTGATGGAGCAAGGTGACTGCCAGAGAAGTTGGTGCAGTTTGCAAACTATGCAGATGGTAATTTGCCTGCAAGTGCTTCTGGAAACTTAGCACAGTGAGTAGTACTAGGCTTGTGTTCCTGATCCACCACTCTAACATGCTGTTGTCTGGGAAGTCTGGAAATCATGGTGTGGGTTATTGACTCACATCTTCCCTGTATAAGGTAAAGGAACTGTATTATCATGTGTGCAGTCCTTTCTCTTTTTGTGGACTAGAGACATGAAAGAATAATAAAACCATATTGTGGAGATCATGTTTCATGTACAAGCCCATCCAGTGTAATAGCACAAAAGAGATATATCATCAATTGGTCCAGCAATCAGAACAATAGTAAAAAAATATTGCCGAATGGAAAATAGAGACTACTTTGAAAATGTGAAACTTATGGACACTTCCTCCAAACCGCAAGGGAACGTTGCTGCCTGTGTAACACCGTCTTATGCACTTTTGGCAGGGAATATTATTATAGATCATGATGATTGTAAGTTTAACATGTTTTGTAATAATTGTAATTTGTCTAATTGTATTACCTGAACCCCTGAAGGTATTGTCACTAAGCATACAAACTTCCCCCCTTTTTTCTGCAATTGTCCCCTTTGTTGGACCTTTCATTGTAATTCTGATCATTATTTCCCTGGGCCCTGTATTGTTCAACAAACTCATGGCGTTCGTAAAACAACAAATTGAGGCAATCCAGGCTAAACCTATCCAGGTGCATTATCATCGGCTAGAGATGATGGACAAGGGTGGCCCACTCTCAGAATCATCTGAGTGATAAGACTCCCTTCCCTTGTGTGCTGGGCTGGACAGCCAATGACGGGTACGATTGGGCATGGCTCATACCAACCTAAGCCAGGAAAAGGTTTGCTTTTGAAAAATGTGCATTCCTTGAGACCAATGATAGGTAAGGATGAGTCAGTAGCCCGACAACCTAAGCCAGGCGCAGCCCCCAAAGGAATACTCAATATTAAAATCACACTCTTGCCTGTTATTGTATTGGTTAAGAAGGGGGAAATGTAGGGAACTGTGTGTCTCCCTACCCTGGATTTAAACCATGAATTTACTCTCGGATTCCTGCCATACAAACTGCCCTGAGATTTTACTGCCCTTTTTCTCAATTCCCGCCAGAGGGTGGCTGCCTTGACCTTGCTAGGATTGGTGCTCTTTCACTAGCAGCTGCTACGCTCATTGGTCAATACATAACTGATGGCATCTCCCCCCAGGCTCACCAGGCCTGCTTCAACAGCATACGTACCTGTTTGATCAGTTGCCCGCCATTCCTTCCTTGTTAGGAGATACACTACTATTGGCTACCTCAGCAGTACCTTATTTTACATGTGATGTAATGGTGCCAGCCCCTCGCTGGCTATTTAAACCTCTGCTCTCAACTCAATAAATGAGGCTTGATCGGATTCCTGTCTTGCCTCCATTTCTCGCGCCCTTGCCCATCTTCATTCCCAGTCCCTCTTTCAGATATCCACGTTCTTGATGTCCCACGGGATGGGACAAAGATGGTTATATACTAGGCCTTTATAGAATTCCCATGGGAATTCAAACAGTAACAACTCGGGTAATATTAAATTCAGAGTGTATTAGAGACTATCTGGGGTTTGAGGTTCATTTTCTAAGTGTTTGGAGAACAAGAGCAGGATCATAAGATTAAATAAAGGTAGCTTTTCATTGGTGTCCCTGGATACCTCAGAGGGTGGTCCGATTCCCCACTGACTTTCTGTTTCTTGGTGGTGGAAAGCAAGCTTTTTTCAGATTTTCTGTGTAGGTCACTCTGCTCGTGCATCCTGATTGGTTTGTGTTGTATTTTTTTGATAGAGTTAGAAAGTTCCTAGAACTTAACATTATTGTTATTATTATTTTGATTTGAAGAAAGACTTACTGGGAAACAGTTCAACGTTTCAAACCTCTCCTCTCTCAGTTCTTATCACTCTCACAAGAAAGAATTCAGATGAGAGACAGTATTCAGACCAGTCAGAGGTTGGTTTTGAATGAAATGAGTGAGTTTATTAAGGAGGTACTTTAGTGAGAAACACCAATGGACTCCAGATAATCTCAGACCCCATAGCATGAAGAGTCAGGTTTTTCATGCCATCAATGGCAGTCCTTCTGCTATTGGCTGGTCATCTGCAGCATACCTTCCGGTTCCAGGTAAGTGCTCCCCTGCCCACTCAGCTTCCCACTGTTTCTTTATTGCCAGGCTCAGAAACCAAAGGTCAATTCAGCGATGGTGAGGGTAAGATGAGCATCCTGTCTTTCCTTGCCTAAAACCATTGACCAGCTCTGTCTCTCCCATTAATAAGGAAATGTCTTATGTGCCTTTCGCGTTCGTTTGTACAGGGAAGCTTGGGGAAACATGCCTACACCTGTCTTTGGGGTTAGGATTCTTTCCCTTGACAACCTCTTTCCCCTTTGCGCAGTTCTGTCTAGCAGAGAGGAGCCCTGATGGTATAGCGGTTATGCATAGGGCTGCTAACCATAAAGTCAACCGTTCAAAACCACCGGTCCCTGCAAGGGAGAAAGACAGGGCTTCTGATGCCCATTAACTGTCTTAGTCTTGGAAACTCACAGGGCAGTTCTATCTTGTGCTGTAGGGTTACTAGGACTTGATGGCAGTGCCTTGGATCTCCCAACCGGTAACAATGTCCTTCCAGTGTGAGTGACTCCCTCACACAATAGCAACAGGATCCGCTCAGTGGCAGCCTCATTGAGCTTCATTCCAACCTTGCGTGCATACCTGTCAGCAGAGGGTGTTGCAAAGTCCACCAAACCTGTCGAGACACCTGGGATATTGTGACCAATCTCCCATTCACTGGTTGAATATGTGACATGCTACTTTTGTTTGTTCATCAAATTTGCCCCAAGTCTCAGGGTCTCTCCCTGAAAAGAGTGTTTCTCCCAGGATGTGCTCTCAAGTTCCTGCTTTGAACAGTACTTTAGAAAATGTCCTCGAAACAACGTCTATCAGTGTAACGTGGATGGTGATAAACTACCTATGTAGTTAGCAGGTCCTGCCAAATAACGTGAAGAACTTAGAGATCACTTTAAAACAGTAAGTGCTTGAGAAAGCAAGGCTTCAAACGCCATTTAGCCCTGCTCTTTTCCCTGCTGAGAATAGGCATTCTCTTCTCATTCACTACCTCTTCATGTGTACTAAATCACAATCTATATTTTTAACTAGATCCTCAGGTGAGCCTCACAGATTTCCTGGGATTTTGTTAAGAGGCACGTTCTGGTTCAGCATATCTGGGGTAGCTTTTCAAATTCTCAGCATGGGTGGAGCTAGAATGAATTATTTTGAAGCTCTGCCAGAAACAGCACAAGGCCAGGATTAAAGTGCATTTGGTTTATTGAGTGTGTCATATTAGGATTAACAAAACTAAAATTAAAAAACTAACAGCCGTGCCAGTAAGTCTGAGACTGTCAATCTTGACAGGAGCAGCAGCCCCATTTTTCCTGTGTTGTGGCCAGTGGTTTGGAATCAGTGTCTTTACAGTTAGCAGCCAAACACCTAGCCTCTGGGCACCCAAAGCAATGTGGGAAAAAAAATCTTAGCTGTAAGGAAGGATATGAGGTAGCTGTAGTCTATCGGTAGGTAGATCCCAGAGGAGCTCAATGGATTATATCACAATGGCGGTCCTATTGTGAGGGGAGGGTGCCAATATTGTGCGTTTCCACATTCAATAGTCATTGCTTCTAGAAAGAGGGAAAATCTAAATGGAGCAATTCCTGTTCATCCTAGGGCTTTTCTACAGAGAGAATGGGGACAAATGAGCCCTTAGAAAGCAGCAGTAGCTAGGGGGAATGGTGCACCTGCTTAGTAAAGAAGATCTGGGCAGGGGACACCTACATCATCAGCTAGAATTTGTCCCTTCAACCAGGTATAGAGCCCCCAGAATTCTGATTGTTTATGATTTCGTACAAAAGTTGCAAAAAGAAAGTTAATGGGGCAAATTTTTATTCTATTGCTGGGAACTCAGGTCTAAGACAGGCTGTCACTGTTTCCGTCAGAGACAGACACTAGCTCAATTTGAGAAATTCTGTGTTTTTTTATGTAAGAGGGAAACTGAGGCCTGCTACATCCAAACTTCTTAACATATCCAATGAAGATCAAGGAAGTTATATACCCCAAACCATCTGACACAAAGCAGGTTTTGCAGTGATCACAGGCAACACATGATCTATACTACATTTCTCCAGGGGTTACTAAGCCACTGTCCCCTGAAGTCTCATGCGCCATTGCTTATCCAAGTAGTGTCTGACTACTTAGCTTAATGGTCTGGCTGACCACCTTCCTGAGTAAGAAATCCCTATTGATAAAGTTCAAAAGAAATTTTCACTGCAAGGGGAGGGGCTTTGATAGTGGATGCCCAACACATTGGATCACAAATTGTGCTATCTTCCAGTATTTTGACTATCCTAAGAGAACCCTTTCACACTCCTCTGTCAATACCTGCTTTTATAGCTGGAACTGAGGCCATAACTGGTGTTCATAGAGTTCCTTTTCCATCACCTATTCTCCATCCACTTTCTCTTAAATGGTTTAGATAATGAACTAGGCCCGAAGGCCTAAAGAGCACCAAGACCCTGTCAGGTCATCATTGCTGCACTTGAACCATATCAGTGAAAACACAGGCCCCACCAACCGCCCTAGAGTTAATTCTGACTCCTGTGGCCCAGCCTATCATAGGAACAACTTGGTGTTTATATGAGGATCACCTTCATTTATGCCTGTCAATAGAGCAGAGGTAAATGGTGGAACAGAGGGCAAATTAAATAACAATAGGGTCTCAACAGGAGACTAACTGTAGCTTGGCTTCTTTGGAAATACAAAACATAAAGTACCCCACAAAGGTATTCAGGCCTTGAAGTAAGGGAGTGACATTTTTTGCTTTCATATTAGTCAGTTGGTGAGTGAGGGTTACCACTCCCTCAATGTGGGTCCTCTAAGAGTGCCAGGAGTCCAGAAACTGGTAGAAAAAGGCTGTAGACAACAGATGATCCTAGAACTAACTACAAGCTTTTCTTTCTTGATGTGTTTTGTATTGTTCTTTGTCAGTGGTTTGTTGTTGTTTTGTTGTATACTGTTGCTTTGTTTTCCTCTGTCTTGTTTTTGTGCATGTTATTATCTCCACAGGTCTATCTAAATAAGATAGGCTGGATGAACTATCTGGAGGAAAAACAAGGGACCTACAGTTCCAGAGGGACTTGGGATAGGGGGAGGTGGGGGATAAGGAAGTGGTGTTAACCAACCCAGGGACAAGGGAACAACATGGGATCCAAATTGGTGGTCAGGTGGGACTGGCAGGACTGATAGGGAATGATCAAGGGTAAGGTAATGTAATGAAGAGGTATAGCTTTAACCCAGGTGGGGACGGAGCATGATAGTGGGGCAGGAGGAAAGTCAAGGGAAATAGAGGGAAGAGCTTGGAGGCAAAGGGAATTTATAGAGGTCTAGACAAAGACATGTACATGCCAATATATATATATGAGGATGGGGAAATAGATCTATGTGCCTATATTTATAGGTTTAGTATTAAGGTGGTGGAAGGACCTTGGGCCCCTACTCAAGCATTCCTTCAATGCATGAATACTTTCTTTTATTAAATTGCCACTCTATGGTGCTCACCCTCCCGACACAACCGCTGAAGCCAAAGCGGTGAATAAGCAAATTTGGTGAAGAAAGCTGATGGTGCCCGACTATCAAAAGAGATAGTATCTGGGGTCTTAAAGGCTTGAAGATAAACAAGCAGCCATCTAGCTCAGAAGCAACAAAGCCCACATGGAAGCAGTACTTCAATGTGTGTGATCGTGAAGGGCTGAAGGGACCAGCTTTCAAGCACCAAAGGCAGGGTGGGGGGAAATCATATAATCCTGAATGAGGGAATGCATGATGGGGACCCATTACCCATCTGTAGACAGCTGGAAATCCCTCACAGAGGGGTGGTGGGGAGGAGATGAATCAGTCAGGGTTCGGTGTAGCAATAATGAAACTCAAAGCCTTCCTCTAGTTCTTAAACACTTCCTCTCCCCAACTACCATGGTTCCAATTCTACCTTGCAAACCTGGTTAGACCAGAGGATGCACAGTGGTACAGATGGAACTGGAAACACAGGAAATTTATGACAGATGAACCCCTCAGGACCAGCGGTGAGAGTGGTGATACCAGGAGAGAAGGGGGATTGAAAGGGGGAACCAATCACAAGGATCTATATATAACCTCTCTGGGGGGTAGGCAAAGAAAAGTGGGTGAAGGGAGACGCAGGGCAGTGTAAGATAAGATAAAAATAATAATTTACAAATTACTAAGGGTTCATGAGGGAGGGGGTGTGAGGAGGGAAGGGAAGGGGAAAAAGAAAAATGAGGAACTGATCCCAGGAATCCAAGCAGAAAATGAATTTTGAGAATGATGAGGGTAATCAATGTAAAAATGTGCTTTACACAAATGATGTATGTATGGATTCTAATAAGAGTTGTATGGGCCCCAATAAAATGGTTTAAAAAAAGAAGAAAATCCCTTCAACTCTCTTTGTATGCATGACCATCCCTAATGTGAAAAATTAGATCAAGTGTTACCTTCATATAATTAAAATTATTCTGCCTGTACTCTTGTGTCTGACTTTTTCGATTGTTTAAATAATTTCCTTTACATTCATTCATGTGATGCACCTCAGTAGTTTGTAGGTCGGTAGTGCTCTTTTTTAGGTGAATTTCATTGAGTCGGTAGACACTATCTGTTTACCTATTCCATTATTTAGGGATAATAGGGTTTTGCCCAATTTGGGGATGTTTTGAACAAAGAAACGATGAATAATAATTCACATTCTTTCTGTTAACCTAAGTTTTGTGTTTCTAAGGTACCTAAGAATGAAAATGCTGTCATGGGGTAATTATCTATTTTGTTCTATGTCACCTGTCCAAACTGCTTTGCCTAATGTCTGTGTGGCACCTCCAGGAATTTGTGAGAATAGCAGCTGTTCAGCTTCATTGCCAAATGTGTGTCTTTTAAAATTTTAGCTACTATAGTGGGCGGGAAGGGTTGTCATTTTAGCTTTAATATGTCTGTGCTCGAAGACTAAGAATATGGACCACCATTCCATGTCCTTTATCAATCCTCCATCTATCTTTCCCTTGTGAACTGTTGGCTCAAGAATTGTGTCCATTTTATTATTACCTATTGGCTTCTTATTGAATTATGAGAGCTCTCCATACATTCTAGATTAAATTTCTTTGTCAGATATTTACTTTACAAATATTTTCTCTAACTCTGTACCATGGCTTTTAAATTTCCTCATGACATCTATATCTCAGTTAATGCAAATATTTAATTCTGGTGAAGTCCTATTTATTTCATTTTTTGCACTTATAGATACACCTTTTATTTCCTGATCTATGTTTGCCTACAGGGATTTTCTGGAACTTGTTCCAGAATGATTATAGTTTTGCCTTTATTGTTTAGGTCTAGGATTAACTTTCACTTTCATGAATTGGGATTGAGATGGATTTGCTTCTTGTAACCATTCCAGCACCACTGATTGGTTATTTTCCTTTCAATTGCCTTGGGAGCTTTATCAAAGTAAATTGCCCAATAATATATGTATTTATTTTCCATTTACTCAGTGTGTTGCAGTGACCACATACCTATCCTTATGATAATGACCCATTGTCTTGATCACAGTTGCTTTATGTAAGTCTTAAAACCAGGTAGAGGGAGTCCCTCTGCTTTATTCTTTGCTAAATGTGTGTTGGTGCTGTAGGTCAGTTTGGAATACAGGTTTAGCAACACCCATGGGCTCTCCTCATGAATAATCTGTAAACTGCCCCCTCAATTGTGACAATGAAACGCTGTCTTCAAATTTTGGCAAAGGTCGCCTGGGGGACAAAATTGCTTTCATTTGAGAAATTTTGCTATAGAACAATTTGAGGGGACTGGACATTGTAAAACAATATTGAGTAGTCCAATCTATAAATATGTTCAGTGTTTCTCCTGCTACTTAGCTCACTTCTACTTTTCCACAAAAAAAACCTTTAGAGTTTTCAATGGAGAAACCACATACATATGTTAAGTTTAACTCTTAGTAAATTCTTCATTTTGGGGGTTTTGTAAATGGTATAGGGAAGTAATGTTGTTAGGCATGGAATTGTGTCCCTCAAAATATGGGTTGCAATTCCCAATCTCCATGCCACGGTTAAGGGGCACTAGTAGAACAGTGGGCCCAGTCTGTTACCCACATAGGCTAACTGTACGGATGTGGTTTAAACTCACCAGCTGCTCAGAGGTGGGAAGGTCAGATTGTCCCGTAAAGACTTGAATTTAAAAAACCATACATAAGTTATCTATTCCTATAAAGACTTCTACCCTCAGAACCCCTACATAGGGCCACTGCTGGTGGGAATGGCCCAATGGGAAGAAGAATGAATAGAAATGTGTGTGATGGCCATGGGTGTTTTGTGGTCATTGTTGTTTTCATGTTGGTGGTTGTACTTCCCCTTGGGAATGTGCTGTCTTTGTTATGTTAAAGAGGTATCAGAATACTTGTGTAAGGCATATTTTAAATGAATATTTTTGATAGATTAAACAAGCCAGGAGAACTAGAATAAAAACTCACTGCCATTGAGCCAGAGCCAACTCACAGCAACCCTAGAGGACAGGGCATAATCGCCTTCTGGGAGGAGAAAGAAGTGTCTGTCTCCACAGAATGACTCGTTGTTTCAAACTGCCTTCATATCTCAGCCCAAAGTGTAACCATGATGCACCCAGGGCTCCCTAGGAGATACCGAGACACACGACTTCAAGGAACCAGACGCAGAAGCTGAAGACACTAGAGCCTTCTTTCAGAGTCCTCAAGGAAAGAATGCCTTCCCCTAGAGTCCACGCTCTGAATTCAGATTTCTAGCCTGTTAAGAAAACAAATTTCTGTTTGTTAAAGGCATTTGCTTATGAACAGCATGATACATAGATCGCTAAGAGCCATTTTGTTTATATTTTTATTACAATTTTATTTATATGTAGAAATAACTCATTTCTATAGGTTGGTCTTGTGCACAGACATTTTCAAGATTTACTTATTAATATGAATTGCTTCTTTGGTAGATTTTAAAGAATTTTTAAATATCTTTATCCCAAAAGATCAATTTAAGTATTTTCCTTTCTATTTTATAAACCCATTATTCCTTTTACTTGCACTAATACCATAGCTGGAGCATGGGTAGACTACATTCAACAAGAAAACCATGTGTTTGGGCATAAGAAAACAGCTATCAATAGATCTGCTAGTCTATTGATCTGTTGGTCTCTGGTCCATTTATCTATCTATCTATCTATCTATCTATCTATCTATCTATCTATTTATTTATTTAACTGATTGAGGCCTTGCAATGCAAAAAAAACAAAAACAAATCCCCAAATCAGAAACCTAATAGATCAATTTAAATCTATGTCATTCAATTGAAGATCTCATAATTCAGGCACACAAAAAACTACTTTGGGTCACCCAAGATTAGCAATGTTACATTTTAAAAATTCATATATAAAGCTATCAGTTCAAAATATCAATCATTATTAAAGAAGCAGCTGTAGACAAAAGTATACCAGAGTTGTAATGTTAGTGCATCGTCTGTAACTTATCACTGCATACAGCTGTTCATAGGGGTCTCTTGTAGAGTTTAGATCAGAAGTCCTCAACCTGGATACCTAAATTTTTTAGAGGTACTCTTAAAATGCTCCATTTCCACCACAACACCCACTTGGTTATTTCAAAAAATCACACTGGCCATGTGTTCTGGATTTTTAGAGGCACTTTCAAAGGCTTCACCTATAGGGTATCAAAGTCTTTTAAGAACCACTGGATCAGACCACATAGTCCTCCCACAAAAGTATTCATAGCTTCAGAGTAGGAAATCATACTGTAACTAATTTTTACATTTAATTTTTATATCAGTCAGATGCCAGGGTTTTGATGATAAAAGTAAAAAATATTGAGTATGAAACTTGGTGTAGTGGTCTCAAATGCAGGTATAGCAAGTATTATGTAGGTAAGTAGGAATCACAATATAACAAATGTAGAATTTATAATTTGTCCAAATTCTAGTAAGCCATTTCTCCAAGGTATTTGGCAAAATGAATGCTTGCCTTCAGCAATTGTTACATCCCAGTTCTGCATTTAGCATACGCTGAAAGAGACATTTTTCTATGGACAAACTTAAGTATGTGTCTCTTGATCTGTAAATAGATTTTTTTCTGTGTTTGGCATCCAACAATATGTAAGTTCATCTGTGACAGTCCTGTGTCCCTCCCCAGAAGCCTTGGCAATGCATTCAGCTCATGGTTTGAAACATGGAATTTGAATTATGAATTACATAGAAATAATCTTGAGAGTATGAAACATACCCAAATGTCTGTCTCAACTGTCCACTTTAAAAGAACCCGTATGAAGCAGCAGCAACTGCTGATCTAGCAAAGCCAGCCAAAAGACCAGCCACATCCTTAGCAATGATACAAATACAAAGGAAGGCTTTGTGCGCATCCTGGTAAACAAAGGTGTATCATTGCAATGGATTAAATCAAGTTACTTTTTAACTGTGTAGTATTAGCAAATAGTTACATCCTACATTTTGTGAACAATAGCATTCATAACTTTATGTACAAAATATGGTTGACCTATATTTGGACACAGTCTAGTATATATTTTCATCTAAAACTAACATAAGTAATAATTTACTATAAACCTGATACAGCAAATGCCCCCAAAATAGTGAGAATGTTAATATTATCTTCCATGAAAGGTTTATATTTCTGTATCAAGTGAATCAGAAAGTGTGGATGTCAGGGTTGTATCCTTTCAATGTTTATTCAATCTGTACACTGAGCAAAGAATCCAAGAAGCTGTGCTAAAAGAATGTAGCATCGGACTTGGAAGGAGATGAATTAATGGCATGGAATATGCAAATGGCACAGCGTTGATAAAGCATGGATGCTTGAAGCACTTGCTTATGAAGGTCAAGGATCGCAGCCTTCAGTGTGGATTACAACTCAGTGTAATGAAGACCCAGATCCTCACAAGTAAATCAATAAACATCATATACATATGGAGAAAAAGACTGAAGTTACTTAGTATATAATTTAATTGGATGTAAAATCAACAACCATGGATGTAGCCTTGAAAAAAAATAACACATTACATTGTCCAAACCTGCTACAAAAGACCTCTTCAAAGTTGTGAAGAGCAGAGACAACAGCTTGAGGACTAAGCGCACTTGACAGAGCCAGGGTATTGTCAATCACTTCATATTCATGCAAAAGCTAGACCGGTACCTGCTGCCACAGAGTCACAGCTAAATCGCAGTGAGGCTCTAGGACAGGGTCGAACTTGCCCTATGGATTTCTGAAGCTGTCAATCTTTGCAGTAGCAGAGAACCTCAGGTTTCTCCCTTAGAGCAGCTGCTGGGTTTGAACTGCAGACCTTGTGGTTAGTAGGTCAAACCAGAATCCATTGGCACCAAGGCCCCATGCAAAAACTGGGCTAAGAGTAAGGAGGATAGGAGAAGGAAGGATATTTTCAATGATGATATTAGATAAATAATATGAAATATAACATGGATTGCCAGAGTAATGAACAAATCACTCTTGGGAAAAAGCATGGCCATTGGTTTTTATCAATTTGGTTTATTAGTTATAAACATTAATTAATTTCTTTTTTTTTTTTACAATTTCACCAACACACAAATCACACAACACACGTTTCTCCAGTTCTATCACATTCTTAAGAGTTGAGCAACCATCATCACTATCAATTCCAGGATATCATTTCTTCATTGTCCTCATTGCTGTTAGCTATCCACCTCCTTGTCTAAGTCCTTTAAAACTATTAATGCAGTTGTTGTCTAGATAGGTTCACCTCTCTTGGGTTTTTATACACAGAACAACATACCATATTCAACACACACACACACAATTGGCCCAATAACAATGACAGAATGAAACAGAGAAAAGTCTCGATCGAAAACAAAGCAGAAAATATTACAAACTGGAATAATTATACATTGGATCAAGAGGGAGATCAGATGACAAGATGTCACATTTTGACCTCACTACCTGCAATAATGGACCCTACAATGCAATCTGTCTGATAACAAGGCCTTTCCCATCCCTGGTCCCTAGTCAGAGGGGATTCCGCAAAGGACCCAGTAACATAGCTTCCAGCATCACAGCAACACAAAAGCCATTGCAGTCAACAAACACTGTTGTCCATAGCCTTCTCCAAACTGGCTGTTCAGAATATAGACTCTTAATACCATTTTCTCTGCCCAAACTGGAAAATCCTTTTGAGTAAATGCATGGGGTTCTCATGTGCTTGAATCAAAGCCTTACCTAGCAACAACAACTATAAGTTAGTGTACCTCACTCAAAGTGAAAACACTCCCGTCACATTTCTATGTAAAATTTATTAGATAATCCGTCATTCAAACAGCCATCATGTCCTGTACTCATAAGTGTTAAGTCTGGGCTTGATCTTTATTTGGGGGAATTTTGTAGGTTGAACTAATGTTATCTTTCTGAGTCGATTCTGATTCAAGGCAACCCCACAAGACAGAGTAGAACTGCTCCATAGGAGTTCTAAAAACTTAAATCTAGAAGGAAGCATATTACTACACCTTTCTCCCTTCAAGAGGCTGGCAGGTTTAAAGGGCTGATCTTTTCATTAATAGACAATTGTGTAACCACTGTGCCAACAGGGCTCCATTCTACCTTAATACATTTTAGTTTATTTTAAATTATAATGCTCCTGAAGACAAGATTTATTTTAATAAAATTTTTCTATACTTTATTTTTTAACTCTTTGATGTCATGCTGGCTTCAGTGTGTACCCTCGTATCTTATAAGCTTTATATAACCAGTATATGACCTCATCTCTGAATGAGTCTGAAATTTTAAATGTGAGCGTAATTTGGCTAAAATTATCAAGAGAACTGTAATAGTTAGAATGCTAGTCATCCATTATTTTTATCACAAGTTTATTTTATATTTTCTTTTGCAATTGATTCTGTTGCAAAACTTTTTATCTGCATCTTTACCCCACTACTCATTTGATAAGTATAAATTGCATTTCTCTAAGGACACCTTGTCCTGTATAAACTACGGTTAATCATCTCATTAACCTCATTCTAACCTAAATCACAAATATATTCTACTTAAACTCTAGTGCCTCTCTCCTTTATTTCATTTTTGAATCTGGGAATTCTCTTTTCCCATAACTTGGGGCATCTAAATTGAGGCATAAGTGGCATATAAGAAACTTCACATAGAGTATGCAATGTGTGGACACTGCAAACATGTAAGTGCTTGACGAAGAGCTGGGATGTTGGGTGTTCAAACGCACCAGAGGTGGCTACAAAGACAGGATGGACCTCTGCTTCTAGAAAGTCACAGACATAAAACCCCAAAGAGCATTTCTCCTCTGACACAGAGGGATTCTTCATGAGTCAGAATTGGATGGACAACAACTAAGAACAAAAACAGGTGCTGGGTATAAAAAACGTCCCATCAACATAAACATTTCCTTTCTACCATACCTTTCTACCACCTTAACACCCCCATTCCCTGCATCAAACAAACAGAGGTGTGGGTTCTGTCGGTATACAGTAGCTTACTTTTCTAGAACTTTATTTAAATAAAATCATATATTATGAATTCATTGTTTCTGGAATGACTTGAAGACGAAGTGTACAAACTTTAATCAAAATGGAAAATACTACATGAAAGAAAACTAGTCCTTAGACATACTGGAAGTCACAGTAGGCCATGTGAAGAATCAGTCATGGTGATTTCATTTGAGACTCATGTAGGTTGTAGTTCGCATCAATAGTTCATTCTTCTTCAGTGTTAACTAGTATCCCTCTGTATGGTCATACAAAACTGTTCAAATTCACTGTTGACGATAAATTAGGTTGTTTCCGGTGTTTGGTCATTATAAAGATAGGTACCCATGGACAAGAAAAAGAATAAAAATCTGTCTTGGAAGAAGTTCAGCAAGAATCCTGTTGCACATAGGGGCGACTTGACGGCAACTAGCAAGCATAAAAACAGGTACAATGAACATTTTGTATGAGCGCTTTGTGGACTTGGGCTTTAATTTATTTTGGAAGAAGACAGTTGGATTATATGAGAGATGGGTATTTAACTTTGTTTAAAAATTCTCAAACTGTTACCCAAGGTAATTTTACAGTATTACGTCGTCCTCAGCACTGTATGGGCATTACCACCACACCTTTCAACAAATATGATATGATTCATATTTTTAAAAGTTTTCAGTCATTGGAATATGTGGGCAATGGTATTGCATTATGGTTTTAAAGTGTCACAATTGCCTCAAGAGCAGCAACAGGAAACAGTACTCTTTGGTTGGTGCAAGCTATTATATGCTCACCTACTTTTCCAAAGTTTGGCAGGTCAAACCTTGGAAGCTTGGGGATCCTCTCCTCTCCCAGGGGTCACAGCTTTGAAAAGCCCGTGGCATTTTCAACTTGACACACAATGTCACTCTGAAAGGGAATGAACGTCATGGCTCCCAACTGTATGAACTGCAATAACAAATATGCTGACCATCCTTCCATGTGAATATGTGCTATTCACAGATTTCCTTTGTTAAGGTCTTTGTTGATTTTTTATGAACTTTTAAAAATGGGTTTGTGTGTTCTTTTTATTGAGTTTTGAGATGTTTTCCCTTTTTCTGGGTACAAGTTAATTATCAAGTATGTGGATCACATGTATCTTTTCCCCAGATCATGACTTAACAAAATATCATAAAACCTCTTATGAGTGGTTTGAATTTGGTTGAAATAAAATTTATTGAGTTTTTCTCTTAAGGATAATACTTCTGGAGTTGCATTTAAAAAACCAGTTGCCTAACCTGAGGCCACAATACATTTTTCCAAGGTTTAGAGCTGGGAGTTTTATAACTTTGGTTCTTACATTTAGATCTAGGATAGTCAAAGTCACTCTTTTAGAGATGGACAGCTTATTGCTTCAGCAACATTCTTAGAAAATACTCCCTTTCTCCATCAAAATACCTTTGCACCTGTTCCCTTTCATTGTTTAGATCAATTTTTGGAGTCTATTTTTCCTATTCATGTATGTGTTAAACATTGTACCCAATTTCTCACTCTAACTTTATTGTGTGTTTTCATACAAGTCAGGGTGCATGGCTCCTCCATTTTTTTCTTCTTTCCAAAATTGTTTATGCTTTCTAATTTATGTGCATTTCCATGCAAATTTTAGAATCTGCTTGTTAATAGGTACTGGATAACATACTGCTTATATTTTAATGGGATTGTGTTGAATCTACAAGTCAATTTGGAGACAGACTTTAGTTTTACAAAGTTGTGAATACAATATTTTTCTTTAAGGATCATTTATTTAAGTCTTTAAAATGTTTCCTGATATTTTCATCAATGTTTTATTGTTTCTGGCATAAGATTTTGAACTATACATAAAGTGGTTAATTTTTTCTAGTTCTATTACAAAAGTACTTAATTTGAATCCCAGCGGTTTATTGCTAGTACATAGAAACACAATTGTTATGATATTGACTTACTTTGTATATTTACTACACTCACATATTAGTTTTAAAAAGCTGTTTGGGGCAGCCTCTTTGGGATTTTCTACGGCAATAACATCATTTGCAAATAGAAACAGCCTCTATTTAATCTGGATGGTGTTTATTTTGATGTCTTTCGATAATGTCTATGTCGTGCTAGTAAAGACTTCCTGTATGGTGCTAAGGATGGGCACCCTTGTCTTATTCCAAATCTCAGCAGAAACACATTACATTTTTATTTATTTGTCTACTTTTATTAAGTATGGTGTTTGCCCAAGGTTTCTTTCAGACATCGTCTTTACAAACATAGAAATGTTTATACTATTCCTAGTTTCTGAAAATTTTATTACTCAGTTTGTAATTTGGTTTAAACAGTTTGTCACCAATATTGAGATATACATTTTTCCCCCTTCTTCCTTTGTTTTGTTAATTCATTTAGTTACCTATACTAATTAATTTTAGAAGGATGAACTAATCTTATATTCTTGCAATAAGTCACACCTATCTAATGTACATAGTTTGTTGCTATTGTTGCTATTTCCTTATGTTCTGAGTGTGGTATTTTAAAGATTGTAGATGATTTTTATCTGTAAACAATTAAAGGACAGAGGAATGATTGACATTTAGAATTTGAAAGTGTTTTCTAACATTCAAGTTTGGATGACTAGAAGGAACAAAATTGCCCGCTTAAATGTTAAATCTAGCCAAGTGTCATGGTTAGCTTTTCGGTGCACTTAGTTGCACCCTGTGAAGCTTTGGGTGGAGTTCAACCTTTCAATCAGGTCACAACCTAATGACGTCTCCTTAGGAGTGTAGTGCTTTTTAAGAGACATTGCCTATTTTCATTTTCTTTAATATGCTTTTTAATTCCCTTGAGTCATTATTTTTGGTAGTTTCCAAGAACGTCTTTTTGTGACTGAGTTCATTGCAGTTGAAAAGCACAGTCTGCGTGACTGCAACTCTGCGCAATTGCTTGAAACATGTCTGGGTCAGATACGATTGAGCACAGAGCATAAAAACGACATGCATTCTGATGCTGTAGGGTTGGGTGTTCTATAAATATTAATTACATCATATTTCACTGGTATTATTGTGTTCTTTTATATCAGTGTTTCTCCCAGCAAGAAATACTTTCTCCTAGGAGCTCTGGATAGATCTGGGTGGGAGTTCGAGTGAGGGGTAGTTTGCAAAACACAGATAGTTACACTGGATAGTTATTCTGGATTTTGGCTTATAATATAAAAGTTTTTCGTTGCCAGGGGGATGTTCAGCAATTTTTTCTGAAGGGTCTGTTAATTATCTGTCTAGCAGTTCTATGAATTGTTGAGGAATGATATTGTAGCCTCTCACTATCATCATGCATTTATCTCCTTTGAGTTCCTTTTGGTTTTGCAGTTTTGTTGTTGGGTGTAAAATTATTTAGTCTTCCCCTCTCTCTCTCTTTCTCTCTCTTTTTGAAATTGACTTATCATTATACAATATTCATCTTTGTTTCTGAAAATTATCTTTTTATGAAAATATAAGTATATTAACTCTAACAAATTATATCTCATTAATATAACCACTCTCATTTTCTTTTGATAAATGTTCGGATACAGCCCTTTTTATCCTTATACTTTTAATGTGCCTACATTATTATAGTTGAAGTAAGTTTCTAATAGATAGCATATCAGTTGGTCCTGCTACTTTTAAAAATTTACCTTGCCAATTTCTGCCCTTTAAAATCATTATTTAAGCCATTTATAATTTTAATGTGATTGTTGGTATATGACTATGTAAGTATGTCATTTAATGTTTTCTTTGTCTGTTTTGCTACTTGAATATATTTTTGAAACCCATTGTTATCTTTCTGTGGTGGCTTTGAATGTATCTCTTTGTGTAGTTTTGTAGTAGTCTTTCTTGGTATTAAGTATCACAACTGAAATAATGTTGTCAACACTTGGGTGAAAAAAACACTTCAGAAGAAATCTGGGTATACTAGTTTATGCTCAACTATGTCCATTTTTTTCTATGTTTACTTTTAATACTGTTTTCAAATTTTGTCTAAAACATTTGTGTTTCCTGCCACCACCACCACCACCACCCCACTTATGTGTCTGAACCAATGATGAAAATATAGGAATGAAATAGGAATATTGTTTCTCATTTTAGATATTTTAAACGTTAGTATATTAGGTATTTTAAACAGTTCTGGGATATATTATATACAACATATTAAGTATTTTAAACATTAATGCATGGATATAATATATATACAGAACTTAATTTAAACAAACGTGGTCATGTGCCACACAATTACAAAAACTGACACTAGATATATATGGAGTTCTAAAGCTCCTTGCAGGTTACCTGATAAAAGCTTTCACCTGGTGAAGAGAAGCAGCTGGTAGTAGAAGGAAAGGTGCTGGTCAGAGAGTGAGAAAGATCCCGTTTCTATCTGCAGATGTGGAGATCTTGCTTAAGACCATAGCTTTCTAGGCTCCAGTGAGAGAACTACATTCAATGGTTTCAGGGGTCCTTGGCAGTTTTAGTTAAAAATGTACACAATAATGTAGAGAAATATTTAAGAAGGCCAAAGTAAGAATTGGAAACATGGCAAGCCAAGAGGAGTTGCAGTGGATGGATGGGATTATGAAGATACGTTTAGGTGACTGGGTTCATTGCATCCACCCCTGGGTGAAAATAAGATTGGAACTGGAAAGTCTCCTTTCTGCCGAGAGCTTCCAGTTCTACTATCCATTGAGTAACAGCGCTCCTGCGCTGATTGCAAAACAAGGATGTTAGTCTCCTGAGCACTCGTCTCATCACTAAGAACTCACCTAGTGGAAGGCCAGAGCAGCACCTGCCAAATCTGGAGCCGTCATAAACCTCTCTCCAGTTGAGAAATTTCTGATTGCAACATCTCCCTGTTCTGTTTTAAAGAGAATATCCTTCTTTGACAGCTACCTCTGAACAGAGTTGGACTCAACTCCAGGGCTTGAAGACAGACTTCAGTGACTTCAATAATCTGGTAATGTCTATTGATTTTTTGTCTACAGATTCTGCATCAGGGCATGTCAGTGAGAAACAGGAAACCCTTGGTGTCATAAAAATTTTAATGTCATTAAAGGAAGCTGTGTTCTGATTCTCTAAGATAAGCAAGAATTGTGTCGAGTTTATATAACCTTTCCTGATGACGCAGTTACATTGTTGACTTAGCTAAACATGCTCCGTTGAGTATCTTCTTTCAGAAAGTTGTCATATTTAGAAAACAGACATTGCTTTACTTGAGAGGAGTTATTACAAATCTGCTTCTGGAAAAGGCTGGACGCCACTATGCATTCAAGAGACCTTACTTTCTTTGGTTTGTGACTAGGGGGCTGAGAAATAATGCTAACCAAAATGCCACCAGGCAAAATAATAATAAAAGAACAAAAAGCAAATTCATTGTCACTGAGTCAATACTGGCTCTAGTGATCCTATAGGACAGGGAGAGCTTCTCCTGCGAGTTTCCAAGACTCATTAAAGGAGTAGAAAGAATCATCTTTTCCCGCAGAGATTTGTTAGCTCCCCCCCCACCTCTCACTCCAGTGTGTTACCCCTATAGCAACAAGCAAATGGAGCCTAAATGATTGATCTTTAATCTCATATGAAAAAGCAAACAGTTGCTGTTTTGGATTTCTGATTTTTAAGGGGGAGGTTTTTGCTTAATTTAGAAAGTATTCATATTTTATTTTCTGGTTCCATGAATAAGAAAGCAGTTATTACCGAGCTCCCTTCATGTTAAAATATACTCTATTATTGTACTTAGGGTCTTACTATAAATATTTCATATTTCATACGATAAATATGCAAAAAACAAAAAGAAAATTCAAAGCTAAAAATAATGAAAGAAGAGTCTTGCTGGCAGTTGTCTCTGTGTGTGGTAGAGGGGACTACGCCTGGCATTCTGCAGGCAATTGCTGGTTTGGGGGACAGGGAAGCTCAGTGGGGGTTCCGGACAGGCAGTGGAGCCTCATAGCAGGTGGGCAGCCCTTCCCTGGAGCACTCAGGTGAACTGTAGTAGCACAGCAACTTGGTGACCAGGCCTCCTTCACCTGTATCACCTGACCAGACAAGCGCTCGGCCTGGGCTTCTGCCTCATACTTGCCAGCCCCTCACTGCCCTGCCCCCTCCCTGAGGCTAGTGCATGTCTTGGCAAAGAACTCCTTAATGAGAGAAAAAAAATTTTAAGGGGCTGTGGGGGTGGGGGTGAGGGAAAGGGGAGAATAAGAAGAGCGGATGCCAAGGGCTGAATGGAAGGTAAATGTCTAGATAAGAATGAAGGCAACATATGTACAAACATGCCTGATTCAGTTGACATATGGATTGTGATAAGAGTTGCATGCGCCCCCAATAGAATGATTTAAACAAAGAAGAAGGAGAAAGTGGCTAGCCTGGCGTTACCGGTTTGAAACTTATTATATTTCCACAGCTGTCAAAACAGAATGGTACTGGTATAGTGATAAATACTCAGACCAATAGATAAGAACAGAACATCCAGAAATAAAAAGAGCAGGATACAGGCAATGGATCTCTGATAAGGGGCCCCCTAAAAATCATATGGGAGGTAGATTCCCCTTTAACAAATGGGGCTGGAAAAATGTGAAGCCAACTTATAGAGAATGAACCGAGACCTTTACCTCACCTCAGACACAAGGACAAAGCCAAGGTGGATCACACATCATGAAGTAAACCACAAACTATCAGGCTCATCAGTGAAAAAATAGAGACAAAGCTAAGAAATTTAATGCAGGGAATACATGTCCTATAAGCAATAATGGAGAATACTCGCCCAGAGGAAGACAACACAGTCTCGTGGAACATGCTAAAGTTCAAACACTCATGTGCCTCAAAAAACTTCATCAACACTAATGATAGAGCACACACTGAAAAAAGATATTTAGTAATGACATAGCAAAGGTCTTATTTCTAACATCACCAGGGCCCTGCAACTTTACAAAAAGAAAAAAAAGGCCACGAATAGCCCACTGAGGAGGTGGGCAAAAGACCTGAACAGAAGGTTCACAAAGGAGGAAACCCAAATGGCCAGTAAACATGTGAGAAAATGCTCCTGATCATTAGCCATCTGGAAAATACAAATCAAAACAACCACAAGGAGCGCCCAATTCAGGAAAACAGAAAGCATCATATGCTGGAGGAGTTGTGGTGATGTAGGAACTCTCATCCAGGGCTGGCGTCTTGTAGCTGCGTACAACCACTATGAGAAGCGATTTGGAAATACTCCAGAGAGATGGAAATTGAGTTACCTTATGACTCAGCAATTCAACTACTGGGCGTATACCAAGAAGAAATAAGAAGCAGTCCATGACCAGACATTTGCCCTCCAATGTTCATCACTGTAGAGTTCACAATCGCAGAGAATTGGAAACAGCCTAAATTTATATCATTAGAAATTTGAAAACTCTCACCCTCATACTCCTTTACAGCCTGCAGAGGCATGGGGGAAGAACAAAGATGTCAAGCGGGAATCAGGTTACTCACTAATCCACCCCAGGGGAGGGTATTGCTTATATCTCTAAAGGAAAGGGAGGGAGAGAGTAGAGCTCCTTCCAAGGCACCAAACCTTGAAGGTGATGTTCCTGCTCAGAGCAGCTCATCCCATAGAGAGGACTGCAGTACTGTCCCCAGCTCTTGATGTAACGTCCCCTCCCTAGGTGACAGATCTAATGAAGATACAGTTTGGGGAGTGAGGCTGGTCTGACCAGTCCACACTGGGACAAACCAAGTGCAAAGGGCAACAGACCACCAATGGGAGCAAAGAGATGAAGTCCCTGAAGAATTTCAATTGCAGACATCTGACTGGGGGTGGAGGGTGCAGTGCCTGGCACCTCATCTGCACTGGTGGGGGGATATCCACAAGGGGACCACATTGAAAGTGAGAGAGATAATAGGGTAGGAGTGGGGCACTAGACCGCTCCATCCTTGATGATAGGAAGAACAATGGTGTCTTGTAGAATTCGAAGGACTAACAGGGGTAAGTGCTGTTAGATAAGCCGGTTCTGGGAGATGGATACCTGAAGGAGAAAGAGAATGGACCGCGGTATTTTATCAGGCCTGGCTCACTAATTAACAGAGGGATGCCCATCCACTCTGGATCAGGACAATAGTTAAATTTGGAGCTATTTGCATGGGCATCTTTGTTTTTGTTTTTTCCCCCTCTTATCTTTTGGTGTCTATCTATATAACATAGGCAGGATAAACAATACAAAAGACGCAGAGTGTTGATCAAGGGTTCACGGGGTAGGGTGGTGGTTGGAGAGGGGCACGAGGGAGGAGAACATGGCTGAGAGGTATCAATGGGCCAATAATGACCAAAGGGGTATAGCAAGGGATCTAACAGTTATGGTCAGGAGAGGGGAGCCTTCCTAGTGTGTTTGATCAAGAGAACTGTACCCGAGACACATTATTAAGAGGTGATCGATGGGTGAACATGATAGTGCAGGAGCAGGAAAGAAAAAAAAAGAAACAATAAGAAAGTAAAAATTATATATATATCAGTATAAATATAGATATACATATACATACATATGTAAGTATATACAGAGGTGTAGTTTTCTCTGTGTGTATATATGTAAATACAACAAGGAAGTAGATGTGCTTTGGGCTTCTTATCTCAGTACAAGAAAGTTTTGTCCTAATCATGTGGCACTGTATGATACTCACCTTCCTGACATGATTGCTGAAGACAAATTGCTGCATAAGCAAATGCAGTGAAGAAAACCGATGGTGTCTGCCTATTAAAAAGATTCAGTGTCTGTGGTCCTGAAGCCTTGAAGTTAAACAAGTGGCCATTTAGCAGGGAAGCAACAAAGTAGACAGGAAAGAAGCACAGCAGCCTATGTGATCATGGTGTCATGGGATGAGGTATGAGAAGTTCAAAAACAAACAACCAGATTGATGTGAAGGAGCACAGGCAAAGTGGTGACCCAGACACCGCATGCAAGACCCTTGGACAGTCCCTCAGAGAAGGGCCACACAGAAGGAAGGATGTATCCAGGGGGCAGGACAGCACAGTTGAAACACATAACTCTCCTCTAGTTCTTTAATATTTCCTTCCCCTGCTTTTATGGTCTTACTTTTACCTCCTTATCCTGTTAGACAGTCATAGGATCATTTGTGTAATCAAGATCACTCACTGCATGAAATCCAAGAGAAATAAACCCTTCAGAAATAGTAATGGGAGTAATGATTTTCTGAGGGCACAGAAACGGGAAGAGGGAGAGGGCGATGAGGGAAAACTTATAGCAGTGATGACTATCAACCCCACTTGAGGAGAATGAATAACAGAATGGTAGGTGATCATGCTTAATCTAATTTAACTATGACTTGTTATAATATTTGTAGGAGCTCCCAATAAAATAAACAAATGAGAAAATAAATAAATAAAATCAAGACGAAAACAAATGAAAGTCATTTTATTGTAACAACATTTACTTAAATATGTTTCACTGGCCCATGCATCTCTCCTTTATGTTGGTAAGTAAAAAAGTATTGGTAATAGGATTCTTTATACATACATTATTTTAAAACAAAATATGTTGTATATATGCGTTATTAATCCGTAGATGGCTACAGACAAGTTCTCTCAGTAATACACTTGTCCTCTCAGTATTATGCTTGTCTTTGTCTTGTTAAAATGCCTCCAAAATCAAGCTCCAATCAAAATAGTGACTTCTGATAGTATCTTTGGGGGCAGTAAAATTCAAGGTGTGGAGGTTAGCTCACAACTTATGGTAAATGATTTTGTTTTGGTTTTTTTTTTGCTTCCAAATGGGTGATCTCGACAGATTTTCTTTATTGGCACAGTAAAACTATTCTTCTTGTAAGTTGAAGTTACAAAAAAGTGAAAACTGCATTGATGAGGGGAAAGCCAGGAAAGTTGGCCTGAGGAATTCCTTTTTCTGTTAAGTAAATTCACTCTTTATTTTTGAAGGTAGCAAGGAGTGTCCTATGCGCTGTCATCGTATATTATTATCTCTTCCATCCTACAAGTATGCCTTCCATGTTTTTGTTCCCAAAGCTCACAGAAATCTTAAAGGGATTTCTTCTACTCCCATTATATTAGTCTCTCTAGAGTGCAAAGCTGTTGTTTTAATGTGTTAATCTGTCACTTTGTGAGTAGAGAAATTCCAGAAAGCAGAAAAACTTAGAGTAATTTTATGTTGCATTCATTGAAGAAGCTGGAATTCTTCATGAAAGGGTCAAAGAAATGGAGACAGTGGCTTCTAAAGTATCTGGACCTAGAGAGAGGATATGATGAGAAACAATAGCTTCACCTCTTAATATTTTTGCTTAATAATGTTTTCTATTAATATGATGCCAAATCACCTGACTTACCTTCTTGCTTTGGGTTTTTGTTTGTTTTACATAGTTTTATTTTGACAGATAAAATCTAAATTTTATTTGATGACATTGTGTAATTTCTTTAATTCTTAATTTTTTATCTATACCTGTCTTCACCCTATGTTATTTTCCTCTGATTTAATGTGAATTTGGGCTTCATAACCCATCCTGACACATTCTTTTCCAGAGTAAACTTGCTTTTAAAAAGAGTTGTATACACATCATCACAATCAGTTCTAGTGCTCCCTCCCCCTCCTCCATTCATTATTTGCTCACCAATTCCCCTCACCTCTACCCCACCATACCACCTTGCTTTGTGAAGATACTAAGGAGAAAGTAATTTTATTTAAGGTTCTTCCTTTATCACTTTATTTTCAATATTTTTATAAACATTGAAGAAGTAATGTATTTTAAATTATTTTTCCCACACAGAACAAATATTGTGAAGACCTCTTGTCCATCAGTTTGACTGTGGTTTCTTCTGAGTTTCCATGATGCTAGAAACTATGTCACTGGTATTTCAAATCCCATCAGGATCATCCAAATTGAACAGCTTTCAGAGGAGCTAACAGACTAAGATACACTCTGAAGAAGGACTCAGCTACCCATTTCAAAGGAAATAGTCCCTGAAAACCTTGTATGTAGCTTGGAAACCTTGTCAGTAGTCCCTGAAATCCATGTATGTAGCTTGGCAACATTGTCAGACATTGAAAACATAAAGAATGGAAGCAAGACATCGATGGAGATGGTGCCAGAGAATGGGCCCCTTGGGTCTGAGGGAACTTGTAATGTGTCTGAGGAGGAGCTGATTTTTCTGAGTGGACTTAACTATGGCGATGAGCTCCTGGTAAAGCCTGTGGAGTGGAGTCTTTGAGATCTTCATTGGTTGATGGAGCAAGACTCAAGGTTAAGGAGAAATAGCTGCAAACATCTGCTCATGATGGGAAATTGATATGTGCGAAGTATGAACCTTGGAACACTGGGAGCCCTCAAAAATGAAGTGGAATGCATAACAGGAATGCATATCCTAGGCATTAGTGAGCAGAAATGGACTGGTATGGAGCATTGGACTCAGAAAACCATATGGTTACCGTGCTGTGAATAGCAAAATCAGGAGGGATGGCATTGCACTCACAGTCAAAAAGAAATGTCAAGCTCTACCTTGAAGTACTCTGCAGTGTGTGATAGGATTATCTCTAACCCCCTTGACAGAACTCTAATCTATACAGTGATTATTCAAATTTATGCACCAACCACAAAAACTAGTGAAGAGGAAACCAAAGAAATAAACCAATGTTTTCCATCTCCAATTGATCAAACAAGCAATCAAGATGCCATGAAAATTACTGGCAATTGAAATGTAAAATTGGAAAGAAAGAGGAAGGAACAGTCGTTGGAAAATATGAACGGAGTAACAAAAAGCCAGGAGTTGCTGGATTGAAATTAGTAAGACCAACTACTTGTTCACAGCAAATACCCCTTTTCAATAACAAAATGGCAACGATACAAGTGGACTTCTCCAGATGGAATGCACAAAAATCAAATTGACTACATCTGTGGGAAGAGACCATGGAGAAGCTCAATGTCAGCAACCAAAATCAGGCAAGGGGCTGACTGTGGAACAATCAATTTCTTTTAAGTAAATTTAGGCTAAAGTTGAAAATTAAAACAAGTCTATGGAAGCCAAATTATGATGTTGAAGGTGAATTTTGATTATATCTCAAGAACAGATTTGACACACTGCAAACTAATCCCAGAATATTGATGAGCTGTGGGAAGACATTAAGAACATCCTCATGAAAACCAAAGGTCATTAAAAGGACAAGAAAGAAAGATCAAAGTGGACATCAGAAGAGAAGCTGTGAGTCCCTCTTCGTCATAGAATCTCTGAGACAAATGGAAGAAATGATGAAGGCAAAGCGCTGAATAGAAAATTTTGAAGGGCAGATAAAGAAGACAAAGACAATTACAGTAACAGTGAACTGTGCAAAGACCTAGACTTAGAAAACTACAAGGGAGGGGCATGTCCAGTGTATTTTAAGCGGAAAGAACTCAAGAAGAATTCAAGCCTTGAGTTGCAATCTTGAAAGATTCTATGGGCACCAGGAAATGTGTTGCACGAGACCTCTTCAGAGTATTGAGAAGCAAGGACGTTACTTTGAGGGCTGAGGTGTGTCTGATACAATAGGCACATATGCCTGTTTTCAATAGGCACATATGCATTCAAAGTTGGACGTCGAATAAGGAAGCCTGAAGAAGAATCTATGCGTTTGAATTATGTTGATGGTACAGAACACTGAAAGCACTGTGGAGTGCCAATAGGACAGACAAATCTGTCTTGGAAAAAGTACAGACAGAGTACTCCTTCCAGGGAAATATGGCAGGACTTAGTCTCACGTTCTGTGGACATGTTTCAGGAGAGACCAGGCCCTGGAGAAGACATCATGCTTGGTAGAGTTGGGGGCCAGTAACAGAGAGGACAGCCCTCAAGGAAATAGATTGACAGAGGCTGCAACAATGGGATCAAGGATAGGAAGAATTGTCAGGATGGCAAAGGACAGGGCAGCATTTCTTTCTATTGTGCATAGAGTCCCACCTAAAAACAGCAACATCCATGAATATTAGGTATACTTCCATTTATACAGATCTCCCTTGGTTTCTTGTAACAGTGTTTGGTAGTTTTCTTTGTGTAGGTTTTATTAGACAGGGGTCTCTAGACAATCAAAACCAGGACACTTATGATTACATATATATAAAAGGATAAGTTTAATGAGTCAAAAAGGAATCTAACAACAAATTGGTCCACTGTCTTTTGTGGACAAAATAATTTCACCCAAATATCCTGTGGCTTTTACATGTTAATGAAATGTATGTGGGAAATGATGAGGGTGTGATGTAACAATTGAAAGGGAGTCTGAAAATAGAAGAGGTAAGGGTTTGAGCCAGAAAGTTGGAGTCAGAGTGGACACAACAGCAGCGAGTTTGTTTGGTTATATTCTGTTCTAGGATGAATTATCCTAGAGAAAATATGGAAGCTTTTAATAGTAAACTTTATATACATGGATTAAGTATGACATTTAATTTTGCCACATATATCAAGCTTGCCAATCCTGAGTCCTGGACAAATACTATCTTTTAATGCATAGATTACTACTTTTAAAAAATATTTTATTAGGGACTCATACAACTCTTATCACAATCCGTGTTTACACCAAGTGTGTAAAGCACATCTGTACATTCTTTAACCTCATCATTTTCAAAGCATTTGATCTCCACTTAAGCTCTTTGCATCAGGTCCTCTCCATTTTCCCCTCCCTCCCCATTCCCCCCTCCCTCATGAGCCCTTGATAATTTATAAATTATTATTTTGTCATATCTTGCCCCATCCAACATGTCCCTTCACCCCCTTTTCTGTGTTCCATCCACCAGGGAAGAGGTCACATGTAGATCCTTGTAATCGATCCCCTCTTTCCAACCCACTCCCCTCTACCCTCCCAGTATTGCCACTGATACCCCTGGTCCTGGAGGTATTGTCTGCCCTGGATTCCCTGTGCCTCCAGCTCCTATCTGCACCAGTGTACATCCTCTGCTCTATCTAACCTTTCAAGGTCGAATTCAGATCATGATAGTTGGGCAAGAGGAAGCATTTAGGAACTGGAAGTAAGCTGTATCCTTCATCGGTGCTACCTCACACCCTGACTGACTCATCCACTCCCCTAGACCCCTCTGCAAGTGGATCTCCACTGGCTGACAAATAGGCTTTGAGTCTCCACTCTGCACTTCCCCCTTCATTCACTATGGTAAGATTTTTTTTTCTGATGATGCCTTATACCTGATCCTTTGACACCTCGTGAGCGCACAGGCTGGTGAGCTTCTTCCATGTCAGGCACAAAAGGACAAGTACAACATGAGCCTGCTGAGGTAAGTATTAAAAAATATGCAAAAGGGGCATAGGGTAAAAGCTATGTATACAAACTTTCTTGGGGGTGAGGACCGTGTAGTATGGCAGAGACCAGATCAAATCCAGGGATGCACATGGTAGATTACTACTTTTGAGATGAGAAAACAAATCCATATTTCTTTTCCTGTAATCATCACTTGAGAAAAATATTTAAATAAATGTGTTAGATATTTTCAAAAGTAAAGCACCAATGATTTTTCTTTTCTCTGCACAGAGTCAGATAAGTTCCTACTGGGGCTTCCCAAATGCAGACTATCAAGTTGTAACTGAAGATGGCTTCATCTTCGGAGTCAACAGAATTCCTCATGGAAAAACATGCCCTAATGATACAAGTAGTTGTCACAAAAAAGGTGACTTGATTTGAAGAGATCGTCTTCTCCAAAGGGGGAAAAATCCAATAGCTTTTTCAGATGAAATATTCTCATTTTTGAGAAAAAGTTCCACAACCATGTCCATCATGAAGAGAGAACTTCAAAACCTTCAAAAAACATATATATATATATATTTTTTTCCAAATTTTATTTTGAAAAGTGGACAAGAGTATTACCTAGAAAGCAAGAAATTTGGGGCATAGTTAAATATGTCATTAATCAATGATACAGATTTAAGCAAATCAGTATCTCTGAACTTCAAGGTATATTTAAGATATTTTAATGAATTGGTAACCTCTCTCTTTGCATCAGCAATGTGTTTAAAGCCACTGAGTTGATCTTTTGTCTCTAAAGATTTTATTAAATATTAGATTTTAAAAGAGCTTTAGAAATCTATGACTATCTGTGAAAACAGACACTCTGTATATTTCTTGCAATTGTTGCTTTGAGTATATCACTGAAACAATCTTTGCACTTTTAAAATATCCTTCAAATTTAGCCCTGTACAAAGGAGTTCCTGGGGGTTGCTTCTGCTTCAAGCAGCAATCCCCTCTCTTACACATGGTTGTTAAGACTGAGGCTACTTTCCAAATACATATATTGTATGCAAGGAGCACTGCTGGATCAGAAGCAAGATGAGCCTGTCTACTCCTGTAAAGAAAGATAGGAGTAGTTCTACTATGCTCTATAGGGTCACCACACGTCAGAATTGACTTGATGGCAGTGAGTGTGGTTTGGTTTGGCTTGGTAGAGCAGTGGGTTAAGTGTGGGCTTGCTAACCAAAGAGTTGGTGGTTCACACCCACCGGTAACTCATTAGGAGAATGATGTGCCAGTTGGTTTACATAAACAGTCTTCACCTTGGGGACCACATGCGGCAGCCCTACTCTGTCCTGTAGGGCCTCTATGAGTGGGAGTGAACTTCTCAGCAGTAGGATTTTTTGAATATTGTATTGGAAGTGACTTACCAAAACCCATAAAGAGCTATCATTCCACGCATTGCTGACTCCATTGCATGGTAAATAAACCATGCTGAACTGGCTCTTTTGTTTGCAATGTGTGAGAAAATAGGACCACACATTTTCTAGAAGAAATGTTACACAGATACTGTATTAACATTGCTTCCTGTTTGCATTTCAGCTCCACGGCCAGTTGGGCTTTTACAGCATGGCTTTCTTGAACCTTTCAGTGTTTGGATTTCCGAGCTGCCCAATAACAGCCTGGCCTTCATCCTGGCAGACTCTTGTTATGTTGTGTGGCTTGTCAACATCAGTCGGAACACATTGTCCCAAAAGCACATATACTTATCAACAGAATCAGAAGAATTCTGGGCCTTCAGGTAAAATGTATGGAATACTATTTTATTTGGTTTTATACAACTAGTGTAATTTTACAAATCATTTTTACAATAAGAGATATTTGAACCATTAACATCTTATTAGGATTGTGTAGAGTGCCTTGATTTAGTATGCCAATAAATCTAGGTTGCTGTTGAAAAGGTCCTTGAGTCATGTGACACCATACACGACTAAAATACTGCTATGTTTTATGTCATCTCTGTGATGGCTGTTGTATAAAAATTTCATACGTAGTCACCAGACCTTTCTTCCTAGTCTGACTTAGACTAGAAGCTCTGTTGAAATATGCCCAGCTTCGTAACAACAGGACTCCTCCACTGACAGACTTCTGGTGATTGCACATAAAGTCCATTGATAGGAAATTGATAGGGAATATGAGAATTCTATCAATGAGCCACTAAAGTTTTCAACAACATGGACTAAAGAAAACAATTCTCCATGATAACTTAATTATTGCATCGAAACAGATATTCAATATTATAAAATTTGTGCTTGTTTAGGGTCTGATAAGTAGCAGACTTATATAGCATTTCAAATCAATAAATTATAACTCAAAGCCCACATTGACTCACTTTTCTTTAAATTCTCACAGCTTTGATGAAATGGCAAAATATGTTTTACCAGCTTGAATCAACTTCATTATAAGGAAAATGGGGCAAGACCAGATACATTAGGTAGGACATTCTGAAGGCACTACTGTCGGTATGTTTAAACCACTCACATCTTGTTGTAAGAACAAGCTTCTTCCTGGAGGTTTTTTCTCCTCTCAACAAGCAGGGAGCCAAGCTTATTTTGCAAATTATTGCACGGGGAGATGTGGAATGGTACTAGATAGAGATGCATCCTGCAAGGAAACAGATAAAGGGGCCTAAGGCAATACAGGCCATGTTTCACCAAACAAGGGGAAAAGGAGAGATTTTTAAGGAGTTTAAAAGGACATGATGTTTACTTATGAAAAGAGGCAAAGAATTCCAAGAATTAAGATCAAGTGGGGGGAGATATATGAATGGGTGCTCATGCAACAGATGTACAAAATGAGGATTGTGGCTCAGGCTGCTGGGAGGAGCATCGTCATTCATTCTGGGTGCTACACACACACCAAGTAACCAGTTCCTCGGGTTTGGGTGCTCTGCAGAAATGTGTTTTGTTCTTGGGTTCAAATTGAGCTCACAGTTATCTGTCTATTCTTGCTTTTGTGTTAGGTGTGAAATGGCCAAATGCTGAATGCAGGAAGTGCGACTTAACACATTCTTCTTCTTCTTTCTTAAAAAAAATCATTTTATTGGGGACTCATACAACTCTTATCACAATCCATACATACATCCACTGTGTCAAGCACATTTGTACATTTGTTGCCTTAATAATTCTCAAAACATTTGCTTTCTACTTGAGCCCTTGGTATCAGCTCCTCATTTTTCTCCTCCCTCCCTATGAACACTTGATAAATTATAAATTATATCATTTTGCCATATCTTACACTCTGTGATGTCTCCATTCACCCACTTTTCTGTGGCCCTTCCCCCAGGGAAGAGGTTATATGAAGATCCATGTAATTGTTTCCCCCTTTCTATCCCACCTTCTCTCCACCCTCCCAGTATTGCCATTCTCACCACTGGTCCTGAAGGGATCACCTGTCCTGGATTCCCTGTGTTTCCAGTTTCTATATGTACCAGTGTACATCCTCTATTTGTACCAGTGTACAAATCCAGTCTACCAGATTTGTAAGGTAGAATTACAGTCATGAGAATGGGGTTGTGGGGAGGAAGCATTTAAGAACTAGAGGAAAGTTGTATGTTTTATCATTGCTACACTGCACTGGCTTGTCTCCTCCCTGAGACCATTCTGTAATGGGATGTCCAGTTGCCTACAGATGGGCTTTGGGACCCCACTCTGCACTTCCCCTCATTCACAATGATTTGATTTTTTATTCTTTGATGCCTGATACCTGGTCCCTTTGACACCTCATGATCACACAGGCTGCTGTGCTTCTTCCATGTGGGCTTTGTTGCTTCAAAATTAGATGGCCGCTTGTATACCTTCAAGCCTTTAAGATCCCAGACCTCTATATTTTTTCATAGCCAAGCACCATCAGCTTTCTTTACACACACATTGTTCTTACAGGACAGAAAGACACATAATTTTTGCCAGGGCGAAAAATAGAAAGTGACATAGGTTATTGAATATGCTGTGATTTTAAATATTAACTGGGTATAGGGTGTGATTGAGTCCATATGTGTTGGCCTGGGAGGAACAGCCTCAGTTATCTCTGTTAGAGATGTGAGCATGAAAGAATCCAGGCTCTTTCCCTGCATGTCTCATTCTGATTAGCTCTCTGTGATTCCTTGCCCATCACTTGAATTCTCTGCGTTTGTGGCAGAGTTGGGAACCCTACTTTATGGATTAACAAAAGGTAGGAAATAGGATAACATGATATTATTTAATGACATATAAAATATATATGTGATAAAGGGACAGGGCTCAAAAATTATAAGTAAGCATTTCATCTCAGTTATTTAAAGTAACTAATAATAAAAAGTCACATGAATACCCATGCATGTGAGTGGAATGATTGAAATATCAGGCATATTGGTCAATCTGAAAATCATAACTTTAGAAAATATATTCATGATTTATTTTGAGTGCTTCCCTCCCTCACTGCCATCGAGACAATTCTGACTCACAGAGAGTCCTATAGGACAGAGCAGAACTGCCTCCTGTGCGTTTCTGAGACTGCACTCCAAGTAGCAAGCCTCATCTTTCCCCGCAGCCTCGCTGGAAGGAGCTTAACGTGACACCACTACTGCCACCAGGGATCGTCGCATTTTGAGAGAAGCAGAGGACAAATGAATGCTTTTATAATTGTTACATATCTCGATCTAGTATTGCAAGTCCTGGTGACACAGCGGTTAAACGATCATCTGCTGGGAGAAAGATGTGGCAGTCTGTAAGATGCCAGCCTTGGAAATGTTATGATTCTACTCTCTCTTACAGCTGCTCTAGTAGTCGTTTCAGCTCCATTGAGATGGATCTGTTGTTGCTTTTTCATGGTGATCCATTGCACTAAAACTCTGTATGCACTCCCTTACGCATTAATACGACAATTTATAAAGTGTTAATTTTTGTCCCGACCAGCCAGACATCAACAACGTGGACCTGAAAGAGGGACTGGGAATGAAGATGGGCAAGGGGGCGGAGAGATGGAGGCAAGACAGGAATCTGATCAAGCCTCATTTATTGAGTTGAGAGCAGAGGTTTAAATAAAATAGCCAGCGAGAGGCTGGCAGCATTAAATCACATGTAAAATAAGGTGCAGCTGAGGTAGCCAATAGTTGTGCATCTCCAAACAAGGAAGGAATGGCGGGCAACTGATCAAACAGGTAAGTATGCTGATGAAGCAGGCCTGGTGAGCCTGGTGAGCCTGGGTGAAGCATTCCTGGTGAGATGCCATCAGTCATGTATTGACCAATGAGCATAGCAGCTGCTAGTGAAAGAGCACCAATCCTAGCCAGGGTCAAGGCAGTCACCCTCTGGCAGAAATGAACAAAGGGCAGTAAAACCTCAAGGCAGTTTGTATGGCGAGAGTAAATTCATGGCTAAAATCCAGGGTGGGGAGACACGCAGCTCCCTACAATTTTTATTGTGGCAAAAGGGTACTTTGTTAATATAGGTTCTATTTTATTTCAGCATTTATGCCATTTTGTGAACATCCTAATTTGTCTCAAAGGATCAATATATTTTTGCATGACCTCCAGTCTTCTACTTGGGAAACATAACAGGACTTACAAAAACACTCCTAAGCCTTTCCCCAATATTCTACAAGGTATGCATGCAATATACTCGCTCATTGTTGAGTTCAGATGTCTTGCTCTCTTTCTAGCTCTTTTCACCTCTGTCTGCAAGTACAAAATGCCATGTAGGTTTATAGAACAGAAAGATGCAATAGAAAGGACCGCCAATCTGAAGCAGGAAAACTGGTTACAACTCCAATTTTGTAGGTAAATAGCCATTCATCTGTGAACAAGTCACTGAACCAATTCTAGCTTCCATTTCTTCTGGATAAAGCAAGAGATTTGTTCAAATGGATCTACCTATAACATCTTTTATTCTCTAAAGCAAGAATTGAGGTGAATTCTCTTTTTCAAAAAAGTCCTTGATTAGAATGCAAAGCGCTAGCAGACACTTATCTAAAAGGAAACATTCCATACACTCTCATTTCTCTTATTCTTCAGACAATCCACAGATTACAAACTAGATCTCTTCCTGTGAAGTTCTGTATTTAAGAAAAAATGCAGGTGAGCCAGAACAAGGCTTGTAGTTCTTACTTAGTCATAGAGAACACAAGCCCTGACATTTTTCAATGGTTTAGAAGCTGGATATGTGATAAAAGAAAGTGATTGTGATGGAGAAGGTGTTACCATTGGGAGACAGTGGGACTTCATTTCTCATACTTTGTACATATTGTCAAACAAACATGTTTGTAGATATTGTGCTTGGTAAAGTAGAGCGTCAAAGAAAAAAAAGACCATCAAGAAGATGGCAGAAACAATGCGCTCAAACAAAATTCTGAGGATGTCAAGGACCAAGCAGTGTTTCATTCCATTGTATCTAGGCATGCTATTAGTCTGAACTGACTTGATGGCATTCACAACATAAAATATGTTGATCCAGTCATTCAAAGTGAAGGCAAATTTACAACATGAAAGGGCAAGTAGGAGTTGTCCATAAATCTGAAGCCCAACATTTGCTACTATCCCAGGTATTGCCAGTACTTTAAAAGAGCTGTTTTAATTGGGAATCAAGAAAACATTACAGTTGTTGCTTTTCATCGGTGCCCTGCGGTCATTTCTGACTCATAATAACCCTGTGTGCAACAGAATTAAACATTGCTCATCCCTGCCTCATCCTCACAAGGGTTCTTATGTTTGAGCCCATCTATGGAGCCGCTGAGGCAATCCATCTTGTTGATCAGCTGGTCTCTACGGAGAACATGTCCAAAGCATATGTGCTGTCATCCTTGCCTCTAGGGAGCATTCTGACTGGACTTTGTTGGTTTTTTGGCAGTCTGGGGTACTTCAATGTTCTTTACCAGCGTTATAATTCAGATGCATGAATTCTTCTTTTGCCTTCTGTATTCAGTGTCCAATTTTCACATGCATATGAGGCTATTGAAAATCCCATGGCTTTTATCAGGCATACCTTAGTCGCAAAATAACATCCTTGCTTTTCAAGACTTTAAAGAGGTCTTATGCGACACATTTGCACAATGCAATGTGTCATTTGATCTTTTGATTGTTACTTCCATGAGTATTGATTGTGGATCCAAACAAGATAAAATCCTTGACAACGTCCATCTTTTATTTATCATGACATTATTTATTGGTCCAATTGTGGGGATTTTGGTCTTCCTTATATTGAGTTGTAATTTATACTGAAGGCTACAATCCATGATCTTCATCAGTAAATGCTTTAAGTATTCCTCCCTTTAAGAAAGAAAGGCGGTATCTCTTTCATATCACAGGTTTTAATTAACCTTCCTGCAATCCTGATGCCGATTCTTATTCATATAAACCAGCTTCCCTGGCTATTTGTGCAGCATGCAGATTGAATCAATATGATATGATGCTGCAGCCCTGATGTGCACCTTTCCTGATAGTAAACCATGCACTATTCCTTTATTCTGTTCACACAGCTGCTTCTTGATCTATATACAAGTTACACCTGAGCACAACGTAGTGTTTTGGAATTGTCCTTTTTCTCAAAGCTATCTGTAGTTTATTAAGGGCCATACACTTAGTGAATAAAACATAAGTAAACATCTTTCTGGTTTTCTCTGCTTTCAGCCATGATTCAGCTGACAGTATATTATCCCTTGTCCTAAGGATATCCTTGTTCGGTTTATGATAAATTTAAACATTAATATAAGCATTTTATCTATTTTCCCAAATGAATGTTGAGCTTCAATTGATCATCATGCACATCATATCTTCTCTACATTTGAATATGCTTAATATTCTATTAAGACAATGCTAAGGAATGCAGAATTTCTGCTCCTATACCGTATGTGTGTATATTTCATGAGAAATAGTAATTTGTTTTAACTCTTATTTTCATAGATTATATTTGATGGTGAAGAAGTGCTCCCAAAGATCATGTTAAATCCTCTCATTGTCTCATAGTTATGCAACCAAGATACTCCAGATACTAGGTGTGACAGGATCCCCTTTCCTCTGTTTGAAGTTGATGCAGAAAATATAAACATGGTATGCATATATAATAGTATTTTTAAAAAATTTTTTCAAATAATATTATTACACAAAATGTTTTTTAATATTTGATCCTTTACTCCAAAACAATTACAGTCTGGGAAACCCACAGATGGTCAACTGTGAGTCAGCATTGACTCAAAGTCAGTGAGTTCTTTTTGTTGTTTTGGAGAAAAGTCATTGGAGTTGTGTTGTGGTTCACATTGGGCCAGGATCTTCAGAGTCATAAGTTCTAAACCATCAGCAACCCTGATGGGGAAAGATAAAGATTATAACTCCCATAAAGAGTTATAGTCTTGGAAACTCAGAGGGCAATCTACCTGATCCACGCCAACCCTAACCTAGAGGGCAGTCAGTCAAGTCGTCTTCAGGATGCCCTTAAGGAAACAGAGGTGTGGCATAGCTCACATGCTCTACTGCAGCCAAGACTTAACCTCACCTTAATCTTTAGACAGAGAGTTCCCTCAAAAATGGGTTCAGCTTCACAGGCATAGAGCCCAGAAATTTAATACATCACATCAGGAGTTATGGCTGAAGGGAGGGAGTGAGGAATCAAAAGAAGGAGGAAGGGAGAATAGAAAGAAGGAAGGATGGAAGGAAGAGAGGAAGAAAGGAAGAGAGGAGAGAGAAACAAAAAGTGGTATAGCTGCAGGTGCAAACACTTGCCACCAACAACGCCGGAGTGCTCGGTGTGCTGCTCCTGATCCCTGGGATGCAAAGTGCTGAGTGAAGGGGGGAGTCACTCAGCATCCCGTCTGCAGGAGTGTGGACTGTCAATAGCAGAGGCAGCATTGGTGTGGTGTCCTCTCTGAAGGAGTGTGTTTCCAAACATAGAATAGGCAGGCACAATTTTATGAGATGAAATAATAACTGCTAATATTTCTTTTCAGAGTCGAATTGATATATATTTTTTCCCTTATGCCAGCAAGGACCTGTATTCAAAACCTTTTCATGTGCTACAGGTCTGGATTTTTATGAGCTTTTAAAATCTTTTTATTGTGTTGTGTAGTTCTCAAATGCCCTCTAGTAGTACAATGGCCTGCTGGTCAGGGTTGAGGAGGAGGCAGCTGTTCCAATGAGCAGTATTGAAAGGCGGAAAATGAATGTCTCATTTCAGTACAAATGTTAACCGCATAGTGGATTTGGACTACTCCATCTCCATTACTATAACACATATCTATCTAGATTAGTATGTAGGGACTTAATTTATATATGTGTGCATATGTACACACATACATGTCTGTGTGTGTCTGTGTGTAGCCCTGATAACATGTTGTACTGTTATCCAAAAGGTTAGCAGTTTGAAACCACCATCTGCTCCAATTGTTAAAGATAGACTTTCTACTCCATACATACACACACACACACACAAACACACACACATATACATTCATATACTTATATATTCTTGGAAACGTATAGGGGAAATTTTACCCTGTCCTATAGTTTACTATGATTTAAATTAACTCAAGTCCTTGAGTCTGTTCATAGATGGGGCCCCCATCAGACACACAGCTGCAGGCTGAAGACACACAACGATAACAGAGGGAAGCTTGGCATTTTCAATACAGACAGTACAGAATCACGAGGATCTGCCTGTGGGAATATGGCAGGGCACCAACAGCTCAGAATTTGGCATCCAGTAAGGGCCTCTGGCCCACATTAGGAAATGGCAGCTGGGAGGAAGGTCAATGCCCAGAGAAAAAAGTTATCAGTGTTCAGCTTATGAAAAGGCTACACTCCCAGGGGGCATCATCAGTCTGTGATCTGTTGGATAGTTTAGACTTCACCCCAACCTCCCCTCAAGGATATGTGTACATATAATTTATCTGCTACAGTTGTTTTACGATGTCTACTTCGGTGAGTTGAATACCTCAAAATATCTTGGGTTTCTTGCTTTTAATTTTTTTTCTTTAATTAAAGACTACTGAAAAAGTCAGAAAAGAAATTCAAGCTTATGACTTGGAAGCCTTGCTCAGAACATGGAAAGCTGCAATCAGGTAACTGTTTCATGAGGGGGGAAAAAGAATATTCATGCTTTAAAGGATTCAAAAAGTTTCCACCAAATATTTAGGCTAAAAGTCTTTCACATTGTGTTGATTTCTACGTGGAAGTACACTGTGAGTTCAGCTGTGTGATGTCCTGACTAACCAGGCTTGAGTGGCTTCATCAGACCTGGCTGGAAGCAGCTCTTGTGGAGTCACTAGAGTTCTCTCCTGTTGGGAGGTGGGGCTTCAGATGAGAAACATCATCTCAAAGAAGATGCGCTCATCTCAGTTCTGGGCAGCTTGTGAAGTGTGGCTAAATGTAACATTTGTTCCCCCTGTTGTTTCCATCTAGCCCATTCCTCCCCAGTACAGGTGAAGAACCTGAAAGTGAGGACTGCACTGTGGCATGGTCTAAAGTTTCTACCTTTGAAAGAAATCATGTAGATTTCATCTCTCTCATAGTAGATTTTAAGATGATTTTTAAAATATTCTTTTTCATTCCTTGACAAAGATCAATTGAAAAAAATCACTATTTTCCTCAGTCATGCTGCTTGTATGAGTTTTAGACTTCTTTCACATCTTAAAAATAAATTTTCTCTTTTGCCAAATCCCATCTGTCAACCAAACCCATTGATTCTATCTTCTAAATAACTCCGCTGTATCATTCCCTTATTACAATTTATTCTGGTTCATCTGTATCACCTCAGAAACTGCCTGAGTCATGGTAACCAAATAACACCTCTTTTAGTCACATCTACCTTTAGAACCTACGTTTTATTTCCTATGGATGTCATTGTAATCTTAGTAAAACATTCCTCTAACACTGAGAAATTATTTCAAGACACTTCAAGGTTTTCATTATTTTGGCTAAGAATAATTAATTATTTAACAGGAATAATCTCAAATATTCTAGAATTCACATTCCCTAAAACATACCAGGTTGTTTGCGTTTGTCTGTCCACCTGTTCTTCCACAAATGTATACTCAACCACCTAAACACACAGTTAAGACACCATATGTCAAAACTCTGAGGAAACATCAATGTTGACAATTATTCTAAGGATCAAAAAAGTTGAAAGTAGGAGAAATTTTCCATCCGGGAGAGTACCTATAAATTGGGACTCATTGTGAATTCCTTTGCCTTCTTCCATGAAGCACTGATGACAAATGTTGTGACATACAATTATAGTAAAATCATGGAATTTGCAGAAGATAAATACTGTTGGTTTTGCTGTTGATAGTCTCTGTGCAGTTGATTCCAACTCATAGTTACCACCTATGCAAACCAGGAAAAGGATGTCCCAAGTTGAATGTATTTCACCAGCCAGAGTCTGCGGAGGAGAAAAAAAAAATCTTTTGGCATCTCTCTTCTTCCTTAATAAGATTTGCCCTCTTCTGTGGGATTATAAAGAGACTTTTCCTCAGCTTTATCTCCCCCAAAGACATGCCAAGCATTGGAGGCTTTTTGCCAGCACATGGTGGGAGATCAGATGCTTAAAGACATTCTCCCTGAAGGCAGTCAGTTGCCAGACAAGTGTCTGGCCTTCCACAGATGGCCCTGCTCCCTGCTGTTAAGGACAATGGGCTACTTCTCCCTACAGGCTTGTGACCATTAGCTTGGTTCCCATAGGTGGGGTTTACACCCTACAGATAATGCTTTCAATGGTGGCTCAGAGAACAGGTCAAACCAGCCCAGTGACATCCAAAGTTAGGCTGCCATCCTGAATATAGGATCCACCCTTCTTGTCACATGTATACCCCCAAACCCTCATCTTCCTATTATATCCCTAAATTGTCCCTCTCATTGCTGTACTACCTGTAGTACAATCCCTGCCTGTGACATATAACTTTACCTGTAATTAGGGGGCTTGCATGTCCCGCCCCCCCTGCCCCCGCACAGTTATATAGGCCTTGGTTAGCAATACAGAGTTCTCTCAGACTCTCCTCTTGGGCTCTGGTCAGATCTCTCTCCTCTCCCCTGTCCTTGATCCCCTGCTTCTTTTCCCCTTGTCCTCCTTACCCTCCACCTCTCTCCAAGTGTATGCCCAAGCAGAGCTGGGGTAAGCATGCTACCATGAAATGTGTTTGACCCCATTATTTCAATCTCTCTTTTATCTCTCACACTCTCTAGGACTTTATTATAACCTTTATCTATATTAACAATACGATTGTGCCTATTGAATCCTCGATTAGCTGTGGGGGGCTGGCATTTCAGCCCCCTCTTCCTCTCCCTTCTGAATTTTCCCAGCAATTCATCTTCAGTATGACCAACAACTGACAAGTCTGGGTAGTGCAAATAACTAAGAGCATGGAAATAAAAGAAAGATAAAAAGTTAAAGTCCACAAGCTAGAGCCAGCTGAGAAAAAAGGTCTAGGAATGTGCCTCTGAAACTCAGCCATGAAAATCCACTAGAGCACATTTCCACTCTGTTATATATAAATTCCCCAAGAGTCAGGCCTTACTCGAGGACAATAAAATTTTTGTTGTCACCAGCAGAGATCAATTTCCTTGAGGGTTTTATTTGATTGTGTAAAGAATTTTAGTTTCCACGTCTCGAGGGGGGATCTTGGTGCAATGGCTACATGCTTTATTTCTAACAAAAGGTTACTCTTTGAAGTTACCAGGGGCTCCTTGGAGAAAGGTGAAACTGTTGGTTCTATAAGTATTTGCAGCCTAAGAGACTGTGTGGGTCAATTGTATTCTGTTACACAAGATCAGGTTGATTTTCAAATCCATGAGATCCTTGGGCAAAATATCGAATGATGGAAAGAACATATTGAGCCAATTTACCCAAACTTTTAGTGGATATTTCACCTAAAGGAGGCAGCGTAAGAGTAAAAATCAATGGTATTTTAGGAAGTAGGCCAAGCTTCATTGAAAGTATTAACCAAAAAACAAGGCTCCAGGAACTGAAGGAATTACAACTGAAATGTTTCAAAAACCTGATGAAATACTAGAAGCACTCAATCCTCTAGGCCAACAAATTTGGAACCAGCTACTTAGCCAGCTGACTGGAGGAAATCTATTCCAGAGAAAGATAACTCAAGGGTGTGCTCAACTTAGCCAATAATACGATATGACAATAATATAACCTGCAAGTAAAATTTTGTGATAAATCATCCAACAATGGTTGCAGTATTACATTTACTGTGAGTTGCCAGAGGTTCAGGGTGGATTGAGAAGAAGACCTGGAACAAAGTATATCATTACTGAAGTCAGAGGAAAATTTTCTAAAGCACACAATACCAGAAAGGTGTTTACTGGTGTTTTATTGACTAAGTCAAAGCATTCAACTGTGTTGACCATAAAAAGCTATGGATACCATATGAAAAAATGGGAATTTCAGAAGATTTCTTTATGCTCATGTGGAACCTGTACATGGATAACGAGGCAATTGTATGAACACAAATGAATCCTGCATAGTTTAAAATCAGGAAAGGTGTATTTTAGAGTTGTGTCCTCTCATCATACTTATTCAATCGGTATGGTGAGCAAATCATCAGTAAAGCCAGATTATATGAAGAAGGTTGTGGCATTAGGATGCTAGAGAGGCTTATTAACTATCTGCAATATACAGGTAACACTAACTTGCTTGCTGAAAATGAAGAGGACCTGAAGCACTTGCTGATGAAGATCAAGCATTGTAGTCTTCTGGATGGATTTCAACTCTTTGCAATAAAGACCGAAATCCTCACAACTGTACCAATAATTTGCCACATGACAAAGGGATAAAGGATTGGAGTTGTCATGGATTAAATCTTGCTTAGAACCACAATCAATGCTCTTGGAATCAGGAGTCAAGAGATCAAAGGATGTAATGCATTCGGTAAATCTGCTGCATGAGATCTTTTTCAAATGTTGAAAAGGCAGAATGATATTTTGAGGACTAAGGTGTGCCTAACCCAAGGCAGAGTATTTTCAATTGATTCATAAGCATGTTAACTTTGGACATTTATTTATGGAAAACCAAAGAAGAATTGATGCATTTGACTTATGATGCTTGAGAAGAATATTGAAAGTACCATGGATTGCCAAAAGGACAAACAAATCTGTCTTAGAAGAAACACACCCAGAATGCTTTTTAGAGGCAAGGATAGGGGAGTCATGTCATGTACATCTGACATGTTGTCAGGAGAGACCAGTCCCTAGAGAAAGACAACATGCTTGATAAAAGAGAGAGACAGCAAAAAGAGGAAGAGCCTCAGTGAGATGGATTAACATAGTGGCTGCAACAATGATTTCAAACATAAGAACAGTTGTGAGGTTGGCGCAGGACTGGTGTTCCCTTCTGTTGGACGTAGGCTCACTGTGAGTTGCAACCAACTCAATGGCACTTAACAACATCAACACAAGATCACTGTGAGTCAGAAACGACTCCTCTCCATTAGGTGTCTAAACATCCCTTGGATCAGTTTGGTTCTCTAGAGATGCAAATGAAGTGAAAGTTATATATGTGTGTATACAGAGAGATTTACCTAAAAAAATTTTAATGGCTTATAGAATTATAAAGCCTGGTAAGTTCCAGGAAAGAACCAGTTTAGATTTCAAGTGTTGTGTTTTTATTTTGTTCCATCAGTTTCTTCTGAATCATGGTAACTCTATGTGCAACAAAATGAAGCACTGTGGCATCCGCACAATCATTGTTACATTTGAAACTATTGTTGAAGGCCCTGTGTCACTTCATCACCTTGACAGGCTTTCTTTGTTTTCCTTTGCTAACCTTCTGGTTTACCAAGCATGATTTCCTTTTCAGGGACTGTTTGTCATGATGATATGTCTTACCTATGTGAGATAAAATGTAGCCATCCTTGCCTAATATGGCCTCAGGAAAAACTTCATTCTTTTATTTTTTTAAGGAAAATTCTGCCTCCCAAATTCAGTGTAAAAAGATTATGAGCGCAGGGGATCAGAGCAGAGTCCTAAAACCCATGTGTACACAATGGAACCTCCCCCATAGAGGGGCCACAGGGAAGGGATGAGTCAACCAGGGCACAGTAAAGCACTGATAAAACACACAGTATTGCTTCCTCACCCCCAACACCATGATTCCAGTGATGTATGCACTTCAGACTAGACCAGAGCAATTACACAGCTGTAGATAAGAGTTTAGGATACATGCAATCCAGGAGCTGGAATAGGATGAGCGATACCAGATGGGAAGGGTGAAGGGGTAGGAGAAGAAGAAGGGGGAACTGATCAACACACAACTACACACACCCCTCCAGGGGACAGAACAAAGGAAACCATGGGGAAAGGAGACAGTGGTCGGCGTCCTTGTGAGACATGAAAATAATGCTTTTTAATATAGCAAGGGGTCATGAGGGTGGGCGGAGGGGACAATGAAGAGGAGCTGATACCAAAGGCTCTATTGAAGGTAACTGTCGAGAAAGGAAGGTAGCAGCATGTGAACAAATATGGCTGATACAAATTGGTGTATCGATTGTAAAAGCATTGTAAGAGCTCTCAAGGAAATGACTTAAATAAAAAATTTTTTAATTTTCCATAAACCCAAATCCCCCCAAAAAAGATGATGAGTGTCAAGTCAACCAAGCATTGGACTCTTGAACAAGATGTCATTCAGTTCAACCCAGACAGCTATTCACAGGAAGTATGCTCCCATAGAGCTTTGGAATCTCAAAGAAATTTCTACTCTATCCCATACCATCTTGGTAATGGTGTTTAGTTAATGTTTAGACCTTTTTTTTTTCTCCTGCAAAATATTTACCAAATCCTCCAATTTCATCTGTACAGGAAATAATGTGCATTATGTTCAAACTCTCAGTATCACCCAGAATCACACAGTATGAACATGTGAAAAAAAAAAGGTATATAGAAAGAAAACCATTTGCAAAAGGGTCTTATTAATTTTGTTTTCTTTCTTTTTTTTAGTCTTATCTTTTTTCATTTTTAAAAATATTTTATTGAGAGCTCTTACATATATCATAACATTCCATCAGTCACATAAAACAGCATTGTACAATTGCTACCACAGTCAGTTTCAAAACATTTTCTTTTTTCTTTATTTTTTACATAAATGTCATATAATATTTTTAAATACCATTAAACAATTACTGTTTATGGTTAAGTATAATATGAGGGATTTTTTAAGTTTAGAAAAAAATGAATTAAATTATAATGGCATCTTCCCACTTTCCCCAACTTCCCTTTTTTAAAAAAATCATTTTATTAGGGACCCATCTCAATCCATACATCTCAATCCATACATACATCAATTGTGTAAAGCACATTTGTACATTCATTGCCCTCATCATTCTCAAAACTTTTGCTCTCCACCCAAGACCCTGGAATCAGGTCCTCATTTTTTTCCACTCCCTCCTCACTCCCCTCTCCCTCATGAACCCTTGATAATTTATAAATTATTATTTTGTCGTATCTGGCTCTGTCCCATGTCTCCCACCCCCGACTCTTCTGTTTTATGTCCCCCAGGGAGGAGGTCAAATACAGGTCCTTGAAATAGGCTCCCCCTTTCCAACCCACCCTCCCTATACACTCCCAGTATTGCCACTCACAGCACTGGTCCTGAGGAGATCATCCGCACTGGCTTCCCTGTGTTTCCAGCTCTCATCTCTACCAGTGTCCCTCCTCTGGTCTAGTCAGGCTTGCAAGGTAGGATTCAGATCATGACAGTAGGAGGGGGGAAAGAAAGCATTTAGGAACTAGAGAAAAATTGTATTTTTGATCATTGCTACATTGCACCCTGACTGTCTCGTCTCTTCCCCAAGTCCCTTCTGTAAGGGGATGTCCAGTGGCCTACAAATGGGTTTTGGGTCTCTACTCAGCACTCCCCTGCTCATTCACTATGGTAAGATTTTTGTTTTGATGATGCCTGATACCTGATCCCTTGACATCTTGTGAACTCACAGGCTGGTGGGCTTCTTCCATGTGGGCTTTGTTGCTTCTGAGCTAGATGGCCACTTGTTTACCTTCGAGCCTTTAAGACCCCCAGATGCTATATCTTTTGATAGCCGAGCACCATCAGCTTTCTTCACCACATTTGCTTATGCATCCATTTGTCTTCAACGATCATATCAGGGAGGTGAGCATAAAATGATATGATTTTTTTGCTCTTTGATGCCTGATAACTGATCTCTTCAGCACCTCTTGGCCACGTAGGCTGGTATGCTTCTTCCATGTTGGCTTTATTGCTTCTGTGCCAGATGGCCGCTTGTTTACCTTCAAGCCTTTAAGACCCCAGACGCTATCTCTTCTGATAGCCGGGCACCATCAGCTTTCTTCATGACATTTAGTGGTTCATCCACTTTTTCAGTGGTTGTGTTGGGAAGGTGAGCATCATAGAATGCCAATTTAATAGAAGAAAGTATTCTTCCATTGAGGGAGTACTTGAGTGCTGCCTTATTACTAACCTTATATATATATATATGCACATAGATCTATTTCCCCATCCTCATGTATAAACATATTTGCATATGTATATGTCTTTATCTAGACCTCTATAAATGCCCTCTGCCTACCCTCTCTTTCCTCTATTTCCTTTGACTTCCCTCCTGTCCCACTATCATGCTCAGTCCCCATCAGGGTTTCAGCAATTCCTCTTAGTTACGTTGCCCTTGATCATGCCCAACCAGGCCTCCCACACCCTTCTCATCACCGATTTAGATCGCTTGTTGTGCCCTTGTCCCTGAGTTTACCTACACCACTACCTTTCCCCCCACCTCCCAATCTCCCATGTCCCTATGGAACTATCGGTCCCGTTGTTTTCTCCTCCAATTGTTCATCCAGCCTGTCTTATTGAGACAGACCTGCGGAGATAGTAACATACACAAAAACAAGACAGCACAACCAAGCAACAATATACAACAAAGCAACAACAAACCAATGACAAAAGCAAAACAAAACACAAGAAAGAAAAGCTTGTAATTAGTTCAAGGATTGTTTGTTGGCCTTTAGGAGTGTTTTCCAGTCCAGTCTGTTGGGGCACCACGCCCTGGCCCCAAAGTAAACTTTCAGCATTCCCTGGGAACCTCGCCGCTTCATTCCCTTGCTGTTCTGTTGCACTCCCTTAATGTTTTGCCTCGGTGTGGAGGAATGTGATCAGGTGCAATTTCCACACTGTATCTCTGGTATTGTCCCCTGTAGGGCTATGGGTCAGTGAGGGACATCATGTCGCATAGTGGGAGCGGCCATGTGGTTCTCTCTGTGGACTGGCTGCTGTAATTGGGAACATCGTCACCAAGGCCTAGTGGGCCATGATGTGCTCCACTCTCTCCTCCTTCCACTTCCTCTGCTCCCATGTGCTCCGATCAGATATATCCCTCTTCCAGAGCTGTAGATTCAGTGCCGTCCTTTGATATAAATTATTCTGAGGGGAGGGCCAGATGTCCCCTTAGTTTCTGGGGTTGGGGTCGACCCCCCAGAACTCTACACTGGTTGCCTACTCCACGCTGGCATGTTGCATTCACATCTTGGAGCATTGGGATAAAGTCTGGTCCCGCTTTCCCTGTGGAGACACAAACAATACCCTCCCCTTGGGTGGGTTAGTACCCTGTGCCCCCTCTACCTTTTCTTTTTTATTATTTTTTTTCCTTTTCGGCCTCCTTTTTTAGTTGTCTACCATGTGTATCCCTGTATTTGATCTGGTCCCTGCTATATTACCTGGTCCACACGCCAGGAATATTTGTATATCGTACCTTTTTCCCTATGCCCCATTTGCCTTTGTTTTTAAAGCTTACTTCAGCAGCCTTTCAAGTATTTCTATATTTTAGTCAATGCTTTCTTGAAGCCCATTTTCTCTTTTTGGCCTTCTGGGTGAGGTTGTTCCATGTGGTGGTCTCTTATTTATGCTTGTTTAGTGTTGTTCTTCTACCCATACTGGGCCAGGAAGGATCTTTTGTAGGGCTGGGTTTCTTCTAACTTATTTTTTGAGTTTTTCCTTGTCTGGGAAGACTCTTACTTCTCTGTCTATCTTGATCGATAATTTGGCTGGGTACAGTATTCTTTGGCTTGCTTCGTTTTCCTTCAATTTTTTGAATATGTTACTCCACTCTCTCTTCTTCATAGTTTCTTCTGATGGGTCTGAGCATATCCTTATGTGGGAACCTTTATATGTGATTGCTTGTTTTCCCCTAGCTGCTCTCATGATTTTCTCCTTTTCCTCAAAGTTGGATAATTTATGTGACTTGGTGATTTCTTCTTGGGGTCCCGTCTTGCTGGGGTTCTTTCAGCCTCCTGAATGGTTGCCTGGTTTTCATACACTAAGCTGGGAAAACTTTCCTCCAAGAATTCTCTCACAATTGTTTCAGATGACTTCTTGTTGTGTCTTACTCTGGGAAGCCTATAATTCTAATGTTGTTCGGCTTCATAATATCAGACATAGCTCTTAAGTTTTCTTCAGCTTCTCTGATGATTTTATTGGATTTTTGTTCGTATTTGATAAAGTCTGTTGGCTGGCCTCCAAGTCACTGATGCAGTTCTCGGATTCATTCAGTCGCTTCTCGAGGTCCATGAGTGTGCTACTGGTTTTTGTTATCTCCTCCCTAAGCTCCTGTATTTCTCTTTGATTTATGGCATTTACCTCTTCTATCACTTCATCCTTTTTCTGTATTGTTTCCCTCATACCCTCTATGACTCCCAGTACCATTCTGAACATTTCTTTCTGTGGCAGCTCAATGTCTGCTTCCTCTGTGAATGGCATTATGTTCAGAACATCTTCTGGCACTGCCTTTTGTTTCTCCCGTTTTTTTCCCTTGAGGTCTTTGGGGCTGATGGCTGTTTGCATTGCTTTGTTTTAGATGAGCCAGGTGCCATTTTCCTGGGATTCGAAGAGCACTGGCTCTCTCTGGGAGACTTGTAGGAGTACTTCTTCGAACTGCCTATTGCTTATTTCACTATGGAATTAACCTACCACTTTATCCTCCTGTGGCTTCCCTCTCAGTGGTGGCCTGCTTTGGTGTTGCTGAGGTTTGGCTGAGGTTCCTGCTGAGTTTAGAGTGTTGAGGAGTGTAGGCTGAGCTGCCTTATGCCCCCAGGCAAACAGGCAAGAATTTCCCAGTAAGAAGTTGAGCAGAAATCCCCTGGTGTGAGTCTCCAGGTCTTTCCCCAGCCTATCTAGGTACCCAAGATGTAGCTCACCTAGCTGGGTGGGGTGCAGGTGTAAATGCCCTAGGCTAAGGGGAGTGGTCTGGAGGTTAGCAGTAGAATGTGAGAGACCCAGAAAGGGGAGAGAAAAAAGTTAAAAAGCAAACCCAATTAGCGTGAGGATTTTATTTTATATTTTTATCTCCCTGGCCAGCTAGTGTATACTCAAATGTAACTGTCTCTCACAGTCACTTGGACTGTAGCTCCTTGCTGTTGAAAGCTGACTCTTATTACAGTGGGTCTTTGTTATGCTAAAAGATGCCAGGCCCTGTAGCTGAGTTCTGACATTCCTTAGCTAGGTTACTTCTTATGCTAATTTATGTTAAGGGCCTTCCTTGGAGTTGAGCAGCCAGACTTGGATATGAGTTTTAAACCAATAATATATATTTCACCCCTTTTAAAATTTTGCTTGTGATGTGCTCGGATTTGTGGATTACCGGGCTGGCGGGAGATCCAGTTTATTAGGGGGGTTGCTTCCTTCTCGATCAATTGGAACTAAATTTGCTCCCTGGACTCCCAACTTTCCGCTTATATTCTCCTACACCACCATCTTCCTAAGGTAATATTATATTTTTTCTTTAACTATATTATGGCTACCCGCCACCACACTCCTGAGCGTGGGCTCTGTTAGGTCAACTGAGGCATGAAATGAGAAGAGACAGATCAAACTCGCTGAGGACTGATTAAAAAGCAGGCTTTATTGGGGACAAGCGGACAGGTTCAACAGCTTACAGTAAAGTGAAGCTGTGGAAGCTGCGCCAAGGGAAACGCTTCAGGGGTTTTTAATACTCCCTCCCCCTCTTGTTGATGCTTCTGTAGAGTTGGGCACTTTCCAGTGACCTAAGGTGCAGTTTTGCTCAGTGCAGTGTATATGAGTGTTTGCTCGTTGGACCAGGTCTGTTTGTTCTGGTTCTAGGAACAATGAAATGGACAGTCTGTACTTTTAGAGAGTGCGGCTGTTCCCAGAACTAGCCTGTTTCTATGAAACTCAGTCTAGGGAAGGGTGTCCATGCTTTTACCAGACAGTCTCAAGGCAGCCAACCACACTGAGAACTCCGGAGAGAGAGTCCCCTCGTGTGTGGGATTCTGTCCCCTCTCCGCCACCTGCCTGTAGAGATCACTGCTCCCGGCAAAGGCACAGCCAGTGCCTCGGTCCTTGCAAAAGCTAGAGCACTTTAAAGCATGCTTGGTTTGCTTTGTGAGTGGAAATCCGACACAAAAAGGGTGTTAGGAGAAACCCTGGTACCTTAGTTCTAATTTCAGGACTCTACCTACCCGTTTCCTTGGCCTTACCTCCCAATTTCTGGTCTGACAGCAGGAACTCCAGAGGGATGAGGCCTATCTGGTCACCATTTTCTTCAGCCTCTGTTTCCTTTCTTCTTTTTCTTTTTTTTTACATTTTATTAGGGACTCATACAACTCTTATCACAATCCATACATATACATACATCAATTGTATAAAGCACATCCATACATTCCCTGCCCCAATCATTCTCAAAGCAGTTGCTCTCCACTTAAGCCCTTTGCATCAGGTCCTCTTTTTTTTCCCTCCCTCCCTGCTCCCTGCTCCCTCATGTGCCCTTGTTAATTTATACATCATTATTTTGTCATATCTTGCCCTATCCAGAATCCCCCCCCCCCTTCCCTGTAGTCCCTCTCCCAGGAAGGAGATCACATGTGGGACCTTGTAATCAGTTCCCCCTTTCCAATGCACTCGCCCTCCAACCTCCCAGCATCGCCCCTCACACCCTTGGTCCTGAAGGTATCATCCACCCTGGATTCCCTGTGCCTCTAGCCCTCATATGTACCAGTGTGCAACCTCTGCCCTATCCAGCCCTGCAAGGTAGAATTCGGATCATGGTAGTTGGGGGGAGGAAGCATCCAGGATCTGGGGGAAAGCTGTGTTCTTCATCGGTACTACCTCGCACCCTAATTAACCCATCTCCTCTCCTAAACCCCTCTATGAGGGGATCCCCATTGGCGGACACTTGGGCCTTGGGTCTCCACTCTGCACTTCCCCCTTCATTCAATATGGTATATACACACACACACACACATACATATATACACATATATCTTTTTATTTTTTTGCATGATGCCTTATACCTGGTCCCTTTGAAACCTCGTGATCGCACTGGCCGGTGTGCTTCTTCCATGTGGGCTTTTTTGCTTCTGAGCTAGATGGCTGCTTGTTCACCTACAAGACTTTAAGACCCCAGACACTAGCTCTTTTGATAGCCGGGCACCATCAGCTTTCTTCGCCACATTTGCTTATGCACCCATTTGTCTTCAGCGATCCTATCATGGAGGTTGCAGTCAATGATATGATTTTTTGTTCTTTGATGCCTGGTAACTGATCCCTTCGGGACCACTCGTCACAGAGGCTGGTGTGTTCTTCCATGTGGACTTTGTTGCTTCTGAGCTAGATGGCCGCTTGTTTATCTTCAAGCCTTTAAGACCCCAGTCACTATCTCTTTTGATAGCCGGGCACCATCAGCTTTCTTCACCACATTTACTTGTTCACCCACTTTGGCTCCAGCCGTTGTGTCGGGAGAGTGAGCATCATAGAGTTCCAATTTAATAAAAGAAGGTATTCATGCATTGAGGGAGTGTTTGAGTAGAGGCCCAAGGTCTTTCCGCCACCTTAATACTTGACCTATAAATGTAGACACATAGATCTATTTCCCTATCCTCCTATATATATTTGCATGTACATGTCTTTGTCTAGACCTCCATAAATGCCCTTTGACTCCTAGCTCTTTCCTCCATCTCCCTTGACTTTCCTCCTGCCCTACTACCATGCTCCGTCCCCACCTGGGCTAGAGTATACCTCTTCTCTAAGAAACCTTACTCTTGATCATTCCCCACCAGGCCTGCCACTCCCCCCTCTCTACCATTTTGGGTCCCATGTTGTTCCCTTGTCCCTGTGTTTGTTAACACCACTTCCTTACTCCCCCCACCCCCCCACCCCAAGTCCCCCCGGAATTGTCAGTCTCGTTGTTTTTCCTCCAGATAGTTCATCCAGCCTGTCCTATTCAGAGAGACTTGTGGAGACACTAACATGCACGAAAACAAGACAGAGGAAAACAAAGCAATAGTACACAACCAGACAACAAAACAACAAAAACAAACCACTGACAAAGAACAAAACACTTCACAAGAGAAAAGCTTGTAGTTAGTTCAGGGATCGTATGCTGGCCCTTAGGAGCATTTTCCAGCCCAGTCTGTTGGGGCACCATGCCCTGGCCCCAAAGTCCACTTTCAGTATTCCCTGGGGACCTTGCCACTCCATTCCCTTGCTGTTCCGTTGCACTCCCCCAGTGATTTGCCTCGGTGTGGTGGGATCAGGTCAGGTGCAATTCCCACACTGTGTCTCCGGTGCTGTCCCTGGTATCGCCCTTAGTCACTGATTGGCATCATTTATCATAGTGGGGCCAACCATGTTGTTCTCTCTGTAGACTGGCTGCTCTACTCAGGAACATCATCATCACGGCCTGGTGGGCCAGACTGTGCTCCACTCTCTCCTCCTGCCCCTTCATCTGCTCCCGTGTGCTCTGATCAGATATGTCCATCTCCGGGAGCTGCAGAGTCAATGTCGTCCTTTGGAACAAATTCTTTTCCGGGGAAGGCAGGAATCCACTTAACTTATGGTGCTGGGGCTAGCCTCCCAGACCTCTCCACTGGTTCCCTACTCCACGCCGGAATATTGCATTCACACCTTGCGACACTGGGTTGAAGTCTGGTCCCACTTTCCCTGTGGAGATATAAACATTACCCTCCCCTTGGGTGGATTAATGCCCCATGACCCCACTACCCTTTTCTTCCTTGTATTCATCCTTTTGTTTTCCTTTCCCCACCTCCTCCACCATTGTCTACCATGTGCATCCCTGGTTTTGGTCTGGTCTCTGCCATACTACACAGTCTTCACCCCAAAAATGTTTGTATACAGTAGCTTTTTCCCCTATGCCACTTTTGCTTTTTAAAAAAATTTTTAATTCTTACCTCAGCGGGCTCATGTTGTACTTGTCCTTTTGTGCCTGACTTACCTCACTTAGCATGATTTCCTCCAGTTCTTCCCATTCCGCTATGTGCCTCATACGTTCATCACTGCTTTTTAGTGATGCGCAGCACTCCATTGTATGTATATACCACAGTTTTTTAATCCAGACATCAGTTGATGGAAATTTGGGTTGCTTCCAACTCCTTGCAATTGTGAACTGTGCTGCAATGAACATTGGAGCACAGATATCTGGTCTTGGTTTGTTTCTTGCCTCTTCTGGGTATATGCCCAGTAGGGGGATTGCTGGGTCATATGGTAACTCTATTTCCATCTGTTTTAGGTATCGCCTGATTGATTTCCATAGTGGCTGTATGTACTCACAGTCCCACCAGCAGTGGATGAGAGTTCCTGTCTCCCCACAGCCCCTCCAACACTTGTTGCTTTCTGATTTTTTGAATTGGGCTACCTTTGAGGGTGTCAGCTGGTACCTCATTGTTGTTTTAATTTGCATTTCTCTTATGGCTAAAGATCGGGAACATTTTCTCATATGTTTGTTGGCCATTCGGATTTCTGTCCCTGTAAAATTTCTGTTCAATTCCTTTGCCCACTTTTCAAGTGGGCTATTGGTTTTTTTCATTTTGGAAGCTAGCAGTGTATTATAGATTTTAGTAATAAGGCCTTTGTCTGATGTGTCTGCTAAAGATGTTTTCCCAGTCTGTGGACTCTCTTATTACTCTCTTGGTGAATTCTTTAGATGTACACAAGTGTTTTATCTTCAGTATATCCCATTTGTCAATTTGTGCATCCTCTGTGTTTGTGTCCTTCCCTATTTCTGATAGCCTGTGTATTCCCTGCACCAAAGTTCTCAAGTTGGTCCCAATTCCCTCATTGATGGCCCTAATAGTTTGGGGTTTAACTTCCAGGTCTGTGATCCACCTTGATTTTATTCTTGTGCATGGAGTGAGATAAGGGTCTTGTTTCATTTTTCTGCATGTGGATATCCATTTTTTCCAACACCACTTGTTAAAGAGGGCATCGGCTTCCCATTTGATATTTTGGGGGCCCTTGTCAAAGATCAGCTGTGTGTATGCTGATGCTTTTATTTCTGGGTTTTCAATTCTTTTCCATTGGTCTGAATATCTGTCACTGTACCAATACCATGCAGTTTTGAGAACAGTGGCTGCATAGTATGTGCCAAAGTCAGGTAAAGCAAGCCCTCCCACGGTGTCCTTCTTCTTGAGGAGTTCTCTGCTAATTCTGGGCTTCTTCCCTCTCCATATGAAGTTGGTAATCAGTTTTTCCATTTCTTTGAAGAAAGATGATGGTAATTGTATCGGGATAGCATTTAACTTATATAGTGCTTTTGGCAGAACTGACATCTTAACTATATTAAGTCTCCCAATCCAAGAGCATGGAATATTCTTCCATTTGTTGAGGTCGCTCTTGGTTTCTTGTAATAGTGTTCTATAGTTTTCCCTATATAGATCTTTTGTTTTTTCAGTCAGGTGTAACCCTAGATATTTCCATTTGTGTTTGGCTATTGTAAAGGGTACCACCTTTTTGATCTCTTCTTCTGTGGTCTTATCTGATGTGTATAACAGTCCGATGGACTTCTGTTTGTTGATCTTGTATCCTGCCACTCTGCCAAACTCCTCTATTGCTTCCAGTACTCCCCTTGTGGAACTTTTGGGATTTTCCATCTATAAAATCATATCATCTGCAAATAACGATAGTTTCACCTCTTCCTTGCCCAGACGAATACCTTTTATGTCACTTCTTTGCCTTATGCTGTTAGCTAAAACCTCCAGCACAATATTAAATAGGAGTGGAGACAAGGGGCATCCTTGTCTGGTCCCCTTTTTCAGTGGGATTGTGTTAGTCTTTTCTCCATTTACTATGACTTTGGATGTTGGTTTTTCATATAGAGCTTGTATTGTCTTGAGGAACTTTCCTTGAATTCCTATCTTCGCTAGTGTCTTAAACAGGAATTGGTGTTGGATGTTGTTAAATGATTTTTCTGCATCTATTGATATTATCATGTGATTCTTATACTTTTTCATGTCAATGTGTCGAATAATACTAATGGTCTTTCGTATATTGAACCACCCCTGCATCACTGGTATGAATCCCACTTGGTCATGGTGAATTATTTGTTTTATATACTTTTGTATTCTGTTGGCTAGTATTTTGTTAAGGATTTTTGCATGGATGTTCATTAGGGATATCGGTCTGTAGTTCTCGATTCTTGTGGGATCCTTGCCCGGTTTGGGTATCAGAGTTATACTAGCTTCATAGAAGGAGTTTGGGAGTTTGCCATCTTTTTCTATGTTCTGGAAAACTTTGTGTAGGATTGGTATTAGTTCTTCCCTGAATGCTTGGTAGAATTCTCCAGTGTAGCCATCTGGTCCAGGGGATTTTTTTGTTGGTAATCCCTTGATGACCTTTTCTATTTCTTCTATTGCTATGGGTCTGTTGAGATTCTTGATGTCCAATGAGGATAGTCTAGGGAAGGATTGTTTTTCCAGGAATTTGTCCATGTCTTCCAAATTGTCAAATTCATTGGAGTACAATCCTTCATAGTATTGTGTAACTATCCTTTTGATTTCATTAGGGTCTGTTGTAATGACCCCTCTTTCATCCCTTATTCTTGCTATTGAGATTTGTTCCCTCCTTTCTTTGGTTAGGTTTGCCAATGGTCTATCGATCCTGTTTCTCCTTTCAAAGAACCCACTTTTAGCGATATTAATTTTTTCCATAGTTTTTTTTACTTTCCCTCTCCTGAATCTCAGCCCTGATTTTTATAATTTCTTTTCTTTTGCTATTAGTAGGGTTGTCCTGCTGACTCTGCTCTTGTTTTTGTAAATTTTGTGCCAGCATATCATTCATGAGTCTCTCTTCCTTTCTTAGGTGTGCTTGTGTTGCTATGAACCTTCCTCTGATGACTGCCTTTGCTGTGTCCCATAAGTTTTGGTACATCGTGTGCTCATTTTCGTTGGTTTCTAGAAATTTCCTGATTTCGTCTCTGATCTGCACCAGTATGCACTCCTTTTGCAGTAGAGAGTTATTCATCCTCCAATTATTTGCTCTTATTTTCTTTGTCTTCCTTTTGTTGATTTCCAGTCTTATGGCACAGTGGTCAGAGAGAGAGGTCTGTATTATTTCAATGTGCTTAAATTTATGTAGATTTGCCTTATGCTCCAGCATGTGGTCTATCTTCGAATATGTGCCATGGGGACTTGAAAAGAATGTGAAATTTTTTATATGTGGATGAAAAGCTCTGTAAATATCTATTAGGTCAAATTGTCTAATTGTGGAGTTTAGCTCTCTATTCTCCTTGTTGAGTTTCTTTCCCTGTGATCTATCTTTCTCAGTGAGTGGTGTGTTGAAGTCGCCCACTATAATTGTCGAGTCTGTGATTTCTTTCTTAATCTTTTGGAGTGTTTGGTTGACGTATTGAGCTGGTCTCTCATTCGGGGAATATATGTTTACAATGCTTAGTGGTTCGTTGTCTATCATTCCCTTGAGCATTATATAGTGTCCCTCCTTATCTCTTTTTATGGTTTGCACATTGAGGTCAATTTTTTCCGAGATAAGGATTGCAACCACTGCTTTTTTTTATATTGCTGTTTGCTTGGTAGGTCCTTCTCCAGCCTTTGATTCTCAGCCTATTTTTGTCTGTAGCCTTGAGATGTGTCTCCTGTAGGCAGCAAATTGATGGGTTGTGTTTTCTAAGCCATTCTGCTAGTCTCAGTCTTTTAGTGCCTGAGTTCAGGCCATTGATATTCAGGGTTATTATCTCCATGTGCAGACTCTGTGATGCCATTTTATACCTTTTGTGTTGGGACTTTTCCTACTTTCCTTTCTCATTAGTGTGTGTTTTGTGTGTGTATCATTCTTGACTTCTTTCCATCCTTAAGCCATTGCTATCTTGGGGTCTGTTTTCTCTTTGTTGTGCTCTGGGTGAGGTTGTTCCATGTGTTGGTCTCTTATTTGTGCTTGGTGAGTGTTGTTCTTCTGCCCATACTGAGTCGGCGAGGATCTTTTGTAAGGCTGGGTTTGTTGTAACGTATTTTTTGAGTTTTTCCTTGTCTGGGAAGACTTTTACTTCTCCATCGATCTTGATTGATAATTTGGCTGGGTAGAGTATTCTTGGATTTGCGTTGTTTTCTTTCCATTTTTGGAATATGTTACTCCACTCTCTCCTTTTTTTCATAGTTTCTGCTGATAGGTCTGAGCATATCCTTATGTGGGAACCTTTATATGTGATTGCTTGCTTTTCCCTAGCTGCTCTCATGATTTTCTCCTTTTCCTCAAAGTTGGATAGTTTAACTATTATGTGCCTTGGTGATTTCTTCTTGGGGTCCCGTCGTGCTGGTGTTCTTTCAGCCTCCTGGATGGTTGCTTGGTTTTCATTCATTAGGCTGGGGAAGTTTTCCTCCAAGAATTCTCTCGCTATTGTTGCAGATGACTTCTTTGTTGTGTCTTCCTCCGGTAGGCCAATAATTCTAATGTTGTTCCGCTTCACAGCATCAGACATAGCTCTTAGGTTTTCTTCGGCTTCTCTGATGCTCTTATTAGATTTTTGTTCACGTTTATTAAAGTCTGTTTGGCTGTCCTCCAAGACACTGATGCGGTTCTCTGATTCCTCCAATCGATTCTCAAGGAACATGATTCTGCTATTGTTTTTCGTTATCTCCTCCTTAAGCTCCTGGATTTCCCGTTGGTGTATGTCTTTTATCTACTCTATCGTTTCATCCTTTTTCTGTATTGTTTCCCTCATATCCTGCATGACTCCAAGCAGCATTCTGAGAGTTTCTTTGTATGGCATCTCACTTTCTGCTTCTTCTATGTATGTTGCTATGGTCAGGACATCTTCTGCCTTTGTCTTTTGTTTCCTGTATTTTCGTTGAGGTCGTTGGGGGTGATGGCTGTTTGCGTTGAGTTGTTTTTGAGGGACCAGGAGCCACTTTCTAGTCTCTCTCTAGAAGACTTATAGGAATGCTTCTTCGATCTTCCTACAGCTGATTTTGCTACGGGATTAACCTACCACTTTATCTTCCTGTGGCTTCCCTATCAGCGGAGTGCCCCAGATGGCAGGTCGATTGCCTGCCCAAGTGTTACAGAGGCTGGGCTGAAGTTCCTGCTATTGGTTTGAATATTGATAAGTGTTAACTGAGCTGCCTTATGTCCCCAGGTACACAGGCAGGAACTCCCTGGTGAGAAGTCTGAGGAGTATTCCCTGGAGAGCAAGCAGGCCTTACCCTAGCCTTGGGCTATCTATGCAGGGTGGAGCTCACCTAGCTGGGTGTGACCCAGGCGCAAATGCCCTAGGGCAATGGGAGTGTCCCATAAGTCCACAATGGAGTGTGAGAGACCAGGGCAGGAACAAGGGGGGGAGACAAATCAAAAGGCGAGACTAGACTGTGCAGGAGTACAGGGAAGCGAGGGAAGCAAAAGAAACTATGTAGCTGAGTCCCACTCCCTGCCTGTGGATCTGCAAGGGCTTACTTCTTGCCCCAAGCCCCAGGGGTAGTCCCCAGCTGAGCCCCAAGAAGAGTCGAAAGAAAGCTGCTGAGCAGCCCCCAGAGAAGTGGGGGGGGGGGGGGCAGAGAGCAGAGATGTTAACAGACGCTGCAGTATAGCTGAAGCTTGATCCCTGCCTATGGAGCTGTGGGGGTTTGGGTTAAGTCCCTGCTCAGACCACGCGGCGCGGGTGCGGCTGTGCCTTGAAAAAGCCCCTGCGCAGCTCTCCAAGGCGGTGTGGGAATATAGAGCAGAGATGCAAACAGAAGCAACAATGTAGCTGAACCCTGATCCCTGCCAGTGGAGCCGCAAGTGTCCTGTGTCTGCCCTGAGGCAGGTAGGGGAAAACTGTGGCTGTGCTGAGACCAAGCCCTGCTACAGGCTCCAAATGGTCCTGGCTCCGGACCCTAGCCCCAGCCGGCTTCCACTGAGGTAAGCCAAAAGGCCCCAGCCCCTCAAAACCCCGTGGATCTGTGCCTACTTATCTTTATGATGCACCTCCTGTGATCCAGTGGCGTTGAATTTCACTCTGAGCAACTCTCCTGGGCTGGATTCTGCGGAGTCCCACTGGTATGTGTCACTCCGCCGCCATCTTCCTGGAAGTCCTCTGTTTCCTTTCTTAAAAGAAAGAAAACCTTAAAGGCTTAACAGTTCACAGCACTTGCTATACAGTTTGTGTTCCTGCTGGGTCAATGTGCTAGCAGGAGCAGCTGAGGAAGCCTCACTGGTGGCAGCCACCCCATCAGCACTGCATACAGGGCCTTCTCAAGCTGTAGGCCATCTAGCCTGCTGGGGTTCAGAGATCAATCCTCTCGGAGGGACTGTCTGATCCTTTCTTGTCCAAAGAGACTTCTTCACTGGGCACCTCCCATTAGTCCTACTATGTGTTGTGGGGAATCACAGGAAAGGGAGTGGGGACAGGATCCTTTGCCGCCAGCTCTGAGTGAACAGACACAACTTTGCACTCCACTGAGAAATGATCCTTGGTGCCCAAAGTCATCTTACCAGATGGTTTGTCAAGATCTGTCACCTTGAAGATTCACTCTAGGCTAACTCATGACTTCATTTGTTTTCCGAGGTCTAAGTAGGAAGGGAGGTCTTCTTTAACTTGTAACACTGTCCCCAAGGAGGAAGGGGGGTCAAGAAGGAGTATAGTCAAAGGAAGACTCTCAAAGAAATTAAATTATATAAGTAAGAAAAAGAAACAACCTTTAAATGACTGAACTTTTTATTTCAGCTGTGGCTATGATTGTGTTAGTCTGGGTAAACAAAATTTATAAACACTGTTATGTGTATAAGAAAGAGGTTTATATATAAGAGCAATTGAATATTGAGAAAATATCTGAGCCCAGTCCAGATCAAGTCCAAAATCTGATATTAGCCCATATGTCCAAAACAGTCTATAAAGTCCTCTTCAGACCCACACAACACATGTAATGAAGCCGAATGTAGGAAGATTACAAGCCAATGGAAAGGAAGTCTTGTGGATCCAGTGGCATAAGCATCTCAGTGCTGGCAGGAATCTCCACACACTTCATTGTGTTCATGGGGTGCTTGTACATGACTCACGAAGCAATAGTGAGACAAGAGCAAGGGAATATGGCATGGTTTGAAGTCAGGAAAGGGGTATGTCAGAGTTGTACCCTCTCACTATTCTTATTCAATCTCTGTGCTGAGCAAGTCATCAGAGAAGCTGGATTATATGAAGGAGAATGTGGCATCAGGATTAGAGGAAGCTTATTAACCACCTGCAATAAGCAGATGACACAACCTTGGTTATTGAAAGCAAGGAAGAGTTAAAGCACTTGCTGATAAAAATCAAGGACTGCAACCCTCGGTATGGATTATGTCTCATGTAAAGAAGACCAAAATCCTCACACCTGCACCAGTAGGGAACACCTTGATCACAGGAGAAAAGGTTGAAGTTGTCAAGGATTTTTGGCTTTCTTGGAGCCACGATCAATGCTCCTGGAAGAGCAGTCATGAAATCAATAGACAACATACGTTAGGTAAATCTATTGCAAAAGCCTTTTTCAGAGTATTGAAAAACAAGGGTGATACTTTGAGAAGTAAGGTCAGCCCGACAAAAGTCATAGTATTTTACATTGCCTCATATGCATGTGGAAGTTGCACAATGAATAAGGAAGGCCAAACAAGACAATGCAGTTGAATTGTGGCGCTGGAGGACAATATTGAAAGAACCCTGGGCTGCTAAAAGAACAAACAAATCTATCTTGGAAGAAGTATGGCCATACTGTAAGACTCTGTCTTACATAATTAGGATATAGTTTCAGAAGAGACCTGTCCCTAGAGAAGGACATCGTGTATGATAAAGTAGTGGGGCAGAGAAGAGGGGAAGGCAAAAAAGAGGAAGACCCTCAGTGAGATAGGTTAGCATAGTGGCTGCAACAATGATTATAAAACAAAAATCAGTTGTGAGGTTGGCGCAGGACTGGTGTTCCCTTCTGTTGGACGTAGGCTCACTGTGAGTTGCAACCAACTCAATGGCACTTAACAACATCAACACAAGATCACTGTGAGTCAGAAACGACTCCATTCCATTAGGTGTCTAAACATCCCTTGGATCAGTTTGGTTCTCTAGAGATGCAAATGAAGTGAAAGTTATATATGTGTGTATACAGAGAGATTTATTAAAAAAATTTAATGGCTCATAGAATTATAAAGCCTGGAAAGTTCAAGGAAAGAACCAGTTTGGATTTCAAGTGCTGTCTTTATTGTTTTGTTCCAAAAGTTGCTTCTGACTCCTGACAACTCTGTGTGCAACAGAACAAAACACCGTGCCATCCTCACAATCATTGTGACATTTGAAACTATTGTTGAAGGCCCTGTGTCACTTCATCTTCTTGACAGTCTTCCTTTGTTTGTTTGGCGTTTTTTCTTTGCTAACCTTCTAGTTTACCAAGCATGATGTTCTTTTCTCTTTTGTCTTGATGACATGTCCAAACTTTGTGAGTTAAAATGCAGCCATGCTTACATAATATGGCCTCAGGAAAAACTTCATTATTTTATTTTATTTTTTTAAATGTGCCTCCAAAATTCGGTGTAAAAAGATTATGATTGGCAGGGGATCAGAGCAGAGACCCAAAACCCATGTGTAGACAATGGAACATCCCCCACAGAGGGGCCACAGGGAAGGGATGAGTCAACCAGGGCGCAGTAAACATCAATGAAACTCATAATATTGCTTCCACACCCCACCATCATGATTCCAGTGATGTTTCTCACTTCGGACTACACTGGAGCAAGTATACAGCTGTAGATAAGAGCTAAGAGGTCAGGATACATGCAATCCAGGAGCTGGAATAGGAAGAGCGATACCATTTGGGTAGGGTGAAGGGGGAGGAGGACAAGGAGAAGGGGGAACTGATCAACACACAACTACACACACCCCTCCAGGGGGAAGAACAACGGAAACCATGGGAGAAAGGAGAGAGTGGTCGGTGTGAGGCTTGAAAATAATAATTTTTAAGCTATCAAGGTATCATGAGGGTGGGGGAGTGGGGACAATAAGGAGGAGCTGATACCAAGTGCTCAATAGAAGGCAACTGTCTAGAAAATAAGATAGCAGCATGTGTACAAATATAGCTGATAAAATTGATGTATGGATTGCAAAAAGCATTGTAAGAGCTCTCAATAAAATGATTTAAATAAGTTTTTTTTTATTTTCCAATCCCCCACCTCCCCCAAAAAAGATGATGTGTGGCAAGTCAACAAAGCATTGGACTCTTGACCAAGATGTTAGACAGTTCAAGCCAGACAACCATTGACAGGAAGTATGCTCCCATAGAGCTTTGGAATCTCAAAGCAATTTCTACTCTGTCCCATACCATCATGTTTATAAGGTTTATTTGGACGTGAAAACAGAATCAAAGACCCAATTAATGAAGTTTTAGAAGCAGGCTTTATTGAGAAGCTTGCGGGCGGGTTTAGCAATTTAGGGTATTGAGCTATTGAAGCCACGCTGTGGGAAATTTTTGCTGTTTTTTTATACCCCCTGTTGGTAGCACAGCTGGGGGAGGCATGCTTACAGAAGGGTTCTAAAAAGGGGAAACAGTCATTAAACTTTTTCTGGGAATTGGGTAGGAGTTGAGCAAGCAAGCATCCTTTTAGTGAGAACATGCACTTTTGGACATTTGTGGTTTACCGAAGGGAAGGGGATGCCGAAGGGAGGGAGGAGGCTAGTGAGGGGTATGTTTGAAGAACTAAAATGGAAGTGCCTGATTCAAAATGGAGTTTCTTGTGCCAAGGCCAGGCATACCAGACTCTGCCTTACAGGGAAAAAGGACAACGTTAGTCTTTTCTTTTTTATATATATTATATATTTTTTAACAATTTATTAGGGGCTCATACAACTCTTATCACAGTTCATACATATACATACATCAATTGTATAAAGCACATCTGTACAGTCTTTGCCCTAATCATTTTTTTCTCCTCTTTTCTTTTTTTACATTTTATTAGGGACTCATACAACTCTTATCACAATCCATACATATACATACATCAATTGTATAAAGCACATCCATACATTCCCTGCCCTAATCATTCTCAAAGCATTTGCTCTCCACTTAAGCCCTTTGCATCAGGTCCTCTTTTTTTCCCCCTCCCTCCCCTCTCCCCCCTCCCTCATGTGCCCTTGGTAATTTATACATCGTTCTTTTGTCATATCTTGCCCTATCCGGAGTCTCCCTTCCCCCCCTTCTCTGCTGTCCCTCTCCCAGGGAAGAGGTCACATGTGGTCCTTGTAATCAGTTCCCCCTTTCCAACCCACTCACCCTCCACTCTCCCAGGATCGCCCCTCACACCCTTGGTCCTGAAGGTATCATCCACCCTGGATTCCCTGTGCCTCCAGCCCTCATATGTACCAGTGTACAGCCTCTGTCCTATCCAGCCCTGCGAGGTAGAATTCGGATGATGGTAGTTGGGGGGAGGAAGTATCCAGGATCTGGGGGAAAGCTGTGTTCTTCATCGGTACTACTTCGCACCCTAATTAACCCATCTCCTCTCTTAAACCCCTCAATGAGGGGATCGCCATTGGCCGACACTTGGGCCTTGGGTCTCCACTCTGCACTTCCCGCCTTCATTCAATATGGTATACACACACACACACACACATACATATATACACATATATCTTTTTTTTTTTGCATGATGCCTTCCTTATACCTGGTCTCTTTGAAACCTCGTGATCGCACTGGCCGGTGTGCTTCTTCCATGTGGGCTTTTTTGCTTCTGAGCTATCTCTTTTGATAGCCGGGCACCATCATCTTCCTTCGCCACATTTGCTTATGCACCCATTTGTCTTCAGCGATCCTATCATGGAGGTGTGCAGTCAATGATATGATTTTTTGTTCTTTGATGCCTGGTAACTGATCCCCCTGGGACCACTCGATCACACAGGCTGGTGTGTTCTTCCCTGTGCACTATGTTGCTTCTGAGCTAGATGGCCGCGTGTTTATCTTCAAGCCTTTAAGACCCCAGTCACTATCTCTTTTGATAGCCGGGCACCATCAGCTTTCTCCACCACATTTACTTGTTCACCCACTTTGGCTCCAGCAGTTGTGTCGGGAGAGTGAGCATCATAGAGTTCCAATTTAATAAAGAAAGTATTCATGCATTGAGGGAGTGTTTGAGTAGAGGCCCAAGGTCCTTCCGCCACCTTAATACTTAACCTATAAATATAGACACATAAATCTATGTCCCAATCCTCCTATATATATTTGCATGTACATGTCTTTGTCTAGACCTCCATAAATGCCCTTTGACTCCTAGCTCTTTCCTCCATCTCCTTTGACTTTCCTCCTGCCCCACTACCATGCTTCATCGCCACCTGGGCTAGAGTATACCTCTTCTCTACGCAACCTTACCCTTGATCATTTCCCACCAGGCCTGCCACTCCCCCCTCTCTACCATTTGGAGTCGCATGTTTTTCCCTTGTCCCTGTGTTCGTTAGTCTTTTCTATAAGTGCTTCCGGTTGGTCGTGGCCAAAGAGCAGGAGAGTGGGGGTTTTCCGGAAGAGTACTGGGAGTCTGGGCCTCATATCGAGGTTTCCAGAGAGATTCATATTGAGGTTCCCGGAGAAATTCATTTTGAGGTTCATATCGTTGCAACATCATTTGGTGATATCATGGAGCCGGCTTTGCAGGAGCTGGATGAGACAAGGGGTGATTAAAAGCAAAATTATAACTAAAATTATGGGTCCTAATATGGGTGCTAAGAAGGAGTACAGAGAAGTGTTCCACCAGGAAGAGGTCCCATCTGTTTTTGGTCTGGTGCTCTGTAGCTCACGGCTTAGTTTATTGAGGGTCTGGATATTGGTTTCCACAACTCCCGACTCCTTGATGTTGTAACAGCATTCCTCCTGGAGGAAAAGGTAGGTTCCTCCCTTCTCTGCTGTGATGAGATCTAGAGTGCGGTGGTTCTGTAAGACAACTTGAGCAATAGAGGTTATTTGTCTTTGCAAGGAGGCTAAGGATTCTGCGGACTTATCAAGTGCCACTTGGAAGCATTCGGCTAACTGGTTGGTTGTGTTAACGGCGTGTCCCAGGGCGCCACCACGCATTCCCACCGCGACTGCTGACGAAGCTAGGGAAAGGCCCACCACGACCGGGAGAAAAATTGCTCTTTTGTTACGGCGACTATGTGTCTGGGTGTATTTGGTCCGAAATTCAGCTGGGGTATAGACAGTGAGCTGCGGAACTGAGGTGATGGGTAAGCACAGGAGGGTAGAAGTGGAACTGATGTTTCGATGTTTGGTGATTGTATAATTGCACTAGAAGAAAAATCCTGTTGGTGCTGTTATTGGCTGGGAAGGTGGCATTGTGGTGTTGCACAGCTGAGTGGATGCATTGGAGTAACAAAACGGTACCTGTGCATACCCTGGTGTGAAGTACAAAGCAACACTGGAGATAGTTACGGATTGCGTGGTGGAGACCTTAAGTGCAGATGACCAGCTGGGAACTGGGACTGCTGCTACAGGAGGGCATTCCAGGGCCGCACTCATGAAGCAAGTGGAAAGGTTGCCTAATTCAGCAAGGTTGGCGATGGCCAGTCCCTGCTGTAGCAGGGTGAGCCAGGAGAAGGGAAAATCAGAAAGTTTAGAAATTTTGTTTAGTGAGTTCTTAGATCTGAATATTACGGTGGATGGTGCATTGGACCTAGACTAGCGAGTGACCTCAATATGAACAGTCTAGAATTAGGGTATGTGCTGTGGGAGTTAAAATATCAGTTTCCCTTGACTGGTTTGGTCCACCTGTTGTCCCACGGGTCAGGGATGGTTAAGGTGAATTGTGTTCCTGACCAATAGAACCGGTGGGATTTGGTTATAGGGTAGGGGTAAGCATGGTGAATATTGCAGGACTTCCAGGGGCACCCTGTGTTTTCTCCTACCCATTTTTGTGCACAAGTGGGGTTAGAGGTTTGGTCATATAGAAAAGAAACGATGGGGGAAGTTGGTTTTGGGAGAATGTGTGCATTTGGGGAGTTGGAACCATGTTTGAACGAGGTGAAATTAAGGTAGACTGAACCAGAACAACCGGTGACCGGGCAATCAGCCATGGCTAGGAGATAACTTTCTCCTGTGAGTAGGTGATGCTGGTGATATTGGGGGTTATTTACATTTTCAGTGAGAAAAATATCTCCAGGTGAAAGGGGAATTTATGCTAGGCTTAGCTCGCTGATTTGGTGAGGTGAGTAAGGCGGAGAGACATAGGACCAGTAGACTGAACTGACCACTGGGGGTCATGGTTAGTTTGGGTTGACGGTTTGACTCTGGGCAGGTGTATCCAAGAGTGTAGGCCCACTAACTTGACGGCCGAGGGAGTGGTGAGGATGACAGTGTACAGACATTCCCACGGGGGTGCCAAAGGTTTGGGTGTTAAAGATTTAATTAACACAGCGTCACCAGGGTGTACTGACATTGGGAGGTTGGGAGAGGCTGGAGAAGGTTCAGGAATAGCGGGGTTAGCGTGTTGTCTAAGGAGGTTGTGAAGTAAAGACAAGTATGGTAAATATGAGGCAAATGGAGGGCTGTTGCCAGGAGGAAGAGGGGTGAAGAGCAAGGGTCACCCATAGAGTATTTCAGATGGATTGAGGCCGGCACGCTCCCAGGGGGGCGCGCGCAAATGGGTAAGAGCAAAGGGTAATAGTTGAGGCCAAGAAAGTCACAGCTCTAGAGAGTTTGGTGACCTACTGTTTTATGAGACTTTTGGCTCACTGGACCTTACCCACAGATTGGGGGTGATATGCTGCATGGAGATTCCAGCAGATTCCCAGTGAGGAGTTTACTGCCTGTTGTACCTTGGATATAAAGGCCAGGCTGTTGTCGGACTGGATTGAAGCAGGCTGGCAAAAGCGAGGAATAATTTCTTTTTTTTTTTAAACGTTTTATTAGGGGCTCTTACAACTCTTATCACAATCCATACATATACATACATTCAATTGTATAAAGCACATCTATACATTCATTGCCCTAATCATTTTCTTTTCTTTCTTTCTTTTTTTTTTTCCCCCTTTTCTTGGAGGAATGATTTCTTGAAGAAGGTAAGCTACGACTATGTCTGCACTCTCAGAGGAGGTGGGAAAGGCTTCGATCCATCCTGAAAATGTGTCAACCATAGTGAGGAGATATTTAAACTGCTTATGCTTTGGCATGTGAGTGAAGTCCTGTCCCGGCAGGTGCCCTTGCATCTGGTGGAGCTGTTTACGAGGGTGTTGAGCTCCTTGGCTGTTGGAAAGAGCTCAAACATTGCATTTTGTGTGGACTGTGTGCATGGTGTCCCATTACCCGGTGGGAAGAAAGATGGGGGTTAAAATTTTATATAAAGCTTTAGGTCCAATGTGTAGGGAATTATGTATGTCAGTGGTTATAGTCTCTCGCTGTAACTTTGGGAGGATGAGTAGGTGGTTTTTGTATACCCACACTTCCCGTTGAGGAAGTTCACAATCCTAGACATTTTCTTGGTCTGTGTAGGTCTGGGAGTAAGTGGAGGATAGAAAGCATGCTGGACTAGGGGCGGGAGAGAGAGCCTATGTTAATGAGAGAGCAGTATGGTCAGCGAAGGCATTACCTTTAGCTACAGGGTCACTAGAAATTTGGTCTCCTCGGCAATGGATAATGGCTAATTTTGTGGGTAAAAGGATGGCTTTAATAGCTTAGCAATTAGCTGCCCATTTATAATTAGGGTTCCTTTTGTGGTAAGAAAGCCTCGTTCCTTCCACAACATGCAATGGGTGTGTGCGATCAAAAATGCATACCTAGAATCGGTGGATATGTTGGCAACTTGCCCCTTGGATAGGGTGAGGGCCCTGGTGAGGGCGACCAGTTCTGCCTGCTGGGAGGTGGTGCCTGAGGGAAGTGGGGCTGCCTCCATTATCTGGAAGATGTTATCACCACATAAAGTGTCTGCTTCCAGAGTCATTCAGTAGTGAGCTTCCATCTACAAACAGGGTGAGCTCGGCATCTGGCAGAGGCTGATCTGTGAGATCAGGTCTGGGAGATTGGAAGGTATGAATAACTTCTACACATGAATGAGTTTGTATGGGGACCTGTTCTGGAGAAGGGAGGAGGGTAGCTGGATTAAGCAATCCACAATGTGCTAGAGTTATTGAGGGGTCTTCTATAAAGAGTAAATGGTACAGTTGAATGCTGGAGGGTCCCAAGTGGGGAAGATTTGCTGAGACAAAAGGTCAGTGAGACAGTGGGTGGAAAATACGGTGAGGGTTTGTAATAAATGGAGTTTTCTAACTTCAATGGTTAGTTTGGCGGCGACCGCGAGAGCTTGAAGGCACGGTGGCCTCCCACAAACAGTAGGGTCTAACTGTTTGGAGAGATAAGCAATTGGGATGGGAGAAGAGCCCATAGGCTGCGCTAGGACTCCCAGTGCTAATTACTGATTCTCATCTACGTACAGAAAGAAAGGCCTAGAGGGATTTGGTAAAGCAAGGGAGGGAGCAGTGCTGAGAGCTTTTTGTAGCAGAAGGAATGCACGATGTACAATTTGGGAGGAAGTAAGGGTACCAACTGGGGATTCTTTGGCTGCCTGGTACAAAGGTTTGGCTAGAAGTGAAAAGTTAGGAACCCACTGCCTGAAAAACCCCGCTAGACTCAAAAAGGATGAGATTTCTCACGCAGACCGGGGAGCAGGGAGAGCTTGTACAGCTTTGATCCTGTCATATGTGATTGCCCGGTGGGTAGAGTGATGGACAGGCCAAGGTATGTGACTTCAGTGAGCGCTATTTGAGCCTTGGAAGGAGAAACCTTATACCCCTTGGAGTTTAGGAAGTTTAGCAGAGTAATGGCAGTGGACACATTATCAAATTCAGAGGGAGAAGACAACAGCAAATCATCTACATACTGTAATACAACCGACGGGGGCCAGGAACATTGTATTAAATCTTTAATGAGAGTTTGTCCAAAGAGAAGGGGAGAATCTCAGAAACCTTGTGGGAGAATGGCCCAGGAAAGTTGTTGGGCTAAGTTAGTTACAGGATCATGCCACGGGAATGCAAACAGAAACTGAGAATCTGCGTGAATAGGAATAGTTAAAAAAAAAAAAAAGCATCTTTGAGATCTAGGACAGTGAAATGGGTAGTGCTCGCTGGGATTCAGGAAAGGAGAGTGTAAGGGTTAGGGACTACAGGGGTTTGGGGACTACTGCAGCATTGATTAAGCGGAGGTCCTGCACAAGGCGGTATTGTCCATTGGGTTTCTTTACTGGTAAAATAGGAGTGTTGCAGGGTGAATTTACAGGGTGAGCAAACCTTGCTCTAGTAATCTGTCTATTATCGGCTTGAGACCTAATCGGTGCATTTTGGAAATAGGAAACTGGGGTCAATTGGAGTAAACATTAGGACTTTTAGTTTAATTAATACTGGGGTGTGATGGGAAGCATCGCAGGGGGTACTTGTGTCCCATACCTCCGGTGACACTTCAGGCAAACGGGAGATAGCAGAGGGTAGTGGGGTGCGAGTGATGGGGTCTTGGCTGGCAAGCATGACCATCAGGAGGCTAAAGGAGGTTGAGCGGTTAGAAAAGGAAATAGTAACCTTTAATTTAGACAAAATCTCTCTGCCAAGTAGGGGCCCAGGCAAGAAGGGATAACTAAAAAGGAGTGTGAAAATGGAGTTTTGTCAGATGTGCAAAACAGGGGGTGGGTTTGCCTAGGGGTTAAGGGGGACCCGTCAATTCACACCACAGAGATCTGGGAAGGAAAGGTAGTGTCCAAGTGAGAGGGGATCACAGAATAGGTAGCCCCCATATCCACCAAGAAAGAGATGGACTCACCTGCTACCTGGAGCGTGACCCTGGGCTCTGTGAGGGTTACTGGAGTCAAGGAGCCAGGGCCTCTTCAGTCCATGAACCCCAGCAACTCCATACCTTGCAGCTCTGTGTCTGGAGTATCCGGGATCTCGGCCCCTCGACTTTGCAGAGCCGGGGGCAGACCCAGGGTCGGGCAGTCCGACTTCCATTGGCCCAGCTGTTTGCACAGTGGCCAGGGCTTGGTAGGAGGCTTGGGGTTGGGGCAAGCTTTTGCCATCTCGGCCACATTTGAAACAGGCTCCTGGTGGTAAGCACTGGCTCCCCTGGGAAGCATGGCGATGGTCAGGATTACCTGCCGGTCTTAGGGCTGCTACCAGGGCATGGGAATGGAGGCTAGCCATCTGTTGGACCCTCACCTGGCAAGTGGCCTCAGCCATCTCCTCCCGGGTGTTGAAAACATTAAATACCATTTTTACCAGATCCTGTATAAGGGTGTCAGGGCCCACCTCAGCGTTTTTCAGCTTCCTTCTGATGTCAGGGGATGACTGAGAGATGAAGTGAGAGGCTAAGATAGAGTCCCCGCTTTTAGACCCTGGGTCTAAACCAGTGTACTTTGTGAGTGCCTCCTGGAGGCGGTTAAGAAAAATAGCAGGGTTCTCATCTGCCTTTTGGGTGACTTCCCTTAATTTGTCATAGTTGACAACCTTGCAGGAAACTTTCTAAGCCCCTAATGAGGTACCTGAGCATTAGGTTTCTGTGGGGAAGGTCAGACCCCCTGCCAGGCTGGTAATCCCAATCGAGGTCTTCTGCAGGAATGGCGTGTGCCCCCAAGGGGACGTTTGGGTGAATGGTGTAGTCCTTGTCTGCTAGCTGGCGACCCGCATCAGAGACTCGTGCATGCTCCTCGGCAGTAAGGGTAGAAGCAAGGATTACTTGGATGTCATTCCAGGTTAAATCATACGTTTGATTAATGTAAGTAAATTCCTTCATAAACTTAGAGGGATCTTCCAAGAAATAGCCCAGGCGGGTTTCTATCTGTGACAAGTCCTGTAACGAAAAAGGGGTGTGGACCCGAACAAGCCCCTCTGCGGCTGAAATCTCTCTTAGCAGACAAAGGTCAGTGGAAGGGTTGCGGGAACGGGTATGAGAGGCAACCAGTGAGGACAGGGGAGAGCTATCGGGTGGGTGATCGGACAGTGCAATGGGCGGAGAGGACTGATAGGGAGGCGGGAGCAGTGCACTAAGGAGTTCGGCTTGCTCTTCAGGAGTTTGGATAACGGGGGTTTTGCTGAGGAGAGCGGGCTAATAATATTTGGCGGGTGGAACAATGGCTACAGAGGTCAGGGCGGGAATGCAAGTCCCAAAAAGCCTGCACATAGGGAACTTCAGAATTCTTACCAGTCCTCCTGCAGAAATTGTCCAGGTCCTGTAGAACGTTGAAATCGAAAGTGCCAGTCAGAGGCCAATGTGACTGGTTGTCAAGCTGGTACTGGGGCCAGGCAACTTGGGAGATATAAACAAGTTTTTTCTTTCGCAAGGTCTGAGTGTACCCCAGGCCAGAAAATATTTTTAAGAGACAACCTAGTGGAGTCGTGGGATCAATTATGAATTGTCCTGCACCCATGATGAGAGTAAGAGGGAAGAGAAGATAAAGATTCAGCTTACAGACACTGCGAAAGTGACAATAGGAAACACACAACCAGGTTAAATAGCCCTAGGCTAACCCTCTGAGGGTTAGTCCAGTCTGAGGGGGCAGCTACCGCGAGTCCTATTGCCAACAGTCCCGTCAGCGGTGGGACCGTCAGAAAGTGAATGTAAGTGCATTAGGCAAAAGGCCACATGGAAAGAGGGTGAGGGAGTGAGCAGAGACAAGGTTTCGTGTTCCGGGTGAGCAGGACCAGGCAGAAGGCACCCTAGCTGTTCCCAAGTGAGTCCTGGCTGGGACGGTAGTGAAGGACGTGGGGCAGCGATTGGCAAGACATCTCAAGAACAATCACTCCCCTAAAGCCCCTGGGACCAATGGAAGGAGAATTTCCAGGGCAGCTGCAGATGGGAAGACAACAGCAGAGCTCAAAAACCAAAACCAAGCCCAGAGGGAGTAAGAGGGAGACAGAGAGAGGGAGTGGGGAAGAGGGAGAGAGGGAGAGAGACAGAGAGAGAGACTCACCAGGGCAGCCATAGACTGGTTTTGAATGCGTCCAAGCATGGAAGGCAAGGAGATAGGGGGCCTCTCAGGGGACCCGCAAAGGAGGGGGGAGCCACATGCCTATCCAGAATTTTGGTGCTAAAATATAAGGTTTATTTGGATGTGAAAACAGAATCAAAGACCCAATTAACAAAGCTTTAGAAGCAGGCTTTATTGAGAAGCTTGCGGGTGGGTTTAGCAACTTAGGGTATTGAGTTATTGAAGCCACGCCATGGGAAATTTTTGCTGTTTTTTTTTATACCCCCTTTTGGTAGGCACAGCTGGGGGAGGCATGCTTACAGAAGGTTCTAAAAAGGGGAAACAATCATTAAACTTTTTCTGGGAATTGGGTAGGAGTGAGCAAGGATGGTGAGCAAGCATCCTTTTAGTGAGAACATGCACTTTTGGACATTTGTGGTTTACTGAAGGGAGGGGGGAGGCCAGTGAGGGGTAAGTTTCAAGAACTAAAATGGAAGTGCCTAATTCAAAATGGAGTTTCTTGTGCCAAAGCCAGCCATTGATGATGGCCTTTAATTCAAGTTTAGAGCTTTTTTTTCCTCCTCCAAAATTTTTACCATATCCTCCAATTTCATCTGTATAGAAAATAATGTATATTATGTTCAAAATCTCAGTATCATCCAGAATTACACAGGATGAACATATGAAAAAGGAACTTCCAAGATTTTGTATATAAAAAGTAAAACCATTTGCAAAAGGGTCTTATTAATTTTGTTTTCTTTCTTAAAAAATAAAAAAAACCCTAATTGCTTAAGAGTTCACAGCACCTGCTACACAGGTTGCGTTCCTGCTGGGTCAACGTGCTGGCAGGAGCAGCTCAGGAAGCCTCGCTGGTGGCAGCCACCCCATCAGCACTGCACCCAGGGCCTTCTCAAGCTGCAGGCCATCTAGCCTGCTGGGGTTCAGAGATCAATCCTCTTGGAGGGACTGTCTGATCCTTTCTTGCCCAAAGAGACTTATTCACTTGGCACCTCCCATTAGCCCTACTATGTGTTGTGGGGAATCACAGGAAAGGGAGTGGGGAGAGGATCCTTTGCCACCAGCTCTGAGTGGACAGACTCAACTTTGCACTCCACTGAGAAATGATCCTTGGTGCCCAAAGTCATCTTACCAGATGGTTTGTGAGGATCTGTCACCTTGAAGATTCACTCTAGGTTAACTCATGACTTAATTTGTTTGCCGAGGTCTGAGTTGGAAGGGAGGTTTTCTGTAACTTGTTTCTGACCCTGTCCCCAAGGAGGAAAGGGGGCCAAGAAGGAGTATAGCTAAAGGAAGACTCTCAAAGAATGTAGATTATATAAGGAAGAAAAAAATCAACCTTAAAATGACTGAACTTTTAATTTCAGCTTATAGAAGCAGCATTACATCGGTTAAATCTACTGCACAAGATATCTTTAAAGTGTTGAAAGGCATGGAAGTTACTTTGAAGGCTAAAATACACATTAACCTAAGCCATGTAATTATCTATGACCTCACATGTAGGTGTAAATATATATACACTGAAAGCATTCGACCCTGAATAAGGAAGACCAATAAGAAATTGATGCATTCTAATTAAGGTGCTGATGAAGAATATTGACAGTATGATGGACTGCCAAAATAGCAACGACAAAAAAAACTATCTTGTAAGAAATATAGCCAGAGTGCTTCTCAGAGACAAGGATGGTGAGGCTTGGTCTCATATAATGTGGCCATGTTATTGGGAGAGGCCAGTCCCTTGACAGGGCCATCACAGTTGGTAAAGTAGAGGGAAGTGAAAAAGGAAGGCCTTTGATGAGAGAGATTGGCACAGTGGCTGCGACAAAGAGCTCAAACACAGGAATGACAGTGAGAGTGGGGTAGGACCAGGAAGTGTCTACTTCTGATGTACACAGGGTAGCTGTGAGCAGCAACCAGGGCAATGCCACCTGACAACAATTCAAGATCATAATAAAAAAAAACATTTCCATCAGTAAATTTTATAGTTGCATGGATCACATTTAAGTCTAAGCTGTATATTTAAAATATTTTGTTTGGCATCTTTAAAAATACTGAGTGTTCTAATGCACCAATACAGTGTATTACTCCATTTACTTTAGATATCTTTATTCTCTCATCAAGGTTTTATGCTTTTAATTGTGCATGCCTTTTACATTTTTGTCAGATACTTCCCTAGTTATTTCATACATTATAGTTATTTTAAATAATTTTGAATTTTTAAAAATCATTTTATTGGGGACCTGTACAATTCTTATCACAATCCATACATACATCCATTGTGTCAAGAACATATGTACATTTGTTGCCATCACCATTCTCAAAACATTTGCCTTCTACTTGAGCCCTTAACATCTGCTGCTCACTTCCCCCCTCCCTCCCTACTCCCCCCGAATTCATGAACCCTTCATCATCCATAAATTATTATTATTTTGTCATATATTACACTATACGACATCTCCCCCCACCTTCTTCTCTGCTGTCCATACGCCAGGGAGGAGGCTATACGTAGATTCTTGTAATCAGTTCCCACTTTCTACACCATATTGTCTCCACCCTCCAGGCATCTCCACTCTCACCACTGGTCCTAAAGGTGTAATCTGTCCTGAATCCCCTGTGTTTCCAGTTGCTATCTGTACCTATGTCCATCCTCTGGTCTAGTCAGATTTATAAGGTAGAATTGGGATCATGATAATGGGCGGGAGGAAGCATTGTAGAACTAGAGGAAAGTTATATGTTTCATCATTGCTCCCCTGCACCCTGACTGGCTCATTTCCTCCCCACAACCCTTCAGTAAGGGGTGTCCCGTTGGCTACCAACGGGCTTTGAGTCTCCACTCTGCACTCACCCACATTTTCAATGATATAAATGTTTTTTCCTTGATGCTTGATACCTGATCCCTTTGACAGCTCGTGGTCACACAGGTTGGTGTGTTTCTTCCATGTGGATTTGTTGCTTCTGAGCTAGATGGCCACTTGTTTATCTTCAAGCCTTTAAGACCCCAGATGCCATATCTTTTGATAGCTGGGCACCATCATCTTTCTTCACCACACTTGCTTATACACATGTTTGTCTTCATTGATCGTATCCGGGAGGTGGGCACCCATTGCTATGATTTTTAGTTCTTTGATGTCTGATAACTGGTTCCTTCTACACTTTATGGTCAGACAGACTGGTGTGCTTCTTCCATGCGGGCTTTGATGCTTCTTAGCTAAATGGTCACTTGGTTATCTTCAAGCCTTAAAGACCCCAGATGCTATATCTTTTGATAACTGGGCATTGTCAGTTTTCTTCACATTTGCTTATGCACACATTTTTTCTTCAGCAATCGTGTTGGGAAGGTGTGCATCCTGGAATGCCAATTTAATAGAACTAAGTGTTCTTACATTGAGTAAGTGCTTGAGTGGAGGCCCAATGTCCATCTCCTGCCTTAGTACTAAAACTGTAAATATATGCACATAGATCTGTTTCCCTACACTCATATAAATATATTTACATATGTACATCCCAGTCTTTAGACCTCTGTAAATACCCTTTGTCACCTAGTTCTTTCCTCTATTTCCTTTTACTTTTCTCTTGACCCACTATCATGCTCAGCCTTCATTTGGGTTTCAGTAATTTCTTTCGGTTACCTTGCCCTTGCAGGATCCGTAACCGGCCACTTATATCCCCCTTGCTACTGATTTTGGATCACTTATTGCTCCCCTGCCCCTGGGTTGGTCAGCACCAACTCTTTGCCCCCTCCTGCCCCTCTCCAGCATTCCTCCAGAACTATTGGTCCCATTGTTTTCTCCTCCAGACTATTCATCCAGTCTATCTTATCTAGCTAGATCTGTAGGGATAATAATATGCAACAAAAATCAAGTCATAGCAAGATAGGCTATGAGTGAGAACACAGCTATGACAACACAAAAGGAAAACAATTACCCACAGAAGAATAAATTGATTAAAAGAAAAAAATTTAAAAAGAAAGAAAAACCTGTAAATAGATCAAGGTCTGATTTTTTTTATCTCTAGGCATGTCCTTCAGTCAGGTCCAAAGGAGTACCCTGCTTTGGCCCCAGAGTCTGTCATATGTACTATCTTGGGGGTTCCCTGTTCTGCTCCTACAGTTAATCTGCCACATGCTTTTAATGCTTTACCTCAGTGTTACAGGGTCAGTCTGAGCCAGTCCCAGCCCTGAGTCTCCAGTGTTGTCCCTCTTCGGGCCCTGGACCATGAAGGAATTGTGTGTCTCTCAGTGGGATCAGCCATATTGTCCACTCTGTCCATTGGCTGTTCAGAGGGTGGTATGGTCCTCTAGGCCTGATGGGCCAGGATGTGCTCCACTCTCTCTTCCTCCCCCTTCATTTGCTCCCATTTGCTCTGATCAGACATGCCCCTCTCCCCTAGCTGCAGCTTCAGTGCCATCCTCTCAATAAATTCTTCTGGGGTGAGGGGCAGTTACCCATGTAGTTGGTATGGGGACCGAGCCCTCAGGCCCCCCCCACTGGCTCCCCACTCCTTGCAGGCACACTGCATTCATCTGCACTGGCTTTATATCTGGTCCCTCTTTCCCTGTGGAGGCACAAACAATACCCTCCCTATTCCTCCATCACACATCTTCTTTTTCATTTCCCTTTCTTCCCTCCACGATCAAGTCCATTACCCGATACTAGTCCATAAATTCCTCTTTTGACTGACGCAGTCATGCAATGTCGCTGAGTTCAAGAAGATCCCAGGCCAGTAGGTGGAACCAGTGGTGGTGGAAGCATCTCAGCACTGGCATGGGTCTCCTTGTGGCTCCTCCAGCTCCAGGGTTCTGATTTTATAAGTGTAGCTCCATGTGGTTTGTCAACAGAAATGTCTCACAGGACATGAGTGTCTCTGGCCTCCAGTAAGGTATCTCCATTGTGCCTCTAAATGAGGTCATCGAGCTGCGATCTGATTGACAGTCTAAACTCCACCCCTTCACTCTTTTTCTTTAAAATGTTTTATAATGTCATTAACAAAATATTTTAAATAATCTTAAAAAAATCATTTCATTGGGGGCTCATACAATTCTTATCACAATCCATACATCCATCCATTGTGTCAAGCACATATGTACATTTGTTGCCATCATCATCCTCAAAACATTTGCCTTCTACTTGAGCCCTTAATATTGGCTCCTCATTTTTCCCCCTCGCTCTCCACTCCCGACTCCCTCCCAGTTCCCCACTCCCTCATGAACCCTATATAATGCATAAATTATTACACTTTTGTCATTTGTTGCACTGTCTGAGGCCCCCCTGCCCTCTTTTCTGCTGTCCACCCCCCCAGGAGGAGGCCATACATAGATTCTTATAATTGATTCCCCTTTTCCACCTCAGATTCCCTCCACCCTCCAGGCATTGCCACACTCACCACTGGTCCTGAAGGGGTCATCTGTCCTGGATTCCTTGTGTTTCCAGTTGCTATCTGTACAATGTACATCCTCTGGTCTAGCCTGCTTTGTAAGGTAGAATTGGGATCATTATATGGGGGAGGAGGCATTTAAGAACTAGAGGAAAATGTTTCATCATTGCTACCCTACACCCTGACTGGTTTATCTCCTCCCCACAACCCTTCAGTAAGGGGTGTGCTGTTGCCTACCGATGGGCTTTGAGTCACCACTCTGCACTCACCCACATTTACAATGATATGATTTTTTGTTCTTTGATGCTTGATACCTGATCCCTTCGACAGCTTGTTGTCACATAGGCTGATGTGTTTCTTCCATGTGCTTCTTCCTTGTTGCTTCTGAGGTAGATGGCCACTGTTTATCCTCAAGCCCTTTAGACCCCAGATGCTATCAGACATCAAAAAACTAAAACTCATATCAGTGGGTGTCCACCTTCCTGATACGATCACTATAGACAAATATGTGCATGGACAGGTGTTGTGAGGAAAGCTGATGGTGCCTGGCTACTGAAAGATATCAAATTTAAAACACTATTGAGAAAAGGAAATTATACTCATATAGGCCAGCTATGAATTACCGTACATGAACTGTAGTCTGTACAGATTGAACTCTTATGTGATTGGACATTATTTACAGAAATAATCGGGGTTGGTGATAGGACAAACCTTCCAATAATATTCAGTCACAACATCACAGCAATGCTGCAGATTAAATGTTATCATAATAAATCAAGGGAGACATTAACATAGTTAATGTTAGGGAGTACCAGGCACCATTCATTGGACACCTTAATGCAAAAGATCTGAACCAAAGTACAAAGTCCACTAGTGCTATGCCCTTGGGCTAGTAGTCATCTGCTTCTTTTAACACTAGGGAGTTTTAGCCTTAAATTAGGTCTGATGGCTGCAACTGAGCTTGAGGTAACTCACAGTTCACTTAGTGGGATTTCCACATCGAATCCTTCTGGTGTGGCCTACAAAGGATATTGTGACCCTCAAAAGAACAGACTCTAAAGGCCCAGCAGTATGTGGCACATAGACTGGATCATCAAGGGCTGCTTAAGAGCTAGAATTGAACGTGTCCCACTAGGAATCTAGTATCAGGCATATTCTCCCCGTAGGTCCCGCGTAAGTGTTAAGTGTTTTTTCCAGATAATAAATTTCTCCTGAAGTCCCCAAATCTCCACCAGCTGGAAGTGATGGAGGACTATGGCAGAGTGACTGGATACAAGATGAACAAGCGGAAGTCTATCAGACTGCTATATACATTGGACAAAACGATGGAAGAGGGGATCAAAAAGGCAGTACCCTTCATAATAGACAAGCATGAATGGAAATATCTAGGGATATACCTGACCAAAATAAAAAAAAATAGATTTGCATCAGGAAAACTACAGAACACTATTATAAGAAACCAAGAGTGACCTCCATAAATGGGAAAATATTGCATGCTCGAGGATCAGGGAAGAATCAATATAGTAAAGATGGCAGTTCTGCCCAAAACAGTATCTAAGTTTAATACTATTCCAATACAAATACCATCATCTTTCTTCAAAGAATTGGAAAACTGATTACCAACTTCATATGGAGAGGGAAGAAGCCCAGATTTAGCAGAGAATTCCTTAAGAAGGACAAAGTCAGAGGGCTTGCTTTAACTGACTTTAGCAACTATTATAGAGCCACAATGGTCAAACCAGAATGCAACTGGTATAAAGAGAGATACTCAGACCAATAGAAGAGAACTGAAGGCCCAGAAATAAAGTCATCAGCATACAGACAACTAATATTCTAGAAGGGCCCCCAAAAATATCTAATGGGAAGCAGATGCCACTTCAACGAGTGGTGCTAGAAAAAATGGATGTCTACCTTCAGAAAAATGAAGCAAGACCCTTATCTCACTCCATGTACTAGAATAAACTCAAGGTGGATCACAGACCTCGAGGTAAAGCATCAAACTATTAGGGCCATCAATGAGTGATTTGGGACAAATCTGAGAACTTTGGTGCAGGGAATCCATAGGCTACCAGAATTAGGGAAGGACACAAACACAGAGGAGGAACAAATTGACAAGTGGAATATACTGAAGATAAAATACCTGTGTACATTGAAAGACTTCACCAAGAGAGTAATAAGAGAGCCCACAGACTGGGAAAATATCTTTAGCAATGACACATCAGAAAAAGGCCTAATTACTAAAATCTATAATACTCTGCTAATTTACAATAAGAAAAAAAACTAATAGCCATTGAGGAGGTGGACAAAGGACCAGAAAAGAAGTTTTACAAGGGTGGAAATCCAAATGGCCAATAAAGATATCAGAAAATGTTCCTGAACATTAGCCATATGAGAAATGAAAATTAAGACAAATATGAGGTACCACCTAACACCCTCAAAGATAGCCAAATTCAAAAACTCATAAAGCAATAAGTGTTGGAGGGGCTGTGTGGAGATGGGAACACTTGTTCACTGCTGCTAGACTTGCACATGTAGGCAGCCATTATGGAAATCAATTTGGTGATACCTAAAACAAATGGAAATCAAGCTACCATATGACCCAGCAATCCCCTTGTGGGACACATACCCAGAAGAGGCAAGAAACAAGCCACGGCCCAACCACTGTGCACCAATGTTCATTGCGGCTCAGAATCACAAGGAGTTGGAAACAACCTCAATTTACATCAATGGACAAATGGATTAAAAAATTCTGGTACATACATAAAATGGAAAGTATGCTAAGTTAAGTAAGCCAAGCACAAAAGGAAAAGTACAACATGAGTTCACTGAGTTAAGCTTCCTGCTACGGAAAAGAACTGGCAACACAGGGAGCCCAGGACAGATAAACCCCTCAGAATCAATAATGAGAATAGAGATACGGAGGGGAAGGAGAAGGTAGGGGGAGAAGGAAGAACCAATCATAATGATCTATATATAACCCCTTCCTAGGGGGGATGGACAACAGAAAAGTAGGTGAAGGGAAACTGTGGTCAATGTAAGACAAGGGGAAAAAATATTAAAAATAAATTATCAAGGGTCCATGAGGGAGGGGGTGGAGAATGCAAAGCTGATATCAAGGACTCAAGTAGAAAGAAAATATTTTGAAATTATGATGGCAAAATATGAACGAATGTGATTGACACAGGTGATTGTGATAAGAGCTTTAAGAGCCCCCCAATAAAATGATGTATTAAAATTAAAAAGCAAAAGGAGCATATGGGAAAAGCTACTAAATGCAAACATTCCCAGGGCTGGGTCCAGACACTCTGGCAGGGGTCAGATCAAACCCAGGGATGCATATGACAGCCAATTAAAGAGAAAGAGATATTTAAAAGAAAATAAAAAAGACATGGGTAGCGGGGGAACAGGGCACCAACCCACCAAAGAGAGGGTATTTTTTTATATCTCCACAGGAAAGGGAGAAGGAGAAAGGGACTTGACTTCAACGTAGTACCCAAGACATGAAAACAACATACCAGCATGAAGCAGTGAACCAATAGAGAGCTCTATAGGGCCCACTCTAATCACAGCTATGTGGGCTCACTCGCCAGAAGAATGTGTCAAAGAGGACAGCACTGAAGCTATAGCTCAGGGAGAGGGCCAGGTCTGCTCAGAACCCATGGGAGCAAATTAAGAGGGAAGGAGATAGAAAGAATGGATCCTACCAAGCTCCCAGGATGATATTACTGCTCAGAACAGACAATGCATAGAGAGGACTGTAGGGCTGACCTCACCATGAGACATGGTGCCCCCTCACCGAGCCACAGCACTATGGGGGACAACACTGGAGACACAGTGTGGGAATTGTGCCTGGTCTGATACTCCCAACCCCACCCCGACACACACACCAGGGTGAAACACAAAAGAGCAGCAAGAGGAGCAAAGTAATGAAGTCCCCAAGAAACCCAAAATTAGATTTCAGGGATAGGGCATGGCACATCATCAGACAGGATCAGAAAAGATTCATAAAGGTCACCAGATAGACCTGGAACTATCTATAGAATTTTCTCTCTCTCTCTCTCTCTCTCTCTCTCTCTCTCTCTCTCTCTCTCTCTTTTTTATGTCTAGCTATATAAGATAGGCAGAAAAACAATCCTGAGGAGAAAACAATGGACCAACAGTTCCAAGGTGACTTGTGTGACAGGAGACTGGGGAAAGGAATGGGGGAGCCAACAAACCAGGGGAAAGGGAACAACAAGTGATCTAAAGTCAATAGTGAGGAGGACGTAGGATGCCTGGTGGGGCTTGACCAAGTGCAATGTAGCTAAATTGAATTAACGAAAGCCAAATGAAGACCGAACATGATAGTGGGACAGAGGAAAGTAAAGGAAATAGAGGGAAAGAACTAGGAGGCAAAGAACATTTATAGAGGACTGATATAGGCATGTATATATGTAAATATATGCACATATAACAAAAGGGATATAGATCTATGTACATATATTATATGTTAAATATTAAGGTAGCAGATGTACATTAGACCTCTACTCAAGCAGTTCCTCACCATAAAAGCACTTTGTTCTAATAACCTGACATTTTGTATTACTCACCTTCACGACAGGATTACTGAAGACAAAATGGGTGCATAAGCCAATGTGGTGAAGAAAATTGATGGTGCCTGGCTCTAAAAATAGCATCTTGGGTCTTAAAGACTTGAAGATGAACAAGTGGCCATCTACCTGGGAAGCAACAAAGCCCACATGAAAGAAGTACAAGAGCCTGTGTGCTCATGAGGTGTCGATGGGATCAGGTATCAGGCATCGAAGACCCAGAACAAGCAACCATATCGACGTGAACAGAGGGGGTGGGGGGACAGAGAGGAGACCCAATTCCCATCTGTAGACAATTGGACATCCTTCACAGAAGAGTCATAAGGAAGGGACGAGACAGGGCGGGTTCAGGATAGCAATGACAAAGCACATGATATTCCCCTAGTTCAGCGGTTCTAAACTTGTGGGTTATTGACCCCTTTGGGGGTTGAACAATCCTTTCCCAGGGGTCACCTGATTCATAACAGTAGCAAAATTACAGTTATGAAGTAGCAATCAAAATAATTTTATGTCTTCATCTCGGGGTAGGCTGGTGTGCTTCCTCTTTGTGGGCTTTGTTGTTTCTTAGCTAGATGGCTGCCTGATTGTCTTCAAGCCTTTAAGACCCCTGATGCTATGTCATTTATTAGCCGAGCACCATCAGCTTTGTTTGCAACTTTTGCTTATGCACCCACTTTGTCCTCAGCAATCAAGTAGGGACAGGCCGGTGCGCTTCTTCCATGTAGGTTTTGTTGTCTCTCAGCTAGATGGCTGCTTGTTTATCTTCAGGTCTTTAAGATTTCAGGTGCTATATCTTTTGGTAGCTGGGAAATATCAGCTTCAACACATTTGCTTGTGTACCCGTTGTCTTCAGTGACTTCAGGTGCTATATCTTTTGGTAGCCAGGCACCATCAGCTTTCTTCACCACATTTGCCTGTGCACCCATTGTTATCAGCAATCGTCCCAGGCAGGTGGGCATCTCAGACTGCCGAATTGTTAGAACAATTCTTATGTTGAGGGAGTACTTGAGCAGGGTCCCACTGTCCATCTGTTTCCTTAATACTAAAGCTATAAATATATGTACATAGATCTATTCCCCCCTCATAAATGCAGTGAAGAAAACTGATGGTGCCCAGTTGTTAAAATATATAGAATCTGGGGTCCCATAGGCTGGAAGATAAATAAGGGGACATCTAACTGAAAAACAATACAGCCCACATGGACAATGCACACCAGCCTGTGAGCTAAGAAGGCATTTAAGGGATCAGGTATCAGGCATCAAAGAAAAACAAAATCATAGCATTGTGAATGAGGGGGAGTGCAGAGTGGGGACCCAGGGCCCATCTGGGAGAAATTGGACATCCACTTGCAGAAGGGCTGTAAGGAGGTGACGAACCAGTCAGAGTACAGTGGAGCAAAGATGAAACATACAATTTTCCTCTAGTTTTTGAATGCTTCCTCCCTACCACTATCATGATCCCAATTTTACCTTACATAACCGCTGGACTGGAAGATGTATACTGGCACCGATAAATACGGGGAATCCAGGACAGATGAGCCCCTCAGGAACAGCTGTGAGAGTGGCGATATCAGGAAGCTGGAGGGAGGGTGAGGAAGAAAGGGGAAGCAGATGACAAGGTCTACATGTAACTTCCTCCCTGGAGGACAGACAGTGGAGAACTGGGTGAGGGAGACATTGGATGGTGTAAGATATGATAAAATAATAATTATTTATAAATTATCAAGGGTTCAGGGGGAATGTGAAGCAAGGAGGGAGGGGAAAAATGAGGAGCTGATACCAAGGGCTCAAGTAGAAAGCATGTGTTTTGAGAATGATGATGGCAATATATGTACAAATGTGCTGGACACAAATGATGTATGTACGGATTGTAAAAAGAGTTGTATAAGTCCCTAATAAAATGATTAAAATAAATAAATTAATATAAAGAAGAATGAACACCTTAAAAAAAGAAAAGAAAAGAATTTTATGGTTGGGTGTCACCACAACATGAGGAACTATGTTAAAGGGTTGCAGCATTAGGAAGGTTGGGAACCACTGTTCTAGTCCTTTACTGCTTCCTCCCCCCACTATCATGGCCCCAATTCTACTTTACAGATCTGGCTAGACCAGAGCATGCGCAATGGTATAGTTAGGAACTCCCAACACAAAATCCAGGACAGATAAACCCCTAAGGAACAATAATAGGTGTATCAATACCACGAGGAGAGGGGGAAGGTGGGGGGGGGGGAAAGGGAGAACTGATCAAAATGATCAATGTATAACACCAACTCCCTTCCAAGGGGAATGAACAACAGAAACACGGGTGAAGGGAGATAGTGGTTGGTGTAAGATATAAAAATAATAATAATTTATAAGTTATCAGCATTACTGAGGGAGTGAGGGAAAAAAATAAGGAGCTGATACCTTGGACTCAAGTAGTAAGAAAGTGTTTTGAAGGGATGATGGCAACATATGAACAAATGTGCTTGATACAATGGATGTATGGAGTGTTGTAAGAGCTGTAAGAGCCCCCAATAAAATGATTTTTTTAAAAGAAGTTGCTCCTGCCCCTTTTCCTACCAACATAAATGTAATTTCCTTATCTGAGACATGTATGCTCATCTCCCCTGTGTTGACTTGAATTTCTAGGAAGGTTTCCAGTGAGAGTGCTCATTAGAGAGTCCATTGCATTGGGGTGACTAGCACATTTTGGTATGGCAACAACTGAATAACCTCCTTCCTCTCCCCATATCTTGAAAAGCTATCACCAGTTGAGGTGAGGAATATTCTTTCTGTTTTTCATGTTCACATTTTCTCATTCAGTGAACACTTCTTGAGCATCTTCCAATTGTTATTATATAAAAGATTATCTGACATGATCTTCTCTTAATGACTTCTAACTTGTTTTATGGGTGAAAGATAAAGTGTGAGAAGCTAATTGAAGCCATAGAGCTACTCACCTTGGGAACACACAGACATAAATAAGCACAAATTTGAAGGTTCCTGTGTCAGTCTGGGTAGACTAGAGAAGCAAATTCATAAACACACGTGTATAAGAAAGAGGTTTATATACAAGAGCCGTGAAATAGTGAGAAAATATCCCCGATCAAGTCCATAAGTCTGATGTTAGCCCTTACATCTCTCACCAATTTTTAAAGTCCTCCACAGACTAACAAAACACATGCAATGATGCCGAATGCAGGAAGATCACACACCAGTGGGTGGGATGTCTTGTAGAGCCAGTAGCATTGTAAGCACCTCAGTGCTGGCAGTGGTCTCCACGTGGCTTCTCCAGGTCCAGGGTTCTGGCTGCCTCAGGGTAGGTCCATGTGACTTCTCCTCGGGAACCGCTCAAAGGGAGTCAGCCTTATCAGTAGAGAGTCTCCAAGGAAGGGAGAGAGACAGAGAGATGTCTCTCGCCTCCAAGTAGGAAATCAAGAGTTTCCCAAATTCTCAGGGGAAGCCCATACCCACACAGAGGCTTCATTGGCTACACCCTGATTGACAGACTAGGCTCCACTCCACATTATTAAACCCCTCCAGTCTCAAATTCACACCAGATTATGCAGTTACCACAGTTCCCTCTTTGTAACATCTGTCCTTTATAATCTCAGCACCTAATCCTCAGAGTGAGAAGAGCCATTCTAGATTTCCAAAGACAATGTCATTATTCTCATGTGATGAAGACACGTTTTCACTGTGCGAAGGTAATTAAGTAAACTCATTTGTTAAGCACCAGGCATGTCTCATGTATTTGTGAAATGATGCTAAAAATAAGCCAATTCATTCAATATCTAAAATACACATCACCTGTTGAATGAAAAACTGTGCACTGTCCTCTGCATTTGTATATAAATATTTATACTGGCATAGAAAGCATACATATATATGTTCTAAGGAAATTTATCCTCTTGACTAAATAGGACATATACTGAATTCACTAAAAAGCAATATAAACTAGTCGTAATTCAGGACCAATGAATTTTGTAATGATCAAAGTGCAGTGGGAAGTTATAAGAAAAAGGAAGACCTATTTGGATTGGAATTGTTAAGGATACCCTATTTCCTTAAGCATAGTAGATTTTTATAACATTGTTAACTTATTTAATAAACTCATTCTTTTTTATTTGAACTTGATTTGTAAGACAATGGTTGTCATCAGTTTGTGGGAAATTTTATATATATACACACACATATATATATATGATTGAATAAAGAAAGATAAAATGTTATTATACAGAGAATAATATTAAATTCTTGATCTAAAGCCAAAAAGCAAAACCAAATCAACCTTAGGTAAATAAGGGTCTAGAACAATGAAATTAAATTAACAACCATAAAGAGATCCTTCTTAAACAAACGTAGTGGGATCTGAAGACATGGTTGAATTAAAAGACAAAGGATAGATTGATTTATCAAAATAATTGTAATGTTTTGAATTTACGTGACTATGAACATGCTCCTGTTCATCATCAAATTATAGTAAAATAGAAAGGAAAGCATGAAAAATCATATTATAAATAAGCTGAATCCTAAGAGATGATCATAACAGGGATGAATATCAGGGCATCTGCACAACTCTCAAAAATTAAAGAAATTATGTTGTATGCATATATGCACATGTATTGCTAGAGGAAGAGTCATAAGTCTGATTTCATTTTAAAGTGTATACGACCTTCTAAAAGATCATGAATCAGGAGAGAGCTAGTCTTGTTGGGCCTTAGAAGCAAAGTGCTACCCCACATTGGTCCTTACTCAACTCACTATGTGCAATCTTGCTAGTTCAATATCAATCTTTTGGCCTTAGACAAAGTTACCCAGATTCAATAGTGAGCTGCAATACCTATGGCTGAATCTTCAGGTGCTAAATAAAAAGCTACCGAACCCTATAAAATTAACCATTAAAAATTATGAAAGTTGGCAAAGAAAACTAGTAGAGGTCAAGAACTACCAGGAATGACAGAATTTTTAATATCTTGTAAGGGTATAAGTGTTTAGGGAAAACATTATCACATTCAAAAATCAAAGTAGAATGTGGATTCGTAGATTCCCCCCCCCAAAAAAACCCATTTTATTAGGAGGTAATAAAGATAACATATTGTTTCAGAATTTAATCACATCAAGCATTATTGCACAATTGCTACCACCATCAGTTTCAAAATGATCTTCCTTCTTGAACTCCACCTCATTTCTTCATTAACCCCACTGGCCCTCTCCCCCCACCACTATACCCCCACCCAGGAACCTTTATTCTATTTGTTGTCTCTATAGGTTCAGGTTGCAACAAAATGTTCTTAAAATCATAAGGAATCATACACCACATATTTCTCTCACCTCTCCCAGCTTATTACAATAACAAAAAACGCAAAATGAATATGGAGAACAAGGACCCTTTTTTCCAAACAGCACATGTAAATAAAATTTTGCTGAAGATAATCCAGCCATGATTGTAGCATTACATTGACAGGGAGATTCCAGAAGTTCAGGCTGGATTCCAAAGAGTACATGAAGCAATGGATATCATTGCTGATGTCAGCTGTCTCATGGTTGCAAGTAGGGAATACCAGAAACGTGTTTACTTCTGAACCAAGCCATGTGGTAGCTGGGAACTAGATCAACTACACACTCCAGCCTACTGGTGGAGACAAATTCGTCTATTCAGTTGAAGCCTGATGACATCTCTGTGATGTCATAAGCCTTTTGTACAAGAGAAAGGGACTCTGGCGACTACTCTCTGTGCCCCTCTGGCTTCCTGCTTGCTGGGACTCTGCAACCAACCCGGAGAACTGTTGCTGCCCTGCATGTTTTCTGATTTTGGACCCATGGGACTCTGCCTGCATCAGCCTGTGATCTCTGATTTGTGGTTCACCATTCTGTGACATCCATTCGGCTACTGGAGTCTGTAAAGGGACTTAAACACTAGCATCAGACTTAGGGTCTTGAGTTGAACTGAGCTGGGTGCCTTCTTGACATAAAGTTGCTGCTTAATATAAAGCTCTTTTCTTAGACATAGATGAATGGCATTGGCTTTGTTTCTCTGGACAACCCAGCCTAACTTACTAGCATATCCGTGGAGTGGGGTGATAGAAAAACAAAATCATGGAGATGAAGAGTGCAGGCTTGTCTGGCATCTGTATTACAGCAGCTGAATGGACTTGGTTTATCGTCACTGGGTAACCAGAGGTGAACTATGACTACATAGTTGACTTGGTTGTTTTCTGGAGAGGGCATGAGGAGTGAAACAGAATCCAGAGAAGTTGTCTTTGGTCATTCCTACCTGAAATGGTGAATGTAGTGGGTGTTAAATTGAAGTAAGGGGCTAAAATGCCTCTTGAACTCTTAGTCAAAATAGCTGACAATAGGCCTGGTCCTGTCTTGATTCTGCAAGGGGCTTAAGGCCATATTATATATGAATGGGATAATTTAGATAAGAAAGGATTGATTTACATGGCAGCCTCTCTGTAGACAACAACCACTTGCCCTCTCTTGACCATCTGATCCCAGCAGAAGGCTATTGATGACACTGGAGCCCAAAATACATGTGTGGGAACTACCTAGGAAATATGTGTCTGATGATCTCCCTCTATTCATATTTGAGGGATGGGAGGAAAGTGGCTACTAAACAAGAGTGCATTGGACAGATGAGTATTGAAGGTCAAAGGGATGAACCTGCGTTAAACAGTTAAAATTTTGTCAGTTTATCTTCCTTCTGATACACGCTGGACCTGATCTGGTTTCCAAAATTTGCTGTATTTTTTTTTCATATTAGGTTTTATCTCAGAAGTGTTATGTCATTGGGAGTCACCCTCTTGATGCTGTTTTATATGTTTTTCTGTTTCTCGGGATATGAGACCCAGGGTTGATGAACCTATAGGAAAAGCAAGTAGAATAAGGGTTGTGTGGGTGTGGCGGGAGCAGGGAGGGGGCAATGGACAGTGGTGGTGGTGGAAGGAGGGGGATAAAAGGGAGACAATGTCAAGGAGTCCAGGAGGGGAAAGAGTGTTTGTAAACTGATTATGCTAGCAATTGCACAATACTGTTTGGAATGATATGATATATTTATTAATAGTCACTAATAACATTTTAAGTGAAAAAAAAGAAATTATTGAATTTGACCATTTTAAGGATTGTGTTTAGCGTCCTGTTATACTAGGATTACATTGTTTTCTTCTACCTACTATTACTGATATAATGTGTGATAGAATTAAATATGAAGGATTAGTGATTACAGAGAACTTGTCAACCTTCAACTGGACCTGTTAAATGGGTATTAGGAATTGCCTGCAATGGCCTAAGGACTGGAGTTGGGCTTGCTTGGGGCACCTTCTTGATGTAAAATTGCTTCTTCATTTAAAGCTCTGTCTTATACATAGATGAGATCAATGAATTTGTTTCTCAATACAACCCAGCCTAACACAACATAATATTTTCAATCACCTCATATGCACATGAAATTGGACATTAAATTAGGAAGACGAAAAAAAATCAATCCATTTGAACTATGATGTTGGCAAAGGATATTGAGTATACTACCAAAGTCAAATAAATTTGTCTTGAACCAAGTACCACCAGAATGCTCCTTTGAAGCAAGGGTGGTAAGACTGAATCTCACATACTATGGACACATTATCAGGAGAGGACCGTTCCCAGGAGACGGGCATCTTGCTTGGTAACGTGTGGGGGCAGCAAAAGGAAGAAAGTCGTTGACACAGTGACTGCAACATGGGCTCAAACCGCAGCGCAAGCGTGTCGATGGCACAGGACCAGAGATGCTTCCCTCTCTCGTGCACAGGGACCTACTCTAGGGAACCTCACAGAGCAGCAGCAATGGATGGGACAGAACAGGGATTCCAGAAATAGTTCCACCCTGGATAAACGATAAAGCTGATAAGACAACTCAGGGAATTGGAGAAATCGCACTGCACATCTGAGTGGGGCAGAAAAACCAACTTCTTAACCCTTTCTGTTTCTAAATTGAGATCGTTTGTCTTCTTGCCCGGATAGGCAGGTTCTGAAGTCACTAAGAAACAATGTAAAACAACAATGGAAAAATGGTCACTTTATAGCTTGCCATTTTGTCCTTTTAAACAAGAATTTTATCTTCACAATTTCTTTTAGGGAATTAAATATTTAAAGAACCAATAATGATTAGGTTTCCTTATTTGAGCCATATTACATAATATTCACATTAAATCCTTGGTTCTTTATATGTATAAGCAATCAAGAGGTTCTTATAATTTTTCATAAATAATATTTTATCATTTCAACTCCTTTGGTTACTATTTCCCTTGTTTAAGTTCAAGGTGTGTAAGCACACAGTACCAGGCAATGATGGGTGCAGAATCAACTGTTAGGTTTGTTCTTTTAAAATTAAATGATGACCAGATATAGCAGCTCTTACAATTTAATCAGTCCTGAGTAATGCTGACCATTGTGAACGTTTTGTATATAAGCATTAACCAAAATACTAAACATCAGAGAAACGTAATCCTTACTTTGTTGAGCAGACTGTAAGTACGATTTTGTTGAGGTAAAGTACATTTGTGTCAATTTCTTTTCCTTAATGAAAGTTGCCCTTTTGAAATGCTAAGATACTTTTTGCATATTCATAATATCTGTGTCTACTTGAATTAGGGTTTAATCTCTAGGGTGTCTTTTGTCTTATCTATAACACAGAAAGTTCTTAATTACTGTAAACAGATTTGATTATTCTTTCAATGGTTTATAATGACTACTTAAAGTAAAATCTGATGTTACAATCTCTCAGTATCCATTTCAGAAAAGAATAGGCCAAGACTCTTTTATCATGACTAGTTTGTATTGATTTGTGAAGGTGAAAAATTATATCCCATCCACATCAACTGTGGTTAAATTAATTTCAGAATATATCACTGTGAAAATTCCTAAGATACTAATTTCTTAAAATTCTAATTCTTCAAAAGAGAAATTTAGACCACATTTTGTAAATTTGTCGAGTTTGGTCCCAAGTAGTTCCTTACGGAAGCTGGTGTGGGTCGTGCTAAGGAAACAGCACAATGGGGAGTCAAATGGAATTAGATGATCTGGTTTCATATATGGGTTTTGCTGCTTTCTCTCCTTCTCTCCGGGGATGGGGGTAAGTTCTTCATTTCTTTTAATATTGGGTTTAACACGGAGGATGTAATAATACCTACTCCATAATGTTGGTATGAAAATGAAATGAGATTATGGCCTCTTTATTAAGTATTTGTGATGTGTCTGACATGTTAAGAATGTTTATCGTCTTAAAGAATTCTCATAACTCCTAGATATTCACTATGATGGAGCCTATTTTATGAATGAGCAAATTATCTAAGTGAAGGTAACTCACTAACCTCTGTAAAATGATGATCACAGTTCCCAGGACACAGTGAGTGCCCGAAAATATTAGTTACTGCTATTATGATGCCCCATGGCAGTGGACACCTGAGAATAGCTACTGTGGGGGAATAAGATGAGGCATGTCACTCTGTGAGAGAATTCATCGCAGACACTCACAGGGGCGGTTCTACTATTTAACAGAGATGCCATGAGCCAGAATCGACTCAATGGCAGTGATTTTTTAGGCCTATATTTATAATTATCATTAGCTACCTAAGTAATTTCAATAGAAAATATCTAAGCAAAAAACAGAGGAGCTATCAACAATCTTTCTAAAATAATATTCACATATTACTCTAGTTATTGTAAGATTTTAATAAAGTAATGGTGGATTTTTTAATCCACAGAATTACTTCAAAGCAATACACATTTAAATTAGGAATAATATTAAATACATCATGATAGTATTCAATGCACACGATATGACTTCTACAGAAATTAAATACCAGCCCCCACAATTCCTGTCCCATTTTGGGTTCTCAAAACTAATTAGCAAATTCCCTAAGCAAGAAACATGATAAATATATGATATATGCCAGCAACTCAGAATTCTTTGTCAAATAAGATTCCTGTGATATGACCTGAAAATCTGAAAAGTGTACAATGTTCTTAAAGAAATAGAGTAAGAGTGGGGAGGGAGGGGGAAAAAAAAGAGGACTTGTTCCAAAGGGCTTAAGTGGAGAGCAAATGCTTTGAGAATGATTGGGGCAGGGAATGTATGGATGTGCTTTATACAATTGAAGTATGTATATGTATGGATTGTGATAAGAGTTGTATGAGTCCCTAATAAAATGTAAAAAAAGAAAACAAAGAAAAGAAAATGATTAGGGCAAAGAATGTACAGATGTGCTTTATACAATTGATGTATGTATATTTATGGGCTGGGATAAGAGTTGTATGAGCCCCTAATAAAACGTTTAAAAAAAAAAAGAAATAGAGTAAAACCATGTTAAGCATGACAATGCCTGCACCGATGCTCGCATGTCCCACTTTATTGCTCAACAAAATGGAATCCAACCTAAGCATTCCTCCATATTGCATGAAAGTAGCATTGACAAAAAATGCCCCACGTGTGAAGGTACAATGGGTTAACCATGGTTTTTTTTTTGGTGTCATTTTTGGCAGGTCCAAAATGTGGTTGCTTTTAACAGTGGGAATTCTCATATCAGCACTTGGAACTGCAAATGGTTTCTTTGAAAAACTAACACCTGAAAGCCCTGAAGTAACTATGAACACTGTAAGTTATGAGAGGGGAACAAATCAACAACAACAATCTATGAGCTATTACTATCCTTTATCATGGTGATGGGGTTAAACTTAAACATAGCTGCCTAAAAATAATGAAGAATCTCCACCTAGTAGATCTATTTTCAAAAGTTGTCTAAAGCTTAACGTTCTGACGTCTCTTCATCAGAGAGAGATGATTACCTACTGGGGATACCCCAATGAAGACTATGAAGTTGTGACTGAAGACGGTTATATTCTTGGAATCAATAGAATTCCTCATGGGAGGAATAATTCATGGAACAAAGGTAGATACATCTTCTCTTCCCTTTTTGATCTGTTCTTTTTCCTCTTTCTTGATCCCTTCTTCTGGTTGCCTCGTCAATTTTTCCTCCATGATTTTCTCCCTTTTATCTCTGTTCTTTTCTCCTTTGATCCCCCCCTAAAGATTTAGTGAGCTTTGCTCTTTCTGGAACTAAAGTAACAACAAAGCTAACTTTCCAGATCTCCAGGCACTTCACCCGTGTAGTCAAGGAGGCTTGCTATTCTGTGAGAGACTGATTAGTAAGGAGATGCTTCTAAGTAACATACAATGAATTTAATAGTAAAACTATACACAGAATGTCAACCTGGTAATATTAAATGGTATCAATTTGAGGGCACCAAACCCAGTCTAAGGCAGTCAAGTAAAGCTTTCTCTGAGAGGCAGTCACTGAGCTGGGTCTTTGAAAAGGAGGCAAAGTGACCCAGATGCTGTGTTGCCGCAGAGAGAGGAGGGAGACCATTTGAATCCCATTTCCTGAACAGATAAAAGCCATTTTTGACAGTATTGTACAAATGCCTCTTTGTGTCATTGTAGAAAAATTATAAAGGACTCAAAAAAGAGAGAGAAAATCCATGTATAACTTAATTTCCAGAGCACACTTAACATTATGCTGTAACCCCTCTGAAAATAAATTATTCAGCAGCAGCTTTGCATTACAGACTAGACAATCCGCTGCACTGTCACAGGTGCTGAGTGCAAATCAACTCCTCAGCATCTAACAACTTCAAAAACAATCAAAGTATAATGGGCATACAATAAAGTTCACGTATCTAAAGCATAAAATCTGCTCATTTCTGGCTCTGCCGTCATTGAGTGCTAAGCATATTCCAGTTTAGAGGAGCCCTCTAAGACGCACTTGAACTACTCCCACAGCATTTTCAAGGTGGTAAATCTTTACAGAAACAGGCCGATCGTTTTCTTCTGTGAATCATCTGGTGGTTTCAAACCATCAAGCTTTAGGTAGCTCACCACAATATGGATATTAAAAATTACTCAACCAAATGGACATATTTAATGTGTAGTCACAGATCTGGTCTGAGCTTGAGAATTGTCTATGAGTATTCTCACTCTATCCAGACAGATCGTTTTCTATATAGATGTTAAGGACTGTGTTTGCAATAGTTATTTTTTCTCCTTCTTCAGGCCGGCGGCCTGTGGTGTTTCTGCAGCATGGCCTGCTCACATCGGCCACAAACTGGATTTCAAATCTCCCTGACAACAGTCTTGCTTTCATTCTGGCGGATGCTGGTTTTGATGTGTGGCTTGGAAACAGCAGAGGAAATACCTATGCCAGGAGAAATAAGTACTATTCACCAGACTCTGTGGAATTCTGGGCTTTCAGGTAATGAAGAGAAAGAATCAAAAATGAGCAGTCATAAATGTATATTGGGTTATAAGTATTCACAGGTATTTTCCATTTTCTAATCTAACCCTACACTGACAAAGTATATGAGAAGGTACTAAAGAGGAAACAGATATTTTTTTTCAAAACTATTTATTCAATTTTTTAAACAAAATAACCTTATCACTTTCAAAGTACTCTCCATTACTCTTAATACATGTATAGAATCTGTGATTTCACACTTGGATACATTTTTCAAACTCATCTGGATGACAGACAGCACCTCCCTCATTTTTCGTTCACCTCTTCTATGTCATCAAATCTCTGCCATTTCATGGCCCTCTTCATTCATGGAAACAAAAAGAAGTCACAAGGAGTGAGGTCAGGGGAGTAAGAGAGAGAGGCATACTGTTCTTTGCCAAAAGCTGGCACCCTGAGATGAATGCGTGAGCAGGTGCATTGTCATGGTGGCAAACCAATTCCCTGTCTGCCTCAAATCCAGCCTTTTTAGTTGCACACTGCAATCTTTCAGAACCTCGAAATAGATAGCTTGAATAGCAGTCTGATCTGGTGGAATGAACTCCAAATGCACTACAGATCAAGGTTTTCATCCATTCAGGAAGTTGACAAATGTTCAGAACAAGGTTTGTCATCAATCAACATTTTACCATTTTTGAAATGAGAAAACCACTTACACAAATGAGTTTTTTCCCCATAGCACTGTCTTTGTAAGCTGTGTTCAACATCACAACAGTTTCTGCAGCATTTTTCCTGAGCAGGAAACAAAATTTCACAGCTGCACACTGTTCTTTTAAATTGGACACCACAAAATATGAGGTTCTGGCAAAACTGCTTTTAGGAAAAAAAATTCACTGTGAGCAGAAAGTACCCTCCCAGGCGATGCCACTAGGTTCACTAGCTTAGATGGATTTGCTCAATGCTTGACTAGTGGGAAAAATGTGTACTGTGAAAGCTCCAATCCACCCTGCAGAATTTAGGGCTTTTTTGGGAACCCACTCATATTCCCAGAAGGACTTCCGTCCTCTTTTAATAACTACTCGCATTCTTCCATATACTTCATCCCAACGGTAGATTTACCTTCACTTTCCTTGCTCATTACTCGCTCTAAAGGAACTGCTGACCAGGGTTTTCCAAATGCAATGAACAAAACGGCAGAAGCAAGAGACTTCTCTGTCCACTTCAGATCCTCAAAGGATCACCTGCACACATTCCAGATGACATTAACACTCAACGGAGGGTGGGCGGATCAGAAACCTGGATCACCCTCAAGGGCAGGGGGAGATGAACTTTGGACACCAGACAGAGAGTTCAAATAAAAAAGGTTTTCTTTCACTGCCCTTCTTCCTTATTACTGGAAACTCCTGGAGTTGAAAGATAGGGGAGTGTTATTCTGTTGATGCTGAAGAACAAGAATGCTCCTTTTGTCTAGGAATTGAAAGGAAGCCATTGTGTCCAGGTGTGATGAGGGAGAGGAAGCCCAAGTAGGTGAGACTGGAGGGTCAGATCAGGCAGGGGTGAGATGGCCTCCTGAGAACCTTGGAGCCCACTGAGAGGCAATGAACAGCACAGGGACGTTAGAGATCCAGTTTCTTTTTCCAAAGATCATTCTGGATTATTTGTGACAACTGAAACGGAAAGGGGAAGGATTCCTAAATGCCTCTGGGACATAGCATGCTGTTGCTGAGGTCAAGTGTGATTGAGAGTGACCTTATGTATAACAGAATGAGATACTGCCTAGTTCTGCGCTGTCCTCACAGGAATTGAACACATTGCTGCAGTCCCTGCATGAATCCATCTTGTGGAGGGTTTCTCTCTATTCTCCTTGCCCTCCTACTTCGCCCAGCATGATGTCCTTTGCCAGGGACTGGTATCTCTGATAGCATGTGCAAACTATATGAGACTGAGACCATTCTTACTTCTAAGGCGCAGAGCATATAAATGGTTCTTAAATCTGATATGCTATTTCTGGGATAGAAATAATCCCTGCCATACAGATACTAGCTTTTATAATGTTAAATGCATTTCTCATGCCAGGCTGCAGAAAGGACAGGATTGTGATAGGAAGCCATGCAGAGGGCATCTCAGGCTCATGGATGTTCTATAAGTGGAAATAATTTGAGAATCGTACTGTTGCTTGTCCAAGGGAACTCTAGCTACAAATATGTTTGATTTGTTAGAAATTATAGAAAAGACATTCATTCAGTTTTTATTTGCTCTTTTTTGAAATTGTAGTTTTGATGAAATGGCTAAATATGACCTGCCTGCCACAATCGAATTCATTGTAAAGAAAACTGGACAAGAGAGTCTGCATTATGTTGGCCATTCCCAGGGGACCACCATTGGTATGTGAAGGCAATCTAAGCCTGGTAGTTTAGTTCACTGCGGTAGGTGTGCTGGATACCAAGCTAAGTATTTTCATTAAAAGAGATCTCTACACAACTCAGCAATCTAAGGAGAAAGCAAAGGGGGAAGGAGTGTAAATAATATGTGAAAAATGATGCAGGTAGTAAATATGTCATCCATAATAGTTCATTATAAGCAATCGGGTGGGATGATCCTAGGCAATTAGATTATATAAAACTTAACTTAATAAAATGTTTATCACAACCCAGTATACTGATACACTACTGTTTGGGAAACAAGTTACTTATTGGCTGAGATATAGGTGTCTGTTGTTTATTAAAAAACTAAAATAGCATCATATCTATCGAGTCAAGTCCAACTCCTAGTGGTGCTCTGGGGCAGAGTAGAAAATCCTGTGAGTTTCCCAGGCTGTAAATCTTTAAAGAGCAGAAAGCCTTTTCTCTTTCTCCTGGAGGAGTTAGTGGTTTCAATGAGCTGTCCTTGCCGTGAACCCAGTAGGCCACTAGGGTGTTTCAATTCTCTTGGCTATTCAACTGTCAAACATTGACTGTGTTCCCAGTGCCTTGGTAAATTTGTCACCTCATTTATGGTTACTTACTAAGCAACCTAGTGAAACAACATGAGCGTCATATTTAGATTAGTAACTTGAGGCTATCAGAATTTAGTGTTGCCAGAATCACTAAGCTGATCGATGACAGAGCCAATTGTCAAAATCAATTTGGTCTGAGTTCAAGCTTGTGTTTCTAACCTTTTTAGTTATATGCTCTTCTCATTTTAAGTGGTAATTTAAAAATTGCATTTAAATTTATAAAAACTTTTAACAGTATTAATAATAACTGTTATTAGATGATAACCCTAAGTATAGCTGGCTGATAAAGGCAGATGAAAGAGCTTTCTCTCTATATATATATTAAAATTCTAGTTTCTTATCTCATATAAATTCTTCAAGAATAAAACAGATAGTCTAACATATGATTGCTTCACATATGGATTCCTGGCAGTGAAGTGGTTAGGCATTGCACTGCTAACAAGAACCATAAAGTCAGCAGTTTGAAAACACTAGTCACCCCCTGGGAGAAAGGCAGGTCATTCTACTCCCTAAAAGAGTTATAGTCTTGGAAAGTCACAGGGGCAGTTCTTCCCTGCCCTATAGGGGCGCTATGAGTCAGCATCTATTCAAGGCAGTAATTTGTATAAGCAGAGGTGCCAATTATCCAGAGTTTCTCAAATGCCACCTTAGTAAATCCAACATAATGCCATACTTACAGAATCAACAAGAACCAGCAATACAAACACACTTTATAAACTAGTTCCTTGGTCTCTTTCAGGTTTTATTGCCTTTTCCACCAATCCCAAACTGGCCAAAAGAATCAAAACCTTTTATGCATTAGCTCCAGTGGCCACGGTGAAGTACACCAGCAGCCTTTTAAACACGGTTTCACGCATTCCTACCTTCCTTGTCAAGGTGTGTGATTCCCTTTCATTTACTTTAATTTAAGATATCAAATCACCGTGAATTTCAAAGCAATAAGAACAGAAGAAGAAATTGGTAAATAATTATTTGCTGCTATCCAAGAATGCCCACGTGGTATTATTTATTAGCAAGCTTTCATGCCCAATATGGCCTCTGAGATCCCAACAATTGTCATTGTTCTCGATCAGCTTTTAGGAGATAGCACAGGCTGGGAGGATTTTATAGGTGTTTCTTTTATGGGGTGTTTATTTAATAGATGTTTTGATTTATTAAGCACCCTATTCAGAAACACCAAGGCTGAGATTCCACTCCTGGAGTGGAGAAGGAGAAATCAAAAGATGTGAAAGAATCTAACCTCAGCCATGGGAACTGGGAAGAAAGTGAATGGTTTTACTCCATTACACTTATCATCCCCCCGGGCTTCAACACATTGTGTGTTGTGCTGCTTCACTCCATCCAGTAGTAAATTAAACTACACAATTCACAGTAATAGCTGCCCATTTCCCTGCTTTATTCAGTGAATGGAGTGAGAGAAAGCATTTGAAATTTCTAAGGCACTGTGAAATTTCTAAGAACTAAGGAACTAGCATCCACGTTGTGTAGAGATAAAATTATTTTAAATGGAGTCTTTTCTGCAGTTTGATTGCTATAAACCTCAAATGATGCTTTTATCTTTCAGATTATTTTTGGTAACAAAATATTCGAACCACACAATTTTTTTGATGATTTTCTTGCTACTGAAGTGTGCTCCCGCCAGACATTATATAAACTTTGCAGTAATGCCTTATTTATCCTTGGTGGATTCGACAGTCAGAACTTGAACATGGTTTGTATCCATTGCAGTTTCTATACTGAATGGCTTGAGCAATATCTTTGAGTTCTTTTCCTGTCGTCAATTATATATAGTATTTCCTGAGGAATAACCAGAATGATGTCCATGCTAGGCAGGTAAACCCCAAAGAAATCACAAATCATTGCTTTCAATTGTATCACTTCCAACTCTCTCCCATTTCCCCAAATATGCCTTTACATAAACAACATATAAAACATTAATCCTCAAAGCAATGCCTCCAAGAGGTCTATGCAACAGTTTTACACTATGTAATATATCATTTGATTTATTGACTGCTGCTTCCATAAGCATTGATTGTGGATTTAAGTTAGTGACATTCTTGACAATCTCAACATCCCTATGGAGAAACAATATGTGTGTCTAAGTGCATGTTTATTTGCTTCCTAGAGCCGCTTGGATGTTTACCTATCACATAATCCAGCAGGAACTTCTGTTCAAAATGTACTCCATTGGTCCCAGGTATCAGTTCATAATATTGCTCAAATTATTTTTTAAGCCTTGTGTTAGGCCAAGTTGACTAGAGAAACAAATCTATGTATGAGAAAGAGCTCTGTATCATATCAAGGGGTTATCATAGATCAAGAAAGCATCCTAGCCCAGAGCAACTCTAGTCCATATGTCTGATACTAGTCCACAAGTGCCCCTTCAGACTCAAGCAGCCAGAGGCAATGATGGAAAATGCAGGAAGATCACAAGATCACAGGCTGGTGGGTACAGAGTCATTTGGATCCAAGGTCAGAGGAAACATGGCAGCGCACCAGCAGCTCCTGCATTCAGGGACAGAGTTCCAGCACTCAGGAAGACAAACAAGTAGAGAGTGAGGGAGTTTCTCACTTTCCCCCACTTATGAAAGGACACACCTCCAAGGAGGCATCATTAGGCTGTGATCTGACTGACAGGTTGGATTCCACCCCTGCACTTTCATACATCTGCAAGTTGACAGAAAAGCATCCATCTAACTACCCCAGGCCAGAACCCTTGGACTCTCAAATACTCCTCAGAGGAAGCTTTCCTAGCAAGTGAATACCGGCTGAAATTTATCAATTAATCCACGAGAATGAATGTCTTAGAAAAACAGAAGCTCCAAGTAACAAAATAACAGAAATGAGTGATTTTTACATGGAAATAAAATATTTCAAGCACAGCTGCATGTTAAAGTTGCATGAATCCCTGGGTTTGGGTGAGCAATGAACTTTGTTTTTGAAATGCAAGTATTTTCTAATAATTGTTTAAGTTGAGGTGATACCTACTGGAAATGATTGGGCTTTATTATTGTCCTGGTGAGAAGAGTTCAATTTCTTTGTGCTTCTATAAATTTACTATTTGCCAATCTTCTTGTTTTTCATCACTCCTACTAATTAATTTAGGTTGTTCGTTCTGGGGAATTCCAAGCTTTTGACTGGGGAAGCCCTGTTCAGAACACGATGCACTATAATCAGGTAAGCATCTTGTTTTTTTTCAGGGAAGCATCTTAAATTTGAAATTATTTACTTTTGAACGACATTTAAAAATATTTAAGAAGAAATTAGGGTACTTTTCAGTGTCTTTTCAATTGGAATAGGCTCAGAAGTTATAAAGTTGATAATTGTTTTCTTCAATTTTCTTCACCCCATAAACCTTACCCCAATTTGCCAGTCTCCCATAGAACAGTGCTCTCCTGCTTCACCAACTGTGTTCAAACGTTGCTCTCAAACAATCACACACACACACACACACACACACACACGGAAACAGGAGCTCCTTCACAGAACTTATGCCTTCCTCCTCACACACACTCATAAAACAAAACTGTGATGTGTCTCATTCCCTCAGAGTTCTGTTCTCTATCCTAAAGTGTAATAGATTCACTGTTCTAACCATTCATGAGATAGAGATGGAATCCCTCTCTTCTTAACAATGTCTTGTATCTTGTGTTGAACCAGAATGAGTGATGTCAATGAAAGACTTTCCAGGTAGATAGAAGATGTACTTGCAGGTCGAGGCTAGAATTATTATCAGCAGACAAGGGCAGTGCCATCATGCAGTGATGCTGCGTTGCTTCAGTGAATCCAGGCTTTAGCCAAACTTTCTGCTTGTTACTGTACCAAGAACCCAGGCTTTAGAGTTCCTCCTGGCTTGGATCAGTGAAAGTTTGTGCCATGATTTCTTCCAGCTCTTTGTCCAACCTCAGAAGAGAGTAATTGAATAATCTAATAGAATACTACGTATTAGCCTTAACTGAGTGTACTCTTAGATTTCCACTGGGTAACTGTAAACAGGAAAGTATCCTAAAATGTTGGGGAAGCCCTCTTCTTCCCATTCTACTCTCAACTCTTTCATTTAAGTAGTAGCTAATGAACTGTACTAATTTCATTTCTGACTAATGTTTGCTAGGAGTTTATATATACTCACAATAATATTATAGTTATAAATAATATGCCCCCTTTTGATTTATACCTTCTAAGTATTTATAGAGGTGTTCAGCAGAGTACTATAAAATACTATTTTCCCCCCTCAAGAGCATATTTCTCGTTCCCTTCCAACCATTGCCTCCTCAAATTTCCCAAACACAGCCTTGCTTCAAATCCATCCTTTTGCCAGGTTCTGTTACCAGTCACCAGATGGCTTCACCTTAGAGGACGAAATAGACACTAGAAGCCCAATCCCTCTATTTGCCCTTCATCTAACCAATGCAGGGACAGGCCATCTTGGTCTTCCAGTAACTGAGGCAGCAACACTCATTTTAGAGTGCAGTGTTAGCATCTAGGAGACTCTTGGAACAGCCTCAGTAAAAGAAAGTAAGATTATTGGTGTGCATATTCTGACACAAAGACACTATAGAATGGAGTAGATCTGCTCTTTAGGATTTTCAAGACTATAAATCCTTACAGGAGCAGACAGTTTCAGCTTTTCCTGTAGCTGGTGAGTTTGTACCAACAACCTTGTGGTTAGCAGTTGTACCATTAACCCACTGTGCCTTGAAAGCCCCTGGAATTATAATAGCACATTTTAAAATACTACAAAACTACATGGAATGGGAGATTTTGTTATGGAAGTTTGGCTATTACACAGATTAGAACAAAAAATATTATGTTGGATTAGTAATTTTGAGTATGTTCTAACAAAACTAAAGCATCTCCATGAGGCAGTTGGAAAATTAGAACTGGTTTCTTGTTACCTTTTCCTACTCTATAAATAGCCTTTAAATCTATACATGGATGCCTATTTTCTGAAAACAGGAAATGTCACTAATAATTTGGACCAAGGTTTAATAAAACCAGATGACTCCATTTGTAAGCAAATAGAAACAAAATAAGTGGTCCCAGATAATTCATTACAATTAGATCGCAGTCAAATTCACCTTCTTCAAGTGGGGTAGAAAACCCAGGTTTTTAATGAGTGAGAATTGTTGCCTAAGACCTTATTATCTAAAGCATGCTCACTGACCAGAAACATCAGTAGCACTTAGCATGCAGAGACTCGATGAAAGCTTGGCCACGTCTGAAAACTCTATCTTCCTCTTTCTGTGTTTCTTATTTTTAGCCCACCCCTCCCTTCTATGACGTTACCGCCATGAGAGTGCCGATTGCCCTGTGGAGCGGGGGAAATGACGTGCTGGCTGACCCCCAAGATGTAGACCTTTTGCTTCCCAAACTTTCGAATGTCATTTACTCCAAGAAGATTGCTCTGTACAACCACTTGGACTTCATCTGGGCAGTGACCGCCCCTCAGGAAATTTACAACGACATTGTTTCTATGATAGCAGGGGATTCAAAGTAGATCTGGATTTTAAAAATCCTCTATTTCCTTTCTTTTTTCACAAGATCTTGTTTTTCTCACCTTAATTTTCTGTCATGTTAGAGATGAAATACTCTTTCTGTAAGTTTGACTTCTGAAATATATTGACATCAAAAAGAGTCCTGTTTTCTATTTTTAATTTTTAAATATATGATTTTTTTCCTTTGGAAATTCCTCTAGAAACACCTGAGGTAATACCTTCCTGGGCAGGAAAACCTCATACCTCCTTCCTGCTTTCCTCTTGTTTCTTAACTCAGTTTGGGTGTTGAGCTTTGAGTACTGAGGGTTGGCCAGATATCAGACTTGGGATTGGTCCCTCTTTGAAGTGCTTCTTATTAACATGTAATCTGAGTCTTTCCCCAATTAATAGCAGTAGAAAAACAAAAATTAGGAAGTAGCAATGAAAATAATTTTACGGTTGGGGGGTCACCACAACATGAGGAATTGTGTTAAAGGGTCACAGCATTTGAAAGTTTGAGAACCCCTGCTCTAGGACAAGGTAGAACTGTCCCTGTGATTTCTAAGACTGAAATTCTTTAGGAAAGTAGAAAATTCTTTCTCTAGAGGAGAAGCTGGTAGTTTTGAACTGATGACCACGCAGTTAGCAACCCAACCAATAGTCACTCAGCCCCAGAATATTAAAATCAGGGGAAGGCTTGGGAGGAACAGGCAACTGGTGTTTAGGAAATCGGGAGGTGACAGGTGTATCCTACATGTTGGAGCCTAGAAAGCATGGTTCGAGGATCTGACATGGAAGTGCGACTACTCATATACTATAGCAGGGAAAGTGGTCCTCTTCAAGCATGTGCAGTTTCAGGACAGAATCACACAGAGCGGTCAGAGAGGAAGCAGACACCCAGCCAGCCAGCTACTCACCAGAATCAACCCTGGAAATCAATGGGGTGATAGATGTAGCAGCCAGACTACACTCCCACCCTGCCCTACATATTTGGAATTGTTCCATTCTCAAAGCAGATCAGGTCTCTAAAATTACTGTCATTGTCCTATCAAAAACTGGGTCTAGAAATATTTTAAAATGATCAATTTCAGTCAAAATGTGTAACTGCCACCAAATGGTGTCAAAACATGGTTCCTCCAAACTTGTAGAACTTTAGAAAGCACAGGCTCCCCGGGAGATTTTATTAATCCTCACCATATTGTAAGGCGTGTTTTATGTAGCTCTGCTTTTTGGATCCTGTCATGATCATGTAATGGCAGGGCTCAGTGCAGTCAATATAAGTGTGATTGAGAGTCTGGTTCCCAGCATTAGCATGAAGAGGAGTGAGTGTTCACACAAGGTACACATGCTGCCAGAAATGCTGCCCTATCCGTGCCACACAGGAGGCATGATCCCTGTGACATTGGTCATGAGCACATGCGCCTTCCACCTTGGAGAACGACACTACCTCTGTCTTCCAAGACAGCTAGTTGTTCAAACATTCTTGAAAAAATAGCGTGGCACAAAAATTCTCAAGAAATGCAGCAATGCTATGGAGAAGCCTCCAAAATCAACATTTAGAATTCATCTGATTCACCCGCAGAGCTTGACCAAAGACAACAGTGAGAAGTGATCCTGATTGCACAGACTGGGCAGAGTCTAAGAATCTGTTGCTGTTGTTTTCTCGACTTTTAAATTCCACTGTTTTATAAATTAATTCTGTAAGAAGCCATACAGGGACATGTAGCCAATAACATTATGAGAAAAACATTTACTGTTTTTGAAATGGTAATTTTACATTCGCACTCTATTTTTTAAAAGGCATTCTCTGTACATATTCATCCGGAAGCCCCAGTGGCTCTCTCTGAGTTGGAATCCACTTGACATCAATGAAATTGTGTTTGGGTTTATGAGCCTGAATTGACTGACAGCTAACTCTGACTCATTCCCATCGAGTCAACACCAATTCATATGGACCCTTTTGGATCGGGTAGAACTACGCCTGTTACATCCAAGACTGTAACTGTGATTGGGAGTAGAAAGCCCTGTCTTTCTCCACAGAGCAGCTAGTGGGTTAAAACTGCTGACCTTGACCATCATTGCTCACCACATAACCACTGTACACCAAGGCTCCTACTTTACTGGCACCCTTGTTTTGTTTTTCAATGAAATTACCCAGATGGGCCACTAGAGGGTAGTACTTGTGTTTGTCCTTATTCCAGTGCATCTGCTCCATTTAAATAACACATGGTACTTGCACTCATTTATCTTAGCAAGTTAACCCCTTAAATCAGTGTATACTCTAAACTATGGGAGGAAAACTGTGATAAAATGTATTTGTAAAACAACAGGAGTTAGGTCTTGGAGAACCCCAAAGTCAAAATTTAAATACAATAAGCATCCTAATGGGTTAGGCATGGCTAGCACTAATTCCCACACACACAAAAAACCAAGTTGTACTCGACCAGTTTGACAAAGTAAGAATACTAAAAATAAACTACATGTTGAAGTCTCATGGCAAACTGTGGAACTACGATTTGGATTCATGTCTGGTTGACTCCCCAAAGCAAGCTTTGATCCAGTATTTCACACAAAGAAATCATTTCTCAATATAAATAGATCTTTCACCTTTGCACAAGCTACAGTACATTCAGCCCCCCCTTTTTTTTACCACTCATACTTTTTGTTTTGCACAGCCTATCTTATTGTTACAGATTGAATTTTATCATTACCAACCCCCCTCCCAACCCCACCCCACCCCTCAATAAAATCACTAGTTCTTAATGCCTACACCTGAGATCCGAGGCCATCATGCTTGGTGAAGCAGAGAGACAGCAAAGCAGAAGAAGGCTCTCCATGAGCGAACTTGGCAGAGGGGCTTAAATAAGGAGCTCAAACATAATGACCGTGAGGACAACGCAGGACCAGGCAGTGTTTCCTTCTGTGGCACACAGGTCGCTGAGGAGGAACCAGCGTGACAGCAGCTACCAGCAACGACACACCTGCGCTGAGTGCCCTAGGGCCTCAGTGGTTAAAAAATGCTGTCCATTACCACGCACCTGCACCGCTGAGGGAGGGGGAAAGAACCTGCTGTGGGCTTCTTTAAAGATGAAAGGCTTCAAACCCTATGGAGCAGTTCTACTCTGTCCTGTAGGGGCACTGTGAGTCAGAATTGACTTGATGACAATGAGTTTGTTTTCCTATAACTCACTAATGCACTGCCATCAATCGATTCTGATTCATAGTCACCCTTTAGGACAGAGGAGAACTGCCACTTTTGACCCTCTGAGACTAAATCGTCACAGAACAGACAGCCTCTTTTCCTCCCATGTGCGTGCGCCTACGTGTGTGTGTACAGATATATATGCTCATGGAAAAGGTCAATTTTCCACCACCTCATTGAAAATACCTCCTATATAGAAAAGCTTATAATCCTATTTGGGTGCGGGCTTTCTTTGTTTTTTGAATGAAAAGGGTTTATGTAAAGTGTGTTTTGAGTCAATCTCTTTGAGGTACAAAAGGAATAGATTAAGCACCTGAGGGAGCAGAGATGGGAGCAGCCAGATGTCATGCGACATTAAGATCACCAAGTACCCAAGGCATAGAGCTGAAAAGATAGGACCCTTCAGTGTTAACACCTTGAATTTAGGCTTCTATCTTCCTAAACTGAGAGCATACATTTCTGCTTTTTTTAAACCCCACACTAGAGATATTTCTGTTACAGAAACCCTATATAAATATCAAAAAATCATTGAGATAAAATTCATATAATGTAAATTTAACCATTTTAATGTGTATACTTAAATGACACTGCATTCACAGGGTTGTACATTCTCTATCGCTACGTAGTTCTAGAACACTTATATGAGTTAAACAATAGGAATACTGGAGACCATTAAAAATCACTCTTTATTCCCACTTTTATCCAGCCTCTGAAAACACTGATCTGCTTTCTGTCTTTTTGAGTTTACCTCCTGTGAATACTTCCCATAACTGAAAAAATTCATTTTATCTATTTTCTTTCTTGCTAGCATGCGATATACAGAGGTTCATCCACATTGATATATATTATATGTTGGTGTGTTAGTCTGGGTATATTAGAGAAACAAATACACAGAAACTCAATGTATAAGAAAGAGTTTTTCTTAGTTCAAGGATCGTTTGTTGGCCTTTAGGAATATTTCCCAGTCCAGTCTGTTGGGTGCCCAGCTATCAAAAGAGATAGTGACTGGGGTCTTAAAGGCTTGAAGATAAACAAGCAGCCATCTAGCTCAGAAACAACAAAGCCCACATGGAAGAACACACCAGCCTGTGTGATCACGTAGTCCCGAAGGGATCAGGTATCAGACATCAAAGACCAAAAAAATCATATCATTGGCTGCACACCTCCATGATAAGATCGCTGAAGACAAACGGGTGCATAAGCAAATGTGGCGAAGAAAGCTGATGGTGGCCGGCTATCAAAAGAGATAGTGTCCGGGGTCTTAAAAGCTTGAAGGTGAACAAGCGGCCATCTAGCTCAGAAGCAATAAAGCCCACATGGAAGAAGCACACCAGCCGGTGAGATCACGAGGTGCCAAAGGGACCAGGTATAAGGCATCATGCAAAAAAAAAAAGAATATATATATATATATATATATATATATGCCGTATTGAATGAAGGGGAAAGTGCAGAGTGGAGACCCAAGGTCCAAGTGTCGGCCACTGGAGATCCCCTCATAGAGGGGTTTAGGAGAGGAGATGGGTCAGTCAGGGTGCAATGTAGTACCGATGAAGAACACAGCTTTCCCCCAGATCCTGGATGCTACCAACTACCATGGTCCGAATTCTACCTTGCAGGATTGGATAGGGCAGAGGTTGTACACTGGTGCATATGGGGGCTGGAGGCACAGGGAATCCAGGGTGGATGATACCTTCAGGACCAAGGATGTGAGAGTGGAGGGTGAGTGGGTTGGAATGGGAGAACTGATTACAAGAATCCACATGTGACCTCCTCTCTGGGAGATGGACGGCAGAGAAGAGGGGGAAGGGAGACTCCGGATAGGGCAGATATGACAAAATAATAATCTATAAATTATCAAGGGCTCACGAGGGAGGGGGGAGTGGGGACGGCGGGGCAAAAAATAAGAGGACCTGATGCAAAGGGCTTGGGTGGAGAGCAGATGCTTTGAAAATGATTAGGGCAAAGAATGTACGGATGTGCTTTATACAATTGATGTATGTATGTGTATGGATTGTGATAAGAGTTGTATGAGCCCCTAATAAAGTGTAAAGCTAAAAAAAAGAAAATGATTAGGGCAAGGAATGTACAGATGTGCTTTACACAATTGATGTATGTGTATGTATGAATTTGATAGGAGTTGTATGAGCCCCTAATAAAATGTCAAAAAAAAAAGAAAGAGTTTTATATAGAGGTTAAGTGCACATCAGGCAAATATCCCATCCTAGTGCTGCCCAAGCCCAAATGTCCAACATTAGCTCATACGTCCGACACCAATCCACAAAGTCCTCCTCCATCTCACTAAACACACGCAATGATGTCGACTGTAGGAGGAAAGCCGAGTCAGTGAATGTGTAAGCATTGCAGTACTGGCAGGGGTTTCCACATAGCTGCTCCAGCACCCAGTGCTTGCATTTGGGTAGGTCCACGTGGCTTCTCCTCAGGGACATCTTGCAGGAAGTGAGCCTTGCAAGCTGAAGCAGGGAACTGGCTAAGGCAGCTGCACCCTGATCTGACCATCACAAAGCAAGAGACCAAAAACTTGAAAGGCGAGGCTCACCAAGCCATTTATATCTCCGCTCTTCAATTAATCCACAAATGTTTATTGGCCACGTTGGCACAATAAACTTTAATATCCTCATATTGATTCGTATTTCATTTCTTTTCCATAGTTGAAAGATAATTGCATTGTAGAAATAAGCCATGGTTTGTTTATATATTTCTCCATTGATTGACTTTTGGATGTCCCCACTTTGGAGAGCTTATAAATTATGATACTGCTACCATTCATGTTCAATATTTTATATGAATGTATTTTTCCAGTATCTTGATTATATTCCTATGAGGGAATTGCTGGGTCATAAGGTAATTCTATGTATTCCCGTTGGAGGAAAATCATTAAACTGTCTTCCATTCTGGGCATACCATTTCAACTATTGTTAGCAGTGGGTCGGGGACATTCTCTCTAATCCCCTATAACTTTTCCACAACTGCCCTATGAAAATAATACATTTCTTCAAACCTCAACAGCATAGGCCAAGTGATGAACAACTGAGATCTTCAACTTTTTTCTGCTTGTCACAAATTAGGCTCATTTGTCCTATCTGTCTCTTTGTTTCTAGAATTTCAAGCTCTCCGATATCAATCACAAACTATATTTTCCAGTTGGGTTAGTTATGAATGATTAGTTTTCTCAGACTTATGGCCTCTTGAGGTAGTTAGTTTATTGTGCCAACCTGGCCGGTAAACACGTGTGGGGTTAATTGAAGGGTACAGGGATAAATGGCTCAGTGAACCTCACCTTTGGAGTTCTCCGGTGTCTTGCTTTGTGATGGTCAGACCAGGGTGCAGTTGCCTTAGCCAGCTCTCTGCTTTAGCTGGGAATTCTCATTTCTTGCAAGGCATCCCTGAGGAGAAGCTGCATGGACCTACCCCGATACAGCCCTGGGTACTGCAGCAGCTGTGTGGAGACCCCTGCCAACGCTGAGATGCTTACACATTCACTGACTCAGCTTTCTTCCTGCAGTCGGCATCATTGCGTGTGTTTAGTGAGATGGAGGAGGACTTTGTGGATTGGTGTTGGACATATGGGTTGATGTTGGACTTGTGGGCTTGGGCAGCACTGGGTTGGGATGTTTTCTTGATGTGCACTTAACCTTTATATAAACTCTCATTATACATGAGTTTCTGTGTATTTCCTTCTCTAAATTACTAAGACTAACACACCTGTATTGGACCCCAACATCATTGTGGTAACCGGTTACAAGAACAGCTTTCAATGTTCTCATCCTGGATTACTGAGAGGGAAATAGCTCTTGCTTGATGCTTGGAACTTTGCAGGAAAAAAGTCTGTGGGTGGACTCTCAGAACCAACTTCTTTGACCCCAAGTAATTTGTGGTTTTGTGTAAACTTCACCTCCTGCACTCAACTCACTGTCTTCGACTTGATTATACCTCGTGCCCTTCTGTACAGAGTAGAACAGCTTCTATGGGCTTCTGAGGCTGTGAATCTTTACAGGAGCAGAAGCCCCACGCCCTCTTCAAAATGCTGATGAGCTCCCACAGCCAGCCTTGTGGTAAAAAACACACTGGGTAATGCACTATACGACCAGGGCTCCTGATGTCACCTCTAGAATGCCTAAAATGACATTAGTCAGTGCTGGCTACATTTTACACTGATTTGTCTTTTACCCAGTGTGCTTGTTTTGCTCTAAAATCACAATTTAGTTTCCCATTTTAGCTTCTAATAGTTTTCTGTTTCCAAAAATATCACATTCAGCTCCATCTATGTGGGTGCATAGTTTCAGTGGCATTCTACTCCCCATCAGCCAGCCATATTTAAGTTTCAGTTTTGCTGCTCCGGGTCGCAAGGTTGAAGCCACTGTAATATACCTCTCACAATTCCTGCCTGGGATTGAGTCAACAGTGGACCTGACTTCCAAATGAGACTCAAATTTATTTGATTTCCTTTGGAAAAATATTTTTCATTGTCCTTAACTGACCTTTAATATTATTTATAACTTTATATTTTAAAGAAAATGATATATAATTCCCTGAATTTCTGCCATCCCATCAAAATGTCCAGGTGTATAGTTAAGATTAATTCGTATATGATGAAGATTTTTTTTCTTGCTTGACTTGTTTGGTTAATGTTTTGTCTATGTCAAGATTTGATTCTCATTTACAACATCTCTAAATGAGTTAACAAAGTTCATTAACAATTAAAAGCTTTTGTGGAATCTCTATGATAGCCTGTGAATAAATAGCATGTCAGAGTCATGAATATATAGATATACAGTCAGCTAAAGATGCAGGATAAGTAGGTCAGACTGAAGTGAGAGGTATGGGATCTGATCATCCATTTGAGGCCAGCATCAATAGACCTTGACTGAAAACAAAGGAGGCTGTGTCAGTTATCATTTCTTATAAAGTCAATATTGACTGACTTTAATCAAAATTGCTTGTGAATATTAATTTACACATTATTTGAAAATTTCTTTACTTTTCTTATGCAGATGGTGCTTTAGATATGAATGGACACTCACTCAGAAGCTGTAGCCTGGAGGTCTTGATTCAGTACGTGTTTTATGAGGCCCAAGAACATTGAATTTTCCAGGGTTGCTGGTATACTTTGCCTACAGATAACTGATTTAAATATGGCTGAATTCCTAGGCCAGCTCATTTAAGGCTTCAGATAATTAATTGTAATGTACTTTTATAAAACTTAAATCTAAGAACATTGTTTCTAAGGAAAATGCCAGTTTTGGCCATCACCAACAAACACACACCCCTTACTTCCAGCAGGGGTGCAGGGAAGAATAGAAGCCCTGACAATGGAGGTGACTAGGTCGGAACTGACTTGAGGGCACCTAAAAACAACACTCACGAAGTAAGGAAGAGATCACCTATGAATAACCAGTCACCACAAATCTTACGCATACTTAGAACATTTTCAGATACAGTTCCAGAATGCAACCCCTGAGGCTAGAAGGTGTTCTAAACATTACTGGGCTGGAGTTGCTTCATCAATTATGTAGCTGGAGTTACATTTGGAGATCTGCATTCACATGACTCAAAATGTGCAAAAACCAGCTGAAAACATGTATTAATAATCGGGACATGGAATGTAATAAATATGAGTCTAAGAAAGTAATAATTCATAAATATGGAATGAAAACAGTTCATATTCTAGGTATTGATGAGCTGAAATGGACTGATATATTTTGGATTAGAAGTTTATTTGACTTACCATGCCAGGACTGAGGACAAATTGAGGTTTGTCATCACACTTATTGTCAGGTACACACCAGTGACTAAAGCCAATGATGAATAATTTGAAGAATGTTACCAATTTCTGTAATCTGAAATTGATCAAACACAATACCAAGATATACTGATAACTATTGGTGACTGGAATTGGCAGCATGATGTAGGATCTGTAGCTATAGGAGATATGGCCTCAGTGATAAAAAGCAACAATATAGTCATTGTAAATGCCATTTTTCAACAACATCAAAAGAGGGGCATCAGGTGTAGTGGTTACACATGGGGTTGCCAACCACAAAGTTTGCCATTTGAACCCCTCAGCTACTCCCAAAATGAACGCATGGCTTTCATACCTAGTAATGATTTAAGGAAACTCACAGCGACACTGCTACTCTGTCCTTAAGGTTTGCTGTGAGTCATCATTGACTCAAAGGCAGGGCGTTTGAGGGTTTTTGAGATAAACTTTGATTGTATCAGAGAGAATACAGAAGAAATGAATGGCCTACATCTATGGAAAGAGACAATGCAGAAGCTTAATATCATCTGTCAAAACAAGGTAAAGGGCTGACTGGAACAGACTACCTACTGCTCACGGGTAAGGAAAGTAGAAACTGATGGAATTAAAATAAGTCCATGAGATAGTTTGAATATAACTTTAATATAGAAACTGGAGGTTTGATGCTTTGAACACTAATGGCTAAAGCCCAAATGAGTTGTGGGATGACATAACCCATGAAGAAAACCAAAGGCCATTTTAAAGGTGGGAACAAAAGAAAAGATTAAAATGAATGGCAGAAGAGACATCAAAATTTGCTCTTCAATTAAGAAAAGTGAAAGTGACAGAAAGAATTGATGACATAAAAGAGCAGAGCAGAAGATGACAAACGGAAGCTCAAGAAGACCAAGTAAAGCAATATGAAATGTGCAAAGACCTAGAGTCACAAACCCAAAAGGGAAGAATAAGCTCAGCATTTTTAAGATGACAAATAAGGAGGAAAAATATTGAAATATTGAAGAATTGTGTGGGCAGAATAATAAATGCAGAAAGGATATAAAAGATAGAAGGAATATAGTCACTACACCAAAAAGGACTAGTCAATATTCATTCATCTCAGGAGTTAGTTAGTACATGATTAAGAAATGGTTTATTGAAGGAAAAAGTCCAACCTGCACTGGAAACATTGGTTAAAAACAAGGACTTGGTGGATTGTCAATTAAAATATTTCACCAATAGACACAACACTGGAGGTTCTTACTTGTCTAATCCAAGAAATGTGGAACATAGCTACTTGATCAAATACTTATGTTTGTTCCAAACAAAGGTGACCCAAGAGAATGTGAAAAGTATTGATCAATATCATTACTATCACACACAAATAAAATTATGCTGAAAATATTTAAAAAGCACTTGTTGCAATAATACGCCAACAGAGAACTGCCAATAATCATATTGTATCTGTCTTTCCTAGTATGTACCTGCACGTCTCTGTGTCTATCTATAACTCAGAATTAATTAGGTTTTAGATATATCCTACAGTGGTGTGACCTCAATTGATTAAATTACATCAGATTGCATTAGGGAGAATACATATCACATCCACAGGTATAAGGGTCAGGATTGCAACATTTATTTGGAGGGACATTATTGAATCCATAGCATGTTTCAGAATATTTATTGCAGCCCTATTAGCTACTGCCAAAATCTAAAAACCACCTAGTTATTTCTTTGTGCTGTTGAGTTGCCTCTGATAAATTGCATCCTAGGTTATAACGATCAAATATTGTCCAGCCCTGTGCCATCTTCATGAGCTTTGGTTCGTATGAGTCCATTGTTTTGACAACTGAGTAAGTCCTTCTCAATGAGAGTTTTCTTGTTTGTGATGACTCATTTCTGGTGTGACCCGTCTATGATGCCCTCTTGTAACCATCAGTCTCTCCTGATGACTTGCCTAAGTAAATAAATTAAATTCTCTCCATCTTCACTTATAAGGAGCATTCTGATTGTATTTCTTCTAATGCTGATTTATTCATTCGTTTTTGGCCATTGGCAGTCTATTCAATATTCTTCCCCAGCACTATACTTCAAATACATCCAACCTTCTTTGATCTTTTTTATTGTCCAGTTTTCACACCTGTTGCTAGTTAAAAGACCATGGATTGCATCAGACTTTGATGTGAGATGTTGTAAAGTTTACAGAAGTAAAATGCCCAATAGAGGATGCCACTTGAAATTTCAGTTGCTGCTATTGTGGATAATGATTGTTGATCCAAGTAGAAACATTGATAACCCTACCAAAATTAGTAGCTATGTTTGAAGAAAGCAAAAACTAATGTCCATAACAGCAGTGACTTTCTAGTATATTCACATAACAGAGAATTTATGGTGATGATGCGAATGTAAAACTGCATGTAAAAGATGGTGAAATCTCATAAGCACAATGTGTAATGAAGGATCACACACACACACACACAAACACACCAAAAACACACATCAAATATTTTCAAGAGGCAAATTTTAAAACACACCAAATTAAGAGTATTTTTTTTTTCTGAAATGGAGCTTCAGGAAATGGCATGGGCTACATCTGCCATCCTCTGGCCCCATAAACAGGAAGGAGAGTCCACGTCTAGAGCAGCCCAATGTCAAGCCTCATGAATACTGTCGGAGAGTTCTGTGTGGACATGGCATGGATCACAGAACCCAAGAGGAAAATACTCTTTGAGGAAGGGCAGGTGTCAGAATAGGTAAAGGAAGCTGGAGGTTACAGGCATGCCTAGCGTTTGCCTCAAAAGTATCATCTTTGGGGAGATGTGGATTTCCATTCCGTTTGCTGCCAGAAGAGTTTAGATGTGACCCCCATGCTATTCTCTCACTGGTTTCTGTGGATATAATTGAATATAATGTTTTTAGGGTTTTCTGCCAGATCTAGTAACCAATTTACATAGTAAGGTAGAGGAAATGTTAAGAACACCATAGAAAGAATTAGAACCACGGTAGCCTAAAAGTGTTTACAATTGAATGGGGTGGAGTCATTTAAAATTTTATCCAGATAAGCTTATATGACTGTGTTCATTGTACCCATCTTTGGGTGAAAATTAACTTCGAAGTGGAAAGGCTCTTTTATGCTGAGAAGATTCCAACCCTTCTTAACCCTGAAGTATAGCAAGCACAGTCTGAGTGGCAGGAAGAAGGAGTTTAGGCTCATTAACACTCTCCTCTCATCACTGTGTAGGAACTCCCCTGAGGAGGTTGCCTGGGCAGTGCCTGTCATACCTGAAGCCATAATCACCCCATCTCCAGTTGAGAAGTTTCTGATTGCACCATCTTCCCAGTGGTTTGGACTAGAGCATGCTTAGCTGCAGCTGCCTCTGTGCGGAGTTGAGATCAGTGGGAAACTCCTCGGACTTGAAGACAGACCTTAGAGACTACAGTCAGCTGGTATGACTATTGATCTATTTACAGATTCTGGGTCAGGATATGTCACTGAGAAACAGAAAGTCTTTGGAGGTTGAAATATTAAGTGTTGGAAAAGGAATCTGTGCTCGAATTCTATCAAGTCAAGCAGGATATAGAAAGGGTATAATGTAGCCATGCCTGCCAGAAAAGTTACAAATGGTAATATTCAAGGATGTTCTGATGAGTATCTTCCCTTTCAGAAAGCTATAGCATTTAAGCAGAACATTGCTATATTTGATACTCAACGTGAGTGGCTATCACAAGTCTGTATCTGGAAAATGCTAGGGAGAGATGCAATTATGAACTTAAGAGAGCTTTCCTTTGCTTTGTGTCTATAGGGGTTTGAAAGATAATGTTCGGAAGATGTGTTTGAAAAGTTACTTCTTCCCAAAGGGCTCTTTACTGTCTCGTCCCAGTGCTTTGAGCCCAAACATCCATTTTTCTATGCAAGATCATTTTCAGAAAAATGTGACCGACAGGACTCCCTGTATTAGGGGCATTGTTGCCTGTGGAAATTATGTACGCCCCTCTCTGAGTTCTAAAGAGCAAGTCAGTCTCCATTCTGAAGTTTGGAGGTCTGGATATTCTATTGCGTAAGTTATCCTTTCATTCAGCTCCCTCAGTCTTCCTTGTTACATGTGTCTTTGAACATTGGGTTGGGGAATTCCAGAAAATAAAACCAATTTAGATCTGATTCACTTTATTCTGATTCACTTTATTCTTAGTACTTATGTAACCATGCAAGTCATGGTTCCTCAGGAAGACTTTGAGAATATTTGTATAAAGAACACCAGGGTAGGTGCAAGACATAAACTAAATTTTGGTAAACACTAGAATTTGTTTTATGATCAGAACATCAGGCAAAGGGGGAAAACTGGAAATGTGGTAGGTGCCAAAACTTTCTAATTGATAAATATTATATTCAAGCAAGACCTGTGGAAAATGCAAAGGGGCTTCAAGAAAGAAGATCGATATGGTCAAGGATTTCATTTTTCTGTATCCACAGTCAATGCTTAGGAACCAGCAAAGAGACCAAACAACACATTGCATTTGGGAGAATATGCTGCACGTTCTTCTTTAAAGTATTGAGGAGCAAGGATCTCACTTTGAGTACCATGGTGTATCTGACCTAAGTCATTATTTTCAACCCAACCCCACAATACGCTTGTGAAAATTGAATAAGGAAGATGGAGTACAAACTGATGTACTTGAATTATAGTGTTGGTGAAGAATATTGAAAGCACCATGGACTGCTAGAAGAACAAACAAATGCATCTTGGAAGCAGTACAGCAATGATGCTCCTTCAAGTGGAGGATGGTGAGACTTCTCATGTGCTTCGGATATGTTATCAGGAGAGATATCAATTACTGAAGAACAATGTTATGGATCAGGGTTATGATCACTCACCTGGGGCATATTTTGACACATCAAATTTAGAATGAAAGTAAGCACAAAGAGAAAGATAAAGAGAATCATGAAAGTAAATATCACCACACAGATGTGACCAGATCAGTATCCTCTACAACTTAAACTACCTTTCATAAGAAATATTTTAGGTAACTTTGACAAATTATATTTACAAATTGACTTTTCAGATTGCTATCCATTGCTCTTTTTAAAGTACATGAGAGAACAAAACCAAATGCAATAGTCTTCCCTGTTGGCAGTCCAAGTCACATAAAAATGTCGCCTATTTACTGGAAACAGAATCCATTGTCATGAATGATTTAATGACAAGGAGCCTTATTAAAAAGAAAAAGAAATTGGGCCATCATTCTAAAATATCATAGGCAAGAATCATCATCTTCCATATTGCATAAAGGAACAAGATGGTGCTTGAAGAAGAATGGACACGTTTGTATTATATTGTTGGTGTAAAATATATAATACACTGTACACATTGCTATAATGATGAAGAATCTCTCTATTTTGGAGAAGTACAGCCAGAAGGCTCCTTGGAAATAAGGAAGGCAGGACTTTGTCTCACTTATTCTGAACACGTGATCAGAATGGACCAGTCCTTGGAGAACAAGAATATGTTTCGTAAAGTAAAGGACTGACGGAAATGAAGACGCTCACTGAGATGGCCTGGAAAGTGGCTGCAACACTGAATTCAAACATGCTGGTTTTTATGAGGATGGCGCAGGGCTGGACAATGTTTTGTTCTAAGTGGAGTTGCTTTGAGTTGGAGTTGACTTGACTAAGGTGACTAGGTTTAACATTGGTAAAGCAGGACACCACTGACAGGGCGGGAGGGGGTCTTGATGAAAATTTTGGTGCATATGGAGCAACAAAAACTTTAATAGAACGCAAAAATAGTATTGCCCCGTCCTCATATTTGTTCTATGTTTGAGCCCATCGATGGAGCCGCTGAGGCAATCCATCTTGTTGAGCAGCCGGTCTCTCCGGAGAACATGTCCAAAGCATATGTGCTGTCATCCTTGCCTCTAAGGAGCAGGGAGACTGGTCTCTGTTGGTTTTTTGGCAGTCTGGGTACTTTAATGTTCTTTACCAGCATCATAATTCAGATGCATGAATTCTTCTTTTGCCTTCCTTACTCAATGTCCAATTCTCACCTGCATGTGAGGCCATTGGAAATCCCATGGCTTTTATCAGGCATACCTTAGTGCTCAAAACAACATTCTTGCTTTTCAATATTTTAAAGAGGTCTTGTGCAGAAGATTTACCCAATTCAATGTGTCATCTGCTCTCTTGACTGCTGCTTCCATGAGCATTGATTGTGGATCCAAACAAGATGAACTTCTTGACAACGTCCATCTTTTATTTATTGTGATGTTATCTATTGGTCCAGTTGTGAGGATTTTGGTCCTCCTTATATTTAATTATAATTCTTTCTGAAGGCTACAATCGGTGATCTTCATCAGCAAGTGCTTTAAGTATTCCTCCCTTTGAGCAAGAAAGGTGGTGTCACTTGCATATCACAGGTTTTAAGAAACCTTCCTGCAATCCTGATGCTGAGTCTTATTCATCTAAACCAGCTTCCCTGGCTATTTGTGCACATGCAGACTGAATCAATATGGTATGATGCTGCAGCACTGATGTGCACCTTTCCTGATTGTAAACCATGCACTATTCCTTTATTCTGTTCACACAGCTGCTTGCTCCTTGATGTATGTACAACTTCCACATGAGCACAACGTAGTGTTTTGGAATTCTCATTTTTCTCAAGGCTATCTGTAGTTCATTAAAGGTCATACAATTAGTCAATGAAACATAGTAAATATCTTTCTGGTTTTCTCTGCTTTCAGCCACGATTCAGCTGATGTCAGTATGTTATCCCTTGTCCTAATTATAACCTTGTTCGGTGTGTGATAAACTTAAAACTTAATATAAGCATTTTATCTATTTTTCCCAAGTGTATATTGAGCTTCAATTCTTCTTCCTGCCCATCATGTCATCTCTAGATGGGAATATTCTAAATATTCTATCTAAATCAACTGCTGAGGAATGCAGATTTTCTGCTCTTATAGTGGTATGTGTATATATTTCATGAGAAATAATAACTTGTTTCGCTTTTATTTTCATAGATTATATTTGATGGTGAAGAAGTGCTCCCACAGATCATTTTAAATCCTCTCACTGTCTCAAAGTTATGCAACCAAGATACACCAGAATCTAGGTGTGACAGGATCCCCTTTGCTCTGTTTGTAGTTGATGCAGAAAATATAAACATGGTATGCATATATAATAGTATATATCCTGAACGTTTTCAAATAATATTATTACCTAAAATGCTTTTTTTTCCCTGTAAAACCAAATAAAGACTTTATTATACGACACACACACAAAGCAACTGGTACAGAAAAGGCAGTTTTTGGTTATTCCGCTGAAAATTTCTTTCCATGATTTCTCCCATTAAAGTATAGCTTTCAAAGCAACTACCACGACAAAGGAAGCATCTAATTAGTCCATTTTCTTCTGATCCAAGAATGCTGAACATTTACTGTCCCATCTGTAGTTGTATCAGCAGGGTAATGAACACAGTCTATATTACTTTACTACTCTTTGAACTCCAAGAACTGTTGAAGTCTTTTCTGATGTTCTGCAGATGCTTGCACAGCATTCAAATGCTCGCCAAAAGTAGTGGTTATTCGATAGATGGCCGTTTTCAGGGACGCTCGGAATGCAAATCTTAACGTCTTATAAGAAGTGTCCACAGGGCTTCCTGAGGCCCGGGGCGGTTTGCTGGACACATGAGGAAGCTTGAAGTACTTGTCAACTGCCTCTTGCAGCGTTAGTAAAGTATTAAGAATAGCTGGTAGTGTGGTCTGCACAACTCCAAATTGATCTTCTGTAAATGATGCTGCGACTAAGTGAGACAGACCTTCTAATGCCCAAATATGCACTTGCGCATCTGCAAAAACAGCCTGAATGGAGGCCTCTGGGTGCTTACTGAAAAAATACATTATCAGCACCCGCTTTGACAGGAAGTTCTTCACCTGATCACATTTATTCTGAATCCAGGAAGAAATCACACTTGGTTGACCCATTGTCTTACCCTCAGCACTCACAAAGGTAGATGGTGGTGGATTACAAAATTCAGTCATTTGCTGATCAGATGCAGAAGTCCATAATCTAGGCCCTCTTCTTATTAGTTGAGGACTTTGAGGTGACCTATAGCAGGTGCTTACATCAAAAACTCCAGCCATCCGATTAATTACGCCAGAACCTAAGGGCGTCCCAAGGGGACTTACAACATCAGGTGTAGATAATTTTGACGAAAATATCGAGGATTTCACTGCTGATGTCACTGAAGGCCGAGTCATCTGGCTAGATTTCGGTGTCTGAAAAGTGATTTCTTCTGGAGCGGTTGGTGTCCTCGAGCCCCCTGGGCAGAACGACATGAGCACTCCCCCATTCGCAGCAGCAGTTTCTTGGTAGAGAACCAATTTCTGCGTCATGTCATTTAGAAGACTCAAGCATTCCCTTGAGATAGCTGTCCAGTTGTGCGGGTGTCCACCTGGTTGGCTGAGACCAAACAGTTCTTGTCTTCGTAAAGGAGAATACTGAGAGAGCAACATCAGGTCCTGCAAGGCCAAATACTTGATGATGAGGGGAGGACAGCTGCTTAACACTGCAGGGAGGCATCCATCTGACTCCTCTGCAAACGGTGGCTGAACGGGGAACAGATGAGCCTCTGTAACATAGATTTTGAAGAGTATCCACGAGATATACCAAGTTGTAAGGAGAAAGACACCACACAGCCAGACATGGTAGAGTAACGAGAGATTCAGGAAACCACTCACAGAGTCACTAGGATGCAATTGCTTATCCTTCTGAAGGTCCATAGCAGTGGTAATCCATGCTTTAGGAATATGGCCCAGAAAGTAATACAAAATGCAGAAATTTCGAATAAGAAATAGTGATTCCACGCAACTATGTTTAACTAGTAAGAGCAGAGATCTCCTAAATCGCAAAAATTTGTATTGCTGTATGATGGGAAAGGGAAGATAATTCATGTTGTTGACAAAATACAGAAGGCTGTAGCTGTAGCCCATGAATGCTCCAGCCAGTAGGAAAAGAGGTGATGTTCATTTAAGCAGGTGTGAGCAGCAGGGCTGTCTAGGCTCTCCGCACCAGTACAGGGAACAATGAGGAAACTGTACTGGCCCTTGGTGATCACTGCAGCACACCACGCCATCAGCATCCCCATGGAAGCATGCACAGATGAGTGCATGACCTGCTGTGGATGCATGATCTTCCCCATCAGGGCCAGTCTGGAGCAGGGGATGCACGGCACAACTGTATAAAACTCCACATTGAAAATATTTATTATTACTATTACCGTTGACAACAGCAGGAGGTAAAAGATTGTATATGAACTATAGAGATCGTTGAAAGAATCTGACAGCCACTGTATTGGATGAAATAAATCAATTCTGCTGAAGATGATGAATACTGTAGTACAGATGGGTAGATGTCGCCCGCCAGGTCTCGCCAGCAAGAAAAGACGCGTTACAACAGGATTCTTCCACAGGCGTTTTATTGTGGGTTCAATTGCTGTAGCGGATAGAAGACCCCGAAGCCTCAAACTGCTGCTGCTTATATATGCTCTGTGGGGACGTGCCATGCATTGATTGGTGCGTTTGCCAGAACCCTATTTTGCATACTCCAGGGTGGAGTTATGACTACGTCATCTCAGCAGCGCGCATGCGCTAAGTGGTTGTTTACCACTTAACTGGGCCACCGCCCTGACTGCCCGGCGCCATCTTGTAATGGCGGCGAGAGCTGCAGCTTCCCACATTGTGAGAGCTGCGGCTTCCCACATCTCCTCATTTATTTATTTTAGGCCTAATCCATCGATCAATCCCGGAGCTTCCAGCAGCCCCAGGAGATCAAGATGGATACTAATCCATCGATCCATCCCAGAGCCTCCAGCAGCTCCAGGAGATCAAGATGGATATAAAAACCCAAATCTGGTCACCCTAATGCATGCAATGAGCAAAGCTCCACATGGTGCAAGGGCTGACCAAGATCCAATTTCTGTCACTCTTCCCAGTGCAATGGGACAATTCCCTTGGGGTGCAATTGCTGACAACTTATGGGGGTTAATTTTCTTTTAACAAAGAAAGCCAAAGATCATGGGAACCACCGCGCTCAATCGCTAATAATGCCCGCGTAATGATGACTTTGTCACGTTTTTGCTGGGCCTTAAGCTTGCAGAGCAACCATAGCAACAACATTCCTCCACAGCATATAATTGCAGCAAATGTAAATACTCCCACCCACTCTTTAAAGTAGGAAAAAGCAGTAGAAAGCCAAGAAGTAAAATCTCCAACAGTTATAGTTTTCATTCGTGTGCCATTAAGGGTCGTGATTTGCATCCGAAGTTGTTCTTGAAGTTCTTCCAGTTCAGCTGTCCATTGTCCAGTAAGGTACTGGGATATGTTCTTGCTGCTAAAAGAAGACTCATTCAAGAATTTTAAAGGTGTTATGCACAAATTAGGTGTAGAAGAAATACAACTTAATTGCACCATGCTCGTAAGAGTGTCCACTTGCTGTTGTAGTAAATCAACTCTCTGATTCACTAGCAGTATTCCAGATATCAATCGAGCATCCATTTTCTGAGCTGTGGATAACGCTTCTGATGTAGATTGCGTAATATTATTAATGACATTTGCTGTCATTACTTGATTAGACATAGCCAATCCTGCTGTAACCGCTGCCGCAGCTGAAACCATAATGGCTGTGATAATTGCTGCGGTAATGCCAAAATCTCTTTTTCTTCTATAAAGTGTGGCAATAGGAAAGGCATTAGGATCTGCTTCAACGGGTATGGGTATCATAGCGGGAATTTTTACTATCAAAGCAAATGGCACAGAGCCATTCCAACATTCAGCAAGCCAACACTGACTGCTAGAACTATTACATGAAACTTCCCAAAAACTTTTATTTTCTTAACTAATGTTGAATGTTATTAAAAAGAAAAATGGGGGCTGAACACAAACAGGTGACGGCTTAAATTGTACTCTAGACATATTAACCATAGTTTTTACACTCAACCTCTTTGTAGTGGTATTGTATATACCTGTGACATTGTACAAAGTATCATTAATTCCAAACATTTTTGCAAAAGGAGTTACTATTGTAGATGTTCCACGCTGATTATACAGTATCCATTCATACCACGGCCAAGTATTATCAGGACCAGTGGTGTTAGTGCTACTATTCCATTTTGCTTTACCTAGAGCCGGAGTCATATCAAAGCCTGGTATAATAGGTTTGTTCCGATAATTTGGAGACTGACATTGAGTAAAAGAAGGCGGAAAACCTTTTTCAGGTGAGCAACTAGGTAATATGGCACGTCTGGTCACATTAGGTGACGCTACTGATTCATTAATAGGCCCAGAGAGCCTGGCTCCCTCACGAATCATCATGAGTGTTGTAATATTTATCGCTTTTCTTTTCTTAGAGGTACCATTTCCACCTGTGACACCTTGTGCAACTTTCATAAGGGTGGATATAATATTATTAACTGTAGAGTCTCCAGAAGGATCCACCCAATTGACTAAAGACCCATTTCTTACATGTATACAAGGTGCACTAGTATTAATGGTAGTAAAACATAAAATATATGCCAATGTAAAATTACTTGCATTATATACTTTAGGAGGCTCCCCTCTGGGTGTAATACATGGTATTCCCAAATCACATTGCGTTGACAAAAATAAGGGTAATATTGACGCATTCGAGTGTATAGGAATAGGCACAGGCCATGTTTTAGCTATAGCCCATAAAGAAACTCCTTTAACTATTGGGGTCCATATTACCATCAGCATCAGCAGCATTGTTAGGTTGATCCCCATCTTCTTCATTCTTCCTGTTTTCATGGTCATTCACTTTCTTAATCACTCTCACCAGTCTTTCTGGCACCCATATGGGGTTTTCTTCTTCCTGTGGAAAGATACAAATTGCTCCCCGGGACCTGATTAAGATAGGGTCCGGGCCATACCATTTGTTGTCTAGGACATTTTTCCATCGGGCCATTTCCTTTGGTGGCTTTGGCCATTGTCCATGTCTATCCGCAGCTGATTGGCCTTTCTCATCCAAATTTTAAAAATTTAGGGTGAAAAGGGTTAGAGATAAAGCCATTCTAGGGGTAGTGACCGTTACGGTCTCTATTCCCCCCTTTTGCTTTGATAAATATTGCTTTAGAGTGCGATGACAACGTTCCACAATTCCCTGCCCTTGGGGAATTGTACGGCAAACCCATGAAGTGCTTCACTTGCATTTGCAAGCAAAACTGTCGGAACTTGGTGGAAGTGTATGCAGGCCCATTATCTGTTTTTAACATGATGGGCTTGCCCCATGCACTCCAAGCTTCTAAACAATGTTGAATTACTTGGCTGGATTTTTCCCCCATTAGGGGTGTTGCATGTACAATGCCAGAACTGGTGTCCACTGACACATGCACGTACTGCAACTTTCCAAAAGCAGATACGTGGGTAACGTCCATTTGCCAGATGTCGAGAGGACGGATGCCTCGAGGGTTTATCCCAACCGAGGGTTTGGAAATGAATTCTGCACACTTGGCGCACTGCAACACAATAGTGCGAGCCTCTGTGCGAGTAATTGGAAACTTAATGCGTAGGGTGGAAGCAGGCACATGATACAGCTCATGAAAATCTTTAGCAAATTCAAAGTGGGATTTAGTTAACACAGGGAAAGCTCTTGTAGCTTGATCAGCCAAATCATTACCTTTCACCATAGGTCCCAGAAGCAAGCTATGAGCGCGTATATGCTGAATATAAAATAGGTGTTTTCGTTGCAAAATACATTTTCTAATTTGAGTCAAGATGTCTGCCACCTTGCTAGATTGCTTAATGCAGCCAGCAATTTCCAGCTTAGATACTGCGTTGACTACGTAATGGGAGTCAGATATGATGTTAATTGGTTCCGTGAATTTCTTAAAAACTTCTAAGACCACCAAACATTCTACTAATTGGGGTGCATCAGCTAAAAATTGTAATGTAGTCACTTGATCATTTATTACATAACATCCTTTGCCTGTTTTAGAGCCTTCTGTATAAATGTCTAAAGCTTCCTTAATGGGGTTGTTAACAGTGACACGGGGAAAAATTACTGGATGAGCAGTCACAAAGGGCAACAAGGAATGTTTAGGATAATGGTTGTCTATTAGTCCATTAAAACTGCATTTAAAAATTGCCCACTCATCCGTAGTGGCGCACAGTGTAGAAACTTGCTTACACACTGAAAACATTTTAATGGGCCTCCTTTTTGGGCTGCCAATACTGCAGCAGCCAGTCCTGCATTTGACAAAGGACCACCAACTTCCCTACAAGCCTTCATCCATGCCTGCAGTCCTTTGGACTTCCAGGGCGTTATAACTGTTCTACATTCTTTAGTACACTGCTCAAAAACTAATTGCTCAATGAGAGGCATGGCTGTATCTTGATCTCCAAAAATTTTTCCTGCTGCCTCCAACATTCGTGCCACAAAATCTGAAAAAGGTTCGGTAGGTCCCTGTACAATTTTTGTTAAATTGCCCCTAACTCTCCTTTATTAGGCAAAGTTCTCCATGCCTTGCTTGCAGCAGAATTTATTTGCTGATATACTTGCAATGGATATGCTGTTTGATTATTAACCCATCTTCCTTGACCTGAAAGCATTTCAAAATCCCATGTTGGCTGCCCTGCTGCAACATTTTCCCTAGCCTGGGCTGTTAATAAATCCTGCCATAAAGACTTCCATTCCAAATACTGTCCTGTAGTCAATACTGCTTTTGTTACAAATGTCCAATCGGCAGGAGTCATAGCATGACCTGTAAGCCTTTCAATTAAAGATTGAGTATAATTTGGACTTACACCATAAGCTCTTACCGCTTCAGCTAAGTCCTTTACTTGCTTATGTTCTACGGGTGTATGATAACGAGCGTTGTTCTGGTCTTCAGATACTGGATACATTTGTTGAATTGCTCTACGGGTATTGGGTGGGCAGAAGGAGTAGCCACACCCTTTCTGCTTGTCTTCCTTATAAGGTGGTGGTGCTGACGGGCTCACAGTTATCTTCCGTAGAGCACTATACTGCCCTCCTTCGGTCGCTTGTAGTGCGTCATACCGACCCTCCTCATAGCGAGCAGCTACCTCCTCTAACTGCTCCTCCTCCTCCTCTGATAGTTCCAAGAGTTCTAGTTCTCGCCACGGATATAAAGGCTCCGAATGGCAGGTACAGTTTTTCTTTTGCTGATCAGCTTCCTCCCTTAATTCTACCTGCGCAGTTTCTTCCTTTTTGGCAACTCTGTGCTGCCTTTTCCGAGTCTCTTTAGACTCGTCCCGTTCTGTTTCTGACATGCTTTCCTGAACGTCCTCCAAAGCCTGCTGTCCCTGTTGTAATGGCTGTCTACACTCTTTATCCTCAATACATGTTTTTATTAACTTCCAGATGGGTCTAGTTCCCGGTTTCAATTGCCCTTCTTTTGCAGCTCGGTCTACGTCCCATCCCAGTTTGTTCCAGCTCGCGAGAGTTAGAGAGCCTGTAGATACAAACCACGGTGCTATCTCATCCACATTTTTTACAAACTTACACAGCGTCGGCTCTGAAATTTTCAATCCTCTCTTCCTTAATAAAGCATCAAGCGCTGTAACCATGGTCTTTATTGCTGCGTTCCCCATATTCCCTACTTATGTATATAAGGATTTAACACACAGGTTCACACGGGTTTATCTACACCCGATTTATGTGCAAAATAAAAAGCGGCAAGCTGTCCGCCCTTGAAACCGAAAGCGGAAGTGTTAGAGCGCAGACACCAGTTCGCGGCTTTAGCAATCGTTCAGGCTCATGTCTCTCAGAACTTACCTCTACAACCCACGCCGTGTGGTTCTGAATCCTCCCTGATGACAGGGGGTCTCCGTTCGTGCCTAAGGTGGTCGTAAATGCCCGGGTTTCGGCACCAATTGTATCGCGCGCCAGGTCTGCCAGCAAGAAAAGATGCGTTACAACAGGATTCTTCCACAGGCGTTTTATTGTGGGTTCAATTGCTGTAGCGGATAGAAGACCCCAAAGCCTCAAACTGCTGCTGCTTATATATGCTCTGTGGGGACATGCCATGCATTGATTGGTGCGTTTGCCAGAACCCTATTTTGCATACTCCAGGGTGGAGTTATGACTACATCATCTCAGCAGCGCGCATGCGCTAAGTGGTTGTTTACCACTTAACTGGGCCACCGCCCTGACTGCCCGGCGCCATCTTGTAATGGCGGCGAGAGCTGCGGCTTCCCACATCGCGAGAGCTGCAGCTTCCCACATCGCAAGAGCTGCGGCTTCCCACAGGTAGACACAGCACTGACCAAACAATACTAGAAACTATTCTCCAGCCTAAAACGCGCCACAGGATGTCCCGTGCTCCGCCGGCGCAAGGTCGACTCGCAGCTGCGGCCATGGGCATGGTGAGCCCTACTCTGAGGCGCACAGCAGCCTGTGCGCCCGCCCACCACCACGGTTCAAAGGGGCCTGAAATGCTTTTTAATATTTGAACCTTTACTCCAAAATTATAACAGTGTGGGAAACCCACAGATGGTGAACTGTGAGTCAGCATTGAATCAAAGTCAGTGAGTTGTTTTTGTTGTTGTTTTGGAGAAAAGTCATAGGAGTCCTGGTTGTGTGTGGTTCACATTGGTCCAGGATCTTCAGAGACGGAAGTTCTAAACCATTAGCCACCCTGAGGGTGAAAGATAAATAGGCAGCATTGGTGTGGTGTCCTCTCTGAAGGATTGTGATTCCAAACATAGAATGGGCAGGCACTATTTTTTGAGATGAAATAATAACTGCTAATATTTCTTTCCAGAGTCGAATTGATGTATATAATTTTCCCTTTTGCCAGCAGGGATCTCTCTTCAAAATCTTTTGCATGTGCTACAGGTATGGATTTTCATGAGCTTTAAAAATCTTTTTATTGGGTTGTGTAGTTCTCAAATGCCCTATAGTAGTACAATGGCCTGGTGGTGAGGGTAGGGGAGGAGGCAGCTGTACCAATGAGCAGAATTGAAGGGTAGAAAATAAGTGTCTAATTTCAGTATAAATGTTAGCCCCATAGTGGATCTGGACTACTCCATCTCCATTATTATAACACATACATATCTAGATTAGTATTTAGGTACATTAATTTATATACATGTGTAAATATACATGTGTGTGTGTGGAGGCCTGGTGACATATTGATTACATGTTGCAGTGTTATCCACTAGGTTAACAGTTTGAAACCACCATCTGCTCCAAAATGAGAAAGACTGGACTTTCTACTCCATATATATATGGAAATATATATATATATTTCTTCTACACTTACAGAGTCAATTTCACCCTGTCCTATAGTTTAATATGATTTGGGTTTAACTCAAGTCCTTGGGTCTGATTCTAGATGGGGCCCTCTTTAGACACATAGCTGTAGACTGATGGCACAGGAAGATAACAGAGGGAAGCTTGGAATTTATAGGTCAGAGAGTGCAGAGTTATGAGGATCTGCCTGTGGGAATATGGCAGGACACCAACAGCTCAGATGTTCTCTTCCAGGGCCAGGGACCCACATTAGGAAATGCCAGTTGGGAGGAAGGTGAATGCCCAGGGATAGAAGTTATCAGTGTTCAGCTTATGGAAAGGTCACACTCCCAAGAAGGCATCATCAGTCTGTGATCTGTTGAATAGTTTAGATTCCACACCTACCTCCACTCAAGTGTATGTGTACATAAAATTTATCTGCCACAGTTGTTTTACTATGTCAACTTCAGTGTGTTGGAAATCTAGAGTGTTTTGCTTTTAATTTTTTCTTTAATTAAAGACCACTAAACAAGTCAGAAAAGTAGTTCAAGTTTATGACTTTGGAAACCTTGTTCAGAAGATAGAATGCTACAATCAGGTAACTGTTTCATGAGGGGTAAAAAGAATATTCATGCTTTAAAGGATACAAAAACGTTCCAACAAGTATTTAGGCTAAAAGTCTTTCACATTGTGTTGATTTCTACGTGAAAGTGTACTGTGAGTTCAGCTGTGTAATGTCCTGACTAACCAGGCTTGAGTGGCTTCATCAGACCTGGCTGGAAGCTGCCCTTGTGGAGTCACTAGAGTTCTCTCCTGTTGGGAGGTGGGGCTTCAGATGAGAAACATCATCTCAAAGAAGATACGCTCATCTCAGTTCTGGGCAGCTTGTGAAGTGTGGCTAAATGTAACATTTGTTCCCCCAGTTGTTTCCATCTAGCCCATTCCTCCCGAGTACAGGTGAAGAACCTGAAAGTGAGGACTGCACTGTGACATGGTCTAAAGGACAATGTGGCTTTCCCTGTGGATGTCAACTTTCTCCTCCTGCAAATCTCTAACTTCATCTATGTCAAGACACTGCCTTCATATAAGCATATGGATTTTATCTTTAGTACTAAAGCGGCATGGGATATTTACTATGAAATCATTGATATAATAAAGAATACCCTGTAAGGATAAAAAAAATAACTCAGGGTTTTATTAGTAAGAGTTTCTGTCTTTGCCCTCAGCTCTTCCTGTCTTCTCTCCTCTAGTCCTAGCTAGTTCCCTTGTTTGTATTCCCTTGTCCTCCCCCCTCCCTCCTGCTCTCCAGTGTCTCATTTCCAGGTGGACCACCAAACAGGGCTGAGGAACAGAAGAAAGCCATCTCAACCTGACTTTCAACCAGCTTTTACTTCACGCTTATACTGTGTTGCCAACCAGTCCCTGACTTCCCAGGTCTTAATTTTCACCTCCCTCATCACCCGACTTCATCAGAAAGTAGTTAAAGATATATCACTATGCAGTTCATCACTATTATTAAGAGTTTGGGATATTTGGGCTGGGTCTGGACCAGGCAGTCCTTTGCACCAGCCTCTCAAGAAGACAAATGACCTGCTGAACTTCAAATCAGCTGCCTCCAGCATTTCACAAAGCTTACCTCCAGAGGCAGAAAACAGCCTCCTCTCCTTAGCATTCCAGGAAGCAACTTTTCTGAGAACAACATGATTTACTGACAGGTCATCTCCTGACCCGAAACTTGCAGCCACAGTACAAAGAATCTCTCATCCCCTTACTGGCCCATATGCCTTTATACTCACATATATATATATATATATATATATATATATATATATATATATATACTCATACACACACACACACACATATCTTGCCATACCAGCACAAGAAGAACTTCCCTAACCTCCCTAACCTACAGTTGTTGGGTTGCAGAATCTGTCAGGGAGTCCTTTTCCTCAATAAAATCCTTTTCTTTAAAAAACAAAAAGTTTCTACCTGTGAAAGAAATCATGTAGATTTCTTCTCTTTTACAGGAGATTTCTACACGATTTTTAAAATATTCTTTTTCATTCCTTGACAAAGATCAATTGAAAAAATCATTATTTTCCTCAGTCATGCTGCTTGTATGAGTTTTAGACTTCTTTCAAATCTTAAAAATAAAGTTTCTCTTTTGCCAAATCCCATCTATCAACCAAAACCATAGATGCTATCTTCTAAATAACTCCACTGTATCCATTCCTTCATTATTCTTTTATTTGGTCCATCTATATCACGTCAGATATCCCCTGAGTTATCGTAAATAAACAAACAACTATTCTAGCCACAGCTGTCTTTAGAATCTCTGTTTTATTTCCTATGGATGTCAGTGTAATCTTAATAAAACATTCCTCTAACACTGAGAAATTATTTCAAGCCACTTCGAGGTTTCCATTATTTTGGCTAAGAATAAATACCTGCAATGGGAATATTCTCAAAAATTCTAGAATTCACATTCCCCAAAACGTACTTGGTTGTTTGTGTTTGTCTGTCCAGAAGTGCTTCCACAAACGTATATTCACCCACCTAAACACACAGTTGAGAAACCATATGTCAAAACTCTGAGGAAACACAATTTCGACAATTATTCTAGGGAATCAAAAAAGTTGAAGGCAGGAGAAATTTTCCATCCGGGAGAGTACTTATAAAATGGTACTCATTGTGAATTCCTTTGTCTTATTTCTTTTCCTCATAACCACAGTATCAGTATTCCTCTGCATTATTTTTGCTCAGGTTTGTGACAACCTATCTTTCTTTCTTACATGAAGTACTGATGACAAATGGTTGTGTCACACAATTATAGTAAAATTGTGGAGTTTGCAGAAGACAAATACTGTTGGTTTTGCTGTTGATAGTCTCTGTGCAGTTGATTCCAACTCATGGTTATCACCTACACAAAACAAGAAAAGGATGTCCCAATTTGAGTGTATTTCACCAGACAGAGTCTGAAGAGGAGAAAAAAAATCATTTGACTTCTCTCTTCTGCCTTAATAAGATTTGCCCTCTTCTGTGGGAATATTAAGAGATTTTTCCCTAGCTTTGTCTCTCCAAAAGACATGCCAAACATTGGAGGCTTTTTGGCAGCATATGGTGGGAGATCACATGCTTAAAGAGATCCTCCCTGAAGGCAGTCAGTTGCCAGACAACTGTCTGATCCCACCACAGATAGGCCCTGCTCCCTGCTGTTAAGGACAATGGGCTACTTCTCCCTAAAGGCTTGTGACCATTAGCTTGGTTCCTGTAAGTGGGGTTTACACTGGTCAAACCAGCTCAGTGAGATCCAAAGTGAGGCTGGGATCCTGAATCCAGGATCCACCCTTCTTGTCACATGTATACCCCCAATCCCTCCTCTTCCTATTATATCGCTAAATTGTCCCTCCCATTGCTCTATTACCTATACTACAACCCCTGTCTGTGACATATGACTACCTCTAATTAGGGGGATTGCATGCTCCCCTCAAAGATATGTAGGCCTTGGTCAGCAATAAAGATCTTTCTCAGACTCTGCTCTTGGCCTCTCATCAGATCCCTCTCCTCTCCGCTGTCCTTGATCCCCTTCTACCTTTCCCCCTGTCCTGCTTACCCTCTCCTTCTCTCCAAGTGTATGACCAAGCAGCACTGAGGTGAGCATGCTATCAAGAAATGTGTCTGACTCCATTATTTCAATCTCTCTTTTATCTCTCATGCCCTCTAGGACTTCATTATAACCTTTATGTATATTAACAATAAGATTGTCCTTGTTGAACCGCAATTAGTTATGGGGGGGCTGGCATTTCACACCCCTCTTCCTCTCCCTTCTGAATTTTCCCAGCAATTCATCTTCAGTATGACCAACAACTGACAAGTCCAGGTAGTGCAAATAACTAAGTGCATGGAAATAAAAGAAAGATGAAACGTTAAAGTGCACAACCTAGATCCAGCTGAGAAAAAAGGTCTAGGAATGTGCCTCTGAAACTCAGCCATGAAAATCCAATAGAGCACATTTCCACTCTGTTATATATAAATTCCCAAAGAGTCAGGCCTTACTCAAGGACTATAACATTTTTGTTGTCACCAGCAGGGATCAATTTCTTTGAGGGTTTTATTTCATTGTCTAAAGATTTTTAATTTCCACGTCTCGATGAGGGGATCTGGTGGAACAATGGTTACATGCTTTATTTCTAACAAAAGTTGACACTTTGAAGTTACCAGGGGCTCCTTAGAGAAAGGTGAAACTGTTGGTTCTATAAATATTTGCAGCCTAGCAGACTGTGTCGGTCAATTTTATTCTGTTACACAGATCAGGTTGAGCTGCAAAACCATGAGATCCTTGGGCAAAATATTGAATGATGGAAAGAACATACAGAGTCACTTTACCCAAATTTATATTGGACATGTCAGCCAAAGGAGGGAGCATAAGAGTAAAAATCAATGGTATTATAGGAAGTAGGCGAAACTCCACTGAAAGTATTAACCAAAAGCAAGGCTCCAGGAATTGAAGGAATTACAATTGAAATGTTTCAAAAACCTGATGAAAAACTAGAAGCACTTACTCCTCTAGGCCAAGAAATTTGGAACCAGCTACTTAGCCAGCTGACTGGAAGAAATCTATTCCAGAGAAAGATAACTCAAAAGTGTGCTCAACTTAGACAACAATAATATCACATGCAAGTAAAATTTTGTCAAAAATCATCGAACAATGGTTCCAGTATTATATTTACAGGGAGTGGCCAGAGGTTAAGGGCGGATTGAGAAGAGGGACTTGAAGAATGTATATCATTACTGAAGACAGAGGAAAATTGGCTGAAAGCAGAAAATACCAGAAAGATGTTTACTGGTGTTTTATTGACTAAGTCAAAGCATTCAGCCGTGTGGATCATAAAAAGCTATGGATACCATGAGAAAAAATGGGAATTTCAGAACATTTCCTTGTGCTCATGTGGAACCTGTACATGAATAATGAGACAACTGTATTAACAGAACAAGCAAATACTGCATAGTTTAAAATCAGGAAAGGTGTAATTCAGAGTTGTGTCCTCTCATCATACTTATTTAATCTGCATGGTGAGTAAATCATCAGTAAAGCCAGATTATATGAAGAAGGTTGTGGCATTAGGATGTGAGGGAGGCTTATTAACCACCTCCCACATGCAGGTCATGCTAACTTTCTTGCTGAAAATCAAGAGGACTTGACGTACTTGCTGACGAAGATCAAGCATTGTAGTCTCCTGGATGGATTTCAACACTATGCAACGAAGAACAAAATCCTCACAACTGTACCAATAATTTGCCTCGTGACAAATGGATAAAGGAATGGACTTGTTGAGGATTTAATATTGCTTGGATCTACAATCAATGCTCTTGGAATCAGGAGTCAAGAGGTCAAAGGATGTATCTGCTGCATGATATTTTTTTCCAATGTTGAAAAAGCAGAATGCTACTTTGAGGACTAAGTTGTGCCTAACCCAAGGCACAACTTAGTCCTCAAAGTAATGATTAAGAAAAGTTTTTTTAACTTTCCAAACCCCCAATTCCCCCCAAAAAAGATAATGAGTGGCACGTCAACCAAGCGTTGCACTCTTGACCAAGATGTCAATCAGTTCAAGCCAGACAGCCATTGATAGGAAGTATGCTCCCATAGAGCTTTGGAATCTCAAAGCAATTTCTACTCTATCCCATGCCATCATGATGTTGGTCTTTAATTCAAGTTTAGACCTTTTTTTTCTCCTGAAATATGTTTCTCAAATCCTCCAATTTCATCTGTACAGAAAATAATGCGCATTTTTTTCAAAATCTCAGTATCACCCAGAATCACGCAGTATGAACATGTGAAAAAGGAACTGACAAGATTTTGTATATAGAAAGGAAAACCATTTGCAAAAGGGTAGTATTAATTTTGTTTACTTTACTAAAAGAGAAAAAACCCTTAAATGCTTAAGAGTTCACAGCACCTGCTAAATATTTGTTGTTCCTGCGGGGTCAATGTTCTGGCAGGAGCAGCTCAGGCAGCCACCCCATCAGCACTGCATACAGGGCCTTCTCAAGCTACAGGCCATCTAGCCTGCTGGGGCTCAGAGATCAATCCTCTTGGAGGGACTGTCTGATCCTTTCTTGCCCAAAGAGACTTCTTCACTGGGCACCTACCATTAGCCCTACTATGTGTTGTGGGAATCACAGGAAAGGGAGTGGGAACAGGTTCCTTTGCCACCAGATCTGAGTGGACAGACTCAACTTTGCACTCCATTGAGAAATGACCCTTGGTGCCCAAAGTCATCTTATCAGATGGTTTGTGAAGATCTGTCACCTTGAAGATTCACTCTAGGTTAACTCGTGACTTAATTTGTTTTCTGGGGTCTAAGTAGGATGGGAGGCTTTCTTTAACTTGCAACCCTGTTCCCAAGGTGGAATGGGGGCAAGAAGGAGGATATTAAAAGAAGAGTCTCAAAGAACGTAGATTATATAAGTAAGGGGAAAAAACCTACCTTAAAATGACTGAACTTTTTTATTTAACTGTTTCTATGTTTGTGTTAGTCTGGGCAGACTAGAGAAACAAAATTTATAGACACTCATGTGTGTATAAGAAAGAGGTTTATATATAAGAGCAATTGAATATTGAGAAAGCATTCCCGCCCAGTCCAGATCAAGTCTATAAGTCTGATATTAGCCGATACGGCCAATACTAGTCTATAAAGTCCCCTTCAGACTCACACAACACATGTAATGATGCCAAATGTACGATGATCACAGGCCAATGGTTGGGAAGTCTTGTGGATCCAGTGGCATAAGCATCCCAGTGCTGGCTGGAGTCTCCACACACTTCATTGTGTTCATGGGGAGCTTGTACATGAATTGAGAAGCAGTTGTGAGACAAGAGCAAGGGAATACTGCATGGTTTGAAATCAGCAAAGGTGTGTGTCAGAGTTCTACCCTCTCACTATACTTATTCAATCTCTATGCTGAACAAGTCATCAGAGAAGCTGGATTATATGAAGGAGAATGTGGTTTCAGGATTAGAGGAAGGCTTATTAACAACCTGTTATAAGCAGATGACACAACCTTGCTTGTTGAAAACAAGGAGGAGTTAAAGCACTTGCTGATGGAAATCATGGATTGCAACCTTCGGTATGGATTATGACTCAGGAAAAGAAAACAAAAATCCTCACACCTGCACCAGTAGGGAACACCTTGATCGGTGGAGAAAAGGTTGGAGTTGTCAAGGATTTTTGTCTTTTTTGGAGCCACGCTCAATGCTCATGGAAGAGCAGTCATGATATCAATAGACAACCTACGTTGGGTAAGTCTACTCCACAAGCCCTGTTCAGAGTATTGAAAATCAAGGACGTTACTTTGAGAAATAAGGTCAGCCCAAGAAAAGCCATATTATTTTACATATGCAGGTGAAAGTTGCACACTTAATAAGCAAGACCAAAGGAAAGTCAATGCTGGTGAATTGTGGTGCTGGAGGACAGTATTGACAGAAACCTGGATTAATAAAAGAACAAGCAAATCTGTCTTGGAAGTAATATGGCCAGACAGCAAGACTCTGTCTTACATACTTAGGATAAAGTTTCAGAAGAGACATGTCCCTACAGAATGCCATCATGTTTGCTGAAGTAGTCGGGGCAGCAGAAGAGGGGAAAGCCCTTAAGTAGATGGAGTGACACAGTGTCTGCAACAGTGGGTTCAAGCATAGACACAATTGCTGCCATTTAGCATCTCGACCAAATCTAGGTTGCTTATTCTTTTGAAATCCTCACTCTAATCAAGAGGGGGAACATGTTAGTACTTGACATTTGTTCTTTGAATGTATGTGACCTGTAGTCAAAACCCCAACTCCATCCTAACCCTTGATACTATCCCAATGTGATCTTGAGCACTTTACACATAAACATATACATCTAACCTCAGAACTACAAAGATGACCAGAATATGTCCCAAGGACACAGGGAGTGTAGTGTCAATCCATCTTGTTCCAAGTTCCAGTTGTTAAGAGATATTTGCAACTCTTTCTTTCCATTTTGAATCCCACAACACCAGCAAATGAAGGTCCTGGATGCTTACTCCACCTGGGTCTTTATGGTCGAATCTACTGTGATAAGGCAGCTCTTCCTTTGTCATATTTAGAGTGCCTTCACATATTATCTGACGATGACCTTCTCCATTTCATGAGGTCTTCAGTGGCCAATTCCTCAGAAGTGGACAGCTTCTTCCTTCTTCCTAGTCTGTGCTTAGCCTGGAAGCTCTGCTGAAGTCTGTTCACTTTGGGTGATCCTGCTGGTTTTTGAAACACTAGTGGCAGAACTTCAACACATAATCCACCAGCAACATAATCCATCACAGCAACATATAATCCACCAGATTACGACCAACTGACAGGCAATTCCTGGATCGCATCACAATAGAGGAATCTATATGCATAAGTGTATTAATATTGCAGCAGTTATGATTTCTTCTCTACACCTTTATTAATCACACATTCCTACCTTTTACACAAGCTCTTTGCTTATTGAAACTTTCTCAGAAAGTTTGTCTCTAGTATGCGTAGAAGTATCTCCTTCCTGAAAATGACAACACAAGGGTTTAAACCTACTCTCTGAGAACTACCCCAGTGAGAAGTTCAGTGAACGTACATGATATCATTCTTTTTCAGCTTGAAGAAGCTGAGAGAGAGAAATCAGAGAGAGAACCAACAAGCAGAGGGAAGGAAAGAGGCACAATATCGGGAAGCACTGGGAGTGTCAGGATACCTGGAAGGGTGATCTCTACAATTTAGGTCAATCTCAACTTAACTCTGCAGGCATCAGACCCTTAGGCTAATTCTAAACTCCAAGGCCATCAAATCTAAGATTCTTGCTGAACATTGTAGGATTCTCCCCCTGTCCTTGGTCAGACAAGACTCAGTCATAGGGAGAGCATGACCGGGTTTATGCTTCAACCTGACAAGTGGAAGCTATTTCATGTTTGGTTTGTTCAGAACTTGGAGATACAGACAGGTCAAGTACCACACACCTGATACAAAACCCTAGAGACAGTCCATTCTGGTTCAACTCACTAGAATTCCACCTGCTGAGTTGTGTGTTTTTCTTTCCTTTCCGAGTAAACTGCTTTCTGTTATCATTTTGTGGCCCTGAGTCTATTCTTAGGTTCTCAAGACCAAGAGCCCCTGAACATATCAGAGCAGTTGTAGCAAGCTACAGAAGATGAGACTCTGCCTCTTCTCTCCTTTAAAAATCAAAGAAATAAAAATTAGAGTCAGGAGTGAAACCTGGAGACCAACACCCCTTTTCTCTAACTCACTCTAGGCCTCCCGCTTGGTACACTGTGACCCAGTATTCAACCAGAGCCTATTTGTCAACCAAGAGGTTCATCTGCAGAATATCTATGAGACTGTGGTTCACTAACCGGACCTCCATATATAGACAGGAAGGGTTGGGGGCAGGAAGGCATAGGAAGGGGTCAGAATTCTGGAAGCTAGAAGGGATAAAGCTAGAAGGGAAGCTAGAAGGGATAAAGTACCCACAACTTAAAATTCACTGCCATCCAGTTGATTCCAATTCAGAGAGACTCTATGAGTCCTATGGGGCCCCAATTTAGAGACCACATAACTTTTCAATTAGAAGAGATAATAAAACCCCTCTTTATATATTTTTTGCTTTAAGTGTCTACTTTATTTCAATTGACTAATAAAATGCGACAAGACTTCACAGCTTTGTGCAATAATAATCTGTTTAAAAGAGCTTTCGGATTGTATTTATTCCAAGCTCGGTTTGTTTATTCTTTTGGCAATCTAGGGTATATTCAATTCAATCTAGCGCATTTGCATATTACTAGCAGTTATTGAGACTTCCTCCGATATTGAGGCCTCATTCTTCCTCTTATTGTCCAACCTCTGGGATTATTTGACCAACATCCAGATGGAACAATATGGTGAAAGGGTGAAACCCTGACCACATTTTCCTGATTTTAAACCATCCCCTCATTCAGTATCCCCTCATTCTGTTTCAAAAACTGCCTCTTGGTCTATGTAAAAGCTCTGCATGAGCACCATTAGATGTTCTAAAATTCTTATTCATCACGATGTTGTTTGTCATTCTCTAAGATCCACACAGTCAAATGCTTTTTCATAAGCAATGACACAATTGCTTGATAGTCTTTGCTTTCAGTCAAGGTCTATCTGTGATAAGTAATGGTATCCCTCATTTCATTTCCTCTACTAAACCTAGTTTTAAATTTGGGTAGTTTTTTGCTGATGTACTTGTACAACAATTGTAGATTATTTTCATTATTTACATCAATTTTAGATTATTTGCCTGTTCAAAAATTTCCACATTCTGTGGGATGGGCATCATCACGGGCCTCTCCTAGTTGATTGGGCTGGTAGTTATCTTAATCTTATCCTTAAAAGAATTGTGGCGAAAATATACACGTGAAAATGTTTCTCTGTACAACTTCTACATTTACAATGTAATGATATAGATTCCGTTTTCCATGTTATACCATCATGTTTGCTACCCTTATAGAATTATTTTTATGTATTTATCCTTTCATTCCTTTTGGGGAAAAAACCTAGAAGTGAAATTTCTGGATCATATGGTAGAGAGATGTTTGATTCTTTAAGAAAAATCAAGACGTTTTCCAAACTGGCTTAGCAGACATTCCAGGTGGACATGGAAATATATTTTTACTGTTGTATCTAAGTAATCTGTGAGTAACATAATATCACAATGGTGTATCGAATAAATTTTATAGTTCTAGGAATTAAATTTCGGCTTACGTTTTCACTTAAAATAGTTCATATGTGTTGACATTGAGATCTATGTTATTTGTTTGTATATAGATTAGTCTAATTCCATCTGGAAAATATACCATTTTCTACTGTATTGTCTTTGAATTCTGTTCATTCTTTGAATGTCTTTTCAAAAATCTGTTTCTCATTTATATGTGTGCCTATTTCTGTATTGTGTGTTCTGTTCCATTAATGAATTTGTGACTTCAATATGACACTCTCTTGACTTCAATATGACACTCTTTTGATTTCTATTACTGTATAATAATACTTGAAAGTCACTAATGTTACTCCTCTGACTTGTGATTCATTGCATTTTTATATGCTTTTTGAATCAGCAGGTAGAGTGCTGAGAAAAATGATCCCACAAATGTTTTTATTTACAAATATCACTGAATCTTTGAACATGAATACATGATATGTTTCCATTTTTAGAGAGCTTGCCTATTATCTCACCAGGGTTTTATTCATTTTAGTGTCCACGTCTTTCACTTTTCACTTATTTCGTCATAGAAATCCATAAATATTTGCTACAGAAAATTGTCTTGATTTTGCCATTTCAAATTCTGATTGGTCCTGGCCTGCAGGTAGAAGTAACTGACCTTTTGAGCCTTGATTTTATATCCTAGTACCTAGCTCTACTCATTGACAGCACCACAACCTTACAGGCTAGAAATTTAGGCCATGTGTCAAAGAACTTGCAGAATAACTGAATAAGAAGGCAGCGCCATAAAGTTTGTTGTATAGTGATAAACTGTATGCCACTTGGCTGGGCAATGATTCTCTGTGGCTTGATGGTTTATGTGGCAATTGTAATGATGCAAGTATCCTCCATGTGACCAGTCAAAACAACCATGTTAAGAGGATTAAGAAGGGATAGGAGGCCCTTAATCAGGTCACAACCCTGACCCTACAGAAGAGTTGTTTCCCTGGGGTGAGGCCTGCATCTCCTTTTAGCTTCCAAAGGATAAAAGGAGAATGAAAGAAGCAGAGAAAGAGGGACCTCTTACCATCAAGGAAGATCCCGGAGGGGTGCAATCCTCTATTCAAGTGCTGGGGAACTCCTAGACCTGACTATGATTGCTGATAAGGGCCGACACCTAGAGCAGACACAGAGAAAAGTCTTCCCCTGCAGCCTTGGCTCTGAATTCAGACTTGTAGCTTCCTAAACTGTGAGACACTGTAGTCCTGTTGGCTAAGCCATCCCCTTGGGGGCTTTTCTCAATAGAAAACTAAGGCTGACTTCATTTCAGGTGTTTTTCGAACTTGGAATATGATTTTGGTGATATACTGATGGCAGTGAACAAGCTGGCTCATGGGTTTTCCTGCAAAACCAAGTAGAACTGACCCAGGTTTGCAGCTTCTAATACTTTCAGCGAAGAATCCTAATGATACTGTGCCTAAAGCATTGGACTGATGGGTCTGAACTTATCAACTGCCCTATGGGAAAAGATGCTATGGTCTGCTCCCATAAAACATAGAGCCTGCAGGTTCCATTCTGTCCTAGAGACTCAGTGTAAGTCTGTGGGCTTGGATTTGGTTTTTGGAATATTTGCAGGGCATAGCTAGTCTTTCTACTGGAGAAGCACTTCTCCATTTTACTCCCACGGCTCCAATTTTCTTTTCATTTTTTTCTTCTTTTTAGAGATCATTTTATTGGGGGATCATGTAGCTGTTATACGCAGCCATACATCAATTGTATCAAGCATATTTGTACATATGTTGCCATCATTATTTTATAAACATTTACTTTCTATTTGAGCCATTGCTATCAGTTCCTCTTTTTGCATCCTTCCCCCTCCCTACATGTGACCCCTTGATAAATTATTAATTTTTTTTCACATCTTAACACTGAATGCTGTTTCCACCCCTCCCACTGTTTCTTTTGTTCATGCCCCTGGGTGCGGTGCCGGTGGTTAAGTGTCAATCATCACTATCGGTTGCCTCTTCCTCCACTCTTCACCTCACTTTCCCTTTACCTTCCTGGTATTACTACATTTTCTGTTCCACAGGCATTTATCTGATCTGGATTCTGTGTGCCAGTAGCTTTTATCTGCACCAGTGTACATGCTGTGGTCTAGCCATAACTGAAAGGCCTGGGGTTATGATAGTGGGGGTGTAGAACCAGGGGAATATTGTGTGTTTCATAGGTGCTATTCTATGCCCAGGTTGACTCATTCCTTCCTTGTGACCGTTCTGTGAGGGGATGTTCCATTGTCTACAAATGGGTTTGGGGGGTCTCTTCACTGACCCCCTTTGTTCTCAGCAATATGAATGTGTGTTTGATTGTTTATTTCTTATGGGTTTTCTGGAGCCTGTTTCTTGATTCTGTTGACACCTCATAATTAATTGCACAGGCTGATATGCTTCTTCCATGTGGTCTTGTTGCTTCTCTGCTAGATGGCTGTTTGTTTAACTTTAAGCCCTTAAGACCTCGGACACTATATCTTTTGAAAGCGTGGCACCATCAGTTTTTTTTACCACATTTACTTGCACACCCATTTTGTCTTCAGCGATTGTACCAGGAGAGTGAACATCACAGAATTCTAATTTGTTAGAACAAAGTATTCTTAAACATAGGGACGGCTTGAGCAGAGACCCAAAATCTGTCCACTACCTCAATATATTGCTATATAAATATATCATAATAAATATATGTATAAACAGAGGCCAATACCTCTATTTTATAAATTGATATATTTACATATGTACACACCTATATTTATACCTCTATCCATAGTTTTGCTTCCTTGATCTTTTTCCTTTTACCTTCCTCCTATTCCACCATTACACTCAACCTTCTTCTGCCTCTTAGTGATTCCTCTCAGCTACCTTTATGTTGTTCCAACACCTCCAGGATCTCTATGTCCTCCTCGTTAAGGATTTTAATTTCCTACTTGCTCCCCTGTCTGTGGTGTTGTTTGCTCACTATTTCCTTCCCCCTGCCTTCTCCTCCCGCCAAGTTCCTCCAGGACTGTCAGTCTCATTGCTTTCTCCTTGGACTTTCTTCCTATACCTATCTCATATAGGTAGGCAAACCAACAATAGAGGAGAAAAAACAACAATAAAACAAGAGATTGCCTAAAAAGAGGGAAAAAATACTAATGAGAAAGCATACATACTTCCAGTCTGTGTGCTGGCCTTTGTGACTATCTCTGGGAACAGCCCCTCCTAGCCTGAAGTCTATTTTGGGGGCTCCTCGGGGCCTTTGTGGCTTGACTTTGCTCCCATTGCTGATCTGTGATGTTCCCTCTTTGGTTAGCCCCGCTGTGCAGAGTTCAGACCCGGCTCACTCCCAAATATTGTCCTCTGCCACGGACATCATATCCAGGGGACATCATGTCTCACTCTGATTTGGGGCCTACCGTCCTCTCTGTACAAGGTTCTATTTCTCAGTGTCTATTTTATTATTTCAAGATGACTTTACAAAGTGAATCCACAAGTGCCTCACACGATTAAACTCTGGATTACTAGGAGAAATGTCTCATCCACCCTGAAGCACCTGGGAAGACCTGATCCTTTACTACCAACAGGTCACAATTTGGAACCTCCTGTGGACTAGTTGCCACCTAAACACATGGACCAACTCAACCAAACCCATGGCCATTACATTGATTCCACTGAGTTGCTCTAGGTAAAATTTCCAGACTACAAATCTTTACAGGAGCACACCGCCTCAACTTTCTCCCAGGGAGTGGCTGGTGGGTGTGAACTACAGACTTTGCAGTTAGTAACCTACACATAAGTCACAATCAACTCCCTAATAACTAACAATGATAACATACAGAATCATACAATACATCATTTTTCTTTTCTTTTTGGACCATTCTGTGGAGAGTCATTCAGGTTGTGTGTATCAATATTTCATCCCCCTTTTTACATGGTAAGTGTGCATATGCCACAATTTCTTTCAAACATTAACCCATAAAAGGACACCTAGTTCGTCTCAATTTTATGCCTGGAAGTTTTATAAGTTTAGGTTCTACATTTAGATTGATGGTGCATTTGTATAAAATGTAAGTAGGGGTTAAAGTACATTGTTTTAAATATAGGCACACTCGTGTTTCAACATTTCTAGAAAAGACGATTCTTTCTCCATTAAAATGTCTTCACACTTGTTCTCTATGAATATGTAGATCTAGTGCTGGCCTCCTTTATTTTCCATTTATATCTTTGTTTATCTTTGCATCAATGTTACACTGTGCTGATTTTGCTAGCTTTAGTGTATGGTCCCAAGTCAGGTTTTATGACTTCACCAAATGTTTTCTTCTTTATCACAGTAGTTTTGACTCTCTAATTTACGTGCATTTCTATAAAAACTTTAGAATCGGCTTGTTGATAGGTTCTAAAGAAAACACTGCATGATTTTTACTGGGATTGTGCTGAATCTATAGGTCAACTTGCAGCTAAGGTTTATCTTTACAATATAGTGACCATGCAATATTTCTCTGTGATCATGATTGAATTTGCCTTTTTAAAAAGTTATTTTCCTAAAGTTTCCATTGGCTTTCATTGTTTTCAGCATAAGATTTTTAACTTTAAATGCAAAGTCATACTTACGTGCTTCATTTTTCTAATACGATTGTAAATATACTTCATTTGAGCTGCAGTGGCTTATTGCTAGAATATAAAGCCACACTTGTTACCATCATATTGATATTGTGTCCTGCGATCTTGCTGAAGTCACATGTTAATTCTAAAATGCGTTTGGAGCATTATCTTTGAAATTATCTACAGAGATAATGATGTCACTTGCAAACAGAGACCGTTTTTGTTTTCCTTTTGCACCTGAAGGCTATAGAGTTGGCATCTTGTCTTGTTCCAAATCTTGGCAGAAAGATACTCAACTTTTAATATGGGCTATGGTGCTTGCTAAAGGTTGTTTTATTCATGGCTTTTTACAAGTGGCTATATGTTTCTATTATTTCTAGTATTTTGGAAGGTTTTATAATAAATGGATCTTTTAATTGAAACACTTTATCATCATCTATTGTGGCAGCCTGGTGGTGTAGTGGTGGCGTGCTGTCATGTGATTGCGTGGTTGGCATTTCAAAACCACCAGTAGCTCCTGGGAGACAGACTGGGCTTTCTACCCATAAACAGGCACAGTCCCTGAAACCCAGAGGGGGTCACTATGAGTCAGCATTGCCTTGATGGCAGTGTGTGAGTGACTGAATGATCATCATCTCTTGAGATCATCATTTTTAAAAAACCTCTTCTTCTTTAGTCTGTTCATTTTGTGAAGTATATTCATTAGTTTTAGAACAATGAATTAACCTTAAATGCCTGGAATGAACCACATATGTCTTTGGTGTTGATGATGATGATATTTCATTACTTTCAAACATGACATGGTAATTTAAAATGTTTAAAATCGTTATTATCTGTAAATTATTGGAGTAGAAATAACGACATGACTCCTTTGTTATCTTCACAGAAGAATGACTCAAAGTTGGAATTTTCAAGTGCTAATTAAAAACTTCTATACCATAATTCAAGATCAAGTGAGGCATGTGCTTTGCAGTCCACTGGGTTTCCCAGGGCCTTCCTGTTGAGGCAGTTTTGCCACCTTTGGGAAACGTGTGCTAGAAATTGGGGCAGATGTTAAATTAAAGAAATAAGTAACTCAATAATATGATAGAACGGGCTAGTGGTTGCAAAGAAAAATTATGCAGATATAGGCTAACACATATGTTTGTACTTTCTTATGGAGTTGAGTTTATCAAAGACTTCAAGGAAGTCACTAAATGCCAAATTGTGGTCTTAAAGACATTAAATCTAGCAGCAGAGCACAAGGTTCACAATGTCAGTGTTCAGCATGAATCATTGAATGAACTGGAGTTCTCCTTCTCACCTATTTTGTAGTTGCTTATCTGCTGGAGGCACAGAAAAATGATCTGGTAAGGAACTGGATGCAGGAGAGGTCAAATGAGCACCTACCACAGTACAATGAGATAAGGGACTTAGTGTGGTAAAAAATGAAGAAATAGAAGTCTTTCACCAAGATTCTATCTGTGATAAGAGTTTACAAGAAGGAAGGAATCTCAAGATGAACTCAAGAATTATTCATGGGCCACATACAGATTTCTTTTGAGACTTTTATGCATTTCCTGTCTATTGTTGTATAATAGGGTTAAATACAAGGTGTGTTCCTTCTTATTGGTATTTAGGGATCCTTGAGTCGGACAGCTCTATATTCCAGAGCTGTTTTAACTTGAGATCAGGGGCTCCAGCACCCTTTTCTCTGTTGCCCATTATCTTAGCCATATCTCTTCTCTTCCCCACAGAATTTCTCCCCTTTAAATGTGTTAAGTGAATATAAAGGAATTCCTATTTACTGAAGAGTGAAAACTCAGCTCAGGTTTAAGTGACATCTCCAGACATTTCATTAGGTAAGTATATTTAAATAGATTTTTTTGTCAAATCATTTCTTTAAACAAAAGCAAAACAAGTGACATAGTTGGGCAATTAATTAAACATGTATGCTAAATATTTATTGGTTTGTGTGTGTGTGTGTATGTGTATGCTCACATGGCATATGTGCAAATGGGTTTGACACATTGGAGGAATGTATGGATTGTGATAAGAGATTAAAGAGCCCCCAATAAAAGTTTTTTGTTTGTTTGTTTGAAAAATGAATACAGTGAATGGGCAATGGCTTGCGTTGGTTAGATCAGTTTCAACCTTTTACCAAATTACCTGGCTGTTTCTGATTAATGATGAATGATCAATCACTCCTCAAGATGATAGAAACTGAAATATCTCTGTGGTTTAATGATCCTATTTATTTCCCTTTACACCTATTCACCTATTATTTCTCCTTCAATGTATTTAGTTTTCTCTTTGGGCCATGAGGTGTTATGAGAAATAAGTAATTTAAAAGAATTCTTGTATTAAAGTAAACTGGGGACCTGAATGCTACAAACAATGGAGTGCTAAGCTACTAGTTGTAAATTGGATGGAACAAACTCACCTGGGGCATTTCAGAAGGCAAACTTGGTTATCTGTGTCAAAAGGTCACAGTCTCTTAAAACCTATGACACAGATACATGGTGTCCTAATGAGTCAGAATTGACTCATCATCTGGTAACAGCTATGAATGAATGTACCTTTCCCTTACTAAAAATTAAATTACTTCTGTCACATTTCTATGTAAATTTTGCAAAAACCACACAAAAGTTTTAAGACTTAGATCTTTATCTATAGTGAGAATGTGAATGTTGAAGAAATTATATCTTCTTGAGGTCTTGTTTCAGGTATTTATTAATTTATTTTTTTGCTGTCAAAGGAATTTAATAGTATTTACATAATTAAGGAAAAGGTAATACATTTCCAATTGTTAGCAGTGGATCTCTAATAAAATAGATTTTAAATTCAACATACCATTATTAGTATGCCTAGGCCTTATTGGCCTTAAAACAATATTTATTATAATTATTTAATTATTGCTGTGTAGTTACTTTTTTCTGTTTCTTTGTAAAATCACTTATCAGAATATTTCTACTGATGGAGTACTTTGGATGGGGGAGGGAAATTTCATTTATTTTTGTGTTTATGTTTTAACCCCAAATACTCTTACCATCCTATGAAGTTGTACTCACCACAACCCTGTAGGACAGAGGAGAACTCCCAATAGGTACTCAGGGCTGCAAACCTGTAAGGAAGCAGACTGCTACAACTCTCTCCCTTTAAGAGGGTGAAGGGTTCAAACCAGTGATCTTGTAGGTAGCTGCCAAGTGTGTAACAACTCTGCCAAGAGAGCTCCTTTTTTTCTTAAAAATTTTTAATTTACTTTAAATTACAGTGTTTCTGAAGACAAGCTTAGCCTTATTTCAATACTCCCCCAATGAAAATTTATTTGTAGCTTTTTTGGGTCACACTGGTTTAAGATTATATCCTCGTGTCTTCTAAGTTATGTATAACAAGTATATGGCCTTATGTCTCTGAAATCTGAAATAAGGGTTTAATCTGATTAAAATGAAACACTATTTTTAATAATTAGAATGCTATTCTCATATTATTTTCCCCATATATTTCTTTCTATTTTCTTTTGCAATGACTTCTGTTATAAAATTTGTTTTATGTGCATCTATTCTACTGTTTATCTAATAATAATAAATTGCAATCTCCTTTTTATCATTTTATTGGGGCTACTACAACTCTTATCAGAATCCATGCATATATTAATTGTATAAAGCACATTTGTACATTCATTACCCTCTTCATTTTCAAAACATTTGCTCTCCACGTCAACCTTTGGCATCAGCTCCTCATTTTCCCCCTCGATCCCCTCTCCCCACTTCCTCATGAAGCCTTGACAATTTATAAATTATTATTTTGTCATATCTGACACTGTGTGACGTCTCACTTTACCCACTTTTCTGTTGTCCGTCCCCCAGGGAGGTGGTTATATGTAGATTCTTATAATCGGTTCCCCTTCTCTCCCCTGCCCTCCTTCCACCCTCCCAGTATAGCCATTCTCCCCACTGGTCCCGAAAGGATCATCCATCCTGGATTAATTGTGTTTCCAGTTCCTATCTGTACCTGTGTACATCCTCTAGGCTAGCCAGATTTGAAAGGTAGAATTGGGATCATGATAATGGGTGGGTAGAAAACATTTAGGAACTTAGGAAAGTTGTATGTTTCATCGTTGCTACACTGCACCCTGACTGGCTGGTCTCCTCCCAGTGACCCTTCTGTAAGGGGATATCCAGTTGCCTACAGATGGCCTTTGAGTCTACACTCTGCACTCCCCTTCATTCACAATGATAGGATTTTTTGTTCTTTGATGTTCTTTGATCTCATCCCGTTAGCACCTCGTGATCACACAGGCTGGTGTGCTTGTTCCATGTGGGCTTTGCTGCTTCTGAGTTAGATGACTGCTTCTTTACCTTCAAGCCTTTAAGACCCTAGACGCTATATTTTTTGATAGCCGGGCACCATTAGCTTTCTTCACCACATTTGCTTGTGCTCCTACTTTGTCTTCAGTGATTGTGTCATGGAATGCCAGTTTAATTGAATAAAGTATTCTTGCATTGGGGGAGTACTTGAGGTGGGGTCCAATGTTCATCTGCTACCTCAATACTAAACCTATAAATATATGCACATAAATCTATTGCCCCATCCTCATCTATAAATATATTTACATATGCACATACCTTTATTTAGATCTCTATAAATGTGCTTTGCCTCCTGGTTCTTTCCTCTATTCCTTTTCCTCTCATCGTGTCCCACTATCATGCTCAGGCATCATTTGCGTTACAGTAATTCCTCTCAATTACATTACCCTTGATCATCTCCTACCAGGCCTCATACACCCTCCTCACAACCGATTTGGATGACTTGTTGTTTCCTTGTCCCTGGGTTAGTTAACACCACTTCCTTTCCCCACCCCCACCCCCTACCACCCCTTCTCCCATGTCCACCAGAAATGTCGGTTTCATTGTTTTCTCCTCCAGATTGTTCATCGAGCCTATCTTACTCAGACAGACCTGGGGAGATAATAACACACACAAAAACAAGACAGAGCAAAACTAAGGAACAAAAGAAAACAAAGCAACAACAACAAAAAGTCAATGACAAAACAAAACACAACAAAATAGAAAAGCTTGTAGTTAGTTCAAGGCCTGTTTGATGGCCTTTAGGAGTGTTTTATGGTCAAGACTGATGAATGGCCAAAACCTCCCTGGGGACTTCATTGCTCTGTTCCCCTTGCTGTTCTGTTGCATGTCCTTAGTGTTTTGCCTTGGTGTGATGGAATCAGGGGTAATTCCCTATTTAAAAAAGATGATCTTAAACAGATCAAGAGATTTAGTTAACCACTGATTTTCCTAAAAATAATTTAATTATATCTATAACCTCATCCTAACCTAAATCACAAACAAGCTCTAGTAGCTCTTTTATTTCACTTTTGAATCTAGGAATTTTATTTTTCCCATTATTTATATCATCGTTGTTGAGGTATCCAAAGACCAGACTCATCATTGAGTTTATTCTGACTCCTAGCGACCCTATAGGACAACGTAGAACTACCTCTGTGGGGTTTCTGAGACTGTTGACAGGAATAGAAACCCCCATCTTTTGCCTGTAAAGCTACTGGTGGACTCAAGCTGCAGACCTTGTGGGTCGCAGCTCATTCTGTGATCTTGGTTCAACCATGCTGTGTATTACAGTCATCAGCACCCACGACAACCTTCTCCTTATCATTTCTTCCTACCACTTTCCCACCCCCATTCCCTGCCACAAAAATGCACACATAGCTCTTTTTTCACTATATATTAGTTTGCTTTTCTAGAATTGTTTTTAAACAAAATTAAATCCTATACATTCTCAATATTTCTGGCAGAGCTTGTATGATTAAAATGATGACATTTAATCAAAATAACCTGCAATAGGGCCCAAAACAAACAATGGCAGACGTAAGTCTGGAAAATACTAGTCAAGTGATCTTAAGACATACTAGGATTCAACATACAGTAAATAATGTTAGTGTGTAGCTGTGATAGATTTCATTTGGGAATCATCCATGCGGTAGCTTAAATCAAACACTCATCCCTCCTTAGTGTTAACTAATGTTCTTCTGTGTGAATATACCAGCTGTTTAAATTCACTTTCTGGTGAATATTTAGATTGGGTCATGTGTTTGGTAATTCTAAATATAAGCCCCAATGAACATTTGTTTATGAGCTTTCTGTGAACATACGTTTTAATTTCTCTTGAGGAGCCCTAGAGGCACAGTGGTTACATGCTGGATTGCTAAGCTCCTGGTCAGCAGTTCAAAAACACCAGCCCATCCTCTGGAGAATGAAGAGGCTTTGTATTCCCATGAACCGTTACAGTCTAGGAAACCCACCGGAGCCATTCTACCATGTCCTATAGGGTCGCTATGAGTCAGCATCAACTCGATGGCAGTCAGTTGTTTTTTTCATTTTGTTTTGTTTATTTGTTTCCTTGAGGAGGAACTGTAAAATATTTTAACTTGTTATAATTTACAACTGATTGGACTAGAAAAGAGGTTTCAAGAGCTCCTTGCTTTGTTTTCTTGACAAAGGAGTGACTGAATTTAAAATTTGAATTTGTTTTCTAACAATCAAATATGGATGATTAGAGGAAACAATTTTGCCTTTTGAACAAAAATATTAATTGTATGTCCTACAGTATATCAGGAACTGTCCACTGTCATTTTCTGTATAAGTATTCTGAGACTATAAAAATCTTTTAAAAAGTTATTATTATCTTTACAAATGTACATATGGAAATATATTTATATGAGTGTAGGGAAACAGATCTATGTGCATATATTTATAGGTTTAGTACTGGGGCAACAGATTGTCATTGGGCCTCCACTCATGCACTTACTCAATGCAAGAACACTTGTTCTATTAAATTGGAATTCCAGGATACACACCTTCCCGACACGATTTCTGAAGAAAATTGTGTGCATAAGCAAATGTGGTGAAGAAAGCTGACAGTGCCCAGCTATCAAAAGATATAGCGTCTGGGGTCTTAAAGGCTTGAAGATAAACAGGAGACCATCTAGCTGAGAAGCATCAAAGCCTGCATGGAAGAAGCACACTAGCTTGACTGACCACAAGGTGTAGAAGGGACCAGTTATCAGACATCAAAGAACTAAAAATAATATCAGTGGGTGTCCACCTTCCTGATACGACCACTGAAGACAAATGTGTGCAAAAGCAAATGTGGCGAAGAAAGCTAATGGTGCCCGGCTAAAAAAGATATAGCGTCTATAGTCTTAAAGGCTAGCTGAGAAGCATCAAAGCCCACATGGAAGAAGCAAACTAGCTTGTCTGACCACAAGGTGCAAAAGGGACCAGTTATCAGATATTGATATCAAAGAGCTAAAAATCATATCAAATGGGTGCCCACCTCCCTGATACGATCAATGAAGACAAACGTGTGCATAAGCATATGTGGTGAAGAAAGCTGATGGTGCCCATCTATCAAAAGATATAGCATCTGGAGTCTTAAGGGGACTAAGATAAACAAGTGGCCATCAAACTCAGAAGCAACAAAGCCGACATGGAAGAAACACACCAGCCTGTGTGACCACTAGCTGTTGAAGGGATCAGGTATCAAGCTTAAATGAACAAAAAATAATATCATTGAAAATGTGGGTGAGTGCAGAGTGGAGACTTAAAGCCCAATGGTAGCCAACCAGACACCCCTTACTGAAGGGTTGTGGGGAGGAGATGAACCAGGCAGGGTGCAGGGTAGCAATGATGAAACATATCACTTTCCTCTAGTTCTTAAATACTTCCTCCCTGCCACTATCATGATCCCAATTCCACCTTACAAATCTGGCTATACCAGAGGATGTACATAGGCACAGAAAGCAACTGGAAACACAGGGAATCCAGGACAGATGACTCCTCCAGGACCAGTGGTGAGAGTGGCGATGCCTGGAGGGTGGAGAGAATGTTGGGTAGAAAGGGGGAACTGATTACAAGAATCTGCGTATGGCCTCCTCCCTGGGGGAGGGGCAGCAGAGAAGGGGCGGAGGGAGACGTCGGACAGTGTAATATATGACAAAACAATAATAATTTATGAATGATGAGGGTTTCGTGGGTTAGCAGGGAGTGGGGAGGGAGCGAGAAAATGAGCAGCAGATATTAAGGGTTCAGGCAGAAGGCAGATGTTTTGAGAACGATGATGGCAACAAGTGTTCTTGACATAATGGATGGATGTATGGATTGTGGTAAGAGTTGTACAAGCCCCCAATAAAATGATTTTTAAAAGTTATTATTATCATGCTGTTTTTCAGTGGTAAAAACAACAACAGAGATAATAGAAAGTTGAAATGCAGCAAGACAATGACAGGCTAAAGTTTGAATTGAGCATTTGACTTCAAAACTTAACCACATGCCATATTTGCTTTTCATTTTTAGATTTTTATATTTCTTTGGTTTACTTCTCTAGCTGTAGGGAGAAAACATAATTTCTAACAATTTCTACTTTACAGGAGAAATAGAAATGTGGTCACTGTTTATTCTGATATGTTTGAACCATGCATATGGAATGGCATATGATTCCAGTGAACATGTTAAACCTGTCAGTCCTGAGTCCTGGATGAATATTGTAAGTTATCCCCTACAAAACGTACGGAATTACTGTTGCGGAGAAACAAAGCCATAATTACTGAAGTGTAAAAGTTACTTTAGTGAAATACTAAAATAATGTGTTTGATATTGTTTTTAAAATGAAAACTTCAATGCTTTCTCTTTATTCCACTTAAGAGTCACATAATTTCGTACTGGGGTTACCCATATGAAGAATAAAAGTTGAAACTGAAGATGGTTTTATCTTGGGAACCTACAGGATTCCTCATGGCAAAATAAACTCTAGTAATTCAGGTAAGTGTGACTAGAAGTGCTACTCACTCACTGCCATCAAGTTAATACTGACCCATACAGAACAGGGTAGACTTGCCCCATGAATTGCCAAGACTGTAACTCTTTACAGGTGTTGAAAACCATGTCTTTCTCCTGTAGATGTGCTGGTAATATTGAACTGCAAGCCCTGAAGTTCACAGTCCAACACATAACCTCTAAGTCAGTAAGGCTCCTAGAAATTCTTCATAATGGGAAATATTTGTCTTCTTCAAAATGCAGTGTATAATGGGTTCTGGCATTAGCTCAAACTGAGCCATCAGGAGATGAAAAGCCCCATTCTGGGAAAAGATCCACACTACATATGTGTGTATGCTGATATGTGTGTGAGTTTCAAGGTGGTTCCCCATTGGTTCAGTTGTGACGATTTTGATCTTCTTTACATTGAGTTAAGGTCCATACTGAAGTCTGCAGTCCTTGAGCTTCATTAGCAAGTGTTTCAAGACCTTCTTACTTTCAGCAAGTAAGGTTGTGTCATTTGCACATTACAGGTTGTTAATAAGCTTTCTTCGAATCTTGATGCCAAATTCTTCATATAATCCATCTTCCCTGATTATTTGCTCAACATACATATCGAACAAATATGGTGAGAGGATACAACCTTGATGAACACTTTTCTTGATTTTAAAGCATGCAATATTCCCTTGTTTTGTTTATACAAATGCCTCTTGATTCGTGTACAAGTTCTGTAGGAGCACAATGAAGTGTTCTGGAATTCCCATTCGTCTCAAAGGTACCCATAATTTATTATAGTCTGTACAGTCAAATGTTTTTACATAGTCAATAAAACACAACTAAACAAATTTCTGGTGTTCTCTGCTTTGAGTCAAGCAAGAGCAGTCTGACATCAGCAATGATAATCCTTGTTCCACATCCTCTTCTGAATCTAGCCTGAACCTCTGGCAGCTCCTTGTCAATGTACTGGTGCAACTGTTGTTGGATTGTCCTCAGGAAACTTTTACTTGCATGCGATCTCAGTGATATTATTGTGTAGTTTGAGCATTCTTTTGAGTCACTTTTTTAAAAAAATAGGCAGAAATCGGAATCTTTCCCAGTCAGTTGGTCAAGTAGCTATCTTTCAGATTTACTGGCAGAGTTGAGTGAGTGCTTCCAGTGCTTCATCAACTTGTTGAAACATTTCAAATAATATTCTATCAATTCTCGGAACCTTATTTTTGGCTAATGCATTCAGTGCAGGTTTGAATTCTTTCTTTATCATCATTGGTTTTTGTTCAAACGCTACTCCTGAAATGGTGAACTAGCTCATTTTGGTGCAGTGTCTGTGTGTTCTACTCATCTTCTTTGGATGCTTCCTGCATCATTTAATATTTTGCCAATCATTCAATATTTTGACTGTGTATAGAGCGTTTGAAAATTGTTGCAGTATTGTTTGTGAAATTAAAAAGAAAAATTCTACAAATTTTCCCAAGAATTTTTTGTCTTGAGTATATAATTGTTTTATAGACCTTTAAGTTTTTTGTTCAGCTTGATTTTATGCAGGATGAATCCTGAGTGTGTGTTTCTCAAGCATTAATACCTTCTTGTAGACTTGGTCATTAAAATACTTTTAAAAATGTGTATATTACATAAAAACTATCATTTCACCCATATTTCGTTACTTATTATGTTACATGTGTGGTAAGCAATAAACTCTCTTGTACACCTATTATCCTTACAATGAAACAAGAAAATTGGGTCAGAAGTATTCTAGAAGAGATGTTGCCTGGGTACTGTTATTAACATTGCCTTCTGTTCACATTTCAGCTCTAAGGCATGTTGTGTTTTTACAGCATTGTTTACTTACATCTGCCTATAACTAGATTTCTAATCTCCCCAGTAACAGCCTGGCATTCATTCTGGCAGATGTTGGTTATGATGTGTGGTTGGGAAACAGAAGAGGAAACACCTTTTCGCGAAAGCACTTAAACTTGTCTCCATATTCCAAAGAATTCTGGGCCTTCAGGTAAAATACTTGGAAAGATGTTTTTCTGCATGTATTGTGTTATATGTACAACAAAGGCTTTATTTTTTTAATTCCATTTTTATCTACTCCTTTTCAATTTGGTTTATTATTGTTGTTGATAATATATAAAGCAGAACATAGACCAGTTCAACATTTTAATATGTATAATTAAGTCACATTGATTATTTAAAATTATCACTATTTTTGTAAAGATTGAGTAAAATACCTTGTTTTGAAGGTTGTCAAATTTTTATAAACATGAAAATGAATTTAATTCTGTGTTATGTCAAAGCAGAACTTCAAGTTCACAAGGGATGAATGTACTATAGATGTTATTTTTATAGTGTTGGAATGAGAAACATTCACCTACTTGTCAAAAGACTAAACTTATAAATCAAAGTGCATTTGACTAACTTTGATTTCAATTTCTATAGTTTTGATGAAATGGCCAAATATGACCTTCCAGCATCAATAAACTTCATTCTAAAGAAAACTGGACAAGAACAGATACACTATGTGGGGCATTCTCAGGGCGCACTTACTAGTATGTTTAGATTCTTTGATATCTGATCATCTACAACTCTTCATCACTGTGAAACCCTTGTCCATTTCTAGAATTCTTTGAGTTTCTCTTGCAGAGATAAGAATGCTAGCTCTTATGATGGAGAACATTAGGTAGAGTGGGAACTGGGACAAAATATTTGTGGACCTTACAGTTCAAACAAATGACTAAATTCCAGTGAATGAAAAAGATAATGCTTAAATATGTATGGTTAAGAATTTGATCTCAGAATTGTGTGTGATTGCAAACAATGTAATGAGACATGGACATTCATCTGTGGGGGACTGGCTGAACACACTAGAATATATCCAGTTAATGATCCATTGGCATATTAACAAAATCATATTTTTAGAAAAATACTCAAAATATAAAGAAATATCCTAATCATAATCTTTATAGGTCTCTCTAATAGGTCTCTCTAAATATAGCTTTATTGTAACTAAACTGAATGTATTTTTTCATTAATGTGAGAAGGTGCATGAGAATACTTCTTACATATATTTTTCTTTGTTTCAGCATTTATAGCATTTTCTTCTATTCCTGGGTTGGCTCAAAAGATCAAAACGTTTTTTGCACTAGCGCCAGTCTTCTACCTGGGACACCTAAGAGGTTTAACAAATCTGGCCCTAACACTTTCTCCAATAGTATACAAGGTAAGCATGATATTTATTTCATTGAAATTGGTAAGAGTACATATTAGCTCTATTTTTACCATTTTTCAGTTCGCTCAATTAGAGAAAATCATTATAAAGGTTGACAAAGAAGGAAGATGGAACAGAAAGAACACTCTTACTCTGAATCAGGAGACCAGGGTGCCAGTGCCAGGTGTGCACGCTGGACATTGAACAGTAACTGAAATATTTTTCATTTCAATTTCTTTATACATAAATAAAATGCTTGGTCAAACTGATCAGTGACTCTTTTTAAAATGTTTCTGTGCTATAAGAATACAAAGGTATCAGAAAAAAATTACTTATAAAACTAATGATTCCATACAATCTCATCCCTCTTTTTATACTTCCTAAGTAACTGCTTTGCTTTCACTCTTGTGGTTAGGTGTCATTGAGTCAGTTTCTACTCATAGTGACCCTCAAAACAACAGAATGGAACACTGTCAGCTTGAGGCCAATCTCACAATATATTTTATGTTGAGCCCACTCTTGCAGTCACTGTGTCAACCCATCTTATTGAAGGCCTCCCTCTTCTTCACTGGCACGCTACCTTATCAAACATGATGTCTTTTGCAGGGACTGAATTCTTATGAAATGGTAACAAAATACTTTAGACAAATCTCGCCACTCTTGGATCTAAGAAGCATTCTGGCTGTATTTCTTCCAAAATAAATGTGTGTGGGTGTTTTTTTTTTTGGCAGTCCATGGTACTTTCAATATTCTTTGAGAGCACTGTAATTCAAATACATCAATTTTTCTTTGGTCTTCCTTATTCAACATCCAACTTTCACAAGCATATAAAGCCATTGAAAATGCCATGAATTGTTTCAGGCACACCTTAGTCCTCAAAGTAAAATCTTTTCTTTCTTCCACTTTAAAGAGGTCTTGCATAGATTTGGTAGATTATCATATACAATGCTTCCTTTAATCTCTTGGCTGATCATTGATTGTGATTCCAAGACAACATTCCTGACAACTTTAATTTTTTCTCATTTAGCATGTTGTTAACTATTACTCTCATTGTGAGGATTTTTGTTTTCTTTATATTGAGTTATAATCTATACTACAGGCTGCAGTCCTTGATCTTTATCAGCAAGTGATTCAAGACCGTCTCACTTTCAGCAAGCAGCTTGTGTTACCTGCATATGATGGCTGTTAATGAACTTTCCTCCAATCCATTCTTCTTTACACACTCCTGCTTCTCTGATTATTTGCACAGCATACAGATTGAATAAATATGGTGAGCACATAAAACCCTGATGCACACCTTCCCTGATTTTAAACCAGGCTCTATTTCCTTGTTCTGTTTGCACAACTCCATCTTGCTTCATGTACAAATTCTACATGAGCAAACTGAAATGTTCTAGACTTTTCAAGACTATCCATAGCTGTTATGATCCACACAGCTTTCACACAGTTAATGAAACACAAATAAACATCTTTCTGGTATTCTCTGTTCAGTCAAGGTTTATCTAACTTCAGCAATGATGTCCCTTGTTCCACACCCTCTTCTGAATCTGATCTGAACCTCTAGGCACTCCTTGTCAATGTATTGCTGCAACAGGTGTATGGTTTTCAGCAAAATTTACTTGCATGTATTGTTGATGATATTATTTAATAATTGTAGCATTTTGTTGGGTCACCTTTCTTTGGAATGGATACAAATATGGAACTGCATAATACAGGCTGTTAATAAACCTTACTCCAGTGCTGATACAATGTTCTTCTCCATATAGTCTAGTTTATCAACTTCTCTGCTTAACATACAGGTTGAATAAATATGGTGAATGGATACAATCTGTCACATATTTTCCCTATTTTAAACCATTCAGTATTTCTTTGTCCTGCTAGTAGGGCTGTCTCCTGGTCCATGTACAACTTTACACAAGCACAATGAAGTATTCTGGAATTCCCATTCTTCTAAGCACTATTCATAATTTGTTATGATACACACAAACAGATGCTTTTGCATAGTCAATGAAACACAATTAAACATCTTTCTTGTATTCTCTACTTCCATCCTAGTTTCATTAGGTATTAGCAATGATATTCATGGTAGCAATGAAACTCACATCCTCTTCTGAATCTTGAATTTCTGGCAGCTTGAATTTCTGGATATAGGAACACTGGTGGCATAAGTGGGCTATGCATTGGCTGTTAAGTGCAAGATAAGCAGCTCAAAACCTTAGGAGAAAGATGAGACGTTTCTACCTTTGTAACAAGTTACAGTCTCAGAAACCCACAGGGTCAGTTCTATTCTCTTTTATAGGTTGGTGTGAGTCAGCAGTGAGCTTATTTTTTGGGGTTGGACGATGGATGTACTGCTATAAGCATTGTTGAATGATCTTCAGCAAAACTTTACTTACATGTGATGTTGATGATATTGTTAGATAATTTCTACATCCTGTTGGGTCCCATTACTTTGGAATGCTTGCAAATATGGGTATCTTCCAATCAGTTGACCAGGTACCTGAATTACAGATTTCTTGGCCCAGACAAGTGAATGCTTCCAGTGCTTCCTTAGCTTGTTGAAATATTTCAACTGGTATTCCATCAATTCCTGGAGTCCTGCTTTATGCTAATGCTTTCAGTGTCGCTTAGACGTCTTCCTTCAAAACCACCAGTCCTTGATCCCATGGAGCCTCTTGAAGTGGTTGAATGTCAACTATTTCTTTTCGGTACAGCAACTCTGAATTCCTTCTATCTTCTTTTGATATTTATGGTATCATTACATTGGCAATATTTTACTCATAGACTCTTGTTGTTGTCGTTGTTGTTTGGGAGGTGAGAAGGAGGTCAACTAAGAAAGGGATATTCAGCTATATAAATCATAAAGAACATTATAAAAAGTTTATCTTTTGCTAAAATGTATGTTGGGCTTTAATTTCTGATACCAAGGATATAATTTCTTAGTATCAACTTTAGATTGCGGCATTATAATATTATATCTTGAACTACTACAGTGGTATTCTGAATGCCTTGCTGCCTCAGTGGAGTGTGTGTGTGTACAGGGTGAAACAATTTTTTTTCAATTTGAATTTCATAGGTTATATTTCCTCACCAAGAAATCCTCCCACAGACCATTTTAAACAGAATTTCTGTGACTACGCTGTGCAATAATGATATTCTGGATGTCATCTGTTGCAAGATCAACTTTGCTCTTTTTGGATTTGAGGAAAAAAGCCTAAATAAGGTAAGCACTGATTCAAATTTTTCCAGAAAACACATACAGGTAAGATTATTGCCTGAAAATTGAATTCAAGTTGTGAACTTTCATTCTAAGAGTTCAACCATTCATCGAAATAATGGTCACATTATCAAGAATACAAACTGCAAAAAGTTTAATGTATCATGAAACCTTAAGCATAAAAATAATATTATATTCATGTATATTACATAAAAGCTAAAGTCATTTAAGATGAACTTTTTAATGTATGACTTATAAGGTAGAGAAATATAATGGAAGGTATTAGCTGCTTATACTCATGTAATTGTCTTAATATATATAATATATAATAAAATATATTTTATTATAGCATAAATTCAGGAATTCAAGTAACATCATCATCCTTTACATGGGTATCAGAACCATGTTCCAATTGTTTAGTTCATTAGGTTTCAAATCCTTGAGATGAAATAATGATTGGTAATATGTCTTCCCAGAGTCGTTTTGATGTGTATTTGTCACAAAACCTAGCAGGAACCTCCCTTCAGAATATTTTCCATTTTCTGCAGGTAAGGTCTTTCAAGAACTTTAACAAGTTTTAGTTTTGTTGCAGAACTGTCGAAGTTCCTTTATGATATTGTCTCCTGATGTCAGGGTAGGGGACTGTGCTAGTCCTGGTAGACAAGAAAAACAAATAGACACACATATGTGTGTGGGAAAGAGCTTTATATACAAGAGCAATTGAATATTGTGAAAACATCTCAGCCCAGTCCAGATCAAGTCCCTAAGTTTGATATCTGCCCATATGTCCGATACTAATCTATAAAGTCCCCTCAGACTCATGAAACACATGCAATGATATCGAATGCAGGAAAATCACAGGCCAGCGGGTGGGCAATCTTGTGGATCCAGTGACATTATAAGCATCTCAGCGCTGGCAGGGGTCTCCACATGGTTCCTCCATTACAGGGTTCTTGTCAGCTGCAGTGTCTTGCAAGGAGTGAGCCCACATCCTCCTTCCAGAGAGTGATTTATCTCCTCTGTGCCTCCAAATGTGGTCATTACACTGTCCCCTTATTGACAGGCTTAACTCCAACCCTTCATTCTTAATTCTCAAATTGACACCAGATTATGTAACTACAAGAGAGACTCCTGAAAAATAAGAAATATCAAGTAGCCAATGAGAAATTTCAAAAGGTGGAAAAATAAATGCTTTGTGCCAACAGAGATCCCATATGAGGTCTACCTATCCCATATGAGTCTGGCTCTCTTGCATTATTATAAAGTAGATATAGATTAATAACTTACAGATTTTACCTCCAAAATGCAAAAAAAAAAAACAACACCCAGCTATAGATATGATCCCTTTCATCTTTTTCCATATGTGCTGTATTGGTCTGTGAACATCGGGAATGTTTTCCTGCCCACTTACATAGCAACCTACTGACATTGGTATTACAGAACATTCCTTGCAAACCAGATATTTCAATTCAAGACTAGCTCCAGAGGCATCAGAGTGTGGCGGCCACACCAGGCGATGCTGTCAGAAGGGGTAATTCCAAAATGACTGTACATAAAAGTTTTATGTAGTGATTCAGGATAAATTTAGTATTTTCTTTAAAAAAATCATTTTATTAGGGGCTCATACAACTCTTTTCACAATCTTTACATACATCATTTGTGTCCAGCAGATCCGTACATATGTTGCCATACTCTCTCGCAAATCACCTGCTTCCTACTTGAGCCCTTGGTATCAGCTCCTCATTTTCCCCTCCCTCCCCGCTCCCCCTTCCCCTGAACCCTTGATAATTTATAAATAATTATTATTTTATCATATCTTACACCATCTGACATCTCCTTCACCCAGTTCTCTGTTGTCCGTCCACCAGGGAGGAGGCTATATGTAGACCTTGTCATCTGTTCCCCCTTTCTCCCTCACCCTCCCTCCACCCTCTCGATATCGCCACTCTCACCACTAACCCTAAAGGGCTCGTCTGTCCTCAATTCCCTGAATTTACAGCTCCTATCTGTGTCAGTGTACACCTTCCAGTCCAGCCGGTTATGTAAGGTAGAATTGGGATCATATGATAGTGGAGAGTGGGAGCAAACATTTAAGAACTAGAGGGAAATTGTATGTTTCATCATTGCTACACTACACTCTGGCTGGCTTGTCACCTCCCCACAGCCCTTATGCAAGGGGATGTCCAATTTCCCCCAGATGGACCCTGGGTCCCCACTCTGCACTTCCCCCTCATTCACAATGCTATGATTTTTTTTTTTTTTTTGGTCTTTGAAGCCTGATACCTGATCCCTTCGACGCCTTGTCATCTCACAGGCTGGTGTGCATTTTCCATGTGGGCTTTGTTGTTTCTCAGCTAGATGGCCTCTTGCTTATCTTCCAGCCTATGGGACCCCAGATTCTATATAGTTTGATAACTAGGCACCATCAGCTTTCTTCAACGCATTTGCCTGTGCACTCACTTTGTAGTCAGCATTTGTGTCGGGGTAGGCTGTTGTGCTTCTTCCATGTGAGCTTCGTTGTTTCTTAGCTAGATGACTGCCTGATTATCTTCAAGCCTTTAAGACCCCTGATGCTATATCATTTGATAGCTGGGCACCATCAGCTTTCTTCATAACTTTTGCTTATGCACCCACTTTGTCCTCAGCAATCGAGTCCGGACATATCAGTGTGCTTCTTCCATGTAGGTTTTGTTGTCTCTCAGCTAGATGGCTGCTTGTTTATCTTCAGGTCTTTAAGACTTCAGGTGCTATATTTTCAGTAACTGGACACTATCAGCTTTCTTCACCACATTTGCTTGTGCACCCATTGTCTTCAGCGATCGTGCCAGGCAGGTGAGCATCTCAGACTGCCGAATTGTTAGAACAAAGTGTTCTTGTGTTGAGGGAGTATTTGAGCAGGGCCCCACTGTCCATCTGTTTCCTTAATACTAAAGCTATAAATATATGTACATAGATCTATTTCTCCCTCATCGTATATAAATATATTTACTTCTTTGTATGCCTACATTTAAATCTCTATGATTACCCTTTGCCTCATAGTTATTTCCTCTGTTTCTTTGTACTTTCTTCTTGTCCCACTATCATGTTCTGCCTTTATTTGGGTTTTAGGAATTCCTCTTGGTTACATTGCCCTTGATCCAGCCCTGCCAGATCTCCCACCCCTCCTTGACACTAATTTTGGATCCCTTGTTATTCCGTTATCCCTGGGCTTGCTAATACCCTCTTCCTTTTCCCCACCTCCCCTACCCCCATGTCCCTCCGGAACTGTCATCCCGTTGTTCTCTCTTCTGGCTTGTTTATTCCACCTATCCCTTCCAGGTAGACATGCTATGGACTATCACAAGAGAGTACCATGAAGCAACAACAGAAAGTAAAACAATACCTACAACAACAACACACAGATAAACATACACACATAGACGTATGAATAGTTCAGGGTCCATTTGTTTTCCTTCATGGGTGCTTTTCAGTCAATTCTGATGGGGTGCCATGCCCTAGCACTGCCTCTATCCCTGGGGACTTCATTGCTCTGCATCCCCTGCTGCTCTCTTGCATGCCGCCAGAGGCTGGCTTCGGCGTGGTGAGCTCATGGTGGGCACAATTCCTGCTATGTGTCTCTAGTGTTGTCCCCAATGGTGCTATGGGTCAATGAGGAACACTGTATCCCATTGTGGGGCCAGCCCCATGGTCATCTCTGTGCATTGCTTTTCTGAGCAAGAACATTGTCCTCAGGGCTTGGTGGGCCAGGATGTGCATCACTCATTTCTCTTCCCCCCCCCCCCCCGCCTATACCCCCTCGTTGACTCCTGTGTGCTCTGAACAGACCAGTCCCTCTTCCTCTCTTCTTAAGTTGTAGCGTCAGTGCTGTCCTCTGAAGTGAATTCTTCTTGGGGGGAAGGTGGTGCTGTACACTTAGTTGGTAATGGGGCCAGCCCCTCAGGCCTCTCTATCGGTTCCTTGCTTCATGTCAGTGTGTTGCATTCTTTTTTTTTTTTAACAAATAAAAATAAATACATTTTATTAAGTCTTACATTCTTTTTTAAAAACATTTTATTAGGGACTCATACAACTCTTATCACAATCCATACATATACATATATCAATTGTATAAAGCACATCTGTATATTCTTTGCCCTAATCATTTTCAATGCATTTGCTCTCCAATTAAATCCTTTGTGTCAAGTCCTCCTTTTCCCCCTCCCTCCCCGCTCCCCCCTCCCTCATGAGCCCTTGATAATTTGTAGATTATTATTTTGTCATATCTTGTCTATCCGGCATCTCCCATCACCCCCTCATCTGTTGTTCATCCCCCAGGGAGGAGGTCACATGTAGATATCTGTAATAGGTTCCCCCCTACCAAATCACTCATCCTCCACACTCCCAGCATCACCCCTCACACCCCTGGTCCTGAAGGTATCATCCACCCTGGATTCCATGTGCCTCCAGCTCCTATCTGCACCAGTGTACAACCTCTGCTCTATCCAGACTTGCAAGGTAGAATTCGGATCATGGTAGTGAGGGGTGGGTGTGGGGGTGGGAGGGAGGAAACATCTAGGAACTGGAAGAAAGTTCTATTCTTCATCGGTGCAACGTCGCACCCTGACTGACTCATCTCATCCTCTAGACCCCTCTGGGAGGGGATCTCCATTGGCCAACAAATGGGCTTTGGTTCTCCACTCTGAACTTCCCCCTTCATTCACTATGGTAAGATTTTTTTTTATGATGATGATGCCTCATATCTGATCCCTTCGGAACCACATGATCACACAGGTTGGTGTGCTTCTTCCATGTGGGCTTTGTTGCTTCTGAGCTTGTTCACCTTCAAGCCTTTAAGACCCCAGACCCTATCTCTTTTGATATCTGGGCACCATCAGCATTCTGCGCCACATTTGCTTATGCACCCTTTTGTCCTCAGTGATTGTAGCATGGAGGGGTGCACCCAATGATATGATTTTTTGTTCTTTGATGCCTCATAATGGATCCCTTCGGAACCACATGATCACACAGGCTGGTGTGTTCTTCCCTGTGGACTTTTTTGCTTCTGAGCTAGATGGCCGCTTGTTTATCTTCAAGCTTTTAAGACCCTAGACGCTGTCACTTTTGATAGCCGGGCACCATCAGCTTTCTTCACCACATTTGCTTGTTCACCCGCTTTGGCTTCAGGTTGTGTTGGGAGGGTGAGCACCATAGAGTGCCAATTTAATAAAGAAAGTATTCATGCATTGAGGGAGTGCTTGAGTAGAGGCCCAAGGTCCTTCCACCACCTTAATACTAAACTTATAAATATAGACACATATATCTATTTCCCCATCCTCATATATATTGCATGTACATGTATTTGTCTAGACCTCTATAAATGCCCTTCGCCTCCCAGCTCTTTCCTCCATTTCCCTTGACCCTCCTCGTGCCCCACTAGCATGCTCCGTCCCCACCTGGGTTACAGCTATACCTCTTCGTTACGTTACCTTACCCTTGATCATGCCCTACCAGGCCTGCAACTCCTCCCTCGCCACCAGTTTGGATCGCATGTTGTTCCCTTGTCCCTGGGTTTGTTACCACCACTTCCTTATCCCCCACCTCGCTCTATCCCAAGTCCCTCCGGTACTGTCGGTCCAGTTGTTTTTCCTCCAGAATGTTCATCCAGCCTATCTTATTTAGACAGACCTGTGGAAATAATAACATGCACAAAAACAAGATAGAGGAAAACAAAGCAACAGTATACAACAAAACAACAACAAACCACTGACAAAGAACAACAAAAAAAATAAAAGCTTGTAGTCAGTTCAAGGATCATTCATTGGCCCTTAGGAGTGTTTCCCAGTGCAGTCTGTTGGGGCACCACGCCCTGGCCCCAAAGTCCACTTTCAGCATTCCTTGGGGACCCCGCCTCCCCATTCCCCTGCTGTTCCGCTGCACTCCCCCAGTGCTTCGCCTTGGTATGGTGCCATCACGTCAGGTGCAATTCCCACACTGTGTCTCCGGTGCTGTCCCCTGTAGCACCATGGGTCAGTGAGGGGCATCATGTCTCATAGTGGGGCAGCCATGTTGTCCTCTCTGTGGACTGGCTGCTCCAATCAGGAACATCATCCTGTGTTGTGTTCTTGTCTTAGAGTTCCGGGTTGAAGTCTTGTCTCTCCCTGTGGAAACACAATCAACACCCTCCCCGTGTGTGGGTTAGTGCCCTGTTCTCCCAGCTACCCATACCTTTTTCCACCCTCTCTTTTAATGGGCTACCATACATATCCCATAGGTATACCTGAGTTCAGTCTGGTGCCTGCCATATTACCTGGGCCTCACCCCAGGGACGTATGTATACAGCATCTTCTTCCCTATGCCCCTTTTGAATTTTTTTTTTTTTTAGTTTGCCTCAGCAGACTCATATAGTACTTGTTCTTCCTTGGCTTACTTCACTTAGCATAATTTCCTCCAGTTTTTCCCTTGTGGCAATGTGTTTCATGTGTTTATTATTGATTCTTAGGGATGCATAATACTCCATTGTGTGTATATATCAGTTTTTTAATCGATTCATCTGTTGATGGGAATCTGGGCTGTTTCCAACTCCTTGCAATTATGAACTGTGCCACGATGAACACTGGGGCACAGATGTCTGGCCGTGAGTAGATGCCCAGTAGGGGGTTTGCTGGACCATAAGGTAGCTCAATTTCCAACTGTTTTAGATATCGCCAAATCATTTTCCATAATGATTGTACATACCTACAGGTCCACCAGCAGTGGACAAGAGTTCCTATCTCTCCGCATCCCTTCCAACACTTTCTGATGTCTTGAATTGGGCTATCTTTAAGGGTGTTTAGTGGTGTCTCACAGTTGTTTTAATTTGCATTTCTCTTATGGCTAGAGATCTGGAACATTTTCTCATATATTTATTGGCCATTAGAATTTCTGCCCTTGAGAAATTCCTGCTCAGGTCCTTTGTCCACCTCCTGAGTGGACAATTGGTTTTTTTCTTGTTGTAGTTTAGCAGTATCTTGTAGATATTAGTAATAAGGCCTTTGTTTGATGTGTCATTGCTAAAGATGCTTTCTCATTCTGTAGTCTCTCTTATTACTCTCTTGGTGAATTCTTTCGATGTACATAAGTGTTTTATTTTTAGTATGTCCCATTGGTCAATGTGTGCCTCCTCTGTGTTGGTGTCCTTCCCAGTTTCTGATAGCCTATGTAATCCCTGTGCCAAGGGTCTCAGGTTTGTCCCAATTCCCTCATTGATGGCCCTAATAGTTTGGAGTTTTACCACAAGGTCTGTGATCCACCTTGAGTTTATTCTTGTGCATGGAGTGAGGTAAAGGTCTTGCTTCATTTTTCTGCAGCTATGCATCCATTTTTTCCAGCACCATGAATTGAAGAGGGCATCCACTTCCCATTTGATATTTTTGGGCCCCTTATCAGAGATCAGTTGTCTGTATGCTGATGATTTTATTTCTGGAATTTCAATCCTTTTCCATTGGCCTGAATATCTATCGTTATACCAGTACCACACTGCTTTGACCACTGTAGCTATGTAGTAGACGCTAAAGTCGGGTAAAGCAAGCCCTCCGACTTGGTCCTTCTTCTTGAGGAGTTCTCTGCTAATTCTCGGTTTCTTCCCTCTCCATATAAAGTTGGTAATCTGTTTTTCATACTCCTTGAAGAAAGTTGCTGGAATTTGGATGGGGATAGCATTGAACTTATATAGTTCCTTGGGTAGAATTGCCATCTTTTTAATATTGTCTGACAATCCATGAGCATGGGATCTCCTTCCATTTGTTGAGGTCATCCATGATTTCTTTTAATAGTGTTTTGTAGTTTTCCTCATACAGATCTTTTGTTTTTGAGTCAGGTATATCCCTAGATATTTCAATTTGTGTTTGGCTATTGTGAAGTATACACCCTTTTAGATCCCTCTTCTGTCCTTGTCCGATGTATATAGTAGTGCAATAGACTTCTGTTTGTTGATCTTGTATCCTGCTACTCTGCCATATTCCTCTATTGCTTCCAGTACTCCTCTTGTGGAACTTTTAGGATTTTCCATATGTAAAATCATATCATCTACGAATAACGATAGTTTCACTTCTTCCTTCCCCAAACGAATACCTTTGATGTCCTTTCTTTGCCTTATATTGTTAGCTAGGACCTCTAGCACGATTTTGAATAAGAGTGGGGAAAGGGTCATCCTTGTCTAGTCCCCTTTTTCAGAAGAATTGATCTCATCTTTTCTCCGTTGACTATCACATTGGCTGTTGGTTTTTCATATATCACTTGTATTATATTGAGGAATTTTCCTTCCATTCCTATCTTCATGAGTGTCTTAAACATGAATCGGTGTTGGATGTTGTCAAATGCTTTTTCTGAATCTATTGATATTATCATGTCATTCTTATATTTCTTCGTTTCAATGTGACGAATAATACTAATGGTCTTTTGTATGTTGAACCATCCCAGCACCTCTGGTATAAATCCCACTTGGTCATGGTGAATTATTTGTTTTATATATTTTTGTATTCTCTTGGCTAATATTTTGTTAAGGATTTTTGCATCAATATTCATTAGGAAATTGCCCGGTTTAGGTGTCAGAATTATACTAGCTTCACAGAAGGAATTTGGGAGTTTTCCATCTTTTTCTATGGTTTGAAAGAGTTTGTGTAGGATTGGTGTCAGTTCATCCCTGAATGCTTTATAGAATTCACCAGTGAATCCGTCTGGTCCCGGTGTCTTCTTGGTTGGTAATTCTTTGATAGCCTTGTCTATTTCTTCAATTTATATAGGTCTGTTGAGGTTCTTGATGGCCATTGAAGATAATCTAGGGAGGGATTGTTTTTCCAAGAATACATCCATGTCTTCCAAGTTTTTGAATTCTTTGGTACAGTCCTTCATACTGTGCAACTATTCTTTTGATTTCACTTTGGTCCCTTGTAATATTCCCTCTTTCATCCCTTATCCTTGCTATTGAAATGTGTTCCTTCCTTTCTTTGGTCAAATTCAGAAGAGCTTTGCTGATTCTACATATCTGTTTGAAAAACCAACTTTTAGCAGCATTGATTTGTCCATAGTTTTCTCTCTCCTGAATCGCATATCTAATTCTTATTATTTCTTTTCTTTTTCTGTTAGTTGGATTTTCTTGCTGACTTTGCTCTAGTGGCTGTAAATTTTGCGCCAGTGTATCAATCATAAGTCTGTCCGCCTTCTTTATGTGTGCATGTAATGCTATGAGACTTCCTCTGATGACTGCCTTTGCTGTGTCCCATACGTTTTGGTATACCATGTCTTCATTCTTGTTGGTTTCTAGAAATTTCCTAATTTCATCTCTGATCTGAGCCAGTATGCTCTCCTTTTGCAATAGAGAGTTATTCATTCTCCAATACTTTCCCTTGATTTCTTTATCTTCCTTTTCTTTATTTCCAATCTTATGGCACAGTGGTCAGAGAGAGAGGTCTGTATGATATCCATGTGCTTGAATTTATGTAGATTTGACTTATGCCCTAGCATGTGATCTGTTTTTGTAAATGTACCATGTGCACTTGAATAGAATGTGAATTCCTCTTTTGTTTGGGTGGTGAACTCTGTACATATCTATCAGGTCAAGTTGTCTAATTGTAGTGTTTAGATCTTTAGTCTCCTTGTTGAGTTTCTTTCTGAATGATCTATCTTTCTCAGAGAGCGTTGTATTGAAGTCACCTACTATAATTGTTGAGGCTGTGATTTCTTTTTTCATCCTTTGCAGTGTTTGCTTGACATATTCTGCTGGATGCTTGTTTGGCGAGTAAATGTTTAGAATGGTTATTGGTTCTTTATGTAATGCTCCCTTGAGCATTATATAGTGTCCATCCTTATCTTATTTTATGGTTTGCACTTTGAGATCAATATAGGATTGCAACCCCTGCTTTTTTGAATTAGTGTTTGCCTGGTGTTGTCTCTATCTCTTGATACTCAGCCTGTTTTTTCTGTAATGTTGAGATGTGTCTCCTGTAGGCAGCTGATAGAGGGTTTGTATTTTCCAAACAAGTCGATTAGCCTCTGTCTCTTAAGGCCGGAGTTCAAACCATTAATATTCAGGGTTATTACATCTATCTGTGGACCCTGTGATGTCATTTTATCTCTCTTGTGTTGGGTGTTTTCCTACCTCCCTTTCGATTCTGTGGGTTGTGCATATGTGCGTTTGTGGTTCATTCTTGTCTTCATTCCATCGTTGAGCCAGTTCTATTTTGGGTGGAGTTGTTCTGTGTTGCAGTCTCTTGTATGTGCTTGGTGAGTGTTGTTCTTCTGCCCATACTGGGTCAGTGAGGATCTTTTGTAGTTCTGGGTTCCTTTTAGCATATTCTTTGAGGCTTTCCTTGTCCGGGAAGACTCTCACTTCTCCATCAATTTTGATAGATAATTTGGCTGGATAGAATATTCTTCGGTTTGCATTATTTTCCAGCAATTTTCTGAATATGCTGATTCATTGTCTCCTTTTCTTCATAGTGTCTGATGACAGGTCTGAGCATATTCTTACCTGCTTGTCTTAATATGTGGTTGCCCATTTTCCTCTAACTTCTCTCATAATTTTCTCCTGTTCCTCAAAGTTGGATAGTTTAAAAACTACATGTCTTGGTAACTTCTTCTGGGGATTCACTTTAGCTGGAGTTCTTTAAGCATCCTGGATAGTTGCCTGGTGTTCATTCATTAAGTTAGGGACGTTTTCTTCCAAGCATTCCTTCACTATTTTGGATGCTGGTTTCCTTGATGTGCATTCCTCCAGCAGACCGATAATTCTGATGTTGTTCCTTCTCATAGCATCAGACATAGCTCTCAGGTTTTCTTCAGCTTCTCTCATGGACTTGTTAGATTTTTGCTCATGTTTATTAATTTCTGCTTGCGAATCCTCTAGGTCACTGGTTAGGGTCTCTGCTTCCTCCATTCTCTGGGTGAAGTCCGTGAGATTGCTATTAGTTTTGTTATCTCACCCTTTAACTCCTGTATTTCCCTTTGGTGCAGGGCTTTTATTTCCTCTATCATTTCATCCTTTTTCGGTAATTCTTCCCTCATGTCCTGTATGGCTTCAAGCAGCATTAGGAAGATTCCTTTCTGTGAGAGGTCACCCTCTGACATTTCTATAACTGCTGTTAGGTCCAGGTGGTCTTCTGGCATTGAATTTTGTTTCTCTTGTTGAAACTGTGGAAGCAGCTTGCTGTTTTTAGGTCAATTTGTTGGAAATTGGTTCCATTTTCCCGGTGTCTCAGTCTTGGGCTCCCTCTTTGGGAGGTTGATATTGGTGGTTCAGCTGGTTGCCTTTACCCAACTGTCTTGTGGGGTTGTGTTTGACCTCTGTCCTGCTGGGGATTCCCCCTTGCCTTGGACTATGGTTTGTGTTGCAGTCACAGTTAGGTACCCTGTGGGTCTATTTGCAGCTGTGAACACTGTGGTCTGATAGAAAGTATTGGTCCCAGTGCAGGGGAGCATATTTAGGGGATGGGTTGAGGTTTGGGCTATCTGTTTCTTGCTAGGGGCACTTCCCTCAGGTAGGCAGGTGAGTCGGGGGGGGGGGGGGCCCGCGACTGGTGTGCAGATGCACCGCTTGGAGCCCAAAGTGTGGGACAGAGTGAGCAGGGAGAAGGGCGAATGCAGTGAGCAAGCTCCAATGGCTTTGGTTCCTATGCAACAGCTGCCGAAAATTCTGCCAAACTTGGGTCCTCTGGGGGTCCACCTCTGGGTCTGAGAGATTCTCTGAGTGGTTTTGGGAACCGAACATTCAGATTTGATACCCCAACTCTCCCCATTCACGAATCTCCTCCGAGCTCCGGGTGTGAGCTACCTATGTGGTGGCCACCTTCCTGGAGACTCCGAATTTAGTGTTTTCTATAAAAAGAATCCTTGTAGTTAGTGATGACAACAAAAACAGTTTGGTCAGCATGGATCACATACATCCCTTATGAACAAGTCTATAAAACTTTGTGCTAATTTTGCTTTTGTACCTTCTAATGGGTTCCAATCAGAATTGTCATTATTATTCAATTTCCATGATGCTCCCAATCAGCAGGTTTTGTCTTTGTAGGCACTTCTGCCAGTGGCTGTATAATTAGTAATTTTGTCTAATTTTCTGGAAATTTTTCCACAATGTTGTGCTAATTAGTATATGTGAACCTATCTCAATTACTGAGCAAATAAGCAGAGAAGGCAGCTGACGTGAAGAAGAATGTGCATCAGGAAAGGCTTATTATCAACCTTCCATATGAAGATGCCACAACCTTGCTTTCTAAAATTGAGAAACACGTGAAGACTTCCTTGCTGATGACTATCGAGGGATTACAGCCTTCAGTATTGATTACAATTCAATGAACAGAAGACCAAAATCCTCACAACTGAACTGTACGGAATATCATGATAAACAGAGAAAAGATCAAGATTGTCAAAGCTTTCATCTTGCTTGAATCCTTAAGGAATGCTCATGGAAGCAGCAGTCAAGAACTCTTAACGACATTGCATTGGGTAAATCTACTGAACAAGACCTCTTTGACTTGTGAAAAATCAAGGATGCTACTTTGATGATTAAGGTGCCCCTTATCCAATCCACAGTATTTTCAATCCCATTAAGTTAGACATTGAATATAGAAAGTCAAACAAAAAATAAATTCTATTGAATGATAGTGTTTGCAATGAATATTGAAAGTACCATGGCTGCCAAAGAACAAGCAGATCTGTCTTGGAAGAAGTTAAGCCAGTATGCTCCTTAGATGCAAGGATGGTGAGATATTGTCTGACGGACAGTGGACATGTTACCAGGAGAAAGCAGTCTCTGAAAAAAGGACAGTCAGCATGCTTGGTAAAGTGCAGGGGCAACGGAAAAGAGGAAGATCTTCAAAACAAGATGATTGAAACAGTGGTTTCAATTATGGGATCAAAAATATTAATCAAAGTAACCATCTTGAGCATGGAACAGGATCAGGCAATGTTTTGTTCTGTGGTACACAGCGTCACTATGTGTCAGAACCAATTTGAAGGTACCTAAAAACAAAAACCACATCTCAACAACTCTTCTGAGAAAGAAGTCATATTTAAATAAAAAGAAGGAAAACAATTTAAAAGGCTTCCACTCAGTTACTAAAAATGTAATTCAATGTATAAAGAATTTACAAAATTATTTTATTGTTTATCAACTGCTATTGAGTGGATGTTGACTAACAGCAACACTAAAGATAAAGTAGAATTACCCTGTTGAGTTTCAGAGGCTATACATTTTTACAAGAGCAGACAACCTTACCTTTATCCCAAGAAGTGGCTGGTGGATTTGAGCCTCAAACCTTGCTGTAAGGAGCCGAATGCAGAACCCACTACTTCATGTAGAATCTTATTTTATTGTTAATATTCATATGAAATATATTGAAGGAATTTACAACCATATTTATTACATATTATCACATTATTAAAATTGATAGTAAATATTACTAAGAATTCTCCATTGTTAACTATGAGGGGAGGAGGTCCATGATCGCACCAGGTGACACTATCAGTTACCTGGATTACAGTAACCTTAGTGGTGACACTCACTACCTGCATAGTTTACTAGTTCTGAGACCAAGAAAATCTTATTAAAGGTCCCTGCCTTTCTTTTCTCACCATGAATGGAGAAAATGACAGCACCTACCTCATTTACTCATAATGAGGATTAAAAGAGAACACCTATAAGAGAATTGTGATGTATGAAGACAAATATAAATATGAGCATATAAATATATGCCCTAATTACCTTGTGCTTAAACAATGTATAGTCTGAGATGCCACAAAATAATACAAGGGATCTACAAAAGTGTTTGATGAGCCTAAGTATTTTGTACAGGGTAGCATTTACATCTTAAGCTAATTTACACAAGATCAGCACCAGAGAAGCAAGGTGGGCTTCTGAAAAAACTTCATTCATTCTCAGATGTGTTTCAACCAAACTGACACCTGAACAGTGAATTGGTTTAACTAAGATCCTAGAGATCAAAAATAATCTTACTAGATAAAATTGTACTCATTGCCATCAATTTGATTCTACCATACAGAACATACAGAACTGTCCCATAAAATTTCCAAGGTTTTATCTTTATGGAAACAGACTGCCACATCTTTCTCCCACTAAACACCTACTAGGTTCTAATTGTTAACCTTTTGGTTAGCAGCTGAGCACTTAACTACTGTGCCACTCAGTGGCATATTTTTGGTTTCGGTTTTAAAAATGATAAAATAAAAAAGAGAGCTCTAGTAGAATTATTTCTTTAATTTGGAAAATCAGTAAGAATAAAATGAGAAGAAAATATTTTATTCTTCCAAATTATTTTATTCCTTCTTTGGAGTTATAAGTTTGAATTTCCTAATTTGGAATATATAGAGTGATTTTTTTGGTATGTCAACCTAAAGCAAGTTAGAAACTTTTTAAAAAAATCTGTGCTTTTGGTTTTAATTAACTTCACTTTAATTGAAGGCACTTAAAGAAGTTAGGAATATACTTCGAGCTTATGACTTTGGAAATCCTGTGGAGAACATGAAACACTGTAAGCGGTGAGTTCTACTTCTTAAGGGAAAATTTTCCATTAAATATTTATTCTAAAATTATTTGACATTTTGTTGCCGTCTCTGTTCACCTTCTAAGTGGAAATAGGTTGTGAATTCAGTAAATGTGATTTTAAGCTAGAAATAGTATTTTCCTCTGTGTTTCAGCAAGGGGTCACTCAGTCTAAACAAACATGTCTTTCTCATCATCTGCTCCTGCTTTTAGTAAGGAATTAAGTGTTCATATTCTCTTCCCTTGTTGTTTCCTCTAGCCCATTCCTCCCCAGTACAGCGTGAAGGACCTGAAAGTGAGGACTGCAGTGTGGGATGGTCTAAAGGATAACATGGCTGACCCTGTGGATATCAACTCTCTCCTACCAGAAATCTCTAACCTCATCTATGTCAAGACACTGCCTTCATACAATCATCTTTAGATATTGAGCTGCTTGGGATATTTACAATGAAATTATTTATTTTCTAAAGAATTCCCCTTAAGAATAAAAATAATTCTCATTTTTCTAGAGAAAAGTTTTTAGAGCAATCACGTTTTCTTCTCTTTACAATAGACCACATAAATGTAATAAAATTTTTTCCACTTCTTGAAATCTATCAAAAATAAATATTTTCTTCAACCATGTCATTCGCATTCCTTTTTAAGGACTTTTAGCACGCTATCTGCATTTCTTTTGGCCAGACACAATATGTGAACCAAATTTAATTGACTTTGTTCACTTCCCAAATATCTCTGAACTTGCCTCCTTCAATTCAAGTCCATATTTTCTCAGTTATAAAAGTATTCTAGTACTTTATTTAATAAATTTTTATGTATGAGTTTCTCTTTGAAATAAGCACCATAAGGGAGAGTGGAGCATGAGGGTGTTGGAAAGGGGGAACTGATTACAAGGATCCACATGTGACCTCCTCCCTGGGAGATGGACGGCAGAGAAGGTGGGGAAGGGAGACTCCGGATAGGGAAAGATATGACAAAATAACAATCTGTGGATTATCAAGGGCTCATGAGGGAGGGGGAAGCGGGGAGGAAGGGGGAAAAAGAGGACCTGATGCAGAGGGCTTAAGTGGAGAGCAAATGCTTTGAGAGTGATTAGGGCAAAGAATGTATGGATGTGCTTTATACAATTGATGTATGTATATGTGTGGATTGTGATAAGAGTTGTATGAGCCCCTAATAAAATGTAAAAAAAGAAAAGAAAAAAATGATTGATTAGGGCAAAGAATGTACAGATGTGTTTTATACACGTGATGTATGTATATGCATGGATTGTGATAAGAGTTGTATGAGCCCCTAATAAAGTGTTAAAAAAAAGAAATAAGCACCATAATCATGACAATGAACTTATCCATCATCCACCAAAGCTCACCTTTGTAAACCTTCCATCCTTACTATTTGTCTCTCTCTATTTTCAGTCAGTTACTGATATTTTCAGTTTGTTTCTTCTAGAAGATTCCAGTATGTAGCTTTATATCATTGTAGTTTAGTTGCATTTTCCTAACGATTAATATTCTGCTGCTGTTCATAAGGTTTTTGGTGACTAATTTTTTATTGTAGTCTGTCCTTTGTCTATAAGCTTAGCTGAAATCTGTTCCCTTTGGCTGATCCTAGTGGTGTTTCAAATACTATTAACATAGCTTCCAGCATCACAGCAACCTGAAAGCTTCCACAGTATGACAAATTGACAGATGAAGTGATGCTGAAAATCCTGAAAGCAGAGTATTCCAGAAAAAAAATGGTTGCTTGTGTTTTTTTGTCTATGCTGAGGTATTCAAATGTGTGGATAATAACAAACTATGGATAATATTGAGAATATGGGAAATTCCAGACCACTTCATTGCTTCATGTTGAACCTGCATGTGGATCAAAAAGCAGTTATTGGAACAGAAAAATGATTACTGCGTGGTTTACAATGAGGAAATTGTGCATCAAGCTTCTATGCTTTCATCAGCTGAGTAAATAATCTGAGAAGCTGAGGTATTTAAAGACGAATGTGGCACTGGGATTGGAGGAAGGCTTCATAACAACCTGGAATGTGCAGATGACCCAACTTTATTTGCTGAAAGCAATAGGATTTGAAGTGTTTTCTGTTTAAGATGAAGGTCTTCACCCTTCTATATGGATTTCAGCTCAATGTAAAGAAAACCTTAATCATAACAACCATCTTGATAACTGGAGAAAGGATTGAAGTTATCCAAAATTTCATTTTGCTTGGATCCAGAATCCACACTCATGGAAGCAGCAACCATGAATTCAAGTAATGTTTTACATTGGGCAAATCTGATTCACAAGACCTTTAAAGTATTTAAGAGCAAAGTTATCAGTGAAGCCAGGGTATTTTCAATTGCCTCATGTAAATGTGGATGTTGGAGATCAAAGAAGGAAGACTGAAGAAGAATGATGTATTTGAATTAAGGTGCTGGCAACGAATATTGAAAGTACCATGGACTTCCAGAAGAACAAACAAATTAGGCTTGGAAGAAGTACAGCCACAAGATGGAGCCCAGGTGAGTGGCACATATTGAGGGCCCTTTTGTGCAAGTGGGTCTAGTGTCCAGGTGGCCTAGTGGAAGGATTCTGGTGAGTGAGAGACCCCTGGGACAATACAACCCCACCCACACCCCTCACACACATCCATCCTGAGCAGGAGCCCCTGATATCTGGGATCTTATCCTTGGGAAATCTTGGCTCATCAGGCAGAACGACCCCAGTGCACATGTCGCCACTACTGCCATGATCAGTCATTGACCCACTCCATCCCCAGGCTGGGACTCCACGCCAGGAGTTGCTTGGCTGCCGTGCCAAGACACATGCAGCTGTGCCAGGACCCCCTGAAGCAGTTTCCCACTCGTGGTACTCCACTAGGAGAGAGCTTCCCTTTCCTGCAGTTCCCCTCTACCCATGTGGCAGCGATCCGTCCCCGACTCAGGTCTCTCCTTCATTTCACCAAGGGCCCTAGTAACTGACCTGCAGTCTATTTGTAGCTGGATAGGTAACTTGTGACTGGGGGCAATCCACCCCCATTGTTGCCTGGGACCACTCCACCTTTGCCTTCTATTAGGCATCTTTAAAAATTGGAGGGAAAAGAAAAAAAAATTTAATTAAACAAGAAAAATGGCTGCTACGCGTGCCTGACAAACCAGGTCAAAGCAGCCCAGGGGCAAACAGATAGGCTCCAGCTCCCACTCTAGTCACTGAAACTTCACCACTGTTGACCACTGAAACATTGAGGAACTCTGTCTACATGGCAGTCAGACCCATCTCTATAGTCACATACAAAGGAGCTCAGGTAAGAATATGCTCAGAAGTATCAGAAGACATCATGAAAAGGAGAGTGAAGCAACATCTTCCAAAAGCTAAAAGAAAAAAAAGTCTCCTCAAGAATCCTTTACCCTGCCAAATTATCCATTCAGGTAGATGGGGAGATAAGGGACTTCTAGGACAAGGAAAGACTCAAAGAATTTGCTTCAAGACACCCAACCCTGCAGAAAATACTGGCTGGCTTACTATGGTCAGAGGATCAACCTCCACCAAGAACAAGTAGGAGTCCACCATATATCCCAACTCCATCCAGAAGGCAACGTGCCAACAACAATTACCAAGATAACAGGGCCTAGAGGGAAAATAAGACAAGGAAGAAGCCCCCAAAACAAACACAGGACACTGATATCAAAGAAGATAGGAAAACACCCAAAATACAAGACATATGACAGCAATAAATCCACAGACTATGATAAAATATCTGAAATCCAATGGCCTCAATTCATACATTAAAAGAAAAAATCTTGGGGTCTGGTTAAGAAAACATAACCCAACAATCTGTTGTCTACAAGAGACACATCTTGGAAGTGCACAGAAAAAAATAATGAATTAAGAATAGTGGCGGAAAGTATACCAGACAAATGGCAACTTAATAAAAGCAGGGGCGGCAATTCTAATCTCCGACACAATGGACCTCAAGGTTCAAACTATAAAAAGATACAAGGAGGGGCACTATATAATGCTCAAAGGATCAGTAACGAGAAACCAGTTAGCATATTTAATATTTATGTGCCCAACAATGGAGCGATAAATTTTATCAATCTATTAAAAAGATGAAAAAAGAAATCATGGATTCAACAATTATAGTAGGTGACTTTAATACTCCACTACCAGAGAAAGAAAGATCACTTGGAATAAAGTTCAGGAAAAAGGCTAGAGAGCTAAACAATGGAATTTAGGAACTGGGCCTACTAGACATTTATAGTTTTCTATCCAAACACAAAAAATTCATATTCTTCTCAAGTCCACATGACTCATTTTCAGGGACAGACCACATGCTGGGACACTAGTCAAGCCTGAGTAAATTCAAACACATAGAGATTATTCAGATGTCTTTTTTGGATCACCATGCCATAAAGCAGATTAATAACAGCATGACCAGAATAACAAGAGCAATCAATTGGAGGATGAACAACGATATGCGATATGAATGGGCACAGGCCCAGATTAGAGAGGATGTTAGGAAGTTTCTAGAAACTAATGAGAAAGAGAATACAACTTAGCAAAACTTATGGGATAGTGTGAAGGCAGTTATCAGAGGAAGCTTGATATCAATAAATGCATATATGAAAAAAGAAGAGAGGCGTGACAGATACTCAGACCAAGGGAAAAGAATAGAAAGCCCAGAAGTAAAACCATCAGCATATAGACAACTGATCTTCAATAAGGGTCCCAAAAACATCAAGTGGGAAAAAGATGTCCTTTTTAACAAGTGGTGCTGGAAACAATGGATATCCACATGTAGAAACATGAAATAAGGTGTTTACCTCACCCCATGCACATGAACAAACTCAAGGTGGATCACAGACCCAGTAGGAAAATCACAAACAATAGAACCATCAAGGAAGGAATCATTACAAACCTAAGATCATTGGCCCAGGGAATCCATAGGCTCACTGCAACAGGGAAGGGTACACACACAGGTGAACTGAAAATCAACAAATGGAATTTATTTTATTAATTTATTTTGAAAATAATTTTATTAGGGGCTCATACAACTCTTATCACAACCCATGCATATATCAGTTGTGTAAAGCACATCTGTACATTCATTGCCCTCATCATTCTCAAAACATTTGCTCTCCACTTAAGCCCCTGGCATCAGCTCCTTGTATTTACCCACCCTCCCTGCTCTCCCCTCCCTCATGAAGCCTTGATAATTTATAAATTATTATTTTGTCATATCTTGCCCTGTCTGACGTCTCCCTTCACCCACTTTTCTGTTGTCCACCCCCCAGGAAGGAGGTCACATGTTGACTGTTGTAATTGGTTCCCTCTTTCCAACCCACTCTCCCTCTACCCTCCCAGTATTGCCACTCATACCACTGGTCCTGAAGGGATCATCCTCCCTGGATTCCCTGTGTTTCCAGTTCCTTCCTGTACCAGTGTACATCCTCTGGTCTAACCAGACTTGCAAGGTAGAATTTGGATCATGATAGTCGGGGGGTAGGGGGGGGGCGGGAAGCATTTAGGAACTATAGGAAAGTTGTATTTCTCTCTTTTTTTTGAAAGTTGTATTTTTTCATCATTGCTACATTGTACCTTGACTGACTCATCTCCTCCCCTAGACCCCTCTGCAACAGGATATCCAGTGACCTACAAATGGGCTTTGGGTCTCCGCTCTGCACTCATTCACTATGGTAAGATTTTTTTTTTCTGATGATGCCTTATACCTGATCCCTTTGACACCACGTGATCGCACAGGCTGGTGTGCTTCTTCCATGTGGGCTTTGTTGCTTCTGAGCTAGATGGCCGCTTGTTTATCTTCGAGCCTTTAAAGCTCCAGGCGCTATACCTTTTGAGAGTCGGGCACCATCAGCTTTCTTCACTATATTTGCTTATGCACCCAGACAAATGGGATTTAATAAGAATAAAATACCTGTGCGCCTTGAAAAACTTCACCAAAGGTAATAAGGCAACCCACAGACTGGGAGAGGATTTTAGTAATGACACATCGAAGGGCTTATTACTAAAATCTACAACACCTTCATGGCCTGCAAAAAGAGGAAAACATTTAACCCCTTATGGAGTGGGCAAAATAACTGAAAAGAATTTTTACTAGGGAGGAGACCCGGATGGTCAACAAACACATGAGAAATTATTCCCATTCATTAGCCATAAGATAATTGCAAATTAAAACAAACATGAGATACAATCTCATGTTCAATCTACCTTTGTTCCCTGGAAGCCTCCTCACCTCCTGCTATCACGACCTCAGTGCTTCCTCCCAACCTAGACTAGATGGGAACATGTACATAGATATAGGCAAGAGATAAAACTCACAGCACATGGAACCGAGGAACAGGAATGGGAATAGAGATACCAAAAGGGTAGGGGGAAGGAGTGGGGCACCGATTGCAATGAATGGCACACAACCACACAACCCTAGCTAGGGGGAAGAACACCAGAAACCAGAGGGGAAGGGAGACATTGTGAGATTTGAAAATAGTTAACAATCTACAATCTATCAGGGAGCCACGAGGGTTGTGGGGAGAAGAGGAGCTGATGCCAAGGACCCAATGGAAATTAAATGTCTAGAAAAGAACAATGGAATATATGTATGAAAATGTCAGATACAATTGGTGTATGGTTTGTAACAAGAGTTGTAATAGGCCCTAATAAAATAGAAAGGAAAGAATAACAGCTATAATATTCCTTACAGTGGAGAATGGCAAGACCTTGTCTCACATATTTTAAACATGTTATCAGGTGAGATCACTTCCTGGTAAAGGATATCATGCTTGGTAAAGTATTAGAGCAATGGGAAAAAAAGGAAGATCCTTGACAAGATGGATTGACGCAGGGGTTGTAACAATGGGCTACAGCAGAGCAACAATTGTAAGGATGGCACAGAACGGGGCAATGTTTCATTTTGTTGTACATGAGTTGGAATCAACTTGATGGCACCCAACAACAATAATTAATAATTCTGTGAATCTTGTCATGTCATTTTTCGCACATGCACATCTTGAATGGAATGCCTTTACTAATAATTTTGCCTTTTTCCCTAATAAGTTGATTGTTTTCTTATCACTAAGTTTTCAGAGCTTTTTAAACATTCTGGAATAAGTGTGTTATTGTTGTTTTTCTTATTTATGGGGTTGGTTCTGATTCGTAGCAACAACAGAACAATAAATTTCCCCGTCTTGTTCCATTCTTGCAAGCATTGTTGTTGCATTGTTGCAATTAGTGTATCAATCCACTGCACTGCAAATCTTCAGTTTCTCTATCCCTCTACTTTCCCCAGCACGATGTACTTTTCCAGAAACACGTCCCTGCTTATAGCATGTATTACATTCTTGCTTCTAAGGAGCTTTATGATAGATTTATTGTGTGCAAACAGTTGGGCAAATATTTTCCCCAATCTGCAACTTAGTTTTCCTTTTCTGGACTGCTTTCAAGAAGCAGAATTATGTTTGAGAGAGTAAAATTCATCAATATTACTTTTCATAGAATATTATATTATTGCTGTATCTAAGCAAACTTTGCAGCTTTTAGTATGGACTGCTGCCTACTGTCTGGATTAAAACTCAATAGAAAGAATAGCAAAATCCTCACAACTGATCCAATAGACCGCATCGTGATAAATTAAGGAAGGATTGAAATTGTCAAGGATTTTGTCTTGGTTCCACAATCATTACTTAGAGAAGCAGCATTGCATTGGGTAAATCTGCTGCACAAGATATCTTTAAAATGTTGAAAAGCAAGGAAGTTACTTTGAGGGCTAAAATACACCTTAACCTAAGTCGTGGAATTATCTATTACCTCACATGTAGGTGTAAATATATGGACACTGAAAGCATTGGACACTGAATAAAGAAGACCAAAAAGAAATTGATGTGATGGTCAACCAGGGGACCCGCATAATCTGAGAGATCTTCCGAATAAAGCGGGTTTGGTGTCCAGGTAGTGGAGTGGTAGGAGTCTGGTGAGTGAAATATCCCCCTGGGACATCAACCCAGCCCCACCCCATGCATTTGTCCTGAGCAGAGGCCTGGGCGATACAGGATCCAATTTGTGGGACATCTCCGGTCACTAGGCTGCCGCCATCATGGCTGCAACTGGCTTCAGCCCTATTCCATGCCCAGACAGGGACCCCAAGCCCAGAGTCACTTTCCTGCCTGCCAAGACATGCACAGTGGTCACAGGACCCCCTACAGCAGCTACCCACTCATGGGACCCCACTAGGGGACAAGCTTCCCTTTCCCGCGGTTCTCTTCTCCTCACGTGGCAGTGATATGCCCTTGGGCCCACGTCCCTCTCTCTATTCATCCAATGCCCAGGTAATTGACCTGCGGGCTGCCTGGCGACCCCCACAGGGAACCATCCATCCCCACCGCTGCATTTCCACCAGGACTCCGTTTGCCCAACCGCCCACCCCTGTCAACTTAGCGCCCGCTCCACTCCTGGCCCAGAAGCTGTGCTGAGTACTTCCTGCCGCTGAGAGCCATAGCCCAGCTGCTGCTAACCCCGACATTGCGTTTCCGTTGGAGACACTGTAGGCTGGCCTGAGAGACCTCTGGCCCCGGCACTGAGTCTGCCTGCTGAGGGCCCCCCTCACAGCATGGACTGTGCCAGGTGCAAGAGTAGGTGCCCCTGCCTACTGGGAGCATGAGTGACAGAGCTCTGCACTCCTGCGGGGGTGGCATTGTCCCCCCATTGCTGCGGGGATTCCAGCAGCTGGGGGCTCTGAGCTCTGAACCTGAGTGTAGGACAAGCGCCACTGCCCGCAGTTTCCCGTCAGACCACGTCGCTGCAGAGCCTGCCTGCACCACACACAGGGCTGGCGAAATAAGCAATAAACGTCCCCGCCTGCTGGGGAACCTGAGACACGGCTTTGCAGTCCCTGCTGGAGCCATCTGTGTACTCCAGCCAGCTCTCACCACCGATGGGCCTTGTGGGGTCCCCAGTGCCGCGTCTAACCCAGTCCCAGCCCTTCCCAGCCGGCATAGGAGGCGGTTTCTGTGGCCTGTGCCTCTCTCAGCATCAGTAGCAGCCCTAGCACTTTCCAGCAGGTTCAGCAGGCCCGCCCTTGGGGAGCTGCTTCTGCTTGTGTAGCCTCCGCCCACAGGCTCAACTCTAGAGGGTTGCAGGGACTTGGGAGGACCTGCTGATCAGAAGAGCATTTCCCCCCTCACATAGCCCAGCTCCGGAGACGAGATCAGCACCACATCCTGTGACAGCAAGGCCTACCCCACCTCCACGTTCGAGGGAAAAGAACGGGGAAAATTTAGATGTATACATGTATACATCTTTTATCTCGTGCTGGTTTTTCTCTTTAATTTTTTTTACTTTCAGTGTTGCCTTTTCTCTCTCCTTTCTTCCTCCTTTTTCATTATTACTAATACTTCTCTTCTGGCCCTTTTCTATAGGTTTTCCTTCTATCTCTTTTTTTCTTCTCCTTACACTTCTACTATTATCACTGTTTTTCTCTCCTCTTTTATAAATTCTCCTTCTTCCTTTTTCTATTTTTCATCTTCTGCCCAAAATTTTGTTAAAAATTATTTTTTAATTTTTAACCTATTAAATTATTTTTTATTACTAAACAAAAAAAGGGCTGCTAAAAAGGGCTGCTGTCAAAAAAGTTCAAAGCAGCCTGGGGGCACACACAGAGGCTCAAGCCCCCCACTCTAGTGTTGAAACATCTCACCACTGCGGGTCACTAAGCCATTGGGGAACTCAGCCCATATAGCAGTCTGACCCAACCTTATATTAGGACATAGGCAGTCGCCTGAAAGAATCCTTAACAGTAATACAGATAAGGTTACCCTGGCCTCCCAGAAGCATGGGACCTATGAAAGAATCAAGGAAAAATCAACAGACCACATCACTCCCAACAAAAAACCCCAGAGAGACGAGACATAGTAACAGACCTAACGTCTCTCATAGAAGAAACAGATATAGATCAGCCACAGAAGGAAATCTTCAGATGTCTGCTTGCAGTAATACAGGAGCAAAGGGAAGCAACCCAGAATAAGGATGCAATGATAGAGGAGATGAAATGCACAAGAGAGGGGATGATGTCCACAATAGAGATGATTAAAACTACCCACCAAAGGAAACTGCAGGAGCTAACAGAGGAGGTAGCAGAAGCCACACACAAGGTCACAGAAGCTACGATTAGGCTTTAGGAGGCAGAGAACCGTATCAGTGATCTCGAGGACACTCAAACAGACCTAAGCAAGTGAGAAAGACAGATAAGAACATTGAAGAAACAGAAGACAGCCTGAGATCAATGACAAATGTTATGAAGAGAAATAACATTTGAATAATCAGTATACCAGAGCACAACACAACACACAAGTTGACAGCCAAGATAGCAAAGGCAGTTCTGGAAGAAAGTTTTCCCATCCTAACAAGGGAGAACCCGACAGTCATATAGGTAGCAGAAAGGATGCCAGCTTTTCAAAATCCCAAGAAGAACACGCCAAGATATATAATAGTAAAAATATCTAACTTGGAGGAAAACGAAAATTTTATGAGCAGCAAGAGAAAGGAAGACAGTCACATACATTGGAGTGCAGGTAAGAATATGCTCAGACCTATCAACAGATATCATCAGGAGGAGGAGAGAATGGAGCAACATCTTCCAAAAGCTAAAAGAAAAAATATGCCTCACCCAGAATCCTGTACCCTGCCAAGTTATCCATTAAGATAGATGGTGAATCCATTAAGATAGATGGTGAGATAAGGGTCTTCCAGGACAAGGAAAGACTCAGAGAATATTCTGCAAGTCACCCAACCCTGCGGAAGATACTGGCTGACTCACTATGGCCAGAGGATCCACCTCCACCAAGAACAAACAGGAGACCAACATATAGCCCATCTCCATCGAGAAGCCAACATGCCAGCAACAATTACCAGGACAACAGAGTCTCAGATGGAAAAGATGACATGATAGAAACTCTCCACTCATACTCAGCACACTGATATGAAGGGAGATAGGTAAAGACCCAAACACAAAACAGGGTAGGGCAACTATGAATCCAGAGGTAGTGATAATAACTCTGAATTCCAATGGACTCAATTAGTACCTTAAAAGAAAGAGGCTGGAGGCCTGGCTTAGAAAACATAATCCATCAATCTGTTGCCTGCAAGAGACACATCTTAAGCATACAGACAAGAATATACTAAGAATAAAGGGTTGGCTGAAAGTTTACTAACGAATGGTAACTCCAAAAAGGCAGGAGTGGCTATCTTAATCTCCAACAAAATGGACCTCATGATCCAAACCATAAAACGTGACAAGGAGGGACCCTACATAATGCTCAAAGGTTCAGTAAACCAGGAAGCACTTAGCATATTGAGTATTTACGCTCCTAATAATGGTGCGGTGAATTTTGTCAAACAAACTATTAAAAAGATGACAGAAGAAATCACGGAATCAACAATCATAGTGGGTGACTTTAACACTCCACCATCAGAGAAAGACAGATCACTGGGAAAGAAGCTCAGCGAAGAGGCCAGAGAGCTAAACAATCTAATTAGGCAACAGGGTCTGATAGCCATCTATAGAGCTTTCCATCCCAAAGCAAAGGGTTTCACATTCTTTTCAAATCCACATGGATCTTTTTCAAGAATAGACCACATACCTGCTGGGACACAAGTCTAGCCTGAGTAAATTCAAACACAGAGATATTATGCAAACATCTTTCCCAGATCACCATGCCATAAAGCTGGAGATTAATAAGAAGACGTCCAGAAAAGCAAAGGCAAACAATTGGAGAATGAACAATGATCTCCTGCGACATGAATGGGTACAGGCCCAGATCAGAGAGGATACTAGGAAGTTTCTAGAAACTAATGAGAATGAGCATACAACGTATCAAAACTTATGGGACACTGAAAAGGCAGTTATCAGAGGTAGGTTGATATCATTAAATGCATACATGAAAAAGAAGAAAGGTGTATGAAAGATATGTTAACACAAAACTTCCAACAACTAGAACAGAGTCAGCAGAACAACCCCTCCAATAAATAGCGTGTGAAAAGAAATAATAAAAAAGTAGGGTGGAGTTAAACCAGTTGGAAGACAAGAGAACAATGTAAAAGATAAATGCAGCTAAAAGCTGTTTCTACGAAAGAAATAACAAAATTACCAAAGCTTACCAAAGATAGAAAGGAGCAAACACCAATAGCCAGGATGAGGGATGAATCAGGGGCAATAACAACAGACCCCAATAAGATAAAAAGGATAATCACAAAGTACTATGAAGGTTTGTTTTCTAATGAATTCAGAAACCTGGAAGACATGGATAAATATTCAGAAAAACAGTCTCTCCCTAGATTATCTCAGGCAGAGATCAAGAACCTCAACAAACCCATAGCAAAGGAAGAAATAGAGAGGGTTATCAAAAACCTACCAAGGAAAAAGAACCCAGATGGATTCACAGCAGTATTCTACGAAGCCTTCAGGGAAGAGTTGACACCAATCCTCCACAAAGTATTCCATACCATAAAAGAGGACGGCAAACTCCCAAACTCATGTTATGAAGCCAGCATTACTTTGATACCCAAATAGGGCAAAGACCCCACAAGTATAGAGAATTATAGACCAATATCTCTAATGAACATTGATGCAAAAATCCTTAAAATAGTGGCCAATAGAATACAAAGGTATATAAAACATATCATCCACCACGACCAGGTAGGATTCTTCCCAGGGATTCAGGGATGTTTTAAAATCTGAAAATCCATCAATATCATACATCACATCAAGAAGAAAAAGGATAAAAACCATATGATAATATCCATAGATGCAGAAAAAGCATTTGACAACATCCAGTACCTATTCCTAATCAAAACACTCATGAAGATAGGATTGGAAGGTAAGTTCCTCAAGCTTATACAAGCTATCTATGAAAGATCAATGACCAACATCATAGTCAATGGAGAAAAGACCAGAACAATACCACTGAAAAAGGGTACAAGACAAGGATGACCCCTGTACCAACTTCTATTCAATATCGTTTTGGAGGTTCTGGCTAACAACATAAGACAGCAGAAAGACATCAAAGGGATCCAAATGGGAGAGGAGGAGGCGAAACTATCGCTATTTGCAGACAACATGATCCTGTACAGTGAAAACCCCAAAAGCTCCACAGCTGAAGTACTTACAGCGATAGAGGAATATGGAAGAGTAGCAGGATACAAGATCAATAAACAGAAGTTGGTAGGTTTTCTATACACATCGGACAGGGCCATGGAAGAGGGGATTAAGAGGGAAGTACCCTTCACAGTAGCTAAGAACAAACCGAAATACCTAGGAATATATTCAACAAAAAATACGAAAGACCTATATAAGGAAAACTTTAAAACCCTATTACAGGAAACCAAAAGCGACCTCCACAAATGGAAGAACCTTCCCTGTGCATGGAGTGGAAGGTTCAACATAGTAAAGATGACAGTCTTACCTAAAGCACTTTACAAGTTCAGTGCTATGCCAATTCAAATACCATCAACCTTCTTCAAAAAATTGGAAAAACCGACTACCAATTTCATATGGAGAGGAAAGAAACTCATAATTATCAGAGAACTCCTCAAGAAGAAGGACACAATTGGAGGCCTTGCCCTACCAGATTTTAATGCCTATTACCCATTTATAGTGGTCAAAACAGCATGGTACTGGCACAACAACAGACACTCAGACCAGTGGAAAAGAATAGAAAGCCCCAAAGTAAAATCACCAGCATATAGACAACTGATCTCTGACAAGGGTCCCAAAAACATCAAGTGGGAAGCGGATGCCCTTTTTTAACAAGTGGTGCTGGAAACAATGGATATTCACATATAGAAAGATGAAATAAGACGTTTACCTCACCCCATGCACAAGAATAAACTCAAGGTGGATCACAGACCTAGAAGTTAAACCCCAAACCATCAAGGAGGGAATTGGGATTAACCTGAGAGCACTGGCCCAGGGAGCTCATAGGCTCACTTCAAAAGGGCAGGGTACACACACGGTGAACCAGAAATTGACAAATGGGATCTAATAAGAATAAAGCACCTGTGCACCTCGAAAGACTTCACCCAGAGGGTGACAAGACAACCCACAAACTTGGAGATGAGTTTTAGTAATAACACATTGGACAAAGGGCTCATTACTAAAATCTACAACACCATCATGACCAGCAAAAAGAGGAAAACAGTTAACCCCCTAAGGAAGTGGGCTAAAGAACTGAAAAGAATTTTACTAGGGAGGAGACCCATATGGCCAATTAGTATATGAGAAAGTGTTTGAAGTTCTTAGCCATAAAAGAAATGCAAATCAAAACAACCATGAGATACCATCTAACACCCTTGAGGCTAGCCCAAATCAGCAAATCAGAGAGCAACAAGTGTTGGAGGGGCTGTGGTGAAGTATGAACCCTCCTCCACTGCTGGGGGTCGTGTAGATTTATACAGCCACTGTGGAAAGCAATCTGGCGATACTTAAAGACATGGAAATTGATATACCTTATGACCCAGCCAGTGGAAGCAGCAAATAAAACACGACCAGTCATATGCACTCCAATGTTTATTGTGGCACAATTCACAATCACAAAGACTTGGAAACAGCCTAAGATTCCATCGATAGATGAGTGGATTAGTAAACGTTGGCACATACACACAATGGAGTACTATGCAGCACTGAAAAGCACGGACGAGCACATGAAACACATTATTTCGTGGGAAGAGCTGGAAGGAATTATGTTAAGCAAGGTAAGCCAGACTCAAAAGGACAGGTATAACATGATTCCCCTGAGGTAAATACAACCAGCATGCCAGGAATAGAAGAATAAACATCTATCTCACAATAAATAGGTGGAAGCATAGATCGTTGGAGGGAGGGCAGGCCACACCTAGGGAGGTCCATGAGAGCCCAGCATAAAAAAGGGGAAGTGGGGCAGGGGGAGGGAGAACCGGGATGGGGAGAAACCGAGTGGATTATATGGGGGGGGGTGGGACAGGGCATTAACCCACCCAGGGGAGAGTATTGGTTGTGTCCCCACAGAACTGGAACATGCATACGGACCCCACCATGACACACCAAATTAGGAGGGCAACGTAAAGTATGGAGGAATACACAAAGAGACTGGACCATATGCTAACCCCAACCAAAATTAGCACGACCCCCACAATCGAAGGGACTACCACAGAAAATGAAAATAGATCATCTAGTGTGGGAAAGGAAGTGACCTATCACACCACACCCAGAAGGAAACTGAAGCAAAGGAAGGAGGAAGAATGGAGCGTAGGACACCTGGGCCCACCAAGCTCAGAGGACGATAGCCCGGTTCAAAGGGTCCATTGTACAGAGAGGACAATACAACCGGCCCCATGGCGAGATGCGACATCCTGCACTGACCCATGGCCCTACACAGGACAGCACCTGAGACACAGTGGGGGATGTGCAACTGAGCTGACCCCACCATACTGAAGCAAACACTGGGGGCGTGCAATGGAGCAGCTGAGGAAACAGAGCAAGGAGATCCCAAGGGAGTGTAAAGGATGAACTTTGGGGCCAGAACGTGGCACCCCACCAGATTCATCCGGAAAACACTCCCAAAGGCCAAAAAGCAGACCTCGAACTCCTAATAGAATTTTTCTTTTTGCTGTCTTTTTGTTTTGTTTTTTCTCTTTTAAATTTTGTATGTTGGTGGCTTTTCTGCTTATCAGCGTGTCGGTGTTGCTGCTGTTGATGCCATATTCCTATGTGCCACTTGGGTGCTGTCAAAGTCATTTGCATTTGTATGCACATATTACTATATCTGCAGGTCCACCTAGATAAGATAGGCTGGACAAACAATGTGAGAAGAAAATAACGGGACCAACAGTCCCGGAGGGACATGAGAGAGTGGGAGGTAGGGGAAGGGAGGAGGTGTTGGCTAACACAGGGACAAGGGAAAAGCGAGTGGTTCAAAACCACTGCCAGGGACGGGATGGGAGGACTGGTAGGGATTGGCCAAGGGCAAGGTAACAGAGGAATTACTGAAACCAGAATGAAGGCTTAACATGGTAGTGGGACAGGAGGAAAGCATAAAGGAAATAGAAGAAAGGAGTAGGAAGCAAAGGGCATACATAGAAGCCTAAATACAAACATGTGCATATGTAAATATATTTATGATTATGGGGGAAATAGACCTATATGCATATATTTATAGGTTCAGTAGTAGGGTAGCAGGTGGACATTGGGCCTCCTCATGCACACTCCCTCAATACAATAGCACCTTGCTCACCTTCCTGACATGATAACTGAAGACAGACGTGTGCATCAGCAAACGTGGTGAAGAAAGCTGATGGTGCCCGACTATTAAAAAGATATAGTATCTGGGTCTTAAAGGCTTGAAGGCAAACAAGCGGCCATCTAGCTCAGAAGCAACAAAGCCCACAGAGAAGAAGCACACAGCCTAAGTGAATACAGGATGTTGAAGGTACAAGGTAGCAGACACCAAAGAACAAAAACCATCATTGTGTGATCACCTTCCCCATATAAATGCTGAAGATGAATTTGTGCATAAGTAAGTGTGGTGAAGAAGGCTGATGGTGCCCGGCTCTTGAGAGATAGCGTCTGGGGACTTAAAGGCTTGAAAGTAAACAAGAGGCCATCTAGACCAGAAGCAACAAAGCCCACATGGAAGCAGCACACCAACATGTATGATCATGATGGGCCGAGGGGACCAAGTTTCAAACAACAAAGGCAGGGGAAAAAATCATATCACCGTGAATGAGGGGAGTGCGTGATGGGGACCCAGTGCCCATCTGTAGACATCTGGACATCCTTTGCAGAGGGGTAGTGGGGAGGAGATGGGTCACTCGGGGTTCAGTGTAGCAAAAATGAAACTCAAAACCTTCCTCTAGTTCTTGAATGCTTCCTCCCCCCACCCCCACCCCCAATTATCATGATCCCAATTCTATCTTGTGGACCTGGTTAGAGCAGAGGATGCACAGCGGTTGCAGTAGGCATCTGGAAACACAGGGAATATAGGACGGATGAACCCCTCAGGAACAGCGGTGAGAGTGGCGACACCAGGAGGAAAGGGGGTACAGAAAGGAGGAACCGATCTTGGGGATCTACATGTAACCTTCTCTCTGGGGGATGGGCAACAGGAAAGTTGGTGAGGGGAGAAACTGGGCAGTGTAAGATAGGATAGAGTAAGAATTTATAAGTTATTAAGGGTTAGTGAAGGAAGGGGGAGTGGGAAGGGAGGGGGAGGGAAAAAAGGAAAATTAGCTGAACCCAAGTGGAAGGAAAATTTTGAGAATGATGAGGGCAACGAATATATAAGGGTGCTTTACTCAATTGATGTATGTATGGATTGTGACAAGAGTTGTATGAGCCCCAGTGAAATGATTTATTTTTTAAAAAAGAAATTGATGCATTCTACTTAAGGTGCTGATGAAGAATATTGACAGTATCATGGACTGCCAAAATAGCAACAACAACAACAACAAAAATTATCTTGTCTTGCTTTTGTGCATGTTATTATCTCCACAGGTCTGTCTAAATAAAATAGGCTAAACAAGCTGGAGGAAAAACAACTAGACCGACAGTTCCGGGCGGACATGGGATGGGGGGAGGTGGGGGGTTAGGAAGTGGTGTTAACAAACCCAGGGACAAGGGAACAACAAGGGATCCAAATTGGTGATGAGGTGCATGGGGCAGGCCTGGTAGAGCATGATCAAGGGTAATGTAATGAAGAGGTATTGCTGAAATCCAGGTGGGGACAGAGCATGATAGTGGGACAGAAGGAAAGTCAAGGGAAATAGATGAAAGAACTAGGAGGCAAAGGGCATTTGTAGAGGTCTAGTCAAAGGCATGTACATATTCAAATATATATATATGAGGATGGGGAAATAGATCTATATGCCTATATTTATAGGTTTAGTATTAAGGTTGCAGAAGGACATTGGGCCTCCACTCAAGTACTCCCTCAATGCAAGAATACTTTCTTCTATTAAATTTTGATTCTATGATGCTCACCCTCCCAACACAACCGCTGAAGACAAAGCTGGTGAATAAGCAAATGTGATGAAGAATGCTGATGGTGCCCGGCTATCAAAAGATATAGCATCTTGGGTCTTAAAGGCTCAAAGATAAACAAGCAGCCATCCAGCTCAGAAGCAATAAAGCCCACATGGAAGAACACACCAGCCTGTGTGATCATGAGGTGTTGAAGGGATCAGTTATCAGGTATCAAAGAACAAGAATCATATCATTGGGTGCACACCTCCATGATACAATCACTGAGGACAAACGTGTGCATAAGCAAATGTGGTAAAGAAAACTGATGGTGCCCGGCTATCAAAAGAGATAGCATCTGAGGTCTTAAAGGCTTGAAGGTAAAAAAAGTGGCCATCTAGCTCAGAAGCAACAAAGCCCACATCGAAAAAGTACACCAGGCTGTGTGATCATGAGGTGTCGAAGGGAACAGGTATAAGGCATCATCAGAACAACAGCAAAAAAATCTTACCATAGTGAATGAAGGGGGAAGTGCAGAGTGGAGACACAAAGCCCATTTGACAGCCACTGGAGATCCTCTTGCAGAGGGGTCTAGGGGAGGAGATGGATCAGTCAGGGTGTGATGATGTAGCACCGATGAAGAATGCAGCTTTCCTCTATTTCCTAAATGCTCCCTCCCCCCACTCCCCCACTATCATGATCCCAATTCTACCTTGCAAGTCTGGATAGAGCAGAGGTTTTACACTGGTGCAGATAGGAGCTGGAGGCACAGGCGAATGATCCCTTCAGGACCAGGGGTGTGAGTGGCGATACTGAGGGGGTAGAGGGTAGAGGGTAGTGGGAGAGTGGGTTGGAAAGAGGGAACGGATTACAAGGATCTACATGTGACCTCCTTCCTGGGGGACGGACAACTGAAAAGGGGGTGAAGGGAGATGTCAGACAGGGAAAGATATGACAAAATAATAATTTATACATTATTAAGGGCTCATGAGGGAGGGGGGAACGGGGAGAGAGGGGGGAAAAAGAGGACCTGATGCAAAGGGCTTAAGTGGAGAGCAAATGCTTTGAAAAGGATGAGGGCAATGAATGAATGTACAGATGTGCTTTACACAGTTTGATGTATGTATGGTTTGTGATAAGAGTTGTATGAGCCCATAATAAAACGTTTAAGAAATATAGCCAGAGTGCTTCTCAGAGACAAGGATGGTGAGACTTGGTCTCATGTAATGTGGACATGTTATTGGGAGAGGCCAGTCCCTTGACAGGGCCATCATAGTTGGTAAAGTAGAGGGAAGTGAAAAAGGAAGGCCTTTGATGAGATGGATTGGCACAGTGGCTGTGACAATGAGCTCAAACACAGGAACGACAGTGAGGGTGGGGCAGGACCAGGAAGTGTCTCCTTCTGTTGTACACAGGGTAGCTGTGAGCAGCAACCAGGGCGATGGGACCTGGAACAATTCAAGATCATAATTTAAAAAAAACAAAAACATTTTCCTTAATGAATTTTATAGTTGCCTGGATCACATTTAAGTCTAAGCGGTATATTTAAAATATTTTGTTTGGCATCTTAAAAAATAGTGAATGTTCTAATGCACAAATGCAGTATATTACTCCACTTACTTTAGATATCTTTATTCTCTCATTAAGGTTTTATGCTTTTAATTGTGCAAGTCTTTTACATTTTTGTCAGATACTTCCCTAGTTATTTCATATATTATGGTTATTTTAAATAATTTTGATTTTTACACTTAATTTCTGACAGTGCATTTCCTGTATGTATAAGCACAATTGATTTTTGAATGCTTGAATATAAGTATATGTATAATTGATTTTGAATTTTTCAATATTGACTTTATATTCTGAAATCTTGTTTCTCTCACTTTTTGAGTTTCTTAAAGATTCCAGTTCCTACATAAGCTGGGGTGGCAAATAGCTCACTTTTTGTAAAGGGGTTGTGTACAAACACAGAGAGCAAAATTTTCAGGTGTAATGACACATTATCTCTTTTGAAAAAAAAATGTTGTACAACCTTAAAAATGTAAAAGTCATCCATAGCACAAGGACTATTCTGAAGCAATTCAAAGGCTAGTGTGCACTTGTGTGCCACGGCTTGACCACTTTTGTAGCAATAGATAGTCAGCCCACCTTTAATTAAGACAGTTTTATTTCTTTCTAATCTATTATCTCTTTTCCCCCTCACATTGCTGAGGCTAGAAATTCTCATGCAATGTTGAACAGTGGTGTTATAATAATTTCTTTAAAAAAATACCAGACTAGTTCTCAGGAGTTGAATCTTAAATATGTCCCAAATGTCTAACTCTTTCAAGATGAATACCATTCTATTACTGGGCCCCCAACCCACTTTTCCCTTTAGTATATTTCCTAGGTTACTGGGTTCTATAGTTCACTGCAACGTCTCTTAGAAACTCATGAAATAGTTATAAAGCCATAAAAATGATTTCCTCTTCAGTGAGGTTAGCTTTTTCCTATATTTCTATATATGTTCATTTCATCTGATTTGTCAAATTTATTGGCATGAAGTTATTTAATTATTCTCTTATTATCTTTTCAACATTCATATCCTTTGTAGTGATGGTATCTTCCCATTCTGTATATTGGTAATTTATAATTTATCTCTATTTTATTTTTCTCTGATTGTCGAGCAAGCTATTTGCTATGACTTGGAATCAACTCAATGGCACTGAGAATTTTGGTTTTCCATAAAAACAGCTTTTGTGTTCAGTAGGGATGTTTTATTTTATTTTTTTAAATGGCTTTAGTTACCTCTTGGGTCTTCATTACTTTCCTTATACCTAAATTGCTGTTGTATAATTCATCACAAGATTTTTTAAAAAGCACCCTGTGTTCATGTGTTCATAGGTGGATAAAGAAGAAAAACAATCAGACTCAAAAAAGATGTGAAAAGGGCAAAGGTAATGAAAATACAAGCTGCTTGGAGGTGAATGTGCACACAACTTTTGTACGTCTCACGAAACAATTTGTATTCCTCTTTCTTTGCAGAAATGCCATCAGCATATGACAGAGAGTTCCTTCAGGGTATCTGAAATGCTGGATCAGATTAGGATGAAAATAATATTTAGTATTACTCTCTCATACACACATACAAAGAACAAGTTGTATTGGGTCTTGATTGTTCTCTTTGTATGCCCTTGTTCTTATCCACCAGCTGAAAATGGAGTTAAATCAAAAATAACCTTTCCCACTCAGTGTTATCTTAACTTTATCCTCTAATCGGTAATTCTCAGAAATAAGTGTTGACTTTTCACTTCAGTCTGGAGGAAAGCCTAAGGTCATGTTAGTTGTACCAATGGGAAATGATCCATATTGCATACTTTTCAACTAAGTGCATTGAGCCAGTATGTGTCATTCTCTCTCCAGCACTTTCTTCACACTGGACAAAAGTCATTTGGGACTATGTGGTACAGTAGAAAGTTCATAGTATAATTTTCAAGCTATTAAACATCTGTGTGCTATTAGGACAAGTTACTTCCTTATCCTAGGTATCCACTTCACCTTTGGCCATAGTCAGTTTGAGCAAATGGTTTCTGAAGGAAATTTCATTTCTATCCTAAAAATATATTTTGTAAGTCAAGAGCCTCATAATTAAATATGTTTCTACAAGGGGAAATTGTTGACTTAGAAACACAGAGGGAAACCTTATTTTTTTTCTAGATGATGTGTTGTTAGGTGCCGTGATGTTAGCTCTAATTCCCAGTGTCCTTAGGGACAACTGGGTGAAACCCGGCCTGGTCCTGTATCATCCTTGCAACTGCTTTTGCTTGAGCCCATTGTTGTAGCCATAGTGTCTACCAGTTACAGCCATGGTGCCTTGTAGGAGGCATCGGCTGGTCAAGGTGTTAATTGGTGGGTGACTAATTAGTCCCCTGTGCCTCTGTTTACCTTGCAGCTAAAAGCATTGCGAGATAACTCAGTTGTTTATGAGCTCTTTAAGATTCTTTTGAACCCTGCATGTCATTGTGCTTATCTTAGAATATAGTGCTTTTAGTATTCAAGTGTTTAGACAGTGGGCCTAGTTAAGTATAGTTTTACATAGATTAGAGGTTCAGAATGTTATTTTTAGAGTAAGTGCTTTAATGTTTGTTTTATAACCATTCCCTTGTAAGAAGAGTATAAAAACCAAGTTTTCAATATACCCCGTACGTCAGTCCATCAGACTGTTGTCCTCCTAATCCCATGCTTTGTACATGTCTCTTTCTTTTCCTTTCATCCGTACACCTCATTTCAGATGCAGCTTGATGCGGGATAGCTGGTCTACTCACCTGCAGTGCCTATTCCAGATGCTAGAGTGCTTTATTTCATGGGTATATATGAGTTCTTCTTGGACATGAGCAAGAGAAGTCAAGATATGAGTGATCAAATTATTGTTTTATCTAAGAAACCAAACTCATTACCAATGAGTTGATTCCAGCTCATAGCGACCCTCTATGGGGTTTCTGAGACTGTACTTCTTTAGGAGAGCAGACAGCCCCCTCTTTTTTCAGTGCAGCTGCTGCTGAGTTTGAACCACATCTTGCTGCTAGCAGTGCCACACCGACCCTTTTATCCCAGAAACGCTGATGATTTCTGTTGCTTGTTCTTGGAGGCTTAATCACTAGCAAATACATCTTGTTACTGCCCCCCCATCTCTTTTTTGGGGTTTCCCCTTTTACTTTTCCCCCAGCCTCTATAACTTTGATGGCACAGTCAATTAATGAGGCTAGCGGTTCAAAGCCACTAACTTCTACTTGGGAGAAAAATGAGGATTTTTGCTCTTGTAAAGATTTACAGTTTCAAACCCCCCGGGCCAGTTCTGCTCTGCCTATAGGGTCTCTAGGAGTGAGTTTAGAGGGACTTGACTCTATTGCAACGATAGGACCTAACAATGACAAAAAGAAAAGAAAGTGAGGAGAAGGTAGATATTTCCCACGTTAATTTGCAAGGCAGATGATTATAACCTCATGACCAACCTCACTCTCTAGAATATTACCTGTAGATGTGGTATTTCCTATTCCAGAAAAACAAAAACCTCAAGACATATTGTGGGGGGAGGTCAGATGCTCACAGGCATCCTCCCTGGGTGATCAATTCCTAGACTGCAGTGGGCCCTGCTGCCTGCTGTTAAGGACATTAGACGCCTGCAGTCATCTACTTGGTTCCTGTAGGTAGGGTTTACACCCTGCTGATAATGGTTCCTATGGAGATCCAGAGAAGAGGTCACAGTTAAGCTGCCATCCTAACTCTAGGATCTGCCCATCTTGACACATGTGTACCCCCAACCTCTCCTCTTCCTATTTTGTGTATGTCCCTAGACCACCCCCTCTCATTGCTGTATAACCCCTTCCTGTGACTTGGGTCTTTACCTGTAATCAGCGGACTTGCACGCGCCCAAAAAGTATATAGGCCTGGGTTAGCAAGAGAGAGCCCCCCACCCCTTTCTCTATCGCTGGTCTCTCCGCCCCTCTCTCCTCAGCTCCCTCTCCTCCCTTGTTTCCCTTTCCCCTTGTCCTCTTTCCCTTCCCCCTTTCTCTACGTGGACCATCAAGTAGGGCTGAGGTGATCATGCTACCATGTGATGTGTCTGACTGTATTATTGTAAAGTCTCTTCTATCTCTCATGCTCTTGATGACTTTATAATATATATATCTCAACCATACAATTGTGCTTATTGAACCCTCAATTAGCAATGGGGGCTGGCTCCTCCTCATACTAATACTACAACCTATCTCCTTGAAATGGCCAAAAGTGTGACAATCTACTTGAATCCTAGAATTCAAATGTAATCAGTAAACCTGGAACAAAAGTGGAAAATTCTGTTCATTTTTAAAACTTATTTTGGGGCCAATAATTAGGCTAGAAAGAGGGTGTGCAGGAGGAGAATTAACCTTTCATTTAAGGATCAAGTGACCGATGTTTTATACTAATAAAACCGGGAAGAAGCACATATACTGTCAGAAAGCTGAGTTAAGATCGAGAAGGAAGTGACCAAGGGGACACAGTCTAGGGGTTTGATTCTCAGCAGCTGATCTAACAGTGCTTCCAGTGGCCTAGGGGAATCATAAACACGTTTGCCAGAAGCACTGCTGTCTCATTTTGAGAGAAAGCAAACAGATGTCAAAAGGAATCCAGAAAATTGCTCCAAAGAGTTCAAGCATCATTCTTAGCTAATTAGTTTTGTCCTGTGTTCAGAAAACCACAGTTGTCTAACAAAATCTTGATTAGCTATCTAATTTCATAGTTATTAGTTATACTTCACTTCAGGTTTCATACTGAAAAACTCACAAGGTTTCAATTCAAATAAAATTTCATCAGTGGATAAGTTTTATAATATATTTGATCACCAATAAAGAGTATAGTTATGATAATGAGAATAATGTGATATTCCCAAATTGCCTTTCTTCTGTTACTGAGCTGACAAATCAAACACGCGAAGGAACCCCTGATAATTAGCACATGGTGTTTGTTAGCATATTTGATGAGCTTTTGCTTTATATTATACTACCTTTTCCGTCTTTTAAAGTCAAATTCCTAGAGAATTATTTCTGTTTTCCTGTCTTCTCTCTTTAAATTTTCTTTCTAAGGGATTACATTTATTCTGACAGAAGGAAATTCTATTTGTGAATTGATTTCCAAATTTGTCTCTCCTGTCCAAACCTCAGGGAGCCAGTGGTTACACATCAAATTTCACCAGCCAGCTGCATGGGAGAAAGACAAAGTTTTTTACTCCCATAAGACGTTACAATCTCAGAAACCCAAAGGGGCAATTTTGCTCTTCCCATAGGGCCCTGATGAGTCAGAACTGACTCAATGACAGTAAATTTAGTTTTGGGGTTTTGTTCCAAACCTCATTCTTTAGTGCCAGATCCTTATGTCGAATGACCTCTTTCAGACTAATAACAAATGACTCATGCATTTCAAACTGAACACATTCCACACAGAGCCTCGTTTCCATTCCATCCTTGCTCCCTCCAGGGCACCGATTCTGTCAGTAAAGATGAATTTACCAACCTGTCCAGTACAGAAACCTTGCCAGAAGGGACTAACATTCCTCATCTGCGCAGTCCTACAACCTGGTCACCATCTTTAATACCTCCTTAATCCTTCAAAACGCATTAAACACTGGGTTCTATGGATTCTTCCAACTAAATGTTTTTAAGATCTGCCGAATCATGTGTCAATATCCTTACCTTTTCCCAAATAACAACTTGAAATTCCCTGGTCCCCTCCACAAACAGTCTCCTGCCTAGGCTCCTCATCTACAGTATGTTCCTCTTTGGTTCATTTGTCATGCTACCATAGAATGACACTTTTAAAAAGAAAATATGATCCTTTAAGCCTCCCACTACTCAAGATAATTGTTTTTCTTTCTTCTTAGAGTTCCAATCATAAACATGACTCATAAGGTTGGATGTACTCCGGGCTCTGTCAATCTTACCAATTTCACAGCTATCACTCTGGCCTGAAAATTGGAGCCTCGTGTATACGATTCTTTTGTATAGTCATTGAGATGACTATCTTTTATGGCACTCGGAAGACATGCCATTTCCTCCCCTGAATCACAGCCTTCGTCTAACTTCCTCATCTTTGCCACTCAGTGTGGCCGCCATCTCCTCAAGAGAAAATGCCCGACTCTGTGGGACTCGGTTACCCATTTATGCTTTTGCCCTCATTCAGGTTATCATTATTTCTGACCCAAACCTCTGTGTTGGACCTGCAGTTATGCCTTTAAGGAAAATCACCATCGAGTCAATTCTAAAAGTTTTGCTGCCTGGACTGAAACTACAAATTTAAGTCAGCAGTTGAGAGCATTAGCCATCTGCACTTTCAGATATTCCTGGCCTCTTCTCCACTATGAGTTGGAGCTGAGTTCTCGGTATTCTTACCTGGTGAGGCTCATGAGTATAGTCACCAATTTATTTTTGTTGAATAAAAGGTATTTGCAATCAGTAAGTCATTTGTCTTGCAAAGTTCAATGTGTTCTCAGGTGTCCTTTCTGCATCATCTTTTCTAACTGCTGTTCCGTCTTCTGTGTTCCCAACCTTTTTATTCCAACTACCAGTAATCATGAATGTGTCTTGCTTGAATGTACAGTCAATTGCAGACTACAGGCATTGGTAAAAAAAAATCTTTAATGTCCTTATCTATGGCTGTGTTTGGTGCATATATATCATTAATAGTCATATTCACTCATTTTGTAGGCTTAAGGATATTATGCCATCACTGATAGTGTTGGACTACAGAATAGATGTTGAAGTGTTCTTTGTGAAGATGAATGTGCTGCCTCTTCAAGTTTTCATAGTTGACCATATAATTGTCTTACCAAAAATAGCTAACATCAGTCCATTTTAGCTCATTAATACCTAGGATCCACAATGAATGTGCATGGGAACAACAGTCCAGAGATCAGTTCAAATGATGCATTTATTTGGGTAAATTTGCTGCACATGAACTTTTAACATATTGAAAGCAATGATGGTAGTAACTTTGAAGACTAAGGTGCTCCTGACTCAACCCATGGCATTTTCCATGGCCTCAGATGCATGTGAAAGTTTGTCATTTAATGTGGAAGGCAAAGAAGAATCAATGCATATGAATTACGGTGCTGTTGAAGAATATTGAGAGTACTGTGGGCTGCCAAAGAAACAAAGACATCTGTCTTGGAAGAAGTACATTCAGAATGTTCCTTAGAAACAAGGATGCTGACACTTTGTCTCATGTACGTAGGGTGTGTTGTCAGGAGAGACCAGTCCCTGGGATGACAACATAATATACTGACTGGCTCCTAGCGCTGCTAGAAAAGTATTGTTTCTGCTGTTATATCCTTGAAGCTCGTGTACGTATCCCTCAAAGCATCTTGAAAAATGCTTAGTGCTTAAAGTTTATTAACCTACTTTTAAATAAAAATTAATCAAGCTTTTGTTGCCAGATATAAAACCAAAGAATAAATAAACTAAAATGGCCATTTGTGCCAAATACAATCTTTGACTGAACAATAGGAGAATTTTCAGAGGATTCTAAATGCAGATAATTTCTGAAATGAATAACATCACAGTTAAAAAATGTGTTTGGCTCACCAGACCAGATACAACCAATGCCCATCAGAGAATTAAATGTATGAAACCAATGATGGGGCGACCCCTACCTTGTCAAACCCTCCCTTTAATTAAGGATATAATTAAGAATATCGTATCATATCATTGTGTGCTCACCTCCATGATACAATCGCTGAAGACAAATAGGTGCATAAGCAAATGTGGGGAAGAAAGCTGATAGTGCCTGGATATCAAAAGGTATAGCATCTGGGGTCTTAAAGGCTTGAAGGTAAACAAGTGCCCATCTAGCTCAGAAGAAACAAAGCCCTCATGGTAGAAGCACACCGGCTTGTATTGAAGGGATCAGGTATCAGGCATCATCAGAACAAAAAATCTTACCATAGTGAATGAGGGGGGAAGTGCGGACTGGAGATCCAAAGCCCATTTGTAGGCAACTGGACATCCCCTTACAGAAGGGTCTCTGGAGGAGACGAGCCAGTCAGAGTGCCATGTAGTAACGATCAAAAATACAACTTTCCTCTAGTTCCTAAATGCTCCCCCCACCCCCACTATCATGAACCAAATTCTACCTTGCAAGTCTGGCTAAACCAGAGGATGTGCATGAGTACAGATAGGAACTGGAAACACATGGAATCCAGCAGGATGATCCCTTCAATTCCAGTGGTATGAGTGGCAATAGTGGGAGAGTAGAGGGAGGGTGGGTTGGAAAGAGGGAACCGATTACAAGGATCTGCATGTGACCTCCTCTCTGGAGGATGGACAACAGAAAAGTGGGTGAAGAGAGACATCATACATGGCAAGATATGACAAAATAATAATTTATAAATTGTCAAATGTTCATGAGGGAAGGGGGAGTGGGGTGGGAGGGTAAATTGAGGAACTGATGACAGGGGCTTAAAGTAGAGAGCAAATATTTTGAGAATGATGAGGTCAATGAATGTACAGATGTGCTTTATACAACTGATATATGTATGGATTGTGATAAGAGTTGTATGAACCCCTAATAAAATGATTTAAAAAAAAAGAATATACTGAACATTCCTGACAGCCTTTTAAAACCCAGTACTCACAGCATATAGGTAAGCTCTTCTTTGGATGTCTTTGCTCATTAATAGCTTTTCACTCAATAAACCATGTTAACCCCAGGAGCTAGTGTTTTTTTTTTTTTCTTTCTTCATCCTGAGCTCATCTATCTTTTTCTAATTCCCACTTCTCCCCCTTAGGTATTGGCATCCTATTGGGATGAGTGCAAAACAGATTACCTCATTGGTCAAAATGCCCATCTTGTCACGTGTCTTGGGGGTGGGAATGGAGAACACTCTCCTTGGTTACTATAGATCAGACTTTTAACCCGCTTACTACATTCCCATGCCATTATGATGGATACTCTGGGAATGCTTTATTCTGCAATCAATACAGGCTGAGAGTAGCTGGAAGGAAGATACAAGAGAAAAACTATTGGAGATAACAAGGGCCAAGAAATCTGATTGATTTAGGGTATATGTGTGCAGTTGTTTATTCAGCATTCTATTTTAACAGCTGAATATTTTGGGTATATAATTTTTCAAACTTTAGAACTCTGCCAGTCTGCTTTCTAATTACTCCAGGGCAGAGGGGTTTCTTCAAGGTTTCTCTGAATTTATGACGATTCCAAGCCCAATTGACAATCAAATTGTTAACCTACGAATGCAGGCTCCACATTCTTTGCCTCTGTTTCCCTGGCTATTGACATTTGACTGAACATCTGTAATTTTGGAATTCTGAGACAACACTTCTGCTATAAGGGAGGGCCCATGGGATGTTAGCTCATTGTTTGGAAGCAATGTATAAGCCCTGTTCAGAATGTGCCTTCTCATTTGTGTTGCCTTGGAGAACTTCTTGGTAACTACTGGCTAGAAAGTGAGGTATTTATATCATCATTTCCATTTCATAAATTATCTACTAAAATTATAGCCCATGGCTTTGACTTTACTGGTGAATTTTCTAAGTAAATGTTACTGAATATTTTTTAAGTAACTTGCATCCAGCGGAACAAAAGCCTTCACTGCCTTTCTATTATTTACTTCTCCTCGCAACCAGGAAAACAAGAAAGTGTGAATATTGCAGGATTAAATATTGTTATGTTTAAAGCTATATAACATTCATGTTTGCTTTCTATAGGATTCAACTTTATTTACAAATGTTCCTTGAAGTTCTATACATTTTTATTTATTTTAAAAACTGTGTTCTATAACCAGTGAACTGAACAACTTTTGATGATTGCCTGAGGAGACCACAGACCTTGGGGATCAATCTAGGACCAGTTACTCAAACGAGGACAATAGCCAGCACCCCTAACGGGTCGTTGTGTAGAAATTCTAAGGCGACCCTGCCTTGGACACTTCTAAAGTGTCAATAAATCAGATCCCATTTGATTTTCAATCACCTATATCACCGTTGCCTTAAGATTAGAAGTAAAAACATTGTCTCTTTCATAATCTCATTCTGTGTAAAATTTGAAAAAAGGAGAAGAAAACAAACAAAAACTCACTGCCATCAAGTCTGTGCCCACTCATAGTGACCCTATAGGGCAAGGTAGATCTGACTGCTTCCAAGACTGTAAGTCATTATGGGAGTAGAAAGCCCCCTCTTTCTCCCCAGGAGCAGCTGGTGGTTTCAAATTGCTCAACTTGCAAGTAGCAGCCCACTGTGGAACCACTACTCCAGGGGCACCAAATAGTTTATAAGATATAATTGGGCTACTCTGATAATGATTTTTAGTGTTTGATAATTAGTAAGTGGGATTTCTTTTAGAAACGATATATTTTAAAGTCAACTCATTTTAATTAATAATATAGTAACAACAAAATTAAAATGCACATTCTCTTCTAGGAAGGCATTGGTTTTATAAAGATTTAATCTTACTTTTAAGTGTGATTATTTGGGAAACTATTATCTATCTTCGCATTCACCTAACTCGTTCCCTCACTGTTCATGCGACTGACAGAAAAATACCAGTTGTACTGTGGATGGGAAAGGACACGTTGGCTGGTCCTAAGGATGCCAGCAAAGTACTCCACCAACCCCCTAAGTTCATTCACCTTCTGTGTCCACCACTTTCTTACAATTAGATTTGATCTGGGAAAGCAACAGAAATGTACTGTGAAATGACTGATCCAATGAGTGAATACCTACTAGATGCAAAGCTCAGGACTTTAATGCACTGGCACTTCTTTTCTTGGATGCTGTTACTCATCTTTCATATTCCTTTTTCATATTTTAAAATTTTCACTGTAACATTTTAGTTAACTGAAAAAAAAACAACAACAACCAAAAAACCACACTGCCAACCATTGGATGCCTGGTCATAGTGTCCCTTATGAAAAGGAAAGAACTGTCCCTGTGAGTTTGCAAGGCTGAAATTCTTGACTAGAGTAGAACCCCTCGTCTATTTCCCGCAGATGTTTTGATTTCAAACCGCTGAACTTGTGCGTCACAGCCCAACTCATTTCCACTGTGCCACCAGAGACCCTTAGAGCAATAAAAGTAAAAATAATCTATATTTACCCATATGATTACTTATAATAAATTAAAATTTTAATTTAATGTTGACTTTGATTTTAAAATGCACATGACAATCTTTTGGGACATACCTGTGTAGATGGAATCTTTCCATCGTTGTGAATATTATTCTTTATTTCCTTTTTATTGTGAATTAGGTGGATTACAAAGCAGCCAAGTTTATTTTACAACAGCTTTATTGGCATATAATTTACATCTCATAGAATTCAATAGCCCAGTCACATTACAAAGCACTGTATAATCATCAACACAATCAGCTTTAGAAGATTTTCTTTGTTCTTGTACTTATCATTGTTAGCTCCCATTTCCCCCAACCTTCCCTGCCATACTCCTAAGCAACAGTGCTAACAAAAATAACAAAGTAAAACAGATAAAACCTAAACAAAAAGAAAGCAGAAAATATTAAAAACTAGAACATATTTAAATGGATCACAAGAGAGGTCAAACGATAGGGTGCTAAATTTTAACTAACTCATCTGCAGGAATCCACTTTCCAATGAATTCTGAATGATATCCAGGACATTCACAACCCTGGTCCATGCTCCAAGTGGGTTCACCGGGGATTTAAACCATGTGTATTTTCCCTTCTCTTTTACTTAAAGACTAAAACAACCTTAAAATAGGTCAAAATGAGGTCAAATGACAAGCTATTATATTTTGGCCTAACCATGTCTCCTCTAATAGACGTCACAATGCTCTCTGTCTGACAATGGGGTTATTCAGAGCCCTCAACTCTTATCAGAGAGAATTCACCAGAGGTTCAACCCATGTGTGGACTATGAAAACTAACTTTGGACTTCCACTGTCATCTGCAACCTTCTGCAAACCAGGTGTTCACAATTTAAGCTCTGATACCACTCCCTCCTTTAGATTTGCATTATATTATTTACAGTCGTTGGATCACAGGGTCTGGTGTGCTTCTCCAGGTGGACTTAATTGATGCTTTAATTAGATGGCTTCTTGTTTGAAGGTATGCCTTTAAGATGCCAGAAATCATTCTGTTTGATAGCCAGTACCATCTAGTTTCTTCACCACAGTTTACTATAGAATCCATATCTTCAGTGATTTCTTCATGGGGGTGAATGTCAAGCAGGAGATGTCATAAGAACCAACAGTTCTTAGATATGGGCTAGAATTTACTGCAAACCTCAAATCCATTTTATGGTATATACATGTCTCTGGTAAATCCTAGACACACTATGGTCATTTCCACTGCCACCAAGTCCATGCTGGCTCCTAGGAACGCCTAGGGCAGGGTAGAACATTCCTGGTGAGTCTCAGAGCCAGAAAGTTTTCACAGGAGTAGAAAGTCTCATCCTTTCCCCGAAGGGCTAGTTGGTGGTTTCAAACTGCTGTCCTTGCAGTTAGCAGACCAATACATAACCACTCTACACTGGTAATGTCATTAGTTCAGCAAAGGGTATCAAATTTATTTTTTATTTGTGTGTATAAGAGAAAATTTTATATCAAAGAACAATTGTACATTAAGAAAACATCCAAACCCTGTCCAAACCCAAGTCCAAAGTCCAATATTACCCTACACGTCGAAACTAGTCCATAAATTCCTCTTTAGACTGACACAGTCATGCAATGCCACTGAGATCAGGAAGATCACAGGCCAGTAGGTGGAACCAGTGGTGGTGGAAGCATCTCAGCGTTGGCATGAGTCTCCATGTGGCTCCTCCACCTCCAGGGCTCTGATTTTATCAGTGCAGCTCCATGTGGTTTATCAACAAGAATGTCTTACAGGACATAAGTGTCTCTGGCCTCCAGTAAATTATCTCCATTGGGCCTCTAAATGAGGTCATCGAACTGCAATTTGATTGACAGGCTAACCTCCACCCCTTCACTTTTTTTTTCTTTAAAATGTTTTATTATGTCATTAATGAAATATTTCGAATAATCTTTTATTTTAATCATTTTATCAGGGCCTCATACAATTCTTATCACAATCCATACATACATCTTGTGTCAAGCGCATATGTACATTTGTTGCCATCATCATTCTCAAAACATTTGCCTTATACTTGAATCCTTAATATCAGCTCCTCATTTTCCCCTCTCCCTAAACACTCCCCTCTCCCTCATGAACCCTTCATAATTCATAAAGTATTATTATTTTTTCATATGTTACATTCTCCGTTTACTCCCCCCACCCTCTTCTGTCCACCTCCCAAGAAGTAGGCCATCCGTAGATTCGTGTAGTTGGTTCCCCCTTTCCACCCTACATTCCCTCCACCCTCCAGGCATTGCCACTCCCACCACTGGTCATGAAGGGGTCATCTGTCCTGGATTCCTTGTGTTTCCAGTTGCCATCTGTACAGTGTACATGCTCTGGTCTCGCCTGATTTGTAAGGTAGAATTGGGATCATTTTATGGGGGGAGGAGGCATTTAAGAACTAAAGGAAAGTTATATGTTTCATTGTTGCTACCCTGTACGCTGACTGGCTCATCTCTTCCCCACAACCCTTCAGTAAGGGGTGTCCGGTTGGCTACCGGTGGGCTTTGAGTCATCACTCTGCACTCACTCACATTTACAATGATATGAGTTTTTGTTCTTTGATGCTTGATACCTGAGCCCTTCGCCAGCTTGTGGTCATACAGGCTGGTGTGCATCTACCATGTGGGCCTTATTGCTTCTGAGCTAGATGGCCACTCGTTTATCCTCAAGCCCTTAAGACCCCAGATGCTATCAGACATCAAAGAACTAAAAGTCATATCAGTGGGTGTCCACCTTCCTGATACGCTCACTGAAGACAAATATGTGCATGGGAAGGTGTGGTGAGGAAAGCTGATGGTGTCCAGCTATCAAAAGATATCAAATTTAAAACACTGTTAAGAAATGGAAATTATACTCATATAGGCCAGCTATGAATTATAGTTCATGAATTATAGACTGTACAGATTAAACTCTTAAGTGATTGGACATTATTTACACAAACAATGGGGTTAGTGATAGGACAAACCTTCCAATAATATTCAATCACAACAGCACAGCCATGCTGCAGATTAAATCTTATCATAATGAAGCAAGGGAGGTATTAACATAGTTAATGTGTGGGAGTACCAGGCACCATTCATTGGGCACCTTAACACAAAAGAACTGAACCAAAGTACAAAGTCCACTAGTGCTACGCCCTTGAGCTAGTAGTCATCTGCTTCTTCTAACACTAGGGAGTTTTAGCCTTAAATTAGGTCTGATGGCTGCAACTGAGTTTGAGGTAACTCAGTGCACTTAGTGGGGTTTCCACATCGAATCCTTCTGGTGTGGCCTATAAAGGATATTGTGACCCTCAAAAGAACAGACTCTAAAGTCCCAGCAGTATGTGGCACATAGACTGGATCATCAAGGGCTGCTTAAGAGCTAGACTTGAATGTGTCCAACTAGGAATCTAGTATCAGGCATATTCTCCCCGTAGGTTCCACGTAAGTGTTAAGTGTTTTTTCCAGATAATAAGTTTCACCTGAAATCCCTAAATCTCCACCAGCTGGAAGTTATAGAGGACTATGCCAGAGTGACTGGATACAAGATGAACAAACGGAAGTCTATCAGACTGCTATATACATTGGACAAGACGATGGAAGAGGGGATCAAAAAGGCAGTACCCTTCACAATAGACAAACATGAATGGAAATATCTAGGGATATATCTGACCAAAAAAAAAAAAAGATTTACATCAGGAAAACTACAGAACACTATTATAAGAAACCAAGAGTGACCTCCATAAATGGAAGAATATTCCATGCTTGAGGATCAGTATATAAGTTTAATACTATTCCAATGCAAATACCATCATCTTTCTTCAAAGAATTGGAAAACTGATTACCAACTTCATATGAAGAGGGAAGAAGCCCAGATTTAGCAGAGAATTCCTTAAGAAGGACAAAGTCAGAGGGCTTGCTTTAACTGACTTTAGCAACTATTATAGAGCGACAGTGGTCAAATCAGCATACAACTGGTATAAAGACAAATACTCAGACCAATGGAAGAGAACTGATGGTCCAGAAATAAAATCATCACCATACAGACAACTAATCTTCTAGAAGGGCCCCAAAAATATCTAATGGGAAGCAGATGCCACTTCAAGAAGTAGCGCTGGAAAAAATGGATGTCTACCTTCAGAAAAATGAAGCAAGATCCTTATCTCACTCCATGTACAAGAATAAACTCAAGGTGGATCTCAGACCTCGAGGTAAAGCACCAAACTATTAGGGCCATCAATGAGTGATTTGGGACAAATCTGAGAACTTTGGTGCAGGGAATCCATAGGCTACCAGAATTAGGGAAGGACACAAACACAGAGGAGGAACAAATTGACAAGTGCAATATATTGAAGATAAAACACCTGTGTACATCGAAAGACTTCACCAAGAGAGTAATAAGAGAGCCCACAGACTGGGAAAATATCTTTAGCAATGACACATCAGAAAAAGGCCTAATTACTAAAATCTATAATACTCTGCTAATTTACAATAAGAAAAAAAAAACTAATAGCCATTGAGGAGGTGGACAAAGGACCAGAAAAGAAGTTTTACAAGGGTGGAAATCCAAATGGCCAATAAAGATATCAGAAAATGTTAGTGAACATTAGCCATATGAGAAATGCAAATTAAGACAACTATGAGGTACCACCTAACACCCTCAAAGATAGCCAAATTCAAAAACTCAGAAAGCAATAAGTGTTGGAGGGGCTGTGTGGAGATGGGAACTCTTGTTCACTGCTGCTGAACTTGCACATGTAGGCAGCCATTATGGAAATCAATTTGGTGATACCTAAAACAAATGGAAATCAAGCTACCATATGACCCAGCAATCCCCTTGTGGGACATATACCCAGAAGAGGCAAGAAACAAGCCACGGCCCAACCACTGTGCACCAATGTTCATTGCGACTCACAATCACAAGGAGTTGGAAACAACCTCAATTTCCATCAATGGACAAATGGATTAAAAAATTCTGGTATATACATAAAATGGAAAGTAAGCTAAGTAAGCCAAGCACAAAAGAAAAAGTATAACATGAGTTCACTGAGTTAAGCTTCCTGGTATGGAAAAGAACTGGCAACACAGGGAGCCCAGGACAGATAAACCCCTCAGGATCAATAATGAGAATAGAGATATGGAGGGGAAGGGGAAGGTAGGGGGAGAAGGAAGAACTGATCACAATGGTCTATATATAACCCCTTCCTGGGGGGGGGGGGAAACAACAGAAAAGTAGGTGAAGGGAGACTGTGGTCAATATAAGACATGGGGGAAATTTTAAAAAAATAAATTAACAAGGGTCCATGAGGGAGGGGTGGGGAATGAAAAGCTGATAAGGACTTAAGTAGAAAGAAAATATTTTGAAATTATGATGACAAAATATGTACAAATGTGATTGACACAGGTGATTGTGATAAAAGCTGTAAGATCCCCCCCATTAAATGATTTATTAAAATAAAATAAAAAAAGCAAAAGGAGCATAGAGGAAAAGCTACTAAATACATACATTCCCAGGGCTAGGTCCAGACACTCTGGCAGGGGTCAGACCAAACCCAGGGAGGCATATGACAGCCAATTAAAGAGGAGGAGAAAATGAAAAAAAAAAAAAAAGACATGTGTAGCGGGGGAACAGGGTACCAACCCACCAAAGGGAGGGTATTTTTTAGATCTCCACAGGAAAGGGAGAAAGGGACTAGACCTCAATGTGGTACCCAAGACATGAAAGCAACATACTAGCATGAAGCAGTGAACTAATAGAGTGATCTATGGATCCCACTCCAATCATAGCTATGTGGATCCACTCTCCAGAAGAATGCACCCAAGGGGACAGAACTGAAGCTACAGCTCAAGGAGAGGGCCAGGTCTGCTCAGAACCCATGGGAACAAACTAAGAGGGAAGGAGATAGAAAGAATGGATCCCACCAAGCTCCCAGGATGATATTACTGCTCAGAACAGACACTGCATCGAGAGGACTGTAGGGCTGGCTTCACCATGAGACATGGTTGTGGGGAGAGGTCAGACGCTTACAGACATCCTTCCCGAGGGCAGTTAGTCACCAGACTACAGGGTAGGTCTCTAGAGCAGTTAGTCAACGAGACTATATGGCAGGCCTCACTCCCTGCTACTGGGGACAATAAACTATTTCTCCCTGAGGCCTGCGGCCAAGCGTTCTCACCCTACCAATACGATCTCTATCAGTTGAGTCAGGGAACAGGCCAAACTGACTCTGTGACATCCAAAGTTAAGTTATCCACCCATCTTATCACATGTATTGCATGAATGTCCCTAGACCACCCCCTCTCATTACTGTATTATCTATGGCACAACCCCTCCCTGTGATGCATGCACTCACTTATAATTAGGGAGCTTGCACATCCCCGGAGAATATAAGAAGCCTGGGCTAACATTAAAGATCGCTCTCTCTCCCTCCACATGGACCATCGAGTGGGGCTGAGGTGAGCATGCTACCATGAATCATATATGACTCCATTTATTTCAATACTTCTCTTCTATCTCTCATGCTCTCTATAACTTTACTATGATCTTTACTTATTATCACTATACAATTGTGCCTACCGGACCCGTAATGATGTGTTAGGGGCTGGCTTCCCCTGACACATGGTATCCCCTCACCAAGCCATAACATTTTGGGGGACAACACTGGAGACACAGTGTGGGAATTGTGCCTGGTCTGATACCCCCCACCCCACCCCGACACACACCAGGGTGAAACACAAAAGAGCAGCAAGAGTAGCAAATTAACGAAGTCCCCAAGAAACCCAAAAATAGACTTCAGGGACAGGGCATGGCACATCATCAGACAGGATCAGAAAACATTCATAAAGGTCACCAGATAGACCTGGAACTATCTATAGAATTTTCTTTCTCTCTCTCTCTCTCTCTTTTTTTTTTTTCGTGTCTATCTATATAAGATAGGCAGAAAAACAATCCTGAGGAGAAAACAATGGACCAACAGTTCCAGGGTGACTTGGGAGAGGGGAGGTTGGGGAAAGGAATGGGGGAGTCAACAAACCAGGGAAAAGGGAACAAGTGATCTAAAGTCAATAGTGAGGAGGACGTAGGATGCCTGGTGGGGCTTGACCAAGTGCAATGTAGCTAAGAGGAATTAATGAAAGCCGATTGAAGACCCAACATGATAGTGGGACAGAGGAAAGTTAAAGGAAATAGAGCAAAGAACTAGGAGGCAAAGAACAATTATAGAGGACTAATACAGGCGTGTATACATGTAAATATATATATATACATATAACAAAAGGGATATAGATCTATGTACATATATTATATGTCATATATTAAGGTAGCAGAAGGACATTAGGCCTCTACTCAAGCAGTTCCTCACCGCAAGAGCACTTTGTGCTAATAAACTGGCACTCTGTGTTGCTCACCCTCCCGACAGGATTGCAGAAGACAAACTGGGTGCATATGAAATTTGATGAAGAAAACTCATGGTGCTTGGCTACCAAAAAATAGCATCTGGGGTCTTAGAGGCCTGAAGATGAACAAGTGGTCATCTACCTAGGAAGCAACAAACCCCACATGGAAGAAGCACAACATATGTACAAGTGTGCTTGATACAATGGATGAATGGATTGTTATAAGACCTGTAAGAGCCCCCAATAAAATGATTTTTAAAAAGAATTTGCTCCTGCACCTTTTTCTACCAACATAAATGTAATTTCCTTCTCTGACACATGCATGCCCATTTCCCCCATGTTGACTTGAATTTCTAGTAAGGTTTCCAGTGAGAGTGCTCATTGGAGAGTCCATTTCATTGGGGTAACGAGTACATTTTGGTATGGCAACAAGTGAATAATCTCCTTTCCCTCCCCATATATTGAAAAACTCACACCAGCTGAGGTGAGGCATATTCTTTCTGTTTTTCATGTTCACATATTCTCGTTCAGTGTACACCTCTTGAGCATCTCCCAATTGTTATTATAAAAAAGATTGTTAGACATGACCTTCTCTTAATAACTTCTAAATTGTTTTATGGGTGAAAGGTAAAGTGTGAGAATCTAATTGAAGCCATACAGCCACTCACCTTAGGAACTCACAGACATAAATATGCACAAATTTGAGGGTTTCTTTGTCAGTCTGGGTAGACTAGAGAAACAAATTCATAAACACACACATGTGTATAAGAAAGAGATTTATATACAAGAGCAGTTTAATATTGAGAAAAAAATCCCAGCCCAGTCCAGATCAAGTCCGTAAGTCTAATATTAGCCTGTATGTCTGTCACCAATTTATAAAGTCCTCTTAAGACTCACAAAACACATGTAATGATGCCGAATGCAGGAAGATCACACACCAGTGGGTCGGAAGTCTTATAGAGTCAGTAGCATTGTAAGCACCTCAGCACTGGCAGGGATCTCCACGTGGCTTCTCCAGGTCCAGGATTCTGGCTGCATCAGGGTAGGTCCACATGGTTTCTCCTCAGGGATGGCTCAAAGGGAGTCAGTCTCATAAGTAGAGAGTCTCCAAGGAAGTGAACAGACATAGAGATATCTCCCAACTCCAAGTAGGAAATCAAGGGTTTCCCAAATTCTCAGGGGAAGGCCATGCCCACACAGGAGCTTCATTGGCTCTCTCCTGATTGACAGACTAGACTCCACCCCTCATTCTTAATCCCCTCCAGTCCCAAATTGACACCAACATCTGTCCTTTATAATCTCAGCACTCACTCTTTAGAGTGAGAACAGCCATTTTAGATTTCCAAAGACAATGTCATTATTCTCATGTAATGAAGACACATTTTCACTTTGCGAAGGTAATTAAATAAACTCGTTTGTGAAGCGCCAAGAGTGTTTCATTTATCTGTGAAATGATGCTAAAAATAAGCCAATTCATTTAATATCTAAAATATGCATCACTTGTTGAATGAAAAACTGTGCACTGTCCTCTGCATTTGTATATAAATATTTATACTTGCATAGAAAACATACAAATATATGTTCTAAGGAAATTTACCCTCTTGACTAAATAGGACATATTCTGAATTCACTAAAAAGCAATATAAACTAGTCATAATTCAGGACCAATGAATTTTGTAATGATCAAAGTGCAATGAGAAGTTATAAGAAAAAGAAAGACCCATTTGGATTGATATTGTTAAGGATACCCTATTTCTTTAACATTATAAATTTTTAAAATTGTTTACTTATTGATTAAATGCATTCTTTTTTATTTGAACTTGATTTGTGGGACAAGTTTGTCATTATCAGTTTGTATATATATACAATTTTACTGAATAATGAAAGATAAAATGTTATTATATAGAGAATAATGTTAACTTCTTGATCTAAAGCCAAAAAGCATAAACAAATCAACCTTAGATAAATAAGGGTAAAGGACAATGAAAATAAATTAACAACCATAAAGAGATCCTTCTTAGACAAATGTAGTGGGGTCTAAAGACTTGGTTGAATTTAAAGACGAAGGATAGACTGACTTATAAAAAATAATTATAATATTTTGAATTTACATGACTTTGAACATACTCCTGCTCATCATCAACTTTTATAAATAAGCTGAATCCAAAGATATTATCATAACACAGATGAATTTCAGGGCATCTGCACAACTCTCAAAAATAAAAGAAAATACGTTGTATGCATATATGCACATGTATTGCTAGAGAAAGAGTCATAAGTCTGGTCTCATTTTAAAGTGTACATGACCTTCTAAAAGGATCATGAATCAGGAGGGAGCTAGTCTTGGGAGGCCTTAGAAGCAAAGTGCTGCCTCACATTGGTCCTTACTCAACTCACTATGTGCAATTTTGCTAGTTCAATGTCAACATTTTGAATTAGACTAAAGTTACTAGAAGTATGCTCAGATTCAAAAGTGATCTGCAATGCCTATGGCTGAGTCTTCAGGTGCTAAATACACAGCTACTGAAACCTATAAAATTCAATGTTAAAAATTATGAAAGTTGACAATGAAAACTAGTAGAGGTCTAGAAATATAAGGAATGACAAAATTTTTAATATCTTGTAAGGAACAAGTGTTTAGGGAAGATAATATTTTATCACATCTAAAAATCAAAGTAGAATGTTGATTCTTAGATTTTATTCTCCTGAAACCCATTTTATTTGGAGATAATAAAGATAACATATTGTTTCATAATTCAATCACATCAAGCAGTAATGCACAATTGCTACCATCATCAGTTTCCAAAACTATCTTCCTTCTTGAACTCCACCTCATTTCTTCATTACCCCTACGGCTCCCTCTCCCCGCACCACTATACCCCCACCCAGGAACCTTGATTCTACTTGTTGTCTCTATAGGTTCAGGTTGCAACAAAATGTTCTCAAAATCGTAAGGAATTATAAAACACATATTTCTTTCACCTCTCCCAGCTTATTACAACAATAACAAAATTAAACTCAAAATGAGTAGGGAGAACAAGGATGCTTTTTTCCAAACATCACATGTAAATAAAATTTTGCTGAAGATAATCCAGCAATGATTATAGTATCACATTGACATGGAGCTCCCAGAAGTTCAGGCTGGATTCCAAAGAGTACATGGAGCAAGGGATATCATTGCAGATGTCAGCTGTCTCTTGGTTGCAAGTAGGGAATACCAGAAACATGTTTACTTCTGACCCAAGCCATGTGGGAGCTGGGAATTAGGTCAACTAGACAGTACTAACTATTGGTGGAGACAAATTTGTCAATGCACTCAAAGCCTGATAACATCTCTGTGATGTCATAAGCCTTTTGTATAAGAGAAAGGGACTCTGGGGACTACTCTCTCTGCCCCTCTGGCTTCCTGCTTGCTGGGACTCTGCAGGCAACCAGGAGAACTCTTGCTACCCTTCATATTTTCCCTGACTTTGGACCCATGGGACTCTGCCTGCATCAGCCTGTGATCTCTGCTTTGTGGTTCACCATTCTGTGACATCCATTTGGCTACTGGAGTCTGAAAAGGGACTTAAGCACTAGCATCAGACTTAGGGTCTTGAGTTGAACTGAGCTGGGTGCCTTCTTGACATAAAGTTGCTGCTTAATATAAAGCTCTTTTCTTAGACATAGATGAATGGCATTGGATTTATTTTTCTAGAAAACCCAGTCTAACTTATTAGGGTATCAGTGGAGTGGGGTGCTAGAAAAAGAAAATCATGGAGATGAAGAGTGGAGGCTTGTTGGTCTCTGCATTACAGTAGCTGGATGGAATCCTTTATTGTCATTGGGTAACCAGAAGTAAGCTATGACTACCTAGTTTACTCGGTTATTATCTGGAAAGGGCATGAGGAGTGAAACAGAATCCTGAGAAGTTGTCTTTGGTCATTCCTACCTGAAATGGTGAAAATGAATGTAATGGGTGTTAAATTGAAGTAGGGGGCTAAAATGCCTCTTGACCTTTTCTGGCCAGGGCCATACTACTTAGTCAAAAATAGCTGACAATAGGCCTTGCCCTGGATTGATCCTGCAAGGGGCTTAAGGCTACATTGCATATGAATGGGATAATTTAGATAAGAAAGAATTGATTTACATGGCACCCACTTTATAGACAACAACAACTTGCCCTCCCTTGACCATCTGATCCCAGCAGAAGGCTATTGATGACAGTGGGAACCCAAAATACATATGTGGGAACTACCTAGGAAATATGTGTCTGATGATCTCCCTCTATTCATATTTGAGGGAGGCGAGGAAAGTGGCTACTAAACAAGAGTGCATTGGACAGATGAGTATTGAAGGTCAAAGGGATGAACGTGAGTTAAGCAGTTAAAACTTTGTCAGTTTATCTTCCTTCTGATACACGCTGGACCCGATCTGGTTTTCAACATTTTCTGTATTTTTTTTCATATTAGGTTTTATCTCAAAATTGTTATGTCATTGGTAGTCCCCTCTTGAAGTTGTGTTATATGTTTCTCTGTTTCTCCGTATATGAAACCAAGGATTGATAAAATATAGGAACAGCAAGTAGAACCAGGGTTGTGTAGTTGTGGTGGTGTAAGGGAGGGGGTGGTCAACAGTGATGGTGGTGGCAAGAGGAGGGGCTTAAAAGGGAGATGATATCAAGGAGTGCAGGAGGAAAAGAATGTTTGTAAACTGTGGTAGCAATTGTACAATAGTGCTTGACATGATTGGACTGTGGATTGATATGATATATGTATTAACTCTCAATTAATAATATTTTAAGTGAAAAAAGGAAATTATTGAATTTGACCATTTTAAGAATTGTGTTTAGGGTCTGGTTATACTAGGATTACATTTTTCTCTTCCACCCACTGTTACTGACATAATGTGTGATAGAATTAAATATGAAGGATTAGTGATTAAAGAGAGCTTGTTAACCTTCAGCCTTTACAACTGCATCTGTTAAATGGGTATTACGAATTGCCTGCAAAGACCTAAGGACTTTAGTGGGGCTGGCCTGGGGCACCTTCTTGATGTAAAGTTGCTTCTTCATATAAAGCTCTTTCTTATACATAGATGAGGTCACTGGATTTGTTTCTCTAAACAACCTAGCCTACCACAGCATAATATTTTCTATCACCTCATATGCACATGAAGTTGGACATTGAATTAGGAAGACCAAAAAAATCAATGCACTGGAACAATGATGTTGACAAAGGATATTAAAAATACTATGGGTTCCCAAAAGAGCAAATAAATCTTGAACCAAGTACCACCAGAAGGCTCCTTTGAAGCAAGGATGGAAAGACAGAATCTCACATACTTTGGACACATTATCAGGAGAGGACTGGTCCCAGGAGACGGGCATCTTGCTTGGTAATGTGTGGGGGCAGCAAAAGGAAGAAAGTCCTTGACACAGTGACTGCAACATGGGCTCAAACCGCAGCGCAAGCGTGAGGATGGCACAGGACCTGAGATGCTTCCCTCTCTCGTGCACAGGGACCTACTCTAGGGAACCTCACAGAGCAGCAGCAATGGACGGGACAGAAGAGGGAGTCCAGAAATAGTTCCACCCTGGATAAACCATAAAACTGATAAGATAACTCAGGGAATTGGAGAAATCGCACTGCACATCTGAATAGGGGAAAAACAATCTTCTTGACCCTTTCTGTTTCTCAGTTGAGATCGCTTGTCTTCTTGCCTCGATATGCAGATTCTGAAGTCATTAAGAAGCAAGGTAAAACAACGATTGAAAAATTGTCACTTTATACCTTGCCATTATGTCCTTTTCAACAAGAATTTTATCTTCACAATTTCTTCTAGGGATCTAAATATTTAAAGAACCAATAGTGATTACGTTTCCTTATCTGAGCTATATTACATAATTATTTGCACTAAATCCTTGGCTCTTTATATAAGTAAGCAATCAAGAGCCACTTTGAATATTTCTTAAATAATTTTTATCATTTCCACTCCTTTGGTTACTATTTCTGCTTGTTGAAGTTCAAGGTGTGTAAGAACACAGTACCAGGCAATGATGGGTGCAGATTTGACTGTTAGGTTTGTTCTTTTAAAATTAGATGACGACCAGATATAGCAACTCTTACAATTGAATCAGTCCTGAGTAATGCTGACCATTGTGAACGTTTTGTATATAAGCATTAACCAAAATACTAAACATCAGAGAAACGTAATCCTTACTCTGTTGAGCAGATTGTAAGTATGATTTTGCTGAGGTAAAGTATATTTGTGTCAATTTCTTTTCCTTAATGAAAGTTGCCCTTTTGAAATGCTAAGATACTTTTTGCACATTCATCATATCTGTGTCTACCTTAATTAGGGTTTAATCTCTAGGGTGTCTTTTGTCTTATCTATAACACAGAAAGTTCTTAATTACTGAAAACAGAATTGTTTATTGTTTCAGTATTTTGTAATGACTACCTAATGTAAAATCTGATGTTATAATCTCTTAGTATACATTTCAGAAAAGAATAGGCCAAGACTCTTATAACACGACTAGTTTGTCTTGATTTGTGAAGTTGAAAATTGTATCCCATCCACATTAATTGTGGTTAAATTAATTTCATAGTATATCACTGTGAAACTTCCTAAGATACTAGTTTCTTAAAATTCTAATTCTTCAAAAGAGAAATTTAGACAACATTATATAAATCTGTCTAGTTTTTCCCAAGTAGTTCCTTAAGGAAGTTGGTGTAGGGTCGTGCTAAGGAAACAGTACAGTGGGGAGTTAATTGGAATTAGATGATCTGGTTTTATATATGGGTTTTGCTGCTTTCTCTCCTTCTCTCCAGGGTTGGGGGGTTAGTTCTTCATCTCTTTAATTTTGGGTTTGCTCATTAAAAACACGGAGGATGTAATATAACCTACTCCCTAATATTGGTATGAGAAAGAAATGAGATTATTGTCTCTTTATTAAGTATTTTGGATGTGTCTGACATGTTAAGAATGTTTATCATCTTAAAGAATTCTCATAACTCATGGATATTCACTATGATGGAGCCTATTTTATGAATGAGCAAATTATCTAAGTGAAGGTAACTCACTAACCTCTGTAAAATGGTGATCACAGTTCCCAGCACACAGTGAGCATCTGTAAATGTTAGTTACTGCTATTATGATACCCCGTGACAGAAGACACCTGAGAACAGCTACTCTGGGGGAGAAAGATGAGGCGTGTCTCTCTGGGAGAGAATTCATCTCAGACACTCACAGGAGTGATTCGATTATTTAACAGAGATGCTGTGAGTCAGAATCGACTCAATGGCAGTACTTTTTTAGGCCTATATTTATAATTCTCAGGAGCTACCTAAGTAATTTCAATAGAAAATATCTAAGCTAAATTTTGTTTCCTGCTCAGGAAAAAATGCTGCAGAAACTGTTGTGATATTGAGCACAGCTTACAAAGACAGTGCTATGGGAAAAACTCATTTGTACAAATGGTTTTCTCATTTCAAAAAACGTGAAATGTTGATTGATGACAAACCTTATTCTGAACATCTGTCAACTTCCTGAATGGATGAAAACCTTGACCTGTAGTGCATTTGGAGTTCATTCCACCAGAGCAGACTAGTAATGAAGCTATCTATTTAGAGGTTCTGAAAAGATTGCAGAGTGCAACTAAAAAGCTGGATTTGAGGCAGACAGGGAATCTTCCTGAAATTATATTCACATATAACTCTATTTATTGTAAGATTTTCAAAAAGTGATGGTGGATATTTTTAATCCACAGAGTTACTTCAAAGCAATATACATTTAAAATTACAAACAATATTAAATATATTGTGATAGGATTCAAAGCACATTATATGACTTCTACAGAAATTAAATACCAGACCCTATCATTCCTGTCCCATTTTGAATTCTCAAAATTAATTGGCAAATTCCCTAAGCAAGAAACATTCTAAAAATATGATATGTGCCAGAAAATCAGAATACTTGGTCAAATAAGATTCCTGTGATATGACCTGAAAATCTGAAAAGTGTACATTGTTCTTAAAGAAATAGAGTAAAAACATGTTAAGCATGACAATGGGTGCACCGATGCCCGCATGTCCCACTTTATTGCTCAACAAAATGGAATCCAACCTAAGCATTCCTCTATATTGCATGAAAGTAGAATTGACACAAAATGCCCCAAGTGTGAAGGTACTAATGAGTTAACCATGTTTTTTTTTGTTGTCGTTTTAGGCAGGTCCAAAATGTGGTTGCTTTTAACGGTGGGAGGTCTCATATCAGCACTTGGAACTGCAAATGGTTTCTTTGGAAAACTAACACCTGAAAGCCCTGAAGTAACTATGAACACTGTAAGTTATGAGAGGGGAGCAAATCAACAACAACAATCTATGAGCTATTACTATCTTTTATCATGGTGATGGGGTTAAACTTAAACATAGCTGCCTAAAAAATAATGAAGAATGTGCATCTAGTAGATCCATTTTCAAAAGTTGACTGAAGTTTAACGTTCTGATTTTTCTTCACCAGAGTCAGATGATTACCTACTGGGGATACCCCAATGAAGACTATGAAGTTGTGACTGAAGACGGTTATATTCTTGAAATCAATAGAATTCCTCATGGGAGGAAAAATTCAGAGAACAAAGGTAGAAACATCTTCTCTTCCTTTTTTGCTCTGTCCTTTTTCCTCTTTCTTCATTCCTCCTTCTGGTTGCCTCACCAAGGTTCCCTCCCTGACTTTCTCCCTTGTATCTCTGTTATTTTCTCCTTTGATTTCCCCCTAAAGATTCAGTGAGCCTTGCTCTTTCTGGAAATAAAATAACAATGGAGCTAACTTTCCAGACCTCCAAGTGCTTTATCCATGTAGTCAAGGAGACTTGTTACTCTGGGAATGACTTTTAGATACATAAGGAGATGCTTCTAAGTAACATAAAATGAATTCAACAGTAACCCTATACACAGAATATCAAACTGGTAATATTAAATGGTATCAATTTGAGGGAACCGAACCCATTCTGAGGAAGTCAAGTTAAGCTTTCTCTGAGAGGCAATCACTGAGCTGGTTTTTTAAAAAGGGCAGAAAGTGACCCAGATGATGTGTTGCCGCAGAGAGGGGAGGGAGACCATTTGAATCTCATTTCCTGAACAGATAAAAGCCATTTTTCGATAATATTGTAAAAATGCATCTTTGTGTCATTGTAGAAAAATTATAAAGGACTAAAAAAGTGAGAGAAAATCCATCTATAACTTAATGTCCAGAGGACACTTAACATAATGCTGTAACCCCTCAGAAAATAACTTGTTCCACAGCTTCACGTTAGACTAGACAACCCGCTGTGCTGTCATAGGTGTTGCATCTAAATCAACTCCATCGCACCTAACAACTACAAAAAAAATCAAGGTATAATGGGCATACAATAAACTTTACGTATCTGAAGCATAAAATCTGCTCATTTCTGGCTCTGCCGTCATTGAGTGCTAAGCATATTCCAGTTTAGAGGAGCCCTCTAAGACGCACTTGAACTACTCCCACAGCATTTTCAAGGTGGTAAATCTTTACAGAAACAGGCTGATCCTTTTCTTCTGTGAATCATCTGGTGGTTTCAAACCATCAAACTTTAGGTAGCTTACCACAAGGCAGATAAGATATTAAAAATTACTCAACCAAATGGACATATTTAATGTGTAGTCACAGACCTGGTCTGAGCTTCCCAATTGTCTCTGGGTATTCTCACTCTATCCAGACAGATCGTTTTCTATATAGATGTTAAGGACTGTGTTTGCAATAGTTATTTTTTCTCCTTCTTCAGGCCAAAGGCCTGTGGTGTTTCTGCAGCATGGCCTGCTCACATCGGCCACAAACTGGATTTCAAATCTCCCTAACAACAGTCTTGCTTTCATTCTGGCCGATGCTGGTTTTGATGTGTGGCTTGGAAACAGCAGAGGAAATACCTACGCAAGGAGAAATATATACTATTCACCAGACTCAGTGGAATTCTGGGCTTTCAGGTAATGAAGAGAAAGAACAAAAATTAAGCAGTCATAAATGTACATTGGGCTATAAGAATTCACAGGTATATTCCTTTTTCCAATCTGACCCTACAGTGACAAATTTTATGAGAAGGTACTAAAGAGAAAGCTGATTAAAAAAAAAAAAAAACATTTACTTATTTATTTATCTATTTATTTATTTTTACAAATAACCTTATCACTTTCAAAGTACTCTCCATTACACTTAATATATGTATCAAATCTGTGATTCCACTCTTGGAAACATTTCTCAAACTCATCTGTTTGGATGGCAGACAGCACTCCCTGATTTTTTCTTCACCTCATCTATGTCATTAAATCTCTGTCATCATGTCCCTCTTCATTCATGGAAACAAAAGAAGTCACAAGAGGTGAGGTCAGGTGAGTAAGGTGCGTGGGGCAAGAGTCATACTGTTCTTTGCCCCAAACTGGCACACTAGGATGGCTGCATGAACAGGTGCTTTGTTGTGGTGGCAAACCCATTCCCTGTCTGCCTCAAATCCAGCCTTTTTAGTTGCACACTGCAATCTCTCAGAACCTTGAAATAGATAGCTTGATTAGCAGTCTGGTCTGGTGGTATGAACTCCAAATGCACTACAGGTCAAGGTTTTAACCCATTCAGGATGTTCAGAATAAGGTTTGTCATCAATCAACATTTCACGTTTTTTGAAATGAGAAAACCATTTGTACAAATGAGTTTTTCCCATAGCACTGTCTTTGTAAGCTGTGTTCAACATCACAACAGTTTCTGCAGCATTTTTCCTGATCAGGAAAACAAATTTCACAGCTGCACACTGTTCTTTTATATTGGCAACCACAAAAAATGAGGTAAGGGCACCAACTGCTTTTATGAAAAATATTCACAGTGTGCAGAAAGAACCCTTCCAGGTGATGCCACTAGGTTCACTAACTCAGAATGAGTTGTTCCATGCTTGCCTAGTCGGAAAAAGGTGTACTGTGAAAGTGCCAATCCACCCAGCACAATTCTAGGGTCTTTTGGGTATCAGCTAATATTCCCAGTACTAAAAGAAGGACTTCAGTTCTCTTTTAATAAATACTTGCATTCTTCCATATACTTCATCCCAAGGGTAGCTTTACCTTCACTTTCCTTGCTCAGTACTCGCTCTAAAGGAACTGCTGACTAGGGTTTTCCAAACGCAATGAACAAAACGGCAGAAACAAGAGACTTCTCTGTCCACTTCAGATCCTCAAAGGATCACCTGCACACATTCCAGATGACATTAACACTCAACGGAGGGTAGAGGATCAGAAACCTGGATCACCCTCAAGGGCAGGGGGAGATGAACTTCGGACACCAGACAGAGTTCAAATTACAAAAGGTGTTCTTTCACTGGTCTTCTTCCTTATTACTGGAAACGCCTGGAGTTGAAAGATAGGGGAGTGTTATTCTGTTGATGCTGAAGCACAAGAATGCTCCTTTTGTCTAGGAATTGAAAGGAAGCCATGAGGAAGAGAGGAAGCCCCAGTAGGTGAGACTGGAGGGTCAGATCAGGCAGGGGTGAGATGGCCTTCTGAGAGGCTTGGAACTCACTGAGAGGCAATGAACAGCACAGGGACGTTGGATATCCAGTTTCTTTTTCCAAAGGTCATTCTGGATTATTTGTGACAACTGAAACCGAAAGGGGAAGGATCCCTAAATGCCTCTGGGACAGAGTCTGCTGTTGGTGAGGTCGAGTGTGATTGAGAGCGACCTTATGTATAACGGAATGAGACACTGCCTAGTTCTGTGCTGTCCTCACAATGATTTCATTGCTGCAGCCCCTGCATGAATCCATTTTGTGGAGGGTTTCTCTCTATTCTCCTTGCCCTACTACTTTGCCCAGCATGACGTCCTTTGCCAGGGACTGATGTCTCCTGATAGCATGTCCAAAGTATATGAGACTAAGTGAGACCATTCTCACTTTGAAGGGGCAGAGCATATAAATGGTTCTTAAATTTGATATGCTGTTTCTGGAATAGAAATAATCCCTGCCATACAGATACTAACTTTTATAATGTTAATTGCATTTCTCATGCCAGGCTTCAGAAAGGACAGGATTGTGATAGGAAACTATGCAGAGGGCACCTCAGGCTCATGGATGTTCTATAGGTGGAAATATTTGGAGAATCGTACTGTTGCTTGTCCAAGGGAACTCTAGCTACAAATATGTTTGATTTGTTAGAGACTATAGAAAGGACATTCATTCAGTTTTTATTTTGCCCTTTTTTGAAATTGTAGTTTTGATGAAATGGCTAAATATGACCTGCCAGCCACAATCGAATTCATTGTAAAGAAAACTGGACAAGAGAGTCTGCATTATGTTGGCCATTCCCAGGGGACCACCATTGGTATGTGAAGGCAATCTAAGCCTGGTAGTTTAGTTCACTGCGGTAGGTGTGCTGGATACCAAGCTAAGTATTTTCATTAAAAGAGATCTCTACACAACTCAGCAATCTAAGGACAAAGCAAAGGGGGAAGGAGGGTAAATAATTTGTGAAAAATAATGCAGGTAGTAAATATGTCATCCACAATATTTCATTTTAGCAGAGGGGTGGATCATCCTAGGCCATTACATGATATAAAACTTAACTTAATAAAATTTTTATCAAAGCCCAGTATACAAATACTATACTGTTTGGGAAACACGCTAATTAGAGATTGAGTTTTATGTTTCTGTGGCATATTAAAAAACTAAAATAACAACTTCTAACACTTGAGTCAAGTCCAACTCATAGTGGTGCTAGGGGGCAGAGTAGAAACTCCTGTGAGTTTCCCAGGTGGTAAATCTTTAAAGAGCAGAAAGCCTTTTCTTTCTCTCCTGGAGGAGATAGTGGTTTCAAAGAGCTGACCTTGCCGTGAATCCACTAGGCCACTACGGTATTTCAATTCTCTTGCCTATTCAACTGTCAAACATTGACTGCATTCCCAGTATCTTGGTAAATATGTCACTTCATTTGTTGTTAGTTCGTAAGCAATCTAATGAAACAATACTAGCCTCATATTTAGATGAGTAACTTGGGACTCTCAGAGTTTAGTGTAGCCCAAGTCACAAAGTTGATAGATGACAGAGCCAATCATCAATACCAATTTGGTCAGATTTCACACTTGTGATTTTAACCTTTTTACTTATATGCCCTACTCATGATAAGTGGTAATTTTCAAATTGTATTTAAATTCATTAAAACTTGTAACAGTATTAATAATAACTGTGTTATTAGATGATAACCCTAATTACAGGTGACTTATAAAGCCAGATGAAAGAGCTTTCTATATATGTATTTAAAATTCTAGTTTCTTATCTCATATAAATTTTTGAAGAATAAACAGATAGGCTAGCATATGATTGCTTTACATAAGGATCCCTGGTGGTGAAGTGGTTATGCATTGCACTGCTAACAATAACCATAAAGTCAGCAGTTTGAAAACACCAGTCACCCCCTGGGAGAAAGGCAGGTCATTCTACTGCCTTAGAGTTATAGGCTTGGAAAGTCACAGGGGCAGTTCTTACCCTGCCCTTTAGGGGCGCTATGAGTCAGCATCTATTCAAGGGCAGTAAGTTGTACAAGCAGAGGTGCCAATTATCCCGAGTTTCCCAAATGCCACCTTAGTAAATCCAATATAATGTCATACTCACAGAATCAACAAACACCAGCAATACAAACACACTTTATAAACTGGTTCCTTGGTCTCTTTCAGGTTTTATTGCCTTTTCCACCAATCCCAAACTGGCCAAGAGAATCAAAACCTTTTATGCATTAGCTCCAGTGGCCACGGTGAAGTACACCAAAAGCCTTTTAAACAAGCTTTCACTCCTTCCTACCTTCCTCTTCAAGGTGCGTGATTCCCTTTCATTCACTTGAATTTAGGATATGAAATCACCATGGATTTCAAAGCAATAAGAACAGAAGAAGAAATTGCTAAGTGGTAATGTGTTGGTGTCCATTAATGCACACGTGGTATTATTTATTAGCAAGCTTTCATGCCCAATACAGCCTATGAGATCCCGACAATTGTCTTTATTCTTTTTTTAAATGTTTTATTAGGGGCTCATACAACTCTTATCACAATCCATACATACATCAATTGCGTAAAGCACTTCTGTACATTCTTGGCCTCATCATTCTCAAAGTATCTGCTTTCCACTTGAGCCCTTTGTATCAGGTTCTCTTTTTACCCCCCCCCCCACCCTCCCCGCTAGCCCCTCCCTCATGGGCCCTTGATAATTTATAAATTATTATTTTGTCATATCTTGCCCTGTCCAATTCTTGATTAGCATTGATGAAGTAGTAAAGGCTGGGAGCATTTTATAGGTGTTTCTTTTATGGGGTGTTAATTTAATAGATGTTTTGATTAATTAAGCACCCTATTCAGAAACATCAAGGCTGAGATTCCACTCCTGCAGTAGAGAAGGAGAAATCAAAAGATGTGAAAGAATCTAACCTCAGCCATGGGAACTGGGAAGAAAGTGAACGGAAGGGAAGGGCTTCAGAGAGAAGGTTTTACTCCATTACACTTATCATCCCCCCGGGTTTCAACACATTGTGTGTTGTGCTGCTTCACTCCATCCAGTAGTTAATTAAAGTAGACAATTCACAGTAATATCTGATCATTTCCCTGCTTTATTCAGGGAATGGAGTGAGAGAAAGTACTTGAAATTTCTAAGGCACTGTGAAATTTCTAAGAACTAAGGAACTAGCATCCACGTTGTGGAGAGATAAAATTATTTTAAATGGAATCTTTTCTGCAGTTTGATTGCTACAAAACTTGAATGATGCTTTTATCTTTCAGATTATTTTTGGTAACAAAATATTCTATCCACACAATTTTTTTGATGATTTTCTTGCTACTGAAGTGTGCTCCCGCCAGACATTAAATAAAGTTTGCAGTAATGCCTTATTTATCATGTGTGGATTCGACAGTCAGAACTTGAACATGGTTTGTATCCATTGCAGTTTCTATCCCCAATAGTTTGAGAAATATCTTTGAGTTCTTTACCTGTCATCAATTATAAATATTATTTCCTGAGGAATAACTTCAGAAACATGTCCATGCTAGACAGGTAAACCCCAAAGAAATCACAAATCATTGCTTTCAATTTTATCACTTAAAACTTTTTCCCATTCCCCCAAATATGCCTTTAAATAAACCACATATAAAACATTAATCCTCAAAGCAATGCCTCCAAGAGGTCTACTGCAACAGTTTTACCCTATGTAATATATCATTTGACTTATTGACTGCTGCTTCCATAGGCATTGATTGTGGATTTAAGTAGTGTGACATTCTTGACAATCTCAACATCCCTATAGAGAAACAATATGTGTGTCTAAGTGCATGTTCATTTGCTTCCTAGAGCCGCTTGGATGTTTACCTATCACATAATCCAGCTGGAACTTCTGTTCAAAATGTGCTCCACTGGTCCCAGGTATCAGTTCATACTATTGGTCAAATTGTTTTTTAAGCCTGGTGGTAGGCCAAGTTGACTAGAGAAATAAATCTATGTATGAGAAAGAGCTCTGTATCATATCAAGGAGATATTATAGATCAAGAAAGCATCCTAGCCCAGAGAAACTCTAGTCCATAAGTCTGATACTAGTCCACAAGTTCCCCTTCAGACACATGAAGCCAGAGGCAATGATGCAGAATGCAGGAAGATCACAAGATCACAGGCTGGTGGGTACAGAGTCACTTGGATCCAAGGTCGGAGGAAGCATGGCAGCGCACCAGCAGCTCCTGCATTCAGGCACAGAGTTCCAGCAAGCAGGAAGGCACACAAGCAGAGAGTGAGGGAGATTCTCACTTTCCCCCACTTATGAAAGGACACACCTCCAAAGAGGCATCATTAGGCTGTGATCTTATTGACAGGTTGGATTCCACCCCTGCACTTTCATACATCTGCAAGTTGACAGAAAAGCATCCATCTAACTACCCCAGGCCAGACCCCTTGGACTCTCAAATACTCCTCAGAGGAAGATTCCTTGCAATTGAATACTGGCTGAAAGTTATCAATCGATCCATGTGAATGAAAGTCTTAGAAAAACAGATTCTGTGAGTAACAAAATAGCAGAAATGAAAGATTTTTACACGGAAAAAAAAATTCAAGCACAGCTGCATTTTAAGGTTGCTAAATCCCTGGGTTTGGTTGAGCAATAAAATTTGTTTTTGAAATGCAACTATTTTTCTAATAATTGTTTAAGTTGAGGCTATAATTACTGGAAATGATTGGGTTTTATTTTTGGTCTGGAGAGAAGAGTTCTATTTCTTTATGCTCTGTAAATTTGCTAATTGTCAAGCTTCTTGTTTTCCCATACCACCCCCTGCCCCCCACACCCACCTATTACCTTAGGCTGTTCGTTCTGGGGAATTCCAAGCTTTTGACTGGGGAAGCCCTGTTCAGAACAAGATGCACTATAATCAGGTAAGCATCTTGTTTTTTTTTTTCAGGTAAGCATCTTAAAGTGGAAATTATTTACTTTTGAACGACAATATTTTTTAAATGTTTAAGAAGAAATTATGATAATTTTGAGTATATTTTCCAGTGGAATAGACCCAGAAATTATAAAGTAGATAATTGTTTTCTTCAATTTCCCTCACCACATCAAACCTTTACACCAGATTGCCAGTCTTCCATATAACAGTGCTCTCCTGCTTCACCAACTATTTTCACACGTTGCTCTCAAAAAACCACATGCACACACACACACACACACACACACACACGAGATCCTTCACAGACCTTATCATGCCTTCCTCCTCACACACACTCATAAAACAAAATTGTGATGTGTCTCATTTCCTCAGAGTTCTGTTCTCTATCGTAAAGTATAATAGATTCACTGTTCTAATCATTCATGAGATAGACATGGAATCCCTCTCTTCTTAACAATGTCTTGTATTTTGTGTTGAACCAGAATGAGTGATGTCAATGAAAGACTTTCCAGGTAGATAGAAGATATACTTGCAGGTCGAGGCTGGAATTATTATCAGCAGACAAGGGCAGTGTCATCATACTATCGGCAGTGATGCTGCGTTGCTTCAGTGAATCCAGGCTTTAGCCAACCTTTCTGCTTGTTATTGTACCAAGAACCCAGGCTTTGGAGTTCCTCCTGGCTTGGATCAGTGAAAGCTTGTGCAATGATTTTTTCCACCCCTTGTCCAAACTCAGAAGAGAGTAATTGAAATAATCTAATAGAATATTATGTATTAGCCTTAACTCAGTGTAAACTGGTAGATTTCCACTGGGTAACTATAAACAAGAAAGTATCCTAAAATGTTGGGGAAGCCCTCATCTTCCCATTCTACTCTCAGTCTTTCATTTAAGTAGTAGCTAATGAACTGTACTAATTTCATTTCTGACGAATGTTTGGTAGGAGTTCATATACTCACAATAATATTCTAGGTATAAATAAGATGCCCTCCTTTTGATTTATATCTTCAGAGTATTTATATATGTGTTCAGCAGAGTACTATAAAATGCTATTTTCCCTCCTCCAGAACACATTTCTCCTGCCCTTCCAACCATTGCTTCCTCCAATTTCCAAAACACAGGCTTGCTTCAAATCTATCCTTTTGCCAGAGTCTGTTATCAGTCACCAGATGGCTTCACCTTGTAGGACCTAGTACACACTGGAAACCCAATCCCTCTCTCTACCTTCATCTCACCGATCCAGAGACAGGCCATCTTGGTCTTCCAGTAACAGAGGGAGCAACACTCATTTTAGAGTGCAGTGTTAGCACATAAGAGACTCTTGGAACAGCCTCAGTAAAAGAAAGTAAGATTATTGGTGTGCATATTCTGACACAAGGACACTATAGAATGGAGTAGACCTGCTCTTTAGGATTTTCAAGACTGTAAATCCTTACAGAAGAAGACAGCCTCAGCTTTTCCTGTAGCTGGTGAGTTTGAACCAACCACCTTGTGGTTAGCAGTTATACCATTAACCCATAGTGCCATGAAAGCGCCTGGAAATATAATAGCGCATATTAAAATACTATAAAAATTACATAGAATGGGAGATTTTCTTATGGAAGATTGGCTATTACATGGATTAGAACAAAAAAAGTATTATGTTGGATTAGTAATTTTGAGTATTTTCTAACAAAGCTAAAACAACTCCACTAGGCGTTTGGAAAATTAGAACTGGTTTCTTGTTACCTTTTCCTGCTCTGTAAATATCCATTAAATCTATACATGGTTGCCCATTTTCTGAAAACAGGAAATGTCACTAATAATTTGGACCAAGGTTTAATAAAACCAGATGAACCCATTTGTAAGTAAATTGAAACAAAATAAGTGGCCCCAGAGAATTCATGACAATTAGAACGCAGTCAAATTCACCTCCTTCAAGTGGGGTAGAAAACCCAGGTTTTTAATGAGTGAGAATTGTTGCCTAAGACCTTATTATCTAAAGCATGCTCACCGACCAGAAGCATCAGTAGCACTGAGCATGCAGAGGCTCGAAGAAAGCTTGGCCACGTCTGAAAACCCTATCTTCCTCTTTTTGTTTTTTTTAGCCCACCCCTCCCTTCTACGACGTGACCGCCATGAGAGTGCCAATTGCCGTGTGGAGCGGGGGAAATGACTGGCTGGCTGACCCCCACGATGTGGACCTTTTGCTTCCCAAACTCTCGAATGTCATTTACTCCAAGAAGATTGCTCCGTACAACCACTTGGACTTCATCTGGGCAATGAACGCCCCTCAGGAAATTTACAACGAGATTGTTTCTATGATAGCAGGGCATTCAAAGTAATTCTGAATTGTAAAATTCCTCTATTTCCTTTCTTTTTTCACAAGCTCTTATTTTTCTCACCACAATTTTCTGTCACATTGGCGATGCAATTCTCTTTCTGTAAGTTTGACTTTTGAAATATATTGGCATCAAAAAGAGTTCTGTTTTCTACTTTAAATTTTTTAAATATATGATTTTTTTCCCTTTGGAAATCCTCTGAAAACCTGAGGTAATACCTTCCTGGGCAGGTAAACCTCATACCTTCTTCCTGCTTTCCTCTTGTTTCTTAACTCAGTGTGGGTGTTGAGCTTTCAGTACTGAGGGTTGGCCAAATATCAGACTTGGGCTTGGTCCTCCTTGAAGTGCTTCTTAACATTTAATAAGTTATATCAGTCTTTCTAAGGACAGTAGGCCACTACTTATTGCTTCACATGTTTAAGCCTAAGTCAATGCACATTAGGATATAACAGATCCCTTTTACTGTTTCCTGCCCAACCCCAAGATTAAACTCCCTGCCACTGAGATGATGCTGACTCATAGCAAACCTTGCGCCCCCTTTGGGGTGTCAAACAACCCTTTTGTAGGGGTCGCCCACTTCATAAGAGTAGCAAAATTACAGTACCAATGAAAATAATTTTATGGTTCGGGGTGACCAAAACATGAGGAACTCTTTTCAGGGTCGCAGCATTAGGAAGTTTGAGAACCACTGCTCTAGGACAAGGAGGAACTGTCCCTGTGAGTTTCTAAGACTGAAACTCGTTAGGAGAGTAGAAAGCTCTTTCTCCTGAGAAGCTGGTAGTTTTCCACTGATGACCATGCAGTTAGCAACCCAACCAGTAATCACTCAGCCCCAGAATATTAAAATCAAGGGAAGGCTTGAGAGGAAGAGGCAACCAGTGTTCAGGAAATAGGGAGGTGGCAGGGGTATCCTACATGTTGGTGCCTAGAAAGCACGGTTGGAGGATCTGACATGGAAGTGCGACTACTCATATACTATAGCAGGGAAAGTGGTCCTCTTCAACCATGTGCAGTTTCAGGACAGAATCACATGGAGCGGTCAGAGAGGAAGCAAACACCCAGCCAGCCAGCTACTCACCAGAATCAACCCTGGCAATCAATGGGGTGATAGATGTAGCAGCCAGACCACACTCCCACCCTGCCCTATATTTCTGGTATTGTTCCATTCTCAAAAAAATGTCAGGTCTCTATAATTACAATCATCGTCCTATGAACGATGGTCTAGAAATATTTAAAATGGTCAATTTCAGTCAAAATGTGTAACTGCCACCAATTAGTGGCAAAACATGGTTCCTCCAAACTTGTAGAACTTTAGAAAGCACAGGCTCCCCGGGAGGTTTTATTACTCCTCACCATATTGTAAAGTCGTGTTTTATGTCGCTCTGCTTTTTGGATCCTGTCATGATCATGTAATGGCGGGGCTCAGTGCCGGCAATATAAGTGTGATTGAGAGTCTGGTTCCAAGCATTAGCATAAAGAGGAGTGAGTGTTCACACAAGGTACACATGGGGTCGCCAGAATTGCTGCCCTTTCCGGAAGTGCCACACGGGAAGCATGATCTCTGTGACATTGGTCATGAGCAAATGCGCCTTCCACCTTGGAGAAAGACATTGTCTCTGTCTTCCAAGACAGCTAGTTTTTCAAATATTCTTGAAGAAATAGTGTGGCACAAAAATTCTCCAGAAATGCAGCAATGCTATGGAGAAGCCTCCCAATATCAACCTTTATTGTACATCCGCTTCACCTGCGGAGCTTGACCAAAGTACCCCACACTGAGAAATGATCCTGATTCCACAGGCTGGGCAGAGTCTAAGAATCTGTTGCTGTTGTTTTCTCGATTTTTAAATTCCACTGTTTTATAAAATTAATCATGTAAGAAGCCATACAGGGACATGCAGCCAATAACATTATGAGAAAAATATTTACTGTTTTTAAAAATGGTAATTTTACATTCACACTATTTTTTTTTTAGGCATTCTCTGTATACATTCAGCCAGAAGCCCCGGTGGTTCCCTCTGAGTTGGAATCCACTCTATATCAATTGAAACTGTGTTTGGGTTTATGAGCTTGAATTGACTGACAGCTAACTCCGACTCATTCCCCTCGAGTCAACACTGATTCGTAAGGACCCAATAGGATCGGGTAGAACTGCCCCTGTGACATCCAAGACTGTAACTGTGAATGGGAGTAGAAAGTCCTGTCTTTCTCCACAGAGCAGCTAGTGGTTTAAAACTGCTGACCTTGGCCATCATTGCTCACCGCATAACCACTGTGACATCAAAGCTCCTACTTTACTGGCACCTTTGTTTTGTTTTTCAATGACGTTACCCACATGGGCCACTAGAGGGTAGTGCTTCTGTTTGTCCTTAGTCCAGTGCAGCTACTCCATTTAAATAACAGATGGTACTTGCATTCATTTTCCTTAGCAAGTTAACCCCTTAAATCAGTTTATACTCTAAACTATGGGAGGAAAACTGTGATAAAATGTATTTGTAAAACAACAGGAGTTAGGTCTTGGAGAACCTCACAGTCAAAATTTAAATACAATAAGCATCCTAAATGGGTTAGGCATGGCTAGCACTAATTCCCACACACACAAAAAACCACGTTGTACTCGACCAGTTTGACAAAGTAAGAATACTAAAAATAAACTACATGTGTGAAGTCTCATGGCAAGCTGTGGAACTATGATTTGGATTCATGTCTGGTTGACTCCCCAAAGCAATCTTTGATCCAGTATTTCACACAAACAAGTCAATTCTCAATATAAATAGATCTTTCACCTGGGCACAAGTACAGTACATTCAACCCCTTTTTACCACTCTTTTTGTTTTGCACAGCCTACCTTATTGCTGTAGATTGAATTTTATCATTACCAACCCCCCTCCCATCCACATACCCAATCCCCCCTCTTCAAAAATCTCTAATTCTTAATGCCTACACCTGAGATCCGAGGCCATCATGCTTGGTGAAGCAGAGAGACAGCAAAGCAGAAGAAGGCTCTCCATGAGCTAACTTGGCAGAGGGGCTTAAATAAGGAGCTCAAACATAATGACGGTGAGGACAGCGCAGGACCAGGCAGTGTTTCCTTCTGTGGCACACAGGTCGCTGAGGAGGAACCAGCCTGACAGCAGCTACCAGCAACGACACACCTGCGCTGAGTGCCCTAGGGCCTCAGTGGTTAAAAAATGCTGTCCATTACCACCCACCTGCACCGCTGAGGGAGGGGGAAAGAACCTGCTGTGGGCTTCTTTAAAGATGAAAGGCTTCAAACCCTATGGAGCAGTTCTACTCTGTCCTGTAGGGGCACTGTGAGTCAGAATTGACTTGATGACAATGAGTTTGTTTTCCTATAAGTCACTAACACACTGCCATCAATCGCTTCCAATTCATAGCCACCCTTAAGGACAGAGGAGAACTGCCACTTTTGACACTCTGAGACTAAATCTTCACAGAACAGACAGCCTCCTTTTTCTCCCATGTGCACACCTGCGTGTGTGTGTGCAGATATATATGCTCATGGAAAAAGTCCATTTTCTACCACCTCGTTGAAAATACCTCATATATAGAAAAGCTTATAATCCCATTTGGGTATGGGCTTGATTTGTTTTCGTAATGAAAAGTGTTTATGTAAAGTGTGTTTTGAGTTGATCTCTTTCAGGTACAATACAAATACATTAATTAAGCACCTGAGGGAGCAGAGATGGGAGCAGACAGATGTCATATGACATTAAGATCACCAAGTATCCAAGGCACAGAGCTGAAAGATAGGATCCTTTAGTGTTAGCACCCTGAATTTGGCTTCTATCTTCCTAAACTGAGAGCATACATTTCTGCTTTTTTTTAAACCCCACACTAGAGATATTTCTGTTACAGAAGCCCTATATAAATATCACTTAATCACTGAGGTAAAATTCATATAATGTAAATGTAACCATTTTAATGTGTATACTTAAATGTCAGTACATTCACATGGTTGTACAATCTCCATCTACATGTAGTTCTAGAACACTTATATGAGTTAAGCAATAATAATAATGCAGACCATTAAAAATCACTCTTAATTCCGACTCTTATCCAGCCTCTGAAAACACTGATCTGCTTTCCGTCTTTTTGAATTTACCTCCTGTGAATACTTCCCATAAATGAAATAATGCAATTTGTCTAGCTTCTTATTAGCATGCTTTATATAGAGGTTCATCCATACTGATGTATATAGTATAACATGGTGTGTTAGTGTGGGTACATTAGATAAACAAATCCACAGAAACTCATATGTATAAGAGAGAGTTTTATATAAAAGTTAAGTGCACATCAAGAAAACATCCCAACCTAGTACTGCCCAAGCCCAAAAGTCTAACACTAGCCCATATGTCCCACACCAATCCACAAAGTCCTGCTCCAGCTCACAAAACACACGCAGTGATCCTGACTGCAGGAGGAGAGCCGAATCAGTGAATGTGTAAGCATTGAAGTGCTGGCAGGAGTCTCCACACAGCTGCTCCACCACCCAGGGCTGCATCAGGGTAGGTCAATGTGGCTTCTCCTCAGGGATGTCTTGCAGGAAGTGAGCCTTGCTTTCCGTAGCAGGGAACTGGCTAAGGCAGCTGCACCATGGTTTGACCATCACAAAGCAATAGACCCCAAAACTTGAAAGGTGCGGCTCACCAAGCCATTTATATCTCTACCCTTCAACTAACTCCACATAAGTTTATTGGCCAGGTTGGCACAATAAATTTTAGCTATCTCACATGAATTCTTATTTCATTCCTTTTCTATAGTTGAAAGATATTGCACTGTGGAAATAAGCCATGATTTGTTTATATATTTCTCCATTTATTGGCCTTTGGATGTTCCCACTTTGGGGAGATTATAAATTATGATACTGCTACCATTCATGTTCAAGATTTTATATAAATGTATGTTTTCAGTATTGTGGCTATATTCCTAGGAGGGAATTGCTGGGTCATATGGTAATTCTATATATACCAGTCTGAGGAAAATCATTAAACTGTTTTTCATACTGGGCATACCATTTTGCATTATTGTTAACGATGGGTCAGGGTCATTCTCTCTAATTCCCTATAAGTATTCCACAATTTCCCTGTGAAAATAATAAATTTCCTCTACCCTCAACAGCATAGGCCAAGTGGTGAACAACTGAGAAGATCTTCAACTTTTTTCTCTTTCTCGCAAATTAGGTTCATTTGTGCTATCTGCCTCTCTGTTTCTAGAATTTCTAACTCTCCAATCTCAATATCAAAGTATATTTTCAAGTTGGGTTAGTTCTGAATGATTAGATTTTTTCTCTCACAATTTTGGCCTGTTTAGGTAGTTAGTTTATTGTGCCAACCTGGCCGATAACCACGTGTTGGGTTAATTGAAGGGCAGAGGGATAAATGGCTTAGTGAACCTCGCTTTTGGTGTTCTCAGGTCTCTTGCTTTGTGATGGTCAGACCAGGGTGCAGTTGCCTTAGCCAGTTCCCTGCTTTAGCTGCGAAGTCTCACTTCCTGCAAGGCATCCCTGAGGACAAGCCACATTGACCTACCCTGATGCAGCCCTGGGTACTGGAGCAGCTGTGTGGAGGCCCCTGCCAGTGCTGAGATGCTTACACATCCACTGACTCAGCTTTCCTCCTGTAGTCAGCATCATTGTGTGTGTTTTGTGAGATGGAAGAGGACTTTGTGGATTGGTGTCAGACATATGGGTTAATGCTGGACTTGCGGGCTTGGGCAGCAATAGGTTGGAATGCTTTCCTAACGTGCACTTAACCTTTATATAAAACTCTCTTATACATGAGTTTCTGTGGATTTGTTTCTTTAAAATACTCAAATTAACACACCTGTATTGGACCCCAACATCACTGTGGCAACCGGTTACAAGACCAGCTTTCAATGTTCTCATCCTGGATTACTGAGAGGGAAATAACTCTTGCTTGATGCTTGAAACCTAGCAGAAAAAAAACCCATAGGTGGACTCTTAGAATCAACTTCTTTGACCCCGGTGTTTTGTGGTTCTGTGTAAACTGCACCTGCTGCGCTCAACTCACTGTCTCGACTTGATTCTAACTCGTGTCCTGCTGTACAGAGTAGAACTACTCCAACGCACCTCCTAGGCTGTGAATATTTAGTGGAGCAGAAGGTCACCTGTTTCTCCCTTGAAACTGCTGATAAGCTCCCACAGGCAGCCTTGTGGTTAAAAACACAATGGGTAATGCAGTATGTGACCAGGGCTCTTTATTTCACCTTTAGAATGCCCAAAATGATACTACTCAGTTCTGGCAATGTTTTGCACTGATTTGTCTTTTGCCCATTGCGATTGTTTTTGCTCTGAAAGCATAATTTAGTTGCCCATTTTAGCTTCTAATAGTTATTTTTTCCAAACATATCACATTAAGCTCAATCTCTGCAAGTGTATAGTTTCAATGTATAGTTTCTACTCCCCATCATTCAAACATATCTAAATTTTAGTTTTGCTACTCCACGTCTCTAGGTTGAATCCAATTTAATATACCTCTCACAATTCCTGCCGTGGAGTGAGTCAACAGAGGACTTGACTTCCAAATTAGACTCAAATTTATTTGATTTCCTTCTGAAAGTACATTTTCATTGTACTTGACTTACCTTTAATATTATTTATAACTTTATATTTTTAAGGAAATGATATATACTTCCCTGAATTTCTGCCATCCCATCAAAATGTCAAGGTGTATATTCAAGATTAATTAGTATACGATGAAGATGCTTTTCTTCCTAAACTTGTTTGGCTACTTTTTTGTCTACGTAAAGATTTGATTCTCATTTACAACATCTCTAATTGAGTTAACAAGGTTCATTAACAATTAAAAGCTTTTTCTGGAATCTCTATGATAGCTTAGGAATAAATAGCATGTCACAGTAATAAAGTTATAGATATACAGTCAGCTAAAGTTGTAGGATAAGTAGGTCAGACTGAAGTGAGAGGTGCGGGATCTGATCTGCCACTTGAGGCCAGCATCAATAGCCCTTGACTGAAAACAAAGGAAGCTGTGTCAGTTCTCATTTGTAATAAAGTCAATAATGACTGAGTTTAATCAAGATTGCTTGTGAATATTAATTTACACATTATTAAAAAATTTCTGTACTTTTCTTGTACAGATGGTGCTTTAGATCTGAATGGATACTCACACGGAAGCTGTAGCCTGGAGGTCTTGATTCAGTATGTGTTTTATGAGGCCCAAGAACACTGCCTTTTCCAGGGTTGCTGGTACTACTTTGCCTACAGATGACTGATCTAAATATGGCTGAATTCCTAGGCCAGCTCATTTAAGGTTTCATATAGTCCATTGTAATGTACTTTCATAGAATTTAAATCTAAGAACATTGTATCCAACGAAAATGCCAGTTGTGGCCATCACCAACAAACACACAACCCTTACTTCCAGCAGGGGTGCAGGGAAGAATAGAAGCCCTGACAATGGAGGTGACTAGGTCGGAACTGACTTGAGGGCACCTAAAAACAACACTGACGAAGTAAGGAAGAGATCACCTATGAACAACGAGTCACCGTAAATCTTACTCATAGTTAGAACATTTTTGAATACAGTTCCCGAATGCAAGCCCTTCAGGCTAGAAGGTATTCTAAACATGACTGGGCTGGAGCTGCTACGTCAATTATGTAGATGGAGCTACATTTGGAGATCTTCATTCACATGACTCAAAATGTGCAAAAACCAGCTGAAAACATCCATTAATAATCGGGACATGGAATGTACTAAATATGAATCTAAGAAAGTCATAATAAATAAAAATGGAACGAAAACGGTTCATATTCTAGGTATTGGTCAGCTGAAATGGACTGGTATATTTTGGATTAGAAATTCATATGACTTACCATGCCAGGAATGTGGACAAATTGAGGAGGTTTGTCATCACACTTATTGTCAGGTACACACCAGTGACTAAAGCCAATGACGAATTGTTTGAAGAAGGTTACCAATTTCTGTAATCTGAAATTGATCAAAAATAATACCAAAATATATTGATAACTATTGGTGACTGGAATTGGCAGCATGATGGAGGATTTGTAGCTACAGGAGATGTGGCCTCAGTGATGAAAATCAACAACGTATTCATTGTAAATGCCATTTTTCAACAACATCAAAAGAGGGGCATCGGGGGTAGTGGTTACACATCGGGTTGCCAAACACAAGGTTTGCCATTTGAACCCCTCAGCTACTCCCAAAACGAATGCATGGCTTTCATTCCCAGTAAAGATTTAAGGAAACACACAGCGACACTGCTACTCTGTCCTTAAGGGTTGCTGTGAGTCATCATTGACTCAAAGGCAGGGCGGTTGAGGGTTTTTGAGCTAAACTTGGATTGTATCAGAGAGAATACAGAAGAAATGAATGGCCTACATCTATGGAAAGAGAAATGCAGATGCTTAATATCATCTGTCAAAACAAGGTAAAGGGCTGATTGGAAGAGACCACCAACTGCTCACAGACAAGGAAAGTAGAAACTGAAGGAATTAAAATAAGTCCATGAGATAGTTTGAATATAACTTTAATATAGAGACTGGAGGTTTGATGCTTTGAACACTAATGGCCAAAGCCCAGATGAGTTGTAGGATGACATAACCCATGAAGATAACCAAAGGCCACTTTAAAGGTGGGAACAAAAGAAAAGACGAAAATGTCTGGCAGAAGAGACTTCAAAATTTGCTCTTCAATAAAGAAAAGTGAAATTGATGGAAAGAATTGATGAAGTAAAAGAGCAGAGCAGAAGATGACAAAGGGAAGCTCAAGAAGACCAAGTAAAGCAAAATGAAATGTGCAAAGACCTAGAGTCACAAACCCAAAAGGGAAGGATAAGCTCAGCATTTTTAAGCTGACAGGTATGGAGGAAAACAATATTGAAATATTGAAGGATTGTGTGGGTAGAATAATGAATGCAGAAAGGATATAAAAATAGAAGGAATATAGTCACTACACCAAAAAGAACTAGTCAATATTCATCCATCTCAGGAGTTAGTTAGTATATGATCAAGAAATGACTTATTATAGGAAAAAATCCAACCTGCACTGGAAACATTGGTGAAAAACAAGGATTTTATGGATTATCAATTAAAATGTTTCACCAATAGACACAACACTGGAAGCATTTACTTGTATAATCCAAGAAATGTGGAGGATAGCTACTTGGTCAAAATATTAATGTTTGTTCCAAACAAAGGTGATCCAGGAGAATGTGACAAGTATAGATCAGTATCATTACTATCACACACAAGTAACATTATACTGAAACTAATTAAAAAGCACTTGTTGCAATAATATGCCACCAGAGAACTGCCAATGATCATATTGTATCTGTCTTTCCCAGTATGTGCCTGCGGTCTATCTATAACTCAGAATTAATTAGGTTTTAGATCTACCCTACAGTGGTGTGACCTCAATTGATTAAATTTCATCAGATTGCATTAGGGGGAATACATATCACATCCACAGGTGTAAGGGTCAGGATTGGAACATTTATTTGGAGGGACATTACTGAATCCATAACATGTTTCAGAATATTTATTGCAGACCTAGTAGCTACTGCCAAAATCTAAAAACACCTCCGGTATATACTCGTGTATAAGCCGAATTTTTCAGCACAAAAATGTGCTGAAAAACAGGGGTTCAGCTTATATACAGGTCAGTCAGTGGTACCCCAGTGAGGTGTAACATCTCACTGAGCCCCCCCCTTGCCCCCCCAGGTAACGGGACCACCACCCATTATCTCTGAGGTGATTGCCATTTCTCCACTCTTCATTCAAAGTCCAGCTGACACTGCAGGGCTTTGAATGTTTGTTTACTCACATCTAACCAATCAAGAGTCGTCCTATGACATGGGCAGCTCCAATTCCCAGAAGCACCAGTAGTGAGTGATTCACTTAAGTGGCAGCTGAACTGTTAAGGATGTGTCTGTGGCTGCGCCCCTCTGGTCTCTGTGTTAATTCACATCCTGCATCCCCCGCCCGCACAGACTCCCCCCCCCCCTTCCTCCTGGCTGGCTAACACAGTCGCAGGGGTGGGGTGGGGGCAGGGACAGTACATTACAAGAAAGTTCTGTTAGAAATGGATACTCTTCAACCCAAACGAAAACTCCGGTCATATGAGGCTGGTTTCAAAATGAAGGTTGTGTCAAGAGCAGAAGAGAGCAATAACAGTATTGTAAGTAGAGACTTCTGTGTTGACAAAAAGCAAGTGAGGGAGTGGTGGAAAATGAAGGCTGACTTGGAACAAATTCCAAAAGCTAAAAAAGCTCATCATGGCTTAACATCTTTTTATGGGGCTCTAGAAAGTGAATTGCATAAATGGGTTATGAGTGTCATCAAAATGGTTACTGCGTAACACGCATGGGAATTCGCATACGTGCTCTACAAATGGCTAAGGATGACAAATATAAAGCACCAGGCATTGAAAAATGTGCTGCGTCAGCAGGATGGTGTACCCGCTTCATGAATAGCTTTGGCCTACTATGTTTGAAACAAAGAACAAAGATTTCCCAGAAATTGCCACAAGACCTTGAAGAAAAAATTATGTCATTCCAGTCATTTATTATAAAACAAAGAAAGATTTATAATTATGACCTGGCAAATATTGGGAATATGGATGAAACTGCCATGACTTTTGAACTTCCAAGCAACAGAACTGTGGCAAGTTTAGGAGAAAAAAACATTTTTCTCAAAACCACAGGAAACAAAAAAAAAACTTTACAGTTGTTCTGTCATGTTTGGCTAATGGAACTAAACTGCGTCCTGCCATTACTTTTAAAAGAAAGACCTTGCATAAAAAGATCAATTTCCCACCAAGAATTACTGTGCGTGCACATGTTAAAGGCTGGATGGATGAAGACGGAACAAAAAAAATGGCTGGAAGAAATTTGGAACCGACGACCAGGAACAGCCTTAAAGAAAAAGCCATCGTTACTTGTTTGGGATATGTTCAGAGACCACCTATCAGATGACATAAAAATATCTAGTAATGTTACTTTAGCCATTATTCCAGGTGGGCTTACATCTGTACTGCAGCCTCTGGATTTATCTTTGAATCATCCTTTTAAATACCGTGTGCGAATGATGTGGCATGAATGGATGTCATCTGGTCAAGTCGAACTAAAAAAAGGAGGAAATTTCATGAAGCCTGACAAAGATTTAATAGCAGTGTGGCTTCAAGATGCATGGGAAGACATTCCAGAAGATATGGTGCGACATGCCTTCCAGAAATGTAGTATTAGTAATGCTATGGATGGCAGTGAAGACTGCGCTTTGTATGAAAATGGCAGCAGTGATGGTGATGACGGCGATCTCAGGACAGTGTCTATGATGACCTCACACCAGCTAAAGCTCTGCATTGGGATACGGATGATGATGAGGAATCCAGTTTTGAAGGATTTTAACTCTTTACATTTTAGCTTGGTTGCTGATTGAGCTCGGGGAATAGTACTCTTAAGGTATCATTGTTGATGCCTTATTGTTTTTGTTGAACCTATTTTCCACTTACTGTGCTGGTTTACTAATGTTAAATGACTTGTCCTTCTAATTATGTTTTAATTTAAAATAAATATTTAAATACATTACCCCACTGATGTCTCAATTTTTAGTAATTTTATTTTCATTTGTTTTGATTATTGAAACTCACCAATAGCTTCTACATTTTCTACCCTAGGCTTATACTCAAGTCAATCAGTTTTCCTGGTTTCCCAGGTAATAATTAGGTACCTCGGCTTATACTCAGGTCGGCTTATATTCGAGTATATACTGTAGTTATTTCTCCGTGCTGTTGAGTTGCCTCTGATTCATAGTATCCTTGGGCATAATGATCAAATATTGTCCAGCCCTGTGCCATCTTCATGAGCTTTGGTTCGTATGAGTCCATTATTTTGACAACTGAGTAAGTCCATCTCAATGAGAGTTTTCTTTGTTTGTGGTGACTCACTTCTGGGGTGACCTGTCTATGATGCCCTCTTGTAATCATCAGTCTCTCCTGATGACTTGCCTAACTAAGTAAATTAAGGACTCTCCATCCTCACTTATAAGGAGGATTCTGATTGTATTTCTTCTAATACTGATTTATTCCTTCTTTAGGCCATCACCAGTCTATTCAATATTCTTCACCAGCACTATACTTCAAATGCATCCATCCTTCTTTGATCTTCTTTTACTGTTCAGTTTTCACATCTGTCTGTTGCTATGGACCATGTTTGTTGCTATGGACCATGTTTGTTGCTGTGGACCATGTTTGTTGCTGTGGACCATGCTAAGATCATGGATTGCATAAGACTTTGATGTGAGATGTTGTAAAGTTTAAAGAAGTAAATATGCCTAATGGAGTATGCCACTTGAAATTTCAGTTGCTGCTATTGTGGATAATGATTGTTGATCCAAGTTGAAACATTGATAACCCTACCAAAATTTTCAGCTATTTCTGAAGAAAGCAAAAAGCAATGTACTTAACAGCAGTAGCTTTCTAGTATATTCACATAACAGAGAACTTTATAGTGATGATACTAATCTATAACTATATGTAAAATATGGAGAAATCTGATAAGCACAATGTTTAAAGAAAGATCACACACACACACATACACAGACCCCAAAAACTCACATCAAATGATTTCAAGAAGAAAATTTTAAAACACACCAAATTAGCAGTATAGTTTTGTTTCTGAGAGACAGTACCTGAAACAGAATTTCAGGAAATGACATGGGGTTACATCTGACATCCTCGGGCACCATAAGGGGGGAGCAGAGTCCATGTCAACTCCCATGGACACTGTTTGAGAGTTCTGTGTGGTCGTGGCATGAATAAAAGAACCTGTATTTGTCTGGATACTTTAGAGAAACAAATCCACCAAAACTCATGTATAAGAGAGTTTTATGTAAAGCTTAAGTGTGCATCAAGAAAACATCCCAATCCACTGCTGCCCAAGTCCAATATTAACCTATTAACCCATATATTCAACACCAATACGCAAAGTCCTCCTCCATCTCACTAAACAGAGGCAATCATGTCGACTGCCTGAGGAGAGCTGAGTCAGTGAATGTGTAAGCATCTCAGCACTGGTAGGAGTCTCCACAAGGCTGCTCCAGCACCCAGGGCTGCATCAGGGTAGGTCCATGTGGTTTCTCCTTGGGGGTGTCTTACAGGAAGTCAGCCTTGCCAGCTGAAGCAGGGAACAGGCTAAGGCAGTTGCACCCTGGTGGGACCACCACAAAGCAATAGACTTGAGAACTAGAAAGGCGAGGCTCACTGAGCCATTTATCCTTCTGTCCTTCAATTAATCCCACATGTGTTTATCGGCCAGGTTGGCACAATAAATCAACTCGGAACCCAAGAGGAGAACACCCTCTGAGGGAGGGCAGGTGTCAGAATAGGTAAAGGAAGCTGGGGGTTAGGCATGTCTACCATTTGCCTCAAAAGAATCATGCTTGGGGAGATGTGGATTCAATTCCCTGTTTGCCGCCAGAAGAGTTTAGATGTGACTCCCATACTATTCTCTCACTAGCTTCAGTGAAACCAATTGAATATAATGTTTTTAGGGCTTTCTGCCAGATCTAGTAACCAATTTACATAGTAAGGTAAAGGAAATGTTAGGAATACCATAGAAAGAATTAGAACCATAGTAGCATAAAAGTGTTTACAATTGGATGGGGTGGAGTCATTTAAAATTTTATCAAGATAAGCTTACATGACTGTGTTCATTGTATCCATCCTCAGGTGAAAATTAATTTTGAAGTGGAAAGGCTCTTTTCTGCTGAGAAGCTTCCAGTCCTTCTTACCCTTGAAGCACAGCAGTCACATTCTGAGTGGCAGGAAGAAGGAGTTTAGGCTCATTAACACTCTCCTCTCATCACTGTGTAGGAACTCCCCTGAGGAGGTTGCCTGGGCAGTGCCTGTCATATCTGAAGCCATAATCACCCCATCTCCAGTTGAGAAGTTTCTGATTGCACCATCTTCACAGTGGTTTGGACTAGAGCGTGCTTAGCTGCAGCTGCCTCTGTGCGGAGCTGAGATCAGTGTGAAACTCCTGGGACTTGAAGACAGACCTTAGAGACTTCAGTCAGCTGGTATGACTATTGATCTATTTACAGATTCTGGGTCAGGACATGTCACTGAGAAACAGAAAGTCATTGGAAGTTCAAAACATTAAGTGTTGGAAAAGGAATCTGTGCTTGAATTTTATCAAGTCAAGCAGGATATAGAAAGGGTATAATGTAGCCATGCCTGCCAGAAAAGTTACACAGTGGTACTATCCAAGGATGTTCTGATGAGTATCTTCCTTTCAGAAAGCTATAGCATTGAAGCAGTACATTGCTATATTTGATACTCAACGTGAGTGGCTATCACAAGTCTGTATCTGGAAAATGCTAGGGGGAGATGCAATTATGAACTTATGAGAACTTTCCTTTGCTTTGTGTCTATAGGGGTTTGAAAAATAATGCTTGGAAGATGTGTTTGAAAAGGTGCTTCTTCCCAAAGGGTTCTTTACTGTCTCATTCCAGTGCTTTGAGCCCAAACATCCATTTTTCTATGCAAGATCATTTTCAGAAAAATGTGACCGTCAGGACTCCCTGTATTAGGTGGCATTGTTGCCTATGGACATTATATACACCCCTCTCTAAGTTCTAAAGAGCAAGTCAGTCTCCATTCTGAAGCTTTTGATAGTCTGAATGGGTGAAAAGAGATAAAGGGGCTGCATTAATATGAATGGTATTTAAGGTACACTGCTCCTCTAACCCTCCTAATTATGGACCTGTATTCCAAGCTCGGGATAGGAGCAGCCAACCTGATGGAATGATACTCCTCTTGGCAAAACAAAAGAAAATAAAATTCATTTCCATCAAGTTTATTTTAATGCAAAACGATCCTATTAATCTTTTCTGAGACTGAAACTCTTTCTGGAGCACAGTACCTCATCTGTTTGTTAAAGAGTGGCTGGTGGGTTTGAACTGCATACCTTGAGGTTAGCAGACCAATGCCTGATGCCTAAACCTAAGCACAGTACTACCAGGCAGAGAGACATTAAATGATCGCTCTTTGATTCTAAATATAGTAGCAAAGAAGTATCATTTTGTTTTGTTTGTTGGGAAAAGGTATCTTGTCTTTAGAAAGGGTTCATTCTAATATTTTCTGTTTCCAAGAATAAGAAAGCAGCTATACCAGACTTTCTTCATATCTGAAAAAATTCAAAATTTTAATCATGTTATTAGACTTCGTACTTCCCACTAAATATATGATGCCAAAAGCTTAACTTAAGGAAAAGAAAATAATGATAAGGAATCATTTTATTATAACACAATGTGTTTTACTATTTAATATTTCTTCGATGGTCCATGGCATCTCTTCTTGATGTGGATATTTAATATTACCACTAGTGTTCTAGTGTATACATGCATGGATTTACTAAAAAAATAAAACACGTGGAACTTGTTTATGGGATCTGTACCTGGCTGCTGATAAGCTCCTTGAGTAATACAATTGTCTGGGTTTCCTTTAGGGTGCCTTCAGAAACGAGCTCAAATCAAAAACAGTGCTTTCAGAGAGCTTTGGGGCCACTGAGAAGTTAGCAATGAGTATGGCATCCATTTGGGGGGAATTTTCAAAATTAAAACTGGAGAGATTTTCTTGAATGGGAGAGGATGATTATGGGGGCTTATTATGAAGAAATTTTAAGAAATATAGAAGCTACAAAGGTGGCACACACACACATATGCACACACACACCACAAAATTTGCTTAAAGTTAAAAGTGTTTTCTATCTTCACAAGGCACTTGCTCATTCTTAGAAACAAGGGCTGGCCTATGAGAAAATATTGGCGACTTTTACTCCTTACTCTGCCCACCTGAGAGCCCTGATCATACCGCTTAGGTATTTTATTTTATTCCCAAAGTTCAAAGAACATTTCAAAGAAATTTTAATTTCTTATTTTTTAAATTTTCAACTGATTTTTAAAATCATAGTATAATGGACATATTTTAGACTATCCAATGTATCCCTTCACATACACCTCTGTTGTTCAATTCACAGAATACCCTTATACAACATCAGTGCTACCACAATTTTAATGTGGAGTAATTGAGAAGCCAGAAAAATTTTGAGAAAGGTTTCAAGAAATGGAAACAGTGCCTTTCAAAAGGGTACAGGCATAGATGAATGATGGAATGAGAAATAATAACTTTGCATTTTGATATTTTTGTTTAATAAAGGCTTCAATAATTTTGTAGCAATACATTTTGACTTATCTTTGTGCTTTTTGAAGTTGAGTAGAAAGTGGTTTTCTTCATTCTTTCTCCTTTATTTTATCATTTTACTCTCAACAGTTTTAGAAATGTTGAAGCAACTTTATGTTAAAGCATATTTTTTCAAGGAGAGAAAATACTTTATCTTTAATGTGATAGAAGAGATTTGCTTATTATTCACCATCACCTTCATCGCTTTCTGTCACATTTATTTACTGTTCATCTTAAAAGTTTCTTTTCTCCTGCCTTTAGACTTAAAGAAAAGTGCTATTGGATTTTTTCAAGATCTTTCCAAAGTTGTCTAGTCCTTCCCTAGATTCAAAAGTGTTTAATATACAAATCAGAAGTTTAGAGGTCTGGATATTCTATTGCATAAGTTATTCTTTCATTCAGCTCCCTCAGTCTTCCTGGTTACATGTGTCTTTCAACAATGGGTGGGGGAATACCAGTAAACAAAACCAATTTAGATCTAGATTCTGATTCACTTTATTCTTAATAGTTATGTAACCATGCAAATCATGGTTCTTGAGGAAGACTTTGAGAATATTTGTATAAAGGACAACAGGGTAGGTGCAAGACATAAACTAAATTTTGGTAAACACTACAATCTGTTTTATGTTGAGAACATCAGGCAAAAGGAGGAAACTGGAAATGTGGTAGGTGCCAAAAAACTTGCTAATTGATAAATACTATATTCAAGCAAGACCTGTGGAAAATGTTAAGAGGCTTCAAAAATTCTGTGGAAAAGTAGAATTAAAAAAAAGCAAAATTCCCATAAATTATTTGACATCCAACTTATTTTTTTATCACGGCCCAAATGTCAAAACAATGAGGAAAAAAAATGTTTTTCTGCTATGAAACTGCAGAAAAAGTTAATACAAGATAGAAATATCACAGTATGTATACAATACCTCTTAAAAACTCACAGAAATTATCAAGATAAATTTTGCACATAATGTATGCATATGAATTAATTATATTAGGATAAAATTCTAAATGGCTTAAGTAATTTGTTGAGGTAAATAAAAATTAAAAAGTTATATACAGCCAACAAATGAGCTAATAGAAGAGAAAAAAAGTCATGTCTAGTATCCAAATATAATCATTATCATTTAAGAGTAATTCTTCCTGTATTTTCAAGATGATACACTTTTCTGTTTGTTTATTTGGACTTTATTTTAAATGATGTCATAATATATGTAATACTCGCTTAAAAATAATTTTGCTTCAAATCAACAAATGCCCTTTGCCAATTCTGTATTTTTCCATACTTCTAAGTTTACATATAATTTTTTGAATAACTTTAAATAATTGCAAAGAATGAACTTCATAATTTATAGTAAATATTGACAGGCTAAAATTATAAAATGTATCAAATGGTATAGTGAATTGATCTCTACATCCTCATCATTGTTGATTTTAAATCCCTCATTGTTCCCCTGTTTATGACATTTTTTGCTCACTGCTCCCTTCCTCCACTTCCTCATCCAACCAAGTTCCTCTGGAACTGTAGGTCCTGTTGCTTTCTCCTTGGGCTTGCATTCCATGACTATCTTACATAAGTAGGCAAAATAATAACAACAGAAACAAAACAAAAAGAAGACAGAAGCTTTAATACAAAGAGGAAAAATAACTCAAAATGATAACCATACATAATTCCAGGTCTGTCCACTGACCTATATGACTATGTCTCCAAAGGTCCTGGGGGCTTCCGGGAACTGCCCCCTTCTAGCCTGGTCTATTTTGGGAGCTCCTCCGGGGCTTTGTGGCTTGGCTTTTCTCCCATTGCCAATTTGTGTGTGTGTGTGTGTGTGTGTGTGTGTGTGTGTGTTCGGGGGGCGGGGTGTCAGACCAGACTCACTCTCTACTGTGTGTCCCCAGTATGGTCCTCTGTTGTGGTATGCTCCACCAAAGGGACAGCATGTCCCCAATTGTTGTCAGCCCTACAGTCCTCTGTGCCTTAGCTGCTCTGTGCAGGGACATTGTTCTCAGGGCTTGGTGGGCCAGTATGGCGTCTAGTCCCTCACTCCCTATTTTTCTTTCTTGGTTTGCTTCTGTGTGGCATGGCAGGCTGGCCCTTCTCCCAACCTGTAGGTTTACTGTTGTCCTTTGTTGCACATACTTCTTGAGGGGCAGGGGAGGGAGAATCAGTTTGGCTCTGATTAGAACCAGCCCTGCTCCCCCAGTGCCATCGTCTTCCTCTTCTTTTTTCCCCATTCTTTCTCGTGGACCCTCCCATTTCCCCTTCTTTGTTTTGGAATGACACGTACATTCTTGGGTTTGAACTGCCCCCGCCTGATAGCCTGTATCGCAACCTGTAAAATGTGAGATAAATTGCTTTTCTTCTATGCCTGCTGTGCTGATTATACTTACTTCAGTGGACTTATGTTGTTCTAGTCCTATTGTGATTGGCTAACTTTGCTTAGCATCATTTCTTCCAACTCCTCCCATGATATGATGTGTTTCATGTGATCATCAGTGCTTTTAGTGATGCATAGGACTCCATTGTATGTGCCAGAGTTTCCTAATCCACTCTCTATTGATGGAAATTTACATTGTTTCCAATTCTTTGTGATTGTGAATTGCATGCAATATACATTGGAGCACAAACAACTGGTTGTGGTTTATTTCTTACTCCTTCTGGGTATATGCCCAGTAAAGGGATTGCTGGGTTGTAAGGTAACTCAATTTCGATTTACTTTAAATATTGTGAAATAGCTTTCTGTAGAGGTTATATGTGTCTACTTGACCACCAGCAGTGGAAGAGAGTTCCTGTCTTACCACATCCCCTCCAACATTTACTGCTTTCTGATTTTTTCTCTTGGCTATCCTCAAGGGTGTTATCTCATAGTTGTTTTAAAGTGCATTCCTCTGATGTCTAATGAACAGAATCATCTTTTCATATATATATTGGCCATTCGGGTCTCCTCCCTAGTGAAACTTCATTCAGGTCTGTTGCTCACTTCCTCAAGGGATTAACTGTTTGTTTTTTTCTTTTTGCAGGCTAGGAGGGTATTGTGGATTTTGGTAATAAACCCTTTGTCTGTTGTGTCATTGCTAAAAATCCTCTCCCAATCTGTGGGTTCTCTTGTTACTCTCTTGGTGAAGTTGATACATACAGATGTTTTATCCATAGTATATCCCACTTATCAATTTCATCTTCATCTGTGTGTGTCCCCTTCTCTATTACAGATAACCTATGTATTCCCTGCTCAAAGGTTCTTAGGTTTGTCCTGATTCCTTCATTGATGGTCCTGATAGTTTGTGGTTTTACTTCTAGGTCTGAGATCCATTTTGGTGGATATCCATTTTTTCCCAGCAATACTTGTTAAAGAGGGCATCCAATTCCCACTTAATGCTTTTGAGGGCCTTGTTGAAAATATGTTGTCTATGTTCTGATGGTTTTATTTCTTTTCTTTTCCATTGGTCAGAGTATCTTTCATTATTCCATACCATGCTGTTTTCACCACTTTGACTAGATAGTAAGTGTTAAAGTCAGATAAGGCAAGCCCTCTGACTTTGTCTGTCTTGAGGAGTTCTTTGCTAATTTTGGGTTTCTTCCCTCTCCATATGAAGTTAGTGGTGAGTTTTTCCAATTCTTTGAGGAAGGTTGTTGGTATTTGAATCAGGATAGCGTTACACTTATATAGTGCCTTAGGTAAGATTGACATCTTTGCTATATTGAGTCTTCTGATCCACGAGCATGAGATATTCTTCCATTTGTGGAGGTCGCTGTTGGTTTCCTATAGTAGGGTTCTGTAGTTTTACTTGTATAAGTCTTTTGTTTTTTGGTTAGCTATAAAATATATCCCTAGATATTTCAATTTGTTCTAGGCTATTGTGAAGGGTACTGCCTGCTTGATCTCCTCTTCTGCTGTCTTCTCTGATGTTTATATAAAACCAATAGCCTTCTGTTTGTTGATCTTGTATCCTGCCACTCTCCTATATTCCTCTACCACTGCCAGAACTGTTTAGGAGCTTTTGGGATTTTCAGTGTATAGAATCATGTCTTCTGAAAATAGCGATAGTTTCACCTCCTCCTCTCCCAGACGGATTCCTTTAATGTCCTTCCTCTGCCTTATGTTGTTAGCTAGGACCTCCAGTATGATGTTGAATAGAAGTTGGGACAAGGGTCATCCTTTTCTGGTCCCCTTTTTCAGTGGGATCATTTTCGTCTTTACTCTGTTGACTATGATGTTGGCTGTTGGTTTTTTGTAAATAGCTTGTATTAACTTGAGGAATTTTCCTTCCATAATTAGGAATGCGTGTTGCATGTTGTCAAATGCCTTTTCTGTATCTATTGATATTATCATGTGATTCTTCTCCTTTTTCTTTTTGATGTGGCAAATAATAATTATGGACGTTTGGATGTTGAACCATCCCTGTATTTCTGGAACGAATTCTACCTGGTCATGATGGATGATATGTCTCATATACTTGTGTATTCTATTGGCCAACATTTTGTTAAGAATTTTTGCATCTGTGTTCATTAGAGACATCATTCTGTAGTTCTTGCTTCCTGTGGGATCCTTGCCTTGTTTGGGTATCAAAGTTATACTGGCTTCATAGAATGTATTTGAGAGTTTGACATATTTTTCTATGCCTTGAAATAATTTGTTTAGAATCAATGTCAGTTCTTCCCTGGCTGCTTGGTGAAATTCTCCTGTGAAGTTGTGTGGTCTGGCAGTTTTTTTGTTGGTAGTTTCTTGGTAACCATACCTATTTCTGCATTTGCTATGGGTCTGTTGACGTTTTTGATCTCTATGTGAGATAATCTAGGGATGGATTATTTTTCCAAGTATTTGTCTTCCTTTTTCATATATGCATTAATCACTATCAAGCATACACCTTTAACTGCTTTTGCTGTATCCCATAAGTCTTGGACATTGTATTGTCATTCTCATTAGTTTCTAGAAGCTTCCAAATTTCTTCTCTAGTCTGGGTTAGTACCTATTCATGCATCAGAAGATTGTTGTTCATACTCCAATTATTTGCCCTTGGTTTTCTAGTCATCCTTTTGTTCATCTACAACTTGATGATGTGGTGATCCAAGAGGGGTGTGTACGTTATCTCCATGTGTTTGAATTTACTCAGTGTAATGGATAGGTTTGTGCCAACGTGGCCAATAGGAATATGTGGGATTAGTCAGGTTGCAGCTTGATTGGAGAGCAAAGAGATAAATCTCTTTGCATGGTCTGTCCCACCTATTCTTGCTCTCTGATGAACAAACCAGGGTGCAGTTGCTTTAGCTAACTGCTTTAGCTAGTTCTCTGCCTCAATTTGTAAGCTACACTACCCATGGGACAAGCCAACCTGTGGATCGTGTTGCTAGAGCTTGAGGCTCCTTAGAGACCTGCTTCCCCACACTACTGGTGTGTACATCGCTTGAGCTTGAGGCTGGTGGATCCTGTCAGTTTTTATTGCCTGAGTTTGATATCCCATAGGCCTGCTTCAATAAGCTCCTGAGCTGCTTACTATTGGTTACCTGCCCTGCTGTTTGCTGCCTGTGACTGTACCTGCATTTTCTGAGGGAAGACTCAATTATTTGCTTCCTTAACCTTGGACCAGGTAGCCCTTGTGAGTTAAAGGACTTCCAGTATAATAACTGTTTGATGGAAGTGAGTTGACCTGAGCCCTCTGTACTGCTGTGTGGACTAATTAGCTGTTATATTCCTTTGTGATGTATAAATCTCTCTATCTATTTTTTTTTCATAAGTGTCCTGGCTTTGTTTATCTAGAAAACCCTGCCTAATACACCCAGGCTCAACTTTTATCCCAACATGTGGTCTATTTTTTTAAAAAATGAGCCATGTGTACTTGAAAAGAATGTGAATCTTTTGCATTGGTTTGAGAGCTCTATAAATGTCTATCACCTAATTGTAGTGTTTATTTATGTAGCCTTATTGCTGAGCTTCTTTCATCCTGATTTATCTTTACCTGATAGTGGTGTATTAAGTTCACCTACTTAATTGTTGAGTCTGTGATTTCTTTTATCATCGTTTGAATAGTTTGATATATTTTGTGGGTCTCTCCTTAGACATTTATATATTTATTGTGCCTACTGGTTCCTAGTCTACTGATCCTTTGAGCATTATAGAGTGCCCATCCTTGTCTCTTGTTATGATTTGCACATGGAGGTCAATTTTATTGGAGATTATGATCACAACCCCTGCTTTTTTTTTTAATCGCCATTTGCCTGGTATATTTTCTGTCAGCCTTTTATTCTTAGTCTATTTTTTTTGTCTGCAAGCTTAAGCCATGTTTCTTGCAGGCTACAGATTGATGGGTTATGTTTTCTGAACTAGTCTTTTAACCTTTGTCTTTTAATGGACGAGTTCAGTCCATTGACATTCAGCGTTATTACCACCATCTGTGGGCTCATTGTTGTCATTTTGTACCTTTTGTGTTGGGTGTTTTCCTATATTCTTTCATATCAGTGTGCTATGTTTATGTGTGTGTGTGAGGTAAGGGCTTCATTCTTGCCTTGTTTTCCCGCTAAGGAAATGTTATCTCAGTAGTTATGTTTAGTGCGTTGATTTCTGGATGGAGTTGTGCTATATGGCAATCTCCTGCTTGTGCTTGGTGGATGTTGGTCTTCTGACCACAGTGTATCAGCAAGGATATTCCCCCCAGTACTGGGTATCTTATGGCATATTCTTTGAGTTTTTCCTTGTCCTGGATGAATTTTACCTTACTATCTATCTTAATAGATAGTTTGACAGGATAGAGGATTCATGCATTGGCATTATTTTCTTTCAATTTTTGGAAGATGTTATGCCATTTTCTCCTTCTTTTCATGGTATCTACTCATTAGTCTGAGCTCCATTGTATGTGACTGCCTCTTTTTCTCTTGAGGCTCTTAAATTTTTCTCTTTTTCCTCAAAGTCGGGTAATTTAACTATTATGTTCCTTGGTGAGTTCAGCCTGACTTTTGGTCTATTTGATTTCCTCTTTACTTTCTATGTGAATGTCTAATTTTCATTGATTAAGGTGGGGAAGTCTGCTTCCAGGAATTCCCTCACTAATTTACTGTTAACTTCTTCATTGTGTCTTCTTCTGGAAGACCAATTATTTAAATATTGTTCTTCTTTATAGTATCTGCATTATTCTCAGGCTTTCCTCCATCTATTTGATTATCTTGTTTGACTGTCTTTCCCATTCGTTGAAGTCTGCCTGATTGTCCTCAAGATCCTTGGTACCATTTTTTTTGCTTCTTCTAGTCTGTTGGTGAGCTCTGTTACCTTGTGATTTGTTTCGGTTACCTTGTGCATTTCCCTTTGTTGTGTGAACTTCATCCCCTCTTTTGTGAACTCCATCTCCTTTATCATTGTGTCCTTATTCTGCATTGTTTCTGTCATATCCTTTATTACTCCAAGCAGTATACTTAAGATTTATTTTTGTTGCTGATCAATGTCTGTTTCTTCTATGACGACCATTAAGTTTAGGACTTCCTCCACGTTTGCGTTTTGATTCCCTTGTTTTCTTTTTGAGGGTGTTGAGGTATGTTGCTGTCTAGGTTTCGTTTTGAAAGAATTGGGCACCATATTCCCGTTAGACTGGGAGGCCCTGAGCTCTTTTTCTCGTTGACTGGTTAGAATGGCTTCAGGGACTACCTGTGGCCCACTCTGGTGGGGGATAGGACTCCAATGTAGGCAAGGTGCCATGGTGACTCAGTGACCAGTGGTTATTGGGGACCTCAGAGGGTGGGTTGAGGCCAGCTACTATAAGAATGACACTTGGCTGGGGCGGCCCTGAAGCGTGGGCACAGGCCAGGTCTGAACTGTTTGGCTACAATCTGCAGTCTTTTAAATACTGTGGATCCCTGACCGGAAGAGCCAGCTTTTAGCTTGGGTTGTGGCTTTCAGCACCTGTTGGATTTTCCATGTTTTGTTTTAAAATCCTAAACTGTGTTATAGGGATTAGAGTTCTCCCTGTCTTGTTTTGTTAATGATATGCTAGTAGGTCAGGTTTCTTGTGGTTTACATTCAAAATTACACAAAAGGAACTCATTCTGGAATTGAAAGAGTCAAAAAAACATTTTTTCCCTCTCTTTTTATAATGAGTGGGGTGCCCTTTTATTGAGGCTGTGCCATGCTGTCCCCCAGGGAAGGGGAAACAGATTAACCAAGTGGGTTTGGGGCTGATTGGATCAGATTTCTCTCTGGGCTGCACTCCTGTATCACTCCTGGCTCTCTCTTTCAAAGCTATGTCACAGGTAAATATTCATGGGTTCTTCAATTGCTGAAAATTAGTGACTAATTATCTATCATTACTCACCCTGGCAGTTGGGGAGCTGGGGATAAGGGGAATAGGATAACCAATGTAATCATTCTGTTCCTGGCTGGGGAGAGGAGATGCAAAGTCTGATAAAGCAGGGACAGGGGGGATAGCAGAGGGGAGAACTCTGGTGTGAGTTCTTGTGGCTAGTGCTCAGAGGCTCTCCTTGCACCTGGGATTATGACCATCTTCAGACAGCAGCCTGGGGAAATTACTGCACCCTGTGGGTCACAGATCTTGGGTGCAGGAAGGAGTGGCAGGATAAGTGGAGCCCAAGGGCATATGCAGTGAGCTTAGAGGTTTCAACGAGTTCTCAAATAGCTCCATGGGCAAATATCACAGGGGGAGGTTTGAACCAGACCCTAGTACACTGAACCTATTTTTTGCACCCAATCTCCCAACATTGGGATACTGACCTCTTAATTTTCTGATCTAAGAACAGGAGCACTGGGTGGGTAATTATACCTGGATGCCATCTTGACTCTCTTTTAACTTTTAAGGGATTCACAGTAAAATTTACACTGTAAATATTAGTAAATCACTCATAAATTTTTTAAAATTTGATGAATAATTATTAACTCTTGAAAGTAAAAGTTCCTAAATCCAGAGCCGATATGCTTTCCAACCCTTGAACTTGTCTGGGACTTATAGAAAATGTAGGAACAAAAATTAAAAATTAAGTTTAAATTCTTACCAGTCAGCCAGAGGGGCTAGTGCGTTTTCAGTAAAACCTATATCAACTTTTGAAAAATAATTGTGTTTTAGTAATATAACCCTTAAAACATAAATGAGTTCTTCCTTTTTATTCTTGCATTTAGTGATTAATATTGTTTATTGATAAGATGAGACACAATTCATTATCAATTTTCCCAATATGTTAATCAATGTAGTACGGAGAAACCATGTTTTCATAAACCACTCAGTTTTTCTCTGAAGCCATAGATCACACATTACCTAATGACACTTGCTCAAAGGATCTTAGTGTTACTCTACATATTGAACCTTGCTGATTTAAAATGCAAAAATGTATTTTCTCAGAATTTGAAAGACAAGAATTTCAATATCAGTTTATCTGGGTTCAAATCAATGTGTTTGCAGAGCCATGTTCCTTACCTCATATATGCTGGTGGCTGCCTGCATTTCTTTGCTGTAGGCATATCACAACACTTTCTACCGCAGCCTTCCCTGGTCTCCTCTTTTGTGTGTATAACTTCCCTCTGCTTCTTCTAAAAGCATTTTGATGAAATGCAGGTGTGACCCTATGTACAAAAGAATAAAACACTACTTGGTTCTTTGACCTCCTTATAATTTATCTTATCAATGTAGTCACCATGCAAATCTGTCTTGCCAAAGACTTCTGTTTTCACTGATGAACTAAGGCATTTGACATGCTGAATCACACCAATTATAGAGAGAATTTCAAAGAATGGGAATTCTGGAACACTTCATTGTGCCAATGGGGAAATTACATGAACCAAGAGGCAGTCATTTGTACTGAACAAGGGAATACTGCATAGTTTAAAATAAGGAAAGTGTGCATCAGAGTTATATCCCTTCATTATACTTATTCAATCTGTATACTGAGTAGATAATCAGAGAAGCTGGACTATATGAAGATGAGTGTGACATTAGGATTGGAGGCAGGCTTATTAACAAGTTGCATTATACAGTTGACATAGCTGACAGCTAGGATGGCCTGAAACATCCTAATGAAGACATGAAGACCAAGAACTGCAACCTTCAGTGTGGAAGTCAATGTAAAGAAAGCTAAAACCCTCACAAATAGACCAATAGATAACATCATGATAAATGGAGAAAAGATTGAAATTGGCATGGATTTCATTGTTCTTAGATCCATTATCAATGCTCATAGAAGCAGCAATAAAGAAATCAAATGTCATATTGTATTGGACAATTCTTTTGAACAAAGTGTTGACAAACTAGAATGTCACTTTAAGGGCTAAGATGCACCTGACTCATGCCATTATATTTTCAATTGCTTCATATGCATGTGTGAACGTTGGACATAGAATAAGGAAGAGAGTGAAGAGGAATCAACATATAGAATTATGGGTCTGACCAAGAATACTGAAAGTGCCAAGAACTGCCAGAGAACAAATAAGATTTTCTAGGAAGAAGTAAATTCATAATGCTCCTTGGAAGAGAGGATGGCAAGACTTCATCTCATGTGCTTTAAACATGTTATCTGGAGGGACTGGTTCCTAGAAAAGGACGTCATGCATTATGTTTGGTATCAGTAAATAAGAGGAAGAGTAGAGTATCAGCAAAGAAGAGATAAACTCTCAAGGAGGTGGATTGGCACAATGGCTGTAACTACATAGACATAACAACAATTGTGAGGATAGCAAAAGACAAGGAAGTGTTTTTTCCTGTTGTACAGAAGGTTGGTTGAGTTGGAAGTGATTTGATGGCATCTAAGAACAACACACCAGTGTCTCTCCTGAAGGGAGAATATTCAATATTTACTATTCATTACACAGGCCAACAACAACAACAACAACAAAATTTTGTGTTTTAGGACTATTCGTGAGGTCATTTGGGACACTGTTTCAAAAAATTGCATTGGTTAGACAACATCAAATCTAGTTTCTTAGACAGGATATTCTACTATGTTTTCAGCTATTAAATTGTACTAATTTATTAATTTATCCTTCTACTTTTAGTACGAGAAGAATTTAGACCCACAAATTATAGGATTAGACAAAAGGGTAAGAAATATTTGAAAAAAGAATTAGGTATTAAGGAACCTCCAAGGAAAACTGTGAATGCACCCATGGTGGCTAGTTGTTTAGGTATTGTGCTACCAGCCATAAGGTCAGTGGTTCAAACCCACTAGTCTCTCTGTAGGCTTAAATTTATTTAAAGGCTTGGTAACCCAAAGGGGCAGTTCTTCTCTGTCTTCTCATTGCAGTATATTTTTCTTTTTGGTGTGGGAGGCTGTACGATATATACAGAGACTACAAGTTGGATACTGCAAAGCCAGAACACAGCTTGAGAAGAGTGAAAAAGAAAAAAGAACATCGAAAGCCACACATATGAAAGGTGTGAGGGTAATTTAGAATGTCTAAATATAAGACTTCATAGCAATTTTCATAAGTATCTTAATCTAAATTTTTCTTCTTCAAATTATGTAGTAAACATTTCAGAATACATTTCAATATATAAGAAGCCAAAAGATAAGTCATGTTAAATGTTTTGGAGGTGCAGTTGATTTCAAGTTCTTTTTAAGAAAAATTCTAACCCTTCTTTAGAGTTTCTGTGCACAAGTGAAGAAGTTGTGCCATCTTCTAACAAGACTGGAACATTTGGATTTTAATAAGAGTTTGAACTCTGACAAACTTTCAGAAGATTTGAATCTCTATTTATTACACCAACCTAACTACTGATCAGTTAATTATGACTCATCAAGACAAAGTGGACCTTCTCCTCTGAGACTCTGAATCTTTTTGGGAGCAGAAATTCTCGTCTTTCTCTTGCAGAGTGGCTGGTGGGCTCGAATAGCGGAGCTTGTGGTTAGTAGTCAAACACATAACCCGCTAAGTCATCAAGGCTCCTTATTTGTTCTACAGTGACTCTTATTTCTGGCCTCCTTGAGCGAGAAACTTGGAACTGCCTGCTATTCTGTTGCTAATAAAGGTGAAATAAAACTTGGGGAAAATTCTAATTTCATGGTTTTTTGCACTGTTCAAATATAGCTTTGGATCAAAGGACACTATGAGAAGTACAACTTGACCTAAATATTTAGTAAATGCAAAATACTTTAAACACAGCTAGCATATACTTTTATTTTAGGCTAGCTAATGCTACATTAAAATATCTGTTATATGTTTTATGGGCAAACAGAGTGAAAAGTGGTATATGGAATATGTTCTGTATCTCAAAACTGAAACTGATGGGAAGAAGTGGTACCATTTTTTGAATCAGTAGGTCAAATATACCCAGAAAGAAGTCAAACACTGGGGGCACCAAAATGTGTGTTGGTGGGTGTTTTCATTATGATTGTTGTTGTTAGTTGTCATACAAACTATTCCAACTACTTGCAACTTCGTATGTGCGGAGTAAAAGTACACTTCAGGGCTTTCAAAGCTGTGGACTTTCAGGAGCAGATTTTCAGTCCTATCTTCTAAGGTGCCTCTGGGTTGGTTTGAACTGTGACCCCTAAATGTCCCTTATCAGGAGCATTCATTTCCTTTTTATTTATCCTTTGTGGAGGATTTTTATTTTGAAGAATGAAGTTATGTCAACTGTATTTTACAATTTTGAGATTGATCTTTTAATACTGTTTCTAATTCAATTAATTTCTATCATATTCCAGTCAACCTGGCTGCTAATACAGTACTCCCTCGGTTTTTAAAAATAGCAATGAAGAAGGGGGGGGGGAGAAAAAAATAGCGATGCAGGAAGCTACATGCACATCATTCAAGGTCGCGAGAGCAACTGCAGCTTCCAGCTCAGTAAATTATTGGAGAGCGAAACAAATACTTTGAATTCTCTCCATCAAAATCACATTTGAGGCCGCTGACTATACATGAGAAGACTGATATATTTTATGATTATTTTAATCTAGAAAGAGCTAAAATCAGCAATAAAACAGCTATAAATCTTTGCTACCATGGATCTGATTACCATTCACACATTTCTTCAGCCAGCCCAAATCGTGTCCCTATTACTTGACAAAGGCTCATGGCCTAAATTCCAATGAATAATGAGTAGATAAGGTGTTTACAATATATCTAGTGTCACGCCCATTTGTCCAGATTCCACTCTAAGTCATCTGAGATGCACCTGTTTTCCTCTTTTCATCAGCACATCACACCTGCTCAACCCAGTTATCATTTCTTTGGGCGTATATAACACCAGTTTTTCCGTGTGCTGTTTTCTTCAGAGAGAAGAGTGTTATCTGGAAGTCTTTGTTTATAAATATTGATATGTTTCTTCCTGCTACTCTTTGAGAGACAAAGGGAGAAAGATAAAGAGCTTGTGTGTGAGAGAGATAAACTTGAAGATGGGGAGATTCCACTGCATACTTGTCAATAATTTCTTTCTGATTTTCACTAGAGGGTCAGGAAGGAGGAGGCTGGAGGGATGATAAGCTTCTTTTCAATACATTTTTTAGCTACTAACATTTAAGATTAGTTTTCAGCTACTGGAAAGTCCACGAATTGTTATGCTGGAAGTCATTTAAAAAGATGAAATAATATTTCCCCTGCCACAGCGGAGACATGGTATAGAATATTGATTGTGTCTGTAGAATCATGGGTCAAACCACCTAGGAACAAATCCAGTGCCATCAACAACTCAAAAAAAATACAAATTAAACTCATTGCCATAGAAATGATTGATAGAGACTCATAGCAACCATATAGGACGGGATAAAACTGCCTCTGTAAATTTTTATGGGAGTAGAAATCCCCATCTTTCTCCCATAGAGCATCTGGTGGTCTGGAATTACTGACCTTACAGTATATGCCGAGTTAGAAAACAAGCTTAGAAATCTGCCTTTTGAGCAGGATTGAGAGGTGAAATTAAAAGCAAGGTGCCAAGATTTTTGTTATCTAACAATAAAACTAAATTTCAACAAATATCTGAATCAGAAGCTGATCATCTAAATGTCTATCTCACTCTTTCCATCTTCCAAAAATCCCCGTAGAGTCACGCCTCTGTCTCACTGCAACTCTGTCTGCTTCAGAACAGGACCTTGCTCCGTAGATTTGTCAATGGCTGTATTTTAGCAAGTAGATCCTTATGCCTTTCGTCTGAAGCACTTCTCATGAACTTAAATCTGTGTTTGGGATAACAGAGAGCTTTGTACAGAAGATGCACATCTTTATCACTGATACATCTATGGAGAATGGATATGGCACAGAGTTTGTTATCTAATTCAAGAGACAGTGCAAATGAAAAAATAGCAAGCTGTTCTGATGAGTGGTGATGTCACCTTCCGATTCATTACCAAGAAAGTCAAGAACAAAGGTCAATGAGCTCTCAGAGAATGACTCAAAAGAACTCAGCCAGGCAAGAAAGATTGATGTTAAGGAGATTTCGGCTGGATTTACCCCTGGAAACAAAGACAAAAGCAGAGAAATGGGAATTAAATCATTTTAGAGATCTGTGTTTCTCAAAATGTGACTTCAAATGATCTACATTAGCCATTACTTGGGAAATAGTTGTTAAAAATCCAACTCTTAAATTTGACATTTACTGTATAATCAGAACCTCTGGGGTACAGCTGAGGACCCTCGGCATCTTTTGTTGTTTTGCTTTTAACAAAAAGCTGAGGGATCCCCAGGGCTACTAATCACGCTGAGGAATAAACAGGAAAAGAGGAAGCCTCCTGAGTCATTGAGGTTCCTTCTCTTACTTTTCAATGGACTTTATTGAGCTTAATTTGCATATTAAAATAAGCTGTACATCATAGGTGTACTGATAAAATAATGTTAACAACAACAACAAAAATCTTGTCCAACTACCACAAGATCAATCTTGGCATTGAACATTTTTCTCATGTGAAGAAAATTCTTTCACGTCTCTCTATGCATAGTCCCATCATAAACCTCAAAGCCCCAAACAAACAAACTTACCGCCATTCAGTCAATTCCAACTCAAATAGATCCTATAGGACAGGGTAAAATTAACCCTGTGGGTTTCCAAGAAGGTAAATATTTATGGGAGTATAAAGCGTCACCTTTCTCCTGAGGACCAGCTGGTAGTATCAAATTGCTGACTTTGTAATTAGCAGCCCAACACATATAACCAACCCAGCATTAGCCCCAAGAAGCCTTGGTTTTCTACATTGGTGTCTCTAAAATATTATATAAATATAATACTAAGCATACTCATATGTGTCTGACTGTTCAAAATAAAATTTTAGGAGACCAAACCATGTGATATATACATACGTTATTATTATCATATATCATATATTAGTAGTTTGTTTATTTTTATTATTGAATTTCTTTGTTTGGATAGATACCATCTGTTGACCCAGCTTCTTATGAATACACATTTAGCAAATGCTGAATTTAGGTAATTAGAATCAACTCGATGGTGGTGAGAAATTAAGAATAAAGGTAAAATGAATATTAGGTTACAACTCTCTTTTGTAAACCCAACTCTTTCCTTTCTTTGGTAAATATCTAAGAATTAAAACATCGAGTCATGTGGCAGTTGCATGTTTAGCTCTATATGACACTGCTAAACTGTTTTACTTAGTAATTGTTCCATTTTAATACTTCCACCAAGAAGGTGACGTCCCAGTTGCTCAATTTCCTTGCCAATACTTGCTCTTTTAGATCTGAGCTATTAGAGTGGGCGTGGAGTTGTCTTGTTGCAGTTTAATTTGCCTTGATGACTAATGACATGAACAGCTTCTCAGTACTTATGAGTCATTCATATATCTTTTTTTGTCAAGTGTTTGTTTGAGGCTTTGTGTCTTTGTAACATTGACTACTATCTTCCTTCAAAGTTAACCACTCAACTCTGACTCAGAGATACTATAAGGTAGAGTAGACCTGGCCCTGTGACTTGATGAGTCTGTAACTCTTTATCAGAGAAAGCCTTGCCTTTCTCCCGCAGAGTGGCTGATAGGGTCAAACTGCCGACCTTGAGGTTAAAAGCCCAAGGAGTAACCACTCTACTACCTGTCCTTATGAAATTATGAGATCATTTTTCATTCCAGGTAAAATTTATTTTTCGGATATTTGTTTTACAAATACTTTCTCTAACTCTATAACTTGCTTTTTCTAAGGCTATCTCTCTCTTTTTCTTAAATCATTCTATTGGGGGCTCTTACAGCTCGTATAACATTCTATACATCAATTGTATCAAGCATATTTGTACATAGGTTGGCATCATCATTTTCTAAGCATTTACTTTCTTTTAAAAAATCATTTTATTGGGGGCTCGTACAATTCTCTTGAACAATACAGATTTTTACTTTTTATGAAGTACATTTTTTTGCTTTATATATATATGGAATCCCCACTACTATGTACCATGCTGAGGAATAAACAGAAAATTAGTAAGTCATTGTGGTTCTTTTCTCTTACATTTCAATTGCTTTTTATGTCCTAAGATAGATAGATTTATATCCTAAGATAAGATTTTCTCTATTATGTTCCAGATATTTTGTAGTTTTCACTTTCATGATTCACCCTTAATTTAATTTAACTTTGTTGAATAGTTTGAATTAAAGGCTAAGAGTGATTTTTTTCTATCTACACAGAATTCCAGCAAAATGTATTGAAAACATAATTCTTTTTCAATGAATACCCATAGGAGTCTTGTCAAAAATCAATTGGTCATGTATATATATGTATATTATTTTTGGACTAATCATTGTGTTCCATTAAACTACATATGTATGCCTTATAATAAGGCCACGTAGTCTTGATCACAGTTATAGTAAATCTTGAAATCAGGCAATGCAATTCCTCCAGTTTTGTTCTTCTTTCGCAAATTTGTTTTGGCAAGTCAGTTTAGAATACGATTATCTGTTTAGGCTTGAGGGAGAAGGAGGAGGAAAAGAAGGAGGAAAAGGAGGAAGAGGAGGTGGAGGTCACTGTGATTTTCACTGTGATTTCACTGGATCTATAGAACAGGGCTTTTCAACATCCACACTATTGACCTTTGGTGCCAGAAATTCTTTATTGCTGGGAGCTGTCTGGTGCAGTATAGAATGTTTCCAACCATCCCTGGCTTCCACTCACCACCTGTCAGTAAAACTTTCTTCAGAGTGACAACAAAAGTGGCTGCACACTCTCAAATGGCCCCTGGAAGGCAAAATCCCTTTCAGGAGAGAACACATGTAGTGAAGCAATTTAGGAAGCTTGTACATCTTAATAATACTGAGTTATCTGATCAGTAAACATGGCATATATAGATCTCCAATTATTTAGATCATCTTTACTTTTATTTAGATATAATTGTGAGCTTTGCTGTAAAGAACCTGTTCCTATTTGTTTTATTTAAACTGATATGCTTTGTGTTGATTCACCTTATTGGGAGTGATTGTTTTTATTTGATTTGATTTTACAGTTGATATTAGATACAATTGATTTATCTTACTCCTAGTCTTATATACTAAAGCCTTGCAAAATTTATTAATATTAGTGATGTTTTTATAGATACCTTAGAGTTTTCAATATAAATAATATTTTCTACAAATAAAGAAAATTTACTTCCTCCTTTTTAATATTGATATCTTTTATTTGTTTTCTTTACTATTGCAATGGCTAGAGTTTCCATAATACTATTGAATATATTTAAGAAAACATTCTTGACTTTTAATCACTTTATTCTTTATTACAAATTATTCTTAGCATCTTGATAATTATTTTAAAATAGTGAATACTGTTAGTCTACATTTCTCTTTTCTTACAGTCTTCACCTTTTATATGTAACATGGTTTAATTGTTTAATATAAGGAGTTGGGATTTTTTTTTCTATTCCTGAAAGGGTTTTGTTTCAATTTCTTGCCTAAATAATAAATAGAAATGACCACGGAAACCTTTTGAACCTGAGGATTTTGTATATGTCTGTGGAAATAATTGTGAAAATAAGCTCATCGTTTCTCCCCAATAGTTTTGTTAATACAAAAATTCACATAATATATACTTCCACATTTCAGTCCCTTTTAAAAACAGTGGTATACAAGGGGAGACCCAAAGAAACCCAGAATTTCACTGGGCAGAGCAGAGATTTCATGCTAGGCACTTTTCGCACTTGGCAAGCAGTCAGCAAATCACTCTGAATTAGTACACTCAGTGGTGTCACCTGGGAAAGGTCTCTCTGGCCACAGTGAATTTTTTCATAAAAGCAGTTTTGCTTGAACCTCAGTTTATGTGGTGATTGGTTTTAGGAAAACTGCTGTGAAATTTTGTTTTCTGCTTGAGGAATATTGCTACAGAAACTGTTAAGACATTGAACACAGCTTACAAGGACGGTGCTATGGGAAAAGCTCAAGTGTACGAGTAGATTTCTCATTTCAAAAAAGGTGAAATGTCCATTGATGACAAACCTCATTCTGGACGTCTGTCATCTTCCTGAATGAAAGAAAATGTCAACTTGTAGTGCATTTTGAGTTCATTCCACCAGTTCAGACTGTTTATCAAGCTTTCCATTGAGAGGTTCTGAAAAGATTGCATAACAATGTGTAACAAAATAAGCCTGTTTGCGGCAGATGAGGGACTGGTTTTCCCATCAGGACAATGCAGCTACTCAGGCAGCCCTCTCAGTGTGTCAGCTTTGGCGAAAAAACATCATTCCTTTCTTGCTCCACACACCTTACTCACCTGACCTTGCTCCATGCGACTTCTTTTTGTTTCTGCGAATGAAGAAGAACATGAAAGGACAGCGGTTTACGGATGTAGAAGAGGTGAAGGAATTAAAAAACACAGAGGAGATGCTGTTTGCCATCCAAATAGATGAGTTTGAGAAATGTTTCCAAGAATGGAATTGCAGATTTGACCAATGTATTAAGTGTAATGGAGAGTAATTTGAAGGTGATAAGGTTGTTTTGTTAAAAAATTTTTTTAAATACATGGCTTTGAGAATAAATTCCAGTTTTTTTGGGAGGGTACATCCTCACAGACATCATCACAATCAACTCCCCTCAACCTCTCCACAACCCTTGCTAAGCTATTAAATCAGTTACTGTCTCTACGCATCCTCTCTTTCTGTGCTTCATAAACTGGGAGACAAAACAGAAACAATAAGAAACAAAATCACAATAAAACAGAGGGAAAGAAGAGACCACTGGCAATATTAAAATAAGCAAGGGAGAAATTTATCTTGGAACAAGCGACAACATTTTAAACCTAGAACAGATTCAAGATGGGTCATGAAGGAGGTCAACTGACCCAGATGATATTATCCCATAGTTCCACCCACCATAATAAAATGTGCAATTATCTCGATCTGATGGTAAAGCTGTCTGACTGTGGCCAGAGGGGATCCTCCAGAGGCTTTATCCAAATCGGTACTCTGCACGTGGATTTTGGGCTCTTACCATCCTCCATAGCCTTCTCCGATTTCAGTGTCCACAATGGAAGCTCTGTTACTTTTCCCTTCATCATATCTGGATTTTGTTGTCCTTGGATCACACAGGCTGGTGTGCTTCTTCCATGTGGACTTATTTGACGACTCACTTAGATGTCTTCTTGTTTCAATACAAGCTTTGAAGACCCCAGACATTATTCCAATAGACAACTGACACCATCTGCTTGCTTCACCGCACTTTACTTTAGCACCTCTATCTTCAGTGATCAGTATTGAAGGGGAGTATCCAGCATGGCCATGCCATAAAAATGGGTTCTTAGATTGAAGCTAGAATCAAGTGGAGTGGGGGGAGGGGGGAAGAAGCCGTCTGCTTGTCCTTGGGTTATGTATGCCTCTAGTTTACTTTGGAAATCTTATTATTACCATCTTCCTGGGGTATAAGTTGAGTCTATTGATAACATCAATATTTTATCCAATGGACTAGAATTTAAGATACTGTTAGGGAAAGGAGACTATGCAAGTCTAGTCCAGCTGAGAACCACAATCCATGAGTTGTGGCTTTGTGCAGATTGAATTCTTAAGTGATTGAGCTCTGTTAACATTGACCATGGGGGTTGGTGCTCAGGGAAATTTTCTTGTGATATTTCATTGAAGGCCAGATCCTAACCTATCAGATGAATCTATTTCATATTAATGCATGGAGGACATTAAGAGAGTAAATATATACTGGTTCTGGGTCCCCTTTCATTAACCAACACCCAAAGCCAAGGGTCATAATGAAAGTCCAACATTTGGGGGGGGGGCATTCTCTCGGAAGGACAGACTTAAATTCATGGCTGCAGGTCAAACTCACTTTTGTTAACAGCGATAGAGTTACTCAGATCTTCGTTCTTCTTGAATCAGTTTATTTTATTGTGTTCTCAAACAATTCGTTATTCTCCAATCTAGTAGATAGTATTTGTTGGCATTATGTTTTCATGATATCCTCTTCATTTATTGCATATATCTTTTATGGTATTTACAGAATACTATCTGATGTTGGTACAATGCAGTGTTCTGTTTTCCCCCTGATTAGTCTTTGTACTTGTTTGCCAGTATCATTAACATTTCCAAAGAAACTACTTTTGGCTCTGTTAATTTTATCTAATATTCTATTTCTTTAAGTTTTTGTTTTGTTTTCTTTTTTGTGCTTATCGTTATTACTTCTCTCCCCTCCTGCTTGTTTTGGTTTCATTTTTTTTCTTTCTAATTAATGTGGAATGCTGGTAATTAATTATAAAGCTTTATCTTTCCTAATTCCAACAATCTTGCTGAGCACTATTTTAGCTGTATTCCAACAATGATAATATTTTTATTATCACTTGGTTGCACATATTTTCTTAATTTCCTTTTAATTTTATTATAGTTATCTATGAGATTTTTAGAAGTTCTCCACAGATATCAATTATATTTGGTTACTAGAATTTACTGCTCTTCTACATTCTTGAAAAGTTTTGGCCTCATTTTCTATCAATTACTGAGAGTTTGAAATCTCCAATTATGAAATTGGATTCCTTTTGTTTCTGTTATCCTGTTTCCTTTGGGTATTCTGAAGTACTACTATTAAATGTCTATAAGTTTAGGATGCTTTATCTTCCTGATGAATAGACATGAAATCTCACTATCCCTGTAATCCCTTGTCTGAGATCCTATTTTTTCTAAAGTCAATCTGCTTATGCCAGGGTTTTAAAGTTTACTGCTTACATGGTATATCTTATAAAAATTTCTTCTTCTTTATGCCTATTTACCTTGATATTTAAGATGTGGCTCCTTCTGAAAGCATCTTACTGGGTCTTGTTTTTATCTAATCTCTCAATCTGCATTATAATTGTAGTATTTTGTTCATTAGCATTTAATGTAATTTATTTTTAATGTAATTTTTTGTCCTTTTGTCTGTCCTTTATAAAAACTAACCTTTTCCTACCTTCTTTTAACATCATCTAATATTTTTTAGCATTCTATCTGGAATAATCTACTGTTATTAAAGTACACCCATTTTAGGAATAGCAATATTATAATAGTGCCAGCACAACACCTGTGCTAAGTATTTGGATATTAACACAAGATGTTTCTGTAATTTCTCTATTTTATATTTCAGAGCTTGTATTTCAAGGAATAACCTACCACTCCACCCCCCCCAAAAAGTAATTGGGTATAGTTTTAACTTCATTAAAATTCTGTTCTTAAATCTTTCTATAAAGAATATATATGCGTTCTTATATTATTGCAGTTAAGTCTTCATAATTTAGAGGCCCCCTTTTTTAGCACTAGTCTTTGGAGTCTCCCAATCCTAGGAGACAGGCTGCGTGGAGCATATAACTGCAGCTCCTTGAGTCACCACAGGAAAGGACGGAAAGGCCTAACCTACAAGTTAGAAAGGCCTTCTGGTTTCCAACTCTTCTTACGTTTTTTTTCATTACTTCTATCGTCTCTTCTAATTCTGCAATGTGATAGAGAAGAGAATAAACCACTCTCCATATGTAGAGCAGAGTTGAGAAATGATCATGTACAATTTTAGATTGGCAGTGTAAAAACAAACTGAATGAATAATTGCTATTACACTTTCTGCTAATGTTTCACTGGAAAATATATAGAAATACATGACTCCATTCAACCTTGTTTGTGTCTACTGGGTGCTCCCTAGTAGACATGTTTGCCAGCAAACGAACATAGATCACTTTCAAAAACTCCTCAGACATATCCAATTAAGACAGAATGTTAAAAACAAAACAACAGCACAGGTCACAATACTTAATTCTTTCTTTCTTAAACTTGTTTTCTTTTCTGTTTCTTTCTCTTTGGAGAATATGGAAAGGAGATAAAAAGTACTCTTTTAGTTTTTTGTTTAGCCAAACTATAATCATACAGATAGCACTAACAAAACCAAAATCAAACCCTCTGCCATTGAGTTGCTTCGGACTCATAAGGACTCTGTACAGAATTTCCAAGACTACAAATCTTCGGGAACAGGGTCTCATCTTTCTCCTGAGGAGTAGTGGTGGTTGTCAACCATCAACCTTGCCATTAGCAGTCCAACGTTGACAAATCATAAAGCAAGAAAATAGGAAACAAAAATGTATGACATCACTAATGAAGTTATGATTATGCAAAGGGCCTTCAAAAAGTTGTTGGAAAACTGGGATCAATAGATAATGGAATCTTTCCTCAAACATTCTGAAGTGCTCTCATGATCTCTCTTAGTAATGTTGAAATTAGCTTCCTTTGGATATAAGATATAATTACCATTCCAATGGTTATTTCTCTCTTAAGCTGTGAGACCATCCTTCCTCAATCATTTTATTATATATATTCATATCATCTTTGTATTATGCCTTTGATGTAATTGCCAGGGAACTTGTATATGTGAAGCTGTTTCCTATTTCTGGGACATATGACATTTTCAATGACTTCACTGATAAGAATTCTATATTTGAATCTACTAAGTTAAAATTTCTGTTGAGACATAATGGCTAGCTTATTGTAGATACCTAATACATTACATTGTGACCAAAGTTTCTAAAGTCTATTAATACTTGGAGAATTTTTCACTTTAGAAGAACCCTTAGGTAAATTATATAAAACTCACTATGAAACCCAAAGTACAATGGGACAATATATTTGGGAAGGTATATATTTCCCTACTTGAAATATATAGTTATCCAACCCAGTTGCCATTTACCATGAGGCAATTATAGTTCAATATTTTGACTAGCAGAATACTTCAACTACTGATATCACTTAATAAAGAGGACTCTTTACAGAAGCAGGCTGTGTCATGTAGTTCTCCTGTAGAGTCACCAGTGGATTTGAACTACTGACCTATGCATTTCACCTCTGTGTGACCGAGGATCATAATAAAATAGTTGGGAGACAATTAATAGAGAAAGACAGTAAATAACTCTTAGAGAATTTTAAGTGAATTCAAATTCTTAGAGAATTACTGAGTAATTGAGAAGTGTTTGACAAGTTGTTGCATTCCCAATATTAACCTTTTCAAATCAAATTTAGGGAGATGTGTGTACTCATGGAGAGCAGGTGCCTGCAAACAAATTTTCAAAGATACATTTCAATTCTTTGTCACTTTGCGTTTTCTTAATTTTCCCTACTCAATAGGTACTTTTGTTATAGAGGTCATAAATTGAAACTAGTATAAAAGTAACATTTTCCAAATTTGTCCTTGGAAACTTTGGGTCCTGAGAATGTTTAACTTGCGTTATTCAAACACTGGGCTTCTGTAGGCAAAAGGGCATTGGAAAGTAGACTCAACAAAATTAAGCAGGCTCCTGATTGCAGGAATATACTGAGACTCAAAGTGATATTGTCGGAGTGTATTACTATTTTGTACATGAGCTTTTAACACATAGCATGTATGTCCCACAAAGATTCAGAGTCCAAATCGGCTTTTCGGTTTGTTAAGAAGAGGCGCTTGAATCATGCAGGTTTACCTAATAATCGGAATTAATAAAGTGGAGGCTCAGAAATGGTACCACATGTAAACACACACCCCTGATGAGAGATGCTGAAGAAAGGTTGTTCACTTTGACCTGCCACTCCTTGCATGGGTGCGTGACCCACTCTACCGCGTGAGATCCATTACACCGATGAGCTAAACGAAGGCAACCGAAGGAGCACATTGTCATAGTTGTGAAAGACCACCTGTCATCACTAGTGCGTTGGTACCAGTCCCTTGAGGCCAGCACTTCAGCTTTTCTTACAAGCAGCAGATATGCTACTATCCTTTCCTTCCCTACACAAGTCTACCTGACCCTCTAGCATACCTGGTTCAGAAGTACTGAACCTGTTCTAATTCAAGGACCCTTGATTTGCCTGCTAGTCATTGTGTTTCTGGAAAACAAACAAACAAAAATAAACCCTCACTGTCTTCAAGTCAATCCTGACTCAAAATGACCCTATAGGACAGGGTAGAACTGCCTGTAATTTTCTAAGAGTGAGTCTTTATGGGAATAGAAAGACCAGTCTCCGGAGAGGAGAATGGTGGACTCTGTGGCTTGCAGCCCAATGCATAAACACTAGGCCAGCAGCCAGAGGCCAGCAATATGTATATGGCATTTTAAATGTAAATGCCTTGAAAAACAAATTGATTTTTAAAAATCCCTACTATGTTTACATAAGCCACAGTCCTAAATCAAGGACATTAAACTCTCAAAGTCTGCTGCCAAAAAAGACCAGTGAGACAGGGTCAAGTAGAACTGGGCAAGAAAGCTGTAATAGGAAAATAGTTAGTTTGGCATATTCATTGAGATTAATTGATTTACTAATTTACTTCTGCATCTATTCATTTATTTGAGTTTATAGGGACCCCCATGATAGGTCCCACATAGACAAAAATGAGAATGGAAAATATAGGAACAAATAAAGTCAATGAGTCCAGTTAGTCTTTTTATGTTTCCAGTTTTGGAATGCACATGAGTTATTTGGAAAGATGACTTAATATGCAGATCCTAGCCCCCTCATACCAGATATTCTCATTTAATTATGCTGCAGTGGAGTTCAAGACTATTATTTTTTATGGTGACAATGATACAAGTGTTCTTTGGATCTTACTTAGGAGTCTCTGGGTGGTGCTTATCTAAGTGAAAGGTTGGAGGTTTGAGGCCATCCAGAGGCACGTTGGGAGAAAGACACAGGGATCTGCTTGTAAACATCAACTACTGAAAATCCCATGGAGCACAGTTCTACTTGGATAAATCGGGGGTCACCATGGTTGCAAACTACTCAGCTGGTACTGAATGGGACCTCTTTCCCCAAACCAAACTCATTGCCATTCATCTATTGCAATTCATAATAGACAGAATATAACTACTCCTTGGGTTTCTAAGACGAAATATTTCCAGGCACAGGCAGCCTTGTCTTTTTACTATGGAGTACCTGGTAGTATTTAACCACTGACCTTACAGGGAACCATCAACACTCCGTCCCCTGCATCACCCTGTCTCCATGCCATACCCGACCAAGCCTGAGCTCAAACCTACTTCCACGGAGTTGGTTCTGGCTCATCATGTCCCTTTAGGGCAGAATGTAATTGCTCCTTAGCATTTCTGAGACTGCAAAGCTTTGCAGGATGGACAGCCTCATCTTTCTCCTGAGGAGTGACTTATGGGTTTGAACCACCCACCTTGAAGTTAGCAGCCCAACACTTAGTCCAAAATGCCACTTTTGATGTAAAATATGATGTGGACAATGTAATTATTTTTCAGACAATCATTATTTTGCAACTAGCTAGCCAATTTTCCAAACAACACTGGGTGAACACTTTCTGCTTTCTTCATCAATGCCTGTTACTAAAGATAACAGGATAAATGCAATGCTGATGGTTGACATTTAGTTAGTGCTTTCTTTAACCAGGCATTATTCTAAGAACTTTACAGCTTTACTTAGGCATTAGTGCAACCCTAAGAAGTAGGTGCAAATGTTCTCTACATTGTTGTTCATAGAAGTAGAGGAACATGAAGCTCAGAAAGGTTAGGTTTCCCAGAGCGAACACCTAGTACTTTTTTTTGTTTTACGTTGTGGAATTTCTCTTTGATGATAAATATGTTAATATTTCCTTCTCCAGGCAGACTCCAAATGTGGCAGCTTTTAGCAGCAGCATGCTGGATGCTTCTTCTTGGATCTTCATGTGGTTATAGTAAGAAAATAAGCATCACAAATCCTGAAGCTAATATGAATATTGTAAGTCATTTACTGAGGAAAAATACATTAAGAGAAGACACTGTTAACTCATTATCCTCTTTTTAAAACTTTTTGCTGTGCATTGGGTGATGATTTACAGATGATCAGTTTTCCCTTCAACAATCCACACACATGTGTGTCATTCACTGGAGTCCTCCGACTGGAAGGCCATTTATCGCACTCCTCTGTGTTCTCGATTTCCATTCTTCCACTTCTTTTATCTTTCGTAACTTTGTCCTCAGGTAAATGCTGGCCTTCTACTCCGGAATGATTGATTATTCTAAGACTTGCATGCCTCCATAGTGTTATCATTCCTCTTCCAGGTCTCCGTACTGTTTGACTGAAAATGAGAGCCATGGGAGTAAGTTCTTAAGTGTCATAGTTTGGGGGCTCTACCAGTCTCTATATGACCAGTTTAAAAAAAAAAGGCCAGGTCTTTTATTGTGCATGTGGTTCTGAGTTTTGGTTCCCATTTTCTCCCATTCTATACAAGACCATGCTTGGGTGCAATGTTTATAGAAATCCAGGCCTTTCTCCTGTGGCGTCACGGAGGGGCTAAGACCACCAACCCTTTGTTAGCAGTTGAGTGCTTAAATGTGTGGGTCACCAGGACTCCATTACCAACAACCTCATTAGCTGAATTGGCCCAAATAGTAGTTCTGAAAGGTCAGCATGGAAGAGCGTACCAAGAAAACATATTTCTAGTGTGGATGCAGGTCACAGGGATGATGATCTTTCTCATTACAGTACAAACATGGTCTAGTGGAGTCTCTAGAGATGATCTACATCTGCAGGGAGGTGCACTTTTACTTTATTTTTTACCAATTTGTGAATTCGGTGGGGATTTGCATGTCAAATGATCGATTTAATCCAATAGCTTAAACTACTTCTCAACCCGTCAATAGCTTGCCCTACCGTCCCCTTTGATTTTTATTTTCTGTCATATAAATTAATATCTTCCCCTAACCTAAGTTAATTCCTATCAACCCTCCACCCTCCTCTAACATAAAATCTCATAAGCTGGCATAATTTTAAACTAGCCCTCCAGGGACCTAGTGTGTGTTTCCTCCACTGTTCCTTGCATGGGTAACTGAATCTAAGAGTTCAACAACCTACCTGAACTTAGAGCAGCAATAGTCTCATTCCTGATGCTTTGGGCTGCCCTTTAATGGTGGTCTCCTGCAGAGAAAGCCATGAGTTTATAGCGATTATTTTTTCAGAGAAGTCTTGGGTCCTTCTTAAGATTTTTTTAAATAGAGCTATTTCTGTGATGTTGAGAGTTACACCAGCCTGCTTATTTGTTTTCATACATCCTCATTGGTTTCTATTGCTTTCTATTGCTAAGTTAACATAACCAGACATATCTTAACTTAAGCAAACATTCATACCAGATGTGACAAAAGGATAGTGCTGAAAACACAATAACCGGTATGCACTAGAAGCTACATTTTAATGGGCTGACCCCAAAGTGCTCCTCCTAGCATCTACCCACAGGGTTCCTATTTGTGTATACACTACTCAATATTGAAGGCATTGCCTACATTCAAATCTGTCCAAGTACTAGAACTTTAAGAAAATGTGAATATCAAAGTGTTTTATTGTTTCTTTGTGTTTCTCCACCCAAATATTCACAAGTACCTGTAACTGCTGGCCACCTGGTTGAACTTTCACTCCATGAACATACATATGTCACAAATCCAAATTGTCCTCTTCTTCCCGTGTATAAACATATCATTTTCCTCCATGTTCTGAGTACTTCTTAGTTCTCAGTCTTTCTTTAAGACAAGAAGAATAACACACATTTACAAAGTCCTTATTTTGTGGCAGACACTGTTCTGCGAACTTACTTTACAGCAAATCTGAACATCAATAAAATTATGATATACATTTCAGTTGACTGAAATGAAATAGAACTCCAGTTACATAACTAATAAGTAGATAAATTAGAACCCAGTGATATACAGTCAGTCTCCAGAGTCTAGGTTCTTTTTAAAAAAATCATTTTATTGGGGACTCATACAATTCTTATCACAATCCATATATCCATCCATTGTGTCAAGCACATATGTACATGTGTTGCCATCACTATTCTTAAAACATTTGCCTCTACTTGAGCCCTTAATATTGGCTGCTAATTTTCCCCTCCCTCCCCACTCCCCCTACCTCATTTACCCTTCATAATTCATAAATTATTATTATTTTGTCATATGTTACAATATCCGACGTCTCCCCCCACCCTCTTCTCTGCTGTCCCTCCCCCAGGGAGGAGGCTATACATAGATTCTTGTTATCAGTTCCCGCTTTCTATCCCACATTCCCTCCACCCTCCAGGCATCGCTACTCGCACCACTGATCCTGAAGGAGACATCTGTCCTGCATTCCCTGTGTTATCTGTACCAATGTACATCCTCCGGTGTAGCCAGATTTGTAAGGTAGAATTGGGATCATGATGGTCGGGAGGAGGAAGCATTTAAGAACTAGAGGAACATTATTTGTTTCATTGTTGCTACCCTGCACCCTGACTGCCTCATCTCCTCCCCACAACCCTTCAGTAAGGGGGTGTCCAGCTGGCTACCGATGGGCTTTGAGTCTCCACTCTGCACTCACCCACATTTACAATGATATGATTTTTTGTTCCTTGATGCTTGATACCTGATCCTTTTGACAGCTCATGGGCACATAGGCTTGTGTGCTTCTTCCACGAGGGCTTTGTTGCTTCTGAACTAGATGGCCACTTGTTTATCTTTGGACCTCCAAGACCCCAGATGCTCTATCTTTTGATAGCCGGGCACCATCAGCGTTCTTCACCACATTTGCTTATGCACACGTTTGTCTTCATTGATCAAGAAGGTGGGTACCCACTGATACGATTGTTAGTTCTTTGATGTCTGATAACTGGTCCCTTCTACACCTCGTGGTCAGACAGGCTGGTGTGCTTCTTCCATGGGGGCTTTGATGCTTCTCAGCTAGATGGTCGCTTGCTTATCTTTGTGCCTTTAAGATCCCAGATGCTATCTCTTTTGATAGCCGGCCATCATCAGCTTTCTTCACAACATTTGCTTATGCACACATTTTTCTACAGCAATCGTGTTGGGAAGGTGTGCATCCTGGAATGCCAATTTAATAGAACAATGTGTTCTTGCTTTGAGCAAGTGCTTTTAGATCTGTTTCCCCACACTCTTATATAAATATATTTACATATGTACATTCCAATTTTTAGACCTCTGTAAATACCCTTTATCACCTAGTTCTTTCCTCTCTTTCCTTTTACTTTTCCTCTTACCCCACTATCATGCTCAGCCTTCATTTGGGTGTCAGTAATTTCTCTCGGTTACCTTGCCCTTGTGGAATCCCTACCAGGCCTCTCACACCCTCCTTGCCACTGATTTTGGATCACGTGTTGCTCCCCTGTCCCTGAGTTGGTCAGCACCACCTCCTTACCCCCACTTCCCCCACTCCTGTGTCCCCCTGGAATCATTGGTCCTGTTGTTTTCTCTTCCAGACTATTCAGTCTATCTTATCTAGATAGATCTGCAGAGATAATAATATGCACCAAAAAAAATCAAGCCATAGCAAGATAGGCGATAAGTGAGAACACAGCGATGACAACTAAAAAGGAAACCAATTACTCACAGAAGAATAAATTAATTGAAAGAAAAAACTTAAAAAGAAAGAAAAACTTATAAGTAGATCATGGTCTAATTTTTTATCTCTAGGCGTATCCTTCAGTCAGGTCAATGGGGTACCCTGTTTTGGCCCCAGAGTCTGTCCTTTGTACCCCCTCAGGGGCTCCCTGTTCTGCTCCCATGATTGCTCTGTCGCATGCTTTTAGTGGTTTGCCTCAGTATCACAGGGTCAGTCTGGGCCAGTCCCGACATGATTCTAGGTTCTTACACACTGCATTATGCTGCCCCGTGATGCATACATGAATTATGTGTGCAAATCCTGGGTGAAAGCATCATCTTGCCTTACTTTGGCATTAGTCCAATTTTTCAGTTCCTTCTAGTGTATAATCTTGACAGATCATGAATTTTCCTCAACTTTCATTTACTCATCTGTAAAATAGGTACAATTCTATTTCAAAAGGCCTAATTCTATTTTAAGGATCAATAAAACAGTAGTTCTGAACCACTGAAAAGGAACCCTAGTTAATCTCTTTTGTGACGGGGTATCTTCTTCTGTTTATCCCTCTGGATCAATTATTTAACTCTTATATCCCTCTGTCTGCCCAAAAGTGCCATCTATAATGGTTAAGTCAACCTGTGTCAGCCAATGGAAAGCCTGAGCAAGGGGAATGGGTTCAGGCTCTTCATTGCCCTAATTTCTTCCATGTGTGATCAGTTTTAGGGGACTGCACCTCTCCATAGAATCAGTTAGCACAGTTCAATGAGATCCTTTCAACTTGACCTTCTCCTTCCTGTTCTGGAGACTGCTTCCCCCACCTCCTGTCATGTCTAGGGTTGTATCAGCTCATTTATTATTAACCACCGGACACTGCACCATCCTAGTGGTTCTCCTCATTAGATGACCATAGACTGTTATTGTAAAAACATTTTGAGTTTTTACAAAATGGGTGGACAATTATTTTATTTTTTTCACCTACTGTATTTTTTATTATTTGGTATTCAATACATATATCATGTCCTTCCATATTTCAATCATGTCAAGAACAATTGTTACCACAATCAGTTTCCAAACAATCTTTTTCTACATGGACTCTGTGACACCATCTCCCTTTTATGTCACCACCATCACTATACTCCCTTCCTCAAACTCCTTATTCTTCTTGCTCTCCCTATTCAGTCCTGAGGTCCATGTACCAAAAGACAGAAACGCATATCACACAGCTTCAAGAGGGTGACCTCCATTGATATAACACCTCCCATATATACTCTACTATGAACAAACAAAAACCAAATAAGAGAATACAAACCAAAACCACAGAAAATTTTGGAAACCAGATCAGGTCCAGCCTGCATCATAGGGAAGATCTACTGTCAAAATTATGTGTTCACGTCAGAGTTATGCCTTTACTCTTCTATATGCCTCTTTCCCAAGCACTCTGTTTAGTGACCGTCTCCTCCCATCCTTCAATTTTAGATGAGGGCAGTTCTTCAGAGGCTTACTACCTATGTAGTCCCGCTGTTTCAGTTATTGCTGAATCGCCCACTACAGTGACTGCACATATTTACAAGTCCACCAGCAGTGGAGAGGAGTTCATATCTCACCAGTCTCCAACATCTGTTCTGTTGTTATTGTTTTAAAGGGCTACAGTTATGGGCATTAGGAAATTTCTCATGGTTGTTTGACTTGCATTTCCTGATGGCTAATGACCGAGAATATTTCCTCATGTGTTTATTAGCCATTCAAATGTCATTCTTTGTGAATTGTCTGTTCCAGTGCCTTGCCCTCCTTCACAGAGGGCTATAAGTTTTTTTCTTGTTGTAAACTTGTAAAGTTCTGTAAATTTTAATAATTAGTCCTTTGTCTATTATGTCATTATTAAATATCCTTTCCCAGTCTGTGGCCTCTCTTCTTACTCTTTTAGTGAAGTCTTTCAATGAGCATAAGTGTTTTGTTTGTAGTAGGTCCATGAGGACAAATTAATATTAATCCCAGATCAACAGGTAGTCCCCTCCTCCTTTATCCATGTCTTGCCTAGAGTTCCTTCTCAGAACCCTCCTCAGATCATCTTAATTTTCCCCTCCATATGCTGTTCCCATTCATAAGCAGATACACAGTATGTTGCAATTTATAATTATATACATTGCCAACCATATGTAAAAATTAAGAGGTCACAACACTTACAACATTAAGTGTGTTTTGTTTTGTTTTTCCTTTTCTCTTTTCAGAGCCAGATTATTTCCTACTGGGGCTACCCTACAGAACAGTATGATGTCGTGACAAAAGATGGTTATATCCTGGGAATTTATAGAATTCCTCATGGAAGAGGATGTTCAAGTAGAACAGGTAGGAGTTGTTTAGTTACGCTAGGAAATGATTATAGCCTAAAGCAGACATGTCTAAATGTCTTGGTAGCAGGAAGATAATTTTTGTTCAGAGAGAGATGTCTTTGTTCTTCTCTTCGTTTTTAGTTCCCTCCCCCCTTTTTGGGATACTGTATCAAGTGAGTTAATTATGTAAAGATAAAATCTAGAGTTTCAGAGAAAGAAACTGTATAGCTGTATTGCTGGTTTTATAGAGCCAATCACTTCTCAAAATAACTTCATTACCTTTGTAATTATTCATGAGGATTTTGTTTCTCCAAACTCATCTCTTCTCATTTCTAGTGGAGAGCTGCCAAAATGGGTAGAAAATTGTCTCTAAGATGAGAAGTTACCCGAAGCCCAGATCAGAGAGAGATTATGGGTTCTGATTGCCATTTCATTATATTAAGTTTGGCAGAGTTAGTAACATCTATTCTTTCCATTTTCTCCAAAAAGTGGATAAATGGACATAGTCAGTGAGTTCCTTGATTCCAGATGGCTGAGGACTCTCTGAGAGCCAGTGTAGCCTAAGCAGTCTCGGGCAGCCCTTCTAGGTCCCACAGTGGCATGAGAGGAAGAGAGAGTCCTGAGATAACAACGCAGCCTGCAGAAACCGTATTTAGCATGGAGGACATGCCTTGTTTCCTCTGCCCAACTTTCTGTTTTCTATACCAGTTCCCAGTTTCCTTGTTTGCTTTTCTCTCTCTCTCTCTCTCTCTCTCTCTCTCTCTCTCTCTCTCTCTCTCTCTCTCTCTCTCTCTCTTTAAAACTCAGATGGCTCTATTCTGGATTGGGAATCCAGTTTTCAAGTGAAACTAACAAAGTCAAATTTGAGTGGAAACCGAAATTTCTATTCAAAACCTTTGCTTGTTTGTTACTTTCTTACAAATTGTCTTCAGGAAGCACTGTATGTAAAATCTAGTGTTTGGTATTCAGTAAACATTCAACAAAGGATATTTTATTATTGTTTTTCAACCGTTAAAATTTCATTATTTAAACTTTGTTCTCAGGGGCTTCTTGAGATATAACATGTTATTAATGTAAACTATGATCTTGAGAGAGCTGATAACTATTGTGCTATACAGTCTTTTAAGTGTTTCGATTTGCATTTATGTTTTGGAATTATACTGTGAGATAGCCTTTGCTGTATCCTCACCACATGGGTAAGGGCCAAAGGATCCCCATTACGTGGATAAGGGATAACTGAGGTACATAGAGGTTGCTATGGTACTTAAATAATTTTAAAATGGAAAAATAACACATAGAGAAGATAAATAACTTCCAGAAGGGAATGGACAAGAGGTTGGCCTGGCACCAAATTTCACCTCTAAACCTTTTTCCATATGACAGGAAGTCAGGAAAGATAATCTTCCTGTAGACAATGTGGAAATGGAGACATGAAATTCTTGTTGCATGTGTTTTGCAGCTCCCAGACCTGTTGTGTATTTGCAGCATGGCTTACTGGCATCTGCCAGCGAATGGGTTTGCAACCTGCCCAACAGTAGCTTGGCCTTCCTTCTGGCAGATTTTGGTTATGATGTATGGATGGGGAACAGCCGGGGAAACACCTGGTCTCGGAAACACTTGACGTTGTCACCCCAATCACATGAATACTGGGCATTCAGGTAAGGAGATGCCCAGTAAGGGGTAAAGTAGGTGCCTTGCTCATTTACCTATGTGAAAACTCTCTGAGTTTTCCTTTTCTGTCCAATGCGCTGAGTGAAATCTAGGAGAGAGAAACAAAGAAAGCACATCTTTCTGCACAGACACGTAACTTTCTTTTTACATCACTGTCCGTTTTCAGCCCTGTGTGTGTGTGTGTGTGTGTGTAAGAGAAAAACAAGTTCCAAGTTCAAATCTATTTTATAGAGACCTTTTAATCAAGTCTTAATGAATCCCAAAACAAGACGAAAACATTTTATCTGCATGATGGAGGCCATTAAAGCAGCCAGAGGGTTCAAGGCCATGCAGTAAATTAATAGAAGACGCAAAACAAAGGAAGTAACAACAAAGCTATGCCTGTTGGTAAATCAATTCATCCTTGTCAATGCTGGGAAACAACTGTAATTGCAATATATATATACAATTGCTCATTATAAACGTTTATAGGATTGGCTTTGGGGCTCTTCCACAACCTGGCTACTAGATAATTGTGATATGACTCACAACGTGTAGCCTTTGTACTCCAATTTCCATGAAGGACACATCCAGCCAGGTCTCCCAAGGGCAAGAATGCCCCATCACCGAGTTGGCTAAGGCTGTTACACGTAATCTACTTTCAAGCATGCCCTTCCTTGGGGCAAAGCAGCTGCCACATTGGTGTTTAGTGGTCAGAAATAATTCAAGCAGAAGCTGAATGTATAACAAGGCTGAAAATGGCATGAAAGTTCCCAGTGTCAAGCAGTCTTCTGTAAACCAAGTGCTTTAGAATTTCACCTCTAATGGAGTGTGTGGGGTGAAAACGAAAAGTCAACTATTGCTGCTAGATGCCAACACGTTGGTTCTGACTCATTGTGACGCTATGCACAACACAACAAAACGCTCCCTGGCCTGCCCCGTCCTCACAACTGCTCTTTCCTTTTCAGTCCATTGTTGCAGCCACTGTGCCAATCCAGCTTGTCCAGGGCTTTCCTCTTTTTCATGGCCCCCTGTTTTACCAAGCATGATGTCCTTCTCCAGGGACTGGTCTCTCCTGATAACATGTCCAAAGTATGTCAGATGAGGTCTCACCATCCTTGCTTGTAAGGGGCATTCAAATGCATCAATTCTTCTTTGGATATTTATATTCTAATTTTATTAATATCAGAAAAGTATCTACAAATGTGTCTAAATACTGCAGCTCTAACAGTGAAATAAAGAACCTGGATAGCACAAATGCTTAAGCGCTTGACTCCTGATTGGTGGTTGAAACCCACTCAGAAGTGCTTTGGAAGGCAAACCTGCGGTCTGCTTTCCAAAGGTCACAACCTATGAAAGCCCCTGGAGGGCAGCTCTGCTCTACCACAGGGTCACCAGGGGTTGGACTATATTCAGGGGCAACTGGTTTGCTTTTAACAATAATATGGTTTTTCTAATACTGTTGTTCCTCCTTGTTGGCAGTTTGGATGAAATGGCTAACTATGACCTTCCAGCCACAGTCGATTTCATCACAGAGAAAACTGGACAGAAGCAGCTCTTCTACGTGGGCCACTCCCAAGGCACAACCATAGGTATATTTAGGAAACATTTGACCTGAGACGTGTCAAGTCCACTTCCAAGTCATGTAGGAGGCAGGATTTCTTCTCTTTGTGTGTCTCTAGTTTAGGGGCTTTGTACAAACAAAACTGAAAATAGGGATTTCTCCTCAGCACCAAATACAGAGGTTGATAGATCCAATAATCCACTTACTTCTTTGTATACCCCACTGCCAGATCCTGGAGTAGATTCTAAGAAGAGATACATCCTCCCATTAGAGGGAGGCGCCCCAAAGAAGGCAGAACATTATCTGGCTCAGTGATTCAATACAGTAATCGGTGTGATTTTGGTTGGCAGGGGACCATTAGGTGAGGCAAGATGAGGCTGGGGAATGTTGGCCATGCTCGGAGGCTCTTCCCTCCCCATGACTGTTCTCTTTAGAGCTGGAGGGCTCTCCTACAAAACCAACAGCATTTTTCCAGCCTCTATTCTGTAGCTTTATTGTAACTACGTTTCCAGTGTAAAATAAATCCTAATACAGGTATTCCTTCCCTGCACTAGACATTCTGTATGCATTTTCTCATTGGAGACCATGAACATTTGAGACCATTGTACCCCTAATTTGTAAATGGCTTACTTTAGGAAAACTTTCTAGCAGTGATGGTTCAGTAGCTTGTTAATTTTTTTTGTGGTTTTTACTTTTACTTCTCTTTATCATTTACTCATCACAGGAATCCTATAAGGGTTTTATTATCCAGATTTACAGGTTGAGGTTAAAGGTCTATAGAGAAGATAAATTGCCAAGTTTTCATAAAGCTCCCTTGAGTGGGAAGCCAAGATAGTAGCCCAAGCCAAGATTGTCTCATATCAAAGCCTGTCATCAGGCTAGACTGGTGATTGGAGTTTATCAAGACATGCTCCACAATTGTTTGAATTGTCTCCACAACACTCTCTACATGTAGACCTCCACTCCACAGGGTTAGGAAATTCACTTTAGTCTGAATTAGTCAATGCCATTCTTGGAATATCCAGAAAACCTTTCTTTACAAACGTGTACATTTATTTTTGCTCTTTCTTTTCTTTCTTTAGTTTTTGAGTTGTTTGTTATTATTGAAACTCGCTACTTTTACTTTTACAATTAAAAATGAAATATTTTTAATCTATGAAGTAGTTACGGCCTTCTTCCCTTTCAGCGTTCATAGCATTCTCTACAAATCCGGAGCTGGCTAAAAAGATCAAGATATTTTTTGCTTTGGCTCCAGTCGTCACAGTGAAATACACCCAAAGTCCCCTAAAAAGATTAACATCTTTTTCCAGCAAAATGATTAAGGTATGTGACATCCCATGTTTAATTCTATAGTAACTGTGGTAGATATATAATCGTTTATCCATTTGAGGATTAAGAGTGTAGGGGTGGAATCTAGCTTGTCAATCAGATCATAGCCAATGAGGACTCTGTGTGGGCATGCCCTTCTCCTGAGGATTCTGGAAAATCTGGGATTTTCTCCTTGGAGGCAGGAGACACCTCTCTCTCTCTCTCTCTCTGTGCCACTCGCTGGGAGACATTGCAGCTGACAAGACACAGGGAACTACGGTAGTGCCCCAAGTTGGAGAAGCAACATGGACCTACCCTGGTGCAACCAGACCTCTGAAGTGGGAGAAGCCACGTAGAGACAGACTCCTGCCAGTGATGAGATGCTTACAATGCCTCTGGATCCAAAGACTTTCTACCCACTGGCCTGTGATCGTCCTGCATTCGGCCTCATTGCATGTGCTTCGTGAGTCTGAAGAGAACTTTATAGATTGGTGTCAGACATATGGGCTAATATCGGATTTAAGAACTTGGACTGGACTGGGCTGGGATGCTTTCTCAATGTTCAATTGCTCTTGTATATAAACCTCTCCCTTGTATACATATGAGTGTCTCCATACATTTGTTTCTCTAGTCTACCCAGACTAACAGAGTAACTAAAACTAGTTGTAATCTTATTGGATTTAAGAGTTAAGAAGCTGAGAGGAGTGACACTTTACAAATTGCCGAAGATAATAGGTTCTCATATTTACTGATAGTATTGCCAGCAATAATGAGGGCGTTCACAATATTTGCTATCATCCTGTCTTCATCTATCAGAGTCTAGAAGCAGTTTTCTGCTGTCATCTCTTCAGTGCACTCACGCTAGCACCGACTTGATGACAGAACTGCATGTTGACTCAAGGAAGTTCCACTTTTCAGGCATCCTGAGCTTTTCAGAGGCTGCGAGTCTAAATCCACTCCATGGTTTGGTTCATACAATGCAGCGTCTGGGATCCCAATGCGGAGCCTTATGAAATGAATATGAGTCCCAGTTGTGTGATTTGGTAGCTGGGTTAATTTGAACAAGATATTAAGATCTCCGTGAAACATTTTCTTCATCTCTGGCATGGTATAATAACGCCCCTACCTCTGAGATGTGCTATGGAGATTAAACGAGACTGGGCCAGGCCTTGTATACTGTAAACCATGAATAATTGTCAGATATTGTTGTTGATGTCATTTTCACAGAACACACTCTCCCATCATTCAATGCACCCTCGATGCTCAATTTGCCACTTCACAGGTTTTCGGTCTGCCAACTTGCCAAGCCATAGACAATAGACTTGGTCCCAGATTCTCTGTACAAGCTGATAGCTGACCAATCTGACAAACCCATTGTCATCCAGTAGATTACAATTCATAGCAACCTCATGTGACACCGAGGAGAACTGCTCCACACGGTGCCTTCTTGGCTACAATACTCCTGGAGGAAAATTGCCAAGCCTTGTTTACATGGTATTGCAAGGGGATTTGAAATGCAAACTCCGATTAGCGAACAAGCACAGCTGCTTGCACTACTCTGGCACCTTCTGCAACTTGGTTACTGAGTCAACGAATCCGTATGTTGTCCAGGTGTCCACATGATCTTCATAAAATGATGAGTAAACCAAAAATAATTAGATGATGGTTTGAAATACCTTATCCAAATAGAGAAAAATGAGAGAAAACTAGATTATTTAAATAACTGAGAATGAATATTTAAACTGGAGGAATATAATCTCTTTTGTCTCTCTCATCTTTCAACTTCTCTCTATCTTTCTCACAACAGGTGAATAGGACATCTCTGAATATTACATATTCCATTATTATTCCATGTAATGACAAATATTTCATTATATAAAGATTACCTTTGAACATGCATAGTAACCATTTCTTTTACAAATTCAGGATCCTATAAAGTATATCCAGTAGGTATTTATAGGATCTAGTCAACCAAACATAGTGTAAGATGTTGTACTACATTGGTGCATTAATGATGTTGTTGCTTTTTAAGTACCATGAGTTAGTTCTGATCTATAGTGACCTTATTCACAACAGAACAAAGCACTGCCCTAAACTGAGCCATCTTCATAATTGTTCCTATGCTGAGTCATTGTTGCAGCCACTCTGTCGATCCATCTTCTTGAAGACCTTCCTCTTTTTCGCTGCCCCGCTACAAAAATGATGTCCTTCTCCAGGGACTGGTCTCTCCCGACAACATGTTCAAAGTATGTAAGACAGTCTTGCCATCCTTGCCTTTACGGAGCACGCTGACCGTACTTTTTCAAGACAGATAGATTTGTCCTTTTATCAGTCCATGGTACTTTAATACTCTTCTCCACTACCACAATCCAAATACAGATTTTTTTCTTCATGTGTCTTCGTTACTCAGTGTCTAACTTTCACATGCATAGGAGGCAATCGAAAATACCATGGCTGGAGTCAGGTGCACCTTAGTTCTCAAAGTAACATCCTTGCTTCCCAATCCTCTAATGAGGTCTTCTGCAGCAGATTTGCCTAATCCAAAGCTTTTTGATCTCTTGACTGCTGCTTCCATGAGCATTAATCGTGGATTCAAGCAAGATAATATCTTTGACAACTTCAACCTTTTCTCCCTTTCTCCTGATGCTACCGTTTGGTCCAGTTGTGAGGATTTTGGTTTTCTTTACATCAAGTTGTAGTCCAGACTGAAGGCTGAAATCCTTGATCTTCATCAGCAAATGCTTCAAATCCTCCTCACTGTAAGCAAACAAGATTGTGTTATCTGCATATTGCTGGTTGTTAATAAGCCTTCTGCCAATCCTGATCCTGCATTTTTCTTCATACTGCATTTTTCTTCTGATTTTTTGCTCAGCATACAGATTGAATAAATATGATGAAAAAAATACAACCCTGTCACACACCTTTCCTGATTTAAGAATGAACAAACATTAACAATAGGCACTAATTATTCTAATTATTAATGTTTACACTGTAATTGGCAGTTAATAAAAGGCTCTGGAGAAAAAGTGAGCTTTATTGTAAATTCATACTTTGAAAAGTTTTAAGACTTAAACAATATTTTTTCTCTTTCGTATCTAGTTCAAGTGATGTTAACCTTATAAAATTAATTATTATGGAATGAAGCAAAATTGAACTTATATATACAGAGATTATATACTAATTTATGTTTTGACTTTAAGGATTCCTATGTTTTCAACATTGTCTGAAATTCCAGCAGAGACTTATTTATTTAAGTTAAATAAATAATTAAGTTTATTGATAGGCTATGGAAGAAACCTCATTAATTCTGTAATCAATCATTAATTATAATAATTGCTCATCTTTTTGCCATATTTACAAAGTGCTAGAAAGTGTGTTTTGTGCATTATAAACACGATGTATTATTTTTCACAACAATCCTGCTAAGAGATATTAACTTTCCCATTTAATAGTTGAAAATTTTCAGGCTAATGAAGATTAAGCTACTTCTAAGGAATTTTTTATTAAGTGGGCAAATGTTTACAGAGTAGGTAATTATTTTTGCATTTAACAATCCATACACATTTCGTTCCATCTTTTTTTGTTGTAATCCCCTCAATATAACATCATTTATCACACTTCTTTCCCATGTTTTCTGTTTATGTTCCTTATTCTTTTCTAATTGTTATGATTTGTCCTGGGGTATATTATGCCATTTGGATCTTAAATGGTTGATTGGTCTATGGTGTAAATACCTTATTAATGTTACTATTCCCCTTATAGACTTCTCTATAGTTTGGCAGAACATTGGAGTTCAGTTCAGTTCCAGATTGGAAGGATGACAAAGGGCTACCATTTCAGGGATTCCACCAGTATCTATCTGACCAATAACCTTGCAGGGTCGTTTATGCTTTTGAATGTTCCTCCATATTCGCCACTCACTCTATCCAGGACCTCCTATTGTGATCTTTTTCAGAGTGGCTGATGTGGGAGTTCTTTTGGTATCAAGCTTGTAGGGTCTGAGATTCACACAGTCCAGTAGCCCATTGGACTAGCTACATGTTTGCTGATGGCTCACAAGCTTTTAAGATCCATAACTACTCACTAATGTAGGTTGTAGAACACATCTTTGTAGCTTTGTTATGCAATTGACTTTGATGTTCCCCAAGATTATAATCCTGAAACCCCAGGCACAGTAATTCATTCCTTCAAGGTGTTAATATTTCACAACTTTACCATCTGCAGGCTCTACTTTACATGGATACAGTTACAAAAAATTCAACAACTAAATTCACTGCCATAAAATCAATTCTAACTCATGGTGAAATACATATGTAGAAATATACTGTCACCTACATATCTATATTGATATCTATACTTAGCTTTATCTTCTGAATCATATATATCTATGGATATATCTATAACCTTATCTATATCAATATATTCATTGGTATCATCCCATTCACCTTCTCATACCTGTTCAGTTTATAATAATATTTACCTGGGTTGCTTTTGTTTGTTTGTTTGTTTGTTTTTTTAACCTGGAGTCTAGAATCAAAATCAGGAATGCCTGGCTCCAAAACCTTACCACTTTCCTATGGGCACTGATTTTTTTTCAGGGCACTATTAGAAACATCCCAATTAAAAGTGCTTAGAGAAGAGACAAAAGTAAGTGAATTGGCCAATACTGAAAAGATGTCTGATTTTATCCAGCCCTGTCTTAATTACCACTCATTCTTTATTCTTACTATCCAATACTATGAAATTTGATCGTGTTTTTTATTGATCTTGCAGACGCTCTTTGGTGACAAAGTATTCTCTCCTCATACACTTTTCAACCAATTCATCGCCACCAAGGTTTGCAGCCAGAAGCTGTTCCACCGTATGTGTAGCCGCTTCATATTTACTCTAAGTGGATTTGATCCAAAAAACCTAAACATGGTATGTGTAAGTATTGGGGGCGGAGAAATCAATTGTTTTGTTGCCCACAGGTGATTAGAATCCTTCCAGACTGCATGCAAAACACCTTTTACATTTTCCTTATTCTCTCCTGGAGAGTCAGCATTTTCATGACATCCAAACAGGGCTGAGAGACCACCTTCTTCAGTAGGAGGACTTAAGGAAAATGCGTTGGTACTCAAAATCCTCACAACCTATTGTTGATGACAAAGATGTCACCATGGAAAAGCCGTTCATTTAGATTAGGGCTATCATTATAAAGCGCGCCTCGCTTTACTTGAGCCTTATCCCAGATCTACTGAAGACTCTGAGACCACAATCAGGCATTTTAATTTTTTAATCAATTTCGCATTTCCCCAGATGATATGAAAATAGTGATTTTTGTGAACCACTTGATCTTTTAATTCAATTGGGTAAAAGTTGGTCTTTCCAAAGATATCTACAGATTTATTGTAAAAATGCATCCTGGGATGTCTGCTGAGATTCTTTTCAAATTATATCTAACATAAGTGTAATCATTTCCTTCCTAAATTACTAAAAGCTGACTTCAAATAGTGGTAAAGGGACAGAAAGAATCTTCCTCTCTGCTCCCCAATTAGGGAGGAGAGATGTTTGAATCCAGAATGAGAGAGTGGTAAAGTTAGTCTCCATCTATCTCAGTATTACTGCCTAAAACCTGCATACTTTCCACTGACATACACACTGATAACATTGTCCTTGTTATCAAAGAAAATTAGTAAAATGTTTTTAGTGTAAGCATTCCATAAACACTGCTTTTTCACACTCATTGTCTGTTTACTAGGGAACCTATTCTCACGTGCCATTTGTTATTTTTCCTGCGTGGTGCTGATGAGACATTGCCAACTCACCATGAGCAATGTACAGTAGAATGTAATATAGCCTAATCCTGCAAACATAAGCAGAATCATTGCTCTACTATGTTAGGCCCATTGTTGAAGCCACTGTCAATCAGGTGGGTTTTCAAAAGCAACAAAATGAGTGAAGCTTATATATGCATATCTGCAGAGAGTTTTCTCTTGTGTATAGGGCTCAAAAGATTGTACAAAAAGTCAAGTTCAAAGTCATTGGGTCAGCTCTCAGACTGGTGACTTGTCTTGATTCACATACCTGCAGAGGCCGATGAACTCAAGATCAGCAAGTCAAATGACAGGACTCTGACTGTGAAGACAAAGGAATTCAAGAACAGCAGATGCGATAGTAGGCTGCAGATAACACTAAGGATCAGTAGGCAATAGAACAGGCCTTGTCTCAAGTCTAAACACTGAATGTCACAGAATGAGCCAGGCGCAGTATCCAGACCAAGCAAAAAGTAAGCTTTTCTAAAGCTTCTACCTATATTGGAAGCAGGTTACACCAGAAGGAAATTTCCTTGCAATTGATTGGCTTCGCAGTGTAGATTTGATCATGAAGATGATAACATTATATAAGATCTTAGCAAGATGGATGACAAGCATCTTAACTGACAAACCACTGAGAACCCTCGTTCACTCAAGTTGACACAAAAACTTAACTATCACAAAGATCTTCATCTTTTGCATGGATCCTCGACTTTCTCAAGTATGATATCCTTCTTCAAGGTATTATTTCTACTGATAACATGTCCAAAGTATATGAGATGAAGTCTCACCACCCAATTTTCTAAGGAGCATTCTGAACCATACTTCTTCCAAAATGTCAGTATTCTTGGTCAACAAAATCATTTCCATGTATCAATTCTTCTTCACCCTTCCTTATTCACTGTGAAGCTATTGTATGCAAATGAGGCTATCACATATACCTCAGTTTGGGTCAGGAAACCCAAAGTCCTAAAGGTGACATCTTTAATTTTTCACATTTTAAAGAGGTTTTTATGCATTTGTCCAATTCAATGTCATTTGATTTCTTGACTGTTTCTCTCCTGGGTATTGATTTTGGGTGCAAGTAAAATAAAATCTTTGGCAACTTCGATGTTATCTCCATTTATCATGATGTGGCTTACTGATCTGCTTGTGAGAATTTCTGTTTCCGTTATGTCAAAGTACAATTCAAGTGGAAACCTGCAGTATTTCAGCTTCATCAGTAAGTTCTTGAAATCCTACTCACTTCAACCAAGTACAGTTGTGTCATATGCCTATTGTAAGTTGTGAATGAGTCTTCCTCTAATTCTAAGGGCACATTCTTCTACATAGAATCCAGTTAATTTAATTATTTGCTCACTATACAGATTGAATAAGTGTGATGGGAGGATAGAACATGCCACACACCTTATCTGATTTTAAACCAGACAGCAGCGTCCTCTTATACTGGATGAGTACAATGAAATGTTCCAGAATTCCAAGTTTTTGCAACGGTATCCACATTGTGATCCACATTGTAGAATGCCTTTGCTTAGTCACTAAAGTATGGCACACATATTTCTGGTACCATGTGCTTTCAGCCAAGACTTATCTGACATCAGCAATGATAGCTCTAATTTCTTATCTTCTCTATCTTGAATTTCTGGCAGTTCATATTTGGATGTACCACTGTAACAATTTTTAATATTATCAGCAAATTTCACTTGTTTCCTATTCTACCAATCTTATTAAACAACATGCATTCTGTTGGATTGTCTATCATTTGAATGAGCATAAATATTGATCTCTTCTAGTTGGCTGACCAGGAAGCTGTTTTACAAGTGCCTTTCATAGACACATGACAAGTGTATATATTGCATTTGTTTGTTGAAACAGTTCCGTTGATGATCACTCAATTCCTGAAGTATTGTTTTATCTGGAAGATCTTCAGTTAATTTAAACCTATTCTTTCTATATGATCATTTCTTGATCATATGCTATCTCCTGAAATGGTTGAACATCAATTTTTTTGCACAGTGATTAATATTCTATTCCTTCCATCTTCTTTGGATGCCTCTTGGGCCAATCTTTAGCTTATAAAATGCTATAATATTTCCACTTGAAGCTGCGTTATTTATTCAGTTCTTTCATCTTGAGAAATGCTGAGCGTATTCATTCTGATGCTTTATCTTTTTGAGCCGATATTTGAAACACTCTGCTTAAACATTTTATTCCATCGCTTTTTCGTGTTCTTCAGTTACTCAAAATTCAAGAGTAAGTTTCAGAATCTTCAGACATTCATTTTCGTCCTTTTCATCCCTGTCTGGTTAATGATCCTTCTTCCTCTCTGAAGTCCTTAGTGTCATCCACAGTTTTTATGGCCTTCAGTCTTTACTGCCCAGCGCCTCAAATCTAATCTTGACATGGTTTTAATTCAGGTATACTCAAGGTCATATGGGCTTGTTTTCCTTAACTTCAGCTCCAACTTGAACTTTTCATATGAGCAGTCCTTTGGTCCCTGACATTGTTCGCTTTGATGATGTTGAGCTTTATCCATCATTTCTTTCCAGAAATTTAGTCAATTTGATTCCTGTTTATTCCATCTGTTGATATCCTTTTGTACAGTTATCCATGTTGTAGAAAAAAGGTATTTTCATCGAATAGGTTGTTGTTGTTGACTTTGAAAGAAATCGTATCATGAAATCTCCCCTGTTATTTCTATCATAAGGTCGTAATTTGCCAACTCCGGATCCTTCTTTGTTCCCAATTTTTGCATCCTAGTCACCGGTAATCATCACTGTATCTTGACCGCATGCTTAATTAATATCAGACTGAAGAAGTTGGTAAAACCTTTTGTTTTTCCATCATTGGAATTAGTGCTTGGTGATAAATTTAAGTAACTGTTGTAATATCTGGTCCTCATTGTAGGTATATGATTATTATTCTATCACTGTCAGCATTATACTTTAGGTTAGATCTTGAGATGTTCTCCGTGACAAGGAATGTAATGCCATTCCTCCAATAATTGTCATTCCTGTCGAAATAGACATAAGATTGTGGAATTCAAAATGAGCAATCGTAGTTCATTTTAGCTCATTAATGCCTACGATAGCTTTCCCCAACATTCCGTTTTATTCTTGACCACCTCCTATTTTCCCATATATGCAGCATACATTCCACATCGTGATTATTTACAGATGCCTATCAGCTGTTTCTTCTCCTTTTGAATCATGCCACATCAGCAAATGAAGGCCAGAGAAGCTTTACACTATCCACATTGTTGAGTTGACTCTACTTTGAGAAGAGTTGTATTTTGAGTTCATACCAATCTGAGGTGCTCATCGTCCAACACTGTATCCAACAATATTCTGCTACTATTAATAAGGTTTGCCCTGGTCAATTTGTTTATTAGGATTAGAATTCCCATATCTTCCTTTCTGGCCTGGCTTTGTCAGGAAGCCCTGCTGAAACTGGTCTATCGTGGGTGACCCTATTAGCATTTGAAATACTGGTGGCATCGTTTCTAGCATCAAAGTAATGTGCATGCCATGATGATACAAGTGGACAGATGCTAGACATGTTGCTTAAATGGGAGCATATCATGCTGGCACATAGATGAGCAGACTAAGTATAAAACATCTTTAAGCATGCACACACACAAAGATAATCTTTAAGTAAATTATTAGTATGACTTGAGTGTCCTAAAGTGAGACTTCATAAAATTTTGCCTTTGAGCATTCATTGTGTTTCAGCTGAGCATGGGTTGAACATTTATGTAATGAGATTGACTTTTGTTCTACCTTTGAATACTAGACTATATAATATTTTAGCCCCTTGAGGGCTTTATAATCGGGGCAGGAATAGCATGTGTCAAATTTTGAAAAGAAAAAACATAAAACACAAAAGCCCAGAATTCAGCTCTAGAAACAGATTCAGTAGGTATAGATGGCTCATTGGTAGTTATATATATATTTAAAGCTCTAAGACATTACTTATGCTAACGTTGGTGGGAAATAACCCATATATAAATAATCACACATACATGATGAAGCTTAGGGTAGTTCATGGAAAATTCCATTTTCTTTTAATTGCTTTTTTTTCACAGACTTTTTGAAGACCTCTCATGTGACCATATATAAGACAACTTGAAATATACAAGAATCAGTTCTGATTTATTGGAAAGAAGACTAATTTGTAATGAAGGTTAACATTCTGCATGGCTATGTCTTATCCACAGAGTCCATAGATAATTTACCACATTCTTTATCAGAAAGATTACATATCTGTTCTCAATGTTTGTCACCAAGAATGTTCTCTGAATGCCTCTGAATGCACCCTATGGTGAAGGAGGGGTTCCTGATTTCTCTCCAGACAGGACACTGATCTTTTACATTGATGTCTCTGTATTCATAGACCTGTTTCAAGTGAGCTAGAAGAGAAAAACATATTTATTATCTTATGCTTCTAGAAAGCCCTCTGTGAGCTCTATGGAAACACTATCCAGAAAAAAGAATAGAACCAGATGAGGAGAAAAATTCCTGAAAGTAGACCATTCTTTTGTTTAGTTAATATGAATTGAGAAAGCATGTTGCTTTCTACTTTTTAGAATATTTAAACTCACACGTTCACTCCTGATCTGCAGGTGAGGCATAATCTCTTTGTTTTGCAGAGTCGCTTAGATGTTTATTTGGCACAGAGCATCATGGGAACATCTGTTCAGAACATGCTGCACTGGTCTCAGGTATGTACTTCCTGTGCCTGTTGACAGGTGCCACCCTGCAGCTGTATCCTGAAAGCGCTTGCACCAGGGCTGTACAGACACCTTCTACTGTTGGTTGGATGTTTCTGGAATCAGTACAACTCCTTAAGCTGCAAGGGCTCCCTGTCATTGGGACATAGGTTCTAATTCTTACGAAGAACAAAACTAATTGTTGTTGAGATGATTTGGACTCCTGGACACCACATGTGTCGGAGTAGAAAGTGCTCTATAGAGCTCTCAATGGTAGCTTTCTCAGAAGCAGATCGCTGGGGTGACCCTGAGTCAACGCCAATCTCCAACTTTTCTGTTAGTCAAGCATTCATTACTTCTATTTGCCATGTCCTCAAAGTCTGGGCTTTCACTCTGGTCCCAAGAGATTCTGCTTACGTATGTTCTCGTTTTTAAATTACTCCAAACAACCAGGCATAAGGCATCATCCAAAAGAAATAATAATAATACCATAGTGAATGAAGTGGGAAGTGCAGAGTGGAGACCCAAAGCCCATTTGTCAGCCACTGGAGATCCCCTCACAGAAGGGTTTAGGGGAGGAGATGAGTCAGTCAGGGTGTGATGTAGTACCGATGAAGAATACAGCTTTCCCCCAGATCCTGGATGCTTCCTCCCTCCAACTACCATGATCCGAATTCTACCTTACAGGACTGGATAGAGCAGAGGATGTACACTGGTGCATATAGAAGCTGGAGGCACAGGGAATCCAGGGTGGATGATACGTTTAAGACCAGGGGTGAGAGGGGCGATGCTGGGAGAGTAGAGGGTGAGTGGGTTGGAGGGGGGCAACAGATTATAAGGATCTACATGTGACCTCCTCCCTGGGAGACAGACAGCAGAGAAGGGGGTAAAGAGAGACTTCAGATGGGGCAAGATATGACAAAATAATAATCTATAAATTATCAAGGGCTCATGAGGGAGGGGGAGTGGGGAGGAAAGGGGAAAAAAGAGGACCTGTTGCAAAGGGCTTAGGTGGAGAGCAAATGTTTTGAAAATAATTAGAGCAGAGAATGTACAGATGTGCTTTATACAATTGATGTATGTATATGTATGGATTGTGATAAGAGTTGTATGAGCCCCTAATAAAATGTTTTAAAAAAAAGAATAGCTTGTATTTCCTTTGAGGGGAACTTTTCAGTGCTCACAGAACTTGCAGCACACAATCCCATAAGGACGGGCGCCTGGTTCCATGGTGGTCATGCGTGGGGCTGCACTCGAGGTCAGCAGTTTGAAATCCCAAGGTGCAGCGCGGGAGAAAGCCGGGCTTTCTGCTCCCATAAAAAGTTACGTCCTAGAAACCCTAAAGGGGAGTTCTCCCCTGTCCTGTCGGGTAACTGTGCGTCGGCAACAACTCGATGGCAATGAGTGTTCCAGAAGTACGTTTTACTGAACTGGAATATGGAACATTTTGCAGTGTGAAAAATCAAACTTTATTCAAAGAAAATTAAGTGTTGATGAGGGACTTAAGTAGTTTTATATCTCATGTTTGTCCTTATTTTACAATAATTAACAAACTCAGAAATAAGTCACATTCAATGATGGTACTTTGGTTTTCTGAGGGGTGTGTGTGTGTGTGTGTGTGTAGACAGAGGGTTACACAGTCATTTACTATAATTGGGATCTCTAATAATTTAGTTTCAGTTATAACCTAATATGTTTGTTTCCTCTTTAAATTTGAGAATCTCTTCTATAGATTTTAAAGAAAAAAATCTCTCTACCCTGAAACAAGTACAACATGAAACACTAGTTGAATATTTCTTACATACTTTGAATAATTCTAAAGATTTCAGCCTTCAAACACCTTTATGAAGAGAGATGTTCAGTACATAGGTCCTCCTTCTGGTGGAGAGATAGATAAATCTTTTAATTAGCGCAGCCTCATAGGTTTACACTATCAACTGACATTTATTAAACACTATATATTCTTCTTCATGTTTATATATATGTGATTTTATTCCATCTAACTTTTTTTTTTCAGTAAAGGCACTGATATCCATATCTACAAATGCTGGAGCCAATCCGTCACACTCTTCCTGGTTGATTTCTCTTCAAGAGAACTCTTATCCGTTGACAGTGAATTTCAGTATAAAAATAGGTTGGGAGTATAGACTGATCTTTAGTTTCGGAAACAGCTAAAGCAAGCTTGAAGATGATGGTGGCAATATTTATTTAAAAAGAGCTAGCTGTTGAGACACTATGGTTTATCGATATATTTTTCCTACCAGTGAGATAAATATTGCTATTATTCTCATTTTATTTAATTAATTCAATTCCTTCATTTCTGAAGTGAGAATGAGAGTAATATTTCTCTGATTGCTCTGGATCATAAATTAAATTAAGCTTAAATTCAAGCCTACTTCTGTTTGAAGTTAGAGCTTAAGCTCTTTCCTACAGCATTCTGTGTTCCATTGCTGAAAATCTGTAGAATTCCAGTAGCAGTCCACACTGCCTTCATAACTGTAAATCATGGTAGAAATCATGTTTAACTACAAATTGAGATCATATCAGTAAGTGAGGGAGGAAAGCAAAAACAAACACATCCGTCAAGCTAAGAAAATACCCTTTAGAGTACTCTAGGAATGATTTAATAAAAAGCTTAATGCAAATGTGAAAATCATCTACTTCCTGAATTCTCCATGAATGACAAATAGAAGAAAAATAAAACCCAAGACAGATGACATTTCAGAGTGACCCTAGGACAGATTAGAACAGTGGTTCTCAACCTTCCTAATGCTGCGACCCTTTAATCTAGTTCCTCATGTGGTGGTGACCCCCCCAACCATAAAATTATTGTCTTTGCTACTTCATAACTGTAATGTTGCTACTGTTACGAATTGGGCGACCCCTGTGAAAGGGTCATTCGACCCCAAAAGGGGTCGCAACCCACAGAAGAGCCGCTGGATTAGAATGGCCTCATCATAGTTCCAACGTGGCAGTCATTACCAAAGCAAATCACCATAGCTTCCTCCCAGGAAGCAGCAGGTAGGTTGAAATTGCCAACATTTGGGCTAATAGCCAAGCGCTGTACCATTGGGCCAGCAGAGAGTCAATGTGAGAGTGATGGGGTAGACGCGTTAATGTTGTAGTTCAATATCTGAAAGCTGAAAACAAAATTTAATGTGTGGTTTTGCCTAGTGTCCTAAAGACTTGGTGTTTGGGCTCAGCAGACAATGGGCAGATAGCATCCTTAGAAGCTCAAAGACAGGACAATGGAAGCTTTGAAAATAAATATTTTCTTTAATTGTAATAAATCAGCTTATTAAGAAGGAAAATAATAAGAATCCCCTATAGTTAGCCTCCTGAGGGTACACAAAGCTCTCCGACGGCTAACCAACACGTTGGAGGGCCAAGCCCACCCAGAAGCACATTGAAAAAAAGGCCCAGGGATCTACTGGAAAGTCGGCTATTGATAACCCTGTGCTGCACAGGCTGCTCGGAACACATTTGGGTCATCGTGGGTTGAAATCGACTTACCGCGACTGATTCGATGGTCTGGCTTTGGGGAACACTGCCCCAGAGTTCCTGATGAGGCTATGAAGAGGGAAAGCTGTTTTGTAGTAATAGCAGTCATCATTCAAGTGTAGGAAATGTGTCCCTGGTGCCTCCAGATTTTTAAAGGAATTCTTGGATCTAAACTATTTAAAAATCATTTGTGACTAAAATTATTTCTAAAATTTCTCATTAAGCATTTGAAGTGTCCCTGCCTCAAAATACATTACAGTGGCACAGGGAAGAGTCAAAGTTTACCTCTTTAAACCATTAAGTCAATTCCATAGGTTAGTTCAGATTTTTAAACATTTCTAGTTTTGAACCAATGTAATTTTAATTTAATTTTAATTGAATAAGAATTTGATTTTATTTAATTAATTTAATTTTAACTCACGTGTCAAATAGTGAGAGATAGGCCAAGTCTCTATTTTCTTGCTTATTCTCTTTAAATGTACTGTTTTCTTATATCATGTAAATGTTTATATTGTTTTCTTTTTACATTAGGCTGTTAATTCTGGCCAGTTCCAAGCTTTTGATTGGGGAAGCCCAAACCAGAACATGAAGCACTTTAACCAGGTACAGTAGAGTATTACTAACCACCAGTTATATACTGCAAATGAACTATTAAAACCAGTACCTACTATGGCTTATTCACTGTGTAGATTTTTATGCACATCACATACTGCTTATTGGAATCTTATCACATGCCCAATTATTATTTCTGATTCTTCAAAATATTATTATTTTGCTTCCCCCCCCTCCCCCCGGAGGCTCAAAGAAGTAAGATTAAGTTGCCAGCCCTTTTGGCTACTAAAGAGTCATGATATGACCTCAGATTTTGTAGACTTAAAGTATGTCCTCCTTTTACTGTGTACCAATTACTTCTCAAAAGACAGAATGTCTCAGGACTTAAGACCACATTTTTTGTTTCTAAACCATATCTTCACACTTTTTATCCATCTATCGCAAAATGAATGTTGCCTTCTTCATTAGCTGGTATGCCATTTACTTTCCATTAAACAACAACAAAAATATATGAATTGCTAAAAATAGACTCAAAAAATAATTAGCGAAAGAAGCAGTGGCATTACCTAGAGAAAGGTATGGCAAAATATTCTTTACATAAACTGAAAAGTTACTGAAAAAATTATATGCTAAAAGATAATACATATTATTACCGTGGTTTTGTCTACAGTGCAGAGGCAAATCCAATGATTTTTGACTTTTTGCTGACAGACATAAATCAAACTATTCAAGTACGTATAAAGATAAGTACTTTCCTCAAACCAAGGCTGTAGAGTTTGGGGAATTTTAAAATCTTTATTCTTTTAAAAGTGTTGACGGATAATTTTTAGTGGCACCTTACCTGCAACAATCACAATGTTTTACTTCAATGGCTGTGAAACGCCTAAATTTTGTCTCCTAGTTGTTATGGCGATGTGTACACACAACACACATAAATACTAAGTCAAAGTAGTACTTAATCCTCTTATTAGTAACCTTTGCCCCGGAAAGAGTTTCTAACTGCTTTAGGACAAACTTTTTAAGACTCAGATGTTTGCTTGGATGAGCGTTGGGTCATCGATGTTAACTTTAACTCTATGTAATTTAGGTTCAGGTTTGGCTCTTTTACTTGAGATTTTACTTGAGATTTGAGGGGGAAAGTGAATCATTAAGAAAAAAACAACAAGACAATACTGAAAATCTACTATGTATGCCTAAAAAGCCAGAGGCTTATTTCCAAGTGAGATTAATAATACCAGAAGTTTGGACTAGGACACAGCTAGTAAAAACACTACTAGAAAGATGGTCCCCAGGAAAATAAGGCACCTCTTTGCTCTAGAATCTTTTCTGATTCCGTCTCAAATTCAAGTCAGTGACATAACTATAAATAGCTGTTCTTATGTCACACATGGTTGATTTTGATTCTTTGTAGCACTTTAATAGTATATATTTTTAAAGAGTTTGCTTAGAAGTTGAAAGCTAATATTATTTCTTTAGTGTGGTTTCCTATAAAGATTATTTTCTTTCTCTCCAATTGCATTTAGCACACACCGCCTGTATACGATGTTAGTAAGATGGAAGTCCCGACAGCAGTGTGGCATGGTGGACAAGACATTGTGGCTGATCCCAAAGACGTTGCAAATTTACTCCCTAATATTTCCAACTGTATTTATTACAAGTTGATTCCCCACTACAATCATGTGGATTTTTACCTTGGAAAAGATGCACCACAGGAAGTTTACCAAGATATAATTAGCTTGATGGAACAATATTTGCAAAATTGAATACATAAGGGTAACTGACTAATTAAATATTCCTTGATTGATTAAATTATCTAAGGTGAGCTCAAAGATTCTCAGCTATTTGTGTAATCTCTTTCTCCCTTTGACCATGATTGGGACATGTGGCTTGCTTCAAACTAATAGAATTGACAAAAGTGATGGACTGTCATTTCCTTATTATGCTGTAGCAAAGGTGATGGGATGTCACAGCACACTGACATGATCTTATATAAGATATAAAAAGAGTTTCTCTTTGATTGATTAATGTGGTTGAGAGCCATGTTGAAGAAGCCCATTTCTCCATAAACTGCTTCAAGGAACTGAGGGTGACTTCTAGTTAACAGCCAGCAAGTCGTCTGGCCCTTCGTAATAAAATTATAAGAATATATAAATACTGCCTTATTTCCGAGTGATCTTGGAAGCTGGTTCTTTCCTACTTGAGCCTCCAGCTAAGAACGCAGCATATTAACCCTTGAAGGATCCTAACCCAGCTAAGCCTTGTCTCAACTCCTGACTCATAAAAAAATAGTGAGCTAACAAATGTGTATCATTTTAGAGTGTGAAATCTGTGCTCATTTGTCACCAGCAATAGCAAAAAACTAAACCCAAACCAAACCCAAACTGCTGCTGAGTCAATTCTGAATCATAGTGAGCTGACAGTGTGGAGTAAAGCTGCTCTCCTGCAGTTTCCAAGCCTGTAAATCTTCCCAGGAGCAAATCGCCGGATATGTTCTCCCTTCGAATGGCTGGTGGGTTCAAACCACCTACCTTCCAATTAGCGGACAAGCTCCTAACAATTGCACCATCAGGGCCCCTTAGTCAGTTATTACTATTATCCTGACCCACCTCCACTTTGCTTACGAGCTCCATAAGAATGCCGGGGCGTGCACACCATGTAGCGCTTGACTACCCTGCCAAATGTGGTTCAAACTCACCTCAGAAGACAGGCGTAGTGATCTGCTTCCAACAGTTTACAGCCTTGAAGACTATGAAATGCCATTTTAATTTTAACAGACGCGGTTACCATAAGTTGAAGTTGGTTTGATGGTAACTGAAAGCGAGGACTTGAGAGGCTCTGTTCTTTTGACCGCTGTGCTGAGGTCCACCACATTTTCAGAATGAATTTAGGACATGTTAGTGGTATTTAAGCATTTGCTCACCTGGTCAATACTCGCCCCCATGAAGGACACAGTGAAGATATGGGTGCAATCCCAAAGTGTGGTGAAGAGATTAGATGGTGCCTGGCTATCAGGAAGGACAGCATCTGGGGCCTTCAAGCAGCCATCTAAGTGAGTCATCAACTAAGCCCACATAGAAGAAGCCTGTGTGATCCAAGGATTGTGAATACAAGGATTGTGATCCAAGGATTGTGAATTATATTATTCAAATACAAAGGAGGGAATGGTATCAAAGTTAATGTTGTGAGATTCTGGTATGCAAAAGACTCTACATAACAGGAGGAGCCCTTGTGGTATAGTAGTCACACACTGGGCGGTGATCTGAATCCTCCACTGTTTGAAACCACCAGCAGCTCCTCGGATTTTCTGTTCCTGTAAGCAGTTACAGTTGCAGAAACCCACAGGGGTCACTGTGAGTCAGCACTGACTCCACGGCAATGCATTTGGTATTTTGGTTATGGATGACAATGGAAGCCCAACATGCATTTGCCATTTCCACACGGGGAATAAGCCTTCTCCGATCATAATTGAGGGATGGAAATAATCCGGTGATCAGAGTATTGTAGAGATGACAGTAGTAGAATAAAATGATAACTCTCATTTGAATGTTTAAAACCTTGTGTCATCTGATCTCCCTTTTGAAACACTTTGTGCTTGATCTGGTTTTTAATAATTTCTGTGGGTTTTTTTCATATTGGTGTTTATCTCTGTTGAATTTTGTCATTGTTGGTAGCTTTCTTGACCCTTAGTTATAAATTTGTCTATGTTTCTCAGTATATGAAACTCAGGATGGATAAATGTACAGAGACAATAATTAGAATAAGGATCCTTGGGGGTTACAGCAGGGGGTTGGCTGTGTAATGGGGAACCAATATCAAGGAGTACAAGAAGGAAGAAAATATTTTGAAACTGATTTTACAATACTGCTTGATATGATTGAACTATGTAATGGTATGATGTGTGGGTTAGTTCCTAATAAAATGATTTGAAAGAAAAAAGTATATAAACAATATTTTTTTAATTGCTCAAGCCTACCTATTAATGAATTCTGGGACACACACAAGTTAAAATAGCATTTCCCCCAAGCACATGATTAAATAGTTGCAGAGAATAAAATGTCTGATATATTATGAATATAAACAGAATTTGGGATATTGAATATCACCTAAGAAATAGCTTTCTTCTGTAATTCAGTCAAAGCAATTCCCTAACACCTCTTTTTGTCAAACCATTTTATTGAGGGCTCATATAATTCTTATTACAATCCATACATACATCCATTGTTTCAATCACATTTGTAGATTTGTTGACATCATCATTCTCAAAATGTTTTCTTTCTACTTGAGCCCTTGATACCAGCTCCTCATTTTCCCCTCTCTCCCCACTCCCCCTCTTGCATAAACCCTTGATCATTTATAAATTATTTTTCTGTCATACCTTACACTGACGTCTCCCTTCACCTACTTTTCTGTTGTCCATCCCCCAGGGAGGAGGTTATATATAGATCCTTATAATCAGTTCCCCCTTTCTAACCCACCTTCCCTCCACCCTCCAGGTATTGCCACTCTCACCACTGGTCCTGAGAGGGTTCATCTGTCTTGGATTTCCTGTTTCCTATTCCTATCTGTACTAATGTGCATCCTTTGGTCTAGCCAGATTTCCAAGGCAGAATTAGGATCATGATATTGGGCTGGGGGAAGCATTTAAGAACTAGCAGAAAGTTGTAATTTCGTGGTTGATACCCTGCACCCTGACTGGCTCGTCTCCTCCCCACGACCCTTCTGTAAGGGGGTATCCAGTTGGGCTTTGGGTCTCCACTCTGCACCCACCCTCATTTACAATGATATGATTTTTGTTCTTTGATGCCTGATACATGATCCCTTTGACACCTCGTGGTCACAGAGGCTGGTGTACATCTTCCATGAGGGCTTTGTTGCTTCTGAGCTAGATGGATGCATACCTATAAGCCTCTAAGATCCCAGATGCTATATCTTTTGATAGCTGGGCACCATCAGCTTTCTTCACCATATTTGCTTATGCATACAGTTGTCTTCAGTGATCATGTCTGGAAGGTACGCATCATAAAACACCAATTTAATAGAACTAAGTGTTCTTGCATTGAGTAAGTACTTGAGTGGAGGTCCAATGTCCATCTGCTGCCATAATACTAAAACTATAAATATATGTACATAGATCTATTTCCCCACCATCCTATATAAATATGTTTACATATGGACATGCCCGTATTTAGACCTGTATAAATGCTCTTTGCCTCCTAGTTCTTTCTTCTATTTCCTTTTACTTTTCTCTTGTCCCACTGTAATGCTTCGCCTTCATTTGGGTTTCAGTAATTTCTCTCTGTTACTTTGCCCTTGCTGAATCCCTACCAGGCCTCTCACACCCTCCTTGCCACTAATTTTGGATCACTTATTGCTCCCCTGTCCCTGGGTTGGTCAGCATCACCTCCTTTCCCCTGCCTCTCCTTCTCCATGTCCCCCCAGAACCACTAGTCCCATTGTTTTCTCCTCCAGACTGTTCATCCAGCCCATCTTATCTAGATAGAGCTGCAAAGATAATAATATGCACAAAAAACAAGGCATAACAAGACAAAGCGACAAAAGAGAACACAATGATGACAATAAAAAAGAAAACCAATGACCCAGAGAAGAATAAGTTAATTTTAAAAAGAATTTTTTTTAATTTTAAAAAGAAAAAGCTGTAAATAGATCAAGGTCTGATTTTTGACCTCTAGGAGTGTCCTCTCGTCAAGTCCGATGGAGTGCCATGCTCTGGCCCTAAAGTCTATCCTTTGCACTACCTCGGGAGCTCCCTGCTCTGCTCCCCCCATTGCTATGTCGCAGGCCTTTAGTGTTTTGCCTCCGTGTAGTGGGGTCAGACTGGGCCAGTGTTGTCCCGCATAGGGCCATGGGTCAGCGAATGATGTGGTGTCTCATAGTGGGATCAGCCATAGGGTCCACTGTGTGCATTGACTGCTCAGAGTGGGGATATGGTCTTTCAAGTCTGGTGGGCCAGGATGTGCTCCACTCTCTCTTCCTCCCCCTTCATTTGCTCCCGTGTGGGTTGATCAGACATGTCCCTCTCACCTAGCTGCAGTTTCAGTGCCGTCCTCAAAAGTAAATTCTTCTTGGGGGAGGGTGGTTGTCCACGTACCTGGTATTGGGACAAAGCCTTCACGCCACTCCACTGGCTCCCCTCTCCATGCCCACAAATTGCATTCGCATCCTGGAACACAGGATTTAAATCTAGTCCCTTTTTCTCTTTGGCGACACAAAAAAAATACCCTCCCCTTAGGTGGGTCAGTGCTCTATTCCCCTATCACACATCTCTTTTTTTCCCCTTTCTTTCCCTTCCCCTACCCCCACTCCTTTTCAGTTGGCTACCATATGTACCCCTGGATTTGATTCAGGTAGTATGGCAGGGGCCAGACCAAATCCCTAACACCTCTTTAAAGTTACAAGCACTTAATTAGAAACTGCTTTTGTATTTACTCTATACTTGTTATGCTAGAGCCTGGAATCATGGGATAAAACAAATGCAACCCATGGTTCTTTTCCTTATTATGTATATTGAATTTGGTAGGGAATTTTAACCCACAAAGTATAATAATAAAAATAACTCGCATCATTCAGCATGTTTATGTGCCAGAGATATGGCTAACTCATTTAGTCCTGCCCACATCTCTGTGATATAAGTCTATGCTTATCCTATCATACAATACTAACCCAGGTCAAATATTTAAGAATCAGCCACAAACCTGGGTGTTGAACACAAACTTATATGAATTCCAATGTGTTAAATTCCCCTTGGCAGGGAAACTCAGAATACACAACTGTTAGGTCATTATTGGAAAACTGTACAAGGAGGAAGGCCAGAACGTAAGGCACTTTTAAAGTGGACTGAGAAACTAAACAAAATCAATGTCACAAGAGCTAGAGAGGGAGTGGTTGATCTCATAGGAAGGGTAGGCAATGACATGGGCAAGACCAGGAGGAATGGCAGTACACATGGGTATGAAAACAGGATCCTCAGGTTCTGAGTCAAAACAAGGATGGCAGAGAACAGGGCCAACCCTGCTGCCATCGTTGGTCACCATCTGACTGAATTTTCTGTACAGGTGTGTTGCAATAGCTTTTCAGTCGTCACAACACCTAAAGGTGAGCAGCTCACTTGACCCCACCCCACGTAACTCCTCTGAAAGAAGGTCTGCCCTTTATTACTGGAGAAGTATCTAGGGCTCAAGGAAATTGCCGAGGTTTGGACAGTACTTTCAATGTTTGTCCCAACTGTTTGTGCCTTATTCAGCAGTATGCTATTGGATGGATATATTTGGCTTAGAACAATTATGCTGTGCTCTGGAATTCTGCTTTCAACCTTGGGTTCTACCTATAGTTATAAAGATTATCATAACAAATGCTCTATTACTTCAGCAGTGTGTGCTCGTTTCAAATGACTTCTTCACAGGCTTAATAACATTTCGCTTTCATTGGTTGAGAGGCAGTTTGGAGAGACAGTGTGGTTGGTTGATAAGAACCCCGGAGGCTTAGGGGGTTACAGGTTGGGCTGTTAAGAGCAAAGTCAGCGGTTTGAATCTACAAGCCACTCCATGGGAGAAAGAGAAGGCTTTCTACTCTCGTGATGAGTTATAATCTTGAAAAAGCACAGGGGCAGTGTTGTAAGGCCACTGTGAGTCAGAATCAACGCAATGACATTGAGTTTGGTTTGGTTTATGGTTGACAAAGAACAAATTCCTGTGTTGTCATTGAACAGGAGTTCCATAAGCATCCCTACAATTTACTAGCTGCATGGCTTGGAAAGATGTTTATCATTTATTTTAGCAATTTCTTTTTCTGAAAAAATGCCATTTGAAGATTCCAGGGTCACAGCTGTTTGGTGTTATTAGGTACCACCAAGTCAGTGCTGACTCATAGTGACCCTGTCTTGCTCCATCCCCATAATTGTTCTTATGCTTGAGCCCATTGTTGCAGTCAGTGTGCCAAGGCATCTTGTTGAGAGCCTTCTTCTTTTTCACTGCCCTTCTACTTTACCAAGCATAATGTCCTTCTCAGGGCCTGGTCTCTCCTGAAAACATGCCCAACGCACATCACAGGTGTGTGTTAAAGTACATCTGTATAGCATAGTGCTTAAACATGATCCTGAAGTAGGTTAATTTTCCCAGCTATATTATTTAACTATCTTTCAAGTAAGCATTTAACTGATAACCCAATGTTAGTGGTTCAAACCCCCCCGGCACTACTTGAGGGAAAAATGAGGCTCTTTGTTCCTTTAAGTAATTACACCCTCAAAACCCCTATACAGGGTCACTCTGATGCTATGAGTCAGAATCAGTGCATTAGCAGTGGGTTGGCTTAAGGCAAATTATTAAACCTCTCTAATCTGAATTTAGATATCTCATCTATACCATCTATACCTAGTTTATTGTTAGATAACTGATCTAAAGAATTTAGCACAATGTTTGTTACATAGATCCAACTACCATTGAGTCGCCTCTGACTCAGAGCTACATCTTCAAAAACTCACTGCCATTGAGTCATTTCAACTCACAGTGACCATGTAGGACAGAGTAGACTTGCCGCTTTGGATTTCTGAGACTTTAAATTTTTAGGCGAGCAGACAGCTTCAACTCTTTCGTACAGATGTTATGGTAGATTCAAACTGTTGACCTTATAAATAGCAGCTCAATTCATAGCTCACTACACCACTAGAGGCCTTTCCTAGCTAGATAGTTAAGGAACAACACTAGTTATTATCTATTAAGTGCTATCAGCACCACTTGTCTGTCAGCTTGTTATGCTGTGATGGCTCATGGGTTGTCGTGATGCTGGAAGCTGTGTCACAGGTATTTTAAATACCAGCAGGGTCATCAAAGTGACCAGTTTTCAGCAGAGTTCCCAGACTAGGAACATAGCGAAAAGAAGGAACTGACAATCCGCTTCTGAGAAAGCAGTGAAAACCGTATGGATAGCGCTGAAACATCAGTTGCTGACAATCTCACGAATAGAAGCAAAACATTGTCAGAGATCATGTCAAAATGTGAGCCCCTCACATTGGAAGGTACTAAAAATATGGCTGAGAAAGCGCTGCCTGGTCAAAGTAGAATTGACCGTCATGATGCTGATGGGCTAAACAAAGCCTGTGGATGTAAACCTTCGGCATCTTCATTCGCTCATGGGACTCTACTCCAAATGAGAAGAAACAGCTTCAAGCATTCATCAATGATCAGAACTTAGGATATATGAAGTAAGAATCTAGGAAAATTGAAGTCATTGAAAAGGAAGGCATAAAGATCAATATTCTATGTGTTAGCTGAAATGGACAGGTATTGGCCTTTGTGAATCAGAAAATTATATTGTCTTCAGACTGGGAACAACATAATGAAGAGAAATGGCATTGCTTTCACCGGAAAAATGGACATTTCAAGAGCTATCTTAAAGTACGATTCTGTCTTTGATAGGATTATAATACAAATTTATGCACAAATGCTAAAATATTGATGCAGAAACTGAGGAATGCTATTGAGTTCTTCAGTCTGAAATTAATCAAATATGTAATAAAATTCATTGAAAATTATTGATAATTGGAATGCAAATTTGGAAAAAAAAGATGAAGGAGTGGTAGTTGGAAAATATGGTCTTTGCTGATAGAAACAAAGCTGGAGATCACATGATAGAATTTTGCAAAACCAACAACTTGTTAAGGCAAATAAATTTTTCAACAATGATAAAAGTGACTATACACATGGACTTCTCCAGATGTAATACACAGAAATCAAATTAGTGACATCTGTGGAAAGAAATGATAGAGAAGTTCAATATTAATGAGGCCAGAGGTGACTGTAGAGCAGACCATCAATCGCTCATGTGTAAATTCAAGTGAAGCTGAAGAAAATTAAAAGAAGTCAATGAGAGCCAAAATATGGCCTTGAATATATACCATTAAAATGTTGAGAACATCTCAAAAACAAATTTGATCCATTAAACACTAATGACAAGAAGATCTGATGAGCTAAATGACACCCAAAACTCCACAGACGAAGAAACCAAAAGGTCGTTAAAATTAGACAGGAAAGAAATTAAAAAGCGAAGTGGCTGCCAGAAAAGACTTGGAACCTTGCTTTTAATGACAGAGTAGCTAAGGCAAATAGAAGAAATGACAAAGCAAAAGAGCTGAAAAGAAATTTTCATGGGCAGCTTGAGAAGACAAAGTGAAGTGTTATTATGAAATGTGCAAACACCTTTAGTTAGAAAATCAAAGAGAAAGAACACAATCAGCACATCTGAAGTGGAAAGAATTCAAGAAAAAATTCAACCCTCAACTTGTAATATTTAAAGATTTTGACAAAATACTGAATAATATAAGAACCATCAAAAGAAGAAGGAAAAAATACACAGTCACTGTACCAAAAAGAGCAAGTCGACATTCAATCATATAAATAGATAGCATATGAACAGGAACCAACCATGCTGAAGGAAAAATCTAACCGGTATTGAAAGCATTATCCTAAAATAATGCTCCAGGAATTGATGGAATGCCAACTGAAATATTTTGACAAGCTGATGGAACACTAGAAGGACTTTCTCATCTATGTCAAGATTTTAACAAGACAGCTACTTGGACAACTGACCAGAAGTGGCCCATATTTGTACACATTCCAAAGAAAAGTGATTTATCAGAATGCACAAATTATGGGGAAATATCACTGATATAACCAGTGAGTAAAATTTTGCTGAAAATCATCCAACGATGATTGCAGAAGCACATTAATGGGGAACTGCCAGGGGTTCAGCCTGGATACAGAAGAGGGCTTGAAACAAGTGATGCCTTTGCTGAGGTCAGATGTATCTTGGCTGAAAACAGAAAACACAAGAAAGATATTACTTGTATCTCATTAACTATGCCGAAATATTCAACTGTGTGTATCCTGACAAACTGTGGATAGCCTTGAGAAGAATGGGAAGTCCAGAATACTTCATAGTGCTCATGCGGAACTTGTACATGAATCAAAAGGCAGTTGTTTCAAATAGAACAAGGACATACTAAGTCGTTTAAAACATGGAAAGGCATGCATCAGGGTTGTAGCCTCACACCATATGTATTCAATCTTCTTGCTGAGCAAATAATCAGAGAAGCTGGCATATATGAAGAAGACTATGGCATCATGATCGAAGGAAGGCTTATGAACCAACAGTGATATGCAGATAACACAATCTTGCTTGCTGAAAGCGAGGAGGACTGGAAGCACTTTCTAATGAAGATCAAGAATTGCAGCTTTCAGTAAGGATTATAACTCAATATAAAGCAAACAAAAATCCTCACAACTGGACCAATAAGGAACATCATAGTAAATAGAGATAAGATGGGAGTTGCCAAGCATTTCATCTCACTTAGATACGCAAACACTGCTCAGAGAAGCAACAGTTAGGAGATCAAACACGTTCTATTGGGTAAATCTGCCTCACAAGATCACTTTAAAGTGCTGAAAAGCAAGGATGTTACTTTGAGGATTAAGGTGCACCTGGCCCAAGCTATGGTATTTTCCATGGCCTCACATGCATGTGGGAGCTGGACTCGGAGTAAAAAAGACTGAAGAACAATCAATTCATTTAAACTATGGTGCTGGGGAAGAATATTGAAATTACCATGGAGTGATCAAAATACAGAACAAACAGATCTGACTTGGAAGAAGCACAGCAAGAATGTGCCTCAGTGGCAAGGCTGGGCATGTCCTCAGGAGAGACCCGTCCCTGGAGAAGGACATTATGCTTGGTTAAGTGGAGGGGCGGTGAAAAACAGGGAGGCCCTTGATGGATGGATGGATGGATGGACACAGTGGCTACTACACTGGGTTCAAACAAAAGAGCAATCGTGAGGGCAGTACAGGACTGGGGAGTATTTCATCCTGTTGTGCAGGAGGCCAAAATGTACTTGAGGACACCTAACAACAAGAACAACAACTAGTAAAAGTTCAGCAAACCCTCATGGCCGAGTGGGCTAAGCATCGAGCTGCTACCCAGGTCACTGTTTGAAACTCTTACGGGATGTAGAGTTCTGTCTTACCGAGAGATTTATTCTGGTCAGACACAGAGGAAATTCTGCAGAATTATATTAGAGACTTCTGGGAGAAAGGATGCCATGTAACCAGTACAGTAGCTTCACCATGTGCATTTGTATGACAAGGGTTGGTTTTTTTTAATCGTTTTGTTGGGAGCTCTTACAGATAGCATACCATTCTACCATTCAACCACATCAAGTAATATTATACAATTGCTACCAAATCAGTTTCAAAATATTTTCTTTTTTGGAGCTCCTTTATAGCAGCTCCCTTTTGTCCCCTCCCTTCACTATCATACCCCTCAGGAACTTTTATTCGTCTTTTTTCCCCTATAATTTTGGCCATATTTTACACAATCCTATGTATTTATTCATGTACTATTCTGTTGTTCAAACTAATCAAGTGGGGTTATACAGTATCAACGCTATCAGCTCCCATTACTTCCTCCCCTCCCCTTCCTGGACATGCAGGGAAACCATTAGTCCTGTCACTGTTTCTGAAGGGTTCTCTATCTTGACTTTCATGTATGGAATGATCTTAAATATACAGATGAACATATGCAAATCAAACATGCTTAATGAGGAAAAACAAATAAAAATCATAATAGTAAGAGGAGGAAATATCAGAGAACTATAGGACAGTTATGTCGTTCATCAGTGCCATACTGCACCCTGGTTTTATCATTCCTTCGAGGTGGCCCTTCTATGAGGGACTGTCCAATTATCTTACAGGTGAGTTTGGGGTCTCTACCACATCCACACCCCTTCACATTGATTTAGTTGCTTGTTTTTAAACTTCTGATACCTCTCCCCCTCAACACCGTATGATCACAGAGGCTGGTGTGCTTCTTCCATGTGGGACTCGTTACTTTCCTGCTAGATGGCCACTTGTTTAACCACAATCCTTTAAGACCCTAGATGCTATATCTTTTAACATTCGGGCACAATCAATTTTCTTCACATTTGCTGAGAAAGTTTATTGTGCCAGCCTGGCCAGTAAACACAAGTGGGATTAATTGAGGGGTGGGGAAATGAATGACTCGATGAGCCTCGCCTTTCTTGTCTCTCGCTCTTTAATCATTGGGCCAGTGTGCGGCTGCCTTGCTTGTTATGTGCCTCAATTGAAAAGGTACACTCCCTGTGGGATGCCTAGCCTGGGGAGTGTGTCCCTTTAAGACCACACGATTGAAATTTACACCTCTGAAACTGGGGACAGTTGGTGACCTGCCTTGCTGTTTGCTGCTTGTGCTGGATAGCCTAGCTCTCTCTCTCTACAGAGGAATCTCTCTACAGAGTCTCTCTCAAGACTTGAAGGATTGCTAGTGTCACACAACTCTCTCATGGGAGTGAGTTGCACTGAGTCATTTGTACTGCTTTATAATTTAACTTTTGATTTCTTGTATTATATATCTATCTGTATATAATTTAACATTTCATTTCTTGTGTTATATATATGTCTTTATAAATAAATATATATATATAACTATCAACAATCTGGTTTTATAACTCTAGAGAACCCTGTCTAATATATTTGTTTATGCACCCATTTTATCTTCAACAATCATTTCAGGAAGATGAGTATCATACAATGCCACATTATTAGAATAAACCATTCTTATACCGAAATAAGATTTAAGTAGAGGTTCAATGTCCACTTGCTTCCTTGTTGCATTTGCATATATATATATATACATATATTTTAAAATACACATATAGTTATATTATTTTTTTCTTCTTTTCACTTTTCCTTTTTCTTTCCTCCTGCCCCTATATTATGTATACACTATTATGTATTCACCTCTCAGTAACTTTTCTCAGGTACAATTTGATTGATCATATCAAACCAGAAAAGCTACATCCTCCTCACCATCAATTTTAGAAATTTACTGTTTCTCTGTACCCGTCATTTTTGGCTCATGACTCATCTACCCCCTCCTCCCTTCCCATGCCCCACAGGAACCAATGGTCCAGTCTCTGTCTCTGTGAGATTGATAAACACCCAAAATAAAATAAAAGTCATATACAGTTAGTCACAGATTAGCAGGGATCCTGACATGGGGCAGATGAAGATCTCGCCGTTACACAAGGCGAAGGACATGTTATAAACTATCAGTCCAGTCCCCCTTTCACCCAGAGTTGCATATCCCGGGTCCCGCTTACCTGACAACTCATACACTCCTTTAGACTTCAGCATTCATGTCCAAAAGGCGAGCATCCTAAACATCCCCATTGCTATTCCTGCAGTCAGGGATGGGGCTGTTTAGTGCCCCCTCCCCCAGTTATACCTTTAGACATTCAGTGTGGGCCCCTTATGAGCAATCCCCAACCAGTTCAGATGAGGTGCCAAGAGCTGACCCCAAGTCAGATATCTATGATCTGGATACTTTGGGGAGTTCGCGGCTTCGCTCCCATCACTGGTCTGTTGCACTCCCCACTTGATTTGCCCCCATGTGTGCGGGTCAGACCATGCCAAGGCTTTTTAAGGGAACCTAGGGTGAGTGGGATTTCTGGGACTTGGGCACAAAATGCTGTGTTCCAAGAAATAATATAAGGTGAAAGGGGTTCTGGGGAACGTCATACCAAGGATGAGATATGGTCCACAAGAAGCCACCAGTTCTCAGTCTCTGAGGCACTATCTGGGTAAAATAGCCTAAAGGTTTGTTAAAAGAGAGAAACTTTGATTCTGGAGTCTCCTCTGAGCTCTTATCACATGAGGGATCCATTCTTAAGCCTGTTTCAGGTCTGAGATTCTACTTTGGCTCCCCTGCCTTGTCTCAAACCCAGCAGCATCTCCTCTGGAAAAAGACAAGGCTGTCTGCTCTCATAAAGATTTAAAGTCTCGGAAACCCAAAGAGGCAATTCTACTTGTCACTATGAGTCAGAATGGACTCAGTGGCATTGAATTTGGATTTGGGGGCTTTAATTGTAGTTAAAGAATAGAATCTTTATCTTCTGTGCCAGAGAGAAGTGTTCAGTCCCTGATCAAAAATGGTCCTTACACAGTCACTAATCTTCTGAAAATGCAGGTATGCATGTTGTTATAGGCTGAACAGGTTTCAGCAAACTTCCTGACTAAGATAGAGTAAGAAGACAGCAGACCCAACATTCAACTTCTGGATCATATCAGCTCAATCTGCAACCAAGCAATGAGATGATGCGGGAGCAGCCCTCATTTCAGTCTAGATGACGACAACGTGATGACAGCTAACAGCAACACCATATAAAGATAAACAGCTTATTTTTGGCCACATATAGATACATAGAATTCTTAATTTATATATGAATCAAGTACAGTCAACAGATCTAGGCAGCTCCAGTGACATCTAAACCCAGATCATCCAAGACTTCTTCCTCGCTCTCTTGAGACTTAGGTACATTTTATCTTAAGAAAATTAGCAGAAATAATTTGTACCTTTTAAAAATATTAGCTCAAATAATTTCTACCTATTTTTGGAAGAGTTGGCCAATTGATTGGAATTGATCCAGATTTTCACCCATCCCAAAGAAAGATGATCCAACAGAATGCTCAAATTGTAGAACAATATCATTGAGATCACATGCAAGTAAAATTTTGCTGAAGATCATCCAACAGTGGTTGCAGCAACAGAGAGTGGCCAGAGGGTCAGAATGGATTCAGAAGAAGACCTGGAACAAAGTATCTCTTTGCTAATGTCAGATGGAACTTGGCTGAAGGCAGTGAATACCAGAAAGATATATTCTTGTATTTTGTTTATTATGCCAAAGCGCTCAATTGTATGGACCCTCACAAACTATGGATACGCTTGGGATGAATGGGAATTCCAGGACACTTCATACTGCTTAGTCATAACTTGTGCCTGGATGAAAAGGTAGTTGTACAAAATGAACAAGGAAGTAGCAAGTGAGTTAAAACCTGGAAAGGTATACATCAGGGTTGTTTTCCTCACATCCTACTTCTTCACTTTGTATGCTGAGTAAAGGATCAGAGAAGCCAATTTATATGAAGAAGAAAACAATGTGGCATCAGGATCGAAGGAAGTCATAATAGCAACCTGTGATATGCAGATCACACCATCTTGCTTGCTGAAAGGGAGGACTTGATGTACTTTCTGAGGAATATCAAGGATTGGAACCTTCATTATGGATTACACCTCAATATAAAGAAATCCCAAATCCTCATAACTGGACCAATAGGTAGCATCATGATAAATGGAGAAAAGATTGAGGTCGTCAAAGATTTTGTCTTGCTTGGATCCACAATCAATGCTCGTGGAAGCAGCAGTCAGAAAATCAAAAGACTCGTTGCATTCGATACATCTGATGCACAAGACCTCTTTATAGTGTTAAAGAAGCAAGGATGTTACCTTGAGTGGGGCCTGTCCCAGACCATAGTATTTTCCATGTCCTCATATGCATGTGAAGGTTAGGCATTGAATAAAGAAGACCAAAGAAGAACAGTTGCATTTGAATTGAGGTGCTGCAGAAGGTATTGAACGTGTCATGAACTGCAAAAACAGATTTGTCTTGGGAGAAGTATGGTCAAAGTATTCCTTAGAGATGAGGATGGTGAGACTTTTTCTTACATACTTTGGACATGTTTTCAGGAGAGACCAGTCCCTGGTGATGCACATCATGTTTAGTAAAGTAGAGGGGGCAGCAAAGGCGGGGAAGGCGGGGAAGGTCATCAAGGTCATCAATGGGCTCAAGATTCAGAGCAATTGGGAGCACATCACTGGATTTGGCAGTGTTTCATTCTGTTGTGCATAAAGTTGCTATGAGTTGGAACTAACTCAATGGTAACAAAAAGAACCTATTTTTGTAAGCACTTAGCATTTGTTAGGCCCCAGGCTAAGCCCTCCCCATGCAATTTCTCATGGGATTTCTGTAATGACCCTGACTTTCTGAATAGTGGAGCCAGAGCATGATCCCAAACTGACCTCATTACAGAAGTCAACACACTGAACCTTGATGCTTAACCAATGACCTGCCTTTCACAGTGTGATATTGCCAGCACAGTATCACTTGTCAATCAATTATCCTATATTTATTCACACAAAAATTAAATCATCTCTAATATTTTACATGATGCTGTGCCCTTTGCTTTGGGGGAAGAAGATCAAAACCCAAAAATATTGCCATTGAGTTGACTCTAACACCTGGCAAGCCCTTATGTTTGAAAACAGGACTGTGGCCCAGAGAGTCTCTACTGGCTGATATGAGGGAGTTGATCACCAGGTCTGTAGTCTGAAGCATCTCTGGATGAGCTCAGTTGGCAGTGAGTGTGTGAGGAACAAATCCCCGAGGCAAGTTGGTGCCTATATTTTTTTCCATTCCCCTCCTTCCTGGGATCTTCCCTGCCTTAAGAAAATGAGGGAATGCCAAGTGTGTGTTGGGTCCTGCTATGTGGTAGGTACCATATAAGACACATTATGACCACATTCTCTCAGATGGCCTTCTTTATATGTAGCTTGTGAGTTCAATAATAATATCCTCATTGTACACATGAAGAAAATAAGCATCATAAATAATTCACCGAGTCTCCAACCTTAAGTAGCAAATAATTACTTGGTTGTTCAAATTCCCAAATTCACTCAAAGTCACCATGTAGCTGTGAACATAATCATCTACTCTTGAAAAGTCACATTATGGTGTGTGTATAGACAATACTGTTAGGCAAAAGATATATTCAATCTAAGTACCTAAGGTAAGGGGTCAGAGATGGCATCAAAGAGGAGGAAACTTTAAAAGACGCATTGGATATCTACAGGCAGATGTAGGAAAAGATCATCTGAAGGCTATCTGATTTTCAAAAGAACATGGGTGGGAGATCGGGTTCTTGAAGACAGGTCCTATGTCTGTCTCATTCATAATTCCATCCACAATCATTTAAGCACAGAGTCAGTGATCAATAAACTGTTGTGGAATGGTGTCCTGGGTGTGTCCTCTATATTATGAAGGACTTGATTGGGTCCTGTAGAAATTAGGGTAATTTTAAGATATGTAATTAGTATACCTTTGGGTAAGATTCATTCCTCAAAAATTTCTTGGTACAAATTAAAGGGCTATTGGCATGAATGAAAGGGCATTAAATGAAATCTGAGCCTTGTCAGGGAAGATTGGCTGGCAGGGCCCAGGAGGCTTCATAGGGAGGAACCTCTTTGGTGACTATGCCATTTCAGACTGGCTTATCCAGACACCTCATTTTGTCAGTGTCCCAGAAACAGCTGCATGTGTACATGCTTAGTCATGCGATTGAAATATAGCAGAGGCTTTTGAGCCTAGCCAACCATAGCTTAATGATAGCCTTCCATTCCAAAGTATCACTGTAGATAAAAATGTACAAGGGGGTACCCCACCCCCACCCCCCAACCCCCCAAAAAAAACAAATGGTAAAAAGCTCTGCTGGGTGGAACTTTCATAGTACACACTAGGAAAGCACTCAGCATCTCTCTTTGAATTAGTGCACCCAGTGGCATCACCTGGGAAGGCTCTCTCTGATCACAGTACATTTTTTCATAAAAGCAGTTTTGCTCAAACCTCAGTTTTTGTGGTGGCTGACTTAACACAACAGCATGTGGCTGTGAAAGTCTGTTTCCCACTCAGGAAAAATGCTGCAGAAACTGTTGTGATGTTGAACATAGCCTAGAAGGACAGTGCTATGGGAAAACCTCAAGGGTAAGAGCGTTTTTCTCATTTCAAAAAAGGTGAAATGTCGATTGATGACAAACCTTGTTCTGGACGTCCATTATCTTCCAGAAAGGAAGAAAATATCGGCATGTAGTGCATTTGGAGTACATTCCACCAGGTCAGACTGTCAATCAAGATTTCTATTTAGAGGTTCTGAAAAGATTGTGTAGCAGTGTGTGACAGAAAAGGCCCGATTTGTGGCAGATGGACATGTTTTGTCACCATGACGATGCGCCTGCTCATTCAGCCATCGCAGCGCGTCAGTTTTTGACAAGAAACAGCATGCCTCTCTTGCCCCATGCACTTTCCTCACCAGCCCTCACTTCATGTGACTTCTTTTTGTTCCCCCAAATATGAAAGGACAGTGAAGAAAAATGAGGGCGGTGCTATCAGCCATCCAAACAGATGAGTTTAAAAAATATTTCCAAGAATGGAATTGTAGATTTGACAAATGTACTAAGTGTAAGGGAGAGTACTTTGAAGGTGATAAGGTTGTTTTGTAAAAAAATTTTTAAAACATAGCTTTGGAACTAAATTCTGGGTTTTGGGGGGTAGCCCCTCTTATCTTTTTGTTTATTTGTTAGAGAAATGCATTCTTTTCCTGTAATTAAAATGCATGGAGCCCTAATACTAAACTGTGGTTTGATGTGGATAGAATGAAAAGCCAGGGGGAGTACATGGTTTAACAAAAAGCATCCTTTCAAAGTTAAGTTTGCAGAGACGTTCTCTAAACTAAATACACTAAGCACGCCACATGAATTATCACCTTTAATCTTCATGGCATCTTCTGAGGGGGTACGAATTCTTTTCTCTGCTTCATAGATTAAATAACTGAAGTTTGGAGATAAAGAATTGCTCAAAGATATCAATTCTCCAGAATTTACCATCTACATCTTAAATATAAATGCTTACAAAAAGCAGTGCGTGTGTGTGTGTGTTCTTCTCCATGCTATAACGTTATGATTTTTTAATGGCAAACCAGTGCGGCATCAAAACAAGGAAAGGATTAAGAGAAACATTATTTCCTCGTAGGTAGAATGCATAGAGTACTGAAAAGATGTTGCACAATTCTCACTCAGCTAATGAACAGTTCTGATGGGTCTACCCCCAAAGAAATTCACCCTCATCTGGGTAACGTGTCTTCACTGAGGGAGTGAAAGGTTGCCTGAGATCTGTTCCATCTTCTGGACAGTAGAGATGGGAGAAATAAACCAGGCAGGAGGGGTGAGACACCATGAAGAAATGAAAGAGGAGTCTGAAAAAGAATGGGCAAAATGACCTCAAGGAGGCAAGGAGATTCCGATTTTTAGGTCTTCGTAGTCATCCACGTGGAATGCAAAGAAACATGGAAGAGTTTTTATATCAAAGGTAATTAGAACACCATCAGATGTGTGATTTAAAATGATCCCAAAGGCTTCAATGTGGAGACTAAATTCCAGAGACACAGGAAATCTAGGGAGAAGGTTAAAGTGGTCCAGTGAGAGACGAAGACTGTTATCTGGATATTTGGAACCACAAAACTGGACCTGGACAAGGCCTTTTCTAATCCTACGTTCGATTCTAGGGAGCCCTGGAGATGCAGTGTTTATGAGGTAGGCTGATAACTACAAGATCAGCAGTTTAAGACCACCAGTCTGCTCTGAGGGAGGAACATAAGGTTTTCTACTCCCATAAAGAGTTATAGTCTTGGACACCCAGGGGCCAGTTCTAGTCCCATAGGGTTGCTATGTTGTTAGGTGCCACTGACTCTGCTCTGACCCAGAGCCACCCTATGGGCACAGAAGGAAACATTGCACGGTCCTGTGCCATCCTCACCATTGTTCCTCTCCCTGAGCCCATGGGTGCAGCCACTGTGTCACTCTATCTCATTGAGGAGCTTCCTTTGTCACTACCCCTTCACTTACCAAACATGATGTCCCTTTCCAGGGACGGTTTTCTCCTGACAATATGTCCAAAGCAGGTAAGAACAAGTCTTGCCATGCTTGCTTCTAAGGAGTACTCTGGTCTTACTTCATACACATCGGTTTGCTATGCATGGGAATCAATTCTGTGGCAGTGAGGGAAGGCGGGAGTGGGATTTGAGTCTAAGTCCTCCATTACGGATAGTCAATGAATTTGTTTTTATTCCAGTGACCTCAAACCCAAAGCTATCAATAAAGCAGCTCAGATGATTATATATGGTGCATAATTGCTGTTTTATTTCACCAACATTCTCAAAACGAGGGGGACCCAGGATGGTCTCTAGGATATGAATGATTTGAAACACTGACACAAACATTTTAGTACAGAAATATTAAATTGCACATAAAATAAAAACATTTTAAATCATAACCTGTCATTTTCATTGGATTGGAGATAATGTAATGAGTCTTTCTTCTAGATTTAGTGAAGTAGAAAACACTGGTGGGTATTGTGCTCGTCTTTTTGACAGTTTTACTGACACTGTGCCCACATGTAATACGATATTGTGCTTTTGGTAAAGGATGGCGGCTAAAGTTTTGAGCGAAGGTCTTTTTTTCTGGCTAATAAATTTGCATGATGGAGCCAGAAGCCAAGAACTTGAGAGAACATGTTTAATGATTCAGAGAGAGAGAAAAAAGTTTGGACAGATATTAAAATCAGGCTAAACATATGACACAGGTGGTGTATTTGGATCATGTGCTTCCTGAAAATCAGACTCCAGTCATAAAATTTTGGGAGAAGAAAATAATACAAAACTGACTACAGAGATGCAGGTCAGCCAGTCACATGTATTGCATTGGTAATAATATTGATCATAACATAGCTAACTCCCCACAATATTGGCTGCATGCTGAAATGATAGTATTTTTATGCATTTGTTTAAAAATACACTATTAATAAATATTTCATGTGGTTTGTGCGCTTTTAAAATGTAGCTACTCATTTTACACTTACAATTAGCTAGATATATGGTGCAAATTATATGTCTTTTGGACAGCTTTGGTATAGAGAAATGAATAAGGTACTTGTGTCCTAAAAATCTGATTACTGATATAAAAAATTATGACTAATCATGTATTTATAAGATTTTTAAAAATATGTGGAGGGTGAGAACATATACTCCGAAAGACAATAATTAGTCCAGTGTAGGAATTATGTTGTACTTATTGAAATTTCATTTTAAAATAGATCATGAATTTTAAAATTAATTTTCTTTAGTAAATTTCTTCAGTCTTATAAATTTTACTGGGAACCTTCCTAGTCAAACTGTGACATATACTGAGGGAAAAAGATAGGGCTTTTCTACTTGTGTAAAGAATGTCAGAATCTCATAGGGGCAGTGAGGGGTCAGAATCTACCAGGTCTTAGAGGGTTCCCCTGAGTTGTAAAATTGAGGGAGAAAAATAAAGATACAAGACTGATAGTACAGAGATGCAGGTCCACTAGTCACATGCATTGCGTTCATTATACTATTGGTTATATATCAACTCAGCTGTGAGCTTTTGTTTTTTTATTTTGATATTATTTTCTTATAAACATGTGTTTTAATATTCATGAAAACACTTAAAAGCATAGAAGTTCAGTAGACTTTACAGCCAAGCTGATAGCCTATCAAAGTAAGACACCATTAAATTAGTTCATCATAATTGTCATTATTCCTCAGGACCTAAGCTAATTCTCTAGATTTCTAGATCCATTCATTCGTTTGTTCACTTTCTCAACAGAGGGATGAAACCAAGAAACTTAACCACGATACTCTCCTACTATCTGCCAGTTACCTGTTTTCTGGGGGTGCCAAAGAGATTTAAAGGTACTTTGATAAATATTGAACGCCCCAAAAACCCCAAATAACCCCGGAAAGAATTGAAAGCTTGCATTTAAAGAGCCAGTGTTACTTCCTTACATATTTCACACACAACTTTGTGATGAAATTGGTTAAGACTGTGTCTACAACTAGATCCAACTTGAATTTCTGGCTAAGTCCTCCAAGTTGTTGTTTTTTTCATGAACAATCTTCATTTGAATATACCTCCTACAGGAATTCAAATGCAAAATGACCTCTGTAGCACACCATGCATAAATTGAGGGAATTATACAAGCAGTGAGGCAGATAAACCTGATCATCAGAGGAGATGCTAAAATGTTCCTCCAGATTAAGTCCTTCACCTTGTTCTCACAACTCTGACCTCTGCGGCTCACATCGTCCTGATCCTCCCAGGCCAGGACGCGAATGTTGCTGTGGACAGCCTCCAGCACTTCCCCGCAAAAGCTTCTGATAAAAACTTCTCTTTAAAATGTAAGTGATGTTTCCCTTTGAGCATTTGGAATTGCAATGGGTATGTCCAATTAGTTTCCTGTGGCATCTTTTTGAAAATATGTACTGCTTACGTCATAAGTGCACATTCTTCTTATTTATATTAGACGGAACTTTTTATTTGTCATTTTTCGATGTGGACTGCCTGGCTTGAAGAGGAATATAGTGTAGTGGAGCTGAAAGAGAACGTACTCCTCTCCAAAGGGCGAGCTCAAAAACTGCATTGTTCCTTAGAGAAATTGAGAGCATGGTCAATCTTACTTTAAGAGGTAAGGACAGGGAGTTTCAAAATGTAATTTAAAAGTGTCTTTCCTCAAGCTAAAAGGTGCTAATAAATTATTTCCACATATGCACACAAGCATCTCCACTGGGCCCTGTTTTCTTTTCAGCATTCACAATGAATTACCAAAATTAACTTGTGAGCAAAGGACAATTTCCACATCCCAAAGTCTTACTCCAGGACATGATTTGCCTCAAGACTTAATGCATCAAATTATTCCTTTTAAAAAAATTGGCATTGATTTCTATTTCATTGGTTGCAGCTTAATCTTGCAACACTGAGTTACTTTCAAGAGATAATTGTAAGTCCTTTGATGCCAAGTAATGTGTTACGAAAAAGCAGTCTTGGGGTAGAGAGAAACAAGCCAACGGGGGTGGGGGGGTGGTGAGAATAAACTCTGCAATATCAAATGTTGTAAATTAGAATACTTATAGGAAAATAAAAATTATTGACACATTTAGACTCCAAAATCAGTGCACTATGCCCAAATGAGCATTTTCATCTTGAAACTCAAGTGGGCAACAATTTTCTCAGGCAAAAATTTGATCCTTGCTTAAAGATAACAGAAAAGCCCAGGTCTTCTAATAAGTTCTTGCTTAGACTACATTTTGTCCAACATCCCTCTCTAGTGTTATGGAAATGTGCAAGGAGAAATTAAGCTCATAAAGAATGGAAGCTGCCATTTGTATTGCCTGGGGCTGGAGAATAACTTCCTATTTATTTTATTTTAATCCATTGCAATGCATAGAATATTTACTAAACTAGACATTTCACATAAGGAGAGTGAAAAAAAACACCCCACTGTGGAAATATTTACTTCATTTCTTTGAGACAGCTTTATTTCTGTAGGAGCATCAGCAATGGGAAGTTGGAAGAACTATCCAGATTATTCAGATAACTCTTAATCCGGTGAAACAAATATGAGAAGTATATGGTGTAGATATTTGAGCTAGGGTATAATCGATAAAGATCTAAGAGGGTGAACTACATTCATGCTATTTCACAGGAAGCTACGGCAAGACTTCAACATTAATAATAATAACTTCGTATTCTCCATTACTCTCTGAAGACTCCATTGGGGGTAATGAGAGTGTCAAACTGTGTGGGAGCAGATAGCCTCATCTTGCTTCCTTAGAGTGGATGGAGGATTTGAACCACTGGCCTTGCAGTTAGCAGTCCAATGCTTACCTGACAGCACTACTGAGCTCCTACTTTGCTTAAGCAGTGGTCAAATAGTTGGTGCTGTCAAAATTGGCAGAGGGTGAATCCCTTTGTTGTGTGGATCATTTCGTTTCCAAACTCATAAGTTCCAAAGCTGAGTGTCAGAAGTGCTTGCCTTCTCAGTTGATTTAAAAGCATTCCTCATTAGAATCACTATTTTGAAACTGTTGCTGAGCCTTTCAGCAGTGACAGGTCATTGAAACATGACGGATTCAGTCAAACTGGTTATTTGATGGCATGGAGCTCATTCTTTCCCAACTTACGAGTGCATCCTGGTATCTGGTGTGTGGGGAAGACGCCCTGGGTAGGTGCCACAGCCCAGCGCTTCCTCGTTCTGGGAGCTTCCTGTTTCTCCTCTCTACCTGCTAACAGTCACTGCAACACTACGTCATTCTTCAGCCTCAGGCCCAAACCAAAAGGTTCCTATCTTCTTAATAACCATGAGTCCTCGGGAGCAGAAGAAGCTCAACTGACAGGGTAAGGTTTAAACTTAACACAACTAGGAGGCCAAGTGGAATGGCAAGTAGGTATCAAGGCTCTGCAGTGAAGTTGTCTGTCTTGAATTTTCGATCTGGTTCTGTCCCCTGCTGCCTCTGGAACCAGGGGCAGGTCTTAAATCTCTCTGCGCCTTTGTTTTTTCATTGATAAAACGAGGAGAGTAATAGTACTTACTTCATTGTATTTCCATGTGGTTTAACAGGGTTTCCAAGATGGTAAATCTTTATGGAAGCCCTCTTTCTTCCAAAGAGTGGCTGGTGGGTTAGCAGCTGAGCATTTTTACCATCATGCCACCAAGATTCATTAAATAAAATCTGTGAAGTATTTAGAGCAGTGCCCGGCACAAGGTAAGCATTCCATAGCTAATGACTGTTTTTAAAAATTGCAAAATTATTTAACAATTACAGATATAAAATGATTGGCAGCTAACTACCATACAAATGTATGGAAGGTGATCTCGTTTGAAAAGCAAACGCTGAATCTTGGCAGCCATTAGTTGGTTGCAGTAAAGGTTTTGTCATCCTGTTCTCGGACTCATCCTTACAGTGAGGGCAACGGCAGAAGCACATATGACCAAGGGGCACTGCGCTGTGGGTTTTATGCCATGTTGCTTAATCCTGACGAGGGCCTTACCATGTAGGTTATCTTATATACTAATTTACTAGCAAGGAATCCAGGAGGTAACGCTATTAAATGTCTTGCCCAAGGTCAGAAAGCATGTTCACGGTGAAGCTGGATCTCTCTTTGAGGTCGGTTGAGTGCAGCACTTCTGAGCCACACGTACTACCTTGTGCTCATGGCAGCCGACATTTAAAGAGACATGTTTATAAACCTGAGTAAGGCGGGGTGATGGAAAAATCCTCACGCTGGGGAATGGAAACATGTCTGTGGGTTTCCAACAAAAGAAATAGTCCTATCGCTATAAATTGTGTGCTGGGTGAAGCTGTTTGGTTTCACGGGGTACCTGGTGGCACATTGGGTTACAAGTTGAGCTGCTGCCTGAAAGGTCAGCAGTTGACCACCCCCAGCGGCTCTGTGGGAAAAAGACAAGGCCTTTGACTCCCAGAAAGATTTTTCAGCCTCAGGAACCCGTCGGACATTTCTACTCTGTCCAACAGGGTTGCTATGAGGTGGAATCAGCTCGATGTCAGTGTTTGGTTTGAAGCTGGGAAAGGGTTCCATCTTTGCATTTTGCTTTGATATGGAAATTTCTCCTCTGAAGTTTTAGGTTTTGTGAGGTGGGAGAAAGAGAGGGCTATCTGCTCCAAGCCCGTGGCTGTGAAAGCTCCATAAAGGGAAGCTATGAGTCTGAGTGAACTCCCAGACTACGCTTGTTTGGGCAACTCACCAGTAAGCCGCATCTTAAAACCATTGAAAATGTTTGACTAAAAATAAAATTTTAAGTCCCCTGGCTAGATTTATTTTATTTTAAAAGACATACCAAGCCAAGATCATTCCTGAGAGATCTATCACAGGCAGTCTCCCGGTTCCAAACAAAATTTGTTCCTAAGGATGTCTTTACATCCAATTTGTGGGTACATCAAATGGACACGGGGTTCTTCTTCAGCATTACTTTACTGAAAGCAAGTTAGTCCTGGGGACATCATGGCTCAAGCATTGGGCTACTAACCAGCTGCTGCACAGGAGTAAAATGAGGGTTTCTACTCCTGTGAAGAGCTACAGTCTCAGAAAGCCACAAGGGCAATTCCACTCAGTCCTATCGGGCATTCTGAGTTGGAATGAACTCCCCAGCAGTAATTTAGTGCAGGAGAGGCCTGCTAGCCTTCTCAGTGATTGAAGCCTTGTTTGCAGTAAGTGAACAGGAGATGATGGCGAATGTGTTACAAGGAGGGATTGGTTCATGGGAGCCCTGGTGGCATGGTAGTTACATAGCCCAGCTGCTAACCAGAAGGTAGGTGGGCGCTGCTCTCCAGAGGAAAGATGTGGCAGTATGCTTCCGTACAGAGTTACAACCTTGGCAACCCTATGGGGCAGTTCTGCTCAGTCTTAGAAGGCCCCTGTGAATCAGAATCAGACTTGAACTAGTGGGTTTGGTGTTGGTCATTTGGGTTGGGGTTGGTTCCATTGTTTCAGGTGAAGGGAAGGGTGCATTACATTAAAGGACAAGCATGAGTTGGCCAGGGACTGCCTGTAATAGTTCTCCAAGTTCACTCACTCACTTTCCCAGCTTTCTCGGGATATTACTCAAGTGTTATTAGGGCACTGCTTACATGTCATTAATCAATTTACATTGAAAAAAATGATTTGTGAATATTGCTTGTTTTATTTCAGCCATTCCCAGGATGTGGCTGCTTTTGGCAACAGCCTGTTTGATCGCAGGGACTTTAAACGCTGGCAGACCCTTTCACTGGGAAAACAAAGTGAATCCTGAGGTGTGGATGAATATTGTAAGTCATGGAAAATTCCAAAGAACAATAGATGAAGCAGGATTAATTGGTGTGAGAATATCGACAGCTTTTGTTGTACCACAAAAACTCTCATAGAAAAGCAGGTAAAATAGAGCATCTCTATCAGGCATTGCTTTTGTTGTACACAGGATCACTAATAGCTGGGACTAACCCAAAGGCACCACCACCGACAACAAGAGTCCAGCTAAGTAGATCGGCTCTCTTGGTAGCATAAATAGGACTTCCTAATAACAAAAAGTAGAACTGTGTTTGTATAGATCATCCCAGGTTGTGAATGTATATATATTTGAAGAATATTAAACCATTTAGAAATTATATATGAGTACCTCTTGATGGTCTCTGGTTTTGTTACCTTTAAATTAAGAATGGTCCCAAAAAATGAATTAGTTGAGAATCTGCCATTGTCAGAATAGTGGGCCAATACTGAAATTCTTCACCACCCACTAACATATATTTTGCACCAGTTGATATTTTCTAATGATCAACTTAATTTGTACACCAAAATATATGTACTAAATTAATTTCACAGTTGCTTGGGTGGGGCTACAGATTTCAAACAATCCATCCCCATAAGTGCACACCAATGCTATGTTCTCTCTTCTTTTGATATCCTTTACAAAAGATATCCCACTAAAGCCTATATTTTTATTGGACAGAGTGAGCTCATCACTTACCATGGCTACCCCAGTGAGGAATATGACGTCATCACTGAAGATGGGTACATCCTCAGCGTGAACAGAATTCCCCATGGGCGAAGAGAGACTAGGAGCACAGGTACAATATACACCTCTCCTGAGAAAGAGGACTGGGTACGGTCAAAACTCACTGTTGGCTGTATTCAGAGGAGTGGTGGATTCGAAAGATTGCATTGGGCTTTAAATGGTTAACAGGAAAGCGCAGTCATTCCCTCCCTTTGAATTCACCCATGACAAGCATGAACCTAAAAATACAAAGGACAAGCCAGATCTTGCTGGCTACTGTCAGGCTTGCTCAGCCTACATTCTGTGAGCTCATTATGAATTGCTGGTTTCTCATAGGGAACATTGTGTTATTCCAGAGAGAGGATTTCCTGTTGCTGGAAGTGCATTTGTTGGGTTATCCAAGAGAACCCCCTCCTCCCACTGTAATCAACAGCACCCCACTCCCTTGGGATAACAAAGAGAGTGAAACAACTTTGGCCAAGAAAGATAGCTTTACTAGTCACATCTGCATTGTTCTCAAGAGCAAATGTTTTACGTAATGGAAGAACAAGAAATTAAAGAAGACCTGAATTCTAGAATGTAAAAGAGCCAGCGATGCATCAGTAGGGTACTACAGTTCTTAAAAGTGACAAGCAATAGCAAAAAGGTTCAGAAGAGAGAAATAGTATGCAAAATATCTGCAAAGACTCAATGGTGACAAGTACTTGACCGAGAACCCTGAGGTGGAGTCAGCTCCAGTCCATGGCAAGCTACACCCACAAGCATATCACGGACCTGCACCCCGAACCTCTTCCACGCTTCCCATTCTAGCTGCCCTTTTTAAAGGTATTTGTTTGCTCTGCCCACAGTTCACAGTGATCCAGTGTTCCAGAACTCCCCTCCCCATCAGATAGTTCTTTGTTACTTAGACGTTTCAGGAGGAAGAAAAAGGAGTGAGGTGTGGAGAAGGTGACCAGACAGCATAAGGAATGCCAGTTCAATCTGAAGTTCACATAAACAATAAACACTATGAGTCACATAGCAGGACATTCTTGCACTGACGAGTTAGTGCCTACGTTTAGGTGGGGTCGGAGATGGTGGTGGAGGGGAGCAAGGGGTGCTGTTTTCTTTTCTTTTTGTAGTTTTATGCTAAATCTGGTAATATTGCTATTGTTGTTAGATGGCATCAAGCCCATTTGGACAACAGCAGCCCTCCAAGCACAACACAACAAAACACCCCTTCATCCTGCATCAGCCTCACGATTGTTTCCAGGCATGAGCCCATTGTAGCAGCCACTGTGTCAGTCCATCGGGCTGAGGGCCTTCCTCTTTCTCTCTGCCCCTCTACTTTACTGAGCCTGGTATCCTTGTACAGGGACGCTAGTTTTATTCATTGGCTCTCCTTGTACATGCATAAGCATTATCCCCTCCCAGACAGCACTGTACTTCAAGGTTGATCATGAAATGTCTTTTCTGACTATGAATGCAATGCTTTACTTCTTGATTGTGCTATCAGACAAACTGGCAGACAAGTGGTGGAAATAAGTAGATGGAAATGCTTTAAATAAATTAAATAAAACAATGAACCTTCTCAGCAGTCCCGAGCAGGTTCTATTTAAAGTCACCAAGTTACAAAGAAGAAACTAAAGTTCCACAGATTACGTAGCCTGACCTTAAGACACAGACCAGGGACGGAACCAGAATTTAAACCCAGGAAACCTAACTCAGAACCTGAGATCATAATGCCCTAACCTTCAACCCTGATTCTGTACATCTTCCTGACTATTCTCTTCCCGGGGAATATGGATAAACTTCATAGGGAACTAGTTAATGTCCATCAACACTCACTTCCTTTTTCTCCCTAGATAAGATATAAATGAAATCATATAGCTTATGTTTCTTGAGTATTCACTTTGTATCTGCTGCTTTGCAGGATGGCCTATCTGCTTTATCTCATTAATTCCTTATAATAACTACACGTAGCTATTATTTTGAGAAGCCTCGATTTACAGATATGGAAACTGAAGCTTAAGGGAGGTAAGTAACTTTCCCAAGATCACTCTACCGACAGCGAATAAGGAAGACCCAAGACGAATGGATGCCTTTGAACTGTGGTGGTAGCGAAGAATACTGGAATCACTGTGAACTCTGGAAGAGCAAACAAATACCTTTAATAAGAACCGCTAGAATTCTCCTTAGAAGGGAGGATGGCAAGACTTCATCCTCTATACTGTGGACACGTTGTCAGTCGTGACTGCTCTGTGGAGAAGGACAGCATGCTTGGCGAGGAAAAGGGCATTGAAAAAGAAGAAGCCTTTCAACAAGATGGTTGACCCAGTGGCTGCAGCAATGGACTCAAACATAAAAGCCATTGTGAGGACCGTGCCCAAGTGGGCAGCGTGTTATTCTGTTGGACACAGGGTTGCTATGAGTTGAAATCGACTTGGTGGCACCAAACACCAACCAGCAAGCAGGGTACAGAGCAGAGATTATAATATGCACCACTGATGACAAGGAAAAGGAGTGGATCCTATTCTTTGGTTTTCCTTTTATCCCTTGTGTGTGGGTTTGGCATGTGTGGTTCCATTTTGTTCCTTATGCTATATTTGCATAAATTACTCTCTCTGCATCTCCCACGTCTCTTCCAGGTCCTCGGCCAGTCGTGTACATGCAACATGCCCTGTTTACAGACAACGCGGCATGGCTGGAGAATTTTGCCAATGGCAGTCTTGGATTCCTCCTCGCAGATGCGGGTTATGACGTATGGATGGGCAATAGTCGTGGGAACACTTGGTCAAGAAGGCACAAAACACTCTCAGTGACTGAAGAGAAATTCTGGGAATTTAGGTAAATTATTTCTAAGACATGTCATGAGGAACATTTAAGGCAATTCATTTACAAATAGTATTAATGCTAATTCATCAAAATGTGTGATCAATATGCGTGCTCTTTATGGTTTCTGTTAACATCTCTAAGGAAAGAAAGAATAAGAAACTGTGATTTCCTCTGACTCTCCCACAGGCAAATTTGGCCATTTTAACAAGATGACTTTAGCACCCAGTCCTGTCTAGCCGAGAGCTTGTCTGAAGAAACAGCTCCAGGAATGGTTTATGCCCAAAACATGCTTTCATTCAATCCATATTTATTTTATATCTACTATATTCACTATTCTGGGCACTGAACATTCCATAATACACAGGGCATAGTCTTTTTATTCACAAAATTTATATTCATTCTAGGGATGCCTTGACAAGTTCTCTCTCCTGAGGAGACATTCAACTTTGTGAACATATTGTGTCAACACTGTATTTAAGCAGAGAAACCGTGGTTGAATCCAGAGAGAAAAACATCATTAGAAAAATGGAATGAGTTCTGGTCACCTATCTGACTCATAATATAATGGTATAGATCATAACAAACTGTGGTGAGCCTTCGCATTCCATTCCCATTGCAGACTATTTACCTTACCATGTAGAACACAAACAAGAGGCAGTCCTTTGCACATGACAAGGAGCTGCTAGGTGACTTACAGTCAGGAAAGGTGTATGTCAGGCTTGGGTCATTTAACCACATTGTTCAGCTTGTAGGTTGAGCAAATAATCTGCTAGGTGGACTGCATGAGAAAGAACTCTATGAACACTCCTCAGCCAGCAAATAGGAGAACTGGTTTACAAGCTGCTCCATTTTCAAAGCTGGATATTAAAAGTCCCGGTTGTTGACATTCTGTGGGTAAGTCAAACAGTGTTAAACCAACAACAACAAATAAAAAACAATTGCCCTTGAATAAATTCCATCACATTGTGACCTTATAAAGCATTTCTAAGGCTGTATATCTTTATGGAAGCAGAGAGCCTCATCTTACACCAGCATAGAGGCTGATGTATTTGAACCATGGTACTTGTGGTTAGCAAACCGGTGCTTACCAGACACCACCGTCAGAGTGCCTAGGCTGCCATCAAATCATTCCGAACTCGTGGAAAGCCCATCAATTACAGCATAAAGTGTGTTCCTTAGTGTTTGTGCCACTGAGGGATGTGAGCTGAAATATGTTACTGGGTTGAACCAATTTCAACTCATAGGAGCCCGACATGACAGAGTAGAATTACCTCAGAGAGTTTTCTAGGCGGGATTTTCATGGGAGTAGATTTCCAGGTCTCTCTTAGAGGGCCACTCAGGGCTGCTCAGGCCCATGTAATTGAATAACTCATTAAACACGCATGGACTAAGTATAGAGCCCAGGTTTTTGAATGTCAAGGAGAATGCACGTGCTCTGAATTTTAAGCATAGTTGTATTCATAAGCCCCTGTTTTTGTTTTTGTTTTTTTGCAGTTTTGATGAAATGGCCAAATATGATCTCCCAGGAATAATAGACTTCATTGTAAATAAAACTGGTCAGGAGAAGTTGTATTTCATTGGACATTCACTTGGCACCACCATAGGTATGTTTACGAGGGCAAACACTATTGGAGTCGGCAAGAGTTGCCCATTGATTAAAGCAGTGCTAGTGCTATTTGCAGTGTCTCGACTGCTCTGTCTTTGGTGGAGTAGATGCTCTAATACCCGAGGTAGAGCGATCTCCCTACCTGGGTGCCAAGGGGCCGTGAATACATAGGGGAAACCTTTCCCTGTCTCCGGCTACAATGCCACATTTTTCATGATGATGCGACTTCTCATGAATGGTAAGGACCAAAATCCAGAGAAATAGTTCCAAAAAAGTACCTTTCTAGATCCCCTAAGAGCTTAAAAAGCAAAGCCAAATGCTTTGAAATATCCCTAAAAAGTGGTAAATATGCTTCAGTCACACTTTCCATACAAATCACTTGTAGTGTTTGTTACTAAAAAGGGTGGCGCTTCTTGTAATATTTTGTAAAGAATTGGGTATGTTGGTGGGTTGGAACACAAAAGTTTATTCTAATAATTTTTTAAATTTTTAGAATTTTTTTCCAGGAGCATACAGCCTCACTCTTGTCCCTCAGAGTGGTTGATGGATTCGAACTGCCAATCTTATGGTTAGCAACCTAAAGCATCCCACAGCACTACCAAGGCTCCATACTTTGATGAACCAAATTTCTGAATTCTAAATAGAATCCAGAGTAATCACGTGGCCCTTTATGGAATGGCATGTTTTGTGTCATGTGTCCAGGCGATTTTGTTCCCAGAAAAGTTTGAGAACCAGAGTTTGGGAGAACAGCAGTGGAGGGCTTCCAGAGAGATGTCTGTCCTTGTCATTAGTGCCCCTATTTACTTCTCAGCCAAAGATACAGAAGTCCTTTGAGGCAGGCAAGCTGCCCTTTCTGAGGGCTGACCCTCCTATCAGGCGATTATCATGTTGTCACAGTCATCCTTGTGACTATCTGCTCGGCCTGTGTCCAGTGCTTGTTGAGACATGCTCGGAACATAGGTGGCCCATGGCATGGAGGCTACGGTGGGTTGAGTGATTTAAGATGGACATCATGGATATTGTATGTGCGTACAATGTAGAGTACAGCATTTCTTTTAGAGTTCAGGACCCTGATCTAGGCAACACTACTTTTGCAAAGACTGTCTAGATCTTTTGGACAGGAATCAACAATCTTCCTCCAACTAAAAACCTAAAGGAATTTGTACTAATGAAAATTTGAATGTGCTAATAATCATTCACAAAAGTTTTCCATTTTAAGAAACTGAGCCATGTAGAAGGCAATATTTCAACCTGCATTAAAAAAATAAATTAAAACTGCAGGAGACAATAGTTTTACGATATTCATGTTATCACCATCATTATTAACAGCAAGCAGATCCTGATTGATGCTTTATGTTTATCTTCTCGCAGCTTAATATATTGGAAACAACAGCAAATATCAAAAAGCATAAATCAAATGATGAATGGGAAACCCCAAAATGTTAGTAATAGTCAAGCAATTATACTATAATAGTCCCACTTACTGAGTCCTTTACTGTATTTCTTAGACTATCGTCAGAAACGATATTCCCCTCTAATCTTCAGAACATTCCTATTATTATTTTCGCAGTTTATAGAAAAGGAAACAGAAGTGTAGAGAAATTGAGTTGCACAAGCTCCCTTATCTTCTATGAGGCAGAACACAGATCCAAACCTGGACAGTCTGACTTCAATAAAGGGGTGCTTGGCACATGTGGAGAAACTATATGGAGGAGGACAGACTTGGGTTGGATCTGGAAAAATGACAGGGACTTAGATAGGCTCTTATTTCTGATCTGCAAAGAAAATTTTGTCATCCCTGCTCTGCACTTCATTTAGGAAACGCCATTGGTATTTTGGGTAGCTATAGGACATTTAGCAACCGTGTCCCCAGCCTAGCATATACCAATGGAGGACTCCAGACAATGTGATCACCCCAAAAACTCATCTGCACACATTTCCAAATGTCCTCTAGGGGGCAGCATCACTCTACAACCAGCTTAGCATCTTTGTACAGTAGCTCAATCAAGTATTTCAGCTCTTTTTAATTTTTTTTTCTGGCCAAGATCTTTTCAATATCTCAACAAGAATTTCAGCAAGGACTTTCTGTGGCACACACACACACACACACACACACACACACCTGAATGAGGTTGCATGGGGAAGCAAATTACACAGAAACTCCCCACACTGTTCCTTATATTGTGCTTATCCCTCTCACTATCTTCATCTTCATCCTCAGCTTAAGCCTCATCCTCAGCCTCATCCCAGGCTATCAGTGGTTGCAATGCAATCTGTAACAGCACAGTGAAAGGAGACAAGCGGTCCTTGGGCAAGGCTCCCACCTTGGAAAGCTGGGTAAACAGCTGAGAGAGTGAAAAAGGAACTGGGATGAATAATTGGGTGAAACTTCAGAAAGGAATGATTGTCTTTCTTCTCATGAGCAGACCATTTGTGTTTAGAAGCCCTGGGACTCATTCTGGCATCTTAGATTGCAAGGCAGCAAAATTGTCCACAGTTCACACAGTGGCAGCTGCTTTAGAAGCATCTGTTTTGTCTTTCCCCGACCAGCTACTCCACTTCCTCCACCAGGGTTAGTTGCTCCATCAAGAAAATCAAGGGGAACATAGGAATAGAGATTTCTGAAGGCATCGTCACCGAGTAGCTCCGAAGTGTCCCAACCCAGCCCAAGACCATTGCAGGAGAAGGAGAGAAAGAAATACTAAAGCCAAATTCTTCTTCTGTTAGTGTGGCCTAAGCATCTTTAACCTGACATGATTGTCTCTGGTTCTCTCAGGGTTTATAGCCTTTTCCACCATGCCTGAACTGGAACAAAGAATCAAAATTAATTTTGCCTTGGGTCCTGTAGTCTCATTGAAGTATCCCATAGGATTTTTTACCAGTTTTTTCCTACTTCCAGATCCTGCATTCAAGGTAAGCTTCCTTTTTTGCCAAACTTTATCAGAGGATTTATTGTTGGTCACAGATCTTTACTATTCTATATTTGTATATATGCTATTTGAAAGTCTTAGGGAGTAAAAATAGGAAATTTAGATGGAATCTATAGAAATCAGACTGTGGATGTTGTTGTTGTTATGTGTGTGTGTGTGTTCTTTTCTTACGGCTGACAGCTGCCAACTACATTCAATATATTCAGTCAAAAGCAGCACTGAATATATGATATCCAAAAGGCATATAGAAAATCGAATTAAAATATCATGGGATTTATTTTTCATTTATTTGATTTATTATTTATTCATTCATTTAGTTTATTATAAATTTAATTTATTCATCCATGTCTTATGAACTTTTCGATTAGCTGTAATCTATTTCAATATGAGGTCGATTCACAAGTTTTCTTGCAACATGCATTTGGGCCAGTCCGTGGATTCACAATGCCTACATGGACACTTGGAATTACGCATGACCATTTATGCCCTTGATTTTACTGTTAGATGGATCCGGCAGATACACCGCTTACCTATAGAAGCTTGTACTAATTTACTAAGCCAGTTACAAAGTTTCCAAACCCAGTCCCTTTTTAAAAAATGCGCTTTGGGTAAAAGTTTACAGAGGAAATGTGTTTCCTATTCAACAATTCGCAGATACGTTTTATTTGTGCCGTGACTGCATTCTTCCCAGTGCCTTCCTGTGCTTACCACTTCCATTTGCCTTACGTTCCTGTCCCTTCCTGCCATGTAGCTTTGTCCCTAGGCACAGGCTGCTCTTTTGGTGTCATATGCTTGCACATTCCAAGGATGGTGTGCCTCTTTGGAGTGACCGTTCAACCTTAAAGATCTGAAAATCGCGCCACAGGGTTGAGTTTTGGTCCAGGGCTTGAAGGATGTTTAAAGGTCAAAGTTCCACCAGTTTCTTTCAGATCCGTTATCCTGGTCTTTTGATGATTCTGAGTAGTGGTCCACATTTTTCTCCTGCCCCATCCAGGACTTTCCCTTGCCATCCCAATCAGAGCAGTTAGAGGATGTAGCTGGATGCCATCTAGTTCTGCTGGTCTCCAGACTGTGGAGGCGGGTTTGTCGTGGTTCATTAGTCCTCTGGGCTAGTTTTTTCCTCTGTATCTTTGATTTTCTTCACTCTTTGTTGATTTCAATTGTAGGATGCAAAGTCTGCCTTGATGCTTAGTCAAATAATTATGTGGTTAATAGCTCTATTCAACATGTATTGACATCAGTTCATTTTTTCATTCTTAATGTGTTCTGCATTTGTGAAGAGTTGAGCAAGTTAATATGTTAAATTCAGAGGAAGACACCCTTATCTTTAAGCACGTAGATTTCTATGTGGATAGGTCGGGTCTAAAGCAAAGAGCATCTCTGGTTCTTGTGTATTTCCAACTCTTGAATAGCCTGTCACTTTAATTCTTCTTTCTATTCTCCTTTCCCAAATTTTCAAAATGTCTGTGGCCCCTGAAACCCCAGGGCCTCCACCAGATATTTCTATCCAAGCTTACTTTCTCATGTTCTTTCAACAAATCATCAATTTTTTCTGTCCGGTGCACCATTCTCTGCTTTATGGCAGGAGATCAATCTATTGGGGGACATTAATGTACAACCAATGTGTTGGTGGGCAGGAGAAAATCATATTTCCTTTCTTGTTCAAAGTAATATCTGACTGTAGGAGAAATTATTTCACCTTCTTTGATAAACGATAGATAACAAATGCTGGTAATCTCTAACTGGATAGAATACCAGGGAGCTTTACCAGGAGAAAGTGATTTGGGGTTAAGGTCCTTTTTCTAGTCTCCTGTGAATAATATTGATGATCTTCCATGGTTACAGATAAAGCCATAGTCAAGTTTTCTGAATAACTTGGTCTCATTGACCAAAGTAGCAAGTGTGTCTCACGTGAAGGATACAGTCAAGAAGTCTGGAGACAGTTCTTTGGAAAAAATAAATATATGTATTATTTTGCTTTGTTTTACAGTCTCTGTTTGGCACTAAAGGTCTACTTTTAGAAGATAAATCAAAGAAACAATCTTTTATAAAAATCTGCAGTGATAAAATACTCTGGGTAATATGTAGTGAATTCTTGTCTTTATGGGCTGGATCCAACCAGAAAAATATGAACATGGTACGTATAACAACAAGATATTTTTATAATTAAAACATCCTAGCTTTCCTTGTATTCATTTAGATGCATCTAGTTTGTATACCCTTTATCGGCGATTCTCTGTATTTAAATCATGTGTTAAGTGGACCATGAGTGTGAGGACACTATTAATAGAGTGCATTAGGAAAGTAGAGAAGCATGCATAGGCATTGGATCATTTCAGGAGTGTTTTCCCTTGTGGGTAATTTTAACTTCATATCAAACTTGCTACTTAGAAGACACGGGAAGGAGGAGGAATGACATTTTTGTGAAGATGCACCAGTCCTGTTCCATCAGCTGTGTTTCCTATTCATTAGAACTTTAAAAGAAGGAGGAAGAGAAGAAGAGAAAGCATGAAGACAAAGAAGAAAAGAAGAGGGAGGAAAAGAAAAAGAGATTGAATTTGCAGACCACTGTGGTTGACTATAGAGTCCTGGTGCACCAGTGAGTTAGTCATTGGATTGAGATTGGGAGTTCAAACCCACCAGCTGTTCTCAAGAGACAGATAAGGCTGTCCACTTTTAAAAAATTTTATACTCTTAGAAACTAGTACCAAAGAGCACAGTTCTCCACCAGCTTGACCCATTTCTATTTTTTTTGTTAAATTATCATTTTTAAATCATTTTATTGGGGACTCATACAATTCTTATCACAATCCATACATCCATCCATTGTGTGTCAAGCACATTTGTACATTTGTTGCTCTCATCATTCTCAAAAACATTTGCTATGTACTTGAACCCTTGGTATCAGCTCCTCATTTTCCCCCACCCCACCCCACTCCCCCTTCCTCATGAACCCTTGATAATTCATAAATTTTATTATTTTATTATATCTTACACTGCCCAATATCTCCCTTCAGCAACTTTTCTGTTGTCTGTCCCCCAGGGAGGAGGTTATATGTAGATCCTTGTAATTGGATCCCCTTTCTATCCCACCTTACCTCCACCGTCCAGGTATCACCATCTGACCAACGATCCTGAAGGGATCATCTGTCCTGGATTCCCTTTGTTTCCAGTTCCTATCTGTACTAGTAAACATCCTCTGGTCTAGCCAGATTTGTAAGGTAGAATTGGGATAATAATAGTGGGGGCAGGGAGGAGGGAGCATTTAAGAACTAGAGGAAAATACTATGTTTCTTTCTTGCTACACTGCACCCTGACTGGCTTGTCAACTCCCTGTGACCCTTCTGTAAGGGGGTTGCCTACAGATGGGTTACAGATGGGCTTTGGGTCCCCAATTTGCACTCCCCCTCCTTCACAATGATATGATTTTTTTGTTGTTTGATGCCTGATATCTGATCCCTTCAATACCTCGTGATCACACAGTCTAGTGCGCTTCTTCCATGTGGGCTTTGTTGCTTCTGAGCTAGGTGGCCCCTTGTTTACCTTTGAGTCTTTAAGACCCCAGATGCTATATCTCTCGATAGCCAGGCACCATCAGCCTTCTTCACGACACTTTCTTATGCATACATTTGTCTTCAGCGATCTTGTCAGGAAGGTGAGCATCATGGAATGCCAGTTTAATAGAACAAGTGTTCTTGCATTGAGGGAGTACTTGAGTGGAGGCCCAATGTCCATCTGCTGTCTTAATACTAAACCTATAAATATATACACATAGATCTATTTTCTAATCATCCTATATAAATATATTTACATATGTACATGCCTGTATTTAGACCTCTATAAATGCCCTTTGCCTCCTAGTTCATTCCTTTATTTTCTTTTACTTTCCTCTTGTCCCACTATCACACTCAGCCTGCATTTGGGTTCCAAGAATTCCTCACGTTTACATTGCCCTTGATAAATCCCTATCAGGCCTCTTACACCCTCCTTACCACTGATTTTGGATCATTTGTTGTTCCTTTGTCCTTGGGTTGGTTAACACCATTTCTTTTCCCCCACCTCCCCCTCTCCCATGTCCCTCCATAACCATTGGTCCCATTGTTTTCTCCTCCAGATTGTTTATCCAGCCTATCTTATCTAGATAGGCCTGCAGAGATAATAATATGCATACACACAAAAATGCAGGGCAAAAGAAAGCAACAAATGAAAACAAAACAACGACAACAACAAAAATGCCAAAAAATAAAAGCCTATAAATAGTTCAAGGTCTGTTTGTTGACTTTTAGGGCCACCCTATTTTTGCATTAGACTAAAAGCCAAGAATACCTGTTATTCAAAATCTTGTTACTCCTAAGCAATGATTTTTAATGCTGTCCCTTGAAGAGTCAGTATGTTGAACTCTAGAATTGTGATCACTCTAACAAGTCTCTAGGAACCCTCATGGGATGGTGGGTTACAAGCTGGCTGCTAGCTGCAAGGTCAGCAGTTTGACTCCACCAGCCCCTTTTCAGAAAACAGATAAAGATTTCTGCTCCAGAAAAGAACCAAAGGGGTAGTTCTACTCTAGCCTATTGGGTCATTATGAGTCTAAATCACCTGCACAGCATTGGGCATGTTAGAGTCTCTAACATCTTAATTCTGTAAAATGTTTACCAAAATTGAAGTGCAGTATATTTGGAAGTTATTAGACATTAGTTTTTATTACCAGATATTTTATTTTATCCTCACAGGAGACTGACAAGTGAGTAACATGATGTTGAGTATTTTAGTATGCTTTACTTAACAGACGAATATGATAGGAATTCAGATATTAAATAAATTTCTCAATATCACAGAGCTTCTAAATGACAGAGTAGACCTGACATCTAGCTCTTCTGTTCTATTAGACTGACCTACTTGTCTGCGGCCATGGGTGGGCATGTATACAAATGTGCACATGCACACAGCTTCTTTCCTACTTGTGTTTCTCCATGATTTTCAGTGTTGTTGCCTCTACTTCAAAGTTATCAAAACTTCCCACAGGTCTGGCAAGGCATGTTTTACAGGCATCCAAGTATCTGACATGAAGGCACATTTCTCGGTCATTTCCAAAAATTCAGAATTCATTGTCTCATTCCTGGTATCCTTGTTCTCTGATCCTGAAAGGCATCATATATGTTGGCTGAGGACTCATTCTCCCTAACATATTTTGTTTTTGTTTTTTTCATCAGAGTCGACTGGATGTGTATATATCACATACTCCCACTGGATCGTCAGTACAGAATCTGCTACATATAAAACAGGTAGAGCCTTTGTTGTGGAAAATCATGCCAATCATAGTTTTCATTAGATACCCAAAAAAGTACTTGCCCTTTTGCAGGATGACTCTAGGAAAACTGGACACTGCTTTGGTCTTTCTGTTGGTCACCATCTTTTCGTTCTAATAATCATTGGGTTTTAGAGCAAGTGTGTTGTTAGGGGCCAGCGGGTCAACTCCAAATCATCGGACTCATGCAGCAGAGAACCACGGCACCCATCCGGCTCAGACGCCAGAATAAGACCCTGCCTGGCCTTTCGCCATCTGCACAGTTGTTTCTATGTTGGAGCCCTTTGTTTCAGCCACTGTGTCCACCCATCTCATTGTGGACCTTCTTCTTTTTCACTGGCCCTCAGCTTACCTGAGACTGATCTTTCCTGGTAACATGCCCAAAATGCATGAGATAGTGTCTCACCATCCTCTTCTCAGATACATTTTGGCTGTACTTCTTCCCAGCCAGATTTATTTGTTCTTCAATATTCTTCTCGAATGCCACAATTCAAATGCAGAGTTGAATTGAAACTAAACAGGTGACATAAACTCAAGCTTGTAAAATAAATCCTAAGCTAACACAGGAGGGCAACCGAGGAAGCCCGGGGAGAATTGAGGCTTCCACAAAGTGAGAAATACTTGGAATTGTACTCCTCTCAATTACCATCCCTAGGAGCTCTGGCAGTGTAGTGAGACGTGACCTGGTGAGTTCATCACAAGCCCTGCCCTTTGGAACCACTCCTGGGAGTAAGAGAGACCTTCAGCTCCAGGAAAGACTGACGGTCTTCAAAACCCACAGGAACAGTTCTACTCTGCCCTAGAGGGTTGCTGTGAGTCCAGATTGATGCCCGCTGTTTTCTTTTGTGTTTTCAATTGCAGTCTCAGAAACCCTATAGACCAATTCTATTACATCAGGGTCAGCAGTCGGAAACCACCAGCAGCTCCTTAGGAGAAAGGCAGGACTTTCTACTCCCATACAAAGTAACAGTTCCGGAAAGCCGGAAGGGCAGTTCTCTTCTGTCCGACGTGGTTGCTCTGAGGCTGCATTGACTCGATGGCAGTGCATTTAAATTGTTTTGGGTTTTAATGCTGTCCTACAGGGTTCCAAGGAGTCAGAATTAGCTCAATGGCAGTGGATTTTTTTGGTTTGGAAAATGTCTTGGCTTCCCCCAGCTTTCACTTCCAACAAGACAGACCATTATTTCTCTTTCTCTGTTGAACCTCATGTTCAAATGCCAATAGTGAATCAGAAGATTAATTTTGTTGTTAACGTTTATGATTTGTAACCAGATTATTCTCTTTTTTAAAATTATCAACTCAGATGTACCGAGCTGATGAATTCAGAGCTTATGACTGGGGAAGTGAAGATGAAAACATGCATCACTATAACCAGGTGAGCTGCCCAGATGGCCCAAGAATAGTAGTTTTGAAGCATTATTATAAGAAGTCATTTGGAACTACAGTCCTACTTTGGGATTTGTGTTACTGGCATGGATTTCTCAAAATTAAATTAAATTTTATTCAGTTGTTACTTTTCCCCTCTTTTAATCCATAATCATTGCAAAAAATTCAGAAGCAAAAGAAGCACATATAAAGGATATTAAATCCTCTATAATTCCACTAGCTAGAGACAAACTAAGTATATTAATATTTTGGTGTATTTCTTCCCATATTCTTAGTATTATGTTGTTTTTACTTAAGTTTTTAGCTTGCTTTGGAGCTTACATCCTTTTCAAAAGATAACGTAGGTTAATGAGGATTTTAACATAATTTTAATCTCTACCCAAATTTTGACACAATTTTAATCTCTACACAAATTTAATCTCTACACAAAAAAATTGTTTTATAAGAATCTTGGCACAGAATAAAGTTATATTCACTTCATTTTTAGGGGTTCTGAGATTATAACTCTTTTTTTTCTCTTTTCATTTATTTTTTTATTTTTAATCATTTTATTGGGGCTCATACAATTCTTATCACAATCCATACATACATTAATCGTGTAAAGCAAACTTATACATTTGTTGCCCTCATCATTCTCAAAACACTAACTTTCCGCTTGGGCTCCTGGAATCAGCTCCTCATTTTTCTTTTTCCCCTCCTTCCCTGCTCCCCCCTCCCTTATGAACTCTTGATAATTTATAAATTATTATATTATCATACATTACACTGCCAGACATCTCCCTTCACCCACTTTTCTGTTGTCCATCCCCAAGGGAGGAGGTTTTATGTAGATCCTTGTAATAGGTTCTTGATACTAACAGAGAAAATCTGAATTCTGCGTGAAATCAAAAGCATTTAAAGAGTTGAGCCTTAGTGTATTTTTCCCTTATAACTTTATGCACCAAAATTTGTAGACATATTTAGATCTGTACTTTTAAAAAATTTGAACAATTTTATTGGGCTATATTTCACATATCATATCAATAAGAACTGTACAATGATCTCCACAATCAACTGTAGAATATAGACGTCCCTCTTATAGCCATCCGCATCAGCGCCCGACTTCCCCCGACCTTCCCCACCAGACCCTTCAAGAAACCATCAATGCAATCATCGTCTCCATTGCTTTTCCCATCACGGATTTCATGGACAGAAAAACATAAATTCTGAACAAGAACAAAATACTCGAATGTGCATGGTACCAAGGCTGTTCACATCCCTGCTCTGTGGTCAGAGAGCGTTCACTAAAGACTTGATCCATGTGTGGGCCCTGCAAATGGATCTCGGGCTCCCATGGTCTTCCACAGCCTTCTGAAAACCTGAACTCTGATACCATTCCGTCCATTGAATTTGGATTCTATCATTCACAACCCTTATATCACACAGTCTGATGTATTTCTTCCATGTGGGCCCACCCAACTGACACCTCACTCAGATACCTGCTTATTCAATGACAAGCCTTTAAGACCCTAGATGTTATTCTTTCTAAGAACCAGGCACCATCTGGTTTCTTCACCACAATTTACCAGAGCACTCATATCTTTGGCGATCTCATGAGGGCAAGCATCAATCAGGGCCATGTAATAAGAGCTGATTGTTGTCATATTGGGGCTAAAATTATGTGTGAGACCAAAATCCACTCATATTTCTACCATTTAGATACATGCCTGGTTCACTTTAGAGACATCCTTATTATTTTATGTTAGAGCATCAGGAATCACCCTCCTGGAGCATATGATAGTTCTGTTGATGATGTTGTTAATTTAACCAATGGTGTAGAATTTAAAACACTGTGAGGAAAAGATATTACAGACTGGCTATGGTCCTCAATACACGAATTTTTGACTTGTTCAAATTAAACTCTTAAGTGACTCGATACTATTTACATGAACAATGGGGGTTGATGATAAACAAAACTCATTCTCAATGCCAGAACCATACCTACTAGATTAATAAATGTCCTAATTAAAGCAAGGAGAGCGCTAAAAGAATAAGTATATGATAATCTCCAGCCACCAATCACTGGGTACCCTCAAGGCAAAAGTGTGAGTCCAATAATCACCAGTTCTATAATCTTGGGATTGCAGTCACCTGATTCTAAAACACTGAGGAGTTTTAGCCTTAAGACCAAGGTCCATAGATGAGCTTCAGGTAAAGTCCAGTTAACTTAGAGGGGTTTCCACATTACCACCATCTCCTGTGGCCTATGGCAGATGATGGGAATCGCAAAAGAATCAGGTCCACAGTCCCATTCGTTTTGTATCACATGGCCTCGGTCATCCAGGGCTGGATAACTCCTTGGTCTAAAGTGTCCAGTTAGGAACACAGTAGCAAACACATTCTTCCCTTGGGTCCTAGATAAGTATTGTTAGGTGGTTTGTTTTTTTTCTTGATGGGAGGTTGCTCCTCCCTGTTTACCCACCAACAGTAGTTTTTTCTTTTAATTCATCCCATTGTTCCTATTTTGATTCTTGAGATAAGGACTATTGCAATTTTTTCTTCCAATCTCCCACAATGACTAAGAGAGGCACAGTCAGTAGGATGGTCATTGTGCAACCTCTCTATTTGTTTCACTGTGGTTGTTGCTGTGGTTGTGTTTCCGCTCACGTATGCCTTTTCTTTCCTCTTCCATAGAGCCGTCCCCCGCTGTACGATTTAACTGCCATGAAAGTACCGACCGCTATTTGGGCCGGTGGGCAAGATGTGCTGGTAACACCCAAGGATGTGTCCAGGATTCTCCCTCAAATCAGAAACCTCATTTACTTCAAGCTGTTGCCAGATTGGAACCACTGCGATTTTATTTGGGGCCTTGACGCCAGTCAACGGGTGTACAGTAAAATCATAGCCTTAATGAAGGAATATTCCTGAATGCAATATATATGCTTTTCAGTTATGAGAAGAGACTTTATGAACAATAATAATTGGCAGTGATGTGGCCCTCCATTCTCCTTGCCCTGCACATTGGGGCCATTATCGTGGCATGTGAAGTAGGAACTATAAAAGCGTGCTCCTTTTTATCTAAGAAATGTCCAGATCAGAAATCACAGAACCTAATCCCCACCCATGAGGAGAAATCATGTTTTTTATCCAAAATAAGTCCGCTTTCTTTGATAAATATAAAATTTGAGGAATAGTTTAAAGACGTTTTTCGTTCCTGTTTCAAGTACTATCCTGACAAACGTCCAACAGTGGCTTCATGGAAGTAATATCTTATTCTTATTCCATTTGTCAAAAGATTCAACGTAAGCATCAGAACACTAGGTTAGAGACAGCCTTTTAGAAATAGATTTTGAGTGACTGCAGACTGTAGCTTCCCTGCAAGGAGGACTAGAGTAATAGCCGTGATTTAGCCGTCGAGCTGTGAACAAAGCCCCAGAAGAAAAGAGGGCAGTGGAAAGCTCATAAAATTTAAGTGGTCCAGGGGTTTGTCTTTTGGTTACAAGCTATAAAGGTATCAAACTAAAAACAACTACAGTAAGTTGAATTACTATTGTAAATAATTCATCCTTGAGCCGTTAAATTCATATTAACTTGAAAATAATCTCTTGTTTTTCTCTTACTAATTGAACCTTGGAATCACTGCTCATGGAACTGATCAGACAAAGTCAGAAGTAGAAGTGTACTACCATATTTGTAGCCAGACAATATTTAACACAGTTTCCAGAAAGTCTAACTTAAAACCAACAAGGAGGCATTGGGATATTTTGATCTTTTGCACAATTTTACATCCCTAAAACATGCAGGAAATTGAGTCTAGACTTTGGAACAAAGGTCAAATAGTGGAGTGAAACACTAGCTGCTTCAAAAGAGACTAGAGTTTACCTGTCAGTCCATCCATTTCTGAATGGTGTGAACCCAGAAGAGGCCTTTACTTTCTATGAAGATGTAATTAGCGACAAAAGGAAATACATATAGACCTTCAACCACTTACTTTCATTTAAAACTGCTAAAGGTTAGTTACTAATATTTGTATATAGGACCATAGTCTTAAAAAAGACATCGACTGGTTGTATACCACATAATTGCTCTTTCCTGATTAATTCGTCATTTTAACTTTTTAGTGGCTTTCACAGATTTAAAAGTACTTGAGAAGCAATTATTTTTATTTACCAAGTGACTCATTTAAAATGACTTTCATTGAACCTTTCCAAAGAATACAACATAGCTTTACACAAGCAATCATTTAAAATCATATCTATCAAACGATACAAGGCTAATTAAAATGTAACTGTTATAATAAGCATTGTGGGCATATATAAGTTTGGGGGCAATAGCTAGGTAAAATAAGTCCTATAGGAGCCAGTTTTCAGTAGGCAGATTACTATGTCAACCTATGTCCTCCTCTTTCTTTATAAAACAAGACAGACTACTGTCCAATGGCATTAAAATCTTCCATGTGTGAAAGCCATGGCACACCCTCCCATCCACCCAAACCCTTCTTGATCCTAATGTCTGGAAACAGCCCATCTCTTCTCTGGTGTTCTTTTTCATTATAGTTTAGGAATTGGATTTAACTCAATAACAACGAACAACAACAATATTGTCTACACGGGCAGACCTTGGAGGTATTGCAGGTTCACTCCCAGACACGGCATAAATTAAATATCTCCAAAAAACCAGGCGCACACATTTTTTGCTTTTGCAGCACATATAAAAGGTGTTTGCCCTAGCCTGCCGTCAATTAAGTGTGCAATGATGAAAAAGTTGGACACCCTGTGGAAATGACCCGAATGTATCACAAACACAAAGTGAGCACAGGCTGTTGGAAAATGGCGCTGATAAATGGGCTCATCACAGGGTTAACACAAAATGTCAAAGGTGCCGGGAAGTACAGTAAAACGAGCACGTGGCTTTACGCTGTTATGAATTTGTTTAGTTTGGTTAATTCAGGAAAATGTCTTTGAGATTCATCCACGTGATTACCTGTCAAGTTGGTCCCTTTTCTTCATCATATATGATATGGAGAGACCACAGTTCATTTAACCACCCAACCAGGGAACAGCATATGCGGTTTTTCTCAGTTTTGATTTCACCTTTTACTTTTGGGGGCTTATCAAGGTGGCTTGAAAATCGAAAACATTTCATTCAGATTCACTAACTTCATTACTAGTGTACTCAAAGCTGAATCCTCTGGGCTGACGCCTTCTCTGATCTTGTTACATTTTAGAGTTCTATTACGAGTTAAAGATGTGATGGGGTAAGGCAGAAGCAGCAGCATGCTGGTATTTGAACCTTGGTAGATGATGAGATACTTTCCCAGTACCAAGGTGTGGCAGGGATATAGCTTCATCATTAGATTCTATCATCATGGGCATCTTCTATCATCACAAAGCCAACCCAAATGGAAACATCCGAATACCAGAGTGCGTAACCCTTAAAAATCTGATAGTCTAAATGAAAACACCAATAAATATTTTCTATTTTATAAGTCTACTTAAAAACAACTGGATCTTGGATAATCAGCTTTGCATAAAAGCTGGTTCCAGAAAGGTTCTTTATTTCCTCCATTCCATTTCCAACCCGATTGTCCCAACCCTCTCCTGTGGGAGAACTCTTGAAGAAAACGAAACCTTCCTTGTTTCTGTGTGTCCTGCCCATTTCGTGCTATTTTAATTTGTATATGAATTGGTTACTGGAGTGAAAAAGATGACTTATCCATAATACTGTGGGCCCTTGATCAGCTTCATCAAAATACGCACTTTCATGTTTCACCTTCCGGACCCTGTCATTTTCAGAAAAAGAAGAGTCCCCGGTTCTGTACAGTAGATCAGTAATGAGAACCTCGTCCTTGACTTTGTCATAGCATGCGTCATCAACTGCATTGGGTGGAGAAACCCTGATTATTCAAAACAAAATCCAGCAAATTAGCTTGGTGGCGGAGAAAAGGAAAAATTACTCACCATGTCCTCCTTAAGACTCATCATATGTGTACATGGAACCTGAGAATTTTGTATTGACTGGTTCTTTTTTCATTTTATAAAAATAATGCATGTGTATGGTAGAAATTTTTAAAACTTCAAATACTATAAAACTGTTGCCAAGAGTAAATGGTTTCTTCTGGTTTGGGAGGTGGGGTGGGGAATTGGCGAAATGCATATCTATACTTTCAGAGTTATTTATATTTATTTTCTTTTAACAACTTTTTGCATTGTTAAAACAATTAATTTAATATGGTTAAATTTTTCCCCTTGAGGAAAGAAAGTATGTTGAATATTGTCTGAACCTTTGTGCATCTGATAATGTAATTTTGCCACCTTAACACAGAATAAAACATCTTGGGTCAACATACTTTCCTAGTGAAAACCTCTGGAGATGTTTCTACATTGACTTCTAGAATTTAGCACTATAACGGAGAGGTCTAATCCCACTTCATTTTTGTTCAGTTGTAGGTAGCCTGTTGCATTTTTACATTATGGCTTCCCTGTGGATTGGTTTCATCTCTATAAGCCAGTGAGTTTAGCAAGCATAGCTATGCCAAGGCCTTTCCTGTAATATTGGCTGCAGTGAGTCCTTTCAATCTGCAGTTACAGTTTTTTGGTCAATTCAAAATGTTGTCTTCCATCATGCCTTTGAACATTGCTATGTCTATTCCTTTGCTCTTGTCCTTCAATTTATCGAGTCTGGGAAACTCATCCATCCATGTGCTGTTTCCTCGGTGTTTTTCAGCTTCTCCTCGTGTTGCTCCCTCTCTGCCTTTTCCTCTGACTTATGTGCCTCCTGCTTGAGTTTGTTCTGGGGACCACTAGTGTCATTCCATCCAATTCTGTGCTTTATAGCCTCAAGTACTTTTAGCCACTTAAGGTTAGTTTTCAGTTTTAAAATTTCCTTAGATCACCCATCTTCCTTTACCATGCTGCTGTCCTTTTGTAATGAGAAATTTCAGATCTATAAAACCATATAGAAAAGAATACAATACACACCTGTTCATTCTATCCAGTTTCCAAAATGAAACATGAAGGAATTAACATCTCTCTTTTCATCAATTGTGGTATGTGTGTATATATATATCAGAATTTATCTAACTTCCTATCTACCTACCCATACATTTATATGCATATCAGCTATAAGTGTACATGGGTGGATATACATATATATAGTGAGAGATAGAGATGGATTGATATATAGATATAGATATAGATATAGATACAGATATAGATACAGATATGTATATGAACATAGCTATATACAGACACATATGTATTTTAAGTATTATATAATACAATAGTTTAATATTATTATTAATATCAGTATACTCTTATTTTCTGATAATTTCTTCCAGATACATCTGAATAAAATGAAAAAGAAAATCATGGCATTAGCTAATCTAAAAGCATAAAGGCTCCTCTACAAGATATAAATATTTTTATCAGCTCAAGCATGACTCAGATGTGCTCAGTCTAGGTTGAAATCATGTCCCTTCTGAGTGACTTTTGGAAACCAACTACATTCCCATCATGGACTTGTAATTATATTCCTCAACTTAGTTCATATCCTTCCCACATTTTCCAGGTAGGAAAAACGTGGGATTGGGAATCAGCTCACATGATGTCTAAAACCAAGGCTTGGTAGTTATGTTGTTTATGTGGGAAGATTCTTTTGTTTTGCTTTACATTGAACATATCATTTTCTCTTTCTAGACTTCAGTTTTCTCATCTACATAATAAGCAAGTTTCATTGAGTAATCTTTGTGTGTTCTAAATATTTATGAGTCTTTTCTATATAATACTCTGGAAGATACAGTCATCATTCATTATATATGGACAAATATATAATATGAAATGACTATATAATATGAGATAACATAAAATGAAAAGTTCAATCCCTCAGCCTATTCACATGTCAATTTCTCAGTAGTCACTCATAGCTAGGGGCTACTATATTGGGCAGCACACATACAGACTATTTAAAATATTACAGAGAGATCTATTGGACAACACTGTATGCATACTAGAAAGGAGCTAGCTATGGAACATGCAAGAGTGAACCTGGACAATGCAAGACTCACTTAAACAGGGCTCAGCTCATTCCAGGCTGTAAGAAGCAGCACATGTGGGCAAGCCAGGTGCACTGTGTGGTGGTGTTAGGTGCCATCAAGTGGGATCCAACTCACAGTGACCTTTTGCACAACTGAACAAAACATTGCCTGCTCCATCCTTCCCACTGTTGCAGTGTTTGAGCCCATTGTCACAGCCTCAGGGTAAACCCATTTCATTGACTGTCTTTCTCATTTCCATTGCTCTCCTGCTTTATTTACCAAGTCTGATGTCCTTTTCCAGGGCCCAGCCCCTCCTGATAACATGTCCAAAGCATGTGAGATAAAGTCTCACCATACTCCCTTCTAAGAGGTTGAGGTAGTCAGTTTATTGGCCAACAAACACATGTGGAATTAATTAAAGGGCGGAAAGATAAATAGCTCAGTGAGCCTTGCCTTTTTTGTCTCTTGCTCTTTGATCATTGGACCAGTGTGTGGCTGCCTTGTTTGTTCTTTGGCTCAATTTGCAAGTTACACTACCCATGGGACACCTAACCCATGGACTGTGTCACTGTAATTTGATGTTCCTTCAAAACTTGCTTTGCCACACCATTGGAATTTACATCTCTTGAGCTGGGGACTGTTAGACCCTGTCATCTGGCAGACTGTTGATGACCTGCCTTTCTGTTTGCTGCCTGTGGCCAGATAGCCTGAATTGCTCTACAGAGGACAACCCGGCAGTCCTCAAGACTTGAAGGACTGCCAGTGTCTCACAACTCTCTCACAGGAGTGAGTTGGACTGAGCTATTTGTACTGCTCTATAATTAGATTAACTGTTTATTTGGTATGTTATATATCTGTCTGTATAAATATATATATGAAATTATTAGCATTGTGGTTTTGTTTCTCTAGAGATCCCTGTCTAAAACAGAAGTATACTGGTTGCACATCTTCCATGATGTATTTATTTGTTCTTCTGGCAGTCCATGGTGCTTTCAATAGTCTTCACCAACACCATAATTTAAGGGTATCAATTCTTCTACAGTATTTCCTTATTCATTGTCCAACTTTCACTTTCCTAAGAAGAGATTGAAAACAACATGAGTTGGCCAGGCTCATCTTAGTCCTCAAAGTGGCATCCTTCCTCTTCAGCACTTTAAAAGATTTCTTGGGTGGCAGATCAACGTGCTAGCAGGGAATTTTTACCAGTATTATAACCCAAAAGCACTTGACTCAAATCTCTGCTATTTACAAGTCATATGATCTTAGCCAAATATCTTGGCTCCTCTGACACCATTGACACCTTTGTAACAGAGAGATAACAAACTCAGAACTTGTTGCTTGAGTACTATGAGTACTCCTTGCTATAGTATATTTGAAGCCCTTAGCCCTGGTGGTACAGTGGGTGATGTGTTAGGCTGCTAACTGCAAGGTCAAGAGTTCGAAATCACAGTCTCTCTATGGGAGCAAGGACACCTCTTAAAAGACACTGTAAGCAGTAGGGGAAATATCATGTTTCAAGACTTGAAGGTAACTATGAAAAAAGAAGTAATAAAAACCATATATTGATCATAGACTCCACGAGTAGCCCGTGTACTTGAATGTTAGAATCACTTTCTTTTTATTCATTGGACTCTGACTTTAAAAGAGAGATGTGAAAGTTCTAGAAAGAAAAACTACAACCAAAGCTAGACTTTCTCCCTGATGAATTCTGAAAGCTGAAAATAGTCGATAAGGAGGTTGTGGTAGGCTAAATAACGGACTCACAGGGCAAAGATATTCATGTCCGTATCCCAGAAACATATGAATTGGTTATCTTACATGGGAGAAGGAACTTTACAGATGTAATGAAGTCCCCTGAGAGAGGTTTTACCCTAGATTAGGGTCAGAGAAAGTAGAGGTGACCATGAAGCCAGAGGATGAAGAGATGTGCGACTAGCCAACACTTGCGCGTGGCCTCTAGAAGCGAGGGAGACAGAGTAGAGGATTCTCCCCTCCGCTCTCCAGAAGAAATGAACCTTGATTTTAGACTTCTGATCTCCAGAATTCTAAGTTAATAAATCTAAGTGACTTTGAGGCACTAAATATGTGGCAGTTTGTTACAGCAGCAATAGGAAACTGACACAGAGAGTAGCTTTCACACTATGTGACTCAATATTATGCAATACTAGGTCCACGTACCACCTAAGACCTTTGACGACCCCTGTGGCACTCTGCACATGGAGAAAGCCTACAGAAAAGCTCCATTGGGCTGGCAGGCACAATGGTGCCCACAGATTAGTAACCTCAGAAGAATTTAGGCCTGAGGCAGTGAAGCTGGTTACTAAGGTGATGGCTGATTATAGGGGAAGCTCTGAGTAGGCAGTCCCCTGCTTCCTTACTACCTGGGCCTTTCTTTATACTGCAGCATCCTAGCAAAGGAGACACTTCCTGAATCAACCCTCCTACAGCAAATGGACTCTCTGTTAAGGTAAGTCATGCCTATGGTTCTGCTGCCTTTAAATTGCAATCCATTTCTCTGAGGTTAAAATAGACTTGGGGATATTTTTCAAAGATATATTGTGTTTTATTTAGTTACAAAAATATTTAGTTTCCAAAATAGAAACATTTTGGAAAATAGGAAAAGGGCCAAAAGAAGATATAATAGACAACCAATATTCTCACATCCAGAAAAAAAACACTTGGGGAGGGGGACAAGGGGAGGGAGGGGGAAAAAAAGAGGACCTGATGCAAAGGGCTTAAGTGGAGAGCAAATGCTTTGAGAATGATTGGGGCAGGGAATGTATGGATGTGCTTTATACAATTGATGTATGTATATGTATGGATTGTGATAAGAGTTGTATGGGTCCCTAAAATAATGTAAAAAAAGAAAAGAGGAGAAAAAAATGATTAGGGCAAAGACTGTACAGATGTGCTTTATACAATTGATGTATGTATATGTATGAACTGTGATAAGAGTTGTATGAGCCCCTAATAAATTGTTAAAAAACACTTAGTTAATATTTTGACAGATATTTCTTTGGTTTCATTTCTGTTCATGCTTATAAGTTTAAAATTATTTACTACTATGTTCAGCCTTCATTTACCACTTTAATATATATTATTAATACCTTTTCATTACCAAAAATATGTACCAGTAACATTCTTATGATAACTGAGCAAGAATTTGGTCATAAAGATGAACTCTGGGTCATGTAACCATTCATGTATATAGGTATTTAATTTGTTCACAAGTTTTCTTTTTTTCTTTATACACAGATATTTTTTGTCTACCATTGATGGCTTCTAAAACCTACTTCTAAGTTTAAAATATTTAAATGCCTTGATACACATTGTCAAATTGCCTATCAGAGTTGTAATAATTTACACCTAACAAAGAAATCTTTCTTAAAAAACAGTTCATTATAAAGTTGAGTAAATAAAATAGAGGCGAATAAATGGTACCCTTTTTAGAAAGATAAAAATAGTCTCTTTCATTTTATCTTACATTTCTTGTGATAACAAAACAATGAGCCTACCCTTGCCTTGGCTTGGCTGTCTCTAAGGTACACGAGGATGACATAAAAGATGGAGGAATTTCATAAAAGGAACAAATAAATTAATATCCAGAATCATAAAGCTGTAACTTTAAAACCATTCTATTCTCATTGTTTTCCTGTTGTGGAAGGGTGTAAAGACTAGACAATTCTCGTTACAGCAAAGCATAGGTCTGTTCAAAGTCGTTCCCAATATTAGCGAAGTTGCTGATACATAGAGCCAAGAATAGATTTTAGGATTTAATCAATATAGACAATCAATCTATATAGCCTTAGTGCCAATTCTTCTTGGCTGCCTACAAAGATTCGTAGGTCAACTTCCAAATGATTATTTTGCTACGTATGCTAGCAAATATAACGGACCATAGGGCAGCACACACTAAAGACAGGGCAGTTTTGCCTGAATACTGAGAGCTGGCATTGCCCAGCACACAGTAGCTACTAAACAGCTTGGTTTACCAAAGAAATGGTACCCATTTCAGGCTCCTTAGAAATATAACTGAAAAAATGAGGTAGGCTTTCAAGTAACTAACTTTATTTCAAATATCTACCTCAAGTCTACCGATAGATAACAATCCCAATAATAATATAAATAATCAATAACCAAACCGAAAGCTCTTCTCATTGAGTTGATTATGATTCATGGCAACACAATGTGTTACAGAATATCACTAGCTCTTAGTTTTTTCTTGGTTTAGTATTTATGGAAAGAGATGGCTGGCTCTTCTTTCCAAGAGACCATTGGGTAGGTTTGAAATTCTAATCTTTATGTTAGTAATAAAGTACAAATTGTGTGTGTCCAGCAGAGACCTATTTATAGTGGCAGCTTATTAAAGAATATGTTCCTGATATGAAGGCAGACTGGTGACACTGTGGGTTGGTGGCTGGGCAGCTAACAGCAAGGACTTCTATTCAAACCCACCAGCCACTCCGTGGAAGAAAGATGAAGCTGCCTGATCTTCTAAAGATTTACAATCTTGGGAACCCTCTAAAGGGATCAGGCTTGAGTCAATGACAGTGAGTGTTTTCATGTACCAAGAATTATGTATGTACTTTACACCTACATTTTATGTAGGCTTTGTAATGATGCTGCAAGGAAGGTTCAATTATTATAAGCAAGTTAAAGATAAACAGACTGAAAAAATCAAAATATTGTCCAAGAGTCCACAGCTGGTAAGAGGTGGAGCTAGAAGATAAAGCCCAGATTAGTGGGGCTCCACCATTCTCCATTGTCCTTCTAGGTTGTCGCCTGTGGCTTTAGATCAATTATTTCCAGATCTCAAAAGCAAGCCTACATATGCCTGTGTTTGCCCCTCTAAAGTGATCATTTTAAAATGACTGCTACATCCTTTCTGAACTCTGCTTGCTCCATACTTCATTTGGCATAGCACAGGTTTGAAAAAACAGGAGATTAAAACAAAAACCAACACCCCCCCCAAAAAAAAAAACCTTCTCTTCTCTATCTTTAGGGAAGATCTTTTAGACATGATTGCTTCTTGAATTCTGGGTGCTTGTTTTGACCTTCCTTTGTTTGGTGTGTTTTCTGTGGTTGAAGATAAGCTACATGTGGCCTTTTGGAAAGCTGGGCTGAGCATATCCCAGAAAATCCAATAAACTCTGAGAGGCCTCTACCAATTATTTATGTGGACGTGAGCGGCAGGGTGAGACTAGTGACTGGTAGGTCCTGGAAATGGAGAGGAGAACGTCAGGGCCTTGTCCCAAATGCAGGACTCATAGGAAGAAGCGGGATACAGAGTTACTGTTTGCTTCTCTTAAAGAGAAAGAGTGACTGAGGATTTCCCCAAAATACTAGTGAGGCATTAGAAAACTCTCTCTACACCTAGTCCCATATGCTCTCTACTCATTTGCTTTCCACTCTCTCTGACTCCTTGCTTGCCATGGCCGCTGTGCTGCTGAAGCTGATCTTCCACATCTAAGCAAGTCATCTCTCTTTGCTGGACTTAACCAGCCTCATCTGTAAAATGAGAACGATAAAGCAGCCCATGAGCCAATTCTTCCCTAGCCTCAGCATGCTTTCCTCCTAGAAATGTGGTCACGTGAGCCATCGGGGCAGTATGAAAGCAAGGGAAGCCACCATGCTCATGTCCACTCCCCATCGAGGAAATGAAAGTACACGCTTTAAGTACTTTAGGGTCTTCGGGAACCTCGCCCATCATTCAATTCCCCTCTCCTCTCACAAGGGTTTGTGGTGCTTCTTATAGCCTGGCTTGCCCAAACCCTAAGTTCTTAGTCACCAACATCTAACCTCCTGCCAGTGCTGTAAGCACTAAAATGAATTTCCTGCCATTTCTCTGTGCCCACATTAAACTTTCCGAAATTCCCAAGGGTGACCATAGAAGTGAATATTCTCTATGTGTTTAAAGTGGTTTGGAACTGGATGTCAGAGTATAGTATGGAAACCATTTTGTCCCAATGCAACTCACTGCTACTAAGTTGATTCTGAGACATAGAGACCTCCTAGACCAGTGGTTCTCAACCTCCCTAATGCCGCGACCCTTTCACACAGTTCCTCATACTGTGGTGGCCCCCTCCCCCCAACCATAAAATTATTTTCATTGCTACTTCAAAGCTGCCATTTTGGTACTCTTAGGAATCGGGCGACCCCTGTGGAGGGGTCATTAGACCCACCAGGGGTCGTGACCCACAGGTTGAGAACCACTGCTCTATGCCCTTTCTGAGACTGTAAATCTTTACAGGTGAAGACAACCTCGTCTGTCTCCCGAGGACCAGCTGGTGGGTTGAAACTGCTGACATTAAGGTTAGCAACTCAGCGCTCATCACACCCTCGTGCCCAGTGATTTTAACTCATTTCAGCAGCAAAAATATTCTCAGACAAAAAGCTTACATAAGGTCCCAATACTTATAAAGTCAGTAAGTAGTATGTGCCTAGCACAGAGTCATCGCATTCACATGTATAGCCCTCACGCAGTCTGAAGTAAAGTGATGCAGGTGAAGCTTCCCCAAAATTAGAAATGGGGTTACAAGCAGCAGCGGGATAGTCATCTTATGTTGGCCGTACAGTACACTTTGCTGCTTGATTTTTTTTGGCTATATGATACCATAAAATCTATGCAGATCTAGTTGAAATCTTAATTGTTCTTTTTAAAATTCCACTATAACCTCAGGACTCATCAAGTATACTAGAAGCAAAGCAAGTTTTCGTCTGAGGGTCCAGCGCAAGGTAATGAATATAAGGTTGCTAATTTTTTCGAATTCGATACGTGTATATCTAAAATTTCACATTTAGCAACATTATCTATTTAAACATACTTAAATTAGAGTTAAGATATAATAAATTTTCATTTGTTTCTATTATGTTAGTTAATGTGACTGCATAGGTTAATGTAATTAGTCGTGATAACTAAAAACAGTTTGATTCAGGTTTGCAGATTCATTAACAGACTTCTACAGAAATGAGGCTTCAAGAGTGTTGGTTTGAAAATGATTGATCTGGTTACAACTGAATTTTATGACAACCTAGAAAGGGCATATGATTTACCACAGAAGAACCAAGCCAGTGCTATCCCCACACTAATGAGTTAAATATGTTCATTTGTTATCAGTAGAGCATTTGGCCTTATGAGCAAGTGAAGATATTTCTCCCAATGAAAGGAAGAGAGAGGTTTGAGAACAAAGAAATGGTTTGGGGTAACCTCTAAATTATTAATCTGCCTAATTATCTTTTCTTTTTAAAACATTTTATTTGGGGCTCGTACAACTCTTATTACAATTCATACATACATCCATTATGTCGAGCGCATTTGTACAATCATTGCCCTCATCATTCTCAAAACATTTGCTTTCTGCTTGAGCCCTTGGTATCAGCTCCTCATATTTCCCCCTCCCCCTCATTCTCCCTTCTCTCATGAGTCCTTGATAATTTATAAATTATTATTATGTTGTCATAGCTTACACTGTCCAATGTCTCCCTTCATCCACTTTTCTGTTGTCCACCTCCAGGGAGGAGGTTATAAGTAGACCCTTGTAATTACTTGCCCCTTTCTACCCCACCCTCCCTCCAGCCTCCTGGTATCACCACTCTCACCACTGGTCCTGAAGGGCTCATCTGTCCTGGATTCCCTGTGTTTCCAGTTCCTATATGTACCAATGTCCATCCTCTGGTCTAGCCATATTTGTAAGGTAGAATTGGGATCATGATGGTGGGGAGAGGGGTAGGAAGCATTTAGGAACTAGAGGAAAGTTGTATGTTTCATCGTTGCTACACTCCACACTGACTGGTTCATCTCCTCCCCATGACCCTTTTGTAAGGGAATGTCCAGTTGCCTACAGATGGATCTTGGGTCCCCAGCTTGCACTCCCCATCATTCACAATGATATTATTTTTTGTTCTTTGATGCTCAATACCTGATCCCTTTGACACCTTGTGATCACACAGGCTGGTGTGCTTCATCCATGTGGGCTTTGTTGTTTCTGAGCTAGATGACCGCTTGTTTACCTTCAAGCCTTTAAGACCCCAGACGCTCTATCTTTTGATAGCTAGGCACCATCACCTTTCTTCGCCACATTTGCTTATGTACCCATTTGTCTTCAGCAATCCTATTGGGAAAGTGAGCACATAATGATATGATTTTTTTTGTTCTTTGATGCCTGATAACTGATCCCTTCAGCACCTCATGATCACACAGGCTGGTGTGCTTCTTCCATTCTACTATTCTTCCATTCCTGATTTTCTAATCTCAAAGAGTCCTGGGGCCATAGTACAACACACATTGGACCGCTAAATATAGGGTCAGCAGTCCAAACCCACCAGCTACTCTGCAGGAGAAAGCTAAGGCTTTCTGCTCCCATCAAGATTTACAGCCTCAGAAACCCAAAGTGTTTCTATAGCGTCACTAGAAGTCTGAATTGCCTTGATATCAGTGAGTTATTGTGTTTTTTGTTTCTTTGGGCTTTTTAAATTAACCACTCCTACATGAGCCTGCTGGCATTTGAAATACCAGTGACTTAGATTCCAGCCTCACAGCAACACAAAAAGCACCACCGTACGACAAACTGACCAGCAGAGCATTCAGCTGTGGATCATAACAAGCTCTGGATAGGCTTGAGAAGAATGGAAAACCCACAGCATTTCATTTTTGCTCATCCAGGATCCACACTTGAAACACGAGGCATTTTTGTGCACAGATCAAGGAAATATTGCATGGTTTAAAATCAAGCCTCTCATCATACTTATTCAATCTGTATGCTGAGAAAATAATCAGAGAAACTGGATTATATGAAAAAGAATGGCACAGGATTGGGGGAAGGCTTACTAATTGGCCTGTGATATGCAGATAACACAACCTTGCTTCCTGAAAGTAAGGAGGACTTACGCATTTCCTGATGAAAATCAAAGATTGTAGCTTTCTTTGTGGACTACAACTTATTGTAATGAAGATTGAAATCCTCACAACTGAACCAATTAGTAACATCATGATAAATAGAGAAAAGATTGAAGTTGTCAAAAATTGCATCTTCCTTGGATCCACAATCAATGCTCATGGAAGCAGTTCATGGAAGAGGGTGCATTGCCTTGGGTCAATCTACTGCACAAGACCTCTTTAAAGTGTTGAAAAGCAAGGATATTACCTTGAGGATTAAGATTCTCCTGACACAGCTCATATGCATGTGGCATTGAACACTGAATAAGGACGACTGAAGAAGAAGTGATCCATTTGAATTATGATGCTGCTAAAGAATATTGAAATTACCATGGATGGCTGTGTTAGGTTGAGTTGGCAAGAGAAACAAATCTAGAAACACTCCTAATATGTATAAGAAAGCGATTTTTTTTTCAGGAATACTTGGATATAAAGTAAACATCCCATATAAGTCCAAATCAAGTCCATAAATCTGATACTAGTCCATAATTCCTCTTCAGACTCATGCAGCCACAAGCAATAATCCAAACTGCATGAAGCTCACAGGCCAGTGGGTGCAAAGTCTTGTGAATCCAGTGGCATCAGATGCATCTCCAGGGCTGCCGCAAGCCTCAACATGACTCCTCAACAGGAAGGTGAAGGCGGGGAGAGAGCGTGTGGCCCACCCCCAGGGAGAAAGAAGAGGCTAGCCTCAAAAAAAGCCATTTAATTCGATCGCCCTCCAATCAAGCTGTGACCTGATTGGCAGGCCAAACTCCGCCCACATGTTCCTATGGGAGCGATGTCGGCACAAAACCCTAGCTATCACAAAGACCCAAAGAATCAAACAAGTCTCTCTTGGAAGAAATACATCCAGAATGCAAGGAGGACAAGGCTTTGTCTCACGTACTTTGGACATGATATCAGGAGAGATCAGTCCCTGGAGAAGGACATCATGCTTGGAAAAGTAGAAGGGAATCAGAAAAGAGGAAGGCCCTCAAAGAGAAGGATTGACACAGTGCCTGTGAGAACAGGATCAAACAGAATGATGGCCAGGTGACACAGGATCATGCCAGGTTTCCTTCCAGTGTGCATAAGGTAGCTGTGAGTCAGAATAGCAACAAGTCTATGTACATGTGAGTGTGCTTGGGTTTATTTATCTGCATAAATATACTTATAAATTGCCAGCAGTGTTAAATTCCACATTCAAACTTCCTTGCCTGCTGATTTATAACAGATGTAAAGGTCCTCAGACCCTCCTCTTTTCAGAATGTTGTAAGCCTAATATCCCACAATCAAAAGTCCACATCCTCTGCTCCTGGAAGCTTGAACTCTTGGGCTAGCATTTAGAAGTTCTGAGTAGATCCTCGGACCAGGGGAAACTGGAGACACAAGGGATGTTGATGTCCTACTACTCTCTTTTGGGGAATGCACACAAGAAGCTTGATCTTTCCTTTTGGCTCAAAGTCACATTGGTTGGACATAGATATCATGAACTCTCTAAGGCCAGAAGAGACCGCAGAGACACACTTATTTCTGTCCTTATCCTCTTTTCACCAACACATACTCAACCAGGGAATAAATATGTATCTAATATATAATACACATATATAATACATATATCTGATATATAAGGTTTCTCCATTACAAATATCTCCCTTTGGGGTTTACAACCACATATTCAATTTTGTCAACTCGTTTCTATTTTTTCTTCCTTGTTATACTCTTGAAAACATTTTCACAATGTTAAGAATGAATCTATGAAACATAGAAAAATTGAAAGTGCCAAGATATAAAGACTTTAAGGCATCAACCTGTTCTTTCCCTAGATACTTAAGAATTTTATTATGCTACTGTGGACTTTTGGAAGCTCAGGCTCATCATGGCCCTTCATATCTTTTACCTTTAGGGTTGAGTGACCCTGGATACTAAGCATCTCAATAAGCCAATGAAAATTTTGTTTATCATCAAGGCATTCGCAAAATATCTCCTTTCCTAAGTGGCATTCACTGAACTCTCTACCTGGCCTCATGCAGCTGAAATCCATGTCATTCTACTTCTCTGTGTTTTGCTACATTTGTTGCTTAAACGCAAGCTGCTTTTATGATGCTTAATTATTGTTTAAATCCTCATTAAGATGAAGGACAACTGAACCAACATAAACTATCATTAGCCGCCATAGACATGAGTAATTTGCCTATTCTTTGCTTCAACCCCTATGGTTTCTCCCTGTTTTAGTTACCCAGTACTGTTGTAACATAAATGCCACACATGGATGGCTTTAATCCATCCTCAGAGTTGAGGAGGCTAAACGTCCGATTTCAGAGAACAGGCTGTAAGGAAAAGTTTTCTCTCTCTGCCGTCTCTGGAGAAAGGACCTTGTCTCTTCAGCATGTTTCTGGTTTCTTGGAGGTCTCCATGTGTCCTGGTGTCTATCTTCCCCCCATCTCTCCTTGGCTGTGTGTTACATCTCTGTGTGTTGGCTGTGTGTTGCATCGCTGTCATACCCCAAAAGAGACTTACTCAAGATACGCATGCACTAGCCCTGCTTCTTTAACAGAACAGCCCATTCCCGAAAGGGATTATAACCATAGGTTAGAATTTACATCACATATTTCTGAAGGACACAATCCAATCCACATAAATCCCTATATTTGTAAAGCCACAAAGAAGCCTTGGTTATTATGAATCGCCATCTCACCACACTTTTGAAGCTGATGAATAACCAGGAATATGCTTCACTGTAAATGCCACATTTTTAATCTATCCATAACCAAAGGGGAAAGGGTGAAGTTGGCACAATTTGCCGCATATTAGAGCAGCTGTCTCTACAGCCAGGATGTGTGTGCTCTCAAAGGCAGAGCCATTGGGGTTCGTGTGATAAAAATACATATTCCTAGACCTCTAAGCTATAGACTGCCTGTTTCCATAGGTTTAGGAAGTGATCTTAATTATTACCATCCACCAAATGAGTTTGATGATTCATTTGTCCAAGAGGTTAAACCATCTATTCTAGAGTTTGTGAGAAGATAATTCTTCAGTGTCGTAGAGAATAGAAATGAGTTCACATTAGTTCAGAGACAGACAATGAAAAAAGTTGACATATGAAAGGCTCTTCTACCACCTCTGGAGAGATCAAAGTCACGCTGACATACTCCATTCAGATTACTAGTCACCAGACCTGTGAGACGGTAAATTTCTGTACTTTAAAGCTACCCAATTTGTGGTATTCTGTTAAGGCGACCCCAAGGAGCTAATATTGATGAATTGGTGTGTTTCCCTTGGGTCTGTATTCACATACTATAAAGCTCTAGGCAGAGATTGCTCCACCTCAGTACTCTTGACATTTGGGACAGATCATTCATTCTTTGGGTGGGAGGTGACTCTGTATTGTGAAATGTTCATCAGTCTCCCTGATCTTTATTATTAGATGCCAGGAGCATCCCTCCAGGAGTCACCATCTGAGGTAGTTAGTTTATTGAGCCAACCTGGTCGATAAACACTTGTGGGGTTAATTGAAGGGCAGAGAGATGAATGGCTTGGTGAACCTGCCTTTCTAGTTCTCCGCTCTCTTCCTTTCTAATGGTCAGAACAGGGTGCATCTGCCTTAGCCGGTTGCCTGCTTCAGCTGGCAAGGCTAACTTCCTGTAAGACATCCCTGAGGAGAAGCCAAATGGACCTACCCGATGCAGCCCTGGGTGCTTACACATTCACTGACTCAGCTTTCCTCCTGCAGTCGGCTTCATTGCGTGTGTTTCGTAAGATGGAGGAGAACTTTGTGGATTGGTGTCGGACATATGGGTTAGTGTTGGACTTGTGGGCTTGGGCAGCACTAGGTTGGGATGTCTTCTTGAGGTGCACTAACCCTTTATATAAAACTCTCTCTTATACATGAGTTTCTGTGGAATTGTTTCTCTAAAGTATCCAGACTAGCTCACCATTAAACATTTATCCTGATGTTATCCACAGTGCTTTGGGAGGCAAATGCTACACCTAATTGAGAACCATTGCTGGGGGGGAAAAATCATGTGACCTCTTTGGAGGGGCTTACATGTTTTTCTTACAATGTAGGATGACATGAATAGCTATAGACTCCAAAAAGGTGAAGAAAGTGATTCTGATCATATTCAATGTCTACTTAGAAAAAATAGTAATTTAGCTTCAATGTCACCCATACTTTAACCGAAATTTCAAATGGTCTAGGGGTTGAAATTTCAGAGAAATTGTTAAAATATTTTAAATTGCTTTTATTGGATGTATTTTATATGATTTTGAGGTAAGGAAGAACTACCAAAAATGAAAAACCCCAGAAACTAAAAGTAAAAATATCAAGGAACTCAACTTTCTAGTAGTTTAAATTTTCTGTTGTAAGCCCTTAGTGTTTTGTCTTGGTGTGGTGGGATCAGATTGGGCACAATTCCCACAGTGTGTGTTGTCCCCTGTAGGGCTATGGGTCAGTGAGGGATGTCATGTCTCATAGTGGGGCCGGCCATATGGCCTTCTCTGTGGATTGGCTGCTCTGAGTGGGAATATTGTCCTGAAGGCTTGGTAGGCCAGGCTATGCTCCACTCTCTCTTCCTCCCCCTTCATTTGCTCCCCTGTGCTCTGATCAGACATGTCCCTCTCCCTGAGCTGAAGATTCAGTGCTGTCTTCTGAAATTCTTCTGGGGGAGGGGCAGGTGTCCACATAGTTGGGATTGGAGCCAGCCCCTCAGACCTCTCCACTGATTCCCTACTCCATGCCAGTATGTGGAATTCACATGTGGGAGAACCGGGTTGAAGTCTGGTCCCTCTTTCCCTGTGGAGATATAAACAATACCTTCCCCTTGGGTTGGTTAGTGCCTGGCTTCCACGCTACCCAATTCTTTTTTATTTTTTTCCTAATACTTTTATAAGGTGATGTACTATAAAAAATAAATAAAATGAAAAAGCAAATTTTAAATGTCACTATAATAACTTATTAATCAGAAAAAAACAAGATTAAAACTACAACAGATGTCATTTGATCCATCAGACTGGAAAACTTTAAAGTCTGTTAAATATAAGGGCAAAGGAAGGCATGGAGAAACCATCATGCTCATGCCGTACCATGAAAAACTACCTTTTTCCTCTCTTTCATCACGTTGTTTCTGACTTACAGAACCAGGAGGCTGCAAAATATTATTTAAAAAAATAGAATTTTAAGTGAATAGAATATTTTCCCACAAACTCTTGGAAGCCTCCGCATATTTGTGATGAGACCACACCAAGAATATTAAAGTTATAGATCCCACCCCAGTTGAGTATGACCAATCTGTGGGCTGGTAGCAGAAGTCAAATGATGTGCATGAAATTAAAAGATTTATTCATCTTTTCATTTTAGCTTTAACTTGGTATAGCAGCATCTCTCACTGCGTGGTTGGTCAGGTCCCTGGAGCCCAAGGGTTCTATGGATGGGCCCTTGTGTTAGTCTGGATACTTTAGAGAAACAAATCCATAGAAATTCATGTACAAGAGAGAATTTTATATAAACGTTAAGTGCACCTCAAGAAAACATCCCAACCCCATGCTGCTCAAACCCACAAGTCCAACATTAACTCATATGTCCAATAACAATCCACAAAGTCCTCCTGCATCTCACAAAACACACTCAATGATGCTGACGGCAGGAGGAAAGCTGAATCAGTGAATATGTAAGCATCTCAGTACTAGCAGGGGTCTCCACACGGCTGCCCCAGCACCGAGGGCTGCATCGGGGTAGGTCCATGTGGCTTCTCTCAGGGATGTCTTGCAGGAAGTGAGCCTTGCCAGCTAAAGCAGGGAACTAGCTAAGGCAGCTCCATCCAAGTCCAACCATCACAAAGCAAGAGACCTGAGAACTAGAAAGGCGAGGCTCACCAAGCCATTTATCTCACTGCTCTTCAATTAACCCCACATGTGTTTATCAGTCAGGTTGGCGCAATAAACTTTAACTATCTCAGCTCCCCAGAAGTGTGAATTTTGTGTGGATGTGCATATGCATATTTTTCAAAGAAAACAGAGTTTTCATTAGCTTCTCAAAAGATTACCCAACTTAGGGAACAACTGCATAAACATCTGTGTGTTCTGAGACGAAAACCAGATGGGAAGAAAATAGGTATACTTTCAATACATGCATACCACAAGGAGAATTTCTTTCCATTGTTCCACTAGTTAAGTTTTTTAAGCCCAAATAGTTAATCCTAATGTGTTTGCTATTTTCAAGGTCAAATTTATATTTCCCCATCATGTCATCATTTAAACAAAAAGTAAAAGGAATTCACTAAACAACATTGTGGGGGACTTAACTTGGCCCACTGCACAAAGGATGGATGCTTTTGAAGTCGACCTTGGTGTTTCTCCCCTCCTTCCTTCCTGTAGGTTACATATTGTTTGTTATTTTTCACAGAAGTTTCTTCTTTCCTCTTCCTCTATCGTATTTATTTTGTTCTGCTTTCTTTATCTTTGTTTTTCAGAAGTTTCCATTTTGAGTTTGTCCACACTGTATAACTTGATACAGTCACATGGTTTTTCTATTTATTTTTCTTCAAAAATATTTCCTTAACTTTACTCCTAGTTGGCCTGTTGCCTAGCTATAATTTGATATTTAAATGATTTATAGATAATGAACATTATGGGAGACCCATTTCGTTCTCTCAAAGTACCAGAAGACTTTGAATTCTCTTCAATGACTTGAGATGCTAAAACACAGTTTTAAAAAGTTTCAGCAGAAACCTCTCAAGGTAAGTAAGTCCATGATGAAGGTCACCTTGAGACATTCAGGTCTCCTAGCTCTCTTGATAATACATGTGCTATTTCCATGGGCTGAGAGTTGCTAAGGTGTTAACAATCTGCTATAGAAAGAACTTTATCTATTTAACATTGGTTCAAAATGTGGCTCTTTAAGCTGGGCTTAGGATGTCACATTACCTGCTTCCAAAATGCCAGCTGTGAACTCATAAATTTACTCAAGAATCCGAGAGCCCTATTGGATGCTGTCTTCTCTGCACAACGCTTCTTACCCAAGGAGGCCACAGACACTAAAGGCTGAGGAAGATAAGTGAGTCATCCTACTACCAAAATCACCAGAGTGAATTATCCAATAAGCATGTTATGTTTACTTGTTAATTGAAAAACATGTGAAACTGTTCACTACAGATTAGTAAGCATAAGCCCTGTTTATCTTGCTTGCTGGATATTCCTTCATGGTAAATAAAAAAAAATTGCCATCAAATGATCACAACTCATAATGACCCTACTGGACAGAGCAAACTCCTAAATGGGGTGTCCAAACCTGTAAATCTTTGTATTAACTATTTTACTGGCATATGCTTCTTACACAATATAATTCAATGCTTTAAATATACTAAATAGATTTGGATGATCACTACCACATTAATTTTGAATAATTTTATTTCTTCTTGTACCCGTTGTCATTAGCTCCCCATTTTGCCCCAACTTCGCCTGTTGTAAGCCTAAGGATCTGTAAACTACTTACAGTCTATAGACTTACCTCATAAAAACCAGAGCAAGTTTAAAACGAGTCAAAAGAAAAAAGAAGGGGTAAATGGTCAAATTTAAAGCTAACTACAGCTGCAGCAATCTATTTTGCAATGCGCTCAGTCTAAAGAAACCTATTCACTTGTGTAAGCAAACGTTGGAGGGAGTTTAGTGAAGACTTTATGCACAGGACTCTCCAAATGGATTTCGGGTTTCCTCTATTATCTCTAGCTTTCTTTGAACTGGGTGCGCAGAATTTAAGTTCTTATATAATTCTCTCTTCTAGTCTTGGATTTTATTGTTTCCATTCCTTGGAACACACAGGTTGGTGTGTTTCTTCCATGTGGTCTTATCTGACACCTCTCGCAGGGCTGCTTATTTTAAAGCAAGCTTTTAATATCCCAGAAGCCTTTAAATCTTCATGGAAGCAAGTGGCTTGATCTTTCTCCTGTTGAGAAACGGTGGTTTCAAAGCCATGACCCTCCATTTAGCAGTTTAGCACCCCACCGATCTTCCCATCTTTATCAAGGATAGTAAATTTATAAAGAGGCTTTGATTCTGTTGAGAGGGCTGTGGGATTGGAGGAGAAACAGATGCCAACTATGCCTAGAAGCAGAATCTTGGGGGTGGTGAAAAAATAGAAAACAATTTACCATGAATTAGCATCCGTCCATTGTGTAAAGCACATTTGTACATTCGTTGCCCTCATCATTCTCAAAACATTAGCTCTCCACTTAAGCCCATGGCATCAGTTCCTCATTTTCCCCCTCCCTTCCTGTTGCCCCCTCCCTCATGAGCCCTTGATAATTTAAAATTTATTATTTTGTCATATCTTGCACTGTCCAAAGTCTCCCTTCACCCACTTTTCTGTTGCCCATCCCCCTAGGGAGGAGGTCACATGTAGATCCTTGTAACTGGTTCCCCCTTTCCACTCCACCCTTCCTTCTCCCCCCCAGTATCGCCCCTCTCACCACTGGTCCTTAAGGGATCATCTGCCCTGCATTCCCTGTGTTTCCAGTTCCTATCTGTACCAGTGTACATCCTCTGGTCTAGCCAGATTTGTAAGGTAGAATTGGGATCATGATAGTGGTGGGGGAAGAAAGCATTTAGGAACTAGAGAAAAGCTCCTCATTTTTCCCCTCCCTCTCCACTCTCCCCTCCCTCATGAACCCTTGATAATTTATAATTATTTTTTAATGTCTTACACCAACTGATGTCTCCCTTCACCCACTTGCCTGTTGTCTGTCCTCCAGGGAGGAGGTTATATGTAGATCCTTGTAATCGGTTTCCCCTTTATACCCCAACGTCCCTCTATCCAACCAGTATCGCCACTCTCACCACTGATCCTGAAGGGTTCATCTGTCCTGGAGTCCCTGTGTTTCCAGTTCCTGTCTGTATCAGTGTACATCATCTGGTCTAGTCGGATTTGTAAGGCAGAATTGGGATTATGATAGTGACAGCAGGGGGGTGGGGGAGAGCATTTAAGAAGTAGAGGAAAGTTGTATGTTTCATAATTGCTACACTACACCCTGACTGGCTCGTCTCCTCCCCGCAACCCTTCTTTACTGGGATGTCCAGTTGTCTACACATGGGCTTTGGGTCCCCACTCCACATTGCCCCTCATTTTCAATGATATGATTGTTTTGTTCTTTGATGCCTGATACCTGATCCCTTTGGCACCTTGTGATCACATAGAGTGATGTGCCTCTTCCATGTGGGCTTTGTTGCTTCTGAGCTAGATGGCTGCTTGTTTACCTTCAAGCCTTTAAGACCCCAGACACTGTATCTTTAGATAGCCGCACACCATCAGCTTTCTTCACCACATTTGCTTATGCACACGCTTTGTCTTCAGTGATCATGTTGGGAAGGTGAGCATCATAGAATGCCAGTTTAAAAGAACAAAGTGTTCCTGCATTGAGGGAGTACTTGAGTAGAGGCCCAATGTCCATCTGTGACCTTAATACTAAATCTAAAATATATGCACATAAATGCATTTCCCCATGATCCGAATTCTACCTTGCAGGACTGGATAGGGCAGAGGTTGTACACTGGTGCATATGGGAGCTGGAGGCACAGGGAATCCAGGGTGGACAATACCTTCAGGACCAGGGGTGTGAGGGGCAAGGCTGGGAGAGTGGAGGGTGAGTGGGTTGGAAAGGGGGAGCTGATTAAAAGGATCCACATGTGACCTCCTCCCTGGGAGATGGACGGCAGAGAAGGGGGGGAAGGGAGACTCCGGATAGGGCAAGATATGACAAAATAACAATCTGTGGATTATCAAGGGCACATGGGGGAGGGGGGAGCAGGGAGGGAGGGGAAAAAAAGAGGACCTGATGCAGAGGGCTTAAGTGGAGAGCAGATGCTTTGAGAGTGATTATGGCAGGGAATGTACGGATGTGCTTTATAAAATTGATGTATGTATATGTGTGGATTGTGATAAGAGTTGTATGAGCCCCTAATAAAATGTAAAAAAAGCATTTCCCCATCATCATATATAAATATATTTACATGTGTACATGCCTGAATTTAGACCTCTATAAATGCCCTTTACCTCCTAGTTTTTTTTTCTCTATTTCCTTTTACTTTCCTCTTGTCCCACTTTCATGCTCAGCCTTCATTTGGGTTTCAGCAGTTCCTTTTGGTTACATCGCCCATGATCAAGCCATACCAGGCCTCTTACACCCTCCTCACCACTGATTTTGGATCACTTATTGTTCTCTTGTCTCTGGGTTTGTTAACACCACTTCCTTTCCCCAACCTCCCCCTATCCCATGTCACCCTGAAATCCAGGAGAGTATTTTTTAAAAATAATTCACAGAAACTAACATCCCTGTTTTCTGATAGTAGTTTCATCCATGAATGGGAATGAGTACATTGGAATGTTCATTTGTTGAACCATGTAATGATAATATCAAGAAGTAAATGAATATCTAAATTTTAGTTCTAGCTTTGTCACCACCTAGTTAGGTAATGCTGAACAAGTCCTTCAACACAACTTCACACTTACAAAAATTAAAGTGCTGAATGAAATGCATTTGACTTTGGCTCTAACACTTAAAAATGCTCAAATATCAGCTAACAGTGGAACCCACAGTATATGTTTATATAGATAGATTTTCCCCCTTTATTCTCTATGCCTAACTGCAGAGTGAGCTCTGTGGAAAATGAAGGCAGAGGTTTCTGTCTGGTGTTTCTAATGAGGTCAGAATCAGTCTTCTTAGGCATGCCTCAAACTACAATGCTGGGAACATTGATAAGAATCTCAGGGTTGCCTCATCCCACCAGTTCAGCCAGCCCAGGGAGGGTGAGGCTGAGTCTGTGGGCAGGTACTTTCTCACAAGGCTTACCATTCCAGTTTCAGCTTTGCTTATTTTAAGAACGCAATCCAAGCCTAGAAATGGGCATGGCTGTTTTTAGATTAGCTTTGAAAAGTTAACATAAAGAATAGAGACATATTGTATTTTAAATTATAGTTTTTCTATGTAACTTTTATATAGTTTTTCTATATAAATTCTAACACATTCTTACTTTATCATGACCATAAGTTTACCCTGCCTCCACTGGCTTTATGTCCAAGAAATTTCTCACATCTCCACAAAGTCAATTGAATTGTAATGATCAGTTTGTGAAAATCACTTGGTAATAACTTGTTGTCTTAGCGCTAAAGACAATTCCATTCTCAGAGAGTCATCAAATCAATTTCTCAACAATGATCTGGTGGTGGTGGTGGTGGCTTTTAGATGCTGCCCAGGCAGTTCCAATTCATAGCAATAACATGCACAACACAAGAAAATACTGTCAAGCAGGATTAAAATAAAAAATAAACTTTAAAAAAAGAGCAAAAAATACTTTTGCTCAATTTGTTTAGTTGAACTGTTGAGCCAGAGAGAAATAATCTTAGTCATAGAAGATTAATTATCTCACGCATCACAAAAACATAGAAGCCATCCATGGCCATCAAGTTGATTCCAACTCCTCGTGATCCTAAATGGGATTTCTGAGAGCGTAAGTGTTTACTGGAATGAGCAACTCCATCTTTCTCCTACTGTGCAGCTCCTGGGCTTGAACTACTGACCTTATAGTTAGCAACCCAACACATAACCCACTAGGCTGCCAGGGTTTATTCAAATAAAAAGTACTTGCCACAATATTGACCTTCTCTGTAAGGGCAGTTATCTCTGAGGCCTCAGCATGTGACAACAGAAACGTGTCATCTTTTCTATACATTCCTTATCTTGGTACCTATCAAAAGGCAACAATATAACAGCTAAAGGCTTCAACCTATAGCTCCAACCATTTGGAGCTGCGGAATAAACAGTCATGGACTGTATTACATGACTGCAGCTCTGGATCTCATCAAGGAAAACGTCTCCACACCTAGAAGCTGAAGGGCTGGTGACTTCCTGTTATGCAGAAGGAGCAGGAGGAGCCAGATGTATTGGGACACTCTGTGCAATGCTTCCAGACTGCTCGGTGTTCTCCTGCTCCTGTCAACTACGACTGCTCAATTTGCTTCCCAAGTTCAAAAAGACTTGCAGGTGGAAAATGCACGAAAGGTTCTTTTGATACTTCTTCTCACTGCAGTTCGTGGCCATATTGCCAGGGAGGGACTAGGTGCAGATGTTGAACCATGCCAGAAATATTTTCAAGAGGATGGATTATTTCACACAGAATGGAGATGTGGCTTCTGATTCTGGCGGCTCATTTGCTACAAAGAAATGTGAACTCGGGACACAGGCCAACTAAAGCTGCGGACCCGGAAGCATTCATGAACATCGTAAGTTGAGATTTTCCACAATGTTTTGGGGAAAGTAAATGCCTTCACTTGCTAATATGTGCTTTTCTGTGTTATCTGCATTATATATTGTGTTTATAAACTGTGGTGATTTATGTTAGTTTCGTGAAAAAAAAATAGTGTATTATACTGGAAAGGATGCTAAACTGGGGTCTGTAGACACAAATTCAATAGATATAACTTAATTCCTTTGCATCTCAAACATAACCTAACTTTTCCATAAATTCTTCATTTCCTCCTATCAACAGAGAACCCATTGAGATCTGTTGGGTCAAGGCCAGAACCTGATGATTGTGTGTATTATGTTTGTGTTTTTATCCTTTTTCTCCATTATGGCTGAGATGGCAGTCATCACTTCTTACAGTTTGCTTTCATCCGAAGTCATGACAATTGACTCATTTCACCCTCCCCTGGACTGGTAGCTCTCTTTGGAGTACCAATAAAGGGACCTAGATGAGAGATGCTCGTGATTGCATGATTACTATGCCATCTCTTGAGGTCTCTCAGAGATTTAGGGAAAAGGAACTTACTTTCAGATTCTAGACTATAATGATGAATTCCATAGATTGGTACGTGGGATTTCATGCACACTGCCTTATCCAGTAAATATGATCATCTTCATTTTTCAAACCAAGAGATTGAGAATTAAAGAAGTTAAGCAACTTAAACTAGGCCATGCTGCTGGTGTAGGTAGAGCTACAATTTAAATACAGACCTGCCTGAATGCAAAGTCCATAATTGTAGCCATTACCCTGTAAACCCTTCCCAGTAAATAGGAGGTAATTCTTCCTCAAGATGAGTAAGATGGTTGTGTGTTTTATTCATGCTCCATAGACCTCACAGAAAGGGAAAAGTTTAACCGACATTATACGGGCCCTTTTTACAGAAGCTTCCTTGTAAGAGTTTTATGACTCTGGTGAGCCATATGAATATTCCAGATACATATTCTGACCTATATGAAGCTTCTTTCAGCCACTTTAATCATTGTCTTTGATGGCTTGTTTTAGATAATTACCAGGTTGGGACAGATCAGATCCACCCTCTGGCCCTGAGAAAATCCCACACAAATTCTCCTAGATTCATGAGTGAAGTGAATACTATAGACTAGGCAGAACTAGTCTATCTCCTGAGCCACATCTACTGGGTGTACCCAGCACCCCCACTCTGCTGGAGTTTCAGAATTCCTAAGGCTGAAACAACTGAATAGGGCTCTGCCACTGAGTAGCTATACTGACTGGGAAAAAGTAAACTGGGGCATTATACAATTATTAGGGTAGAGTCAGCAACACAGAATAAAATTCAAAGTCTGCATTGACTTGACTCTGTATACTGAGTCAACCATAGTCTTGCCTGTATTTTTCCAGCAAATTTTAATGAACACCTACTGCAACGTATAAAGGACAGAGTAGAACTGCCCCAGTGGATTTCCATGGCTGTAATCTTTACAGAAGCAGACTGCCATATCATTTTGTTGTTGTTGTTCATTTGGTTGGGTTTTTTTAATAAAAGATCATTTTATTGAGGCTCTTACAACTCTTATAACAATCCATACATCAACAGTATCAGGCATATTTGTACATATCATTCTTTTCTAGACATTTACTTTCTATTGAACCCTTAGTATCAACTCCTGTTTTTTCTCCCTTGCCCCCCACAACCTCTTGATAAATTATTAATATTTTCATATCTTACACTGACCACTGTCTCCCTTACCCCATGGTTTCTGTTATCCATCCCCCTGGAGGGGAGTGGTGGAGATTACATGTCAATTATTAGGATCGTTTCCCCCTTCTTTCCCTCCTCTTCCCACTTCTCCCTACCCTTCTGGTATCACTATTCCCATTCCTGTCCCTGGATTTCGTGTTTCCAGAGCCCTTAGGTCTTATCGTACCTGTGCACATGCTCTAGTCTAACCTGCAGTGAAAGTCAGTACTGGGGTCATGATAGTGGGGGGTGAGGAAGCCTCAAAGAATATTGTGTGTTTCATTGGTGCTTTACTCCACCTGATTGACTCATTCCTTCCCTGTGACCCCTCTGTGAGGGGATGTCCCATTGTCTGCAGATGGGCTTTGGGTCTATGCTCTGACCCCTCTCGTTCTCAACAATATAACTTGTTTGCTTATTTGTTGTGAGTCTTCTGATGCCTGTTACCCAGTCTCAACAAAGCCACATGATTTCACAGGCGGGTGCATTTCTTCCATATGGTCTTGTTGCCGCTTGTTTGTCTTCAAGACTTTAAGACTCCAGACGTTATAGCTTTTGATGGCTTGGCACCATCCGCTTTCTTCACCACATTTGCTTTGCCATATCATTTTACATCAGTGCACCTAGTGGGTCTGAGTTATGTGGGCACTTAGGTAAGTACCCAATTACTTAAACACATGCAACCAGATTCTTTGAGCACCTTACTAGATTCCTAATGTGCTACAAAATGCTGACATTACTGTAAGAACTGAATACTTAGACCCAGACTTCATAGAACTTAACCTCCAATAAGAAAGATAGACACTTAATTACTATTCACACAAGTTAGAAAAAAAAGAAGATAAAATGGGAATATCTAACACAGAGATCTTGGAAGCATTTGTTTCTGGTGAAAGGCTTTGTTAAAGCTAAAGTCTCAAACATGAATAAGAGTTATTTATTTGGGTGGGCACGGATTACATGGATGTGAGACTGTAAGGTTCAATAAGAGTCTTCTAAGCAGAGACCAGCAGATAACTCTGGAGCAGCTGAAAACATGCCATTTTTAAGGAGCCAAGAGTAGGCCATGTTTAGTGGATTTTAAATATTGACATTTACCTTATATTACAAAAGTAATGTAAGTTCATTGTGGAAAATCTGGGGGGAAAGGCAGATGGCTATAAAACGAGAGGTCAACCATCACCAATATATCCAGCACCTAGAACTCCAGGCTATCAGCGGTGCCTCGTGCATAGTGACCGCATCTGTGCCAGTGTGGAACTGTTCTCTGTACGGTTTCCCATGGTTGCTTTGAAAGTAGATCACCAGGTCATTATTCCAAGGCACCGCTGAGTGGACTCAAGTCTTCGACCTTTCAGTTAGCACCTGAGTGCTGAGTTGCTTGTACCAGGCAAGGCTTCACCCAGAAATGCTGATAACCTTGTCAGATGTTCCTCATATCTTTCTTCTTATCAACCAATAAATCCTTATTTTCATTTTCTTTTTCAAAAAGGAGAATGTCTTAATATTCCTAGCATTTTTTCAACTTATTATATAGATCATGAAATTTTCTCATGATATTAAATCATCTTCTATAATATCATTTGAACAACCCGTATCGTGTTTGCTTGTGTTTGCGTTTGCTTTGTTTGTTTTGCTTGCTTTGGAAGTGGGCACAGGGTACGTACATTGCCCCAGGTTGAATTCTCTGAGAAGCAGATTCAGAGGTAGAGTTCATGTGCGCAACATCTATTAAGGAGAACTGTTGGAAAGCAGGGGAAATACATTGCAGTGGGCAAAGGGAGAAGCCAAGTTACAGCGCACCCTCAAAAACAGCCTTGGTACCCTCACAAGGAGCTCCAAGTTACAATGGCCCTTCTGAGTTGGACAACTTAGGCTTGGACACAAGCTGGGTTTACATGACCAGGATTTTCAAACCACACAGATCAGTTACTACCTATGGCACACTGGGTCAAGGAGCCATTCCAGAACAAGACAACATCCCAGGACTCTGTGGACAGCATTCACAGTAGATGCAACTGGTCCTTTATTGAAAGAGGATGTAGGTAGCGCATCAGAGTATCCACCCCAAGATTTACTGACCCAGTCCCCAAAATAATTTGTACGGTTGCAAATAATGCAAATCCAACCATCCTGATAGGATGATTTTATGCCTATCTCTGATTCCTTGCCTTCATTAGGTTACAAGATTGGGACATATAATGGTTATTGCTCTTTTAGGAGACATTGAACAGGTTCAGACTCAGAGTGACCCAAGGTGACACAATGGCACACTGCTCAATCCTGCACCACCCTGACAACCACCGCTATCTTTGAATCCACTTCTCAGACTGTGTCCGTCTATTTTGTTCCACGTTCCTTCGTCCCTGGTCCCACACCTTACCGAGTATGCTGTCCTCCAGCGAGGATGTGTTCCTCCTGATAGCATTCCCCAAGGAAGTGAGAAGACATCTCACTGTACCTATTACAGTCAGAATGTGTTTGCTTCTCTGGCAGTCCATTTGATATTCAGTACCCTTCGCCAACACCATAAGGATCTACCTGATGCATTGTCAAGCTTTCCCATCTTGTAAGAGATGATTTGCCATGGCTTGGACCAAGTACACTCTCGTCTACAGATAACATCTTTGTTTTTTATTACTTTAAAGAGAACCTTTGCAACTGATTTCCCAATGCAATATGTTCTTTCATTTCGTAATGAAATGAGCATTGATTGGGGATCCAAGTAAAAAGAAATCCTTGACAACTTCGATGTTTTCTCCATTTATCATGATGTCACCTATTGGTCCAATTGTGAATAATTTTGTTTTCTTTACATTAGTCCTTTTGTCCTTGAGCAAGCAAGGTTTCTATAGAGTCCCACTTCTCGGATTATTTGCTCAGCATACAGATCAAATGAGCATGGTAAAAAGGTACACATATTTTTCCTGATTTTAAACCACATAATGTTCCCTTTCTCTCTTTCAAATGACTGTCTCTTGATTGCATTCTCCACCACACACATTTAAGAGTTCTGGAATTCCCATTCTTCCAAATGCCATCCATAGCTTGTTATGATCCACTCATTCAAAAGGCGTTGCTTAAGCCATAAAACACAAGTAAACATCGTTTTGGTCTTCTCTGCTTTCAGACAAGATCTATCTGACATCAATAATAATATCATAACTCCTTCTACAATCCCTTAGAAAGTTAGCTTGCATTTCTGGGAGTTCTCTGTCCATATACTGGTGAACATTTTTTTTAATTTTTAGCAAAATTTTACATCTGTGTGAGATCAGGGATATCGTTCAATAGTTCCACAGCCGGTTGGACCACCTTTCCTGTGGACCCTTTCCATTCAGTTAGCCAGGTAACTGTTCTCCAAATTTCTTGGATTAGACAAGCGAACATCCCAGTCTGGCATCTCTTAGTTGAAAAATCTTGGGCAGCCATAGATATCTGGAGCTTTGATTTTTGCCAATGCCTTCAATGAAGCTTGAGCTTCTTCCTTCGTAACCATTGGTCCTTGGCCATGTGTTAGATTCTGAATTGACTGAACATCAATCAATTCATTTTGGTATAATAACTCTATGTATTCTTTCCATCTTCTTTTGATGTTTCTTGTGTCATGGACTAGCTTACCTGGAGAATCCTTCAGTATTGCAACTTGAGATTTGAATGTTTTAATAAGCTCTTGAAATGTAAGAGGAGCCAAGTGAATTCTTCCCTCTTGGTTTTCTAGCTCCAAGTCCTTGCACATTATGATGCTGTCTTTGGTCTTCTCAAGCCATCCGTGGAACGACCCTGAGCTGTTTTACTTCATCATTTCTTCCAATGGCTTTACCTTCTCTACTTGCAAGTTGCAGAGTCTCTTCTGAGATTCATTTTGGCCTTTGATTCCTTGTCTTTTTAAATGGGTGTTAAAATTTATTGCTAGAGCATGAACGTGTATGAACCTGAGTGAATAAAGAAGAAGGCAATATTAAATTCAACAAAATTTGACAAAAAATGATGGAAGCAGGTGGACACTGGGAAGAGTTAAAATGTAAGGGTAAAGTGATAAATAGATGGAAATGTTGCATACATAATACTGCAATAAATTTCAAAAGACAAGAAATAAAAGGCCAAGATGATTCTCAGAAGCGGCTCTGAAACTTGCAAGTAGAGAAACTTTCCTGCATTTTAAATTACCATTTGCTCTTTTCATTTATGATATCCTGAATGTCATATCACAACTGGTTGGTTATCAGTCCCTAGTGTTCAATGCCTCAAACCTATTCTTGAGATGGTGTCTAAATTTAAGTGAAATACACCAAAGTCATATTTTGGCTATCATAAAATTTTGTTCTTCAGCTTTAATTTGAGCAAATGATGATCGATCCTGCCATCAGTTCCTGGTCTTGTTCTCATGGAAAATTTTGAGTTCTTCATCATCTCTTTCCACACATATAGCTGGTTTGTTTTATTTTGTTTATTAAATACTTTGATTGGAGACTCTTACATCTCCCATCACAATCCATACATAGGACATTTGTACATATGCTGCCGTCATCATTTTCAAAGCAGTTTCTTTCTACTCGAGCCCTTGATATCAGCTCCTCATTTTACCCCTCCCTCCTCCACCTCCCCTCCCTTTGAATCCTTGATAAGTTATAGATTATTATTTTCATATCTTACATTGTCCTCTGTCACCCTTCACCCGCCTTTCTGTTGTTTGTTCCCCTGGGAGGGGGTTATATGTTGATCCTTGTGGTTGATTCCCCCTGTATCCCCCCACCTTCCCCTTATCCTCCTTTTATCTCTATTCCCATGGTTGGCCCTGAGGGGCTTATCTCTCCTGGATTTGCTGTGTCTTGACCTCTTACCTGTAGCAGTGTGCATGATCTGGTCTAATCTGATTTGTAAGGTAGAATTGAGGTCATGATAATGCAGGGAAGGAAGCATTAGAGAACTAGAGGAAAGTTGTATGTTTCATCAGTAATATTCCAACCCCTGACTGGCTTATCTCTTCCTTGTGACCCTTCTGTGATGGATGTCCAATTGTCTACAAGTGGGGTTTGGGTCTCTACCCCGTGGACCACCCCACCCCCACCCCCATTCACATTGGCTATGATTTTGTTCTAGGTCTTAGATGCCTGATACCTGATCTCGTGGACACCTCAAGATCACACAGGCTGGTGGTGTGCTTCTTCCATGTGGGCTTTGTTGCATCTGGGCTACATGGCCACTTGTTTATCTTCAACCTTTTAAGACCCTTGATGCTATATCTTTTGATAGCCAAGCACCAACAGCTTTCTTCACCACATCTGCTTATGTACCCATTTTGTCTTCAGCAATTGTCAGGAAAGTGAACATCAGGGAATGCTGGACTATTAGAAATAAATGTTCTTGTGTTGAGGGAGCACTTGATTCAAGGCCCAATATCCATCTGCAACCTTAATTCTTAACATATAGATATAAGTACATAGATCTATTCCCTTCTCGTTATATATAAATATATTTACATATGTGCATGCCTATATTTAGACCTCTATAAATATCCTTTGCTTCCTGGTACATACCTTAATTTCCTTTTACTTTCCTCTGGTGCCACCATCATGTTTGGCCTTCATTCAGGTTTAGTAATTCCTCACTGCTATGTTGTCCTTGATTAAACCCCACTAGGCATCCTCATTTAGCTGTTTTGATTCGTGTGTATTCTATACAGTAAGGTCCACATATGTGTTGTTTACCACCTTATATCACTATTTAGGTTGTTTAAAAAGATGTTTCCAATGAATAGGTTGTTGGTCTTGCAAAAGTCTACCACGTTATCACTGGCATTTTTTGTTGTCACTATAATAGAGTCCATAACTTCCAGTTCCAAGTTACTCCTTTTTGTTGTTGTTTCTAATGTTTAAATTCCAATCTTCATTACATACTTGATCAATTTCAGACTTCAGAAGTTGGCAAAATTTGTCCACCTCTTCATCTTTGGTATTGATGTTTTGTAAATTTGAATGACTATCTTAGTAACAATCTTCCTGGTAGGAGTATGGATATTATCCTCTCACTGACAGCTTTGTTTTTTTGGCATAGGTTTTGAAATGTTTTCCTTGAGGGTAAATATAAGGCCATTCCTCTTCAAGCTGTTATTTCCAACATGGAGAACCACACATATTTGTCCTATTCAAAATGAACCATACTGGTCCATTTCCACTCACTCACCTTTAGGTATTCCACTTTATTTTTGACTACTTCCCATTTTCCTAGATTCACACTAAGATTCATGCTCCACGTTGACATGATTAATAGAAGTGTGCAGCTGTTCCTTCTCATCGTGAGTCACGCCATAACAGCAGCCGTAGGTGCTGAGCGCTGACCTCCCTCCATGTTGCTGAGGTCAACTCTATTTGAGGAGCCAGAGCTCCCCATTTGTATTTTGAGGGCCTTCCACCCTGAGGAGTTAATCTTCTGGTGCTATATCAGACAGTGCTCATAAGGCATATACTAGCCAAATCTTTTCAAAAGTAGATAACCAGGTCCTCCTTCCTAATCTGTCTTAGTCTGGGAACTTCCCTGAAATCTGTTCACTATGAGTGATCCTGAAATACCAGTGTCATAGCTTTCAGAATTCCAGCAACATGTAAACACCACCCGACAACTAACCAATGAACCAGTGGTGGATTATAGTATTGAAATTTAAATACTTTCTAAAAACATATTGTTATAAGTTGTCCTAAAAATAGTTATTTTTAATGGTTATATAAATTTTCAGACCTCCAGCAATACCGTTCAGAATACTTTATGGCTTATATTTTTATGTCCATAAATTTATGTCCTACTGTTATAGGGAGCCCAGGTGGTGCAGTGGTTAAGTGCTCGGGTGCTCACTGAAAGGTCAGTTGTTCCAACCCACCAGCTGTTCTAGTGGAGAAAGGTGTGGCAGTCTGCTCCAGGAAGATCCGCAGCTTTAGAAACCCTACGGGCCTCTATAAATTGAATAGACTTGACACCAAGAGGCTCGGGATGGTTATCATCCTTTATAACCATCTTGTCCAGTGTAGCATTCAGCTGGCCAACCACCTGCCATGTGGACACGATGCTCACAGTGCCTTCTAAGTTGCTCTTGTTCCCATCCTACATCTCTGAGGATTTCTTGTTTGTTTGCTTTTCATCCTGTCAGGTAAACCTTGAACTGCTAAATACAAAGTCAGTGGTTCAAACCCACCAGATTTACAAGGGATAAAGATGAGGCTATGATCTGGGGTCTTGAAGGCTTGAAGATAAGCAAGCATCCATCTATCAGGGAAGCAAAAAAAACCCACATGGAAGAAGCACACAAACAAACAACCATTTTGATGAGAATAAGGGGGGTCAGAAAAGAGACCCACAGCCCATCTGTAGACAATTGCACATCCCCACAGAAGGGACACAGGAAGGGATAAGCCAGTCAGGGTGCAGTATAGCACCAACAAAACACACAACATTCCTCTTGTTCTTTAGTGCTTCTCCCCACCCCACCCCCCACTATCATGACCCCAGTTCTATCTTACAAATCTGGTTAGACCAGGGCATGTATACTGGTACAGAGAAGAGCTCTTGACACACATAATCCAGGATAAACCCCTCAGAATCAGCAGTGGGAGTAGCAATACCATGAGGATAAGAGGAAGATGGGGGGAGAAGGTAGGAAAGGGGGGACCAATCTCAATGATCAACAGACAACCCGCCCCCCCCCAGGTTTCACATCAGAAATGTGAGGGAAAGGGAGACATCAGATGGTGTAAAATATGAAAATAAAAATAAATTTTAAATTATCAAGGGTTCATGAGGTGGGAGGGGGGGAAGGAAGGGGGGAAAAAGGAGGAGCTGATACCCAGGGCTCAAGTAGAAAGAAAATGTTTTGGAAATGTTGATGGCAACATATGTACAACTGTGCTTGATACAATTGATGTATGGATTGTTATAAGAGCTGTAAGAGTCCCCAATAAAATGATTTATTGAAAAAAAATTTTTTAAGATTAGAGCCTCAGAAATTCTGCCCAGGTTCACTATGAGTCAGAATCAATTCCGTGCAAGTGGGTTTGAGTCCTTGATGTTTTGTTTGTTTGTTTTTCTTAAAACTCAAGGCAGTAGCTAAATAGCCTTGGGAACCAATGGGAGGTTCTACTATATCCTATACATTTGCTTGGAATTGGAATAACTTGACAACAAAGGTATTTTTTTAACCAAGGATCACTGGACTGTGACAGGTGTGTGTGTGTGTGTGTGTGTGTGTGTGTGTGTGTGTTTGTGTTTGACTGAACACTCCAGGTTCATCTCGTACTCTCCCACTGAGATGCCTTCCTTGATAACCTTGCTCCTGGCCCACTCCTGGTCTCAATTCCTTGGCTGTTCATTCACTCACATCTGTCATCCCTCACCTGAAAAATTTTACGTCATCTTAGCACACGCTTGCCAGATGGCCTTTATCCTCATAGTTTGCACAATTATCTCTCTAAGTAATCTGTACTAGTGGTTCTCAAAGGATGCCCCCGACAACAGCTGCATCACCTAAGTAATAGAAATGCAAATTCTGGGGCTGACTCCAGACCTACTGAGTCAGAAATGCAGACATGGAGGCCAAGCACTTTGCATTTGAACAAATCCTCCAAGTAATTCTGAGGCTCCTCAGAGTGGGAAAGCACAGGTCCCCAAATCTCTCCAGAATATGTGTGCGGTGGTTTTACACACACATTATGCTTCTTACGACCTAGTAAACTGATTTTAATTATAATTTAATTGGACACTAATTTAGTGCCTACTAGTTAGCAGGGGGGAAAGGCACCTTGGTACCACCGTGGGTAAAACAGCTGCCAACCCTGCGGAGCAGTTCTACTCAGACCCAAAAGGTGACTTTGAGTCAGAATTGTCTCCGGGGCTGCAGCAGTTGTTTGGATCTGGGATGTTACCAGGAAAGACAGCGGTATAAACGGGTTCTCTTTTGACATTCCTTGCAGTGATCCTACGAACCATGAGTACTCCTAATTTACAGAGGGTTACATGAAACCCCAGGCTAGGTTAACTAAAGTTCCCAAGTTTATGCAGCTCGCTCAAATAATAATGTTACAGCCAGGAGTAAAGCTCAAGCAGTGAGACTCCAATGACTTTTTCTTAATTACTATGATATGTTGCCTTTCATTCTACCATGAAGGAGCCCTCGTGGCCTAATGGGCTATGCAGTGAGCTGCTGCTGCTGCTGCTGCAAGCCACAAGGTCAGTGATTCAAACCCATCAGTTGTTCCAGAGAAGAAAGATGAGGCTGTTTGTGTCCCTAAAGATTTAGAGTCTCAGAAGCCCAAAGAGACAACGTTGCTGTGTCCTATGGGGTTACTATGAGTCAGAAATGATCCCATAGCAGTGAGCATTCTATAGCAAAATAAGCAGATATACATGCCACCTTCTCCACTCTATCATTCGTTTTACATCATCAGTTCTCAACAGAAATAGATGCTCCCTACTCTGGGAGGCAGATGCCAGTGAGCAGAAACAGTAAGAATACCTAGATCTTTATAGCTTCATGATTTCTGGAAGAAAAAAAAGTTTCTACATGCTACAGCTGTATAAATTGTTTTTGGTTTTTTTAAATCGTGGGTTCCTAAGTGGACACTAAGAATCAGAATCCCTTAAATTGTGCAAGAAAATATGTGTATGTCCAAATGATTGACCTTTTTAATAATTCTTCTCAAATCCCCTAAGGAACTCTGAACCCCAGTTTATGAAGAAACATTGTGTTTGTGCCTGTGGCACAGGCGAGAAGGACAGTCAAGGGACGCATGGCCCACAGCGTCTGACAAGATAACCTGGGGCAGGTGTCAAACTAGCTGAAATCATGCCTACTAGTGCCTGTTAGAACCACCGGATCCCTCACCTGACATGGGGCTAGGAATCTGTATGTTTTTTCGCCATCAAAGGTGCACACTCGGGTTTTAGAGCCAGTGTTGTGACAAGTGGATTTGCAGAGAGTGCATCAGAATTCCCCCCAAAGAGCTTATTGGATCACAGATTGTTGGGCCCATTATTGGAAGTCCTGATTCAATGGCTCTGGATTGGAGCCTGATACTGTTCAAAAGTTCTCAAGTGATACTGATGCTGTTGGTCTATGTCCTACTCTCTGAGCCCCACTTTCTGAGCCCAAGTTCAATAATAAAGAGGAAGAAATTGAGGCATGGAAGTAGCTGGGTGATTTTTCTAAGATAACATGACTTATTAGGGGAAAGCAAGAATTTCTTGTCTCCGATAGAATCAGGAAATCTGCTCTTTTTTTTTTTAACTTTCGGATTATTGAGGACCTAATTACACATCTACGTGAACTTGGGGAAAATTGTGCTGTTTATCTCATAGAGTGAAATCATCCAGCATCAAGGCTATCCCTGTGAGGAGTATGAAGTGGCCACGGAGGACGGGTACATCCTTTCTCTCAACAGAATTCCACAAGGTCTAATGCACCTCAAGCAAGCAGGTACGGTTCGCCGCAGATTGTGCCAACAGGCAGTCTTCCTAACCGCAGTGATTTCTTTGTGATTTGAGCAGGTAGATGCTCTGAGTATAATGTGCCCAAGGAATGCCTACAGTTTCACCATAATTCCCATTACCGCCACCCATACCTCACCAGAGATGATCTCAAATAAACAATTTGGGAAGTGTTTGCTTCTCAAAACGGCCTTTAGGAAACAGCCATTCCTTGCCCTCCGCTTTCTAGCACTTAGTGTAAATCCCTCCTAAATGGATAGTCTAGGGTGCCCAGTGGTTGGGTCCCTTAAACAGCCTGTATCGGCCCCTTAGCTTGAAGGATGCAAATTCTAAGGTGGCCTCTGGCGCCCACCCCTGACCAATGAGCACCTTGAGGGTTTGCAATAAGGCAGAAATGAGTAAGCTTTTAACTAAGAAAATGTTAAGAGGCGCTTCAAGTTTTGCTTCGTGTTGCTGTTTATCTTTGCTACATGCTTCCCTAATCCACATGACCCAATTTTTGTGTCATAAAATTTTCAGCTGACTTTAATATATTGCAGGTTCAAAAAAAGACCCTCCTCCTCCTCCATTCCTACTTTGATGCCCTACTCCTTGAATGCTGTAGCAGCAAATACAAGTACATGACCTGTCATGCATACATGCAATATAATACGTGTATTCTGACCGTCCTCTACACCAGGTGTTGTTCTGGATGCTTTATCTGTAGACCCACTCTATCTCTAGGAAGCAATTGCCATTCACAGAGTAGCTTGCCCAGGAAGTGTGTGCTAGTATGTGGCAAAGCCTGCACCCCAGTCCAGCTCTGTCGGCCACGCGAGCCCGTGTCCTCAACAGGAAAGTGACAAGCAGATGTATGCTATTGAGATTTGGTGAAAAAGAAACTTCAGGTATCTTTCGTCTCGATGTGTGCAGCTTTAGGAAAACAATACTTGTGTTTACACCAGCTGTGCATGTCTGGGCATATCTCCACCTTGGCCTCGTTGAATTTACCACATCTGCTTTAGACTGATCTTGCAACACATCAGGTCAAACCCTTCTTTGGAACCTACCTTTCTATTATTTACTTAAAATTTTCTTCTTCTCTCTCTCTCTTTTTTTTTAACGTTTTATTAGGGACTCACAAACCTACTTTTAAAGAGAATCCTTCCCTGACATTCCTATTCAAAATAGCAACCCGTCTCATATCTTACTTATGGGCTCTAACGTATTCCTCTGCTTACTCCTCTTCCTAGTATCTGTCATCATCCGATATGATACACATATATTTGCTAACGGCTCAGACATAAGCCAACCCCTGTGTTTGTTTCTTGTCTGACTCTCTCAGACTAGAATGTAAACCGAGTGGACTTGGCATGTATTGCTCTCCCCGTGCCTACGAGCGCCTAGGACTCCGTTTCAGTGCAGCAGAGCCGAGTCTGACTCAGGCTGAGCTCCTGTGGGTCAGATCCGAGCTGTGGGCCCTGGGGTTTTCTGTCGTGAGATGTTTCCAAGTAGACTGTTGGGCCTTTCTTCAAAGATGACTCAGACGGGCTCAAAGCTCCAATCTTTGGGTTAGCAGCTGAGCATGGACTTCTAGCACATTGTGGGAGCGAATAAAATACGTGGAACGAACCAGTGGATTTTACGTAAACAAATTCCTTGCATGGAAGCACAGGGACCTTGTCACTAAGCCCCACGAGGCCCAGGGGGGTAGACAAGGCATCAGCGCCACGTCCTCTCCAGGCCAGGCGCAACCCTGTGCAAGCGTCGAATGTCTGGAGCAGTTCCTAACGTGGCTTCACTTGCAGCCCTCTTGGTGGGCAGAGCCTATTCTTGGCATCCTTTAAAGGAACTCTCACAAGGGACATTGGAGTTTGAAGTCCAAGAAAACCAGCCTTCTCCGAGCGGGCCGACCTCCCTCTAGTGGCTGACGTTGTTCCTGCAGCCCCCGCGCAGCACTCTCCAAGTGGGAGTTAAGTGGCCCTGCAATGAATGGGGCGGGGAGATTTGTTTACCCTCCATTCATAGGGCTGATCGAGTTTGTACTGAAACGAGTCAAGAACACTGAAAACTATCGATAAGTGTTTGATAACAGTGTTTTTGTCTTACCGTATTAAATAATCATTATTTCACATCAAGAAAAAAAAAGTATCTGGGCCATCCTCTGAAAGGATCACTTTTTAAAGAGCAGCACTTAAATGCGCACCAGTTGGCTAAAACCTCAATGTGAGCTATACTCTGGGAGATTTTTTCAAATGTAGGCAAACTGCCCGTTCTGTCACTCGGTGTACCAAATGCACAAATACAGCGAAGCGAGGCCTGGTTGACCTCAGCCACGGGAAAGTTCCATGGATGCCACAGGAGGAGAGACCCGACTTGTGTCCCCAAGGACACAATGGAACCACTTCCCTAAGGGCGAACAGGTTTACCTCAAAGATCACCTTCCTTTCTCCTAGTCCTGTGCTCAGCCATGTCTCTCTGGGTTCTACACGTTTCTCTCCCCAGACGGGGATGACACGGCAAAGAAAGAGTGCCCACATCTCGGTGAGTTTGTTGTAGAAAGCTCTGTGCTCCATAAGGGCATGGAATAAATACATGCTTGTTTCAGGAGTTGATCTACACCTTTATAAAAATAATAACAAGAACTGCCACTCAGGAAAGAGTGTGCAATGGGTCAGGTGAAGCAATATCGCGTTCAGGCCCGGGCATCCCAATCCTGTCAAGCGGGAATTGTACCCTACTTTTCTGATGCGGAGACCAAAACGCAGAATGTCACTGTTAGCACTAATCGCAACAATAGTTCATAGAGTTCCGCTTTATTTCAGGCTTTAGTAATTGAAGACTTCCTTACTTGTTACCAGGAGCCCTGGTGGCATAGTGAGCTGTGCTTGGGCTGCCAATGTCAAGGTCAGCCGTTCGAACAGCCAGGCATTCCACTCAAGACCAATGAGGCTTTCTACTCCCTTAAAGATTGGGTCTCAGCAACAACAGGGGCAGTTCTAGTCCTCGGTCCCAGAGGGTTGCTGTGATTTGGGATCAGCTTACTGACAGAAGAGTTTCATTTCTGGAGTTTTACTTTCTTACCAGGCTAACCTTGTGCTTTCACAGCCCTCCTGCGAAATCAGTCACTTCTAGAAGGCAGAAGACATCTCATAACACAGACTCAATTTATTCCAAAACCTGTACCTGTGAAGCCACTCTCTGACCTTACATCTTCATCTGTACCTATCCATCTGTCTAGCCACCTGCCTTCCTACTCCTGGAGCGCTTTCAAGACCATCCATCCTCACAGAAATCTAGACAAGACTCATGAACAGCAATGCACATGACCTTTATCCATTCTTTCTGTATGCCAGGCATTGCACTACCTCCTCCATCGCACCCATTTATTTGATCATAACTGGACATCAGTAGCAAGGAGTTGAACCAAGTGTTCATTATCTGGCACCAGTGTCCTCGCATATTAGCAGATAGTGAGTCAGATAGAGACCAGTACAGTTGGCTGACATTCTTCCTTTCGCAGGTTCCAGACCTGTGGTGTTACTGCAGCATGGCCTGCTTGGAGACGCGAGCAACTGGATTTCCAACCTACCCAACAACAGCCTGGGCTTCATCCTGGCAGATGCTGGTTACGATGTGTGGATGGGGAACAGTCGGGGAAACACCTGGTCTCGGAAACACAAGACCCTCTCCATAGACCAAGATGAGTTCTGGGCTTTCAGGTATCTGGAAATACTGAGAGTAGAGGTGGACATGGATGTCTCTGGTAGAATTGGGTACAGAATTGTGGTTTCTAGTGTTGGGATAAATTACTTTGGTTGGATCTTCAATAACCTAGCATGTAACCTAGGGGTAAATTACCCACAGGTAAGCATGACTTATATGTGCTTATTGACTCATCACTACAGTGAACAATTTCACATGGGTTGCACACAGGGGTGGATTATTCAATAAGCAAGAGAGGCAGAGTCATATATATTTCACAACAGATGAGCTGGTTAATCCAACACCGAAGAAAACACTTCAGTGGTTGTAACTAGCTCGTGTTTCTAGTGGACAAGCTGTGAGAAAGATTGGCTTCCCATGGGAAGGTCGGGTCTGTCCAATAGGATGAGATGGGTAATTAGTGATCGTTTCACCCTGACGTGGTCAAAGGCTGAAAGAAGAGAAGGGTGTGGAGCTCGGTAGCCTTGTCGGTGGGCGTCATGGGACTGCTATGTGGGATTATTCTTTAAACCAGACGGGTGACAAGGGCTAGTGTCCTGAAAGGAGATAAGACCAGGACGGCATTAAAGAAAACAGGGAAACTATCAAACCTAGGGCTAATCGAGTTGACGAAAGCATCTCTCATGCTATTACAGAAAGATTTTCATTTCTATTTAAATAAACTCTTGACAACAATCTACGCGTTTCAACAGAGAAGAGGCCCTGCAGATTCTTTAATATTTTTCATACAAACACGTCTACATAAACGGCACTGTACTGTGCTGTTCGAAGAGCATATCAAGCCACCTTCATTAGTAAATGTTAATTAAACATGACCATCCCTCTCGAATATCTGGAAAGAACACCAGTTTCTGACAGCCTGTAATAGTAGAGGCATCATCCAGCATCACAGGTTTAAAACAAGTCAAGCCTGAGAGGCTGAGGAACACAGAGCCTGGCTGTTGGGACTGAATACTTGCTTATGAACACTTGTTCTGCTTTTGTCTGTTTCTGATTATAATTGTTTTGTTTCTGGTTATAATTGTTTTGTATAACTTTGTCTTTTCCCTTTGTAGTTATGATGAGATGGCTAGGTTTGACCTGCCTGCAGTGATAAACTTTATTTTGCAGAAAACGGGCCAGGAAAAGATCTTTTATGTTGGCTATTCACAGGGCACCACCATGGGTAGGTTCAGAAGAAAGCAGGTTTGTATACGCAGAAGAAATGTGAATATATCACTCATGGTTCTTGCTGGGATTAGTGCATCTAATCTCATGCTTCTCTCAGATCTGTTCCTATCCTCTTAAGACTCTTTGGGTCATAAGAATACAGACTATGTTGGGGGAGGCTTGTGCTGTGCTAGAAACCCAAGTGGTGCTGGGGAATAAGCATCGGATTACTAATGCAAGGTCAGTGGTTCAAAGTCACTAGCTGCTCTGTAGGAGAAAGATGAGGCTGTCTGCTCTTGTGCAGATTGGCAATCTTGGAAAAGCTACACAGGCTTTCTTTGAGTCTGAATCAACTCTAGCATGGCCAGGACTCAGGACATACGCTCAATAGGCTCAGTTTTTCTTGGTGTTCTCTGGCGAATGAAAGCGTTTGACTCTTATGCTTTCCACTCCTTATTTTTCAGTATTGTTCACTTATTCTAGGCCCTTCTTAGAAAGAAAGCTAAGTGTCATGTATGCTCCTACTCTAATATCCAGAGGTCTCTGAAGTTGTTGTTGTCTTTCTTTCTCTACACTCCACACTTTTTTGTGACATAGAATGTGAATGACGAGGCTAACTGCTAGTTTGAGAGGAAGGAGGAGAGCAAACGCCAAGGATTCGTTCAGTAGTGACTCATGGAGAACCTGCACGTGCTTCTTCACATACAGAGAGTTATTACTGGGAGACATTACCTAAAGTTCTCAGGCCTCACCATCTCTACTGAGTTCTTGCCTGGTTAGAATTGTGCCAACATTTCATTTAAAGTAGTTTCAACCTCATGCTACTGGTGGCACAGCTGGAGAGCAGAGTCATACCAGTTCAGTTCATTTTGCACCGACCTTTGCCTGTGCCTGGCAACTTAAACCGTTGGAGGAAAAAGCGGAGAAAGAACCAGTCTCCTTTCAGAGACACCAACGTCTGGGAAACTAGAAAGAAGTCATGGTATGCTAGTGTTTCGCTGTCCATATAAAGCAGTTGAAAACACCATGGCATGGGTCAGGTGTCCTTAGTCCTCAAAGTAACCTCGCTTTTCAAAACTTTAAAGAGCAGCAGATATACCCTGTACAATGTGTGTTACCCTATGAAAGGTGTTCACTTTGAAAACCCTTACAGGTATTTGAAATACCAATGACATAGCTTCCAGCATCATAGGGACACACAAATCACCACCACAAACGGACAGGCAAGTGGTGCCTCAATGGAACAGCTCAGGGATTGACCATCTATGGAAAATCTATGGCTTGAAACAAATATGCTAAGTGTCCTCAGGAATGCAGAATCATTTGCTTGTTTTTCTCCCTTCCAGAGTTTATAATTCCATAGAAGACATAAGATAGAGTCACATATGACTCGCCTCCGTTAGCTCAGGACACATTTGCTCTCAAAATGTAGAATATCACCCACGAGTCCTCTGGGCCTTTAGAAAACTCAGCAGTAGGAAACCGATTGACCCAGAGTTATTTAAAAATAACGTTGCAAAGGCAAGGGGACAGGGAACCTAGAGGAAGGGGAAAAAAGTAAATATCAGAAACATTGAGAATATTCACAAAGGGTAAAGAACATATATACACGATGGCACTGAATCATTTGTGTCGAAATCATCATATGGGGTCTAAAGTGCTCTGAAACCTTCACCAAAACGTGAGAAATCCTCATGCCTGTCAATGACCCACACATAGTGTCACCTTCGCAACAGTGGAAAGAATATGTTCAGCGCCCTAGGACATGCCGTGTGCGTGCTGACGTGCATCTCTTCTTGCAGGCTTCATTGCGTTTTCCACCATGCCAGACCTGGCTCGGAAAATTAAATTGTATTTTGCTCTAGCTCCAATAGCCACTGTCAAATACGCCAAAAGCCCTGGAACCAAATTTTTGTTGCTGCCCGATATGATGATCAAGGTATGCAACTCCTTGGATACCTTGTCTGTGATGAAGAGCCTTCCAGGCCACTTTGCTAAAACATACACTCTTGAGTTCAAGTCCCTTCTTTCTTGCCCATAATGTAATGACTATTGCTTCGTGTCATATTTTACAGGGGTTGTTTGGCAAAAAAGAGTTCCTACACCAGAACAGGATTCTCAGACAGTTTGTGATCTACCTTTGTGGCCAGGTGATAATTGACCAGATCTGTAGCAATCTCATGCTACTCTTGGGTGGATTTAATTCCAACAATATGAACATGGTAAGTGGGTGTGAGTTTGGAGTTTGGGAGTCAAGGGAGGTAGATCCCTGGTAGCAGTAGGGGGAGATGGGGCGGGGCTGTTAACCTAAGGTTTATAGTTCAAACTCCCCTGTCATTCTGGGGAGGAAGATGAGGTGTCAACGTCCATCCAGATGCACAGCCTTGAATGGTCTGTGGAGTTCTTCTGTGTTGTCCTATAGGGCCATGGTGCACCAGAGTTCACTCAACACCAGGTGTTTGTTTTATTTGCCTTTGAGTCAATGGAATGCCCTCTATGACCCCCTGGTTCCCTCTACTTGGGCTCTTCTGGTATATGATGTAAACATTTTGATGGCATGTCTAGGATATTTAGTTAGTGCTAGGTCCACGGAAGCAACCGTCAAGAAATCAGAATATGAAGGCATTGGGTAAATCTACTGAAAAAGACCTCTGTGACATGTTAAAAAGCAAATATGTCACTTTGAGCAGCCTATTCAAGCCATGGTATTTTCATTCACCTCCTATGCAAGTAAAGGATGGATAAAAAATAAGGAAAACTGAGGAAGAATGGATGCTTTCAAATTACAGTGTTGTCAAGGAATATTGAAGACACCACATAGGTAACTGCCGATCACTTAATGAAATGGGCATCCCCATTTCCTTGTCTGACACCCTGTGAATTGGGGTCTTGACTACTAGATGCAAAACTTGTGAGACCATCTAAGTCCCACTAGTTATCCATGCTTCCTTACAGAGCCGAGCAAATGTGTACGTGGGCCATACACCTGCGGGAACATCGGTGCAGAATATCCTCCATTGGAGCCAGGTAAGAGTTAAATGTGGAGACACATTTTGTTCATGGCCTGGTCCAGGTTTAGAGGGAATACTCCAAAAAAGATGCCCTTGTGACAGCCAGGAGTTTCCACATTTATTCTGATTGGAAATTCAAGTCTACAGAAGCTGTTTCTACTATAAATTTGACCGCAAGCCCTGAAAACTTTGAGGAGATGAAAGGAAGTGTTTTATCCAATAGCAAGTTTACTGGGATCTTAAAAGTGTGAATTCAGGTGATCTGAGAAAGACATTTTTTTCTGTGTCTAGCCACAAAAAGCGGAAACTTGAGAAGAACTTTTGCCCACAGTCTCCTTTGTGCAGCTAGGTCAAGTAGTAACTGAAAATGCTAAGGTGGCACTTAAATTAATTACAACAATTGCCCAAAGAGGTTCTCACAGGAGCCCTTTGTGCTGCAAATTTCACCTGGAATCGCATGAGGAAATACCTGATTACCAACCAAATGAATTGACTGGAAGTATGTGCAGTTCATTTAAGGTTAGGGATTCAAAATGCTTTCAAGAGAAATGGATTATCACTCATGGAAGCCACGAACTCTATTGCATATGAAGAAGCACTGAGCCTAGATATGCTCATTATAGATGATCTCAAAGACTCTCCCTAACGGGGTCTCGACAGAAGAGTGGATCCGAGGGCGAAGAACTGGAGCATAACTACTCGTAGGTTAATGTCCAGTTTGTTAAAAAAAGAAGAAGAAGAAGAAGAAGAAGAGAGGGAGAGAGAAAGAGGGAGAGAGAATCTTAATTCAAACAGAATAGTTAAAGGATACTGGCTATTACATCTAGAAATCATAAATGCGGACCCAGTTTAAATCTAATCCTATTCTATTATTATATTTTTGGATGTGTTTATGCATCTGTGTGATATTTCAACACCAAAAACGAAACTATTCTGAACTGGATTGGGTTTGATCCACACTTTCCCAGGACCATGCACAATTCCAGGAGTGTGTTCCCATTCTAATCTATGAGGTTATGTAGAAGAGCCACATGAATTTCTTGGAGTTACTTCAGCCCAGAAGTTTACCCCAACAGTAAACAGAACTAGCAGTTTTGCCATTGGGTTTCTGTTTCTCCCATGGGTGCAGATTTAGCAGCGCTTTCCCACCACCACGCCACCCTAATCCAGTGGTACATGTGAATGTCTTGGAAATTTTCCTGCCCCTTTTAGGCTGTGAATTCTGGGGAACTCCGGGCATATGACTGGGGGAGTGAGACCAAGAATCTGGAGAAAAGCAAGCAGGTAAGACAACCCAATGCTAGACCAGTGTGAGAAGGACGGAATGTTGGCAGTTTATTTGAGAGTGGGAATAAAATAAAATTCAGGTCGGATATAACAATTTGAGTTTAAAACCATTTGAGGTGGGGACGTTCACAGCATCACCAAGAGGTTTCGCTGCTTCTTTAATGATGTCGGAGGCCTTTCTGATGAGGCTTCCTCTGTGAAGAGGGAACTGGGCTTTCCTAGGGCAAGATGCAGTAGATTTAGCAGAATTGGGTGGTGGTGGTTATTAGAAGGTCCTTTGGGAATAAAAGAGAAGGCAGAAGAATGAGAGTAGCAGCGGGGCAGAAGAGTTTCATGGCACAGACCAAACGCCATTAAACAGCAGCTGTTAGTAATGCTTTTGCAGAATTAGCTGTGTATCGAGTAGGCGGGTTTGTTTTTTACCCTTCAAGCCCAATTTACCTTTAAAATAAAAGTTGGTGGACTAAGGAGACCTGGTGGCATAGTGGTTATGCATTAGGATACAATCCACAAGGTCAGCAGTTCAAAACCACCAGCTGCTCTGTGGGAGAAAGATGTGGCCTTCAACTGCTATAAAGAGTTACAGTCTTGGAAAAACTCATAGGAAGTGTTCTACTCGGTCCCTTATGGTCACTATGAGTTGGCATTGACTCAATGGCAGTGAGTTAGGCTCTTGAAGGTTATTTTTAAGAGCTCTCCAAGTCAGACTTTCAAGGGATCTGTAATTTTCAAGTAAAGAAATATGAAAAAGAATATGATGTGACTGAATGTAGAGTCAGCTATCCCATAAAATTAAACATTAAAATTGTATAGACTTGAAAAGAGTAAGAGTACTTCTCAAGCATGAAACCAAGAAGACTGTTTAGTGTGCGTATGAAGGTAAACAACTCTAGATTATACAAACAGAGAGCTGGAGGGAGCAGAGTGGATGCAACCAAACTCTTAATGGGGAGTCCTGTGTCCTACGTAACACCCCCTGGTTGCATATTAAGATATAAAGGGTAGGTTAGGATTAAGATATAAAGGTTAGGTTAGGATTAAGATATAAAGGTTAGGACATTGGACAGACCGTGTATTGCCCCTCAGGAACAAGTCACAGTCAGTCATTTTTTGAGCCCCTTCTTCAATGTATGTTAGAACATGTCTTTAGCGAAAGGCACTGCTGAGAAATGTTCAGTCATCAATAATTCGTGTACTGGTTTCTAAAGATGATGAGAGCAGTGTCCTCCCAAATATTTCAACAAATATTAAACTGAGTACAAAAGCCACGCGGTGTTGCGTTGGCTGTGGTCTTGACAGTACCCGCCACATCCTCCTCTTGTGGAGTGGCTAGTGGGCTTGAATGCAGCAGCTACACCGCTGCACCCGCAGCACTCCTGGTGTACAACGTACACAACTGAAAACGGTGACAGAAACAGAGAGAACCATACAAACAAGGTATCATAAAGTCCCAGAAACTTCTAACTAGACGTTGTGTTGTTTTGATCTTGTCATCTATAAGATAAGAAAGGCATGTACATGCAAATATATATATGAGGATGGGGAAATAGATCTATGTGTCTATATTTATAGGTTTAGTATTAAGGTGGCAGAAGGACCTTGGGCCTCTACTCAAGCATTCCCTCAATTCATGAATACTTTCTTCTATTAAATTGGCATTTTATGATGCTCACCCTTCGGAAACAACTGCTGAAGCCAAAGCGGGTGAACAAGTAAATGTGGTGAAGAAAGCTGATGGTGCCCGGCTATCAAAAGAGATAGTGTCTGGGGTCTTAAAGGCTTGAAGGTGAACAAGCAGCCATCTAGCTCAGAAGCAACAAAACCCACATGGAAGAAGCACACCAGACTGTGAGATCACGAGGTGTCAAAGGGATCAGGTATAAAGCATCATCAAAAAAAAAAAAAAACCTTACCATAGTGAATGAAGGGGGAAATGCAGAGTCGAGACCCAAAGCCCATTTGTCGGCCACTGAAGATCCCCTCACAGAGGGGTCTAGAGGAGGAGATGAGTCAGTCAGGGTGCGACGTAGCACCAATGAAGAATACAGCTTTCCTCCAGTTCCTAAATGCTTCCTTCCCCCACTCCCCACTACCATGATCTGATTTCTACCTTGCAAGTCTGGATAGAGCAGAGGTTGTACACTGGTGCATATAGGAGCTGGAGGCAGAGGGAATCCAGGGTGGATGATACCTTCAGGACCAGGGGTGTGAGGGGCAATATTGGGAGAGTAGAGGGTGAGTGGATTGGAAAGGGGGAACCGATTACAAGGATCCACATGTGGCCTCCTCCCTGGGGGACGGACAACAGAAAAGGGGTGAAGGGAGACACCGGATAGGGCAAGATATGATAAAATAATAATGTATAAATTATCAAGGGCTCATGAGGGAGGGGGGAAAGGGGAGGGAGGGAAAAAAAAGAGGACCTGATGCAAAGGGCTTAAGAGGAGAGCAAATGCTTGGAAAATGATTAGGGCAAAGAATGTACAGATGTGCTTTATACAATTGACATATGTATATGTATGGATTGTGATAAGAGTTGTATGAGCCCCTAATTTAAAAAAAAAAAAAGAAAAGAAAATATATATTTAGCTGGTCCTGTAAAATAGTCTAGCGTCCACTCTCTAGGTTAGGATTTAACTCCAAACTCCTAAGGGGCCACTAAGGAGAAAGAAGGACCTCTGCTGTTGGGCAGGGCTCCGTGGTGGTTTCGATGAGAAGGATGGGTTTGCCATGTCTAGGGAACATCCTGGGTGGTGCTCAGCTCAAGAACTCAGGCAACTAACCTGATCTGTGGTACTACTGGAGTAAGGGGAATTCCCACACTTCTGGACGCTCTCCTTTGAGTAACAGGAAGCTTGAGCAGGTGTCTAGTTTCTATCTTCCCCTAGTTCAAACTCCCTGAGTTCCCGCGCCATTGAGCAGTGTTTGCTTCCTCTTGTGGAGAAGCATCCAGCTGGGCCTACTTCCAGGGTTTCAGGTGATCACAGAGTGAGAAAATCCAATGCCATCTACTGAAAACATAATCTTTGGGAATGTGTGAGACAGGAGGTTCTGATGGCTTCCATTCTCTAAGTCTTGCCCCAGGAAACATTTGTGGAATCACATCTTAAAAAGGCAAGGAAGTTACCTTTTAAAGGCAATGTATGTACAAAGTAATTTATGTGCCAGGTAGTTTATGTGTCTTCTGATTCAACCTAGTTCCTTATTACAGACACTGTCCTACTTTCACGGAGGGGGAAACTGAGATCCAGAAGCAGCATCGTTTATTTCTTAGAGAGGGCAACAAAAATCCCAATACAGTTTTCTTTGGAGCTGATGCCCATGTACCTCCCACCAAAACACACGGCCATAGTTATGATGCGTATTAGAAATGTAAGTTAAAACTTTGGAAATCCTAAGGCTATATAGAGCTAAATATCATTTATTTTCCCTAGCCAACTCCCATCAGGTACAATGTCAAAGATATGATGGTCCCTACAGCCATGTGGACCGGAGGTCAAGACTGGCTTTCAAATCCCGAAGATGTGAAAGCACTGCTCTCTGACGTGACCAACCTCGTCTACCACAAGAACATTCCCGAATGGGCCCATGTGGATTTCATCTGGGGTTTAGATGCTCCTCGCCGTTTGTACAATGAGATCATACATCTGATGCAGCAGGAGGAAATCAATTTTTCCCAGGGCGCATACGAGGTCAGATGGTGAAGGCCCCTGGTGCTGACAAGTCTTAGGGACAACCTCATGGGAGGGGGTGACAGGGTGTCAGGGCCTATGAACAGAATTTTATGGAGGCTTTCCCAGATTGGAAATGTACCAATTCTACTTAATAAAGGAAGAAAAGGGAGGGAAGAGAGACAGGAGACATACCTTCAGATCTCTTGCACTTGGTACTGATGGGCGTTTAACTGTGCTTTCAATTAAACCACTTGGGTGAAAAAAGGCTTCCTGTATTATTATATATTCTACCACCTTGAAAGGGAGTTTCTTCCTGACAGCCAGCCACAGACATTCTCTGCTATCACATAAGCCTCCTTTAAAACACGTATATTTTCCACTACAAGCCATATTTTTGAGCAGCAAAGTAACGTGACTAACTGGGATCACTATTGATTGAAGTCTTCAATCTTTGGATTGTTTTTTACTTTGGTGACATAAGCTAGACATAACACTACCTCGGCAAGCAAGCTGCTTTGGGGGGAAAAATATGGTTCAGATGAAATATATTTAAGCATCCTTATAATAGGCCCATATTTTATAATTCTGTTTCAGGGAAGATGATTTTACAGGATATGTATGAGTTACCCAACAAATGCATTATGCATGACATAAAGTATGTGTATGCATTTTAGTACACGGCGTCTAAACAAAGCTTGCTTGAGACTTTATAGCCTAATGCTGGGAGACATAATGGCTAGCAATTTCTGGCCCAGTTTCCTGCTTCTAAAAATTAATAGTCAGGAAGAACATTGTGTAATGTCATGAGTGTAATGAAACAAGCCCAGGTATTTCATCCTTTGATGCCGTTTAAAACACTCTCAATCACCCCAGCTCATCCACAAATCTATATTTATTTCTTTGGAAAAATCATTATATTTTCTCACAGTTACAAAGACACCAGTAATAAATTACATGAATAATAGTACAATTGGGTAAAATCTAATCTAACAGCAAATCTGAAGTAGACAGGTATATACAGTTCATGTGTTTTTCCCTTTGTCCCATCAGCTGACAGGTGCTCTGGTGACATAGTGGCTACATGTTAGCAGGCTAACTACAAGGTCAGCAGTTCAAAACCACCAGCTGCTTGATGGGAGAAAGGTGAGACTTTCTACTCCCATAAAGAGTTACAACTTCAGAAACTGCGGGGCCATTCTGTCCTGTTCTGTAGAGTCACTATGAGTCACCATGGGTTTGATGGCAGTACAAATCTTCTGATGACTCAGTTCAGTGACAATGGAGCTTAAATAACTTAGTGAAAAGCAGTTGTTAGATCTCTCAAGGTAGAGATATACCTCGATCCTTGGCTCGGTGTGAGAAAGAATTCATGCCGAAGCCTGGTTTGTGATCCAAGTGAGTTTTATGAGAGTTGGAAGAAGTTTCAGGTTTACACAGCACCCACAGGCCTCACCCCATGCAGCCTCCCTAGAAGCCACTCAGAAAGTCATGTGTTTGGCTCCGGGCTCCTGCCTATTTCAATTATTCCACAGGGAGGTGTGGTGGATGACCCTGGCCGATCCCATTGGCTGAAGTGAAATTCAGCTGCCTTAGGAGGGCCAATCCAGGTGTACCGCCCACCTAGGTGTACCGCCCACCTAGGTGTACCACCCCTTCCTGGCCAGAAGCTCAAGCTTCTGAGCGCACCCAGTGTGCCACTCCTTCTTGGGCCGGTAGCTCGGACCTCTGAGCATACGCAATGGACACCCCAGTCCTTGAGCTAAACTGCCTGACACAGTTAAGTTCAGAATCTATTTCTTCAGGTTCTTTTCCTTACAAAATATCTGTGTTAGACCCTGTACATAGGAGAATAAGTTTCCCTGTTCAATTTTTATTAGAACTTTGCTCAGATCAAGAATAGTAAGACTTTCATTCTTAAAATGCTGCTTATTGCTAAACGGAGTGTGGGTTAGTTTGTGTATACACAGCTGTGGGTCATTCAGACTTGATCTGCAACATCCAATCACACTTTTAAAATGTATTTCTGCTCTCTCATTTACAAAGTGGTAAGTCATATTTTAATATCCACTTCTATTATTGAGAAGCATATTCCAGATGCTACCTCATCTCATCAAATAACTTTACAATTTTAAGTTATCAATAAATATTTTTAATATTTAAGTTTTTATGAATAAAATAAAACTAAAGTTAATATTGGACATGTATTCTCAAAAGGATCATCAAGGTCATTTTAAACTAGTACACGGGTGGTTCAAAACAAAGACCATTTTTACTTATAAACTGATACCCAAGGGTCTAGTGGTTTACTGGTAAGCTGGCTATTTGGGGGAAAAAAAAACAAGAAAGAAGAGAAGAAGGGAAGTAGAGAAAGAAAACACCGGTTTGTAGCATTTGCCCACATTAGTGACGCTAACCCTTCCACTACCAACACTGAGGAACATCTTTGTTTGTTGTTTCGCCGCAGAAATAATTACACATGAATATCTAAACCAACATACATGTCCACACAACTCCATAGAAATGTACACACTACTAGTCAAAGGGACCCGCTTGTCCCCTCGGGCATCAAGTCGACAGGGCCATTGCTTTGCTAGTGAAGAGGCTGGGAGGCGAGGCTGCCGCCTCCGACAATTCCGCGCCTCGTCCTTAGGGAGGGTGTCCATGACAAGCTCACACATGTTGACTGAAGTGAAGACCCGCCTCTAAGTCAGTGCTTCGCCTAGAGGATTGTGGCAACAGAGATCTCCGCAGAGCAAAGGGAGATTCAAATAGCAAGCTCTTCAAGAATACTACTCATGGCAAACCTGGTCACCCCCATAAATGGTGGCTTCCAGTCTGAATGGTCCGTAGTCCAACAGTCCAAGATGGAAACAGAATCCAGTCTTTTAAAGTTGGCTGCTCCATCTGTGAGGCCTCACGAACTATGAGACCTTTCTTAACATTAGTTCAATCTGGGAAAATTTTAATCTCCGGGCAATGTCCAGTGAACTCTCACCATGCTGAGGAAGAAAGAATAGTGCTGTTATTTATGTTCACTCGCGTCAGATGTCTTTTCAAAGTACCCAATAAGCAGTTCCAGATTCACAGACTCTCAAACTTAGCCAAGGGCTTTAAATGACATTCACTCCCCACAGTCATCACCCGAACTAGTTGATATCAAGTCAATTTCAACTCATGGTGACCCCATGTGGTCAGAATGACATTGTCCTTCCTAAAGGGTTAATAGCTGATATTTTTAGAAGGAGATCACTAGGTCCCTCTTCCAAGATACCTCTGGCTGAACACAAAACTCTCCCTATCAGGTAATAGCGTAGTGTGTTCACCCACTGCACCACCCAGGACCATTCTCTTATAGGAATGCTGTTCTTATTGGTTATGGACTCTCTTCCTGCTTCTAGAGACCCTACAGGACAGTGTCGAACTGCCCCACTGGTATTCCTCTGCACCAGTCCTTAGAGGAACCGATCACCAAGCCTTTCCCTCCTTAGAGCCACTGCGTGGTTCAAACAACAGGCCTTTCTATTAGTTGCTGGGTACTTAACCTTCGCACTAGCAGCGCTCCTATCACATGCATATAAAAAAATGTCATTGCGTCTATTCTGACTCCTAGTGGCCCTATAGGGCATTGAATAACTGTCCGATATATATCAAATGTTTATTGAGTCTTAAACTGGGCAAGGGCAAGGCAACTACAGAGATAATATCATCCAGGTGAAGGAAGCCATTAGCAGGAGGTCATAATGGTGTCCGAGGGTTTGATGAGAGACATAACTTCAAAAGGGACATGAGAGGAGAAAGAAGACTGACACATATGTATGGTTGGCAGCATATCAACATAACATAGTACCAATGGGAGTCCGGAGCAGGATCCAGGACATAATTGGGACAGAGGAGCTTACACTATTGGTCCAGACTCTACTTCAAGGCAGTCAGGGCATGGCTAATGACAATTCAGCCCACAGTCTAGCAATCTCCATCAAAGACATGCCCAGGTAAGCTCCTGAGGGAGACTGATCCTCCCTGGGCTGGTCAAGAGGTTGGAAGTTATCCAATTATCAGAGGAAATTATAAGGATGCTTAATCCCCATGGGGACCCTGCAAATGGATTTTGGGCTTTCACTGTCATCCATAAGGGCTGTGAACCTTTACACAAGCAGACTGCCACACCTTTCTCCCAGGAGTCAACTGACAGGTTTTAACTGCAGACCCTCCAGTCACCAGCCTGACTCTGAATCATGGCATCACCAGGGATTCTGTAAGTGTTAGGATAACTCACTTCCTTAATGAAGATGATTCGGTTGATGGTTATAACAATCAGAGACAAATCATTTACTTTAGCACAAAGCCTGGGTTTAGAGATTATGCTCCTGGGAGAACCTCACGTGCTAGTGGAAGACCATGGGCCGCAGAGCCTCACCTTATTCTTCATCGTGGGGTCTGCCTGGGCTTCAAGGAGCAGAGGGATGACAGTCTGATTTTTCATCTCACAGGCATAGTGCAGGGCAGTGCAGCCATACTGAAACACAGGACAGCCAATACGTTTCACATGTTGTAGTTTATAGCAAATAAAACAAACCATCTGCCCATCAACTCTATTAACTGTATGTAGTGGATTAAAATGATCAGCCATTTCTGCTCCAGGATGTGCATCAATGTCCTCCATAAAGGCCATCACGATCTCTCTTTGTTCATTGTCATCCATAAATGACAAGTATTTAGAATATCCTTTCTAGTACCACTTGAGTTTTAGTTACAAATATCAGTCTATATTTATTTCTAAATGAATGAAATTACAAACGTACACAGTCTGCAGCATTCACCTCGACGCCAGCATCAAGTAACATTCGTACAAGATTTTCGTTCTGCTTTGTCTTCGATACCTAAACCAAACGGCAAATACAAGAGAAGTTTGCATGAAAACATTTTCTCCAGTTTATGTCTGAAACAATTTCAGCCTATCAATTAAAAGACTTCATGTTAACTCAACACCCAGCATGCATGCCTTGTTCTTAAATTGTCCCCACTTCATCCATGCACATCCCAGGGAGTTAAAACCAGTGTTCTTAGGAGCAGCCCTGATGGGGTGGTGGTTGAGAACTCCACAGCAAACCCAAAGGTTGGTGGTTTGAATCCACTAGCCACTCTGTGAGAGAAGATATAAAGATCCGCTTCCATGAATACCATGGACTTGGAAAACTTTGGGGTTGGAATCAACTTGACAATAACAAGTTCGGTTTGGGTCTGGTGGTTCCCAGAGTGGGGTCTTGGAGTAGCAGCATCAATCCTTGGGAACCCAAGTCTACTAGCTGCATCTCAAGAGACAGGTAAGGCTATCCATGCCTGTAATGATTTATCATCTTAGAAACCCTATACAGGGTCCGTATGAGGTGGAATCAACTCAAAGGCAGTGGGTTTAGCTTGGTTTTTAGTTCTCTGATTTCTAACTGTTGAATAATGTTAAGAACAGGACTGTGTGTCAACATATTTTGAACAAATGTGCTGAGTATAGTTATGTTTTTTCTTTTAAGTGCTCAGAATTTGCACACAGACAAAAAAGTCTGTAAGTGAATGATGGATTTCCCCCATCCTGAAGTCAGAGATATTCAAATATTAAGTACTAAATTTCTGAGATGTAAGCAGTTAACTTCCTTGGCTTCTGACTAAAAGGTGGGAGGTTTGAGACCACCCAGAGGCATCTCAGAAAAAAATGACAGGTGATCTATTTCCTAAAAAAACTGTAGCCAAGGAAACTCTTAACGGCACAAACCTATTCTAACATGTTCAGATGCGAATGGACTATGACAACTGATGTGTTTGTGTGCACTTTCCACACAGTGAAACTCTTTTGAGCACTTTTCCAGGAGATAAAATTAGGCCATACATTTATCAAAGAGTCATAGTTTCTCTGCCTTTCAGAAATGAAAACATCAACATCAATATGATGGCAATTTGCTATCATTCCTAAAAAATTAAATATTCAAGAAAATAATAACATCTCCAAGTGGCAGATTTTGTTCTGGAGCTTACGTTTGCAAAGATAACTAACTTCCATGATCCACAAGAGTAAGTTAGAAAAAAAAACTGCTACTGGAATCCCAGGTTACCCCAGACAAAGGTGTCTATGCAACAGTGGGCTCCCACATAAAAGCCGTGGTCAGGCTGGTGCACGACCTGGTGGGTTTCGTTCTGTTGCACACAGGGTGGCCAGGAGTCAGAACCAACTCAAAAGCAGCTACCAACAAGGTGCCATCGGTGGATGGCTGCAGAAAAGTTCTCTGAGACACATGTCATAGTCTCATTCGTGAGCTTTCGAATAAAAGCTCCAACTGAAAAAGAGACTTGCCTGCTGGACCAATTAAATCCAAGACCGAGAAATCAGTTCAAAAGGTGATGGTCACGTTGGCAGTGGGGAGCCTTCCCTCAAAGGGCACAGGATGATCAGGGGACACTTATTAGGAGAAAACATTTTAAGAAAATAAAAAACTGCATCAGGAGAAAAGGACCAGCAAAGTGGCGGCCAGGAATTTTTTCCTACAGGAACAAAGCACCTGTTCCTTCTTTGAGGATAGCGAGGCCTGTTCCCTGATCTTGCCCTTGAGATGTCTTTTTGTTCCCATCACTCAAAGAACATTTGAAAGGAACATTGCCTGAATCCCTGAGAAAAGTAAAACAGCTGTTTTGACATGGCTTAGGTCCAAGAGCACAGAATTCATCAGGGAAGCGTCAGAGGGGTGGCAACTCGGCCTTGAGAAGTGTCGAGTCATAGATGGAGGATATGTGAAGACATGACAGCTTCATATTTTGATGGTCCTGCTTCACAAAATTTGTCTATGATCTTGCAGCACTGCTTGTGAACTTAGGCTCATGTGAGCTATAAGGAGAGAGCATGGCTATTTCACTGGATTGAATTACACATCCAGAAAGCCACCAGGCCAAACTGGAGCTAACCTCTCTGCATTAGACTTACCTACCCCAGTAGATCCCTCAAAACATCACTATTTTGATTGGACGTGTTATGTGAAGGCACCTCACAAGACAAGGACAGGTACCTTCCTGAGAGAACGTGTCTGCAGCGAGCCACCACTTGCAGAGGCGTGCTGAAACCCTCTGTTAGAGCACACCGGTGCAACCTGTGGGGCCGCAGTAGGAGTGCGTTTTCACTTACCCTACAGACCAGCGGCCCTACTTCTTCTTTTACACTAATTAGAGCACTGTGTGCCGGCTGGAAATGCCATTCATAAAGCACCAGGACTTGGTTTATTGTTACATCTTCCATCTCAGTGGCCAAGCAATGCCTGCTGAGTCATGCTCTCACCTGATGATACATTGTCTCTCACGTGTACTCACCATGAGGAAATATCCAATGAGCAGGACGGGCATTAAGAGGATGATGAGTAGGTAATCAAAGAAGGTGAATCTCTTCTTCACAGCATAATGCAAGCAGGTTCTCTCTTTCTAGGAAGTTAAAAACAAGAAAGGGGGGGATTATTTTTTTAATTGCATTTCAATTTTCTCTCTCATATTACCATATAAAAATCACTTCATTGGTGTTTTCGGGTTCTGGTACTTCTGGGATTTTACAAGCACTTATTTCTGTAAGATATGCCTGACCAATAAACTCAGTTTTCCCATTGGTCAGAATATTAAACACAAGCCCATGTGTGTTCAAAACCCAAAGTGACAGAACTATAAGAAGGCCCAAACCACCCACATCCACTGACACTTCAGACTCTGGGGACCCTAGAGGATAGAGTAGAGCTGTCCCAGAGGGTTGCCAAGACTGTAAATTGTTAGGGAAGCAAACTGCCAAATGTTTCTGCCCAGAGCCATTTGCAGTTACAAATCACCAACTTGTGGCTAGCAGCAGAACCCCTTAACCACTGCATCGCCAGGAGTCCTTACAGGAAAAAGAATTGTCCGGATGAAATATGCACTTACAACTAATCTAAATATGGATGCTTGCACTCATTTTAAACTTGGGAGAAAAAAATTACTGAGCTATAACCATAACATTGAATGTGGCATTAAAAACTCTTCTAAATAAACCCCACTGTCCTCAAGCTGTTTCTGGCTCATACTGACCCTACTGGACAGTGTCGAACTGTCCCTGTGGATTTCTGAGACTATGACTCTTGAAAAGAGTAGAACGTCTCATCGTACCCCCTCAGAAGAGCTGGCGGTTTTGAACTACTGACCTTTCAACTAGCAGCCCAATGCACAGCCTATTATACCAGCTGGGCTTCTTCTTGTCATGAGGTGCCATAGAGTTGGTCCCCCCTCATAACAATCCTATATACAATAGAACGAAACACTGCCAGGCCCAGAGGCAGCCTCGCAATTGTTGTTACATTCAGGGTTTTACCCTTTTATGTTGTCCTACTTTACTAATCATCAAGTCCTTTTACAGGGACAAATCTCTCCTAATAACATGTATTTTTTCCAAGGTAGATTTGGTTGTTCTTTTGGTAGCCCATGGTACTTTCAATATATTCCTTCATCATATATAGTGTATACATTATCTGGTTTGCAGTTCGTGCATAGGACAATCTTAATCACCTGGCAATTTTTACCAAGTTTCTGCACGTATACTGACAGTGCTAGAAGAATGCATATAACTAAGTTGTTCCTTCAACTGTGTGAATACTTACCAGGTGATATAGATAAGCCTCTGGATTGTGGGAGATTGTGAAGCCCCTCAGGCTCATAGTCAAAGAAAGGTAGACAGAAAAATACACAAAATAAGTATATGCAAAACCCCCTGTGGTAATTGGACTACCAACAACATTAATGACAGGAGGAGAATTGAGAAAAGAAATGTCCATTCTTCTTGGGAATATGCACAGTTCTTAAATTTAAATATCTAAATATTAAAATACATATATACATCGCCTATAAAAAAACTAGAAAAGAGTGTAAAGATAAGCTGCCTTTAAGATAATCTATTACCCAAAAATCCACAGTTAATTTTTGACATTTTGGTGTATTTTGTTCTAATCTTTTAGAATGCATATTTGTGGGATTTTAAAATGTAGGATATGATTAGATTATACATTCAAAACTAATGTGCAGCTTTTTTCACTTACTATTTAAAATATGCCACTGTATATGTTTAAATATATGGTTTTAATGGTTGCATGGCTTTTAATTGAATCTAGTTTATTTTAGCCAAATCCAATGGTAGATTATTTCAAGTTTTTAATTTTCACTTTTATAAATAATTCTGCCTGAACATCCTCATTCAATAAGTTTTGTCAACATTTCTAAATTTGTTTAACACAAATTTCTAAAAAAAAAATTCTGACATGAAATATATCAATGATATTTATATCAATCATTTAGACTTCCTCATCAACAGTTGACTTCCTATTTTATTCCTAATCAATTTATACACTCACACAAACATGAAGAAGCTTCAAAAAGCTTGTGAAAAAATTTAAACCAAAAGCTAATGGGATTCTTCCAGACTTTTTGAAATGCCCTATGTGTGAGTCCACATATATATGTCTACAGATAGATAGATCTTTTTCAAAATTGATTTCATTTGGTTTCCTTCAAATCAAGTTGTTTATTGATACACTCTACTGAATCAGCAGCAGAGATTGTGGTTTGCTTTTAAGGCATTTTGTTGATTTAGTACTTCTGAAAATAATTTGTAAACATGAATTTAAGAAAGGAGAAAGCACAGGCTCAGCTTATTAATATAGAAGGATTAGTTTGGAGAAAAAAGATATTGCGTAAACATTAAAAGATCCTTTCTCTAAAAGTCATAACCTTTTTAAAAGCCCTCCGGGTTCCTTACCCATCAGACAGAAACACAGATCTGAGTGCTTAGAAAAGGAGGAAAAAGCAGAAGTGGAACAAACTTGAAGTCTTTTGTGACCTACAAGCTAGGGTCAAACAAGCAAGCAGGAAAAACTTTTCTCTAGAGAAGTCAGAGAGAGAAAGCCTGCACCGTCTCTAGCACCCTGAGTGTCAGTCCCCCAACTGTGAAAGACGACCTCCTCCCCCATAAAGAGCTACCATCTCAGAGCCCCACAGGGGCAGTTCTACCCGGTCCTGGAGGGTGGCTGTAAGTTCACACAGACTCGATGGCAGTGAGTTTGGTTGAGGTTTTGTTTTTTCTGTGAAAATGAAAATTTCTGGTAAACAAGCAGCCATCTAGTCCAGAAGCAACAAAGCCCACATGGAAGAGCACACCAGCCTGTGTGATCACGAGGTGCCGAAGGGATCAGTTATCAAGCATCAACGAATAAGAAATCATATCATTGGGTGCACACATCCATGATACGATCGCTGAAGACAAATGGGTACATAAGCAAATGTGGCGAAGAAAGCTGATGGTGCCCGGCTATCAAAAGATATAGCATCTGGAGTCTTAAAGGCTTGAAGGTAAACAAGCAGCCATCTAGCTCAGAAGTAACAAAGCCCACATGGAAGAAGCACACCAGCCTGTGTGATCACGAGGTGTCTAAGGGATCAGGTATAAGGCATCATCAGAACAAAAAAATCTTACCACAGTGAATGGGGGAGGTGGGGAGCGTGCAGAGTGGAGACCCAAAGCCCATTTGTCAGCCACTGGAGATCCCCTTGCAGAGGGGTCTAGGGGAGGAGACAAGCCCGTCAAGGTGTGATGGCCCAAAGATGAAAAATGCAACTTTCCTCTAGTTCCTAAATGCTTCCTCATCCCCCCCCCCCACTATCATGATCTGAATTCTACCTTGAAAGTCTGGCTAGACCAGAGGGTGTACACTGGTACAGATAGGAACTGGAAACACAGAGAATCCAGGGAGGATGATTCCTTCAGGACCAGTGGTGTGAGTGGCGATAGTGGGAGGGTAGCGGGAGAGTGGTTTGGAAAAAGGGAACTGATTACAAGGATCTACATGTGACCTCTTCCCTGGGGGATGGACAGCAAAAAAGTGGGTGAAGGGAGACATCGGACAGGGCAAGATATGACAAATTAGTAATTAATACATTGTCACGGGCTCATGAGGGAGGAGGGAGCGGGAAGGGAAGGGAAAAATGAGGACCTGATACTGGGGGTTTAAGTGGCGAGTAAATGTTTTGAGAAGGATGAAGGCAGTGAATGTACAGATGTGCTTTACACAATTGATGTATTGTGATAAGAGTTGTATGAGCCTCTAATAAAATGATTTTTTAAAAAAATGGAAATTCCTGATGGTTAAAGCCACCCCTATGTGTCATTTCTGTTATAGCAGCCCCAGATAATTAAAACTCACATGAAAGTAATGCTGTTTACACTTTACTTTTTTTAATTGTGGGAAATAAAATGCTTGATTATATATTCTGTTCAATAGTTTTATGGTCCGTGAACACCTGTACCTTACAGCTTCTCCAGAAGGTTCTAGAGCATTCTGAAGACACAACCATTGCTCCACAGTGCCACCAGGCACTGGCACCAGGGGCAGGAAGCCAGGTTCTCTCTTTTAAGACTCTGAGGTTGTTCAAGAAATTCTTCTAAAGCAATTCTTTCTTTAAAAAATTATGGAAACTTCCAAACCATAACCAAACACCTTCAGGTAATGTGCCACTGCGCCTTGGGGCTCAGACTCATTGTCTTGGACGAATATAGACAATATAGACAATGGTCTTTTGTGAATAGTGTCTAGGTCTTCAAATCGTGTGGGCAAAAGCCCATCAGTTTCATCAAATGTGCAGTTGTTCATATCTCCCCATCCAGAGCAAAGAAGAGTGCAGGAAGCTGAAGCTACATGGAGATAATTAGTTCAATGGACTAATGGGCCACGAGGACCTTAGCTTCCATAACCCAGAGACCACAATTAGGTAGGGCCTGGATACCACTACCATATCCTCAGGAAGGTATCACATTAGGTCAAACACAGAGAGGGAGAAAGGGTGGAACAGAATTCAAACTCATAAAAAAGGATTAGGCTTAGAGGTCCGCTAGAGACTGGTAAAGTCTCCAGGGTCATGACCCTTAGTCGTCCTCAAATCTAAAACTGAACTCACGCCATATGTCCCCTTTCAGCCAAATATCAGCAAGTCAATAAGGGGAACAAGAACTCTAGGGAGGCAGTCACTCCTGAGAATACTCAGCCCACTGAGAGCTGAAGGACCGCACTTGTCCAAGGACAGCACTCAGAAGGCAGAGGAGGCTGGGAAAGGGGGAGGAATGGAAACCAGAAACACAGGGAGGAAATGGGATAAATGATTTACATTTAGGGATGGAAATCAATGACACGAAACCAAAGAAATGTGAACTGTTGCCTGGAAAACTGATTTGCTCTGTAACATTTCACTAATTCACAATAAGAAGTTTAAAAAATAACAATAATAAAGCCCTCATTTATGAGCCCTTTCAAAATACTTCAGTCTAAATGAGCGGGAAATAGGGAATTTTGTCTAAACTCAATTTATCACGAGAGCTTCACAATAAGAAGTTTCTTCAACTTCTGAGGAAGAATGGGTAACTTTTGCATTTCATTTTCCCTGCAGAATGCTAGTCCTGTTCCTTGGGCTTCTCAGAACTGCAAGGAAATGACTTAATTACTCAGAACCTGCCTTGGGCTCCTCACCTAAAAACATGACCCAGCCTTTGTCGCCTCTGTTGTAAAGATTGACAATGTGATTAGATCTTCGACAGATCTTTCTCAGCAGAAGCAGTCCTGAAATGGCGACATTCTTTTATTCTATAAGCAATATAATATGATTATAATTATAGCTAATTATAATTAAAATAGTCCAAATAGGAAAAGTCTATGAAAACAGTGTCATCAAGGTCAACACATTTCCAGAAACTCCTTCCTATAAGTTGTACAATAATGAGGACGGGGTGGAGAAAGAAAGAGGTGAAAGGGGAGAAGAAGAATGAGAGCAAAGGGAAGACACTCTAGCCTGCCAAAGGAGTGGACCATTTCCATCCGGAGTGCAGGACATCACTAACCATAAAATATGCCTGCTGAGCAAACGATATAGCATGTTGCTTTTTAGCCCAAGACAAACATGGGGTGGAGAGAAAGTGGGTGCTATTGGAAGGTAATAGGCAATGCACACTTTACCTGAGAGGAGGAGAAAGAACTGGAAAAAACTGTGGTCAACTTCTTTCTCCCCTCATGTGTCATAATCTCACCTGGTTTTTGAGGTTCACGTTAGCATTTCTTCTTAAGAGAAAGGAGATGATTCGCAGGTGCCCACGCCTGCAAGCACAGATCAGGGGAGTGTCTCCGTTAAAGTCATCTTGAACGTTAATGCAGTTGATGTCTTCCCTCACCCAGCGCCACACTTGACCAAAGTCATTCTGATAGGCCGCCTGGCAGATGGGCTGAGTAGAGAAAAGCAAAGACGGGCTTTTAAGTATTTGCATAATCAAACCACCAAACCAAAAAGCACCATTAAAGCTTAAGTGTTTCCGAATCACACTATGTTGCTTTGAAGGTTGCAATTGTGGTCTGTGTTCCCACCAACCCTAAGTCTAGACAAGCACCATTGTTCTGAATCATAGTTGTTGCATGGATGAATAAGTGAACAAAGGGGTGAGATACTGCACATTCTACTCGGTAAGGAAAGCGAGTCTTGTGTTCCCAGAGAGATGGGCTTGTTAGATCAGCAGAAAATTGCTGATGATAAAATACACATACTGGGAGACGTTTACCCCAGGCCTTAAAGAGTTGCAAATCAGAGACAACAAGTCATCAGCGCTTCTAGCATGATATCTTTATGAAGCGAACAAGTTTAACCTTCGCGTCAGCTGTCACCATCCAGAACAGCCCACCAGTACCTTCAGTGCCTTACACAACTCTTCAAATGTCTTCATGGTACATGTCAGTTGAATTACAGGAGATCGGTTCCTGTTACTCTCTTTATCCACGTAACATTCTACACCTTTGAAAAGGAAGGTGCTCCCAAATGATGGTGCTCAATCTGAGCTGACTGCGTATTACAATCACTCTGAGGAGAACTTTCAAACACTGCCAGTATCTGCAGCGCTGGATGAGAGAATGGCTGTCGACACATCCTTATGGTTCCCACAGGGAGTAATTGGAGACCGGAATTGAGATAGTTAAAGCGTATTGTGCCAACCTGGCCAATAAACACAGATGTGGTTAATTGAAGGGCGGAGGGATAAATGGCTTGGTGAGCCTTGCCTTTCTAGTTCTCGGGTCTCTTACTTTCTGATGGGTGGACCAGGGTGCAGCTGCGTTAGCCAGTCCCTGCTTCAGCTGGCAAGGCTCACTTCCTGCAAGACATCCCTGAGGAGAAGCCACATGGACCTCCCCTGATGCAGCCCTGGGTGCTGGAGCAGCTGTGTGGAGACCCCTGCCAGCACTGAGATGCTTACACGCTCACTGATTCAGCTTTCCTCCTGCAGTCGGCATCATTCCATCTGTTTTGTGAGATGGAGGAGGACTTTGTGGATTGATGTCGAACATATGGGCTAATGTTGCACTTGTGGGCTTGGGCAGCACTGGGTTAGGATGTTTTCCTGATGTGCACTTACCCTTTATATAAAACTCTCTCTTACATATATGAGTTTCTGTGGATTGTTTCTCTAATGTACCCAGACATAATGGTACCATAGGAGTAGTTTACTGGAGAAACAAATCATAAGATGGAGAGTAGATGTTTGTTTGACCTCTCCCTCATGGTAGTTTTTCTTCTTTGTCTAGCCAGAGGTCAGATAAAGCCACACTGTTACTTCGTTGTTTTCTGGGGAAAATATGGAAAGTATGAAAAGAGAAAATTTGTAAACCCACTTGCATTTAGCCATTAAAATTTGATCTTTAGATGGGTTTAGGCCATGCCTGCAAAGAAAGCTTTGAAAAGATATGCCCCACCCAGTGCTTTGGAGTACTCGGGAACGAATGGTCTTTGTCAGAAGCTGGAAAAAATCTGGAATCATGAAGAAAACTCCTCTCTGGGACTGAATGTTAAATGGAACCTGTGGGCAGGCTGAGATACTTGCTTAGTGGACCACCTGGATCCACTTGTTGAGTGGAAGTGGGAGAAGTGCAGCAATAAAGAGATGGGCTGAGTTTGGCCACTGACATCTGTGGGCTTGGTTTACAGGAAATAAAAAAAGGAGAAAATGAGAGCTTGTTGAGTGGTCTAAAGTTCATGAGCTAGCACGAGTGGACTAGGCTTGTTGAGTAGTGGTGAGAGCCCATGGTCTGAAGGCAAGGCAACCAATGGGCACCCTGTGGAGATTGAGTGAGGCAGCCCACATTGAGATGAAGAGGATTTTGAGCCTGTGGACTGGTGCATACTATTGGTGACTTTATGGATGGCCTGTCCGGATTTGACTTTGCTTATGGATGTGGACCTCACAGGGTTCCCACTGGAATGAAGATTGTCTCCTCAGCGCACTGGGTTGATTTAAGTGTAAAACTCTCTCTTATACAGATGAGTTTCTGTGGATTTTTTTCTGTAATGTACCCAGACTAATACAAGAATTAACCCTAAAAGGTTATTGTGTTTATTGTACACATAATTAATAAGCACACTTTGGGGCCCAGGTCCTTAACCAGGAACTATAGGAACAGGGTGGAAATGACCTGCCTGGTCTTTGCCCTCAAGGAACTCAGCAGAGAGGAAAAGACCTATTTTAGACAAAGGAAGCACAAAGAAATTATGCAATTAGCTTCGATCCATTAGATGAGGTTTATAAACCCAGAACCAAATTCACTGTCATCAAGTCGATGTTGACTCGTAGTGACCCCAGAGGACAGAGTAGAGCTGCCACCCTGTGAATTTCGGAGACTGTGACTCTTTATCGAGAGAGCCCTGTAGAGAACCCTATCTTGCTACCACACTGCAGCTGGTGGTTTTGAACTGCTGACCTGATGATTAGCAGCCCAACATATAACCACTATACCACCAGGACTCCATGGCATATATAAGGCATTATACAAACTTTCCAGGGAGGGCCCTGTGTGAATTTAAATTCCAAGCCTCAGCTAACAGCATCTTGACCTCTTCCCCTCAGTGGTCCAGTCTTTCTGGATTCTTTTTCAAATGCTCTCGTGTGTAGTCTCTACCATTCAGGCTCCTCCACATAAAATGATTTCCCTCTGTCCCATACCCAGGTCCCCAACTCACTGTCATGGAGCCAGTTCTGACACAGAGTAATCCTACATTGGGCTTCCAAGACTAAATCTTCATGGAAGTAGACAGCCTCCTCTTTCTTCTGTGGAGTGGCCGGTGGGTTTGAACCACCAACCTTGTGATCAGCCCAAAGCCTAGTACACGGACCCATCCTATGTAAGTAACTTATCTCTAGGGCTGTAATTTAAATCATTTTTTGAGAAGTCATCTTGGTTCCTAATAATATTTCTCCTTCACAGCAACTCGCATAACAGAAATTATTTTCCTACTCATTTAAAACCATTTCTCCAGGCTAGTTGGGTTGGAGGCAGCACTAAGTCAGCGAGAGTTTGAATTTTTTGATGATAAACCCCTTGTAGGTAGACACCACATCCATTTGACTCACCGCTGTATCCTCATTACATACAACTACTCTGGGCACATGATTGACAACAGTTGCCTATTTTTAGAGTCACTTTCATTATATCATGTTGTGAAAATATTCAGATGGCTCATAGAGGGTTTATATTGTTTATTACAGCTTTCCTGGATTTTTAATCATGTCAAAACTCTATTGAGTGCTAGCCATAGATGCAAAGGGGAATAGAGAATTGGCGTGTGAAATTTATCTACTAGATGCAGAAATAGGACAGAGAGAGCAAACACCAAGAACAGCGTGGTAAAGGAGTACAGACTTGGGAGATGCAAAACCAGTGAGCAAACTGAGTTGGGTATGTCTACTAACCAATTCATGTTCACCTATAGTCACATACCAATCGAGAGATCTACTCCCAAAAGAAACACCGTAAAAGTAAAGGCAACCTAATGGTAAATCAGAGACAAAGGGAAATTAGCAGGAAGCCTGAGTTTGAATTTTCAATGAGAAAAGAACCTGTTACGCAAGTCACCTTTTCTATTAATTTTTGTATTCAGTTCCTAAAGCTGACCCTGACTTGTGGAGGCTTTGAGTTCAACAGAATGAAACATTGCGGTAGTACTGTCTCTTGAATTTCAATGCCAGACAACATAAAACAAAATACCAAAAAGAGAGACTATTTGAAAGTCAAAAACTTTCAATTTGCCTAGTTTAGATATTATAAACAATACTATTGTTTCATGAAATCAAGGGTAGTTTAACATAAGTGCTAAAATAAAATAAGGATATTTTATCACAGATATAATGATAAAGCAAGTATACCTAATCATAAAATATTTAGATACATAATCTTAGAGGTGAGTAGACTTTATACAGGATAGAATTAGCTTTGTGAGAAAAAAAACTCCTTTTTGTTTTTTTTTTAACTTCATCATCAGCCCATGTAACATTTGACATGAGTAATTTTACATGAGTAGCTAGATATGGGTAGTTTGACATGGGTAGCTGCTGATCCTGAAACAGATTTGGACAACAGTGTTCTACAATGAAGAACTGAAAACAAGTGGCCTGTAGCGGGTTTTTTGATTTCCTTAGCATTTTAATTACTTTCTAATGGTTAAAAATCAGACCCACATAGCAATCTAGATTTCCACCTTATATAACGATATTAACTGATACAAAATGTTACAGGGAATGCAGGGGTGAGAGAGGAGAGACAGGAGATTGTAGGAATAGTAATGAAGGCAGGGGTGGGGTGAGAGGGACCACTAGACCTGATTGTGATTGCACAATTTATTTTAAAGGCAATTCGATGCCTTTAAATTGGCGGGGGAGCGGATGGAATGCTCTAAGATAGATGTCGTGGTGATTGTACAATTCCCCTTGATAGGGTTGAGTGACGGAACTATTCAATTATATGATGTGTAAATTATGTGTCAATAAAACTGTTGGAAAAAATAATAAAATGAAACAACGAACTATGTGACATCGCTGGGTCGGCATCACCATGGGACACCAAACGGCTGCCATTGGTGCCTGTGACTCTAATGATGCAGCTCCGGCCACCCTCTTCCCCCGGGTCCGCTTCCCTCAGCTACCATACAACACCTCCAGGTTAGAGCCCCTCTCACTAAGCTCATCCCAATCTTTACTGAAATGTATCTAAAGGGAAGAAGCAGAAAGATAAAGAGTTTGAGTCTTGTTAATTACTATTGTGTTTTGTTTGGGTTTGTTTGTTTTTCCTGCAAGAATCATTTAATGTTTTCGAATGCTTTCTCAATTTACTTAAAATATTAAATCCATCATAACATTCCATCTTCCCTAGTCTTTCTGTATCCTAGAGACAGAGTTTCTGTTTTTGAAAAGTAAAATGTGTTCCTGACTCAATTGAGACACATATGTAATTTGATGCACACATTGCACCACCACCTAAAGTGAGTCTCTGGGTGATAGATTCTAACTCCCACTAGGGGGCAGACCAGCGTTACAAAAGTGCTGACCACTGATTAAAAAGAACCAAATACCAATCTCACAGCCATCCCTTAGAGTCCATGCCTACGCATAATGATCCTATGCGTAGAACTGTCCCTGTGAGTTTCTGAGACTGTACCTATTTACAAGAGTAGAAAGTCCGCCTTTCTGCCACTCAGTTTCGAACTGCTGACATTTCAGCAGCCTAACCACTGCACAACCAGGGCCATCAACAGAAGGGAAGCCCAATAGAAGAAGCATGCGGGGGAACCAAGTTAGGAATGAGAAAGAAAACATGGGCTGTCCATTTGGACTGAAAGAAGAAGAATGAGTCCATGTTGGCCTTGCATTTTCTTGAACTTGAGGAACGCCGGGCGTAGAGTAATTCAGTAGAATACGGAGTATTACCGTGTTCTTTTTATCCCCCAACAATCTCAGACTCCTTCTGTTTGCATTACTAATGTTCTAGCTCCTAAACTTTCTCATCATGGCGATTGCGAAGGCCTACCTAGCCTCACCTTTCCCATTCAGTCTCCACCCTATGATCCAAACAACAGCTTTAAACTGCTGTCAGGATCACATCAAACTCACTGCCATTGACTCAATTCCAACACACAGTGACCAGACTCCAGTTGTGAGTTTCTAAGGCTGTAAATATTTAAAGGAACAGAAAGCCTCATCTTTCTCCCATGGAGCAGTCAATAGGCTTGAACTGCCTACCTCATGGTTGCCAACTGAATGCATAACTCACTATGAAAAAAAAGTACTCACAAAGAGTACTTTGCTGGCAGGATACTTTCCTTAAATAAACAAATGATTTTTAAAATCCCACACATTCTTTCATCTTTATCTCCTACCATCCCTTCATTTCTGTCCTGGGTCTACATAAGTGAAACTCTCACTCACTGCCTTTGAATCAATTCCAATTCTTAGTGACTCTATTGCACAAAGTAGAACCGCCCCATTTGGGTTTCTGACACTGTAACTTTTTACAGGAGTAGAAGCCTCATCTTTCTCCCTCAGAGTGGCTGGTGGTTTAGAAATACTAGCCCTCATGCTTGATTGATCAATTGTATCAGAGAGGAATTAGTGAGTAAACGATGGGTAAACATGATAGTGGGGCAAGGGGGAAAAAAAGAAAAAGAGGAAAGAAGGAAAAAAATATATATGCAAATATATAAATATATGTGTATTGTTTATATATGTATATATGAGCAAATGCAACAAGGAAGCAGATGAACTTTGGGCCTCTACTTAAATCTTCCCTCAGTCCAAGAACGGTTTCTCCCAATAATACAGCATTGTATATACTCACCTCCCTGATATGATCGTGGACAACAAAATAGGTATAAGTAAATGTGGTGAAGAAAGCTGATGGTGCCTGGCTATCCAAAGATACAGTACATGGATGTTAAAAGCTCGTAGTTAAACAAGTGGCTATCTATCAGGGAAGCAACAAAACCCAAATGGAAGAAACACACCAACCTGTGCGATCATGAGGTGTCAATGGGAAGAGATATCAGAAGTTCAAAAACAAGTAACCAAATCACTGTGAAGGGGCATGAATGTAGTGGAGACCCAAAACCCACCAGTAAGATTATTAGACAGTCCCTCTCAGAAGGGCCACACGTTAGAGATGATAAATCCAGGGGTCAGGGTAATACTGATGAATCATATAACTACCCTTTAGTTCTTTAATATCTCTTCCCCTTACTATTAAGAGTTTTATTTGTTTTACCTTATTAATCATGTTAGATTTGCATATGTTCATTTGTATATTTAAGATCATTCTGTACATAAAAGCCAAAATAGATAACCCTTCGGAAACAATAGCAGGAGTAACAGTTCCCTGAGAGTATGGGAAGAGAAGGGAGGGGGAGGGGGAATAGGGAGCTGACAGCATTGATGACTGCATAACCCCACTCAATAGGATTCCATAACAGAACTATAAGTGAATGGATATAGTGGACTGTGTAAGATATGGTACACAAAAAATTATAGGAAAAAATAGGGTTTCTGGGGAGTAGAGTGGGGAAAGGAGGGAGAATGGGGTCACTGATAACAGAGTTCCAGAAAAAAATTTTTTTGAAACTGATTGTGGTAGCAATCATACAATACTGCTTGATGCGATTGAGCTATGGAATGTTATGATATCTGCAAGAGCTTCCAATAAATACATTTTTCAAAAAGGAAATGCTCACCCTGCAGTTAACAGTCCACACATAACCCACTATGCCACCGGCACTCAAGTAGAGATGGCCCAGCCACGTCTTCCCTCAGTAGCAGAGTGGATCCAGACCACAGACCTTTCCATAATTAGCCAAGTGCTTAACCGTTAGGTCACCAAGCTCCTTAAATCATACCGCATTCCTCTAATTATTTCAGGCAATTGGAAAATCAAGCTTCACAGTGTCTCCTGGCCCTAAGACTGTGCATTTGAGATGTCACCCAGCATTACGCTTCAGCCTTCTTTCTCTTTTCATCTTGACTGGCTGAGTCCAAGACCCCACCCCCTCACCCGTCCACCAGGCTATGCTCCTATAACCACATGTGTTTATCAAACTGACCCCAGGTTCGCATTATCTGCCAAGAGGCAAATGCATTGTCATAATTTTGAATCAATTCAACATTAATGGCTTTAGCTCACAGACACACTTGGGCTGCTGTCCCAAGGGCTGTCCCTATCCTTTGCCACTGCCTTACTAATGGGAAGGAAGCCTTAGGTTAATGTTGATGAGCTTAAAGATTGTAACATAAGACTATTTTCTTTGTCAAAGCTTACCTCAGTGGCCCCCTTACAACCTTAAAATGGATGCTTCCTAAAGAAGGTGTAGGATGATAGGACACTAAAAAGGATCAGAATTATTGGGGAAAATCACATCATTCCTCCCCTCCCCCAACCCACCCCCTGGCATGGCCAACAATCTAAGACTGCCTATCTTAAGAGATTGTCTTAGTTGTAAAATTATTTTAAGAAAGAGCACTATGTTATTATTGGTAGAGCCTGCCCTTGTCTCACCATCCCTTTACCTAGAAAGATCTTCCTCATTTCTTACTTAAATTCTCATCTATCCACTCAATGGACTTTACTGAGAACGTCTTCTGTGCCAGGTAGTTATCGGCATTGGGGATGCAAAGGGAAACAAGACCGAAGCCCCTCTCCTCATAGAGCTTAGGTTCTAGTAAAGGAGACAGAAGAAATGAGAAACAGTTGGGGGGGGGGAGTATGCATTTTGGCATTGCTGAGGGCAAGGAAGTGACATGAAGCACAATAGCAGGGCAGAGAGGGTCCCTGGGCAGCCCAAATGACTCCCCAAGGAGGAGAATCCAGGTCATTTCTTCTCACCCTACTTATACACTATTTCTCTGACTGCTTTATTCCTTTTCACTGTTTTAAAAAAATGAAATGCTCATATTTTTCCCCTCCAAGATGTCAAGAACCACCTCTGGTTTATGTATCACTATATACAAGCTGGAACCCTGGCCGTGCTGTAGGGGCGGCGTGAGACTGCTAATCGCACTGTTGGCCATTCACATCTCCCAGCATTCCCCGAACGAACAAGGAGACCATCTCCCATGAAGATGTATAAAGCCGTGGAAACCCTACCCAGGAGCTCCAGGAGACCAAGTTCATGCGATGGCAGGGGTTTGGTTCTTGAGCACACAGACACTAGAGTGTGCCTGGTGACAGAGTGGCTGTTGAGTTCAACTGCCAACCAGAAGGCCAGCAACTGAAACTCACCAAGCGCTGAATGGGAGAAAAATGAGACTTATTGTTCCCATAGAGATGTACAGCCTCAGAAACCCACCAGGGTTTATTATATAGGCTTATTAGGAGTTGAAATTGACTTGATAGCTGTGTTTGGGTATGTTTTTGTTATTGTTGTTGTTGTTGTTTAAGAATTTTCCTGGAATAGAATATGTGTTCAATGCGTATTTCTCGATTCAGTTGATGAACGGGCAAATGAGTGAGTGAATGCTTACACACTTACAGTACTCAGTTCTGCTCAAACATTAAAGTGATCGTTCCCTTTTAAGTCACCTCTAAAATGGGACTTTGAGTCCCATGGTCAATTCTAAAATTACTTACAGTATTCAAGGAAAGAACTACTACTACTCCATGTGGAAGCCCTTGAGGTTTGGGGGGGCATGCACGTATTGTTTGTCTGTTTCCTTTGTTTTCATACAAGGATGCTGACCACCTTTTAGGATATCAAAATTCAAACAGAGCAGGTAGGAGAAGGAGATAAGATTGTGTCGCAGGCATTTTCTCTCAACTTTCTTTACCTTTCCTCTGCCTGTATCACAGCATGGCAGGTTGTTAAATATTGAATAGGATATCTTCCAGGGCACTTATTTTATAGATATAAAGACGGTGACTCAGAGATGTGGCACATTTTCCTCCAATTCAAACAGTTTACGGCATTCAGAACTAAATTCTAGGTTTTCGTCACACTTAGTCCAGTCACCATTCCAGCAGTCATGACTCTACCCTGCATCTCAGACTTCTCCTCCTCAAAGACACTGGCTTTTATAAGAAGGCCCTCCTCAGCCTAAAGTAAAGAGCCCTCCTAGCTCAGTGGGTTCAGCATTGGGCTGCTAACTGTTAAGTTCGGTGGTTCAAACCTGCCATCTGCTGCAATAGAAAATGTGAGACTGCTCGTAAAGATTACAGTCTCCGAAACCTGAAAGAGCAGTGCCCTGTGGGGTTTCTGCGAGTCAGAATTGACTCAGTAGCAGTGGGGTAAGGTGACACGTGGTTAAAGTACTCAACTCCTAAGTGAGCGGTCTTCCATCTGAACCCAGCAGGCGCTCGGCTTGAGAAGAAGTGGATCTTTCCATCCCAGTTAAAGTGTTAGCAATTTCCTTAAAGATGATGGCCCAGGCAACCTCACGGAGGCAGTTCGGTTCTGGCACGGGGGTAACTAGTCAGTGTAAAGCACACAGGATCAATAATCTGACGAACTTCTTTTAGAAATTGTGGTTTTCAAACCGAGCCTTCACTTAGTACAACATATGCCTTTCCTCGAGGGCCAACTGAAGCCACTAACACGGACTAGATTCCGACTCCCAGGACCTTTCTGAAACGATGAATCTTCAAGAGAGCACAGAGCCTCATCTTTCTCCTGTTGAGGTGCTAGTGGGTTTGACCTGGTGACGTTTCCATGAATGCTTCCACCATCGCATAACCAGGGGGCCATGTCGTAACACCAGCATCTCTGAACAAATGGATGCACTCCAATGGATCAACGCTAGGTGCAGGTGTACACCCACCAGCACTACCATCTGCTCATAGATAGATCTCTCTAGTGTTTCAAGGGGCACATCATTAGGATCCAACTATCAAGAAACTCCTTTGAGGAGTTGTCTCTGAAGCTGACAAGGTCAAGCGTCTACAGAATAATCTAGAAGCCTGTTAAGCAGGGATTCTGGACTCCACAGAAGACAACTTTTGGTTAATGTTTTGCAATGCAACCGTTATCTTATGGAGAGTCTAAGCAGAGTGCACCTCACTAGAACCTGGATTCTGTTTACTCACTTCTTCCTGTTCAAGCGAAGGAGATATTATGGCAATGGACAATGGCAGATTAGCAAAATGGTTAAGAACCCATCCTGTGTGGAGTATGGCGGTTCTGTTGAGATAGACAGTCAAAATAGAACTATTTTAATGTTTATAAGTGATTTTTAAGTCCTTTATTACACAACGAGAAGTCATAGGTCCAAGCCCCAGTAAGCCCTTTCTCACTGCATACCTTAGGGTAAGTTGCTTAAATTACTTTGCCACCGTTTCCTCATTTTAAAGAATAAAAGTATATAAAATGATAAATATAAAATGACTAATAAAATTATTTTTAAAAAGATTCAAAATGTTCTCTTTAAATGAAAAAGAATAAAATAACACTTCCCTTAAAAAAAGGTTTTCATACAAAGTTTCTGTAAGTATTAAATGAGTGAGTACATATAAAGTACTTGGAACAGGGTCTGGTCCATAAAAATCCAATAACAAATGTTAGCTGTCATCATAAATATTATGAATAGACTTTAAGATAAGGATGTAAATGAACTGGCCTTGTTCAAAAGTCAAGCTGACATAGTTGGGAATGATTAGTTCAAAGTGAGGGTGTTTCACAGAGCTTGAACCTGATTCTCTCTTGAAGATCTTAAGGCCAAATTTAGGATATTTATTAATTCTCTCCTTCTTAGGTGCTATTGCATAGACTAATTTGCGAAGACTCTAACTTCAACAGAATGATGGCCCAGCCTTGCTCCACCTCCACAACTGTGAAGTTTGGGTGCAATGTTGTCGCCAGGGTATTTGGAATGCCTTCCAGCATGAGAGGGTCATCTTCCAGCATCATATCTAACAAGGTTTTGCTGTGATCCATTTGCTTTTCAGTGGCTAATCCCCCTGAAGTGGACTGCCAATTCTTTCTTCCTAGTCTGTCTAAATCTGGAAACACCACTAAAACCTGTCCATCAGGAGTGACCCTCCTGGTGCTGGAAACCCTATAAGGGATCACTATAATAGTATAGTTTCCAGCATCATAGCAACACACAGCAACCACAGTACAACAAACTGACAGAGAAGTGATGACAGAAAACAGCATCGTTATTAACCACACACAATTCTAAGGAAAAAGATTAGTCTATGTCCCCCATCGAAAGTGGTTTTCACACTCAAATTAGGAAGCAGAATTTCTCAAAATAGTAAAATAAAAGTACATGTTTCAATGCCTCTTGGGCCAGGGAATGGAGTAGGTGTGGAAGGAGCCTCCTCTTACCTTCATTAGCAACTCGCAGCCTCTGTACCCAGAAATCAGTGGCTGGTACATGAAAGATTAGCATGTACTGTGTATGTTAAAGATTAGGCTATGCTTAAATATTGGAGAGATTACTCCAGACTTTTTCAACTATGTAAAATTACAGATAGGACAGCCTCCACTTGAGAATACTAGAAGGCAAGGCTAGAATTTTTTTCTACATATAACTCCAACATGTAACTAGAAGAAGCAACCCACGTTTTGCTCCAGTTTAAAAGAACTTGGCCTTCCAGCATTTTCCTACACATTGCCCAGGTCAGATGACTCTAGTCTTGGGCATTCTATCATGCAGTATTCACTACAGATATCAAAAAAGCTGACATCTCAGGGGAAATCTGGTTAAAGCAAATTCAAATTAAGAAGTTACTTGCTGGGAGGACAGACAACAACTATATTATTTCTAGAAATGGCTCAGGCTTTCTGGGTGAGTCATGTTTCATGTTGCTGACACAGGCGGGACTAAGCAGACAAGTAAATAGAATCAAATGTAATGGCTCGATTCTACTTCCTCTTGTGATACTGAGTTCCAAGGAAACGGATTTTAATAACACGTTAGATTATCCTTGATTCAATACTGATTGTGAGATTGTACAATTTGCTTTTGACCTACGAGGTAAGCTAGTGTGTGTGTGTGTGTGTGTGTGTGCGCGCGCACACACACACATATGCGAGTTTTGTGTTTGCTAATTTAACAGTTTTATTGGCATATAACTCACATAGCATATATTCATATCAAGAGAGTTGTACACTCATCACCACAAACAGCTTAGAACATTTGCTTCATTCTTATACTCGTTATTATTAGAAACCCATCTCCCCCAACCTCCTTGCCATACTCCCAAGGAACCACTAATGCAGTTACTGTCTCTATAGATTTACCTATCTGTTTTCCTATATGAATTCTATATATAAAAATGTTTAAATAAATAAAACTAATAAGAATAATGAAACAAAATAGAAGCATCAATCAAAAACCAGAAAATATTAAAAACTAGAACAAATTTAAATGGGTCATAAGGGAGATCAAATGATCGGGTGCCAAATTTTAATCTCACTGCATCCGCAACAGCATTTGTGTTTCAGTATGATAAAGTTCAAGTTGTTTCGTCCTTACTTGAAATTGATGTATTCTTAATAAAGGGTTCCGGTGGGCCTGTGGGTTAGATGTTGGGCTGCTAACTGCAGGGTCAATGACTCCAGCTCACCAGCTGCTCCATAGGAGAAAGATGAGGCTAGCTACTCCCATGAATACTGACAGGCTCAAACCCTCAATAACAGGGTCCCTGTGTGTCAGGATGGCATCAATGGAAGTTGGTTATCTGGGATACTTTAGAAATGTAAAACAATTATTCCACTTCCGGCAATATCTTCATATGGTACTTGAAAATAATTCAGCATGTCTTATCTTGCCTTGCCTTGACATAATCCACTCGCCTAACCACTACAAACTTACAGTGTCCTTGCAGTGTCAGTTATTAAAATGCAATTGTTTACACGCCATAGACCTTGTTTCTCAGGGTGACCTGTGGACCAGTAACATCAGCACCACCTAGGAGCTGAATGCAGTCTTTGACTTCACCCAGATCTACAGAATAAGAATCTGCATTTAAACATGATCTTCAAGTACACTTTGGGCACATAAATATTTGAAAAGCATTAGCTTAGAGCAGTGTTTCTCTCTGTGGTGAAGTGATCTCCCACATTAGAATCACCTGGTATGGTCCTGCAAAAGGTAGGTTTCCAAACTCTACCACGGGCAATAGGAAACAGATCCTTCTGGGGTGGGGGACCTTGACACTGCATTTTTCACCCGGTTGTGTCCTTTGTCCTTATGAACTCTAAAGTTTGAGAACTATCATCAGTGGAGTCTTTTAGAATGTTGCTTATATTAGCATTTTCATTTTTATGATCTGTTCAGAAGACAAATAATACTGAGCAAAACCAAAAACACCTCTAGAATTATAAGCCAATAAGCACATTTTACTTTAGGTTCACAGCAACATACACACATGCACACACACACACACACACACACACACACACATACACACACACGAATTAAGGAAAAGACCAAAAAAAGGCCTTTGCAACTAGAAGACGAAAACCATCCTACGAAATATTGTTGAACATATATAATGGAATGCGGACAAACTGGTTAATTATGGGAGGGAGGAGAGGAAGTAAGTCATAAATAATAGTGTCATTAAACGGCTTGTCCTCATGTTTAAACATTACTCTTTGAAACCTTATTAAAAACTCATTTGATTCTAATAGGTTACTTTCAATACAGGAAAAAGTATTCTGTGCCTATTAGACATGAAGAAAATGTTAAAATGTTTACAGCAGCAACAACAAAATACAACTAAAACTGCATCCTGCTTTTATTCCTCTTCTGCACGGGAATGGTTTCTATTAATCATCACTAGAGGTGAACTTCCTTTGGAAGTTGTTACTCTGGGTAGTTTAATTGAAGAACCAGTTCATCTTTTGTTTAGAAAATCCAATTAGGTACCCTTTTCACTTTCTCTCTGGTATTTGGTTATCCGAAAAGCACAGGCTCAAACTCCATTTTGCGAAGAACAGGTTCTGGCCACGAATCTCTGGCTGCCCTATCGCTCTCTACTTGCCCCTAGTTATTTTAGAATGGCAAGCTCACTCCCTGTTGGCACATATCAGAAAGACTAACATACAGGACTTCATGTCTTCTGATTCAGTGCTGACACGGAAAGTTAAAGAGAAGAAAAGGAGGCATCAGAACATGACGTTTCAAAAGCACGAGCTGAGCGAAAGTCCTGCAGGTCCTACTTCCAGAAAGGTTCCATACCTCTGAGTATAGAATTCCCATGCTGGTTCTTCACAGGCTTCACTTCACCTCTAAAGCTTATCTTCTGGACGTGTTTCTGATCAATATCAGAGTCTTTCCCAGCTCGGAGAAGAGTCTCTAGAAGCCCAGACCAGCGTCAAGTCCTGTCTTTCCACGCCTGGGAGTGCTTCCCAGCCACTCAGGCAGCAGCACACCTTGTGGAAGCCCAGCCCAGGGAAACAAAGGCATTGGCTTACAGTCCAATGATCCAAGCAGTGTGTCATCTAATGTTACAAGCCAGAGGAGCCGGTTTCTGAGTCATCTATGCTCTGCCAGTGGTAGTATCTCTGGAGAGGAAGAAGCCAAATTGAGGGGAGAGTAAAGTTCTCCTATTGGCAGGAAGTTCTGGGGTTCACAACAGGGCACTGCAGTTGGGACACTTCCGGAGTGACCTCGGGTCCTTGAGCAAGGCTGGAAACTGAGAATTCACCTAGAGAGCCACACCTGCCTGGCAAAGAGGATGGTCCAACAGTTAAGAAACACAGAAGCAAAAGTAATCTCCAAAATTGTCCATATTAATTTGGTAGTATTTTTAAACACTGATAAAAATCATGTATTAAAAAATAAATAATGACTTACTATCCTGTGAAGGTTTTATGCATTAGTGTAAGCTGATATTTGTTAGTGAAGCGCAAATGTTTTGAGAGTGTTGAGGGAAGTGAATGTACAAATGTGCTTTACACAATTGATGTATGTATGGATTGTGATAAGAGTTGTATGAGCCTCCAATAAAATGATTTTTTTAAATTAGCAACAAATTAAGGCCAATTTCTAAGTGGCTGTTTTACATAATGATTTGTTCACTGTCATTTTTGAGGGCTCATTTGAGCAACTCAAATTGAAAAATAAATGGAACGCTTTGAAGAATCAGTTACATTTATGTCCAGTAGTTAATTATATTCACTCACAAGGTTTAAACAACGCTAATAAAATTAATTATTTAATTTTTTCCTTTTGAAGATGTCAATTTCCAACTACTCAAGCCAGCTTGTAAGTCTAAATTAATTACATTTACCAATATAATAAATGTCAAGTTGACTGCAATATTCCACTATTTATAAACTTAGTCTATCATATAATATTTAATTTTAAAATCTTTTTTTAAACGTTTTATTAGGGTTTCATACAACTCATCACAATACATACATACATCAAGTGTGATAATATACATCTGTATATTCATTGCACTCATCATTTTCAAAACATTTGCTCTCCACTTACGCCCTTGGCATCAGGTCCTTTATTTCCCCCTCCCTTCCCGCTCCCCCCTCCCTCATGAGCCCTTGATAATTATTAATTATTATTTTGTCATATCTTGCCCTGTCCGATGTCTCCCTTCACCCCATTTTCTGTTGTCCGTCCCCCAGAGAGAAGGTCACATGTACATCCTTGTAATCAGTTCCCTCTTTCCAACCCACTCTCCCTCTACCCTCCCAGTATCGCCACTCACACCCCTGGTCCTGAAGGTATCATCCAACCTAGATTCCCTGTGTTTCCAGTTCCTATCTGTACCAGTGTACATCCTCTGGTCTAGCCAGACTTTCAAGGTAGAATTAGAATCATGATAGTGGGGGTGAGGGGTGAGGTGGGGAAGCATTTAGGAACTAGAGGAAAGTTGTATATTTCATTGGTGCTATTAAGCACCTTGACTGACTCATCTCCTCCCCTAGACCCCTCTGCAAGGGAATCTCCAGTGGCCAACAAATGGGCTTTGGGTCTCCACTGTGTACTTCCCCCTTCATTCACTATGGTAAGATTTTTTGTTCTGATGATACCTTATACCTGATTCCTTCAACACCTCATGATCGCACAGGCTGGTGTGCTTCTTCCATGTGGGCTTTATTGCTTCTGAGCTAGATGGCTGCTTGCTTACCTTCAAGCCTTTAAGACCCCAGACACTATATATTTTGATAGCCGGGCTCCATCAGCTTTCTTCACCACATTTACTTATGTAGCCATTTGTCTTCAGCAATCGTATCAGGGAGGTGAACACACAATGATATGATTTTTTTTTCTTTGATGCCTGATAACTTATCTCTTCAGCAACTCGTGATCACACAGGCTGGTGTGCTTCTTCCATGTGGGCTTTGTTGCTTCTGAACTAGATGGCCGCTTGTTTACCTTCAAGTCTTTAAGACTCCAGATGCAGCATCTTTTGATAGCCGGGCACAATCAGCTTTCTTAACCGCATTTGCTTATTCATACACTTTGTCTTCAGGGATTGTGTCAGGAAGGTGAGCATCATAGAATGCCAATTTAATAGAAGAAAGTATTTTTGCATTGATGGAGTACTTGAGTGGAGGCCCAATATCCTTCTGCTACCTTAATACTAAACCTATAAATATATGCACATAGATCTATTTCCCCATTCTCATATATAAATATATTTACATATATGCATGTCTTTATTTAGACTTCTATAAATTCCCTTTGTCTCCTTGCTCTTTCCTCTATTTCCTTTGACTTTCCTCTTGTCTCACTATCATGCTCAGTCTCCATTTGGGTTTCAGTAATTCCTCTTGGTTACATTACCCTTGATCACGCCCTACCAGGCCTCCTACACCCTCCTCATCACCAATTTGGATCACTTGTTGTTCCCTTGTCCCTGGGTTTGTTAACACCACTACCTTTTCCCTCACCTCCCCTTCTCCCATGTCCCACTGTCGGTCCCATTGTTTTCACCTCCAGATTGTTCATCCAGCCTATCTTATTTAGACAGACCTGTGGAGATAATAACATGCACACAAACAAGACAGAGCAAAACCAAGCAACAATATATAACAAAACCACAACCACAAAAAACCAATGGAAAAAAAACACAAAAAAGAAAAGCTTGTAGTTAGTTCAAGGACTATTTGTTGGCCTTTAGGAGTGTTTTCCAGTCCAGTCTGTTGGGGCACCATGTCCTGGCCCTGAAGTTCACCTTCAGCATTCCCTGTAGACCTCACAGCTCCGGTCCCTTACTGTTCTATTGCACCCCCTTAGTGTTTTGCCTCGGTGTGGCGGGATCAGATCAGGTGCAAGAATTGGCTAATTCTATAAATGAATTTGGAAGTCTGCACCTAAGATTGCAATGGACTTCCTCTTTGACTTAGTTTTGTTCTGTATTTCTTTAGTCTCTGAAGACATTTCAGTGTCATCCTGGTGGTTTTAAAAAAAAGTTAATGTCATTTCCATTGGGTACTCTCTTATGCAAATCTCTGGTAACTTTTTTTTTGGGGGGTGGGGGTGGGAAGCCCTGGTGGCAATGCAGTTATGTGTCAGGCTGCTTACCACGAGGTCAGCAGTTTGAAACTACCAGTCGCTCTGCAGGAGAAAAATGAGGCTTGCTACTCCAGCAAAGAGTTAGTTAGCATCTCAGAAACCCACAAGGGCAGTCTACCCTTTGCTATGGGGGCCCTATGGGCCACAATCGACTCTGTGGCAAGGAGTTGGGTTGGGGTTTGTGGGTCCTGGTCACATAGTGGTTAAGAGTTGGGCTGCAACCCAATAGTTCAGCAATTTGAACTGATCAGTCACCCTGTGGGAGAACAATGAGGTCTTCTACTCCCATAGAGAGTCACAGTCTCAGAAACCCACCCACCCAAAAAGCCAAACTCACTGCCATCTTGTCAGTGCTGACTCATAGTGACCCCCTGTGACTTTCAGAGACTCTAACAATTTGCAGGATGAGAAAGCCCAGTCTTTCTCCTTCAGAGCTGCTGGTGGTTTTGAACTGCCAATCATGTGGATCACAGCCCAATCCTTAACCACTGCACTGTCCTATAGTGTCACTATGAGTCAGAACTGACTTCATGACAGTGAATTTGGTTTGGGGTTTAAGGAGTCCCTGCTGTACAAGCGTGAACCAGCTTGGCTGTTAATTGAAAGGGTAGAAGTTCAAGTCCACCCAGAGGTGCGTTAGAAGAAAAGCCATCCTTGTTTGGCTTCCAGAAAATCCATCCATTGAAAGCCTTGTGTGACACAGTTCTACTCTGGAACATATGGCTTATGGAACTGGTTGCTTTTGTGTTTTAACCTTTTAAAAAATGATTATGTGGGAAGAACCCTTCACCCTCATAGCCTCTCTGCTAAGATTGCTGCTAACTTCCTCCTTCAAGCTCTTTCCTCCTTTACATAACGCTGAAGAGTTTATTTTTTTATAATTTTGGTCAGAATCACAACTCATCTAATTGGATGCTGCGCCTCTCTCGTGAGTCCCATTTGTAAGGTATAATATTCATTATTCATATTCATTATCACCTCATAATTGTGAAAGACTACCTCTTTCATTGGAGGGTTAACTCCAAAACAAACCAATTAAAAGAGCAACTGACTCATCAACATTGGATACTTCCATTTAACTCTAGGTCAGTGATGCTCAACCAGGAGTGACTTTACCTTCCAGGTAGAGTTGCTAGATTTAGCAAATAAATATACAGGCTGAGCAGATAGAGGTTAACTAAGAGGCAATGGTGCTCAAACTAGGAGGGCAGCAGTGTGGATGGCGAAGAGAGGATGTGCTGCAGAGAGAGGCGGAGAGGGGTGGAAATAAGAAGCTGGGGAAATTGTGGGTTATGAGGCTATTTGTTCTCTGCTCCAATCCCCCTTTTCTATGTTGTCTTCTGCCACTGGCACTCTGCAAGCATGCTTCTTTTCTCTTAACTGACTTCCTGGTGGATTCTCCACATAGGGAACTCTCAAGGGCAACTTCAAGACTGAAGGAAGAAGAGACCTACAAGGCGCCCCCCTGCCTATCCACATCATCCCAGGAACAGACAGCACTGTGACCTAGAAATAGGTCCAGATTTGTCCCACCTTCCAGGAACAGTCTCAGTCATACGCTTCAGAGATGCTGCACCAGGTGGTCACCCTCTTCTTTAAAGCAAGTTCAAGAAGTCACTCGGCTGAGCTCTTGGCAAACCAGCAACAACCAGGCAATGAATGATGCCTCCTCAATCACTTCTCAGATTTTTAGGATCCTTCCTCCAAGCTCCAAAAATGTCATAAGCCCAACCTTTCGCCCTGGTTTCTCCAACCGTGGCAGTGGGAATTGTCCCTACCATTCTTTCACTTCCTTATCACGCTTGTGTACCCTCTATGTTTCTTCAGTCCTCTGATGTCTTATAAATTGCCTGTATTAAATTACTTCTTTAAAACCACTAGCAACTTTTTACTGACTGACAGAGTACTGAAAAGAAGTGTATAAGCCAACCACCACAAGTCTTCTCGATTATGACTTCTCCATGAAATACATGGAATGAAGGATGGCAGGCATGTTTCCAAATTGGGAAATTTGGCAGATTTGAATCCCCCACCGTCAAAGTCCAAAGCACCCTAAGGAAAGCAAGGTTAGGGGAGGGAAGAAACAATGAGTTCAGTTTTGTACCAGTATCTTCAAGTGACTTGTAGAACATCCAATTGAATGTTCAGCTTATGACTCTGGAATTTTAGAGTGAGGTTTGGGCTAGAGAGAAATATTTTGAGAGTCAGCATAGAGGACAATGGCCCTCCATACAAGAAACAATGGGGTTTAGATAGTTTTAGAGAATAATTTACTGTATTTTCAGTAAAAATGTACTCGGCAAATTAGTTTCCCTTTGAACAATTCAGATACAATTTGCCCATGACATTGGGTGCTATCCCCACAATGTGTTGGATTCTCCCATGTCCATTCCTCTGGTTTCCCTGTCCCTCCTTAATGTTTCATCTTTGCTTTTGGCAAATGTTGCTTTTTTTGGTCTTTTTTTTTCCAAATCATTTTATTGGGGGCTTGTACAACTCTTATCACAATGTATACATCCATCCATGTGGGTCAAGCACGTCTGTACATTTGTTGCCCTCATCATTCTCAAAAGATTTGCTTTCCACTTGAGCCCTTGGAATAAGCTCATTTGCCCCCTCCCCCTCCATCATGAACCTTTGATAATCTATAAGTTATTATTATTTTATCACATCTTACATTGTCCGACGTCTCCCTTCATCCACTTTACTGGTGTCCATCCCCCAGGGAGGAGCTTAAATGAAGATACTTGTAATTGGTTCTGCCTTTATACCCACCTTCCCTCCACCCTCCCGGTATCGCCACTCTCACCACTGGTCTTGAAGGGCTCATCTGTCCTGGATTCCCTGTGTTTCCAGTTCCTATTTGAACCAGTGTACATCCTCTGGTCTAACCAGGTTTTTAAGGTAGAATTGAGATCATGATAGTAGGGGGTGGGGAGAAAAGAAGCATTAAAAACTAGAGGAAAGTTGTCTGTTTCATTGGTGCTACACTGCACCCTGAGTGACTCATTTCCTCCCCACTACCCCTCTGCAAAGGGATGTCCAGTTGCCTACAGATGGGTCTTGGGTCCCCAACCCATACTCCCCCCTATTCATGATGATATGATTTTTTGCTCTTTGGTGCTTGATACCTGATCCCTTCGACACCTCATGATCACACAGGCTGGTGTGCTTCTTCCATGTGGGCTTTGTTGCTTCTAAGTTGGATGGCCGCTTGTTTACCTTCAAGCCTTTAAGACCCCAGACGCTATAACTCTCAATAGCCGGGCACCATCAGCCTTCTTCACCACACTTGCTTATACACACATTTGTCTTCAGCATTTGTATGGGGAAGGTGAGCACACAATGATGATTTTTTTGCTCCTTTGGTGCCTGCTATCTGATCCCTTCAACCCCTTGTCATCACACAGGTTGATGTGCTTCTTCCATGTGAGTTTTGTTGTTTCTCAGCTAAATAGCCACTTGTTTACTTTTAAGCCTTTAAGACCACAGGCGCTATATCTTTTGATGGCCAGGCACCATCAACTTTCTTCACCACATTTGCTTATGCATTTGTCTTCAGCGATTGTGTTGGGAAGGTAGGTATCATGGAATATCTGTTTAATCGAGCAAAGTGTTCTTGTACTGAGGGAGTACTTGAGTGGAGATCCAGTGTCCATCTGCTACCTTAATACTAAACCTATAAATATATACACATAGATCTATTTCCCCATCATCATGTATAAATATATTTACATATGTAAATGCCTGTATTTAGCCCTCTAAATATGCCCTTGTCCTCCTATTTCTTTCCTCTATTTCCATTTGCTTTCCTCTTGTCCCACCATCATGCACAGCCTTTATTTGGGTTTCAGTCATTCCTCTCGGTTACATTCCCCTTGATGCTTTTTTGGTCTCTTATAATAGATTGTTTAAAGGAGAACAGTCCTACCTGGTATTATTGTTTATGTTATATAGGTTTATTTAGGTCAATCTATTATTTTGTTGGCAGGTGATATCCAGGAGTGGTTTCAATTCCAGTTTAAAAGGTATATAGGGGCTTCCTCTAGTCTATATCAATCCAATAAGCCTGGTCTTTTTATTAATTCAAGTTTTTCTCTACAGTTTTCTCTCATTCTAAGCAGGACCTTCTATTATGTCGCTGATCAGAACAGTCATTTGTGATTGCCAAGCACCATCTAGCTCTTCTGGTCTCAGGTCAGAGGAGGATACTGTTGGTGCCAGTCGTTCAAGTTCTGTGGACTAACAGCTTCCTGAAGGCCTTGGCTTTTGTTATGCTCCTTTGTTGCAGACAGGAAGAGATCAATAGTTACATCTTAGGTGGCCACTCAAACGCTTTTAAGGCCCAAGATGCTGCTCACCAAACTAGAATGGAGAACATTATCTTTATGAACTATGCCAACAGATCTAGCTCTCCTCTAATTATAGTCTGAAGATTTGAGGCCAGTAAATCACTCTGATGAAGTATTTGGATATGTCTAAGAACTTTCCACAACTGTGCTTCTATGTTCCCTATTACATACATGAATATATATGCAACTATACAAATGTCCACAATTCTATGGCAATTACACACACATATATGTACTTTCATACACCCTCCACACATGCATATTTATCTGTATAACTACTCATAAATATTTGGCTGCTTTGTTATGCAAGATTGACTAGAGAAAAAAATCCAGAGATGCTCATATGTGTGTAAGAAAGCACCAGAGAGAGAGAGAGAGAGAGAGAGACAACCGAATCCTGACCCACCAAGCCTGGAGGATGACATTCTGCTTGGAGCAGCCAATGCACAGAGAGGCCGTCACTGAACCACAGTGCTGTGGGGAACTGCACTGGGAACATTGCAGGAATTGTGCCCAGTCTGACCCCCACTCCCACTGGAGTGAGACAAAAAGGGAGCACACGGGAATCAAAGCAATGGAGTCCCCTAGGAATCCTCAAAATAGACTTCTGACTCAGAGGCAGGACTTGCACCTCATCAGACCCGATCAGGAAACAATTCATAAGGGACAGCAGAAAGACCTAGAACTAGTTATAGGCTTAAAAAAAAAACAAACAAACCCATGTCTGTCTATATAAAATAGGCAGGATTACTTACAATCCTGAGAAGAAAGCAATGGAACTGACAGTTCCAGAGGGACATGATAGAGGAGGAGGTTGGGAAAAGGGAGTAGGGAGCCAACAAACCCAGGAACAACAACAAACAAGGGAACAACAGATCTAAAATCAATGGTGAGGAGGGCATAGAATGCCTGGTGGGGGTTGATCAAGTAGAATGTAGCCAAGAGGAATTACTGAGAGTTGAAGAATGAAGGTTGAACATGATAATGGGACAGGAGGAATGTAAAAGATATAGAGGCAAGAACTAGAAGGCAAAAGACATTTGTAGAGGTATAAATATAGGCATGTATATATGTAAATATATTAATATATAATGATAGGGAGATAGGTCTGTATACATATATTTATGTGTTAATCAATAAGGTAGCAGATGGACATTGGGCCTCTCCACTCAAGGCCTCCCTCAATGAAAGAACACTTTGTTCTAATAATCTGGTATTCTATGATGCTCACCTTCCCAACATGATTGCTGAGGTTAAAATAGGGCATAAGCAAATGTGGTGAAGAAAGCTGATGGTGCTTGGCTATTAGAAGGATCTTAAAGGCCTGAAGTTAAACAAATGGCCACCTAGCAGGGAGGCAACAAAGCCCACATGGAAGAAGCACACCAGCCTGTGTGATCACAAGATGTCAATGGGATCCCTATCAGGTATCAGATGACTCAAAACAATCATATTGATGCAAACAAGGCTGATCGAAGTAGAGACCCAAAAGCCAGGTATAGACAATTGGACATCCCCTCACAGAAGGGTCACAAGGAAGAAATGAGTCAGCTAGGATATAGTATAGCACCGATAAAACACACAACATTCGTCTAGTTCTTTAAGGCTTCCTCCCCCCACTATCATGATCACAGTTCTACCGTACAAATCCAGCTAGACTGCAGCATGTACACTGGTACAGATAAGAGCTCTCGACACACAGAATCAAGGACAGATAAACCCCATGGGAACAGTGTGTTAGGCTGGATACTTTAGAGAAACAAATCCACAGAATCTCATGTATAAGAGAGAGTTTTATATAAAAGTTAAGTGCACATCAAGAAAACATCCCAACCCAGGGCTGCCCAACCCACAAGTCCAACATTAACCCATATGTCCAACACCAATCCACAAAGTCCTCCTCCATCTCACAAAACACACACAATGATGCAGACTGTAGGAGGAAAGCTGAATCAGTGAATGTGTAAGCATCTCAGCGCTGGCAGGGGTCTCCACACGGGTGCTCCAGCACCCAGGACTGCATCAGGGTAGGTCCATGTGGCTTCTCCTCAGGGATGTCTTACAGGAAGTAAGCCTTGACAGCTAAAGCAGGGAACTGGCTAAGGCAGCTGTACCCTGGTCCGACCATCAGAAAGCAAGAGACCTGAGAACTAGAAAGGAGAGGCTCACTGAGCCACTTATCTCTCTGCCCTTCAATTAACCCCACATGTGTTTATTGACCAGGTTGGCACCATAACTACCTCAAATATTAGTGGGAGTAGTGATACCATGAGAGTAGGGTGAAGGTGGGGGAACAAGGGGAGAAAGGGGGAACCAATTGCAACGATCAACATATAACCACTCCACATTCCCCACCACTGAGGGAACAAACAACAGAAATATGGGTGAACATGGCAGATGTGTAAGATATGAAAATAATAGTAATTTATTAGTTATCAAGGGTTGTGAGGGTGGGGAAGGAAGGGAAAAAAGAGGAGCTGAGACCAAGTTGATATCAAGTAGAAAAAAAAGTTTTGAAAATGATTATGGCAATGTGTATATAAATGTGCTTGATACAACTGATGTTATAAGCCCCCAATAAAATTATTTATTTAAAAATAAAAAGAAGGTGTATATCGGGAAAACATCCCAGCCCAGTCCAACTCAATTCCATGAGTCTGATACGATACTAGTCTTTAATCCCTCCTCAGACTCATGAACCCATGAGTCTGATCCAATGACACAGAATGCAGGAACATCACTGGCTGGTAGGTGCAAATTCCCGTGGATTTAATGGCAAAGATGCATTACAGGGCTCACACAAATCTCAGCATGGCTTGCCAGGATGAAGGTGAAGGAAAGGATTGGGGGGTGTCCGGGACCCTCCTGACAAGGAGGTCACACCCACAAAGAAGCACCATCAGGCTGTGACCTGTTTGACAGGCTAGACTTCCCCCTTACACTTCAAGTCAACACAAAATGACGTCACTACCACAGCTGCTGTTATTGTTGCCAGATAATTGAATAGTTATAGCACCTGCCATCCAATAAAAGAAGCAAACTCACCACCCTTGAGTCAATTCCTACCTTAAAGGACTGTACGGGAAGTACTCCCTGTGGATTTCTGAGACTGCGATCTTTGCTGGAGCAGAAAGCCTGATCTTTCTCCCTCAAAGTGCCTGGTGATTTCAAACTGCTGACCTGGTGGTTAGCAGCCCAGAGCATTACTCATGGTGCCACCAAGGCTCCAGAATTGACTATAGTTATCCTTACTTATGCTTACTTCTCAGTGTAGATACCTTATTAAAATCTGTTTCATTTTGTGTTTCCTTCTAAAAAAACCCCAAACTCAATGCCATTGAGTTCATTCTGACTCATGGTGATTACAGAGCAGAGGCTCCAGAGAATAACACTTTAGAGAAGTAGAAGCCTCGTTTTCCTCCCATGAAGAAGCTGGTGGTTCTGAACCACTTACATTCTGGTTAGCAGCCCAACACACAATCTGCTGCACCACAATACTTGGTGACGTAGGGTTCTTTTTCCTGTGAATAACATAAGGCCTTTTTATTTTCATTTTCATACTTTTTAATGTTGACAATTGCTATCAAATAAGGTTTTTGCTAATTTTCATGCTTGCATTTCAATTTTTTCTGCATTAAAACCTTTCCACCTCTTTCTAGAATGCTCTTACAAATGTTTTTTATATTGCTTTTCACTTCAAATTAAGTTCAAGATTCAGAGGCCAAATTGCAATAACACATTTTGTTTTATATTAATTAATACAGAGTCTTTACTTCCAAGATTTAAAAAAGCTTTGAAATCAATTTTGAACTTACCCTTAAGTAAGAAATATATTATTTATAATGACAAAGGAAGTGGAGTCAGCCAGTCCCTAAAATTAAAGAATAGAAATAAATAAAATGTATGTTGGCCTTCTAGGTTTCAGCTTAGAGTAGGTCACTCCATTGCTACGTGAGATAGTTTAGCGCTCTGGCAACACTTAATTCCATGAGTGTTCTCTTTCCTTGTCACCCTCTACTATTTACTTGCAGCGTTAGTCATTAACACGCCAATTGAAAGTAAAGAAAAAGAGGAAATATCAGACTCGAGGCCCTATAGCCTTTGGGATATTGTGGTTTGTATTTCTTAATAGTTAAGATATTTTTCTCTGAGACCAGGGAACCTATTTATATTTCTTAGTAAAAAACAATGCAAAACAGAAAATCAAATCCGAAAACAGCTTCACCACTGACAGGTCCTGCTGCACTGGGTGAAGGACGATGTAATAACCTACTTCTGCAAACTGCCCAGTGACTCAGGAATCTGCCAGATCACTTAGATTGTTGGCCTCTTTTTATTTGGTAGCAAAACCAGTTTCACAGTGTGAGACAAGCTATATTCTTTGGGGTGTGAATAAAGTATTTAGTGCTCTCACCTAGATGGAAACCGATGCCTACTTTAAACTGGGAGCTATAATTTCCCCATGTTTGTCAGGGTCTAAAGAAGAGACCATTTATGATGACTCCCTGGAGGGACATTCCATTCTGAGCCTATGAAACGCAGCCTCAAGTTTGCATGGGTGTTTCTATGTGTTTAGTTTGTTCTATTCTTAATAAGGGATTTTTGTTTTTTAATTAAGCTTTGTTAAGGTCAAGGCTATCAGTCTCCAGCTGGCCAGAATCCCTTTTTTTCTCATTAGAAACTGACATACTTCCCAAGCTCATGTTAATGCTGGACTTTTTCACACAACCATTAACCATACAAAAAGGCATGGCCCCAAGGAAGTAGCTTCATGTACCACTCCATCAGATCAAAACATTCCTTTCATTTATCAGTCACACATTGTGTTAGTCTGGGTACTTTAGAGAAACAAATCCACAGAATCTCATGTATAAGAGAGAGTTTTATATAAAGGTTAAGTGCACATCAAGAAAATATCCCAACCCAGTGCTGCCCAAGCCTACAAGTCCAATATTAACCCATATGTCCAACACCAATCCACAAAATCCTCCTTCATCTCACAAAACACACACAATGATGCCGACTGAAGGACGAAAGTCAAGACAGTGAGTATGTAAGCATCTCAGGGCTGGAAGGGGTCTCCACACGGCTGCTCCAGCACCCAGGACTGCATCAGGGTAGGTCCATGTGACTTCTCCTTGGGGATGTCTTGTAGGAAGTGAGCCTTGCCAGCTGAAGCAGGGCACTGCTAAGGCAGCTGCATCCTGGTTCAACCATCAGAGAGCAAGACACCCAAGAACTAGAAAGAGGAGACTCACTGAGCCATTTATCCCTCCACCCTTCAATTAACCCCACGTGTGTTTATCAGCCAGGTTGACACAATAAGCTACCTCACACATCCATCTGAACAAGCAAACGTCCAATTGCCTGGACTTTGTGAAGATGGCCTGCAAAGTACTAAGAATGGCAATGTCCAAAAGTTAAAAATCCTAAGTTCATACTTCATTCGTGACCAACCGTTTTATAAGACACATAACTTACTAATCCATAGACATATCTGTCCATGTTCATAACCACCCCTCACCTCCTCCACCAAAGGCCCTCACTCATTACTGTGCTTTGATGAAGTATTTTAAAAGGCTGCAGAAACTAGAACAGCCAGAAATCCTCATGATGCTTAGAGTCTAAGAAAAACCATCAATTTTTTAAAATCAAAGTATATGTAATTTGAGCATTACTTGCCAAGGCTTTGAATAAATTCTCTAATGGTCAAATTCCTTGGGACTTCCCTTCCCTGCAATATTGAAGAACCCTAGAGGTCAGACACAGAGTAATTTAACGCAATTTAACCAACATTGCTATTAATATCCCGATCACTATTATGTCAAATGCTGGGGGGGGGCGGGGGGGATAAGTGAACCGTGAGGGCTTGTTACTGTGTACATTCCTCATCCCCACATCAGAATCGTTAGGTGAGCGGCTAGCAACGTGCATTTCAGTTAGCATCCCAGATGGTTCCGAAGCTGGGCTCTAGGAGTCCTTTGAGAAAAGTGGTGTTTAATGTCAGATGCAAAAGCAGAAGAAGCACAGCAACCTTTTTCACTCGCTCAGAATGCAGTGTAGTTTTGCACTTACATGTAAATGTCTTTGTCGGTGAGATTTTTATGTCTTTCACATAAAATGAGTAAAGTTACGTTCTGAAGGTGGGGTGGGCGCACTGTGGTAGAAATGGCAAACACACGGAGAGGTCAGCTTTGAAACCATCTCTTCACACTAAACCACCACTGTTAACTCAATTTGACTCATAGCAACCCAATCGAACCAAGTAGAACTGACTGCTTGCTAGGGTTTCCAAGACTGGAGACCTTTACAGCAGCAGACCACCTGGCCTAATCTTGCTTCCAAAGAGAGGCTGCTGCGTTTGAGTAACTGCCTGATAATTAACCCACTGTGGCACCAAGAGTCTTTACATTACACAATGGGCACGGAGAAGGAAAAGAAACAACCCAATATTGAATGGCACCAGCTCTTATTTAGATACTGCCTAAAAGCCCATTGCACTGGCACTGTGGGTCACGGACTTCCATCTCTCCCAGGTGCACAAGAAGCCAGGAACAGACAAGTCGGCAGTTTGAAGTCTTTAACGTTGTTTACCTTGGTCAACAGTATGAGTTCCCCTGGACACCATTTGTCTTATGCTCAGTGCTTCTCGAGGGCAGGCAAGGGTCTGGAAACAACTTATATTTTACAAAGTATTGTACTTGATACTTGGGAGCATCACAGTGTTCCCTGTGGTTACAGACCCTCCACACTTACCCTAGCTGGGTTAAAATACCTCCATAACTTCCATGCCCCTGTTCTCTCCACAGATACTCTCACCCCTCTGGGCATAAAACTACCTGTTGACTTCCAGTTAAAAACAAAAACACACCCAGCCTTTGATAGGATATAGGAACTGAAACCTGCAACAAGTGGAGTGAAACCAGCAAATAGGGTTTTCTAGGATCCTCCCACCACACTACCTCCTCCTTGCCCCATCAACATAGAAGGCGCAGGACCTTAATATGTCTTCCCACACTTAGAATTGGCATGTCCTTTGCTGTTCTGAATGGTAATGCTGAGTCCCACCTATGAACACCTGTACCACATATTGCATCTCAGTCCTGAGTCATTCAATGCCACAGAGGTGCCTATCTTTTTTTGACAAACGTGATAGGAAAAACCGCAATCTGCCTTTACTCTTCTCTTCCTAGAAGGATTCAGATTCATCCTGGCATGCCCTTCCTCTATCAACAGGGTACGGGGGTAAGGGGGGCCACATAAAAGTATCCAATGCAATTAGAAGAACCAAAAGAAACGAACTCACTGCATTTGAGATGGTTTAGACTCATAGTGACCCTGTAGGAGGACCGAGTTGCAGCTGCCGCTGGGCGTTCCCAAGACAGAACATTTACTGGAACAGACAATCCTCTTTCCCCCTCTGAGCAGCTGGTGGTTTCCAATGGATGGTCTTATGGTTAACTGCCCAACTCATAAACCACTGTGTCACCAAACCCAAGCCAAACTCACTGCCATTGAGCTGATTCCAGTCAATGATGACTCAGAGTGATCCTAGAAAGGCAGGAGAGAAATGCCCCCATGGATTTCCAGGACTAAACCTGGAGTTAAGGGAATTGAAAGCCTCGTGTTCCTCAGAGAGGCTGACGATTTTGAACTCCTGACCTGAGGTTTAGCAGCCCAGCATGTAACCTACTATGCCACCAGACCTAACCAAACTCACTGCCCTGGAGTCAGTGCCGACGTGGTGTGTCCCCCCCCCCCCCACACACATGATTTTTGAGAGTGTAATTCTTTATGGGAGTAGAAAGCCCAGCCTTTCCCCAAAAGCTGTTCCGCTGGTGGTGTCAAACTGCTGACCTTGAGGATTGCAGCCCTAGGCATAACCACAACACCACCAGAGCTTTTCAATGAGGAGAAGTAGAAAATGACCTCTTAGGCTGCCATCTGGTATTCTGCCAGTTGACACAAGCACCTCTGTAGTTAAGAGCCATCATGAGGGATGATGATAGACCTCTCCCTTTGGACCTAACTTTTAACAGAGTCATTAGAAACTCTTTGGGACAAATGGACTTAAACCTGCAACAAGTGGAGTTAAACCAACAAATAAGGTATTACTTGGGGAAATGTGGAAGAGCTGATGTAGTGAACTTTTGTATACGATTTGGGATGTGATTCTAAACATGAGGTTTTTCCCACTAGGGAAAACAACAACAGAAAACAAGTAGATTTGTAAAACTTTTTTATATCAGACATAAGCATACGAGAATAGATCGAAAGGTATTGCTATTGGGATTCAGAATGAGTTTATTGCAAACAGAATGTGTTCAAAGCTGTCTCTGAGATCAGCGGATGGCTGCAGACAAGTTCTCTTGGTAATAGACTTGTCTTCGTCCCATTAGGGTGACTTCCCCAAAAACCAGCCTCAATGAAAACAGTGGCCTGGACGGAGATCTTCTGGGTCAGCTAACTTCAAGCCACAAAGGTCAGCTCAGAAGGTTATGGGTTGTTTCTAGGAATCCCAAAAGGGTACTCTTGATAGAGTTTCTCAAAGAACTTGAGTTAGTCAGAGGGGGCTTATGAGGAAGAAGTTAGGAAGAAAATGGAAGCCAAACTTGGTGAGGAAAATCCAGGTAAGTATCACTGAGGAAAGGTAGCAAATTGTATTGGAACACCTTACCCCCTTGACCCCGCAACCCTGACCTTGCCCCTTCAGACATTTTTGATCCCCAAACTCATGAAATGTGTTTGCAGTGCCAATGTGCCCAGATAAATTGATGCCTGCATAAGCAGTGAATGTGTTACCAAAAATGAATAAAAATTCAGGTTTCTTATGATTTCTACCTTTCATACAAATATCTCGGAAAAGATGTTGCTGTTGTTGTTAGGTACCACCAAGTAGGTTCCGACTCATAGCAGGAAATGCTGTCTAGTCCTGTGCCATCCTCATAACCATTGCTATGTCTGAGACACAGCAGTTGCTGCTACTGTGTCTATCTAATTCACTGAAAGTCTCCATCTTTTTTATTGACCTTCTACCTGGCCAGCCTTCTGCATAACGGACGGTCCCTCCTGATAACATGTCTAAAGCACAGGAAACAAAGACTTTCCATTCTCTCATCTAAGGAGCATTCTGGCTGTACTTCTTTCAAGACATATTTGTTAGTTCTTCTGACAGTCCTAGTCTCTATTCTTCACTAGTATCACCGTTCAAATCTGTCAGCTCTCCTTCGGCCTCCCTGGTTCATTATTCAGTTTTTGCATGCAGACAGGCAATTGAGCACATCATGGCTTGGGTAAGGTGCACTGCCATCAATCCTGGCTGATACTATCAATATCAGCTAATTGTCACTTGAAAAATAAATATTTGTGTCGATTTTCTGTCCTTTGTTTTGTCTGGCTTATCTGCCCACTTAGAAGGTAAGCTGTTCTCCTTGCCAGGCATAAAATCCCTCCTGGATGTGCTCTCAGAAAAGAAGTGGATAATGATCTTATTCAGACAATCAGAACCCAGGGTGTGTTACAGTTTCTGAAGGTGTTGTCTTGTCTCTGGCTTTTCAGGTTGCTGGAAACTTGGGGATTTTGTCTTAACTTAAGATGAAAATAATTTCGTTTGGGGAGAACCGTGGATGAGTTTAATCCTTTCTTGATTGCTTCTCCACAACAATGCCTCCCTGGTATAATTTTTCACCATTCTTATAAAACAAAATTTTCCTCCACTGATTTACACAAGCGCATATACACTTACTGGGCGTCCTGAGTTTAATATTTCTTATTAGCACATATATTTGTTGTTTATAATCATTTTTATAAATGTTGTACTTGAGGGAATGCCTTTCAAAAAGCTTCATAATCTTAAGACTGCTCTTTTAAACTAGAAACATTATTTATTGTGTTTGTGTTGTCCTTGCATTAAGAAAACACTTGGTGACTAGGCTGCATGCTATAGAAAGCAAGGACTTTAGATTCTGCCCTTTTGAGATACCCAACATCCTGGCGAAATTAATAATGCTATTAATAGAATTACCATTAGCCCCATGGGGATAGTTTACAATGTTCCCCAATAAAATGATAATGTTGTCTCTAAAGTGGACCAGACCCATATATAAACCATAGATATATGAATGGATTTTGAGATCAAACTTAATCATGGCCCTAATCTAAGGAAAATTCATTTTTGTGGTGTGTCCCTACTCAATACTTGCCCTCCTGATGAGATCATGAAGATATGGGTAATATCATAAAGTATGGTGAATTAGATGATGTCCTGCTTTCAGATAGAATAGCATCTGATGTCTTAAAGTCATGCCTTAAAACAACTAGCCATCTAGGTAAGGTGTCATCTAAGTCTGCACGTAAGAAGCACAATAGCCTGTGTGATAGAAGGATAGTAAATAATACAATCCAAGACTGGAACAGGGAACTGCATTAGAGCTTAATTCCAAGCAGCTGGTTTGCAGAAGGTTATGGCTGATCGTGAAAGCCCAAAACCCATTTGCAGGATCCCCATGTAAATTAAGCTCCAACCATTAACTGGGGCTGTGAGTAGTCTTGTAATCAGAAAAAGTACATTGAAAGAAAGTGGACTAATGCACATGTAGCAGGTTAATATTTAGCACCTTATCATTTGTTCTCTCTTTTGGCTCATTTTTAATTTATTCTAGTTTTCATTATTTTCTACTTTCTTTTACATTAAGGCTTTATTCTGTTTTGTTATTGTTGGTGGGTTTTTGGTTTTGCATGTTCTTGTTTATATGAAATCTGAGATAGGTAAAGCTGTAGACATGGTAACTGAATGGTTTCTTAAGGATATGGCAAAGCGATTGGGTGGAAATGGATGAACTAATAATAATGAAGAAGAATGAAGAAAATGTTCTAAAATTTATTGTGGGGATGATTTTACAATTCTGTTTAATATGATTAATCTATTGAATTGATATGTGAAATATATGTCAAAAACTGTTAAAAGTTAACAAATAAAATACCTCAAAAGAAAAGAAAAATGAAAAGCCTTTCTAACCATTTTCCAAGATGAAGTGTTCGTATTTCATTATCTTCAGTCTAAGATCAGCTACTTTGACTATATTTAAGTTAAGTTTCGATTGAATTAAATATGGCATTGCATCCCCTTGTATTTCAAAGGATGATGGGCTGTTCGAGGGAAGGGGCCTGAGAGATTATCTTCTGGTTTACTGTCCAACTGAGAGGACTCCTGCCTACTCCGATAAACCCCCTCTGCTGCTTTCATGCGTTACATTTGGGCAAAAGCAAAGAAGTAAGACTTGCTTCTCATTTTTTTAAAAAAGAAACAAGGTTTTTTAAAAAATATCCAGAGAGAATTTACTATCAATATGGATATGCATTTGTTGTCGGCTTTCTATGGATGCATTGCACACATAAATTTCAATGTGTATTTCATTTCTATCTTGATTATTTTTTCACTTGATTATTTATTTCAAAATGCATACATGTATTTTCTTCTTTGGGTTTGAAAGTACCAGCACTTCTAAAGATGGCCCCCACCCCTGCCAGAAATAAAAGGTGAGGAAAACTAAGATTGCAGGATGCAATTTTAAGATACCATTTTCAAATTAAATCCTTACTCCTGTAGAAATTTGTTTTCATTAATTGCATTGATCTATGGCAACCTTATATATAACCAAACAAAGTACTGTCCAGTTAAGGGCCATCTTCATGATTATGGAAAGGGTTGAGTCCATTGTGGTGGCTAGTGTGTTCACCCATCCCATTGATGGAGCCCCTACATTTGGCTGACTCACAGCCTTCAGCCATCCCATTGATGGTGTCCCTACATTTGGCTGACTCACAGCCTTCAGCCATCCCATTGATGGAGCCCCTACATTTGGCTGACTCACAGCCTTCAGCCATCCCATTGATTGTGTCCCTACATTTGGCTGACTCACAGCCTTACTGAGCTGGATGGCCTTTTCTAGTGATTGGCCTTTTCCGGGTGATGTGTCTAAAGTAAGCAAGCTGAAGTTATAAATCCTTGAGTACAAGCAGGGTCAGCTCCCAAAGCAAGGACTTTATCCTGAGCCCCAGTGGGGTCTCCGTTCTTCAACGTTAGAATACTGTATTTACATAAACACAAAGACCAGATAATGAATACCCCAGGCAAAGGCTCAGGGCGTAATCAGTTTAGGACTGTATTCTGCCTCCAGGCCCTCATCTCTTCCAATGGCCATGAACACAGAGGTCCTATCGACCTCGCACAATGACCTTCCACATTGGTGTGGAAAGAGACAAGCATCTTTCATAACTTCCAGAATTTTTATTATTGTATACGTTTTTTTTAATGTCATTTTCAGAAAAACACAAAACAGAAATAATAAAACTAGATTTTAAAAGAAGAAGAAAATATATATCACATGATTCTGTCTGCCCATCATCAAAGAGGTTCCATATTCAAATCATTTCTCAGGCACTGAGATAATACTTGATTAAGTTATTTCTACCACATCTGCTTCCTTAGGCTAAGTCAATACATTTTAATCAATGCAAATAGGATCTTAATGAAACATCTGCTGTTAGTCATTTTGTCTAGCCTGAATTGCAATCTGCTCCCCATAACAACTATAGCACAGGAAATCCTAGGAGTCAGAATAAACAGCACACAAGATGACCACACCTATTCCACAGAGAATGAAAATTCTCTTAACATGACTGGGAAGTCACAAACAAACACTCAAGCCCACATCTGTCTGACTCCAAAGTCCATTGTCTTAACTGTTGAACCAAATAGCTTCTCTCTCTGCACACGTGGCTCTTGATCGTGGCTCAAGGATCCAAGTACAGAGGGTTATGTGAAACCAAGGTAGTAGAAAGGGTCATTCTTTCAAACCTTCCCTCCCTAAAGAGCTTCCCTTTAGACCTAAAGTCCAACTTCTGTCGTGTCAGTAATCGCTGCTTTGTTTAGTACAGTTGCCCACCAAATTTTTATCAGCAATTTGGGAAGAAAGCTTATGCAGAAGAACTTCACTTTGGATAGATACCTAAGTCTACTAAAATCTTTGACCCTGCATTTTTCCTTTCATTTTTCCATTACGTCTCAGATGGGACATGTGTGAAGAGGCTATAATTATCCATGCTTATAACCATCCTCTGTCTTCTTGGAATTGGCAGTTAGATGGGGCTATAGGGAGCTTCTTGCTTCTGGTCTTTCTTTCCTTGTGCAGAATTTGGGAATGCAAGGGGAGAAAATTGGGGGAAATCTAGGAGGCTGTGAGTTGCGTAGATTTTGTGACAGCTTTGTTGGGCCAGGATCCTCAGTGGTTTGGCAGTTAAGACCTAGTAATCCCCCAAGAAATGATCCTGCACAATGTAATCAATTCCGTGATGGAATGGGCTATGAGCAGCCAATCAGTTGTAAGACGATCAGGCTGGAGTGCACCCCCCTCACTCAGGTCACGTCCTGATGCAATTGAAAGGAAGTGGTGGGGTGGGGCCTACTTCCTATATTTGTGAGTGCTGTGGAAAAGCTTGCTTGCTTTGTGCTGGGCCTGGACCCTGCATCTGGCTCAAAATGAAGACTTGAGCCAGAGAAGTGATCAGGAAAACCAAATTCCTGCACCGGCTGTGTCTGGAAGATAGTGTTGGAGTTTGGAGAATATATATTGAGAGAGGGGTTGTGGTCGAGCTCAAGGGGCTATGAGAAGACCTTGGGGCCAAATGCCTTTTATAACACTGAAAATGAGATAGAATGTTTAACATGATGAAAGTTCTTCCCTCTAATACTTTTAAGACACCCAGTTGTTACTGTCAGCTGTTGATGAATGAATTCCAACTCAGGATGATGCAACTGTATGGAGAAGAACTTGCCTCGTGGGGGTGGGGTTTACCACATCTGTGAACTCTTGGAAAGAGATCACCAGTCCCGCCTTCCAGGTTGTGTCTTAGTGGATTCGAAACACCAACCTTTCAGCTAGCCACACAGGGCTTAGTCAATTGCACCAAGGAAGAACTCCTGACACTCAGAAAAAATTTAAATTGCTCTCTGAAGTTTGAATGCTGTATGAATATTTCTTTAAATGCCACAACCTACCAAGATAGAGCTCTACGGTAAAAGAACATGATTCAAACTTCAGACTCTTACCTGACTGCTGAACAACTAACCCTACTGCTTGCACTCTTGCCCGTATTCCATCTTGCCTCCTTCGGAAGCTTACTCCCTTCATTATCTCTGTCCCCATTCCATCTTCCTCTTTCTACAAGTCCTGCTCCATGTGCAGATTCCCCTGCCTGGAGGGGAAAAAAATAAAAAGGTACTAAGCTCTGTAAACCTCTGATGAACAGCCTATTTCTCACCTCCCTTGGGGATGACTGGCCCACAGATATTGTCCTCATTACTTTCCCAACACGCACTCACCCTGCGAGCTGGCAAATGTGTCTACTCTTCTGCTAAAAATGGGCTCTCGATGCCCAGTCAGTTCTAAACAACCAGGTCAGATTCCGTTCTCTCGGGCTTTGATCTCCTTGCCCTCTCTGCAGCTGATGGCGTCCCTCATCAGCCCCACCTCCATGAAGCTCTCTCCTCCAGGGTCTTAAGAACACCAGCCCTCAACAGGACTCCACCACTCCAGTCCCTCCTCTGTAAAATGATGCTCTGATAATACGACCCCCCCCCTTCATTGGGTTGTAAGGACTTGGTGTGATAAAACAAGCAAAGCAATCACTTAGAGCTGGCTAACACAAAATAAGGGTCAGTCAAGGTCACCAGTTAGAATTATCACCACTCACACCATGGCTTCACCAAGGTGGCTGTTACCCAGTTCTGTAACTCATAGTACCACCCACCCACCTACCCCAGATCTCCTTCCATTCCATACTAGACAAAATCCTTAGTAATGTTTATTATCAATTTGAATCATAGATGAATATATAATAGATAAGATTGCAAGTTGCTTTAAAGGTATAATTTCTTAGATTACATGAAAATACTGACAAAATTGTTTTAGAAAATCTTTCAACATTGACTTACAGCATTGTTGTTAGGTACCATTGAGTCTTTCTGACTCAGAGACATATACACAACAGAACCAAACCTTGCCTGATCCTGTGCCATCCTCACAAACGTTGTTAAATTTGAGTTCATTGATTCAGACATTGTGTCTAAAATGTCTCATGGAGTATCTTTATCTTTCACTCTTATCCTCTCTACATTACTCTGTTAGTCTGGGTTGACGAGAGAAACAAAACCAGAGATATTCATATGTGTATGAGATAGTTAAAGTTTATTGTGCCAACCTGGCCAATAAACACACATGGAATTAATTGAAGGGTAGAGAGATAAATGGCTTGATAAGCCTCGCCTTTCTAGTTCTCAGGTCTCTGGTTTTGTGATGGTGGGACCAGGGTGAAGATGCCTGAGCCAGTTCCCTGCTTCAGCTGGCAAGGCTTACTTCCTGCAAGGCATCCCTGAAGAGAAGCCACATGAACCTACCCGGATGCAACCCTGGGTGCTGGAGCAGCCGTGTGGAGACCCCTGCCAACACTGAGATGAATACACATTCACTGATATGGCTTTTCTCCTGTAGTCAGTATCATTGCATGTGTTTTGTGAGATGGAGGAGGACTTTGTGGATTGGTTGTCGGACATATGGGCTAATGGTGGACTTGTTGGCTTGCGTAGCACTGGGTTGGGATGTTTTCTTGATGTGTACTTGCCTTTTATATAAAATTCTCTTAAACATAAGAGTTTCTGTGGATTTGTTTCTCTAAAGTACCAGGCTAACAAAGTGTATAAGAGAGCTTTATATAAAATAGCAATTGTATAATGTGAAAACATCGCAGCCTGGTCCAGATCATCCACAAGTCTGATATTAGCACATATGTCTAATACCAGTCCATAAATTTCTCTTTAGACTCATGCAGCACATGCAATGATGCCAAGTGCAGGAAGATCACAGGCCTGTGGGTGGAAAGTCTTGGGGATTCAGTGGCAGAGGAAGCATCTCAGTGCTGACGTGGGTCTCCACATGGCTCCTCCAGCTCTTGGGCTCTGGCTGGGGTGTCTTGCTCACCAGGAAGTCGAAGCAGAGAAGGATTGTTCCCCACCTCCATGGAGGAAGACAGGAGTTCCTAGGATCCTCAGGAGAAGGCCATGTCCACACAGAGTCATCGTTGACTAAGACCTGATTGACAGGCTAGACTCTACCCCTTCACTCAAGTTGACAGGAGATTATATAACTGGGATCATTGATTCAGACATTGTGTCTGAACAAAAATGAAAAGCTACTGAGCTCTGTAAATCTCTAAGTATCTTAAAGTTCCCATTCTTTAATATGCCATCTATAGTTTTTCCTAATCCTCATAGTCAAACACGTTTCATAGTCGATGAAAGCCAAGTAAACATTTTTCTGGTATTGTCAGATTTTAGTCAGTGTTCATCTGACATCAGTAATGGTATCCCTTATTCCATGTCCTCTTCTGAAACCTCCTTTTTTCAATGTACTGCTGCAACCATTTTGTGTGTGTGTATTTTTTATTTATATTAAATACTTTTATTTGGGAGTTCTTGCATCTCTTATTACAATCTATACTTTCATCCATTGTGTCAAGCACATTTGCACATATGCTGCCATCATCATTTCAAGAAAGCATTTTCTTTCTACTTGAACCCTTGCTATAAGCTCCTCATTTCCCCCTGCCTCCCCACCCACCCTCCCTCATGAACCCATGATAAGTTATAGATTATTCTTTTCATACCTTGCATTTTCCTCTGTCATCTTTTACGTACTTTTCCATTGTTCGTCCCCCTGGTAGGGGGTTATATGTTGATCCTTGTGATCAATTCCCTCTTTCTATCCCCTTATCCTCCTGGTATCTCTATTCTCACTGTTGTCCCTGAGGGGGTTATCTATCCTGGATTGTTTCGGGCTCTTATCTGTAGCAGTGTGCATGCTCTGGTCTAATCTGATTTGTAAGGTAGAATTGAGGTCATGATAGTGGGGTGAAGGAAGCACCAAAGAGCTAGAGGAAAGCTGTGTTTTATTGGTGCTATACTGCACACTGACTGCCTCATCTTTTTCCTGTGACCCCTCTGTGAGGGGATGTCCAATTGTCTACATATGGGCTTTGGGTCTCGACTTCATTCCCACCCCGCTGCCACCATTCACCTTGGGTATGGTTTTATTCTGGGATTTAGATGTCCGATACCTGATCCCAGCAACACCTCATGATCACAAAGGCTGGTGTGCTTCTTCCATGTGTACTTTGTTGCTTCTCAGCTAGATGGTCACTTGTTTATCTTCAAGCTTTTAAGACCCTAGATGCTATATCTTTGGATAGCCGGGCACCATCAACTTTCTTCACCATATTTGCTTATGCACACATTTTGTCTTCAGCAATCATGTCAGGAAGGTGAGCATCACAGAATGCCAGATTGTTAGAACAAAGTGTTCTTGTATTAAGGGAGTACTTGAGTAGAGGCCCAATGTCCATCTGTAACCTTAATTCTTAACATATAGATATAAGTACATAGATCTATTCCCTCTCTTTTTTTCCCCAAATGCATTACTTTAATTTTCCTTGTAAGGCAGCCAGACATTGTGAATCTACGCTCGTGACAGTCAGTGATTTCCTTCTCTGCCTGAGGTTCCCATGAACATCCCTGGAGCTCACAGAAGCAGAGTTCTGAGGTTTCAACTATTAAAGCTCTCTCCACAGCCACACATTCCTTTGATGTTTGGGTTACTGAACACAAACTCCCTGGATAATTTATCTTCTACAAAGTCCATTTCTGTTCCTAAAAGGGTGAGTTGTGCTTTCTTTTCGATGAACACTTTGACACCATCTTGAACTACTTCTTCATCAGAATCTCCTTTGGTCTTTGTATATTCTAAAGTATAAGAAAGGCCATTGCAACCCCTGGTTCGAACACCAACTTTCAAACCTACCCCTGCTATGCCCTCCAATGAACAGGAAATGGGCAACATGACACAGAAGCAGATTTCAGTCACGTTTGGTATGTTCAGGCTTATCTTGAAGAAGCTGTTTAATCTTGTGTACTGCTGAAGGTGTCAGGGTGAGGGCGGCCCAGGTGGCCTGCAGTTTCCTCTTGCTCACAGCCTGGACAGTGGCTCGGACTGATGAAGCCGACATCTTCGCTGTCCTGGTGCCTCCAGCAGGAGATCGAACTGCTCAACCTCTCTCCATGGACACAGCCGTACACAATGACCTATTCCCTCTCATTTTATATAAATATATTTACGTATGTACATGCTTATATTTAGACCTCTATAAATGCCCTTTGCCTCTTGGTTCTTTCCTTGATTTCCTTTTATGTTCCTCTTGTCCCACATCATTTTTCAGCCTTCGTTCGGATTTAGTAATTCCTTGCTGCTATATTGCCCTTGATTAAGTCTCACTAGGCATCCTACACCCTTTTCGCCATAGATTTTAGTTCACTAGTTGTTCCCTTGTCCCTTGGTTGGTTCCCCTCACCTTTTTTACTCCAACCTTCCCTTCTCCTGTATCCCCCCAAAACCATTGTTCCCATTCTTTTCATCTCCCAATTATTTATCCCACCTATCTTATCTGGATAGACATGCAGAGACATTAATAAGTGCAATAAAAAAAAAACAAAACAGGCAAAGCCTAACAAAACAGCAAAGGAAGTCAAAACCACAAAACAATAACAACAACAATAAAAAACAAAATCAAAATAACAACAAAAAGAAAGCCTATAATGGAAAAACCTATAAATGGGGTCGAGTTTGATGAGGTTCCACACTCTGTCTCCAAAATATATTTTTGGTATTCCCCAGGGATTTCATCACTTTGTTCCCCTTGCTGCTCTGTTGCATGCCCTTAGTGTTTCACCCCAGTGTGATGGGGTCAGATTGAGCACAAATCCCGCACTGTGTCTCCAGTGTTGCCCCCCGTAGCACTATGGTTTATTGAGGGATGTCATGTCTCGTGGTGAGGCTGGCTGTATGGTCCTCTCTGTGTATTGTCTGCTCTAACCAGGAATATCATCCTTGGAGCTTGGTGGGCCAGGATGTGTTCCCCTTCCTCTCCCTCTCCATCCCTCTTCCTGTACGCTCTAATCAGATGTGCCCCTCTCTCCAAGCTGTAGCTTCAGTGCTGTCCTCTGAAGTGCATTCTTCTGGGAGACAGGGGTGTCCACGTACTTGGGATTGGGACTGGCCCCGCAAACCTCTCTGTTGGTTCCCTGGTATATGTCGGTATGTTGTATTCACATCTTTGCACATTGGGTTGAAGCCTGTTCTCTCTCTCTCCCTCTCCTATGAAGGTATAAACAGTACCCTCCTTTTGGGTGGTTAGTGCCCTGCTCCCCGCCACCCATGTCTTTATTTTATCTCTTTCATTTCCCCTCCTATTTAGTTGGTGGCCATATGTATTCCTGAATTTGGTCTGGCCCCTGCCATAGTCCCTGAACTTCACCCCCAGAATGTATGTATATAGTAGCATTTTTCCTATGCCCCGTGTTTTTTTTTAAGCTTACCTCAGTGGGCTCATGGTGCACTTGTCCTTTTGTGCTTGGCTTACTTTGCTTAGCACGATTTCCTCCAGTTCTTCCCCTGCCTCAATGTGCTTCATGTGTTCATTACTGCTTTTTAGAGATGGGCACTCCTCCATTGTATGTATATACAACAGTTGTTTGATCCATTCTTCTGTTGATGGAAATTTGGGTTGTTTCCAACTCCTTGCTATTGTGAACTGTGCCACCATGAACATTGGAGCACAGATATCTGGCCGTGGTTTGTTTCTAGCCTCTTCAGGGTACATGCCCAGTAGGAGGATTGCTGGGTCAGATGTTAGCACGATTTCATTTGTTTTAGATATCACCAAATCTATTTCCATAATGGCTATACATACAGGTCCACCAGCAGTGGACAAGAATACCTATCTCACCACAACCCCTCCAACACTGGTTAATTTCTGCTGTCTTTGAGGGGGTTAGGTGGTATCTCATAGTTGTTTTAATTTTCATTTCTCTTATGGCTAATGATCAGAAATATTTTCTCGTGTTTATTGGCCATTCGGATTTCTGCCCTTGTTAAACTTCTGTTCAGGTCCTTTGCCCACCTTCTTAGTGGGTAGTTAGTTGGTTTGTTTTTTTCTTATTGAAAGCTTGCAAAGTATTATAGATTTGAGTAATAAGACCTTTGTCTGATGTGTTATCGCTAAGGATGCTATCCAAATCTGTGGGCATGCTTATTACTTTCTGTTGAATTCTTTTGATGTACACAGGTGATTTATTTTCAGTATGTCCCACTTGTCAATGTGTGACTCCTCTATTTGTATCCTTCCCTGTTTCTGATAGCCTGTGTATGCCCTGTGCCAAGGTTTTCAGGTTTGTCCCAATTCTCTCATTGATGGCAATAGTTTGGGGTTTTACCTCAAGGTCTGTGATCCACCTTGATTTTATGCTTGTGCATGGAGTGAGATAAGGGTCTTGCCCCATTTTTCTGCAGGTAGATGTCCATTTTTTTCTAGCACTACTTATTGAAGAGGGATCTGCTTCCCATTTGACATTGTTTTTTTTGGGGGGGCCTTATCAAAAATCAGATGTCTATATGCTGAAAATTGTATTTCTGGGTTTTCAGCTCTTTTTCATTGGTCTGAATGTCTGCCATTATACCCGTACTGCACTGCTTTAACCACTGTGGCCGTGTAAGCTATGCTCACGTCAATTAGAGCCAACCCTCCCACTTTGTCCTTCTTCTTGAGGAGTTTTCTGCCAATTCTGGGCTTCTTCCCTCTCCATGTGTAGTTGGTAATCAGAGTTTTCAATTATTTGAAGGAGGATGATGGGATTCGTATCAGGATAGCATTAAACTTATATAGTGCCTTGAGCAGAACTGACATCTTTTATATATTGACTCTTCCAATGCACAAAACATGGGATATTCTTCCATTTGTTGAGGTCACGCTTGGTTTCTTATAATAGTGATCTGTAGTTTTCCCCATAAAAATCTTTTGTTTTTTCAGTCAGGTACATCCCTAGATAATTCAATTTGTGCTCGGCTATTATAAAGAGTACTACCTTTTTAATTGCCTCTTCTTTGATTTTGTCTGTTGTGTATAGAAGTCCGATAGACTTTTGTTTGCTGATCTTTTTCCTCCCACTCTGCTATATTCCTCTATCACTTCCAACAATCCACTTGTGGAGTGTTGGATATTATCAATATATAAAATCATATTGACTGTTAATAACGATAGTTTTGCCTCTTCCTTCCCCAGATGAATTCCTTTGATGTCCTTTCTTTGTCTTATGCTGTTAGCTAGGACCTCCGATACGATGTCAAATAGGATTAGGGACAAGGGGCATCCTTATCTGGTCCCTTTTTTCAGTGGAATATTTGTCGACTTTTCTCCATTGATTACCATGTTGACTGTTGGTTTTTCATTTATAGTGTGTATTATATTGAGGAATTTATTTTCCATTCCTATCTTCTTGGGTATCTTAAACAGGAGGTTGGGCAGACGTTCCCATAGTAGTGTGGAGCACCACTAACAGTAGGCAGGAGTTTCCCCGGTCACTTGTAGGGCTTTGAGGTGTAGGCATGAGTTTCCCAAGCCATTTAAAGGGGAGATCCCCAAGCTGTTGGGGGTCATCAGAAGGCATGCATGACTTCCCCAGTTGCATGTAAAGCCAACAAGTGTGGGCAGGAGCTCCCCCAACTGGGCTGTCAGAGTTGCCCTAGGCAGAGGATAGTGACCTGGGCCCAGGGAGTGGCTTGTGAAAGGAAAGAGAGTGGGAAGAGAAGAAAAAGAGAGAAAGGAGAAAACAAAGACAAGAGCAAAAGTAAAAAACTAAACTAACACGCACCAAAAAAGAGCAAAGCCAAGACAAAGGAACAGACAAAGAACAACTGAGCCTGCTGAGACTGTGGTGGGAAAGAGAGAAGAGCTAGAAGAAGGGGGGAGTAAAAGGGAAAGAAGAAGAAAAGAAAGAATAATAATAGCTATAGAGATAGCTGAGCTCCGTGCCATGCTGCGTGTAGCACTGCCTCATGTCACTGCTTCCAGGCTGGAGCTCTCCTGACTGGGTGGGTTGAGTTGCCCTGCACCGAGGGCAGGGCACTGGAAGCCAGCAGTGGCAAGTGGAAGGAAAGAGAGGAAGAGGAGAGAAAAAGAGAAAAAATAGAAGAATGAAAGAGAAAGAAGAAGAAAACCACAACTGTGCTTGCTTAGACTGCCTGTGCCGGAAAGAGAGAAGAAAGAGAAAGAGTAAGAGATAATTGATTCCTGATTGCCTGAACGTTGGGGCTGGAGGGGTTTAAACCCTGCCCCAAAGTGGCAGGTGGGTGCGCCCTTGTGGTGCAATGTCCCACAGGTGTTGGGCGGAATTACCCTAGTTGGCAAGATCACTGTGGAGGCCAGGTGGAGATTTCCTCAGCAGTGTAGCACTGGAGAGGGCTGTCATGGCTACTCTGGGCAGTGTGCAGCACTTCCACAGAGGGCAGGCTGGAGTTCCCCCTGCTGTTTGGGCAGAGTCACCCTAGGTGGACGGTAGTGGTCCAGAAGCCGGCAGTGGCTTGTGAAAGGGAAGAGAGGGAGAGAAGAAGAAAAAAGAAAAACTGGGTCCACTGAGACCTCCTACAGTGTGAAAGAGAGAAGGGAGCAAGAATAAAGAGAGAAGAAAAAATAGAAAGTCAGGAGATAATTGAACCCTGATCGTCTGACCGTGGGGCTGGAGGACTTCCAACTCTGCCTCAAAGTAGCAGGGTGGTGTGCCTGCTTGGTGTAGAGTCCCACAGATGCTGGGCAGAATTACCCTTTAAGCAAGATCACAGTGGAAGCCAGGCAGCGGTTCCTGCAGTGGTGTTGAGCACTGGAAATCACTGGTCTGAAGCCATTTTAAAATTATCTTTAACAAACTTTTATTTACATGTGATGTTAAAGATGTTGTTTGATCATTTCCACATTTTGTTGGGGCCCCTTTCTTTGGAATGGGCACTAATCTGGATTTCTTCTAGTCAATTGGCCTGTTAACTGTTTTCCAAATGTCTTGGCATAGACTAGCATGTGCTTCCAGCGCTCCGTCAGTTTGTTGAGAATTTCAATTAGCATTCTCTCATTGTCTGGAGTCTTGTTTTTCACCATTGTCTTTAGTGCAGTGCCAACCTCAAAGTCACCGCCATCCAGTCGATTCTGGCTTGTGGCAAACCCATAGAGCAGGGAAGACCTGCCTCTGCGGGTTTCCATGACTTTAAATCTTCACAGGAGTAGACAGCCTCATCTTTCTCCCGTGGAGCAGCCTGTGAGTTTAAACTGCCAACCGGAGAGCTAGCAGCTCAATGAGTTACACAATAGGCTGTCGGGGCTCCCTCCATGAAGCTTACTTATACGTTACAAGCAACTGAGCCTTTAAAGCCTTTAAAATAGTTTTTCCTTTCTTTACTACTTTACACTTAAAAGAGGTTCACAAAAACGATCCCCAAAGTAGTGTAGCAATAACACCAGAAATCTGACAAAATCATTGATGATAAAAACCCCAGCAGCCAAACCAACAAAATAAAAACCAAACCAAAACAACAACAACAACCAAAAAAGCAGTCTATGCTTGCGGCAGGTGCAGATGAAGCCACATAATTCATGGGACTATTTTAATTTTGTAATTGGGTGAAAGGGACATCTCCAATTGGATTCCATTAGAAGTTTCAACAGGTAAACTAGCACAGTAAGTGTGTTGACATATATAAGCTGGGTCTATTCAAAATGTTTGTGTTATGACAACTAACTACAGGGATATTGTAATGAAAAATCCTACATTTCCACAGAGAAACTTCACTGATATTCCTTCTGGTGTCACTTTCTCTGATCATGTCATACCTGGCCACCCCCATGCAATACCACTGCACCCACACTTGGTAGGCTGTCTTACAAGTAGGGTCATCTGGGCCACTCTTTCTACGACTGCCCAGAACACGGGCACATTTACCAAGGTTAAATCCTTAGGGCTTGGCCCTTTCTCGTTCACTCCCCTTGATGCGTTTGTCCTTTCTCTGGTTTTCCCTTACCACGTGGTGGAGGATTTTCCAATCCCGAGGTGGATTTCTCAGGAGGAGGCTTTTCCATGTAGACGTTCTTCAGTCATCTCAAGCACATCCCTGTCTCCTGATAGTCTGTACTACTGAGTGATATTTTTGTTTCAAGGACACCAATCCATCTGTTATCTCAAAAACATCTTTGAACCCTTTCTTGACCCTTACTAGACATAACGTAGATGCTTTATAGTTGTGTAATTTAAGCTTCCTAAGGATTTTATCGATCCACAAAGAAACCCAAGCTTAGGGGAATTAATTAACTTGCCTTTAACTACAATTCTTGCCAATGAAAGCAACCACTTCTTTTATGCTCGCTTACCCTGCCACTTGATACTCAACTCCCACAACTTTCTGTCATGTATCCCTCTCCAATATGTAATAGGTGCCCATCCGTTCCCATGTAGCATTCCATGTAAGTTCGGACATGTATTGCCGTGTGACTTGTGGATGTGCAATTGTATCCTCCCCTAGTCTACTGCTCCTCTACACATAATCTCTTCACCTCTTGGCCTAATATATGCCCTTCTTGCCCCACAGGGCTGTGAAGGGAAACAATTGACATCGTGGCTAAGAAAGAACTGTACAGTCAGTAAAGCTAAAATCCAATGAAACTAGCTTGCGGTGAGCTAATGGAGTTTCCTGATTCCCAGGGACCATACTAGAGCAGACCAAGATTAGAATGACCGCAGTCGTCAGTGACCTTGACAAGTCGCACAAGCTCGACAGCTCTGTTCTCTCCTCTCAAAGGTAAGAGGACCTGACGGCCTGATGTCTGTGGAACCTTCTGCGTCTACGATGTGAGCGTTCTGTTTATTCAGAAGTCATCCTACTTTTCACCTTACGGTGTGCTAAAGGTTGCTCTTACAGAAAAAAATCAAAACCAAGGACTAAGGAAAATAACAAAGGGAGATCACTGTCAGTAACCACTTAACGTTTCTCCTTTGGGGGAGGGCTTTCTTTGCATTTCTTCAAGTCTCTTAAAATAGAATTAATTAGGATAGATTGCATTGTGATGGCAACACTACTGAAAGACCCAATAAATCAATGCTCCTAAGAGAATGAAGAATTCTACCGTTTCTAGGAGACTGGTATCAAGCAACCGCACACCATCATCTAATTCGTCTCTTTTGTTTATACAACTTGAATGGCAAATAACTGCTATCTATATTAGAAGGCTAAATGTTAAGCCCAGCAACACATGCCTAAATATATATTTAGATATCTGTTATTTTTAATATTTGTCCGCAGAAAAGGCCATGTCACTGCTTATGTAGCAACACATAAATATGAGTGTTTTATTTTAAAACAGTAATGTTTACTCCCAACGTCAGTGGCCCCATCCCTCCTCCCACCCCCCAACCTGAAGACATTCTTTTTCTGCAGATGGAAGTAATTTTATATTTCAAGAACTGATATCATACTACCATCAGTGCTTTCTGCTCAAACCTATTTAATAGCTGTTAAATAACAGGAAACCCTATAAGGAAAGGATTCATATTACATTGGAACAACTTCAGGGGAACTTTGCTGGGAGAAGATAAGTCCCTTCCATGGTTCTGTCTCAGCACACAAAAGCTTTGTACATGTAAATCAACCCCCAAAAAAGATTTCAAACAAACAAACAAATGAACAGCAATGACAAAAATCTAACACTGGATATACTATTAGTATTTTGTTCCACATGTACCAACATCTGATATTCCTGGGTGGTGCAAATGGTCTGCACTCATTGCACAATGGGCTGCTGACGTCAAAGCCATCGGTTTGAAACCACCAACTTCTTTTTAGGAGCAAGATGAGGCTTTCTACTCCGACAAAGAGTTACCGTCTCAGAAACCCAGCTGGGAACACTGAAACTCTGGCCTGTCGGGTTGCTATGAGTCATATTGACTCGACGACAGTGAGCTTGGTTTGGGGTTGTTGGGTTGGTTTTTTTTTTAATATATACACTAACCTTAAAAGATCCCTGTGACCCAGCAAGCTAAGCATCAGGCTGCTACCTCCCAGGAGAGTGGCTCAAGCCCACCAGCCATTCCACAGGAGAGAGATGAAGCGGCCTGCTCCTGTCAAGATCTACAGTCTCAGAAACCCTGCAAAGCGCTTCTACTCTGTCCTGTAGGATCCTTGCCAATCAGAATCAACGTGATGGCGGTAGATTTGATTTTGACTTTAACTAGTCTAAGGGTTGGCAGCTCAAGCCCTCTCAACAGTGTCCAGAAGAAAGGTCTACTAATTTGCTTGGGTAAAGAATAAAAACAGGAAAACCAAATGAAGCGGTTCTACTCTGCCAGGCATGAGGTCACCAGCCCTGTGAGCCACTCCATGGCAGTGGTGAGTTTTTATTATTTGGAACATTTCAAAATCAAAGGATCCAACAAATATAAGTTGATGAAAGAAGTCAGAGGTCCTCATCAAACATCTATCTGTCTACTGGAAAACACCTTTTAAAGGTAAAACACATGACAGTTTTTTTTTTAATGCTCTATGTATACCTTAGCTAATTGGCTTTAAGCTACACAAAGAAGCTTTAGGAGCCCAGGTGGTAAAGTGGGTTGTGTGTTGGATTGCTAACCTCACTCCTCAGGAGAAAGATGAGGCTTTCTCAAAAAAGAAAACAAACAAACAAATAACTCATAGCAACTTTACATGACAGGGTAGACCTGCCCCTGTGAGTTTCCAAGACTGTCACTCTTTATGGGAGTAAAAAGCCCCATCTTTCACCCAAGGAGCTACTGGAGGTTTCAAACTGCGAACCTTGCGGCTATCAGCCCAATGTATAACCACTAGCCACCAGGGTCCTCTACTCCTCTAAAAAGTCAGTCTCAGAAAGCCCAGGGGCAGTTCTACTCTGCCCCCTGGGGTCGCAGTGAGTCAGAATCTACTAGATGGCTTTGCATTTGGCTTTGGTGTGGAAGAGGGTCACATCCTCACTCTGTTTACAATGGGAAGAAATGTGGTTTAGGGACAAGGCCAAGGACAGGGGGCAAGATCCCAGGTATCCCATCTTCATGTGCAGCGTAATGGGCATAGGGACGTAACAGATACACAATTCTCTACAGCTAGAATAACTAACATGAAGAGCACACGGAAACAAGTCCTGTTCATGAAGAGAATCGGTCCATTGTGCCTGTGGTTTCCACGTTTGAAGCAGCTGTTCCCTGCGCTTCCCGGCACAGGTTGTTCCCAGGTTTGTATGATCCTCAAAGGAAAATGAGTTATTGAGAATTAACTAGTTTCCTAGTAGTATAAACCAGTGTTTCTATGACTTTTTGACAGCTAGAATTCTACAGGCTCTTAAATAAGCCATCCTAGGCACCAGATAACTTTTCTGTAGGTGCATTCTATTAAATTTTACTACACTAAAACCAAAACAATCTCAATCACATAATAAAACTATTTTTAAAATAATAAACCAATTACATGGTAACCTAAATACCAATTTATAATATAAATATAATTTATATAAATATAAAAATACAAACTATATGTTCCAAAAGAAAACCAAAAAAAATCAGTGAAAAGGCTATTACTGTTTTACATTTTTTAACAAATTTCTTCAAAACCTGTGTCTGTGATAAGAGAGAAAAAGAAAGAGAAGACACTGGGTTCTTACGTCTGCTTCAGCCTTTGAAGCATTGTAAATATCATATGTGGAAACCTATTCCACTGTAAATTCATGAGAGAATAGGAGCGAAAAGACCAAGAATGTGTTTGTATGAAAATACTCTTAAGGCTTAGGACTCTGAAGGAGCTTCGGGGGTCTCAGGGGCACATTCGGAGAACCACTCCTGGAACCCATAGTACAGTTATGAATTTTAAGAACATGTGTTTTTAAAGACAAGAATTTTCTGAGGTGATTGCTTTTAAGTACATAAAAATATCTGAACTGACTATTTCTTCTAACCCAATCAGTTAGCTATTTCAATTCTTGTCTCCCCTGAAGATTGAGACTTTGGAGAGGATTCCCAACTGGGATATTTTACATCTGTGAAACAGAGAACACTCTCCTGCCCATCCAATCCCAGAAAGAATGCTCAGTGCGGCTGGGACCACCGCCACACATACACCCAACAGCTAGAGGAGGACCCGGATGTGATTTTAATCCATGTCAATTCAACTAACGCGTAATCATTTTGCCCTGAGTTACCAGAAATAAAATCTGACTAGAAGGTTGATGTAAATGGAGGTGAGAAACTCCCCCAGACTCTAGAGCCTCATAGGAGATGGCAGACCTCCGTGTTACGGCCAATCAGAGGCAAGAAGAGCCTCTTTGTATTAAACACCAACACCCTGTGGCCACTCCCGTTTATCTGAACAAATCTGTTTCTAGCATTATTCATCCTGAAAAATAAAAAGAAAAACCCATGTACCGACTCTTGCATTGGTCAATGGGAAAGGTGTTTCCCTTTTGTCATTTGTCAGCAGTTGGGAAAAACTCAAATGCAGCAGTATTTAATGAGAGCAATTTAGAAAACAACATCCTATTTCTACACATGCATCAAATATGCAAATGACCAGGGCATCATAATCCCTTAATGCGTCAAGCTTCTCTGTGAAATAATGACTGTCCCTTCACTCCTTCTTCTCCTCCCTCCCTCCCTCTCTTTTTTTTCCTTTCCTTCCATCAACATTTATAATGTTCCTATTAGAAGTTATGTCCCGTTAGCTGACTACCATTCTATTTATTTTTAATTATATATCCTCTTTTCCCCCTAAAAAAGCAAAATATGCCCATTATAGAAAAATACATATTTAAATACAGTGAAAATAAGGAGATTATAATTGTCCCTCACATACTCTGCAGAGGATAATTTTAACAAATCCATCTCGATGGTTTTATCTATATTTCTACCTGTTTAAAACAATGCCGTGGCATCAGAACACTTCTAATTTGTGATGGAGAGAGAATCAATGGCAGCCTCTCCCCAAAGCTGATTCCCATCGGGGGGCTTCAGACACACCTCTGCTTTCTAGCTCTTCTCAGAGGGGGGGTGGGAGGGTGAGGAGCAGTGGTGGTGTGGTGCTATTTATTTGTTTGTTTTTCATTTTCTAAATTTTAATTCAGGGGCCAAAGAGATTATGACTTAATCTAAATTTACATATTTAGTTCTAAAGAGCCACAGTAAAAGTACATTTTTCCAGATATCCTAAAGCTAGAGCTAAACATAGGTTTATATGGCTGCCCAAATGAGTCAAAACTATTCATAGGTAAAATCTTAGAAGTATTAAGTTTACAGAGTGGTGGACTATGAAGATTATTAATTTTTTGTGGTAAGAGGAGAGACAAAATGAAATAATGGTTGACATTTATAAACTTTCATCAAAACCAAGGTTTAGCAAAAATATTGCCCCTAGGTCGAATCCAGCTCACCATCTAATTTTTTTTAACAGCTTTGTCAGCATGTAATAATATAATATACAATTCGATGGTACAAATATATTTTTTAAAGTTTTACAGTCATCACTCATTAATTTTAGGATATTTTTTCATTCTTGTACTCATTATTATTAGCACCCCATTCCCCCCTTGCCAGAACCATAAGGAATTATTAGCAGAGTCTCTGTCTCTGCAAATTACCCATCCTCTGATTTCATAAAGAAAATCCTACAAACAACTCCCAACAAAGACAAAATAAAACACAGAAAAACCACAATCTAAGGGAAAGCAGAAGATTGAAGATAGAACAAAAGAAAAATGGGTTAAAGGGAGAGCAAATGATAGAAAGGTAGTAAATACTTTTGGGGGTAATGGTCAGAAAGGAAAGCATTCAACAGAGCCTTCATCTGCTGTGAGGACGTTGGGTTTCACTATCACCCATCGTCTTCTGCAAATGGGTTGTTCAGATTTTAAGCTCTGATATAGGACCTCGGTTTCTTTGGTCATTCTTTTGATGGCCTTTTGGGCTGTTTCCAACTTCTTGCCATTGTGAATAGTGGCGCCATGGACATGGGAGTGCATACTTCCCGTCATGCGATGTCTTTTACTTCTTTAGGGTCTATGTGCAGCAGAGGTATTGCTGGATTATATGGTATTTCCATTCACAACTGTTTCAGGTAACACCATGCCACTTTCCACATCTCACATGGGTATAGCTCCCCCAGGAGGACATGAGAGTTCCAACCTCTCCACATCTTCTGCAGCATTTGTTCTTTCTGCTTTGTTTTGTTTCCATTGGATTGTAAGGTGGCATCTCATTCTTGTTTTGATTTGTGTATCCCTCCCATGTGACTAGTGAGCACTTTTTCATGTGCTTGTTAGTTATTTGAATGCCTTCTTTGGTGAATTGCTTATTCATGTCTTGTACCCACTTTTTAATTGGATTATTTGCTTGCTTGTTTGTTTGTTTTTCTTAATGTGATCTTGCAATATTCTATAGCTCTTAGAGATTAGATACTGTATAGCGGGTCATTTTAAATATTTTCCCAGTCCATGGGTTCACTTATTATACTTCTGATGAAGTGTTTAAAAAAAACTGGTATGTCACCAAAGATTCCAAGTCCACTTCAGTTTTATTTTTCCCCCTTTTATAGCAACTCAGACAAATGTTTACATCTAACAGATAAGAAATCTGGAGGATTTTAAGGCTGGGACCCTTCACTCTTTCTTTAGAAACAAGCAAACAAACCTTATTTATTTAGAGTTTTTAGTTTTTATTTAGTATATGTATTGTTTACATTTTTCTGCTTCGTGTGGGGGACATACTCCCTAAAATAAAGAACACATTATAGCAGTTGCACAGCCCTGGATGAAGTCTTTTGATGCATGTCAATGTCTTGGTTTTTGTGTGTCCCAGTCATCTGTTTTGTCTTCTCTGTGTGTTTCCTTTGTTAGATTGGATAATAGGTGAATGCCTCGCAATTGGGTCCTTCAGTTTGTCTTTGTTTTCTTATTGATGATCTTTAGAGCTCTGGGGTTTACATTTAGGTTTTGACCCACCTAGGTTCCGCTGTAGTACATGGGGTGGAGCATGGGCTCTGTTTCACTCTTCTGCAAATGGAGGTCTAAGTCTGCCAACACCATTTGCTGACAAGTCTGTCTTTTTCCGATTTATTGCCTCTTTGACCCCCTGTCTAAGATCAGTTGCCTGGAGGTAGGTGCATTCGGCCGCTCTTCTCACCAACTCTCTCCAAATCTCTACTGCAGCATTTCTCAACCTTCCTCATGCCATGACCCTTTAATACAGTTCCTCGTGTTATGGTGATCCCCAACCAAAAAATTATTTTTGTTGCTACTTCATAATTGTAATTTTTCTACTGTTTGAATTGTAATGTAAAGATCTGATATGAATGATGTATTTTCATTGTTACAAATGGAACATAATTAAAGCATAGTGATTAATCACAAAAAAAATATGCAGTGTTACCAAACCCAGGGACAAGTGAACAACAAGTGATCTAAAATTGATGGTGAGGAGGGTAAAAGAGAGGCCTGGTAGGGCTTGATCAAGGGCAATGTAACTGAGAGGGATTACTGAAACCAAAAAGAAGGCTGAACATGATAGTGGGACAAGATGAAAGTAAAAGAAAATAGAGGAAGGAACTAGGAGGCAAAGGGCATTTGTAGAGGTCTAAATACAGGCATGTACAAATGTAAATATATTTATATGTGATGATGGGGAAATAGATCTATGCCCATATATTTATAGGTTTAATATTAAGCTAGCAGATGGGCATTGGGCCTCTACGCAAGTACTCCCTCAATGCAAGAACACTTTGTTCTATTAAGCTGGCATTCCATGATGCTCATCTTCCCAACATGATCACTGAAGATGAAGCAGGTGCATAATCAAATGTAGTGAAGAAAGCCGATGGTGCCCTGCTATCAAAAGATATTGCATCTGGGGACTTAATAGCCTGAATATAAACAAGCAAGCGGTCATCTAGTTGGGAAGCAACAAAGCCCACGTGGAAGAAGCACACCAGCCTGTGTGATCATGAGGTGTTAATAGGATCAGGTATCCAGCATCAAAGAACACAAAATTACATCATTGTGAATGAGGGGGAATGCAGAGTAGAGACCCAAAGCCTATCTGTAGGCAACTGGACATCTCCTTACAGAAGGGTCATGGGGAGGAGATGAGCCAGTCAGGGTACAGTATAGCACCAATGAAACATACACAACATACACCTTTCTGCTAGTTCTTTAATGCCCCCCCCTGCAATATCATGATCCCAATTCTACCTTACAAATCCAGCTAGAGCCGAAGATGTACACTGGTACAGATCAGAGCTGGAAATACAGGGAATCCAGGACATATAAACCCCTCAAGACCAATAATGAGAGTAGTGATACCAGGAGATGATGGGTAAGGTCGGGAGGAAGGAGTAACCAATCACAATGATCTACATATACACCCCTCCCTGGGGAATGGACAATAGAAAAGTGGGTGAAGGGAGACATCGGACAGTGTACGACATAATAAAATAATAATAATTTATAAATTATCAAGGGTTCATGAGGGAGGGAGGGGAGAGAGGGGAAAAAATGAGGAGCTGATACCAAGGTCCCAAGTAGAAAGCAAATGTTTTGAGAATGACGTTGGAAACAAATGTACAAATGTGCTTGACACAATGGATGGATGTATGGATTGTGATAAGAGTTGTATGAGCCCCCAACAAAATGATTTAACAACAACAAAAACCACTATGTAATTATATATTGTGAAATATTTATATCTAATTACAAATAAATGAAATTTTGTCTTGAAGCATGGTGTAGCATGGGTAACAGTCTTAATTATAAAATAGTAAACTACATTGATACATTTTGAGACAGCATGCATAAAAAATCCAACATCAGTGTGAAAGTTGAGATAGCTTCTTTCTCACCAGATCAGAAATTCTTGGAGCAGTCTTTGAAAGAGCACAATGAAGATCATCTTCCACAGCAAGTCTACTTCTATGAAATTGACAACCAACAAGCTGGAAAGCCCTGTTTCACAAAGATATGTTGGAAAGGAAGAAGAAGACATAACACAGTCTCAGATAGAATAGGATATGACTGCAAACACTTGATCCACAATTTTTAAAATAGTATTGTAGAGAAATCAGTTCTCATGGCATTGCTGTTAATAAGTTCAATGAACTCCTCTTGTGCTGTCTCAGGAACACTTCAATGTTGACTGTGAATGGACTTTCAGAAAGTACAAATGGGGTGTGAGGTAAATTCGGAAAGTATGATGAAATTTCATCTGCAAGCATGTGCAAGTGTTCCTTTTGTCTGGTTCAATTTCATGTTCCCCAAAGAAAGCAGATAAGATAAGCGACATGTAAATTTTATTTTCATCCAATTTTTTTTTTTGGCCAAAGCTGAAATTTCATTTGGAATGATCAGATCTTTTCAGACAAATTGAGGCATGTTGCATTTGGTCCTTGCAGTGATAAATTTAACTCATTCAAGATGGCAAAGATGGCAACCAAGCAAAAGCTATTTTGTGCAGTTCACATTTAGCTGAAAAGTGCTTCAAACTGCAGTCTTGCTTTCTGATTAAAAATGGTTTGAGTTCATCACGAAGCTCAAAAACACGTCTAAAACATTTCCTGTCAACAACCATCTCACTTTAGTGTGAAATAACAGAACATTATTCAGCGCATCCAACTCATTGCACAGTTGCGGAAAACAGTCAACTGTTTAAAGTGCTCACCTTTACAAAATTGACAGAACTTATTACGCGTTTCATTACTTCTTAGAACTCTCATGGCAGTGTTTTTATTGCGAATATTTGCTGATGAATCATACAGTGAGTTCTGATGACTTTTGGTGACTCATTCAGCACCAAACATTGAAATCCAGATCGACATCCTAGCAAAGCTGGAGCACCATCTGTACAAACACCACAAACCTTTTCCCAAGAGATTTTATGCTCTTTCAGAAATGAACCAACTGTTTCAAATGCATCATGTGCAGTAGTTGTCATTTCAAGAGGCTTACAAAAAAGAAACCCATCGTTAAAGTCATCATCATTAATATACCTCATGTAGACCAGTAACTGTGAACAGTTTTCAATGTCTGTAGATCCATCAAGTTGGATGCTAAATATTGGAAGTGAAGTAGATTTAATTTTCAGGATTACCTGATCAAGAATATCAGCAGATATGTCATCTATTCTTCTGCAGACGGTGCCATTAGATAAGGAAATTGCACTCAATTTCATAAGAAAATCGGCTCTTATCATAACTCAAACAATGTCTTTGGCCACTGGCAACAGTAAATCCTCAGCAATGACGTGAGGTTTCATAGCTGGGGCAATTCTGGGTGCCACCAAATATGAAACATCAACGGCTACTACATTTTGTTTGTGGTACTTGCTTCCAGTGTCAAGTCTGGCTTTCTTGAGTTCATCAGCTTTGCTCCTAAAGTGGCTGATATCCTTGCCAGCAAAGCTCGATGCTTGCTATCAAAATGTCATTTAAGTTTGTTCTGCTTTATAGATTCTGCTGATAGAACTTCACAACAAATAATTCATTGCGGTTTCTCCATTCCTGTTGTAATTATTGAGGTAAAACCACACTGTAAAAAAAATCTTCACTATATTTCCTTTTCTTAACATTCTTCTCTACATGATCCATTGTCATGGGATCATTTGCTAATGACAATAATATATAACAATAACTTTAATAATACAAAAGATGATGCATGGCATAGTTCAGTCAATACAGTTCATTAAAGTTTCCTATGAAACTTTAGTGTGTTGGTTTTTTTTAACATAACTGTTACTATCACAATCGGGCAGTATTCATATCAAACACAGCTGAATATAAAAGGACCGATCAGCATCCAGATTGTGTCCATGGTACAGATATTTTTTGCAGTAGTTGATGATTTTACAGTACATGTTTTTACATTCACTCAGTAACTATAATTCATGAAGTGTCGTTTTACTTCCAATACTGCAGCTTTCAACACAGTAGCTATTTTTAACAGAGTAGCGGCTTTCAACACAGTAGCTGCTCTCTACACATGTGTGACTGGTCCGCATAAGTACATTATGGCGCCGACCCTGTCACATACAACTGTATTTGTATGGGGTCTATGTGATGGGGTTGGCACAATGATGCCATCACGTCGGGTACACGTATGTGGGCATATCTCCACATGGGTGGACCCATTCAGAGGTGGATAGAGGAGTGGTGTCTCAGTTTCTAAGACCATCAGAAATATGCATTTTCTGATGGTCATGGGTGACCCCTGTGAAAGGGTCGTTTGACACCAAAGGGGTCACGACCCACGGGTTGAGAATGCTGCTCTAATAGGTTCTATAACACACAGTTTGGGGGTTATTAGGGAAGAAACACACTATAATTCAGGAACAAGATCAACTTGGAAGAACAATAGGAACAATTTTTCTAACAGGACAGCTCCTTCTTTGACCATGCTTGCAGACAGGTCTCTGCTACCAGACTCTGCTTGGATCTGACCTCTTACTCATGGCCTTGGCTCCCAGCCCTTGGTCTTGGTACTCTCTGGGGTCTGGTTTGTGCCCATCCCTTTTGGCTAAGTATGACAAAGCTGTTTGTCTCCAAGGAAAGGTGTTCAGAGAGAGGCACTCTACTCTTCTTGGAAGCCTCCTGCCTGAAGGCACTCGGTTCTTTGGATTTTTGGGTAAGCAAACCCATTGTAGGCTGCTCTCTCGATGGCAGTGATGAGCGACATCTGGCCTGCAGGCTGTCCAGTGCCTGTGGGATCATTTGGTTTGGCCTTACCAGAGCAACTGCAGACAGGACTTGAAAGTCAATCTAGGAGCTTTTTTTCATAGTAACATACATTTCTAATAAGTGAATCACAGTAATGTAAAGTTTGAGGGACAAGCAAGTAATGCCCATCATGAGAAAGACAGGACTCATTTGAGTATATGATAGGACAGACTTGTCTGTTTCTCATCGACTGCACTCGCCTTTCAGCCTGTGACTCAGAGGACAGTCAGTGCCAGGCAGGTGGGAGCCTGCACATTTCGAAAGAATTAATATACTGTGGTGAAACTGGGCAGTGATCTGGTGATGATGAGATGAGTGGCAATGAGATGATTCTCAGGGTATTAAATGGCCTTGCCTCTGATGATTGACGTTAATGTTGTCAACTTTTTGTTGCCTTCCTTGTTGACACACATAATAACTCCAATCCAACCTTTATCCACATGTTCATTATTGACATTTCTTGAAGCAAAAACAAAGCAAAACAGAACTTCAGATGAATATTAAGGAAATTACGGTATACAGAAAAAAACTTTAAGAGTCAATGATAATTGGACATCCCCTCACATAAGGGTCACAAGGAAGGGATGAGCCAGTCAGGGTGCAGTATAGCACTGATGAAACACACAATATCCCTCTAGATTTTTAATGCTTTCTCCCACACTCCCCAAATATGTTGACCCCAGTTCTACTTTACAATCTGGCTAGACTGGAGCATATACACTGGTATAGATAAGGGCCTTTGACAAGCAAAATCCAGGACAGATAAACCCCTCGGGAACAGTAATGGGAGTAGCAACACCATGAGGGTAGGGGGAAGGTAGGGAGAGAGCGGGGAAATGGCCACAATGATCGATACCCCCCAGGGGAATGAACAATAGAAACATTGGGGAAGGGTGACAGCGGACAGTTTAAGATATGAAAATAATAATAATTTATAATTTATCAAAGGGTCACATGGGTGAAAGGGTGGCAGAGGGAGGGGGTATCAAGAGCTCAATTAGAAAGTAAATGTTTTGAAAATGATGATGGCAACATATGTTCCAATGTGCTTGATGCAATTGATGTATGGATTGTTGTAAGAGCTGTAAGAGTCCCTGATAAAATGATATATAAAAAAGTCAATGATACAAATATTGGATATGTTGCAAATCCAAGATGCAGTATCAGAACAGTGGGCAAAGCAAAATAATCATGTTGCTGGTTTCACATACACCAGATAGTTATTAAAACTTAAACAGTGCGACATCCTACAAGTGGTGACTGCAAGGAAAAGTTGATGCAGAGTGTCAATCAGGCCAAGAGAAGTGAACAAGTGATTTTTAGTTGTTGGTTGAAGTCAACGGCAAATCTGTGTGCCTCGTTTGTGGTGATGGATGCTCAGAGGAATGAACAAGGCCAATCTAGAGCATGGTTACAGCTCAACACATGCTCAACTCCATGAATCGGGAGACTGAATGCTTTTCAGCGGAGTTTGGAATCACAAGCCACTTTTGTTAGGCGTCACTGTGACAGAGACGACTGCATTCCAATGAGTTTTTAGTGAGCGACCTTAAACGTGAAGGAGCTGAGGCACCTCGTGGAGAGAGAGCATGTATGAAAGGGTGTGTGGTGGCTGTGGTGTTGTTAGCACTGAACAAATTACAATTGTTCCGGTGTAGTTTGCTTCGGAGAATCATCTCTCAGATCAAGCACTGGCTTAGCACAAGGTATTGAAATAACGCAGCAGGGTTCTGCAGATTTCCAATTTTTCTCCTTGGCTTGTGAGAAGACAAGGGACATAGCAAAGACTGCCCCATTAGCCACTTTTGCTCACGGGCTGACTGCAGAGCTTCACACGTGAAATTGCTGTCACTGGAGGCCATGCAGGGCACTACATGGGCTGAGGACTTGTTTGAGAGACTTGTTGCATCAATGAAAAAACTTGAGATAATCTTTGAAATGTTAAATGTTTTTGCTATTGTGGAATTTCCATGTACTGCAATGTCAGAGTACAGGGCCCCTAATACTTGAGCGGGTCCTCAGGAGCAACTTTGTGATTGTTGGAAATAAGACAGACAGACAGCAGGTCACAGGGGCTCCTTGTCCCAATGTCAGGACCAATAATAGAGTGAATGTATTTTCCAATGGATATGTATAATGGGACTTACAGATCTTTCAAAAGGCATGCACATCACACAGCAATACAGAGAACACATTACATAGTCCATGCGTAATATCACAAGCAGGTAACATAATAAAGAAGCAATGAAGTGAATCATCATCTTGACCTAATGTTAATTGACCTCAAATGCCTCTCACCAGGGGAGCAATCTATGATCAATATCAGGAAAAGGCATCAGAAAAGGGTTTGCTACATTTTACAGTGGGTTGGCTCTAGAACCTGATTACTCTTACCTACAGATACCTTCCTTCCACAGGGACTAGCCAGACTTAGGAATGATTCATCGTCTATGGTAACTCCTTTATAACCATTGCTTTATGGGGTGGGTTGGGGGCTCACTGGAGGGACTGTATTCTGTCATGAGAATGTGTATTAAGATTTATGTATATCTCATAACTGTGAGGGTCTTCTCTCACCAGAGTCAGCTTTCCAGACACGTAATTATGAGCACAGAGGATTCAGCCACATTACATTCTCATCCAGTTCCTCAGTTTACCACAATTCCCCCCTTTTGTATTGTGTTTTAAATTCAAAGGGGCTACATAAGTGGTTCAACTTTCTTCCATACACCAAAGTTTTCTGGAATAATAGCAAACAGTTACAAAGACCAAAATGGTGACAATAAGCCAAACAATTAATCCGGAGCCTAGCCTATATGATAGGCTTTGAACCCAGGCGCATGGATCCAATCCTTCCAAATCATCTACCAAATGTTTCATCATATCTGTGCTAGGGGACATTTTCAACCCATCCTTAAAGTATGGAAGCTCTCCTTTTTAAGCTGGTCGATATCTAATGAGGTGTTTCCCTGAAAACCCAGCAAATGGTTTCTAATCAGGGACCAATCTTGGTCCCTTCATTCTATGGATAAGGGGTTACACAAACGTCAATAATATTCCAATCACATTTCAGCATCAATTGCTGTTGCAAGTCCATGATTTGTTCTGACCACTGGAAGGTTTGTTGTAGCTTGGCAACCTTCCCCTCCAGGTCATCGTCCACCTTTGCCTGGGTGCCCAGTGGGTGTGAGTCCGTTTGCCACTTTTGTTCGGTTTTAACAGATTCTTGGAGTGTACCTCCTGTGACAGCAGCAATGGCGGACATTTCTGCAAGTCCTAGAATGGCCACAATGACCATTCCCATGAATCGGTGAGGTCATTTCAACATTTCCAACAATATCTGCAACATGAGAGATACTTGTGATATGTCTTCCCATCTATGGTCCATCTGTGCTGGGACCCATACCCCAACTGACTCCATAAGATGAGGATGCTGTCTTTAGAGAAGTTTATAAGCAGAGAATTGTTACCGAATGCAGTTTCATTTGTCACGATGTTCCCAACAGCAAGTACAGAAGGCAATTTTACACATGAGACCACGTACCATGTCTCATTTTTAAAGTAAGTCTATTTGGAGCTAGACTGGCTGGTACCTGTAAAATTCCCTATATATCCTGTTAAAGATTTTGTGGCAAGAGATATTTTCCATGAATCCCACTGTTCATGTCCTCTTTTAGGCTTCAGTAACCAGGAACAAGGAGGAGCAAGGCCTCCCTCAATTACCAGTTCCTGCGTTGACCACATTGCTAGGTTCTGCAATAAGCATATGTGTACATATATCTGTTCATGTTACATTCTTGATTTCTTTAGTGTCTAGACCCAGTAGAGTTTGCTGGATCATAAAGGACTTGTGTTTGCATTTGTATAAGGAAGTGCCATACTGATTTCCATAGTGTTTGTACAATTCTAAAGTTCCAACAGCAATGGAATTTAAAGCGTTCCTATCTCTCCATATCTTCTCTGGCATTTATTATTTTCTGTTTTATTGAATTTTGCCAATAAAACAGCGTCGGTGTGAGGTGATATCTCATTGTTGTTATAGTTTGCATTTCTCTTCTTGCCAATGATCATGAGCATTTCTTCATATGGTTGTGGGCCACCTGTCATCTTTGATAAATTGTCTGTTCATGTCGTGTGTTAATTTTTAATGGATTGTTTGTATTTTTCTTGTTAAGATATTATAGTTTTCTATAAATTTTAGAGATTAGCCCTTTGTCTGATGTATTATTACTGAATATTTTGCCCCAACCTGTGGGTTCTCTGTTGACTCTTGATGAAGTATTTGTTGTGCATAAATGTCGTATTTTTAGTAGGTCCCAATTTTTTATTTTGCCTTCCATAGCATGAATGTTTTTCTTTTCTTTTTTTAGAACTCAGCAAAATAAAATACCGGTTTTTTGTTGGACATTGTTTCACACATACGTTAAACAGGCCAAAAATAATTATAAGATAAACAGCAACTTCATAGACCCACAAAAAGGACAAAGAAACCTTTATCTTTGGCCATTTTAACCATATCTTACAAACCAACTACGTACAGTACAGTACAGATAAGTACATGCACGAAAACAGTTACTGGAATGCTCGGGATAAGATTGCATTTTTTGGTTGCTTTTGCTTTTTTTAACAAGGTTTTTTTTCTCCTTTGAGATTATAATGCACATGGTCACACCACAAGTAGAGTCAGAAGTAGGACAGAGGCTGGTGTGGTCATCCGAGATCATTAAAAATGGCTGACCCCTAACAATAGGTACAAAAATACAAACAAATTTTTCCTTTTTAAAGTCTTTTTAAGAAAAAAAGCAGAGCCTGGGAAGTTTGGGTTCTTTATGCCTCCCCTGTTGCAAATCCACGGTGTGATTTCGGTGGGTGGCACACCCCCAGGGGGCGGGCGGGACTCTCCAGGAAGGTGACCACCTTTAGATTCTGAGACGGGAAGCGGAGGGTGGATAGGGCACGATGGCCTCTGTGGTTTTGTTTGTTGTTTTAAGTTGAACTTTTCCTTTTACTGTCTAGTCATCCTCCTCGGCCTTTTGCTTCTTGATATCCACATCGTCATCCTCATCCTCCTCAGCTGCCGGTTTGCCTGTAGCTGCCTTGACCTCCTCCTCTTCTTCACCATCACCTTCCTCCTCCTCCTCCTCTTCCTCTTCCCCACCTTCTTCCTCCTCCTCATGGACCTCTATGTCAGCCTCCTGATCCCAGCGTTCCTGTTGGGGGTGGGGGGGTTGGGTGGGGCATCTCCTCCACGCTCCGCCTCCTCCTGTAGGTCCTTGGGCGGTGCTCTCTGAGCTGGGGTCCAGGGCCCTTCTGACAAGGCCAAGCGCTGGCGATGGGATGACAGAGAGCAAGAGTTGGGGACTCTGGTGAGAGAGCTGCGGAACAAGGCACAGAGGGCTCTTCGGAGCAGCCAGGCAGCATGGGTGTTTTCCATTATGCTCTGTAGTATGTCCATGTTTTGTATTAGAGTCCTAAAATGTGTTCTTAAAGTGTGTCCCTATTTTTACATTGATGGCCTTAAAAATTGTGTGATTTATCTAGAGGTCTTTGATTAAAAAAGGTATTTCCTCCTCTTTGGTGTACATCTGAGCAACAGCTTATTGTAGGTGCCTGTAGTAATGCTGATTTTCTCATAGTCATACAAACATTACAGAACCATGCTTGTAATATTTATTTGTTTTATAAAACTCATTGTAATTTGATTACATTTTTATTCCTCTATGTTTGTTCCTTCAGTAAACAAACATATGACATAAAGAGGAACAGAGGGTAGGTATCCATTTCAGTTCTCTGTTACACCTCAAATGCCCACGAGATCCTCTGAGTGGTGATCGCAATTGCTGTACGTTCAGCAGACATGGAAGGGGGTTTTGCAAGGATGACTATATGTTCATAGAAGAGAAGTCGCCTGTTTCTGATAAATCCAACATAATGACTCAACTAATTGGCCTACCTCTAAAAACCCACCGTGAAGAGATGGTTAAGGATGAATCACATAGCCAAAGATGCTCAGACAAACCTGGATAATATTACAAGTGAGGATGCCAATCAAGAAGCAATATGGAAATATCATGAATACGAATGCTATTGTTTTGTCAGGTATTATTTAATATTTTGTTAATATTTTAAAACTCATAGCAATCTAGTTTTGGGAAGCTCTTTTATTCTTAATTGAGCATTAACTGTATGAAATAATAAATGACCTTTCAGTATATCTCTTTTTTCATATTTGAAACGATCATGAGGGCAGCGAAGTGGCTGTGAAATGATTGGAATCCCACCACAGCTCAGGAGGTTTTACACACAAGGCAGGAGAAGGTCAAACAGTTCCTGGAGATGAAGGGAAAGCTGGCAGGGAATGCAGTGAGGGTGAGCGGCTGAGTGATTCATCATTCATGGTGAACATTGCAGAGAATCTCTCAGTGGGAACTTCAAGCTGCAGGGCCCCAACCAACTTCTCAGCAACTGCTTTCAAATGTAAAACCATTTGAAGCTAAACTAGAAAGTGGGAAGTGCAATTTAAGAGGACTAACACTGCATTTCCTCACTCTGGAAGGACAAACACCATCTCCACCCCCCTGACTATGCTGGTGACAACGGTGGGAAGCCAATTGAGGCTTTTCATGAAAGATTCAAGGACGTGAAAATAAACAAATAGAAACCCATATTTTGGCTACACTGTTCCATGTGGAACCAGCTGATGTGCCTGATAACCTACAACACCGAAGCATTAAGCTGCAACGTGATAGTGAGCTGGAAGCCAGGTACAACCACTTCCACTGTTACATAAGCTGTGATGAATTTCCCACTTTGAAAAGACACACTTTGAAATACTCGTCTGTGTTCAGAACAACTTAGAGTGGTGACCAGTTCTTTTCAAACATCACAGTTGGCAGTGCTTCAGACTGAACAACACAAATATCTGGAAAAGCAGCGACAGCAACATTGTCAATACCAGTTAGCATCACCACCACCCCTCCCAATGAGAAGCAGTTCCAGCTGTCACTGTCAGGGTGAGTTAATTAAATGCGTGGCCAGATATAGCCTGTGAATTTTTAAGTTGACCATTTTGAATGAGCCTTGAATGATGTTGTAAATATCCAAAGGGCCCTTGGCAGGAAAAGGGTTTCCCACCCCTGCTCTGTGGGCTGGGAAGCCCACTGTGCCATCTTGTGTTAGACCTTGGTTCGGCTGCCGCTGTTTCTCTGTTGCTAAACTCTGCCACGTTTGCCGTTGCATCTCACCACTTCACTTGTCACCAGTTCATCGTTGTCTATCTCTCATATATATCAGCTCTCCTTCTCGGTCTCTTTTGTCTAGGCTTTCTCAGATGTTCTCAATGCAGAAGCCATGGGTCCAAAAGACAGACTCTACTCCTGACTCTTCTTTGGATGGTTGTGAGGTCTCTCCTCATCTCATGGAATTAGTTCTTTTTAAACTTAATGGGATGGCAAAAATGGAATAATTCCCTTATTAGAGCACTGCACACCTTATTCTCCAAACCTCATTCGTGCAAGGACTCTGTGCACCTGCCAAGTGATCCAGTCCCCTTGGTGGCCACAATGGCCTTATTTCCACAGCCACATCCACTCATTACATGGGGGTTACAATACCATGTCTAGAAGGGGCATATAAATGATCCACTACACTGCATTACCTTCTTGATATTATGTATCTGTGCAAATTTGTATCTTTTTTGTTTCATGTTGTATTATAAGCAGTTTCAAGGTCGTTTAAAACCCATCATCACCATTTTAGGCCCAAAGTTGAATGTTAGTCACTATAAACAACACTGTAACAAATATCTGCATGGAAAATATTTGTCCCTATTTCAGACATACAGAACAGGTTGCTTGCCAACCCACTGCAAGCTGATTCTGACTCATCAAGACTCCAGAGAGCAGAATACAATCATCCCATACGATTTCTGAGGCTCTAGCTCGTTAAGGTAATGGACAGCCTCAGTTTTCTTCTGAGTAGTGACAAGTAGCTGTGATCTGCTGAACTAAAATTGAGTACCAGCATATGGAATAACTCCAAAAAACAGTGCTCATTTTACAAATTTTAATAACATATGGGTAAATTTGTTTGGTTATGGTGTATCAAAATTATACCACCAGGGTTGTGAGCCCATTCCCTTGTATTCTCACCACTACTGAAAGCAATGTTTATTTACAGGTAATTTCTACTAAAAATAATTTGTATGGTTTTAAAAATTAAAAAATGTATCTTCCTAAAATTTTATATTTTGTTACATCCATAAGTGAGGTGGAATTATACAGGGAGCAAAGTTATGAAAATTACTTAGACATAGCCAAATACCCGGGATGGAATGAGTCCCTGGGCCTGGACGATCAGGACCATAGTCTCTGGGAATATCAGTTTCAATTGGCGGAACCTAGTCCACAAAGACAGTATTCTATATGCAACTTGGGTGAGTAGCCATTGGGGTTTTATAAGCTCGTGAGTGACCCTCTAAGGTGCAACTATTGGCCTCTCTCAATACAGTAGAAAAAGAGTGATGAAAACGGAAAACACCTGGAAATAATTGTTAGACACGTGGGTTAATGAAGCACACAATCACCAATGTCTGTGGCCCTGAGACCAGAAGAACTCAATGATGCTTGGCTACAACTGTCAAGTGCTCTGCAAAGAATCTCATTAGAAGGCCTTGCGTTGAGTGGGAGAAGACCGTGGAACAAGGCTCAAAATCGTCAAAGAGATCAGATTTATGGTCAGATAGAGACTGGTGGAAGCCCTGAGACTACGGCCATTAGTCACCCTTCAGGTCTGAGACCGAACTAATCCTGTTGGCCCAGCATTTAGCTAGCTAATAGACAGATTTATAAAGGAAACAATAACACTAGTGATCTATGTACACCTTAAAATAATCAAACATTTGAGGCCAAAAATGTGGCATTTGCCCAAAAACAAAGTCAAATGGATAGGGAAAGGATGAGGAATGGAGACAGGAGACACAGGAAGAGGTGGGAACAGCGATGCTATGTTGAGGGCATTACACCGAATGAGATGAGCCCAAATGTGTATGAATTGTTGAATGTAAAACTGTAAACCTGCTCAACATAAAAAGCTTTAACAGTTTTGCATTTTTATCAATAACTAGTTTGAACTTTAAAAGATTATAGAACAACTGAAATGAAAGAGCTTTTTGAAATAATTTAAGCTAAAAGTTGTAGACATACATTTGTGTCAACTCTTAATTAGCTCGATTAATAAAAGAGAGACTGAGCTTGGATCACCCCCAAAATGCACTGTGTTAGTCAGAGTTCTTGGTGGCAAAAAAAGAAACTAATTCTGACTAACTTTCTGGTGAGAGAAATGTACTGGAAGACCATCAGGTAGTGAAACAGGAAGTTAAGAGAACCAAATTCCTAGGACACAAAGGGAAGCTCGGCTGTTAGAATCAAAACAGAGATCAAACCAAACTCTCAATTAGAATCCCAGTGCTATTGCCTTTAGACACAGCCGACCTCCTAGAGCACTGCTCTCCATAGACACAGAAGCCACTTCACGGCTAATGGAACTAATTCCAATGGTGTCTTCTTTGAATTACGGAGTTCAGATTCCAAGATATGGACAAGAGACTCTCTTTGGGTGAACGTAGGTCCTGAGATGATTATCTAACGAAGTTCAGGGACTGTAAGGTTTGGAACATTGGGCAAAGTTTCATGAGGGTTTGGATTCTATGTAGTCAGACCATGATCAACAAGCACTAGAAATCTATATATGAAGTATTTTGTTTTATAACAGGAATATGGTTAATTTTTTCAGTTATTTCTCAAATTTAGATAGCTCAGGAGGACATGAGCTTATTCAGTACAGAACCATAAACTCAAAGGTCTGTTTGGGTGCACAGGGATGGTCGGTACTGTGGAAAACTGAAGAGCAGCACTTTCCCAGTCTACATGGAACATCTGCTACGTGGCTCTCTTATCATAAGACTCCCATCCTGTGCCCAATGTTGCAAGATCTTCCAATTTTTTATAAGATGCCCAAAGTCTGAATTTTTGTGAAATTCCCAGATTTTAAAATTTGGAACCAAACTGAAAGCTAAAAGAACACCATCATTGCTTATTAAAAATCAAGGATTCTGGCTGCCAGACTGGCTAGTCCACTCATTGCAAATATCAGTGCTGGAGGTGAGGCCTGGTAAAGTGAAATGGGTGAAGTGCCTGCAGGCAAATAGCTCAGTTCAGTTAGTGCCTGAGCCAGGGCTAGAAGCCAGGTTTCCTCTGAGGAAAAGCCAAAGAGGAAAAGCTGATGGCACACCACTTGGTTCTGCAGTGTTTCACACAGAGATAACTTCCCAAATATACTCTGGAAAACTGCCTGCAACAATGTGTATAAAATGTTTATAGAGTCTGTCTAGGCAAATTAAAAAAAAAAAGGTTTGAGTATCAGACCGCAGTTTAAATGTCCTACCTTCATGGTTGGTGGTTCAAACCCACCAGCCCCTCTAAGGGAGAAAGATGAGATACTGGGCTCCATTAAAAGATACAATACTAGGAACCCTACAACAGTGGTTCTCAACCTGTGGGTCGTGACCCCTTTAGGGGTCCAAGGATTCTTTCACAGGGGTCACACGATTCATACCAGTAGCAAAATTACAGTGATGAAGTAGCAATGAAATAATTTTATGGTTGGGAAGTCACCACAACATGAGAAACTGTATTAAAGGGTCGCAGCATTAGGAAGGTTGGGAACCACTGCCCTACAGGGTCCCCTGAGGAGCTGGAGTCAACTTGGAATCAAGTTGGCAGTGGATTTAGTTTGGGTTTTCTTTTAGTCTATTGTACTTTTTGGTGACTTATTTATGGAAACAATGAGAGTACAATTTATAGAGTCACTTTTAAGAGGAGATACTTGGGTGTCACAAACTGTTAAGTGATTGACTAATGGAAAGTTTGGCATGAACCCACTCAGGCTCTGCTGAGGAGAGGCCTGGTTATCTGCTTCTGAGATTTTTGTGAAATGTTTTAAAATCCTTCTGAGCAGTTTTTCTCTGCACACACGAGTCACCCTTAGTTTCAACTGACTCCATAGTCATGAGGTTTGGTTGGGAAGAGATAAAATGAGATTGCGTGCATAGGCTGTCTGGCACAGAACACTTAGTTAAAAAACCCTATAAATACTAATTATAATAACGCTATAATAACACGAGGAAGATATTGTTTGTATCTCCCCGGCCCACGAAGATTAGGGGGCAAGGGTGTTAAGAAGACATCTCAAAGTCGAACCCCCATTCTAAGGTGTAAGGGCGTTTTTTATCTTTCAAACCCTACCCTTCTCTGAACGCCAATGTCAGTGTGAGTCAAACCCAGTTGCTTCTCTGCATAATCTGAAGTCCTCAAGGCGCTTCCTCGGGTCTTTTTGGTGAAACGGACGGGGAAACGGGAGAGCCCAGGTGGATCCCAGGGCTGGGGGTGGCTGAGATGTGGCGGGTTTCAGACCGGAAGGCCGCACCCAGTTCTCGTACTCCAGCACCCGGCCAAGTGCAGGGGCCGCCTTCCACCTGCACCCTCTGCCGGGGGCCGCCCCGCCGAGGAGGGGGCGGGGGCGGGGGCGGCCCCAGCCCGGGCACAGGAAGCCGCCAGCATCGCAGACAATTTCTCTTCCTGCGACCGCAGCCGCTGCCGCGGTGCCCAGGTCGGCCGGCCGGCGCGGCGGTTGCCCGGGCGGGCGCGGTGCGTCCCCGGCGCTGGGAAGCCAAGCCGAGAGCAGGAGGCGCAGGAGAGGGACAGGCGGAGGAGAGCGACGCCCCGAGCGCCAGCGAGTGCCCCCGGCGGAGAGGAAGGCTCGGCCCAGGCCAGCGCGCGGGCGCCGGCATCACCCGAGGGCCAGCGTCCCCGAGCAAACGCCACCGCGGCCGGGGCTGCAGCGGCCACACGGATGCCAAGGCCACGCGGCCGGCGCGGGAGAGCCGCCGCCGCCGGCCCACGCGGGCGCAGGACCGCGGGTGAGCAGAGGCGCGCGCGAGGGTGCGTGTGCATGGGAGCGCGCCCCGGCGCCGGCGAGGGTGCACGCCGGGTGCGGGTGCCGCGCGCGGGTGCCCCGCTTCCGCGAGGGGCGCCGGCCCGGGGCGGCCGCAGGGAAGAAAGGGCCCGGGGTGACCGCCGCCCGGCGTCCTGCGCTGCAGGGAGCGCCCTGGGCGCCCGGGCGCCCTCTGCGCGGAGCCCCCGGCCGCCTGCGGGCTGCTTTTCTTCTCCGGAGGGGAGGAAGAGAGGGAGGTGGGTAGGCTGGAAGCTGTGGCTCTCGGTGACAGGGCGGGACTCTAGCGGTGACTTACACCAGGATGCGCGCGCGCGTGTCTGCTTTAGACTTCGGGTGCAGCCCGCGAGAGGAGGTCGACTTTCCGAGGGGCCGCCGCACTTTCTTGACGCGTGTCCTGGGGAAGGGTGGGTGCAAGTGTTGGAGAAAACAGACTGAGCGTGTGGGGCGCCCTTTTATTTAGATCCGGTTTCGTTTCATGCCTTGAGGGGCGCCTCTGAGACCTTTCCTCTGGGCCCTGATAAATTTTTCATTTCATCGAAGGCCCCCGAAGAAGTGGCATGTCACTATAACCTGTCATTTTTTCCAGCGCTTAGCCTAAAACCGTACCCTGCAGATAGCCAATAGCCTAAGGTACTGTAATTATAAAATTAAGTTAAAAAAAAAACACACTGTATTTGTGGAAGAAGTCGTTTGATCCAGAACCCCGAGCTAGAGGACGGAGTGAAATCTGTCATGTTCTCTGTGGGACGCAGTGCTTGGTAGTAAGTAGAGCAGACATCTTTTAAAGCGAGCCCGAGTGAACGCAATGCTTTCCAAACATCTGGCTGTCCCTGAAAATTATACGGAACCCTGGGTTTTGAAGTGTTTCCAAAAACACAATGAGAGCGCCAGGATGTTAGTTTGTGACCTCATAATTCAAGGCCGTGTCAAGGTCACCTTAGATTTGTCATAACAGATAAATTACACCTGGATGTTTGTTTTCCTTTTCAAAGTTTGGCCTATGGTTTCCCATGATTGTTTGACGCATAGATATTAACAACCACCCCCACCCCCTCCATTTTCCTTCTCCAGACCTTGTTTCATTTGGCAATTTGGTTTACTGGATGGATACTAAATTGAACTTTTAAAATGTATCACCAACTGGACTATAGTGGGTTATTTTTAGCTGCAATGTAACTATCTTTTTTAAAATACAAGTCAATATATGTGAGTAGTTAGCTATCCTTGTTTTGGGTTTGTTTATTTGTTGTTATTTTGGGTCATTATGACTTCTTTTTTTTCTTTTTCCTTTTTTTTTTAAAGACCATTTTACTGGGGGTTCTTGCAGCTCTTATAATAGCGATTCTTGTTTACTGTTTGTTCCAGATAGTCTTTCATTTAAAGGCATAAAATGTTCATGGAATCTGCATGGAAAATGAACTGACCTGCTTTGTTTTCAGTTCAAGCATCTATGCTACAAATGGTTTGCCACTTGGGAGACTATATAGCAACCATAATTTGTGCATCATAAATTTATCCTGCGAGCCATAAAACTATACATCAGCCATATTCATGTATCAGTTAGTCTTTGGGAATTTTAAGAAAAACTTCGTTTATGAACTCTTTTAAAATCAACAACCAACACACCACTGTCTTAATCCATTCCAGTTCATCCTGACCCCATCCAGACACCCATCTCACTGGCATCAAGTCGATTCCGACCCATAGCAACCCTCTAGGACCAGGTACAACTGGCCCTGTGGGTTTCCGAGACTGTAACTCTTTACGGGAAGTAGAAAGCTTTGTCTCTGTTGCATGGAGCAACTGATGATTTCGAACTGCTGACCTTGAGGTTAGCAGCCCCACTCTTAACTACTACACCCCTAGAGCAGGTTGTTACAAACTACCCCATGGGATTTCCAGGCTGTAAATCTCCATGGAAGCGGACTGTCACATCTTCTTCCCATGGAGTGGCGGCTGGTTTCAAACCACCAACCTTTCAGTGAGCAGCCAATTTTCTTTATCCACTGTGTCACTAGAGTTCTTTGAAAAAATAAAAACCCAAACCAAACCCACTGCCCTGGAGTCCGACCCAACGTTACAATATGATGGTTAGCAGCCCAGCAACCCCCAGGGAAGAATTCAAGTGCTGTACCCACATTGCAGTATTGGGCCCTGACTGCCCATTAGAAGAGTCATGACGCAGGTGCTAAGGTAAGTTCAGCCGAGAGACGTGTACTGTCAGCTATGGCCCTATCCTACCCCTGGTGGAGGCGGGATGGTGGGTAGTAACAAAGAACTGTCTCATGGACTTGGTTCCAGAGAAGGACTGATGAAAACAGTTAACAAATTGTTATTAATAGTATCACTTTTTTCTTATTTTATTATTGAGGTAAATATGAATATTAACAAAGCATTGGCCATTTGAGCAAGTTTCATATCCACAACAGGGTGGCCTTATTTTTACCTATCCCACTAAGCATTTCCAAAGTTCCTATTGCCCTTAACAATTTTTGCCTCCTCATTTCAATCCAGAGGACCGACTTAAAGTCAATGAGCCTGCCCTGACTCTTAGAGACTGCTGTACACTAGAACAAGATGTTGTCTGCCCTGGGCCATCTTCATGATCATTGCTTTGTTTGAACCCATTGTTCCAGCTCCATCTCATGGGACGTCTTCTTTTTCCATTTCACAAAATGCGATGCCCTTTTCCAGGAACCGGTCCCTCCACTAACATGTCCAAAGTATAGGACATGAAGTCTCAACCTTCTGAGCGTACTTCTTCCGAGGCAGATGTGTGTATTCTCCTGGCAGTCCATGGTATGCTCAGCCTTCCCTACCAACACCATAAAGCACCGGCATCAACCCTTGGCCTTCCTTATTCCTGCCCAGCGTTCGCATGAAGACGAGGCCAGGGAAAACACCTTACAGGGTTCTTCCTAGGTTTACTTACTGCTACACCTCAAGAAGTGGGGTTGTTCTTTACAGCAAAGCGGAATAGTCTTACTCAAAAATACAGAGGATACAATAAAGTGAGAGAAAACATATAACCTCTGCCCAGGAAGTGGGTTTGGCTTCCTGTTGGGCCCCTTTGCGCCAATTAGAAACATTTATTTAATTCACTGAATTTATGATTATAAAATTAGCATTTTTCTTCACCCTGTGAAAGAGGTATTGTTAGTTGACATTGAGTTGATTTCAACATACCACTACTCCATGGGTCACAGAGTAGAACTGCCCCATGGGGTGTTCTTGGCTGTCATGTCAATGGAAACCGATCGCCAAGCCTTTGCTTTCTCAGTACCACTGGGTGAGTCCAGACTGCAGCTTTCCACGTAGCAACTGAGTGCAAACCATTTCTGCCACCTCGGTACCCTTGAAGAAGCTCTGGTGATGCCGGGATGAAGCACTAGGCTGCCAAACAGAAGGTTCGCAGCAGTTCAAGCTCACCATCCTCTCTACGAGACAAAGATGCAGCAGTCTGCCTCCAGCCATATTTAAAAACTTGGAAAAATCTACTGCCATGACCTAAAAGATAGCTCTGACTCAGAATTGAGTACGTGAACCTGGGTTTCTTGATCAATTGGAACAAGGAGAAGTTATAGGATCATCCCTGGAAAATATGAGTCAGTTTCCCATCGCTTGAGGTGGATGGATGGCAGCTGTTCAATAAACCATCCTCAAAGCAATGCTCGAGTATCTTTCTTCTTCCCACTCTAGCCACATCATCTCTTGGAATATTTTTTCCTTAATATCGTAACTTCATGTGACTTACCGGGTATTTCATCAAATTGAAGCCGGTGATATGTGTCATCAAGAAGACCAATGTCCTCAAACCAAGAAGAAAAAAAGAAAAAGCATTGTTCTCTAGGAGCAGTAATAACGCTCCCAAACAGAATAAGGACAAACTGAAAGTGCCGCACTGCTTCCTGTTGTTTTGCTTATGCAGCTGTCTGAGCATGTGAGCTTCCAGCTGGGTGTCTGAGTGCACATTCAGAAAACCCGCGCTGCCATCAGAATGTTCAGCTCAGGAATAGTCTGCATGTAGCCGCATCTGGATGTGGCTTTTGTCAGGAAGGATTTGCCTTTCCAAGCAAATCAGATGAACTTCCAGTCTAATCCTGCATCTCCTCAGGCCAATCCAGCGTTTGGCAAATTACTAAACCTCCAGAGTGATTTCTTTCTCAGTTTCAAATTGCACCCAGGATCATTTTGCCCTGTGATGTGGTTGGTGTAGAGAGATTAATTGAGATCGTTAGTTACTTAGTAACTTGTGTTGATTAAAAGCAGCCCCTTAATCGTAGCACCAGCAATTCGTAGGCTTTGATTTGTTCAAGGTACTCCAGGCAACCCGTGCAGTCCATGGCCTGCAAAAGGAAGGGTGGCGTGCCGGTGCCAGGAGCCCTGGTGGTATAGTGAGTTATGCGTTGGCTGCTACCCACAAGGCCCGCAGTGTGAACCTACCCGCGGCTTCTCTGTGCAGAAAGGTGGCGCTTTTTGTTCCCGTAATGATACACAGCCTAAGAACCCACGGGCCAGGTCTGCTCTGCCCACAGCGTGATTATGAGTCAGAATCGACTCTATGGTAGTGGGTTTGTTTTGGTTGGTTCATGGGGGGTGGGGGGTGGGTGGCTTTTCTGGGGTGGAAGGTAGAGCAAATGGTTTAAGCACTGGAGTATTCACCACAAGATTGGTGGTTCATATCCACCCAGCAGCCCCTCAGGAATAAGGCCTGGGTTCTTCCAAGAGGTCCCAGCCTTGAAAACGGTTCAGACGGTGAATCTATTCGGAGTGGCTATGTGTAGGACAGCGAACAGCAACAGGGTACGTTCACTTTTTAGCTTCAGTCCACGTTTTCCATCCTCCATCAGTCGAGGTTCTCCCTGTGGCTCATGATCTAATTTCAGGATTAAAGATTAGATAGCTGACTGAAAGCGTGCAGGATATTAGCCCCGTAGGGCTTTATAAGAGTGCTGATCTCCTCTTGGATTGTATTCTCTTTATATCCTCCTCCACAGGGCTTGATAGATCTTGTTTCAGTCTCAATGAAAATAAAATGAGAAGGATGAACAGTATGTTCACCCCATTGGACTACAAAATTCACTTTATAACGTGAAATAGCTTATCCCTGGAAGTACAGTGGTTGTGCATTGGGCTGCTTTCCTCAAGATCAGAGGTTTGAAACTACCACCTGCTTCTTGGGAGAAAGATGGGGTTTTCTACTCCTTTAACAATGTCAGTCTCAAAAACGCAAAGGGGCAATTCCACCTGCCTCATAGGGTTGCAATGAGTCAATCAACCTTGACTGAATGGCAAGAAGGTTGTTTTCTGTTTTTGTTTTTATCCAGAAGTAACATAAACTGTGTTTCTGCATACTGCAGTGTGACCATTTATATCAAGTATTTATTTGATATGTAGATACTTGATCATTTGAATTTAAGACAGGTTCTGCCCATGCCCTGTGATGGTCTTGAATACTGGGGAGGGTAAAATTTTGATTTGATGTGGTAGACAATTGTAGGTTCCTTGAAAGATCAAAGCATCTTTCTGGAAGAGTACAGTTGGGTGGGGAGTGGATTAAGTAGGAGCGGGGTGTGGAAGCAGCATTCTGGTATGAGATAATTACATCCTGAAATAGGATCCTGGACATTTGGAGAAGGGAAAACTTGAGGCAGTCAGCATCACGAGTCTTTGGGGTTTTTTTTTTTTTTTTTGTGGAACAAGGAGCATAATCATTTGTCACAAGTGTGTTCCTCAATGATTCCCTGTCCATGGCAGACATCACCAATCGATCACAGTATTCTCTCTTGCTGAGCCCCTGTGCAACCCAAGAATCGTGTAACCATTTGCCAAATATTTATGAACAAATATTAGTTATTGAACTTAGGCTCCAGCCCAGGTTCTGTACTAAGATGATGGAGTGGCTATGGGCATGCTTCATCTTCCCACTTAGCAGTTGTGTTTTCTTAGGCTAGTTTCTCTGAGTCTCGGTTTTCTCATCTTTCTAGTAGTTTCTATCTCAGGACTTGTGGCAGGATTAAATAAATAGGCGTAAAAGAAAAAGCTTAAAGCAGCATTTGGCACGGAATACGTGTTGCTTGTTATTATTGATGGAACCTTGTGCAATAGGGACCATTTTGCAGATTAGAAAATTGAGGTACTAAGAAGTTAGATAAATGACTCAGGATTATAGGCTGGTTAGTGATAGAACTGGACAAGCCAATTCGAGAGTTTGCTTTCTTAACTTGTGGCCATCCCTGCTTCCTATGAAGCGATTGCATGCTGAGTAATGGATGTCAAGGAGAACAGGAAAGGGGCGATTTGCCCTCACAGAGCTTCGAACTCACTAATCTCCCGTGTAGAATATGTCCTTTCTAACATAGGATTATACTGAATTATTGAACAAAATCTTTGCTCTCTTTCTTTGATATTTTGTAAATATTAATTTTTGAGTTCTTTATTAAAGCATTTTAAAATTTTTATTTTCACATGCTTTAAAAATCTGGTTTTCCCCCTAACACCACTGATGGGAGGAACCCTAGTGGTGTAGTGGTTACACATGGGGCTGAGAGCCTTAAGCTTAGCAGTTCAAAACCACAAGTCAGCTCCATGGGAGAAAGATGAGTCTTCCCACTCCTGTAGAGCCACAGTCTCAGAAGTTCCTGCCCTATGGAGCTGCCATGAGGCAGAATTGACTCTCTGGTAGTGTTTGGGGGTTTTGGGGGAACACTATTGACATATACAATAAATACTCATCAATAATCTTTCTCAGCCCCCAATAAAATGATTTTAAAAAGTAATCATCTTTCTCTTTATACCCTGTGATTCTGTGCTGGAAGCAGGGAAGGTCTATCTTGCTGGTATAATTTATACTCTGGGGCAAGTATCCCACTAACCCTCAAATTCGCTGACCCAAACCTAACTCACAGTGACCCTATGAGGAGTTTCTGAGACTATAAATCTTTATGGGAACAGACAGCCTCATCTTTCGTCTGGTAGGTTTGGGTTTGACCTGTTAACCTGGTAGTTAGCAGCCCAGTGCGTAACCCACGGTGCTACGGGGCCCATGGACTAGGCATCTATAGTCTGGAAAACTTCTATGTTAGTCACCTCTCTTTGCATTACAAGATGCTGATAGAGCTTTCTAGCCATGAGCTTGGTTAGTTTGGTTCAAACGTTTTTTACGATTCTTTTTAAAAATATTATGATTGTGATTTAATATATATATATCATAACATTCCATATTTCAATCATGTCAAATAGAATTGTACAATTGTTAAAACAGTCAGTTTCCAAACATTCTTTTTCTACATGGACTCCTTGACATGGTCTTCCCTTTATTGTACTACCAGGGTATCCCCCTCACCTCCAACCCCTTGTTCTTCTTGCTGTCCCTATAGGGTTATCAATCCTGGGTTTCAAATACCAAAACATGGAAAATCTTATAACACAACTTCAAGAGGCTGGCTTCCAATGGCATAATCCCTCTGAGACACACCCTAATGTGAACAAACAAAACAATACAAACCGCAAATACAGACAATTTTGGAAACCAGATCAGGCCCAGCCTGTATCCTAGGGGGATCTACTGACCAAGTTTTAACTGTTCAAGTCAGGTCCATGCGTTTGCTCCTCTATACTCCTCTTTCCCTGTACAGTGGTCACCTTCCTCCCATCCCATAATTTTAGATAGGGGGGATTCTCCAGAGGCTTGGTTCCTATGTAGTTCTACAAATGAGTCTTGGTGTCCCACTGTCATCCACTGCCTTCTATGCACCAGATTCTCATAATGTAGCCTCTAATACTGATCCCTCCTTTGATTTCAGATTATATGATTCCAATCCTTCGGTGCCTCATGATGTGTGCTTCTTATTTTATTGAGTAGCATCATCATGAATTACAGCTGTTTTTAGACTTATGGGAGTAATTGTATCTAATTAGAAAAAAAAACAGATTTTAATGATAGGTGAGAAAAGTTCTGTAGCAACAAAGGATATAAAATTGTATTTTAGCGTTATTACATGAGTCCTTATAATTAATTGTAAGGACTTGTTTTCTTAAATCACTTCAAAAATCTATAGTTAATATTTTTTATCTCGAACCAAGTGTAAAGATTATGCGTATATTTGGTTGCAGCACCTCTTTTAATTACATCTATAAAATATATTGCCTTCGATTTGTTCTTTTGCATAAATTACACATCCAATTATTTAATCAATGTTGATTTCTTAAAAAGGAACTTCTTTGACTGTCCATTAGTTTAAACTTGTTGAAACATGACAAGTTTTAAGAACTAGTGAATTTGCTGGGTTTTGTGTGCGTAGTTTTGTTCATCTTTGCTACATCGTACTGGGAGTCCTGGCAGAGCTGTTCGTACGTGTTACACTGCTGACCACAAGGTCAGTAGTTCAAATACACCAGCCCCTCCTTGGAAACCCAATAGAGAATGCCAATGAGTCAGCATGAACTGGATGGCACTGAGATATAGTACTTCTCTTTCAGTGACCTTGCCATAATTGAACAGATGATTCAGCAAAGGTGTATACAAGAGAACACTGTCTTGGTAATGAAATGATATTTGAAAAGAGACTAGTCAGCCTTTTCACACGGTCATGTTTCTGTTCCCCAAACAAAGCCCACTGCTGTCCAATCCATTCCAAATCACAGTGACCTCTGTGGGACAGGGCAGAAAGGACGGCTCTGGCTGCTGCCCCAGAGCACGGGGTAGATTCAAATCACTGACCCTGCCTACGGGTCTCGGCTGAACACGTTAGCCACATGTCACTAAGACTCCTTGTTCCGTTCAGTGTGACAGAAGAGCTGCTTGCGGAATCAGTACTTACTCAAAAAGGAAAAAAAAGAAACCATGTGGCAGCATGGTTGAGTGTAGAACTTGGGCTTTCAATGATGAAAATTCCAAAAATTAAAATTGGATCTTGAAGGCATATAAGCAACTGGCATATTCTTATGACACTGTTATTTTTCTTTCATGGAAAAAATTGACTAGGGCAGTGCTCCTTAAACAAGTCAACCTCCCCCTCTCTTCCCCGATAACCTCGACTCCATTCTTAAAGATAATTATTCTGTAGGTTTGACTGGGACCTAGGGGAGGGGGGTGTCCTCATTTATCAGCCTTCCCAGGGGAATCTGATACAGGCAAGGTCAATAAACACTTTGAGAAAGATCTACTCCTGTTTAAGACAGAATTTCATATTTGGACTCTTCTATTTTATGTTTCGTTCACTTATTCTTCCTTTGCATAGACATTTGCTAATAGCCACACCATGTTCCTTTGAGTCTTTATAATGACACGATACACTGCATTTCATCTGCTTATGAGTCCCTACGTTTTCATAATTGGTTTACAGGCATCCATTGAAGATGCTGCAGGTTTGGTTCCAGACCACTGCAATAAAGTAAATATTGAAATAAAGTGAGTGACACGCACAATATTGGTTGGTTTGTTTTCCCAATACATATGAAGGCTTTAGTCGCTTGACGGAGGAACCCCGTGGCACAGTGAGTTAGGCATTGCTCACTGTACAGCAGCAAGGCAAATCTACCAGCTGCTCTGTGGGAGAACGATGAGGCGCTTCCTACTTCTGTAAAACGTTACAGTCTCAGAAACTCAACAGTGGTCGTTCTCCCCTGCCCCGTAGGGTCCCTAGGGGTCAGAGTGACGGCAGTGAGTCGTCTCTGAAAGGAGCCCCGGTGGTGCAGTGTGTCAGGCAGTTGGTTGCTGATAATAAAGTCAGCAGTTAAAATGCACCTGCTGTTGATCATGAGCGAGAGAAAGCTCTCCGCTTTTCTAAAGATTTACAACCTCTAAAATCTTAGGTTGGAATTCTCCTCTGCCCTTCGGGCCACCACGAGTCAGGATGGACTGCATGGCAGTGGCTTGGGGCAGCCCATTACGTGTGTAACAGCATTAACATGTGAAAACATTTGAAACATTGGGAGACTCGCTGAGCAAAATGGGATCTAGGGAAGAAAGGGGCCCCTGCCGTTGAAGTAAGAGCACAGATAGACAATGCAAGAGTGTCCCAAGGGCAATATATATGTTATTTAAAAAGCATAATGTCTAGCACACTGTGTTAGTCTGGGTAGACTAGAGAAGCAAACCCAGAGACGCTCATATATGTATAGGCAAGAGCTTTATATACAAGAGCAATTCAATAGTGAGAAAACATCCCAGCCCATTCCAGATCAAGTCCCTAAGTTCAATATTAGCCCATATGTCCAATACCAATCTATAAAGTGCTCTTCTGACTCATGAAACACATGCAGTGACTCTGAACACAAGAGGATCACAGGCCAGTGGATGGGAAAACTTGTTGACCCATTGGTGTTCTAAGCATCTCAGCACTGGCAGGGGTCTCCATGTGGCTTCTTCAGGTCCAGGGCTCTTGCTGCCATCAGCATAGTTTCATGTGTCTTGTCAGTAGAGTCTTTCAGGGAGTGAGCAGAGAGAGAGAGTGTGTGTGTCTCCCATCTTTAAGGAGGAATACAGGAATTCCCAGAATCCTCAGGAGAAGGCCATGTCCACAGAGACGCCTCATTGGTTATGACAGCCTAGGCGGAACGCCTTCACTCTTACTCCTCTCATCCTAAATTGACAGCAGATTATGTAACTACCACAGATGCTTAATAAATCAAAGCACCGTGAAACAAGGTCTTCCTCTATGTTGCTATCTTTGACTGTATACACAGCCCAAACCTACACCAATTCCAGTTCCTACATGTTTGCTCCAGTGACATTGATTACATCTTTCAAGCTATAGAACCACCACCACCCCCTTTCCTTTACTGAGTTGTCACTCCTCATGCCCCCTAAGGGTCCTACCTAATCTTTCCAGTTGTGCTTGTCAACTTGACCGCCTCTAGAAAGATCTTAGAAGAGCAGAATGCTCAAGTCAGACATCCTCTCAGTTGAGCTAAAAGTATGGTTTTTTAAAAATGTCAGGAGCTATTTTTGGCTTGAGGTTAATTAAGACCTGCTTTTTATTGAAATAACCGGAAAACATAAGGTCAAAGGACATTTTCAAAGACAATACACATCCCTCTGAGTAGCCGATATTTGGACAGAGCAGAGACAGACAATCAGAGAGAAGTGAGGGGGGAGACTTCTGTCTGGGAGCAGGGAAAGCAAAGTCTAGCGATGCAGGGAGGGAATGAAATGCTGAAACCTCACCCGGTGAGCACTAGATTACCACTGTACGTCTTGGAGCAGAGCACTCTCAAAATGAGTTAGCATCAGAGCCCGAGACACACAGCACCCGGTCTGGAAACAGGTCAAAGCAGACTGGTTTGTCAGTATGAAGGCAGAGAAGGAGCAAGCGTGAGGACAAGGGTGAGGACAAGGGAGAGTCTGCATTAAAGCAGGATTGACATCAAATAGTTTCTACTGCAGAACGCTCCAACCCTGTACCCTTCAAGGTCTGTAACCTGTAAATCGCACTTTCCAGCAATGGTTTCAGGTCAGTAACCATCAGGTTAGATCAGCCCCTCTGGCGATTTTAACCCCTGGAATAATGATCATCAGTTCTATCACTTCGCTAGTATGACTCGGCAAGGAAGCCGCCAGTATTCTCATGTCAGACAGAAGCAGCAGACTAACAGAGTGAAGGCAGTATTCGGGATGCATGCCTCGCAATACCGTCAAGGCTAGCAGAATGTGAGTTCCACAAACCAGACACACCTGCCTCTGTGCTCACCATCCTGTCACTAACTTCTGGCAGAAAGTACAGGCTTATACCTAATGGTGACTGAATTAATGAATTTGTTTGCTAGCAGTATTCGTGGGGAAGAGATGTTTCATCGCGGATATATTGAGTGGGCCTTCGTGAAAATGAATGGCGGCGACTAGAAGGCGTGGTTGAGTCCATGAAAATATATGTACTGCAGGACAAAGTTGTGCTCAGAGGAAAGACCGAAGATGAATAGTTGAGATGCAGGGCAAAGGGAGCGGGAAGAAATGAGCACACGTCAGCTTTGTGGAGGCCAAGGCGGGACTCTGTAAAGTGAGGGAGATTCACCTGATCCAACGCAGATGCTTCAGTTCTTTGTAACTGCCTTGTTACTGGCTGTAGAGTCAGCTTCTCCTCCTAGAGACCCCACGTGTCACAATGAAACTGCCTGCTCCTTTTGCCACGTTCATGGTCATAGGCACGTTCAAACCCATTGTTAAGGCCATTGTGATCCACAGGGTTTCCATTGGGTTGATTTTTGGTAGTAGATTGCCAGGCTTTGCTTCCTAATCTTAGTCTAGGACCTTGGCTAAATCCGGTCCACCATGGTGAGCCTGCTGGTATTTAAAATGCTGCTGGCATAGGTCCCAGTATCATAGCAACATTCAGACCACCACAGCAAAATGAACTGGCGATGGTGGGTACTATCTTAGAGCAATTCTGTTCGTCAGTGATTTTAAAGTTTCATGTGTGCAAAGACATTCGGGTATGCGTGATAGAAATAGACATCCTTGGGACATTCTTTCTAGAAATTCTGACACAGTGGGGGCTAGAAATATATTTGTTGTTTTTATTTTTATGATCAGCCCCGCCTCTTTTGCCAAGTAATTTTGGTGCAGGTGGTCCAGGAACCTCTCTGGGAAATAATGACCTTCAAGGTGAGGATGGCAGCTGCGTAGAAGGAAGAGCAGGCCAGCCACTTGCTCACCATTCTGGTAGCATTAAAGAATGGGGGACATCATGTAGGGAGACCACCTCTATCGCTTTTGTCCATGAAATTGAGGCTATTGTCTAGTGCGGATCCCAATGTGTGATTGTAGCTGCAGTTCACTGGTGAGTGGTGAGCACAGCAGACACCCATGGCAGAGAGGAATTGGGGAAACCATGGATGCGCAGCCTTTCAAGAACACGGCCTTTGGTTTCTGAATAGAAGTCCTGGATGAAATGAATCTGGCTGAACGACTCTTCGTAGGAAATGCATGCCAATGAAATGAAATTGATGAAGGACTGGCCCAAGACCTGATCCTATCTCTCAGCTTTAGGCAACTGGCAGGCAGGAACATGATGTTATTTTAAAAATTCATTTCTGACTCACTCTTTGTTATTGAATCAGGCATCTTCTGGATAGCATTTTCTTACAAAATCAAATTACAGTAAAAAGGGAAGCATCTTAAAATGTCCATTTGAGTTTAAGTGCCTTGTTGATAGCATGTCCTTGGAATGCATCCTTTCCAGGAATCACCATTTGAAAAGAGAGCAATATTAGCATCTGCATAGATTTTGGATGCAATGAATGTCAATGTGAAATATGACTTTGTCCCTGGCACCCCGTTTCTTTAGCCAAAGGCTCTAGGGTGCATATAAATGAAGTCATCCCATTCAAAGTGAAGAGGATCCCCCATGATCATCTCCCCAGTCCCTAACCCCACCCTCACCACGTCCAAGTCATTCCAACTCACAGAAACCCCAAAGAACGGAGTAAGACTGCTTCCTGGGGTTCGTTTCCAAGGCTGTACCTTTTCAGGGAAGCAGAAGGCCTCTTCTTCCCTCGGAGAGGTTGGTGGAATTGAACTGCTGATGTTGTGGTTACCTGCCCACCACATAATCCATTGCCCCACCAGGACTACTGAATCCTATAGTAGGTCTACAAAGTAATATCTCGAGGAGGCCAGGTGGCATCGTGGATTATGAGTTGGGTGTCATGATACAAGCTCAATGGAGTTTCTGAAACTACTCCTGTCTGCAGGAGCACCCAGCTTCATCTTGCTCCTGGGGAGAAAGGTGTGTTTGAACTGCCAAACTTGCTGTGAACAGCCCCAAACTTGCTGCCATCAAGTCCATTCTGACTTATAGCAACCCCCTAAGACAGGGTAGAACTGCCCTCGTGGGATTCCGAAACTGTAAAGAATAGAAAGCTTCGTTTCTATCTCCCACGGAGCAGCTGGTGTATTTGAACTTAGCACAACACACAACCCACTTCGCCATCAGAGCTCCTTCGGCACCACCTTCAACAGGTCCCAATTGGTAAGAGTGTGACTCAGGAGCTTCTTCACTGTGCCTGTTGCCTTTAAGGCCTGGGAATGGCCCTTTACCGTTCTTTATCTAAATCAGATAAGGTCACAGGGTGGCTCAGGATCCTTTCCTTTGTGCAAGTTTAACCAAGTCAAGTGTGGCGTACTTCCTGGAACACAAGAACCCAGTGGAAGAAAGAAAGGCTCTGGTTTGGGCCAATGAGAAATGGGGCATGAGGGGTGGTGGGAGGTTTCTTGCGGCTGGCTCGCACCTGCCTGGCAGCACACACCTGCTTCTCCGCTCGCTGCAGCCCTCGGTGCCAAACAGTGCCAGGGAGAGGATGCCAGGTTGTGTACCGGCCTCGCGGGATCTTCTCTTTGTGCTCAGCTATTCTGACTTCTAAAGCTACTGTGGACTGCCTAGCATCTCCCTGCCACATTCTGGGAAAGATGACTTTTTCATTTAAGTGGGTCAGGAGTCTTAGCCCCAAAGGAAGGAAAAAAAGTATTTTAAAAGATTGAGGTTAAGAGAAGACAGAACAGTCACAAAATCGGCATTATGCTGAGTCATACGTATGCTCCCCCGTCCCAAGCCATTCTTGGTTCTAATTGCTGCTGATTGTAAGCAGCAGAATCGGTTTCTTCCACACTCCCTGGCGGGCATTGAGACTAGAGACATTGAGTTCAAAGCCAACAAGAGTCCCTGCGTTTATAACCCTCTCTACTCACATGGTCTAGTGTGTGAGTGTAGAGGGGGTAAAGGGGTACAAACTCAGAGCTGTGAAGTGTCAGGTTGGAAAAGGGCCCTGCATCCACCCACCCCGGGCCATCATGGCTAAGACTCTGTTCTAGCCACACCCCTGTGGGCACAGTCAGCTGCTTAATTGGTTCCAGCAGCTCAGAACAGCTGGAATGGAGGCCAGCCTCCAAGTGAGGATATAAGGCTTTGGCACCTCTATGGCATCTCATTCCTGAGCCTTTGTGTGCCAGGATCACCCAACTGCAGATCCCCCTCCCCCACCCCCACCTCTCATCTTGAGAAGGCCCATCCATGTCAAGAAGCAAGTAAGTGGGAGTTTGGCTCTTTGGAGGCCACTGAGAGGGAAAACATTGGAGATAAAGGTGAAAAGGCTGGAACTCTAAATCAAATAGACTCCTTCAGAGGCCTGCCCCAAGGCTGTTGTTTAGATGTTATCAAGTCACCGGAATGTGGGTTCTCCGTGGGGATGGGGAGTACAGAGCAGGTTGCGATCAAATCGGGCATTGCAGATGAAGGTTCTAAGTTGGTTGTAAGCCAAGACATCAATAAGGTGGTCTCTGATGACACCCCCACCATTGTGAAGGAGGAAAGGGAGCCTCAAAGGGGCTGAGTGAGGCTCCCTGTCGGGTGGGTAATGGAGCCAGAACTCACCCCCATGTGTCTGACTCAACAGAGCTGGCACAGTATGTTTCACAGCACCCTGGGGCCTCTTTTTGAAACTTGCATGCATATTTTTCATTGCATATGTGGTGGAGCACTTCCCATCTGCCTTGGGCGTCTTCTGGGTCTCTTGCTTCAGTGTATGTCTGACCCTCCAAATTGGATTTGTATCTTTAGTATCTTCAGCCTGTTTCCCCTTTCTCGAGTCTATAATGGTTAAGAGAGTATGTGCTTACATAATCTTATAAATATGTTTTAATTTTTAACACTACAAATATAAATAGATACAACCCATGTGTGATGGTTCAGGTTGTGTGCCAGTTTGACTGGCCATAATTCTCAGTGGTTTGGTAGTTACAGTGCAGTTTGGTAGTAATGATGAGCTCCTCCCACTGATGAAATCTCCTACAATGTAATCACCTCTATGACCCAACCCCCTAAGAGCAGCCAAACAGTTGAAAAGGAGTTTCTTTGGCCTGTGGGACTAGATTGTCTTAAGATGAACTCTGGGAAAGGAATATGTGCCAAAGTCTCTGAATGCAGAGATATTGGTGCTAAAGTCCCAGAACACAGAGAATCTGGAGCAGAATGCTGTCCCTGGCTTCTGAATAAGAAAAAGTGCCACTAGATACTTGTGATATTATAAAAATAAAGAGAGGAATGAGATTTCTTAAAGGGTTAGCGCTTCTGTTTAAAAACATTTTAAGTCAATTTCATAATTACTTTTACTCAGAATAGGTACGCAATTCTTTCTTTGTGGACAGTTTTGGGCCAAAACCTGGAATATAAATTACACAATGAACCTTCAAAGCCAATGCATTTTCGGGAGGGAGGCCATGGCAGGCGGGATACGGCCAGGTTTCTCTTGAGTGCTAGAAGTCAGTTCCAAGGCCTACACCAAACCAAACTCACTGCCGGAGATGCTAAGCCAACTGGTAGCAACCCTGTAGGAGAGCTCAGAACTACCCCCGTGAGTTTCCAAGACTGGAACTGTTTATGAGAGTAGAAAGGCCGTCTTTCTCCGGAGGAGAGCCTGGTGGGTTTGAACTGCAGGCTCTCCTGCTGGCAGCCCATGAGCACCGTACCACCAGTGCCCCCCCCACCCAACCTATAGTCAAGGAAAATTTAGCAGGACACCCAAGACAGGGCACGGCAGCATGTGAAGCAGCTGGGTCTGCATTGCTGCCCCCTCCAGGGTGGAGGCTGCATTTCTGAGAATGGTTACAAGCTCCCCGTAAGCCCATCTCTCTTTGGGGCCAGCACCTGGACTGTTCAAATAATTGGGAATGGTGAGTCATTATTTACTAGAAAGAGGGTCCCGGAGAGCTTGTGCCCTGCTTACAGATCATGAGAAACTGGAAGAACAATTGGGTAGCCCTTAATTGTCTGCTATGTCTGTGATGAATCGGTTTCAAAAGCAAACATGTTGTAGAAGAAATGGCACAGGAATAGCTAGATCCCACAGATGATGCCCTTCCGTCTAAGTCTGGCAGTCTGTCTACACTTCCCCAAAGCAAAACGGCCAGAGTGATTGCTGGTGGGTTTGGACAGTCAACTGTTTTGTTCCCAGGGGAGTGATTTAGCTTCTGTGCCATGAGGGTTCCCTGATTTTCTGTTAAGGACAATGAAAGGAATTAGAAGTTGTTGATGGTAGTTGTGCCATTCATGGTGAATGTAGTTAAATAATGTTACCCAATCATGCACATACAAGTGGTTAAAATGGCAAATGTTCACTATACACTTTTCACCAAAATGAATTTAATAAAAATAAAATATAAATAAGATATAAGTAAATATTATCAGCCTGACAGACGCGATGGCAGTGAGTGATATATTTAAAAACTCATTTTAAAAAATATTCATTGCCAACAGGTCAATTCTAATTCATAACGACCCCATAGTGCAGAATAGAAGTGCTCTTTGGGTGTCTGAGACTGTTAAATATTCGGGAATATAAAGCCTCATCTGTTTTTGTCAGAGGGCCTAGTGGTTTTGAACTGCTGACTTTGTGGTTAGCAGCCCAATGTGCAGCCATTATGCGACCAAGTCTCCTTCAAGCTCGTTACTTACTATTGCTGCTGCAGTTTTTCTTTTTAGGATGCATTTCTCATTGTTTTGGGCCAGTCAGCCTTGGCTCTTCTGTGCTTACTTAGCACATTCCACACCTTATAAGGTCAAGTTTACTACTTCCTATAGATGAATGATTTGTGAAATATTTGCATTTCTGATTTTTTGCATCCAAGCTTCAGTCATGTGACCTAGGCTCTGCCAGTTCAAACATGTCTGTTCCACTTTTGAAATAGACACTAGTGATGTAGAGAAATACATGTCAGCTGCATGTCATTCTCAGAGGAGCCTCTGATTATTGGTGGTAGGCCTAGACGCTGCAGGCGCTCCTGCTCCTCAGGCACCTCCGTGCTCTCTTTACCAGATCCTGCTGCAAGGTTGGGAGAAGTCCCTGGCTCTGTAGCCTCCAGGCCCAACTTCCCTGGCCCTGATGGAGCTGGTCATCTTTTCATTATGCTGTAAATTCAAGAGTGTGCGTTCAGATTCCTGACCGGTGTATCCCAAACGCAATGCTTAAAAAAAGCTGCATCTTGCCAAGGATTGATCGGCATCCCCTTTCCCAGTCTCACCTGGACTCACACATTTAAAACCAGTCGATTCGGAGTCTTCGTGGAGGAGCCCGAGGACCTGCATTTTAAATAAAGTTCTGGGACAGGTGGCGTTGCTTTGTTTGGTTTGGGTTGTCCGGGTTGTTTTAACAGTAAAATTCAAGAAGCACCCTCTTTCTGTTTTCAACTTAAAGTACCTTGCCATTTGTGTTGGGATCTGAGTACCCTTTAAGAGAAATACATCTTAAAGTTGTAAAAGACCCTAACAACGACCAGCCGCTCTGTGGGAGAAAGATGAGGCTGTCTGCCCCATGGAGATTTCGTCTTGGAAACCGGACAAAGCAGTTCTACTCTGTCCTCTTGGTCCACTCTGAATCCGAATGGACTTGGCCTAATAAATGACTGTCCAGTGTCACCTCGTCCCCTTTCTAGAAACCTTTGTTCTGTCTCCTCAACTGTTTTAAAAGACACAGATTTTTTTCTGGTTTATGTCTTCTGAATGAAAAAAATCACAGTTTCTCAAATGGGATTGCCTCTATCCAGTGGTGCTGGAGCTGATAACGGGGTTAAGCAACCCTGTGGGAGAGCTCTCGCTGGGTCATTACTTTGTGGAGAGGCTGGGAGGGACAGACTACAGCACCATGGCAGAGCAAAGGAAAAAGGGAAGGGTTGACGACCTGTGTATGCTTCTTGTCTGCTTATCTGCATGCAAATACTGGCAGGCTGTGCCCCAAACTACCAGGTTAGATTGATGGACAGGAGAGACATAGCCCTACTGGCATCACCCATTCAGTGATTGCTACTCTTATTCTGTGATGTAGCTGGACAACACACACACACACACACACACACAGTGCTGTCAAAGTTAAAGCTGTCTGTGCTTTTTAAAGGAAGCAAACATGAAACTATGACAGATTCCCCACAGGGAAATACTTCCCCTTCCCCAAATTAAACCATGACCATTAGTAAGTTGCTAGGCAGGTGCACTGTGGTTCTGGCCAGATGCAGTGGTCATGTCACCGCTCTCTGGCAACCACCATGATGCATGGCAGGGAGCCTTCCATGACCCCTGAGGCCTCTGTTCCGCTTCGGTGACTCACCTGGGCTTTGTTGCCTGCTGGACGACCCCAGTCTAGCATCTCCCAAGTCTCTACCTCTAAGTCTTGCTGATCTGGTGCTGGCTCTCACCACACTACCCAGACAAGCAGCGTTTTCTTGCTGCCTGCTACGTGGGCTTTGCACCTCAGGGAGAGGGGCCTGTAACACTACATTGTTCTCTGCCCAGCACCAGCCAGTTTTGCTACTCCTGTCTCCACTAGCAAGCCTCCTGCTCTGGGGTATCAGCCCAACCTGCAGTCGAAAGACCCCTACACAAGATCTTATGCTGTGGAGTTGGTTTTAACTCATGGCAATCCTGTGTACATCAGAACATAACATTCCCTGGCCCTGTGCCTTCCTCACACCATGGCTGTGGGTGAGTCCTGTGGTAAAGTGAGGACTTGGTAGAGTATATTTGGCCTTATTTCTACACTCACAACCACCGGCATGGAAAACTAGCCCTATTTTAAGAAAGAGCTCCATTGTTTTGAGAAAGAACTATTCAAATATACATTCTCCTGGCAGAAAATGGGCCCCCCTCCCCTTGACTATGCCAAACCACCGTAAAATGTAGCAACCCCCTGGAGAGGGTGCAGGGGCACCTGAGGTCAACTAGCACTAGGTCAAGATGATGACTCCCCTCATTGCTGGTTTATGATGTGACCCGCTTATGACATTACCCAGTGACTATGTAATATGCTTGTTGTGGGAAGTGCATGCCTTTTGAAAGATCTGTAAGCCCCATTACATATACCCATTGGAAAACGCATTCACTCTCTCATTCCTGACAGGGACAAGGAGCCCCTCTGCCCCATTGTCTGTCTGTCTTATTTTCTATACTCCCAAAGTCCCACTGTAAGGTATCTCAAGTGGGTCAGACCTCGGTTCTTGCCTTCGCACAATGAAAGAATTCATGCCAAAGCCTGTTGTGGGTTTTTATGAAGGACCGAACAAGTTTCAGGTTCGACAGTCTCAAAAGGATCCACACTATTTCAGGGAAGTGTGCCAAGCCATGCAGAAGTCGTGCTGGGGTTCGCAACTGGACCAACAACCTCGTGGAAAAGTGCACCTTGGGACCCACACGTACGGAACTGGGGCGGTTTCTGGAAGGCCATGCTCCTAGAACCCTAGAGGCTAAGAGCATGTGGGCCCCAAGTAGGCCTGGAGTGGGTGCATCTGTGCTCATGACAGGGAGGGAGACCCCACCCTCCAACCTGCCATTGACCAGGAGCAGGGTCAAAGCGAGCAGCCTTCCCACAGCCAGGATATTTCAAACCTCTGGCTGGGGAGGCAAAGTTGATGGTATTGGTTGACCCCCTTGGCTGGGTTGAGCACACCTGGGTGAGGTCATGAGCTTGGGCCTAGTTTGGAATGCCCAGGTGTACCTTCCACCTGGCTGGGGGACTTGAATTAGAGCATGCTCAGTTTAGGGTCTTCACAGGTGTCTCATGATTGCCTGATTTCTTCCCAACCTCCTCGATGGGGGCCTTTGCAGGCCTGGGAGGGACAAACTCCTGTCCCTGAATCTAGCTACCTAACAGCACCTGAGGACTCGTGGGAGTGTTGGGGTCTCCACGTCCCAACAGATCCCATTGTCGCAGCCACTGTTTAAGGGCCTTCCCCGTTTAAACTGGTTCTGTGCTTTACCAAGCGTCATGTTTTTCTCCCGACACTGGTCCCTCCTGATAGCATGTCCAGAGGTACGTGAGACAGTGTTGCCATTCCCCCTTCTAGGAATCCTTCTGGCTCGACTTCTTCAAGACAGATTTATCAGATTATCTGCTAGCCTGCCGCTTGTTCAGTATTCTTCCCAACGCTATCATTCTAATGTATCGTCCTTTCCGGGGCTTCCTTATTCATTGTCCACCTCTTGTGGACAACGAATCGGAGGCATGTGTGGGCATTTGAAGCAGTTGAACATACCTGGCTTGAGGCTGGTGTACGTTTAGTCCTCCAGGTGACAGCATCGTGGCTTTTTAACCCTTCAAATCTTTTGTAGCCAATTTGCCCAGTGTAAACTGTTCTGTACTTTGTTAATTGCTGCTTCTGTGGTTGTTGTGTTTCTAAGTAAAATAAATCCTGGATAACTTTGACCTTTTCTTCCTTTATCATGGGTTCATTTGTGAGGATTTTGTTTTCCTTGGGTTAAGAAAACCTAAAGCCTTTGAATTATTTGCATGGTCCCATCCAATTATTTTATGGGAGTGACGAGACTACGGCTAGAAAGGCCATAGCCAAGCAGTTTGGTGGCATAGTGGGTTATGCCTTGAGCTGCTAACCATGGGGTCAGTGGTTTGAACCCACCAGTCACAAGGTAGGAAGATGAGGCTGTCTACTCCTGGAAAGATCTGTGGTCTTGGTAAACAAATGGGCTGATCTCTTCTGTCCTGTAAGAGTACTGTGAGTCACAATCAACTCAATGGCAGTGAGTTTTATTTGGTTTTTAAGCAATTCTCTGTACCACAATTTATTCTGAGATTTTTAAAATGAAACAAGATCTGAGAAGAACGTAGCTTTCCCCCTTACTTCATAAATGAAGAATCGAGGGAAGATATATGTCCAAAATCACATAATGAATGAGTGTGGTAGAAAGAGCAAATAGATGTGGAAGAACAGAGGAGTGGTGACACAGAGCTTGCCCCAAACTAGCGTAAAGGGGAAGGACACTGATATTTATTGAGTGGCTGACCTTGGACAAATGTACTTAGCGTCTTTGAGCCTCAGTTTCCTCAACTGCAAAATAATATTCAAATAATAGCTAACACAAAATTTTGAAGCTCCCTGAGTAAAGAAAACAGTTTTTGCTCAGCTGCGAACTGGAAAGTTAATGGTTCAAATCTACCCATTGGTGCTACAGAGTCCCCTCCACATCGTTACAGTCACAGATTTACTCTGAAACATGTAGGGTCAGATAAGACCCAATATCAGTGGGTGCACAACATTGGCTATGAGTTGATAATCAGAAGGTTGGTAGTTCAAACCCACTAGCCACTACTCAGGAGAAAAATGAGACTATCTGCTCCTGTAAAGATTTACAGTCTCTTATACATGTATAATGTTGCTATGAGTCAGAAACTAGTTATTTTAACCACTGTATATGGTAGCTAATTTTATCAATGTGATATTTTATCCATATGATGTTATATGATATTTATATGGTAACTAATTTTATCCATATGACATAATAATGCTGCTGCTGTTGCTTTCATTAGGTATCAATACCGACAGCCTCTCTCAAATCTCAGGTTGAAATATGTAAATCATTTTTCTTTGCTTATATTCTTCGGAGGCGGTGAGACCCCGGCTTTGGGGGTCTGAGAAGCGGTTTATAACCCTAGCTCTAATTTTCCCCTTTGAAACAGATGACCTGACTGAGAGACACTGCGAACGCCTCCACCGGTAGACAGGAAACCATGGACCAGCCGTTTACCGTGAACTCCCTGGTAGGTAGCGCCCATTGCGAGCCCCCGAAGAAGGACAGAAATGAGCCTTAGGTGAAATGAGTCAGAGGTACTTCAAGAAGTTCAGCATTTCTAGTTTTCCTACATCTGTGTGACTGCCCCCTTTGAGGAAGTGACTAATAAAACCGCCCTCGCAGACATCAAAGCTACGCTTGCTTGCTGCCACCAAAGTGCGAGCTTGTCGTTAGCTTGGCCCGAGCCCACGGCGGTGGGCGAAGACTGGAGAGGACACTCGCATGCTGACATTGGAGCAGCCGCGTGACCCTCTCGGGGCTTGTTTCTCGGCAGATGGAAATCAGAACTGTGCCTCTGTGCTAACGACAGAGGCAAAAATACACATTTAATAGTTCGTCCCTAGATATCGCTGGTCGTAAGGTATGCATGCCTAAAACTGCCTCAGTTTTCCCGTACTGCCCGCCAGCTTGTTGCCCCAGGGGAAACCGTGCCAAAGAGGAAGCAGTAACAGAAACCTTGGGATCTGTGGTCTTAGCTGTGTATTTGAATGGTGTTAAAAATAAATGTAGCGAAACGTTTACTGGTTGGACAATTTTCCATGTACAGTTCAGTGACGCTGGCTACATTATCAGGTTGTGCCATCTGTCAGGTGGGCTTCTTCTTCTTTTAATAAAAAAAGAAAACAAACCTTTGTGGGGAGGGCTGACTTTCAATGGATCGCAGTGAGGGAGCTGCCCTGCTGCTACGAAACCCCGACCCCGACCCAGAAGCAGGTCCTCTGAATGGTTCAGCACCAGGCTCCCCACGAACGGGCGGTGCATGACGAGTGAGGGGTGGCCGCCTTTCCGGCCGCACCCCTTTCACGAGGCGGGCTTATTCTACGTCCTAGTTCAGCCCCTGAGTGTGAATGCGGCGCACTATCTCGCCCCACAGCCTTGTGTGTATACCTTGGGACTTATGACAACTGGAAACAACACACACATAGTGTGTTGGGGGGGGGGAGGGGATATGGAAAAATCTCTAGTAGCTTCTGTGAAATTGGAAATCCCTTCAGAGAATTACCAGAATAGCAAGACAGGGTTTGTAAGGGGTAAAACAGGAACAGACAGACAGACAGACAGAAGCATTCCATAAGATCACAGTTTGAATCGCCTTTAAGGAGAAAGTTAGTCATTTTTCTTTATTACCATATTAAGGCCTCCATTCAGAGAGTAAGAAGTTACTGTGCACGAAGCAAACTCCGTGGGGATGTGTTCTGCTTCAGTGAGCCAGCAAACCAAATATGCACACAAAAACATGAGCAACAAACTCATTGCCATTTAGTCCATTGCAACTCTCCGCAGCTCTGTGCGTTGCTGTGCGGCCCAGAAGCAGGTTGCCGGGTAAGGAGAAATAAAATGGGGTACACTTGGTTCCCCACCAAGTGCTTGGACCTGGAGCACACAGAGGACGTCAGTTTTTCTTATACCTCTGGTTGCATATTGAATTGGTTCACCCATAGAGTCACGAAGGGAATTGCTGGAGATTCTCAGGGCAAGGTGTCACTGTCAAGTAAAACAGTGGACTGTGAACAGCCAGGTCAGGCATTCAAACCCACAGGCCCCTCTGTCAGTGAAAGATGAGTCTGCCTGCCTCCTTTAAGACTTCCAAAGCCTCAGAAATGCTACCGTGGCTTGCTGTGAGTGAGAATTGGCTCACTGGCAGGGAGCTGCAGGGCAAGGAAGCCGGGCACTGGGAGCTTCTTTGTGGAGGGAGACATGAGAGGAGGCCTCAACCACCTAGCTCAGAGCCAAATCAAGAGAGAGAGAGAGGAAGTGATGGTGCTGGAGGCATTGCATGGTTCTAATTTAATGTACAGTTACGAAACAAGTTCATTGCTCCCTAGTTATATATTAAGCCGTTAGGAGTAACAGCCAATTCAGATATCTCTATCAGCTTTCATATTGCCATCAAAGTAACCCCGATAGCATTGGGATGCAAGCCAAAGATCCAATGCATTGCACTCTGCCCCCGACGGTTGGCTCTGTAACTATGTCCATCTGGATTGCTTCGACAGCTTTCTGGAGACCATATTCAAGTAATCTGTTCACCCTGTCGTCAGGCTTTCATTGGTCCTTTAACTGAGGAGTAGGACTCAGGAAGCTGAGTCAGCTCAAGGCTAAATCTATCCTTGGATGGTCAATGATTGTTGTTGTTAATTCCTAAGGGGTAGATCACACACTGGGGACCCCAAGTGTGCCCAGAATTGCTCTATAGGGTTTTCCAAAAGGTGAACATTCAGAAGCAGATCAGCAAGCTTAGCTTGTCTTTGAGGGCATCTCTTGGTGGTTTCGAACGGCCAACCTTGCTGCTAGTGAAGTACTTAACTGGTGTTGCCACTCAAATAAGGACTCAAATGATGACATTCTAAAACACTACTCCTCAAACTTTAGCATGCATAGACGCCCCTTTGTAATAGTTAAAGCATAAGTTCTTGGGCCAACCCGCAGAGATTCTGATTCCTATAGATCCAGAGGTGGGACTTGTTCAACATGTGCAGTTTTGCTGCAGGAACCTGAAGCACACGGTGAGCTGCACTGGGTTAAACGGGGGTTAGCTTATGACGGCATCAAAGACCAGATCCACTCTCAATATATTCTTCGCACACGGTCATTTGCATAATGCTTATAGCCGCTTTCACACCAGTAGAACTGAATCCGTGTCCCATGAACCCTAAAATATTTACTTTTCAGTCCTGTACAGGAAGGAAAACAAGTTGTAGATCTCTGATACAAAGCACTGACGTTTTGTTGAACACGAGAGAAAGACGTGACTTTTCTGCTCCCATAGAGAGTTACATTCTCAGAAACTCACTGGGGCAGGTCCACCCTGTCCTGAACTCCCTGGGGCAGTTCCACCCTGTCCTGAACTCACTGGGGCAGGTCCACCCTGTCTGTAGAGGATAGGCATCAACTCCATGGCTGTGAGTTTGGTTTATTGAGCTGAGTCATTACCTTAATTGCATATGGCCTATATTTTGCACATGGGCATAGATGCTGTTTTCACTCATCAGATCGATGAATGACATCACTGAGTTAGGTACTGTTTTTGTTTTCTACAGCCCTTGAAAGCATGATCCTTTATTATGTGGAGGGTTAAGAGTTTCTTTATAAACATATGTACAAATATGCTTGATAAATTGGATTGTTTTAAGAGACCCCAACAAAATGATCTTTTAATTTTAAAAAAAGTCTATATTAAAAAAAGATGAAGAACGTTGGGGGAGGTGTCTTTATGTTTGAAAAGATCTCTCTAGGGCTTATTGAATATTCAGTGAGGAATCAGGGAATCATCAGTGAAGAATCCTAAAAGTTTCTTATTTAACAAAATGCATTCTGGCAAAAAAATTTGAATATTTAAAGTGACTGAAATCAAGGCACCTGTCAGAGTCCTTTCCAGGTAGAATGACATGAACCTTACCATGGCAGGGGTCTCTTTATGGGGCTCTTCCCCATTATTTGAGAAACCCTTTTTCTGCCAAGGGCCATTGTTGGGTCCAGCCCCACAGTCGAAGGTCCTTAGGAGCAGCGCGTGCAGTTAAGGAAAATAGAGAAAGTGAGGAATAGGGGCTCAGCTCCAGTGATGGAATCAGAACAAATGAATGAGTTTATTTGACAGCAAATATATATAAAATAGTGAGCCAGGCACACCTCCAGCAGGCACACCCACAATCGCTTGGGCAGTGTCTTAACCTTGGATGTCCCCTGAGCTCACCAGGGGAAGGCCATGTGATAAGTACCAAAGGTGTCAGAGGGAGTCAACTGCACCTTGAGCAGGAAGGACAGAACAATCTGATTGCTCTGAGACAGGTGTTCTCCAGCTGCACAGTGAGCAGCCAGGTGCTGGTAGGAGGCATGTTTATAGTAGCTTTTATTATGGGGGGCTCTTGTGGGGACACCTTTGCACCTGGAGAATGTATATTTGATGTTATCTCCATCTCAGAACGGTGGAGATCTTTCTCTAACCCGAGGGCCGGTCTTCCAAGCTCCGTGGTTATGACCATACAGAACAGGCCGCATGGACTCCCTTCCAGGCTATTTGGATATTTATAATAGGATATACATATTAATAATAGGATATACATGGGCCATGCTGGTCAAACATTTAATGAACTCGCCGTAATGTGATGGCTGGAACTGCGTGTGATGTTAGCTGGTGTTGATGATTTCAAAGGCCCTATGTGGCCCCCAGGCTGGATGTTCCCCACCCATGACTTTAAATGACCTAGAACATTTTCGTACTGAGGGACTGCCACATAATAGTACTCTGAAACTTAAAAGAACACCTACCCTGAGAAAAATGACTATTCTGGAGACATGTCTCTTCAGTTTCTAGATTATGTATTTGATCATTAACAACAACCAAAACAGACTTCACTTTTATCATATGAATAGATTTCATTGGTGTCCAGTCCAGAAAATGCACCCATGATTTCAGCCACAGTCTTGTCTTGTAATAATCAGAGATTGCAATTTTGCTTTGCAGAAAAAGTTGGCTGCTATGCCTGACCATACGGATGTTTCGCTAAGCCCAGAGGAGCGAGTCCGCGCCCTGAGCAAGCTTGGTTGTAATATTACCATCAGCGAAGATATCACGCCACGCCGCTACTGTAGATCTGGAGTAGAAATGGAGAGGATGGCGTCTGTGTATTTGGAAGAAGGGAATCTGGAAAATGCCTTTGTTCTTTATAATAAGTTTATAACGTAAGCCTTTTGTTTTGGAATGTTCTGAAATGTGAAAAATTGCAATGATGATTACATGATATTTTGATGGAATCACGTGCCCGCCAAGAACATTTTCACATTCAGACTAATTTTACAATCTCCAAAAATATGAAATGTCAGGTCTTTGCATTGCTAAAATATGTGCTCAGTAGCATCCCCACACCATCTCTGAGATTTAGTGACCCAACAAAGTCAGTGACGGGAGGAGCGTAGAGAATCTCAGGTCCCCACTTACTGGGCTAACACAATTAACCTATGGTATATGTCCCTTTCGGTCACAGTTCTTATTTTGTGCCCCTCTCCCTTGATGGAGATGCAAGCCTTGGACCAGCAGCAGCCAGGTTGCGGTTCTATGTCATCTCACCGGGAACATACAACCAACACTTGCAAGTTTAGAACTGACAGGGAGAGACAGAGGGGCAAGTGGGGATCACAGAAAGGGCAGGATTTGAGGCTCGGCAATAGGAGTCAGTACTGCATCCTAACAAAACGCAGCTGTCATGCAGTTGCCTCTGACTCATGGTGGCTCTGCCCACCCTGCCTTTGTGTTGGAGAAGAACTGCCCTGAACTGTGCTCGGTGGCTGACTTTTCCAAAAGTAGACAATGCAGTGTTTCATTCTGTTGTGCCAGGGTCACTATGGGTCAGAGCTGACTCAGATGGCACCGAACAACAACAACGGATCTCCTGATCTTTACTCTGCAGCGCTTCTGGGTGGATCAAACCGCCAGCCTAATAGTTGTAGACTAGTGTTCGACTCATACTAAGTACCATATATACTCGTGTAAAGCCGAGTTTTTCAGTACATTTTTTAATGGTAAAATTAAGTGCTTTGGCTGATATTCAGGTCGGCTTATACTCGAGTATGTACAGTACTCAAAGAATATTTGTTACACGAATGACCAGTTCCCCATCTGTAAATGAAAACATCTAGGAGACCCCCTCTGGCCTCTTTTCAACACTAAATGGCTCTAGATTTATCCTACTTAGGAAGTCTTAGGCAAATAATAATTTGCATAGCCTCTTTATGCATGAATTTTCTACAAGATGGGGCTCCATCAGTGTGTGTGTAGTGGGGGGGGGGGCAGAGACAGGTTCCCTGTACCTGGGACTAATTTACCCGGTTTGCTGTTGGGGCTCCCTTTCCCTTCCGCTGTCCTTGGATCTTCAACAAGGCAATGAAGACTCATCCCCTTTTCACGGTTGGCAGTGAGCATCTTCTAATGGTCCCACCCAGGATTCTGCATCTGCACTTCCCTGTTCTTTACAAATGTGAGCCACAGAGGAGGTGCTACCAGTTCACACAAGTGGCTCTTTGAGTCATTTTTCTATGGTGAGAAGAGATTACACGGATCTTCCCTAACTGGCATTTTTGCAGGAGCGCCTCAGTGTCCAGAAGCACTCCTAGGTAGGATGGGGTCAAGGAAGTGGCACAGGACCTGAGAGAGGCCAGTGTGGCTTGCTCTGTTTATAAGGAATATCCCTAACCTTATGCAGGAGCCCTGGTAGCATAGTGGGCTGTGATTTAGGCCAAAAACTGAAAGGTCAGTTGTTTGAAACCACTGTGCACTCCTCAGAAGAAAGTTGAGACTTTCTATCCCTGTAAAGAGTTACAGGCTCGGAAACCCACAGGGGCAGTTGTGGGCTCACTGTGAGTCGGAATCGACGTGATGGCAGTGAAGTGTAGATGATGAGATCCTTGATCTTAATCCTGGCTAACATTAGTTCCCCATTGGCTGAAAGTACTACACTGCCATGCTGACATAAAGGTGCCCTGGTGGCTCAGGGGGTTAAACATGGCTGGTGACCATGCTTAAGTGGTTCAAACCCACCAGTTAAGTGGTTCAAATCCACCAGCTGCAAGAGAAAGGTGAGTCCATCAGCTTCCACAAAAGTTTACAGCCTTGAAAATCCTGTGAAACAGTAAGTTGTAACCCTGCTAGGGGCACTGTAGGTTGGAATCGATTGGACAGCAGTGCATTTTGGCTTTTTTTTTTTTTGGGGGGGGGGGGGGATTTTGGCTTTTTATGCCAAAATAAGGTCCATATAGGTGGAACAAATGGCTCGTGTCTGATCAAACACCTGAAGTTTGGCGGTTTAGACTGACCCAGTGGTGCCACGGAACAAAGGCCTGGCTGTTAGCCTCCATAAAGATGACAATCAAGAAAACTCTATGGAGCAGGTCTACTCTAACACACAGCATCCCCAAAGTCAGAGTGGACCGATGATGATGGGTTTGGTTTGTTTTTTTCTTTAATGCCATGGTCTTTGGTGAAAGGCTCATGGGAAAGGTATGTTAAATAGTACGTTCCTAGCTATATCGTTTTTTAAAAGAATGCTTTTTACTAGAAACTCTTTTGTACTTTTTTTTCTTAAATCCTACGATGCTCATGCTGTGTTTCTGTGTTTCTGTAGCTTGTTTGTAGAAAAGCTTCCCAGCCATCGGGATTACCAGCAATGTGCAGTTCCCGAGAAGCAGGAGATCATGAAGGTATTGGGAGGCTGCCTCTCCCCTGTGGGATCAGATGTTTCACAAGTCTCCATTATTGAGTCACCCTCTCTTCCTCGCTTCCTCTCTCTCAGCCTCTTGAGAGTTTGAGCACAGAAATTCATTCCATTAGCAACGTTATTTCGATTGTTTCTCAGGCATTTTATCATCATTACTAAACCACTGCGGGGTAGCTAATCGAAACTGGAGCATGGGTGGGAAGAGGAAAGAAATCGCCTTATGATGTCAAGGAGAAATTATTTACAGCCCCTCCTAGATATTGAGAATTGCATATTTCTCCTACTTCTTTGAGATTGCTATTTTGACGATAGTGATTTCTCCATGCAGCCTGGAATTCAATAAGTACTTGAAGTCTTGGTGTTTATTTTTACGGTAGCACAAGGTTCTTGTGGGTCTAATATAGATAGTAAAATTCTCAGGGGATGGCCTGGGACGTTTTTAAGGACAATGAGGGTGGTTGAAATGTATTTATACAAATGTACAATATTTGCGACATATCATTCCAAATATTTCAGTATAAAAATATGAATAAACATTCTAAGTACACATTGTAAATAAACATTTCAAATACCTCCCCCATTGTTTATCTTGAATGACTTGAGTGGATTCACGGAGAAAGATAGAACAGTGTATACCAAGCCAATTGTAGCACGGAATGAAAAAAAAACAAAAAACAAAGCGCATGAAAGCTTTTACTGTGTGACGGACTAAAGGAAGACCCTCAGCGAGATGGATTTGCAGAGTGGCTCAGACATCACACTTGTGAGGACGACACAGGGGACACACTGCTTCCTCCTGTCATACACAGGGAGGCCACGAGTGGGAAGTGACTCACTGCACCTATTAACTACAACAACAACTCTTTTTTCATACTATTTTTAAATGATTATTTTAATAAATCATTGGGGGCTCTTACAGCTCTTTTAAAAAATCATTTTATTAGGGGTTCGTACAACTCATCACAATCCATCCATCCATCCATGTGTCAAGCACATTTGTACATATGTTGCCATCATCATTCTCAAAACATTTGCTTTCTACTTGAGCCCTTGGTATCAGCTCCTCATTTTTCCCTCCCTTCATGCCCTCCCTCCCTCATGAACCCTTGATAATTTATAAATTATTATTATTTTGTCATGTCTTACACTGTCCGGCGTCTCCCTGCACCCGCTTTTCTGGTCTACCACTGGTCCTGAGGGGGTTCATCTGTCCTGGATTCCCTGGGTTTCCAGTTCCTTTCTGGACCAGAACAAAACCCACTCACTGCCACAGATGAGTTGAATTGCCTTGATGGCACTGTGTTTGGTTTGGGGTTTTGGTGGGTTTTTTTGCCTGGTTGCCTTGTATAAATCTGCAACCGCCTGTCACCAAGAACTCAGATTTTGTCCAGTGGGCCTCCATCGTATTTGGTTTCTGCATGCTCTCACCTGAGGAGCCCTTCCTTATGAACCTTTTGCAGGTCAGGCGCCCCAACTTGTGTTCACTGGGCTCCAGAGGGCTCCTGGTTGGGGACAGAAAAACCCAGGTGGCCACGGTGACTTGTTCGCTCTAATTCAGTGCTAGTCTTCTTCGTAAGGGGGAAAAATTCTTAAGAAATATATGTTTCCCTCGTCTTCTGTTGCTTAAACACGGGCTCGAATGACCGAATCAATGACAAAAGATGAAGAGAGTAGACATTACCGGGAGGAGTCCTAGGTAGAGTCTAGTTCTAACTGGTGCACTCAATAGGTAGTCCGACCCTGGACAATTCTTTCAGTCTCTCTAGGCCCATGTTTCCTCATTTCTTATAAAAGAAAAAAAGGGAAGAAATAGTTTGACATCAGACTCACCAATTTTGCTAAGAATCACTGGGAAAGTTGGAAATCTGTATTCTCTGGTCCATTCCATAGAAATGTTAATTCGTAGACCTGGGATTCATCCTAGGGATCTGCATTTTTTTAAGAAATATTCCAACTGCTTTTTAAAAAATCTGGCTCTCTTGCAGTATATGATATGCACACTATAGACGGTGCATACTACCTGCCTAAACTAAACCCTGACCCCAACCCTTGGAGCCAAGGAAGGTTTATAAAGAGGAATTCCCCACTCACAACACACCTTTCCTGCCAAGAACTTAAATTTTAGAACCTTAGAAAAAAAGAGGTTTTCTGTTCTGCCATCATCTTCAGTTACTCGTGACTTGATTTCTAATACACATACCAGCTGTTTTTCTTTCTCAGCTGAGAATCTGAAAGAGCATATTGGAAATCCCCACTAATCACCATGTGTATATATTTTTAAAAGAAACTGAAGGAGATTGCATTCCCAAGGACAGATGAATTGAAAAAGGACCTTTTAAAGAAATATAACATAGAATACCAAGAATATTTGCAAAGCAAAGTAAGTTCAATTGGTACATTTGTTTCATGATGATTTTCTGTGCAACTATTTATTTTAATTTTGTTTTTCCAGGATGTGCTTCCCAAATGTCATATGCAGTTAAATTAAACATTAAAGATGCAGTGAAGTAAAACCAATAAAAAATTCATGTTGACCACCGGGTTCAGCACTTGCACCAAAGATGTGGTCTTTTTATTTCCCCACAGCATCTAATAAAGCGGTGTATTAAAAACAGATTTCCTATGGGGGTGGAAATGGAGCTTTGATCCAACCCTTGCCAAGGTTACCTCCAGCCAGGTGGCCGCTCTTTGCCAGATGAATAGACAGCAGTAGGGGGCAGGTCTGTGGTATCTGATGTAGCCAATGAGGCCAGCCTGGGAAACAAAGATGAGGATCTTAAATTCAGTCAGTATGGCACTGGGATGGAAGAATAGCTGACCATGTGGGTGAACTGCAATGGTGCCACCAAGAGATGGTGACGTGCGAATTGTTAGGAACTAGAGAGTGACAATGATAATGAGGTCGACAAGACAGAAAAGCTTGCAGGAAGAACTGATCCTTTCATTTGCGGGGTAATCAGTCAAAACATGAATCCTTCAATATTTTCCTAGGATGGTTATAAAGGTTCCATGCACTCACTCGTGTGGGTCTATTTGTTTGGAAAGATTGTCACCTTTGCTGACTATCATTCCAGTTCAATCCCGGCTCTGCCAGCACTCTCCCAGCTTCTCTCCTTCCTTTGGGCATGACCAGCAGACTGGCTTGAATGAGGGATTTTTAACCACGGGAAGTTTGACAAGTCAATACTGACAGCTTGATTTGGAAGGAGAGAGGTGAAAATTACCTTGGAAGCCAAGACAGAGCCACAGGAACAGGGACAGGCCCATGTTCAAGTGTTTCTCCCATGCTCAGCAATGCGCATCCCAGGCCCTTCCCATCAGCCAGGGTGCACAGGCTCGTGAGCTAGTCTGCAGTCTGCACGTAACCGGTCTGCCTCTGGTGATGCCTTGTGCTCCACAGTGCACCGCGGCACCCCGGGGTGTGCCACGTGGAATCTCTTGTGGGGAGAGTATGGTAGCAGTATGCCAAGCAAAGATGAACGGAAATGCCCTAAAACCAAGCTACGGGCGGCATGGGCATCATCCGGGAGCTTGTTGAAAATGCAGAAACTCAGGCCACACCTGCTTAATCCGAGTGTGCATTCTGAACCGGAAAGACTGTGTGCTCCTGAAAGGGCAGCTGTAAACAGTCTCCCCTATTCCACTCCTGTCTTCGAGGAACCCTGGACCTGTCGTTTCCATCACAAGCCCCCCTCCAGGGACTAATCCCGAGATGACTGAAGAGCTTGCAGGTTTTACCTAAAGTCCCCATTGCACCTGCTAGTGACGGTTGGGCCACACTTTGATAACCAGTTCTTGGTGATTCCGTGCACATATCCCACCCCCTCCCTCTAAAGCTCCCACAGTGGGAGTTCTAGAGGCAGATTCCAGGAACGGTCTCTGGACAGCCCTGTCCCAGAGAGCTCTCTAAGGTGACGGGCCTGCGCTGTTTGACACTGTCCATTGTGGTAGCTGCTAGCCAGGTGTGGATGGATAGTAGTACTTAAAATGTGGGTGCGAATCAAATTTCTTAACTTATATCATGTTAATTAGTTTAAATTGTAGTTAAACAGGTGCACCTGGCTAGCAACTATTTGATTGGCAAGTACGGTCTAGGCCAGTGGTTCTCAACCTTCCTAATGCCACGACCCTTTAATCCAGTTCCTCATGTGGTGGTGACCCCCAGCCATAAAATTGTTTTCATTGCTGTCATCTTCTACTGTTTTGAATCGCGTGACCCCTGTGAAGGGGGCGTTCGACCCCCCAAAGGGGTTGTGACCCACAGGTTGAGAACCGCTGCTCTAGGCTGCTAGCCCTCTGCCTGTGCTGTTTTGTGCCACGTGGTCTGACCAGTCGGGCGGAGCCCACAGCCCTGACCTGAATTTCCCAGGACCTAGAGCAGTGTCCTGAATGTCATGACTTGGCTCTGGTAAAATGTGCGTGCACCTGGAGGGGTTTTAATCAGCTCTGGGGACTTTTTTGGTGGCGATGTCTATTTCCTCTGTGTTTCTTCACGAAGATCCTTGTGGCATACCGTGGCATCTAGCTGTGCCGCTCTTCCTGCTAGGAAGAGAGTCGCATCTCATTCCCACTTGATAGGTTTGCTTTGGAACTAACCTATTCTTCTGGTAACCGCCTTAAAAAAAACTATTTTTTTTTTAGAACAAATATAAAGCAGAAATTCTTAAAAAGTTGGAGCACCAGAGGCTGATAGAGGCAGAAAGGAAGCGGATCGCGCAGATGCGGCAGCAGCAGCTAGAATCCGAGCAGTTTCTGTTTTTTGAAGATCAACTCAAGAAGCAAGAATTAGCCCGCGGTCAGGTGCCCAGGCAGGAAAGCCCGGCCGGCCCGGCTGAGCAGATCGATGGGAGCTCGCTGTCCTGCTTCTCCACGCACCCGAACCACGCCGTGCTGAACGTGTTTGCGGAGCAACCGACCAGAAGCGGCGCCACCAGCCAGGCTGCCCACTCACCTCCCGTGAACAGGGCCTTAAAGCCGGCGGCGACTCTAAGTGCCGTTCAGGGTAAGTGGGACGCGCCCCACTGCTGGGGACAGGGCCCCTGCGTGTGGCACCGGGTTCCCACAGCACCTGGGAAAGGTTCTCATTTTTCTGGCTCCCAATGGGATAAGGCCGGGGTGACACAGCCAGCCTCTCAGTGCTGCCTGGCTTGCTCTTTAACCAGTAACCAGTTACCCCTGAATGATGCATGACTCGTGGTGGTGCATGTGTGTCAGAGTAGTATTGCTCTTCATGGGGGTTTTTGATGGCTGATTTGGGGTGGGAAGGGGGCAGGGAGGGGAGGATGGTTAATAGATTCCCAGACTTTTCTTCCAAGGCAGTTCTAAAAGGGCTCAAACCTCCAACCTTTCAATAACTAAGCATTTTGACCTTTGGCACCTCCCCGGACTCAGGCTTTTACCTTAGGGGGGTCCCTGGATTACAAGGGAGCTCGACCCAAGTCTGTCTTTAAGTCCAATTTGAACATAAGGCAGAACAGCGCAGAATGGTATGGCTCATATCGAATGTCAGACAGCTGTTTTCCTTAATATATAGTACACTTTTCTATGCATAGAAAAGTTAAACACTTCCAGATATACTAAGACATCTTTAACTCAATCAGACATAATACTGGTGCAAAATTGTGACCATTTGTATGTACCTTAATTTTTTAATGTCATGGATTGGTTCGTATCTACGAGTTGTGGGTAAGGCAGATGTTTGTACGCCGGAGCTGTCTGTATAGGTGACCTGTCCCTTGGGTACTGTATAATAACAGGGCTGCATTGTATCATCGTGCGGAACTTTACCAAGAGAAGAAACCCAAGCATTTTTCTTTCTTCCATCTATGCTAACCAAGAATCACATGGTCGTTTCAAGGTAAACAGTTGGAGTGTAGAGGAAAGAAGTTGAAGAAGTCATTTGTTCAGGTCTTTGTCAGCTAGGAAATGTTCATGCACAGCCTCCTTTCAGGTTTCGGCTCTGGCCCAGGAGGCCCTCGTGTAACCTCCAAATGGATTCTGGGTTTCTGCCAGCAATGAGTGCAACTTGGTGTAGTGCCCCCTTAGTTCTGGCAAGTTTCCAAACTCAGAGGAAGCGTCTTCCCAGCAGACACAGTCCAATGGAGTGTGGACTCCCACGCACTTCTGAAGAGTTACATGAGGCAAGCTTCTTGCAAGTTCCTCTCCTGCTATTTACTTATGAAAAACTTGTGATTGTACCTACAGAGCAACTGTCACAGAGCCTTGAGTAAAGGGAAAAACAACACCACAAAGAAGACTTAGCCTGTGCCTTATATGACATGAGAGCCATACATCCCATTCAATCTATGCATTCAGCAGTACATTCATGTATGTCAAAAGACAGTGTACACACATGCATAGTTGATTCATGGCCCAGAGGTAGAAAAGTGCTTGCACCTTCCCACCTTGTTTCGAAAGTTACTTCCATACAGAATTAATTTTCTCTCCCTCCTCATCCGTGTTTGGGGGGCCCCTCGGGGTGCAGTGGTTCTGAGTTGGGCTGCTAAGCAGAAGGTCAGCAGTTGGGAGCCACTAGCCAACTCCACGGGAGAGAGAGGAGGCTTTCCGCTCCTGCGGAGAGTGACAGTCTCAGAAACCCACGGGGCAGTTCCACCCTGTGCCATCAGGGCTCTGTGAGTCAGAATGGACTTGGTGGCAGTCAGTGTTTGTTTGTTTGTTTTGGGTCAGGGTTCACCACAACAGCTTTAAAACAAAATATGGAACGTGGCAGCACACAGAGTGTCATTTTTGAGATGCATTTAAACAGCAATTGCTGGCTATAAATACTTTTGGGGGGAATGCAAGAGTAAATGCTGTAGCTTTTCTGCTTTCTTCGGTTTCCTAGATTTATTGGTGGAAGGACTGAGATGTGTCCTCTTACCAATGGATCTCTGCCACAAATTTCTGCTGCTGGCCGAGTCTAATACAGTCAGAGGAATGGAAACCTGTGGAATCATCTGCGGGAAACTGGTACGGCTTTCCCTACACCCCCTCTGCACACGGTACTTTCACAGCACTGGCTTCAAAACATGCAAAGAACTGTCCATCGGATAAAATAAACGTTAAGTTCACAAAACTGCTGTCTGTATTAATGGCAGTAGCTTTATAAATAGGTACTGTAAGCATCCAAGGATGTGATAGAAGTCATTTTGAAGCAATTAATTAAAGCTTATGTCTTTGATTAGAAAAAAATGGCATATTTAATTTTCCAAATTCACTTAGATTGGTTAAAACACCTTTCCGTTACAATCACAGAAGAGCCTAGTGAGATTGCTCAATATTAGAAGAGAAGAAACTGTACATCTTGAAATAAAAATAAATATAATTTTTAAAAGAAGACTTTTCCATTGCAATTTTGGAAAACTCCAGTGAGACCCTTCAATATTAGAAGAAAAAAGTCATAGATCTGGGAATGAGGTGAAATGTAATTAGCAAAACAAAATCCAGTCCATCAGCCTTCCACAATCCTTAGAAATGTTATTTGACTATTAATTCCCAATTCCAAATAAATAAAGTATTGTTTTGTTTCAGCCTTTCCATTGTAGTTATAATACTGTACTTCTACAGGCCAGCCTAGGATGCAAATCCCTATTTATGATGCACTTGTGAAATATATGAGAACATATATTCCACGCTCCAATCCAGGGACTCTGAAAGAATCCAGTCTCGTGTTTGCAGCATTGCTTTAGAGTTGTGAGGGAGGAAGGAAGGTGTGACAGTACAGTTGGTAAGGGCTCCCTTGAGTTCTGTAGCAAAACAGTGCTGAACATTTCCTGTCCGGGTTTTTATTTTCAGTCGGATGCTTATTGTTCTTTTAGACACATAATGAATTTACTATTACCCACGTAATAGTGCCAAGGCAGTCTGCAGGACCAGACTACTGCGACATGGAGAATGTAGAAGACTTATTCAGTGTTCAGGATCAACACAATCTCCTCACTCTGGGATGGATCCATGTATGTCTGACTTTTCTTTCTCTAGTTCATGTAATTGATTCAGTGTGTGTGTGTGTGTGTAAGTACTATTCCCCCACCCCCACCTCCTCAGGATAACATGTAGCTTGTGTGTGTGTGTGTGTGTGTGTGTGTGTGTGTGTAATGTACTATCCCCCCACCCTCACCTCCTCAGGATAACATGTAGCTTAATGGAATACCGTATATACTTGAGTATAAGCCAACCCAAATATCAGCCGAGACACCAAATTTTACCACAAAAGCTGCATTAAAAATGTGCTGGAAAATTTGGCTTATACACGAGTATATATGGTAAGTTTATTTGTAATATTCTGCAATTTTAAAATATTTTTTGTCACTTAGGCCATGTGTAAGCCTGTCATATCGACATTTAGACAAGGGTTTTATATGCCTTTTCTACCACTCCCCCAAAAGAGATAAAGAGAAAAATATTTGGAAATGAGGGGCATGTTTTGAGTTCACTAGTCGGTCCAGATGTTTTAGATTTATAACCAATTTGCTTAGACAAGTACGTGTATTACACTATAAACAGCCACACAGTAGGGCCAGTGAGATTAGGTCAAAGGCCTGGGGATTCAATGTACATTGGGCATCATAGGAATACACCCCTGTGCTTACAAGCCAATTGGACATGAGCTCAAAGCACAGCTCTGCTGAAAATACACTATCGGGACATTAGCGAGACTTGAAAGCAATTTGAGCGGAGACTTTGTCACCCATGCAACCGCGTCTTAACCACCGACTCCACGGGATGGTGAGAATGAATGAGATACACTGACAGAGTTTCGTAGCACGTTTGTCTAGGGGCTCAGACACTGTAGCTGTTGTCACCGATGTTGTTGTACGGGTGCTGGTATTCTACTTTTTCTGACCATGGTTTAATCATCTGGGGCACAGTTTTCCATTTTGTCCTGTGCTTCTGGGCCTCCAGCAGGGACAAGTAAGCCTGCTCTCAGAGGATGCTGGCCACAAGGGTTTGTGGGCCGTCTGCTAACGAGTCATAAGTAAATTACGTAGCTAGGAGTGTATGTGCACATACGGTCAGCAGTTGGGGTTAGGTCATTTGGGAGTGTGGGGGAGCCATTAGTCTCTGCCACATCTCTCAGTCACTTTGTGAGGCTCCTGGAGCCTTCTCTCCCTCCCAGAATTTGTGTAGGTATTAACGTGAGATTACATGTGGATGCCCTTAGAAAATTATTGACTGCTTCTTAAATGCAGGGAGATGAGATATAACTGAGGGGTTTGAAAAGCTTTCCCTGTGTCTATTTGCTAATATGCCTAAGTGTTTGCTTAGAAATTACTAAGCTTTACAGGCAGCGTTTATTTTGGACATGATTCTATTTTTGTCACAAGACTTGCATTTTAAAGTTGAAACAAACTGGCCAATAAACTGTGGCATACATTGAGACTGGCTTGCAATTCTATTACAAATTCTTGTTGAAAAACCAATGCTAGTGTGTCTTATAGAAACATTTTCCCAAATTGGAGCCAGCAGTCTCTCCCTTATGGACAGCAGTGTAGGTGGTATCGTGTGCGATCATTAAATTAAATTCTTTTAATTAATAAATTTGACCTAATTTGAAAATGTTAGGATCCTGCTTTTTGTATCCTTTATTTCGCCCTATCAAATTGTTGTGGTTCAATGAAAATATGACAGTGTTACATGTCGAAACCTCCAGGATATAAAGATCTTCAGTAATGGTTATTATTGAGCATAGTATTGTGCAACAGATTCCAGAGCTAACTGCTCCCAGATATAAAATAGTCATTGGAAAAAAGGGCTTGGAATCAGTCAGTCCTGAGTTTGAATTTCGATTTCTCAACTTAATTAGCTCTCAAACTTTTAGCAAGTTGCTTCCCTTCCCACTTAGTTCCTTCGACTGTAAAATGGGGGTGATATAGGACTTAGCCCATCGAGTTTTTGTGAAAACTAAATGAACTAATTCGTGGCTAGAGCCCGTCTCGTTCCTCGGACGGACAGAAGGAGCAAACAGCATCTGCTGCTATTTTTACCACCACCATCATCACGTCATTTTCATCTCCACCGAGCAAGAGCTGAGGAGTAAGATTTCTCCTCTTTATGAGTTACGCATTGAGCGGCTAACCCCAAGGTTAATAGTTCAGATCCACCAGAAGGGAGAAAGAGGCAGCTGCCTACTTCTGTCATGATTTAAACTCTTGATAACCCCAAAGGACACTTCTTCTCTGCCGACCGGGTGGCCGTGAATCGGAACAGACTCAATAGCAGTGCATTCCATTGAGATGGGTTTAGAAAGGACTGCTCCTAGCGGAAATGAAGGGCTCGGAATGGCCTGTGATGTACATTCGCTCTAGAATGACTATGACGTACTGGAGTGACATGATTCCTTGCTCTATCTAGAGCACTATAATTCCACTGGGAGAAAGACGAGGCTTTCTACTCTCCTAAAGAGTTCAAGGTTTGGAAAGCCATGGGGGCAGTTACGCTGTACTGCCGGGTCACTATGAGTACAAATGGACTCGGATGGCAGTGAGTGAGTGAGTGAATAAGTGATAGTTCCATTGAAGCTTTGTTTGTGCTGTTAAACCATCCAGCTACTACCCACAAGGTCATTAGTTCAAACTCACCAGCTGCTCTTTGGGAGAAAAATGAGAAAAGGAGGCACCTGCTTCTGTACAGATGTACAGCCTCAGAAACTAGATAGCATTTGTATAAGTTGGAATTGGTTCGATGGTAGTGATTACAGTCTCATTGTTACCTTGCACTGTGTTACCAAGACATTGGAAGGTTCTACGTTCTAAAAAGATTTCACTGAACCAGATAATAGGCAGTTTGGAGTGCCAATTCATGCCCTCATAAAAAATCAGTTTTAATAATCAGAGTAATTTGCATTCCTCACTTTAAATCTTTACACTGAAAAAGAGTTCTTGTTCCCTACGGCCCCACCTCAAAGATGATTCTTAATGTCAGTCAATAATACTTTAATTCCATCTTACAAATGATGAAACATTGTATTAGTCCAGGTAGAGTAGAGAGAGAAATTCATAGAGACACACATATGTGTATAAGAAAGAGGTTTATATACAAGAGCAATTGAACATGGAGAAATCATCCCAGCCCCATCCATATCAAGTCCATAAGTCTGACATTAGCCAATATGTTCAATATCAATCTATAAAGTCCTCTTCAGACTCATGAAACACATGCAATGAAGCCAAATGCAGGACGATCACAAGCCAGTGGGTAGAAAGTCTTTGGATCCAGTGGTGCTGTAAGCATCTCAGCACTGGCAGGGGTCTCTCTGTGGCTTCACTGGCTTCAGAGGTCTGGTTGCATCCATATGGCTTGTCTTCTGCATTGTCTCCCAGGAAGTGGCAGAGAGAGAAAGGTGTCTTCTGCCTCCAAGGAGGAAGTTCTAGATTTCCCAGAATTCTCAGGAGAAGGCCATGCCCACACAGCCTAGCCGCCACAGCCTAGACTCCACCCCTACACTCTTCATCCTTAAATTGACACCAGATTAGGTGACTACCACAAACATACACAGGAAAATCAAGGAGATTCATGGTGTCATACAGTTAGTAAGTGACGGAGTCAGGATTCAGGCCAAGAGATTACATGTCTGGGACATTTCATGATGACAGTGGTCACATTCAAGCCGAATTAAAGGCAAATCTTAATTTCAAATCATATGAACACATGGGTTTCTCATATTCATACATGCATCTCTGATTTGTGTCTCAAAAACACAAGTTTGTAGCTCACCCAGAACCTTGCACAGGCGACCTCATCGTCTGGGCATTTAGCTAAGATGAGTCCCAAATACCTTCAGCAACTTGGAGATTCCCATTCCCCTTTTCGAAGAAGTAGTGATTTACAAAAGGATTCACAGCTCGTGGCAAGTTTCATGGAAACATTCCTTAAAACGCTCTAACGTCCAAGGCGTTGGATCCAAGCACCTCTGTTCCAGAGTGTCCTGGCTCTGCTACTGACCACAGGCAAGAACATCCTTAACTCTGACTCTCAGGACCTTCTGTAACATGGAGACAGCTGTAAACGTGGGCATGAAGAAATGAGAACCGGTTTAGCGTTTCTGGCAAATGAATTTCCAGCTTTTTTTTTTTTTTTAACCAACCAGAGAGTGTATGTGTCTTAAAATTCCGGCAACTCTTCTTAAAGTCTTCGCTACCTCAAGGAAAATGCTTACTCGGAATGCAGGAAGGGCTGAGTTAGGTTAGCAAAGCATTTTTAACATTTCTAATTGAGCAATTATGGTTGAAAGGAGAAAATGTATCCCCCACCCTTTAACTGGCACGCGTGTGTGTGTTGTATGAGTGTGTGTGTGTTTGGCTAAGACTCAGCTCCTCTAATAAGTGTGTCCTCTTTTCTGTTCTTAGACACACCCCACTCAGACAGCATTCTTGTCCAGTGTGGATCTTCATACCCACTGTTCCTATCAGCTCATGTTGCCAGAAGCAATTGCCATTGTTTGCTCTCCAAAGCATAATGAGTAAGTGTAACTGATGGGGAGATCACCCAGGAAGCCATGGTTGGGACTGCTGGGTTCACAGGTGTCCACATACCAATTTCCCGTACTTGGTTGGACAGGTACACGATGCTATTGGGAAAGAGGTTGGTGCCAGCAGGTTCATATACTCACAGCTCTGGAGTCTGGCTTTATAAGATCCCTTCAGTGGTAGAATTACTAGTTCACTTTCTTCTGTTAGCATGACCGTGATGTGGGTACAATTTAGGAGGACAGTTATTCCAGTTTGCTTCTAGAAAAATCTTCATTCTGCTGTATTATTTCCTGGGCTTAGGATATCATCCGCCTACACTTAATGACCTTCAAAACCTATTAGAGTTCTTGGAAAGCAATGATTATTGTAGCTTATTGAGGTTATAAGCACAGGCGTCAGGCTTCTATTACAATTCCTGGTTCTGCTTATTAAGATGGGATATGTTCTTTACAAAGACACCTGAGCACAGTGAGCCAAGCCTCCAGCATCTTCCACCCTAGCACGCCTTCCATTCTTGTGAGAATGAAAATAGCCGATAGTCTGTAACAGAAACAAACAGACCAGTTGCCACCTGACTCCTGTCAATGCTGTTAAGCTGTAAGTGACCTTTGGGAAAGAGATTGCCGATCACTTTCTCCAAGGTGCCTCTTGGTAGGTTTGAACCACCAACCTTCCCATTATTAGTAGCTGAATACTTAATGTTGGGCCCCCACAAGCAACTGGACTTCCTACATAAAGTGCACAGCCCGGTACCTGGTGCCAGAGTGAGCAGTAAGTGTTTGCTGTTGTTATAAACAGTGTTCCTCTTGGTGTGAGGAAATGTCCAGCACCAGCCTCTCCACTTCCTGCCCCCGGGGCTGCCTTTCTCGTGCTGTCTCACCCAACAGCTGGGCTGTCGCTTCGCCTGCACATTGCAGCCCTGCAGGTGCTTGGGGACAGCATTGCCCTCCATGCTGGGGCTCATTCTTCTGGCCTGCCATCCTCAGCACAATCCTGTAGTTGCTCAGTCAATTCGGGCTCCTCCTTGGGACCCCGTCACACAGAATGGAGCTGCCCCAGAGGACCCCCAAGGCTGTGATGTGCGCACAAGACTACTGCCACAGCTTCCTCCCACAGAGCAGTTCGCAGATTCTACCCACTGACCTTTTGGTTTGCAACTGAGTGCTTAACCCCTGTGCTCTTTGCTCCTGGGGCTCTTGGGCCAGTCAACACAAGCCGGCCTAAACAATCAGTGATTCCATGCATTTCTCCAACCTCCAATTCCCCCTTCTCCAAACTCTGTGAGGCATGTGTATGTGTCCGCCATTGGAATCAAGTAACCAGACAACCTAATTGACGGTTAACGTTTATGCCTCTCTTTTGTCTTGGAATTTAGCACTGGCATCTTCAGGCTCACCAATGCTGGCATGCTGGAAGTTTCTGCCTGTAAAAAGAAGGGCTTCCATCCACACACCAAGGACCCCAGGCTGTTCAGTGTGAGTAGATAACATTAGGTAGATACTGCGTTTTCAAATCATACCCCACCCTCTTTCCCTTTTTAGGATGAGAAATAGTATCAATTGAACTCAAGATAAAACACAATGCTGCTTAGTCTGGGATTTTTTTTAATCATTGAAAACTAATAAATCTTTATGTTCTCTCAATCTATGATTGCTTACTTATGTTTATTTTTTAAAAGCATAGGTATTTTTATATCAAGTTGATTAGATATAAAGCTGCCTTTTCTTTCAAATGCCTATGTGACATTTTAAATAAGTTGTCATCAGGCTAAGTAGGAGCCCTGGCATAGTGATTCCATGTCAGGTCAGCAGTTCAGAACAACTAGCTTCTCCCTGGGAGAAAGACAAGGCTTTCTACTTCCATAAAGACTGACAGTCTCAGAAACCCCCAGTGGCAGTGCTACCTAGCCTACAGGGTGTGAGTCAGCATCACCTTCATGGCAGTGAGTGAGCGAAGTAGGCAATTGCTAAAGAAAATTAGAATCGGTTTCTGTACAAATGACCAGATTGATTTTTTTTCAGAACAATCCAATAAAAACTGGCCATACTTCTTGATTAGCCCTATATTGGACCTTATCTTCATTCCCGCCCCCCTTGGCAGTTGTGTGGCCACAAAAAAAAATACTTAGAGGTCAAAATTCATTTTAAATGAGAATCATTTTGCAGCCTCTGTAAATACTTTGCTGCTGAAAATGAGCAAACCTGACTTCCTATGTTCTTCTGGTAGAAATAACCTTTTACATAAGGAAAGTCAAGTCCCTCCCTGCATAGAATGATGTGTTAAGTATGATGATGTCAAACAATTTTTGTTTCTTTCCTAGATATGCAAACATGTGCTGGTAAAAGACATAAAAGTAATTATGCTGGATCTCAGGTGATATGCTCCGAAGATTAGCACTGTCAGCTCCAGACACCTACCCATGGACAGGTGGTTCCCGGATTTTCTTAAGCTGTTTTCAGAAATGACTGATATTTTATATTTATACATTTAAGATCAGAATGTTTGATATTTATTGCTCTCTTGCACATTTGGCTTCCCCCCCACCCCCATTTGGTGGTTCAATCTAAAGAGAAGTTGAGAAGTTATTCATTCAGTACCTATTAATGTACCCAAATACCATGACCTGATAATAAATTGTGCTGCAAACAACAAATGCCCAGTGTTTATAGAAGTCTTTGCTCATAACATTAAGGCTTTTTCTGTACTTCTTTTTAATTCATGCATTTCCAAACAAATTCTGAGTAGTGTTCTCTAAGACAGGTGATCTATTGATGTAACATTTCTCTGCAGTTCAAGGTAAGCAGTTTCCGCCACATGAGAAGAAGTAGGGTTGCTGATGACAGAAATTTCTGTTTTCAATTGTTTTCAGTCCCAGCCCCTGAGATACACTTGCAGTGACTCATGGCCTCAAGGACCAGAACTAGCTTCTAATCCAGGAGGTCGGAACAACTGGGGTGTCGATGGCTCATTAGCTTGAGTAATAGGACTAAAAGCAGAGAAGCATGAGAGTCAGAGAGAAAAGGGTCAAATAAAAATATAAAGCCCATGGGTGTACAAGCAAATGTCGTGAAGAAAGCTGATAGTACCCAGCTACCAAAAGATATAGCACCTGAAGTCTTAAAGACCTGAAGATAAACAAGCAGCCATCTAGCTGAGAGACAACAAAACCACATGGAAGAAGCACACCAGCCTGACCTGATTCAATCGCTGAGGACAAAGTGGGTGCATAAGCAAAAGTTGTGAAGAAAGCTGAGGGTGCCCGGCTATCAATGATATAGCATCTGGGGGTCTTGTCTTAAAGGCTTGAAGACAATCAGGCAGCCATTTAGCTAAGAAATAAAGCCCACATGGAAGAAGCACACCAGCCTACCCCAACAGAAACGCTGAAGACAAAGCAGGTGCATAGGCAGATGCCATGAAGAAAGCTGATTGATGGTGCCCAGTTGTCAAAATATATAGAATCTGGGGTCCCATAGGCTGGAAGATAAACAAGGGGCCATCTAACTGAGAAACAACAAAACTGACATGGAAAATGCACACCAGCCTGTGAGATGACAAGGTGTCGAAGGATCAAGTATCAGGCATCAAAGACAAAACAAAACAAAAAAAATCATAGCATTGTGAATGATGGGGAGGGCAGAGTGGGGACCCAGGGTCCATCTGGGGGAATTTGGACATACCCTTGCAGAAGGGCTGTGGGGAGATGACAAGCCAGTCAGAGTGCAGTGTAGCAATGATGCAACAATTGTCCTCTAGTTCTTAAATGCTCCCCCCACACCCACTATCATGATCCCAATTCTTCCTTACATATTCTCCTGGACTGGAGGATGTGCACTGGCACAGATAGGAACTGGAAATTAAAGAAATCCAGGACAGATGAACCCCTCAGGATCAGTGGTGAGAGTGGCGATATTGGGAGGGTGGAGGGAGAGTGAGGGAGATGTCGGATGGTGTAAGATATGATAAAATAATAATTATAAATTATCAAGGATTCAGAGGAAGTGGGGAGGGAGGAGAAAATGAGCTGATACCAAGGGCTAAAGTAGAAAGCAGGTGTTTTGAGATTGATGATGGCAACATATGTACAAATGTGCTGGACACAAATGATGTATGTACAGATTGTGAGAAAAGAGTTGTATGAGCCCCTAATAAGATGATTTAAAAAAAAAAAAAGCCCATGACTGGAAATCCACAAGGGGGACCGGGAGACAGGATAAGGCAAAGGCAATAACAGCTGATTCTCAACAACAAAGAAATAATTTGAAAAGAATGTTTACAATTAAAAATACCTACATATGTGTTTATGCACAGGGACCAGGAAAGAAAAAAACTATGAAATTGAATAGAATCAAATGTATGGGACTGTAACTCAAAACCAGAAAAACTCACTACCATTGATTGAATCAATTGCAACTCACTCACTGTAGGACAGAGTAGTACTGCCCTGTGACTTTCTGAGACCTGTTTTGCATGGTTGACCTTACAGTTAGCAACCAAAATCATAGCCTACGAGCCCACCATGGCAAAGCCTGGAGCAATAATTAGTATTAGATTCAAGCATTGACCTGGATCAAAAGCCACAGAATAAATGGAAAGAGAGATCTGTCTAGAGCATTAGCAAATTGTGTAGGAAAGAAGAACCTGAGGGTGAAAACATGTTGGAGAAAAATAACCTTCAACTATAAGGTGAGATTGCTGTTGCTAGGCATCGTGGAGTTGGTTCCACCCCCTAGCAGCACTCTGGGAAACTGCCCGGTCCCGTCCCCCCCCCGCCCCCATCCTCACAATTGTTCCCATGCTGGAGCCCATAGTTGGAGCCACTGTGTCCAAGGCCACCGCCTTTTTCACTGCCCCTTTACATTACCACGTCCAATGTCCTCGATGGACTGGGCTCTCCTGACAACATGTCCAAATTATGGAAGATGTAGTCTCCTCTAAGGAGCACTCTGGCAGTACTTCTTCCAAGATAGATTTACTTGTACTTTTGGCAGTCCATGGTACTTTTAATATTCTTCTCCAGCACCACGGTTCAAATGCACCAATTTTTCTTCAGATCCCTTATTAAGTGTCCAACATTCACATGCATATGAGGCAATGGAGAATACCATGGCTTGGTTCAGGCACATACCTTAGTCCTCAAAGTAACATCTTTGCCCGTCAGTACGCTACAGAGGACTTACCTAGTGAAATGACTCTTGACCCCTGCTCCCATGAGCAATGATTATGGATCCAAGCAAGACAAAATCCTTGGCAGTGAGAAAACAAGCAATGTTACTGGAGGAGGAGAGGTGAGCCCTTCCAGCATGAAGGTGGCTGTAGATGAAGCCTGTCTGACGTCCTGTAGCAGACTGTGGTGAGGTGACCTGACATAGGGGTGCTGAGGAGGGCTCTCTCTCATCTTTTTCTCTCTCCAACTTTCGCATGTCCTTCTCCAGGCATCTCACCTAGGTCTTCTGTGTTTCGCCAAGCAGGGCCAAGCAGGGACCCTGGCCAGCCTTCCCTCTTCCCAGTGACTTTTACACCAACCACAGCTTTCCCAGATTTTGCGTTCCTCTGGGATTATAGTTGAGTTGCTTGAACAACCTTGCTTTTCAGCTACAATGTTTCAGCATTGCAATCAAGGGTAGATTCACTCTACTCTGTAATTGAATGGGCAACATCCATGGCCACATGTCTATCCCCAAAACTGATCTCAGGGCAACCAAATTCGGCTCCAGTGTCAATCAAGAAGAACCTGCCTAGGGGTGGCTCAGGAACGTGTTTCAGGCAGATGATATCTTGAAGCCTGGGAAAGTTTGGAATTCAAGCTCCCGAAGGAGAGCTTGACTCACGCTACCTAGTAAACCTCGAGCCTACTACCGTCACCAATCAGGTAAGGATAAATTAACTCTGCAAAATGAGTCAGCCTGTCCTCAGTTTCTAAGCACTTAAAGACACTGGGGTATCACAGTATACTGGAACAAGGGAAATGTTATATAAGTTGTCCAAGTAAAAATGATTGCTCAGACGCAAGATGGTTGAGAAATGAGGGCTCTCCTCAAAGCAGAACACATCAAACAATGAGCAGTAAGCCAAGAGGATGTACAAAACAAGAGATGGCTCAAGAGAGATGAATACAGCAGTGCCTTGAGGCAGACCGTTAACCAAGAACATGTATCTTTCTTCTGGAGGGAGGGAACAGAGAGAGGTATGGTATGCAAAGCCAATTACATCCTTTCTGCTGAGCAAATTAGAAGATGCCCACTACCTCCCCCCACGCCCCCCACCCTTTTTCCCACTAAAATGTATTTTATGGTCCCGGAAGAAGTGAGTATGTTCCTGACTCAATTCCTTGCAAAAACTTATGTTTCAACCTTCAGACCCAAGGTGAAGGCTGAAATGTAGTTTTTGAAGATGTGTTTTTCTTGGTTGCCAAGTACAAGCCCAACTGATGAACAGCCCAAAAGGAGTTTGCCTCAGAGCTGAAGAACAGGAGACATGAGAGGCAGCAAACCAGGGCCCCACCCTTGGTCGATGGAATGGTTCCAAGGCCCACAAGACGGTCTCCGAATGAAGAGTCATCAGAAGTGTGCTCACTCCATTGGGAAATGGGCTAGCCAGGGAATGAAGCCCATGTCACCCCACCTAGAGGCCAAGCTGCCAAGAGTCTGAGACCAGAGCATCCTTTGGATGGGCTTCCTCTGGAACATCTCATTCACAGCAGGCAAGCAAGCACTGTTCCTTCTTGAATGGGAATGTTTTCCAGGGGGTCAGGTCTTCCTGCCCTCCTAAGGCAATGCGCCCTTGGCTCCTGCTTTTGGTTTCTGAGATAATGAGCCAATGGATCCCGATTGTCCCTGAAGGGTGGTGTTTTGCTTGTGTTCATGATTTATTGGACTATTTCTTGTTGTGCTTGAATATGCACACAGCAAAACACTGAGTGAACAATTTCTGCTTGCACAACTCACTGACCCGGCATTCTTCACCCGGGCAGCCATGCTCACCTGCCTCTTCTGAATTGTATGTTGGACTAATAGAACCTCACCGCCCCTCCACTCACTGCCTACCGAACCTTCAGAGTCCTGCTGTCATTTTGATCCGATATTAATAGGTCCTTAAAAGTCAAGGCACCGGTGTGCTCTGATCAACACAATGGATGGAGGTAGGGATTGTAATAAGAATTGTACGAGCAGCCCCCAATAAAATGATTTTTTTTTAAGTTGAAGCAGATATTCTTTACTAATTGAGCTCAGGTATTGCTTGATTTAAGAGAGTTTCTTTATTTCTTCATGTCCTGTTTTCCTAGTTTCTGGCACTTAGTGAGACTTTATGTAAAATGTTTTCCCTCCAATTGCACAACCCCTTCATCCACTAGCCTGTAATGAGTGCTATACTAGTGGTTTGTATGTGCATGCCAATTATGAGTGCATTATAAGGCAAAAAAGAAAAAGACGGTATGTCAGCTGAGGCCACCTACTAGAATTGGTTCAGTCCTTGTTTTGTCCCTGATTCGCCCCACACTGCAGCTAACTCACTAGGGCGTGAGTCTGAGGTTTCTGTTGGGCAACCAGCTGATGTGTCTCAAATATGGAAACCAGATGTTTTTCTTCTGGCATTTCCTAGAGAATTATCTAGAAAGATAGTGTTGCCTGTGAAGAGGTTGGTGAAGAAATGGCATTCATTTGGCAATGACAAAGGAAGGTATGTGTCTTTCCCTACAGTCACACCTGTCTTCTTGTTTCACTTCATTGGGTTTCACAGAGATTTTATTTTTCAAGTAGGTTTGGCACAATCCTGTGTCACTTAAGTCTACTGGTATCATTTTTCCAATAGTATGTTCTCATGTCCTCTTCCTGCGTCATGTTTTAGTAATTCTCACAATATTCCAAACTTTTTCACAATGTTAGGGAACATTTAATAGATTTTAGTTTTGGTAAACATAACTTTTATGTGCACTGCACTGGGATACTGAAAATTTGTGTGGCCCGATATTGCAAGATTGGCTTTATGCCAGTGTCCTGAACCAAACCCCAAACATCTCCCAGGTATGCTGTTGCTGTTGTTACTAGGTGTTCCACCTCACAGCAACCTTGTGTAGAACAGAAGGAACACTGCCTGGTCCTGCACCACCCTCACAACTGCCCTTAGGTTTGAGCCCATTGTTGCAGCCACTGAGTCAATCCATCTCTTCCTCTCTTCCACTGTCCCTCTTTCCTCTCTTCCACTGTCCCTCTACTTTAGCAAGCATCGCATCCTTTTCCAGGGACTGGCCTCTCCTATTAACTTGTCCAAAGCATGTGAGACAAAGTCTTGCCATCCTTGCCTCTAAGAAGCATTCTGGTTGTACTTCTTCCAAGACAGATTTGTTGGTTCTTTTGACAGGCCGCAGTTCTTTCAATATTCTTTTCCAGCACCATAATTCAGATGCATTGAGTCTTCTTTGATTTTCCTTATTCAACATCCAACTTTCACGTTCATATGAGGTGATTGAAAATACCATGGCTTGGGTCAGGCACACCTTAGTCATCTTAGTAACCTCATTGCTTTACAGCACTCTAAAGAGATCTTTGCAACAGAGTTACCCAATACAATCCATCTTTTCACCTATTGGCTGGTGTTTCCATGGGCATTGACTGTGGATCCACCAAGCAAGATGGCATCCTTTGATGACCTCAAATTTCTCTCCATTTATCATGGACCTACGGGTCCAGTTGTGAGGGTTTGGGTTTTCTTTACATTGAGTTGTAATCCACACTGAAGACTGCAATCCTTGACCTTCATCGGGAAGTACCTGAAATCTTTCTCACTTTCAACAAGATTGTATCATCTGCATATCTCGGGTTGTTAGTAAGCCTTCCTCCAATCCTGATGCCACACTCCATACAATGCAGCTTCTCTGCTTATTCGCTCAGCACACAGATTGAGTAAGTATGCCCGCAGGTTGCAACACTGACACACCACCTTTCCTGATTTCAAACCACACAGTATTCCCTTATTCTGCTCTCACAACTCTCTCGATCCACTAACCAGTTCCAAATGAGCACAGTGAAGTGTCCTGGAATCCCCATTCTTTTCAAGGCAATCCATTGTTGTTACATTCCACAGAGTTCAATGCCTTTACAACGAGGTCTACCTGTACTGATCTGTAGTGAACACTTTCACGTGGGCTTCAAAGATGTGAAAAAACATGCTCAACTGTCCCCTTCAGATTTAGCAAGTAAGCTTGTGCTTACCTTGCTTACTGGATAATCCATCTCTGTCAGGGACTGTAAATTTGAAAAGAAGCTTTGGTTTTGAATGAAGATGCTGCTTTGGGTTAAGAGAGACAGTCATATTGAGAAGCAAAACCTTTGATGTGAAAAACTGTGAAATTGTTCACTACAGAGTAGTGAGCAGGCACAAGTAAGCCTGGGATTTAGCTTGTGTATAGGATAAACCAGGCTAAACCAACACTAATAGAAGATAAACACACAAGTCTTCATTTTCCTGTTCCAAATAATTCAGCTAGTTGTTTGTTTTTTGTGTGACATTTACAAAGAACTTCTTCTTGCTTCCATTAAGAGACTTGCCTTTTCTAGTATATTGGATCTTCATGAGACAAGAATGCGTTTTCCTTGGGGTGAGCTGTTGAAAACAGCTCAATGTTGAAAAACATTGTTCAATGATTCTTAGATACTTATCATACTGATGATCTACTCTCATACTAAGACATTTTATTTCAATGATCAAAACACAAGTGTCCAAAGCAGATCTTGTTTGTCTGCAGTTCTGCTTGGAAACTGGACCACCTACTCCCTTTGATTCCATAGCTGCAGTGTTAGAGTACCATGCAGATACAATTGTGAAAGCCTAGCATCATGTTACCTCTGAGCGAGCCAGTATTGAAAAGTCTTCAAACAGGCTTAAAGAATTAGTCCCTAGAAGTCATCTTTCAAAAAGAAATTTCAACTGAGGAAATCACACTGGACATTAGTTTCAAACTTACAGCAAAATAAATTTTTAAAAGGGAATATTATCTTCAAATGAATCTAGCATTATAATAAAGGAGTTTAGTTATGTATATATGCATTGAAGAATGAGGGAATGGGAGGTAATCAAGAGTCCCAGGAGTGATTAAGCATGACCTTCAAGGGAAGCTTTTTCCACTTAAAGTCTTCCTGTGACTTGTCCTCATTCATATTGGGAGTGGGGAGTTTTCAGAGGATAAGAGAGAAATACAGATGAACCCTGGAGAGAGGTGGTGGGATCGAAGTACTATAAAGCAAAAAAGAAAGAAAGAAAACCTGCTCTCAAGTCAATACTGACTCATAGTGACTCTATATGACAGGGAAGACTGCCCCTTTCGGTTTCTGAGACAGTAACTGTGAGGGAGTAAAAATCATCTTTCTCCCAGAGAGTGGCTGGTGGTTTCAAAATGCTGATCTGGTGAATTTAAGTCCAACATGTAACCATCACACCACCTAGCTCCTAAAAGTGCTATGGGCCTCCTTTAATTCATTTATTTGAATTAAATGCCTCAAATACTCTCTAGACCAAACCACTTTCTAAAACCACATGCAGATAAGGGAAGATGACTCCTGTATCAATATCGGGCTTGACTGTGAACCATCAAAATGGTTTACTCCAGTTAGCCGTTGTCCAGGTGGGTCCAGGAGGGACTGATGGAAAGAGTGGTGAATCTCTTCTGGAGTACGCAGAGGATGTTTAAGCATTCCTCCCCACAATTTTTCCAAGATTGTCAAAACAGAACTCCATTATGGCTGCTCCCAATACAAATACTGATGAACAAGGAGGGCAAAACAGAGAGAAGACATTTGCTCTATTCCAGACCACACACGCGGACACATTTGGGAGCGATAACGTATCTGGATTAAATGATTTTGCAGGTTCACTTTTTTCCATTCAAACGTTGTACTCCCAGCAGTTTCCAAAGCAAACTATTCCCTTGATTTGTTTAAATTTAAATTTTGATGGTGATAGGAATATGAATACAGATGTCAGTAGCTTCTAAAATTCACTCTCATCAAACCCCTACCCTGTTTCCCCGAAAATAAGACAGTGTCTTATATTAAATTTTGCTCCCAAAGGTGCGCTAGGTCTTATTTTCAGGGGATGTCTTATTTTTCCATGAAGAAAAATATGATACACATTTATTGTTTTATTAAAAGAGACCTCGCACTTCCTGTCTGCTCCAGCTGCGCTGCGCCCAACAATGAGCTGCTTGTCGCCCGCCGCTACGGACCAGAGTTACAGTAGCTTTGGGGGGCCTTATTTTCAGGGATGGATGTCATATTTTGGGGGGATGTCATATTTCAGCGAGAGGCAAAACTGTAAGTAGGTCTTATTTTCTGAGGATGCCTTACTTTCAGGGAAACAGGGTAATATGTGGAATGCCAGTCCCAGGTGCCAGCACCGCTTAGAGCAGGATGTGATTTCATCAAGGTCGTGGGTACAGGTTGTCAAGGAGTCAGCTCTGACTCACGGGTGCCTGTGTGTCAGAGGAGAATGATGCTCCACAGGGTTTTCAATGTCGGTATTTTGTTTGTTTCCGAAGTAAATTAGCTTATGTTCCTTCTGAGGCACCTCTAAGTGGATTTGAAACCCCAGCCTTTCTGTTAGCAACCACACACACACAGGAACCACGGTCACCACCTAAGGGCTCCTTATCAAAAATGGCCAGTACTTTTGACTGGATAGGGTTAGAAATACAAAAGAGATAAGAACCCAAAGAGCCACCGTAGTAACATGTTAAATGAATACCGTTGCTTTCCCTTAAATGCAGTGGTTGATTCTAAGAAAGGAGATAATGGCATGAGAATGGCCCACTACAATCAACAACTCCCCCCCCCCTTTTTTTTAAGACTGAGGGCTGGTCAAAGTGAGTGAGATATAATTGCGTTTACCTATGTGTACTTGTTTGAGTGGGCGATGGCATTTCTTTTTCAAGAAATGCTTTCTGGGTTTCTTTTTTTAATGGAATTTCAGGTTGTGGCGTAGGTTGAGCTACAAAGAGGAGGAAACAGCAGTGCCGATCCAGTGGAAACACAAAAGAATGAACCCTCAAGACTAAACTGGCCGAGCAGAATCGAAGGGCGTGCTCTCAAGCAGGGTGGGGAACCCTTTTCGGCCAGGACCCACTGGGAGGTTATATCATCGCTCTCCGGCCATACACACTTATCCACTTAGAAACCAGCCTCCTCTCTTTGGTTACACATTCAGACGATGGCTTGTGGTGCTGGGGAAGAATGTTGAAAGTACCAGGGACTGCCAAAAGAACCAACAAATCTGCCTTGGAAGAAGTGTGCCAGAATGCTCCGTTGAGGCAAGGATGGTGAGACTTCATCTTATGTGCGCTGGACATGTCAGGAGAGACCAGTCCCTGGAGAAGGACATCATGTTGGTAAAGCAGAGGGGCAGTGGAAAAGAAGAAGGCTCTCAATGGGATGGACTGACCCAGTGGCTGCAACAATGGGCTCTGGCGTAGGAATGACTGTGAGATGGTGCAGGACTGGGCAGCGTTTCCTTCTGTTGTGCATAGGGTCACTGTGGGTCAGTACTGACCCCGTGGTACCCAATAACAGCACCATCAATGTCATGGCTGGAGCTGCTTCTCGTTGGTGAGGCAGACAGGTGATGTTAGCTGATCCTAATAATGTAGGCCTTATGCAGCCATTCGGCTGGACTTTCCCCACCCCTGATCTAAGAAGAATATGAAAGAATAGGTGACAGGTGTGTTTACCTGACTCTGTTGCCACTGAGTCTAATCTGATTCACAATGACCCCAAATGTGTGAGTATAACTGAACTCCTCAGGGTTTTCAACAGCTATGATCTTACCTAACTAGATCATCAAGTGTTTTTCCATGGTGCCCCTGGGTAGATTTGAACCACCACCCTTTGGGCTAACATAAGTACAAACCATGGCACACCCTGGGACCTTGGTCTATCTAGAATACCACACATTTCTCTCCAAGGACAGGAAATCTGCTTAAGGATATCTAAGCTTTAAGCTACTCTGAAATTCTACCCATCACTATGCTCCATCCTCAGTTTTCCTTGAAGATAAGCTGGGTTTTAAACCCAAACAGGCAAAAATTATGTTCCCAACAGCCCTAGAGGTGTGTGAAACCACTGTAAGGAAAATGTGCTGGGAGAGCCACAGCCATCACGAGCAAACTAGAGTGAGAGGGGCCAGTGTAAGGCTGTTCAATTCCCAGATAGATTTCCGAACACAAAATGAAGATTTCCCTTAACCTGCAGGATGAAATGTGCAAAGAACAAATGAATTAATGATACCAAATATCTTACTGAAAATCACCTTAATTACTAGTAATTAGAGTGCAGTGGGTTATGTATTGGGCTGCTAGCCTCAAGGTTAGCAGTTCAAACCCACTAGCACCTGAGAGAGAGAAAGATGAGACTCTGTTCCTGGAATGACTTTCAGCCTTGGGAAGCCACAGGGACAGTTCTACTCTGTCCTATAGTGTCTCTATGAGTCAGAATAAACTTGAGGGCAGTGAGTTTTGTGCTGTCACAGAAAAACAATGTTAGGCATTTTATTTTGGAAAGGTGAAGTCCAGTCAGAGCCATTCTTTTAAAGTCTCTGTGTGTGGCCAGGTTTCTGGCTTGTCTTTTCACTTCCACCCATACAGCATGATCATGCGGCATCCTTTGAGAAAATCTATCAACACAAACCCTTTAGGATAGCACAAAGCAAGCAAACAAACAATAACAAGCCAGCTTCAATAACTTTCTTTCTGAGTTACCTTTTCTGCCTGGAATGAAACTGGCCCAGTACATCTTCCCAGAAGCCACTGTTCTGATTGGAACTTGCTCTTGGCTCATATTGGAATAACAAGACACCCCCCACCCCCAGTAATGATACCTTCCATTAAATCAATTTCATTCACGTCAATCTTGCTTAAAAGGCTTATGGAAAGATTAATTTGTAGAGTTCCCTGAACTACCTGTTATGTTTCCAGCATCCATCAAGCCAGGATATTCACTGAAAATTAAAATTGACCCCAACTTCAGCAGCAATTGCATCAGTGTTAATTCTATGGTCTTTAACCCCAGCTTCTGGACTCCTGCCAGTTATTTATCAGAGTTTCCTCTCTTGGCACATCTTTGAGGTCTTCCTGACCTTCATTAAAACACATAATCCATCTAAGAACTATTGTCTTATGTGCAAAGCATCAAAGATTTGGGAAGATGTTCACTTCAGTTTTGTGAAAAATGTTATATTAACCCTTACATCAAAATTGTTTTCTTTCCATGGCCCAGAAAGGTTTTGCTTGTTTGTTTAAAAGTACTCTAGTGGGGTAGTAGGAGCTGTGGTGGTATCGTGGTTACATGTTGGGCTGCAGTCCTTAAGATCAGCAGTTCGAACACCAGCCCCTCCACTGGAGAAAGATGGGATTTTCTATTCCTGTAAAGAGTTACAGTTGGTTCTAAGTCTGGGGAGGTGAAGAATATAGTTAGCAAGATGAACTAAGATGTGCAGGTGAGATCAATTAACCAAAAGTTAATAGAAACTGGAGAAAGAGAGCACGTCAAAGAATTGCTGAGAGCTAAATTAATTGAATGTAGCTGGAAGGATCAATTGAAAGCACACTGTAAAGAGGTAATTAAAGAAAAAGAATTAGAACATGTTCCTGGTGATAAGTGAACGGTTCTATGAATGTTAACCCCTGTCTAGATTCCCGTCGTTACCGGTACAATCAAGCCCTGGTACCTGCCTGTCAAGAAGGAGCTCCTACGGCGAATAGGAGCATCCCTTGCTCAGCATGCCAGCCTCTGAGACTGCATTCGCCCAGGTGATTCTGTGGTTTTCTCTCTGAGAACTTGCCATACATCAGAAATCCGTTTCCCCAAATAAAATCTTTTTGGTATGTTGGTAAAAAGGTGTTAGAACCTCAGAAACTCGCAGGGGCAGTTCTACCCTGTCCTATAGGGTAGGGTCTCCGAGTCGGAATGGAGTGGGTTCGGTTTTTGGTTTTGGGTGAGATGAAGACAAGGATATTTGTGAGGGAACGTGTCTGCAGGCATCCACTGCCGGCAGAGGCGCGTCTTGCTTGGGATAGACCTGTACATGCATGAACCGGAGCCCCGGAGCCATACCCATGCTTTGAGACTTACCCTGGGAACTCTGCTGTTGGAACCTTGACCTCAGCTCTATCTTCTTTCCTGTCTGCCTTCCTCGCTCGCTCGTCTGCCAGCTCCATACAGGCGGGATTTTGACTTGTTTACATCTTTCACAGGGACGCCTGCCCTATCGCGAAGTAAGTGATCATAAAGCCCCCGGTGAAGCCACGCGGCTCCCCAAGGGAACACATTTATGACAAGCCTCGGACTTCCAGGTGGGGAATGCCCTGCCCCAACCTGCCCAAGTCTCTTCAGTAGTAGCAGATCTTTGCCCCAAAGCCTCGCCACCGCTGGGGCTTCTGGCTGGCCTGAGTGTGCTGAGCCAGACAGCCTTCTCCCTCCCCACACAGAAAATCCCCAGCTAGTTCAGCCCTGGGATTTCTGTGTCCCAGAGAATCAGGGGGTGCCACACCGACTACGGAGAATTGCTTGTTTGTTAAAAGTAGAGAGCGCCGTCTCCCGCTCATCCACCTGGGCACGGGACTGCGCCTTCATTCTGTGGGTTCATGTTAAAAAGCGCACGCCATCCTCAGCAGTTGCACAATCCTGGTGCCAGGGGCGAGCGGAGGTCACAGACCACGGTGTTGTTAGGATTCCTGGTGGCACGGTGGTCCGCAGTTGCCACCCACCAGCTTCTCTGAGGGAGAAAGAGGTGAGTCTGTTGCCAAGCCTCCGAATCCCGCTGGGGACCGTTCTCGTGTGTCCTTTGGGGGGCCGTGAGGGGAAGTGTTAGGTTCGAGCTCCCGGCCAAGAAGGGTGGAACACCTAGGTGGGCGGTACACCTGGATTGGCCCATCTAGGCCAGGTGAATTTGATTCAGCCAATGGGGTCGACCAGTATCGTTGACCACGCCTTCCAACGGGGGCGGGGCTGAAGAGCCAGCCGTTTGCCACAGAGAGCTCTCCCACACAGTGCTGCGCAGCGGCTGCGGTGCCACAACCGTGCCATGACCGTGTCACGGACTCTGCCGGGCTTTGGTGCCATTTACCGCCTAACCCGAAACTGCTTCCAACGTTCAAAGAACTCACTTGGATCCCAAACCGGGCTTCAGCGCGAATGCTTTCTCTAGGAAGCCAAGGGCCGAGGTGTATCTCTCCCAGGAGAGAGCGCTCTAAAAGAAGCCCTGGTCTGGCTGGCCAGGCTGGTCGTTATGGTTAAGGGGCGAGAAGAGCATTCATTCAGCTTGTGGCCCACACCTGCTTGAGGAGGCTTTACCAAGTTCAGGAAAGAAAAAAAAAACTATATTTTTCATTCTTTTTTTTCTATGAACATTTTGAAGCCTGTTTATCCGCAGCTGGTTTGAGTTGCCCCGCCATCCCCTGCAAAACTCCTCAGGGGGACTAAGCTACCTCTGGAGGCCCCAGCTCTTCAGCATACTGGCGTTTTCTAGAATCATCCCTAGGGCAGCTCTTCATCTCCCACTGCGTGGAGGTGTGGAAGTCTCAAGAGGGAGGCACATTTCAATAAAACGTTTGTCAGAGGTTTTTCTGATTTTTGCCTCCGGGCAAGCATACTGTGGGGTCTTGGAGAAACTGTTCTTAGCATCTATTCCTTTACCAAGCCAGACTCCTCGTGGTGCACTGGGTGAGGCTGCTAACGGAAAGGTAGGCGGTTCAAGTCCACCAGCCGCTGCACTAGTGAAAGATGAGGCTGTCGGCCCTTGTAGCGATAAGACACTCCCTCAGAATGGATTCGATAGCAGTGTTTTGGTTTGGTTTGGGGAATAGTGGGTTACAAATTAGCTGCTAACTTCAAGGTGAGTGGTTCGAATCGACTAGCTGTTTTCTCGGTAGAAACCTGAGGATTTCTGATCTCCCAAAGATCCACAGCCTCGAAACCCCAAAAAAGGACAATTGTCTGTTCTCCAGGGTCCAAGTCTGAATCAACTCCATGGCAGTGAGTTTGCGTTTTTACCAGGGAGCTCCTGACCCCTGGTGGTAGAGTTAAAGTACGACAGCATAACAGACGCTTCAACTGAACTGTACAGTGATTTAACTGAACTGTACAGTGATTTTGGCCTCAAAAAATGGAAGTGATCTGGTTACAATCATCTTTAAATTTTAGTCTGGTGGATATTGAATGCCTGGTAAGTATTAACTTGCAGTTATATATTTAGCTAGTAGAAAAATAACAATATATATTTTTTCTTTTTAAATTACACCCGAGGAATCCTTAGTATGACAATGGGCATGTAACTGCCATCTGCTCCCAGCTGCCCTTTTTTGCAGGAGAAAGACCTGGTTATCCATCTGCTTCTACTACGTTGGCAAACCCTCTGTAGCACTACTACCCTGTCACAATGGGTCATTACGAGTTGCAACTGACTCATCAGCACGGTTAGGCCACTCCTTAGCTGTCTCTGGGTGGCACAGGGGCTCAACTAGTCACCAAGAAGCTGGCTCTTCAAACCCATCAGAAATGCCTCTGAAGAAAAGTCTTGTGTTTTGCTTCCCAAAGGTCACGTCCTTGGGAACCTTCTAGAACAGGGCTGCTCTGCAACCTGGGGTCACCGTGAGTCCCTATCCCCTTGGTGGCAATAAGGACAACCCCTTACTGGGGAAACACCGAAACACCCACCTTCCCTGTGTTGTATCCTGGGCCAGGCCACTAGAGAGAGTGACCCAATAGGAGTGAATCCAAACAAAACAAACTCATCGCTAGAGATTTATCGACCCCTGGTGTGTAGTAGTTACACTTCCAGCTGCTAACTTCAAGGTCAGCAGTTCAAAACCATCAGGGCCATTGTACACTGTACTATAATATCCCTGTGATGGGAGGCAGTGAGATTATGTGTTTGTGTGTTTAATCATTTTATTGGGAGCTTGTACAACTCTTATCATCCATCCATTGTGTCAAGCACATTTGTACATGTATTGCCACCATCATTTTCAAAACATTTTCTTTCTACTTTGACCCTTGGTATCAGCTCTTCATTTTCCCCCCTCCCTCTACCACCCTCCCTCCTGAACCCTTGATGATTTATAAATTATTATTTTTTCATGTCTTACACTGACTGATGTCTCCCTTTTCCCACTTTTCTGTTGTTCATACCCCTGGGAGGGGGTAACATGCAGATCATTGTGATCAGTTCCCCCTTTTCCCCAACCACCTTCCCCTTACCGTCCTGCTATAGCTATTCTCAATATTGGTTCTGAGGGGTTTATTCTGTCCTGGATTCCTTGTGTTTCCACCTTTTATCTGTACCAGTGTACACGCTGGTCCAGCCAGATTTGTAAGGTAGAATTGGGGTCATGATAGTGGGGGAGCATTAAAGAACTAGAAGAAAGTTGTATGTTTCATCGTTGCTACACTGCACCCTGACTGGCTCTCCTCCTCCCCATGACCCTTCTGTAAGGAGATGTCCAATTGTCTACAGATAGGCTTTGGTTCTCTACTGTACACTCCCCCTCATTAACAGTGATATGATTTTTTGTTCTGGGTGCCTGATACCTGATCCTATCAACACCTCATGATCACACAGGCTGGTGTGCTTCTTCCAGGTGGACTTCATTGATTCTCAACTAGATGGCCACTTATCTTCAATCCCTTAAGACTCCAGATGCTATATCTTTTGATAACTGGGCACCATCAGCTTCCTTCACCACATTTCCTTATATACCCATTTTGTCTTCAGTGATCATGTCAGGAAGGTGAGCATCATGGAATGTTAGGTTATTAGAACAAAGTGTTCTTGTGTCGAGGGAGTAGTTGAGTAGAGGCCCAATGTTCATCTGCTACCTTAATACTAAACCTATAAATATATGTATATAGATCTATTTCCCTATTATCATACATAAATATATTTACATATGTACATGTCTATATTTAGACTTCTATAAATGCCCTTTTGCCTCCTAGTTTTTTCCTCTATTTCCTTTTACTTTCCTCTTGTCCACTATCATGTATGGCATGAAGCAGGGAACCAATAGAGAGGTCTGAGGGGCTGGCCCCAATCCCAACTATGTGGACAATCCCCTCTCCCCCCAGAATAATTCCCTTCAGAGGACGGTACTGAATCTACAGCTCCAGGAGAGGGACATGTCTGATCAGAGCACACAGAAGCAAATGAAGGGGGAGGAAGAGAGAGTGGAGCACATCCACAGCCCGAGGATGATATTCCTGCTGACCCTACCATGAGATATGACGTCCCTCACCGACTGACCCATTACGCTACAGGGGACAACACTGGAGACACTGGGGTGAAACCAGGACATGCAAGGGAAGCACAGCAATGAAATCCCTGGAGAATACCAAAAGTAGACTGTGGGGCAAGGCCATGGCACCCCATCAGACTTGACCCAAAAACACTGCTAAAGGTCAACAAACAGACCTTGAACTATTTATAGGCTTTTCTATTTTTGTTGTTGTTGTTTTGTATTCTTTTCTTGCTTTGTTTTACGCTGTCTTGCTTTTGTGCTTATTATTGTTTCTGCATGTCTATCTAGACAGGCGGATTAGCAATCCAGAGGAGGAAAAAAATGGGTCTGACAGTTCCAGGGAGACATGTGAGAGGAGGAGGAGGGGAAAAGGAAGTGGGTGTTAACAAACCCAGGGCCAAGGGGAAAAGTGGTCTAAAATCGATGGCAAGGAGGGTGTAGGAGGCCTGGTAGGGAAATGTAACCGAGAGGAATTACTGAAATCCAAATGAAGGCTGAACATGACAGTGCTTTTTTTTTTTTTTTAACCTAGAGTAGATTCTGACTCATAGCGACCTTATATGAGTGCAAAGAGTAGTCAGGGGGCTGTTAATCAGACGTCAAAACAAGTCTCATATTACCAAGAGCACATTTCAGTTTTATTTAAAAAACACATAGGTAACCAGTCAGCGCTTTGGCTCGGAATGATTTGGAAAGGAACTAAGGCAGTCTTCCACAAAACCTTCACAGTCATGTGCTGGAGACAGACACCGAGAACAGAGGAGTTCTAGAAGCATTTGCGGTGGACAATGGAGGGCCCGGCTTCGTCGTACTCCTGTTTGCTGATCCACATCTGCTGGAAGGTGGACAGAGAGGCCAGGATGGAGCCCCCTATCCAGACGGAGTACTTGCGCTCGGGAGGCGCAATGATCTGTTGGTCAGGTAAGAAAGACAGGTGAGGTAGTGAACTTGGACAAGGTGCTGGGCAAGGCTGGACTCTGGCCCATTTCAAGGGTTTGTCTGTAGTTCCATGTGCCACAGAGACATGCTTAGGTCTTCTCTCACTGCTATCAGTGCTGACTCATAGCGACCCCATAGGACAGGGCAGAACTGTCCCCTTTGGGTTTCTGAGACTGTAGCTCTTTACTCAGGTAGAGAAAACAAAAAACCTAATCTTTCTCCCAGGGAGGTTTCAAACTGCTGACCTCTAAGGTAGCAGCCCAACTTGTAACCAACCTACTAAGCTACCAGGGCTCTTACTCTTGGCTGTTAGATGCCACAGACCACAACCAAACCACTGCCCTTGTGCTCATTCTGACCTTTAGTGACTCTCAAAGACAAAGGTGAGCTGCCCGATACGCTTTCCAAGGTTGAGAACATTACTGTACATCTTTCTCGCTGGGAGCAGCACATGACTTCAAACAGCCCCACTTTTAGTTAGCACTTGAGCACGTAGTCATTGCACAACCAGGCCTCCTGGTTACAGGCCAAAGGACTGTGAATAGACTTTGGACTGACAGATTCTTCAATGAGCAAATCCCTTCAAAGCATCCGAAACATCTTTTCTGCCTTCCCTCAATTACTGGACAAATGGAAAACCAGCTCTAACATGCAGCGCCTCAGCTTGAACAGCCTAACCATGTCTCTGTGACTTCCATGTCCTGGGTCTCCCCACCCCTTCAAGGAAACACTTCCATCTGAGGTGCGCTGTTGGTGGCACTGAGGAGTTCAGGGCGCCCTCGTGGATGAACATGTCCCTGAAAGTTCTCAGATAAGCACACTGGCTGGCATTCCCCACAGCACAGCCTGCCCTGCGAGGGAGCAGAATGCGTCCTACATGACTGAGTGGCGTGGTTATAGAGACGCCATGACTGCATTGTAGCTGGAAATCAGTGGAGGGGCCTCACCCACCTGCAGCCTCTCAAAAACTGGAGTTGAGAAATTCTAGATTTCACCCCATTCTTGGAATCTTGGGCCAAGAGACCAGTTGATTCTGAAATCTGTTACAGCGTTTTAAAATTCTTGTGACACCCCAAACTCTGACAGAGCATGTATGTTTAATAAAGCGAACAAGCATCCATTGAGCACTTGGTATGTGTCAGGCACTAGTTTGTGTTGTACTTCCTGTAACTCTTACCATCACCTGGAGGAGACTAAGTCTTAAGTTCCCTCCGCTCTACAGATGAGGAAATGGAGACTGAGGCAATTCTCAGCAACTTCCCCAGGTGACACGGTTCTACCGCTAAGTGCCAGATCCAATTCTTAACCCTCGTTCTACCCTAGGTGATTTTGGCAAGCATGTTCCTTTGTAAAACATAATTTCAGACTTCCAGAAAAGTTGCAAAGGTATTACACAGAATTTCAGTAGACCCCTCAGCCAGTTTGGGTTGTGTCTAACGTTAGCATCTTCCTGTTACGGGCTGTAACTATTCTGTCAGTTTCACTGTTCATCAAGAAGCCAAGTTTGGAGGATGAGGAACTGCCACGCCTAACCATGCACTTGGCTTTCAAGGACCTCTGTGGTTGGTTTTACGGCAGTTCTTCTGGTATGGGAATGAGAGGAGATCACAATGGATCATAGGAATATTTAAGAAACACAAATCATTCAGACAACACCTCTCACCCTACAGTTTGTTTTAGGACAGAGCCTAAAAGGAGAAGAGAGTGAGTCTCAGTCTACCACGCTGTCCTAGAACTATGTCAGTGTCCCTCCTTTTCCAAAAGGAAAGGCTCCGGGATACCCGAGAACTTGCATGGACACGTGTGCATGTGACCTTCCTAGGACTGCGCCTTTTCCTTTGACCTGGGTCAAAAGATCCAAAGAATGAGCTACATTTAACCTGCATTTCTGGAGTCAGTCTGTGGCTTTGAGCACCTGCCTCAAAGGGTGTGCCAGACAGTGAGATAAGGATAAAAGTCAAATTCCTGGCCACTGAGATGTGGTCACATTGAGTCGTAGAAGAGGAGGGTCATCTTCTAAATCTAAGGGTCGAAATGGCTTCTGTAATGTCAGGCTGGTCTCTCTTAAAAATCCTATACCTGGGAGATACCTTGTATTTATAACGAGGAAAAAATCATCAAATGTATGTGTTATAGTTTTGTGAGCCTTATTGCACCTGCTATATACAAAGATGCATAGAGATTGAAGTGTGTACAACATTATTCAACTTCTCTTATAAAATGAGCTGGCTTCTATCTGAAAAACAAACCAAAAAAAACCCACATGGATTTTACTCACACCATAGTGAGTAAAGTGCCCTACAGACTATGGGCATGTGACACCAAGATGTTTTTCATGTCTGATGACAAGCCCATGAGACCAGCACTGTACCTTGATCTTCATGGTGCTTGGCGCTAGGGCTGTGATCTCCTTCTGCATCCGGTCAGCGATGCCAGGGTACATGGTGGTGCCCCCCGAGAGGACGTTGTTAGCATAGAGGTCCTTCCGGATGTCGATATCACACTTCATGATGCTGTTGTAGGTGGTTTCGTGAATGCCAGCAGACTCCATGCCTGGAAGAGACGCAGGCCGTGGTCTTTGGGTGGGGGATGAACCCAGAGTAGCCTTAGAAAGCCAGTCTAGAGTAAAACTGGATGCCCTGACCCTGGCCCCCAACTGATGTTGTTATTGCTATATGCCATCGATTCCAACTCACAGCAACCCCGTTCGACTGGGCAGAGCTTCCCCATACAGGTTTTTAGACTCTAATCATTGGGCGACAGATCACCAAAATTTTTATCCTGACATTTTTGTTACCATCGGAACACTTAACCACCGTGGTACCTGAGCATCTTTGGGGCTGACGGCAGAAAGTCAAAATCATCCAGAAAGGGCCCATCTTAGAGAGCAGAGGGTTTTTCCCTGCCTAAGGAGGAAGGCCTGGGCCAGCATCTCCACAGGGGTGCAAATCCTACTACTGCTGACTTGCAGTGAGCTTACTGGTATGGCCCACCGATGGGTCAGCGCTTTCCTGGGCCCGCGGAAGGTCCTGTGCTGAGCCGAGGCTCGCCTCACTGCTCCACAAGCTGCTCTTGAGAGGCTGCCTGCTCTCCCCCAGAACTCAGCGGTGCTGAGTCCTCAGAGAAGGATTCCCGCCTAAGGGCCCGTCTCATCTTTTTTCAAACCTAATCATATTAGTTTGTCCGCTGTCACACAAAGCATTTGATGTGGTCTTTTTGAAAAGAGACTCTAGCTAGCCCTTTACCATTTGCTGGGCGAGGGGTAATGATAATAATAAGAAAATTAAACCAACTGCCTTCGAGGCAGTTCTGACAAGGTGATCTCATGAGTTCCTAGAGTAACAACTATTCCAGAGGGTTTCCAGTGGCTGAGTGTTTCAGAAGTAGACTGGCAGGCCTTTCTTCCGAGGGCCTTCTGGGCGAGTTTGAATCCCCAGCTTCTCAGGTAGTAGCTGAGCACTTACCAGTTGCACAACTCAGAGGCCCCACTAGTATCAGATGCCACTCCTCATCACTGACAAGATCTAATAGTTATTGAGTGTTTGTTGTGTGCTAGGCAGTAAGCTCAGTGCTTTGCACCGTCTCATGAAATTCACACAGCCATCCTATGACATAGGCTGTATTACCATCCTCATTTTATAGACTCGAGGCTCGGCCAAGGTCAAGACAACTGAAAGTGGTAGAACTAGATTCAAATGCAGCCTTAGTCTTTCCAGATCCACCCCTCTGGAAAGGACTCTGCGTCCCTGCCTCCTGAAATCAGTGCTCATGATGTCATCGCCGGCTCACAGTGGGTGCTCTTCCAGGTCCTCCCACCCGCCCCATTCCCAAGCTCTTAGCAAGTCTCCCACCCTCGCCTATACTACCGGCTCCACTGTGTCCTAAGCACTTTGAACTTGACTAAAATTCCGCTCAATCCGATCTTCCCACAAAGCAAACTCCCACCATGACCACTTTAAGAAATGTGACACTCTTTCCCTGGCCCTGGTTTAGAAATGCTTTCGATCTGTGGATCCTGTCCTCAGGTACAGAGCAGACCTGGGAGCTGGACAAGAAGAACGGGGTGACCAGGGCTTCCCAGGAGAGGGCTGTTGGTCACCTACCAATGAAGGATGGCTGGAACAGGGTCTCTGGACAGCGGAAGCGCTCGTTCCCGATGGTGATCACCTGCCCATCGGGCAGCTCATAGCTCTTCTCCAGAGAAGAGGAGGACGCTGCAGTGGCCATCTCATTTTCGAAGTCCAGAGCCACATAGCATAGCTTCTCCTTGATGTCCCGGACAATCTCACGTTCAGCTGCCAACAAGATGCACACGTGAGAGCAGACACTGGGGCTTCCGCAGGTGGTACAGAGTCACCTGCCCCACTTCATTCTCTCAAACTAGACACAATCCACCAAAGATGTGCTGAAAGTTCAATACTCTGCAATCCAAAACCCATGAGAGTAATTCAGCTGTCCCAGCTAGGGGGCCACGTCTGTGCCTAGCTGACTGCCCCACACATAGGAGGCACTGAATAGCAATGGTCTTGGAAATGTGTTAACTGGAGTAAAATGAAATGCACAGAGGCATATGGCGGGAAACCCTTTTGTACAATAACTCTTCTGCAGAATAACTGCTTTATGATTTGTTTCTGTTGGATTTTCAGTTGATGAAGAAGGCATATGATAAATCAGCTCCTCAGAGACCCCGTGGTATTCAAGAGGGCCTCCGAGCACTGTGCTGTCTGGCACAGACCAGTTACAGCTCAGTCCCTTGGCTTGTCTGTCAGTCACTTTGCAGGACCAATTCTAGTCCAGAAAGTTCCAGTGGTCTATCTAGGAGGAAGGGAAGAATGTGCACACAGATGCCTTTCAGGCTCCTGTACTCTCAGGTTCTAAGCTATTGGTTACATTGTGGTCACCGGAAACCTTCTGGAAATGTCTTGAGATACTTTGTGAAGAAGAGAGGAGGGAAGAAATGAATCTGTTCCCTACCCTAAAGCACATAAATATCATCAGAGTTCAAACCTTGGGGCTAGAGTATACCTTGGGCATGTGCAGATGTGTAAACATTAGACAACAGCAAAACAGGGGAGGGCAGACAGCTGGGGCCACAAGCACTTAAAGACCCGACAACCCACTGCCCTCAAGACCATTCCAGCACATGGAACTCATTAGGAAAGAGTAGAACTGCTCCTTGGCATTTGCAAGACTAAATCTTTGTGGGAGCAAACCGCCTCATCTTTCCCCCCACAGAGTGGCTGCTGGATTTGAACCGTGTAATCTACAGCACCACCAGAGGCTCTATTGCTGGTAATTGACCATTATTCAATAACCACTTTGTCCCAGGCATGTTATACGCATTACCTTATTTAATATATCAGTCTGGGTCTATTATTCTCCTCTCTAATGTCCCCAGGCTACAGTGTCACCCATCAGACTCTAGTACATTCCAGTCTCTGCTCTCCTCTCTTTGAGGAGGAAGATAGAGGTTATGTCATAAAACCAGACAAAGGCTCTCCTCCTCCTTGTCGTCAACAGCGACCATGGTCCACTGTGAAGAGCACACTGCCCTGCTTCTCCCACAGGCTCACCAGTTGTCACAAAGGAATAGCCACGCTCGGTCAGGATCTTCATGAGGTAGTCAGTGAGATCTCGGCCAGCAAGGTCCAGACGCATGATGGCGTGAGGCAGGGCGTAGCCCTCGTAGATGGGCACGTTGTGGGTGACGCCATCCCCCGAGTCCAGCACGATGCCTACGGGACAATTGGGCGTTATAGATGTCACCACTGCAGCTGGTGTCTGTTGATTTGGTGGTTTAGTGGAAGGAAGGCTTGGGGGAGAGGAGATTGCTAAGCCTCAGATTGGAAAGGGAAGAAAAAAGGGATTTTGTAGGAGAGCTAGGAGAGCTAGGGGCAGAGCTTGGGACAGATGAAGAAGCAAAATAGTATGAAGGGGAAGGCAACAGAGCAAATCCTGTCAGAAAGATCTGCTCAAAGGTTTATTTTAAAAGGTTAAAAAAAAATCTGTTAGGACTAGTGTTAGCACTGTCGTTTTAATAAGCCCACAACCCTCGAATCCCATCATTCACAGTGCATTCAATCAAGGCTCCAAATTCTTCCCAGCAACCTACCAGTTGTGCGTCCAGAGGCATAGAGAGACAGCACAGCCTGAATAGCTACGTACATGGCTGGGACGTTGAAGGTCTCAAACATGATCTGCAATTCAAAGAGCTGAGTCAGGGATGCTTTTGATCTTATGAAGAATGGCCTAGAGAACACCCAGAGAGCCCTGCCTGTCTGGTTCTGAACATCAAGGAGGGCCAGCGTAGCCCTGGCCACTGGAAGAGAAGCCATTGTTTGAAGAGAGAGACCCTCTCAGGGGTGCTCTGATGGAAAGGGGAAGGGAGGACCTCACCAGGGGCTAGGAGAGCCTCACTCTGGAGCTGGTCTTGTCCTTGATGTGAATGTGTCCTGGAAGAATTCATTAATTTTTGACTCGTGTGAGCTTCATTAGGTCTCTCAACTGACCAGAGCAGTTTGAACCTCCAGGATACCAGAGGTTCTTTCTACTTGGATAGACTGTCCAACGCCGAGGAAAAGAAATGACACCTTCTCTGTTTTCAACAAAGACCTTTGGAACCGGAAGCTTAGAATGGTTGGACTGCACCCCAGTTCCAATTGACCTGAGGTTGCCTGTCACTTTGGACTTTTAATATGGTTTCTAAGTCAATGTGACTCAGAGGTCACTCTGACTGCCTCGTCAGGGTCCTAGAAGACAAGAACTCCCTGCCGGTAATAAAGGACCACATCTGAAGGTCAATGGCAGCTCCTGCAGCCCAGGGGCAAGCTTCATGCCCTCGAGTCCTCCAGGGCACTCGTGTTTGTGCCCCACCAGATGCCCCAGCCTCCCTTTTTTGCCATCTGAGAATGTCTTACAGCGTCTCCTGGAAGCCATCATTCCCAATCCATCAGACCCTGTTCTACCATCAGACCCTGTTCTGCCATCACTCGATTCCTAGGACAAATGATTCCCATCAGGAACGGCATCCCAGGCCCATGGATGTTACTGTGGAGAGGACAGCTGCTGGGGCGTTGGTCTCTGAGGAGGCAAATATTTTGCAGGACTTGAGTTTATTATTCTACAAAGCCGAGAGACCATGGGTCAAACCCACTCTGCCATTTCTTGCTGTGTGCCCTTGGGGAGGTCAAAGTATCTGAACCTTGACTTCTTCACTTACAGTCGGCCCTCCATATCCGTGGGTTCTGCATCCACAGATTCAACCAATTTTGTATGGAAAATATGGGGTGGGAGGGCAGGTAGCAACTATGTGGTCAAAGAAATCTCTCAAAGACAAAGACAGAGAAATAGGTGCTATTTACATAGCACTGACTTACATTAGGTAATATGAGTAATCTAAAAGCAATTTGAAGTATAAGGGAGGAAGTACATAGTTTATTTGCAAACACCTACCCAACTTTTTCAGATTTTAGTACCTGTGAGGGCCTGGAACCAATGCCCCTCCCATACCAAGCAATGGGTGTACAGAATCAGAATAAGGCTTGCCTTACAAAGCTACTATTAGGAATTAGACATGGAGAAGTTAGAATGCTTAGCCCAGTGCTTGACTCTACCCAGGATTGATTAAAAGATGGTATCGTTAAAAGGCATTATTAGTAAATAGTTCATACAAACTAGAAACCATCTCTGCCTGGGGAACTGGTGACCTCTGCTGGAAGGATTTTGAGCCTTGGGGAAGTAACAATAACGACAACAGTTATGATTATTCACCGGATGTTTACATATCAGATACCATGACACCCATTTATCATTTTATTTTGCTCAGTGTCCCTTGACACCTGTGACCAATAATGTCAATATTATTATCCTCAATCTATAGACAAGGAAACCGAGATGGAGAAATTAAGTAGTCTCTCTAAGTGATTTATGGTCCCCCTGCTGTTTATGTTCCCCCAGTCCCTGGAGAGGGGTGAGTCTCTTGGTGGATGGCCAATGTGGACCTTTTTGTCTTTCCCTTCAGAAAAGGACTTGTCTCAAATGCCAAAGTAGCCCTGTCCACCATCATTCCACCCCTGGGTTCTGGGGTGTCTATTTACCTGGGTCATTTTCTCCCGATTGGCCTTGGGGTTCAGAGGTGCCTCTGTCAGCAGAGTTGGATGCTCTTCCGGGGCAACACGAAGCTCATTGTAGAAAGAGTGGTGCCAGATCTAGCAGTGGGTGGGAGATAGAAAACACAGTTATACCCTGGTGTATAACACCCTAGCCCCTGTGAAGGGACTCCACAGGAAAGTCAGACTCACTGCAATCTAGTCAGTGCTGACTCAGATTTGCCTGCCTGAGACTGTAACTGTTTATGGGCATAGAATGCCCCGTCTTCCTCCTCAGGAGCTGCTGGGGGTTTCGAACTGCTGACCATGAGGATCACAGCCCCATGCATAACTACTACACCACCCTAGAAAAGGGCCCAGAATGAACTACATGAAAGCAGACCTTAGGGAAATATTACCAGTACTCATTCTATCTCCATTGTGACAGATGCACAGGCTGCAGCCCAAAGAGTGTGAGTAACTTGCTCAGAGTCACATCCACTAAGAGGCTGAGCAAGCCCCGTCCACTGAAAACCCTGGGAGAGCAGCTCTGCCGTCACCCACCAGTCAGCACCCAACTGAAGGCAACTGGTTATTAGGGAATGAAGATTTCACTTAACACAAAAGAGACGCTTCTTAAAAACATAGCTTTTAAATGTTGTCACCTGCGACTGGGCTCTCATAACCTTGAGGAACATTAAGAAATGTATTCAAATTAAGATGCCACAATTCTCTTTTCTATAGTGGGAACTCAAAAAATTAAAAAAAATTTTTTTCAGAGTTCATGAAAAACTTTCAGACATGGATGATAAAATTATGTCCATCCTCCCATTTCTTTTAACAAGAGTGTACTGAGAGAGGCAGCCATTCAGCCTCTGAAGAGAAAGGAGAATAATTCTCCGGGCTGCTGGGAACACAGTACTTGTCCTGTGAGGATAATCCAGTTGACAGGAGCAGTGGACCATTAATTCCAACCACTGGCAAGGAACTATGATCATTTGAATCTGCAGAAATATCTTGCTCTGATTAATCTTGCTCTGTTAATCATGGTGTTTTAGTTCAAGTGAGCATTCCTGACTTTCCCTCCACAAGTTGGTAGAAATAATTCAAAATAAACATTCTCTAGTAAAAGTCTAATTGAACCACATGAGGCATTTATTTTCCCCGGTGGTTACATGAAGTTTCACAGGAGGGGTCCCTGGAGCTGTGTCCAGGATGTTCAACTTGCAATGAATCCCCACCCCGACCCCAGTACCTTTTCCATGTCGTCCCAGTTGGTGATGATGCCATGTTCTATTGGGTACTTCAAGGTCAGGATTCCTCTTTTGCTCTGTGCTTCATCACCCACGTAGCTGTCTTTTTGACCCATTCCCACCATCACCCCCTAAAAAGGTGCAACAGGGTACAGATTAGCTTCTCCCCCAAATGGTGGCTTAATTACCATCAATTCTGAAAGGTTCAAGTACTGAGTTAGATTGCCTCTTTTTTGGTAGCCGCAACAGTACGATGAGATGTCTTATTATCACATTTCTCTTAGGCAATATCCCTTTGTTGCTTGAATAGGGGCTGGAATCTGTCCCCCAATCACAGGGGACCCTGGGGGTAAGGCCACTTTCCATTTTCCTATCATCTAGGTTCCGTGATGAACTCTGTTTGTGCAAAGAGCATGTCATCTGGCTATCCTCATAGCAAATGCCCTGGCATATCATCGACACGCAAAAATGGTTTGTTTGAATGAATCTAAAATGTTTCGTGTTAGTTAGTTAGTTATATACTTATAAGAGGCAACACCGTTTAGTGAGTTTTCTCTTATAATTCTTTAAAACTGTGCTGTTTAGGCATCACCTAGCCCAGATTATATAAAATATTACATTCTAACCATTAGAAGCAGAAGTCTACAAATGATCACTTGATGCTTGACTATGGTCGGATTAATCTAACCAATCAGCTATTAAAATATGGGCCTAAATTAGTCAGTGGCACTCTTTCTAAATCATTAAGAGAAACCTTTAAAGGGGAAAAAAAGGCGAAATCTCATAGCTGAATTGTAAAGTGTGCAAAACTTCTCCTACACCCATAAACCAGTTCACAGAAAGGAGACAGAGAGGCAGTGTGCATTCCCTGGTGGAAGCTTCTATCATTTACTCTGGCAAATATCTGCCCAACTGAGGGTCATAATCATCCACCAGATCAATGTGCAGATTATATTCCAAAGGCGGCCAGGAATTTCGGAGATGAAGCTGCCCAGATTTGCTCAGCCATTTTACTTATCCATAACATGTAAAGTTACTGGGGGGCTTTCCAGATATATTTTTAGACAGGTAACATTAGGAAAATATATCTGGGAACAACATAATACAATCCAGCTAGAAACTCTATAAAAGTAAGAAGATTGCAGATTTTTATTTTAGTTTCTTTCCCAAAAGTCACTCATCGGGATTCATGATGATGTTGGTGATGAAGATGATGATTTGAAATAAAATAAGACCTATAAAATGGGGTTTAAACTCTATATAGACACCTGTCAGACAACCTGTCTCCATTTGAAAGGAAAGCGGCACCCATCCTGGTCATTAGATCTTGAAAGTGTGCTTTAAACCAGACCACATGACCACTGGGCCGAGTGAACGGTAGTCTGCGGGTACTCAGGGGGCATGGAGGGACCCGACCTGTAGCTCTGTTCTCTCCATTACATCAGAATGTTGCTCACCTGATGTCTGGGGCGACCCACAATGGATGGAAAAACAGCCCTGGGAGCGTCGTCCCCAGCGAAGCCGGCCTTGCAGAGCCCAGAGCCATTGTCGCACACCAGGGCGGTGCTGTCCTCGTCTTCACACATCTTTGGCTGGAGCGACTTCACGCGATCCTGCAGGGAACAGGAGGGCAGCTGTGATCCAGCAGTTGAGTCACAACTGACCACTTCTACCTGCTGGGCTGAGTGTGGGCAGCTGCCTCTGCTGATCCTTCTAACAACACGGCATTTACCTCAAGGCACTTCAATTTCGTCTCCCAGTCAGGGGGTTTCCCTTCCTGGCCAGTGTTGCTATGTTTAGCTTCCACCCTGCTGTCACTTTTGGCAGACTGCTATGGTGATGGTTTGAGGGAAACTTCCAGACTGAGATAGACTAGGAAGAAAGGCCTGGCAATCTACTTGTGAAAGCCAGTCTTGAAAACTTTGGTCACTAAGGTCCAATCCACAACTGATCATTTCTATGGCACAGGACCAGGCACACGGGGTTGCCATGAGTCACGGGCCGGCTCCGTGGTAGTTTCCAACAGCAAGTTTAATTAGATGGTTAGATTCTTATAAGCAGAGGCTCTGACTTCCATGCTCACATGACAGGCCCTTAGCACGGTAGCTGGCACGTCTGACAGACTCGATAAGTCCTTTAAAGATGGAGGGAGGGAGCGAACAAATAAAGACACTTCCGAATACAGATGGGAGTCCCAGATTTTCACAGGACCAATCAATTGCCATTTGTTAAAGAAATATCTAGAAGCATCTTGAGCAACTCAAACTTACATTTTATCTCAATATATTGTAACTCTAAATTTTTCTCCTCCAAAGTTAGGTGCTGAGAGATGAGGCACATATGACAATGTTCGAATGTTTCATGTAAAATATTTAAAAGAAAAATATCCCCTGGATCAAGGGAAGTTCTATTTAACACTCAGAGGAAAAAATAACAACAACAACAACAACAACAACAACATGAGATCACGTAAGACTTTCTGAAAGTGCACTCTGTCATCGTAAAAGTCCCAGTTGAAGCAAATCTGCCGGGCCAACAGGGAGAGTAAGGCCTGTGGATTACGTACCCTGTCCTTGAAGTCGACACTGAGATTCAAAAGGAGAGGCAAAAATAAGCTAAAATATATTCTTTGGTAAAGCAAAACAGGTCGGGGAAACTATATGTTGCATGATCCTACTAAATAATATATCTATTACAAAAGAGGAATCGTATTTGGTACGATGTTTTCTGGGTTATCTTAGAGTCGTGGCTTTTTGAGTATTTTCAATTTTCTTCCTGTGGTTTCCCAATATTTCTTGATGGAACATGTAGCCCAGGGTACTAAATGATGTTTTAAATAAGCTCTCTCAAAGTTGGGTGCTTTAGCAAAATTTGAAAGGCATGAGAAATAGAATTATTGATCTGGGAATGTGAAGAGACCATTGTTATCCAGTGCTCTCCTTTGTACGAATGAGCAAACCCAGGGAGAGTAACTTTCCCAGGGTCATGCAGGGGGTTGGATGTCGACTACAAGAGGCCTCCTGACTTCCAGTCCTGGATTTTACCCATTTTTTCTAGGGGAAATAGACCATGAAGAGAAAGAAACACAGGGTCATCTGCCTGGCATTGAGCCCTTGGTTAGGATGTCCAGTGAAGGAAGAGTTCTCTTCCCCCGCCCGCCAAATTTGTGAATTCATCGCATATCTAGACTTCAGTGTAAATGGCATCTCTTTTAGAGAAACTTCAAACAGGCAAGAAAAAGCAAGCAATTACAGTTAACTAGCAGATCATTCGCAGGACGGCAAGGCTGTCTTTCCAAGTGCCTACACCTGCATCAGTTATGCCCACGATACATAGCGCTTCTTCACAAGGAACATGCGCCTCAGTGTGGACAATGCTTTACAAATCCAGGCAGTGGAAAAGTATTTCCAATTGACAGATGAGAACACGGAAGCTCAAGGAGGTGAAATGACATAAATTTTTTCAAAATTGGCCAAGGTAATATAAAGGGAGATTACAGTGTCTGACAATTATGAGCTTGGCCTCAGAGTCAGATGGCCTGAGTTTGAAACCAGACTCCACCATTTAGCTACCTAGCTTAGAAAGCCACGTCCCATCTCCAAATAGCTTCCTTATCTAGAAAAGAAGAGTAACATTTATACACACATCTAGGGATTAAAAATAGTTCACTGTACTTGCGAATTATGAGAGCCAGCAACTGTCCATTTCGCCATTAGTAATATGCAATTACCTTAATTGCCCATACTTAAAAATCTTTTTCTAGTTTTTGTTTCTTTCCACACTGTCTCAGGCATTAGAATGGTCATCTTTGTCTTGGGCAAGAATGGGAGGCAGGACTTCAAAAGGATTGGACCTCCCTTTTCCCACCTTTGCCTCCCCTCCCCAGGCACTGAATGGCTGTTTAGAAGCCTGGAAATTTGCCTTCCCTCCTGGTAGAGTAGGATGAAGATGTTAGAGGGAAGGTGAGAACTGAGGGAGATAAGCCACAAGGAACAATCGGACACCCAAGGGTTGATCAGAGGCTATGACTACCAAAGCAATCCGGCAGGCTTTCTGTCGATGTCCTGAATATATGTTCTAAACCTTATAAAAAAGGGGGGGGGCAAGGCGGGGAAGGGTAGGAGAGGGAAGAAGCTGAAAGAGGGATTAAAATCTTTAGAATTAGCGGAAAAACCCAAAACTCACTGCCATCAAGTCAATGAGGACTCATAGAGCCCCCTGGTGGGTTTCCAAGTCTGCAGCTGCTGAGGGTAGTAGAAAGCCCTGTCTTTCCCTGGAAGGGGCTGATGGTTTCCAACTGCAGACCAAGCGGCTTGCAGCCCGGCATGTGACCACTACCCCACCAGGGATGGGTCTCTGAAAATGGGAAGGGATTGTCACTGAGAAGGCTCTCCCCAGGTGTTGGTCAGGAAGGGTTTGGGGAGATTTGAGTTGCCTGCAGTGTTCCTTTAGCATCAGCAGGCGTGTCAGGATATCTCCAAACTCGGTCAACGTAGTTTTGTTTGATGAAGCACAGGAGGACTGAATGCATAATGATACTAACGAATATAGGGACATGCAGTGGGGGCGGGGAGATGGGTAGGGAAAGGGGATTTCCGGGGTAACTAATGAAGACAGCAGAAGGGAGGGAGCACTGGAAAAGATTGTGATTGAATACATCATCTTAAAGGTGATTTAACCATGGGGGTGGGGAAGACGCTCTAAAATTGAGGTGGGGGTAATTGTACAATCCTCCGTGATATGATTGAATGATTGAACTATTGAATTATATGATGTGTAAATTACTTGCCAATAAAACTGTTGGGGGGAAAAAAAAAGAACAAGTTTCTAGCCCCTAGGCCTGCTCCCCTACCACCGGCTTCCCAAACAAGGAACCGTGTGACAAACAGACACATGGTGGCACACATACCCAAGTATACGATTATGGGAGATGATAACATGGAGGAAATGGAGTGAAGGATATATGGGAAAATCCCTTTTCTGTAATGATCTAAAGCAGTTGCCCAAACCAAAAGTCGATGAAAAAGAAAAATAGTCAATGCACAAATAAAAAGAAAGAAAGAAAGAAAAAATGTCCAGGAAGAAGCGTCTGATCCCTCTAGCAAGGCTGGCATCCGAGAAGGCTTTGGGTCCCAGGCAAGGCGCTGCCTCGGTGCCTGCTTCCCTTATCTGACCCGCAGGAGCAGCGAGCTGCCTTTGGAGCCGAACATTTCCTAATTAGGTAAAACACGCTTGCCGGGCTGCTTTGGAAACTGCACCGGGTCAGAGGATTTGCTCCAACTGACTGGAGCGCATCTTGTGCCAAAATGAGCAGTCAGTGGGAAGAGGAGGCGGGAAAGAGCCTTAGAATTCCCAGCTTGCTCCTCCTGAAACGCTCACCATATTTAGTCATGAATCACAACGTGGAAGGGAATCTCAGCCTGAAAACTCAGGTCCTGAAAGAAGCAGGCAAGCCCTGATGTGGAGGCCCAGTCAGTCTGCAGCCCTGCCTGCATCACCTGACGGAAGGGACTTTGCAAGGCAAACTAGACCTCGCAGGCTGAGCCGTGCACAGCAGTCAGATGGCCCCGCCGCTCCCTCCCCCCTCGGCCTTTGCAGAGACAGATGCAGTTGGCGTCCGCCTGTACTGTGCGGGGCAGTGACTAGGAACTCTGAAGTGCAAGCTAGCAGTCTGTCTCAACAGATGCACGCTTGCAACACCAGGCGTGGCCAGTGAGAGCCCAGGCCAATTCAGCCAAAATAAAAGAGGCCAGGCTCCCTCTCTCTGTTCACGGTCCAGATTCTTTTCAGATTCCGAAACCAACGCGCTGAGAAAAGAACCCCACACCAAACCTGATCCACAGGCAAATCGCGGAGCACTCAGAACCCGCATAAAAATAAATGGATCCCCTGTGGCAAACCGGTAGGTTGCATAGCGCTGAGGAGCTGCCACATCCAGGCTGTTGGTTTGGTATAAATGGATTGTATAGGTGACATGAGTAAAAGAAATCCATCCCCTCTCCCTTTCCACGTCCTCCCCCCACACAGAGTGGCACACTCAACTTGTGATTTAGACAAGTTGAAGCTCACAACTAAAATCATCTTAAAAAGTTGAAGCTAACAACTAAAATCATCTCAGGAGTCTAATCTTCACACAGAAATATCAGCATGCCTGAGCTCCGCTGATGACATCTGTCACGGGTAATTAAAGAGCCACTGGGCTTATCAATCTTGTCTTTCTGGGATGCCATCACTTACCCTGACGGTGAGTGCTCAGCCAGATCCCTCTGCTCTGGGTGGTGGTCAGGGAAGCTGGAAGGAAGGGTTATATAGCCCCTTGGCCTGTTCCCCTCCCACTGGCTTCCCAAACAAGGAACAGAGACAGCCTTGAGCCCTTCTTTCAGTGTAACACAACCATATAGGGACCTCAGCACCGAACTCTCTCATCTGGGTGGCCAGAGGCCTGGGTCTCTTCCACTGCATTCCACTGCTCTGCTCATGCGATGGGAGACAGCACAGCTGCCGGTGGGAGATAAACACCCCAAGCCTGCAGAAACAACTGCTCAAATGCCCAGAGAGACTGAGCGAGTGTGGATGGGGCGGATGCTGACAAGATTTGCACATTCCTCAGAAGATGCCAGGCTGACATCCCCCACTGAGCCAAGGGCAGTAAGGGCCTGCCCCTGATGGGTAGGGACTTTGCAAACTCTCCTATCAAAGCAACCCTTAATGAAGAAGGCAATGGCTTTGGTGGTCCGTAAATACATTACACGGAAAGGCAATGTTAGGGTAGCCACGCTTTGTTTCTAAATTGAGTTCACAATGGTGTTTTGGAAGTCGAAATTAAGGTAAAACTACGATGGCCCATATTTCTCAGGGAGGAACTTGGAAGTCAGCATTACCATAAGCCTTTGATAACTTAGGTTTGTCTGCTGAGATGTCACTGAACAATTTAGCATTGTGACTAGAGGACATCCTTTAATCAAGAGATCACGGCACACTGCCACAGAGAGAGAAAAGGGGGTGCTGAAACCAACCTCTTTAGCCCAACTCTGTCCTCACTAATCCATCTGACAGATAGAGACAGGTGGTCAGTCTTCTCTGAGGTATGCAGGGAGTAAGCAATAATCCAGTCTTAAGCTCCCTCCTCTTAGGGTCACTGGACAAGTTCAATGGTGTTACATTTGTCTACTCCTCTCTTCCAAGCCAAGGTTATAACTAAATTCATAATGGAAATAGTATGTATTTCTGGGCTGTCGAGATGTGAGAGAATCCCAGAACGAACGACTCTATTTTACAGGCGGGGCCAGCTGTTCGATTATGTCACTGCGTCTCGTCTGTGATTTGTAGTCTACGTACATACACATATCTGCCATTGAGAAATTGAACTGTGACTATCAGGGGTGAATATTAAGTAACTAAAGGTCAAATCATAATAGAATTCCTCAGGAATTTGTCAAATATATCCAGTTTCTACCAGCCAGAAATCATAACTGTCTGAATGTTTAAATATCGAGTACACAGTACAATATGGACCTGGGCATCTGGCATTTGCTCAATGGCTTTATAATGCAATGTAATTATTTTACTTTATTTTCTGCTATCAGGGTTGGGAATGTCATCTACTACGATTGAAGAGGAAAACAATGTAAGATAATAAAGATGAATAGCTCTCTCTCTCCCTCTACGTGGACCACCAAGCGGGGCTGAGGTCTTTGATGCCTGATACCTGATCCCACTGACACCTCGTGATCACACAGGCTGGTGTGCTTCTTCCATGTGGACTTTGCTGCTTCTCAGCTAGATGGCTGCTTGTTTACCTTCAAACCTTTAAAACCCCAGATGCTATAGCTTTTGATAGCCAGGCACCATCAGCTTTCTTCACCACATTTGCTTATGCACCCATTTGGTTTTCAGCAATCATACCAGGAAGGAATGAGTTCCGAGCATGGCCAGACATCAAGCCTGTGAAGCCAATAAAAGCCAAGACCCAGTATAAGCCCCCGGATGATAAGATGGCTCATGAGACCAGCTACAGCGCCTCGTTCAAAGGGGAGGCCAACAAGCCCGCGCCTGGCAATAATAAGGTCATGGATCACAGAAGGGTCCGCAGCCTCTACAGCGAACCTTTCAAGGAAACCTCAAAGGTGGAGAAACCTAGCTTTCAGAGTTCCAAACCAAAAAAGACCTCCGCCAGCCACAAGACCCCGAGGAAGGCCAAAGACAAGCAGGTGGTGTCCGGCCGGGCCACCAAGAAAAAGAGTGCGGAGGCTCCCAGTCCCGCAGGGCCCGAGGACACGGAGCAAAGTCAACCGATGAACAATAAACTGGCTGAGGCTAAAGAGTAAAAATAAATAAATAAATAAAGATGAATATACGAAACTCTCCTCTTTGGCTTTTAAAGTACCACTTATTTTCTAAAAGTACCAAGGACTAAATAGAGAAGAGATACTGCTTCTACTCAAGCTCTAATCAAGAAAGATGGACTATTTCTGTCTCACCTTATTCCTGTGATGAAAGCCATTTGTCAGAGCTCATTTTCATTTGTACTGTGTAGAATTTATATTTAAACATTCAGATAGTTTTCTTACAAGAGTTTATTGGCTTTGCCATCTATGACATTAACCAGAGAAGACTTGTAATTGAAAATAAAATTCTGAGCACATGATTAAATGGCCTCGTTGTTTGGGATCTTGATTTATACTTTCATGCTCCATCTAAGTCTCTTCAGTGAGAGAAAGTCATGTTGGATGAATATGTGTTTAAAAAGAAATCTACTGCCAAGTAGCTAGTTATGTCTTGGTGCAGTTAGCCATATATCAAAGGAGTGAGGTAGGAGGCAATACAAAGAGCAGTGTCTGATGACTTAGCTGCAGTTCAGACAAGTATACAATAAATTCCAAGCTATAAGCACACAGTCGAGAATCATCTCCAGACACATTGTTTAACAAACATCAGGCACCATCCTGGTAACCTTATTTAGTGATGATTTATCGTAAATTCCTTGAGATCTGAGTCAATGAAATATTTCAACTGCTTTTGTGGTTCAATCTAGCACTGACTAAGCAGTAGGTATTAATAATTACCTACTAAATATTCTTGGTTGATTATTTTTTTAATCCCCAGTAGCTTATTGATGTAAATTAGTCCATTCCAATATTTACAAATACCTATAATATGATGAAACTTGCTCTTTTCTCCTATCCTTTGGACACGTTATCAGGGAGAACCATTCCCTGAAAATGGGCATTATACTTGATGAAGGGTTAGCCAAAAAGAGGAAGAAAATAAGATGGACGGACACAGGGTTACAATAACAGACTCAAACATGACGAAGATGATGATGATGACAGCTTAGGTACTGTTTCATCCTGTTGTATGCAGGCTTACTATGAGCCAGAATAAGCTCAATGACACCTAAAAGCCACACAGAATATGGTGTGCAATAAGGAAAAAGATTTTCTGCTGCTATGGAAACATCGCCTTGTAGGAACCGTATTCCTTAAACTGATCACATTCATGAGTGATTTTACTCAGCTCACCCAGTGATTTTGTCTGAGGAGATAGAGTGAGAGTAGAGATCCTGGGTATCTCAGGACATGGGACTTTAATACTGAAGCCTGTAAAGTTTGAGTTAGCCATCCTATTCTTCACGAACGACTGCCCTGGACCATGTTCCACTCACCAGGGTTTTTAAGTATTTTCCCTAGATGCTATTGAAGACCACAGCTATGCACTTTACAGTTACGGTGGGCAGACTAGCCCTTTCTGTGATAGTAAAAAGGGTCACTGTTTCCACTGTCCAGTATAATAGCCACTAGCCACATGTGGCTAGGGACTGCCATTTTAATTTCATTTAATTTAACTTAACTAGGCACAAGATCATCAGTTTACAACCAACAGCTTTTCCGTGGGAGCAAGAGGAGGCATTCTTCTGTATAGAGTTACAGTCTCAGAAATCCAGAGAGGCCGTTCTACAGTACTCCTATGGGACCGCTGGGAGTTGGGACTGATTTGATGACCATGAGTTTGAGTCTGGGATTTGTGGCAAGTGACGACTCTCTTGATTAGCACAAGTATACCTAGTAAATTGGACGTGTGGCTGAAACTGGAAACACCTAAAGGGCTTTAAAATATACTAGGGCCCAGGTCACGCTCCAGATTGATTGAATCAGACTATCTGGATGGGAGACGCATACCACTCAACAGGAAGGCAGGGATCTGACAACTAGAATAGACCCAGGACCTCAAAGCATGGTCTGTGGACGGACTGACTCCCTCCCAATAAAACAGAGTCTATATTAGTGATACCCACACTTGAGTCTCACACACATACACATGAGCCCAAACACATACACAGACACTCAAGTTCCAAATAACAATGCCTGGGGAAGGTATTGGCATCTTCCTTTTAAAAATAAACTTCTTACTTGTGAAGAGTTCTGTATTCACAGAAGCACTATGAAGATAGTGCATATCCAGTATCTGCAATCATTAACATCTTACACTAGTCTGCAGACGAGGCCCTCGAAAACACCAAGGACTTTTGGTTCTGAGGATATTCACTAGGAGAAGAGTGCACAGACCACCAGAACTGGTGTAAAAAAGTTAGGCGATGTAGCCCTTGCTGTTCATGTTACGAGGTCCCTCGGTGGTACTTGTGCTTGACTATGAACTTCAGGTTAGTGGCTAGAATCCACCCAGTGGCGCCTGTAAGTTTCCAAAATCGTAACTCTTTACAGGAGGAGAAAACCTCCTCTGTCTCTGGGGGAGCAGCTGTGGCTTTCAAAGCACTGGCCTTGAGATTCGCAGTCCAGCACATGACCACTCTGCCGCCGGGTCAGTGATAAGTCTGCTGGATAAGCATTGACCTGTTACCCACAAGGTCTGTGAGTCAAGGCCACCAGCCAGCCCTCAGGAGAAAGATGAGGCTTTCTGCTCCTGTAGAGATTTACAGCCCATGCTGCATAAGGTGGCTCTGGGTCAGAATCCACTGCATGGCAGTGGGTTTGATTTGGTTGTAACTGAGTGAATACAACCCATTACATTCCCATTTTCAAGATAAAATGATTACTTTTCTAGTATCTGTATGACTAGAGGTAGATTTGCAATTTAGAAACTGGGCCATGTGGAAAACTGAAACCAAGCCCCTTTTTGTCAAGTCTGCTCCAATTCATGGCTACTGTGTGTGTGTACTAGGAAACTGAAAGATAGAGGAAAATTTCTGGAAGTTAGAATTTTAAAAGATGACTTAATATCACTTTTCAAAGAGATGGAGAAAGAAGGTACAAGTACACATTATCTAAAGTGAATTCTGAAAGAGCAGGGGGAGAAGGGAGCCTCTTATTTTCAACAGGGGAGATTAAAACTTCCAAATTTCCATTTGTATCTGCCTTGCTCTGGCCTCTTACTCTCCGAGTAGCTGCAAGAATTCAGAAGATCAAGAATGTTCAAGCTTGCACTTGCTCCATTTCCTTCTTCACATTTTCACTGCAAGCTTCACAAACCCGAAGTCTCCTCTTTCCCTCACAGCGCACATATTCATCCTCTGAGCCTGGATGCTTTCTTGGTCCTTATCCCACTAATCTTTTGACCTTAGTTTGAAGTCTCACTCAAAACACATCTAGAGGTAACTGCTTCTGATTAATTTTTGGCGAGGAGCATGCTCTAGTCGCCCCAAAAGATTCCTGCAACCCCTTTATGCACTGCATGCCTTTACATTCTCTCCTGTTTGTCATTCGCTCTCTGGTAGGCTGGATGCTTCTGGAGGCAAGGCAGTGGGTGTCAGGGTGTTGATTATTCTCCTAGGACACCGAGCCCTCCCACAGTTAGTGAGAACTCAGAAATGTAGTAAAGCAATTCCCTATTTACCCCAACCCTTAATGGAGCTACATTGACCATCTCAGGCACAGTTACTTTCAGAAAGTTTTGCTGATTTATTTTAAGAAAAGAATAGATAAGATGCACAAGATAAGGGGATTTCTGTGACTCAGGGCTTTCTTTAGCACATTTTAAGATGATTACACCACCTTTGCCCTGTTTTCTTTAAACAGCGGGTCGTTTCCTGGGGCACCAACCTTAGAAGGTAAAATACATGCAGGCTCTCTGTTAGCAAGAACTGCCAAAACCTTGTGCACCCAACAGATGCCTTCTGCATCCAGCCACCTTGGCCATGATTTGAGAACTAGGGACATCAAACAAAGCATCTAGGTTTTTCCTTCTGCCAAATGTAGTTTCTCCCAGGAGTTATTGCTTGCAAATCGAGCTTCTCTTGAGTTCATTTTAACTCATGGCTGCCCCACATGTGTCAGAGTGCAGCTGTGTTCAATGAGGTCCCCAAGAGTTGGTTTTCTGGAAGTAGCTTGCTGAGCTTTTCTCTCAAGCGCCTCTAGGTGGACTTGAACCAACTACCTCTCTGTCTGTAGTCATGTGATTCCCAGGGCAGTGCAAGCATGCTTGACTACTGAGTGAAGGAACCCGCTATGAAGGGGGCAGCAGCTTCACAGAAGGAGTTTCTGTTTCGTGACATGAGACATCCCTGACTTCCCCCAAACTCACTGCCAATGAGTCAATTCAGACTCATAGTGACCCTATAAAACAGGGTAGAACTGCCCCTGTGCGTTTCCGAGATGGTAATTCTTCACAGGAGTAGACAGGCTTGCCCTTCTGCCCCAGGGGAGCTCCGGTGCCATAGTGGTTATGCATTTGACTGCCCGTGGAAAGGTCTGATGTTTGAAACAACCAGCCGCTCCACAGGAGAAAGATGGTCTGGGGTCTATTCTCCTAAGTAGTGTCTCAGGAATTCACAAGGGCAGCTCTATTCTGCCCTAGAGGGTCACTATGAGTCAGCATCGTCTCGATGGCAGTCTTGTTAGTTAGTTGGCTTTTACTCCTGCAGAGCAGCATGTGGCTTTGAGCAGCTGACTTGCAGTTGGTGGGTCAATTCACTCACAAGGGGTCCCAACTGACTTACTACCAACCAGTCACCCCTTACTTCTGACCATGATGACTGGTTTCTGGGCCAGCCTAGCCTGGGCCAGTACCAGTTGCTTGTAGAGCCCATTCTACTTCAAGGTGACCTTGTGGGCTTCAGGGAAGGGTGCTTCATGGGTTCTCAATGACTGTGACCTGTGGAAGATAGATAGTTCAGATTCTTCCTAGATGACTCTGGTGGATTTGAACTACTAGCCTTTCACTTAGCAACTGAGCACTTAACTACTTACACTACTGAGGGGCTCCTGGGACAATCATACAAAAAGGAAAATGTTCCTTAAATGTCATTAACCAATATTTTCCCCACGACAGGCCTTGAAAAGAGTGAGTGGCCTAAACATTGGGAATACAGCCATCAGGATCACTTGAGGTGTTGGTAAAAATGAACATGGACCGGCCAGACTCTGCAGTGGGACTGCCGGTGTGTATTTAAGCAAGAAGCTCCCAGAACTGCTGGGACTGATGGAGAAAAAGAGTGTGACACAGAACTCTCAACATGTCGACCAATACCAAGGAGCTGTTTGTCATCCTTATCATCTCCCCGGTCCCAGAGTCCAAGTCATTTACCCAGAATGCAGCATGAAGAGAAGACACAGTCTGGGAGGAGACTGCACCAGGCTGGAAGCCCATGCTTATTTATGGGCCGAGCCACACATTGGTCGTGGGGCTTTGCGTAGGTCACTGACCCCTCTGGGATTGGGTTTCTGCCCTCTAACTGTAAGTGTGTGGGCACCAATCACCAAAGTGTTCCCTTTCCATAATCAGGGAAATGCCTTTTCAGCCACGGAGCAGTTCAGGGGAATTGAGTCTGTTTAGTCACAAGTGAGAACTCTGTGCCTCTTGTGTTTTCTGAAATATTGCATTTGAAATTTTTTTTTTTAAAAAAGCATAAAGTCTCCTGCTGACCTCTGGGAGGTAAAAGGCACAGAGGTGATCATTTACACAAAAGAAAAGATAAAGACACAGTGCTCGCAGGAAAGCTCCAACGATAACTGCAGTTACAACGCTGCCCAAGAACCCCAGGAAACGGCGGAGTGAATACCACAGTCGCGTTACAGCGAGGAAGAAACGGAAGTGCTGGTGACTTGCTCCGATCCCAGCCAGTAGGCGATAAAGCCCAGGGCAGAGGGGATGCCACTGAGCATGGCCAGATCCAGAGAGCAGAGCCTACCCCTGACCAAAGACATGAACTGTTTAAGTGTTTTGAAGCTAATAGTGCTCCAGTCAATGGCTTCCTATCAGTAGCCAGGCTTAGCCTAATAATCCCAGGTGAATATCAGTTGTTGCTAGGTACCACTGAGTCGGTCCAGACCCCTAGCTACCTTATGCACAACAGAGCAAAGCATGGCGGGGTCCTGCACCATCTCATCATTGTTTGATGCTTGAGCCCACCAGGTGCCGGGAGCTGCTAAAAAGCTGGATGTCCAGAGTACCGTGGGCAGCACGATGGAAGCAGTATCTCATTAGAAAGTGAGGCTGGAGTGAGAAGAGCCAGAAAGAGTCAAGTGACCTGAGCCAGGAGGGTAGACTGGGCACCAAGAGCAGCCCCAGTGTTTACACAATCCTTAGTTTAGCATCTCACATACTTGAGCTCCTAAAAAGAAACTAAGCAGGAGGGACCCTGCGAGCTATCTTTGGATGCTTCAAGAATGTGAAAAGCAGCAACTTGGAATTCAAAGCATTCACTTCCTTTTCCAGCAAAATTGAAACCCTATAGGGTCATTTTATTCTGAGGACCTCCCTCCTACTTCTTTATTCCACCCCTCCCCCACCCCAATTCCTCAAAGCTTGATTGGAATTTGAGATAGTTGGAATGGGCCAAGACTCTTATAATCTATGATGAGCGGCATCGTGAAGTTGGAGCAGGCTTGTGTGTTTTCAGATGCAGGAGGATTCCAGCCTGAGAAATTTCACCTTAGTTTGAGTCTTTGGGGAGATCATCCAGGGCCTTTGCTCTTCGGTCTTCTCCACTGGACACTGGGGATGGTCACTGGGCATTGTGAGGGCTGGTGAAGCGCACAGTGGACTGCTCCCTGCTGGGGCTCTCACTGTCCTCAGCATTGTGCCATTTCCCGGTGTTCCACTGCGAGCCACATGCCCCTCCAGTCGCTAACCGCAGGGCATCCCAGCAACCTGCACGCACTACCAGAAAGTAGCCTCATGGTCTCCGCATCGCAAAGATAAAAAAACATTAAAAAGCTATGCCTTTCAAAGCCAACAAAAGGAAAACAGGGCAATGATAACTCCACGGCTGGCCCATTGTACTAATCATCTAGGTTTTCCTCGGCCCCACGCCCCAACCTTTGCCCTTTGAAGCTAAGCTCGACATAAATATAAATGTTGATTTCTTTTCATTGAAGGAGCATCACGGGGATTGGTCGGCATGAACACCACACTGCAAGGCACAGTTTGCCCAGAACACAAACAACTATGGTTCCCAGACAGCAATGTCATATTTTTTCGGTAACATAAAACAGGAAGTAGTGTGTGTTTTTTTTTTTTTTTGCAGTTGTGATCTTCAAGGGCTTCCTGGTTCTGAAATTTCTTCAGACCTGTCCAATTCAGTGCTTCTTGTATATGCAGCTGATTGTATTAAACGTGCACTGTGTATACTTCGTTTCTCTTTAAACAGGCCTTTGAAGCTTAATAACTTGGGATATGGTAGATGTAACAGGGCTCATCGATCCAGGATGTTAGACAAACCAGAGTCTCTCAGTGTGTGTGTGTGTGTGTGTGTGTGTGTGTGTGTGTGTGTGTGTGTGTGTTTTCAGAACTCTGCATTTAAAGAACTTTCTCACTCGGCAGCTAGGATGTGTAATATAGGCATTTCCATCGAGAGACAGACCTTTGGGAAATCTACAGGCAGTTTTTCGTCACTTTGGGCTTAAAACTCATCCCCAAACAATGAAAAATATTTTCCTGGACCCCTCACCACAAGAATTTATCCAAAAATCACCAGTGAATGCCTTTGACCCGGCCACTCCACTGGCCGGAGAGGAAGTAGGCCCAGCTGGTATTTTGCATCATGCACTTGCTGGTGGAGGACTTTTTTGGTAGAGAAGAACAGGAAAGTCTGGCTTCTTTGTAGAACTATATGAGGTAACCCCTCCCTCCTCCAAAAGCTATCAAAATGCCACGCTAGAGAACCTTGACTTTATAAGGGAAGGCAGCTTCTCAATCACAGAATGTTTTCCTGCTTATTTTTCACTGGCTGGCCTGGACAGAGGCTCTGCTAAAAATGTTCCAGGCAATTGTTGAGTTAGGGATTTCTGCCCTCTTTTCTAAGAGCAGAATGTGCACATGTACTGCCCTCAGTCCTGGGTCTTGCTCACCCCTTTTAAAGCCCTCTTTTTGGAACATAGACGCCAAGGTTGGATTTCCCAGGCCTTGAGAAGAAAAGCAATGTCTTGGTGTGAGTTTTGCCTTTTGGGTAAAACATGGCATTGTTTGATGCTTTGTTGTATTCTGTCTCCCCACCCCACCCCTACCCCCACACGAACAAAGAGACAATGAAGATGCATGGCAGTCAGTTCAGTTCTGACTTATCGTGACCCTGTGTGTTATAGAGTGTAATGGCTCCATAAAGCATGCTTGGCTGCCATTGTTATGAAAACAACTTACCAGGCTTTTCTTCCGCAGTACAACCAGGTAGGTCTGAACCACCAACCTTTCTGCTAGTAGTTGAGGGTAAATGATTTATATCACCAAGGAAGATTTTCAGACTACATCCCAATGGAAAATGGATTCTCAGTCTGGGTAGACTATCCCTCTAGCTCAAGAGAAGCATCCCAGGGAGCATAAAATGAGAAGGATTTGGAAAGCTATGATCTGCATTGCATCCCAACATTATGGGACAGTGGCAAAATCAAGGTGGCAATCTTGCCTTGAAAGTAAGAGACCTAGGGCTGATTCCAGGCCAGGCTACCTCAAGGTCAGCAATCAGCTCTCCCTGAAGGGAGGCTTACCTGTTGCTGTGATGCTGAGGGGGTTCAGTGGTGTTTCCAGAGAAACATAGACTAAAAAAGGTCCAGCCATCACTTCCGGTAGGAGTCCAATGAAGCCCCAATAATCACAGCAGTCCAATCCCCAGCCTCTCGGGAGATGGTGCAGGTAGAGCAGCACTCTGTTCTGTTGTCCACAGGTCACCAGGAGGCGGGGCCTCACTATATGGCAGGTAACAACACCATTAAGACATGGTCATCACTCCCTAATGTACTAAGTAGAACTCAAAAAGCAAACACTAACTTTTATAAATAGACCCTCGATTGCTGAGCCAAGAAGCACAATCCAACTGGTGGCGCCGAGAGAAACTGGAACACGTTACTGTTTCCATAGCATTAAAATAGAATTCTCAAGGGCCCTGCTCACCTTACCTTCTCCTTTAGTTCCCTAAAAAGGCCTTCAGTGCCAGTACTCCATCTGGAAAAAACAACAAGCAAAAAACAGTACTTTGGAAGAAGTACGCACTTCCACATTCTGGTATGTCTTAGAACACAGCCCCACTGGGGCTGTAATGTGTCTATTTTGAAAGCTGTTGACCATCCAAAACATGCCCCCAAATGGCCTCATCGTAGGTGTGCGGAGATCTTCAGAGCTCCAGGTGTCACTTGTCACGGTCAGCTGGGGCTGGTTTATTCTCACTCACATATTTTGGATACCCCCGTTGATTTCAATCTCTCAGATCAATTTCTCATCAAAGCCTTTTCTGGACTCCCTATCACCCTACAAAACTCAAAACCCCAAACCAAGCTCATTGCCGTCGAGTCAATGTGACCCTATAGTAGAACTACCCCTGTGGGTTTCTGAGACTGTACATCTTTATAGGAGAAGACAGCCTCATTTTTCTCCTCTGGAGCAGCCGTTGGTTTCCAACTGCTGACCTTGTGGTTCGCAGGCCATGTGAACCCCACTGCACCACCACCACAAGCTCCTGCGATATATAGCGGGATGTCATGCTATCTTTCCCTCACAATGTTGATAACAGTTTGCTATAATACGTGATATGTGATTGTATTTCACTGTGTCTCTACTTCCTCAGAGGGTTGGAGCAGGGACTTGATCATCTACCATTCTGTTTCCAGTGTCCATGACCGTGCCAATCCAGGTGAAAAATACAAGGGGGCTTCAAAAAGTTCCTGGGGAAAAAAATGGAACGGAATGATTATGGAATTTTCCCAGAAACTTTTTGACACACCCTCATATTTCTCACATGGATGGTGGTAAATTATAAACTCTACTTAGGCCTTTATGATAAATGAATGAATGAATGAATGCCTCTTACTCATTATGAAGCTGGCATTTTTTTGGAAAAGTATGCTGATAGCAGACCTCTGATATAACTCCACTGATGAATGAGGGGAAAAGAAACGTAGAGGAGTTTTACCATGAGAACAGCACTCCCAATATTTGGGCTATCTCTAAACCCATTAGGTTTGGTGTTAAAGTGCAGAATATTACATTATAAAATACTTGTTTATTTCTATGTATTTGGGCCGAGTGCCTCCATCCACAGGCAAAGTCCCTTCGTTGTCTGCTGGCTCTTCAAGGTGCTTATCTCCGATGATTGTCCTTCCTCCATCCTCCAGCAATCTTGCCCAGGCCCCCAGACGATTGTTGACCATGACGGTTTTCACCACTGAGTTCTCTCGGGATCAGCCTGTTGCTGAGCTGTCTCTTGACTCTGTTACCATGTTATCCGTCCAGATCCCATGAGTCCTTGGTGGTCAGGCCCCTGCTCGTCAGGGCAGGCCTCCGGTTAGCAGTGCTCAGGCCATCTGCGTGGGTCTACACGTTGCAGTCAAGTGTAGACTACATGTTGTAGTCTGACTTACGGTGACTCCACGTGTGTCGGAGGAGACTAAGTTCCATGGAGTTTTCAGTGGCTGACGTGTTAGAAGTAGATTGGCAGGTTTTTCTTCCCAGGCACCTCTAGGTGAATCCTAACCTTTCTGTCAGCAGTCGGGCATGTGCATTGATTGCACATACATGTCAATTTACCTGTCTATTCTGTGTATTTATAGAAACACATACATTCAGAAACTATAATTTGGTTATATTTTAAAACTGAGGTTAAACTAGAAAGTGAGAAAGTCCATGAGCATAACCTGGCTAAAGTGATATTTTTTAAATTGTTTTGAATCTGTGGTAATGAAACCAGGCTCTCAAGAGGAAATTAACAACAAATAGAAAATTGTTCCTGGATTTTCCCCCAAATTTTGAACTTGAGTCTATGTAGGTGCTTTATTGAGACTAAACATGAGACTGTATCCAGTTAATTTAGAGGAATGGAGAAAGCAAATGGAATTGCCTGCAATTTATTGAATTTATCATTTCCTAAATGAGTTCTTATGGTAGTCAGATAGATTGAATCATGGTTATTACGTAATAAAAATATCTTTGTGAAATTCCTCACTTAAGACATAAAATAAATCTCTTTCTCTCTAAGTAGGGAACACTCTGTGAAGCTTGGCTAATATTATAATGTTGACAGGTTACAAAATATGTGAAATCTTGCCCCTGCTTGCAGGTGGGCAACAACCATCTAGGATAAGCCACAGAGAATTGAATGCCTGAGCTATCCGTCTCTGGAGCTAAATGAGCTGGGTTTAAGTCTCCAATATGCTACTTGTTGATTTTGTAACCTGGGGTCACTTTATTCATCACTGGGAAATAGATATTTTAAGTGAGGAAAGTGGCGAGGCTATTTTAAAGTTTAAATGTGTAAAATTTATTAAATGATGCTGATGCAAATTTGGTTAGTGTAAGAATGAGCATAAAGCATTCAGCCATTCTAATAGGTTGTAAAGTATCATGTGAAACTATCAACTAAAATCAAAGTGAAAGCAGTGTATAAGTAATTGATTTTTTTTTTAAAGGACAGCTTTTTGAGCAAGAGCAAACAATGATTTAAAAAAAGGTTCACTGCCTTCATGTTGATTCTGACTCGTAGCAACCCTGTGGGGCAAAGTGGAACTGTTCCTGTGGGATTCCAAGGTTGTAAATCTTTATGGGAGGAGAAGGCGCATCATTCTCCCACAAGACAGCTGGTGGGTTTGAACTACTAACACTTGACACCATCAGAATTCAGCAAACAATGATTGCATTATTTAAATCGTCAGGTATTTGAATACTTGAAGGTTTTGTGAATAAAAGCTTATTTATATATCTATAGCTATCTATATATCAGCAATAACCCACTGCTAGCAAGGCAGTTTGGAGTCATAGCGACTCTGGAGTGTTTTCCAATATGTCAATCATAAAGGAGGGGTTCTACGTCCATGAGAAGCCATCCAGAGATCAAGAAGGACAAAAGTGCTGCCATTCCTAGGAAACTGAAAGTACCTTAAAGTGTTTGCTTGACAGTTTAACCAATAAAGGTTTCCTCGTCATCCCTTCTTCCCAATGATTGGTAGGTCATGCCAGTGTTTTAGGTACAAGTCATTGCTTCTGGAGTTCACACAGAAAGATGGGGAGAGGGGCCTGGAGCCAGGGTAGAGGAAGGGGGGTGAGCAAAGAGCAACGGGGGGGTCCCCAGAAAACAAAGCCATGGGCTCTGTCCCTCGGAGTGTAACCTCCTCGAGGTGGGTTTTCTCCTTTCTGTGTTGCTCACTGCCTCATAGCTAGCATTCGACGCATACCACGCTCACTGCTGTCCAATCCATTCCAACTCAGAGCAACTCTATAGGACAGGGAGGAATGGCCCCACTGGGCTTGCAAGACTAACATTTTTACAGGAGTACCACATGATGGGCTTCTAATCGATATTCTAGAATAAAAGCCAGGCCACACTCTGGGACATATCTCCCTGTTAGGGTGGTAAGAGCAGGACTTTTAAGAGCCTGGATAAGACTGGTAAATGCGCAGCTTTCGAGGTCTGGCCTCCAGGACCTATCTTCTCTCTACTCTTAGATTTGGCTACTGCTATAGGAGTTCTGGTAGGGCAGTGGTTACGTGCTGGGCTGCTAACCACAAGGTCAGCGGTTCTAAACTGCCAGCTGCTCCTCCGGAGAAAGACATGTCTTTCTACCCTTGCAAGCAGTGAAAGCCTTGGAAACCAACATGGAAGTTCTACTCTGTCCTGTAGGGTTGCTGTGAGCCGACATCGGCTCGAGGGCGGTGAGTGAGAGAGTGTTCCTATAGAGCTGCTCTGAATCAGAATCGACTGGATGGTAATGGGTTACTAGTCCCACACCGGGGACAAGGGGAGGAAAGGAAAAGCGTTCTGTGCCATGTTTACCCAAACTCAAAGGAAAGAAGAAACAACAGCAGTTCCCACCCATGCTGAGAATTGAGGTCTAATCTTACAAAAAACCCAAACTTCTCATGGCCATCAAGCCGCCTCCGGTTCATAGCAACCCTATAGGATAGAGTAGAGCTTCCCCTGTGGGTTCCTGAGACTGTAAATCTGTGTAGAAGGAAAACGGCCCATCTTCTCCCCTTCGACGGAGTCAACGGTGGTTTCAAACTTTGTGGTTAGCAATTCACTACACGACCAGAGTGCTCCTTTGAAGCAAGGATGGCAGACTTTGTCATACATTCTTGGGATATATGGTCAGGAGAGACCATTCCCCGGAGGACAGCGTGTTTGGGGAAGTTGAGGGGAAGCAAAAGGGAGCAAGGCCCTTGATGAGATGGATTGACATCCTGGCGGCAAGGATGGTCTCAGGCACAGGAACAATGGAAGGGTGGGGCAGGACCATTTCGTATTTCCTTTTGAGGGTTGTAACTGACTCAAAAGCTCTGAACAACAACATAAACAACATACCACTCAGAGTCCTGGACTAAGCGTTAGCCAAGTTTAATGCTATTATCTTGTGTAAGGTAACAGTAGAAAATGACCTTGCACACAAGTGAGCTTTTGAAAGCAGGAAGTATGAGGAAATATGACTCCTAAGGGACCGAAGGTTGTGCCCTAAGAGGGTCCTGCCCAGGATCCCAGAGCACACATATATATACTATAGTGTGCCTATAGCCACACTAAGCAAGTGGTTTCTGTTTCCTCTCTTTACTGGAGGAAATAGAAAATGACAAAAGGCGGAAAGAAATGAGAAATATATATTAAATGTGCATCAAAAACTGGGCATTTGTGGGGAAAAAATATATATATATCAGCCCTTTTTGTTTCACATCCACTACTTGAAACCCTGGCAGTTAGAAAGGGGTGAAGCTGAATTCAAATGACAGGTTCTGTAGGTGCTATGAGATGGCTCTGATGGCTACACAGGGAACCCTGGCGGCAGAGTGAGTTACACATGGGGCCGTTAGCCACAAAGAAGAGCAATTGAAGCCCACTTGTCACCTCCAGGAGGCTGGATGAGGTTGTCTGTTCCTGCAGAGAGCTACAGTGTCGGAAGCGTAAAAGAGCAGTGCCGTTCTATCCCTGAAGTTCTCTGAGTCAGAATCCATGTACTGGCTGGCAGTGGGTTTGGGTAATGCTACACTGTTGCAGGAGGAGCCAGGAGAGCTACACTGTTGCAGGAGGAGCCAGGAGAGCTACACTGTTGCAGGAGGAACCAGGAGAGCTACACTGTTGCAGGAGGAACCAGGAGAGCTACACTGTTGCAGGAGGAGCCAGGAGAGCTACACTGTTGCAGGAGGAGCCAGGAGAGCAATGGACAGCCGGGACAAAGGGAGGGGGAATGGGTCAGTGCATTTCTAGGCTCTGCAGCAGGCCGCTCTGCCTCCTGGGAAATGAAGCCCTGGGATTCATCACGGACCAGATTCTTGCTGACTTCAAAGAGATGTGTTCAGAAGGGAAGATGCTGGCAGTCATGAGAGACGAGACCAAATAATCATCAAGAACCCTTCAAGGGTAGAGCTACTAATCCTGGGATAATATAAACGCTGCCAAATGTAAGCAGCAATAACCTTAATCATAAAGCTGGAGAAGAGTGAACATGATGTTCTGAAAGTGAGTCTGGTTTCTTTCCTCCCCCCACCCTCGGTCCCTCCCTCCCTAGCTTGCCTTTTCCCTTCCTTCATTCATGAATTTCAGTCTTCTCTCTAGTTCTTTCTTTCTTTCCTTTCATTCTTTCTCATTAGGTCCTTATTTTACCCTTAGTTTTTTCTTCCTTTGTTGTTTTCATTAACATGCCTGTTGACCCTAAGAGACGGGAGAAGGGCAGCATGGATGTAATTGCTTTCATGTTTCAAGCTTTCACTCTTGGCCATCTAACTCGCTGGCCCTCGTCACACATGTCCTCAGACACGTATAAAGTGCCTGGAAGGTCTGGAGCCCACCCCGGTGATGTGGAGGAAAAGACACAGCTCTTGCTTTCAAGGAGCTTCTGATCTCAGGACGGAGATGCACCAGCACACAAAAGGCAAAGCTCAAATACGAAGTGGAACCAAGACTGAAGAGGACATCCTTCCACTGGACATTTTATTTATTTATTTACCAAGTTCATGGCATCCATGTTCCTGTCCTGCTGGTCTTGGCAGGAGCTAAAGAGGTCTATAATAGATAAATTCAGAATTCAGGGTGATGTTTGGGAAATGGGCAGGACTTTTAGATCATGCCCTTGAAATGTAGACCAGAGAAGTCAGAGCCAGACGTGTGAACATTATTTGGGAAAGGGTGATGACCGAAACTTTATGGAATTTTTAAAGGAGTAGTAAGGTGAGCATCATCATAGCAACCCCATAGGACTGGATAGAACTGCCCTGTGAGTTTCTGAGACTGTCACTCTTTACAGGAGTAGAAAGCCTCTTCTTTCTCCTCAGGAGCAGCCGATGGTTCGGAACTGCTGACAGCATGAGTGGATGGAAGTGAGTTTGGTTTGTTCTATATGTGTGTGTTTGCTTTTCCCCTTTGGAAGGTGAACAGAGCCCCCAGGTGATGCAAACAGTTAAGTGCTCACTTGACCACCAGCCTGAAGAGATTGGTAGTTCAAACCCATTCTGGTGCACCTTAAAAGACAGGTCTGACGGTCTAGTGAAAGGTGCCAGCCTTGACAACAGTATGGACCAGTTCTACTCTGAACACAAGGATGGAATCGGTGGGATGGCAACTAAGAAGAGCAAGAAAAGTGAACAGAGGCCTGAGGACAATCCTGGGCCTCAGGATGCTGCCCAGGACCAGTCTGCTGGCAGCAAGGAAGCAACTGCCAGGAAAGGACAGGACAGAGAGTGGTATCTGCTAAACCAATGAAGAGAGGGATTTCAGGAGGTAAAGAGAAATTGAAAAAAAAATTTGTATTATAAATTGTGGGGGTTTACATTTCAGATCATCATTTTTGTATCCAATAGTTTAAACTACTAATCCTGCCCTTCAGTAACCATTCGTTTCTTGTGCCAGCCCCACTCAACCTCCGATGCCCATGAATACAAGGACTCGATCCATCCTGTTCATGGCTATTTCCCAGGGACCAGCACAGTCTGTGGTTGATCTAGCACAGAGTAGTAGTGGTTGATCTATAGCATAGTAGTCTATAGTAGGCTGTGGTTGATCTATAGCATAGAGTAGGAAGCCATAGATACCCTTTCAACTAATGCATGATTGTTGGGAGGCCAGCTTACACTTTAAGTCCTCTCTCTGTCTACGAATATGTTTCTTGTGATTTAAAGCCAAGAACCGGTCCCAGGCAATGGGTAGGTAAGAGTGTGCTAGGTCAGTTCTTAGGTGGAATTGGACTTATCTCAAGCATACATTTTACAAAGAAGTGAAATTTCACAGATTGCAAAAGTCAGCCTCACTCGCTCCTCAGAAGGGCTGAAAAAGTTCAAAGTTTAAAAGTGTCGCCATGGGGTAAAGTCAGTTAGGAAACTGACTATGAGGAAGCCATGGAAGGGGAAGCCCTATGTGAAATGGAGGCTTTGGATTCACAGAGGAAGGAAGTGCAGATGTCTACATGGGGGATGGCACACCACCAAGAAGGTGGTTGAAGCCCAGGGCAAAGGAGTTGGAGGCAGTGGGAAAAGCGGCCACACAGAAGTCACTAGACTGATGTTCCAACCCCAGTTCCAACACTTCGTTGGCACTAATTTAAATTCCCCAAACCTAAGGTTTTAATCTAGAAATCAAGGACGGTATTTCATATTGTCAATGTGAGCATTTTCCCCATGCAGTTAAACTCTTGATAAATGTCCGGGGTTTGTTAGTCAGCACTCAGAAAGGGCTGCATTTTTCAGAATGGAGAGGCCATTCTACCCTCCATCACTGTGGTTTTTGGTCTTGGGCTGTATCTACAAGGTAAACTGCAGCTAGTCAGCTCTATGTGGGGCGCGCTCTAGACTAATATCCAAGAGAGAGAAAGTAGTGGGAGAGATGCAATCCCGGGACTTGAGGAAGAGCCAAGAGAAAGACAAAAGTCAGATATTTCCCAATGTAAATACTGGTGTTCAAACGGAAAGAGAGAGATGGATGGGAGTCAGTTGAGGCACGATGTAAGAGGAAAGATCTGTGAGGTAGACAGGAAAGGCAAGATGGGAAACACAGTGGGCGAGAAAAAGTTAGATTAAGGTATCTTGGACCCTTTCAGAAAAAAATATCTCAGACTTGACTAGAATTCAGTCTGTGCTCAGGTGTATACAAGGGTTTCAGATGGGTTCTACATGTAAAATAGCATGAGGAAAGTTCCCTTATTTACTAAAATAGTGAGAGGTAAAATTTTGGACAAAGAATACAATTTTGGGATCAGACAGACCTAGGCCCCTCACTTGCCAGGTGACCTTAATCAAGGGATCTGCCCACAGGAGTAAGACTAGTTAACCTGTCCTCATAGATGTGACCATGGGCATTAAATGAGATGGTGTATAAGAAGACTGGCATAGTATGTGCTCAATTAGTATGAGTGACCTGGTGCAGGAAGAGAGTAGCAGATTTTTAAATGTTAAAAAAATAAATAATCACCTTGGTTCAAATCCCAGCCCAGTAACTTGTTTCCTATGTGAATAATGCAAAATCCTTAACCACCCTGGAGCTTAGTGTCTTCGTCTATAGCGTGAACAAATCAGAGGGCGTACCTAGGGACTTTACCAAATATTAAATAAAATAATATTTAAAAACACTTAAAGCAACCCCTTATTCACAGTAAATGCTTTATATGTAAGCGTGGTAGGGAATAGTACTATTATTTTTAATAAAATGTTGTATTTATATAAATAGCTTTGCATTGAAAAGATAATGGATTTTAAGATGAGAAATATCACGGAGAGTCCAGTTTTGGGGGTTTGGGGGGGTTTTGGAGTAGAGGAAATTAGGACATAAGAGGCTGCGTTTGTGGTACAGAACTGAACCATGCATGTCCCACGACAGGCATTTCTTGAAGGCAGAGATTCAGAGGGGGGATTTCATGGACATTTATGGTCACATCATTCTGATTGGCCACGGCACACAGCAGGCCTCCAGCCAGTCTTCTTTCTGTTCACGGAAATAAATGCTGTGTTTGAAAATGAACTGGGTTTTGCCTGGGGGCTGGTGGGAGGGTTCTTTTCCTTGATAGGAAGAATTTATTTCTGTAATCAGAGCAGATTTCTTCCTTCTAAGTGAAAATTTGGCCTAAGTAGTATAAAAATAAGCTAAACGAAAACTGGAGCAAATATATTTGTATAAACTTCATTGATTGTCTTAGCTTTCTGATGTAACATCACTAAAGAGATGCCTTAGTAACACGAATACAATGAGCCAAATAATAAAAGTAGAGTCAGCATGTTGACATCGACGTGGTTATCAAGCAACTGGATCAATAAATTGTTTCCTCAAACTAAATAGATTTGTCACCTCCAGTGTCCTATTCAATGGTGACAGCATCCTCCTGGTTGATTGGAAATACGGAATCTCAAACCCCTTCTCAGACCTACTGAATCAGTATCTGGAGTGTAACCACATCCCCAGGAGATATAAATACATTGTATAGTTGTAAAAGTGCTGAGCTCAAGTTTGGAGTTAAGAGTACACAACCGTAATTACATCATCTTCCTTTCAATCTAATCCACTTACATGGGTAAGAGCTACCTATAGCTCTTTAACAAGCCACACACTCAACAGAAAACAAACAAACAAACAAACAGTACTTCCTGGGAGAAACTGTATGTCTTAATCAAGAGATCCTTGAAGCCACGTTTTGTTCTGAAGAGCAAGTGGATTCAGTATGACATCATTCATTCATCGCTGCCAGCTATGAACCATGTGATCTTGGGCAAGTGCCTGGAAGTGTCTCCTCGCCAAATGAGGGTGGTGACAGTTCTATTTCATGGGTAGTTAGTTGTGAGACTTGGATGAGTTAAGTGATAGCCAAAACACACAGCTACCCCGAGCATTATAGAAGCGTTGTTGTTGTTGTTGGGTGGGGGTGGGGTGGTAACTGGGGCAGTAGAATCAAGTCTGACTCATAGCAACTTTGTGTGACAGAGTGGAAAAGCCCCATGCGGTTTTCTTGGTCTTCACAGAAGTGGATCACCAGGTCTCTCTCCCGAGGAGGGACTGTGCATGGACACGAGTCACCCACCCCTGGGTCAGTATCCAGGTTCCCTAACTATTGCCACAACCAGGCTCCACACACACCTAAGCATCGGACGTTGTAGTGATGCCTCATTGCTGCTTGATTTCACAATTCCTCCTTCCTTCAACCAGCCCTCCTCACATAGCCTCATGGTTCAAATCAAAGCAAGTGGAATGACGACGGGCCACAAATCTCCCGATGCAGCTCTGCGGAATCCAGCAGGGCATCAGTGGCCGCTGTGCGCTCCCTGCTCTCTGAGCAGTCCCTGCATTCCGGTCTCCCTTCCTCCTCCATCTGGAGAAACCGCCTCCTAAAAAGGCCTTGGAGGGGAATTTCAAGCACGAAAATTTTGTCCAGAAGCAGTGACTCTGGGAATGGAAAGGCTTTCTGACTCAGAAGCAGTGCCCCTGCCCTACCCCGACCCCAGCAATGTGTTTAAGTTACACTTGGACCCTGCGTGGAAAGAGGAGACTCCAAAGGTGGATGGGTCCCCTTTCCTCTTCCCAAAAGGAAAGAGACCATCGTCTCCAGCAGTGGATCAGAGCAGGCTGTGGATTTAAGAAAAACAACCTGCGGTACCTTGGTTAACCCCTGCCTCTGCACAGAAAGGCTGTTCTCTTGTGGTGAAAATAGATTTGCTGGAAGATTTCCAGAGTGCCTTCTAAAAACGGAGTCACCTAGCCTGCTCCCACAGAAAGCATTTCTAGAAGACTAGCCCCCTCCCCGTACCACACACGCTTATACACCCACCTCACAGAATCCCACTCGAGTGCACTCAGAAGGTAACTTCAGCGTACCTCAGGAGAAGGGAGGTAAGGAAGATGGTGACCTTTGACTGTGAGATGGTGGGCACAGGGCCCTAGCGGCATGTGTGTTCCTTGGCTCCATGTGCCTTGTCAACTACAATGGAGATGTAGCAGACAGACCTGATGGAGAGGTCTCTCCAGAAGCAGCCAGTGAGAATGCTACACTCCTCAAGATTGCTGGGAGGCAGATCTCAAAGATGCTCATAGGAATGATGGTGCTGGAGCCCAGTGCCTGCCAAGCTTTGCAGTAACTCCACCCTGAGTCCTTCACCTGGGGCACCTCCTAGGCCACTCCTCATCCAGGAGCATCTCACCGTGTCTCTGAAGCTCTCTAGCCAGAAGCTGCTCAATGGAGACAGTTGGATTGGGGAAAGCAGATATTCCCCCTTGGAAGATGCCCAGGTCATCATGGAGCTTTAATTTGGCTGAAGTTGAGTGGGAACAGAATCCTCCAAAAGACCAACAGCAGGGGAATGCTAGTATTTGGAGGCAGAAGCAGTGAGCACCCTAGAAAGACAGAGATTGGACCAATGGGCAGCTTTACCAGCTCCACACGCTGGGGCACTGGGCAGGCTCCCCAGCCTAATATCCACGGAAACTTCACCCCCAGGTGTTGTGTTCTGTATCTGGTTAAGTCACCTACCTACAGAAATGAAAAGCCTCCACGTCAGAGCCCAGCCCTCCACAGTGTACCTCTTAAGTGACTCTAACCACAGGCCCAGAGTGCCTTGCTCTAGTGGAGCCTTCTGACTTTTAAGGGGGCAGGGCATACTGGAATGCAATTTCTCACACTGCCTCATCTCTAGTGTGGACATCCATCCCAGTTGATAATTTTTTTATTTTAGTTACATTTATGTTTATTTATGTATTTTTTCAAAGCCATTTTATTGGAAGCTAATACAGATCTCCTATCATTCCTTAGTTCCATCACATCAAGCAGCAGTGTACAGTTGCTACCATGGCCAGCTTCAAAACAGTCTTTCCTCTTGAACTCCTTGACAGCAGTTCCCTTTTACCCACCGTCTCACCCCCTTCCCACCCCCCACCTGCCCAAGACTAACTATTTTTTAAAATTGGGACTCAATATATATACCCAGTCATTCCATGGTTCAATCATATCAAGCAGCATTGTCCAAAAACTGTTGGCACACTCTTTTGCACCCGGAAGTATCCTGGTTGAGATGATGAATTCTACGGCCACATTACATGTCACAGGCTCCTGACTCAGAGTCTCCATCTGGCTTTTGTCTAACTGCTGCCAATGCTTCCCAACCTGCAAAATGAGATTAACGTTTCCTTGGGGCTAAAATCAGTAGAGGTGAGAGGGCATAGCTTGGAAACCAACTTTTCTAATTTAGACAAGCAGTCTCTTTCCTAAGGAGTTCTTTTCTTTCTTTCTTTTAAAATAATTTTATTGGGGGCTCCTACAACGCTTATCACAAATCAAGCATGTTTGTACATATGTTGCCCTCATTCTTTTCTAGACATTTACTTTCTATTGAGCCCTTGGTGTCAGCTCTTCCTCCCACCCCACCCCCACCTCCCCTGATAGATTGCACATGGTTACTAGTTTCATCTCTCACACCCACTGCTGTCTCCCTTCCCCCAGGTTTTCTTTTGTTCTTCCCCTTGTGTCCATCATTGTGAGCAGTTCCCCCTAACTCCCTTCCTCTCCCCCTCTTCTTCCTACCCTTCTGGTATCACTACTCCCACTTCTGTTCCTGAATTCTGTGTGTTGTGAGCTCCCAACTCTTATCAATACCTATGTACCTTTTCCAGTCTAGTATCAGTTGAGAAGCAGCACTGGGGTCATGGTAGTTGGGGGTGAGGAAGCCTCAAGGAACCAGAGGAATAGTGGGTGTTTCATCAATGCTTTACTGCACCCTGGTGGCTCATCCGTTCCTTGCGGCCCCTCTTTTGGAAGATTGTTCCATTGTCTACAGATGGGCTTTGGATCTCTGTTCCAGCCCTTCTCATTCTGAACAATATGTTTTTGTTGTTATATGTGTGCTGATGCCTATTACCTGGTTCCCATGACTCCTCATGATTGCATTGGCTGTGTGCTTCTTCCATGTAGACTTGTTGCTTCACTGCTGAATGGCGCCTTGTGTAATTTCAAGCCTTTAAGACCCCAGACACACTATCTTTTAATAGCTGGACACTATATGCCTTCTTGACCACATTTGCTTATGCACCCGTTTTGTCTTCAGCGATTGTTATGGGAGAGTGAACATCTCAGACTGCTGATTGGTTAGAACAAAGTGTTCTTGTATTGTATGAGGAGAGGCCCAAAGTTGATCCCCTACTTCAGTGTATTGCCATATAAATATATGCACATGGGCCAATAGCTCTATTTTGTGGATTAATATATTTACATATGTACACCACTATGTTTATTCCTCTATCCATTGCTTTGCTTCCTCGGTCCTTCCTCTGTTTCCTTTTGCCTTCCTCCTGCCCCACTGTCACTTTTCCTAAGTATTTCTTTAATTCAGTGAACTTACACAAGAATTTTCAACGTTTTAATAGTTTTTTGGTTCCTTCACTTTGTCTCTATAAAATGATTTCTTTGAAAAAATTACAATGGAAAATAGCAATATTAATAATATTCTAATAATTACCACCACCACCCCAAAATAAAAATAAATAAATAGACATGTCTTATGTTCATAAGCCACGTGGACTTTCCCAGGAGACTTGCTTAAAGGCAGGTAAGGAACTTCCCCAGGATGGAAGGTGCATTCAGCGTAAGTCCCAATTTCACTCTTGGTTTACCAGGATTTAAGAGTCAGGCTGCCTAGTTATCCTTTCTGCTTGAGTTCTGACTGACCAGCAAAAGAGCATCAACTGGAAACATGCCATGTTTTGAAAGAACAGCTTCGGAGCAACCCAGACTTTTTCCCAAGGTCACTACTGGTGACGAGACATGGTGCTATCCTTTTTTTGTTTTGCTTTAATCATTTTATTAGGTGCTCATACAACTCTTATCATTATCCATACATCCATTCATTGTGTACAGCACATTTGTAAATTCATTGCCCTCATCATTCTCAAAACATTTGCTTTTCACCCAAGCCCCTGGCATCAGCTCCTCATTTTTCCCCACTCCCTGCCCACTCCCCTTCCCTCATAAATCCTTGATAATTTATAAATTATTATTTTGTCATATCTTTCACTGTCCGGCGTCTCCCTTCACCCACTTTTCTCTTGTCTGTCCCCCAGGGAGGAGGTCACATGTAGAGCTTTGTAATCGTTTCCCCCTTTCCAACCCACCCTCCCTCCCCCTCTCAATATCACCACTCTCACCACCTCATCAGCCCTGGATTCCCTGTGTTTTCAGTTCCTATCTGTACCAGTGTACATCCTCTGGTCTAGCCAGATTTGTAAGGTAGAATTGGGATCATGATAATGAGAGGGGAGGTAGCATTTAGGAACTAGAGGAAAGTTGTATGCTTCATTGTTGCTACATTGCACCCTGACTGGCTCATCCCCTCCCTATGACCCTTCAGGGGATGTCCAATTGCCTACAGATAGGCTTTGGGTCCCCACTCTGCACTCCCCCTCATTAACAATGATATGATTTTTTTCTTCTTTGATGCCTGATACCTGATCCCTTTGACACCTTGTGATCATGCAGGCTGGTGTGCTTCTTCTATGTGGGCTTTGTTGCTTCTGAGCCAGATGGCCACTAGTTTACCTTCAAGTATTTAAGACCCCAGACACTGTATCTTTTTGTAGCCGGGTACCACAGCATTCTTCACCACATTTGCTTATGCCCCCAACCATCATGATTTTCTAAACATGTACTTTCTATTTCAGCCCTCACTATCAGCTCCTCTTTAAAATAAACCATTTTCTTGGGGGTTCTTAGCTCTTAAGACAACCCATACATCAATTATATCAAACAAATTTGTGCATGTTGCCATCATTTTCAAAATATTCACTTTCTATTTGAGCCTTGATATCAGCTCCTATTTTACCCTCCCTCCTCCCCCTCCCACCATCGTGACCCTTTGAGAAATTATAAATTGTTTTCATAGATCTTACACCACCTACTGTTTCCTTCACCCATGTTTCTGTTGTTCGTCCCCCTGGGTGGGGGCAGTGATTATGTGTCTATCATTGCAATTGGTTCCCCCTCCCTCCCTCCCTCCCCCACCATCCCCCTACCCTCCTGATATCCTATCCCTACTCCCATTTCTGTTCCTGAGGGGTCTATCTGACCTGGGTTCCCTGTGTCCTGAACTCTTGTCTGTACCAGTGGGCATCCTCCAGTCTAGCCAGCACTGAAAGGCAGGATTGGGGTCATGATAGTGGGGGTATAAGGAAGCCTCAAAGAACCAGAGTTATATTGTGCTTCTTCAGAATTATACTGCACACTGGTTGACTCATCCCTTCCTTGTTACCCTTCTGTGAGGAGATGTCATTTTGTCTATGATGGGTTTGGGGTCTCTGCTCTGAATCCCCTAATTCTCAGCTATGTGTTTTGTTTGGGGTCTTCTGGTGCCTTTTACCTGATTCTGTGGACACCTTTGTTTATATCTCTATCTATAGCTTTGCTTCCTAGAATTTTTCTGTTTCCTTTTACCTTCCACCATGCTCCACCATCACCTGCCCTATTTCTCTCAGTAATTCCTCTCAGCTAGATTGCTGGTGCTCCAAAACCACCAGGATCTCTATGTCCTCATTGTTGCTTTTAATTCCCTAGTTGCTGCCCTGTCTGTGGCATTTTTTGCACACTGTTCCTTTCCCCCACCTCCACCCCCCCAGATCCCTCCTGAACCACTGGTCCCATTGCTTTCCCCTGGACTTGTTTCCCATGCCTATTTATAAAGGTAGCCAAAACAACAATAATAGAGACAAAATACAAAGAAAACAAAAGCTTGAATAAAAGGAGAGGAAAAAACACTAGCAAAAATACGTAATTCTTGGTCTGCCTGCTAAACTTTATGACTATCTCTCCGCCAGTTCTGGGGGGTTCCGGGAATTTCCCTCCTAGTCTGAAGTCTATTGTTGGGGCTCCTCAGGGTTTTTATGGTTTTGCTCCTGTTGCTTGTCTGTTATGTTCTCTCCTTGGTTTGCTCCATTGTGTGGGTAGTCAGACCTGACTCACTCCCTGCTGTGTCCCCGTATTGTCCTCTCAGTATGCTCCAGCAAGGGGACATCATGCCTCAAGCTATTGTCACCCCTACAGTCCTCTCTGTGCCTTAGCAGCTGCATGCAGGGCATTGATTCATTCTTTTGAATATGGGGCGGCCATGAGTGGGACCCAAGTCAACATCAACTGACAAAATACAGCAATCTACACAGTCCTTGTGTTCCTTGTAAATTACCTTTCACTGCTGCTGAAATCCAAGATCTGCAATAGAGTATTTGAGGTATGTTTTTTTTAAGTTTTATTGAGTCTTTGGGAGCTTTGTTCTTTAATGTCTAGAATGCAATGAGAGTTTAGAACAGAACACCGCACCTTAAATATTTGCTGAAAGGGTAAAATCATGCGATTCAAATGCCTGCTCTCTTTTAATGTGAAGTCTGAACACAGTCCACATGAAACCAGTCCCCGCAGTCATTTCTGAACCCTTCAGTAGCAGCCTATCTTCTCTGAGATACAATGGGAGCGTCATACCCACATACAGGTTCTGTGGACATGATAGACATCCAAGTACTTTAATTCTGGCCATGTGCCAGGGGGACAGACTGCACCTCTCCCCTACTGTCATCATCCATTGAAGCAGGTCTTCATTTGGGGACACCTTGACAATGGAAGATGCACTGAGGGACAGGAGGCAGCATGGGACTGAGTCTCCACTTAGGATCATGAAAATTCTTGTGAGTAGTCATCGTGATGGAGAGAATTTCATCAAACTTCATTGCCATACCTCCTGCACAACTAACTGCCCATGTCCACACAGTGTAGCCCGATTTAGCCATTAACAGAAGGTGCAGCTAGGCTACTTATTTGGAAGAAAATATAGCCCATGGGGTCCCAAAACAAAGCCCAAGAAGATACTACTGAGTCAGCCAAGTCCTGTTCCCCAACGTGGCAGTTACATAATGTCAGCTTGCGAAAGGAGGGAGTATAGCCTGTCAATCAGGTCGCAGCTTAGTGACCTTATTTGGAGGCACGAAGGAGATAAATAGCTTACTGGGAGCCAGATACAGACTCTCTGCTTCATCTTCCTGAAGACCAGCCACAAGAAACCACTCTGATGGCAGTCAGAGCCTTTGAGCTGGAGGAGCCATGGAGACCAACACCAGCGCTAAGGTGCTTCCACCATCACTGGGTCCTCAAGACTTTCCACCCACTGGCCTGCGATCTTCCTGCACTCGGTGTCATTGCATGTGTTGTGTAAGTCTGAAGAGAACTTTACACACTGGTATCAGACATATGGGTTAATATCAGACTTATGGACTTGATCTGGTCTGGGCTTGGATATTTTAATATACAATTACTCTCTGATGTAAAGTTCTCTATTACACACATATGAGTGTCTCTGGATTTGTTTCTCTAGTCTACCTGGAATAACACATCCAAATATACCTAGAGGTCTTGAGACACTGCCAGGGATTCTCTACAGACCTTCCACTGTTGCTTTGTGACAATTGCCCTATAAACATTTCCAACTCTTTGCTGTGAACTTCGGAGTATGAACAAAAAAATAAACAGAGTTCTTCCCTCAATGAATTAACCTAAGCCTCGTAGAGATGAAGACCCTCGATGAGACGGCTTGACACAGTAGCTGCCAACAACGGGATCACACCTAAGAACAATTGTGAGGCTGGCCCAGGATCAGGCAGTGTTTCATTTTGTTGACCCGAAAGTCTTTATGAAAAGTGACATGATGGCCCCTAAAAACAACAACACAAACAGAAGACATTTTGACAATCTTTCAACTTTAATTTAAAAGTCTGAATGGTTGGTGGTTTAAATCCACCCAAAGGTGTCTTGGGAGAAAGTCTTGCGCTATACTTTTGGAAAATCACCATCATTGAACGCCCTGGGGGCACAATGCGACTCTAAATACACGAGGCTGCGCCGTGGCAATTGGCTTTAGTTTTTGTTTTCAGGGAAGCGAAGCATAACTTCTGGGCCTTGGTGGCTCTCCTTCCCTAATGCACTTCTAGAACGCAGCTTCTCCACCTGGCATCCAAGCATCATCGGCATCATGAGGATCAAGGCTGCTTGCTACAAAGCAGCTTCCCAGAAACAGGGCTGGCCTTAAAGCAGCATGGCTGGGAGTTGGGTCTGGGGATATGCATTTAAAATTTTCCCCCTGTCAATTCTTATGCACCTGGAAAGTTAAGATCCAGAGTCACAGTGCATTATCATAGGTTGTGCTTGAAATGTTTTTTGGATTTGTGCCTCACAGCTAGACGGTGAAGGAGAACGGGGAAATGAAATGTGTCATGTTACAAATGAGAACGTGGAAACACAACGATGGTAAAGATGGGGTAACACAATTAATTCACGGCAGAGCTTGGATTTGAACCAGCATGTGTCTGACTCCAGATCCAACCCTTGCCCACTGCCCTGCTGTGTTGCTTCTTGACTGGAAGAAACAAAAAGACTCGGAAGACAATGGCCGGGATGCGTTTGCATCAGAATAAGAGCCTGTCATGCTTCAGGGGCTGTGGCCTCTCAGAAGCACATTACCCTTTCTTCCTTCCGAGGCCTCTGAAAATCAAAACACCAAACTCATAGCCACAGAGTCCAATCCCAGACATGGATCCTGAGCAGGATAGAACAGAACTGCCCCTCTGACTTTCCTGGGAGTAGAAAGCTTTGCCTGGCTCCCACGGAATAGCTGGTGGATTTGAACTGAAGTATCTGTCAACAGCCCAACACATAACCCACTAAGCCACCAAGCCTCCTTCCAAGGCATTTAGGGTAGACTCAATCCACTAAACGTTATGGTTAATGGTGGGCTTCTCACTGAGCTGCCATCCACAAGGTCTGCAGTTCCAACTACCTCTGCGGCGAGGTGAAGATGTCTACACCTGCAGACATTTGGTGTCTGAAACCCACAGGTGCAATTCCACTCTGTCCTATAGGATCCGTGTGAGTACGATTGGATCCCATGGTAGTGAATGTGGTATTTGGTTGGTAGCCCAGTTCTTGAGGGTTTGTTATCCAAGTGCATGAAAATTTAGTAACAGGAGAGACACAACTGTTTTGTGGTCACCAGGGCCTTTTACATAACCTTATCATTGAACAGGAGGGCATTTCCTGTCCTTCAGTCATGGTACACTGGGCTTGCCAATCCCGCATGCAGCAATGCAGGTGGAGATTGGAAGTGCTGAGTCATTATCAGGATCCGTCAGCCCCTTAGATCTTGGGGTTGGATCGGAGATGGCCTTGGGCTTTGTAACTGAGATTTCCTTCCAGATAAGGTGTCTGGAAGACACCTGGAGGTTCATTTATGCATCATGGCATGGCAACAACACGTGTTTGCAAATCACAGCTGCGCATTGGGCTTTCAATGGGTGAGTGTGTTAGTCCAGGTGACTAGAGAAACAAATCCAGAGATACTTGTATGTGTATAAGAAAGAGCTTTATATACAAGAGCAGTTGAATATTGAGAAAACATCCCAGCCCAGTCCAGATCAAGTTCGTAAGTGCGATATTAGCCCATGTATCTGATACCAATGTATACACCTCTCTTCAGACTCACGAAACACAAGCAATGATGCTGAGTTCAGGAAGATCACACATCAGTGGGTGGATACAGTGGCAGTGGAAGTATCTCAGCAATGGCCGGGGTGTCCACGTGGCTCCTTTAGCTCCATGGATCTAGCATAGCTCCATGCGTCATCTCACCAGGGATGTCTCTCAGGGAGTGTCTCTGTGCCCTGCCTCCAGGTTCTAAGGAAAAGTCACTGCTATGGAGTCAGTGCTGACTCACAATGCATACGCACTGCGCCATAACATTATAGCGATTTTGTTTCCTTTTCGCAATTGTGAAGACATCATCTTCATAGATTTCCTTAAAGCACATGGGATAATCGTGGGGTTTATTCGGAGGAAGAGAAAAGAAAAACTGACAAGTGCATGCAGGAAAACAGACCAGGTAGTTTCCATCCAAGAATGTTTCTTCAGTCCTTGGTCTGACACCTGCTGGGCAGCAGGACTGAGTTCTGGGGGGGGGGGGGGGGGGGCTGGCAAGGACTGACAGGGTGAGACCGCAGTCCGGACAGGGCCAGTACTTGCTGAGAAAGGGATTGCCGGGATTGCCTTGGCTTTCAACACAGAGGCTGGAGGGGCCTCCTGTGACAGTACCAGGCCATCACAAGCCCGTAGACCGCTTGCCCTCAGCCAGGCTTAGGCGGCCACTGACCGTTTGTGCAGATTGTCATTTGTGAGACTGCAAATGACTGGACTTCACCAAAACCCCACCTAGCCTTGGACTGAACTCAAAAATGCTAGGAATCCCCAAACCGATCCCCCAGCAGAATAAGTGTATGTGGATGGCTAAGCGGCTGCTGGAAGACAAAGGATCTCCCTGCTCAGTACAGGATGCTGGGGCACAGGAGCCCGGCTCACTGCCCAGACGGTTCCTGTCCCAAAGGCCTCACTGCTCCTGACTTTCCCCCAGGTCTGACTTGGCCTCCAGGAAAGAAAAGCAGAGAATTCGAGACACCTGGGTCGAAAAACTCAGTTGAAACCTGGGACGAGATAACTGGAGTGGAGGAAGTACCAAGGGAGGAGAGAGGAGAATGCCGGGAGAAATGTAAGCCAAGAATCCTTAGAAGGAAAGGCCAAGTTGCTCCCATCTGGCAGAAGGAGGGCTCCAGGGTAGAGGAATTAAAAATCCAGGGGCCTGAAAAGGAAGTGCTAGAACCCACACCGGGGGCACGAGCGTGGAAATTCGAGATGAAGAATGGGAGACCACCTGGATGGAAAGCTATTAACAGAGAAGCAGCAGCAGGATAATGCCCAGTATTCTTTCAGGATACTTGAGTTAAAAAGGAAGTTCTCTGGAAAACATCTCTGGCCAGAGGCAATTAAAACAGAAGGAAAATCTAGCGCCTGAACAAGGCAAGCCGAGGCCCCTCTCTGGGAAATGTCTGTCGAAGTTAGCAAATGATGGGGACACCTGGGGAGAAACAGGGCCTGGGCGGGGGAAGACCGCTGCTAGAGTGACCTGGGGGTGGGGGGAGAGAGTGTTGAACACTCACAGGGACTGTGGAAGGACAGGGAGTGGAGGGGTCATCTGGAGAGAGGTGAAGGACACACACACAGCTGGGACACAATTGTGAGAAGCCCAAAACTCTATAAAGGGATCGAGTTTCTCCTAGACCAAGCTTGAGTAATAGCCACAAACAAGGGCTGACCAGGAATCCGGCCTTCATCGCCCCCACTGCGCATACTCAGAAAGAGGATGTGGACATCGCCCACTTTCAACATCTGTGGTGAAGGGGGCTAAGGGAAGGTGAGCCTGGGCGAGGGTGGTAGGTCTGTCCCCGTGCACCAAGCCTGGGCCATTGACAGTGCCTTGAGACACCGGTGGACGGCACACTGTCATCAAGGGACACAGGCAGAGTGGTTAGGGATCACAGACGGCAGACATGTCAGGAGAGACCAGTCTGCGGGGAAGAGCCCCGTGATTGTGGTCAAGTGGAGGGGCAGCCAACCAGAGATATGCAGGCCTTCACTAGATGGACTGAGACAAAGGGGGCAACAGTGAGTCAAACATAGGAACCAATGGGAAAATGGAGGACCAGGAGTGCTTCATTGTGTTGCACCTAGGGTCCCTATGCAGGGAAAGACCAGGCTTTCTACTACCGAAACCAACAGGGAAATTGGACCTTGTCCTACAGGGTTGCTATGGGTCAAAATTGACTTCCTATAGATCAATGTGGTGTGGCGTTTAGAGGCTCATTGGACAGTTCAAAACCCACAGTCGCTCCACAGACCTACGATGAGGTTTTCTAAACTCAGAAAGAGCAGAGTCTCAGAAGCCTCCAGGGACAGTTCCAGCCCACCCTTTTGGGTCACTAGGAGTCAGAATCAACTAGATGGCATGGAGTTTGGCTGGAGAGGGTTGGGGTGCTGTGAAGCAGAACATCGACGACATGTGCGAAACCTTGTCATGACGGCAACAAGAACAACCACAGTGAAGCCACACCTGTGCCTCCAAAAGGTGGCCCAGGAAAAGTCTCACACACACAGGCTGAGGGATGTCCTGGTGTCGCCCAAGGGCGGCCTTCAGGAACACTGCCAAAGGTGAGTGTGGGATTAGGCCCGTGCTCCCCCAGAGAGCTCCCTTTCCCCAGCCTCACTTGTTCATGCACATTCCATGTGTGAGTTAACAGGTGCTGCCCTGACCCAGGAAGCACATGAATCCAACAGGCCGCTATCATTTGTTTCACCTGCTTTGGGGACTCTGAAGTGCCTGGAGTTTTTTATAGTCCTAGAAGTCAGGAATCTAGACAACATTTCATTCAGCTAAACTCAAGGTGCCAGCAGGGTTTCATTCCTCCTGGAGACCTGAGGGGAGAAGCCCCTCCTTTGGCTATCTAGTGTCTGGAGGCCACCCGTATTCCTGGATAAGCAGCCCCTTCCAAAGACAGCCATGTCCCACTTGTTCCCAGGGATCCAGGGCTGCTGATAGCGATCCGATAAGACAGGACAGAACTGCTGATCTGTGGTTCAGGGACCACATAGCATGTTCCAGGAATCCTGGTGGCTTAGTGTTGACTCATTGTGCTGCGCACGGCACAGTCACCAGTTTGAAATCACCGGCCTGTCTGAGAGAGAAAAGCAGGGCTTACAAAGAGCCACAGTCTGGCAAATGCACATGGACAGTTCTACCCGGCGTCATGCCAAAGACAGTGAGGCGCTCTTACAGATGCCTTAACATTCCACAGTCCCATCGCATCGTGGTACTATACAACCAGTCAGATTCAAAACCTCTTTCTTTCTTGATCTCCTTGATATTGGTTCCCATTTGTCCCCTCTGGCCATCACCAAACCCTCCAGGAACCCTTATCCTTTTACTTTTTTTTTCATAATAGTTTCTCTTTTTTTGGCCATTTCTTACACAATCCAAGATAGCCATTCACATACAATTCTGTTGCTTTTTTCACTAGCCTCTCCCAATCTCTCTATGGATCTGGCATTCTCTTAAGGACCCTGTGATTTCACATGGATTTCAGATGGCAGCCTGGTGGCACAGTTGGCTATGCATTGTGCTACCAATCAAGAAATCAGTGATTCTTACACACTAAGTGGCTACACCCTAGAGGAGGCTGGCTGCTGTATGTACAGTCTGGCAAATCCAGAGTCCGTCGTCCACGGTCCTGTAAGGGTTGCTATGAGTTGGAATTAATTCGATGAGAGTGGGGCTTCCGGCACAAATGGTAGAGTTGACAGTTTGAGCGGGCGCTGTAAGTCCCTCAGCAGAGGGCTGGCAATCTGCCTACTAAAGGTTACTGACCAGAAAGGCCCATAGTGTGCAGTTCTGATCTGAACCACATGGGGCTGTCCTGACCCAGGACTGACTCCACAGCCATTGGTTTGTTTGTTTGGGCTTGGTCATTCCATTGGGGGCTCACTTAAACAGTCCAGGAAAATCTCCCCATCTACGCATACTTGAATCATTCCCATCAGTAAGTTGGTGAATTTCCTTTTGCCACATAAGCTAACATCTCCAAAGGCCCCCTTTTGCCGGAGCAGGAAACATATTCACAGTTGTGGGAGTAGGAGATGGACTTTTGGGGGGACCCTTCATTAGGCTCTCAGTCATTTCCACAGATGATTCTGATGTCCACCTCTCAAGGGCAACCACTGTTCATAGGTAGCACATCCTAGTGGCGAGTTTGTTCTTCAGACATGCACCATATACCTTTGGCATGCTGCCCCATGGGCAATTAATGCTGTTCCCAGAAGCAGTCTCTGGCTCAGCGCCTCCCTATGTAGCTGTATCTCACATTCTTCATGGGCAGCACACAACGCTGTCCAGCCATTGTCTCTACCCCTTCTTGCCTTATGGGAAGAATTCAGAAATAACACCCCGTCAGCCAATCCAGAGGGGCAGCTACTGTCAGTCAATCCAGTGGGCCAGCTACCAAATTTGTCATCCACTCACATTTCTCAGCGATGCTCTCCGGCATCATGGCCTGACAACCAGGAGAGTGTTGGAGAATAACGGGGCCACTATGGGCTTTCACTGGGTGAGTTTTCGGAAGGAGATGGCCAGACCTTTCTTCTGAGGCATCTCTAGGGGGACTTGAACTGCCAATGCTGCCGTTAGCATCTGAGTGTGATTACTGTTTGCGCCACCCAGGAACTCCGCTGGCCCATCAGTGCTATGTCACTCGTACGTGATAAGGACAAGGGACTTGATTGCACACTTTGTGCACTAAGCATCTCTCTAGATCCTTTGTTTGTATTTTGCCCAGTTTACGTCTTCTTTGAGACTGGCTCAAAGTTTTATCTCAGGATCAGGGAGTCTCCACCCCGATATCCAGGAGTGTGCAGAGAGGAGAGAGCTCCTTCCCCCCTTAGCATCACTACACTGGCCTCTGCAGATTCCCGCTAACATTGAGCAGATGTGGCACAGACCAGCCATCAACCCCCACATGGCTGGTCTGACAGAAAACCATCTGCCCTCACAAGCTCCACACATCTGTCTTAAGCGTCCCCGGTGTCTGCACCTGTCAGAGAAGCCAGCTTCCAACACCCGCAATTCCAGTAGGCACAACTGTAGAGCAATAATATATAAAGATGATAGTAATTTCACAGAGGAGAGGAAAGATAGGAGAGAGAATATTCAAGGAATCAGACACATTTCAAGGTAGCATGTTCACTTCAGCTCCTCTTGATGGACCATGGGGAACTGGAAGGAGAGAGAGCAAACCATTACTGTCTGGGGACATGTATAGGTAGCCATAAGACATGCTTATTCAGCCGTTACATTGTCACAAGGTTGATTATATCTACATTAAGGTCCCTGAGCCTTACAGGTGAGGAAACATAATACCTGCATTGGGGAAAGGTACCAGAGGGGTTGGGTGTCAGGGCAAGAAGAGAGAGTGAAAGGACCATGTCTACTTCTCTAGGGAGTTAGAATCAACCATATGCTCAGTTGAGGATGGCAACGCTGTTGGGAGAGAATCTATGGAAATGACATTTAAAGCAGGATCATGTACTTGGACTTTACCTGTAACTTTCCAGAGTGGAAGCTTTCTTACCTTTGAATACCAACTTTCCAGACTCCCTCTGTTATGAGGTAGAAAATATCGTCCTCAATATAGTTCCCTCGGTTACTTTTCCACATGCACCAATCATGAATTAACAAGCAGGCCTAGGATTCAGAGCTGTTCTCTGTTCATCCCGTCTCAGTAACACACGCTGCTTCAGGGAGAGCACCCCAGTCACTCCCTGACCACCACCACCATCCCACTGTCCCAGGAGGCCTGTCTGTCCCTGGTTCCCCGGTTCCCTGTGCTCCCTCCTGCAATGGAGACTTGGGCCTGCTGTCCTTCCCTCAGTTTCAGACCACTGGTCAGTTTCATGTCCTCACAAGGGAAGTCCGGTTCTCCTAGCATGTCATCGTCTGTCTTTTCTCAAAACACTACCTGTCACTTTTGTCACTGAACAGTGGAGCGTGTCACCATTTCATGATGGGTCTCTCTCCCTTCTGGACGCTCAGGAAGTAAATGACAAGGGCATCCATATAGTCCCCGGGAAAATGTGGCAGTCAAAATGGGATTTTCCAAGAGACTCCATCCATAGCCCAGTGCCCGGCACACACGAGAAGCACAATAAGCAGTCACTGAATGAGCAACGAATGAACGAACATGCTGCGGAGGCTGATCCACATTCAACACCTCATCATGGCTCACTGTGAACCACGTCCCTCAACCCTGATCTTGGGTGAACTGCCTGATGCAGCCTCCGAAGGGAATCCAGGAATATGTGGTGTCAGCCATCTCACAGTGGTGCTTGTGGGAGGTCACCCCAACTCAGGGAAGGAGATGGTTAGGTGCATTTCAGATCAAGCATGACCTTGGAAAGTTGCAATGTTGCTTGAAAACACGCTTCTTAAATGCCTGCTGATGATTAGTCTCTCCTGCTCTGACCCTTATTCTTACCGGATTCTGACCGACACTGAACCTCCAGCCCAGGGTAGAACTGCCCCTGTGGGTTTCCAAGATTGTGACCGTTTACAGATGCAGAAAGCCTTATCTTTCCCCCCAGCTTAGAACTGCTGACCTTGCTGTTCAGCAATCCGACAACTAACAGCTTTGCCATCAGGGCTTGACTCGATGCCAGTGACTTTATCTGACCCTCACTGGTTGCGTGACCTTGAAAAGTGCTTTGGCATCTGTGAAATGGGAATAACAGAGCCTGGATGGTAGGATCTTTGGAAGGAGTATTCTGATCCTGTATTTTCAAACCTTCTCCATGAAGTTTGGTTTTTAGTCTTTTAATGTTTTAGTGTGAATTAGGTGAAAGTTTACCAAGCTGACTATGAGTCTCACACTGCAGGGTCCATATACATTCTGTTCTGGTGCATCCACTGCAGTGCCCTCAAGTTGCCAACACAGCCCCACTGCTTCTGGTTTCTGGTTTCTAACCCTCCTTCTGTCCCACCACTTTGTCTTGTGTCCTTGGATAAAGTCTTCATTTTGATCTGAAGTGAGTATTTATTCTGACCCAGGTGAGTTTGGTTCCAGGACAGCGGGAGGATTAAGGACAGGAGGATTGGTTTGGGGAGGGGTCCCAGCAGAATCTTCCCGACCAGGAAGCTTGATGGTTTTGCTTTTCATTCCACATTTACCCCCCACCTTGTACAGGACCTTTTAAAGAGAGCCTTTGAAAGACAGTTGGTAGAGGCAGCTGAGCATCATCGAGTTCTTCTGGTCTCAGGGTTGTGGAAACCGGTGTTGGTGTGGCCCATTAGTCAATTGGACTAATGCTTGATACGTGTCTTTCCATTTGCCTCATTATCCTCTCCTCCAGGGAAAGATGGATAGTTCTAACTCCTTAGATGGCTACGCATGAGCTTTTCAGTGTCTAGTCACTGCTTACAAGGTAGGATGCAGAAAACTGTCTTTGTGAACTCTGTTACCCCAGTTGACCTTGGTATTCCCGGAGACTCTGCTCCTGAGCTCCAGGTGTCATTCCCTCAAAGTCTTGACCTATCTAAGAAGTTTTCATAATCCCTACTCCACGCCGGCCCTTTCACAGGCTCTTCTACATTCAATAGGCCTTCAGTATCGGACAATGTTTTGAAGCTGTACATAAGGTCTTCAACGAAATGAATGTGAATATAACTCCCACATTATACAATTCACTACGTCAATCATTTTCAAAAGAGTTGTACAACTTTAGACCCACAAGAACATGTAGGAGAGTTTCTTCTTGCTTGCACTCAGTCCTCCCCCTTTCCCAGAAATCCCCCCTGCCACTCTACGCTATTCATACAGCTACTGTTGCTATAGATTTACCTGTGCTAGCTCACCTATCCAGACTACAAAGGCGCAAAGCGAAAAAGCGCCCAACAGCAATGACAAAATAAAACTGGAACAAGCTCAGTGGAAAAGAAAGCAGACACCATTTTAAAAAACCGGAACACATTTAAAATGAGTCAGAAAAGAGATACGATGAATTGGTGTTATCTTTTAACCTACCTCTCTCTCTGTGTGCCATCAGAGCCAGTGGGTAGTGTGACCAGACATGACGACATCTCGCTCTCCTGGGCTCCGGCAGAGATTCACGGTTTCCATTGGTCCATCAGACTAATGGTTTTCTTGAGCTTTTGCCTCATTCTTCTTCGCTCCTGGCAGAGAGAGACTAAGAGTTGGCTCTCATATGGCGACCACCCTAAACTTATAGGCTGTAGTACATGGTCTTTGTCGGTGAGATTATGCAGCCTTAACTTTGAGCTTGATCTGGTCGCTCAACCATAAATCAATCAATAAATGAATGATTGAAAAAGCTTACTTTGTACATGAGAATATGCGAAACAGTACTGCTAGTCTGTAGTTCCCCTTCATACGTGCATAGGCTTATTTCAATCAAAGCATGGGGGCCATGGCTCTGCAGACAGCTCGTCTCGGTGATAACGTGGGGTCCGCCCTGTGAGGGGCCTGCATCTGAAGCGGGGCAGTCCAGCGGAGGCTCCGGCGATCTGCGCGCCCGTTAAACTGAAGGCGAGGCGGGGAGAGAGCGGGTGGGTTCTAAGGGAGACTCGCGGCGGCGGGGCGCACGCGGCCTCACAGCGCCCCCGGTGGCGGTCTGAGAGCAGACAGCCCCGCCTGAGCCCGCAGAGCCGCTGCTGGCTTCCCAGTGCTGCCCCAGGCCGCTGCCCCAGGCCGCTGCCCCAGGCCCCTGCCCCACGCCCAGCCACAGGCCCGAAGGTGGTGGTGATTCTGTAGGTTTCTTTTCGCATCGGCGAAGAGATCATTCCGGTTTGTTGTTGTTTTTTTAAGTGCACGGGACAATCACGGGATTTCTTAGGAAGAAGAGAAAAGAAAAACTGACAAATGCCTCCGGGAAAACAGACCATGGAATTTGCACCCAAACATGTTTCTTTAGGTCTCGGTCTTGCGCCCGTGGGGCGGGTGGGGCAGGGAACTGGGGGGCCGGCAAGGACTGACCCAAGGGACCGCGGTGCGGACAGGGCCAGTGCTTGCTGAGAAAGGGATCCCCGTTGGCTTTCAACACAGAGGCCCGAGGGGGTCTGCAGTGGCAGCGCCAGGGCATCACAAACGCGCGGACAGCTTGCCCTCAGACAGGCAGGGACGGCCACTGGCCATTTGGGCGGATTTCGCAATGGCTGATCTCCAGAAAACCTCCTGTGAGCCTTTGCCTGACCTCCAAGTTCAAGGAACCCCCAAATCCCACCTCCAATGGAGCACATTTCAGCGGACCAATCAGGTGGTGTTGGCGGCTGGTCTCTGGGGTGCAGGGGCAGGGCTCAGTGCCCAGAGCTTTCCTGCGCCAACCGCTCCCTGCTCCACACTGTCCCCCAGCTCCCAGCTGGCCTTGAGGAAAGGAAACCATAAGAGTTCGGCCACTGGAACCCAAAAGAAGTGGTCAGCTTCCTGGGATGACATGAAAACACCGAGGGAGGAGCACAGAACAGACTGGGAGAGATCCAAGGAAAGAACCCAGGGAGGAGAGCACACGTGGAGCCATTCCGGCAGAAGGAGGTCTTCAAGGAGGAAGCGTTCCATCTCCAGAGAGCGGAGAAGGAAACAATAGCTTTAAACCGGGGACCACGAGGGTGGAAATTAAAGAAGGGGAGACCAACTGGACAGAAGATAGCACACACACCCCTCTCCCCCCACCCCCGAGAAACAGCGGCAGTATTATTTAAATATAGTTGGTTTAAAAGTGAAAATCTGCTCACAAGATCGCTTGCCGGAGGCAACTATAGGGGCAGGAAAATCTAGCGCTGCAACAAGGTAAGCCGAGGCCCCTCTGGGAAATGTCTGGACACCTGGGGAGAAACAGGGACCTGGGGGTGGTGGGTGGAGAGTGTTGACAGATCAGAGGGACTGTGAAAGGAATGGGGTGGGGGTCATCTGGAGAGAAGGGGAGGCCATATACACAGGTGGGACCCAGTTATGATGCGCTTATCCAAGCAAGATTCTGCTGCTCAGGGAGGAGTCCCTGGACTGGGTTGTCAGAAGCAGATCGATGTATGCAGAGAGATCCCTGTAGACTTAATCTGTGGGACCAAGATGCTATCCATGATTGGAATACCGTCAAAAGCATCTTTAAGCTTTTCAGGATGATGTTCTCAAATTGCTTGATGGCCAGTCAAATCGTTTCCCAAAATGGGTTGTGTGCACATGCTCATTCGAGAGACTGAATGCCCAGCTGGGTGGGTAGAGATCCTGGACACCAGTGGCCACTCAACTCACTGCCATCTAGTCCTTACAGGCTCCAGAGTGTGAATCTGCCTTTCTCCACAAGGAGGAAAACTGGGCTTTGGACTCCTGTGTGGGTTACAGTCTGGGAAATGCACGGAGGCAGTTCTACCCCGACCTCCAGGGTCACTCTGCGGCATTGACCCCCTGGCAAAGGGGAATAGGTTGTGTTTTTTGTTTCCCCACTTCTTACACAATCCAATATAGCCGTTCGCATACCATTCTGTTGTTTCTGTTTTCAGTAGCCTCATCCAATGTCTCTTAGGCTCTGCCACCCTGGCACCCCATGAGGACCTGTGATGACACATGGTAGTCCCTAGATGGTGTTGTGGTAAGTGTAGTTGGGTAAGTATGGTGCTGCCAACCTAGAGCTCCAGGATTCTAACACATTAGTTTGTTGGTTTTGTTTGATTTCCATGTTTTGGCTTGGTGATTCCATGGGGAGTTCCCTTAACAATCCAGGAAAATCTCCCCATCACCACATCCTTGTTCCATCATCACATTGGTGAATTTCCTTTGGCCACATAAGCTAACATCTCCAAAGGCCCCTTGTGCCGTATCAAGAAGCATATTCACAGTTCTGGGAGTAGGAGATGGACTTTTGGGGTGACCCTTAGCTGGCCCCCAAGTCATAACAAAGGATGATTTTGATATCTACCTTTCAGAGGCCACCGCTGTTAGTGGGTAGCATATCATAGGGGCTAGTTTGCTCTTCAGAGATGCACCATATGCACACGGCATCCTGCCCCATCAACAATTAAGGCTGTTCCACAGATATTTTCAGGGCCAGACCCTGCCTGTGTAACCAGATCTCAAAATGTTCATCATAACCCCACATTGTCCAGCCATTGTCTCTACTCTACTCCTTCTTGCCTTATGGGAAGAATTCGGGAATAGCACCTAACATCCCACATTTCTGTGTCACATCCTAGCTGCCGCTAGCCAAACCCGTGACCAAGTGACCAAATTTGTCACCCACTGTCGCCTTCCGCAGCGTCCCAGTGGCACTGTTCCCCCTTGGATATTCAGTGGGGGAATTTGCTCAAGGAGATGGCCAGACCTTTCTGCTGAGGCATCTCTAGGTGGACTTTGACTGCCAACACTCCAGTTAGCATCTGAGTGTGTTTATTTTTTGCATTACCCAAGAACTTCACTGGCATGCATTCTCAGTATCTCTTCATATCTGCGAAATCTCCCTGGCCTTACCTCTAGGACATTATTGATACAGCCACTGTCTAGATTTATGTATCCATACAAAACCAAACCAAAAACCCAAACCAACAGCAATGACGAAATAAAAGAGGGAAAAATCACGCAGCATTTCTGTCACATTCTAGCTGGCATCCGCCAATCCAGCGGCCCAGCCTCCAAGTTCCTCATACACGGTCACCTTACTCAGTGAGGCGCTGATCAAAGTGAAGAACAGCTTGATGGGACAACAGAGATTGCTTATCAGTGGCAGAGGATACAGAGTTAAAGTCTGTTGTATTCCCAACTTCCCTGAGTGGCAGGTAAAATATTGAACTCGAGGCAGAGGGACTTCTTCAAATTTTCCGTGGCAGCCTTTTATCCTGGGAATCAGCTGTCCACCACTCTGAGTCTGATCTGGCTTTCCATGAACTAGGGCTGTCGGGACAGCCAAGCACATGGAGCAGGTCACAGAGCGAGGAGCCACGTCTCCATTGTGCAACAGAGAAGCAGGTCCTTGGGCTCTTGAGGAGGAAGTGTCATGACTGGGACCATCTCCCTGCTTTCTGCAGATGACATGCCAAGGGAAAGACAGCTTCACATCTTGGGCAGGAGGCCCAGATTAGCCAGAACCAAGGGGGTATATGAGTTTTTGAGACCTTGTGTTGCAGAAGGTTCCTGGGTGACATAATAATTTGACCTGGACTGTTTATCTAAAAGTTGGTGGCTCAAATCCATCCCGCTGCATGTGAAAGAAAGGCCCGGCTATCTAACTCCATAAAGATTTCGGTCAAGAGCTGCCCGCCCCCTTCCCAAATGAACAGTTCTTCTCGGTGACACATAGGGACAGCCTGAGTCAGAATTGACTTGAGAGCAGGGGGTCTGGGATTGTGGGGAAGGATGCCATGTTTAAATCCAGCTGTCTATGCATGGAACACACAGGGCCAGCAAACACCAGGCTCCTCTAAGTGTGGTTTGTGGTCCAGGAGCAAAGACTTCCCTGCAAGCTTGTGAGAAATGTAGAGTCTCAGGCCCTCCCAGGCCTCTTGAATCCGAATCCCTGAATGAGTCCTCAGATAGGGCCTGGTGGTTGAGGGGTCGTTGACCAACAATTGAAGAGAAGTCAAGGGCTCTTTCCAAGGGCTTGCTGGAAAGCAGACCAAAGGTTGGGGAAATTGTAGTTACGGCTGTGACTGATCCCAACTCAGCTTGAGAGCAGAGTTTCAGTAAATGATGTCCTCTGTTCTCACACACAACCTTTTGGCTCCCCTCACACTCTTGGCCAGAGGAAAGTCTAGCATTAATTTGAGCACCCTTTAATTCGGAGGTGCCCCTCAGTTGCAGAAAGGCCTAACACTTAAAGACTTCAGCGTGTAGCCCAGTCAGGAGAGGCTTTGATGGGGAAGAAAGACTCTGTTTCCTGCTGTGATCATATCTCAACCAAAGAAGCAGTGCTGGGTCTTGCCAGCCAGGCCCCAGAGGCACAGAGGCCTGAACTCTGCCCAGCTGGGACGACGCGCTGTAATGTCTGGCTGCTACAACACGGGGCCAAGTATTGCAAGTGAGAATAATTCTACTATGCAGGCCCATCCTGGACCCATGCAAGAGGGCATGGTGGCTGACAAGTGGAAGCAAAGTCTTCTCTCATTACTATTGTCCCTGCTGCATCTGCTGCAGCTAATCGTGCTTAACTCTTGCTTCTTGGCAGATGTGGGTAGAGCGGTGTTGGTGTCACCATCCAGGCAGGTCTGACCACCTGTGCAGCAACAGCTGAAGTTGTGGGGGAAGAGAAGCCATTCCTGCACTGGTAGACCCATCAGCCCTCGCATGTGATGAACGCGATGACCATGAGCCAAGTGACCAAGACATTATCTGCCTGCTGGGCAAAGAGGAGACACAGCAGCGTCAGTTTCCCCTGGAAGCCCGGTCTCATCACCTTGTGCTCCTCACGGCCAGCATGGGGCATTGCCCCATTCACGCCCTGCCTGAGCAGAGAATGTCACTGTGTCTTTATACAGGGAGGAGGGATTCTCCTAACCTCCTCAGAGAACATTCTCCACCCAAGGCCTCCTTTAGGGTGGCAGACATAGAGTCAGGCTGTACTCTGGATGGGTGGAATACCTCGCAAAACACAACAATACTTGTATAGATTTGTTTTAAAATTAATCATTCATTGTTTAGGAGGAATATTCTGGGTGGGAACAATATGCGGAGGGAATTTTTTTGCTGACCATTAAACAGTTGTGTAATTTTCCATGAGAATCACAGGAGGGCTGGATGTCATCTTCTGGGATTTAACAGAAGATCATATGTATTGTTCTAAAACATCAGTTTTGCTATTAGACTTTACTTTCTAACCTGATAGAGCTATGGGTGGTTTGTATATATTGCACTCGAACTAGTTAGCACCATGCAGAAGAATATAAAGTCTCTCATTAATAATTTTATTGATTACACATTTAAATTAAATTATAATATTTGTAATACATAGGATTAGATGAGACATTATTAAATAAAAATTTTAAAGAAAGAAATGCCTCCTGAAAGACCACAGAGAGTGTTAAAGATCCATAAACAGTTTATATTTAGAAGTAGTTAGAATAAAGGGAAACAAAAATGGAGGCAAAATATAAGTCCTTACCACTGGGAAAAAACAACCACAAATACTAAAAATTTGATTTTAATCAGTTATCTTTAAGTATATTTCATTTCAATCATTTTATTGGCATCAATTTACATATCACACAATTCAACAGTTCAATCATTTTAAGAAGAGTTTTGGGATCGATTTTAGGACCACAACCAGTTTGGGAACATTTTCTTCTGTCTCGTGCACATTTTTAGAAGCTCCCCATTTTCCTTCAACCTCCCCTGCCATGCTTCTGGGAATTTACTAATCCAGCTACTGTCTATATAGACTTATCTGTCTTGGGTTTCCTATACAGAGAAACATATATAACAAAGACAAAAAATAAAATCCAGTAGAGGTGACAAAATTAAACCGAGGAAAATCTCAATGGCAAACTGGAACAACTCAAATACCTCGCCCTCAAGTCAACTCTGTCGTAGCCACCCACTGGGATGAGGTAGATGGCCCCCGTGGGTTTCAGGACTGCAGCTCTTTATAGGAATAGAGAGCCTCATCCATGGAAAAGAAAGCAAGAAAATACTTGAAAACGGCCACAAATTTAAAATGAGTCCGTAGGGAGATCAAGTGATAAGCTGTTGTTACATTTGATCCTACCTCAATCTGCCATCAGAGCAGTGGGTAGTGTCACCCGCCATCTAGTTCCTCTGGTCTCCGCTCGGGAGGCTGAGACTCACTGTGTCCATTCGTCTGGTAGACAAGCTGTTTCCTTGAGTAGTGGAGCTATTTCACACATCCTTTCTCCTGGCAGCAAGAGATTAAGACTGGCCTCTTCTGTGGCCCATGAAAGCTTTTAGGCTGTAGAACATGGTCTTTGTGGATGATGTTATGTGGCCTTAACCTTGAGCTTTGTTTAGTCACTGCAAAATATTACAATGCTCCTACTTTATATACAAAGTCTATGCCAAAAAGTGCTGCTACTCTAGTTCCTGTTCATGCATGCACAAGTTTATTTCAAACAAAACATGTGGCCTGGGTCTGTGAGCAGTGCATGGCTGTAGATAGCTTGTCTCCATGAGAACATGGTGTCAGTCCTGTGAGGTGCCTTCCACAGACACCGTGCAGTCAAACTGTGACTCCGGGAGTAGTTTCGAGGTCAGCTAGAAAGTTATAGGGATGATTTTTTTTTTTTGAATTACAAAGAGGTAACTCTCATTGATTTTCCTGGACACAGGAGAATCATGGTGCCTTAGTAGGAAGAAGAGTTAAGAATTGAAAACCACACTGGTGGCCTAAAGGCCAGGGGATTTATACCAGACAAGCTCCGTCTAGGGCCCACTGGGCATCAGGGCAGGGACCCAAGTAGGTTAGGGACATTTGGGGAGGGGTGGAAGCTAGACCCGGGGCAATGTTTGTGGAGAAGGGGACTCAGTTCAGCTGTCAGCACAGAGGCATGAGGGAACTGACAGTCACAGCACCCAGGACATCTGGGAGACTTCATAAAGCCCACGGCCAGCTTGCCCATGGCAAGGCATTGACCACCAGTCTCTGGTTCAGTGTCAAGCCCCTTCTCCTAAGGCTTACTGAAGCCATTGGCAATGTGGACACTGAAGGAAACGTGTTGTTTTCACTGGGTGCTAGATTCTAGGGCCAGTGTACCATCCGTCTCCCTGCTCCAGACTGGTCCCCAGGTCTGAGATGGCACTGAGCCTATTAAGGGAGCCGTGAGTACCAGGCCCCAGAAGAATGCCATTGTTTCCTGCTAGAAAAAGAAATTGACCAGAGTACAAATATAACTTGTAGGCTTTATGTCCTGCCGGGCTTTTCCAGACTGGACGGAGGGCAAAGAAGTAGGATGAGAGGAAAGCCAAAAATTAGAGTGGAGGGAGATCAGAGAAGCAGAATGGAGAAGCCCCGAAACGAAGAAACCAAGCACTAACATGTGGGAGATCACCACATATCCCTCTGATTGGCAGGTTTGACGGAGGTGGGGATGACGTGGCATCTGACGCAAAGGGAAATTTTGCGCACTAGTGGGAAGGTATGGGCAGGCGGAGAGATCTGTGTGGGAGAAATACGGGAAGGAGATGCTTGTCATGGCTAGGTGCTGTTTTACACTCAGCTGGACCCGTGATTGCCTGGACTGAGGCAGAAGAGAGGAGATCACGTAACGTCAAGGGAGGCGAGAGGAAAATTCCGATAGTGATCTAAGGAGGGAATATTTACAAGAAGAGGAAAATTTGGTTCTATCAGAAGCAGGGCTTCAATGAAGATGCATTGAATATTCGTGGCCAGAAGATTAAAATTAGAGAAGGCCAAGGGAAGCGACAGGGGCAAATGACACGTTCCGGACTCCCATTAGGGACACACATTACCATCGCAGATAGGAAGTTGGATACCAGCAAAGACCATTTTAGACGATATGACTTTAAAATGAAGGGTCCCTGCTGCCGCCACACCCCACCCCCGCCGCCCAAAAAACCCCCATCCATATGCCAGTGTCAATCAAATCAGGAGACTCCAGCACCTGGACCAGGTCAACCAGGGTCCAGCTGGGAAAAGTTTGTCAAAGCAGGTAAAATGTGGGGACTGCAGGGGAGAGACTGGGGCCTTGTAGGGAGGGGGGAGTTGGAAATGAAGGGGAGAAGTTTGGGGACGTCAATGAGAAGAAGCTGATGGAGTGAAAACTGTTAAGCATCTGGAAGGGACTGGAAGGCATGGGGGTGGAGGGGGCATTGGAGAGAGGTGAAGGGTACACACACAGCTGGGGCACGATTGTGAGGAGCTCACCCCAGCACAGATGCCTCTGTTCAGTGGGGAGTCCCTGCGTGGCGGGGTTTGTCTAAAGCAGACTGAGAAATGCAGGGAAATCACTATAGGCAAATGTTCATGAGCAAGAGCAAGTTTTTTTGTTCTTGGAAAGAACTTACAATCTTCACAATTCCATGCTACCCTCCATGTGGGCCACGGGACTGGAGCCATTGAGAGCTCATTTTAAGTGACCAGAAAATCTAGGACAGGACAACGAAAGGCATTCTTCTCTTCACTGAGAGGGACCCTGCCTTCAGAGTCACGTGAACCTAATATCACATTTGGGGCTTTTAAAAAGTAAAGTAATACTTGTTTACGTACTCTTATACAGTACATCTTTTGCGTTTGAATTTCCGTAAAAGTGAAAGAGTAAGTCTTGTGTTTCTATTTCCTTTCAAGTAGTAGAATAGAAAAGGCACTGGGATTGGAGCAAAGACTCAAGATCAGAGCAGCAGTGGGGAATAAGATGTCCTGGCATGTTGGGAAGGCGAATGAGTAAAGTGCTCAGAAGACAGGTTCTGGGATCAGCCTGTACTTGTGTCCTGGATTTTACAAATCACTTCCTAGCTGTGTGTTCTAACCTGTCAGTGGAGATAATCATCCCACCTACCTCACAGGAGTGTTATGGAAATTAAAAGAGAACACGTGGATGGCACTCACTACAGGGCTTGGCCCCATGAGCATTGAATGAAGAATAGCCTTTATTGGAAGCTATCCTCATATCGGGAACCTACATAACATACATGCATACACACGTGTGAGGACGGATCCCCAAAAGATGATCCAGAGTAGAAACAGAAGATAGCTAATATATTACCGTTTATAGAAGTTTAAAAATCCAGGTATACAAGAGAGTGGTAATTATTTTGTAAAACCACATACAAACAAAAAGATGTACATTCATTATGTTAGAAGGATTACCTACTCAAAATAAGATTGGGAGTGGAGTCAGAATACAATGCATAAAGAAAGTTAAATATAATTGTTAATGGATTAATGATGACACATCGCAAACTAAAGGATAAGAGGACCTCGATGCTCTCTATTCCTGCGTTCCTCTCTCCATACCTCCAAAAGCAAGCAAACAAATAACTAAACAAGAAACTAGCAAAGCAAATCTCAATTTAACAATTGCTTATACAGACGGTAAAGAAAACAAACTCAGGTAAAGGTGTGAGATGATCTCACAGTCAAAGCTATTGCTGATGCCATCTGCATTGGGAGCTGTGGTGCCCAATGGGTTACCAGGGGGCTGTTAACCACAAGGTCAGCAGTTCAAAAGCAGGAGCTACTTTGATAGAACAATGAGACTTTCTACTCAAATAAATAAATGCACAAGGTCAGTTTCACTTTGTCCTATAGGATCACTGTGAATCAGAATCAACTCCATAGCAGTGAGTTTGATTCATATGTATATATATAAACTTACACATACACATACACACCCCGAATATTATCAGTTTTGTTGCAAACATCCCAAAACCAAGTCCCATGCGTTTTGCGGTTTTCCAGCGCATGGACGAGTTTTGTCTACACTATCATATATTCTACTAAGCATCTAATAGCATTATGAAGAAGCCTCAAAAGCCCTGAGAACTATCAAAATTTAACTACAGACATCAAGGGAGCACATGCTTTTGGCAAAATGGTGCCCATAGATTGTCTTGTAGCAGGGTTGCCACAAGCCTTCAATTTTTAAAAGTGTGTTATCTGTGAAATTTGATAAAGCAAAACACAATAAAGCAAGGGATGCCTTTGTGTGTGTGCGCGTGTGTGTACATTTATTTGTTCACACATAAATAAATATATGCTGACAAAAAGATCAAGTATTGCTTCTTGTGCCACTCAAGTACTTGGGGTTTTTTTTTCTAAACTTATCTACCTTTTGAACTCAAAGATGAATGTGATAGAATTGTTAACAGTGACAATAATAATTTCAAATATGTCTCACCTCACTTTATTTTCACAAGAACATTTGAGGTAGGTTTGATTACTTTATTTTAAAGATGAAGAAACTGAGACTGAGAGAAGACAGAAGTGTACAAATTCAGAGAGCTTTCTGCTGACTTCACACTGCATTCTTATGTTTCCTTTGCATAAGTTACATCGATATTCCGAAACAACCAGTGGTGCTAGCAGGAATCTCTGTGGAACATAAGAACCCAACTCAACCATTGAGAGCCTAATGAACTTCCACTGGGTCTGGTGTGAGATTTAGAGGTTAATGAAGTGTTTCTAGATCCTTCTCAGAGAAAGGTCTCAATTAACACCCAATAGGGATGATCAGACCAGACGCCAGTTGGCCGGGTCCTGTTTATGTCTGTTGCCTTTCTTAAACTGTGTGCTTGTGTGCTTCAAATTTAATGTGTTGGCTTATACTGTTTCAAGTTGACCAAATCCAGTGGTGCATAGCAAGAACTAGAGTGGTCTTATTTGTTTCCATGTGGTTATTTCATGACGGCCTGTGGCCCTAGCATTGTGGCCAGAAGCCAAGTGGGTAACTCACTTCATCACCTGGGTTAATTGTGGCAACATTATTGAGACAGCAGCTAGTTGACTTTAGAAACATGCATACATAGACCTTTAGGATTATATTTTTGCTAACTCAACAAACATGTATCCAACTGAATCCCTACACTCAGCTAAGTGCTGGGACTGTAACAAGGAATGTGAAAGACACCGTTCATTTGCAGCACAGTGAATTTGAGTCTAGCTCATAATGAGGCACATGGCAGGTAAAATCTACAGCTACAATAAGAAGTATCAAGGAGCCCTATGGTGCAGCAGCTGCTAACAGAAGGATGGGTAATTCCAACTCAGTCATCAGCTCCATGAGAGAAAAGACCTAGCAATCTGCTCTCATAAATATTACAGCCTAGAAAACCCCATGGCGCAGTTCGATTGTGTCACGAGGTCAATATGAGTTGAAAATAGACTCAAAGTGACTGATGAAACACAACAAATAGGTTTTAAGAATTTTTCCACCGAAAGACTTCTATGGGCAGAAAGTACTCTTAGTAGATAAAAATTTGGTATACAATCCTTATAATAAAAGATTTTATATAAGTCTTTTTAAAAAACTTGTGAATTGAGTAGGGGGATTTATATTCAATGACTCCTCAGTCACACCCTCACTCCTGGCATTTCTATCCCACCCCCCACCCTGATTTCCTTTCTCCTTTGTTCATTGCTTCGTCTTCCCACCCTGGCCCTCTCCCTTGGGAAACTCCAAAGTGTGTTCCCTTTGGTAGGCAAGTCTTTGTCATGGTTTTGATCGTTATAGTAGTGACCTCACAGAGTATTTGCCCATTTGTGATTGGCTAACTTCACTCAGCCTGGTGATCTCCAGACTCATCCATGACATGAGGTGCTCTGTGGTTTCATCATTGCTTTTAGTGATGTGCCCACTGTGGGTATGCACCAACGTTTCTTTATCTATGCATCTCTTGATGGGCATGTGGGCAGTTTGCTAGTTCATGCTGTAGTGAACAGCACTGAGCTTAACGTGGGAATGCGTTTGGCTGTTCATGCTATCTCTCTTACTTCTTTCTATAGGGTGTACACCTGGCAGAAGTACTGCTATGTCATATGGAATTTCTATTTCCAGTGGTTTGGAAAATGTTATAAAAATCTTGAGTTTAATTTCACAATTATATCCATGCTAATTTCTGTCATGAAATTACATTTATTAAGCACTTGTTGCTCCATGTTTGAATCATATCGTGCTCTAATTTTTGAGTAAAATTGATTAGGAAATACATATCACAATGTCATGCTGATTTACATGTCTAGTTTCTAAACTAAAAAAATTCCCTAGAGGGACTCTGTCCTCTGACCTTTCCCCACCCTTTCCTGTTTCTAGCGCCCCTCCAGCTACATCTTCCCAACATAAATTAAAGTGATTTATGCCAGTAAGGTTTGCCAACGTGGGAAGTTGCCAGAGATTATACATTTAGACAAAGGGAAAATCACCCCAGTTTTGAGATGTGTGTGCATTATGAAATTTCCTTCTAATCTAACCCATGGAGAGAAAACACAACTATAAAGGGTGATAGAATTGTAAGTACAGCAGTTATTTAAATCTGAGTTCTCTCAAAGTAAAAAGACTATTAATCTATGCCTAAAATTATTGTTATATCAACAATAATCCAAGTGATTATGATGATAGATTCAGAATATAGGCAGGCAGATTGGTAGATAAACATTAATTATCAAATCTACCTTCCCAGCTACTGAGAAAATGTCATGGTCATCATGTCTTACCTCCTCCTGTGACACAAGGGAGAAGGAGAAACTTCAAGTTCATTTCTGCCCAAGGGAAGTTGGCAGAAGACTTTCTATAAGGCAGAAGTCAGACATTTCTCCACCCTCCATCCTTCTTTGTCTGATTCTGACACCAGCCAGCCCTCCCATAAGCCTCTTCTTTTCTTTTTCTGGGTTTGGTCATCCATTGCAGTGGCCACACACAACTCACCGACAATGGCCATGATGAGATGCTTACAATGCCGCTGGATCCACAAAACTTCCCACCCACTGGCCTTTGATCTTCTTGAATTTGGAATCATTGCATGTGTTTTCTGAATCTGAAGAGGACTTTATAGATTGGTATCATGTATATGGGCTAATGTTGGACTTATGAACTTTATCTGGACTGTGATGTTTTCTCAATATTCAATTGCTCTTGTATTAAACCTCTTTCTCATACACATATGAGTGACCATGAATTTGTTTCTCTAGTCTACCTGGACTAACACACCAAATAATACAATTAGAAATACATTTCAGAATCTAAGTACTTCCATTGAGAGTGTTCGTTTCACTTATTTATATATTTATCCAGTTAGTCATTCAAGAAATATAATTTACCAATTGCTTTGTGTCTCGGCCCTTCATGAAAGGCAATAATATCTTTATCATTTTTATATTACCTTGAGCTAGCATAAATGTATTGGTTGTTTATTAGTGTGCAATAATGGTTGCATATTGTTATGCTAATGCCAACGTTTACTAGCTTAACGTAACAAAACATCTGCTGTCTCACACTGTCTCAGAGTCAGGAAACTGAAAGTGGCATAACTGGACTATTCAGGCATAGAATCTCTCAAGGTTGTAGTCTAGCTACCAACAAGGACAAGGGTCCCATCAAAAGGCCCAAATCTTTAAGCTAACACACACGTTTGTGAACCGGTTTTAGTTCCTCCCTGATTGTTGGGCTGTGGCTGTTGGTCAGAGACTCCAGTCCTCACTGTGTGGACCTCTTCATCAGCTGCGGGAGTAACCCTGTAAAGGAAAGGAATGGAAAAGAAAAGGTGGGAACCCCTATGACAGAAGCAACAGTCTTTTTATAGCCTAATCTTGTAACAGGCCATCAATTGATCCTAACTAGCTTTCACTCCTATAAGGGTGTGACTCTCGGCTGGAAGCCATCGTCTTACACTATAATAATGACTCCTAACCAGAAGTTTTCAACCATGGAGCTATTATCTAGAATAAGGTATGGCTCAGATCATCAAAGGTGACTATAATATAAAAATAAACAATGTAGAAAATCATTATAAAGTAAGCAAATAAAAATGAACTGCTTTACATGCTCATGATCATAAGAACAGCAATTAATATCGGGTTTCTGTAGCTATAATGATACTTGTCTTTAGAGAGGACATTATGAAAGTTAGGAATCATTACATGTGCACTACATTTCTTACATGCACAGTATGTAGATTTCTAGTTAGTTTGAAAATAAAATAGGAGATAGACAGGTGCGAGTAGCTATATTTTCTGACACAATACACTTTAACACGTAGCAAGAATTTTGTAACACAACCTAAAAGCAGATGAAAATACATAAATTTGAGTCTTGCAGAGAAAACAACTCTCCGTTTTCTATTAAATCAGTGTGAACTAATAGAAGGAATTATGATTAGGAAGCTAGGCAAATCTGGGCTCCAATCCTAGCTCCAACACTTACGCGTGGTGTCACTTTGGCCCAAACACAGAACCTCTCGGAGCTTTCCTTTCTTCACATGTAAAGTGTGTGTAGAGATCTTATGAAGATTAGCTCACATACATAATGACTTACAGAAAAGGGACAGGGCACAGATTGTAAGCATGTCCTTAGATAACCTCGGCTCTACCCCTCTTTCAGCCCACCAATGGCTGACCTCATCTCGGTCCTTCCCACTCCCTGCACTCTGCCAAGACCAGTCCCACTCACGGCACTCCACGTCCGCAGCGTTGAACTTTGCTCCTCGGGGTTTCCAAGGTTGTGACTTTTGGAAACAGATCACCAGATCTATCTTCCAAGGACTCTCCAGGTTAGTTTAAACAGCCAGTCTTTCAGCTTGTACTGGAACACTGGACCATTTGCTCTGCCCAAGGAGTCCAGCGTGTCTCATATTCCAGGGTCTGGCGCCACTTAGTAACTTGAGCTGAGAGTGTTCGAGCCTCTGCCTCAGATGACCAGCTGCATACGAATTGCTGGCTACCAGAAACGGATCTCCATGGTGACCCCAGACTCATGGTGACCCCGAACTCATAAGAAACAGAGATAAAATAAAACAAAAACATTGCCTGGTCCTGCTGGGTTATGGGCCAGGCTGTTGTGATCCATGGGATTTTACAAAACCAACAACATCTTCATTGAAAATACCCTTTTATGCAACAACATAAATGGCAACTGTACATGTAGACCTTACCAGGTAGAATTTGCAGATATCAAATTATCTCTATCTGTGGGAAGAAACATTGGAAAAACTCGATATCAGCATCCAAAACAAGTCAAGGGGCTGACTAGGGAAGAGATCATCAACTGTCCAAACATAGTTCATGTTGAAACTGAAGAAAATTAAAACAAATTCATGTGTGCCAGACTACAACCTTGAGTATGTCCCACCTGAATTTCAAAAATATCTCATGAATAGATTTGACGCATTGAATACGAATCATAGACAACCCAATCGGAAGCACTGCAGGATGACATCAAAACATCAGATGTGAAAAAAGCAAAACAAAAAAAATCATTAGAAAGACAAGAAATAAAGATTCAATTGCATGTCAAAGGAGGACCTGAAACTTGTTCTTGAACATGGAATAGTTAAAGAAACTGGAATACTGAAAGAATGGAATCTTTCAAAGGGTAGCTTGAGAAAACAAAGTACAATATTGTGATGAAATATGTAAACACTGGGAGTTCAAAGACCAAAAAGGGAAAGCACCTTTGACGTAACTCAAGCTGAAGAAATAATTCAAGTCTCCAGTTGATACATTGAAGGATAGTGTGGACCAAATAGTGACTGAAACATCAAAACAAGATGGAAGAAAGACCTAGGATCATGGTGAACTAGAATTAGTTGCCATCCAACCACTCGAAGAGGTAACGTTTGATCAAGAACTAATGGGACTGAAGAAGGAAATCCAAGGTGCACTGGAAGCAGTATGGAAAACAAGGTTCTAGGAATCGACAGAATACTAATCAAAATGGTAGCACAAGCTGATAAAACGTTAGAAACATTCACTTGTCCATACCAAAAAATTTGAAGGCAGCTACCTCGGCTAACTACTTAGAAGGGATACGTATTTGTACCCATTCCAAAGAAAGGTGACCCAAAAGAAGGTAGAGATTTTCCAACAGTATCATTCATAGCACATGCAAGTAAATGCTGCTGATTACCATACAAAAATGGTTGTAGCAGTACATCAACAGGGAGCTGCCAAAAATTCAAGCCAGATTCAGAAGAGGACATGGCATGCAGATAACACTGTTGGCATCAAATGGACCTTGGCTGACATCACAGAATACTAGAAAGATGCTTCACTGTGCTTTGTTGACTATACGAGGGTGGCCAATATTGAGAAGAATGCTCATGTGGAACTTGTACATGAACCAAGAGGCAGTTATTCTAACAGAGCATGGGAAATAGGTGCCTGGTTTAAAAATCAGGAAAGGTGTGCATCAGAGTTGTGTCCTCTCACAGTCATTAGTCCACCTGTATACTGAGTAAATAATTTGAGGAGACAGACTACATGAATTAAAATACTACATCAGAATTGGAGGGAGGTGGAGACAGAAGAAGATGGCTTCTAGTTAGATTTACTCACCCAGAGCTCCTGCTGCCAGAACAGAAATATTGGAGGTAAGGTGAAGGAGCCTGGGACATGGATTCCTGACATTAGAATCAGGGTACCAGCGTCTGTCCTGAACCCCGCTTTTTTTATTTTCACTCACAAAGCGAACCAAGAAAGCTGTAAATCTCTCTAGGCTTGGTGTGCTGTGCTCCTGGACTCTGGCTAGCAGCTACCAGTGCCCCAGTTCAACAGCAAGCGGCAATGTCCCCCAAGGGGACATAATCCCAGACACCAGGAGAACCTCTGAAAGCTAGTGACAGGACCCCACCATAGCTCCCCAAGCAGTTATCTGCCTTGAGCTCATAGCCTGGGGGTCAGCATCAGTGGGTAGCCACAGATGTGGAGCACCTGAAAAGATGTAAGGACATTTACCTGACATAGTCCAGGAGGCAAATTCAGTTCTAGTTGGCCAAGAAGAAAACAGCTTCTCTGATAAGTTAGATCTGCAACTCTGGGTCAGCATGACAGCCTCAAAATCAGGGCACACCTAAACCCAATATAAAATAGAGAGGGAAATATTTTCTTGATAAAAACTGTAAATCCCAGGCTCATTGTTTAACTCCAAGGCAACTGGCAGAAAGATTCCTCTAACATATATTAGCATAATAAAGGAGCCCTTGCTAAGGAATGCCAGAAGTTAGCTACAGAGTCCAGAGGCTATCAACAAACAAAGACACTTGAAGCAAGGCTCAGTTTCAGAATACTTTAATTCAATTCCAGCTGGCCAGGGAGGAAAACAAACAAACAAACAACCTCTGAGCTATTAGGGTATCAGTAGACTTGGAACAAGCTACACAACCAGGGGAGATACTGTCTACCCTCAGTGATCTTACACACAGCTGGGGCGGTCTTGCCTGTCCTCCTTGTGCCTGGGGATCCCCTGCCTGCCCTGGGGCCCTACAAAGGGCTGAGGGAACTCCCCCCCACTCCCCACCACTACCACCTGCTGCAATGCTGCATACTGCACAACACAGTGATCTCCAGTGCTCAACATCACTGCGGGAAAGCTGCCTGGCCTCCGCTGTAATCTCTCCTTTCAGGAAAATTCTGCCCAGCATCTGTGGGACCCTACACCAAGCAGGCACACCACCATGCTACCTTGAGGCAGGGTAGCATCAGTCATCTCCCTACTTACTATTCTTTCTCTTTTGTCTTTGTTCTCTCACCCGTCTATGTTTCAATGGGCCCAGTTTTGTTTTGTTTTTCTTTTTCTTTCTTTCCTCTCTTTTTTCTCTTCTCTCCCTCTCTTTCCTTTCATACGCCACTGCTGGCTTCCAGGCCACTACCCTCCACCTAGGGCAACTCGACCCAAATAGCAGGGGGAACTCCAGTGTCCCTGTGGGAGTGCTGCACACCCCACAAGACAGCGCGGCAGCCCTCTACAGAGCTCTATGAAGCCAGGGAAACCTCAGTCTTGCCTCTATGGTGATCTTGCCAACTAGGGAAATTCTACCCAGCACCGGTGGGACCCTGCACTCAAAGGGCACACCAGCCTGCCACCTTGGGACAGGGTTTAAACCACTGTGACTCCACGTTCAGGTGATCAGGGATCACCTATCTACTTACTTTTGATTTTTTTTTCTTCTCTCTTTCCCACCATAGTCAATCTTAGCAAGCACAGCTGTGTTTTCCCCCTTCTTTCTCTTTCTTCTCTGTTTTTCCTTTCTTTTCTTTTTCTTCTTTCTGCTTCTCTCCTCTACCTCTCTTCCCTTCCACATGGAACTGCTGGTTTCCAGCCTCCTACCCTCTGCCTGAGGCAACTCCGCCCACCCAGTGGGGAGAGCTCCAGCCTGCCCCTGTGACAGTGCTGCACACAGCACGAGGCAGTGCGGCACATGGCACAGTACACAGCTTAGCATCTCTTTATTTTTCCCTTTGTTAGCTTTTTCTTTTTTCCTCATCTTCTATCCCTTTTCTCTTCCCTGCCACAGACTCAGCAGATTCAGATGTTCTTTTTTAAACTTTTGTTTTGTCTTTGCATTTTTCTGTCTTTGTGAGTTTGTTTTTTTTATTTTTGCTCTTCTCTTTGTTTTCTCCTTTCTCTGTTCATCTGATCTCCCCCCTCTCCTTCCTTTCACAAGTCACTACCAGCCTCCAGGCCACTCCCCTCCGCCCAGGGCAACTCTGACAGCTTCCTTGGGGGAGCTCCCTCTGCACTTGTTGGTTTTACACACAGCGGGGGAAATCACACCCATCCTCCACCATACCCCTTCAGAAAAATGAAGCAAGACCTTACCTCACTCCACGCACAAGAATAAACTCAAGGTGGATCATAGACCTTGAGGTAAAATCCCAAATTATTAGGGCCATTTATGAAGGATTTGAGACAAACCTGAGAACCTTGGCACAGGGAATACATAAGCTATTGGAAATAGGGAAGGATACAAATGCAGAGGAATCACAAATTGACAAATGGGATATACTGAAGATAAATCACCTGTATACAGTGAAATAATTTACTAAGGAAGTAATAAGAAAGCCCACAGACTGGGAAAACAATTTTAGGAATGACACATCAGATAAAGGCCTTATTACTATAACCCACAATACTTTGCAAGCTTACAATAAGAAAACAACTAACTGCCCACTAAGGAGGTGGACAAAGGACATGAACAGAAGTTTCACAGGGGCAGAAATCCAAAGTCAATAAACATATGAGAAAAATGTTCCTAATTTTAGCCATAAGAGAAATGTAAATTTAAACAACTCTGATATACCACCTAATACACTCAAATATAGCCCAATTCAAAAAGTCAGAAAGTAACAAGTGTTAGAGGGACTGTGGGGAGATAAGACTTCTTGTCCACTGCTGGTGGACCTGTAGGTATGTACAGCCATCATGGAAATCAATGTGGCGATATCTAAAACAGATGGAGGTTGAGCTACCATACAACCCAGCAATCCCCCTATTGGGCATACACCCAGACATCTGTGCTCCAGTGCTCATCACGGCACAGTTCACAATTGCAAGGAGTTGGAAACAACCCACATTTCCATCAACAGATGACTGGATAAAAAAACTGTGGTACAGACATACCATGGAGTACTATGTGTTCCTAAAATGTAGTGATGAATGCATGAGACACATTGCCACATGAGAAGAACTGGAGGAAATCATGCTGTGAAGTGAGTCAAGCACAATAGGACAAGTACAACACGAGTCCATTGAGGTAAGTTTTAAAAAAAAACATGGCATAGGGTAAAAGCTACTATATACATACATCCCTGGCAAGGGCAAAACCAAATCCAGGCATACATACAGCAGTCAACTAAATAAGAGGGTGAAAGAAAGAGGAGGGGAAAAAAGACATGGGTGGGGGGGGGGAGCAGGGCACTAACCCACCCAAGGGGAGTATATTCTTTATATCTCCACAGGAGAGGGAGAGAGAGACCAGGCTTCAACCCAATGTGCCAAGATGTGAATACAACATACCAGCATTTGCCAGGTAACCAAGAGAGAGGTCTGCAGGCTGGCCCCAATCCCGACTATGTAGACACTCCCCTTCCCCCTCAGAAGAATGCACTTCAGAGGACAGCACTGGGCTACCGTTTGGGGAGAGGCTCCCGTCGGATGTTTTTCCTGCTTGGAGCAGGCAAAGCACGGGGAGGAATATAGGGCAGGCCCCACCTCGGGACACGGTGTCCCTCACTGAACCATGATGCTGTGGGGGGCAGCAAAGGAGACACAGTGCGGGAAGAAAGCACAGTCTGGTCCCATAATGCTGGGGCAAGGCACTGAGGGCAGAGCAGCAGGGAGAGCAGAGTGATGAAATTCCTGGAGGATACCAACAACAGACTTGGGAGACCTGTGTGGCACCCATTAGACTTGGCTGGAAAACACTCATAAAGGCCAACAAACAGACCTTGAACTATTTATAGGCTTTTCCATTTTTGTCAGTGGCTTTTTGTTATTATTATTTTGGTTTTTGGTTATTGCTATTGTTTTGGTGGTTTTTACTTCCTTTGTTGTTTTATTTGGCTTTGCCAGGCTTTTGTACTTATTAATGTATCTGCACGTCTATCTAGACAAGATAGGCAGGATAAATAATTCAGAGATGAAAATAACTGGACCAATGGTCCCGGGTGGGGAAGGGTCCTGGAGAAGGGGAGATGGGAGAAAGGAAGGGGGGGGTGGTAACCAACCTAGGGACAAGGGAACAGCAAGTGAACTATAATCAATGGAAGGAAGGTCGTGGGGCTCAATCAAGGGCAATGTGGCAGCGAGGGATTACTAAACCTGAATGACAGCCGAACATGATGGTGGACAAGAGAAAAGTAGAAGGAAATAGAGGAAAGAACAGGAGGGAAAGAACGTTTATAGAGGCCTAAATACAGGCGTGTACATATGTAAATACATACATAACGAGAGGGGAAAGAATTATGTATTCATAGCTTTATGTTAAGAATTAAGGTTGCAGGGCCTCGACTCAAGTATTCCTTCAACATAAGAAGCCTTTTTTTCTAACAATCCAGCATTCTGTGATGCTCACCTTCCCGACACTGTCACTGAAGACAAAATGGGTGCATCAGCAAATGTGAAGAAAGCTAATGGTGCCCGGCTATCAAAAGATAAACTGTCTTGGGTCTTAAAGGATTTAAGAGAACAAATGGCCAACTAGCTGAGAAGCAACAAAGCCCACATGGAAGAAGCACACCAGCCTGTGTGATTCATGAGGTGTCAATGGGACCAGGTATCAGGCATCTAAGACCCAGAAAAAAACCTTACACAAGCTGCGGGGGTGGGGGGGGCGCGGCATGGAGTGAAGATCCAATGCCCATCTGTAGACAATTGGACATCCCCTCACAGAGGGGTCCCAGGGAAGAGATTACCCAGTCAGGGTACAGTATGGCACCGATGAAACACACACATTCCTCTAGTTCTTTGGTGCTTCCTTCACCCCACTATTATGACCTCAATTCTACCTTAGAAATTGGATTAGACCAGAGCATGCACACTGCTACAGATAAGAGCCCGAACAACAGGGAATCCAGAATAGATAAACCCCTCAGGGTCAACAAGGAGAGTAGAGATAATAGCAGGATTAGGGAATGATGGGGGGATTCATGGGAAATTGATCACAAGCATCAACCTAGAACCCCCCCCCCCAGGGGGATGAATAATGGAAAAGTGGGTAAAGGGCAATGGAGGTTGATGTTAGATATGGAAATAATAATCTATAACTTATCAAGTGTTCATGAGAGAGGGTAGGTGGGGGAAGAAATGGGTAGCTGATATCAGGGGCTCAAGGGGGAAGAGAATGCTTTGAAAATGATGATGGCGGCATGTGTGCAAATGTGCTGGATGAATGTATATTTGTGATACGAGGTATAAGAGGCCCCAATAAAAGCATTTTTATGCCGGATAGGGCAAGATATGACAAAATAATAATCTATAAATTATCAAGGGCTCATGAGGGAGGGGGTGCAGGGAGGGAGGGGAAAAAAAGAGGACCTGATGCAAAGGGCTTAAGTGGAGAGCAAATGCTTTGAGAATGATTAGAGCAAAGAATGTATGGATGTGCTTTATACAATTGATGGATGTATATGTATGGATTGTGATAAGAGTTGTATGAGCCCCTAATAAAATGTTTTTAAAATAAAAGTATTTTTTAAAGAAAGTACATGTCTAGAAAAGAATGAAGGCAACATCTGTACAAACGTGCCTGATTCTCGATGTATGGATTGTGATATGAGTTGTACGAGCCCCCAATAAAATGCTTAAGAAAAAAAATATTGGAGGGAGGCTTATTAACATTCTGTGATACGAAGATGACACAACACACAACATTGCTTGCTGAAAGCAAGGAGGACTTGAAGCACTTGCACATGAAGATCAAGGATCGCAGTCTTCAGGATGAACTGCAACTCAATGTACATGAAACCCAAATCCTAACAACTGGACCAATAGATAATATGACAAATGGAGAAAAGTTTGATGCTGTAAAATATTTCATTTTTCTTGAGTTCATAGTCAATGCTCTTGGAAGCAGCAGTCAAGAAACCAAAGGGTACAGTGCATTGAACAAATATGCTGTACAAAACCTCTTTAAAGTGTTAAAGAGCAAGATGTCCCTTTGAGGACTTTGGTGTGTCTGACCCAAGCCTTGGTAATGTCAATAGCTGTGTATGCATATGAGAGTTTGACAGTGAATAAGGAAAACCCCAGAAGAACTGATATATTTGACTTATGATGCTGATGAAGAATATTGAAAGTAAAATGAACTGCCAGAAAAACAAACTAGTCTGTTTTAGAAGGACAGCCAGGGGGCTCCTGAGAAGTGAACACTGTGAGGAATGAGCTGGCTTACTTTGGACAAATCATCAGGAAAGACCAATTGCTAGATAATATCATTAACAACAACAACAACAAAAACATCTCACTGCCATCAAGTCAATACTGACTCATGGTAACCCTGTAGGCATGGTGGAACTGTCCCTGTGAATTTCCCAGACTAACTGTTTTCAGGACTAGAAAATCCTGTCCTTCACCCAGAGCTGCTAATGGTGTTGAACTGCTGCCCTTGCAGAGTGAAGGACAGCAGGTAACCACCACACCACGAGACTCCTCAGAAAATGTTATAAGTTTTGGTAAAGGTTCAGTGAAAACAAAAGACATTCTCAGTGAGATGCATTGAGGAAATCGCTACAGCAATAGACACCGGGCTTATTGTGGCTTCCCATGGGATCTGTGTCCCTCCTTGAGGGAGGATTATACAATAAATCCCTTGTTAGAACATATGACTTCACCTATGAATCCTTTAATATTATGTAAGTTAACTCCCAGTTTGAAATGATTGAACTAAACCCTCCAGACCCAAACCAAACTCACTGCCATTGAATCAACCCATACTAAAAAAACAAACCAGAATAGAACCTCCCATCTGTTTCACAAACTGTAACCTGCACTGCAGTACAGAGCCTCCTCTTTCGCTCGGAGTGACTGGCGGGTTGAATCACTGGCCTCGTGGTTAGCAGCACAGGTGAAACCCACTACACCCACCAGGGTGAAACAACTCTTCCTCACAATCACCTTCATCTGCTGTTAAGTAACTCAAAAGAGTTTAAGCCTTTTCTTACAATAAAATCAAATCAAGCTCACTGCTGTTGGATGTAGCTAAAGGAATTCCTGATGTCCAAAGCTGGAAAACTTGGAAACCAAAACAATAGGTTTGGATTATAAACCAAAATGTAAAACACATATCCACAAATCTACACTTATTCAAGTAAATGAAGATATTAATAAATAGACAAGGATGAATACATCTCCCATGAGGAATAATTCAAATAATTTCTGAAGACACTGTGTCTTTGTGTTAGTCTTGGTAGACTAGAGAAACTAATCCATGGTAATTCATATGTGTCTAAGGAAGAGGTTTAAATACAAGAGGAATTGAAAATTGAGGAAATATCCTAGCCCAGTCCAGTCCAAGCCCTTAAGTTCGATATTAGCCCATATGTCTGATACCAATCTATAAAGTCCTCTTCAGACTCACGAAACACATGCAATGATGCCAAATGCAGCACAATCACAAGCCAGTGGGTAGAAAGCCTTTGGATCCTGAGGTGGTGTAAGCATCTCAGTGCTGACAGGGCTCTCCACGTGCCTTCTCCAGCACCCAGGGCTGGCGGGTAGGCTCATGTGGCTTCTCCTCAGGGATTTCACAGGGAGTCAGCCTTGTCAGTAGAGCATCTCCAAGGGAGGGAACTGAGAGTGTTTCTCCCACCTCCAAGGAAGAAATACCAGAATTTTCCCAGAGTCCTCCGGGGAAAGCCATCCCCACAGAGGCCTCATTGGCTGTGACCCAATTGGCAGATTAGACTCCACCCCTTCGCTCTTAACCCTCTCAAGTCCCAAATGGCAGCAGATTATGTCCCTACCACAGTCTTGAAGGAGGAGCGTTGTCACACCACCACCATCTCTACCCCTGAAGCGTACACTACATATGGTGACTTCCTTCCAGAGAGAACAGTGTGGAGACCCGAGGGAAGGAGTGGGGCCTGGGAAGGGACAACACTCTATAGCAGCAAAAAGTCCTCACGATCATCGGTGACAGCAGTGTTGTCACATTGATGGTGCATATGTTTCATAGGGGAGCAAATGGCACATTGTCCCTGTGATCACTGTCCCACAAACCAACGGGCCCAGTCTCACGACGAGAAAAACATTAGGCAAATGCCAAGGGATCAGCATCCTACAACACACCTGAGTATTGTTCTGCAAATAATGACACAGAAAAGGGAAGGATAATGTCAAGGTCCAGGAAAGTGCCCCAGCCGAAAGTGAATGTGCTTTTTATGTATTGTCAATTGATTAAACGTTGCATAAACTGGAGTGCCCTGAGAAAAACCAGTGGATAAACAAGCTGTAGTACAGACACGGTGTGGGCTACAAAGCCTGGTTAAAAAACAATGATGATGCCGTGAAGTTCCTCATGACATGAATGGACGTGGAGAAGGTAGGTCATGCTGTGTGAAATTATTCTGTAGCAAAGGGACAAATATTATATGAGACCACTGCTATAAGAGAAAATAAGCATCTAAAAGCACATCAAGACCTTCACATCAAAGGGAACAGACTTTGAAGACTGCCAAGGAGGGGAGAGGGAGAGAAGGAAGCTACAGCCCTGCTAGACTGTGACTGGGCATTCACTGGGGTGTCAAGGAAAAGGTGATCCACAAGGGGGACAAGGGAAATCAAGGTGCAGGTGAAGGGTGAGCTATGGAGTATTTTCATTATCAGTTTAGAGTCGGATGAATGCGATGTTGATGATATGAACTGTAAACCCCAATAATGAAATATTAAAAATAAAAAACTACAATGAGCCATGAAACATTTGTATCATGTAGTGTTTGTATGTTACATGCTATAGAACTAGTAAATATTATTGTATAACATCACAGCATGTAATACATAATAACATATGTGTGCACATTGTATGTTATTATTTATTATAATTATATGTTATATAATACAATAATATATAATACTTATTTTGGGGGTACAAAGTTCTTCATGATTTGGGGTACCATACATTATTAAACTATAGTGTGCTTATTTACTGTGAAAAATCCAAATGTTGCACAGGAATATAAAGACATTTAACTACTATGGGTCATGAGCATTTTGGTTCCTTCTTGATTTGTACAACTTTGCAAACTTGGTGGAGAAGCACAAAGAATCAATGGCCTTGGAGCCATGCTCTGCTAGGACCACAGGCTCAGGTGAATGTAGCACCTCTAGGTGGTGGGGGAAGCAGAATCTCTGGGCAAAGACTGTAACAGAGTAGGCTGATGCTGAAAATTGACTTTTCCAAAAACCCAAACTCATTGCCATTGAGGTGATGCCAATTCATAGCAACCCTACAGGACAAGATATAACTTCCCTGTGAGTTTCTGAGATTGTGGCTCCTTATGGAAGTAGACAGCCTAGTCTTTCTCCCCCAGAGCGGCTAATGTTCCCATCTGCTGACCTTGTGGATGATCTGCTTGGTAAACTTTCACCTAATTCTCATATGTTAGTCTGGGCACGTTAAAGAAATAAATCCACAGAAACTCATGTGTAAGAGAGAGTTTTATATAAATGTTACGTATGCATCAAGAAAACATCCCAACCCATATGCCAAACATCAATCCACAAAGTCCTCCTCCATCTCACAAAACACACACTATGATGCCAACTGCAGGAGGAAAGCCAAGTCAGTGGATGTGTAAGCATCGCAGTGCTGGCAGGGGTCTCCACATGTGTGTTCCAGCACCCTGGGCTACATCGGGGTAGGTCCATGCAGTTTCTCCTCAGGGATGTCCTGCAGGAAGTGAGCCTTGCCAGATAAAGCAGGGAACTGGCTAAGGCAGTGGCACCCTGGTACGGCCATCAGAAAACAAGAGACCCGAGAACTGGAAAGGTGAGGCTTACTGAGCCATTTATCCCTCTGCCCTTCAATTAACCTCACATGTGTTTACCAGCCAGTTCGGCTCAATAAACTAACTACCTCATCACAATAAAACGTTAAATAATTAAAAACCAAAGTTCATGGGAAAAGTTTGAAAATATACTATCAGAATACTCCTTCCAAAGGTCTTACCATCTGGACTCTGTTATTCCCATTTCACAGATGCCAAAACACTTTTCAAGGTCACGCAACCAGTGAGGGTCAGAAAGTCACTGGCATCGAGTCAAGCCCTGATGGCAAAGCTGTTACTTGTCGGATTGCTGAACAGCAAGGTCAGCAGTTCTAAGCCAGGGGGGAAGATAAGGCTTTCTGCGTCTGTAAACGGTCACAATCTTGGAAACCCACAAGGGCAGTTCTACCCTGGGCTAGAGGCTCAGTGTCGGTCAGAATCCGGTAAGAATAAGGGTCAGAGCAGGAGAGACTAATCATCAGCAGGCGTTTAAGAAGCGTGTTTTCAAGCAACACTGCAACTTTCCAAGGTCATGCTTGATCTGAAATGCACCTAACCATCTCCTTCCCTGAGTTGGGGTGACCTCCCACAAGCACCACTGTGAGATGGCTGACACCACATATTCTTGGATTCCCTTCGGAGGCTGCATCAGGCAGTTCACCCAAGATCAGGGTTGAGGGACGTGGTTCACAGTGAGCCATGATGAAGTGTTGAACATGGATCAGCCTCTGCAGCATGTTCGTTCATTCGTTGCTCATTCAGTGACTGCTTATTGCGCTTCTTGTGTGTGCCGGGCACTGTGCGAAGCATGGGGTCTCAAGAGGGACTTCCAAAATCTCATGGAAAATTCCACTTTGACTGTCACATTTTCCCGCACTATTTGGATGCTCTTGTCATTTACTTCCTGAGCGTCCAGTAGGGAGAGAGACCCATCATGAAATGGTGACATGCTCCACTGTTCAGTGACAAAAGTGACAGGTAGTGTTTTGAGAAAAGACAGATAGTCATGTGCCAGGAGAATCAGCTTCCTGTGTGAGGGCAGGACTGGTGGTCTGAAACTGAGGGGAGGACAGCAGGCCCAAGTCTCCATTGCAGGAGGGAGCACAGGGAACCGGGGAACCAGGGACAGACAGGCCTTCTGGGATCATGTGTTGGTGGTGGTGATGGGGGCGGGAGGGGGGGTGACTGGAGTGCTCTCTCTGCAGCAGCTTGGGCATGTTTCACTGAGACAGGGGACAGGAACAGCTCTGGATCCAAGGTCTGCTCAGTAACTCGTGATTGCCACAGACAACAGGAATGCCTTAGACAGATGTGTGGGGCTTGTGAGGGCGGATGGTTTTCTGTCAGACCGGCCATGTGGGGGTTGATGGCTGGTCTGTGCCACATCTGCTCAATGTTAGCGGGAATCTGCAGCCAGTGTGGTGATGTTGATGGGGGGGGGGGGGGGGAGGAGCTCTCTCCTCTCTGCACACTCCTGGATATCGGGGTGGGGACTCCCTGAGATAAAACTTTGGCCCATTCTGGAGTATTTTGTAAACAAGACCCCCCAAAAGGCAATAGATTTTGGATAATAAGAATGGCTCAAGGTACTCTAATTCTATGTCAACTGCTGCAAAGGGATGGGCATGCCCAGCGCACCTAGCTGAGTTACCATCTCCCGGTCTATGACAAGGATACGCGTCAGTTCTCGTGGTCAGCCACCAGGTGGCAGTGCTTCTCCTATTTCTAAATTTGCACCTATTCAACCAAGAGCCGCTGGGTGGTGCAAACTGGTCGGAGGTGGGCTACTAACCCCAAATGAAACTCACTGCCATGGAGTTAGTTCCTGATCCTGGAGAAGGGAACAGGACTGTCTGTGTGGTTTCCAGATCCTGTAAATCTCTACAAGTGTAGACGCCTTCATGTTTCTCCCCCCGGGGCAGCTGGTGGTTTCAAACTGCAAATTTTGTGGTTAGCAGCTCAAGGCAAAGCTTAAGGTTGATGACTTGAGTCTACGCTAAGTGCCTCTGAAGAAAGGCTGCTGGTTGGCTAACTGCTAGATCAGAAAGCAGAGAGTCAGGAGACTTTCCCAGGAAACTTACTCCCACGAGACTCACAGGGGCAGTTTACTCTGTCCTATTGAGTAGCTATGACTGGAAATGGACTCCGTGCCTGTGAGTTTGGTGTTCTGATTTTCAGAGACCTCAGAAGGAAGACACAGTAATGGAGAGGTCACAGCCTCTGCACCTAGAAAGGCTCTTCTTCTGATGCAAACACATCCCAGCCACAAGATATTCTGAGTCTGTTTGTTCCAGCCTGGAAGCAGCACAGCAGGGGAGAGGGCAAAGGTTGGATCTGGTGTCCTACAAATGCAGGTTCAAATTCGTGCTCTGTCATAAATTAATTGTGTTACCTTGCATTTACCATCACTGTGTTTCTATTTTCTAATCTGTAAAATGAAGACATCCCTTGCCCGCTTCATCCAGTACCTAATTCTGAGGCACAAGTAAGAACATCTATTTGCAAGGGCAGTGTGCACGGGGACACTGGCTCTTGACTTTCCAGGTGAATGAGATGCAACTAAGGAGAAATTTAAATATATATTCCCAGACTCAACGACACCCCCCGCCCCAGGTTTCATTGTCTGGCACCATCTCTGGGGAGCTGCATTGTAACAAGCATCCTTGAGTGTTGTGTTGTGGATGGTCCTTTGTCCCCTGGTAGAGAAGTGCACTGTACAAGCACATTACAGGAGAGACGCTAGGGCACAGAAGCTATTCTTTGCGTCCCTTAATTAGAAGAAGGAGAAGGAGAAGAAGAAGCCAATTACTGTGCAGTTGGTTGTAACTCAGGGAAGCCACCATTCTGAGAGTAGAACAATATATACTCCTGGGGGCTTCAGAGGCTGAGACTTTTCAGAGGTCTAGCGCGAGACTCTCTTCCAAGATGACTTTAGGTGGATTTAAACCACCAATCTTTTGGCTAGTAACCAAAGACTTTTTCATAAAAACTAAAAGCTTGTCAAAATGTCTACTGATGTTGTTGTTTGGTGTCATCGAGTTGATCCTGACAACAAAATAAGACACCGCCTCGTCCTGCACCATCCTCATAATGTTTGATGCATGACCCCTATGTGTCAATCCATCTTTTCTTCCAGTGTTAGGTTAATTCGTTGAGGGAAGAAACCTATATTTTTGCTCCTCCTCCTAAGTTCATGGCAAATAGTTGGAAGTGCTTTTAGGTCAATCATCACAAAGCAATGGTGGAAGGTCTGTGGAGCATCCTGGCAGCGTCTCCCCCTCTCTAGATCTATTTGAGGGGCAAAACTTGGCTGACTCAGAATTATCTTGGGCTTTGCTTTTGGGCCCCCACAGGCTATATTTGCTTCTACATAAGCAATCTAGCCACACCTTCTGTTAATGGCTGAATGGGGCTACCCCCCATGGAAATGGGCAGTTGTGCAGAAGGTTTGGCAATGAAGTCTGATGAAGGTATTCTCGCCATGTTACCAATGGACCACCAAGGGGTGCTGACCTGTATTGGCAGAGTTTTCATGAGCTTCAAGCAGAGATTCATTCTCATGCTACCTACCATTCCTCAGTGGGTGCTCAATTGCTGGGCTTTTGTCCCCCAAAGGAAGATCTGGCTCCAAAGACGATGACAGCAGGTGAGACAGGCATGCTGGCCCATGGTCAGAATGCAAGAACCCAGGTCTCATGTCTCTAGAACCTGGATGTAGCTGTTCGTTTGTAGCAGTAGCCAAGACGATAAAGTGTTCAGAAACAGATGCAAGAATATGATTAATTTGGACTGCGTTCAGACTTCACATTAAAAGACAGAGAAGGTATTTAATTTGTAGTGAATGATTTTAGTCTTTCAGGAAATATTTATAGTACCATGTTCTCATATACTCTTAATGCATTCTAGACATTAATGACTAAAATATCCCCAAACCCCAAAAAACTGCCCATTTTTTCAAAATTCCCCAAATCTATTGTGGATCTTCGATGTCAGCAGCAAACAAGACAATTCACAAGAAGCATAATGACTGTGCAGATTGCTATATGCAGCTGTCAGTGGGGTTGACTTGGCTCCCCACTCATGGCAGCCCCATACACAAAAGAAGGAGACGGTGATCCATGATGGACTGCCGATCTGATTGTGATGCAAACCGTTTCTTTTTCCACTGGCTGATTTTCAGATGTCGACGGCCAAGCCTTTCTTTGTAGGTTGTCTTCATCTGGGATTTCCACTGAAGCACACTCCCCCCCCCCACTGACAAACCCAATTTGTCTGAACATGAGGTGCAGAGTCTGGAAATCAAACTTGGGTCTCTGGTATGAAAGATGCAAGACCTATCATTGAGCCACAATGTCTCATCGTTAAATGTTAGAAAATGATAATTGCTGGCAAACAAAGCAGAGTACAGAGAGTTGGAGGAGCAAGACGTAAGGAGAAAGGCCGGGAGAATTATTAAACAGTGATTAGGATGGGGCTCAGTCACACTTGGAGAAAGATTGGAGAAACAGGTTCCAAGCAGAGTGAAGAACTAAAGCAAAGCTGTAGCGTCAGAGCAAACTGTAGCTGTAGGGTCTGAGCACATGGTTGAACACAGAGGTCAGTGTGGGTGCAGTGGGCTAAGGCGGGGGACAGATGGGTGAGGAAGTCAGGGAGACACAAGTAGGGGTGGGCACAGACCCCATCAATTTGCTTTTACTGAAGGACAAAGATATTGATTAAGTCACCTTTGTATCTTCAATGGCAAATGCAATGTTTTGCATGTACTAGGTCCTCAAATTGAGTGACTTCAAAGGAGTCCCTGGATGCCATGCACTAGAGAGTAAAGCATTCAATAAGAACGGATCTCGAAACAAAACCCATGGCCTTGGGGTTGATTTTGATTCACAGGGACCTTACAGAAGGTTGTGAGGTTGCAAATTTTCATGTCAACAGATAACCTCTTTCTCCTGAGGCTTTGAACTACCAACCTTGAGGTTTATAGTCCATCACTTACCCAACCATGCCACTAGGACTCCTTGCTGAAAAGTTAACAGAACTCCCCTGAGGTAACGCAACACATAAGTGTCTATGGATGGACTAAATAGTCTATCAGTAGGAGAAGCAATACAGAAACGTGGGTGCAGACATGCAATGGAGTACTACGAATCAGTCATGAACAGTGATGAGTGAAAATAGTCAATCACAAAGGGCAAATATTATATGAGAGCACTGTTAATCTAGCAAAACCAAAGCAGACAAAGACTTTTATGCTAAAGGACACAGGTGTGGAGGTTAATCCGGGGGATGGGGAAGAAGGGGGGTTGGGTAGGGATGGAAGATGAAACAAGTGACCAGAGGGTTGAGAGGCATTAACTTGGTGTAGGAGAAGCCACGAATCCACAAGAGACAAAAAGGAAATCAAAGGGGGCGGGATGATTTAGTGAGTTAATTAGTGGGGTTGCTAAATTGTTTAAACTGTTGAATACAACATTGATGGTTTGAGATGTAAACTTCTACCTAATTCACAATTAAAAAAAAAAAAAAGGTTGGGTGATCTCCATCTGAAGCTCACAGTCCTGAGAGTCGCGTGGAGCAGCTGCAGGCATCACACACGGGACACGGGGTTGCCACGAGTCTGAATCTACAGCCGCCGCCGCCACCGCCGCCACCACATGTGGGACACGCTTCTGGAAGCCTGAGTAAGAGGAGAGAGAGAACTCAACTTCAGGGAATGAATTAACACGAATTAACCCTTTGGGAAAAGGAGGAATGCATGTGAATGGAGACTTCACTGCACTGGAAAGTCAGCAAAACCCATTTGTGAGATGAACAGAAATCTGAGTCACCCTTCCCACACTGCATGTGCCAAGCCCTTCTCGGACAAAACACTGCTCTGCTCTCAGCGTTTTCTCCTCCTTGCCCCACATGCCAGTGGGTGACCTATGCATCACACCTTACTCATCTTCTCACTACAAAGTACTTTCTCGAGAAATGGAAATTTGGAAAGTCCCTTTCTTCACAGTGAAAACAGTCAAGTGAGGCTGCAGGCTGAAGCCACTGCCCAGCAGAGAGGAAAAGCAGTAGCAGCAAGTTACTGTCTGAGAGAACAACCCCAGGCTTTTCAGAACCTGTCAGTGTCAGAAGAGTGCAGATGAAAAAGGAAACGTATGTAAACGTGACAGATGTCTATTTCCTGGGGCCACTTTGCTTTGGCTAGAGATCCAGATGCAGATGGCATCGGCAATAGATTTGACAGGGATATCATCTCATATCCTGACCTGAGGTTTTTGTTCATCCTGTCTGTAAGAAAAGGGGTTCTAAAAGAAAGCTTTATTTTATGGTTTCCTGTTTGCACATTTGTTTATTTGTTTGTTTTTTAGGGGTGTGGAAAGAAGAACTCATGTGTGGAGAGAGTTGAGGTCCTCTTATCCCTTAGTTTATGGCATATGAGAATCATTAGCCCGTTCATGCATATGTAAATAGGCACACATATATACAAAATACCTATCCACACACACATGCGAATTGATCCACAAAAAGTTGTCTGGAGTAGAAACATAAGATAGGTAATATATTATCATTTGCATAAATTTAAAAATCCAGGTATACAAGAGAGTGGTAATTATATTGTAAGACCACATATCAAGAAAAAGATGCACATTAAGTATGTTAGAAGCAATACCTATTCCAGATAAGATTGGGAGTGGAGACTGAGAATTACATGCATTTATGGAAATTAAATATGATTTTTAAGGAATTAATGAGGATAATACATCATACACTAAAGGATAAGAGGACCTCAACACTTTCAATTTTTGAGTTCCTCTTTCTATACCCCCAAAAGCAAACAAACAAATAAATAAGAACCTAGCAAAGTAAGTCTCCCCAGTGGAACTCTTGCGCATACAGATGGTAAGGACAACAAACTCAGGTAAACGTGTGAGACGATGTCACAGTCAAAGCTGTTGCTGATGCCATCTACATTGGGAGGAGTTGTGGTGCCCAATGGGTGACAAGGGGGCCTGTTAACCTCAAGGTCAGCAGTGCAGAAGCTGCAGCTGCTCCTTGGGAGAAAGATGAGACTTCCTACTCCAAGAAATAAACGTACAAGGGCAGTTTCGCTTGCCCTATAGCATCACTATGAGTTAGATCGACTCCATGGCAGGGAGTTGGTTGACACATTTACATGCACACACGTATGCATGCACACACACACACATCACTCCAGACCATCCCCAAACCAAGTCACATGTATTTTGTGGTTTTCCCATGCATGGAGGAGTTATGCTTATTACACTAGAATATATTCCACTAAATATGTAATAGCATTCTGAAAAACTGTGAGAACTGAAAACTGTGAAGCCTGAAAAACTGTGAGAACAATCAAAATATAATTAAAGACATGAAGTGTGCTTTTGGGAAAATGGCGCCCATAGAGCAGAGTTGCCACAAACCTTCAATTTATAAAAGTGTGTTATCTGTGAAATTTGATAAAGCAAAACACAATAAAACAAGGGATGCTTGTGTGTGTATATATATCTATGTATGTGCACAGAAACAAACATAGACTGATGAAAGGATCAAATTTTGCTTCTTATACCAATAAAGTACTGCGGGTGGGGGTGTTGGTTGATTTTTTTCTGAACCCATATGCCTTTTGAACTCAATGATGAATGTGATAAAATTGTTAACAGTGACAATAATAACTTCAAATATGTCTCACCTCATTTTATTTTCACAGGAACATTTGAGGTAGGTTTGATTATTTTAAAGATGAAGAAACTATTTTAAAGGCTGAGAGAAGACAGAAGTGTACAAATTCAGAGAGCTTTCTGCTGACTTCACCACTGTGTTATTATGTTTCCTTTGCATAAATTACATCGGTATTCCGAAACAATCCGTGGTGCTAGCAGGAATCTCTGTGAACATAAGAACCCAACTCAACCATCGAGAGCCTAATGAACTTCCACTGGGTCTGGTGTGAGATTTAGAGGTTAATGAAGTGTTTCTAGATCCTTCTCAGAGAAAGGTCTCAATTCACACCCAGTAGGGATGATCAGACCAGGCTTGAGTTGGCCGGGTCCTGTTTATGTCTGTTGCCTTTCTTAAACTGTGTGCATCAAATTTATGGTTTCAGTTTATACTGTTTCAAGTTGACCCAATCCAGTGGTGCATAACAAGAACTAGCATGGTCTTATTTGTTTCCATGTGGTTATTTCATGATGGCCTGTGGCCATAGCATTGTGTTCAGAAGCCAAGTGGGTAACTCACTTCATCACCTGGGTTAATTGTGGCAATATTGAGTCAGCAGCTAGCTGACTTTAGAAACACGCATTCATAGACTTTTAATATTCTAGTTTTCTGACTCAAGAAATACATATCCAATTGAATCCCTGCACTTAGCTAAGTGCTGAGACTGTGAGAAGGAATGCAAAAGACACCGTTCATTTGCAGCACAGTGAATTTGAGTCTAACTCATAATGAGGCACAGGGCAGGAAAAATCTATACCTACAATATGTGGTATCAAGGAGCCCTGTGGCACAGCAACTCAGTGCTCAGCTGCTAACAGAAGGATTGGTAAATCGAACTCAGCCATCAGCTCCATGGGAGGAAAGACCTAGCAACCTGCTCCCATAAATATTACAGCCTAGAAAACCCTATGGGGTAGTTCTGTTGTGTCACATGAGATCGACATGAGTAGAAAATAGACTCAATGTCACCAATGAAAAACAACAAACGAGAGGTTTCAAGAAAAATAAAAGGTTATCAGAACAAAGTGTTCTTGTGTTAAGGGAGGCCTTGAGTGGAAGCTCAAAGTCTGTTATCTTAATACTTATCATCACCTTCCCAATATGATTGCTGGAGATAAAATAGGTGCAAAAGCAAATGTGGTAATGAGAGTGGATGGTGCCGGGCTATCAAAAAATAAAGCGTTTGGGGTTTTAAAGGCTTGAAGTCAAACAAGGGGCCACCTAGGAGGGAATCAAACAAGTCCACATGGAAGAAGCACACTACCCTGTGTTATCATGAGGTGTGGATGGGATCAGGCTTCAGATATCAGAAGAACCAAAACAAACAACTATATCGAGATGGGGTTTGGAGTGGAGACCCAAAGCCCATCTGTAGTTCATTGGATATCCCCCCACAGAAGTCGTATAAAGAAGGGATGATTCAATCAAGGCATAATATAGCACTGACAAATCAGACATCATTCCTCTAGTTCATGAATACTTTCCCCTCCCCCCACTACCATGACCCATTTCTACCTTACAAATATGGCTGCACCGAGAGCACACATTGGTACAGATAAGAGCTCTGGACACATGGAATTCAGGAAAGATAAACCTCTCAGGAGCAGTAATGGGAGTAGTGACATCATGAAGGAAAGGGATGGTCAGAGAGGCAGAAGGGTGAGAAAGGGGGAATCCATCACAAGATTGTATATGTAGTGCCCCTAAAGGGGACGAATAAACAGAAATGTGGGTGAAGAGAGACAATGGACAGGGTAAGATATGAAATAACAATATATAATTAATTAACCAAGGATACATGAAGGTAGGAGGGGGAAAAAAAAGAGGAGCTTATACCAAGGGCTCAAGAAGACAATGTTTTGGAAATGATGATGGCAGAGTATGTATAAATGTGATTGATACAATTTATATATGGAATGTTATAAAAGCTATAAGAGTCTCCAATTCTTTTAAAAAATAATTGAAGCAGTAGAAATGAATAATTTTTTAAGAGAAAGAGAGAAAGAAAACCAGTTGGCTAAGGATACACCATTGAGGAAGTCGTGTTGAGAGAACAAGAGTAGGGATTTGGTGAGGAAGACAAAACAGAGTTTTGTTTAAAGTTAAAATGGTAGAAGGAGTTTGAGGATCATTTAGGATTAGAAGGCAAGAAAGGAGAGAAATTTCAAAGGGAAGAGACAACAGAGATAGTGAAAGAAATGAATGAATGAATGAATGAATAAGTGTTGAACAATCTGTAGGCATTCAATAGAGTCATTTGGTAACAGAAAGCAGATTATAAGGAACGAGAAATACAGGACGTCTCAGAGCGATGCACAGGATCCATTTCTTACAATTTGTGGGTGAGGCAGAACAGGTGAATACAAGCCATGTTGGACTTTACTAGAGTGCTAGAAAGGAGCCTCGGTGGTGTCATTGATTAAGTGCTGGGCTGCAAAAGATTGATGATTCAGATCCACTAACCGCTCTGAGGAAGACAAATGAAGCTGGCTGCTCCCATAAAGGTTCACAGCTCGAAAACCCAAAGGAACAGTTCTAATCTGTCTTATAGAGTCACTAATGAGGTGGAATCAACTAGATAGCAGTGGCTGATTTTAATGTTAGAAAAGGCCTAGAGCATTTTCAGTGCCCTTAAACCTGGCAAGTACAGCAAGTGAAGGAACCTGTGCTGAAGACTCTGTTGCCCACAGGGGTTGGAGTTGGAGTTAGATGATATTGTCAACTTGAAGGTGTCTGAAAGTGTAGGGGTGGAGCCCAACCTTTCCAGGTCACAGCCTGAGGATGCCTCCTTGGACCTTCTTATACGCAGGCGAAACCGAGAGCTTATCTCTCTCTGCCTCGTTGCCTTCCTGCCTCCTGGGACTGCCGCCAGCATTGACAGCAGCCCCTTTCCATGTTTCCACAACTTTGGATCCACGCTATTCACACCCACTGACCTGGCATCTTCTTACCCCGCCCCCCCACGGTTCATTATTCTGTGTCTCTGCTATGTGGCTTCACGGATCTGAAGAGGGACTTGTGGACTAGCATCAGACTTAATGGATTTTATCTGGGCTGGGATGCCTTCTTGATATAGAATTACTTCTTGATATAAAGCTTTCTTATACAAGAAAGAAATAAAAAGAAAAGACGTTCTGAACTGGTCAAAAGGAAACCTAAACTACACTAAGATAGGATGGAAGATAAGAAAAAGATAATTTCACCGGAAAATATCTTGAATTATATTCCCCCTGTCTAGAAATGTTCCTGTAGACATACAAATATAGATACGAATGAATATATTCATTAAAACTTGAAGGGGATTGTCTCCAGATAGAAGAATTATATGTATAAATGCATCCGTATTTATTTTTAAAGGCATTTAATATGCAGGAAAGATATCTGGACATTTTTTTAAAAGTTCAATTGAAGCATGATTGCTAAAAAGTCACAGCTGGATTCAACTATGAGGATTTGCATCTTTGACTCAATAAGGAACTATTTACATATTTACAGAGAGATTTCAGAAATCTTCGTTGTTTCTCTTTTCTGAAGAATAGATTGAATCCAGAGATCATATGCTGGGTCCTGATGGAAACCATCCCATGAAGCTAATGTCCTGTGACACTAGACCATTAATCTTCATGGAGAGCATTCACAGTGGACTGCCAGAAAAGTGAGCAAATAAGTCTGAGAAAAAATGCACCCAGCATGTTTCCTCAAAGCGAGGATGGTGGGACTTCATCTCTTCTCAACATGTGATTGAGAAAGACCTATTAGGGTCTGGTAAAGCTCAGGGTCAACAAAATGAGGAAGCCCCCCATGAGATGGATTGACACAATAGCTCAAAGAACTACAGGACCAGGCACTATTTCATTCTGTTATCCAACTGTCTAGGAAGCTGTCCATTTTGTTGGTCAGGTTCTCTAAAATCCATATTGAAAATGGATTAGAAATTATCTCTTTGGGTCGGCAGGGCTGGCCCCAACCCCAGCTATGTCAACTCCTCCTCATTCTACTACAGAGGACACCACTGAAGTTACAGCCTGGGGAGAGTTGCAGGACTTCCCAGACCACTGGAGAGCAAACTAAGAGGGAGGGAGGTAGGTGGGGGGGGGGGGGGAGAGAGAGAGAGAGAGAGAGAGAGAGAGAGAGAGAGAGAGAGAGAGAGAAGAGAGAGAGACACCTCCACCCAGTCCCACCAAGCTCCTAGGAAGACACCCCTACTGGGAGCAGCCAAGGCACAGTGAGGACCTTAGGGCCAGTCTCACCACAAGCCACGATGTCCCCTCACTGACCCATGGCAATGGAGGGGATAGCACTAGAGACAGTGTGGGAATTCTGCCCGATCAGACTCAACTCCACCCCACCCCGTGCCCATACTGGTATGTCCCCCCCACCCATACGGTGGGGAAACACAAATGGAGCATAGCAGAATAGCAAGAGCAGGAGAGCAACGAAGTCCCTGAGGAATCCTGAAAATAGACTTCAGAGTTGGAGGGCAGGGCTTGGCACCGCATTAGATTCAATAAGGAAACATTCACAAGAGTCAGCTGAACTATTTATAGGCTCTTTTATTCTCCTCCTTCTCCTCCTCCTCTTTCTCCTTCTTTTCTATGTCTATCTATATAAGATAGGCAAAATAAACAATCACAAAGAGAAACCATAGGGACTGAGAGTTGTGGGGGAAGAAGAAAGGAGGAGGTGGGGAAAGGGAGGAGGGAGCCAACAAACCCAGGGACAAGGGAACAGCAAGAGATCTAAAATCAAAGGTGAGGAGGGTATAGAATGTCTGGTGGGGTGTGATCAAGTGCAATGTAGCCAAGAGGAATTATGGAGAGCTGAATAAAGGTGGAGCATGATAGTGGGACAGGAGGAAAGTAAAAGGAAAATAGAAGAAAGAACCAGGAGGCAAAAGACTTTTACAGAGGTAAAAATATAGGCATATATATAAATATAAATATATAATGATCGGGATATAGGTCTATACACATATATTTATATGTTAAGTATCAAAGTAGCAGATAGACACTGGACCTCTACTCAAGCCCTTCCTCAATGAAAGAACACTTTGTTCTAATAACTTGGCATTCTGTGATGCTCACCTTCCCAACATGATCACTGAAGACAAAATGGGTACATAAGCAAATGTGTTGAAGAAAGCTGATGGTGCCCGGCTATTAGAAGATATAGCATCAGGGTCTTAAAGGCTTGAAGTTAAACAAGTGGCCATCTAGCAGGGAAGCAACAAAGCCCACATGGAAGAAGCACATCAGCCTATGTGATCATGAGGTATTGATGGGATCAGGTATTAGGCATCAGAATCCAAAACAAACAATCAATGCGAACAAGGGGGGTTGGAGTGGAGACCCAAAGCCCATTTGTAGACAATTAGACATCCCTTCCAAGAAATGTCACAAGGAAGGGGTGACTCAGTCAGCAAGCAGTATAGCACCAACTAACCACACAACATTCCTCTAGTTCAGTGGTTCTCAACCTTCCTAATGCCACAACCCTTTAATACAGTTCCTCATGTGGTGACCACCAACCATAAAATTATTTTTGTTGCTACTTCATAACTGTAATTTTGCTACTGTTATGAATTGAGTGACCCCTGTGAAAGGATCATGCGACCCCCAAAGGGGTCATGACCCACAGGTTGAGAACCGCTGCTCTAATTTTTTTAAAGGCTTCCTCCACCCCGCCCCCACTATCATAACCCCAAGTTCTACCTTACAAATCCAGCTAGACCAGAGCATGTACACTGGTTCAGGTAAGATCTCTCAACACATGGAATCCAGGATAGATAAACCCCTCAAGAACAATAATGGGAGTAGCGATACCACGAGGGTAGGAGGAAAGTGGGAGAGAAGGGGAAGAAAGGTGGAACCAATCACAATGATCAACATAAAACTTTTTTCCACCCCCACCTCAGGGGGCCTAACAACTGAAACATGGGTGAAGGGAGACAGCGGAGAGTATGAGACATGAAAATAATTGATAATTTATCAAGACTTCATGAAGGTGGGTACGTAGGGGAGGCAGGGAAAAAAGAGGAGATGATGATACCAAGGGCTCAAGTAGAAAGAAAATGTTTTGGACATGATGATGCCAACCTATGTTCACATGTGCTTGATAAAATTGATGTATGGATTGTTATAAGTGCTGTAAAAGCCCTCAATAAAATGATGCACACTGGTACAGATAGGAACTGGAAACACAGGGAATCCAGGACAGGTGGTCCCTTCAGGACCAGTGGTGAGAGTGGCAATACCGAATGGTGGAGGCAAGTTGGGGTAGAAAGGGGGAACCGATTACAAGGATCTATGTATAACCTCCTCCCTTGGGGATAGACAACAGAAAAGTGGGTGAAGGGAGACACCTGACAGTGTAATATATGACAAAAATAATAATTTATAGATTTTCAAGGGTTCATGCGAGAGGGTGGAGCGGGGAGGGAGGGGGGAAATGAGGAGCTGATATCAGGGGCTCAAGTAGAAAGCAAATGTTTTGAGAATGATGATGGCAACAAATGTACAAATGTGCTTGATACAATGGATGGATGTATGGATCGTGATGGGAGTTGTACGAACCCCCAGTAAAATGATTTTTTAATGATATAGAAAAATAAAAAATAAAACAACCTCATTGAAGAGTAAATATTGTTGCTGTTTGCCCAGTCCTGAGATGAGCTCTTCATGATTATTGCTTTGCACCAATAACAACCTGTGTCCTAGCACTGGTGTCCCTATTTGACAAATGATAAAACTGAGGCTCAGAGGAGTTCAATGTCCCTCTTAGCTCCCCCAGATTCCTGGGTGGCACCCAAAATTTGCATTAACACTAACCTAAAGTCAGCAGTTCAAACCCACGCAATGGGGCCTTGGAAGAAAAGCCTAGCAAATTTACATCTCTGTAACACCACATGTCTTAATTTGCTTCTGTGACACATGGGATTGTTAGAAGTCAGAAGTGATTTGATGGCAATGGGTCATACAGCTCAAAAGGTGAAGACTCTTTACTAAGTGTGGGAGCATGTGAGTGTGCATACTTGCATGTGTGTGTGTAAGAGAGGGAGAAGTTCTTGATGTTGTTCAAACATCTTTGAGATAAATTCACATACCATAAAATTCAACTCTGTAAAGAATATGATTCTATGGCCATTAATAGACACAGAAGTGTGGAACAGGCACCACAACATAGGTTTGGAGTATTTTCATTGCCCCGGAAATAAATAAATAGAGGTCTTACCTCACTGTCATTGAGTCGATGCTGACTCACAGCGACCTTATATAGCAGGGTGGAACTGCCACTTTGAATTTCTGAGACGGCAACTGTTTACGGGAGCAGAAATCTCTGTCTTTCTCCTGCAGAGCGTCTGCAAGTTTTGAACTGCTGACCATGTGGTTGAAGCCCCTAGATCACCAGGGCTCTTTAGACAACCACTATTCTACCTCGGCCCTAATTATTGACTTCTTCTATACACTCATAGAAATGGGACCACACTGTATGTGCTCTCTTGGGGCTGGCTTTCATTTAGCACAGTGTCTCCAAGGTCGCCCTGTGCTGTAGCGCAGACCAGCCCTTCACTATTTCGGTGCTGAGTAGTACGCCGCTGCATGTATGCACCAATTCTTTTGTTTGTCCGTGTACCAGGTAATGGACATATGAGTTGACTTGACTTGGGAGCTATCACGTTGCTGTGAAGATTGTTGCACACATTTTATGTAGACATGTGAGTATGCTTTCATGTCTCATGGGTATTTACCTAGCAGTAGAATTACTGGGTTGTACAATAAGTCGATGTTACCCTATTGGAAAGACAGTTAAAATGCTTGTAAAAATGACTGTGTCATGTTACATGTCCACTATTAATAAGCGAAGGATCTAGTTTTCAGATCTTCCTTAATATATGTTCGTCTCTTGATTTTGAGTACTAATAATTTTCATTACTGCCATCCGTGTGGGTATGGCATTTAAGCTGGGGCGTGTGTGTGTTTGTGTGTGTGTGTGTGTGTGTGTGTTCAACAACACAGTCATTCCCCCCTTGAATTCTCTTTCCAACCAGACTGAAAAAGACAAGAAGTGTGTGGGGATTTTGAAAAGCAAACCAAATAAAATATCAATGTTAGTAGCAACCATCTGTTTCAAATGGTTCCTTCTACTTCTTTTCCATCTGCTTCTTCTTATGAACAATACTTATTGGGGGTATTTTTTTCTACACAAAGGTGACTGGCAATATTAGACTCCCCTAGTCCAGAGTGAATGCATGTTCATGCTCCCCCCCCCACCCCGGGATGGGAACAATTAGAGGAAATGGGACACTTTTTTGAATTTTTCCACTGAAAGATCCCCTATGAACAGAAAATACTCCTTGTAGGTGAAAAACAGGTCTTTATAAAACATTTTAATACAAATCTTTAAAAAATTAATTGTGAATTGAGTAGGGGATTTACATTTTAGACCATCAACGAAGCATTCAGTGACTCATCAGCCCCACCTCCACTCTTGGCATTTCCATCCTACACTGCTCCCCTGATTTCCTTTCTCCCTTATATTCATGTGTCTTCCCACCCTGGCCCTCTCCCTTGGGAAACTCCAAAGTCTGTTCCCTTTGGTAGGCAAGTCTTTGTCTTGGTTTTGATCTATTATAGTAGTGACCTCACAGAGTATTTGCCCATTTGTGACTGACTAACTTCACTCAGCCCTGTAATCTCCAGACTCATCCATGTCATGAGGTGCTCTGAGGTTTCATCATTGCTTTTAGTGATGCGTAGTTTCCCACTGTGGACATGTACCAACGTTTCTTTATCTATTCATCTCTTGATGGGCATGTGGGCTGTTTGCCATTTCTGCTGTGGTGAGCATCACTGAACTGAACGTGGGAATGCATTTGGCTGTTCATGCTATATTGCTTACTTCTATAGGGTGTACACCTGGCAGAGATATTGCTACATCATACGGAATTTCAATTTCCAGTGGTTTGGAAAACATAAAAATCCTGAGTTCAATTTTACAATTGTATCCATGTGAGTTAGTTTATTGTGCCAACCTGGCTGATAAACACATGTGGGGTTAATTGAAGGGCGGAGGGATAAATGGCTCAGTGAACCTTGCTTTTCTAGTTCTTGAGTCTCAAGCTTTCTGATGGTAGGACCAGGTGCAGCTGCCTTAGAAGTTCCCTGCTTCAACTTGCAAGGATGACTTCCTGCAAGACATCCCTGAGGAGAAGCCACATGGACCTACCCTGATGCAGCCCTGGGTGCTGAAGCACCCGTGTGGAGACCCCTGCCAGTGCTGAGATATTCACACACCCACTGACTCAGCTTTCCTCCTGAAGTCATCATTATTGCTCTGTTTTGTGAGATGGAGGAGGACTTTGTGGATTGGCGTTGGACACATGGGTTAATGTTAGATTTGTGGGCTTGGGCAGCACTGGGTTGGGATGTTTTCTTGATGCGCACTTACCCTATATATAAAACTCTCTCTTACACATGAGTTTCTGTGGATTTGTTTCTCTAAAGTACCCAGACATACACACCATGCTTATTTCCATCATGAAATTACATTTATTAAGCACTTGTTGCTCCATGTTTGAATCACATCGCACACTGATCTTTGAGTGAAATTGATTAGGAAAGATATATCACAATGGCATGCTGATTTACACGTCTATTTTCTAAACTGAAAACTTCCCTAGGGGCACTCTGTCCTCTGACATATCCCCGCCCTTTCCTGTTTCTAGCTCCCCTCCAGCTACACCTTTCCAACCTAAATTATGTGATATATGTCAGTAAGGTTTACCAACGTGGGCAGTTGCCAAAGATTATACATTTAGACAAAGGGAAAATCACCCCAGTTTTGAGAAGTGTTAACGTATGTGTGTGTGAGTTATGCAATTTCCTTTTAATCCAACCCCTGGAGAGAAAACACAACTATAAAGGGTGATAGAATTTTAAGTACAGCAATTATTTAAATCTGAGTTCTCTCCAAATAAAGAGTACTAATATATACCTAAAATTACTGTTCTCCTAACAATAAATTAAATGATTATGATAATAGATTCTGAATATAGGCAGGCAGATTGGTAGATAAACATTAATTATCAAATCTACCTTCCCAGCTACTGAGAAAATGTCATGGTCATCATGTCTGACCTCCTCCTGCGACACAAGGGAGAAGGAGAAACTTCAAGTTCATTTCTGCCCAAGGGAAGTTGGCAGAAGACTTTCTGTAAGGCAGAAGTCAGACATTTCTCCACCCTCCATCCTTCTTTGTCTGATTCTGACACCAGCCAGCCCTCCCATAAGCCTCTTCTTTTCTTTTTCTGGGTTTGGTCATCCATTGCAGTGGCCATGCACAACTCACCGACAATGGCCATGATTATGGGAGTTTAAAGGGACGGTAACAGGCTGCCACGATCCAGGACCAGAAAGCATTAAGGAGACAGTCCTTTTGTCTGCTGAAGCGCCTCACCGCAGTCATGCCAGCAGGCACCTCTCTCCCTGGTCCACAGCCTGCCAGTCATGAGATACTTTCCTAGCCCACTCTGCAAGCCAGTCTCCTACCCACAGGCACTCAGTTTTGTAGGTGCAGGGGGCTGGGAAGTGTATACTTTGTCTTATGGTCTCGATGCTCTTCCTTGGTTCTGTCTCAGACTCTTGGTGCTACAGCCTCTTGGTCCCTCGGTTGCCACCTCCACTCCTTGCAGGCCTCTCGCACATCTCACCCTGTGGATCTTCTTACTGAATGGTCACGGACTCCCTGTTCCTGCTTCTGAAATGACTCACTGTTACGCCCAGAAGAATGGCCACACTGACCAATCCCTGGGTTAGAGTTCTTTATCCCTTATTTGCATGTTCGCACACAGTTCCTGAGAGAGAGTTACAAAGATGAAGAGTAGAAAAGCCATATCAAGAATTTCACTTCTCCATAAGTAACAAGCAAAATATAGAACCTCTCCAGCAATGACAGTGTCAGAGGCAAGGATAGTTGAAACTAAGTAATACAATCAATTAGAAATATGTTTCAGAATCTAAGTACTTTTTTTGAGAGTGTTCATTTCACTTACATATTTATTCAGTTAGTCATTCAAGAAATATCATTTACCAATTAATTCCTGTCTCAGCCCTTCACAAATGGCAATAACGTCTTTATCATTTTTGTATGACCTTGACCTCGCATACATGGATTTGTTTATTAGTGCACAATAACAGTTGCATATTGCTGTGCTAATGTCAAACTTAGTGGCATAAAGCAACAGAGCATTCTTTGTCTCACACTGTGTTACAGCCAGGAAACTGAAAGTGGTTTAACTGGAGTAGGCAGGTACAGAGTCCCTCAATAAGTTTGTAGCTCATCTTTAAGCTAACTCACGTGGTTGTGAATCAGTTTGAGTTCCTCCCTGAATGTTGGTCTGTGGCTGTTGGTCAGAGACTCCAGTCCCTCATTCTGTGGACCTCTTGATCAGCTGCTGGAGTAACCCAGTGACAAGGCAGTTGGTTTCCTTGAGACAAAGGAAAAGGGGGACCCCCCTATGACAGCAGTGGCAGCCTTTATAGAACCTTACCTTGTGAGTAAAAGGCCATCTACTGGTCACACCGTGTTGTTAACACACATGAGGTTGTGACTATGGCTGGCAGCCATCATTGTGCATGGTAATATTGACTCCAAACCAGAAGTTTTCAACCATGCTGATATTATCTAGACTAAGGCATTGATCAGATAATCAAATAAAATTTGATTTGATTATATTAAAAAGTATAGTACAATGTAGAAAGTCAATATAATGTAAGCAAATAAAAATGACCTGCTTTTGATACTCACGATCATAAATATAGCCATTAATATCACGTTTCTCTTACATGTGCACTATATTTCTTTCATGCATCGCATGCAGATTTCTACTTAGTTTGAAAATAAAATAGGAGATAGGGAAGAGCTAGTAGCCAAATTTGCTGACACAATAATTTTAACATGTAGCAAAATTTTATAACAGAACCTAAAAGAAAATAAAAATAGATAAATCTGAGACTCAAGGAGAAAACAACTTTCAATTTTCTATGGAAACAATTTGAACTAATAGAAATGATTCAGGATTAGGGAGCTAGGCAAATCTGGGCTCCAATCTTAGCTCCAACACTTACGCGTGGTGTCACTTTGGCCCAAACACAGAACCTCTCGGAGCTTTCCTTTCCTCACGGGTAAAATGGGTGTAGAGATCTTATGAAGATTAGCTCACATACATAATGACTTACAGAAAAGGGACAGGGCACAGATTGTAAGCATGTCCTTAGATAACCTCAGCTCTACCCCTCTTTCAGCCCACCAATGGCTGACCTCATCTCGGTCCTTCCCACTCCCTGCACTCTGCCAAGTCCAGTCCCACTCACGGCACTCCACATCCGCAGCGTTGAACTGTGCTCCTCGGGGTTTCCAAGGTTGTGACTTTTGGAAACATCACCAGATCTATCTTCCAAGGACTCTCCAGGTTAGTTTAAACAGCCAGTCTTTCAGCTTGTACTGGAACACTGGACCATTTGCTCTGCCCAAGGAGTCCAGCGTGTCTCATATTCCAGGGTCTGGGGCCACTTAGTAACTTGAGCTGAGAGTGTTCGAGCCTCTGCCTCAGATGACCAGCTGCACACGAGTTGCTGGCTACCAGAAACGGATCCCCATGGTGACCCCAGACTCATGGTGACCCCGAACTCATAAGAAACAGAGGTAAAATAAAACAAAAACATTGCCTGGTCCTGCTGGGTTTTGGGTCAGGCTGTTGTGATCCAGGGGATATTACAAGACCAACAACATCTTCCTTGCAAACATCCTTATTTTCAACAACATAAATGGCAGCTATACATGTGGACCTTATCAGAAGGAATTCTCAAGAATCAAATTGTCTCTATGTCTGGGAAGAAACAATGGAAAAACTCAATGCCAGCAATCAAAACAAGTCAAGGGGCTGACTGTGGAGCGGATCACTAAATGCCCAGATGTAAGTTCACACTGAAGCGGAAAAGAAAATTAAAACAAGTTCATGAGCGCCAGAGTACAACCTTGAGTATGTTCCACCTGAATTTCACAAATATCTCATGAATAGAGTTGATGCATTGAACACTTGAACACTAATCATAGACAACCAGAACTGAAGCACAGCAAGATGATATCAAGACATCAAATGTGAAAAAAGCAAAAAAATCATTAAAAAGACAAAAATAAGATTCAGTTGCATGTCAAAAGAGGCTCTGAAACTTGTTCTTGAATGTGGAGTAGCTAAAGCAAATGAAATAATGGAACATTTCAAAAGGCAGCTTGAAAAGACAATGTACAGTATTATGAGTATTATAATGCACACATGTAGGGATACCACCACCCCCAGCTCAGGGGGGGGGGCACTGAAAGAAACTCTGCTGGGTAGAGCTTTTGTAGTGTGCATTTTCCCCACTAGGCAAGCATTAAGCCACTTGCTCTGAGTTAGTGCACTCAGTGGCATCCCCTGAGAAGTTTCTCTCTGGGCATAGTGAATTTTTTCATACCAAAAGTTTGCTCAGCCCTTATTTTCTTGATGGTCAATTTAAGAGAACAGTGTGAAGCTGTGAAATTTTGTTTCCTGCTCCGGAAAAATGCTGCAGAAACTGTTGTGACATCGAACACAGCTTATAAGGACAGCACTATGGGAAAAATTCAAGTGTCTGGGTGGTGTTCTCATTTCAAAAAAGGTGAAAATGTCTATTAATGACAAACCTCATTCTGGACATCTGTCAGCTTCATGAACAGAAGAAAATGTCAACTCATCGTGAATTTAAATTTGTCCCACCAGGTCAGACTGTTAATCAAGCTTTCTACTTAGAGGTTCTGAAAAGTTTACATAGCAGTGTGCAGCAAAAAAGGCCTGATTTGTGGCAGATGGAGGACTGGGATTGCCACCACGACAATGCACCTGCTCACACAGCCATATCGATGTGCCAGTTTGGGGCAAAAAAAACCCCAAAACACCAGTAGGCTTCTATTGCCCCACACACCTAAATCACCTGACATCATTCCATGTCACTTATATTTTTTTCACTGTTTTATGTCAGGTTTATTAAGGTTTAACTTACACACTTACATACAATTATGAACAGTTAGCTGAGTTTTAACAAATGCATCGTCTGGGACAATCCAGCACCATCAAATTCACCAGGTCCCTTGCAGCAAAATTTAGTGCCTTCCTAGATGTTTCCATGTCTTTACAACTCAGTCCAAGCACAACAAAGAAGCAGTCATTTAAAAGCTGCCTTACACAAAACTCACTGGGGGGGGGGGGGGGGAAGGATAGAAGCTATAATACATAGCATGCTATTTGTGACTTGCAGCATAGCATTTTGAAAAGTTTACTAATCCTTCACAACCGTTAGACTTTCCTACATTCTTGGTTGGATAAAACCACAGAATTTAAAGTCATCTTTATCCCTCAGTGAATGAGTCCCAGAGCTTACAAAAAGAAATCACTTAAGTCCTATCACAGATTTTCCCAAACTTCTAGAACTCAAGATTTTCCAGGCTGTAGACACTGTCTGGTGGACAATTGTAAAACCCAAAAAACTCGGGGTACACTAAGCTTCTAAAGTGTTAATTTTTCTCAACTAAAATAAAATATACATTTGTTCTCACTTGTATTCATTTCTTGTTCATTAGAATGCCAAAATTAAATTTGGTATATAAATCCCAGATAAGTAGCATAGGTTTAAACTCTCATTAGTTTTTTTATTGCTATCTCCATCAGAAAAAATTTTAGGCTTCTCTAGACAAAAACATTTACAGTGCAGAATAGCAGCTCCAGCTAAAACAGTCTCTAGAGAATTTATATAACAGTGGTGTGGTCCAAATGAGGCACTGGTTTATGATATTTGAAATTCAGATAGCTTTATTTGAACTGAAAACCATCTTAGACCCTTTGTTATTAAAAAAGTGTAAGAGTACTTCTAGGTAGGATAGAAAGTAGTGTTTCTAGGTTAATACACTGGACTTTGGAAATTTCCAACAAATTTTACAAGAGTGGTAAAAAACTAGAGTATTTACAGAAAACATTATCTACATATGTACTCCATGGCACAGATTTGGAGACAAAGACTGCAGTACAGGTTGGCATCTCAGAAGCAGTTCTCAAAAGAGTTTTGTTTGCCTGGATTTTGGATTTTAAGTGGGTCTAAGATCCTTCTTCATCCTCAATCTTGGGAGTCAAATACTACTTTGTGTCCCATATCAGCAATTCTGTATTCTACCACAAGGGGGTGCTTCTGCAGGCATGCTGGGTGTTACTGTAGAAGAGAGGGAAGTAGCTTTGCAGTCAAATGCTCTTCCACTGAGCTATACCCCCAGAAAGTAGCTTTGGTAAAGAAGTTACTGTATATACTCGATTATAAGCCGACCCAAATATCAGCCAAGGCACCTAATTTTACCACAAAACTGTATTTATAATGTACTGAAAACCTTGGCTTATACACAAGTATATACGGTAGGTTCAGTGCAAAAGTTAGTTGAGCGGGCCCATTCATCTCTATGGTAACGGCCTCCGCGTCATCAACATTACTTGTTTGTGACAACTTAATATTTCCATTTCCGAGTTCTCCACTTGCAGAAAATTTCACTCCATCTTTCACTCAGGAAATGACAACCGCATCTCCAATATGACTGAGGTCTGGCAGATACGGGTGAATTCACCAGAAGGCATCTTTACTACACAGCTCTCCTCCTGCTCTGGAATTCCAATTTGCTCAAGATCTAACTCCATCAACTTCATTTCATAGTCTGAAACTTTTTCTTGGTTTGGTGCTGCAAATACTAGTGCCAACATGTCTGTGTTCTCTCCTGCCCTTAGTGCTTTGGACATGCTGGCGAGGCTCACGCCCGTGGCCAGGTTGCGCTCACAGCCCTCGGAGCGCAGAGTGAGCTGCACCAGGGGGACGTGGGACAAATCCATGCTCTGCAGGTTCATGCCACTCGAACTGATGGCCCAGCAGGCCTCACGGATGAAATCCTTGAGAGCCTCCAGAACTTTCTTCAGGATGGAACCCTGGACCAGGCGCGCCGCGAACATGGTGGTGAAGTCACAAGGACACAGCTACAAATGGTGGAAAGTATGATGGTCTAGCTGGCTGAGGCCTCACAAGGATCAGAGAACCAGAAGTTGGAGACAACCAAGGAGCACCCCGTTCCACCTATTTTTGTTTCCACAAATGAAGAGGGGCATGAAGGCACAGTGAGGTGACGACATAGAAGAGGTGAAGAAAAAAACGAGGGAGGTGCTGTCTGCCATCCAAACAGATGAGTTTGAAAAATGTTTCCAAGAGTGGGATCACAGATTTGATTAATGTATTACATGCAGTGGAGAGTCTTTTGAAGGTGATAAAGTGGGTTTTTGCTAAAAAAAAAAATTTTTTTTTAAATACAGAGTTTGGGGGAAAAATTCCAAGTTTCTTTGGTTTTCCACTCTTATTGGGCTTTAGAAAACCAGAAAAGGAAAACATCCTCAGCATATCTCAAGAAAAAGAAATAATTCAAGCCTCAAGTTGAAATACTGAAAGATTCTATGGACATAATATTGAAGGAAACATCAAAACAAGATGGAAGAGCAACCTAGTATCACCGTGCCAAATAGAATTAGTTGATGTCCAACCACTTCAAGGGGTTGATCAAGACCTAATGGTACTAAAGGAGAAAATCCAGGAAACACTGATGGAATTAGTGAAAACTTTTTCCTGTAAACCAAGTGCACACGTCAGTGGCCAAACTCAACCCGTTTCTGTATGGCTGCACTTCTCCCACTTGCACTCAACAAGTGGATCCAGGTGGCCACCTAGCAAGCATTTCAGCCTGCCCACAGGCCCCCTTTAACATCCAGTCCCAGAGAGTTTTCTCCATGGTTCCAGATTTTTTTCCAGCTTCTGACAAGGACCATGGGTTCCTGAGTACTCCAAAGCACTGGGTGGGGCATATCTTTTCAAAACTTTCTTTATAGGTATGGCCTAAACCCATCTAAAGACCAAATTTTAATGGCTGAAAGCAGGTGGGCTTACAAGCTTCCTATTTTCATATTTCCCTTGTTTTCCCTAGAAAACAATTGAGTAAACAGTGTGGCTTTATCTGACCTCTGGCTAGACACAGAAGAAAAACAACAACGAGGGAGAGGCCAAATAAACATCTACTCTCCATCTTATGATTTGTTTCTCCAGTACCCCACTCCCAATGTACCATAATGTGTTTGTCTGGGTACATTAGAGAAATAAATCCACAGAAACTCATCTGTATAAGAGAGAGTTTCATATAAAGGGTAAGTGCACATCAAGAAAACATCCCAACCCAGTGCTGCCCAAGCCCACAAGTCCAACTTTAACTCATATGTCTGACACCAATCCACAAAATCCTCCTCCATCTCACAAAACACACGGAATGATGCCAACTGCAGGAGGAAAGCAAAATCAGTGAACATGTAAGCATCTCAGCACTGGCAGGGGTCTCCACACGGCTGCTCCAGCATCCAGGGCTGCTTCGGGTAGGTCCATGCAGCTTCTCCTCAGGTATGTCTTGCAGGAAGTGAGTCATGTGAGCTGAAGCAGGGAACTGGCTAAGTCAGCTGCACCCTAGTCCGACCATCACAAAGCAAGAGACCCAAGAACTAGAAAGGCAAGGCTTACTGAGCCATTTATCTCTCCACTCTTCAATTAACCCCACGTGTGCTTATCGACCAGGTTGGCATAATAAACTAACTCAAGCAAGGTTACAGGAATCAACATAATGCCAAATGAAATGGTACCACAAGCTGATAAAACATTGGAAACATTCACTTGTCCATACCAAAAAATTTGAAGGTAGCTACCTCGGCTAACTACTTGGAAGGGATACGTATTTGTACCCATTCCAAAGAAAGGTGACCCAAAAGAATGTAGAGATTTTTCAACAGTATCATTCATAGAACATGCAAGTAAATGTTGCTGATTACCATACAAAAATGGTTGTTGCAGTACATCAACAGGGAGTTGCCAAAAATTCAAGCCAGATTCAGAAGAGGACATGGCATGCAGATAACACTGTTGGCATCAAATGGACCTTGGCTGACATCACAGAATACTAGAAAGATGCTTCACTGTGCTTTGTTGACTATTCAAGGGTGGTCAACTTTGTAGATCACGACCAACTATGGATAACATTGAGAAGAATGCTCGTGTGGAACCTGTACATGAACCAAGAGGCAAATATTTAAAAATCAGGAAAGGCATGCATCAGGGTTGTGTCCTCTCACCGTCATTAGCCCACCTGTATACTGAATAAAAATATTTGAGGAGATGGACTACATGAAGAAGAACACCACATCAGAACTGGAGGGAGGCTTATTAACATCCTGTGATATGAAGATGACACAACACACAACACTGCTTGCTGAAAGCAAGGAGGATTTGAAGCACTTGCACATGAAGATCAAGGATCGCAGTCTTCAGGATGAACTGCAACTCAATGTACATGAAACCCAAATCCTAACAACTGGACCAATAGATAATATGACAAATGGAGAAAAGTTTGATGCTGTAAAATATTTCATTTTGCTTGAGTTCATAGTCAATGCTCTTGGAAGCAGCAGTCAAGAAATCAGAGTACAGTGCATTGAACAAATACGCTGTACAAAACCTCTTTAAAGTGTTAAAGAGCAAGATGTCCCTTTGAGGACTTTGGTGTGTCTGACCCAAACCTTGGTAATTTTATTAACTTTATATGCATATGAGAGCTTGACAGTGAATAAGGAAAAGTGATGTATTTGAATAATGATGTTCATGAAGAATATTGAAAGTAAAATGAACTGTCAGAAAAACAAACAAATCTATCTTAGAAGAAGTACAACCAAGGGGCTCCTCATAAATGAATCAGGTGAGCTATTAGCTACCTTACTTTGGACAAATCATCAGGAAAGACCAATTGCTAGAAAATGTCATTTAAAAAAAACCTCATTGCCATCAAGTGAATACTGACTCATAGTAACCCTAGGGCAGATAGAACTACCCTTGTGAGTTTCCCAGATTGTAACTGTTTCCAGGACTAGAAAGCTCTGTTTTCTCTGAAAGAGCTGCTAGTGGTTTTAAACTGCTAACCTTGGAGATCAAAGCCCAACATGCCACCTCTACACCACAAAGACTATTCATAAACTGTTTAAGGTTTGGTAACGTTTCCGTGAAAATAGAAGAAATTCTCAATAAGATTAATTAAGACAATAACTACAACTACAGACACTGTGCTTATTGTGGCTTTTCATGGGATCTGTGCCCCTCCTTGAGGGAGGATTGTACAATAAATCCCTGTGTTAGAATCTATGATTCCTCATAAGAATGCTTTAATCTTATGTAAGTTTACTCTCATCTTAATGGAGCAGACAGGCATTTGTTCTAAAAACACTTTGTTCTAAAAACCTGGCATTCAGCCATGCTCACCTTCCTGACACAATTGCTGAAGTCAAAATGGGTGCATAAGCAAACATGGAGAAGAAAGCTGATGGTGCCCCACTATTAAAAGATTTAGCAGCTGTGGTAGTTATATAATCTGCTGTCAATTTGAGAGAATTACAAGTAAAAGGGATGGAGTCTAGCCTGTCAATCATTGTATAGCTAAGGCACAGCCTTTCCTTGAGGATTCTGGGAATTCCTGTATTTCCTCCTTGGAGGCCAGATACTCTCTCTTGGCTCACTCCCTTGGAGACTCTCAATTGACAATACTCAAGACTCACTCCATGAGGGATGCTCTACTGACAAGACATATCACACTACAATGATAGACCCTGTTACCTGAGAACAGGAGGCACCATGTGAGGGCCCCTGCCAGCGCTGAGATGCTTCTACTGCCACTGGATCCACAAGACTTTGCACCCACTAGCCTGTGATCTTTCTGCATTCGGCATCATTGGATGTGTTTCATGAGTCTGAAGAGGAGTTTATAGATTGGTATTGGACATATGAGCTAATATAGGATTTATGAACTTGGTATGAACTGGGCTGGGATGTTTTCTCAGTATTCAATTGTTCTTGTATATAAAGCTCTTTCCTATACATATGAGAATGTCCATGAATTTGTTTCTTTAGTCTACCCAGACTAACACAGCATCTGGGGTCTGAAAGGCTTGAAGTTAAACAAGCGTCCATCTAGCAGGGACGCAACAAAGCCCACATGGAAGAAGCACATCAGCCTGTGTGATCATGAGGTGTTGACAGGATCAAGTATCAAGCATCTGAAGACCCAAAACAAACATACATATTGATGCAAATGATGGGAGTCACAGTGGAGAACCAAATCCCATCTGTAGACAATTGCGTATTCCCTCACAGAAGGGTCACAAGGAAGGAATGAGGCAGTCAGGGTGCAGCATGGCACCGATGGAACACACAACATTCCTCTAGTTCTTTAATGCTTCCTTCCATGCACTATCACGACCCTAGTTCTACCTTGCAAATCTGGCTAGACTGAAGCATGTACACTGGTACAGGTAAGAGCTCTTGACACGTGGAATACACAACAGACAAACTCCTCAGGAACCATAATTGGAGTCGCAATACCATGAGGGTAGGGGGAAGGTGTGGGGTGAAGGGGGATAAACGGGAAACCAACTGCAATGATGGATATATAACCCCCTCCTCCCAGGGGAGTGAACAACAGAAACATGGACCAAGGGAGGCAGTGGATGGTGTTAGATATGTACAATTGTGTTTGATAGAATTGATGTATGGATTGTTATAAGAGCTGTAAGAGCTACCAATAAAATGATTTCTTAATAACCAAAAAAGGTTTGCTCTAAGTTTGAAATTATTGAACTAAACCCTCCAGACTCAAAGCAAACTTACTGCTATCAAATCAACTCACACTCAAAACAACCCAGAATAGAACCACCCCATTTGTGTTTCAAAACCTTTAAACTGTTACTGCAGTAGAGAGCCTCCCCTTTCTCTCTGAGCAACTGGTGGGTTAAATCACTGGCCTTGTAGTTAGAAACTCAGGTGAAACCCACTACACCCACCAGGGTGAAACAAATTCTTCACCACAATTACCTTCATTTGCTGTACACTCAGGTGTTAAGTAACTCAAAAGAGTTTAAGCCTTCTCTTAAATAAGCATACAATTAAATCAAACTCACTGCTGTTGATTCTAGCTAAAAGAATTCCTAAAGCCCAAAGCTGGGAAACTTGGAAACCAAAATAATAAGTTTTTTATTTGTTGTTTTCTAGAGCAGTGGTTCTCAACCTTCCTAATGCCTCGACTCTTTAATACAGTTCCGCATGTTGTGGTGACCCCCAACCATAACATTATTTTCATTGCTACTTCATAACTATAATTTTGCTACTGTTATGAATCAGGCAACCCCTGTGAAAGGGTTGTTCAACCCCCCAAAGGGGTCGCAACCCACAGGTTGAGAGTCACTGCTCTAAAGAAACAAGACCAGGACACTTATGATTTTACATAGATGATAGATAGATACAACATAAGAAATAGCTAATTGGTCTATATAGAAGGACAAATGGCTCAATGCAACTTACTTCTCTGAAACAGCTTCAAGTTACGAGGGCTGTCAGGCACAAGTTAAGGAATCAGACAGCCGGGTCCTCTGCAGAGCAATTCAGACAATTCGTCCACAGGCAGCAAACAGCAAGGCAGGTCACCAACAGTCAGCCAGATGACAGGGTCCAACAGTCCCCAGTTCAAGCGATGCATACACCAGTAGTGTGGTAAAGCAGGTCTTGAAGGAACCTCAAACTCCATTGACACAGTCCCCGGGTTGAGTGTCCCACAGGTGGTGTAGCTTGAAAGTTTAGGCATGGAACCAGCTCAGGCAGCCACACACTGCTCTGACCATCAAAGAGCAAGAGACAAGAAAGGTGAGGCTCTCCGAGTCATTTATCTCTCCGCCCTTCAATTAAACTGCCCTTCAATTAATCCCACATGTGTTCATTGGCCAGGTTGGTACAATAAACCTACTTATCACAGGATTATAAACCAAAATGTAAAAGAAATATTTGTGAACCTATTCTTATACAAGAAAGTGAAGATACTAATAAATAGACAGGAATGAATACCTGTGCCATGAAGAATAATTCAAATAATTTCTGTAGACACTGTGACTTTAAAGAGGAAGAATGTCGCACCACCACTATCTCTATCCCTAACGCGTAGACTACATATAGGGGCTTCCTTTAGAGAGAACAGTATGGAAAGTGGAGGGTGTGTGTGTGTGTGTGTGTGTGTGTGTGTGTGTGTGTGTGTGTGTGTGTGTGTGTAGTAGTAGTGGAGTAGGGGTTGAGAAAACACTTTTCAGGGGCAAAACCTCAGCCTCGTACTCACAGCCATCATTGACAGCAATGCTAAGTCACATCGAAGGTGCCTATGTTGCATAGAAGAGGAAATGGCACATTCTCCCCGTGATCACTGTCCCACAAACCAACAGCCCCAGTCTCATGACAAGAAAAACATCAAGCAAATGCCAATTGGTCAACATCCTACAAAATATCTGAGCGTTTTTCTGCAAAACTCTCAAGATCGTTGCACAGAAAAGAGAAGGGTAAGAAAATATAAAGGGCTGGCAAAGGGCCGCAGGCCAGGAGGTTTAATGAGACTTGGTCTTGAAATGTAATGTGGTTTCCTGGAAGGGGTTCTGGAATAGAATAATGACAACAGGTAAAAACTGAGGACACCTCATAAAATATTGATTACAGTTAATAACGTGCCAACTCCTCATTTGTTGACTATCTTGTTGTCTGACATGTGCATTTATGAAGGTACGTTTGGAGGGGGGTGTTTTTTAAAGCTACCATATGATTATTTGGGCCATTAGCATCTAGTAGTAACAAAGACTGAGGTGCTAGATCAGAGTAATGCTGACTGTAAAGGCTAAAATTGTGTGTCAACTTGGCTCAGCCATATTCTCAGTGGTTTGGTAGTTATGTAATGTATCAATTTGGTCATTGTGTAGGGATGTAATTTGACAGCCATGTAATGATGTAGTTGCCCTTCATTTTGTGTCCTGATGTGGTCACTTAAAGGTGATTTCCATATACTGAAGCAGTCTAATTTAGGAGCCTAAGCATGTCAAGAAGTGAGGAATGGGTGTGATGTATGGATATTGGTTCATTAATTGTAACAAATGCACCATACTTATGTAAGAGATTAATAGTAGGGAGAACTATGAGAATAGTATATAAGAACTCTCAGTACTATTTTCACAACTTTTCTTCAAATATAAAACTTTTTTGTTTTTTTAGATCATTTAATTGGGGCCTCTTACAAAGATATCTATTTTTTTTAAGTTCCAAATATTGAAGCACAGTCATCAAAATTCTGCTGGAAGCCCAGGTCCATCCACTTGAACAAGAGGAGAACCTATGTTCTTTGATTTGTGAATGACCCCCTAGGGAGCCAGTGCCCCCAAATTATTGTTCAGAAGCCTGTCACTTTGTTTCTTGATCTCTTAAAGGTTTTCCTGAACTTGGAATGCAAATCCCTCCATCAGGATGTATGCCACTTGGAAGAGTTAGTGGGTGATTGTATCACCATGGAATCACTTTGGGCTTGCAGTGACCTTGAAGGACAGAAGGGAACTGCTCCGTAAGGTTTTCTAAAGCTGCAAATCCTGCCTTTCACTCGTGGAGCTCCTCGTGGAGGTGAACCGCCAGCCTTGCAGTAAGCACTCAAGCACCCAATTACTGTGCCACTGTGGTGTCTTTCAAGGGTGAGAGAGCCTAAAGGGTTTGAGTTATCCTTGCTTCATTCTATGTTCTCCGAATGGTATTTGGTTTAATGGTAGGTAGAGCCATGCATTCTCTGCTGTATTAAAACAGTTTGTGTGTGTGTCAGTCCCGGCTAACCTTTTTCGTATTCTTCTCTTTGCTGTATTGGATTTAAGTGATCCTGGAGTTTGCTTCATTTGCAGCATTCCTATTGGATGTTGTTTTAAAGTTTGGCTAGGAAAGGAGCCCTGGTGGTGATGTAGGTAAGTAATTGACTTCTCACAACAAGGTTAGTGGTTCATACACATGAACCACTCTGTGGGAGACTGTCTGATCATGTAAACATTTAAAGCTTCAGAAACCCTGTATAGGATTACTATAAGTCAAAATTATCTTCATGGCCATGGCTGTGTAACTTGCAAAGAGGCATGGTGGCTCAATGGTTAAAGTACTTGGGTGCTAACCAGCAGGTTCATGGTTCAAACCCACCAGCCACTCCACAGGAGGAAAAGGAAGCAGTCTGCTTCTGTAAAGATTTACAGCCCTGGGAATATTATGGAGCAGTTCTATTTGTCTTACAGGGTCACTATGAATTGACATCAATTTGATGACAATGAAGATTTGGAATAATCTCAGGGAAAAAACCTCTATTTCTATTTTTAAGTAGTTAAATATCATATAATAAAATTCATGTACTCACTACTCATTTGTAATAAATATTATCAGTTCATCATCTCTGTTTACACTTTGTGAAAGAAATAAATTAAAAATACATGCCAAGAATAAAAACTATAAAATGAAAAAAAATCCCTTCCAAGAACTAGTCATCGAGCTTTAAATCAAATAGGAGTTTTACAGACTCTAGAAAAGAACAGTGATGATTACAGTGAAAATTTCAGAGAAATAGGAACTTAATAGAAATCTGTACTTTAAAGAGAAGGGCAAAATATCACATGAGTTTCCTCTTAGGATGTCAGGAAATGATTTACTTCAAAAGAATACCGAAAGACTGAGACTCGTCCTTGAATCAACCATTCCTGGAAAACCACCAATGAGTGTACACACACACACACACACACACACACACACACACACACACACACCTATTGTTTTTCTTCTTGGAACTTCTGTAATCATCAAGAAGCCAAATTTACTTTGCTTCTCATTCTTTTGGCTCTCATTGTCTAAAGAATGACCTCTATCATATTCTTTAATCTAGACGACTGAGGGGTCTATTTAATTCCATAATACTATTCAGTCTTCTCACTAATCATTGTATTCTGAAACACCTAATACCACCAATGGGGTTGTAACATTCTTTACTAACAGTATGTGTCTCGTTACAATTTTAGAGCCTCAGAGCTCATAATGATTTAGGAAATTATCTACAATTTAAATCTTTAGTAAGTATATATTTCTTGATTGTGTGATCTGGTATTTGTAATTCATATAGTTAATGTATTTATTAGTACTTTAATTTTTTCTGATATTGGCTTAGAGAAAATGTTCCTTATGATTAAAAGCATATATTAATGTTTTGCAAAATAAAAAGCAATATCCTAGATATTTTGGAATTGCATATACAGTTCTAAAACTCTTATTTATAAAGATATTTACTACAGTATTACTTAGAGTAGAAGAATCCTGAAAGAACTTAAATAAGCTAACAGGGGCTTGGCCAAATAGATTATTGGATGTCTATATATTATAATAATGCTATTTGTTATTATTCCAAATATATTTTACATGAAAATTTCATCTCTCAGAACATGTGATCTCCACATGATGGAATATGTGGGACATATTTACACCAAAATATTCATAGTGATTATATACATAGTTGAGATATTTAATAAAATTTTATTATTTGCCTATATCATTTTTATACTTTAAAAATTATATAGTTAACATGATTACTGCAGTGGAGTGGGGAAAGGGGTAGTCTTTTGATAAATTATTCTAGGTGAAGTGGAAAATAAATAAATCTTTGCCTCTATTTCTCACTGCAAATAAAAGTTAATTTCACATGGCTAGGTGGTATATCAAAATAAGACAGATAAAACCATACAACTTCTAAATAAAAACATAAAAGGATGTCTTATCAACTATGAAGTTGGCAACAATTCCTTAAATAGGATACACTAACCAGAAAAATGATAAACTGGACTATATTACAATGAAGGTTAGTTCACTGAAACATATCATAAAGACAGTGAAAAGACCAGTCACAGAGTAGAAGATACTTGCAATACAGAAATTTCAAAAGCCTCCTATAAATCAATATTAAAAATATGACAGTAGCATAGAAAAAACTAAGCAAAAGAAAAGAAAATACTTAACAAAAGAAGATACTAAAATAGTAAAAATCTACCCAATTTATAGATTATTAGGGAAATAACAATTAAAAGCAATGGAAAAACCATTCAAAATTACATGAAGGACTAAAATGGAAATGTTTAGTACCACAAGTACTGTGGATCAATACAAACAAACTCTTCCACACTATTAGGGAGTGTATAAGGGGATCCCCCACAAAATATGAAGAAAAAAAAAGCTGTGCTGGCAGAGTTTTTATAGTACGCCTTTTTCCCACCAGGCAAGCATTTTAGCAACTCGCTCTGAGTTAGTGCACCCACTGGCATCACCTGAGAAGGTTCTCTCTGGTCACAGTGAATCTTTTCATAAAAGCAGTTTCGCTGAACCTTTGTTCTTATCATGGCCGATTTAAGAGAAGAGTGTGCAGCTGTGAGATTTTGTTTCCTGCTTAGGAAAAATGCTGCAGAAACTGTTGTGATGTTAGGCATAGCTCATAAGGACAGCACTGTGCGAACAATTCAAGTGTGGGGGTGGCTTTCTCATTTCAAAAGAAGGTGAAGTGTTGATTGATGGCACACCTCATTCTGGACATCAGTCAACTTCCCCAAAGGAAGAAAATATCACCGCGTAGAGCATTTGGAGTTCATTCCACCAGGTCAGACTGTTAATCAAGCTTTCTACTTAGAAGTTCTGAAAAGATTGCGTAACAGTGTGTGACAAAAATGGCCTGATTTGTGGCAGATGGGGGACTGGTTTTGCCACCATGACAATGCACCTGCTCACACAGCCATCTCAGTGTGCCAGTTTTTGGCAAAAAAGCAGCATGCTTCCATTGCCCCCATGCACCTTACTCACCTGACCTCGTTCCGTGCCATTTATTGTTGTTTCCACAAATGAAGAGAGGCATGAAAGGACAGTGACTTGCTGACAAAAAGAGGTGAAGAAAACAAAACAAGGGAGATGCTGTCTGCCATCCAAACAGATGAGTTTGAAAAATGTTTCCAAGAATGGAATCACAGATTTGACAAATGTATTAAGTGTGGTGGAAAGTCCTTTGAAGGTGAGAAGGTTGTTTTGTAAAAAAAAAAAAAATAATAAATAAATTAATTAAATACATAGCTTTGAAAAAAGAGGCACGGTGATTTGTGTGTGTGTGTGTGTGTGTGTTTGGTATATCTTCGTATGTTGGTACAATTAGTTTGGAATATTATTTGGAAGAGTCCAGAGCATACATGCTAGCCATGATCCACTAGTTCCAATTCTGAGGATCTGTACAGAAGAAGCTCAAGCATACATGAGAGTGAGTCAAGATTATTGTTGTGGGGTTCTAGTTCACATATGCCTGGGTTTATCCCAAACAAAGTGTGTTTAAATGTGTCTCTCTAGCCAGTAGATAACTACAGACAACTTCTCTCACTGACACACTTGCCTTCATCTCATTCGGGTGCCTTGGGGAAAAGGGGCCAATCACAATATCGGCTTTGAGGGGATTTGCTTCTCCAGTTTCATTCAAGACAAAAGGGTCACCTTAGAACATTGTAGTGATTGTTTGAGGGAGTTTCAATGGGATCATCTTGATAGAGTCTCTCAAAGGATACAGGATTATCACCTAACTTTAGGAAAACATAAAAAAAACTAAAGACATTTTAAGAAAACTGAAAATGATATTGGGGAGTGTGTTAGTCCAGGTAGACTAGAGAAACAAATTCATAGACACATGTGTATAGCAAAGAGCTTTATATACAAGAGCAGTTGAATATTGAGATAAAATCCCAGTCCAGATGAAGTCCATAAGTCTGATATTAGCCCATATGTCTGACACCAATCTATAAAGTCATCTTCAGACTCATGAAACACAGGCAATGATGCCAAATGCAGGAAGATCACAGGCAAGTGGGTAGAAGTTCTTGTGGACCCAATGGTGAGGTAAGCATCTCAGCACTGACAGAGGTTTCCATGTGGCTACTCCGGCTCCAGAGCTCTGGCTCCATCAGCCTCTCTCCATCTATCTTCTTAATAGAGATGTCTCCGCAGGGAATGAGGGGAGAGAGCGAGTCTCCCACCTCCAAAGAGGAATACCAGAGTTCCCAGAATCCTCAGGAGAAGGACATGCCGACACAGAGGTCTCATTGGCTATCCCTGATTGACTGGCTAGACTCCACCCCTTCACTTGTAATCCTCTCAAGTTGACAAATGATTATATAACTATCACAGGGAGAAAGGAGCCCTGGTGGGGTGGTGTAGTAGTAGATGTTGGGCTGCTAACCAGAAAGGCCCTATAGTATTGCTATGAGTCAGAAATCACTTGATGACAGTGAATTTGGGGACAAAAGTTCAGAAAAAAAGTTGTGTAGAATTTTTCCCCAATCATGACAACACAAGAGTAGCAATACCTGTCCTAAAACTTTTCATTGGGAAACTTTTCATTGGGAAACCTTCCTCCACCGACTCGATAGCCCTAATCTTACCCCTTCAGAATTGTTCCCCAAACTTAAAAAATATTGAACAGGAACACCGTTGTGTCCCTGGAGAATGCTTGAACTGCACTTTTGACAATGTACCTGAATTCTTCACCGAAAACCGAACACCCCCTTCAGATGTGTTTAGACCTGGATGGGGCATGTAGCAAGAAACACAGCTTCTATTTTAAAACTTTAAAAATAAACATTTCTATTACTTTACAGCAATTTTCCATTTACCCTCATAGTATTCATAAAAGGTTAATAATAACGTGCACAACATGACTATTTATAATAGCTCAAACTAAAAATAACTCAAATGTCCATCAAGTATAGAATTAATACATAAATTAATAAACTCTAGATGTCAGAATAGTATTCAATAACAATGCTACATTCAACTAACTGCATGATTTCACAAATAAAATATTGACTCTAAGATGTCAAGTACAAGTGTGTACTATTTTGCTTCATTTGTATAAAATGCAGAAATTTTATTATATACTAGGATAGTGGTTATTCTTGGAAAGATAATGTCTGGAAAGGAGCATGTAAATACAGACAATGTTTTATGTATTTTATTTCACTGCCACTTATGTGGTATGCTTGCTTGTAAAATTCATCAAGCTAAACACTTTTATTAATAAAATGTATACTTTAAGGGAAGGTGCTAAAGAAATCATTTGTATGTTTATATATGTGTTTTAGGTCAAAATAATTATTTTCTTTTATTTATTTTAAACATGGCTTCTATTTTTTATATAATATCATTTCTTTTTTTATTTCTTTTTTAAAACATTTTATTAGGGGCTCATACAACTCTTATCAAAATCCATACATAGATCAATTGTGTAAAGCACATCGGTACATTCTTTGCCCTCATCATTTTCAAAGCATTTGCTCTCCACTTAAGCCCTTTGCATCAAGTCCTCTTTTATCCCCTCCCTCCCCGCTCCCCCTCCCTCATGAGCCCTTGATAATTTATAAATTATTATATTGTCATATCTTGCCCTATCCGGCATCTCCCTTCACCCCCTTTTCTGTTGTTCATCCCCCAGGGAGGAGGTCACATGTAGATCCTTGTAATCGGTTCCCTCTTTCCAACCCACTCACCTTCTACCCTCCCAGTATCACCCCTCACACCCCTGGTCCTGAAAGTATCATCTGCCCTGGAGTCCCTGTGCCTCCAGCTCCTATCTGCACCAGTGTACATCCTCTGGTCCAGCCAGACTTGCAAGGTAGAATTTGGATCATGGCAGTTGGAGGGGGAATAAGCATTTCAGAACTGGAGGAAAGCTGTATTCTTCATCAGTGCTACATCACACCTTGACTGACTCATCTCCTCCCCTAGACCCCTCTGCGAGGGGATCTCCATTGGCCGACAAATGGGCTTTGGGTCTCCACTCTGCACTTCCCCCTTCATTCACTATGGTAAGATTTTTTTTTTCTGATGATGCCTTATACCTGATCCCTTCGACACCTCGTGATCACACAGGCTGGTGTGCTTCCTCCATGTGGGCTTTGTTGCTTCTGAGGTAGATGGCCGCTTGTTTACCCTCAAGCATTTAAGACCCCAGACACTATCTCTTTTGGTAGCCGGGCACCATCAGTTTTCTTCGCCACATTTGCTTATTTATGTACCTGTTTGTCCTCGGCGATCGTATCATGGAAGTGTGCAGCCAATGATATGATTTTTTTGTTCTTTGATGTCTGATAACTGATCCCTTTGGGACCACTCGATCACACAGGCTGATGTTTTCTTCCATGTGGGCTTTGTTGCTTCTGAGCTAGATGGCCGCTTGTTTATCTTCAAACCTTTAAGACCCCAGATGCTATCTCTTTTGATAGCCGGGCACCATCAGCATTCTTCACCACATTTGCTTATTCACCCGCTTTGTCTGCAGCGGTTGCATCGGGAGGGTGAGCATCACCGAATGCCAATTTAATAGAAGAAAGTATTCGTGCATTGAGAGAGTGCTTGAGTAGAGGCCCAAGGTCCTTCCACCACCTTAATACTAAACCTATAAATATAGGCACGTAGATCTATTTCCCCATCCTCATATATATTATTGCATATGTACATGTCTTTGTCTAGATCTCTATAAATGCCCTTTGCCTCCTAGCTCTTTCCTCTATTTCCCTTGACTTTACTCCTGCCCCACTATCATGCTCCATCCCCACCTGGGTTACAGCTATACCTCTTCATTACCTTACCTTTGATCATTCCCTACCAGGCCTAACACTCCCACCTCACCACCAATTTGGTCCCTTGTTCCCTTGTTCCTGGGTTTGTTAACATCACTTCCTTACCCCCCCCAACCTCCCCCTTTCCCATGCCCCCCCCCACCGGAACTGTCGGTCCCATTGTTTTTGCTCCAGATAGTTCATCCAGCCTATCTTATTTAGACAGACCTGTGGAGATAATAACATGCACAAAAACAAGACAGAGGAAAACAAAGCAACAGTATACAACAAAACAACAACAACAAACCATTAACAAATCAAAACACATCAAGAAAGAAAAGCTTGTAGTTAGTTCAAGGATCGTTTGTTGGCCTTTAGGAATGTTTTCCAGTCCAGTCTGTTGGGGCACCACGCCCTGGCCCCAAAGTCCACTTTCAGCATTCCCTGGGGACCTTGCCACTCCATTCCCTTGCTGTTCCGCTGCACTCCCCCAGTGCTTTGCCTCGGTGTGGTGGGATCAGGTCGGGTGCAATTCCCACACTGTGTCTCCGGTGCTGTCCCCTGCAGGGCCGTCGGTCAGGGAGGGATGTCATGTCTCATAGTGGGGCTGGCCATTACTGAGAATCATGACAGGCAAATGGACACATATGTTGGAGGTACAAAATTCAATCCAGAGAGTCAATATCAACTGTTCTCCTGAGGTTGAGAGAGAGAGTGAGGTTCCGGGGTATAAATCGATGCATTACGTCTTCCATTCACCCAACAAACATGTTTTTAGTAAGCAGCTCCTCTTCACTCTTCGGGTGCACAGCAACTTCGTTTGATTCAAATTCTGAAGTTCTTTTCCAGTGGACAACCAACATAAGCAAATTCACAAATCAAGAGCCTTGTTCAAACGACTTGAGGTTCAGAAACCCAGATCTCTTCGTGGGAAGCTTTTGGCACTAGTTTAATGGTAGCTGCTCAGAGAGTAAGTGTGGAATCGTGAGGGAGATTACAAACCTCTGAAGTCTGGCCTTTCAAATCAAACTCTTGTCATTGCTCCCTTGAAAGGCAAGCTAGATACCAGATAAGGAGAAGGCTCCCTGGACAAAAGCAGATGATAAACTAATTCATATACAATGATATTTGAAAACAAAAGTAACAGGGAGAAGGTCCCCCAGAGGTCCAAGAGTCTAAGTGGCTCTGCTATTCCACTTCCTAGTTGATTTTTGTCTTAAAGGGAGAAGCACAAACATAAATTACCAAAGCGGTCCTTTTTGGCTCCTTTCCTCAAGGGGGGAATTTAGTTCATTACTCTTTTTTATTTATTTATTTTTAATGTCTCAAGGGTCTAATTTTTCCTTAAGTGTTCAAGCCAATCTTTAATAAACATTTTTCTTCTGACAATATTAACCAGAAAACCCAAACATTATTAGTCCCTTTATGCAACACTAGTTCTTCAAGCTCCTCGGGGCTTCCCAGAGAAGATGCTGAAGCTGCCAATTGGATCCACATTGAGTCCAGGGCCAAAGTGCATCCTTTCCTGGAACCAGCGTTTGTCTTTCTGCGCTTCGTTTACAGAATTCAATTCCTTTTCTCTTTAGTTCCAATGAAGTTTCTGACAAGGAAGAAAGATAAACACATTCTTTGGCAACTCTAAGGTCAAGATCATGGGACACAGGAGTCCTGTGGTTTGCTCCTTATTAACATGTTGTACTGATGAAAAAGGACTACTACACATTGCTGTTTGAAAGTAGTAAAAACTGTGTCTGATACAGGAAGAAAATTTGGCTGACTGTTGCTGGCCTAGCCCTCATCCTCAGCAATGATCCAATTCCAACACATAGCGACTTCGTGTGTGTCAAAGTAAGACTCTGCTCTACTGACCTTTCAATGGCGAATCTTTTCAGAAGTACTCAAAACGCGAACATTTCAGCTGGCAGCTGATCATGTCAACCTTATGCAACAGCCAGGGATACCTCTACCCTCAATAGAGAGGAATGAAAATGCTTCACAAATTATCCCTGCCTGCTTTTAGTCTTCCCTAACTCATATTCTCTTCTCCATATGTGCTTATTCTGGCCACATCTCTATTAATCCATGGGCAAAAGAGAGTGCCCACGAATTGGTGAGCACAGTACAAGGCTCAACTTTTCTAGATCATAGATTCCCAAACGTATTTGCTTACCACACCATTTTAGGGAAAGACAATATAAATAAATAGAGCTAAACTCACAGGGGCAGTTCTATCATGTCCTATAGGGTTGCTATGAATTGGAATTGACTCAATGGCAGTGAGCTTGTTTCTTTTTTTGGGTTTGGTTTCTTCAGAACTTTTGTACAACAGTCCATAATCCAGGATAAAGTGTAGGTATCTGCTTTTCCAGCACCTTTGGGTCATTCAAGCACCTCCCTGGGGGTGGTATCATCTAATTTGGAAAACTCTACTAGATGTCTTAGCAAGGCCATTGTCTAGAGTTTAAAAAGGAGCTCTGCCGGTGTAGTGGTTATGCACTAAACTGCTAACTGGGAGGCCAGAAATCCAAAACTACCTAACTGCTCCTATTCCCATAAAGAGTTACAGTTTAGGAAACCAGCAGGGCAGTTCCAGTCTGGCCGATAGGGTCACTATGAGTCAGCATCATGTCAATGACATTGACTGAGAGAATAAGATCGTCTCTGCGCTTTGCATTCTATGATGGACGATTTCTAGATTTGGAGTCAGAATCATACCTGGACAAGTCACATTTTGGCCTTGGGTAAATACTGTCTTTTTGTTCTAAATGGTTGATTAGTCTAACAAGGAGGTAAATTCAGTTCCAGGCCTGAGAGGTTTATGAAGGGCCACAGTCTTGGCGGGGTTACGAGTCTCTACCCAGACAGAAAGTATAGTCTCCTTTATGATTTTGAATTTTGTCCATCTTTGTTTCCCACTCTATCCTGATTCTTTTAATGTGATCCTTTTCAGAGCAGTTGGTAGTGGTAGCCAGGCACCATCTAATTCTTCTGGTCTCAGAGTTGTGGAGACTGATGTTTATGTGGGAAGAGAACAAGAGAGTCTCTTTAAGACCCCAGTTACTACTCACCAAAGTGAGTAAGATGTAGAACATTGCCTTGTTGAACTATGTTGTACCAATTGATGTTGGTACCTTGTTGAAAATAAACCTTTATATAGATATAATTATGCAGATATATCATATATAATATGGAATTTATATAAAGATTATTTGATGAAAATAATCTTTATATAGATTATAAGAATCTTTAAGAATTCCATTCACTATAATAATCTATTTATTAAAAGCTTTTTTAGAATTATACTTCTTAGATTAGAATCCTGACCTACCACTTTCTAGCTATCTAAACTTGCCCAAGTTTCTTGATCTCTCTATTACTCTTTTTTTAAAATCTGTAAAATGTACATAGTAATAGTACCTTCCTAAAAGAGGTATTATTAAAATTATGTGTGAGTTAAATTGGTTATATAAACTACTCAGAACATTGCTTAACTCATGATAAACATTTTATAATTACCATAACTTTATGCTATATCACTTAAGAATATTTTCAAATAGTCTTTGAAGTCTGGCATCAGAATTCTGGCTTCCAGAAAAGCCAAAGGACAAAGGAGATGCTGTTACTAATCTTAGGATGAGTCTGGAGTTGACTATGCTAATCAGCATAACATCTGGGGTCTCTTTCATCTGTAAGATACTCTCATTTAAGGATTAGGAGAGGAAGTGAGCCTCATCTGTATACATAGGATCTAACTAACAGAACATCTTACATGTAATATAGCCTTAAAACCTGTTTGATCAATTGAAAGATCGATTGCTTCTTGACATAATAAAACCAGTTTCTGGTAAGTTGATGTAGATACACAAGAACCCCAAACTGCTCTACTGGGTTTTCAATGGTTGTAATCTTTTGGGAACAGAACAGTCCTTTCCCAAAGCATCTCTTGGTAATTTGAACTGCCATCCTTTCAGTTAGTAGCTGAGCACTGAAACATTTGCACTCCTCAGAAACTCCCTAATTAATCTAATAATATTCATTCCTACTAACTGCTACCAGTCCCTCTGGTGGGACAGTGGGATCCTTACTCACATGCTAACTGACAGGGTGGGGACCATGATTAGAACTCACCAGCCACTCCACAGGAGTAAGATGTAGCAGTCAATTTCTAGGAAGTTTACAACCTTAGAAGACCTTGGGGGCAGTTCTTCTCTGCCCTATAGGGTCACTATGTGTTGGAATCAACTGGTGGCAAGGTTTTTTGTTGTTAATGACTGTCTATGCTAGGCACTATGATATATAAGCACTTTGTGTGTGTGTGAGAGATTCCTTTATTTTACTCTTGTTTCTATCTCTCTTATTCTCTCAAACTTTACTATCATCTTTATATATTATAGCTATACAATTGCACCTACCAGACCCATGATAATGTGAGAGGCTGGTTTCCCCACACTAACCAGCATGTCCAGTCTTGGTGTTTCTTGTTTATCACCTGCAAACACAGGCTTTTAAGCATTTTTGCACAAGAAATTATCAGTAAACTTCCTCTGGTTGGGGAACTTCTGCATGAGTAACAAGGGGTTCTGGGAAATGTAGTCCCGAGATATTACATGGATTCCATACAAGCTCTGTCCAAACTCCACCTCTCTCCCTTGTCTCATTTCCCCCTTGAGAGATTTCATAAATATAATTCTTTATGGGTTCAGAGGTGGAAGTCTCTCTTTCTGTAGATACTTCCTGCTTACATGGGTCCTAGAGTATCATCACCCTGCCTAGATGAGTAAAAATATTTCCTAATCTATTCTGTATTAAGGGGAGCAAGGGAGATACTGGCCTTGAAGTATGAGCCATTCATAGACACTGGTCAGCAGTCTATGTTTCTTCAGGATTGGGTGGGACTGTTTCAGAAAATTCCAACCATCACACACAAGGGGGAAATTCTTTACTCTGGGATCTGCCTGAATTCTTAAGGTAGAGACGCAGAAGCAGGATTGCAAGGGATATGGGCAGTCACTCATCTTGGCTAAGTCAGTCTCTGGTGTGATATGTCATGGTGAAGAACAGCACTGTGGTGTTGAAAGCATCTTAGCGCTGGCAGGGGTCTCCACGTGGCTTCTCCGGCTTCAGAGGTCTGATTGCATTGGGGTGTGGCCATGTTGCTTCTCCAGCTCAGGGCACTAGTCTAGTTCCATGTGTCTTGTCAGCTGCAATGTCTCCCAGGGAGTGAGGAGAGAGTGATATCTAAACACTAAAAAAGCATCTAATTAAAGCATCTAATTAACTTTAAAAACTACCATAGCCAGATAAGTCAAGTATTAATTTTATTACTATTTTGTAATTTTATTACTATTTTTATTACTATTTTGTATTACTATTTTGAGAAATGTAGGATCAAAGGTTTTAAGGATAACTTTTTTTAAAAAGCAAATAATCAAAGAAAAAAGGTTTTTATTTTACACAGATAAAGCCAGGGAGACATGACCTTGGTTTATTAAAAACCACAAAGGAGATGGATAATGTGAAGAACATCTCTTTCACTAAATAGAACTTCAACTATTAGCCCAGGAAAGCACTTGAAGCTTCAAAAACCTGGCCATGGGGCAATGCTGTGCAAAAGGCGGACACAGGAACATGGATGATCCAGCTACCATGGAACTGCATCATCAGAAAAAGCTCTCAAGACCTTGTCTGAGAGAACAATGAGACGTATTATATAAGACGCGTAATTATCAGTCACTGGGGACAAATGAAACAAAAGACAATGGCCTGTCACAACAGGTAGTATGTAAAAGTGTCTGGAAAGACACTATCACACCCAAGGGATAAAAACACAAAACCAGACTCATCGCCCTATAATCGATGCCAACGCACAGGAAAATGGAGGTGATCTAAACAAGAGAAGGAAGAATTCAGGAGCTAAGAGAAATGCAGGAAAGGGTTCAGAGAGAGTGTGGTTACGAGTTTACAGTGAATCAAAGAACAGGAATTCCAGAACAGTTTAGAAATTAAGAAATTTGTGAGAGAAAAAATGATGCAAGAAAAGGAACTTTTGAATGTTTTGCTTTATGCTATGAATAGCATCCTTCTTTAAACTTTCTTTAAGGAAATCTAAAAATTTATTGGACTAGTTCTCTGTACTGAGATGGAACAAGGGAAATAGTTCAATTTTATTTAAATTATACACATACAAGGGAACCTAAAACCAAAAATCAAGAGACATGGCCAGAGACAGAGCTAGAATTTATTCTCAAATCTATCTGATTCAAAACTCCATTTTTTCCACTGTATGCCACAAATTATCCCTTGATCAGTCACCCACAGCAAGGAATTAATGGTCGTGGTTGGAAAGCTGATCAACTTTTAATTTCATTTTAACAAATCATTTTATTGGGGGTTCTTACAGCTCTTTTAACAACCCATACATCAATTGTATCAAGCACATTTGTACATATGTTGCCATCATCATTTCTAAAACATGTTCTTTCTACTTGAGCCCTTGGTATCAGCTCCTCCTTTTTCCCTTCCCTTCCCCATCCTCCCACCCTTGTGGACCCTTGATCATTTATAAATTATTTTTATTTTCATATTATACACCATCCACTATCTTCCTTCACCTAAATTTATGTTGTTTGCCCACTGGGGGTGGGGATTGTACGTGGAACATTGTGATGGGTTCCGCTTTGCTCCCCCTTCTCCCTTCCCCCTTCCCCTACCCTCATGCTATTGCTACTCTCATTATTTTCCTGAGGGGCTTATCTGTCCTGGATTCTATGTTGAAAGCTCATCTTAAAAAAAGATTTTTTTTAAAGATCATTTTATTAGGGGTTCTTACCATTCTTATAACAATCAATACATCAATTGTATCAAGCATATTTGTATATATGTTGCCATCATTATTTTATAAACATTTACTTTCTATTTGAGCCCTTAATATCAGCTCCTCTTGTTTCCCTCCCTCCTCGCCTCCCACCCTCGTGAAGTTGACCAACTTTTACTGGAAGTGTGAGGAAAGTCAGGACCTGTAGCTGGCCTGAGGTAACAGCAAGCATAAAGATAAAAAGATATGGATAGCGGTGGAACAGGGCACTGACCCACCCAAGGGGAGGGTATTGTTTATATCTCCACAGGGAAAGAGGGACCAGATGTCACCCAGTGAACCAAGCCATGAATGCAACATACCAGCATAAAGCAGGGAACCAATAGAGAAGTCTGAGGGGCCAACTATGTGAAGAGCCCCCCTGCCCCTCCCCACAGAATTCCCTTCAGAGGACAGCACTGAAGCTACAGCTCAGGGAGAGGGACATGTCTGATCCCAGCATACAGGAGCAAATGAAGGCAAGTGGAGCACATCCTGACCCACCATGAAGAGAGTGGAGCACATCCTGACCCACCATGCCCTGAGGATGATATTCCTTCTCAGAGCAGCCACAGAGGATCACAGGGCCAGCCACACTATGTGCAGAGAGGACCACAGGGCCCGCCCCACTATGAGACACAACATCCCTCACTGACCCATAGCGCTACGGAGTGGGTGGGGGGAGGAACAACACTGGAGACACAATGCGGGAATTGCGCCCGATCTGACCCACCACACTGAGAGAAAACACTAAGGGTGTGCAACGGAACAATAAGGGGAGTAGAGAAACAAAGTTCTCAGGGAATACCAAAAACAGACTTTTGGTCCAGGCATGATATCCCATCAGAATTGACTGGAAAACACTCCTAAAGGTCAACAAACAGACTTTGAACTATTTACAGCAGCGGTTCTCAACCTGTGGGTTGCAACTCCTTTGGGGTTGAACAACCCTTTCACAGAGGTAGCCCAATTCATAGCAGTAGCAAAATTATAGTTATGAAGTAGCAATGAAAATAATTTTATGGTTGGGGGGTCACCATAACATGAGGAACTGTATTAAAGGGTCGCAGCATTAGGAAGGTTGAGAACCACTGATTTACAGGCTTTTCTTTTTTGTCACTGGTTTTTATTGCTGTTGTTGTTGTTTTTTTTGTTTTTTGTTGCTTTATTTTGCTCTGTCTTGTTTTTTGCACATATTATTATCTCTGCAGGTCTATCTAGATAAGGAAGGATAAACAATCTGGAGGAGAAAACAATGGACTGACAGTTCCAGGGGGACATGGGAAAGGGGGATGAGGAGGAAAGGGAGAGTGGGTATCAACAAACCCAGGGATAAGGGAACAACAAGTGATCTGAAATCAATAATGAGGAAGGTATAGGAGGCTTGGTAGGGCTTGATCAAGGGCAATGTAACAGAGAGGAATTACTGAAACCCAAATGAAGGCTGAACATGACAGTGGGACAGGAGGAAAGTAAAAGGAAATAGAGGAAAGAACTAAGAGACAAAGGGCATTTATAGAGGTCTAAATACAAGCATGTACATATGTAAATAATTTATATACGACAATGGGGAAATAAATCTATGTATATAGGGTTAGTATTAGGGTAGCAGATGGACACTAGGTCTCTACTCAAGTACTCCCTCAATGCAAGAACATTTTATTCTATTAACCTAGCATTCCATTATGCTCACCTTCCTAATTCAATCGCTGAAGACAAAGTGGGTGCATAAATAAACATGGTGAAGAAAGCTGATGGTGCCTGGCTATCAAAATATATAGTGTCTGGGGTCTTTAAGGCTTGAAGGTAAACAATCGGCCATCTAGCTGAGAAGCAACAAAACCCACATGGAAGAAGCACACTAGCCTATGTGATCATGAGGTGTCAATAGGATCAGGTATCAGGCATCAAAGAACAAAAAATCATATCATTGTGAATGAGGGGTAGTGTGGAGACCCAAAGCCTGTCTGTAGGCAACTGGATATCCCCTTATAGAAGGGTCACCCACCCACTATCATGTCCCAATTCTACCTTACAAATCCGGCTAGACCAGAGGATGTACACTGGTACAGATAAGAGATAGAAACACAGAGAATCCAGGACAGATAAACCCATCAGGGCCAATACCAGGAGGGTCAGGGGAAGGTGCGGGGAGAAAGGGAGAACCGATCACAATGATCTACATATAATCCTCTCCCTGGGGGTCAGACAACAGAAAAGTGGGTGAAGGGAAACATCAGTCAGTGTAAGACATGAGAAAATAACATTAATTTATACATTTTCATGGGGGAAGGAGCGAGGGTGAGTGGGGAGGGAGGAGAAGGGAAAACGGAGGAGCTAATACCAAGGGCTCAAATAGAAAAACTGTTTTGTGAATGATGATGACAACAAATGTACAAATGTGCTTGACACAATGGATGGATGGATGGATGGATGGATGGATGGATGGATGGATGGATGGATGGATGGATGGATTGTATAAGAGTTGTATGAGCCCCCAATAAAATAAGTTTTAAAAAAAGAAAGAAACTCTATGGAAACGCAAATCTTTATGATCACTTCTCTTTTGCTAGATCACAGATAACTAATTAACTCCTTGGAGTAGACCTAATTCTCAGTGAAAGTCCCCAGTTAACGGGAGCAGTTTCTGTAGGTTCCGTCACTGCTTGTGAAGGCTTGGTCCCTGAAAATGGATTATATCGGAGACCAGATCACAGTTTGGCCCCTCACTGTGAGAGAGGGCAGACAGAGATGAAATGTCATATGGATGGTTTGTTTGGAATGTGAACAAAGGGAAAAGGAGGATGAACTAGAGAAAAATGAGAAATCATAAATGACTTAGAGAGGTGTACTGTGGGTTTAATTCTAAAAGCTATTTGTTTACCATGCATTGTTTTCTTTTGTGGTTATTTTGGGCCATTTCTGAAAACATGTATACAGTGATATACACTGATACAGTATATACAGTGACACTTTGGCTGTCTAGTGGCTCCAAGTTCGAACTTTCCACTACTTGAACTTGAACAGCAAAGTTCTAATAAAATCTGCTTGGTGTTTGTAAGTTCACTTGAGAGTGTAACCAAAAATCTGACTCGAAAAAAAACCTGTATGGGCCAAAGTGAGTCAAGAGTTGCTTCTCCCTGGTGGGCACAGAGGGGTGAGGCTTCAGTCCAAGCACTGCCCTCACTCAGACAGCATGCAGTGCTCATGTTAGTGCATAAAACATTCATCACTTTGCTTTTTTATGCTTTAATTGCGTAAAATGGGCTAACCATGTCTCCAAGGAAAGTTAGTGATAGAAGCAAAGCTAAAAGGAGAACTGCGAGAGTCACAATAGAGAGACTCGAAATACGAATCAGGCCGCCACTTGTCTGCTTTGGCGGCTGAACACAACATAGTTAAGTTGACATTATAGGCCTTTTTTTTAGTATGATTAAAGCACCTAATGTAAAAGTGTCAGTCTGGGTAGACTAGAAAAATAAATGTATGGAGACACTCATATGTATACAAGGGAGAGGTTTATATACAAGAGCAATTGAACATTGAGAAAGCGTCCCAGCCCAGTACAGTCCAAGTCCATAAGTCCGATTCTAGCCCATATGTCTGATACCACTCTATTATGTCCTCTTCAGACTCATGAAATGCATGCAATGAAGCCAAATGCAGGATGATCACAGGCCAGTGGATAGAAAGGCATTGGATCCAGTGGCGTTGTGAGCATCTCAGCGCTGGCAGTGGTCTCTATGTGGCTTCTCCAGCTTCAGAGGTCTGGTTGCATCATGGTGTGTCCATGTAGCTTCTCCAGCTCAGGGCACTATGGTAGTTCAATGCGTCTTGTCAGCTGCAATGTCTCGCAGGGAGTGAAGTAGTGAGAGAGAGTCTCTCCTGCCTCCAAGATGGAAATACCGATTTCTCAGAATTCTCAGGAGAAGGCCATTCCCACACAAAGGCCTCATTGGCTATGAACTGATTTGCAGGCTAGACTCCACCTCTACATTCTTAATCCTCAAAGGGACAAATGATTATATAACTACCACAGTAGTGACGGATGTGAAATTGTTAACCATGAAACAAAGAACCCAGACTAGGGAAGAGGTTGAAAAGTTACTATTTTGCTTGGATAAAGCAGAAACAACTCGATGGCGACAGCGTATCTGAGACAGTGATACAAGAAGGCTAAAAGCCTCCATCGTGATTTAAAGTCCTGGGAAAATGAAATCATAATTTTGGGGTCTCAACCAAAGTTATTTGGTTTTCTATTACTTCTGATGGGAAAAATATGTTCATTCTCCCCTTTGCAGTGTTCGAACATGAATTTGGAATGAATTGGGTTCAACAACCGAGGTATCATGGTAGATATCAACTGAAGCATTTACCCACCATCTCAATAGTTTCACATGCCCTGTTCAATGGGATGCATTACAGTTGTCATGTTGAATAGCCATTACCACCATGCATTTCCAGATTTTTCCATCACCCTTAGCAGATGCTCAATGCCTTCAAACAATGACTCCCTAGTCCCTTTCTATTTATTCATCTTAACCCCTCATACATTTTTGTCTCTCCACCTCCAGATAGTTTATATAAATAGGAACATAAAATAACTATCCTTTTGTGCTCTACACCCTATTACTTTGGGTTGCCCACCGAAGTAGTCCCTGACACCCGGACTTTGGGGTGCTGATGATCTATTTCTGTGAAGGTGTGATTTCTGGAAGAACAAGAAGAGAAAGGGAAAGGGGGAAAGGGACCTGGAAAGGCAGACACTGTGTGGGTGAGTATGGGCGGTAGGCACCTCAAACACCAAACTCGCTGCCATCCACTCAGTGCTGACTCACAGCACACCCCTGTGGGCTTCTGAGACCGGAACTGTCTCCAGGAGTAGAAAGCCTAGTCTTTCTCCCACAGAACTGCTGGTGGTTTCCAACTGCTGACCACGCGGATTGCAGCCCCATGCTGACCCACGACACCATCAGTCACCTAGACTCAAATCTTGCTGGTGACGTAAGATTGTACCACTAAACAGAGTGTCTGGGAGAGAGGAGTAGAGAAGAGCAAAAAAGCCTAAATCTGACCTGAACAATTAAGACTCAGTCAGGATGTGGACTGGACCTGGTCTGGTTTCCAAAATGTTCTGTATTTTTTAATTTGTTTTGTTTTCTTTGGTTTTTGTTCGTTCCTATTAGAGAGTGTCTCAGAGGTGTTGTGTCAATGGAGGTCACCCTCTGGCAGCTGTGTGATATGCTGTTCCCTTTTCCAGTATCTGAAACCCAGGATCGAGGAGTCTAGAGGGACAGGCAGCAAGCCGAATAAGGGGGAGGGGAGGTGCAGTGGTGGAGGTGGGGTAAAAGGGAGACAAGTCCATGTAGAAAAAAGAATGTTTGGAGACTCATTGTGGTAGCAATTGTGCATTCTACTTGCCGTGATTGAAATTTGGAATGATATATGTACTAAATCCCAACTAATTAAAAAAATTGTACCCCTGGTGAGTGGGGAGGCTGAAGCATTTGTCCAGAGCTCTGGTGATGTAGTGGTTATGCTTTGGACTGTGATCCTCATGGTTGGCAGTTTGAAACCACCAGCTGCTCCATGGTAGACAGACTAGGCTTTCAGGGTCACTATGAGTCGGGATTGACTCAATGAGTTTGAGTTTGAGTTGCCCCCCACCCCTGGCTGAGGGTCACCATCAGGACAGTGACTGTCTGCACTTTCAGGTTCCACCTGACTGCAGTGGGGCAAACTCCCAGGAGCCTGCACCCTCGGTTTTCTGGCAGACATCTTCTTTCAACTTTTCTCCCATGTGCTCCAACTCCGACCTTGATCAGGAAGGAATAAGGAGAAAAGTCTACCTTGACTTGTTAACTTCTTACAGGTTACAATTTTTAACTTTTTACAATTGGCCAGTTTAGGAGCAGCGTGTGAGACTAGATGGGCTCAGCTCTGCCCTTTTCCTGGTGAGTAGTTGCCAGCGCATTCCTCTGAAGGTAGAATCATTAACCCTCTTGCCCTTAGCTGGTTTCTCAGATTTTTAAGATGTGTACTTCTGAACATTAGACAATTCTATTTTTGCTTATCCTGGCCTTTTTGAGAAAAGAGGAAGCAAGCCACAGAGAGGGGAACAGGCACTTCAGAGAGTTTAAGCTTGGAAGGGTCACATGGCATGCGTGACTGCTATATTTGCCCAGCAGTTATTTTACTCCAAATTCCTGGTCTCTACTAACCATCACACTTGCAAATGAAGCTTGCAGTGAAACATACAATCAGGTGGTCCCTTGCTCGCTGTGGTCATCCCAGTGTTCCACAAGTGCACCGACTGTTGTGTTACAGCGGTGATTTTGATTCCCAATGTTTTCCTGGAACTGCTCATATAGTTGTTCACAATCTCCTATAATCTTGGGATGTATAATTAAACCCAAACACAGCTGTTTTTCTCTTTCCACTAGGATCTTCCGTGAAACCAGAGGTGCCTCGGGCCCTCAAATTCCACAGGAGGAAATCTGAAGTCCTTACCCGGAAGGATGTGGCTGCAGACGAGGATAAAAAAGGCCATGTTCATGCCTTTTCCATTTTTCCATTTTAATTGGCATCTAATCCATATATCATAACATTGAATAGTTCAATGGTTCAATCATATCAAGAAGAATTATGCAATCATTACCACATTCAATTTTAAAACACTCACACCCACCCCCACCTCACCCCATGGTTAAATAGCCTTAAAGTGAGTCGCGTAATTACAATCAGTTCTAGCGATCCCTGCGCTCATGCCTTCCTAAGCGATTCTGTTTCCACCAGGTCCCATACTGCTTTTGACATCAAGGATTCTAGCAAAGTGGGATTAATTCAAATTGCTCTTCTGCACTGTTTGCTGATTAGCTGGAGCCAACTGATTCAACAATCCCAAACTCCTATAGACACAATACCAATTATCATCTTTTCTACACACCATTTTATGCATCTGTATGGCCTTATCGCCAGTTGCCAACTTTTCATTTGTTCTCAGTGTCCAGACTAGACCAGTTGCTGCCACGACTGCCACTCATGGGAACTCCATGTGTGTTGGAGCAGAACTGCACTCTGTAGAGGTTTCAGTGGCCGAGTTCTCAGACGCACATCGGTGGACTCTCCTGTGAGCGCTCGTGGGGGCACCACACGATCAGCAAGCAGTCACACGTGCCCGTCACGGAGCGGTCACTAAAAGCATCCAGAGTGGAAAGACCATTGGGAAAGTGCATGTTTTTAGTTAGGGTGCAAGAAAATAACAATGGTGAATGGAACTAATAATTTGTCTTAGATCCCAGGCCAAAAGAGGAGATTCTCCAGAATTGAGTTCCTCCTGGGACAAATTTGGTTTGTACAGATATGAAATTTAAAACTGCCAATAGATGAAGACTTAGCTGGACTAAACACTCAGTGTTTTATGGGCTTGCACTTTAACAAAGCACCAACTGGATAAGCAACATTTAAATGTCCCTGGTCTCTGCCTTGAACTCAGTTTTGGGTTTTTTTTGTGTGTGTTTTCTTTTTGCAATATTTCCCCTAGCTCCTGGACAGCAAAACAAGACTGAGGAGAAATGTTTAGATATGAATTTCTCTTCTTAACATTTAGGCAGAAGAGCATACATTTGACACTAGTCCCTTTATTCTACTCAAAGAGACGAGACTTGCAATTATAAAATTATTTCTCTGGATAGCTTGTATTAAAATGTCCAAATTTTGATTTATAGTTCAAAAATAACTCAAATTATATAATTTTCTCCATTAGAACTGTGAAGTATATGACTCACAAATACCAAAACTATTTTGCAGGAGAATTTCTAATATATAGAAAGATATGAGATTTTTCTCTATTTTTTGTGTTAATTTCTTTGGTTTTTGGATCTTAAGGGTGGAAGTGAAGTCATCATGTTCCTTATTTAACTGCACATTGTCTATTTTGGTCTATTTGCGGGCTCTTTGTTTTTCCTTACTTTTATATATAATGATCAAGAATCGGCAATATTGATGAGTAACAGCCTTAAAACAAAAAAATGTCAGCAAACAGCAAATAAAAATATATCCACAGTTAAAGATATTAATTTACATCTCTTGGCCCAGGACAGATGAAACGCAAAATGTGAGAACAGAGAAGACCAAAATGTCAATTAATAAAACAAACCATATGTTCATAGACATTCACACATTCACACTCTCCCTATTGTAGAGAGTACAGTATATGTTCGTTTAAGTGAATATGGAATAACCACAATAACGGGCCACATGTTAAACTACAACTGACACTAAACAAATTTCCTAATGCGAAGTATTTCCAAAACACAATCAAATTAGAACATAAAACAAAACTAGAAAAATTATTATCACTGGAAATAAACAACAAATTCTTTCTTACATATATCTCAGATGAAAATAAATATACAAGCAGAAATTATAAAATATATGTATATAGAAAAGAATGTTAATGAAAACCTTCTATAATAGAACTTGAATAATATAGCTTAGAGCTGGGCTCAAAGGGAAAAACACATTGGGAAATTCAGATACTTGGGAAAACATTTTTTTTAATAAGACCTCTTGACCTATAACAAAATTAATTCCAGATGGGTTGAGTGAAGGGTTAAAATGTATGCCATCAAAAAATTCTGGGAATGTTTTAAATGAGAGAGAAAGAGAATGGTGTGTAAGTGTTCTCCTGAGGGCTGCAATGCGTACAGGGAAAGTGATGTGAAAAGAAATCAAATGGAAGAAAGCATCTACTAGATGGACTGAGATTGCTCTTGAAGTAACCAAAACTTAAAACAACATTCCGGAGTGGGACAAACTGCCTAGACAGAGATAAACAGTCTGAATCTATGTTTTCGCTGAGCACATTTTCTCCAGAAAGAAGTTGAGAAGAGCAGAGGGTGCAGGCCACTACACGAAGCAAAGAAAGCCGCAGGTCTCTAGCCAAGTTAATTGGATGGGAGTGACATAAATCAGAGGAGTAGAGGGCCAAAGAGTCTTCAGAAGAGAAATGGGAAGAACATTAAGCCCAGTACTCTGCTGGCTTTCTCCTCAAGGCACTTGCTGAATTCTAAATTGTACAAGGAAGGAGACTAACTGGTGGAGGCAAAAGCCTGGGCAAAATCCCCGGCTTTCAGCTAGAAGACTGGAGGGCCTTTATTTAAAGGGAGAGGCCACAAGTCTCTGAGAAGCAAGTCCCTTGTTTGTCTTGTACTCAATTTCAGGGTTGAAGTCCTAGTTGATATTGGTGGATGCCATTGAATTGGCGCTCATTCATGACAACCTTACTGTAACAGAACAAAACCTTGTGCAGTCTTGTACCATCCTCACAATGGCTGCCATGGGTGACTGTAGACCCAGTCTTCCAGCACTGTAGACTAGATATCTTTCTGTTGGGATCTATAAGGGTTGTGTTTGTTCAACTAATTTATGGAAGTAGAGCACCAGACCTTTCTTCCTAGTCTGTCTTAGTCTGGAAGTTTTACTAAAATCCATAAATGACCTGCTGGAACTTTAAATATCGGTGGCATCATTTCCAGCATCTCAGCAACACACAAGCCACTGGCATCATCAGGAAAACTACCAGAAAGGTGGTGGGTGATGCTGGTGGCCTTTCATTAGTCTTAACAAGACCTTCCCACAAGGAAAAGTCCTTTGTATATGTCTGAATTTTAAGTGTGCACATAATAAAACAGAAATTTATTGTGGAAAATTTGACATATCAGATTGGTCATATAACCACCGTACTTCCTGCAGCACTTGGAGGTCCAGCTGCACAGTCCACCTAACATAGCTGCTTGGGCAGCTGCAATAACACAGTGGGTTTTTTGACATTACATTGCTTACATTTATATCTAGTTATAAACAAAAATTTAGACTCAAGATGCTGTTTTATATTAAAGAACATATCTGATTTATCTAACGCCGTTACCCACAGAACATATTAGAGGAATCGATTCAATTGAAGCCAAAGAAGCCTTTAACGATATTTAAGGAATGACTATTGCAAGTGTAGAAATTATACTTTCCTTCTTAAGTCACATGTTTGTTTGAGTCATAAATAACATGAAAGCTTAACGTTAAGTGCAGATGTTTCGTTCTTGAGCCAACACATAAATTTTGTTTTGAAAAAACCAAACCACATTTTGTTTTAAGCACCCTCTCATCTGTCTCTGCAGCTGCTGAACAAGTGAGTGTATAATGCAAAGAAGCCTCCTTTGGACCACGGACTCCTCCATCCTTGTCCTTCTTCCTTGCCCACTATCTTCCCCACTGGATCTCTTCATAGCCTTACTGCTGTTGTGAGGTGCCATCAAGTCCGTGGCCATTCATAGCCACCTTATGTCTGATCGAACAAAATGCTGCCTGGTCCTACACAATCCTCACAACTGTTCTTATGTTTGAGCCCATTATTAATCCATCTGGTTGAGGGCCTTTCTCTGTTTTTGCTGCCCCTCCACTTTACTAAGCAGGATGTCCTTCTCTAGGAACTGGACTCTCCTGATAAAATGTCCAAAGTACATGAGACAAAGTGCTGCCATTCTTGCCTGGAAGGAACACGATGGCTAAACTTCCAAGACAGACCTGCTTGTGCTTTGGGCAGTCCGTGACACTTTCAACATTCCTCCCCAAAGCCATATTTCAAATGCATCAACTTTTCTTTGGTCTTCATTATTCAATGTCCAAATTTCACATGCATATGAGACAATTAAAAATACCATGCCTTGGGTCAGGCATACCCTTAGCCCTCAAAGTAACATCCTTGCTTTTTAACATGTTAAAGAAGTTTTGTGCAGCAGATTTACCTAATGTAACGTGTCATTTGATCTCTTGACTAGAGCTTCCATGAGCATTAGTTACGGATCCAAGCAAGATGAAATCCTCAACAATTTCGATCTTTTCTTCATTTATGATGATGTTATCTATTGGCCGAGTTGGAAAGATTTTTGTTTGCTTTACATTGAGAAATTATAATATGGATTCTATTGTGGTAATTTCATTGGTATTACATTCAGTTATTAATATTGAATGTTGCAATGTTGATCTTTATCAGCAAGTACTTCAAGTCCTCCTCACTTTCAACAAGTTACATTTTGTCATCTGCAGATGGAAGGTGGTTAATAAACCTACCTCCAATCCTGGTACTGCCACCCATAGCTTTAGTCATCTTCAACATGTGAGACAGGTTCTATTTTAATCCCATTTTACACGCTAGCTACACTGAAAGATATATACCTTTCAAACACCATGCTAGGGTATGTTGAGGAAACAGTTGTTTGGTAACATGTATTTATACTAATATGCTCTTCGCCATAGTTAGTACATCGCCGGGCACGTGGTCCCCGACCAGCTCATGGTGTTTGGCGGCTCTGGCGAGCCGTGTGCCCTCTGCAGCCTGCACGGCATCTGCAAGATTGGCGGAACCCAGAACCACACCTACAGTAAGCTGCGGTGTGGCCTGCTGCCAGAGCGCCTGCGCATCAGCCCGGACAGGATCTACATCAACTACGCCAACGTGGGCTGGAACGGCTCCACCTTCGCCTGAGCCCCCTCCCTGCCCCAGCCCGCCCGAGAAACAAACGGTTCAGAGACCCGGAAAGAAGAAAGAATAAAGAATGAAATAATGTGACGATGCAACATATGTACACATGTGCTTGACACAATGGATGGATGGATTGTGATAAGAGCTGTACAAGCCCCCAATGACTTTTTAAAAGAATGAAATAATGGGTGACAAAATGAGTGAATGAATGAATGAACAGAGGAAGGGAGAAAGAGAGAAAAAGAAGGAGGAAGTGGGAGAGGAAGAAAATGTGTTTCTTGGATCAAGCAATCAGGTCGCCCTGCCCTTCATCAGCAATTTCAACAGATGTCATCATCAGAAGACAGCTACCTGGGGTGAGATGTGGAAAGTAACAGCAGTTCTTCTTATTTGCTTTTTTTAATCTTAGCTGGACAATTCCCTGAGAACTCTGAACTAGACTACATAGATCACCAGCTAGCTGAGGAAACTCGGACAGGGTACCGAGATCCTCCGTGTCTTGGATGCCACAACTACAAAACTTGGAAGGGAGACTCCGGACAGGACAAGATATGACACAATAACAATGTATAAATTACCAAGGGCACACGAGGGAGGGGGAATGGGGAGGGAGGGGGAAAAAAGAGGACCTGATGCAAAGGGCTTAAGTGGAGAGCAAATGCTTTGAGAATGATTGGGGCAGGGAATGTGCGGATGTGCTTTATACAATTGATGTATGTATATGTATGGATTGTGATAAGAGTTGTATGAGCCCCTAATAAAATGTCCCTAGCCATAAGAGAAATGCAAATCAAAACAATCATGAGATACCACCTAACACCCTTGAGGCTAGCCCAGATCAGTAAATCAGAGAGCAACAAGTGTTGGAGGGGCTGTGGTGAAATAGGAACCCTCCTCCACTGCTGGTGGTCGTGCAGATTTGTACAGCCACTGTGGAAAGCAATCTGGCGATACTTAAAAAAAATGGAAATTGATCTATCTTATGACCCAACCATCCCTCTACTGGACATATACCCAGTGGAAACAGCAAATAAAACACGACCAGTCATATGCGCTCCAATGTTTATTGTGGCATAATTCACAATCGCAAAGACTTGGAAACTGCCTAAGTTTCCATCGATAGACGAGTGGATTAGTAAACTTTGGCACATACACACAATGGAGTACTATGCAGCACTGAAAAGCACGAATGAGCACAAGAAACACGTTATTTCATGGGAAGAGCTGGAAGGAATTATGTTAAGCAAGGTAAGCCAGACTCAAAAGGACAGGTACAACATGAGTCCCCTGAGGTAAGTACAATAAGCATGACAGAAATAGAAGAATAAACATCCATCTCACAATAAACGGGGGGAAGCATAGATAGTTGGAGGGAGGGCAGGCCACATTTAGGGAGGTACATGAGAGCCCAGCATAAAGAAGGAGAAGTGGGGCAAGGGGAGCGAGAACCGGGATGGGGAGAATCTGAGTGGTTGATATGGGGGGCAACAGGGTACTAACCCACCCGGGGGAGAGTATTGGTTGTGTCCCCACAGAACTGGAACATGCATACGGACCCCACCATGACACATCAAACAAGGAGGGCAATGTAAAGTACGGAGGAATACACAAAGAGACTGGACCATACGCTGGCCTAATCCAGAACTAGCCCGACCCCCACATTTGAAGGGAATATCACAGAAAATGAAAATAAAGCATCTGATATGGGAAAGGAACTGACCCACCACACCACATCCAGAAGGAAGCTGAAACAAAGGAAGGAGAAAGGACGTAGTGGAGTACAGTTGGGCCCACCAAACCCACAGAACGATAGCCCAGCTCGAAGGGCCCATCGTACAGAGAGGACCATACAGCTGGCCACACTGCGAGATGCAACATCCTGCACCAACACATGGCCCTACACGGGACAACATTTGAGACACAGTGGGGGATGTGCGACTGAGCTGACCCCACCACACTGAGGCAAACACTGGGGGCATGCAATGGAGCAGCGGGGGAAGCAGAGCAAAGGGATCCCGAGGGAGTATAAAGGATGGACTTTGGGGCCAGGACATGGCACCACACAGTGCCATCTGGAAAATACTCCTAAAGGCCAACAAACAGACCTTGAACTACTAGCAATTTTTTTTGCTTTTTGTTTTGTCTTTTTTTTACCTTGTAAATTTTGTATGTTAGTGGCTTTTCTGCTTATCAGCGTGTCGGTGTTGCTGCTGTCGAAGTCATGTTCATATGTGCCACTTGGGTGCAGTCAAAGTCATCTGCATTTGTATGCACAAATCAGCAGGTCCACCTAGACAATATAGGCTGGACAAACAATGAGAGAAGAAAATAATGGGACCAGCGATCCTGGAGGGACATGAGAGCGTGGGAGGTAGGGGAAGGGAGGAGGTGTTGGCCAACACAGGGACAAGGGAACAGCGAGTGGTTCAAAACCAGAGGAGGGAGGGGATGGGAGGACTGGTAGGGAGTGACCAAGGGCAAGGTAACTGAGGAATTACTGAAACCAGAATGAAGGCTGAACATGGTAGTGGGATGGGAGGAAAGTGAAAGGAAATAGAGGAAAGGAGTAGGAGGCAAAGTGCATACAGAGAAGCCTAAATACAGACATGTACATATGTAAATATATTTATGAATATGGGGGCAATAGACCTATGTGCATATATTTATAGGTTCAGTAGTAGGGTAGCAGATGGACATTGGGCCTCCTCACGCATACTCTCCCAATACAATAGCACCTCGCCCAGCTAAACGGTCATTGCATGATACCCACCTTCCCGACATGATCACTGAAGAGAGATGTGTGTGTAAGCAAACGTGGTGAGGAAAGCTGATGGTGCCTGACTATCAAAAAGATATAGCGTCTGGGGTCTTAAAGACTTGAAGGCAAGCAAGTGGCCATATAGCTCAGAAGCAACAAAGCCCACAGAGAAGAAGCACACAGCCTAAGCGAATACAAGGTGTTGAATGGACCAGGTAGCAGATACCAAGGAACAAAAACAATCTTTGTGTGATCACCTTCCTCACATAAACGCTGAAGACAAAGGTGTGCATAAGCAAGTGTGGTGAAGAAGGCTGATGGTGCTCGGCTACTGAGAGATATAGCGTCTGGGGACTTAAAGGCTTGAAAGCAAACAAGCGGCCATCTAGCCCAGAAGCAACAAAGCCTACACGGAAGCAGCACACCAACAGGGGTGATCGTGAAGGGCAGAGAAGACCAGGTCTCAAACAACAAAGGCAGGGGGTTGGGTGGGAATCACATCACCGTGAATGATGGGGAGTGCGTGATGAGGACCCAATGCCCATCTGTAGACAGCTGGACATCCCTTGCAGAGGGGAAGTAGGGAGGAGATGAGTCACTCAGGGTTCAGTATAGCAACAATGAAACTCAAAACCTTCCTCTAGTTCTTGAACACTTCCTCCCCTCCCAATTATCATGACCACAATTCTACCTTATGGACCTGGTTATACCAGAGGATGTACAGCGGTGCAGTAGGGATCTGGAAACACAGGGAATCTAGGATGGATGAACCCCTCAACACCAGCGGTGGGAGTGGTGACACCGGGAGGGAAGAGGGTGTAGAAAGGGAGAACCGATCTTGGAGATCTATGTGTAACCTCCTCTCTGGGAGATGGGCAATGGGAAGGTGGGTGAGGGGAGACGCCGGGCAGTGTAAGATAAGATAAAATAATTATGTATAAACTATTAAGGGAGCAGGGGGAAGGGGGGAGCGGGGAGGGATGGGGAGGGGAAAAAAAGGAAACCGAGCTGATTCCAGGAACCCAAGTAGAAAGCAAATTTTGAGAATGATGAGGGCAACGAATGTATAGGGTGCTTTGCTCAATTGATGTATGAATGGATTGTGATAAGAGTTGTATGAGCCCCAATAAAAAGATTTATTACAAATAAAATGTAAAAAAATAAAAGAAAAAAATTAAACCACCAAAATTTTTTTTAATTAATTAATTAAAAAAATAAATGTCTAGAAAAAATGAAAGCAACATATGTACAAATTCGCCTAAGGTACGTCCGTCATTGAAGGCGATGAAACTGTCTCCTCACAACTTATGAAAGTGATACCACTCAGAGGACCCAACGGGAAAGCAGAGTCTGTGATACAGCGAAGGGCTTCATGATGACTCACATTCACATGTCATCCTTGTCCACCAGATCTCTCAGACACAATTCTCTAGAACACTAATTATGAGCCAGCAGGGGACACAATCCCAAAGGCAGTGTCATTTGTACAGTCTGTATCCTCCTTTCCCAAGTGTCCCTGGGAATTGGGAACAAGCATATTCCCTTTCCCCCAAAAAAGAATGTTCAAAAGTTACACTCCTTTTAGTGTTGAGGGGTGCTGATGTCAGAGACTTATTTTCTAAGCACATTATAATACACTCATCAGTGATAGAGGTCTAAGCGTTTCCAGTTTCCTTCAACAGTGAAGATCAAATGCTTTCCTCTTAGGCCCCACCCAGGGGCGGTATGTTGTCCGTTCCCTTTTGTTGGCATGAGTTATTAGTGCCCCTGTCCTTTAAAGAGACCGCCTGTTGATGCAGGACAGAGGCCTGCAAAGCGAGGACAAAGAAGACAGATGGTGCAGGCGTCCTGAAACTACTGCTCGCCCTCGAACTATGGCCCACGGGCCACATGCAGCCCACCAAGGACATTTATTAAGCCCGCAGGGTGTTTTTGCCCCATTTGTTTTTTCACTTCAAAATAAGACATGTGCAGTGTGCATAGGAATTTGTTGATAGTTTAAACAAAAAAAACTATAGTCCAGCCCTTCAACAGGGCTGAGGGACAGTGAACTGGCCCCATTTAAAAAGTTTGAGGTGATTTCTTTACAGGGCTTTGCGCAATGGAAAGGCTGTGAACCCTGCAGCCAGAGGTATCTGAATGTGAAGCCTGATTCTGGCACTGATCCCGTTAGGTCTCTCTCTCAACCTTGGTCCTTGGCTTCACGTGAGAAAGAATTTGAAGCCTGGTTTGTGATCCAAGTGCGATTTTTAAAAAAAAACATTTTATTAGGGGCTCATACAACTCTTATCACAATCCATAAATTGTATAAAGCACATTCGCACCTTCCCTGCCCCAATCATTCTCAAAGCATTTGCTCTCCACTTAAGCCCTTTGCATCAGGTCCTTTTTTTTCCCCCTCCCTCCCCTAACCCCCCTCCCTCATGTGCCCTTGGTAATTTATACATTGTTATTTTGTCATATCTTGCCCTATCCGGAGTCTCCCTTCCCCCCTTCTCTGCCATCCATCTCCTAGGGAGGAGGTCACATGTGGATCCTTGTAATCAGTTCCCCCTTTCCAACCCACTCACCCTCCACTCTCCCAGCATCGCCCCTCACACCCTTGGTCCTGAAGGTATCATCCACCCTGGATTCCCTGTGCCTCCAGCCCCCATATGCACCAGTGTACAACCTCTGCCCTATCCAGTCCTGCAAGGTAGAATTCAGATCATGGTAGTTGGGAGGAGGAAGCATCCAGGATCTAGGGGAAAGCTGTGTTCTTCATCAGTAGTACCTCGCACCCTGACTGACCCATCTCCTCGACACTTGAGCCTTGAGTCTCCACTCTGCTCTTCCCCCTTCTTTCAATATGGTATACACATATATATATATATCTTTTTTTTTTTGCATAATGCCTTATACCTGGTCCCTTTGGCACCTCCTGGTCACACTGGCTGGTGTGCTTCTTCCATGTGGGCTTTTTTGCTTCTGAGCTAGATAGCCGCTTGTTCACCTTCAAGTCTTTAAGACCCCAGACACTATCTCTTTATGAAGGGTTGAAGGAGTTTCAGGTCTTACACAGGCAACCTCATGGAACTTCACCCCCACACAGCAGCCGCTGGGAGAGAGAGCCATAAAGAAAACTTCTGGCCTTTTCAGAAGCCCCCACCCCCTGGCCTGGATGGGGTCCACCCAGGTTTGGGGGCTTCCTGTCTCAAAGACCTGCATGTGTGCATGCCCTCCAGCCTTAAGCAGCTTCCAACTTCCTGTAAGGGGGCCGGGAGGCTTTGGCAAGTAGAGAGACAACCCTTAATTTTGCCTCTAGTTACCTAACAATCCCTTTATCACTTCAGGATTCATGTGAACCTCGGTTTTTCCATCTGGAAAATGGAAAGAGTGCTACTTTAAAGAGGTGATGGCAGAATTACCTATGGTAACATTTATAAAATACCTGGTGTATAATGAGAACTGATCAGATTATAAATCCACTTGATACCTCTCTCTCTCTCTCTCTCTCTCTCTCTCCCTCCCTCCCTCCACCCCCCTCTCTCAGTTTATATGACTGTCATGTCTTGGAGATTGGGGTTGTGCAGATCATAAGCATTATATTCTGCTACTATATCCCTAAGACTATGATTAATGTGTAATTGTTCTCCAGTAGATAGATTTCCTCTTTTACTCAAATGCTTTTGCTTCTCCATGTCTTGCTGGTAGGTGGTGTTTGTCGTCTAAAGGAAAACTCTTGAGAATACTAATTTCCAGAACTCCCTAATAAGAATCACATCACACCCAAACCCTAACACTGCACACCAGAACGTTTATCAATCCTTCACTCTTTTGGAATTGTCTTTCAAACGCATTAAATGAACTCAATACTGATCCATATGAACATGAGGTGAGTTCCTCAAAGCATAAAATCTTGTTCTCTTAGAAATCTAAGCATCATGTATCCTGACGGAAAAGACTTCTTATAATTAATAATCCTGTAGGTAATTCCTCAATCGTGCATCAACATCTACTAAAACAATAGTTCCTAAACTTTGCTGCACATCGTAATCACCTGGGAGATGTAGCCAATTCTCTTCGCCTCCCCCACACCTTGTTAATTAACGTGAGGTGTGGCCTGTGCAGTGGGGTTTCCCCAGGCGATTCTAATGTGCGGCAGAGTTGGGAAACTGCAGTAGGTCATTGGGGATCCTTGAGGGTGCAGTGGTTAGGCACTCAGCTACTAACCAGAAAGTTGTGTGGTTCAAATTCACAGGGCCCTCTGTGAGAGATGGATGTGGCAGTCTGCTTCCATAAAGATTCACAGCCTTGGAAACCCTCTGGGGTAGTTCTACTCTGCCCGATAGGGTAACTATTGAATCAGAAATGGTTTAATGGGAGTAGGTTCAAGTACAAGGACAATAGCCAAATGACAAAGAGAAAAAAGATGATTGCTTGTGTGTTCAAGGGTTATATTATTCAGCTTAAATGTATCACGTTATTCAATAAATATTTATAGAAGACATTGCAAGACAGAACATTGTGATGTTGTGGTTTGTGTTTCATGATGGTAAGACACCCACAGTTTCATAATCAGTTGGGGAAAGTACCTCAATTCAAGATGAAACAGAGCTCCTTAGTCAAATGAGAATGTATTTCAATAAAGGAAAAGTTAAACTATATGACAGAATAGACGGTATCACTTTCACTGTATTTTACATGTTTCTCTTGGGATAATCTGCTCTGGCTATACATAAAAGCAAGTCAAACGGAGGGCGTGTGTGTCTATGTACATGCCACTTTTGTTCAAACTTAATATTACTCTCCTTCCTTTATGAACCTGGGGATTATCTCTGCTTCTGAGACAGCCCTCCTACAGTGGGAGAATGGTCTTGACAGAGGTGTGGTGGCTTATCTTTCCATAGAACATACCCCCAACATAACAAAGTTGGTGACAGTTCATACCCCGAGTGTGGTGGAAAGAGAGGTCCTGGTGGCAGAGTTGTTATTTTGGGGCTGCCATCCACGAGATCCTCAAGGTCAGCAGTTAGAAACCACCAACCTCTTTGCAGGAGAAGGGTGGGGCTTTGTACCCTGGTAAACAGTTACAGTCTTGGAAACTCACAGGGGCAGCTCTACCATGTCCTACAGGGTTGCTATGAGTCGGCATCCACTTGATGGCAGTGGGTTGGAGTTGGAGTCTGGAGGAGACACAGAATGTATTCTTCCTTCATCCTGTCCATCAGTTTACCAGAGAACTCGCTCCCAAATGGGATTGTAACCACAGGTACAGAAACTACAAGTTATACTACACCACATAGCGCATCGTGGCTGGGAAAACCATCTTAATTGACTGCATTTCAGAACCAATGGTGGATACAAAGTAGTTCTTATTGTCTTTATGATTTATGGAAGATGTTCTCAAATGGTCACTTGTCTACGAATCACCTAGGGAGCTGATTAAAACATAGGATCTTGTGTTCATCTCCAAGAGAGCCCAGCTATTCTATGCCAGGAGCACTGGGGTATAGCTCAGGAATATTTTAACAAGACATTCCCTCTCCCGCTACTTGTCCAAGAATTGTAGCTTTAGAAATCCTAGTCTAGAAGAAATGATTCAATAACACAGCCTAACAAAAAAAGGTTTTTTTTTCTTGGTGTCTTAGGTTTTAGACCTGTTTCTGGGGTATTTGAGTTTCTGACTCAGAAAATGTCATTGACGACTAGATTGCATCAGCTCTAGATATGGTATTCCACGATATTTTCAGCTATCAAGTTATAGTAATTTATTCAGTTAGCTTACTTTTAAATATGAGAAGAATTCAGATGAACCAATTACAGGATGAGACAAAATATAAGAAATATTTGAAAAAGCGGTATTAACAGACTGCCAAGAGAAACAGCATATGGGCCCATTGTGGCTTGTTGATTACACAAGGAGCTGCCAATCACAAGGTCAGTAGTTTGAACCCACCAGTCATTGTGCAAACTCATTTAAAGGTTTGGAAACCCAAAGGGGCAGTTCTTTTCTGGCCTATAGAGTCACTATGAGTTACAAGCGATTATATGCCAACAGGTGTTTCCTTTTGGTGTGGGAGGCTGTGCAGTACATACAGAGACTACACATTGGACACTGCAAAGCCAGAACACAGCTTGAAAATAGTGGGAAATGAAAAAAGATTGAAAAGGTACATATGTGGAAGGTGCGGAGTTAATTTAGAAGTCGAAAATGTAAGCTTTTATAGCAATTGTCATAAATATTTTGAAGGTCAACTTTATTCTTCTTCAAATTATGCAGTATACATTTCAGAACACATCTTAATACATAGTCAATGGATAATTCATGTTACATTTTTCAGAATGGAGATTGTCTCCAAACTTCTGTATAAGAAAAATTCTAACTTATTTTTATGAGTTTCTGTGCACAGGTAGAGAAGCTGTGCCATCTTATAACAAGACTGGAACATTTGGATTTCTCTATTTATTGTTCCACACACACTCCCAGTCATTCCATTATGATTTACAACAATGCTGTGTGTAGGACAAAGTGGAATTTCTCCTGTGGGTTTCTGAGCCTGTAAAATGTCATGGCATCAGAGAGTGTTCCCTTCCTTTTTCAGAGTGGCTGGTGGACTCAAATAACTGACTTTGTGGCTAGCAGTCAAACACATAACCCAAAACCTCATCAGGGCTCCCTATTTATTGCACGGTGACTCTTATATCTGGCCCCTTTTCAAGGTAACAATTAGAACTACTTGCTATTCAATGCCTAATAAAAGTGAAGTGATACTTGGGGGGAATTCCAAGTTCATGTAATTTGCACAGTTCAAATATATCTAGGGATCAGAGAACACCTTGTGAAGTGTAACTTGACCTAAATAGTTAGTGCAATAAAAACTACTTTAAATAACGTCAGTGTGCACTTCCTCTACACCTCAAGCTAGCCAACACTCCATGAAAATGTCTTCATTTTTTAAATGGGTGAACAGGCTGAAGAGCAGAATGTGCTACATTCTCTGTGTCTCGTAAACTAGAGCTAATACAGGGACAGTGATGCCACTGTTGGAATCAATAGGCCAAACATCCCCAGTGTGCTATTCTGGGTGCTCTAGAGAAACAAATCCTCAGAAACTCATATATATATGAGGGAATTTTACATACAGGGCAAGTGCACATCAAGAAAACATCCCAACCCAGTGTGCCCAAGCCCACAAGTCCAACATTAACCCATATGTCCAACACCAATCCACAAAGTACTCCTCCATCTCACAGTGGTGCCGACTGCAGGAGGAAAGCCAAATCAGTGAACGTGTAAACATCTCAGTGCTGGCAGGGCTCTCCACATGGCTGCTCCAGCACCCAGGGCTACATCGGGGTAGGTCCATGTGGCTTCTCCTCGGGGATGTCTTGCAGGAAGTGAGCCTTGACAGCTGAAGCAGGGAACTGTTTAAGGCAGCTGCATCTTAGACCAACCATCACAAAGCAAGAGACCCGAGAACTAGAAAGGCGATGCTCACCGAGCCATTTATCCCTCCGCCCTTCAATTAACTCCACATGTGTTTATGGATCAGGTTGGCACAATAAACTTTAACTAACTCACCCAGAGATAAGTCTAACATTTGAGCCATCAAAATGTGTGTTGACCAGTGTATTCCCCACACCAAAGACTTTCTCAAAGAATTGTATGGGCCGGAGTCAATTCCATGGCACCTAACAACAATTTAGAGGCACTGTAGCCATGTGATGCAAAAGGTTAGGGATCTGACAAGGTATATAAAGGCTGATAGGTTCAAATCCGCCCAGAAGCACCTTGAAGAAAGACCTGGCAGTCTGCTTCCCAAAGCCCACAGCCGCAAAAGCTCTATGTTCTAGCCTGAAATCCACGAGTTACCAAAGCAGTCAGTGAATGGATAGGCACTGAAGCAGAGGACTCGTTCAGAGAACGACTGCAGTGTTCTCACTCAAACCAAATCCTGGAGAATGAGTAGACGTTCTCCAAAGAATCAGGATGCAAAGAGAGGCTATTTCTGGTGAAGGAACAGCAGGGAGACGTGAAGAAATTGAGAACAGGGAGGAAAACCTGTGTAAACACCAACGATTGCGTTTTTAGATATGCAATTTATCTCAACACCACAGAGTGTTTGGCCTCTAGGTCTGGTGGTGGTTAGAAAACGGGGCCAGATGCGCTTACGTTTTAGAAAATCAAACAAACTAGTTCAGTGTTTTAGAAAATTCTGAAGCAGAGACCACCTCCAGATGGCTCTGATTCTGCGTTTAGGAGTCTAAGGGTAGCCAGCTGCCTAGATTCAAGTTCATACATCAGTAATGGGGTGGTTTTGTTTTGTTTTGTTTTTACATTTAATTGCAGGCACTTATATTCTCCAATTCTGGGAAAGCCAGGACAGCAAAAGCAGAACAAGAAGCATATGAGTATGGACTTCCTCTGTACTGAGAAAGTGTTTCTTTAATCAGGAAGATGGGACCTTTCACCCTAAACATCCAGAATGGAACAAATTATCTTCCAACTAAGTACAGATCACTTAGATATACGTCTCTGCGGAAGAACGTGGCTACGCGTAGCAGGTGAACTCATCCACAGGCATCTTTTGTGATCCCTGCTATCTGCCCAATTTGTTGGTACCTGATGAACCTTGCCTGTCTGGGGAGAACACATTAGAAAATTATCCCAACAAACAATATCTAATTGTATTCTTGCAGTGATGCCTCTAGTTCTTCAGTTTTGTAGAAAATCTGAAGGACATTGCAAAGTCAGCAGTTCAAAACCACCTGTCCCTCCTTGGGTGAAAGATGAGACTCGACTCCTATAAAGAGGTACAGTCTTGCAAATCCACAAGGGTGGTTTTACCCTGTTCTGTCGAGTCACTGTGCGTCGGAATCCTTCAATAGCAGTGAGCCAAGCTATGAAAGGTAAATAATGCAAATTATTCAGAGAGACAGAGGCAGACCATCTTTCTGGTTGGATGTCTACTATGCTCACTGTCTTGTCTACATTCAGATGCGGCGGCCCCGGGGCACATGGTAATCCTTCAAGCATGAGACATACTTTGGAGAAAGGCTTTTAACAATAAATTTGAAGCACCCTACAGACACATAGGTCTGAGTCTTACAGACTCTGAACTATTGTTAATTTAAAACTCAGAAGCTATCTGAACCTTCCACAACTGCACAGACTTTTAGGATATTGTTTTCTTGCTAAGAGACAGTATCTTCTCCGCTTCCTGAACTGACCACTCCGCATCCTAACCGAGCCTTACAGGGGGTTAGCAGCACCGATCTTGTTGGTCGAGGACCCTGGGAAGCTGTTAGTGCATCACTGTGGCAGAGCAGGTTCTGAGGTGACCTGCAGGCAGATTAAATCGATGCTCCTACATTTTCTGTTCCTTCCATTTAAAGAGTGGCCCCGTGTCACTCCACCTGCTATCCGGGAAGGAGCATTCTTTTGTGGGGGTTCTTCCAACCCCAACTCTTACTATCTCGTGGGGCCACAGCAGCTGGAGCCTTAAGGCCCTCCCGCATTTCATAACTGCTTTTGAAGAGACCAGAAAAAGTAATTTCCTTCCTATGTACAGTCTGTCGCTAGACCTATGTACAGTCTGTCACTAGATACTTGTGAGCTCGCCATGACTCAGAATCGCCTCCCCAGCCACTTGGTTTGTTTGGGTTTCATTTCTCCTCTTGCAAAACCAAACAGCTTGATGAGGGCATCACCCCACAGAACTCTCGCTCGCTGTCTTTTAAAACTCCCTCTTGTATTCTTGCCACACATACTGAGCCGGACAATCTTCTGGAGAATGTACTGTTTTCCTTTTAAATTATATTCAGTGGGATTAGATTACATTTTATTAAACAGTGTAAGTGTCAGTTTATCTTGAGAAGTCTTGTGACCCCTTCCTGGGGCCCTCAGAGAGTGAGCTATAGTTAGTTGCATGAGCTCCAGTTTTTACATTTAAATCAGCATCTCAGAACCGCATTTCCCTCTTCAGTTTTGTTTCGTCATGTGCTTCTTACCCCTTTCGTCTTCGTCCTGCATTCTTTTTATTCACGGTGACATCACTGGGAACATACAGGGTGGAGTAGTCAGCCAATCCTTCCAAGTTCCTGTCGCATCTGATTTTCCAAAGGCCTCTCACTGCACTTTGTGGTTTTAGCCACTTTGTGACTCAGACTTATAGGAAGTCTTAGCAATCGTATGAAAGTCTGCCCTTTCGCAGATGTGTGGTCTGCAATTTGGCATCTAAATCTCATTAGTTATACACTTCACTAGTATTCTTTCACATGGTACCCGAATTTCTGCCCGTCTCTGATTTCTGATAGCAAGCCACCTTACACGGTCATGCCAACTTAAATGATTAAGGCGAGACAACTGCTCTTGCTTCTCATCTGTGAGGCTGGGTGCTCTACAGCGGCTGTTATTTGAATACGACTCATAGACCTTCTGCCCCTTCCTCCTTCAAAAACAAAAGCAAAAATGGAAGAACCTCTGCAGAAAGTTCCACTATGAACACTCACTTCCTGCAACTCTCTCCCTCGAAGCATCAGTTCATCTGCTACTGGGCCTGCACACAGGGCACGCTAAATGCACCTGGAAGGAGGGCTCCAGGAATTACCCCAAACCACTGATGAACACGAGATTCCTGGCCTCTTAGACAATTTTGAAATATGGTCTATCTAGTATCTCAGGGGGTTCCTAATGAGATTGAATCCTAGATGCCTTGAAAAGTCATTTGCTCATTAACTCATTTATAATGGGCTCTTTCCCCTGCTCTGTCTCATTTCCCCACTCTGTTAGTGTGCTTTCTAGGATCACTTTCCCAAAATAGTATCTACGCCCTAATCCTATCTCTATATCTATTCTTGGAGTGCTCAAATTAAAACATGCTCCAGGAAAATCTCAGGCATGTTCTAAATACAACCCCAAACCATTCTCCATCAGGTACTCTAATCCCCCAAATATCTCTGATTTCTGATAGCATGCAACCTTGAGTATGACTTCCAATGGTAATTGATAGCTCTTATCATCAGTAGTCTATCAATTCTCCCAGAAACAAAACAAAATAGATTCTGACTCATAGTTATCCAACCCAATATCTACAGTTATCCAATATCTATAGTTAGTCATCCAATGGGGGTACAGTCCTGCACTGCAATATGTAGAATCGCAAATGAATCAGAATCTACTCCGCAGCCACTCCTTTGGCGTGGGTTCAGTTTCCACTCTTGCAATATAGTCTTCAAATTCTCCTCTCTAACACTCCTTGCAGCGTGTCTTCCATGTTGAAATCAATGGGTTTGTTTCGCTCTTCCTAGTTCCCAAATCTCAGAAGGAGGAATTTTAAAAGGTAAAATTCCCATTGGTGAGTTAGTTTTGAGACTGCACAAAAAAATCTTGCAATATCTCTTCATCATTTCTGTTCTTTCACAATTACAAAATGCAATCAAAGGCAAGCAATTATGCTGATTACAGAATCACATTGGCATCAAGACCACAACTGGGGCTTGGCCTTCAGCTCTATGATTTTCTGAGTTTTACATTTTTGGAGATTTACTCCCTATTACTAAGCTCTTGTATTTATCTGTGAAAATGATTTGATAATTTAATAATAATACATTTTTATAGACAATGCGTTTACCACTTATGGATTATAGTGAATCATTAATAATTATGGTTATAATTACTTCTGGAAAATATTTCTAACAGTAAACTAAGCAGCTAAACTAAACAGGCCTCAGTCTATGAAATGGCTGTATGTTCTTTAAGGCTACTATCAGTTCAAGAATTCCAATCTTCCTATTGTCACTAGAATTAGGAACCCTGGAAGTGTGGTGGTTATGTGTTGGGCTGCAATGTACCTGGTCAGCAGTTTCACACCACTGGCAGCTTCTCAGGAGCAAGACTGGGCTTTCTATTCTCATAAAAATTAGTCATGGAAACCCATAAGCGGTTGCTATGAGTCAGCCTTGATTTGATGGCAGCGAGTTTTTTTTTTATTCTGTACCTTTACACTAAATACAGAAAATCACAAGTGACCCCTTCCTTCTTCCACGCTTGGAAGTGTTTCTAAATAGAGTCTGAAGTGAAATGTGAATAGGTGACTGAAGAGCTATTCGCAGTTATTTTTAAAAACTTCTCATTAGTGGGTGATTGATTTTTAGTGATCAGCCTATCACAAAAATTCAAATATTCTTATGATCCCCCTATTATAAAAAGTTAAGAATAAATATACATGCCAAAAGCAAAGTTCTTTGCTAGTTACCATGGATGAGAAGGAGAAGGAGGGGGAATCCCTTTCTAGATAGAAGACATCTGTTACTAATGGTCCCCAATCCCAAATATGGAGGAAGTCATCATACCTTGACCAAGGAAACTAAAGACCCTAAGCAGTACATAGAAAGAGGGATAATTGCAGTAAATCCTATAACATGTATAATTTTTCAATAACCATAAAACAATGTTAAAATGGGTGTGGTTGCAAAAGTAGACGCTGATGCAGATATGTGCACAGAATGCATATGTGAATATGTGCACAGGTGTATCAATGAGCCTATGCACATATATGTTTGGGTTTGCTGCATGTGTGTCTACATATACAATAAGATGCATAGAGAAGCCAATCACGGGGCTTTTCAGACATAGACCAACAGATGAGTGGATAAACACTCATGGAATTGTTTTACTCACTGGGTCAAATAAATTGGGACCAGAGTTTTGGGGGAACTTAGTGAATCGCCATAACATAATTCACAAAAATAATGCTTTGTATCCTTGCTTGGTGTATAGCAACTGGTATCTTAAAAGCTTGCAAGTGGCAATTTAAGGTACAACTGCTGGTCTCTGGTTGCACGGAGCAAAAGGGAAGCAAGGAAATTAAAGGCTCAAAGAAGAAACTAGCCCGCACAAGCAACAGCTCATAAATCATCGCCTCTTCTAGCTGAAGCCAGAATAAGGTACTCCCTGGTTACCACTCCTAATCCTTCTGACTCAGGACACAATAGAAGGGCCTGGGAAGAAGGGGAGAAAGATGTAGAGCAAAACTCAAATTCACTCTTAAAAGGCCAGACCTACTAGACCAGCAGACTGAGAAACAGTCAAGCTATCCCTTAACTCGATGAAGTTATTTCTGCAGGTCACCCATCAGCCAAAGAGCAGATTCATTTATAAAATAAGCACTGTCGGCCTGAAATTGATGTGCTCTCAGACACAATTAACTATCCGAGGCCAAATAGTCAACATTTAACCAAAAACAAAGATGAGAAGGCAAAAGGAAGCTAGGTCGATGGGAACAGGACAGACAGACAAGAACCTATGAGCTGGTGACACACTATGAAAATGACAACCAATATCATGGAACCATTTGTATAAGAATGGTTATAAGGGAACCTAATTTGTTGTGTAGACTTTCACCCAAAACACAGTAAAATGTTATTTAAATAAGAATGTAGGAACGATACATTCCTTTTTGGTCTGGTGTATTGTTGTTGGTTTTCTTTGTAAATCATTTTATTGGGGGCTTGTACAATTCTTATCACAGTCCATCCATCCATCCATTGTGTCAAGAACATTTGTACATTTGTTACCATCATCATTCTCAAAACATTTTCTTTCTACTTGAGCCCTTGGTATTAGCTTCTCATTTTCCCCTTCCTCTCTCACCTCCCTCCCTCATGAACCCTTGATAATTTATAAATTATTGTTATTATTTCATGGTGTGTTTATTACAGGAATTAAATGAGTTAGTAGCCAAGAGCATTACTATATAAACAGATAAGAGAGCCACACCTCAGGAATACCTTTCTTGGCAATTGGTTTACGTACATGATAGTCACCTCAAACAAGCCCAAGGATTACTCACCTGGCCTTTGGTTTTGCACACTTCATTTTATGGGACTTCTTCCTGATTTTCAACAAGGTGCCTTTCTTCCTACAGCTACTGCCTGTTCCTGATTGCTAATCTGAGGCATTATGTTCTGGGATCATTATTATTTTTCGTTCACCATATTTGTGATTTTGAAATAAAAGCTTGCTGCTTACAGACAACATAAAGTTGGAACTTGTTTCTCTTTTCAACCTCTGACCATGTCAACAGATATTGCCACCCATTCCATAATACTCACCTTCCTGACATGATCGCTGAAGACAAAATGAGTGCATAAGCAAATGTGGTGAAGAAAGCTGATGGTGCCTGACTACTAGAAGATATAGCATCTGGGGTCTTAAAGGCTTGAAGTTAAACAAGTGGTCACTTAGCAGGGAAACAACCAATCCCACATGGAAAAAGCACACCACTTCGTGATCATGAGGGGTCGACGGGATTAGGTATCAGGCAACAGAAGATCCAAAACAAGTTATCATATTGATACAAATGAGGAGTGTCAGAGTGGAGACCGAAAGTCCGTCTGTAGGCAATTGGGCATCCCCTCACAGAAGTGTCATAAGGAAGGGGTGGGTCAGCCAGGGAGCTATATAGCACTAACAAAACATATCACATTCCTCTAGTTCTTTAATGCTTCCTCCCTCCTACTTTCATGTCCCCAGTTCAACCTTACAAATCGGGCTAGACCGGAGCATGTACACTGGTACAGATAAGAGCTCTCAACACACAAAGAATCCAGGACAGATAAATCCCACAGGAACATTAATGAGGGTAGCAATACCATGGGAATAGGGGGTAAGTGGCAGAGCAAAGCGGGGGAAATGGGGAACTGGCTACAATGAACAATTTATAACACCCCCAAGCCACCCCCCAAAACAAACAACAGATATGTGGGTGAAGAGAGACCATAGACAGTGTAAGGATATAAAAATAATATTAATTTATAATTTATCAAGAGTTAGTGAAGTTGGGAGACGGGGACAGAGAAAAAAAAAGAGGAGCTGATACCAGGGCTCAAGTAGAATGAAAATGATGATGATGGCAACATATGCACACATGTGAAGGATATAATCGATATGTGGATTGTTATCAGAGCTGTAAGAGTAAGATTCCCCAATAAAATGATTAATCATCATAATAAAATAATCATTCAGAAATTAAAAGATATTGGCACCAGAGTTCAGTTCATCAGTCCATGAGTTTGTTTATTGCAAGGAAACCATGTGTAAACATGTCTTTGTGATCAGCGGCTAGCTACAGACCAGTTTTTCAGTATGACACTTACAGTCCCGTTTGAGTGACTTCAAAAACAGGTCCAAGAAAAACAGTGACTTGCCTGCTCCAGCGGCTTCCTGTACTTAAAGTGTTCATACCCGTACTTCAAATATAAACAAGGCAAGACTGTTCGGGTTCCCCTACCCCAACTCACCCCACCTGAAGAAGAGAAACAGTGGCTTGCAAATGTATCTGTGGCTGGGCCAGTTAAATTCAAGCTCGAGGGGCCAGTTGGGAGGGATTTCAATAGGTAGACTGGGTAGATTTTTCTCATAGGGCACAGAATGGTCACTAGTGCTTTTTAGAAAGAGGCTTTAAGAAGATTGGAAACCGCATTGGTGAGAAAAAAGTTGCACTGAGGATTTTTTTTCCATTCTGTCAATGCATCTTCATATGCTTGATCAATGCATCATGTCGACGCATCCTCCATCTTCACTGGCAGCAGGAGACCTTGGCGGCACTGTGGGTGCAGCAGACTTACCCATTTAAACTCGTCACTGCTGCTTCCATGAGCATTGATTTTGGATCCAAGCAAGGTAAAATGCTGGGCAAGGTTAATCTCTTCTCCACTTGTCATGCTTACTATGGGTCCAGTTGTGAGGATTTGGGGTTTGGTTTTTTTTGTTTTGTTTTTTGAAGGCTACAATCTTTTATCTTCATCAGAAAGTGCTTCAAGGCATCAAATGTATGCTTAAACATATCATATTTAAGATGATTTCAAGATGACGAAATAATCAGCAGCTGTAGCTCCATCACAGCTCTGGTGAGTGCGGGCCAGTGCACACAGCAGCACAGAGCTAGTTCAAAAGTATGTTCAAGAGAACGTGGCAGTCAGCACATGCTACAGAAGCTGAAGGAAGCACATAGAAACCTAGCGAGTAACAGCTTCTGCGAGTTCAGAATAAGACAATTGTAGGACCAGTTACTAAGCACTGTTTCATCTCTTGTACACACAGTTGCTATCAGGCAGAACCAAAGCTACTCAATGCACCTAGCAAAAAGCAAACAGCGATGGGTAGTACTGATCACAGCATCTCCTGTGTTTCCTGGCCACCTGCATGTGCTCTTTGCTGAAGTGTCTGTTCTGTCCTCTGCCAATTTTTGAATTGACTTGTTTGTGTTTTTATGCTCAAGTGTTGAAGTTTTCTATCCGTTTTAGTGATCTGTCCAACATGTCATTGCCGACCTGTGCCGCCCTTCTCATCCCCCAGTCCATAGGTTATCTTTTTGTAAATTCCTTTGGTGTACGTAGGTGTGATTAGTTTCTATTGGCTCTGTTTCCTTTCATAAGTATATTCACTTTTTGGCACCTGACAACGGTGTACTTGGTCATTTTATAGTCCCGGGCAAAATCTTTCAAGCCTTTTAACTCCTGTCATATAAAACTTTGAAGCACCTTAAGAAAAATGATTTTTTTTTAAATAAGAGGGAGTTACTATTCATGAAGAGATCGCCGAAGAAATGGATGTTCTAGCAAAGTATGTTGAAGAAGCCATAAGGTGCCTGGCTACCAGAATAAAGAGCATCCACATGGAAGAAGCATGACCGCGGTTCTGATCCAAAGACTATAAATAATAAAATCCAAATCAGAAAGAGGACATGACCCCTAAATTGTGATCACCTGAAGAAGGCTATTGATGACGGTGAAAGCCCACACTCCACTTGTAGGGTCCACACCTGGATTAAGCCTCAGGTGAATGCCCTCTGACCACGGTCAACAGATGTGAATGGCCTCGCTCTCAGACAGAGTGTTTTGGAAAGTGGATGATTCCAGATACAGTTAGGTAAAAATTTAACACCTTATCATTTGAGCTTCCTCTGACTCATTTTAAATTCGTTCTACTTTTTAACATTTTCAGCTGTTTTTCCATTGAGGTTTTTCTCTTTTTTGTTTTGTTGTTGGTTTGGGTTTGGTGGTTTTTTGTTTTTTTTTTGGGGGGGGGGTTGGTATATTTTTCTGTATATGAAATCCTGGGTAGGTAAAGCTATAGAGATAGTAATGGGATATATGGTTTCCTGGGGATGTTTCAGGGAAATTAGGAACTTATAGCAATGAGCACAAAATAAGACAATGCTCTGAAATGATTGTGGTGATGATTTTACAACTCATTAATATGATTGAACTGCTGGATTGTATGATATGTGAATTTTACATCAAGAACTCTATTATATAAAAAGATCAAGTTACTGTTATATATACATATATGAGAATTCTCTAGACATTCAAAAGATAAATCTGAGCAGGCATACTGTGCTTTTGTGCTAAGAGTGAATTTGTTATCATTTCTTCCAGTTGTAGATAGCGAAAGAAATTCTTTTAGTGTCAATGCCCAAGTTCAAATTTCAATTTAATTCTTTACGTTAACACAATATTCGGAAGCAAGAATTTAAGAAGACTAAAGAGTTACAGCATGTAATGAAGTAAATTAGTTTTATCTGTTTAAAAACATTTCGTTTCTGTGGTATAGGACTTTTAAATTCCCAAAGATTTCAGTTTTATGGAAACTTGCAAAGAGTGAATTTCTTTCCCTCTAAGAAAAACAGCTGGAATGAAGGAGAGCATATGCTGATGACACAGTGGATTTCGTGTTGGGCTACCAAATACAAAGTCAGCAGTTTGAAACCATCAGCCACGCCGAGAGTCGAACTTTTACTACTATAAATACGGAGTCTCACGAACCCAAAGAGGCAGCTCTTGCTATGAGGCAGAATCAGGTCAATGGCAGTGGGTTAGTGCAGAAGGTAGAATGTGATTGGCATCCAATATACTTTCATTCGCAAACCTCTGCTTTTTCAAAAATTGACTAAGATAATATCAAATAAATATTGTGCACATACATAGTGGCTGATATTGCCCAATGCTATTTACATAAATTATCTCATTAAATTTTACCAAGAACTTCATGAAACAAGTGCTACTTTATATTCATTTTAGAGATCTGATCATTTAAGCTTCTAGGCACTAAATGGCATTCAAAGCGGTGCAGTTAAAACATTCAGCTGTCAACAAGAAGAGATTTTCATAATAAAAGAAACATTATTTGCTAATCACTAGGGATAGGAGAGAAAGGGAGGGAAAGAGATGGGTTAAAGAGTAGGCAAATATTAACTTGGGTGGAGGGGGTGGCAATAGGTAATAAGAGGAAGTTTGACAAAAAATGGAGGGGGGGAGGCAATATTGTGAGGTTAGCATGAGTTAAAGGCAACAGAGCAAGTACTATTATACACACAATAGTCGCAATCTATGAGTGAATGCTTGAATAGACACGCAGATTGAATAGATTTGGGAGGTAGAACCAGAGTACACTCACAAATATATACAGATTTGACAGAGGATATTTGTGTAAGTGGATTTACATTTGCTGCAAATATATCCATGCATGCAATAGAGCATACAAGGGTCAAAGTTATGAAAATTTTATTAACATTGACCAAACACCTTCAGGGATCAAGTCGTTGGGCAAAGGGGACCAGAGCATAGTCTCAGGGAACACCAAGGTCATTGACAGAACATAGTACACAAATACAAAGTTCTACATCCTCCTTTGGTGGGAAGCAAATGGACATCTTAAAAGCTCTTGAGCAGTCGTCTAAGGTACAACTATTATTCTCTCTGAATTTGAAGAAATGAAGAGTAGTTGAAATCAAAAGACATCTGGAAATAATTAGTCCAATGGACTAATGAACAACAACAAAAAAATCAGTCTCCCCAACCCTGATGCCTGAAGAACTAGAATATCCAGTTGTTCTGAAAAGGATCATAGCAGAAGGTCCTAGATGGAGTGGGAGAGAAATATGGGACAAAACTCAAAACCATAGAAGAGTTCAGACTTCCTAGTTGGATACAAATTGGCCAGACACCCTCCGGCAAGACTATGGATTTTAATAACCCTTCACTTCTAGAATGGAATCCCTGCCCCGTGTCAAAATACACAACCTTCTAGGATCAAAGAGCATAGCGTTTACCCAAGGACAAAGTCCAGAGGGTTTGGACAGAAGGAGACGTGGAAACACAGAAGGAAGTAAGATAAGTGGTGGTACGTTGAGGTTGCCGTAGATGATTTGAAAAAAAATTGTCTTTAAATTGTTCAATATAAAAACTTACGATCCTCTGGCAATTCCAGAAGATCACACACAATTCAAAATAAAAGTTAAGTAAAAAGAGACTAACGTGAAGAGGGTAACAATGTCCGGATTATACCTCAACGTAGAGAAAGCAAAAATCCTCATAATGGGACCAGTAAAAGACTGAAGCTGTCAAAGACATCATTTTCTTGATCTATAATCACCCAGGAAAGCAGCATTCAGGAAATCAAGTGACGTATGGCTTTGGGGAAATCTACTGCAAAAGATTTTTTTTTTTAATGCCCCAACATGAAGATGCTACTTTTCACCTAAACCAAGCCATGGTGTTTTCCATTGCTTCAGCTTCGTGCAGAGCTGGGCCAGGAACAACGATGAACAAGAAAGAATTGGTGCCTTTTAAAAAGTTTTATTGACAAAAAATGTCACGTATCAATTTAAGACTTCAATAATATTAAAAAGAGTTGTGCAATCATTGTCACAATCAATTTTAGAAAATTTTCTTCTCTCCTGTGCTCATTGTCATTAGCTACCCATTTCACCCCAAGATCCCCGGCCATGCCCCTCACCCACTGCCATAGACACCCAAGCCTGGCCTTTCTCCCCAGGAGCAGCTGATGGTTTCGAACTGCTGATCTTGCAGTCAGCTGCTGAAGGCACTATACCACCAGGGCTGCCAGGAAACTATTCATCCAGCTGTTGTCTCTATAGTTTTACCTATCCTGGATCTCATATACAGAAAAATATCCAAAACAACAACAAATAGCAACAATGACAAAATGAAGCAGAGAAAACCTTCAATCAAAAAGAAAGAAAATATTAAAAATTGGAACACATTTAAAATGGCTCAAAAGGGATACAAAAAAATAGTAAGGTACAAATTTTAACCTAACTATCTCTGCAATAATCCACTTTACAATGCACTCTGTCTGATAGCAAGGTTATTCACGTTCCTGCTATATGGTCAGAGGGGGTCTCCAGAGGCTTAACCCACATATGGACCCTGCAAATGAATTTGGGGCTTTCACTGTCATCCATAACTTTCTGCGAACTGGGTGCTCACAATTTAAGCTCTGATACCATTCCCTAGTCTAGATTTGGAGTTTTATTATTTCAGTCTTTGGATCACCGAGGCTAGTGTGCTTTCGCTGTGTGCATTTAGCTGACAGCTCACTTAGATGGCTGCTTGTTTGAAGAACAGCTTTTTAGACCCCAGATGATATTCTTCCCAATAAGCCATGAACCATCTGATTACTTCACCACACTTTGTGATAGGACCCATATCAGCAATGATCTCTTCACGAGGGCAAGTATAGAGTACAGCCATGTCATAAGAACTAATTTTTCTTAGATTAGGACTACAATTAAGTTGAAGTTCAAAATTCATTTATATCTCTATGGTTGATATATATGCCTGGGTTCACTTTAGAGATATTATTATCTTCTCCTTTCTTTTTTTTTTTTGAGAACATTGTAAATCATCCCCACAGGGCTTGTATTAATTCTTTTGATCAAATCAAATCCACTGCCATTGAGTCTATGCTAACTCATACCAACTCTATAGAGCAGGGTAGAACTGTTGCCATCAGGTTCCCAGACTGTAATTATTGATGGGAGCAAAAAGCTCCTTCTTTCTCCCAAAGAGCAGCCAGTGGTTACAAACTGCTGACCTTATGGATCATAGGCCAACATGTAACCATTACACCTCCAGGTCTCCTAATTCTAGTGATAGTATCATTAATTAATCAATGGTATAGAATTTAAAACAATTATTGAGTAAGAGTCTAGGGCATGCATAGGGTAGCTTTGTTAGATCATAATCCAGATTGTTGATTTGTACACAGGGAAAACATAAGTGACTGGACATTATTTATGCAAACAATAGGGGTTGTAAATAGGGGAAAGTTTTCAATAGCTCTCATTCACTAATGGTGGCTTTGAATTTGGCATTAGTGAAGAATAATAACTACACTCTGGACAATTGTGGGAAGGAGCAGGGACAAGCAGTGTTTCATTCTGTTGTGAATAGGGTCACTCTGAGTCAGAAGTGACTCAACCCCTAACAATAAAAACAACAAGAATTTTCAGAAAAATTAACAAAGATGTGCCAAATAAAGTACAGCCAAAATGCTCCTTAGAGGCGAGGATAAAAAGATTCCATCTCACGTATCACGCTATCAGGAAAGACCAGTTCCTGGAGAAATACATCACGCTCTGTAGGAAGAACTTCAGTGAGACAGACGGACATAGTGGCTGCAACAACAGGCTCAAACACAGGAAGGACTGTGAGCATGGCCCAGAGCGAGGCCGTTGCTCCTTCTGCTGTACATAGGGCTGCTATAACGTAGATCCGGCACAATGGCTCCTAACAAGTGGGGGAGAAAAAGTAAGCACATTGTTTGTCACACTGAAAATAGCATCACTGGAAATACTCTGAACTTGGGACTCAAAAGTGATGTCAAGTCTGAAAGGAAATTACTTTAAAGCCCTGCTCAAAAAATAGTCTAGTAATCTTTATCATTTCCTAGCTGAAAATAAAGAACAATGGGGCGAGGGAGACAGGCACTCAAATATCTAGCATTAGAGATAAAGAAGAATGAGTCAGGGACGAAGTAGTAAAAGATTCTATAATGGGTTTTAAGTTAAAAAAAGAACAGCATTTACAAAGAGAATTCCTAGGAATACAGAGGTTATCACCTAAAACAGATTAATATCAGAAAATCTGCAATGAGATAATCCCAATAAAATAGTGTTTTCCAGGAACTGCTGTGCATTCATCACCTTATCATGTAATTTGAAAGATGGGAAATGAAACATATATATATATGGGAAATGAAATATATAGATGGGAAATATATAGATGGGAAATGAAACATATATATATAAATATATATATATATAAAACATGACCCTTATCACTATTCAAACCCAATATGTCTTCTCTCCTACTGACATCAGAAATAGTTTACTAACCTCAAAATTTTTTCATCTCTAAAACTGTTTAGAAGTTTTACATCACAAAAACTTCAGTAAACCATAATATTTTGGGGTTTTGTATTATGTAGAAAGAAAATGGTGGTCAAATAAAAGGTACTTGTATTCAACAACCCTTGTTAGAGATAGAGAAGGATGTAAGACTAAGCTGGGGTCTTAAAGGCTTGAAGGTGAACAAGCGGCCATCTAGCTCAGAAGCAAAAAAGCCCACATGGAAGAAGCACACCGGCCAGTGCGATCACGAGGTGCCAAGGGACCAGGTATAAGGCATCATGCAAAAAAAAACACAACGATATAAGTGTGTGTATGTATGTGTATATATGTGTATATGTATAGGTATATATATATATATATATATACACCATATTAAATGAAGGGGGAAGTGCAGAGTGGAGACCCAAGGCCCCAGTGTCAGCCAATGGAGATCCCCTCATAGAGGCGTTTAGGAGAGGAGATGGGTTAATTAGGGTGCGAGGTAGTACCGATGAAGAACACAACTTTCCCCCAGATCCTGGATGCTTCCTCCCCCCAACTACCATGATCCGAATTCTACCTTGCAGGCCTGGATAGGACAGAGGCTGTACACTGGTACATATGAGGGCTGGAGGTACAGGGAATACAGGGTGGATGATACCTTCAGGACCAAGGGTGTGAGGGACGATGCTGGGAGAGTGGAGGGTGAGTGGGTTGGAAAGGGGGAACTGATTACAAGGATCCACATGTGACCTCTTCCCTGGGAGAGGGACAGCAGAGAAGGGGGGAAGGGAGACTCCGGATAGGGCAAGATATGACAAAATAACGAGGTATAAATTACCAAGGGCACATGAGGGAGGGGGGAAAGGGGAGGGAGGGGAAAAAAAAGGAGGACCTGATGCAAGGGGCTTAAGTGGAGAGCAAATGCTTTGAGAATGATTGGGGCAGGGAATGTATGGATGTGCTTTATACAATTGATGTATGTATATGTATGGATGGTGATAAGAGTTGTATGAGTCCCTAATAAAATGTAAAAAAAGAAAAGAGGAGAAAAAAATGATTAGGACAAAGACTGTACAGATGTGCTTTATACAATTGATGTATGTATATGTATGAACTGTGATAAGAATTGTATGAGACCCTAATAAATTGTTAAAATTAAAAAAATAAAATAAATAAATTTTTAAAAAACACATATTAATATATAGAAGATAAATTTTCAGTCACCTATGGGCCCTGCCTTTATAGCCACAGTTAATTAAAATGATGGCAGCAGGTGACATGACACAAGCCAGAGCCTTTCTATGAGAAATGTAGAATGAGGACGCAGTGACTACGGAACGCACTCCTGAAACTGAACGAAGAGGCTGCGTTAGAAACTGGGGTGGCTATGAGCAGCGAGAAGGGTGAAAATCAGGCAGAAATGAGGAATGCTAGTAGAAGAGGGGGAAATACACAGAAACAAATTTTTAAAAACTGCTACTCAGGGTGGGAAAGCTCTGAGGAAGGTGAGAAAGAAAAAAATAATCCTTCTTCATTTCTCTTCTTCATCCTTTGTGCAGTTCAAAGAGATTCCACAGGGGATTGCATCAAACCACTTATTGTTTTCTTAGTAAGAGTATTTTAAATTCAACAGAGAAAAGATCCAAGTGGATGTCAGGAGAGACTCTGAAACTCACTCTCAATCAGAGAGTGGCCCAGGCAAATGAAAGAAATGAGGAAGTGCAAGAGCGGAACAACAATTTTCAAAGTGCGGCCTGAGAAAACAAAATCAGTACGATAATGAAATGTGCAAAGACGCAACATCATAAAACCAAAAGGGAAGATAATTCTCAGTTTATTTTAACCTCGGAGAAATAAAGGGAAAAAAATCCAGCCTTGAGTTACAATATTGAAAGATTCTATCAGCAAAACTGAATGATGTAGGAAGCATCGAAAGAAGATGGAAAGAATACACAGTCACTGGACAAAAAAAGGTCAACGTTCCATTTCAGGAAGTAGCGTATGAGCAAGAACCACTGGTTCTGAAGAAAGAAGTTCAAGCTGCACTGAAAGCATTACTCACCACCAAGGCTCTAGGAATTGATGGAATATTAATTGAAATATCTCAACAAGCTGATGAAGCACTAGAAGCACTCACTCAACTATGCCAGGAATTTAGGAAGACAGCAGCTTGCCCAATTGACTGGAAGAGATTCATATTTGTACTCATTCCAGAGAAAGGTGACTCAACAGAATGCTCAAATCATAGAATAATATTATTGATATCACATGCATGTAAATTTTGCTGAATAGCATCCAACAAAAGTTGCAAGAGCACATTGACAGGGAGCTTCCAAGGATTCAGGCTGGATTCAGAAGAGGACATGGAACAAGGGTTATCATTGCTGATGTCAGATGGATCTTGGCTTTGTAAGTTTACTTGTGTCTTATTGACCATGCAAAGACATTTGACTGTGTGGATTATAACAAACGATGGATAATCTTGAAAAGTATAAGAATTCCCGAGCACTTCATTGTACTTCTGCGAAACTTGTACATGAATCAAGAGGCAGCTGGCGAACAGAACAAGGCAGTACTACCTAGTTTACAATGAGGAAAGGCATGCGTCAGGGTGGTATTCTCTCACCATACTTAATCATTCTGTATGATGTGCAAATTATTAGAGGAGCTGGATTATATGAAAACAGATGCTGTGTTGGGATTGGAGAAAGCCTTATTATCAACCTTCAATATGCAGATGACACAATCTTGCTTGTTGAAAGTGAAGAAGCCTTGAAGCACTTGCTAATGAGGATCAAGGACTGCAGGCTTCAGTGTGGATTACAATTCAGTGTAAAGAAAAGCAATAGCCTCATAACTAGACCAATAGGTAACATCATGATAAATAGAGAAAAGATAAAAGATGTCATGGAGTTTGTCTTGCTTAGGTTCACAATGAATGCTCATGGAAGCAGCAGTCAAGAAATCAAAGGATATATTTCTTTGGGTAAATCTCCTACACAGACATCCTCCCCCACACTATCATGATCCAAATTCTACCTTACAAATCTGAGTAGACCAGAGCATGTACACAGGTACAGATAAGAGGTGGAAACACAGGGAATCCAGGACAGATAAACCCCTTAGGAACAATAAAGAGTAGCCATACCAGAAGGACAAGGGAAAGATGGGGGGTAAAAAGGGGGAACCGATCAAAATTATCTACATATAACCCCCTCCCTGGGGGCTGGGCAACAGAAAAGTGGGGGAAGGGAGACATCGGTCAGTGTAAGATATGAAAAAATAATAATACTTTATAAATTTTCAAGGGTTCATGAGGGAGGGAGGGGGGAAAATGAGGAGCTGATACCAAGAGCTCAAGCAAAAAGCAAATGTTTTGAGAATGATGATGGCAACAAATATACAAATGCGCTTGACACAATGAATGTATGTATGGATTATGATAAGAATTGTACCAGCCCCTAATAAAATGATTTTTTTTAAAAAAAAGAATGTTGAAAAATAAGCAAGTTACTTTGAGAACTAAAGTATGCCTGATCTAAGCAATCGGATTTCCAATTGCCTCAGCTGCATGTTGACGTTGGACATTGAATAAGGTAGACTGAAGAAGAATGGGTCCATTTGAATGGTGGTGCCAGCGAAGAACACTGAAAGCATCATGACTGCCAAAAGATAGACAGCTCAGTCTTAGAAGTACAGCCAGAATGCTCCCGAGGGGCAAGAATGGTAAGACTTCCTCTCAGGAAACCAGTCCCTGGAGAAGGATGTCATGCTTGATAAAGCAGAAGAGCAGCGAAAAAGAGGAAGACACTTGATGAGATGGATTGGCACGGTGACTGCAACACTGGGCTCAGACAAAAACTGTTGTGATGACGGCGCAGGCCTGGGTCATGTTTGCTTCTCTTGTACATCGGATCTCTGCGAGTCAGACCCCACTCGATGGCACCTAACAACGACAAGGTTAATTCAATGAAGAAGTGCCTAAGACCTGGTGGGAAAAACATGAAACGCTTATGATATTTTAAAATTTTAACACCAGGTCATAATATTACATATGAAATATCAGTAAACATCTCATAGAGTTACGTCTTACTCTGCTTGATGACGGCAGATGGTAGAACATTCATAAATGTTCATTTTATATAAAAAGAAACTTTAAATTGTTATTGGAAAATTCCTTTATCTTTTTTTTTAAGTTTTCAAACCTCGTAAATTTAATAGTTTCTATAATTGCCATCCATTGTATTCAGCTTTTTGTATCATTTTATTGGGGGCTCATACAGTTTTTATCACAATTCATACATACATCCATTGTGTCAAGAACATATTTTTACAATTTTTTAAAAATCTCCTTATATTGTAGAGTACTGTGTGAGGAAACACAAAGACAATAAGTAAAAGCATGGCCTCCCAAGGCAGGCAGAGTAATGGCTTCCCCAAGATGGTCATATTCTGATCCCTAGACCCTGTAGTTATTTCACCTTCGATGACAGTGAAATGAACCTTTGCTAATATGGCAGGAGAGCTACGGACCTGAGGATGAGTGATTAGTCTGATAGGCCCAGACTAATCCCATGAGGTCTTCCCACTGGAAGCTTATGGTAGAAGACTGTCTGAGGGTTGAGACGAAGTTGTCTAAACAGTAGAGTGCTTGGGAGGCAAGTTTGTGCAGTGACTTGCCTTTCACCAGGCAGAAAGATCCCAAATGGTGCTCATCAAATTTGAGCAAAGCGGCTTGATGAGTCACCGGAGGAAGTGGCTTCTGCAAGCATTTCTGGGCAGTCAGCAGAGGGAGAGTTGTTCTTCTATTGCATCAATGTTTACGAATTTGGAAAATAACACCGAGCTGAGTGAGGCTTTTCCTATTGATATTTAACATCGTATGTCCATGCTTCAACCCTACAAATGTCAGCTTTAAGTGAAAATACTGATGAGATGAAAATCACAAAACGGTGCACTTTTCATGAGGAGGGACTTGGAAGAGGGCAGGAGGAATAGCAAGTCTATCCAGAACATCATCTCAAATAGGGAAATTGCTGCTGAGACTGGCAAAATCCCTATGAAGTAGAGAGGGTTATTTTGCAAATCAACACTAAGGCCCACTAAAATTACCACTCGGTTTCCTGAAGATAACACGTGGCTGATATGATCAATTCCAAAAGGAGCACAATCATTTTGATGGCAAGCCTGGCTTTTGACATCCTGGAACTATCAAGAAACCCTGTCTCATGTTGGCTGTGAGGTTTGCTTCACAAGCCAGGCAGTCATTCGGACTCATACACTAGAATCAAAGTTCTTCAGACATGGCACTATTTCGTTCTACGGCCTGATGAGCCCTCAGGCAGTTGTCGTTTACTAGAATTTAGTTTCGGCAAGGCACCCAAGACCATAGCTAGACAACTCAGCACATTCAGAAGAGTAACGAAGAAAACAATATGTCTGAATTTGACGATTCATCTTGCTCTGCGGCAAAGCTCCATTGGGTTCCCTTGACAGTAATCCTTACAGAAGCAGAATGCTAGGCCTTGCTCCTGCAGAGCCATGGGTGGGTTCAAACCGCCAAGCTGCCATTAATAGTTAAAAATAAGCTACTTGTGCCAGTCAAGGATCTACCAAACTGATTGTAGGGCATGAATGCAATCCATTCCAGTACATTTAAGTACACTCTTGCTTCCTCTCCCACCTTTAAAAAAAAAATCATTTTATTTGAGGCTCTTACAGCTCTTAGAACATTCCATACATCAATCGTATCAAGCATATTTGTACATATGTTGCCCTCATCATTTCTAAAACATTTTCTACTTGAGCCTTTGATATAATCTCCTCTCTTTTCCCCTCTCCCCCCCCCACCCTCGTGAATCTTTGATCAATTATATATTGTTATGATCATTTTGTATCTTACACAGTCCATTGTCTCCCTTCACCCACATTTCTGTTATTGGTCCCCTTTGGGCGGGGGGCTATATATCCAATCTTGTGATGGGATCCCCTTTGTTTCTCCCCCTTCCCCCTCTGGAACTATCCCCCAACCTCATGATATCCTACTCCCACTACTGTTCCTGAGGGGTTTATCTTGCCTGAATTCCATGTGCTGAGACCTCTCATCTTTACCAATGTGTGTTCTCTGGTCTAGCCAGATTTGTAAGGTACAACTGGGTCATGGTAGTGGAGGGGGTCAGTGAAGGAACCAAAGGAATGATGTGTTTCATCGATGCTATACTGAACCTTGGTTGAATCATACCTTCCTTATAGACCTTCTGTTGGGGGGGGGGAGTATCCAATTGTCCCTCTCCCATCTTTTAAGGACCTTTGTGATTACATTTATACCGAACCAGATGATCCAAGATCACCTCCCTGTGTTAAAATCCTGTACTTAATCATACCCACAAAATGCCTTCTGTCACGTCAGGTTACATTTACAAGTTTGGGGATTCCGGCATGTACATTTTAGAGAGGATCATTATTCTGTCGACCACATTTCCTAAAGCGACTTAATCTCAGTCCCGAGTCAATAAATAGATATTAGCTTTTAAAAGTGGGAGCCAATGCAAAGATGCTAAGCAGGACAGAGTGGCAGGTGGTTTCAAACAGCTGACCTTGCAGTTAGCAGCCCAAGGGATAAACTTTATGTCATCTGATATCAACAAATATTTCCTTTTATCGATCATATTAATACTAGGCCATTACAGGACTTTTGTGAAGATTGACTGGCCTAAGAGATGTGAAAGTACAAAGACCTCCCAAGGAAGCGCTCAGGAAAGCTAGTTTGGCTTTTCCTGTGTCCAATAAACTAGGCAGGTAACTCTGGGGTTACCCACTACATTTCCTTAATGGAAAAACTAGAAGAAGAAGAAGAAGAAGAAGAAGAAGAAGAAGAAGAAGAAGAAGAAGAAGAAGAAGAAGAAGAAGAAGAAGCAGCAGCAGCAGCAGCGTAAGTATCCAGGGTTTAGCAACAAGATCAATTTAGCCTGAGACAGAGCGGGAAAACAAATGGAATCCCACAAAAAGCATGTCCTTAACCACAGGAAATGCCAGAAGTATAAGGAGGTGACTATGCTATCAGAAGTCTTAGAAATTCTACTGACTTCAAGGCTTCCCACCTTCTCACCAGGACACCTATTGACACGCTAACCACCAAAAGTTATTTGTACCTAAAACCACATGCTGTTTTTCTCCCCTGTGCTCTGTGGGGCTGCTGCCTTTGCTAAGAATGCCTTTCATCCACTTCCTCAGGGGCGAGCTCAACCCAATGGCTACTTCCAGCACCTGCAACTCCAGGGCCCATGCTCCTCTTTCCTGTGCTCCAGCCCCACCCACCCCCACCCCACCCCCACCCAGGGGGGCCTTTGCCCTGGGCTCGGATGGAAAACGGAAGAGCAAAGCAGTTGTCCCAGGGCCTATTTCAACAAAGAATGGCACTGTGTCCCAGCATGTTCTCCAAGACTGATTCCCTGGAAGTAGATCAAGCTTTCCTTTATGGCTCCTCTGGGTAGACTGGCACCTCACATTAACCCATAACATCCCCCATCACAGTGCCTCACCTTTCTCCTTGCCCTCTCCTTGGTTGCACTCAGTCCAGGCGTACAGCAGCTTTCCCAGCTAACAGAAAACTACTTCTAGAAGGCCAATTGAGTTCATACACAGATCCTATGATTTACTTACATATGCCAGTGGTTATGGGTGTACAGACGATTGTTTGGTTATCAAGAGCCATGTAGCAGACATGCCTCGTGTGGGTAGCTAGAACAAGCACACACTCATTCCCTCACGGTTTGGGGTGAGGGGGGAGGCTAGTGATAGGAATTCAGGAGGTCAGCTCTGGAGATGGCTGTCTGTCAGCCCGGGGATTGTCTGCATCTTGTTCCTGTCTGTCTGTTTGAAACGTATGTCATGAAAGGCTCTAAGTCCGCTTCCATCTCACATTTGCTCCTTTGGTAGCCACACAGACCAAGACTTCCATCTGAGGGGGGAGGAATGGGGAGGGTTTTTGTTTTTCTCTCCATGAAGCAACTTTTATTTTCTTTTTTCTTGTGAAAGCCTCCTTTTCTTTTTTTTTTTTTTGTAAGTGCCCCTCCTCCACCCCATCCCTCCCATCTCCTTGTTTCCACCCCAGTCCCTGGCCTCCTCATAGTGGGCAGTCAAAGTCAAGTCTGTTGGTGTAGAAACCATGTTTCTTCTTCTTTGTTTCTCCTTACAACAGTGGTGATATGCGGGGTTTATCTTTGTAAGATTGGCTGAATTTGCTAAACATAATGTTCTCTAGTTTTCTCCATGCCCTGCAGTGTTGAAGAGAGTTGTCATCATTGTTTATCGATGCCTAAAACCCCACAGTATTAATTGTTCATCCATTCCTCTAGAATTGCAGTGGTTTTTGTTGTTTCCATGTTCTTGTTATTGGGGAAATTTCTGCAATAAGTAGAGGTGTACAAAGGTCTGTGTGATATTCTCAACTTCTGAGGGGTATGTACCTCATAGAAAGTTCGCAGGATCCTGAGTCCTTCCCTGGATTTACATTTGTTTAAGGAAATGCCATGCTGACTTCCATAATGGTTGTCCAATTCCAGAGACCCGCCAACAACCGTGAAAGTGTTCTCATCGCTTTGTTACTTTCTGTTTTATTGAATTTTGCCAGAAGTATCAACATGAGGTGATATCTCGTTGTTGTTTTGTATTTTTCTTATTGTTAATGATCAGGAATTTTTATTCATATGATCGTTAGCCATCTGTCTGTCATCTTTGGAATCCTACCAGCCACCTTTTAGCATTGGAAGCACTATTTTAATTTTTTCATTGTATTTTTGAGAATTCCAAAATATAAAGTAGGCACACAAAACCCAAGTCGAACTCTCTGTCACTGAGTTGATTCTGACTTACAATAATCCTACAGGACAGAGTAGATTCAGAGCTGACTGCATCTTGCCTGTGCTTCATTTGGAATCACAGTAAAGGCCATGGGCCTGTAACAACAACAACAAAAACTGGAATTCGATGCTGAGAATTGGAGTGTTTGGCTTCATATTTGAACTAACCGCCCACCACCATCATTCTCAACCCAGGGCATCACGAGCACACGATTCGTGCAACCTCAAGTCCACACCGCCTTCACACCCAAGCCTCAGCATTGAGTCAGCGAGCCTAACCCTAATGGCTGCCCCACCCTTACATGTGAGGTGGTGAGGATCTTTTGGAACTCTTCTGGGGTATATTTCTCAAGCGCATCTTGCCTTATGGATTTTAGGTTGTTTCATCATTCAATTAAGGAATTGGCCTCAAGTGCCTACTGAGTCTCACATGCCAAAAGGATAAGCCAAGTTATAATCTTCAAAGTGCTATGAAAGCTAAGGGGTCGAAATCATAATTCGAGCTACTCTTTTAAGTCACCTATTTCATTGTAATAGATTTGCCCCTCTCGCAGGCGGTTATCCTTCTAGTATTCCCAGTACATGTTATTGTGTGTTTTCCAGTGGATTCCAACTCACAGCATCTTACATTCAGTTTCTTATGGGAGCAGGTCTTCTCTTCCAGAGAGCTCTGGTGCTCTGTGAGTACAAACCAATGACCTTTGGGTTGGTTGTAAGAGCTTTAACCATTGAGCCATGGGGTCATGGCTCCTTTCTTGAAGCAAACTTGTCTATGAAATCCTGAGCCTGTAGAGCAGTAGTTCCCAATCAGTGGGGTGCGACCCCTTTGGAGGTCGAATGCCCCTTCCCCAGGGGTCATCAATTCATAGCAGTAGCAAAATCATTAGACACCGCAACCATTCATTCTCTCCTGGGACACTCAGGAGATGCCCTGGTAAAGGGCTTGACAAGTAATGGTTAATTGCCTACTAGATTTATTTAATTTCTGGGGACTTACTTTGTCACGTTAAGGGCATATTTTGAAATGAAAATGACTGATTTATGGAAGGAAAATTGAGGCCTAATAACAAACTGCATCCCAAACACTGGGATTGGCACCTCCTGTGTGTTGTTGTTACTGTTTTTCATCTAATTTCAATGATCCCATGAGGTAAATATTTATTGTGGTTTCTGGATAAGGAAAATGGGGATTAAAGATGCCAAGAAACCATACCAAGGTCACACAATAAATAATCATTTGGGTGACAACTGAACAGAGAGACACACATTCACTAAAATGCGAAGCTTGAGTTTTATTTGGAGGGAAATAAATTAAAGTCACTGTTTTCCAACTTTCAATTCAGGGACCATCAAGGTAAATCCTGACAGTGTTATACCCAGAGCTCCACTCCAGCAAACACTATGGTATCCCTCCTCAGTGTATGGCAGAGAATCCAGAAAGTCAAATAACTTGGACAGAGAAATGCTTGCCTAAAACTTGGGTACTTACCCACCTAAAACACATTGCCAACCAGTCAATTCTGACTCACACCTGTCCTGTGTAGAGTTTCTGAACCTGTAACTCTTCATGGGAGCAGATAACCTCATCTTTCTCCCATGGGAAAGCTGATGAATTTGAACCGCCAATGTTGAAGTTAGCAACCCAAAACACGTCCCATTGGAAATTCATTAAATATACGTTTGTAAACATATATCCTTTTTTCTTGTGTTCATTTTTTGATCTGGAAAGTATTTTTTTTCCTGAAACCATTTTTTGTGAGCTAATAACTGATGCACCATTCCATAGTTCAATCACATCAAGCAGTATTGTACAATTGCTACTACAATCAGTTTTCAAACATTCTCTTCTTTCTTGAACTCCTTGATATCAGTTCCCCTTTACTCCTCCTCACTTAAAAAATATATACTGAAAAACAAAAATTCAACACAGTTAACATAGATGACAAAATATATCTGAGATAAGCTCCAATATGAGAAGAAAAAAAAACAGAAAATGGAGAAAACCAGATCAGTCCTGACATGTATCAGTGCGGGGATCAATTTACAAAGTTTTAAACGTTCAAGTCAGGTTTATAATTTTGATCTCCTATCTCTCCAATGTTTGGTAACCAGTGTGATAGGTAGGTTTATTGTGCCAACCTGGCAGATAGGAAAATGTGGGATTAATAAGGTCACAGTTTGATTGGAGGGCAAAGAGATAAATGGCTCAGCAAGGCCCGCCCCCTCTCTCTCTCTTGCTGGTGATAAGACCAGCAAGCGGCTGCTTTAGCTAGTTCTCTCCATCAACTTGTGAGCTACTCTACCTGTGGGACAGCCAACCCATGGACCATGTTGCTAAAGCTTGAGGTTCCTTCGAGACCTGCCTCACCACTGCTTGCTGGTGTGTACATTGGTTGAGCTTGAGGCTCATGGATTCTGTCATCTTGCATTGCTTGACTTCGATATGCCATCTGGGCCTGCTTCACTAAGCTCCTGAGCTGCTGTTGGTGACCTACCCTCCTACTGTTTGCTGCCTGTGTGCAGACTGCCTGCATTGCCCAAGGAAAGACTCACCTATCCGCTTCCTTGACCTTGGACCCAGCAGTCCTCCTGAGTTGAACTAAGCCCTCTGTACTGCTTTGTGAATGAATTATTAGCTGTTATATTTCTTCATGCTGTGTATACATGTATTTCCTGGTTTCCTGGTTTTGTTTCTCTAGAGAACCCTGCCTAACACATCCAGTTTCTTCCTATCCCTCTACTATGGTTAGAAGGAAATATCAGAGGTTTATTTCCTATGTAGATCTTACAAATGTGTTTTGGGCTCTCGCTATCACCCATAGCCTTCTGCAAACCAGAATCTCACAATTTAGACTCTGATACTAATCCCTCCTTCGATTTCAGATTATATGGTAAACAATCCTTTGGTGACTGATGATGGTGTGTTTCTTTCATTTGGCTTGTTGTTTGGAAATCGGCCTTTAAGTCCTCAGACGCTATTTTGTCTGATAACCAGACACCATCTAATTTTTTCACCACACTTTGCTATAGCGCCCACGCCTTCTGTGTTACCTTTGTGAGAGCGAGTATTCAGCACTGCCATGATGAACATATATTCTTATTTAAGGAATTCCTGGGTGATGCAAATTGTTAAGGGCTGCTACTGCTACTCAAAAGGTTAGGGCCTCAAATGCTCCCTAAATTGCTTCCATAAACCCCATGATTTTCTTCTGAAAAGGTCATAACCTTGAAACTCCTGTAGACCAGTTCCAAAGAGTATACGTAGGGTCACCATGAATTGGAATGCTCTTTTGATGTTTCCTGCATCTTTCAAATTTTTTCCCATAGAATATTTCAACATTGCAACTCAAGGATTTTTTTCTATAATATTTTCAGTTTAAGACATGCTGAGTGGGTTCTTCATTTTTGGTTTTCTAATTCATGGTCTCTGCCTATTTCGTTATAATATTTTACTTTGTCTTCTCAAAATGCTCCACGAAATTCTCTGTTCAGCTTGGTGGCTTCATCATTTCTTCCATTTGCCTTAGCTATTCTAAAGTTAAAACACATTTCACAGTGTTGTCTCATATCCACTTTGATCTTTTCTTTCTTAATGTCTTTCCACAGCTCATCAAGTCTTCTGTTGTTATGGTTCAATGGGCCAAATCTGTTCTTCAGATGTTCTAGACTTTCAGGTGGGATATACTCAAGATCATATTTTGCCTCTCATGGGCTTGCTTTCAGCTTCAACCTGAACTGCCCTTGTTTAAGCTGCTGATACAGAGCTTCTCCACATCTCTTCACACAGATGAAGTCAATTTGATTTCTGTGCATTCCATCTGGAGAAGTCCTTGTGTGTAGTTGCTGTTTGTCTTGTTGAAGAAAAATACTTGTGATGAGTAAGTCCTTGGTCTTTCAAAATTCTATCATGGGACCTCCAGCTTCGTTTCTTTCACCTAAACTTTATTTTTTTAACAACTGTTCTTTTCAAGCTGTTTCCAAAATTTGCATTCCAACATTGAATTCCGATTCAATGCTCCTTAATTGCAAGCTGGGGCAACTTCATACTGAAGACTTTGGTAGAATTGTTCAATGTCTTCATCACTAACATTAGTGGTTGGCTCATAAATTCAAATAATTATTATATTGATTGGATTTCCTTTTATGTGCATAGATATAATTTTATAGCAGACAGCATTTTACTTCAAGATAGATTGTAAAATGTCCTTTTTTTAAGATGCATGTAATACTATTCCCTTGATTGTGTCAATCCCAAAATGGCCAGAAGCCATCCATTGCAGCTGACTAACACCTAGGATATCAATTTTTATGCATTGCATTTCATTTTTGATGACTTCCAAGTTTACCTGATTATACTTTGTACATCTAATTCTGATTATTCATTCAGGCTTGCAGCTGTTTCTTCTCATTTTGTATCACACTGGATCTTTCTAGGGATTTATAATATTCCATTGTAAGTGTGTACCAGAGTTTCTTTATACATTCTTCTACTGATGAGCACTTGAGCTATTTCCAACTTCTTGCTATTGTGAAGTTTGGGGAAATGAATATAGGAGAGCACATTCTGTCCATGTTCTGTCTATTACTTCTTTAGGGTATATGCCCAGCAGAGGCATTGCTGGGTAGTACCATTCTGGTTTTTTAAACAGTTTCACTGACACATAATCTACATCTTACACAATTCAATCATTCAGTCATATCAAGAGTTGCACAATCATTATTCCAATAAATTTAGAAAATTTTCTTCTACCTTGTACTCATTGTTATTAGCTCCTCCTTTCCCCCTTGCCATACCCAAAAGAAACCATTAATCTAGGCACCGCCTCTATAGAATTACATATCCTGGATTTCATGTACAGAAAATCATACAAAAGAGAGAGGAGGGAAGAAAGAGAAAACAGCAACAATAACAAAATAAAACAGAGGGAATCTCAATCAAAAAGGAAGTAGAAAATATTAAAAACTATGATAAATTTAAAATGCAGCAAAAGGAAGATAAAAAATAAGGTGTTAAATTTTAATTTATCTGCAGCTGCAACAATCCACTTTGCAGTGGATTCTGCATGATAGGAAGGCTATTTATATCCCTGGTCAATGTTCAGAGGAGATTCACTCGGGGCTTAATCCACTTTTATTTCCCTTCACTTAAAAAAAAAAACTGAAACAACTGTAAAATGGGTCAAAGGGAAATCAAATGAGAAGAGATTACACTTTAACCTAACTATATTTACCATAAGGGACTTGGAAATGCTCTCTGACAGCAGGTTTATTCACATCTCACAACTCTGACTAGAGGGGATTCACCAGATACTTAATCCATCTGGGGACCCTGCAAATGGACTTGGGGCTTCCATTCTCATCCATATCCTTCTAGATACTGCGTTCACAGTTTAAGTTCTGATACCATTCCCTCCTTCAGATTTAGATTTTACGATTGACAATCCTTGGATCATAGAGACTGGTGTGCTTATTCCATGTGGACTTAGTGAACATCTTGCCTAGATGGTTGCTTCTTTAAAACCAAAACCTTGAAGACCCCAGTTGCTATTCTTTCTGATAGCCAGGCACCATTTAGTTTACTTGATACAATTTTCTACAGCCCCCACATTATTAGTGATCTCTTCATGAAGGCAACATCAAACAGAGACATGTCATAAGAAGTCATTGTTTTCAGATTAGGGCTAGAATTAAGTGCAAGCCTAAAGTCCATTCATGTATCTACGGTTCATATCTGTCTCTGATTCACCTTAGAGACATCAATAACATTTTATGTAAGAAAGCATTATCAATCATCTCCAGAGGCATAAGGTTATTCTATTGACGGTGCCATTAACTAGCCAGTGGTATAGAATTTAAAACTCGGTTGAGAAAGGACATTAAATAAATGTTTGTACATTAGATAAATGTAGCCCATCTACAAACTGCCTTCAATTAATTATTGAGTTGTATAGATTAAACTCTTAAGTGACTAGACACTATTTACACAAACAACTGGGGGTTGGTGATAGGCAAACCTTTCAAAAATATTCATCCAGAGTGGTAGAACCATGCCTAACAGATTAACACATGTTGTCATAATAAAACACAAAGGACATTAAATAGTAAGCATGTGGAACTCCTGAGCCATCATTCATTGGGCACTCTCAAGACAAGAGATTCAAACCAAAGTCCAAAGATCACTAGTCCCATACCCTTGGGATAGGAGTCACCTGCTTCTTCTCACAGTAGGGTATTTCATCCTTAAGTCCAAGGGTTACAGGTGGGTTTGAGGTAAAGCCCAGCTGACATTGTGATGTTTCCCCATTGAGTCTTTCTGATCCGGTCTCTGAAGGATCTTAGCATCTCAAAGGGACAGAATCTAAGGTCCCATTATGCTATAGCATTTGGCCTGGGTCACTAAGAGCTGGACTGAACTGGGTCAAAAGTGTCCAAATAGGAACCTAGCACCAGGCCTGTTCTCCCTTTGGGTTCTATATAAATGCTGTTATTTGTTTGTCCCTGATCATGTTGCCCCCCTTTCCCCCACCAACACTAATGCTGTCACCTTCCTCAAGACATACATGCCCTCCTGCCTCCTCTAGAATTGAATTTCCAGTCGGGTTTGATTATCACTCTCATATGCCATCTGTTGACTTGGGGCAAATTTAGCACAGTTTTGTATGACAGCCACTGTATGGTCCTCCTAGCTGTGTGCTTTATACATTCTAAGATGCAATTACTCATGGATGTTGGAGCTATTCCTCATCACTTTGGGTTGTGGCCCATCAGCAAGTGAGGGTCCTGAAGGCCTGACTCCATCCAAGTCATTATGGGCAGTGCTACTCTGCATGGCAGCTCTTCCTCCGTCCAGTCCTTCTGACCCGAGCGGTTCGTCTTCTGGCACTGTCAGACAATGATCCACTGTGGTGCATAGGGTTTCCAGACGAGGATAGCCTCTTCCTTCCTCCTGTTATGTTTGTTTTCTGGACATTCTGCTGAAACCTGATCACTTTAGGTGACCCTGCTGATATTTGAAATACCAGTGGCATACCTTCCAGCATTACAGCTACGCACAAGCTACCACAATACTACAAAATGGCAGCCCCTTGGAGGTATGGTCAACTAAAATTCAAACACCACACCTCAATCGTAGCCATTTGCTTGATGTATACGAGCCACCTGGGACCCAGAGAGCAACTCCAGGACCATTGGATCTCTGTGGTGGAGACCTACATGATCAGGTGCATCAGAGACTGTGAGCCAGGGATGCAGAGGAGCCGCATTGAAACTATGGAGTGCTTTCCAGAATACGGGGCTGTGAGACAGAGTGGCAGGCATGCTGGCTTCCTGGTCCACAGAGGCAGAAGCCAAAGGACCATGGGGCTGAGGGGATGAGGACTGGAGAAGACTTGGCTGCTGGCTGGAGAGAAATGTTGCTGTGGAGCAACGACTGTCTCCTTACTGTTCATTGATCCTGCCTTGAGGTAAACCTATTAACTACCCTAATAAACTCACCTGGGGAGAGAGATGGGCTTTCTAAAGAGCAGCAGTCACGGGAGCAGTTCTACCCTATCCTATGGAGTCACTATGAGTCAGCATCATCTCCGATGGCAGTGAGTTTGGAGTTTGGTTTAGTAAACCCTCTTAATCTTGAGTATTGTCTGTGAGTTCTTAGTGCTCATTTCAGTGAATTATTGAGCCCAGCATAGGAGCAGAGTGCTATGGGAGGGATGGCTGTTGTCAGCAGAGGGGAAAGAAGGACAGGGAGAAAAGGCCTGCTGGGTCCTAACTTGCGGCAATAGGGAAGTCAGATATGTCTGGCTCCCATGTCTTTGACTGAAACTCAGACTCCATAAATGTGTGCGGGGTTTGGAAATGGTACCAGCTCAGGCCAATGACATTGCTTTTCGTATCTCTGCCTTTCAGGAAGTCCTGAAAGAAAGGAAACCATAGACTGGTGATGCATTAATTTATCAGCACTCTTAAATGCAACCTGGTTGTATTATCAATTTAAGAGTTAGCAAAAGCCAAGAGAGTGAACCCCAGATAAATTACTCTTCTTAGCTAAGTCAGCATTTGGCTGATCTTCTGTGGTCCACTAATGTCCTTTAGACTAAGCGTTATGGCCAAGAAAGTGGTGAAATGAAAGTTCCAAGAATAGAATGACATGATTTGAAACAAGTCACTTTCTCCTTTGGGTTTCATTTCTTCAAACATAGCATGAGGACTGTCAGCAGTATCAGTACCTGTCAAATGACTTGCTTTCAATTCCATTTGAAAAGTACATTGTGTGCTTGAATTTAAAAGTTGGGATCCACATGTTATCTTTAATGATGTCTTAAAATGGCTTAATGGTGTCTTTATCTAGGTTTGTTTTGAGAGTTAAATAATACATATATAAATCAAGTAAATCATTACCTGGCACATGGAAAATATTCCATAAATATCCGTCCTTGCCAAAGTGGGTGAACAACTAAATGTGGTGAAGAAAACTGATGGTGCCCAGCTATCAAAAGAGATAGCATCTGGGGTCTTAAAGGCTTGAAGGTAAACAAGCGGCTATCTGGCTAAGAAGCAATAAAGCCCACATGGAAGAAGCACACCAGCCTGTGTGACCATGAGGTGCTGAAGGGATCAGTTATCAGGCATCAAAGAACAAAAAATCATATGATTTTGTGCTCACCTCCCTGATATAATCACTGAAGACAAATGGGTGCATAAGCAAATGTGGCGAAGAAAGCTGATGGTGCCTGGCTATCAAAAGATATAGCATCTGGGGTCTTACAGGCTTGAAGGTAAACAAGTGGCCATCTAGCTCAGAAGCAACAAAGCCCACACGGAAGAAGTACACCAGCCTGTGCGATCACAAGGTGTCAAGGGATCAGGTATCAGGCATCATCGGAACAAAAATCCTACCATACTGAATGAGCAGGGGAGTGCGGAGTGGAGACCCAAAGCCCATTTATAGGCCACTGGACATCCCATTACAGAAGGGTCTTGGGGAGGAGACAAGACAGTCAGGGTGTGATGTAGCAACGATCAAAAATACAACTTTCCTATAGTTCCTAAATGCTTTCTCCCACCCCACCCCCCACCCACTGTCATGATCCAAATCCTACCTTGAAAACCTGACTAAACCAGAGGAGGTACACTGGTACAGATGGGAACTGGAAACACAGGGAAGCCAGGGCGGATGTGTCCCTCAGGACCAGTGGTGTTAGTGCCGATATTGAGAGGGTGGAGGGAGGGTGGGTTCGAAAGGGGGAACCTATTTCAAGGATCGGCATGTGACCTCCTCCCTGGGGGATATACAACAGAAAAGTGGGGGGAGTGAGACATGGGACAGAGTGAGATATGACAAAATAATTATTATAAATCATCAGGAGTTCATCAGGGAGGGGGGGTAGGGAGGGAGGGGAAAAATGAGGACCTGATGCCAGGGGCTTGGGTGGAGAGCAAATGTTTTGAGAATGATGAGGGCAACGAATGTACGAATGTGCTTTGCATAATTGATGCATGTATGGATTGTGATGGGAGGTATATGAGTCCCTAATAAAATGATTTTTTAAAAAGAAAGAAAGAAATGAAACAAGGCTCAAGAAGAAAGCAAAGGTTTTGAGAATGATGATGGCAACAAATATGCAAATGTGCTTGACTCAATGAATGTATGTATTGATTGTGCTATGGTTGTATGATTCCCCAATAAAATGATTTTTAAAATATATCAGTCCTCGCATTTTTTGTATTATGCAGCTAAATTGGCAAGCCTTGGAATAAAGCTCTTATCACTACCTTTATGAATATAACTGTACTTCTGGTAAATGTCTTGTTGTTTTTAAAAATGTCTAGTTTGGTTGTGTTTTGAAGAGCTTGGGCTGATGTAACAGGTCCATGCAAAATTGCTTGTGTTGTTAATCCAATTTAAAAATAGGCAGAGGACACAAACAGGCAGTTTATCAAAGAAAACAGTCAGGGCACCAACAAACATATGAAAAAATGTTCTTGATCATTAGCCATTAGGTGGCAACCAAAGCAACAATGAGATCTCCTCTCACTCCAGCAAAGTTCAATAAAGCAGATGTCTGGCCACCAGTCAGCTCTGCTTCCCAAATATTCAGGGCAGTAGCAGTGAGCGTGGAGGGAGTAAAGCGAGAGGGGTCGGGTGTCAAAATACCCAGGAATAAGACTGGCAGTTACAAAATGGCCATATTGTCGTCAAGACCTACTTTTCAGCCAAATAACTAGGTCTATAAGGGAAACCTTGGTGATATAGTGGATCCCAAATTGGGCTGCTGACCACAAGGTCGTTAGTTCAAAACCACCAGCTGCTTCACGAGAAAAAGATGAGGCTTTCGAGTCTCATAAAGATTTATAGTCTCAGAAACCCACAGGGGCAGTTGTACTCCATCTTATCGGTCTCTATGAGTTATGCCTTGGAGTAATTAATCATTTGAATTATAAAAGGGCAATAATGACCCACAGAGAGAGTTCAGAAGAGTTGTGTTGGAAGGAGGAATGAAAAAGGGAATGCAGGGAAGAAATGGGGTAACAGAGGTGACGTTCTGGGGACTGCAATCAATGGTGTGAAACAAAATGCATCTGAATATTTCAATGAATGACTTTGATTGGCTCTGTAAACCCTCACCCAATTCACACTAAAAAATTAAGATAAAAAACAAAAACTAAAAAACAGCGCAGGCACTTCAGAAACAGTATGCTTTGCCAAAACAACAATAAAATACACTTTTTGAACAGAAAAAGAAACTAACCTGGTAATTCCTCAAACGGTCCAGCCAATATTACATTATGAGCTGCAGCTGTACATTTATGTACATTCTCCCGAGTATTGAAAGTTGGTTCTCATACCAGCACTAGTCAAAATGGCTAAAAGGTGGAAGCAATACAAATATCCAATTACTGATAAGTACTTAAATAAAGGGTGGCATAACCATACAATCGATCAAAGAAAGAAATGAAACATTGATAATCTTCAACATGAAATCATCTGAAAATTATGAGATTCAGTCAAAGAAGGCAGACACAAAAGGCCACATGTTGTATTATTACATTTGTATGAAATTTCTAAACTTGGTCACTCCCTAGAGCCAGAAAGTAAGGTAGTTATTTTCTAGGTCTAGGTCAAGGCTGGCAAACTGTGGCTCCAGAGCCATATGCAGTTCTTTTGGTACATGTGGTTCTGAAGTAAAATCGAAAATTTTGAAGACTATTATTCAGATAATGGTGATTTCATTTGTTTGTAAAAACATATTTATGGCTCTCAAATAGTTTTTAAAGTATTGTGAGGGACAGGCTTGGGTCTTCCATCTCAAAAGGTTGCTGACCCCTGATGTAGGTAAGTGAGGAAATTGCTGGTGATTGTTAGGGAGTACAGCTTCTTTTGGGGTTTCTGAAGTCACCAGTCGACTGGGCATTGACCAGTAACTATGAATTCGCTAATGGTACCATGAGGCCAAAGAAAGTATCTGGCAGGTCCAGTATGTAACATGGGAATTTATTAAGGGCTTACAGTTTGTAATATGGGAATTAATTAAGAGCTTAGTTCCTCCATGGTGGCAGGGTCCACTCAAAGATCTGCATCCCCTATGCCCTTCCCATCTTCATAGAGGGAAGCATGGGGGTTTTTTTATGCCTTTTGTTTTAGAAAAAACAACAGCAACAACATAGGTAGCCGGTGCCAGGGTCCCAGAACTCCCATGCCACTCCTTAGGTGTTATCTCAGAGTGAATCAGATCACAGAAGTGTGTACACAGACTAGAACCCTCGTAGGCTACTGGTGAGTCTATAACATGCTCCAATCAATCCCTGTGGAAAATGGTATGGTGTCCTCAACTATGAAGCAGGAATAAAAACACGGTTTGTTATAAGGAATGAACAAGGTAATATAGGTGGAGTTCTTAGTAAAATCAATACATGTCATCTGTTGGATAATTGGTGACTATCAACCACCTGTTGAGTCCTTTGGCATTTAGTTATTAAGCACTCGCTATGTAACGAAGAAGAGGAGAGGGTTCCAATAAGTTTGTGGCAAGATTGTTATTTTTCTAAATAATGGATTTTCCCCTGAATTTAACAAATTAAATTAGAATGCAAGGTGGCTGACAATAAGTCAGCAGCAACAACAAAAACGGCACAGTGGATAAGGACCCTGCTAACTGAAAAGGTGACCGTTTGAACTCACCCCTGGGGGTCTGCTTTCATAAAAGTCCAAGAGATCCTATGAAGTAGTTATGCTCTGTCACATGGGGTCACTGTGAACAGCGTCTAACAGCAATCAATGTATATGTAAATCTTTCACTATCTTTCCATTCCACTTTCCCCATAATTTTTGAAGCCCCCCTGGTGTGTGTATGTGTGTGTGTGTGTGTGTGTGTGTGTGTGTGTGTGTGTGTTTAAATGTAGACATACTAAGTTTCATGGAGAATATTAAAGAAGAAAAGCAGACAGGATTATCAGAGTGTCTCATCTGTATCAGGTTATCAGGGAAGGCCTTTCTGATAAGGTGCCATCTGAGCAGACACTTGCAGCAAATGAGAGAAAGGACCTGGAAAAACTGGGAGGAGAGGGTGACAGGCAGTGTGCAAAGTCCCTGAGCTCTTGGAGCTTTCCAGGAACACAGGGACCAGCACGACTAGGGAAAGGTGTGTAAAAGCAGTGTGTAAGTGGAGATTTATAGGAATTATTCAAAGAAGAGCGTCAGGCTGGAATAATATAGTCTTGTATGCTTTGAGAAAGAAGAGAATTTGAAGTGAATGAAATGAGAAGCTACTGGAAGAACTCAGGTCTAGGGGGACAGAAGGAGACAAGTTGGCGGCATTTGTAAAATGGTTATGCATTGAGCTGTGATCCGCATGGTCGGCAGTTCAAAACCACTAGCAGCTCTGAGGGAGAAAGACTTGACTTTCTACTCCCTTAAACAGTTGAAGTCTTTGAAATCCACAGGGGGTCACTCTGAGTCAGCATTGCCTCACTGGCAGTGAGTGAGAGACTAAGGTAGTTTTTCAGTGGTGATCAGCTCCTATGTTTTGAAGGAAGAGTTGATCGAATTTACTGACGGACTTGATGTAAGGCACTAGGGAAAGAAGAGTTTAAAGTTTTGTTTTGTTTTTCTTGCTGGGGTTTTAACCAAGCAAGTAGAGGAATGGAGGTACGATTTACTGAGATGAGAGATAACATGGCTAAGAGGCATCTGACGTGAAAATACAGCAAACATAGGAGAGTTCAGTTTGTGGTATACTATAGTTAGAGACGCCTGCTCTAGACATTGATATAAAGAGGATGATTACATATCAGGGTAGATAGCTCTACGTAAAGGAGAGGTCATTTGGAGACATAAATCTGAGAGTCGTTCACTGGGAGATAGGATGAATTTAATTCAAGAGTCTATGCTGAAGGGATCTGAGGACAGAATCCCAACCACTTAGAAGTTCAGAGTTTGGGAAAACGAGAAACGGACTAAAAGAACAAAAAGTATGGCTAGTGAAGTCACAGAACGCATGAAAAGGCACGATATGGAAGCCAAGGGAGGAATGTGTTTCCAGAAGAAGAATTATCTGTTTCTTCCAATAGGTAGGATAAAATTGGTCTTTGGCTGGGGCAGTGAAGAGGTTTTGACCTTTAAAAATCCCTGTTGTGGAAAAGAAGTGGTGCTGAAAGTATTATTGAGTACATTCAAAGAAAAAGGAAAAAGAGGAAAGAAGCAATTCACCACCACTGAGTTGGTTTGGACCCATACAAATCCTGTAGGATCTTTGACAAGGGTAGAAAGCCTCATATTTCTCCCAACGAGCAGCTGGTAATTGGAAGTGCTAACCTTGTGGTTAGCAGCCTGGCACATGGTCCACTGCGCTACCAGGGCTCCTCAAGTTAAAGAAAAACCAAACTTGTCGCCCCCCAGTCAGTTGATGTTGACGCATGGACCCCTATAGGACAGGGTAGGACTGCCTCTGTGGGTTTCTGAGCCCATTCTTTCTCCCGCAGAGAGGCTGATGGTTTTGAACTTCTGGCCTTGCAGATCGCAGCCCAATGCACAACCATTAGCCAGCCCCCAGCGCTCCTCCTCAGGTGAAAGGAAGGGGAGAGGAATTGGAGGCAGCGAGTTTAAGTAGTTCATTCAAGTAAAGGAGAGAAAGTGGGGAGTTGGAGAGCAATGAGGGGGATCCAAAAACCGTTTCAGTTTGTTTCCTTTTTTAAAGACTGATTCGAAGGCTCCAGCGAGGTGATGATGCAGCGAGAGGGAACGCCAAGCATCGTGACCACGAGTAGGAGAGGGAAGATGGGACGCAGGAGACAAATGGAGCGGCTCCCTTGGACAGGGCCATGAACTGCCGTCCTGGCTGCTGTTAGTTGTTGCTAGTGTAAAGCAAAGGCGAGGCAGGCTGGTGGAGGGAGGTGCTGATGGGCCCATGAAAATCCCGCTCATATTGCTTTCCTTTTACGGTGAAGCGAAGAAAAAAAAGAGTTATCAGATGAACGTGAGAAAGGTAGAGGAGGTGTTGAAGTCAAGAAGCAAAGAGATTGACTGAGGCGTCTGAGTGAATGACTGGCCTAAAGAAAAACATGGGGTGATTAGTCAGCACTAAATTCCCTTTTGAGTTTAGTGATGGATTGTTTATATGAAATTAAAACATTGTTGTGTGTGTGTGTGTATGTATAAATATATATATATATACCTGCATATATCATTGACTTCATATATATTAACACCCCCTATAATGTTAGTATATATAGATATATCTACATATATACAGATATATGTAGATATACTAAAATTTCCATTATTAAGTTTGTGATTTCATTTATTGAAATTTTTCGTTGCGCTCATCATTCTCAAAATTCGCCTTCCACTTGGGTTCCTGGAATCAGCTCATTTTCCTTTTTTCCCTTCCCCTCCCTCCCCACTCCCCTCTCCCTCATGAACCCTTAATGACTTATAAATTATTACTCTATCCTATCTTACACAGCCCAGTGTAAATTTCTTTATCGCATATACTTCTGAAAAATTTAAATTAAATCACATCAATAACTCTGAGAAAAAAGGGTTGAAAGTAACCTCATTTAAATTAACAATGATCAACTCAGTAGTAATAAATAAATATTTTGATAGTAAAAGATTTATGTTAAAATTTTTCCTCAAACAGACTAATATTAAGCAATGGTAAAGTCCAAGCCATTTAATTGGTTTATTTTGTTACTCAATTTCAAAAATTACTCTATTGGCTAGTAGGGTTTCATAGCTTCTCACCATAGAGAAAGTCCTTGAGGGCATCTAGATTGACTAAGAGATCTAATTAGGCACATAAACTTGGAAACAGGATCCTTCAAGAAGATCTGGCATGAAAGACTCTTCACTTTTACATATTTTTATATTTCATTTGTTTTATAATATAAATCATTATCATCTTCACTTTTACATATTTTTATATTTCATTTGTTTTATAATATAAATCATTATCATCTTACTTAATAAACAAGGTAAGTACAGGTTTAGTTGTGCTTACTTACCATTCTGTAGTGAACAAATTCACATCTTGTCATCATGTCAAAGATTTTTAGGGATCTGTCGCTCTCCTAACCCTACAGCACCTTCAAATCAAAACTTCTTTTCAAATTTGTAATCCCTGATAGAGTCAGAGAACCAGCAAGAGAGGTCAATCCAGTTTACCTGGCCGACTGGGTCATCTGCTCCGGAGAAACAGGTAGCCAGTACTGACATGGGAAAATGACGGGAATTAGATTAATTCACCTTTTATCATTCTCATAAGTTCTTTAATGATTCTCATATGTTACTATTTCCATCACACATTTAATGACTTTACTCATACTCCTGGGGAAATGGGTTCATTTATTGTAAGTCCATTTGAGTGAGAGAAAAAAAGAAAAGATGGATGGATAGTTGAAATGATGGCAGAAAAGAAAGAAAATCCACTTGCTAGAAATGAGGCAGAGTATCAGGCATCAAAGACAAAAAAAAAATCATAGCATTGTGAATGAGGGGGAGTGCGGAGTGGGGACCCAGGGCCCATCTGTGGGAAATTGGACATCCCCTTGCAGAAGGGCTGCAGGGAGGAAACTTTCGAGCCAGTGAGCCAGTGTAGCAATGATGAAACATTCAATTTTCCTCTAGTTCTTGAATGCTTCCTCCCCCACCCCACCCCCTATATCATGATCCCAATACTACCTTACAAATCTGGCTGGATTGGAAGATGTACGCTGGTACAGATAGAAACTGGGAACACAGGGAATCCAGGACAGATGAACCCCTCAGGACCAGTAGTGAGAGTGGCGATACCTGGAGGGTAGAAGGAAGGTGAGGGAAAAAGGGGGAACAGATTACAAGGATCTACATATAACCTCCTCCCTGGGAGATGGACAGCAGAGAAGTGGGTGAAGGGAGACGTTGGATGGCGTAAGATATGACAAAATAATAATAATTTATAAATTGTCAAGAGCTCATGGGGGAGGGGGAGGGGGGGGAGGGGGGAAATGAGGAGCTGATACCAAGGGCTCAAGTAGAAAGCAAATGTTTTGAGAATGATGATGGCAACAAATGTACAAATGTGCTTGACACAATGGATGGATCATGATAAGAGTTGTACAAGCCCCCACTAAAATGATTTTTTTTAAAAAAACATTTAAAAAATGAGGCAGAGAAGTATTATTTAAGTTGGAGTAGGAATAAACTCTACAGTAGCTTTCAACATTTTTTGAGCTATATCCCACCAAATTAGATCCCTAACCACTAGCAATATTGGGAGGTGGCAGCCTAGCTAAAAGTAGCAACATGCCCAGCCCTCTCTGTACATTCTGTTATTTAATCCAGACCCCAATTCTATACACAGCTTTCAGAATTAACTTCACCTTAAAATTGAAGGTGAAGCCTCAGAGATAGTAACTCTTCAATGCCACAAGTCCAGTGGAATGTGTAGTTGAGACTTGAATTAAACTGCCTCAAGCCGTTGTCTTTCCTAATCCTTACAGGAGTAGGACCGACTGTTGCTGCTTCTTTCAGCTTTGGGGTTTGACCCAGCGGGCTGGAACTATTCCAATAGTTCACCCAAGATATCTGCATTCTCCTTGGAAACTGGTGCTCACTCTGTGCAATCATCAAGAGCCATCAAATAAAGACTGCTTTGATTTCTCCAGCTCAATTTCCGTGAAGGAAAGAAACAAGTTTCACATTCTATTATGATGATATGTTGTTATTTTCTTTTTAAATAATGCCTTGGTATGCCTTTTTGGCAAAAGTTTACAGTGCAACTGGGGTTCTATTCATTTTGTCTACAAGCTGCTCAGTGATAGCCATTTCCTTTTCACAGTATGTCGGCATTCCACCAGCATCCTGGTTGTCCTCTTTTCTGATCCTCCTGCTTCTCTGTCTCTTGGGCTGCCATCTTTGCTTTAGTCATTGCTGTCCTTTGGTCTCTTGTAGATGGATTTTTTTACATAATGAAAAATCATACTGATGGGCAGTGCCCTTGACTTTGTGTGCCAATCTGCTATTTTGCTAAAAGGGACCTCTTGATGGTTTGGGGTCCACGTATAGAGCGTATAGATGGTTTGGGTTTCACATATAGAGCATATAGGGCATCAGTGTCAGAAGTCCCTCAAGTCTCTATTGGTCAAGTGTGTCTGGGCTCTTTAAGAAGTTGACTTCTGTTCTGTGTCTTCATCCCCGTCTATGGGCCTGTCTATGGCAGCCCTAAGCAGAGCAGCCATTGTGGTTGATGGGCACCATCTAATACTTCCGGTCACAGAGTAGATGACCCTGTGGGTCACCTGGGCTCTTAGCCCTTCCACCTAGTTTCTTCTGCAACCTTTGTTTCCTTTTTTTTTTTTTTGGTTCTCAAAAATAGAGCCCAGGAGTTGTATTTAATTAACACATGTATTTATAAAACAACAAAAAAACACACGCAAAAATCAAACTCACTGCCATCCAGTCAATTCTAACTCAAAGCGACCTTCTAGAATGAGCCGTCTCTGGGGGTTTTCAAGACTGTAAGTCTTGATGGGCAGAGAAAGCCTCATCTTTCTCCCAGTGGGAAGCTGGTCATTTCAAACTGCTGACTTTGTGGATAGCAGCCCAACAGGTAATCTACTATGCCACATGGCTCCTGGTTTCTAATGAAGATAACGAACTTATTATATCTGAGGGAGTTCTTGAAAATCCCAATGGCCAGGTTCCACCCAGACCAATTAAGTCAGACATTTGTTCCAGATGCTGAAAACATGTGGCTAAATTTAAAAGCCTATTTCTTCTGGAGCCTAGCTTCATGCAGACAAGAGAGCATTCCGTCTTTTGGAAGCCATGTAACATTTTTGAAGCACTTTCAATCAGATGTCAGATTTTGTCACGTAGAGTGCTACTAAACCAGACCTTTCTCTACTTTGAATGTGTCCATATGCCTTTTGAGATTCAACAACATATCACACTGTCACGCTGGTTGCCTTTCCCATCTCTTGGTTTTTTATTTGATTTTTATTCTTTGATTTTATTTGATTTTTTATTCTTGATTTTTCCCAGCTATGATTTTTTAAAATATTTTTTCTTCCGATGAAATTTAGCCTCCTTTTCATTTATCAACTTGAGCATCATATTTTATATGAGAGTGTCTTAACTATCAATGAATATAAAGTAAGATGAAACCAAGAGCAGAACCTGGTAGTGTATTAAAAACATTCTCCACATTGCCCTTTGTTCCTTCCAAATTCTCTCAACTTTTCCTATTTCCTAGACTATTCTTTTTACCATGTTAACCATGATGATGAGGTCCTTGGAAATGATTTTCTTTTGGATATTTCCTAGGTACTCCCATGGTCGGTGTGAGTAAGAGCACCAGTGGTCTCAGAGCCTCATCCAGAACCAAGCTCCCTGCTACGGGGGCCATTCCAACTCATAGTGTCTCAGCTAGGACAGAGCAGAGCTGCCTCCGTGGGTTTCAGAGACTAGACCTCTTTACGGGACTAGAAAGCTTCATCTTTCTCCTGCGAGAACCACGTGGTTAGCTACTAAACATATAGCTCAAAGTTGATCAACGTCTGTTGAGATTTTTAATTGTAGTCAATATATGTAACAAAACATTTTCCATTTCAGCAATCTTCATATGAACAGTACAGGGACACAAATTGTGTCCATACTGTTGTTTATTATTATTCATTCCCAAATGGCTGAAAGTATCTACTTAAAAAGGCATGGCTTCATGGGACCCCGACCATGTGCCATAGAACACTGAAACATTGAACCCTGGATCTTCAATTGCACAACACGCTCGCTCCACAGGCCATACCAGAGGAAGGGCATGTAGAATCTCTACTGGGTGAGTCGGTTCTACCTCAAACACACCTGTAACCTGAGGACTTCAGACTAAAACTCATGGTGTGTGAAGAAGCAGAGGACAGCTATTCCAAGAGTCTTGAACTGTCAGTAGGTGGACTGACATTGACTTACTACTTCAATGCCCAAGCCTACATAGTTCCATCTCCCTTTCTTAATGGTGTTTTTGTTTGTTTGTTTGTTTTTAAATTTTTATTGAGCTTTAAAAAATCATTTTACTGGAGGTTCGTACAACTCTTATCACAACCCATACATACATCCATTGTGTCAAGCACATTTGCACATTTGTTGCCATCATCATTCTCAAAACATTTTCTTTTTGCTTGAGCTCTTGGTATCAGCTTCTCAGTTTTCCCCCCTCCCTCCCTCATGAACCCTTGATAATTATTTTAAATTTTTTCATGTCTTAAATGGTTCAATGTCTCCCTTCGCCCACTTTTCTGCTGTCCATACCCCTGAGAGGAAGTTATATGTAGGCCATTGTGATCCGTTCCTCCTTTCTTCCCCACCTTCCCCTTCCCCTCCTGGTATTGCTATTCTCATTGGTCCTGAGGGGTTGAATGTCCTGTATTCCTGTGTTTCCAGCTCTTATCTGTAGCCAGTGTACATCTTCTGGTCTAGCAAGGTTTGTGAGGTAGAATTGGAATCATGATAGTGGGGGGCAGGAACCATTAAAGAACTAGAGGAAAATTGTATATTTCAATGGTGTTATACTGCACCCTGACTGATTCGTCTCCTCCCCGCAACCCTTCTGTAAGGGGATGTCCAGTGGCCTAAGATGACTTTGGGTCTCCACTCTGCACTCCCCCTCATTCACAATGATATGATTTTTTGTTCTTTGATACCTGATTCTTTGTTTTCTGATACCTGATCCTATCGAGACCTCAATAGTGTTTTCAAATTAGTATCACGGGCTAAATGATACTATAAACAGAAGGCCCTCATGATCCAGGGATATGATCAATAAGATTCTTTACCATAAGTTAACAAGAATGTCTCTAAGGTGAACCAGAGGCAGATAAAAAACATAAATTTAGAAATAGATGTGGGGGTCCCGCTAAATTCTAAGATCAACTAACAATTAATTCTTATGACATGACCCTGCTTGATACTCACCCCCATGAAAGGAAAACAGAGGATATGGGTGCTATATAGCAAAGTGTGCTGAAGAATATAGATGATTCCTGGCTATCAGCAAGAATAGTGTCTGAGGTCTTAAAAGCCTTTTTCCAAACAAGCAGGGATCTAAGTGAGAAATCGACTAAGCCTATGAAAGAAGCTCACCAACATCCATGATTCAAGGATTATAAATTTATATAATCCCAATCTGAAGAAGGGAATAGTATCAGACCTTAAATTGAGAGACTCTGGTGCACAGAAGGCTAGGGATAAAAGTGGAAGCCTGAAATATATTTGCAAGATCTACTCATGGAATAGCCTCTGGTGATTTCCCTCTAGCCAGAATTGAGGAGTAGGCATACTGTAGTTATCACACAGAGAGTACTGGAGAGAGGACTCTAGCAGATTACAATGATAAATCAGACTTGAACGTTTCCCTTTTGGAAAATATCAAAACAGCTATTATAATTTTAAATGGTGGTTCACAAGTAAACAATATCTCTTTTTCCTTTCATGAAACACCTCTAATGCTGCTTACAGAAATACATGTAGGTGCATAGATGTGCACATGTTGAAATCTGAACAATACAAAATCAGATACTAAAAGTCCCTCTTCGCTTCTCATTTCCTGGAGGTAACTATTACCAATATTTGAGTACTTATGTTTCAAATGGATTTTCTATGTCTGCAAAAACATAGTTCTATTATTTAGAGATCGTACTATTTAGTCAGGTGCTTACTTATTGTATATCTAACCAGGCTCCTCTTTCCATGTCAGAATATATAGGTGAGCCATTTTAATGGCTAATGACCACAAAGTCCATCATACAGAAATACCAAAGTTAGTCGATCAATTCCCTTTTGTTACCTACTTATGTTTCCTCAATTACAAGTCACATAACATTAAATTTTTATAGACATATTTTTTGTTCCAGGGTGGGACTATTTCTTAGGAGAGAATCTAGGGCTAATAGAACTCATGATATATGGTATTTAAAATTATAATTGTTTTGATATTTGCCCATTTAATATTTCTTATGTGTTTGATATTATCACTTTAAAATATGGCAATATATTATTTAAAAGAAATATTGTATTATTTTGAGTTATAGAATAAATAAAAAGTATACTTATATGAAATGGATATTAATATTGTTTATCCATTTTTCATTTGTTTATTTTCTTTTCCTAATGGCTCATTGGTTTATTTATCTACTACAGATATTATTCCTTTGTTATCTAGAATGCAAAATATTTTTCTCAGTTATAATTTCCCTCTTAAGATTTGTGGAGAGGAAATGAGCCAGTCAGAGTGCAGTATATCACTAACGGAACATACAACTTTCCTCTAGTTCTTCAACTCTTCCTCCCACCTCCCCACCCCCACTATCATGATCCATTTCTACCTTACAAATCTGACTAGACCAGAGCATGCATCCAGGTACAGTAAGAGTTGTACGAGTCCCCACTAAGAATATTAAATAAAATTTTTAAAGATTAAATAATAATAATAAAATAAATGTTTGATCCTCAACTAGGTAAACTATAAACACCTTAAAAGCAGAGACATCATATCAGTCACAGTGCCTGGCCCATAAAGAGTGTTCAATGAATATGTAAGCCATCTGAGAAATAATTGTTGGTCTTGCACTAAGAACAATGAATGAGAACAAAGATTCAAGAAATAATTAGTCCAAAGGACTGATGGATTACACAAACCACAGTGTCCACTAACCTGTAGCCAGAAGAACTAGATAGTACCTGGCTACCTCTAAGGATCACCTGACTAGGATCACAATACAACATTCTGGACAGAATGAGAGAAAAATGTAGTACAAAATTCAAAGTCATAAAAATAGACCAGATTTGAGAGTGAAACCCATCCTGGCCCACCAACCTCTGAGGACAATATTCCTGCCCAGGGCAGCTAATGCTTAGAGAGGACCACAGGGAAGACCCCACCACAAAACATGTGGTCCCTCAGTGACCCATAGCACTACAGGGGACAACACCATCTAGGGTGCATGAGGGAGGGAAAAAATGAGAAGCTGGTACCAAAGGCTCAGTAGAAAGGCAATGTTTTGAAAATGATGATGGCAACATATGTACAAATGTGCTTGACACAATGGATGGATGGATGGATTTGATAAAAGCTGTAAGAGCCACCAATAAATTATTTTTAATAGACCAGATTTATTAGTCTAATAAAGATGAATGAGTCCCTGAGAGGATGACCCTCGTATACCCTTAGAACCTGGACGTGAATCTGCTCCCAGGGATTGTCTCAGTCAAACCAGAGCTCCTTATATGATGAGGGAGAAAGTGAAGCAAGCTACGGCTGCTACACTGACGGGACTGCTGCCGATTTCATGAAACAAGATGTGTACAAATTGTTAAATAGGAAACTAATTTACTCTCTAAACTTTCACTTAGACCGTAGTAAAATAGTCACACACACACACAGCTGCAATAAATAGAAAGCTTGTTCTATATCTAATAGACGCCTTCAACTTATATAAATTCTAGAACAATCTACGACAATTCTAGTACAATCTAGCGGGGACTTTACAATTCTCATTTCACAGATGAAATTGAGGCCAGAAAGAGTTCATCAATTTACCTAGGAGACTACAGGTACATGATGCAAAGGGAGAAACGGTCCTAGGTGGGATATGGCAAGAGCAGGACTTGGCTTCACCATTTTCAGGAGCAGCTGCCTGTCCTGCTTCCCGGTAAGGCCGATCTTAATGGATTCTGCTACATCAAGGGGGACTGGATCCTGAGGCAATCAAGATAACAAGCTTGATATGTGTCTGAGAAGCTAAACTAAACATGTATATTCCCGGTATACACATGATAAAACTTGACCTTCTACAAATTGGGTTGGTATTTCTAACTGGCTGGTAGTCAAATTTCCAATGACAACTAGGTTACAACTTAGTTTCAGAAAGGGAAAAGTGATTCGTCTGGAAAGACTGACCGCACCTGTAGGTTACTTCTTCCTGAGTCTGCGAACTTTCTCCTTCTCCTGGCCTCTGCTCTGCTCATTCGTACCAGAGAGCCTGCAAGACAGGGCTTGTCAGGAGGAAACTGAAACTCAGGAGCAAATGAGAGAGGCCAATTGCCAGATAGCATGTCTTCACATGGCTCTGGCAGCACCAGGGCTTACATAACAGCTGTTGATGAAACATGGTATTTGAGTTGGTGGCGCAGTTACCTTCTGATTCCACATGAGAGCTTCGGGTTGAAATTTCCAGTTGTAGTTTTTCTACACATTTTGTGTATCAGTTACCATTTAACTATTCTGGGAATTATCTGCAAGGCCAAGAGTATAGAGAGTTTAAGGGGGGAAAAGTTTTGCCTCTGTGAGAGTAGTGTATGTTGGGAAGGAAGCAACATACAAGTCATGCCTGCCTAGAGTTCCACGGAAACCTTCAGAAGAGAGAGACGGAATTCTGGGGGTTGGAGCCACCCAAGGAGAACGTGGCTAAGACAAACTTGAACAGAATCTGCAGCCATCCAAAGAAGAAGCCTTGCCTGGCATTAATCACAAAGCTCAAGAGCAAGAACACAGAAAACAACACATGTTGGGGGCGGGGAAAGACTGGAAATCTCGTAGATGGCTACAAAGATGGCGCAACCACTGTGGGAAAAGCCACGGCATTTCCTTGAAACGTTGGAATCGCAATACTTTATGATGCAGCAACCCCACGGGTTGGTATTTATCCCAGAATTCATGGTGCCCTTTTCAAACTCCTGTCTTATCCTTTGTGCCTCAAACCAGATCTTGTTCAAACATGTGATAACAAGTTAGTGTGAGCAAATTTTGGTGCTAAACAAATGCATAGTTTTTTCCATGCATAGTTTTTTTCATAATATAAATTGTCTGTGAATATTTTGAAAAATCCTCATATAAGCAAAAATGGAAATTTTGACCTTTCTCTTGCCAGTTTTTTGCGGTGTGTGTTTTACAATAATGGGCTCTTCCTTTAAATTGCTTCCCACTTACTTTTCATGCTGCTTACATCTCTTTTTCCAGCAATACATCGTCTAGCTCTCCTGTGACTCTTAATGATTGAGCATTGGTTTTTACTGAATTCACATGACTTAAAAAGTTGCTCATATTGTTCAAAATTTAACAAATCTATTGTGATACATTTGTATTACCTCTAATTTCTATATCATAAACAATGTTCAGTGGAATCCCTTAAGTGAAAACTTGTCACACAATTCATTCTCTCAGGAGAATGTATAACTTCACACAAAACACAACATGGAATTTTACTGTTACTGAATAATGGGTCAGGAATAGAGTCTATCTGGATTTTCAGCAGACAGAATACATTCCCAAGGAAAGCCGTTGTCCAGGTAAAAGAATTGGGGGTCTTGCTTGCTATGTTAAAATATTTGAAATGCTGTTATATAAAAGAACAAGATCAGTTTCAAATTTCTTGACATGTTTGTTCTCCCAATGCCTGGTTTACTTTTTTCTTTTCAGCACCAAATAATATATATATATTTACCCATTTTCTTATTTATTATCTATCTATCTCTCCCACTTGCACGGGATGGAGGTCATCTGGCTTTTTGGCCCTAGAAGGCCTGAAGAAGAACCAATACTATCTAACATCATGCTCCTCATCAAAGAGAGGCAGTTCCAACCATCACATGATGGTGAGTTAATTAAATGTTTTGCCAGTGGGGCACAAAAATGATGTTAAAAATATCCAAATAGCCCTTAGCAGAAGAAAGTTTTTCCACCCAAGGTAAACTCCATGAGGGCAAGAATTTTTGCCTTTAATAAATTTTTGTGGTAAAAACATAAAAGAGGACAGCTGTCATTTCAGTATTGCTTATATATATAATTGACTTTAAATATTTTCATCATATTGGGCAATCATCATTGCTATTCATTTCCATCTTTTTATTACTCTTAACATAAATCCAGTACCCCCATCTGATCAGAGCACACCCTGGCCCACCAAGCCCCTAGGATGATATCCCTGCCCAGAGCAGCCAGTGCACAGAGAAAACCACAGGGCCAGCCCCACTATGAGACCCGATGTCTCTTACTGACCCAAAGCACTTCAAGGGACAACACTGGAGGCACAGTACAGGAATTGTGCCAGATCTGACTTCACCACACCAGGGTAAAATGCTAAGGGCATGCAACAGAGCAGCAAGTGGAGCAAAGCAATGAAGTCCCCAGGGAATACCAAAAATAGATTTTTGGGGCCAGGGCATGGTACCCCATCAGACGGGACTGGAAAACACTCCTAAATGTCAACAAACAGACCTGGAACTATGTATACTAGGTTTTTCCTTTTTTAAATCATTGGATTGTTGTTGTTGTTTGTTTTGTTCTGACTTGTTTTTGTGCTTCTTATTGTCTCTCAATGTCTATCTAGATAAGATAGGTGGGATAAACAATCCCAGAGGAGAAAACAATGGGACTGGTTGTTTGGGGGTGGGGGGGACATGGGAGTAGAGGAAGCGAGGGGAAGGAAGTGAGTGTTAACAAACCCAGGAACAAGTGAACAACAAGTGATCTAAAATCGATGACAAAGAGGGTGTAGGATACTTGGAAGGGCTTGATCAAGGGCAGTAACCAAAAGGAATTACTAAAACCTGAATGATGGACTTTGGGCCTACACTCAAGTACTCCCTCAGTGCAAGAATACTTTGTTCTATTAAACTGGCATTCCATGATCACCTTCCTGACATGATTACTGAAGGCAAAGTGGGTGCATAAGCAAATGTGATGAAGAAAACTAATGGAGTCCGGCTATCAAAAGATATAGCATCTAGGCTAGGGTCTTAAAGGCTTGACAGTAAACAAGCAGCCATCCAACTCAGAAGCAACAAAGCCCACATGGAAGAAGCATACCAGCCTATTTGATCACAAGGTGTCAAAGGGATCAGGTATCGGGCATCAAAGAACAAAAAATTAAATCATTGTGAATGAGGGGGAGTGCAGATAGGGGACCCAAAGCCCATCTGTAGGCAACTGGACATCCCCTTACAGAAGGTTCATGGGAAGAAGACAAGCCAGTCAGGGTACAGTGTAGCAACAATGAAACAATATAGCAACAATGAAAAATACAACTTTCCTCTAGTTCCCCAATGCTTCCTCCCCCACCCCACCCACACTATCATGATCCCAATTCTACCTTACAAATCTGGCTAGACCAGAGGATGTACACTAGTACAGATAGGAACTGGAAACACAGGGAATCCAGGACAGATGATCCCTTCAGGATCAGTGGTGAGAGTGGCGATACCAGGATGGTGGAAGGAGGATGGGGTAGAAAGGGGGAACCGATTACAAGGATCTACATATAACCTCCTCCCTAGGGGATGGACAATAGAAATTGGATGAAGGGAGCTGTAGGACAGTGTAAGACATGACAAAGTAATAATAATTTATAAATTATTATTTATAATGAGGAGGAAATGAGGGGTTGATACCAAGGACTCAAGCAGAAAGCAAATGTTTTGAGAATGATGACGGCAACAAATGTGCTTGACACAATGGATGGATGGATGGATTGTGATAAGAATTGTATGAGCCCCCAATAAAAAGATTTTTAAAAAGGAATAGGGAAATAGATCTATGTATATTATATTTATTTGTTAAGTAGTAAGGCAGCAGATGTACATTGGGCCTCCACTCAAGTACTCCCTCAATGCAAGAACACTTTGTTCTAATAACCTGGCATTCTGTGATGCTCACCTTCCAGACATAATCGCTGAAAACAAAGTTGGTACATAAGCAAATGAAAGAAAAGAAAGCTGATGGTGCCTGGCTATCAAAAGATATAGCATCTGGGGTCTTAAAGACTTGAAGATAAACAAGCAGCCATCTAGCTGAGAAGCAACAAAGTCTACATGGAAGAAGCACACCAGCCTGTGTGATCATGAGGTGTCAATGAATCAGGTATCAGTTATCAATGACCCAGAACAAAAAAAGTATATCATTGTGAATGAGGAGGGGTGAGGAGTGGAGACCCAAAGCCCATCTGTAGACAATTGGACATCCTCGTACACGAGGGTCACAAGGAAGAGACGAGCCAGTCAGGATGCAGTATAGCACCATTGAAACATACAACTTTCCTCTAGTTCAGTGGTTCTCAACCTTCCTAATGCTGAGATCCTTTAATATAGTTCCTCTTGTTGTGGTGACCCCCCAAATCATAAAATTATTTTTGTTGCTACTTCATAACTGTAATTTTGCTACTGTTATGAATTGGGCAATCCCTGTGAAAGGATCATTCGACCCTATTGTAGTCTGGGTACATTAGAGAAATAAATTCACATAAACTCATATATATAAGAGAGAGTTTTATATAAAGAGTGAGTGCACATCAAGAAAACATCCCAATCAGTGCTGCCCAAACCCACAAGTCCAGCATTAACCCATATGCCCAACACCAATCCACAAAGTCCTCCTCCATTCCACAAAACACACACAATCATGTCGACTGCAGGAGGAAAGCTGAACCAGTGAAGGTGTAAGCATCTCAGTGCTGGCAGAGGTCTCCACACGGCTGCTCCAGCACCCAGGGCTGCATCGGGTAGGTCCATATGGCCTCTCCTCATGGATGTCTTGCAGGAAGTGAGCCTTGCTAACTGAAGCACGGAACTGGCTAAGACAGCTGCACCCTAGTCTCACTACCATAAAACAAGAGACCCGAGAACTAGAAAGGAGAGGCTCACTGAGCCATTTATCTCCCTGCCCTTCAATTAACCCCACATGTGATTAATGGCCAGGTTGGCACAATAAACTTTAACTCAGACCCCCAAAGAGATCATGACCCACAAGTTGAGAACCACTGCTCTACTTCCTTAATGCTTCCTCCAACCCACTACCATGACCTCAATTCTACCTTGCACATCTAGCTAGACCAGAGCACATACACGGGTACAGTTAAGAGCTGGAAACACAGGGAATCCTGGACGGATAAACCCCTCAGAACCAATATTGAGCATAGCAATACCACAAGGGGAAGCAGAAGGTCAGGGGAGAAAGGGGAAATTTACCACTATGATCTACATATAACCCCCTCCCAGTGGGACAGACAACAGAAAGGGGGGTGAAAGGTGACAGCAGTCAGTATAAGATGAAAAATAATAATAATTATAAATTATCAAGGGTTCATAAAGGAGGAAGGGTGGGGGAGGGAGGGGGAAAATGAAGAGCTGATACCAAGCGCTCAAGTAGAATGAAAATCTTTTGAAAATGATGGTGGCAACAAATATACAAATGTGCTTGACACAATGGATGGATGGATGGAATGTGATAAGAGTTGTATGAGCCCCCGATAAAATGAATAAAATTTTATAAAAAGAAATCCAGTGCCCCTTTAGCACTGAACCTCTCTTCCTTCCCCCTGTCCCCTCTGTACTTTTAGTGGCCAATAGTAAGGTTTTTTTTTTTAATTTACTGCTTTAATCCCAGAACCTAACACACTGGGAATATAGCAGTTGCTCCGTAAATATCTATTGAGAGGCAGAAAGACTGACCAAATGAATGAATGCTCCCAGGTAATTTCAGAAGCTAAGGTTATAGAAGGAAAATATTTGTAAAAATAATTGTCCAGCCCTACAATCAAGGCCCTGCAATATGTCAAAGTCTCTGTCTCAGGCAGCAGCAAGGTGAACTAGAACACTGGATGGAAGTTTACATTCAATGACCTGTAGGAGACTTTTCCACTGGAGGACACTAAACTCTTTTGATAATGATTTCCATGCTAGCCAGAGGTGAATATGTATTCATACGACCTGAGCAATATTATCCATGAGTGAATTTTTGCTGAATGATGGGTGTGCATGATCAGGAAAGAGCTCTCCAGAGTCGTGCCGCAGGATCACCTCAGCCCAATCCTATTCGTTATTTTCAGCCATTGCTTGAATGGCAACATAGAAAGAGCTTGCTAACCACCCCAGAGGCTGGGATAAACTAGGAAAGATGGTAGATGCCTCTGAGAGCTCTTGACCAGCTATATCAAGTAGGTAATGAGTACTGGAGACAGGAAAAGTCATAACCATCTGCCTTTGCAAGAATAACAGCTAGATGTTACATTCAAGGAGAAGGCAAAGGAGGTAGAGGAAACTAAAGAAGCCAATAAGATATAAAGAGGTGAAACGTGGAATGCAAGGGAGTGGGTTTGAATCCCACCTCTCTCAATTACTCATCAAATGGCCTTCAGCATCCATTCAGCGTCAGTTTTTCTACCTCTTAAGGAGTCATAAATAAACCCTTCTTGGACCAGGTATCAGACAACAAAGAACTAAAAATTATATCAATGTGTGCCCACCTTCCCGATATGATCACTGAAGATAAATGTGTGCGTAAGAAAATGTGGTGAACAAAGCTGATGGTGTCCAGCTATCAAAAATATAGCATCTGGGGTCTTAAAGGCTTTAAGGTAAACAAGCAGCCATCTAGCTCAGAACAAAGTCCACATGGAAGAAGCACACCAGCCTGTGTGATCACAAGGTATTGAAGGGATCAGGTATCATGCATCAAAGAACAAAAAAATCAAATCATTGTGAATGAGGGGGAGTTCAGAGTAGAGACCCAAAGCCCATCTGTAGCAACTGAACACCCCCTTACAGAAGGGTCACAGGGATGAGAATAGCCAGCCAGGGTGCAGGGTAGCAACGATGAAACATACAACATTCCTCTAGTTCCTAAATGCTTCCTCCCCCCTCACTATCATGATCTCAATTCTATGTTAAAAACCTGACTAGACCAGAGGATGTACACTGGTACAGGTAGGAATTGGAAATGCAGGGAATACAGGACAGATGACCCCTTCAGAGCCAGTGGTAAGAGTGGTGATACCTGGAGGGTGGAGGAAAGGTGGAGTGGAAAGGGGGAACCAATTACAAGGATCTACATATAACCTCCTCCCTAGGGAACGGATAACAGAAAAGTGGGTGATGGGCTATGTTAGACTGTGTAAGATATGACAAAATAATCATTTATGAATTAAGAAGGGTTAGGGAGGCAGGGGGTAGTGGGGAAGGAGGGGGACACTGAGGAACTGATATTAGGGGCTCAAGTGGAGGGCAGGTGTTTTGAGAGTGATGGATGATGGCAACAGATGTATGGATGTGCTTGACACAATGAATGTGTGTATGGATTGTGGTGAAAGTTGTACGAGTCCCCTGTAAAATTATTTTTTTTAAATAATAAGCCTTTCTTTTGATATTGTAATGAGGATTAAATGAAAGAACATACAATAAATATGAAGCATCTAGCCCAGGCAGTCCCTGGCATGTAGCAGGAACTCAACAGACATTCTTTTTGCTTTCCTTCTCTTTGTTGCACCTACTGGAATTCCAGAAAGAAGCCTGAGAGGGAATGGGTGTGCTATAGGTGGTGAGAGAATTCTGGAGACCTGCTGCTGTGATCTGTCCTGAGCATTTTACATTGTTTACCCAGTGGCTTAAATACAGTTAGAGAGAACCTTCATGTAAAGTCAAAATATTTTGGCGACAAAGAGCCAAGTTGAATAGGATATGAATTCTGACAGGATTAAGAGTCAAAGAAATTTTTAGTGGGCTGGAGATGAAAGTTAATCTGAAAAGACACAATATGAAATAGGATAACCAGGATGTGATTAAAGAAAATATTGTTAAAAATGTGAGTAAGGTAGTTAGTTTACTGTGCCAACCTGGCAGATAAACACATGTGGGGTTAATTGAAGGGTGGAGGGATACATGGCTTGGTGACCCTTGCCTTTCTAGTTCTCAGGTCTCTTGTTTTCTGATGGTCAGACTAGGGCGCAACTGCCTTAGCCAATTCCCTTCTTCAACTGGCAAGGCTCGCTTCCTGCAAGACAGGCCATATAGACCTACCCCAATGCAGCCCTGGTTGCTGGAGTAGCTGTAAGGAGACCCCTGCCAGTGCTGAGATGCTTGCACGTTCATTGACTCGGCTTCCTTCCTGCAGTTGGCATCATAGTGTGTGTTTTGTGAGATGGAGGAGGAATTTGTGGCTTGGTATCAGACATATGGGCTAATGTTTGACTTGTGGGCTTGGGCAGCACTGGGTTGGAATGTTTTCTTGATATGCACTTACCCTTTGTATAATACTCTCACTTATACATGAGTTTCTGTGGATTTGTTTCTCTAAAATACCCAGACTAACACAGTGACTAATGTCCCTGGACAGTTTACATATTGGTGCTAGGTGCCATCGGATCGGTTCCAACTCATAGTGATCCTGTGTACAACAGAACCAAGCACTGCCTGGTCCTGTACCATCCTCACAATTGTTCTTATGTCTGAGCCCATTGTTGCAGCCACTGTGTCCATCCATCTGGTTGAGGGTTTTCCTCTGTTTTGCTGCCCCTCTGAATTATTGAGCATGATGTCTTTCTCCAGGGCCTCCAGCATCTCTCAGAGCAACATATCCAAAGTCCATGAGATGAAGCCTTCCATCCTTGTCTCTAAGAAGCATTCTGGTTGTACTTCTTCTAAAACAGATCTGTTTGTTCTTGTGGGAGTTTTCACATTCTCCTCTAGCCCCCGAGTCAAATGCATGGATTCTTCTTTAATCTTCCTTAGTCAATGCCCAACTTTCGCATGCATTTGAGCCCATTGAAAATACCATGGTTTGGGTCAGGTGTAACTTTTAGTTTACATTGAAATTATCAAATGGGGACCTAATTTACTGTATAAACTTTAACAAAATAAAACACAATGAAATGTTATATTTTAGTACAACAAAGCAGAGTAATTATAAAATCCCATACCTAGGTTCAACACTTAAGTGTATAAATATATAAAAATCACCCTTAGGTTGACAGGATGGATCCCATCGCTCTATTTTAAATTTTAAGAGTTCATGTCTCTGAGGTTCCTCTGACATTCTCCATTTTCATGCATAATTTGGAAACCTAGAGATAAATCTTTACATTTATATTGGCTGAAGTTAAGTTGAAATTTTGATTTTGGCATGGTATTAACTCATTTGTATGCAACACAAAACCTCAGTCAAGCGCAACTATATCAAACTTGACATGTCAGCTTGAGTCTAAATTTGTGGGAAAAGTAAAATGAAGTCAGCACCTGTATCACTGAAATGCATCAAACAGTCTCTTTTGATTTATTCCAAATGCCTTCAAGTGACTGCATTACAATAGAGCGAGATGACTCAGAAGGGAAAGCAGCATGTCCCGTCCTCGTACCAGGTACTTGAGTTGCTATTTCCTGATAACTTGCTTTCCTATTAACCCCAAAGATAGCTTAGAACCTAAGCTTAAAATCCTGAGAAACAAGTGGATTTCTAAGAGCAATGGTAACTATTGAAAAGTCAGTCTCCCTGCCATGGTTTCAATTCTGATGCATATCAACCCTATAGAACAAGTTAGAACTGCCCCCCATGGATTCCCAGCACTGTAACACTTTGCAGGAGTATAAATGCGCGTCTTCACTGTGGAAGACCTGGTAGTTTTGAACTGCTGACCTTGCATTCAGCAGCCCAAGTAGCACTGCTATTAAAAGCCAAGAGATCAACCACAGGAGAACAGAGCTCGACTTCTTGCCCAAAATGAATGTCGATGGTGCCTTCAGTGTGATGTTGGAGATACCTGAGTGTAGCAGTTCCACTCTCCCTCCCTTTCTCTGACCCCCACCCCCTTTTCTGAGGGAAACCCAAACCTACTGGCATCAACGAAATCCCAACTCATACCAATCCCTTGTGCTCTATAGGGTTTTCTTAACTGTCATCTTTACCGATGCAGGTGGCCAGGCCTTTCTTCTGCAGTGTCCCTGGGTAAGTCCAATCTCCCAACTTTTGTCCTTGTACCCAAACCATACCAAATCCACTGTCACTGCGCTGCTTCTGACTCCTAAGGACCTTCTACAGGATTTCCAAAACCGTGACTCTTCCAGTAGCAGATTGCCTCATCTTTCTCTTGGTGACGGGGCTGGTGGTTTTGAACCTCTGAACTTTTAATTAGCAGCCCAACACCTAACCCACAGTGACACCAGGGCTCCTTTTTTATGTTAGTAATTGGGTACAAACCACTTGTGCCACCTTGCCATTCTCCCCAAGGACTAGGAAATAAAAAGAAATACGGCTGCCCTTTGAGGATCCACTTTCTTTTCTTTTTAAAAAGTCATTTTATTGGGGGCTCATACAACTCTTATCACAATCCATCCATACATCCATTGTGTCAAGCACATTTGTTGCCCTCATTCTCAAAACATTTGCTTTTACTTGAGTCTTTAGTATCAGCTTCTCATTTTCCCCTCCCTCACCGCTCCCCCTCCCTCATGAACCCTTGATAATTTATATATTATTACTATTTTGTCATATCTTACACTGTCCAACATCTCCCTTCACCCACTTTTCTGTTGTCCATCCCCCAGGGAGGAGGTTATATGTAGATCATTTTCATTTGGTTCCCTCTTTCTACACCACCCTCCCCACTCCCTCCCAGTATCGCCACTGGTCCTGAAGGGGTCATCTGTCCTGGATTCCCTGTGTTTCCAGTACATCCTCTGGTCTAGCCAGGTTTTTAAGACAGAATTGGGATCATGATAGTGGGGGGAGGCAGAGAGGAAGCATTTATGGACTATAGGGAAGTTGTATGTTTCATCATTGCTACACTGCACCCCAACTGGCTCGTCTCCTTCCTGCAACCTTCTGTTAGGGGACGTCCAGTTGCCTACAGATGGGCTTTGGGTCCCCACTCTGCACTCCCCCTCACTCACAATGATGTGATTTTTGTTCTTTGATGCCTGATACCTGAGAGGATCCACTCTCAGTGTGAAGAGGAAGACAATCTTTCAAGTCCACAAAAATAAACTACGCCAGTGGGAAGAACTATGTAGATGAATGAGGAATTGCAATTGGAGTAAAGCAAGAGTATACCAACTGATGAGCTTGATCACCTGGAGGCTGTTCGGATAAGCAAACATGAGAAAAGGATCGATGCTTTATCTGGGCCACTGAGGCCGATGTTGCTCAGCATGCAACAAGCCACAGCCCGGCCTCTGTTATGACTTTGCAGGCATTGAAGTAGCAGTAAATGGGCATCCTGGATAAGGGGGTGCTCCTCCTTGTCAAATAACAACTAGGCTACTTAATCCACCAGTACAAGCTGATGGTTAGGTTTCTACAGTTTAACTATAGAGTCTACATTGCCTACTGGATGAAGTGCAATGGTCAATCCACTGTCATTGAACAAATAATGATTGAGCTCCACAGGTGGTGGGAATAAAGTGATGAATGAGAAAAAGATATTGTTCCCATGGGTCTTGAGGTCCAATTTTGTGCTATTAAATTCCTTTGTACCTGGCTCGCTGCCTCCCCAGCCAGCACTTGCCTTCAAAGCTCAAAACACGCTCAGTGTGGCTCCAAATTCCCAGCGCATCAAGAGCAGTCAGGACAAACCAGATGACACTGTCCTGTCTCGCAGAGAACTCTCTGCATGACAGGAAATCACTGCGAGACAGCTTTTAGCCCTCCACTGTGGTGAAGAACATTGAAAGTACCACAAGTTGAGCAAACCCATCCATCTTGGAAGAAGTACAGCCAGAATGCTGCTTGGAAGCCAGGATGGCTAGGCTTTGTCTCGTGGACTTTGAACATGTGATCCGAAGAGACTAGTGTCTGGAGAAGGACACCATGTTGGATAAAGTAGAAAACTTAAACTCAAACTTGCTGCTATGGAACCAGTTGTGGCTCATAGCAATCCTATAGCTTAGACTAGAGCTGCCCCTGGGGCTTTCTGAGACATTAAGTGTTTCCGGGAGTAGAAAGCCTCATGTGTCTCCTCCCACAGAGCAGCAGGTGATTTTGAACTGCTGACCTTGGGATCTGCAGAAAACATGTAACCCACCACACCACCAGGGCACCTCTTGGGAAAACGGAAGGGCAATGAACAAGAGGAAAACCTTCAAGATGAATTGACACAGTGGCTGAAACAATGGGTTCAAACACAACATTTGTGAGGATAGTGCAGGACTAGGCAGTGTTTCCTTCCATTGTACATAAGACACCATGAGCCGGAACCAACTCAACAGCACCTAGCAACAACAAGAATGTTATGGCAAAAGCTGAAGGGGGAAAATGGTTCAAGAAGAGACTGGAGGAAATAACTGGTATGCTTCGGGGTGATGAGGCCACAGGAGGATCTTGGGAGGGGTTGGTGACAAGAGGCTCTTAGGATGGGGTGGAATAGAAGAGGGCTAAGAGGAGGACATCTGCTCCCTTTTGGTGTTGGATTTTCAAAAAGCCTTATCTTCAAACATCTTTTATTGCCACTTAGGGGTGAAATGAAGAGTGAGCAGGAGTCACCACAGACTATCAACAGGAAATTACTCCCACAGAGTGATACAGTTCACGGTCATCAGAGAGGAAAGCAAGCATCTCTCTACTCACAGATCCTCCTTCCCCAGCCCTCAAATCAAACACAGGAGTCCAAATACGGTCAGCAATTCCATTTGGAAAGAAAGCTCCTGCAGGCCCCGGCCACTACGGAGAAAGAGATAGCTTGCCATGCAATTGTGTGAGGGGGCGGCCAGTAATGACATCTGACGGAACCAGAACCAGAGCCTCAGAATGCTCACTTGTGGGGAACGCGACTAACACCTTTCCATAACGAGACAGAAAAATGGCTCCACGTCTTGCATCCCACGACTCCTTCCAAATAGATGTTCAATCAGGACTGCAGCTGAGTAAGGGCATCTGGAAAGAAATACATGAGAATCTGATGTTGGAAGATTATTTTGCAAGAGATATTATTAGATGCCCCATGAAATAAAAGGGAGTAATTCAGGGAAATAAACTTTGAACATGCTGCGGATGATGTCATTCCCCAGAAGATTCACATTGCACAAGAGCACATTTAAGGGTCTCCGCCGGCCAAACACTGTGCTTGCTTTTAGTCTTCTTTTCGTTCTGTAGCCATGCCATCTTCCTTTAGACTTTTATAGATGTCATTTTATTGGGGGCTCTCACAGCTCTGATCACAATCCATACATCCATCCATTGTGTCAAGCACTTTACTTCATATGTTGCCATCATCAGTTTCAAAACATCTTCTTTCTGCTTGAGCATTTTGGTATCAGCTCCTCCTTTTCCCCCCTCCCTTCTCCACTGGCCCTCCCTAGATAATTTGTAATTTTTTTCATGTCTTACACTGAATGATGTCTCCCTTTACCCACTTTTCTGTGGTCTATTCCCCTGGGAAGGGGTTATATGTAGATCATTGTGATCTCTCCCCACCTTACCCTTTCTCCCCCACCTGACCCTTACCCGCCTGGTATAGCTACTTTCATTGTTGGTCCTGAGGGATTTATCTTTCCTGGGTTCCCTGTGTTGAAGCTCTTATCTGTACCAGTGTACATCTTCTTGTCTAGCCAATTTGTAAGGTAGAATTGGGGTCCCGATAATGGCGGGAGCAGGGGTGTTTAGGAAGCATTAAAGAACTAGAGAAAAGCTGTATGTTTCATCAGTGCTGTACTGCACCCCGACTGACTCATCTCCTCCTTCTGACCCTTCTGTAAGTAGATGTCCACCTGTCTACAGATGGGCTTTGGGTCTTCACTCTGCCCCCCCCCCATTCACATCGATGTGAATTATTTTGTTTTGGGTTTGTCTTAGACATTTTTTGGTTTTGTTGTTTGTTTTAAAATACTTTTATTGGCGGTTCTTACATCTCTTATCACAATCAATACATTCCATCAGTATGTCAAGCACATTCGCACATATGCCTTCATCATCATTTTCAAAACATTCTCTTCCTACTTGAGCCCCTGATATCACCTCCCCATTTCTTTCCCCTCCCTCCCCTGCCCATCCGTCCTCATGAACCCTTGATAAGTTATAGATTATTTTTTCCTTATGTTACATCGCCTTCCATCACCTCTGGCCCACTTTTCCATTATTCATCCCCCTGGGAGGGGGGGTTCTAGGTTGATCTTTGTGATCAGTTCCCCTTTTCTCCTCCTACCCTCCCATAATCTTCCTGGTATCTCTACGCTCCTTGTTGGCCCTGAGGGATTTATCTATCCTGGATTCCCTGTGTTATGGGCTCTTATCTGTAGCAGTGTGCATGCTCTGGTCTAATCCAATTTGTAAGGTAGAATTGAGGTCATGACAGTAGGGAGAAGGAAGCACCAAAGAATTCATGGAAAGTTGTGTTTTTCACCACTGCTATACTGCACCCCAACTGGGTCATCTCTTCCCTGTGACCCCTCTGTGAGGGAATGTCCAATTGTCTAGAGATGGGCCTTTGGTCTCCACTCTATGCCACCCCCACTCCCACCATTCACCTTGGGTATGGTTTTATTATGGGTCTTACATGCCTGCTACCTGATCTCACTGACACCTCGTGATCACACAGGCTGGTGTGCTACTTCCATGTGGGCTTTGTTGCTTCTGAGCTAGATGGCTGCTTGTTTATCTTCAAGTCTTTAAGACCACAGATGGAATATATTTTGATAGCTGGGCACAATCAGCTTTCTTCGCCACATTTGCTTATGCACCCGTTTTGTCTTCATCAATCGTGTTGGGAAGGTGAGCATCACAGAATGCCAGATTGTTAGAATAAAGTGTTCTTGTGTTGAGGGAGTACTTGACTGGAGGCCCAATATCCATTTGCAACCTTAATTCTTAACATAAAGATATGAGTACATAGTTCTATTCCCCTCTCATTTTATAGATAGATAGATAGATAGAGATATAGATGTGTGTGTATGTGTGTACAGGCCTGTAATTAGGCCTCTATAAATGTCATTTGCCTCCTAATTTGTTCCTCTATTTCCTTTTTACTTCCCTCTTGTCCAACCATCATGGTCGGCCTTCATCCGGGTTTAGTAATTCCTTGCTGCTACATTGCCCTTGATTGAGCCTCACTAGGCATCCTACAACCTTCCTTCCATTGATTTTAGTTCACTTGTTGTTCTCTTGTCCCTGGGTTGATTCCCCCTCCCCTTCCTTTATCCCACCTCCCCTTCTCCCATATCCCCCAGAACTATTGGTCCCATTCTTTTCATCTCTGAATTATTTATCCTGCCTATCTTATCTAGACAGACATGCAGATACATTAATAAGTGCAAAAAATAGGCAAAGCTAAACAAAGGTAGTCAAAACCAATCAAACAATAACAACAACGGCAAAAAACAAACACAAAATAATAATAACAAAAATAAAGCCACGAACACAAATGGAAAAGCCTATAAATAGTTCAAGGTTTGTTTGTTGGCCTTTACAAGTGTTTTCCAGTCGAGACTGATGGGGTGCTACACTCTGTCTTCCAAGTCTATTTTTGGTATTCCCTGGGGGTTTCGCCAGTCTGCTTCCCTTGCTGCTCTGCCACAGTGCCTCCCCCAGCATCATGGGGCATGACCGTGCGCTCTTCCCGCACTGTCTCCAGTGCTGTCCCCCACAGTGTCATGGTTCAGGGCGGGATGCCATGTCCCGTGGTGAAGCCAGCCCTACTGTCCTCCTGTAGGTTGTGTGCGCCGAGCAGGAACATTGTCTTGGGACTTCCCTCTGCCTTGAATCCTCTTCCCCTAAACAACACGTGCCATTAGGAGTTCAAGTGAAATGGGGTTTGGCAGAGGAATTTTCCTGCCTACCAAATCTTAACCAACCATCAGCTAACTCTAGTGCATTCTAGTGATATCTATTTCAATTTTCTGTACCATAAAAAGTAATGTTCTGTGTAAGCATGGACCTTTTCTTCCTTATTCACTAATGGATTTTCAGTGTAGAGAAGAGTCTTACAAAGACATGGCAGTAAATATTTGTGAGCAAATTGCTAAATAGACATCTGCTGCTTATAATCTGAAAAAGCAAAACCTAGTATATTTTCTTCTATTAAGTGGGAAAATGCTTGCCCAAAGAGTCATGTCATTCATTGTTATCACCAGAACAAACAAGATAGACGTAAATCCAAGGAATGAAGAAGAATGAACATTTATTGAGTGGCTCCTCTGTGCTTCTCAGTATGAGACATTGTCCTCACAGTTCTATAAGAACGGCAGTGCCTATTCAGTTCTACAGATGGAAAAGCCAGAGCTCAAGTTAATGAAAGGTGGGACTGAGCTTTCAAAGGCATCCGAAGTCCATGGCAATCATACAGCGTCACACTTCCATTGGGGAGCATGAGAAACTACCATGATATTAATTTCCTGGAATAAAAAGTGGGTGCATAACTCAAGAAAGCAAAATACAAGTCCTCTGTTACAGGTACAGTTGTCTACGGTCAGAGCATGCCCAAGAGCAAACTGATGTCCTATGAGCCCCAAAGCTGCTGAATTAAGGCTTCTTAAATTCTGCCAAGCAGAAGAGAGCTAGAGGAGCCCTGGGGCATAATTGTTATGCACTGGGCTGCTAACTGCAAAGTCAGCTGTTGGAAAGCACTAGTCATCCTTCCAGAGAAAGACAGGGCTTTCTACTCCCATAGAGTTACAGTCTTAGAAACTCAGAGCGGCAGGTCTACCCTTTCCTACAAGGATCTACATGTGACCTCCTCCCTGGGGGACGGACAACAGAAAAGGGGGTGAAGGGAGACGCCGGATAGGGCAAGAGATGACAAAATAATAATTTATAAATTGTCAAGGGTTCATGAGGGAGGGGGGGGGGAAGAGGACCTGATGCAAAGGGCTTAAGTAGAGAGCAAATGCTTTGAGAATGATAAGGGCAAAGAATGTACAGATGTGCTTTATACAATTGATGTATGTGTATGTGTGGATTGTGATAAGAGTTGTATGAGCCCCTAATAAAATGCTTAAAGAAAAAAGTCAGAATCAATTTGATGGCATGTGAGTTTTGGGGAACAAGCTAATCCCAAACACAGTGAGGATTAGCCTGCAGATAGGAGACAAGAGACTTCCACTTGAAGGAGACAAGGAGGCTCCAACGAGCTCATGGAAATTGTCCTTTCTTTTCATTTCGTTTTTCCGTAAACTTTAGACATCCTCTCATAGTTACTGAGCGTCTGCCATGTTCCAGGCTGGTGCTGCGGTCGTGAGTAGGTCAGACAGTGTCTTTGACCGAGTCAACATGCAATTCATGAATAAGAGCAGTAAGGAATGCGTGAAATCAAAGATGTGCAGGGCCTTGGGGCTCCTGGCTATGCTTCAAGAAGTGTTCATTAAGCTTTGGGGTAAATATATGGACACATATCTTTCACATGGGTTCCATGTCTCTGCACCAATGTATAGAGAAAAAGAAGAAAGCCCTCCAAGAAATGATTGACACTGTGGCTGCAACAATGGCTCACATATACCATTAATTGTGAGGATGGCGCAGGACTGGGCAGTGTTTCATTCTGTTGAGCACGTGGTTGTTAAGAGTTGGACCTGACTAGACCAGGGGTCATCAAACTACGAGTATCAAGCCATAGGGAGTTCTTTCAGTACATACAAGTGGTTCTGAAGTAAAATAGAAAAAATTTTAAAGGATATTATTCCGATAATGGTGATTTAATTTGTAAAAACATATTAATGGCTCTCAAATAATTTTGAAATTGTTCTGAGTGACAGGATTGACTCTTCCATCTCAAAAATTTAACGACTCCTGGAGTAGCCCAGACTTAACAACAATATGTGGTGATAACGGGCATCCTTATCAGGTTGCTGTTTGCAAGGGGAAGGTTTTCAATTGCTCCCTCTTAAGACTGATGTTAGCCATTAATTATGTTGAGGAAATTCTCTTTAATTATGCTGAAGAATCTATCTTCCAGTCATATTTTGTTGACCATTATTATTAGAAATGGGTAATAGATATTGTTCAATACCTTTTTTTATCCATTGGTATGATCATATGGATATGTTTATTTGTATTATTTATGTGGTGGATTACATTCATTGTTTTACTGCTGTTGATCCATCCTTGCATTCCTGCTAATAAATCTCTCTTGGTCATGATGTATCACTTTGGGGTTTGTTTGGGGTTTTCTGTATGTTGTTGGAGTCTGCTAAGGTTTTGTTGAGGATGTTTACATTGATGTTCATGAGGGATACTACGTGCCAATGATTTTGTTTTAATCATGTGTATGCCTGGGCTGAAAGATAAGAACAACTGTGAGGGCAGCACAGGGTTGTCAAGTGCTTCATCACGTTGTACGGAAGGCCACTATGGCCATAGTCGGAACGGACTCCACATCACCTAACGGCAGCATGCCTGGTCTTAATATCAGGTTATCCTCAATTCATAAAATAAATTTGGGAGTAAGCCATCCTTTTCTATATTCTGAAATAGTTTGAGTAGAATTGGTGTCAGCCCTTTTTTGAATGTTTGGTAGAATTTGCCAGTGAAGCCATCTGGACCAGATTTTATTTTTTTAGGAAATTATTTTAACTTGCTCAATTTCTTCCTATGCTCTGAGTCTGTTTGAATTTTCTACCTCAGTCTGTGTTGGTTTATGTCAGTTCTGTGTTTCTAGAAATTTTTTTCCATTTCTTCTAGATTTCCAAATTTGTTGGAGCACAGTTCTCCGGAGCATTCTGCCATTATCTTTTTTATTTTGGTTGGTTCTGTGATGACATCACTCAGTTCAATTCTTACTGGTGCTACATCTGCATCATCTCCTACTTTTCCTCTTAGATTTCCCTTGTTTTTTCGATTGTTAAAACCTTTTGGACAATCATCTTCTAGTCTTGTTGATTCTTTCTGTTGTTTTTCTGTTTTCCCTTTCATTTATTTCTGCTGTAAGCCTTATTAATTCTTTTCTTCTGGTAATTGTAGGCTTACTTTACTGCTCTTTGCCTCATTGTTGGAGATGTTAAACTAAACTGTTGATTTTGCTTCTTTTATCTTTTTTGATGTGTGCATTTATTGCTGGAAACTGCCCTGTGAATGTTGCTTTTCCTGTGCTGCATAAGATGTAGTTTGGTATGATTCATCTTTTTTTTGACTCAAGGAAACTTTCATTGCCTTTTCATTCGTTCAGCTGCACAATAATTTTTGAGGAGGGAATTATTCAGTTCCCATGCTTTGATTATTTTCCCCTCCTTGATCTTCCTACAAAGAACTGTGATCTGAGAAGATTTTTATATAATATTTTGATGCTTTAAGTTTATTTCAGCTTGCTTTGTGGCCTAACATGCAATCTAACCTGGAGAGCATTCCATGTGTGCTGGAAAAGAACATATACTGTGTTGTTGTTACATGAAGTTTGTTGTGGATGTTTATGAAGTCGAGTTCATTGTGTTGTTTTGTTGTCCTTTATCTCAGCTGAGTTTCTTTCTAGCTGTTCTGTCCTTCATCACAAGTCTCCTACTAATATTTTGTAGTTGGCTATTGCTCTCTTCAATTCTGCTAAACTTTGACTTATGTCGTTTAAAGCTCTTTCATTGAGTCATTGATATTGGCTTTAAATATGTTCCCCTGTAATATCCTTTTATTTACCCTGTAATTATTATGTAATACTATTTTCTCAGAAATTAATATTTCCACACCTGTTCTTTTTTTATTATATTGGCATATAATTCACATATTTTAATTTTCAGGCTCTGTTTTGGTCTGTATGGATAAGGTGCATTTTTTATATTATATTGGTGGGTCATGTTTTCTTTCTTTCTTTTTTTCAAGGCAGTTACTATCTACTAATTAAGTTAAACTTTATGAGGAGGGTGGGGTGTGGGAAGGAAATGAGGAGCTGATTCCAGGAGCCCAAACGGAAAGCAAGTTTTGAGAAAGATGAGGGCAACGAATGTATAAGTGTGCTTTACTCAATTGATGTATGTATGGATTGTGATAAGAGCTGTATGAACCCCAATAAAATGATTTAAAATAATAATAATAATTCTTTCACATATTACATTATTTACTCATCAAATCATACTAAGAAGAGTTGTGCAATCATCACCACAATCAATGTCAGAACATTTTCTTCTCTTATTCGTTGTTGTGAGCTCCCCATTCCCCCCAAGGTCACCTGCCATGCCTCTAGGTAATTATTGAGTTACTAACTCTATAGATTTACCTATCCTGAATTTCATATATAGTAAATCAAACAAAAAACAAACAGGAAGCAAACAAAATAATCAAAATAACAGTGAGAGCAGAAAATAGAGAAAAACCTTAATCAAAAAGGATGCAGAAAAATATTAAAAACTAAAGCGACCTTAGAATGAGCCAAAAGGGAGAGCACCTGAAAAGGCATTACATTTTATCCTAACTTTATCTGCCAGCACATCTGGATGATGGCTGGAGGGGTATGGGGCGCGGGGGGGGGGGGTGTCACTGGAAGCTTGATCTCTGTGGAGAGCCTGTAACTGGATCTGGGGATTCCACTCTCATCCTCAGCATTCTGAAAAGCAGGTGTTCACAATTTCAGCTCTGATACCCTTTCCTCCTTCGGATTTGGATTTTATTATGTACAGTCCTTGGATCACACAATCTGGCATGCTGCTTCCATGTGGGGCTTACTTGATGCCTCCCCTAAAAGGCTTTTTGCTTGAAGCCAAGCCTTTAACCCCAGACACTGTTCTTTCTGATAGCTGGGCATCATCTGGCTTCTTCACACCACTTTGCTGCAGCACCCGTATCTTCAGTGATCTCTTCATGAGGGTGAGCATTGAGCAGGGCCATGCCGTAAGATCAAGTTTTTCTTAGATGGGGACTAGAATTAACTGTGAGCCCAAAATCCATTCATATATCTGTAGTTTATATATTTCTCTGGTTCACTTTAGAGATAGCATTATTATTTTGTGATAGAGAACATTATAAATCACTTCCCTGAGGCATAATGTGATTATGTTGATAGTGTCATTAATTTAGCCAATGAAATGAAATTATATATGTATAGGCCAGCTTTTCGGAATGTAATAAATGAATTGTTGACTTGTACAGATTAAACACTTAAGTAACTGGACACTATTCACACAAACAATGGGGGCTAAGGACAGGGCAAAACTTTCAATAATACACATTCACCAAGTCAGAACCACAACTACTAGAGAATTACATGTGATAAGAAAGCAAGGAGAGCATTAAAGTAGGAAATATGTGGTAGCCCTGAGTCACCATGCATTGGGCACCCTCAAAGCAAGAGAGCTGAACCAAAGTCCAACCACCACCATTTCCATAACCTTGGAATACAGCCATCTGCTTCTTCTTACTCAAGGCAGGGGCAGTTCAGCTTTAAGTCCAAGGGAGTATTTCAGTTCCTTAAATCTGCTATTTGAGGTGGGTTTGAGGTAAAGCCCAGTTCATTTAGTGGGGTTTCCACATCCATTCCTTCGGGTAAGGCCCCTGAAGAATGTGTGCACGCCAAAAGAAAGAGACCACAGGCTGGAGAGAAAATAAGTCAAAAGTGTCCAATTATGAACATAGTGTTGAGTGTATTTTTCCCATGGTTTTATATAAGAATCATTAAGCATTTTTCCCCAGTGGAAGGTTGCTCCATCCAGTTTACCCACCAACAGAAGTGCAAAGACCTTCTCCATGACATACATGCCCCTCTCCCTGAATCTTGACTTCAAGGTCAAGTTCACTTATCACTCGTGTAGTAATGTCTTGTTCACTTGGGGTGACCTTAGCACAATGTTGTATGGCAGCAACTGAATGGTCTTCTCCTTCTCCCCCCGTCTTGAGAAACTGACCGCAGCTGAGGTAAGATCTCCTCCATCAAAGTGGCTGCTAAGAGGTGCATAGAAGTGGGGTGATCTGTGGTTCTTAGGCAATAGGTAGGCTTTCTATCTCATTGCTTGGGAGACCTGACAGGGTCATGCTTTCTTATCCCTTTTTCTATCCTGTCTTTTAACTCAATTCACTGCCATTGAGTCCATTCCAGCTCATCACAGCCCCACAAAACAGGGTCGGACTCTCCCTGTGGATTTTCAAGACTAACTTTTTTATGGGAGTAAAAAACCTCCTATCTTCAAGCTGCTAACAATGCACCTTAGTACATTTGATCAAAGGAGGATGGCATAATGGGTTGTGTGTTGAACGCCTAGCCCTTGGTTATATTAGATTTTTTTCTATTTGTCAGCAATAATTCCAAACAGTGCCAATATATAGAAAATAACTCCAAAGACTTGTTCCCAAGAATGAGTAAAGGGAAATGAGCCAGAAACACAGAAGAAAAACTGTGTTTTCACAATTTACTGAGACAGTGCCCAAACAAATAACTGATCCTCAAGGGGTTCACTGCACACTAGCAGTTGGAAGAAATAACACTGAAAAATCACAAATCTAATTCCTACTGTAACCATAATAGCATAGATGCCAACAAAGATGGTGAATTGCCATGGGATGCTAGCTCCTTTGGTGAAATAAGACCCACAGAAACTATCAAAGAATGTGTGGATGGTGGAAATTAAGGAAGAAGAGAAGATGCAGAAAGAAGAGAAACAGGTGGTTAAGAAAGAGAACCCATAAGAAGAGGAGTGTTGAGTTTGGAAGGAACAGATGGGGGGATGGAAATGGAGACAAGAAAGAAAAAAAATCCTTGAAGATGTAGAAGGTCATTTTTAATGTTGGAGAGGGCAATTTGGCTAGATGTGAAAGGGCAGATAGAAAAGCAGAACAAGCTCTGATCTGACCTCTCTCCCTCCATTCTCTTTAGACAATCATTGTCTGTTCTCCTCAGTGGAGATGGACAGCAATAACCAGAATATGCATGTAGACGCTTTAGGATAAAGAAAATCATATCAGATATTAAAACATATTGCAAAATTTACAATAGCTAAAATAAGGTACTGGAACAAGTTCATACACCTGTTGAAAGACAAATGAAAGGAATTGTGGACTCAATACATAGTGGGGAGAACTGAATTGCTTTCTGGAAGCAAGTCAGATTGGCTTTATACCTCACAAAGTACACCCATACCAAGTCTAAATGGAAAGTCAATGACTGACCTATGTACCACAGTCTGTCTTCAGATGCCATGGGGCAATTCAGACTCATAACAACCCCAATGGTCAGAGCAGAGCAGGCCCGCAGCGTTTTCTAGGATGCAGCCTTCACAAAAGCAGATTTCCAGGTCTTTTTCTCACAGATCTGCTGGGAGGGTTTGGGTTTTCATCCTTTCCGTTAGGAGCTGTGCACTTAACCATGGTGCCACCTGGCCTCTTTCACAGAGAGAGCATGTTCAATCCCGATAATGTCAAGCAAACAAAATTCCTTTATAATCTCTGAGTGAGAAAAGCTCTTTGTAACCTGACAGAAAAGTAAAAAATTCATTGAGAAGCTCAATAAAGTTGAGAAAAATTTCAACTTTGCTTGGGTGAAGTCACTGTAAGGAAATCAAAAGGCAAATTAGCAAGCTCACAACAATGCTCAAAATTTATCACAGCAAATGACTAATTTGTCTCATAGACATAGAATTCCTAGAAATTGATCAATAATAGCCCAACAATGTGCTAGAGAAAGGATGGGACGTGAGATAAAACCGGGGCCAAGGAGCCAAGCAGTCAGAGATTGGCAGACAGTTCCTTACTCACGGGAAGGAATGTTCAGACACATTACTAAGGTCTACGATAGCGATGAGAAGAAGCAGTAAAGCCCAATTGCCAAACCCTGTCATCCAAGTCCTAGCTCTAACCCCAGGTCACCCGATTACCCTGCTCTCAAGTCGATTCTGATTCATTGTCACCCTGTGGGTTTCCAAACTTCAATTCTTTACAGAAACAGATCGTTACATCTTTTCCCCATAGATCAACTGGTATATTTGAACCAATGACCTTCAGTTAGCAGGTGAGTGCTTTCACCACTGAATTACCAAACTAAAACCATATGCCATTGCCATGGAGTTAATTCTGACTAACAGTGACCCTGTGTAGAGTTTCCAAGACCGTAAATCTTTACAGGAGCAGACAGCCTCATCTTTCTCCTGTGGAGTGGCTAATGGGTTTGAACCACCTACCTTGTGGATATCGGCCCAATGCCTAGCCCATCATGCTACCAGGGTTCTCTACTATACCACAAGCACTCCCTAGCTCCAGTTTTCCACCCTCGAAAGTCAGGGAGAGCTATTATAAAATGCAAAGCTCAATTAATTACATGGGATGGGAGAGGGCACTTCATTTGTACCATTAAAAGAAATGACTTCAAATTTCTCTAGGGGTTAAGATTTGGCTGCTGTGTTCAGCGGGGTTCTCTAGTGAAGCAAAACTGGGGGTGATATATGGAGAGACAGACAATGAGAAATTTATCCATCAAGAAAATAGCTCAGGCAGTTTTGGAAACAGTGAAGTCCAGTCTGGTTTCAGATCCACGGGTCAGATATACAGAAAGTGAGCCCCACACCCAAGGAAACCTCCTTTCTGTTGCATCGGGGCTGTGATCTGAGGAAGGGGACTGCACTCCACCTGATTCTTAGACCTGCTCAGCTATTCCCCAATCCCCTGGTAGACCTGATGACATCAGGTGAGGTCACATCAGGGGAGATTACTAGGCCTCAACTGCCAAACCACGGTGAACCCTGGCCCAGTGGACACAAAAGCCAATGGTCACAGCTGCTAAGTGAAAGCTGGCACATCCAGCCGCTCCGTGGAAGGAAGACCTGCGGGTCTGTCTCTGTAAAGATGGCGGACTAGAAAGCCAGGGGGGGAAGTTCGCACCTGTAAAGCACCAGTTGCCTCGAGTCTGAATGTACATGACAGCACCCAACAATAACCACTAGCACAATTCTGCACTGTGACCAAATCCACTCACATACCTATATCCATCCACCACACATAACAAACCACGACGCTTAACACTCGAACCCAAGAACAGCACGGCACGTATGCCACACCTCGGAATGAAACCTGTCCACAGAAAAACACATGCATGAACACACTCAGACATCCTCCTACACCCCATTATGTGAGCACACCATCCACACATGTACACACATTATGCAGGCAAACAAGCACACCGCATGCACGTATTACCACCCAATGTATACAGGGATGAATTACATTTTACAGTTTATATGTCTTTCTCTCGTGCATGATTATAAACACAAAGAAAATAAGCACTGTGGTAGTTTAAAAATCTGGTGTCAATTTGAGACGATTATGAGTGAAGGGGGTGGACTCTGGCCTGCCAATCAAGATATCACCAATGAAGCCTCTGTGTGGGCATGGCCTTTCCTGGGAATTCTGGGACCTCTGTGTTTCCTCTTGGGAAGCGAGAGACACTTCTTTCTCTCGGCTCACATCTTTGGAGACTCTCTACTGGCTGACTCCCTGCAAGACCTCCCTGAGAAGAAGCCTCATGGACCTACCCTGATGAGCCCTGGGAAATGGAGGAGCCACATGGAGACCCCTGCTATCGCTAAGATACTTCTACCACCACTGACTTTGCACACACTGGCCTGTGATCTTCCTGCATTCAGCGTCATTGCATGTGTTTCCTAAGTCTGAAGAGGACTTCATAGATTGGTAGCAGACTTATGGGTTAATATCAGACTTATGGACTTGATCTGGACTGGACTTTCTCAATATTCAACTCCTCTTATATATAAACTTCTTTCTTATACACATATGTGTGTTAATGAATTTGTTTCTCTAGTCTACCTGAAGCACTTTACCTTATTCATCGTTGATCTCTATGACTTCTCCTGGCATCTGATTATATCCAACTGGATGTAGCAGAGCTATTCCTCGGTAAGTGTTCAATTAATTTTAAGTAATATTTTATCTAGTGTGTAGACATTTTATCTCTCAAATCCACTACTTTAAAGCTATGTTAAAATAATCCCAGATCAAAATGATGTCACATACTGTAAACATATATATGTAGGTAAAGGGCTAAAATGCATTGTATGTGGATTTAAATCACAGCTCTGTTCTCTTATTAACTATGTGACTTTGAGTGTGTTGGCTAAGTTCACAAGCGTCCATGTCCTCCACTGTAAAATCAAGATCACATTAACAGCAATTTCCTCATTAGGTTATGGCAAGGATGGAGCACTGACTACGCTGCACATTAAGTATAGTGAATGCTGAAAAGAATCTAACTCCTTTTATTTTTTTATCAAGATCCAACAACGTCTTGAAGGGCTGGCCAAACCAGCTCCTGACCTTCGTGTGGAAACTTACTGAAATAATTTCTGAAAGAAGAAAGTCACAGTAACATGAACAAATAATCAAAGACTACACAGCGCTAAGGAATGCCAATGCAATGGGATCACACAGGTGTGGCTTATGCCTTACTCATAATATGTAGGTTAAAGGATTATGCACAACGGAGCAGTAACCCAGGAAAGCAAATTAATTTGAAGGGAATAGCAATGAACATCTCATGAGGAAAACATAAAGAACACCTAATCAAACACTTTCAGCACAATTCTTTTGAGAAGGACTTGGAAATCTGTTTTAGCTCTTATTTTGGCATATTTGGAACAAAATACTGTACATGTCTTTCCTTTAAAAATAGAGCTTAAACTTTCTCCTCATCTGGCCTGAGACTGTGGAACTATGGGATGAGCCAGGGGGCCATGTGGCTGAGAGACTAAGAACCAGAGGGAGCGATTTGCCTGCTAACTAAAGGGACCAGTGACTGCATCCTTATTGTTTGCTGATCCTGACTCATGGTAACCTGTTAACGTCCCAATAAATCCCTTCATTGTGAAAAAAATAAATAAACACCGGGCTTCCACAAAGTAAAATCCATTTTGGTGATTCAGTTAAATTTATTCCAATCTCTCCTGTATTTAGTGAGAGAAGTATAATGAATGGGATGGTGTTTATTGAGAAATACTAGGATGGAAAGATCCCCATTCTCTAATTTATATGGCAATTCAGGATGGTCTACCTTCAGTCAATATGCACCATGGTCTTCGCCATTTCTTCCATGAAAAAGTGGAATGCACTGACTACAATGCTAAAGTACTACTTCAAAGGTAACAGCCTTCAGTGTGGCTCATACCTCAATGTAAATTCAAAACAAAAAAACTCACTGCTATCAAGTCATGTTAACTAATGACCCTCTAGGACAGGATAGAATGCCCTTGTGAGTTTCCAAGACTGTGCGTGTTTTCAGGTATAGAAAGCCCTGTCTTTCTTCCCAGTGAGTGGCTGGTGGTTTCAAACTGCTGACCTTGTGAAAACCAGCTCAGTGAATGGCCATTACACCACCAGGGCTCCTAGTTCAGCAGTCCAAAAGCAAAAATCCTCCTAACTGGGCCGGCAAGCAAATGATAAACAGATAACAGATGGATGTTGGCAAGGATTGCATGTTACTTGGGCCCCAGTCAACACCTCTGAAAGAAATGGTCAAGAAATGAAAGGCAGGACAGACAAGAAGCCACCAAACAACAGCAGCTCTAAATCAATCCAGCTGAGCACTCTGTTCACAGTCTCCAAAGAATGAAGCTGGTTGGAGTGAGACTGGAAGAAAGCAGAAGGCTTGCGGTTGTTTGTGCAGAGGGGAGAGGTTTTCCCAGGTTCCTCCTGGTAAAGTCCTTAGCAAGGTGGCTCCCACTATGTCACAGGCTCTCCTTGCCCCACACACTCTGCAAGATGAGCTCATTTTGCTCAGACTTGGGCATGGAGTCTGATGATCCCATTCTTAGTTAAATAAGAGCCATCTAGATAGAGACTCTAGAGGAATCAAAACTGTGTGGTATCTCAGACTGCTAGATTCCATTGCTTTTCTCCCCAGTGAAGTGAGTGATTGCTATGATTGGTTCTGCCATTAAAAAATATATTTATAGAGATATATAATATGCAGAACTGAAGTGAGTATAAGAGAAGTCAGATTCCCAATCCAAATATTATGGTGTCTCTTTTCCAAGTTATCTGGGACTCGCAGCTGAATTTTTTTCAGCATGCCATGCACAGTGCATTTAATATTTGAATGTTTGCCTCTCCTGTGAATGAAACATCTTCCACCTATCCATACTCCAGGCCCATATTACTCCTCAGATAAATCCAAAGCTGACTTTGAACACTATTGAATCTCTCACAAACTCGCAGTATTAAGGATATAGACTCCCCAAAGTTGAGTCCCAAAAGAAATGGGTTTTTTTTTTTATGCATTGAATTGTGCCACCAGAGACCATATGCATGCTATAAACTGAGCCCTTGGGAGAAGTGGTTGCATTCTCACTGGGGATTTCCTGTGCTGTGTCACTGAAGTCATACCCAGTAGAGTGTGTCCCAAACCTATCACAGATAGGAGGGGAAAAATTCCAGGTCACATGACCTCTCCGAGGAACAGAAGTTGCTTCGCCTCGGTGCCTACAGAGAGCGAGAACGCCCTCCTCTAAAGTCAATACCCAAATTAGAACTTCCGGGCTCCTAATATGGGAGAAAATATGTTTCTACTTGGTGACACCAAAGAGATAGAGAGAGGGAGAGAGAGAATTCTAAAAATTCCCAGCTTTGAAAAGTACCACTCCTCAGGAAGTCATGCAAAATGAATGACTCATGGCCACCGTCATCAAATTCCAAGTTCATATTTAACTTGGATGCAGGAACACTAGAGTTTTTGTAGCCAGAGATAGGGAGGGAGAATGGAAACCTGAGATCGATTTCAAAGACAAATAGAACATTCCCAGTTAATCCACGGCTGCAAGTTCAAATTCAGGTAGGTACAGGAGATTCGTGGTTTGGACTTCACCTAAAACACTGCTCAGAGCAATGAGAACTGTGATCCGTGGTGTTTCCCCTACTTGACTTTGCTGCTGGAAAAGAAAGAAAAGGCTCTACTGCTACCAAGTGAATTCCAACTCGTTCGCACTGCCCTCAAATCGCTTCCAGCCCATATAGGGCAGAGTAGAACTGCCTCTGGATTTCTGAGACTGTAAGTCTCTACAAGAGTAGCCACTTCACCCTTCTCCTGCCTCGCTGACAAGAGAGGCAAATTCTTCAGTCCTGAGTGGTCAATGTGTCTGCATGGGCGGATCCCGCCACGGGTAACTTACTTCCTAAGAAGTTGTTGTGGTGTCAGTGTCGCCCTCGGGATGTTAATGAGAAGCCCACAGAGCAGGTGAAAGACACGGGCATGGGGGTGGGTGGAGGCTGAGACACAAACACCCGCACTGGCTGTGCCGGCTCTTGACCCTGCAGGGAGAAAGAGCAACGGAGACGGCAATGGAACAAGGAAGCAGCGATGGTTGTGGACAACACTAGCTCAATCTCAGACTGTGCTGTACGGCAATTACTGGGCTAGTTGCCGTCGTGTCTCACAATGTAGTCTATACGCATGGATAAAGGTTTGAAGAGCTTTGTCACTTTCACAACGAACAGCAGAAGAGTTGAAAGTAGTCCAATCCCATCTGCTTTTATAAAACTCTGTGACAATTTTGCCAGAAGTCCACTCTACTTGCAACCCATGAAACAATGTTTGCACGTGTGTCTACCCTCACAATGCCCTCAGGAAATTTCAATTCTTGTCATTATTTTAACTATCAAAAAACGCAAAACATGCAGAGTGCCAGGGCAGAGTCTGGCACAGAGCAAGCTATCTTGTTAGCAATTTTCATTACATGGTTGCTAAGTAACATTTATATTTCTCTTCATAGATAGGCAATATATGCTAATATAACACAAGGATATGGGGGGAGCTATTGTAATTTTACATAGTGAGTACCTCTTTTAAAAGTGTGGTATAGGCCCAATGTCCACCTGCTACCTTAACACTCAAGTACTCCCTCGATGCAAGAACACTTTGTTCTATTCAACTGGCATTCCATGATGCTCACCTTCCTGACATGATCACTGAAGACAAAGCGGGTGCATAAGCAAATGTGGTGAAGATAGCTGATGGTGCCCGGCTATCAAAAGATATAGCATCTGGGGTCTTCAAGGCTTGAAGGCAAACAAGCAGCCATCTAGCTCAGAAGCAACAAAACCCACATGGAAGAAGCACACCAACCTGTGAGATCATGAGGTATCGAAGGGATCAGCTATCAGGCATCAAAGAACAAAACATAATATTATTGTGGATGAGGTGGAGTGGGGACCCAAAGCCCATCTGTAGACAACTGGACAACCCCTTACAGAAGGGTCACGGGGAGGACACGAGCCAGTCAGGGTGCAGAATAGCATCTATGAAATATACAACTTTCCTCTAGTTCTTCAATGCTCCCTTCCTCCCTTCCCCTCCCCCAACTATCACGATCCCAATTCTATCTTACAACTACAGCTAGACCAGAGGATGTACAGCAGTACAGATGAAAGCTGGAAAGACAGGTAATCCAGGACTGATAAACCCCCAGGACCAATAATGAGGGTAATGAGAAGGTGGGAGAGAAAGGGGAACTGATCACAATGAGATACATATGACCCCCCCTCCCAGGGGGACAGACTACAGAAAAGTGGGTGAAGGGATACATTAGGGTTCCTGAAGGAGAGAGGGTGGGAAAGGGAGGAGAAAATGAGAAGCAGATATCAAGGGCTCAAGTAGAAAGAAAATGTTTTGAGAATGATGATGGCAACAAATGTACAAATGTGCTTGACACAAAGGATGGATGGATGGATGGATGGATGGATGGATGGATGGATGGATGGATGGATTACGATAAGAGTTGTAAAAATAATAAATAAATAAACAAAAGTGTGGTATATCATTTTAGACTCAATACATAAGTATATATCTCATGAACTGTGCATTAAAAGATGTGGTAGTCCAGATCTGACCTCCTCGGGCTTCTGTATTGCCACTCGTCAAAGGACAGAGATTCCTCCACGCCCCAGCCCTTCTTTACCTACTCTGACATTAACCATCCTTCCCCAGCACTCTGCTGCTGGGCTGGGTTCAATAATGCCGTGCAACGGCCACACAGAGCTCACAGACAGTACTCACTCTTATGGGAGTGTGTTCGAGAAGTTCATGGGTTACCACAAATCAAGATTAGCAATCCCTCTCCTCAGCCAGCAGTCAAGTCTTTCTCTGGTGCTGAAGCTCTCAGCAACGGGGTCCCTTGGACTCTGTATCTGGGGGTCAGAAAGTCAGCCAGCCTGTCCCTCTGTCTCACGGTTCCATAACCTCGAGCCCATTGAGGAGGCCATTCCCCCCAGTCCAGGTGCTGCTCCTCTGGTCTCCACGCCACGGTCTCCGGTGCTTCCAGTCTTGGCTTCCACCCCTTCAGACAGACATATGGAAAACACTCTTCCAATGGTCCTGAGGTTCTCGCTCTCTCTGCTCTTGCTTCAAAGATGGCTTATCTTTATGGGGAGGGGACGGGGAGAGAGAGGGACGAGGGCTGGTGGTAAGGAAAACTGACCAGTTCCCTCTAGTATGAGGGTTACCCTCACTCTCCTTGCATAGCCCAACCCCATCATTTGGTGGGAGTTAAAGAAATGGGTAGAAGAGTCGTATTAAGAAATGTCATGCCCCCACAAATATATCCTTTTAAAATATCGATAAACACATGTATATGTAATTTTAAGATGAATAGAATTTTATGGAAGTTAAAGTTATGTAAATATACTATTAGAAAAGCATTGGCTACCATTTTTGATGAAAGAAACAATGTACTTCCTACGTACTTTGTAGCATAAAGATTTTTTAAAGGGTAGTGCTGCTCATTTGTAGGCTTATTTCTTATGAGAATTGGAGGAAAAGTCTCAGGCCAAATTCCATACCAGTGTCAGGAATTATCTAGAAAATAATTACCCTATGATTCTTCCCTGCCCTTTCCCGATTCCCACAAACCATTCAGTCTATTGTCAGTAACTTATTTCCATCTTTATTTTATCATATTCTCTTGGAAGATGATGTCTATCCGGAATTCTCAATAGGACAGGAACCATTGAATTCCTGTCAGAGCACACACACACGTTCTGTCAACAATACTGCTGGAAGCTGTCCCAAACTATGTTCCAAGCAAAGATATTTTCAGGCCCTTCCCAGGACAGTTGCCCTCTTTTCATGGATGGATTTTATTTGAAGTTGTTGTGCGAGCAGAGCTCAAACCTTCATGACAGGGCAGTTTTCCTCCCGGACTAACGTGACTTTGCAACCACCTAACCATGGCTGTGGCCTGTTTCATTTTTCTCCTGTTGAAGATCTGGCTTACATAATTGGCTAGCCTTCATAGTGACTTTTTACCTGTTTCTCCCTCCCTTCCCATGGGGTATTCCTGTTCTCCAGATGTGTTAGTCTGGGTACTTTAGAGAAACAAATCCACAGGCACTCATAAGAGAACGTTTTATATAAAGGGTAAGTACACATCAAAAAAACATCCCAACCCAGTGCTACCCAGCCCACAAGTCCAACATTAACCCATACGTCTGACACCAATCCCTAAAATCCTCCTCCATCTCACAAAACACACACTATAATGCCGACTGCAGGAGGAAAGCTGAGACAGTGGATGTGTAAGCATCTCAGTGCTGGCAGGGGTGTCTACACAGCTGCTCCAGCACCCAGGGCTGCATCGGGGTAGGTCCATGAGACTTCCCCTTAGGGGTGTCTTGCAGAAAGTAAGTCTTGCCAGCTGAAGCAGGGAACTGCTAAGGCAGCTGCACCCTGGTCCAACCATCAGAGAGCAAGAGACCCGAGAACTAGAAAGGAAAGGCTCACTGAGCCATTTATCCCTCCACCCTTCAATTAACCACACATGTGTTTATCGGCCAGGTTGGCACAATAAATTGCCTCACCAGAGTTCCTCTTGAAAAGCTACATGGAGGAGAATCAAGCCAGCTACTTCACATTTCCCTTGAGTCATGATCACTATGTAAAGCTCTCTGAGGTTTCCATCAGTATAGCACCACATGTCAGAGCTGGGTTCCACCCTTTCCTTTCATAAGTGGACAAAAGAGGAGGACCAGAAAGGAAGTGGATTGACAATGGGAGAGGAGGCAAGCGGCCCCAGGGAGGCAGTCATTAAGCTGTTAGTGGAAAGAGCAGTGGTTGTAAGCCTCCAGCCATTCCATGGGAGAAAGGCGTGGTAGTGGATGTTAGTAAAGACGAAAACCTTGCCCTGTCTTTAGGATTGCGATGAGTCAGAATCAACTGGACTGCGTTAATTTTGTTTCATTTGGAGTTTTATATAGGATGGGAAAGAAGGACAGGGGTGGATAAAAACCACCTTTCCCTTTGTGGCCCCTTTTAGGACATCTTCTTTGAGAACAGTTCTCTACTGCCTGTTTGCAGATTATTACGGATTCCTGTTCAAAGAAGATTCCACCGATGTAAGAGAGTTGTTTGGGTACAACGTGGAATTTAAGCTTTTTAATGCTATTCCAAAAGAGGAACATATGTTCCCAAAAGCTTGACAATCATTGTTCTTGGAAGATAGCTCTGATTGAGCAGGGCTTTCTTAAGTGAAAATCTTCCTGGTAATTGTTCTCAAGTAAAACATCGTCCCTTAGAAGTGTGTGTAAACTGGCATGATAAACTTTATGATCTCCATGCGGAGTCCACATTTAGTGATTTCTGAGTAAGCGCTGAGTAAAAGGACTGGTCAATAACTGGAGTGGCAGGTTTAGCAATAATCTGGAAACATTTTCTTTTTTACTCTCTCTAATTACAATTCTATTGACAGATCATTTACACATCACACATTTTAATAACACCATCATATTAAAAAGAGTTGTATCATCAATTCTACAATCAATTTTTTTCTTTTAAATCATTTTATTGGGGGTTCATACAATTCTTCTCACAATCCATACATGCATCCATTGTGTCAAGCACATTTGTACATTTGTTGCCCTCATCAAATCTCAAAACATTTGCTTTCTACTTGAGCCCTTAATATCAGCTTCTCAATTTCCCCCTTCCTCCCTACTCCCCACTCCCTCATGAACCCTTCATAATTCATAAATTCCCATTATTTTGTCATATCTTACATGGTCCAATGTAGCCCTTCACCCATTTTTCTGTTGTCCATCCCCCAAGGATGAGGTTATATGTAGATCCTTGTAATTGGTTCCCCCTTTCTACCCCACCTGTCTCCACCCTCCAGGTATCGCCACTCTCACCACTGGTCCTGAAGGGGTCATCTGACTTGGAGTCCCTGTGTTTCCAGTCCTATCTGTACCAATGTACATCCTATGGTCTAGCCAGATTTGTAAGGTAGAATTGGGATCATGATAGTGAGGTGAGAATGCATTTAAGAACTAGAGGAAAGTTGTATGTTTCATCGATGCTACCCTGCACCCTGACTGGCTTGTCTCCTCCCTGCAACCCTTCAGTAAGGGGGTATCCACTTGCCTACAGATAGGCTTTGAGTCTCCACTCTGCACTCACCCTCATTTACAATGACATGATATTTTGTTTTTTGATGCCTGATACCTGATCCCTTTGACACCTCATGGCCACACAGGCTGGTGTGCTTCTTCCATGTGGGCTTTGTTGCTTCTCAGCTCTGGAGAATGACATCATGCTTGGTAAAGAAAAGGGACACTGAAAAAGAGGGTGATCCTCAAGGAGATGGATGGGCACAGTGGCTGCAACAAAGGGCTCAGACAGAAACAATTGTGAGGATGGTGCAGAGCACTACTGTCTTGTTCTGTTCCACAGAGGGGCCACCAGGAGTTGTAACTGACTCAATGGCACCTAACAACACACTTGAAGCTACTGGCAAAATAAAAAGACATTGGATCCGATTGTGAAACATACACTACTTAAGATTACAGTTCTTTGCTTAAAATTACATGCCTGATGTACATGAGTACAAATAAGAGCTGGAAACACAGGGAATCCTGGACAGGGAAACTCCTCAGGACCAATCATGAAAGTACCAATACCAGGAGGGGAAAGAGGAGGCAGAGGAGAAAGGGGAACGGGTCACCATAATCTACATCTAACCCCCTCCCAGGGGGATGGACAACAGAAAAGTGGGTCAAGGGAGACATTGGTCAGTGTAAGACATGGGGGGGGGGATGTACAAATTATCAAGGGTTTATGAGGGAGGGAAGGTGGGGGAGGGGAAATGAGCTGACACCAAGGGCTCAAGTAGAAAGAGCATCATGTTTTGAACATGATGATGGCCAACACACGCACAAATGTGCTTGACACAATAGATTGGATGTATGGATTGTGATAAGAGCTTAAGAACCCCCAATAAAATGAATATTTTTTCATTACAAGCCTGACCTACCTATTTTGTGGACTAACTTGTGAACTAACTGGACAAAAAGGCCATTATAAGCACTTGTTTACATATGTAATTAATTATTGCTGTCTCAATGACCCTGCCTTTATAATCCTAATATTTAGCAACTAGGAGAATGACATCATCACAAAGGAATTTGGATTTTCCACTCTGCTGTGGCTCGAGTGAACAGATTCCGCTAATAAGATGGCTTTCCAGGAGTTTCCATTGTGCTCTCTCATTCTTCCCATACTGCTTTGACCATTTCTCAAATACCACTTGGTGTTTTTGTTGTAGGCTTTGAACATAAATGTATTGAAAGAGCAGACCCCAGTGTCAGTTTTCCATGTTTCCAACTCTACAACCCCCATGACAGAGTCTCAGCTGGGTTGTCTGTCGGGTAGGGATTCTTAGTTTGCCTAGAATTCACAGAATCCCTAAGATTTTTATGAAGTTGTCTCTTCTCATCACCTACACCTTTCTTTCAGGGTAGCTGGATTTCTCAAACTGTCGTCTCCGAGTCACTTCCGTAAGAAATTCCTGATCCCTACCCTAAACCTGCAGAATCGAAATGTTCAGGGCTTCCAACTGGCTCATTCTGGTACAACCCCCTGCTAAGAGTTTGCATTTCCACCCAGAAATACTGAATCACTATCTATATTTTAAGAAGATCCCAGGTGAATCTTATATGGGTCCCCATTATTCATATAGATTCTGGTTCAGTATAACTGGGATTGTGATGGAAATTGACAGGACGGGATTGGCCGGAATGAATTGGTTTGCAGCTCTGGCTCAAGGTTGTAAAAGTAATTGCATTCTTAGGATATGAACGTAAACCTCCCATTTTCACAAAGAAAGAATGGGGAGGAGCTGGGTGTCTTTTTCTGTGCTCAAGAAGACACAGCTTGGTTTTAAAAAAATAAAATAAAAAGCCAAGCTGAAAGTGTTTCTAAAATCCAAAGATGGAAAAAATTGCACAACAAAATAATGGACGATTGGATTATAACTCAAAATATGAAATAAATATCTATGAATCCACACTTAATAAGTGAAGGATAAATAAACAAAGGATGAGGAATAAATCTCCCACATAGAATAATTGCAAGCGATTTGTGCAGACACTGTCTCTGTGAGGAGGGCAGACATAATCCTTGCTTTGTAAGTGTGCACTGCACACAATGACTTCCTCCCAGAGAGAACAGAATGGAAAAGAGGAACAATTTACCACGGTAAACCGTGACCAACCCTACTTCTGCCAAGTAGTCAACCACACTGTTTAATCACATTGAAACCTATCGGAAGCTATGAAAAGGACACTCTCCCCATGGTCTTCCTCCCCCACCAATAACCTCTATCTAATGATGAATCCCAATTGATTTGGCATGCTACAAAAAGGGGACCAGTACTCCTCAAAACTTTCAAGGTCATAAAGAAAATTTTTTTCAATTAAAAAAAAGTGAAGGTCAATGAAACTGCCACAGCCATGAAGAACCTCATAAAACACGGCAACAAATGCCATGTGGTGTCTTGGGTGGGTTAGAATAAAGACATGAGGGGCAAACTAAAGAAACACAACTGAAGTATAGATTTTAGCCAACACACTTATTTCTCACTTACTATCTTATTATTCAGCAGTTGGCATTGATGACAACAATAGAAAAGCTCTTTTGCACATTAATAGCAGTAGTGGTAAAAATGTGCTGACGTGTTAGGTGAAATAATGTTGGCTGTGATGTTTAAAGTTATAACAACTTGGCTGGGCCTTGATGCATCATACTAATACAAAACAGTCACAACAGGGGAAACATAGTACAGAATATATGAAAATTCTCCATACTATTTTCACAACTTTTATGCATATCTAAAACTGTCCTAAAAAAATATTGAAGAAGCAGGGGGAAGTTCCATTGACCTTCAAGCACAAAATTTTCAAAACTGGAAACAACTATCAACAATTTTTTTAATTAAAAGATCATTTTATTGGGGACTCCTACAGCTCTTATAACAATCCATGCATCAATTATATCGAGCACATTTGTACATGTGTTGCCATCACTCTTTTCTTATAAAAGCCCAAGTTCAATCACCAAACAGAAGGAGAACCAGTGTGCTTGGACTTGAGAAGGAGTCCCACAGAGGCAGTAGCCACAAACTATTATTCAGTTGCCTGAGTCCTTTGGTTCTTGTCCTCTTAAAGACATTGATGAACTAGACATTCAAATCCCTCCGTGAGGATTTATGCCTTCTACGTCTGGAAACCTGAGAGGCAGATAAAGGAAAAGATACCTAAAAGAGTAATTGAGGTGTACTTGTTTTCGCCTTCATCCTCTGACTCATGCATTTTCACCTCAGTCATAATTTGATGAGATTAAACTGCACATAGAACCATGCATTCTATTTCATATTAAAACAATTTAGTTCTTGACAATCCACTCGGATCTTTTTTTATATCCTTCCTCTTTTCTGTGCTGGTTTTAAGTCATCCTTTATCTATTGATGCTGGGTGTTAGATTATAGCCATGAGCAGTACTTCTGGTGTCAAAAATTTAGAAGCACTAAAACTAAGAAAAGTTTGTTTCTACTTTAAAACATTTAAATAGAGTACAGCAAGGATTCAGGTACTCAATACCCAGGTGTAACAAATACCTGCAGTTGCATATATTCTGCTATTTTTAGTTAGTCAGTTATTGTTAAGAATTAAAAATACATGCTGAGCCAAAGGAAAAATCTATAAAATAACCCAAAATATTCCATTCCAGAAATTTATCACTGTGGCCTAAATCAAATAGGAAGGAAGAGTTACAGACTCCGGAAAAGAACAATGATTATTACAGTATGAAACTCAGAGAAAAGGGAACTTAATCTAAATCTGTACTTTCAAGGGAAGGGGAAAATATCACATGAGCTTTCTCTAAGAATGTCAGAAAAGAATTTACTTTGAAAGAATACATAAAGACCAAAATCCAAACTTAAATCCCAGGAAAACACAAGTGACCACATTCTCACACACATATACATACCCATTTTTTCTTCACGGAAGCCAAATGTACATGGTTTCTATACCTTTGGCTCTTACTGTCTAAACAATGATCAACTTATCATTTACTGTTATATTCCTTAATCCAGAGAGTTGAGCTGGTTATTAATTAATTACAGGATACTATTATGTCTTCTGACTAATCGTTTGCACATGAAATATCTTATCTTGCCAACTGGGTTGAAAATATCTTTAATAAGATTATGTAAAAGAATAGATAGATATGATAAATAAGCATAAGAGTTTGAAAAATTAGTTTATCGGTGTCAAACTTCATTTTATTGGAAGATCTATTAATGTATAATCTTTCTATCCCTGTGTGGGCCAAAAAGTGAGAAAGAATGTCACTATCATATTCAATCCATTGCCGTCAATATGATTACTTTCTTTGGTTCTGGGAATTTCATGTGACTCAAACGCATTCTAAAAAAAGTATTCGTGTTTATATTAATGAGCACCCACAATAAGCCCGAGAAAAATATGACACAACCCTTGCCCTTCCTTAGTAATTTCATCGGAACCACCACTTCATTCTAGATAACAAGGCCCTGTGTTTTTTCACTGTGTTCTTTAGAGCTTTGTGCCTTGGATGTGAGCCAGTGTTTTATATAACTGCCACTCATCACCCATTGTCTCCAGCATCAACTGTTTTATTATGGCTTCATCTGAGATTTCAATGAAAACGGGAGGTAGAGGGGGGCAGTTTGTAAAAGACCACCCTGGAATAGACATCACATTGTCAAGAATTTGTCATCAACAACGAATTGTCAACTGTTTGGTCAATGATCTTCTTCACTTTTGATGGCCAAAGGCATGCTTACATGGCAAAATCTCTTTCCACAAGTTGAGCTTTAACAAAGGTATTTACATGCAAAGACTCTGGAGTCCATAGAAACACTATCATAAACTAGATTCTCCAGAAGAAACAAAAACAGTGACGTTTATAAATGTATATACAGAGAGACGTATCTCATGGAAATAACTCAAAAGTTGTAGAGGCTGGCAAAACCCAGGACCACAAGTCAGGCATCAGGCAGAGGCTGATGTAGCCCAGATCAGCAGATCAATAGGTAGGCTGCTGGCCATGGAAGTTGATGAATCAAGAACAAGAGGCAAAACATGACCAGAAAGGCTACACCCTGCTTGCCATCAATATTAGAACCCTTACTATTCCCATGTCCCTGTCATTGGCTCACCTCCCCTGTATCAGGGAAATTACTGAGACTTCAACTAAGGGTAAACATGACAGTGGGGCAAGAGGAAAGAAAAACAGAAAAGAAGAAAAAGGGGGAAAAATATAGGTGTATATAGAGATAATCAACTGTACAATCCTGCTTGATGGGACTGAATTATAGAATGTTATGATATCTGTAAGAGCTCCCAATAAAGTGATTTTTTTAATGATCAGATTGTAACATTGCAAGCTACTAGATCACAGATTGTACAAGCTATCGATGCCAACATTTGTGGACAGTTACAGCAAGCCAGAGGCAGAAATCTAAAGAACAGAAAGCCAGATGATGACAAGCCAGACGCAGGTTCAAGATCAAACCAAAATCCAGAGAACTTTGTGAAAACATTGGATGCAGGCCTCACCTCCAAAGAGATTTCCTTCCAAATGATTGGCTGCTAATGGTATAGTTCGTCATGGAGATGATTACATTATATCAGATCTCATTATAAGATGCTTCCTACCCCCAACTACCATGATCCATATTCTACCTTGAAAGTCTAGAAAGAACAGAGGTTGTACACTGGTGCATATGGGAGCTGGAGGCACAGGGAATCCAGGGTGGATGATACCTTCAGGACCAGGGGTGTGAGGGGCGATGCTGGGAGAGTCGAGGGTGAGTGGGTTGGAAAGGGGGAACTGATTACAAGGATCCACATGTGACCTCCTCCCTGGGAGACGGATGGCAGAGAAGGCGGGGAAGGGAGACTCCGGATAGGGCAAGATATGACAAAATAACAATCTATAAATTATCAAGGGCTCATGAGGGAAGGGGGAGCAGGGAGGGAGGGGAAAAAAGAGGACCTGATGCAAAGGGCTTAAGTGGAGAGCAAATGCTTTGAAAATGATAAGGGCAAAGAATGTACGAATGTGTTATACAATTGATGTATGTATATGCATGGATTGTGTTAAGAGTTGTATGAGCCCCTAATAAAATGTAAAAAAAAAGATGACTACATCATTGCATAACTGGCAAGCTACATCATAACCCACAAATCACTGAGAACCATGACCCAGCCAAGTTGATGTGCGCATGTACAATCCACTCCTCAGAAACGTGACATATATATATATATATATCCTAAACCATACATAATATCTGAATAAAGAGAATTATAAAATCATACTTCAGTCTAACATAATACACTAACATGATACCACTAAAAAATCACTACATATATTTTATAGACGAAGAAAACAGAAATATTTGTTGCATACATACAAGGAAGAAAATGCATAACAATTCAATCAGTTCTGCAACCAGTCATGTGTTTGTGCTTGATATTTAGAACTCTCTTCTTCCACCACCCATTCCACTGTCCATTTGCCTTCAGCAAGCACTTCAACTATTTATGGTTCTTTGCCTGGTGGAGGAACTCAGACAATCATTATTGATAGGCCTAGGCCATTAGTAATCATGTTGGGATCGGGTTGCTGTAGTTTTCCATGTACTTTAATCACAAGGCATGTTGATACTTAGAAGCACCCCAAGGAATACCCTGTCTTCCAGGCACACTCTTCTTTACTTCTTGTACATAATATCAGTCTGTGTCCCTTCGTTATCAGGATCAATCACACCAGTCAGTGAATGTTGATTCAGAGGCATGAAAACCCTGAAGTGGTGGCATGGCATTCTGAACTACAAGTACAAGAAAGCAGTCTTGTGTCTGCACATGGGAATATTACTCCTTTTGTATAACAGACCTTGATACCCAGAGAGCTTAAGTTCACAAGCACAGGAAGCAAACATTTTGCTAGTGGGTCACTAGGGGTATCCTGAATGGTGCCACACCCACTTCCACTTCTGAGTTCCCGGACCAATTAATTCCGATCATTGGAGAAAATATGCCATGAGAGGACACAGTCTTCGAGCAAAACTTGCCGAGTATTGCCACCTCACTGGCCCTGTAACTGTCTCTGGAGATGGCTATCCCACCATTCTACCAAGAGAGCTGCTTCGGGGCGCAAGGCAAAGGGAAGAGATAATGAAGCAATGAGCAGATGAGAAAATGTCGAGGGGCACTTTGAGAAGACAAAGTAAAACATAATGAAAAGTGCAACAAAGCTCTAGGGTTAGAAAACCAAAAAGGAAGCGCAAGCTCGGCATATTTTAAACCGAAAGAACTGGAGAAAATAAAATTGAAACTTGGGGTTATAATATGGAAAGATTCTCTATGGGCAAATTAAGCACCAAAATCAGATGGAAAGGCAGATGGGGGAATGTGGCTGCCAAATAACAGGCACAGGAAGACCTCCCCCTCTGCAGTGAGCAGAGAGATTGCACAGGGAGGGATCTCATGCACATCCTGGGGGCAATAAAATCGAGTTAAAGGCTAAGTAGACCAAAGCTTCTTAAATTGGGAGAGCATAAACCCCTGCTGAGAGACTCCCCTTTACCACTGACCAGAGACACAAGCTGCTTCCGTGGGTCCTACTCCTCTTGGCACAGCTGATTTTTCTGGGCACCTGAGCCCAGCCAACCAAGCCTCTTACTCGGCTGGCCCTGTGTGGCCAGCAGATCACATGGCAGCTTAGGTACACTTTTTGCCACTTCCTGCTTCCTCCTTTCCTGCTTTGATCTCTGCTGCCCTTGACCACCACTTAGCCCGCCTCCTCCACACAGCACACACAGACACATAATAACACTACTAAAGGAAGAAGGAATCTCCACCCAGGGTAGTTTTGTTTTTTAATTTCTTTTTTTTCCCTTTAGTTTTTGCTCTTTGTTCAATAATAATACTTGTATTGTCTTTTTCTAGTTGGCTCCCATTTCCTCTTCCACTAAGACCCAACCTTCTGAGAATAAATATCCCTCCAAGCAGAAAAACGGCAGGCCTGTGGATTCAGGTACACCACCCCAACAAGGTCTTTTCTTTTATTCCCTCTGTGTACACAGACCCATCCCCATACATGTTACCATAGCAACAGAAGTTGAACACCCACACCCAGGTCTTTTGTCTCTTCCCTTTACATCCACCCACTCTCTTTCTGCTCTCTCTTTTCCTCCTGAAAAATATTTCCATGAAACCTATGAATTCTTAGTCCCACTTTTAAGATACATTTTCTGATTCTTTTTAGAAATATGTTGGCCTATCCACACAGCCACTTATTACTATTATCACTACTTTTATTTTATTCTCCCCATTGTTCTCTACCACTTTCCACATTTATCCATCCCTCTCCACTTTTCTCCATTCACCTCTGTATGTTTCCTACCTCCTACTAGACTTCTCCTACATCACTATATGCATCAAACTACCCCTGCACAACCCAGCCACTCACACATCACTAACAATTGTACCAAGATCACAAAGAAACAGTAATCAACCATAGCAAACTCCGAAAAATCTAGAAAAAACAAACAACTGAAAATCACCTAAGCCAAATGGAGTACTCTGAAAAAGAGACCCAGAAACTACTGGAGACAATGCAGAAATATGATATTTATATCCTTTCAAAAGATGTGGGGAAACTCCTCGGAATAAAAGAAATTGAAAGATTGAAATCCTTAAACCAAAAGAAAGCCCATACGATAAGCAAGGAGGTAACAGAAGTAGGCAAAAGAGTGAAAGGCCGGAGGAATAGCATGGAAGAAAGGGAAACTGAATCAGGGAGCTGGAAGACAATCCTTCTGACTATATAGAAAGCCTGAGAATAATGAGAAACACTATCAAGAGGAACAACCAATGTCTCATCAGAATCCCACAGCAAAACGAAACAAAAGTATCTACAGAGAAACTAGTACAAGAAATCATGGAAGAAAATTTCTCCAAGAGCACAAAGGAAGAGAAAATGTTTCCAACAAAGGACTATTTGAGAGTTGAGAGAACACCAATTAAAATGAACCTCAAAACAAAAATCATGACATGTTACAGTTAAACTCTCCAATTTCAAGGAAAGGGAGAAAATCCTGAGGGCACCTAGAGAAAACAAAACAAACCAGCTGCCTATAAAGGAAAATGGAGAAGAATAACCTCAAACTACTCAGCTGAAACTATACAAGAAAGAAAAGAATAGAGCGACATATATAAAATTCTGGAAGGAAAACACTGCCAACCAACAAGCCTATATCCAACAAAATTGTCCCTCAAATACAGGGGAGAAATAAAGTTATTCCCAAAAAAAGAAAAACTAAAAGAATTCATTAAAATAAGACCAGCATTACAAAAACTAGTAACCAGCTCGCTATGGACAAAGAAGCACTAACAAAGGCAGACAAACCTACGGGCAGCACAGGGTCCACCACCACTCAAGCCATGTGAGGGAAGCAGCACTCACTACGGGCAGCACAGCGTCCACCACCTCTCAAGCCATGTGAGGGAAGCAGCACTCACTACGGGCAGCACAGTGTCCACCACCACTCAAGCCATGTGAGGGAAGCAGCACTCACTACGGGCAGCACAGCGTCCACCACCTCTCAAGCCATGTGAGGGAAGCAGCACTCACTACGGGCAGCACAGCGTCCACCACCTCTCAAGCCATGTGAGGGAAGCAGCACTCACTACGGGCAGCACAGTGTCCACCACCACTCAAGCCATGTGAGGGAAGCAGCACTCACTACGGGCAGCACAGCGTCCACCACCTCTCAAGCCGTGTGAGGGAAGCAGCACTCACTACGGGCAGCACAGTGTCCACCACCACTCAAGCCATGTGAGGGAAGCAGCACTCACTACGGGCAGCACAGTGTCCACCACCTCTCAAGCCATGTGCGGGAAGCAGCACTGAAAGCAACACGGAGAGAGTGGAGGAACCAAGAAACCAATAAAACCACACACGCAAATGGGGGGAAGGAACCAAACACAGAAAAATGGCAGCAACAAACTCGCACATATTAATAGTGACACAGAATGGCAGTGCACTGAATGCACCAATCAAAAGACAGAGCTGCAGACTGAATTAGAAAACATGACCCATCTATATGCTGCCCACAAGAGACACTTCTTAAACACACAGACAAAGATAAGCTAAGAATCAAAAGATGGTAAAAAAAATCTATCAAGCTAAAAGCAACCATAAAAGAAAAGAAGTGGGAATGTTATTCTCTGATAAAATATGCTTCGAAATGAATAATATAAGGTGGGACAAAATGGAGACTATATAATAATCAAAGGAACAATACACCAGAAACATATAACTTTAGTAAACATATATGTTCCCAATGAAAGACCCTCGAAATACATCAATCAAATTTTCATAGAGTTAAAAACAAAAGTAAACAGTTAAAAAAATAGGAGACTTCAACACACCACTCTCCATGAAAGACAGATCATCAGGAAAGGAGCTCACCAAAGAAGCAGAAACGCTGAACAATACAACCAACCAAGTCGACTTCTTACACATATAGAGAGCATGTAGTCCAACATGGCACACATCGTGCATACTCTTGAACAGATCATCTGTTAGACCGTAGAACAAACCTCAACAAATTCAAACACATTGTAACCTACAATCCACTTTCCTCAGATCACAATGCTATAAACGTAGAAACCGACAATAGAACAACAGTAACAGAAAGACAAACACATGGAGACTGAACGATCTATAATTTAATAGATCAAATAAGGAAAACTATTAAGAAATTCCTTGAAACAAATGGGAATCATAACACATCATACCAGAACTTCTGGGACATGACAAAAACAGTTATCAGAGGGTAATTACAGCAATCAACACACACATGAAAAAAAAGAGGAGAAATCCAAAATCAACTCCTTAACACAACAACTAAAACAGGGAAACAATATAAACCCTCCAATGACAAAATGAAAACAATCATAAAAATTAGAGCAGATAAACAAACTGGAAAACAAGGAAAAATCAACAAGGCAGAAAGTTGATTGTCTTTTAAAGGATTAACAAAATAGACAGCTGGCAGACTTAATGAAGGAAAAGAAAGAAAAATGCCAAGGGTCTAGAAAGAGAGATGAAAAGGGCAACATAAAAACAGATACGACTGAAATAAAACAAGTAATTACAGTATTATGAATGACTGCACTCCAATAAGTCTGATTAACTTATAAACTGTTCATGGGCTTTTAAAAATGTACAACCACTGTGGAACTCGATATGGCAACTAAAACAAAGAATAAAAATAACTATAAAACTGAGTAATACCTCTGCTGGGAATATACCCCAAGAAATAAGAGACAGGACATAAACAGATACTTGCTCTCCCATGTTCTTTGCAGCACAATCCACAATCACAAAAAAAAAACACAACTGGAAACAACCCAAATGCCCATCAGTGAAAGAATGGATAAAGAAACTGTGGTACACACAATGGATACCATGCAGCCTTAAAAATTAGCACTGACACACCTCATGTCAAGGACTGACCTGGAAACGCTTCTTCTGAGTGAAGTTAGTCAAGCACAAGAGGATAAATATTGTATGAACCCACTGCTGTAAGAATAAACACCAAGATGGAGGCAGACTTCTGCTCTCGGGGAATATAATCTTCCAGTCCAGTCTCCCAAGCAACAAGGTAGAGAGCCAGCTGGTGCCCATGAGCCATCGAGCACCCTCTTTATATGTACATCTTAAACCATTTTGACAAGGGAGACCTCATCTAACCTGGAGTTCGTTTCTCAAGGTAGGGGGAGAGGGAGCTGGCTATTCAACTGCTGCCATAGAGCATTGTCCTTAGGTCACCCCAAATCAACAGTCACTCCTACAAGAGTGATCTTTGAACCTTACTGGAAATTCGAGTCAAAATGAAGGGAGGGGGACTCCTGTATGTCTCAGAGAAGGTGACTAGACCTCTGTTGCGGTCGAACTGTTTGTAGCAACCTGTCGTCAGGAAAAAGCACGTTGAAAAAGAGGAGAATATGCCCCATACTATATTCCTAACTGGATACTTTTGCCTAGTTTCTATCCAACACTTGGTGACCCAGTGTGGTAGTTAGATCATTTTACTTCAACTTCAAGATGTATCAAAGTGTAGTCTAACCTAGCAATTAGCTCATTGCCTGATGGCGCCACGTTAGGGGTGTGGCCTTCTTATAAGAGGCGGTGGGGGTAGGGGGGCAGGGGGCTGAGAATCTCCACTCTCTGCCACTTTGCCTTCCTGCCTGCTGGAATTGTGCCACAAAGGCTGAGAGTCGGCAGCACCCTGCCATGTGTCCACCAACTTCGGGCACATGGACTCTGCACCCATCAGCCTGTGATCGTCCTACCTCCTGTGTTCATCATTCTGCATCACTGGCACGTGGCTACGTGAGCTGAAGCGGGGTTTGTGGACTAGCATAGGACTTACGAACTTGGGTTGGACTGGGCTGAGATACCTTCTTGATATAAAATTACTTCTGGATATAAGGCTCTTTCTTATACATAGATGCGAGTCACTGGATTTGTTTCTCCAGACAACCCAGCCTAACACACCCAGAATGTGTGTTATAGACTACTGGCACTGTAGACTCTCTCCTTCCAAAGCATACAGCATCCTTCCCAGGCCACACCAGAAGGCTTCAATGTGGAAACCCCACTACCTGAATTGGGCTTTGCCTCAAACTCACCTGTAGCGAATTTAAGGAACTGACATACTCTCTTGGACATAGGGCTAAAACTCCCTAGTGTGAAAAGATGGCTGCTATCCCAAGGTAATGAAATTAGAGGTCATCGGACTTTGGTTTAGATCTCTTGCTTTGAGGCTGCTCAGTGGATGGTGGCCCAGGGTTAGCCCACATTTCCTATTTTAGTGCTCTCCTTGCTTTCTCTGGTAGGCATAGTTCTGCCTTTGTGAATGAGTGTCCCTATCACCAACCCCAATTGTGTTGAAATCTGCAGGCATGGTATCAGAATTGAGTCTGTACAAGTAGACAACTCATGTATTGCAGTTCATAGCCAGCCAAGACTAGTATAATTTCCATTTCTCAACAATGTTTTAAATTCTACTCTATTGACTAAATTAATGATTTTATGAATAGAATTAGCGTGGGCCCTAGGGGGGTGGTTTATAATGTTCTCTACCGTAAAATAATGATGTCTCCAAAGAGAACCAGAGACACACATAAACTGTAGGCATACGAATGGATTCTAGCCTCCATCTAAAAGCAACCAGTTATTCTGACATGACTCTGCTCGCTGCTCTCCCTCATGAAGATATCACTGAAGATATGGGTGCTATAGCAAACAAAGGGTGGTGAAGAAACCAGATGATGCCTGGCTATCATTTAAAAAATATCATCTGAAAAATAACATATATCATCTGTATCTTAAAGGTTTTTCTTCAAAGAAGCAGCCGGCTCAGTGAGGTGTCAACGAAGTGCACATAGAAGCTCATTGTCAGCCTGAGTGATACAAAGATTGTAAATAATAAAATATAAATCTGAAGGAGGGAATGGTATCAACTTCAATTGTGAACTCCCGGTTTGCAGAATGCTGTGGATGACAGTGGAAGCCCCAAACCCATTTGCAGGCCGCCCACCTGGAGTAAGTCCAGGGATGTGCATAGTCTTGCTATTAGACAGACAGCATTATAAATTCAATTATTGTAAATGTGGTGATTTAAAAGGTAACACCTTATCATTTGATCTCCCTTTTGACCCATTTTTAAGTTTACCTTTTCATATTTTGGATTTTTTTTTCTGGAGCTACAGTTAATTTAGCATATAATTCAATAGTTCAATCATATCATCTGATCATCACCACAATCAACTTTGGAATATCTCTACCTTCTTTTATACATTCATATTAACTCCGCATCTCCCCCGCCCTCCCTCCGGTTCTTTCCACTTGATGTATGCTGAGCATGTTCTGCCTTTGTGACCCCAAGTCTGCACATTTCATTATCAGACACCCCTTTGTCCTCTTGAGATGCCATTTGAATTTTCTCTTTCTCTTTCATCATTTCTTCCATTTACTTTAGGTACTCTACAATTAAGAGTAACTTTCAGGATAGCTCCTGACATCCACTTTGATCTTTTCTCTTTCCTGTCTTTTTAATGGCCTTTTGCTCTCTTCCATATATGAACTGTCATATGACATCAAGAGCATAATAGATGCATACGTAGGTGTGAGCAGATACATATTTGAATATACTTGGATGTGCTACAGATAAATCAACATATACAACAAACCATATATGAGACCTAATCATGGAGTCTTCCTAGACATAAACAAAACAACTGTGTTATTTGTTTAGTGGATCCAAAGCTGGGACCAGAGTCTTGGGGAAGGGAAAAGGAACAACCTAGTTAATTGATATAGCATAGATCATAAGAATAATATTCGACATCCTAGTTTGGTGAGTAGCTTCTGAGGTCTTAAAAGCATGTGAACAACCACTTCAGATACAATACTAGATCTTTACTCACTGGGAACTAAAGCAAATAAAGGGCTCAGAGAAGAAGCTAGTTCCTGGTACGAAGTGCCCAACAAATCACAGCCTTTTGAGAAGAACTCGGTGTTATTTGGCCTTCCTAATTGCATTGACTGGGGACACAATAGAAGGTCCTGAACAGAATGGGTTAAAAAAATGTAGAACAATATTCAAATTCTTCAAGAAGACCAGACTTACTGGACCAATAGATAAAACGCCAATACTATTGCCCTTAGACACTCTTTGAACTTGGAGTTAAAGCTATTTCTTAGGTCACCTTTCAGCCAAATACTAGATTGACTTGTAAAATAAACAATATCACCTATGAGTGCTATGTTCCCTTAAACAATTAATTACATCCATGAAATACTGAATTCTGAGACCAAATGATCAACATTTACCCCAAATCAAAGATGAGAAAGCACAGAAAGTTAAAAATAAAAGCCTACTTAAGAAAAAAACTAATTGCCCACTGAGGAGGTGGGCAAAGAACATGAACAGAAGTTTCACAATGGCAGAAGTTCAAAAGAGAAAAAAGAAAAATAAATAAATTCAAATGTCCAACAAACATATGAGAAAATGTTCCTGATCCTTAGTCATAAGAGAAATTCAAGCTAAAACAACAGTGAGATACCACTTAACACCCTCAAATACAGTCCAATTCAAAACATCAGAAAACAAGTGTTGGAGGGGCTGTGGTGAGATAGGAACTCTCGTCCACTGCTGGTGGACTTGTAGGTGTATACAGCCACTATGGAAATCAATCTGGCGATTTCTAAAGCAGATGGAAATCGAAATACCTTACCATACAACCCAGGAATCCTCCTACTGGGCGTATACCCAGAAGAGACAAGAAACAAACCACGGCCAGACATCTGTGCTCCAAGGTTCATCACGGCACAGTTCACAATTGTAAGGATTTGGAAACAACCTAAATTTCCATCAAGAGACTAAAGGATTAAAAACCTGTGATACATACATACAATGGAGTACTACACATCCCTAAAAATCAGTGGTGAACCCTTGAAGTACATCACAGCATGAGAAGAACTGGGGGAAATGATCCTAAGTGAAGTAAGCCAAGCACAAAAGGACAAGTCCGACATAAGCCCACTGAGGTAAGCTTAAAAAAATGCAAAAGGGGCATAGGGGAAAAGCTACTGTATACAAACATATGGTAGCCAATTAAAAAGGAGGGGGGAAAAGAACCCCAAAAAAGACATGGGTAGCCAGGGGAATAGGGAACTAACCCACCCAAGGGGAGGGTATTGTTTATAGCTCCACAAGGAAAGAGGGACCAGACTTCAAACTGGTGCTCCAAGTCGTGAATGCAACATATCAGCAATAGAGAGGTCTGAGCGGTGAGCCCCAAACCCAACTATGTGGACACCTGCCCATCCCCCCAGAAGAATTTACCTCAGAGGACAGCACTGAAGCTACAGCTTAGGGAGAGGGACATGTCTGATCAGAGCACACAGGAGCAAATGAAGGGAAAGGAAGAGAGAGTGGAATATATCCTGGCCCATGAAGCCTTGAGGACGATATTCCTGCTCAGAGCCACCAATGCACAGAGAGGACCATAGGGCTGGCCCAACTAAGAGACACAATCTCCCTCTCTGACCCATAGCCTTATAGGAGACAACACAGGGAGACACAGTGCGGGAATTGCACCTGATCTGACCCCACCACACCAACACAAAACACTGAGGGCGTGCAACAGAATAGCAAGGGGAGCAGAGCAAGGAAGTCCTGAGGGAGTACCAAAAATAGACCTTGGGCATGACACTTCATCAGACTCAACTGGAAAACACTCCTAAAGGTCAACAAACAGACCTTGAACTATGTACAGGCTTTTCTTTTCTTTTTTTGTCATTGGTTTTTTTGTTTTGTTTTTTTGTTTTCTTTTGTTGCTTTGTTTTGCTCTGTCTTGTTTTTTTTGTGGGTGTGCATATTATTATCTCCATAGGTCTAGCTAGATAAAATAGGATGGATAAACAATCTGGAGGAGAAAACAACAGGACCAACGGTTCCAGGAAGACATAGAAGAGGGGGAGGTGGGGGGAAAGGAAGTGGTGTTAACAAACCCAGGGACAGGGGAACAACGAATGACCCAAAATTGATGGCAAGGAGGATATAGGAGGCCTAGTAGGGTTTGATCAAGGGCAATGTAACTGAGAGGAATTACTGAAACTCAAATGAAGACTGAACATGATAGTGGGACAAGAGAAAAGTAAAAGTAAACATAGGAAAGAACTAGGAGGCAAAGGGCATTTATAGTGAACTAAATATAGGCATGTACATATGTAAATATATTTATATATGACGATGTGGGAATAGATTTATGTGCATATATTTATAGGTTTAGTATTAAGGTAACAGATGGACATTGGGCCTCCACTCAAGTACTCCCGCAATGCAAGAACACTTTGCTTTATTAAACTGGCATTCCATGATGCTCACATTCCCAACAGGATCGCTGAAGACAAATGTGTGCATAAGCAAATGTGGTAAAGAAAGTTGATGGTCCCTGGCTAGCAAAAGATATAGCATCTGGGATTGTAAAGGCTTGAAGATGAACAAGCAGCCATCTAGCTGAGAAGCAACAAAGCTCACACCAGCCTGTGTGATCACAAGGTGTCGACAGGATCAGATATCAGGCATCAAAGAACAAAAACTCACATCATTGTGAATGAGGGTGAGTGCAGAGTGGAGATCCAAAGCCCATCTGTAGGCAACTGGACATCCCCTTTCAGAAGGACCACAAGGAAGAGACAAGCTAGTCAGGGTGCAGTATAGCACCAAGGAAACATACAACTTTCCTCTAGTTCTTGAATGCTTCCTCCCCACCACTATCATGATCCCAATTCTACCTTACAAATCTGGCTAGACCAGAGCATGTACACTGGTACAGATAAGAGCTGGAAACACAAGGAATCCAGGACAGATAAACGCCTCAGACCAATAGTGAGAGTAGTGATAGCAGGAGGAGAAGGAGATGGTGGGGAAGAAAGGAGGAACCAATCACAAGGATCTACATATAACCCCCTCTCTGGGGGACGGGCAACACAAAAGTGAGTGAAGGGAGATATTGGACAGCGTAAGAGATGACAAGATAATAATAATTTATCAATTCTCAAGGGTTCGTGAGGGAGGGGGTTTAGGAGGGAGGGGGAAATGAGGATCTGATACCAAGGGCTCAAGTGCAAAGAAAATGTTTTGAGAATAATGAGGGAAACAAATGTACAAATGTACTTGACTCATGGATGGATGGATGGATGGATGGATTGTGATAAGAGTTGTGTGACCCCCCCCCCAATAAAATGATTTAGAAAGAAAAGAAAATGTTTTAAAATGAAAAATTATAAATAAATAAAAGTCAGCTTAACAGGAAAAACTGGTGACCATGGTGAAAATGAAGCCAATACCATAGAACTTGAATAAATTTTCTATTAAAATTGTTAAAAGAGAACCTAATTTTCTAAAACAATTTTTAATGACACCTTAAAGAGTTCAGTTCAAGGGAGACGATCTCTGAGACTTGGGTGGCTTAAGCACAAAGGGGTAAGGAAAGGAAATCTCCCAAGATGAGCTCCGAGAAAGCAGCTCGTTCTTGCCTGTGATAGCTTCAGCATCCACTTCCAAATGCAGGCAGACAGTTTTCAAGAAGATGCCAGGCATATGAAAGGCACCAAGGCTGACCTGCCCATCACTGCCAGATTGAGAGCGTTACACCACACAAGAAGAGGCGGTGTGGTCAGGTCCCTCCAGATCATTTACTCAGTGTTATAAAAGCATGGAAAGTACCTAAAAATTATCGAAGGAATGGAGCATGTAATTGTCAGCAAAATGGTCTTTTCTCTTTGATTAGAACCGTTTCGCTGCTCCAGGGCCTCCTTGTACTGTTTCACAAGTTAGGCATGGGCATACTTCCAGAGGTGCCATTCATGTGGTTGACTTTGACAGCGACATTCGCTGGAGTTGTACCAGTTACAACCTGCTTATGTGTCCACGGCAGACCTGAGAGAGGGCTTGCTTTCATTTAAGGATGGGAGGGAATAAAAGTATGTGGGGGGGGAGAGGATTTTGAGAGAAAGAGAGCGAGGATTTGTTTCCTGATTAATTTCCAAATACACTACGAGTGATCATGTGCACGTTCTATAATCTCTCTGGGTTCCAATTTCCTCCTCTACAAAAATGAGATTGTGATAATGATCCCATAAGGTTGTTGAGTAAGTGAGGATAAAATGAAATCAAAGTATCTGATTAATAGAAGGGATTCAGTAAGAGATAGCCATTGATTACCAAATGTCTAGTATAAAATAAGCAGACATTACTTATTTTTTAAAGAGAAAGATGTTGCTGTTGTTGCTGTTGTTTGTTGTTGTTAGGTGCCATCAAAACATTTCCAATCCATAACAACCCTATCTATGCACAACAGAACAGAACATGGCCCTGTCCTGCTCCATCTTCACAATTGTTTCCATGCTTGAGCGCATGGATGCAAACTATCTCCTTAAGGGTTTTCCTGGTTTTCAGCACCCTTCTACTTTACCAAACATGATGTCCTTCTCCAGGACCTGGTCTCTCCTGAAACCGTGTTGAAAGTATGCAATACGTAGTCTCATCATCCTTGTTTCTGAGGAGCACTCTAATCAGACATCTTCCAAAGCAGATTTGATTGTCCTTTTAGCGGTCCATGGTCCTTGGAATCTTCTTCTCCAGCACAATTCAAATCCATTGATTCTTCTTCAGTCTTCCTTATTCAGTGTCCAACTTACACATGCAGATGAGGCGATTGAAAATACAATAGCTAGGGTCGGTTGCCCCTTAGTCCTCAAAGTAACATCCTTGCTTTTCAGTAGCCAAATTTTCAGTTAACAGCCAACTAACTGTGTAGCCACTAAGCAACCAGGGATTCTTTGTAAAGCAATACTCTAAAGAGCCCGATCTCCATTGGAGACATTGAGTTTATAAGGAGAAACAGATCTCACAAGAAAATTCCAGGCCAGATAGTATCACTGGAAAATTCCCCCAACATTTAAGAAAGAAATGATGCATGAAAGGAAAAGGATAGGCCACAATTCATTCTCGAAGGCCAGCATTACAGTGATGCACGATCAGAATGGGGCGTGACAACAAAAGACAGCTACAGAACATCCCTATAGATTCATACGAAACTAATCTTCCCAACGGTGTAGACAAACTAAGGAACACTAATAAAGGGACAGCACATCATGGCTGAGATCGTTAGACATTACGTCAACTAGACCCTCTTGGATAAGGGTAGGAGTGGAGCTCCACCTGTCTATTGCATTGTCGCCTGATGACACCTCCTTGCTGTCCCAAGCCTTTGGTAGAAGAGCAAGATTGGACAGTGACCATTTCTCTCTGCCACTCTGACTTGCTCCTCACTGGGATCTCACTGAATTTCCAGGGGCCACCCCATGTGAGCTACCCAACCCTGGGACCTGTTGGTGCCCTGCTGTGCTTCCACCAACCTTGGATCCACATGACTACCCTCGCTGGCCTATGAGCTGCCTGCTTCCCCAGTCATTCTTTACTGCCATCGACCTGCAGCGATGTGAGTATGAACAGTGCCCAGCTAGCACGGTCTTCATGGACTTGAATCTCATTGAGCTGGGGTGCCTACTTGACGTGAAGTTGGTTCTTCATATGTAAACACTAAAAAAATAAGTTCCTCTGTGATTTTCTTGTAGTCAGAGATCCCAAACTTCATATTTCTCCTCAGCTACCCAAGTTGTGACAGCAGTTACATTGAGTTGACAATTTAAACACCATAAGAAAGTTGGCATGCGTATAAGCAAATGTAACCAGAAATCTTTTCAAGTATCTGCTTTATATAGTAGTGTAAAACAAAGATTTAAAGAACCAAATGGAAATTCTCCTTAAAAAAATGTATCTTAAAAACCCTTGAAATGAGTAGTCTGCAATTTTGATCAGTGCCAGTGTGTCTTATGGCTTTTCTACAACCAGCAACAAAAGGCTAGACTTACTAGATACCAAAACAACACACTTTTGAATATTATAACAGCATATTTCCCAAATCAACCCTTAAAAAAACGTTGGTTCTTAGGGTGTGAGGTAGCAACGATAAAAAATACAACTTTCCTCTAGTTCCTAAATGCTTCCTCCCCCTCACCCCCATCATGATCTGAATTCTACCTTGCAAGTCTGGCTAGACCAAAGGATGTACACTGATACAGATAGGAAACAGAAACACAGGGAATCCAGGATGGATGATCCCCTCAGGACCAGTGATGTGAGTGATGTGAGTGGGTTGGAAAGAGGAAACCAATTACAAGGATCTACATGTGACCTCCTCCCTGGGGGACGGACAACAGAAAAGTGGGTGCAGGGAGACGTCAGACAGGGCAAGATATGACAAAATAATAATTTATAAATTATCAAGGGCTCATGAAGGAGGGAGGAGCGGGGAGGGAGGGGAAATAATGAGGAGCTGATGCCAGGGGCTTAAGTGGAGAGCAAATGTTTTGAGAATGATGAGGGCAATGAATGTACAGATGTGCTTTACACAATTGATGTATGTATGGATTGTGATAAGAATTGTATGAGCCTCTAATAAAATGATTTTTTATAAAAAAAGAAAAGGTGCAATGTATTTGGCAAATATCTGAGTGTGTCCTAAATTGGCTAGTCAAGGCTTTCTAAGGGGAAATGATAGCTGGCCTGACACCTGGAAATGAATTAGTGGCATTCGGGCACAAGGAGAGGCTATGCTTCCAGAGAAGACAGAACAAACAGAGACCCAGAGACTGCGGTTGGCTGCTGTGGTTTCAGGAAAGCCCACTTGATTCTGATATGCCCTCTTATGGCTCTTGAGACTCTTCAAAAGCAAGTGTAGCGTGGAATGTGACCATGCTCCCTCCTACTCTTCTTAAGGAGGTCTCTCCAGTCTCCTGACCTCAAGTTTCTCAGAAGGAACTTCCACGAGAACAGTGGTTCTCAGCCCTCCTAATGCCATGACCCTTTCATAGAGTTCCTCATGTTGTGGTGACCTCCCCCCAGCCATAAAATTATTTTTTTGCTACTTCATCACTCATTTTGCTACTCTTATGAATCGGGCGACCCCTGTGGAAGGGTCGTTCAACCCCCAAAGGGGTCAGGACCCACAGGTTGAGAACCACTGCACTAGCGCAATAGTTCAGACTTGTCTCTCAGCACCTTAACCCAAGAAAGGAGTGATGAATGGAGAGAGCCTACCGTCGTTGGTCCTTGGTTCTCAGGCGGATGGAGTCGATGGAGTAAAGCATGGGGTTGCTGAGCTTTAATGAACTCTACAGCACCTGGTTCTCTTTTGCTCTGTTTTAAGTAGGGTGATAATCAAGGATCATGATAACAATACTGGCTCACACATAACAATTTGTTTGCCGTGCCCCAGACACTGCGCTAGATACTGCGTGTGTGTTCTTTTCATCCGTACAACAAGCATGTTGTCAGAGCTCTCTCAGTAATATTTTTTATGAACTAACCTCAAATCCTCATCCGGGCAACAAACAAGTAAGCAACCAAATGCATAGATCAATTTTGGATTAGATTAATTCTGGAGGCTGTTCCGTCTGCAAAGAAAATCCAAGAGGTTGGTGTGTTAGAGAGGACCTGTGTGGATGCAGGGTTTCGGTAGTGGGTCTCTTTGAGGATGTGCCATTTAAAAGGGGACATAAATGAAAAGAAGGAGTCAGCCATGTGAGGCACACTGTGTGCTTCTTCCTATTTCACAGGAAAGGACACTCAGAAAGGTCAAGTAAACTTCCCAAGATCCAGCAATTCTATTGAAACAGGTGGAGCTGAGAGCCAGGCTTCTAGCAAGTGACGGTGTGATTCTGCTGCCCACATTCATTGACACGGCAGCTCCGTCTCCCTTGCATCCTCCTGGGCAGGTTCTCTGTCTCTCCTGTTACCCATTTCCCCGACTTTCTGACTTTCCCAACTGATGCTCATTGCTGAATGGTCAAGGCCTTTGACTGTTAGCTGAAGGTCAGTCTCGCTCAGCCTGGTGTCTGCAGTAACACAGAAAACTTGTCACTCTGCAGTCTGTCTGCAGGACGTCCTTCTGTCTGGACCCTACTCTACAAAAAAAGGTCAGACTGAGTGCCCTGAACAGTGAAAACACGACTCAAATTGGCTTCTTCTCTGGCTGTATTCCAAGACTCACTCAGGAAACCCCAGAAATGCCTCTCTGGAATCTGTGTACATTTCCCAAGGATCCTCACCCACTGAATTACTTAAGACTTCTTCACCGGAGTTTCGCATTTATTTCTGCCTCCTCCCCGTGGTGCTCAGAGTAGCAGCTGTAACTCATCAATAACCGCCATGATTGTGACGAGGTAGTTATTACGAATCCCGTATCTTCATTTCTACCTCTGAGTTCTCCTTCAGGTGAGAAATGGGATTGAGGAGTCAGGCAAACCAAACCCAAAACCCACTGCCATCGAGTCGATTCTGACTCCTAGTGATCCTATAAACCTGTTCCTGTAACTCTTTATTTGATCCCACAGAGCAGCCAAGAGGCTGGAGCGCAGGCTGAGCAGCCTCTGTTTACCCACCGTGCCACCAGGGCACCGGGAGCAATTAGGCAGAGGGAGTGTAACTATGCTTTTTCTGACAACACGGGAAACTGTCAAAGCATTTGCTGTTTTAATATGCCAACTCCATCCACCTGAGAACCATGGGCCGATCATGCCAGGCTCTCTCCGGTCATCAGGCAGATGAAACACTTGTCTTGGAGAGGTGGGCAAGGAGCCGAGAGTTCTGGCTGAACTGCTGCCTCAATGGAAGATCCTTCTGAGAAACTTGAGACCAGGAGAATGGAGAGCCCTCTTGAGGAGGAGCGGCAGGAGCATGATCATGTTCCAGGCAACACAAGCTGGAAACATGTCTACCCTGGTGCCCGGGTGACAGTCTTTCTCCAGGTTTCGGCTGAGCTATCACTTCCTCTTAGGAAGCTTTGACTGACTGTCCAGTTCAGGCAACACTTGAATGTTTGCCAATGCATCATACTTTTTCTTTATAGCCCAAGTCTCCCTTCCTTATAATTTCGGCTTGGCTTGTTTGAATCCTGCTTCGGACTTCAATCCTCACGAGGCAACAACCTTGTTGCCATCACACATACTCACTCACCTCTATCAGGGAAGGGAGCCTACTGTCTTGTAGGCAATAGGAATGTGAATCCGCCACCCCTCTGTCAGTTTGTCAGACTGTGGTGGCTTGTGTCTGACTGTGATGCTGGAAGATATGCTACCTGCGTCAGTAGAATTTCCATTGACTTTTAAAATGACAGCTTTTCCAGAAATAAGCCACCAGGCTTTTCTTCTGGGGCACTTCTGGGTGAACCTTGGAGTCCACAACCAAGCACATTACCCAGTCACCACACCTTCACTGAAGTAGGGGTTGAATTGATGTGCAGGCAACGTGGTATGGTCCTGTGCGGCCTGATGCGCTGGCTGTGCTCCGGCCAGATGATCGGAGTAATCCCAGACTGAAGCAGTCCACTGAAGAGGGTTCACCCAGAAGAAACCTTGACCTTGGACAGCATAACCATGATTCCTGACTATTTGCTTAATGAATGAGTGCTACCAAGCCTCACTCCTGGAATGCACTTCACCCTGACTAGAAGAATTTATTATTGTGCTTATGCCTACACCCTGCAAAGAGTTTTACTCTGCAAATATCTATCACACGTGATCTCTTTTTCCCTTTTGTTAATGAACACAAGTGGGAACGACCCTCCCATCGAGTCGCAAAGCACTCTAGTGAGCATGCCCCGTTGTGGGCGAGACAGGAACGCTGCTTCTAGACATCTGCTCTTGGATACGTTCACAAGGTAGCTTTCCTTTGTGAAAACAGGATCCCTGCTTGTAGGAGCTTGCTTGTCCCCTGCAGAAAGAGATACAGGCTGCCAAGAAACAGGCAAAGAGCAAACACCTAAGATATTCTTTCCCCTATGAGAGCATGAGATTATGATTTTTTTTTTTTTTTACAAAAAAGCAAGCTACCAAGGGAGAGCAAAACACGGTGGTGACAAGAGCGGGCTCTGGAAACACTTGGCCGGTCCTTATACGGATGCCACATACAACTGAGTGACCTGTGGACCTCATGGGGTTGCCGCGAGGAATTACATGAATGGCTGGATGTAAAATGAACAGAGTCTAGCGCATAGGAAGCATTTGGTGAATGTTGGCCAACAAATCAAATACAACAAAAAGAAAGAAAAAAAGCAGAAGCAGGGACACAGATGGAGACAGATAAAAATAGACAAGGACTATATCAAGACGCATCAAACAGGAAATCAGCACAGTGGAGGAAGTTAGACTACATGAGTTAGGAAACTATGAGCGTCAGCTGACACTTCAAACCCGTGGAGGACCCAATGCATCACTGCTGGGTCCATTTGCCAATAAGAAGTCTAGTAGGAACTAAGGATCCTTCTACTGTAGGGAAAATGGGATTCAGGTAAGGTTTGGGCTTCTAAAACGCAAACTCACTGCTGACTCATCGCAAGTCAATCTGACCCATAGCGAGGCCCCCGTGAGTTTCTGAGACTATAAATGTGGACAGGAGACGAAAGCCCACTCTTTCTCACAGAGCTACTGGCGGATTTGAATTGCAGACAATGCCACGGGGACGTCCTTGGGCTTCCAAGTGGACCTTAATTAAAAATCTCTTTGATGAGATTTGGGCTGTATGAGTCAACATGTGAACTGAATTCTGCACTGGGGGGGGGGGGGGCGGGAATTCCTGCTACCTGACATCAAAGCCCTGGGGTGCAGGAGTTACAAATTGGTCTGTGATCCATGACTAGCAGTTCCAAACCACCAGCAGCTCCAAGGGAGAACGACTGGGCTCTCTACTCCCGGAAGCAGTAACAGTCTCAGAAACTGTCCCTCTAAGCCAGCATTAACTACATGGTAGCGAGTTAATATCAGGGCAAGAGACTTGGTTAAGGATCCAACGGGGCTCAGCTGCTAACCCAAAAGTGGGCAGTTTGAGCCCACCAGCCACTCCACCGGAGAAAAGATGTGGAGATCTTTTCCGGTCAAGATTGGTGTGGTATTGTTGTTAGGGGCTGCTGAATTGAGCCCAACTCACCGCAGCACTAGAGGCAATGCCAGGAATGCTGCCGGGTTCAGCTGGAGCCGGGTTCAGCAGCCACTGCGCCTGTCCACAGCTTTCTCTCTGGTGCTGACCCACTGGGTGGTGTTTAAGTTACAGCTCAGGAGATGACAGCCCAGGCAATGCTGTGGGGCAGTTCTGTCACGTAGGGTCACTGTGAGCTGGAATCCCGTGGATGGTCCCCCACTACCACCCCAGCCCAAAGTAGAGCACTCTCTTCCTGCCTCACCTAGGCCCTTGACAGTCCCACACAGTCACTTTGTTGATGTGGCCTACGACTTAGGATGTGTTGCTCACTAATGTCTACACCTCATAACTAGTTTGCACCAAGGAGGTTGCTTATCACTCAAGCTAAGGCCTAAGAACAGATAAAAACCATTGTATTTTAACAATGTTTCCTTTGAATTCAAGAAAGAAATGCATTTAACCAAAGCCAGGGTGTGTATTGGCAAGTCATGGAACCCAAACACGGGCAGGACACCAGGTTGGGGACCCGGTATCTGTCCCTAATGAGTCCTCAGAAATGAGGGCAGCTAACTGCTCCCAGGGCCCTTCTTTCTCCCGCTTTCTTTCCCAAGTACGTGTCTCTCATTGATCTTCCCTGAACATCTGCTCACCCTCCTTCTGGTCTATATATGAGCTCCTTGCATCTCCACCCACATGGCGCAAGACGGTAGCCCCATAATAGTGACCTTGGCTCACTCGTTTCCATATCCTAAACTCTGAGGAGAAAATCTCATTATTCTTATATGGACAGATTCCCTACTCGGGGTAGAGCATTATAGAGCATATCATGGCCACCTGTGTGTAGGGACTGTGATGTCAAAGAGATACCCAGAGAAAAAGCAATCTGGATTTTTTCAGGCTTCCAAATATGACTTCATTTATCTGAGGGACTGTTCCTTTTTTGCTTTAAAAAAATAGTTTTCTTGTCATATACTTAATAGATCATACAATTTATTTAATAGTTCAATCATTTTAAGAGGCTTGTGCAATCATCACCACAATCAACTTCAGAATATTTTCTTCTTTCTCAGCCTCACTGTTGTTAGCTCCCCACTTGCCCACAATTTCCCCGGCCATGCCCCCAGGTGATTATTAGCCCAGTTACAGTCTCTATAGACTTAGTCACCCTGGATTTCTGGTAGTTCTGTAATTAGGATGTACAAAGCCTGGCTCTTAGAAGGTATGTATGTGATATCTCATTGGGCCTCTTGCCATATGACTTTCTCCTGGTAATTTGTCTTCAAAGCTGAAACTCAAAACAGGATGTCCTAGATTTTATTATGGTTGTCGTTGTTTAGTGAAATTGATATTATTATACAAATAATAATAATATCTAAACAGAGGAACAATTGAAGTGTTTTCAAGGATTTCCACTTGCTTGGATCTGCAAGCGATGCTCAAGGAAGCAGCAGTCAAGAGCGTCAAAGATCCATTGCATTGCTCGTCCAGTGCGGAAGACTGAGTGCGGGGATTAGACCAGCTATCCCGCATCAAGCTGGGTTCGAACTGAGGGGTGCGGATGAAAGGAAAAGAAAGAGCTATGTACAAAGCATGGGATCGGGAGGACTCCAATCTGATGGACTGAAGTCTCCAGTATATTTAAAGCTTGGTTTTTATACTCTTCTTACACAAGGAATTTGGTTACAAAACAAACAAACATCAAAGAACTTAAACATTCCTAAACTCTTATCTCTGCAAATGTTACTTAACTAGTCACAGTTTCTTTACCTTTGAATAATAAAAGCACTAGGTTCAAGGACAATCACAGGGATATGCAAGATTTAAGAGAGCCTCAAAGAGATCGTAAATAACTGAGTTATCCCTCAATGCTTTTAGCAGTAAAGTCACAAACAGTCATCTTGCAACGCTTTTGTCTGCAGAGACACAGAGGTACGGGGGGGGGGGGGGGGGGGGGGGGACTAAATAGTCACCCATTAGTCAACACCTTGATCAGCCAGATGCTTCTTACAACTGAGGTGTGCCTGACCAAAGCACTGGTATTTTCAGTCCCTTCATGTGCAAACACAAGTTAGACCACGAATAAGGAAGACTGAGGAACAACTGATGCATTTGAATTATGATGTTGGTCAAGAATGTTGAAGGCGCTGTGGAGCACTGGGAAAACACGTATAATACACATCCTGAACGAAGAGACGTTTTTCCGTGTGCTTTGGATACGTTCGCAGAAGAGACAAGTCCCTGGAAAAGGACATCACGCTTGGGAAAGTCGAAAGGCACCTAAAAGAAGAAGACCCTCCAAGCCATGGACCGACAGACAGAGTGGACGCAACCATGAGCCCAAGCATCGCCACAGTGGCGGGAAGGGCACAGGACCAGGCCGTGTTTCCTCTGTTGTCCATAGGATCGCTATGAGTAAGTAGGAAGCCAGCCCCTGGCACCCAACAGCAAGAACCCTAATGGACATACAAAGAACTACACATATTTAAAGTTTGATACATTTTTATACCTGGGAAATCATCGCCACCATCAAGATAGCGAACAGATCCCTCTCCCCTAAACCTATTCTCCTGCTTCTTGGTCATTCCTCTTTGCCAAACAACCACTGGCCAACTTCCTGTCTCACACACACACACACACACAGACACAAAATCAGCTAGCATGTTTGAAAGCTTATTATAAGAGGGACCACATATGTGTCCTTTGGGAGGGGTGGAGCAGTGAGGATTTGGCATTCTTGTTTTTCACTCAACGTAATAACTTTGTGATTCATCCATGTCGTGATAGGTATCATGAATCAATCAATAAATTCTTGCTTATTGCTTAGCTGTATGACATTGTATGTACGCTTTCTGAAACACTTTTTAAACAGAGCTTTTCAGGGATAAAATGAAAGTTTCCATCCAGTGACCCACAGAGCTATGTGGCTGAGCATGTCTTGGCAAAATTCAAAATACACATGTCACTCCAGTTCCTACAAGTCAGCAAAGTTTATGCATATCATTAACAAAGAATATGGATTGCAACAATTTCTAAGTAGTGTTCCATTGCCACTTCTCGTGTACCCAGCAATCAGCTTTGAGAGGTGCTAAGAACCCAGAACTTCTGTAGGAAGTCAGGGAGGGAGCAGCTGGGCAGAACAGGAAAAGCCTGGGACAGTTGAATTCTAGCCTAGTTGTGTAAGCAAAGGAAAGTCACTTCCCATTGCCAAGCTTTAATTTCCTCATTTACAACACAGAGAAACTGGATAGTAGTTTCTCAGCCTTAGAATTCTAAATGTTTCCTAATTTGAATGTGCCAGCACTGAAGCTGTATTCTCTCAACAATGTTAGATCTAGGAAGCTCAAACCCAGGGCTAAAAGGGCCTGAAAATGCTACCTAGTGTCCATCTCCAAAGACAAAATGGGTGGTTAAGCAAATGTGAAGAAAGCTGATGGTGCCTGACTATCAAAAGATACAGCATCTGGGGTCTTAAAGGTTTGAAGTTAAACAAGCGACCATCTAGCAGAGAAGCAACAAGCCCACATGGAAGAAGCACAGCAGCCTGTGCAATCATGAGGTATCATCGGGACTGGGTAACAGGCATAAGAAGATCCATAACAAACATACTAACAAAAGCCATATTGTTGAGAATGAGGGGGGTTCTGAGCAGAAATCTAAAGCCCATCTGTAGACGACAGAAGGACATCCCCTCACAGAGGGGTCACAGGGAAGGGATGAATCAACCAGGGTGTAGTAAAGCACCGATGAAACATACAATATTCCTCTGGTTCCTTGAGGCTTCCTCACCTCCTAATATCATGACCCCAGTGCTGCCTTTCACTGCAGGCTAGACTAGAGTATGTACACAGGTATAGATTAGCAATAAGAGCTCACAAAACACAGAAGCCAGGAGCAGAAACAGGAATAATGATACCAGAAATGTAGGGGGTAGGTGAAGAGAGGAGGAAGGGGGAACCAATCGCAATGATTGGCACACACACACACACAAACACAAACACACACACGGGGAGGAGCAACAGAAACCACGGGTGGGGGGGGAAGCAGATAGCAGTTGGTGTAAAATATGAAAATAATAATTTATCAAGCGGTCATGGGGGGAGGGGGGTTTGGAAGAGGAGCTGATAACAAGAGGTGAATAGAAAATAAATGTCTAGAAAATAATAATAGCAACATATGTACAAATATACTTGATGCAATTAATGTATGGATTGTTATGAGTTGTACTAGCCCCAATAAAATGATCTTTAAAAATTTTTAAAGCCTTTTTGAAATTCTACTTATGTCACAGAAGGATCAGTAATTAGACATTATCATCTTAGTGATCGTGACAACAGCAGAGATCATGTGATGGAATTTTGCAAGACAAATGACTTATTGATGAGAACACTTTTTAAAAAACACAGCTATTTATGCATGTGGACCTCACCAGAAGGAACGCACAAGAATCAGTTCAACTGTACTTGTGGAAACAGATGATGGAGAAGCTTAATCACTATCATCGGCCAGAACAAAGCCAGACCAATAATTGCTCATACGCAACTCCAAGTTGAAGCTGAAGGAAATTAAAACACGTTTATGAGAGCCAAGATGCAACATTGTGTCTACCTTAACTCAGAAACCATCTCAAGAATAGATTTGATGCATTTAACAATAATGACAGAAGTCTAAACAAATTGTGGCATGATATTGAGGTCATCACACAAGAAGACATTAAAAATATCAGTTAAAAGGCAGGAAAGAAAGAAGATACCACAATGGATGTCAGAAAACACCCTGAAACTTGCTCTTGAACACAGAATAGCAAAAGGAAGAAATGATTAAAAAGTAAATGAATCGAACAGATGCTTGTAAAGGATTGCTTGAGAAGACAAAGAAAAATGTTATAGTGAAACATAAGTTAGAAAACCAAAAAGGACACTCACTTGGCATTCAATAAACTGAATGAACTGAAGAAACATTTTGTGCTTAAAGTTATAATATTAGGAAAGCCCTGATGGCACTAGTGGATAAACACTGGCCCATTTAATGCAAGGTCGGTGGTTCAAACCCACCAACTGCTCTGAGAGAGTAAAATGAGGTTGTCTCCTTCCATAAAGATTCACAGCCTCATCAATCCTAAATAGGGTAACTATGAATTGGAAGCAACTCAATAGCAGGGGCTATTTGTTTGTTTGTTTGTTTGTTTGTGGTTGTGGACAAAATGTTGAACAACACATCAAAAAGAAAGTAAAACCCAAATGAAGGCTGAACTTCATGTGGGACAAGAGAAAGTACAAAGAAAGAGAGGAAAGAACTAGGAGGGCAAAGGGCAGTTATAGAGATCTAAATACAGCCATATACAGATGTAAATATATTTATATACCATGAGGGGGAAATAGATCTATGTACATATATTTATAGGTTAATATTAAGAAAACAGATGGACAGTGGGCCCCTACTCAAGTATTCCCTTAACACAAGAACACTTTGTTCTAACAATTTGGCAGTCTGAGATGCTCACCTTCCTAGCACAATCGCTGAAGACTATGGGTGCACAAGCAAATGTGAAGAAAGTTGATGGTGCCCGGCTACCAAAAGATATAACATCTGAGGTCTTAAAGGCCTAAATATAAGGAACTGACTACAAGGATCTACGTGTGACCTCCTCCCTGGGGGACGGACAACAGAAAAGGGGGTGAAAGGAGACGCCATACAGGACAAGATATGACAAAATAATAATTTATAAATTATCAAGGGCTCATGAGGGAGGGGGAAGCGGGGAGGGAGGGGAAAAAAGAGGACTTGATGCAAAGGGCTTAAGTGGAGAGCAAATGCTTTGAAAATGATGAGGGCAAAGAATGTACAGATGTGCTTTATACAATTGATGTATGTATATGTATGGATTGTGATAAGAGTTGTATGAGTCCCTAATAAAATGTTAAAAAAAAAAAAGGCCTAAAGATAAACAAGCGGCCATCTAGCTGAGAAACAACAAAACCTACATGGAAAAAGCACAAGAGACTATCCCGACATGGTTGCTGAGGACAAAGCTGGTGCATAAGCAAATGTAGTGAAGAAAGCTGATGGTGCCCAGCTATCAAAAGCTATAGTATATGGGGTCTTAAAGGTTTGACGATAAAGAGGCAGCCATCTAACTAAGAAACAACAAAGCCCACATGGAAGAAGCACAACAGCCTGAGATCACAAGGCATCAAAGGGATCAGTTATCAGGCATCAAAGACCCAAAAAAAGCATAGCATTGTAAATGAGGGGGAGTGCAGAGTGGGGACTCAGGGCCCATCTGTGAAAAACTGGACATCCCCTTGCAGAAGAGCCATGGGGAGGAAACGAGCCATTCAGAGTGCAGTGTCGCAATGATGAAACATATAATTTTCCTCTAGTTCTTGAATGCTTCCTCCCTGCCACTATCATGATCCCAATTCTACCTTATAAATCCGGCTGAACTAGAGGATGTACACTGGTACAGATAGGAACTGGAAACACAGGGAATTCAGGACATGTGAACCCCTCAGGACCAGTGGTGAAAGTGGCAATACCAGGAGGGAAGTTGAGGAGAAAGGGGGAACAGATTAAAAGGATCTACATATAACCTCCTCCCTGGGGAACGGACAGAGAAGTGGGTGAAGGGAGATGTCAGATGGTGTAAGATATGACAAAATAATAATATAAAAATTTTTATCAAGGGTTCATAGGGGAGGGGGTAGTAGGGAGGGAGGGGAAAATATGAGGAGCTGATACCAAGGGCTCAAGTAGAAAGCAAATGTTTTGAAAATGATGTTGGCAACAAATGTACAAATGTGCTTGACACAATGGGTGTATGTATGAATTGTGATAAGAGTTACATAAGCCCCCAATAAAATGATTTTTAAAATTAAAAAAAAAAAAAGGTAGTACAGAGTCACTGTACTTAAAAAGTGGTTGATGTTTAGCCATTCAGGAGGGACCATGTGACCAAGAACCAGTGGCACTGAAGGAAGAAGTCTAAGTTGCACTAAAAGTCTTGGCAAAAAGTATGGCTCCTGGAATTGACAAACTGCTCATTGAAATGTCCTTTCAGCAAACTGACGCAGCTCTGGAAGCACTCACTGCTCTGTGCCAAGAAATGTAGAGACAGCTCCCTGGCCGATCACCTGGAAGAAAGCCATATTTGTGCCCCTTCCAAAGAAAAAAATGACACAACAGCATTATTAATGTTAAACACAAGTAAAATTTCGCTGTCACTCATTTAAAAATTATTGCAGTAGTACATTGACAGGCAACTGCCAGAAATTCAACCTGGATTCAAAAAAGTACAAAAAAGGAGGGATATCTTTGATGAAATCAAGTGGTTTTTGGCTAAACCCAGAATACCAGAAATAAATTCATCTACATTTTATTCACTTTGCAAAGGCACTCAACTGTGTGGATCATAAAAAAAACTATAGACATTACAAAGAATGGGGATTCCGGGACTGATGGAGAGCCTGAACATAGACCATTTCATATCTGGAAAGGCATACACAGGGACTGTACCCTTTTGTCATACATATTCAATCTGTATGCTGAGAAACTGGGCTACATGTAGAAGGTGCCTTTAGGATTAGAAGACTCATTATCTCCATGCGATGTGCAGGTGACAAAATCTTGCTTGCTTAAACAAAAAAGGACTTCGTGTACTTACACTAATGGGTAGCAATGACTACAACCATCAGTATAACTAGAAAACACCATAATGATAAAGAAATCAAAAATGCTCAAAACTCAACCAATAAGCAACATCATGATAAACAGGGATAATATGGAAGTTGTGGAGAATTTCATCTTACTTAGATTCACAATCAACACTCCTAGAAACAGTAGTCAAGAAATCAAGTGGCAAATTGTATTGGGTAAATCCGATCCGAAAGGTCCCTTCAAAGTATTAAAAAGCAAACGTTGCATGTGACCTGAGCCATGGTATTTTCAGTGCTCTCGCAGGCACATGAATAAAGATATCCAAAGAAGAACTGAGGTCTTTGAAATATATTTGACATTTCTCCCCAACAGGAGGAATATTAAATATACCATGGACTTCCAGAAGAAAGAGCAATTCTATCTTGAAGGAACTATAGCCAGAATGTTCCTTAAAAGCAAGAATTTGGACATGTTATAAGGAAGGGACTAATCCCTGGGGGGGGGGGCCGGGGAGTGGTACGGCCGGTGGAACAACATGCTTGGTAAATAGAGGATCAGCAAAAAAATAATAAAGAGGGTGGGGAGAGGAGGGCTGGGAAGGCTTTCAAGGAGATGGATTGACACAGTGGCTGAAACAATGAGCTCAAACATAACAATTGTGAGGGCCAGGGCCTGGCAGTGGGTCCCTATGAGTTGCAATGACTCCATGGCACCTGACCACAGGGCCACCAAAGCTCTGGACTGAGAGTGGGTCCTTAGCAGGGAAGCGCCCTCTCCTGGCAGGTCTGAGGTGATCCTGTCTCTGGTGCCCACGACTGCTCTGACTTCTGCAAGCTGGGCTACCCAGGCGCAGCTCCCTCTAATTAAAGCCGACCTTACCTCCTCCTGCCCTTCTTCTCAAGAGTGGCGCTGCACCTCTAAGACCCTCGTCTGATGCAGCAGGAAAGCAACATCCAGAGCTTTCAGAAGAAAGGAAGGCAAGGATAGGAAACCGGTGTGAGGCAGGGATTGCTCCCTTCAAACATCTGAGGCCCGTGATGCAAGCAGACATACTGACCCTCCCCTCAGCATCCTACCACTCCACCTCATTTGACCTTATTTGAGCTTTAAAACCGCCATAGGAAGCAGGAAAGGCATAGAGGAGGAGGAGGGAGAAGAAGGAGAGAAAGAGAGAGACTTTTGGGTTTGGCATCCAAGACATAATTAAGGCTGAAGAATTTAATTGAATGGGTGGGGCTGCTTTTTACTTTACTCTCCTCCAGCATCTGGCATTTTTCCATGGCCATGTTGCTTCTGTAATAAAAAGGAAATTCATTTCCTCCTCTCCGCCTTAGCTATTGTTGTTTGATTCCCTGAGTTCTAATCATAACACATTTCATAACAAGAACTTCTAGGACAGGACGCTTGTTAAATTCAAGGCACGGTGCTAAGGGATTCCCTAAAGGCTTATCTCGCTTACTCCTTAACCCAATTTATACATAGGATAAGTACCTACGTGTCAGTACTCCAAGCTAACGCACCCCATTTTGGAAGATGCTTCAGGTATCAACCTTAGTGTTAGGTCAGGACTGGAGTCCTGGCAGGATATATAATCATCTCCTAACTGTACTCATGACCACTATCCTCTGTCACCAGTCATCTTCTTAGACTAGATCTATCACAGCACTTTGCTGTTTGCAAGTTGCCAAGCTATGCCTTCCTGGGTCCTAAGTCTCCAGTACTCCCCAACCCAAACCCCTACTAAGCCAATAGAAAGGGTCTTCAAAAAGTTTGTGGAAAATAGAATTGAAAGGTAATGGAATTTGGGAGTCACTGTCTGTTTCACAGGAGAAAGACTTACCATCTGTCGGAAAACAGAGCCAAAAGAAGGGAGAGGAAACAGTTGTAGAATTAGGGGGTGGGAGGAACTTGCTTGGAGAGACCTCACCAAAGCCAAGTAAGAGGCACACTCTATGAAGCCATTTAGCAAAAACAAATCCATTGACTACAATAATAACAAAAATTCCCAGGGAAAGGAAAACCAAGAAGAAGCAAAAAGCATTGGATATAGCCATAAGGAAGACAGTGGTGAAGCAGGAAATTAAACTTTCAGGACAAAGTGAGAAGTCCGATGACTTAGAGGCAAGGAAGTTGAATCTAACTGGCAAGACACAGCAGCTTGTGATAAACACAGGATCAAAAATTTGGCTTTCCTTGCCAGCAAAGATCTAATGTACAACTAGTTCTCTCTTTCCATCTTGAGCAAGGGAGAGCGAAGAAACTAAAAAACTCCGGGAAGCGATCATGACATCGACTAAGGTCCAAACAAGTGACAGACTCTTCCACTCTGGGAAGAGAAGAACTAGATGGTGCCCCGCTATCGGTAACAACTTCTCTGACCAAGGCCATGGAAGCTCCTGGCTAGAACGGAAGACAAATGTAGAGCAGAACTCAAGTTGATAAAGACAGAGCAGATCGACGTGACTGATAGAGAAGCCCCAAAGACTGGCACCCTTAGGTAACCATTCCACCAAATCATAGCCTATTAGATAAACAGTAATAACCATAATGAATAAGATCCTTAGAACAGCAGCTTTACCAGATCACGTGGGCAGCATTTCTCCAACAGCAAAAAATGAGAGGAAGCCAGGAAGGGGAGGGAAGCTGAAGAAACAGAAACAGAAAAGAAAGCAGCGTGGAAATGAGGAGAACGCTGACGAACTATGGGGACAGAAAACAATGTCACAGGAAAAATCTGCACACATTGCTCAATGGGAAACAAACTTGCTATGTAAAGCTGTCACCTGAGACATGAGGCAAAGTTCCAAAGCAAAGCGAAAAAAACAAGGCTTACCTTGATTCTTTGTTAGGGACCAATGAACCCAAACGTATTTGTGAATGGAACTCTGTGACCTATACTGCAGTTTCGACACTCATAGCAAGACTTACCAGTCACAGCCAGCACTAACGGGGCAAGTCTTCCGAGGGGCATCTTAACATGGTAACTCATAAATCCCTCGCAATGGCATTTGCATGCATGCAAGTGAAGGAGCAGGGATGCAGAGAGGTCACATAATTAGCCCAACGTATTTGCCTAGTAAGTCCCAGAGTCAAGACCCACACGCGGGCAGTCTCCCTTTGACATTTGCACACTGAACAGACGTACCATGAGGTGTGCAGAACATGGAATCTGTGATTGGCCTCCCACTTGCCCAGGTTCTGCTCCTGGCCAGCTTCCCTGGCTTTCTCCAAACGCAGGCAGAGGTGCTGAGTCCACGGACAGCCATGTCCAAGCAAGAGAAAGGGCAGGCCGTTGCGGCGCGTGGTGCGAGGCTGGCAGGGGAAGTGGTTGAGGCGGGACAGCACGGAAAGACCATCTGTTGGTGTTTCGGGTTTGCTTGTGTTTCAGGGTTTGCTTCTCTCTGGAAGTTGGAAGGTTACCAGGAACTATCCTCAAAGCTACAAGACACTAAGCTTGAGAACTGGCTCCAACATCTAGCTTTTCTTAAGTTGGAACAAGACACTTAGCCTATGGAGGAACAAAGTCTCCACCTATAACATGAAAATGCTGCTGCTGCTGATGATAATAGTAAGTCATATCAATCAAGATGTTGTAAGGTGCAAATGAAATAATGTGTGGACGTGTGTGTGAATATGAACTATGGAAATTTCCTTATCGTTACTATTATTATTGTCATTGCTATTATTTTTTGTCATTGCTATTATTATGGGCTTCTAACCGATGTTTTTTAAAAAAAAGTACATCCTTTCTTCTCCCTGATTCCCAGCCTCCAAAGCCTCAAGTGTTTAACATCTGATTTTGAGAAAGTCTTTGTAATCCAGACACATACTGCCCATAAGTATAATCTGTCTCCAGTCCAAAACCCCCTTGTAATGTGAGGCAACACGACATGGTTGTTGCTGTGTTTAAGTTCTGTAAGGAAGAGCTTGGAGGAATTGTCACTACTGAAGATTTCTTGAGCGGTTGTTGGATGTCTGGTGTTAAATGACAGATTTTAGAGTCGAGTTATATATCTATATATTTTAATTAGATTTTATTTGGGAGTAAAGCAAGCCTTGGAATCTCAAGAAGAGATCCCAAGAACTTCATTTTGAGAAAGACAGTAATCTCTTCTTTTAGAACCTTTGAGGAATTTGGTTTTTTTTTTAATCAGTTCTGGAAAACAATGACTTCAGTTAATGTGAGTCCTTCTGACCAAACCAACCAATGGCCATCGAGGCAGTCCTGACTCCCAGTGATCCTATAGGGCAGAGTAGAACTGCTCCTTGGGGTTTCTAAAGCTGTAAATATTTACAAGAAGAGAAAGCCTCTTCTTTCTCCCAGGAAGCAGCTGGTGGGTTAGAACAGTTGATCTGGTGTTGTGGTTAGTAGCCCAACACATAACCCACTACACCACCGGAGTCCTGAATCGGGGTAAAATTGTGACTGGGCCATGTGTCCTTTCTGTTGTTCTGGGCGATGTGTCCTTTCTGTAGTAGGAGCAAAGGTACTTGGCTCCACTTTGATGAAGTCTCAAGAGAGTGTAAGCTTTAGACACTAGCAGTTAAGTAAGGTTTATAAGTAGAACCATTAAGCTGTTCTAAACTTTCAATGGTCATTTCTAGTTGACGCTAGAGGTGCCCACAAGGAGGATGTGCCATCAGCCCTTCTCCCTCCACTTTGCATGCTGGCCGTTCTTGACCAGCTCCAATGCAGTACTTTCCCTCCGTCTCACTTCCTGTTTTCATGTTTTCACATTTGCATCATATACCAATATAACCTTTAAATCCAAGCATCGTCCTGCTGCTGAGATGAGGAGGAGACCTTAGCAGAGACATTTAGGAAGCACACGCATCTGAAGAAAACCATCCAAGGGGTGAGAAGGCCCAGCTGCAGGCTGCTGATCACTGGGAGGGCTTACATGTGTGTCCAATATGATCTCATTTGGCAGACTGTGGAGACTAGGTGTTTAGATTAATTCTTCACTTTTAAACAAGAGCGTTGGATCATTCGTGAATCTAGAACTACACATAGTGACTCCTTCCTTTTGTCTACAAGGCAGAGTAAACTGCTCCCTGAGGTAGCCCAGCTGTAAATCTTTGAGAGTGCACTGCTCGTGGTTAGACAGTAGACTCACTTTGGGGTCAGCGCCGCACTGAATTACTCACGACACCACTTCCCTCAGATAGTCATAACTAGGGATATCAATCCTAACTCACTTTCTACAACATACTTTGTGTTCAACATTAGCATTTCATGTCCCATAGTTTAAACCATGAGCAAAGGATGCTCAATAATCCCTGTGATAGTTGTCATTATACTTCTGTTCTAGTCATAAACTAAAGAGTCTCTGCCAACTAGTGGTAGGCCAGGCTTCTCCAGCACTGTACTGTGGTTTCAGAAACCCAGAGTGGGCAGTTCTACTCTGTCCTATACGGCTGCCACGAGCCATCATCAGCTTGGTATCAGTGAGTTTGCTTTGTTTTGTTGGTTGGTTTATATGGCAAGCTGTGCTTCTGCTTCAAAGAACTTTATTTGTTGTAGATATCAGTCTATAGAATAAATCTTTTCACATGAAAACAAATTATTTAAAAGCCACGTTATGAAAAAGATGATGACAATCTAAAACTGAATGATCGGGTATTAAAATCACAGCTGAGAACATGCCTGGTCTCTCTGAAGAACACAGCTGCTTCTTTTTGTGGAAAAGCAGATGGTTAAAGGCAGGCGCTTTGTTGCCAGCTGGTCTGCCTCAAGTCACCTCCTTTGTCCCTAAGGAGAAGGTAAACTTAAACAAACCTCTTAACTTGGCTCTGTCTAATCCCCCTGCCAACTGTATTATCATTGTCTGCCCTGTAGGTTAGTGGAGGATAGAGAAGTCGCGACTCATGTGGTCTTTGTAGCAGGGATTCCTACATTGTAAGTGTTCTTGCAAGGTTTTTTATTCAACTATGGAAAGAAAGACCCTACAATTGTTAAGTCAGTGTTTTCAAGTGGGTATTGATGACAGGTGAAGCACAGTGGGTTTGGGTTAACATCATAAACAAGGCCCATGTCTCATCTTCCCAGGCAGAACCCTCCGGCTCTGCAGACAAGCATCAGTCACAGAGAAGGGAGAGAATGGACTCCAGGGATTTGACGACAGAAATGCTCTACTTAGCACAGATTAGAGTTGGTCACCTGGAGAGTTTTTCTCCTCTTTCCCATTATGTCCTCCTTTCCTTGATTAAATACAGGTTCAGGTCCATAGATTTGATTCTCAAGCATCTGATTATAGCCAATTATTTGGTCAGCCTCTCTAGAGCAGCAGTTCTCAACCTGTGGGTCTCAAACCCTTTTGGAGTTGAATATCCCTTTCACAGGAGTCATCTGATTCATAACAGTAGCAAAAATTACAGTTGTGAAGTAGCAACAAAATAATTTTATGGTTGGGGGTCAGCACAACATGAGGAACTGTATTAAAGGGTCGCGGCATTAGGAAGGTTGAGGACCACTGGTCTAAATTGTCCTAACTTCTAACTTTACACAATATAAAGGATTATTCAATAGTTAACATGAAAACAATTAGGCAGCGGCCATTCAGAGTGCATGAGTCAGTAATGGAAACATTAACAGGCACGGGACATCTATGGGAACGTCTTGGACATGATTTTTCCCTTAAGATGAGGAGGCAGGATCCAAGACCAAATTTCACTGTGTCTACCTCTTGTTACCTTTTCTGAGGCAGGTAACCTCTGATTTTGCATTCATGTTTTCACTGACAAAATTAAATATACAAAAACTCCCTGATTGCTGAGCCACTGAATCGGCTGCACATTTGCATTAACCCCGGTGGCATAGTGGTTACAGGTAGGAATGCAGGCTACAAGATCAGCAGTTTGAAACCACCAATTGCTTCCTGGGAGGACGGTAAGGCTTCTTCCTCCCAAAAAGAGCATCCGTCTCGGGGACCCACAGCGGCTGTTCCATCCTGTGCGAATAGGATCGCTGAGAGTCAGAATGGACTCGAGGGCAGTAAGTTTGGCTTCTTGGTTGCAGAAGGTTGGCTTCCTGAAAGGACAGCCCGACTCAGAAGCCCTTTTTGTATCTATCAGCCCCTCCAAGGTGCCTGTTCTGTGGAGCAAGGTGTGTCTCTAATCATATTCATCACACACACCAAATAATCAAACGGTTGTTCCGTGTTCCCCTCTCTATCTGCTGCCTGTGCAGCTGCAAACATTCCGAACAATCATGTTTGCCCCAGAAATGCTTATTGGGATTCCCTGAGTGAAATCTTGAGAACAGAAAAACAAAAACAAAACAAAAAACCCAAACAGATCTCTCTTCCAGCCTCCTTCTCTCCTACAAACAAAACAAGCAACTACCTAGACGCATCACGGTCTGGCTGATCTAGGCTCTCAGACTCAGGGGCGACATGACCGCCCAGCTCCCCCTTACCACCTCTTTAGTTTTTGCCAAAATGCCAAACAAACAAAAGCCAGTGGTTGCTTTGTTTTCATTTTTCTTTTTTTCAAGTACAAATATAAATACACATTTCTGTGAGAGGGGAGAAGGTTCCAGTCCTGCGTCCAGCACATTTCCAGCAGGAACGTGGTTCAGGGTGTACCCAGTCCGAGCTCCAAACTCTTGTGACAGACTCGCGTTCTCGAAGCCTTGCTGGGGGACACTTCCAACAAAGGAGATGCCTTGATCTACAAGCAAATCCTTTCAGAGCCGATGTAAACATGTCAGTGAGGATTGCATAATCTACAACCAGGAATTAAGGTTAGCGAAGGGAGCCAGAAGTGCACATCAGGAATACATCTGCATCCATACACATCCTCTATAAATTACTTTTATCAACTTACAAAAATAATACATCTGATTTTTATCTACACCAGTTGCCATCAGTTAATAAGTTACTTGCTTTCAAAAATAGACCTCTTAAGGCTCAGGTGTGATTCTCTGATTCAAGTGTGACCTGCACAGCAGTCCTAGGTCGGAGGGGCACCTGCCGCAGTCCCACCTCAAGCTGGGCTGGGGGTGCCAATCACTTGGCAGGGGAGCCTACCGCAGCGTCCCCAGGAGACGGTCCCAGTGTGTGAAGTAGGGCGAGAAGTTGCAGGTGAACTGGGAGTGATGCAGGTCGTGGTGCACCACGCCCCCATACCACCCGAAAGGCACCAGTCTGTGCGTGGACCAGGGGAAGTCGTAGCCTGAGTGGTCCTCCACGGACAGCCAGATGTTGACCACGTGGAACACCAGCGCGGTGAGAGGGTGGCACTGGAGCAGCATGAGGTTGACCATGTCGAAGAAGCTCAAGGAGAAGAGCTCCCAGACACTCATGTACTGCGTGGCCAGGGCGAAGGAGGGCGAGTGCTGGTGGTGCACCTTGTGGAAGGTGCGATAGAGCCAGGGCACCCTGTGGTGCAGCAGGTGCCACGCGAAGAACTCGGCGTCGAAGAGCAGCAGACAGAGCACGACGTGGCCCACCAGCTCCAGCAGCCCGGGAGCATCCTCGGGCAGGGCGGCCGGACTGCGCAGCCAGTACAGCAGGGTGGTGGGGAACACGAACACAGCGTGTTGGTAGAGCGTCTGCCGCAGGCAGGGCAGCAGCTGCCGGGCGGACGGCGAGAAGTCCGGGTGGATCTTGTAGCGCCGCAGCACGGGCACCCAGGGGCACAGCGCGTCCAGCGCCACGAAGGGCAGGCAGAAGCCCACGTACGTGGTGATGGCGAAGATGACCGGGAAGAAGGCCGACTGCGTGAGGGTCCTCACGGGGTCCCAGATGAACTGCAGCACCAGCTGGCCCGAGCTCATGGTGAGGGAGGCCGAGCTGGCGACTGCGGGACCCGGCGTCCTGGGGTGGCGCCTGGGTCCTTTTGGAGGCGCGGGGCCCCACCCCCAAGTGAGTCAGCCTCCCGCCCCTCCCCTTCCCGGCCACGCGGAGGGTCGAGAGAGCCGGGTCAGACACTCGAAATCCATCATCTGCAGTGACGCCCAGGTTGCTGGCCCGGGGACCTGGCTCTGCTTTGGCACTTACTTGGTGACGTTTCCGAAGCCTGTCTTTTTGGGGGTTTTTAATTTTGCTTTTTCCTCTGCTGCCTTTCATTGCCATGCAGGACAAATCCACAGAGGATTGAGTGCACAGGTTTGGGGGCGGGGTGAGTTTTTTGACGCGACCCACGGATCATCACCACCCCGTCAAGAGGAGGGGACTTCCCGTCACCCCCTCCCCTCCAGAAGGGATCCTCCTCCCCCCGCCCCCCATCCCCTACCTCTGCAACCCAGGCGGCCGGCGTCTGGTTGTTTTGAAATGTGTGCAGCTAAGGGCCTGGATGTGCGTCCCTGAAGACGCACCCCACCCCCACCCCCTCCCGTGATGGGTTTCCCTTTTAGAAAAGACGGCAGCCTTTGCAAGCGACGGACGCGCTGCGTTACCCAGCTGGGCCGCCGCCGCCGGACCCCACGTGCCCGTGGGCGGGGAGGACAGTGCCGGAAAGGGCCCCCGCAGATGGGTGCCTGGACTCTGGCCAGCTCCTCCTTCCTGCCGTCGGGAGGCGCTGGGTCGCCCCCTCGCAGCCGCACCCAGGTCCGGCGGGGACTCCCCTCCACGTAGCGCCCCGCGAGCGTTTCGGGGAGAAAAGAGCAAAGCTGCTGGAGTCACCGCCACCGCCCCCCCCCACGTGGCGCATCCCGCCAACAGGCCACGACAGTCCCGGCGGAAGCGTGGAAGCCCGGGAATCCGCCCGCCGGCCACTCGCTCCCCGGGGATGGGATTCCTGTTGAGGGGCGGACGGCAGGGCGCTGGCCCGCGGGCGCCGCTTCCATGAAGACTCCGCGGGCACCGGGTCTCCGCCTCCTTCCCCTAAACCAAGGCGGCCCCAGCGCAGCACCTGGGCGCTGCTGGCTGACCTCGGTGAGCGTGGAGAGTATCCGGGACCGCACGGCAGGGTTCCGCGATGGAAAGGGGAGGCTGACAGCACGCGCTCCAGGGTGAGACAGGTTTCAGGTTTCGGACAAAATCTGTGGACTCAAAGGACCACTCAGTACAGTCTTAACTCTGCCTCCTGTTTATAGCACCGCGGTGGGGACCAACTCGCACAACAGGGAAGAGGAATCGCAGGAATCCAGGCCACCAACTAGCATGTTGAACTGAGGACGTGAATGCAGACTCCTCATTTCTTCCGCAGAGGGCCTTGATGCGCCCTCCCCCCTCCCTACGTTGCTGAAAAGTAGGCACTATTATTACGGCTATGATTTTATAGAAACAAAGTCAAAATACCTTACATGTAGACGCTGTTGAGTTGGAGAATGTTTTGTTGTGTAAATGTTTGCCACCAATTAAAAAATGATCATATAAAATGAAAAAAATATTTTTAATATAATCATCTTTAAGATAATCATCGTACCTGGCACGATGAGAAGATGCATAGTATTTAAATTTTGTTTTCCACGCTGCATCTGAAGAACAATTGAGGAAGCTTGCAATAAAGATCAAGGACAAGTCAAGAGAAATAAATGATAGACATCTAATGTGGGGAAAAGATAAGGACAATTAAAAATATAGACCAGAAATAGAGGCCTGGAAATCGGAATGGGATCTGTACATATCCTATTATTATATACATAAAACATAATGAGTCATTAAGAATGTTAGAAGCTATTCATATGCAATAATAAATAGGATCCATTCGCATAGAAATACATATCCATTCAGAATTCCTCCACTGGTGCTTGTTTCCACACTGCCACCGAAGATCTGTGGCTATGTTGGAAATGCCCCATCCCCAGAAAGTGGCTTCTGGTCCTAGGATAATCGTTCTTTTGTAAAACCCTAGCACGTCATAAGCATGTGATCATATTCTGATTTTCTCCTGCTGAGGAAAAGGCTTGGAAGTTGCTCTGAGCTTCTTAGCAGGCAGTGCAAAAAGGGAAAGAAGATGGATTTTTCTTGTGCTTTTCTTCACCTCCTCGCATACGTAAATGGTAGCAAAGACTTGGGTGCAATTCAGTCCTCTGGCCTCCATACTATTGCATTTATTCCAGTTAAACAACTGGTCTTTTTTAGCCCTTTTTTAATGCCAGTGCTGCTCCATGCTCCCGACCCCAATATTATTTCGTGTTTCAAACAACCCAGGAACAGTCTTCTTTCTCATTCCTTATGAAAATGTGCCTGTCCTTGAACTGTTTGTTCTTAAATAATACCTTAGAAGAGAGGCTTTTTGTCTGATTTTCTCTCTTTCTGCCTCTCTCTCTCCTTCTGGGACCCCTCAAGGCTCCAAAGGGACCATCCCAGCTTGCTTTCTCGGACTTACTTATAAATGGCGTCGTGAAATGTCATTCAAACTTACTTGCAGCAGAAGTTAAAGTCAACCCTCACGTTCTGTTGCCGCACAGGAGAATAACAGTATGCAGGGGCTTCCAAAAGCCCCTGGGGAAAAGCAGAGTTAAAAAATAATGGGATTGTGAGGTTCCCTCATCATCGTCTTATGGTCTCAGCAAATTTTTTGGTCAAAGCTTTGGTGCTTTGACAAAACCACTAGTTTTTACGTGGGTGACATTTGTGGGTTGGCTCCAGTGGCGCCTACCTATTAGATTTGGTTATCAAAACTGACTCCCTCGAGGCTCTACCCCTGCCAGCCCATTGTTCTTCTTCAGTATAGCTTCCACCCTTTCGTCACCAAATCTATTACAATAGCTATTGTTGTTAGGTGCCAGCAAGGCAGTCCTGGCCCACAGTGACCCTGTGCATGGAAGTAAAAACCACTGTCCAGTCCCGAACCAGCCTTAATCACTGGCTCCTTCTATCTTTCTCTTTTTCATTGTCCCTTAACTTTACCTAGAACGATGTTCTTTTCCAGGGACAGTGCCTTTCCGATAAGATGCCCAACGTATGTTCGACTACAACCCAGCATCCTTGCTCCCAAGGAGCATTCGGGTGACACTTATTTCAAGACGGGTGCATTTGTTCTTCTGGCAGCTCATGCATATGCAACATCCTTCGCCAGCACCTCAATTGAAATCTGTCCATTCTTGGTCACTCCCTTAGTTGTTATCGGCATATGAAGTCAGATGCATCTTATTCCACCAAGTGAAGTCTTAGCTTTTTAACACTTTAAAGCAGTCACTAGGGGCAATTAACAAAACCCTGTGCAGGAAGACCTGGACATGAGTTTCAGGCTTTATCCAGGCTCCTGCTTCAGAGGCACGGGGAAGACTCACAGGTTTCTTTGCCTTCTCAGTATGTAGCCAGCAGAGTAGAGATTACATTCAGCATATGAATGTAGCTAACACAGGGAAACCAATACATCCATTAAAATCTTCTCAGTTCCCTCCCGACACAACTGCTGAAGCCAAAGCGGGTGAACAAATAAATGTGGTGAAGAAAGCTGATGGTTCTCGGCTATCGAAAGAGATAGTGTCTGGAGTTTTAAAGGCTTGAAGGTGAACAAGCGGCCATCTAGCTCAGAAGCAACAAAGCCCACATGGAAGAACACACCAACCTGTGTGATTGTGTGGTCCCGAAGGGATCAGTTATCAGGCATCAAAGAACAAAAAATCATATCATTGGCTGCACACCTCCATGATACGATCGCTGTAGACAAACGGATGCATAAGCAAATGTGGCGAAGAAAGCTGATGGTGCCGGCTATCAAAAGAAATAGTGTCTGGGGTCTTACAGGCTTGAAGGTGAACAAGCGGCCATCTAGCTCAGAAGCAATAAAGCCCACATGGAAGAAGCACACCAGCCTGTGCGATTATGAGGTGCCAAAGGGACCAGGTATAAGGCATCATGCAAAAATATATATATATATATATATATATACCATAGTGAATGAAGGGGGAAGTGCAGAGTGGAGACCCAAGGCCCATTTGTCGGCCACTGGAGATCCCCTCATAGAGGGGTTTAGGAGAGGAGATGGATCAGTCAGGGTGCGATGTAGTACGGATGAAGAACACAGCTTTCCCACAGATCCTAGATGCTTCCTCCCCCCAACTACCATGATCCGAATTCTACCTTGCAGGACTGGATAGGGCAGAAGTTGTACACTGGTGCATATGGGAGCTGGAGGCACAGGGAATCCAGGGTGGATGATACCTTCAGGACCAGGGGTGTGAGGGGCGATACTGGGAGAGTAGAGTGTGAGTGGGTTGGAAAGGGGGAACTAATTACAAGGATCCACATGTGACCTCCTCCCTGGGAGATGGACGGCAGAGAAGGGGGGAAGGGAGACTCCAGATGGGCAAAATATGACAAAATAACAATCTATAAATTATCAAGGGCTCATGAGGGAGAGGGGAGTGGGGAGGGAGGGGGGCAAAATGAGGACCTGATGCAAAGGGCTTAAGTGGAGAGCAAATGCTTTGAAAATGATGAGGGCAAAGAATGTACAGATGTGCTTTATACAACTGATGTATGTATATGTATGGATTGTGATAAGAGTTGTATGAGCCCCTAATAAAATGAAAAAGAAAGAAAGAAAATGATTAGGGCAAAGAATGTACAGATGTGCTTTATACAATTGATGTATGTATATGTATGGATTGTGATAAGAGTTGTATGAGCCCCTAATAAAATGTTTTTATAAAAAATACTTCAAAAATATCTTATCAGTTGTCCATTGTAGGCCATGGAATGTGTTAGGCCAGTTTAACTAGAGAGACAATCCAGTGGCACTCATACATGTGTAAGAGAGAGCTTTATATCAAGAAGTAATTATATATCAAGTAAACATCCCAGCCCAGTCCAGATCAAGTCCGTGAGTCCTATACTAGCCTATAAGTCCCTTTTCAGAGTCACACAGTCATAAACCATGATGCAGAATGCAGGAAGATCACAGGCCTGTGGGTGCAAAGTCACGTGGATCCAATGGCAGTGGTTGGAACACAGAGCTCTGGCAGGTCTCAGAGTGGCTGCCAGCAGGAAGGTGAAGGAAGAGAAAGAGGGAAAGGTTCCCAGAACCCTCCTAATGAGAAGGCCATGACCACAAGGAGTCACCATCAAGCTGTGACCTGACTGACAGGCTAGACTCCAGCCCTACAGGTTTACTACAACTTCAAGTTGATGTGAAATTATATAACTACCTCATGGAAGATGTTAAAAAGTAGACAAAATACAGCAGGCAGCCGCACTACAATCCTTAATTGACTGCCCTTTCCAAATCAAATTCTATCTAATATTGTACTAAAAGAACAAAAACAAAACATCACTGCCATCGAGTCGATGCTGACTTATAGCGATTCTGTAGGACAAGGTAGACATGCCCCCTGTGGGTTTCTGAGACTATAACTCTTGATGGGAGTAGAAAACCCATCTTCTCCTCCCTCAGGCAGCGCAGTGGGTGGTTGGGGCTGCTAACTGCTAACATGCAACCATTACGCCACCAGGGCTCCAGCAATCGTGACTGAAGTGGTAACATTTCTTGAATTGGCAAGTTTTCATCTCTAAATACTTTTTCTTTTCACAATATTTATTTAATGGCTCCCTTGATGATTAGGCCTTTTAAGGACCCAGGGTGTATCTTTTAGGAGGTTTTCCCACAGTGTCAAGCTTTGGACATCATGTGTTCACAGATATTTGTAGACTCCGTGGTCATTTTAAAAGCTTGTCACTGTAAATCCAGATTAAAAACTGGAGAGGGCTTTGGGAGCACTAACTGACGTAGTGGAGGGCCATGTCTCTGCAGGCATGGTTTCCACAGAAGATGTCTACTCATTTCAGATGGGATTGGCCAGACAATTTCCGGCACTTCTGTACACATCCCAAGTTGGTTAAGACTTCCTATTTTATCTTGGAATGGTCTTTCTCAAGGGATGGGGACCAGGAAGCCTTCATTTTCTAGCTAGTAAGGGTCAAACCCCTTTTCTGAGAGTCTAACTATTAAGACTGTGCCTATTGCGTACAGTCTCAAAGCTATCGGGCACCAGCAAACCAAAAGGCTTAGAGTACCCCTCTCCTTCAAGATAAAATATATGCAGTTGAAAAACCCTCTACCAAAGGGCTGATGCCTGTCTTTGTTTAATGTTTCTGCTCTGCACGCCCCTTCTACTTTTGGATAGAGACTATGTTGGCATTGAACCGAAATGCTTCCTGGATGTCTGAGATGCACGCTTGTTGTGTTGTGTAACATGCCAGATCAGAGGAGATGGCGTCATTGCCTAGATCAGCATTTAATCCTTTATTGGAAAGACTTCCTTTCAGTGAAGTAACGATTCATGCCCAAGCTGCGAATGGAAGCTAGCCATCATTTCCACAGCACGTGTCTAGGAGGACTTTGAGATTAAAGAGGCAAGGGTGGGAGGGAGAGGGTTATCACTTAAACTGCAACCCTGATGGCATAGTTGGTTACACATTGAACTGCTAACCAGCAGTTCAAAACCACCCGCAGTTTGAAACCACCAGCCACTCCTAGAGAGAAAGATGAGGCTTTCTATTCTTGTAAAGACGTACAGTCTCCGAAAGCCACCGGCCCAGTTCTTTTCTGTCCTATGGAGTCACTGTGAGTTGGAATCCACATGATGGCAGTGACTTTGGTTAGGTGTTTACAAATTCAGTCTACAGGAGAGGAGATGGATAAAGAATGGCCAGGGCAGGTGAGTTCCCCCAAGAGGTTCCTTGGTACCTCCCGTGATCCAGACCCTGACGTGTATTTGGATTGAAGCACTTTCTCCTTGGGTTTTGGATTTGTCTACGACTCACTTCTACTGAAATCACTGGGACTCCCACCACTTTAAAACATTAATAGCATGAAAACCATCCCCACTCAAAGGCGCGGGGAGGAGATGAGTCAGTCAGGGTGCAGTATAGCACCATTGAAACATCCAACTTTCCTCTAGTTCTTTAATGGTTCCTCCCCCTCCTCCACCACTATCATGACCCCAAATCTACCTTACAAATATGACTAGACCAGAGCATGTACCAGGTACAGATAAGAGCTGGAAACACAGGGGATCCAGGACAGATAAATCCCTCAGGACCAATATTGAGAGTAGCCATACCAGGAGGGGAAGGGGGTGGTGGGGGGACAAAGGGGGAACCTATCACAATGATCTACCTATAACCTCCTCCCAGGGGAGATGGACAACAGAAAAGTGGGTGAAGGGGGACATCGGTCAGTGTAAAACATGAAAAAATAAAAATTTATAAATTATGAAGGGTTCATGAGGGAGAGAGGGTGGGGGAAAATGAAAAGCTGATACCAAGGGCTTAAGTTGAAAGAAAATGTTTTGAGAATGATGATGGCAACAAACGTACAACTGTGCTTGACACAACGGATGTATGTATGGATTGTGATGAGAGTTGTACCAGCCCCCAATAAAATGATCAGTTATCAGGCATGAAAGAACAAAAAATCATATCATTGGCTGCATACCTCCATGATACGATTGCCAAAGACAAACGGGTGCATAAGCAAATGTGGCGAAGAAAGCTGATGGTGCCCGGCTATCGAAAGAGATAGTGTCTCGGGTCTTAAAGGCTTGAAGGAGAACAAGCGGCCATCTAGCTCAGAAGTAATAAAGCCCACATGGAAGAAGCACACCAGCCCGTGCGATCACGAGGTGCCAAATGGACCAGGTATAAGGCATCATGCAAAAAAATATATATGATATATAATATATATATATATCTTAGTGAATGAATGGGGAAGTGCAGAGTGGAGACCCAAAGCCCATTTGTCGGCCACTGGAGAGCCCCTCACAGAGGGGTTTAGGAGAGGAGATTGGTCAGTTAGGGTGCAATGTAGTACGGATGAAGAACACAACTTTCCCCTAGATCCTGGGGGGAAAAAGGGATTATCATTGCCTGTACTGCTGGGAAACAGTGCTCTCTTCTGTCAAAGTCATCGCTGCAACAATAACAGCCTTAGGGGGAAAAGCATAATGCCCAGAAGGCACAATGCAGAAATCAAAGCATTATTTTTAGTACCACTAAGAATGATTTGGCCAAGAAAAGAGTTCTAACTACATAGTTGAAATTGAACTTCAAGTCTGCTCTCCATAAACAGTTTTGAATTTGTTAGCGGCAGATAAACTTTTTTTTTTTTAAGTCAGAGTAATGACTACTTGATGTTGCCTTTGGGGGATTACAAGGGAGCAGGCTCCATCCGTTCTGAAAACCTTCCCATATAACAGTAGTTTCTGAATGAATGACGAAGGAGTTCTGTCCCAGCAACTCCACCCTAAGTCACTCCTGACATAAGTTGAATCTCTCTCTGTGTTTTGATTTTCAATCTCGTCGCCTTCTATCATCAGTGTCTTTATAAAGCTAATCTTTGTCTCTGGTGGTTGGAAACATTACACGTAAACTTTGCTCTCTCTTTTCATGCATCTATATTACTAATGGAAAAGACAAAACAAACAAGAACAAAGAAACATATGGTCATAGTGCTTCGTGGTCACCTGAGTTCCACCTAATTCAGAGGCCAATAAATAAGTATCAAGGTTAAAAGCACAATGTATTTTGAATGTGTACACCTAACAAACAGTTGCTATTGGGCGCTCTGTAGTCCACTGGGACTTGGACCCAGTCACCAGCCAGGAGCTGGTAGAACTGCCCAGCAGGGTCTGCAAGGCTGTCTCTTTACTGGGGCTCCATTGCTGGGTCTGTTCTCCCGAGGATGAAGAAGCTGGTTGGTTTGAACTGCTGGTTTTTTGGTTACCTGCCGAATACTTAAACATCACGCCACCAGGGTCACCTTACAACACAATAGTACCTTTGTGACCCACAAGCCAAGCAATCTTGGTTTTCGGTAGCTAATGCGTGGTCCTTCATCAACTGAGGTCTGGGGTCAGGACGTCTCCAGTCTCCCTTCCTGCCCATCCGTCCTGTACACAGTACTAGCCATTCCTTTAGGGGTTTAGGCAAAATTTTAATTTTATAAGCACATTTGGGGGACAGCTACCCTTTGGGAAATTCAGGTATTACCCTTAGGCAAGAATCAGTCACAGTCCTGGGTAGACAGGTACTCCTCAACTACCTGCCCTCGGGATACCAACTGGCCCATCAAACAACTCCCTTCACCACCATTCCAAGAGAAAACCTTTTGATGGGAAGGAAAGTGAGGGTGGGGGTGGGGTGGGGGTGGAGCCTAGAGAAGATTGAAAGCAAAGCCAAGTCTGCCCCCTTGTGGCAACAAAAGTCATTCTCAATTGTATGTGATGACTGTTTCCTCCTGTGCACAAAAGGGTTGGTTGGTAGGTAGGTTGGTAGGTAGGTTGGTAGGCAGGCAGGCAGGCAGGCAGGCAGGCAGGCAGGCAGGCAGGCAGGCAGGCAGGCAGGCAGGCAGGCAGGCAGGTAGGCAGGTAGGCAGGTAGGTAGGTAGGTAGGTAGGTAGGTAGGTAGGTAGAGGTAAGTAGTTAAGTTGGTTGGTTGGCTGGCTGGCTGGCCGGCTGGCTGGTTTTTAATTCTAACTTGGCAGAAAACGTATAATTCTTTCCCTGACTCTAGAAGCCTATGGAGAGAATTGCGTTCTGAACAAAATATGCATCAACAGACTATGCATCAACAGAATACGCATCAACAGAACACGCATCAACAGAACACGCATCAACAGAATATGCATCAACAGCAGCAAAAGTTAACAGAGGCAGAGCCTCTCCCAGGCCTCATAGTTCTTGGTACACTCATTCCAACCTTGCCCTGTGCTCTCAGGCGAGGATGGAATGAAACGTTAACACATCCTGGTGATGAAGATAGACACGCACTGGTGGCAGGGTGGATGATGTGTTGGGCTGCTAACCTCAATGTCAGCAGTTCAAAGTCACCGGCCATTCCACGGGAGAAAAATGAAACTTTCTACTCCTGTAAAGAGTTAGAGGAGCTGACACCAAGGGCTCAAATGGAAAGTAAATGTTTAGAAAATAATGATGGCAACATATGTACAAATCTGCTCGATACAATTGATGTGTGGATTTCTGTAAGAGCGCTAAGAGCCCCCAACAGCCCCCTGTCCTGTAGGGTCAACATGAGTCAAACTTGACTCGATGGCTTTGCGGGTTTGGTTTGGTATATTAGTGCAGCTGGGTTGAGTGAGAGGACACCAACCCGGATGAAGGTACACTGTAAGCCTACTGTGGCAGAACCAGTGTGCAGCATCTCACCTTTAGACTGGGCTACGCACTAAAGAACATTAACAGCTCCGTGGTGGGATTGACACCTTCCATACAGGAGATGCAGGTTCCGTTTTGGCCAGTACACATCAGAGCGGTTACCGTGCTTGTCAGTGGAAGTCTGCATGCTGCTATAGCAACTGTTCAGGAGGGGTTTCCAGACCGAGATGGACTAGGAAAAAGGGACTGAGGAGCTGATTCCTAAAATCAGCCAGTGTAACTTCTACATATCCCAATGGTCTGACCTGCAATTGCTCATGGGAATGGCCCAGGACAAGGTAGCTTCTCTTTCCATTGTGAATTGGGTGACCAAGAGCTAGGGGCCCTCTCAGTGATAGTTTACTCTAATACAGCACACTGAATAAAAGTCCCCAGTGGAAAGCTTGGAAGAGACACAGGTGGGGTTGGGGGGGGGTCCCTTAAAAGATAGAGCTATGGAATGTAGGCCCTGCTCATTCCAGTCTAACGCCTGATGTGTGGAACCTTTACTGAGCATAAGTTCTCATGGGCATCTATGTGAGTTCCCATAGTGCAGCCAAAGCTGGAAAAACAAAGTCGCCTGTGGCAGGGACACCTACCTGTTCAAGGTAAGCTCTCCCTTCTACTGATGGGGAAAAAGTACAAATACCCCCTGGCTGTCCCTTTCCTTCCAGCCCTAAGACTCACGCACCAGGTTGTCTAGAGCATTTTAGGTTGGTCAAAGGAAGAGGACTCTTTGAGGGACAGATGGCCAGGGAAGGGCCCTTCCTGTAGATAAGCACACCCTTTATACTCCCTGCACATTTCTCGCCTTTTTTCAGTGTTGTGAAATCACATAGATTCCACCTGTCCTTCAACTCTTCTGGATGTTGCCTGTGCTTCACTTCATTTAGCTGTGTGAAAAATCCCACAGCTCGATCAGTTATCAGGCATCAAAGAACAAAAAAAAATCCTATCATTTTGTGCTCACCTCCTGATATGATCGCTGAAGACAAATGGATGCATAAGCAAATGTGGCGAAGAAAGCTGATGGTGCCCGGCTATCAAAAGATATAGCGTCTGGGGTCTTAAAGGCTTGAAGGTAAACAAGTGGCCATCTAGCTCAGAAGCAACAAAGCCCGCCTGGAAGAAGCACACCAGCCTGTGCGATCACAAGTTGTCAAGGGATCAGGTATCAGGCATCATCAGAACAAAAAATCTTACCATAGTGAATGAGCAGGGGAGTGCAGAGTGGAGACCCAAAGCCCATTTGTAGGCCACTGGACATCCCCTTTGGGGAGGAGATGAGACAGTCAGGGTGCAACGTAGCAACGATCAAAAATACAACTTTCCTCTAGTTCCTAAATGCTTCCTTCTCCCCCCTCCCACCCCCCACCCCCACTGTCATGATCCAAATCCTACCTTGCAAACCTGACTAGACCAGAGGAGGTACACTGGTACAGATGGGAACTGGAAACACAGGGAAGCCAGGGCGGATGATCCCCTCAGGACCAGTGGTGTGAGTGGCAATACTGGGAGGGTGGAGGGAAGGTGGGGTGGAAAGGGGGAACCTATTTCAAGGATCAGCATGTGACCTCCTCCCTCGGGGACATACAACAGAAAAGTGGGGGAAGGGAGACATGGGACAGAGCAAGATATGACAAAATAATAATTTATAAATCATCAGGGGTTCATGAGGGAGGGGGGAGGGGGGAAATGAGGACCTGCTGCCAGGGGCTTGGGTGGAGAGCAAATTTTTTGAGAATGAGGAGGACAACAAATGCACAAATGTGTTTTACACAATTGATGTATGTATGGTGATGGGAGGTATATCAGTCCCTAATAAAATAAAAAATAAATTAAAAAGAAAAATCCCACAGCTCTTCACACATGTAAGCAGTCCAGATCTCTTTCCTGAGATACACACACACACACACACACACACACACACAAAACCAGACCTGCTCTTAAGATTCCAGGTGTTCCCAGGTGAGTATGCCTTCAAGTTCACAGACTGGTGGGAGAGATCACGTGGGGTTTACAAACCTGTGTTCGGTGGTGCTCTATGGCATGCAGGCTTGCATGGTGGCATAGTGGTCCCACATTGAGCTGCTGACTGCAAGGTCGGCAGTTCGAAACCATAAGCCACATTCCTTGGGAGACTCTCTACTCCTAGTTACAGCTTCAGAAACTCACAAGGGTAGTTCTACCCTGTCCTACAGGGTCGCTCTGAGTCGGCATCGACTCCATGGCAGCGAGGTGTCTTGTTAGTTTGGATTTGGTGATGGCATGGCCAGGGTCCCTGTGTGGTACAAATGGTTCAAGTCCATAATAAAGGGTTGGCGGTCTGAGTCTACCGCCAAGAGCCCCGTAACAAAAGTGGGCAACCTACTTCCAAAATTAGCCGTTGAAAAACCTGTGGAGTGCAGTTCTACTGACACACCATGGTCACCAGAAGTTGGACCAACAGCAAGGAGCCACCGGCACGGTATGGCCCATCACATTTTCACAATGAGAGAGCAGGGGTGGATCCTCGTATTTTCACAATGAGAAAGCAGGGGTGGATCCTTGGTTCTGTCCGAACGTATCAGCTATATGAAGATGGGGTGACCACAGGCTAGTCTCCACTCACAGTCTAACTCATAGAGTCCTTGCAGGAGAGCTTTCAAAGACAGTGTTTCCAAACCATCTCTTACGCCTTCATAGTCTAGACCAGTGGTTCTCAACCTTCCTCATGCCACGACCCTTTAATACAGTTCCTCATGTTGTGGTGACCCCCAAACCATAAAATTATTTTCATTGATACTTCTTAACTATAATTTTGCTACTGTTATGAATTGGGTGACCCCTGTGAAAGAGTCGTTCCACCCCCCCCCCAGGGGTCACGACCCACGGGTTGAGAACCGCTGGTCTAGACAGTACTCTCCTCTCCTGATAGGAAAGGAACAAATGCTCGTGGGTAGCATTTAGTGAAGTTTCCAAGGAGTATGGAGGAGAGAGATTAGGGGGAAGTGAGGATAGGGGTGGGCGGGGAGAAGCATTTAAGTCCTGCCGAAATGAGAAAGGGAAGAGTTGAAATAAACGTTATTAAATAATGAAGAATACACACAAACCTACAGGCCTCTGGAGGCTTACTGAATTTTTATTGAAAAGTTAAATGTGATTCTTTCAGTGTTGCAAAGCCATGCTAGGCTGTCTGCACACGTGAGCCAATATGTGGTATTGTGATTGCAATTCAGGTAATCATACGTCCCCATATTGTATTAAAACGAAGGAGTGGTCATTCTGTCCATCTGACAAGTATCAAAAGGAAACAATGGTTTGAGAAGAGCCTATGAACATGGGACTTGATAGAAGGAGGCGAGTCAGGAGCACTAGGAAATAACGACGTACGGACAGTTACAAAAACCCTACAAATCCCTGAGTTTTCATCGAAAACATGCACACTCCTATATGTCTTTCTGTGCGGAATTGGCTGAGGACATTCTCCCGGGGGCAGGCTCGGAGCGTGGACTTCGTAAAGGGCCATCATGGAGACAGGTCTGCTAGGTAAGAGAGCACATTCCGTTCAGGAGAGAGAGTGGTATACTTGCGCCCCAGGACTTCTCTAACAAGTGCAAGGGGGGTTTGCCAGAGTTCAGAGGTCAGGAATAAAGACAGTTAACAGTCTCCATTCTACTGAAAACACAGCCGTGTTTGTGTTGTTTTGAGCCAGGGCCATTTGTTCTTGAAGTCTCCAGCAAGTAATTTTGAAATCTCCAACTACTTTGCTTGGACTGAACACTTTACTCAATTAGCCTTGGCTAATAACAGCAAGATTGCAACCAGGTGTGGTAAGCAACATTAGGGAGCCTGTATAACTGGCATAATGGGCCAATGTCCAAGATTTTTTCCCAAGATTTAAGCAACACCTGGCTGATCGGTTACTATTTTGCCATTGGTCATCATTACATTACATAAATTTAAGAAAAACTAACATGGTTTTTAAAAATCCTGACTAGAGAGAATTTGGCATCTTCAAAACTATCATTTCCACAGATTAAAAAAAAACTTGGAAAAGCCTAGGAAAGAGCATGAAAACTTTCAGGGAATTAGTAACAGCACCCTCGAGAGGATTCTAATTCACCACGGGGCAGGGGAAAGCTGCTCCACTGGGTTCGAAGGTTGTCAGTCCGAACAGACACAACCTGATACATCCTCTGCAGAGGGGCTTCAACCTTTTAGATAGAAGCCGGGTGCTTCACTGCTAAGCCAGGAATTACGTAAGCACATCTCCACACACCCCGATCAATAACCCCAAGACCCTACGATTCCTCACTGATACTTCCTCATGTGATCTACAATTTCGTTGTACATCCGCCAGGGGGCATCCAAGCCCCAGACAAAGTCAAGGTGATTCCACTCAGGCAGCTGCTTGTGGTACACCATGTTAGGGATCTGGGTCAGTAAGATGCTGACGTCTTTGGGGTCTGCGAGCCAGTCGTGGCCTCCAGTCCAGAGGGCGGTCGGCACAGGCATGTCTTTTGCATGGTAGGCGGGAGGGTGACTCTGCAATAACAATCCACAGAAGGAGTTTGGGTTGTTCTCGGTCACAAGAAACACGCTCAACCGAAACACTGTTGAACACATCATGCACGAGTCAAAGGAATTAGATTCTAAAAAAGCAACGGTCGATTTAGTCTTCAGGTCAATTTTAGTCTTCAGGTTTCCAGCCCTAGGCCAACAGCAGTAGCAAACACCTAAGCCCCACAATGAAGGAGCAGTACGATATGAACTGCTAGTGAGATGCTATGTAACAGTCACATGTGATGGGCACTGTCACCCGTGTGGGCTTTCCTGGGAGGGAGGCGTTGCTCTATCTAGCTCACAGATGGGAGAACCAAGTGACCAGAGGGTGTCTTTCTCCAGTCTTCCTCGTGGATGTAACGTGAGCTCGGACACTAAGGTACGCCTCCGTTTGCTCATCTTTAAATCAGAAGTCATACATCTGTCCCACAGGAACGCTGTGAGAATTCAAATAAGCCAAGGAGAAACCTGGGCCAAGTGCCTCACCCTGAGCGCTCCCAGTTAATAAGAGCAACGCATGACAGTGACCGCTCTTGCTTGGGGAAGGTGAGAGGACGAGGAGGGAGGAGCCAGCCCACACCACCAACCATGACACCTGCGTTGTTCTGGGACTGCTTCAGGGAAAGCTCACTCTACCCACCCAACTGCCCCAAAGCCTCCCACGGCCAGGCCAGAATCCCAATAGGCTGGGCTGGCTTCCTTGGTGGGTTTTCAGGAGCTTCATTTTTATTCTAAAGACGTTACCTGGTTGTAATGAAAACGGTTCTTATCGCTGCTTCCCCAGTCAAAGGCTTGGAATTGTAAGGATCTACCAGCCTGAGAAGAAGAAGAAGCAGACGGTTTGGCAGGGAGAGGTTATCTGACACAGAAGTCTGAGGTAGTGTCCTAGGTTTCTGGAGTTGGCCCTGGTCTCCGAGGCTAATCTCCTCGAAGTCACCACACAGCTACTTCCTTCCCACACTAATTAAAAGTGAAAAGCATTGTTTTGCTCTTTCACCAGACAATTCAACTTTTGTTTTTATTAAAGATCATTTTCTTGGGGGCTCTTACAGCTCTTATAACAAGCATATTTGTACATACGTTGCCATCATTCATTTCTAGACATTTACTTCCTATTGAGCCCTTGGTATCAGCTTCTCCCTCACCCCTCATGACCCCTTGATAAATGATTAATATTTTCATATCTTACACCAACCGCTGTCTCCCTCCCCCACCATGGTTTCTGTGGCTCATCCCCCTGGAGAAGGGCGGAGGAGAGGTTGTCTGTCCATCAACCCGAGGCTCAGCTCCTCCACTTCTCATTGTATAAGACAGCAGCTACCCTCTCATGCAAAAAGCAGCTATACACACATGCTTTGAATAGTACAGCATAACAGTTGTGAGCCCTGGGTGAACTTCATGCTCATTGTTTCCATGAAAACGTGACTCAAACTTTCCCAGAGAGCAAGACGTGTGTGTGTTGTGTGAGTGTGTGTGTGTTGTGTGTGGTGTGTGTGTTGTGTGAGTGTGTGTTGTGTGTGTGTGCTGTGTGAGTGTGTGTGTTGTGTGTGTGTTGTGTGAGTGTGTGTGTTGTGGTGTGTGTGTGTTGTGGTGTGTGTGTGCTGTGTGTGTGTGTTGTGTGTGTTGTGTGAGTGTGTATTGTGTGTGAGTCTGTGAGTGTGTGGTGTGTGTGTGTGTTTGTGTTGTGTGGGTGTGTGCTGTGTGGGTGTGTGTGTTGTGTGGGTGTGTGTTGTGTGTGTGAGTCTGTGAGTGTGTGTGTTGTGTGAGTGTGTTGTGTGAGTGTGTGTGTTGTGTGTGTGTGTTGTGTGAGTGTGTGTGTGTTGTGTGAGTGTGTGTGTAGTACATTTACTCCACTTGTCCTGCTCTGAAGGGCTTTGCTTCACAGTGTCAGCTGTGCTGACTGCCAAGGAGCAGGGTGACTTCCCAGCCAGCACAGAAAAAGCTTAGGTGCCTGGCCTAAAGAATGCCAAATACTATATTATTTATTAACCTTTAAAATTACTTTATTGGCTTAACACTTTTTATAAAAGCTCCACTACTACTGTAATCATGAAACATCTGCTGTTCACCAATATGTCAACCTAGCTGACAAGACTAAAGCAATAAATAGGATTTTATGTGACATTTAAATACATACATGTTTAAGGGTATCATGCATAAATAATTCTAAAGTCCCCAATTTACAAAATTAGAAATAATATAAATCTCTACTTCCCCCAGAGTTACATCTACACTGGGCAGGCCAGACTGGGAACTGAGTTTTAGGTTTTGAGTACATGCTGGTGCTGATGAAAAAGAACCACGCTGGACCTTCTTCGAGCTGCTTTTGGTGTGAGTGAAGTTTCAGGTTTTATTAGTTGCATAACATCCTGTTAATATAATTACGACCCAGTGAGCTGAGACATCATAGATGACTGTGCAGGAGAAATGTTCAGCATCTGGTTTTTGCTGTTGTAAATGACAGGTACTAACTATGTCGGCTTATTTAATACGCAAGAAAAAATACCCATATTCTGAGCACCTGCTAGCCTAGGGCATCTGTCCCTTAGTTCTAGTCGTCGGTGGAAAGAACCAATGCACGCTGGGTGGCTGCTGTCCACAACCCTAACTCTATCATGTGCCCACATACCTCTTTCAACATTTCTGCAAAGCACCCGGAGGGGGTACTGGGTGGAAAGAAGAAACCTGCCTGGATCTCAAACCGAACTGCTAAAACTTGAATTTCTTGCTCAGGGTCACATGAGGAATTCAAAATCTATCCATTCATCTATCTATGTGAAAAGGCATCTCAGAAGGGGCCATGCTGTTGATTTTGATTTCGTAAGCCTATTAGACGAAGTAGACTGTCCCATAGGGTTTCCAAGGGAGAGGAGCCCTGGTGGTGAAGTAGTTAAGCATTCGCCTGCTAACCAAAAGGTCGCTGGTGCGAATCCACCAGCCAATCTATGAGACACAGAGGAGTCAGGCTGATTCCATGAGATGACAACTTTGTGAACTGTGGGCAGTTCTGTCCTGTCCTATAGAGTCACTATGAGTTAAAATGGACTGGATGGCGAGAGGTTTTAATCTTTTATAAAGCCAACCACCTTGTCTTTCCCTAGGTGCTTCCTTCTGATCAGTACTGCTTAAAGGCACTTTAGGATTAGTCTCTGGTCTAGAGACCGTGACAAAGTTTGGGCTGGGAGGGAAGGGTGTCTGAACATGTTCAGGTTATGTTAGCTAAGTCTCCAGGAGGAAGAGCCAAGAGAGCTTATGACATCTCTTTGTGAGGCTACAGTGTCACCGGTAAAGGAGTGAAAGGGCAAGGCTGCTCTTGGCAGTACAACTGGGCTTCGGAAAGGTTCATGCAGGACTGGGAGAGAGAGCTGGGTTCCCGCTTGAACCTGCAGCTTTCAACCCTGGCCAGCTACAGCAAGAGCAGAGGCTGGACTGCTGCGGACTCGACAGTGGAGGTAGCACTAATGTGTCATTTAAATAGAGCCCGAGTTGCAACACTGTGAGTGAGAATCGGCGCGACCTCGGTGGGTTGGGTTGGATTTGGCGTGAGATCTCTGAGAAAGAACGCCGGTGGCCTAAGTTGGCTATGCAATGGGCTGCTAACCACAAGGCCGGTCAGTTCTTCAAACCCACCAGCCGCTCCTCAGAATTTATAGCCTCTGAAACCCAAAGTTCCACTCTGTCCTATAGGGTCACTATGTGTCAGAATCAATTTGATGGCAGTGGGTTTCTTTGCTAGTAAGTTTAAAGCCTCTGAGAGTCACCTGCTGAGGCAGGTGTTGGATGAGGTGTGAGCTGGCACTAAGGGGATGAGCAGCTCAGGATCTGCCACCTTAATTGAAACATGCTTATTACATAAGTAGGGGGAAATGCTCAAAAAGCCGAGTAAAACAGAGCATGTGGCCCATGCGTGCACTGCTCCACTGGAAAAAACAAATAAACAAACCAAAACCTACATGTGATCAAGCAGTCCAGGAGAGGTAGTCGATGAATATGGCCCTTCTGGCCACAGTGCCTTGTAAATTCTGGCCTCTATACCGTATGGCTGTAATGCCATTTGGGAGGGGGTTCACTGCTCTGCTAATGGACAGGTTTTTGGTGAGATTAAGTCTGCACCTTTTCAGAGTGTGTGTTCCTTCAGGGTATGGTCTGCTTACAGACAAAACCACGCCGCCATCAAAGCCATTCCTCCGTGTCTAAGAGTCATCTCAGAAAGACACAGAGCAATCCCAGGGCCACCAGCAGAAGTGCCCTAGTGGAGTTCTGTGTGAAGTGGCAGAGCGAGGCCCGACTTGCTACAGTATGGAGACCATGTGACAGAGCAAAGGAGCCAAAGCTGCTCTCAATCTTGATGACTGAAACAATGTGAAAATAAAATAAATCTGGGGGTTAAGGAATAATAGAAGGAACAGAGGGGAGAAGGGAGGGAGGGCAAACAGAAGGAAGGAATACGTGAACCAAGTATGGCTCGAAGAGGGAAATGCAGGGAAGAAAAGCCCCTCGCTATAAGTGTTTCGTCCGTGCCAGCAGCTGGTTAGACCAGGGTACAGTGTGTCCTGCGGGGGAAAACAGAGGAGCACCAGCAGGACGACAGGAGCCTGGAGCACGGGGAGAAAAACCAGCTTGGATGGGTAAGCAGACTGCCTTTATATTTAGAGAGGATTTACAGAGAGGAGACTTGATGGCGTAGCAGTTACACACTGGGTTGCTAACCACAAGGTTAGTGGTTCAAAACTACCAGCCGCTCCTCGAGAGAAACTCAAGGCTTTCTACTGGCCCCAAAGAGTGAATGCTCTGAAAACCCACGGGGCAGGTGCCACTGTCTGACCTACAGGGTGGCTTCAATGGCAGTGAGTGAGCGCTGAGAGAAGCATCGTGGAATGGAGCGCAGACCTTCCCAGCACCACTGCACACAAGGCCCGACTGAGCTCCGGGAGGGCCTACCTGGATCCAGTGTAGCATGTTCTGCACAGAGGTTCCAGCAGGACAGTGTGCCGAGTACACATCGACTCTAGACTGTAAAAATACATCGGTTAAAATGGGAATGAAAGCAGTGTTAAGACAGCATTCCTCACAAACACAATGTTCCCTTCGAAGCATCAAAAACTACAGTCAGCATCTCCTGACAGGCGATGGGGCAGAGACCATCTGAAGGACCACAGAGCAGCCTGGCCTCAGAGTCCATATTTAACCAAACACTCTCCCTGCAAGGGTAGGAGTTGCTTTTTTTTTTTTTTTTTAAACAAAGCCATTAAGTCATAATCTCCCAAGATTAGGGCCCTGGGAATTTTTATTGTTAGTTTAGACCTGACACGCAGAGCGCAGGTTGTTGTGTACCTTCTTCATGCTTCTCTGGAGTGCCAAAAAAACACCTAACAATGCCACCTTACTCTTATCATCTGGGGGAAAAGGAAAATTCCTATCATTTTTAAACATTTCACTGGAGTCCTCACTCCAGAATTTTTAAATCTGGGCTCGGAGTGCAGCATCAACAACTGCCAGCACACCTAGATGCACCAGCATGTTGCTGGGCTTACATTTCGAAAAATAAATACATTCAAAATAGAGATGCATGCAGACACAGACTTCTCGATACACAAGGGGCCTTCAAAGAGCTCATGAGAACATGAACGTAAAAAATCATGGGATTTTCCCAAAACCTTTTTAAAGCCTGTGTGTGTGTGTGTGCATTGCAAATTAAAAACAAAATACTTTTTTAAAATAAGCAAATCACTGAAATATAAACACCGTGAATCCCATTGTGGCCCGGGTGGGATGCTGAGCACCCCCCCCACCGGAAAGAGCAGCATATGGTGTTTGTTCTAAGCATTTGCCAGGGCTGGTGACCCTTAAGGGACCCCTCCGAGTTGAGGTTGTGGCTGCCCACCTCGTCCACAAATAAAACAAAACCACTGGAGGTTTGCCGGAATTCTTACCTAAACATACCTACCATATTTAAATTTCTCTCGTTGAAGCCACATAAAAGAAAGATGAGATTCCCACACAACTCCTTCAGGACGACGTGGGTGCAGATGTGGCTGCCCAGCCACTTCAAAACCTCATTCTCAGGGAGAAACTCTTTGGCTCCAAAGATCTTCTACAAAAGAAGCCCAAGAAGGATACTACCTCAGTTTCTCTTTCTGGTACAAGGGATCGCAGGAGCCACCTGGGAGGGCAGTCTCTGCACAGACAAACCCATGAGCGAGAGGGGAAACTAAGACTCACACCAGGACACTGAGGTGGCGCATTCACGACAGCGAAATCAGATTCCTTCCCCCACGTGGGAGAGGTGTATGCTTCACTCTCAAAATGAAGACTAACCAAGCAATTGTATTGTAGACTTCTACAGCAGGGCAGGACCTAGGTGAGCTGACATCCCGAAAGATTTCTTGACTTGACTGGGAGTTGCTTCTTGGAGAGCGGAGAGGGTGGGGTTCATTCACCATGCCTACCAAAAACATCCATCTAATCCAAGTCTCTGTCTTATCTACATGAGGGTGGAGTTGGCAAGCTAGAGACTGGGGTCCAAACATGGGCCAGCCTGTCCGTGTTTAGAAACACAGATGTATTCGCACTCGCTCATCCTTGTTTCTTACACATTATCGTTCCCTGGGTTTGTGACACAAAGGTAAGGTTGAGCAGTTGTTAACAGACACCCTGTGGCCCTCAGAGGCGGTCGCATTCGCTCACTGGCACTTGTTAACTTGCTAATGTCTGCCAACTTGGGGTCTGCAGCGTTCCTGACATAGGGCCCCTCGGCTTGTGCTCAAGTGTTTCCCAGGCAATTCCTGAGCCCCAGAGGGTTTCTTTCCACGCGTGTGGAAAAATACCTTCCTCACACTGAGCCTTCATGTGGGCCCATCAAACGCCCGCTGCTGCTCATGGCGAGCCTCTAGAGCAGGGTTTCCCAACGTGGGTGGTGCCATCTCCTGGGGGAGTTGGGGATGGTTCAGGAGGACTTGCAAAAGCAGATAAGCTGCACTTTATCCTAGATTGTGGGCTACAGTACCAATGCTCTTCGTTGCCTGGGGCGCTGAGTCATTTGTTTTGTTTTGTTTTGTTTTGTTTCTGATTAAGGGGTGGTTGGCCAAAAGATCTGGGGAATCTAGGCTCTAAGAGGATGAATCAGGATGAAACCTTCACATGCCTAAAAAGGCAGACCTGTCAGTGCAAATGACTAAAAGGCACTGTGGGACTTTCAAGCTGCCTTAGTGTTTGTGCCTGGGGACTCCTGAGAACCATGGAGAACTAGTAAGCTTATCTGACAGGTGCAGCTGCATTTCACTAGGGCTTGTCGCTGACCCTTAGGATGGTAAGGTGCCGTTTCCTCTTGCTTTTTCCCTAAAATCATAAGTCATCAAAATGGTCACGATATGGGCTGTATGCCACACTTACCCAGGCAACTATGACCCACCCACAGACGGCCTGGCAACAGCGACGGGCAGCCTGTCAAATCACTTCCCACAAAACAATCCATTAAGATCACACACACCCAGCGAGCCTCCCTCTGTCTGGCCTCTTCTCCAGACTCATCAGATGAGAAAAACAAATACTGCAGGCGGAGACGGTTACACGACGTGGACAGACATCGTTTTCACAGGCCACCCTTGGGGTCTACTGTATTTGAGGCTCTTCACCAACACCAAGTTGATAGGCCAGTGCCCCAGTGAGATCAATATCATGTTAAACCAAGGGGACAGTCGGCTCTGCCCGCTAGCTCTGCTATGCAAATACTAATGTGGCCCTGCCCTGAGGTCGCACGAAGCCGGGCCATGGAGCACAGATAAGAAATATATAGAGGCCTGCTGACACCAGCTTCGGGGTCTCCACAAATTCACACTGTGTGTGAAAATGTTCGACCTGACACGCAGCTTTCTTGGCAGTACACGTACTTGCCAGAACAATGAGGTTGATGGCAGGTGAGATTTGCGCACGCACCTTGTCTGTCACCCGTGCAGGTGGCCATCAAGACAGCTCTCAGGGTCAGCAGTCCCAAACACCACTCTTGGCAACAGAATCATGTGCGGTGCTTTGTAAAGACACCGATCCCTGGGTGCTGGTCCATAGTTAACAAAACACTCTCCCTGCAAGGGTAGGAGTTGCTTTTTTTTTTTTTTTTTTAACAAAGCCATTAAGTCACAATTTCCAAAGATTAGGGCCCTGGGAATTTTTATTGTTAGGAAGCTCCTCCAGGGTAGGGAAAAGGGTTGTTCATAAACAGCTGGTGGAGGTTTATGTTAAAATCACGTTAAATGAAAAATGCACATTCCTTGTGACACAGCACTTCTACTTCCTCAAATCCACTCTGGGGAGATGCCCCCGCAAAAAGGTACAAGGAGGACATACTGACAAGGCCACAGCGACAGGCCATCAGCAACAGCCTAAAGGTCGACCACAGGAGGCTGATGGAGCAAGCAGCAGTCCCTGATGGCCCGAAGCCCACTAGGCAGCAGGTAAGAAGAAGGCTGGAGAAGTGTCTATGCCAACACACCAGATCTCCAAAAGGGAACAAGATCATTTGCAGAGCGATATATATATATATATATATATATATATATATATATATATATATTAAGGCACTCTTTACATTAAAAGGGAAAAAATGTATGACTTGATATGTATGATGTGTGTGTATAAAATCATATATAAGGTCTATAGGAAAAATACCCCAAATCGCTTCTTGGCCTTTTGGCTATGATCCAGGGTAGAAAAATACCCCAAAAATGCCTATTGGGGGGAAAGGAGAGCTTGGTAGTTTGAGGGGCACTTTATTTGTAATCTTTGGATTGTTTATAATGGAAACTGACACATCTATAAGTATATGATGATGCATCATTTTCTTCCTTTTCAAGAGAACTAGCCCTGGTGTGTATCATGTTTATCCATTGATAGCAAAGTCTGGATTTCCAGAGAACTGCAGCTATTACAAAAATTATTTCTCCTATTCATTATGCATGAATAAATGTATGATGTATTAAAACATGTACATATATATAACCTTTATGTATGTACTCTTGTGTAGAAATACATAGGAGGGGGCTTCAAAGAGTTCATAGAAAAGGGGAACTGAAAGACAATACAAACTTTCCACAAACTTTTTAAAGCCCCCCCCCCCCGCCCTTTATCACCATGTCTATTTCATGAGTCACTGTAAAAGCTTTCAGGGAGGAAGGGGCCTACACTCTGAGCTCAGAACCGGGCTCTCACATAAGGTGGGTGCTCTGTAGACCTCGCCAATGCCCCACGCTCTGGAAGTAGGAGCAAAGAAGGAAAAGAAACGCTCAGGAGAAAGAGCACCCCACTGTCCCCTGGACAGCCAGCGGCGCAAGGCACAGCCCTCCTTCCACGGGCCGACCTGTCAGATGTGGAAAGGAACTTCGTGGGGACAGGAGTGGAAGCGGGGTTCCAAATACCTCATAGACCTCGTCGGGAATGGGTACCAATTTCATGATAGGACTGGTGGCAAACTTGACTGTAGCCACAGGGGCCAGAGCAAAAAATACTTTAATCCTTTTGGCCAGCTCCGGGATCTGGGAAAATGCTATGAAACCTGTGGAAACAAAGGGAGACAGGAAAGATTCCATCTTCCGAGCCTTCTCTGTTGGAGAAAGCATGTCATCCTTGCTACCCTGTAGGCTGCAGACTCGACTAAGGTCAAGGCAGGTTAAGGTCAGGAGGCAACACACTTACCATGAGACCCTCTGAGTGGCTGTGTATGCAAACACGGAATTGGATTGAACTAGCCAATCAAGAATGTGTCAAGTGCTATTCCAAACCTCAACTAGGGGTTCACTGGAAGACGTCCAGGCTGTGAGCACTAGAAGACCTTCCGGGCTCCCTTTGGCAATCTTCAGTGCCCAGTGGTAAGGGAGGCTGCACTCCCCGGCTCCCTCCCCAGGCCCCCTTCCCTCCTCAAGGTGCGCGTCCATGGGGGTTCAATTTAACTCATCAATGACTCAAAAGGGACCACTAGGATCTCCCAGCTTAAAATATACTTTATTTTCTTTTCCCTTTTTTTGCCTTAATCTCACGTGACTCCCTATTGGAAACTCCTGTTTTCAAAATTATAAGCAATTTTTATTTTCTTTACAGATCAGACATCACTTTCCTTACTGTTATAATCAGCACAAGAATAAAATAGACTAATTTATTTAAGCTATGTAAAAATAAAGCACAACCTGGCGTCCTTGCAGCTGCTTTTGTTCCGCCAGCCCAGCTCCCACACATGCATATGGCCTAACTAGGAGAGAAATGCACTAGCAGAGAAAGTTTCAAGCAATATATCCGCCATGTTTATTCCACTGTTGTGTTTGTGTTTACCCATAAATATCGATGACTGAATGTCCAGAGATAAGTAGCTATTACAAAAATGCTTTTTCCTATTCTGTTCATTATTGCCACCTGGTATCAGAAATACCAGGTGGCAAATTTGTCTTGAAAAACCAAAATTTTTTTTCAAAGTTATGTATTTACATTTTTTTAACAAAACAACCTTATCACCTTCAAATACTCTCCATTACACTTAACACATTAAAGACTGGATATTTTTTTACCAACTTACCAAGTGGCCGGTATTTTTTCTGCTGTTAGAGTTTTGTTTTTTTTCATTAAACCATAAATGGGTTTACATCTCATCAATTTTAATCATATTTATTTATAACTTTGTTTTTTAATATAAAACATTGTCTCACATTATGAAACAATATTTTCCAATGTATGTGGAACATTATTACTTCTATGAACTATAATCTTCATGAAATTATAAACTTCTTGTAAAAATAATCAACATAATCCAGATTACTTTGAAAAAGAGCACAAATAAATACAGTATATCAAACAAAAAATATACTCTTTGTTCCCCAGTGGTCCTTTGTTGATATGTTCCTTTGTTATACAACGTACTTTTGTTACTATACAACTATATTACACAACTACATTGAGAAACAAAGACAGTGTGCACATATTATCCCTGAAACACTGTGCAAAAATTATATCCTAGCCCTTTGGTTTGACAGGAAACAAAATTTCACAACACACACTGTACTCTTAAATCGGCCATCACCAAAAAAAAGGTTGAAATGAAACTGCTTTTCTGAAAAAATTCACTGTGACCAGCGATGCCACTGGGCGCACTAAGTAGGAGCAAGTTGCTCAATGCTCACCTGATGGGAAAAATGCGTACTTTGAAAGCTTCGCCCAGTGTAGTTTTGTTGCCCAATTTTTGTTTTTATTTTTGGACTGGTGTCCCCTGTGTGTGTGTGTATCTTTTTTTCACTTCTTAAAAACAAATGCAAACTCAGAAATAAAGATATTATATCAGCTTCCAATCTTTACTACATACCGATAGTGGTGCCTTGGGAGTGACCCACGTAATACAACTGCTCTTGGCCAGTTTTATTCAGAACGAAATTAATGGACGCTGGTAGGTCATAGAGTGCCATCTCATCAAAACTGTAATCAAACAAGAAATCTTCCATTGGAATGTTACATACAAATAGAACAGAACCAAATAACACATGTGCAGGCAGAGGAGCCATCACAAATTAAACACATGTGGGGGGAACAGCACTTAGGAAACAGGGCACCCCCAAACCCGGGCAGTCTCTAAGTGCGCCCTTCCCAGTCATGCTTCCCCAAGAGAACTAGGACCCTGTGGTGTCGCACCCCGGTTCTTGAACTTTCCTACTCAAGGGACTGCACAGTCAGTATGCACAGGGTACATCCTTCTGCCCCTGGCTTCACCGTGTTGAATCCACCACACCGTATCCATCTCACAGCGGATGGGCATTTGGGCTAATTGCCAGGCTTTTGCTATGATATACAGTGCTGCAATCAATGTTTTCGTTTGTTTGTTTCTAAGTAAAAGAGGTTTATTGAGGAGTAGAGTGATTCATGAATGTGGGCAGCACACAGCAACCAAGCAGTTACAACCAAAACTCAAACCCACCGCCATTGAGTTAATTCTGACTCATAGTGACCTTCGAGGACAGAGAGTGGAACGACTTCCTGTTTCCTTGTGGAAGTAGAAAGCCTCATCTTTCTCCCTGCAGTTACAAAGGGCCCCCACTGAACGCATCCCATTCTTGTTCGAGTCTTCTGACCAAAGCTTATTCCCGTGTTTCCTGTCATTAGTCAAGCACTGGCTTGACAAACGGGAAGTAGGGCTGGAAGAGCCCACGGTTGCTCCCTACTCTAATACTGGGCTCAGAAGCCATGTGTATGTTCAGGAGTGGGGGGAGGCGGGGCGTAGATGAGGTGCTGTGCCAAGCTCTTTCCATGTAACCTCGCCTTTAACAGCCCAATAACCAGGGCCCCTTTTACAAGTAGAAAAAGTGAAGTGCAAAGGGTTCGTGTGACATGCCATGTTCAGTGTCATAGAGCTTTCAGCTGGCAGAAGGGGGTTACGGGACAAAGCTCACCCAGCAGCTAACAAGTGGGCAGTGCCCTGGACAGTGACTTCATGGGGGGTTGCTTGAGGGGACGTGAAGGAAGAGGAGGGGAGCTGATGACAATAAGCTCCACAAGAAAGACGCGAATGTTCTCAAATTGATTGTGGAGAAGACTGTCCTACTCTTATTGCTACAACTGAACTCTTGAATGTATGGAATGTGAAATGCATGCCAATAAAACTGCTTAAAAAATAAATAACAGCACCCATACACAGAGAAGCAGAGGGCCATCAAACAGAACTTACCCAACAGCTCCCAAACCTCCACAAATGCCAAAAACAACTGAAAAAAATTACTCAATTCCCAAGTGAATTTAGTTATTAGTCACTTATCATTTCCACCGCCGCTGTTTATTCAATTTATCTCTAATTGGGATTTAAATGGGGGTTTTAAAGACCTTCAGGAGAGACATGCATTTCTACTGCTGGAACCTGCAGCTGTCTGCATTAAGGAGTTAAAGGCAATAGGACCGCACTGCTGATCAATATACCTGAAGGCCCAGAACTCATCCTGAAAAATTGAGAGTCTCTTGTGCTCCCGTGACCAGGTGTTCCCCCTGCTGTTCCCCATCCAGACATCAAAGCCTGCGTCAGCAAGGATGAACGCCAGGCTGCTGTCCGCCAGGTTTGTGGCCCAGATACTGGAATCTGCCAACAGGCCATGCTGCAGGAACACAACTGGTTTGGGGCCTGTAAAACACATTTGTTTACTCATTAGTAGTGCCACACTCAAAAAGAACATGGTATATGTTACGAAACTGACCATTTGTATCAGATTCCACCACAAATCATGAAACCAGTAAAATACAGGCCAATAAACTCCTACAAGAATTTCTTTACACACTGCAGGACGAGGAACAATGGAACTGGATGATTTTTCTGTTTAGGAACAAGGTACACTGGCTTAAGCATAAAAAAAATTTTAAGATTTTTTTTTTACAGATCAGTAAATAATAACAATTAAGTCTGTGCTTACCTTGCTTAGCGGGCAATCCACCCTTATTTACATGGTGCTGAGATGGTAAGTCATTCATAAAACAGCATTTTAGCACTAACTATGTGCCGAGCACTCTTCTCAGCACTGAGGATACAGCTAAGAATAAAAGGGGATAAGGGGTGGCACGGGGAGTCCACCAGACCTACATGACCATTAGTTTCAGAGTCAGGAAAACCTGGGTGTATAGACCACCGAGGGAGAACATGGTAGGCCCGTGTGTCAACAGGCGGGGAAGGAGCAGGGAGAATTATGACTAACTCAAGTATTATGCCCAAGGTTGAACTAGAACTAGGGCATGGGGGGTTGGGATTGGAACCAGATTTGCTTCATGCCAAGATCCATGCTCTTTACCAATTACCTGCAGGAAAGGGTGAATGCAAGAGAAGTCATTCTGGAACACGATAAAAGTCCCTCAGAGAATAAGCCAAACCCCAAAAACTCCTTTGGCATCGAGTCAGTTCGGACTCACAGCACCCTACAGGACAGAGGAGAACTGCCCACTGTAGGTTTCGGAGGCTGGAAATCTTTGCCGGGGCAGTAAAGCCGCATCTTTCTCCAGCACAGCAGCTGGTGGCTCTGAATCGCTGACCTTGTGGCCCAACCAGTAACCAACTGTGCCATAGGGCTCCTTAAGCCAAAGTAGGAAGTAAGCTATTTGGGAGGGAATTGGAAAGTACTCCTTAGTAGGTGGAGGAGAGACAGGAATGGGATGGGAAGCAGGGGAACCAAACTCAACATCGCCCACGGGGGATGCTCCCAGGACCAGCCTATTCCATGACTCCTTTTCTGAGTCTCGAGCCACCATGACAGACAACGGCTGTCCTCAGTGAGTTAGTTAGCACAGAGTTATCCTGTAAAGGAGTCAGGGATGGCCAGTCACAAGGTCACCCCACATGACAGAAGTCCAAATGTGGGTGGAAGCAAGGTGGCCATCACTCAGAGTCCGAAACCAAATCTGCTGAGTTGAAGGAAGATGACCGAGTGGGTGGGGAAGTTCCTCCAGCTTCCCAGGACCCTAACCTTCTCGGTCAGCACTGTGTGACCTAACAGGCTTCCGCGTGCTCTGGAAAGCAGTGAGAAACAAGCGCGGGTCCAGGGAACACCCACGGAGAAGCACAGTGAGTCACGGTGAGTCAAAGGTCAGGGCAAAGAGTGGCTGTTCGCTTCAGGCTGACCTTGGCTCGCACCACCACACTAGCTATAAAACCTTGCAGGATTTCATCAACCTCTCTAAAGTGCTCTTTCCTAAAGTGCCGATGATGTAACAGAACTGGGCCTGATAGATGGTAAGAGCTCATGAATAAGGCTGTTGTTAGCCGCCAGCGAACTGGTGCTTGCCCCTGCACCAGAGTAAACGGGCACCTGGTCGTGCACCAGCCCCTCGATCACTTGTGGATGACGATCCAGAGGGTCTGTAGTGGCTGCTCTGGAGCAGACCAGCCCTTTCTTCCCAGACGGTCTTAGCGTGGGAGCTCCGCTGAAATCTACTCAGCATTGAAGCAACATGTACCTAAGTCTCCACTAGCACACCGGCGGCTGCGCAAGAGGTTCACTGACTGGAACGTGAAGCCAGGTCTCTCACATGGAAGACAAGAATCCTGCCCTGGGCCACCAGCACCCTGCTGCTCTCTCTCTTCGCAGCCACCTCAGTTTCTCCCTAGCTTGCACTATAGCATCTTAAATTCACAGAACTATAGAGTTGGCAGGATATTGGGGAATTACCTAGCTCTGCTCCCAAACACTAACTTAATAGGCAGAGAGAGAGAGAGAGAGAGAGTGGATCAGAAAAGGGAAGTGTTTGCAGGCCGGCCTACCCCTCACGCCCTATTTATTCCCCAGACATGGCTCTTTCTATTCCATTCTCACTTCAGCACTTCTGGCCTCAGCAATTGAATCCTGCCATAGGCCCCTTGCTCTTTTCCTTAAAGTTTAGTGCGTATCCCCATCTGGGGGTGGGGGTGGGGGTGGGGGGGTGGATGCTGAGGAAGGCACCATGAACAAGTCCAGCCTGATGCTCAAACAGAACAACCGTCTCTGCTTGTAATGGGTTTCCTGAGCCTTATTCCATCTAATTTTTACCACCACCTGCCAAGTAGAAGGTCTTCTTCCCATTTAATAGATGAAAAACAGTAAACCCCTGGAGACAGTCAGTAGATCTTCTAGGTATAGGCAGAACTGAAACTGGCCCTCCCCGCATGCTCACACTTAACCATGGGGCCAAACTGCATCTTCCCCTCCACTGCAGGCCTTCAAGTTCCCTGTATAGATGACTCAGCCCAGAGTAGAGAATCCTTAACCCAATGTGGCCCTAAGCAAGGAACACCATGAAGAGCCAGCACTTTGCTGAGCCCAGGCGGAGCTGACTGCAGGGCTGGGGTGCATTCTCAGATTAGTTCAAACATCAAGCTGGAGAGACTGAAATGAGTCTGAAAACGCTTCCTCCCTGGCACAGCTTGTGGACTGGTGGGGAAGAGAGAGGGTACCCACACAATTGGGTACACAATAAGCCATTGTTTATTCTCTTAAATACTAGGCAGTAGCCTCCACAAGAACTATGAGACCAGGTCACCGGCAGGCTGAACTAGTGTTAAGTGGCTGGAGCAATGTCCCCTGAGGAAGTGGCATTTAAGGATGGAGGAGGTGTAAGAGCGGTTAATAAGCAGGAGGAAGAGAAGTGGCGGCCCAGGGGGGGTATGTGCAGGGGAAGCGTCTCCTCCTTCCCACGTTAGCTCTGCTCCAGCCCCAAACCGAAAAGAGAAGATGAGGCAATATACTGCTGACGCTGACTCACGCTGCACACGTAGGCCAAGGGTCTGACTGAAATCCTCCGCAGACCCACCATCGGAGAGCCAACAGAGCCTGGTGTGAGAGAATTGGTTAATGAGCCTGCGCCTGCCCAGCCAGCCACAAGACAAGGAATTACATCCCGGGTAACCATGATCAATGTGTGTGCGGCTTGTGTGAGTGCTGTATTCACTCCAGGGGTGAGCTATTGAGATAAATGGCATGTAGAGAGGGACAAATAACTCAGGAATCCGCCCAAATCCTCAGGCAGCCAAAGTTTTAAAAGAGCAAGAAAGGTCATGATCTTCCTTCCAAAGGTTTCATGCCCACGACATCATTTGACTTTTCAATTATTGCCCCTGCGAAATCCTTTGTGCTCAGTCTATAGCTCAAACTTGTATTTCTGAACGCTGAAAGCAGCTACGCCTTGGGGGCCCCTTCTCGAAAGCCATCAGACGGCCCTTCTCTTTTGGAGCTTGAGGTGAAGACTGGATACTTTCTAGTTGGGCAAGGCGTAGGCCCGCCCCCAGTGTTGCTATTGTTTCATATATCCTAAGCAAGTAAAGCCAAAACTGAGGGGCATTTCCTTGTTTTCATCACATCAACAAGACAGCCTGATGGGGTCAACTTGCTCAGTTGTTCTTTAAAGGTGTAACTCGGGTTCAACTTGGGTCTAGAGTCAAGCTGGCCAGGCCACTATTCTTTGACCTGAAGCCAAACTTTTCCCTCTTGGAGCCTGGCTGTCTCACTCAGTAAAATGAGGGGGTTGGTCCAGTGCATCTGTTCTCAGTCACTGGGTTCATTCCTGCATTCATACGCTTTCCACAAAATTGATGTGCACGCATGTGTCTATTTTATTTTGCTGGGGAGAAGGCAAGGTGTTCACCACTCAGCTTTGAATTCGCATCCCCTGCAGAATATGATACACATAAATGAGTATTCCCTTCATGCACCTTGCAAACAGCAGAGATGTATGACATTTGTGTGTGTGTGTTAAAGGCACTGACTTCAGAAATTCAGGTAGACCGGTTGTTCCTATTCCTGAATTGAAATCCTCTCTCTCTTTAAATATACAGGCCCCTCAAAAATGGAAGTGGATCAGACCTCTCTCCATTATGGGTTTGTTCCAGGAGCTGGGTCAATAGTAACAAAGAACCTAAGCAAGGGGAGTGGCCGGGGAGACACAGGAAGAGACGGACTACAGTCACCTGGTCTGGGCATGCTGGTGAGGGTAGAGGGGTAAGAAGGACTCCACAGTCCCCAGTCTGGGTCACTGGGGGAAGATGGCACTATTTATAAGGAAGGGAAGGCCAGGAAAGGAAGCGGGTGGTGTGAGAGGTTGGCTTCCACATTGGGATATTGGGTTATGAATTCTTTTTATTTGCCATGAGCCAAGGTAATACCACATAACAGAGATCCACAGTTTCAAGCCCTGCCTCGGGCTATGGAAGCACAAGTCCTCAGACAAGCATCCAGGCAGTTCTTCCTGCCCCCCCGCCCCCACCAAAAAAAAAAACAACAAAACTTCTCTGCCGTCAAATCTATAGTGGCCCTATAGGACAGGGTAAGGCTGCCCCTGTGGGTTTCTGAGACCGTTAACTCTTTACAGCAGTAGAACTTCTTCAGGTGGCTGAGTCATTCATCATATGTTGCCTTTACGCCTCTGCTTGCCTTCTGAGTGTAGCTCATGGCAGGTGGTAGGTTATACCTCACTGATCCGCTCCAGGAAGGCCCTTTCAGAAGGGAGGAAGAAGACGGGGGACCTCGTGCTCTGACCGGATCCAGCTGAACGTACTTTCAGTCTGTCTTCTCCATTCTAGAGGCCAGCAAGCACTTCCCTTCACACCGCCCCCAGCAAAAACAAAAAGAAGGTAATTCATAGTGCCAGAGAGTGATGGCGGCTCCAGAGGAGCTGTGAGATCATCCTGGTCAGCAGGCTGCTTCTACAAATAAAGGCTCTAAAGCCCACAGCAACGATAAGGGCAGGCCTGGGTGCAAATGAACAGCTTTCATCCCAAGCACCTCAGAGCAAGTCACAAGTCATATCTGCTGTCTTCATGGTCTAGGGCAATGAGTCGCCGTAGGAGACCACTGCTCACAGGGCCTCGGAGAGCCGTTCGCTTTAAGTGCTTTGTGGAGACAAGTAACGGAACGAAAAAAATACACATCATCTCAGCATACCTTCAATGGGGTCCCAGGCATCTCCCAACAATGACTCACACTGCTACTTACATTAGTCAGGCAACCACTTTTCAGAGAAATAATACATCGTCTTCTCTATATGAAAGGTGAAATGGCCATATAAAAGCTACTCTTATTTTTTTAAATGTTTTTGTTTCATTAAAATGTTGTGCTGTTTCACACCGGAGGAAAACTAAAGGTCCTCACTGTAAGTTTACACTATCAAAATCACAAATCTTTTCTTTCTGGAAATGCACCTTGTAAATAAACTTGGGCAGATGTAAGACTGTACTTGTGAGAAGAGGTCCGTTAATAGAACGCCATGACCCGGCTCCCTCGTAGAAAGCCATGAGTCCACAGAAACAAATTAGGAAGCATTCCGTATGGCAGCATCTCTGAGACACTCAGGGAAGGGAGCCAAGGGAGGAATACGCAAGGCACAATACAGGCCACACTTTGTATAAAAGGGGGGCGGGGACAGGAACCTACGTTTGTATTTGTGTGCCTGGTGACACAGACGGCCACTAACCAGAAGGTTGGTGGTTCGGATCCAACAGCAGTGCTGCTGAAGAAAGGATGAAGAGTCATAAGATTTGGGGAGGATTCGTGAGAAGTAGAGGTGACTGAGAAAGAAGTGAGGAGGAAGTGTTTCATTGTGCGCTCTTTTGATTCACTTTTATGTTTGAACAATGCAAGTGCTCCAGCTACTTAGAAAACTAAGCATCTCACCAAAGAAGACTCTTCCTTATTATCATGGGAAAAGCAGAGGCTTGGGCCTAACGGCAAAGGATGTGATGCTTGAATCTCTAAGCAAAATGTGAAACTAGCTAACCTTGATCCTTGGTTCTTTAAAGAAGTATATTTATATGCCCTGCTTACATGCAAAAATTTTAATACTTTGGTCTAATTATAAATCCAAATTCTTTTACTTTCCACTTGTCCCACTATCATGCAGGTTTCAGTAATTCCTCTCAGTGACACTGCCCTTAATCAAGCCTCGTCAGGCATCCTATGCCCTCCTCACTATCTATTTTAGATCACTTGTTGTTCCCTTGTCCCTGGGTTTGTTGGCACCCCCTTCCTTTCCCCACCTCCTCCTCTCCTGTGTCCCCCCCAGAACCACTGGTCCCATTGTTTTCTCCTCCGGATTGTTTATCCTGCCTAATAATGGACACAAAAACAAAACAAAGCAAATCGTGAAAACAAAAACCAAATCAGCAACAATAACAGCTAAAAAAAAAAAACCCAACAGCAAAAAAATAAAAGCCTTTTATAAATAGTTCCAGGTCTGTCCGTTGACCTTCATGAATGTTTTCCAGTTGAGTCTGATAGGGTGCCATGCCCAGGCCCCAAAGGAAATAGAGGAAAGAACTAGGAGGCAAAAGACATTTACAGAGGTCTAAATACAGGTATGCAAATTACTTTTATATACAACTACAGGGAAATAAATCTAAGGCAGCAGACAGACATTGGACCTCCATTCAAGTACTCCCTCAATGCAAGAACACTTTGTTCTAATAACCCAGCACTCTGTGATGCTCACTTTCCTGACACAATTGCTGAAGACAAAATGGGTGGATAAGCAAACGTACTGAAGAAAGCTGGTGATGCCTAGCGTCTGGGGTCTTGAAGATAAACAAGCAGCCATCTAGCTGAGAAGCAACAAAGCCCTCATGGAAGAAGCACACCAGTCTGTGTGATCGTGAGGTGTCGATGGGATCATGTATAAGACATCAAAGACTCAAAACCAAAAATCATATCATTGTGAATGAGGGGGAGGGCGGAATAGAGACCCAAAGCTCATCTGTAGACAATTGGACACCCCCTTAAGGACATAAGAGACGAGCCAGCCAACTGCCGTATAGCACTGACGAAACACACAACTTTCCTCTAGTTTTCAAATGCTTCCTCTCTGCCAACTATCATGACCCCAATTCTACCTTACAAATCCGCCTAGATCAGAGTATGTACACTGGTACGGACAAGAGCTCACAAAACAGGGAATTCGGGACAGATAAACCCCTCAGGACCAATAATGAGAGTAATGATACCAGGAGAGGAAGGGGAAGAGGTGGGGGGAGAAAGGGGTAACCAACCACAATAATCAACATATAACACACACACACATACCCTGGAGGACAGACAACAGAAAAGTGGGTAAGACACTGGTCAGTGTAAGACATGAAAAAATAATAATAATTTATAAATTATCAAGGGATCATGGGGGGAGGGAGATGATACCAAAGCTCAAGTACAAACAAAATGTTTTGAAAATGATGATGGCAGCATATGTACAAATGTGCTTGACACAATGGATGGATGTATGGATTGTGATAAGAGCTGTAAAAGCTCCCAATAAAAGTATTGTTTTTTTAAAAATCCATTTCAATGTTTTCAAGTAAATTGTGAACCTAGTGACTGTCATAATGGTGGGCTGAATTCCCGCAAGGTGGTTACTTGTCAGTCCGAGCTTTCCTATCTCCCCACAGAAAATGCCCATACCTTTGTCAGAATGACTCCGCCTGCCATGAGGGATCCGGTGAAGGCAAAGAATGTATCCATCTGCAGTCTCCACAAAGTGCTCCTCGCTGGGGAAGCCCCAGTACGAGATCAGTTCGGTCTGTGGTAATGAAGACGGGGGAAATCACTGCAGGAAAACCTGCCACCCTCGCCCATGTCACAGGCAAAGGAGAAGACTCAAATGCCAATGACATTCTCCACGCATTAAGACCTCAGTGTGGAACTGAAAGCTTCGCCTGTGGAGCCTAGCAGTCAGCACCCATCACAAGAGAAGTAGATCCTCCACTTGTTTCACCCAGATATCTCCTCACAGGCATGTTCTCGTCCAAATTTACCATAGATGTACACCGCTTTTGTTCCACCTTGTCTCACCAAACCCAGTATATATTCATTTATTTCTCTTCTAATGCTGTAACTGTGTCCTGTCCCTTCTTTAATTTTAAGAGGTCCCTCGGTGGTATAACCAGCTATCAGCCAAAAGACTGCCAGTTCAAATCCACCCAGCAGTACTGCAGAAGAAAAACGCACTCCCATTGAGCAGATGCCGACTCATAGTGACCCTGTAGGGCAGGATAGAATTGCCTCTGTGGATTTCTGAGACTGTAACTCTCCCGGAGTAGAAAGCCTCCTCTTTCTCCCAAGGAACAGCTGGTGGTTTCAAACTGCCAACCTTTGGTTAGCAGCCCAGCATATGACCCATTATGCCACCAGAGCTCCTCTGTGGAAGAAAGGCCTGGTGATTGGCTTCCACAAGATAGAAACTCAAGCAGTTGCTGCCGAGCTGATTCTAAGGCACGGTGGCCCTGTTACAGAGTCGAACTGCTCCATAGAGTTTTCTTAGCCATGAACTGTAAGAAAGCTGATGACCAGGACTTCCTTCTGTGGTGCCACAGAGTAGACTTGAGTCCTCAACCTTTAGGTTAGTAATTGAGCACAAGCCTTTTTTTTTGGCTTCCAGATCACTTGAAGTAGCCACGACGCCAACGTAACTTGCCAGTAAGGGTGTGGTGTTGTTTTTGTGGGGATTGGGAAATAAAGCAGAAAACACAATCCTTTTTTTTTTTTTTTTTGTAAATCAATGACCTTACAAAAGCAGTCTAGAATATCAAGGTAGGATTGAAGAAAAAGTAAAGATGGTAATAGAGAACTAAGATCAAATTCACTTTCTGTAAGGACAGATCCTTCAGGCAATTCTTTATCAAGAGCTCAGTGGAATGTGGACTTAAAGCAAGTAAATATTCATTGTCTTCTGTACCATAAGTACATAAAAGTTTTTACTTCTACTGAAAGAATGGGGGCAAAACGAGAGGAGGAAAAAGATAAAAGGAAAGATTTGGGATGAGAAAACAAAAATAATAAAGCAGCCTTAAGACCGTGGTATCAATTCTTCAATCAGTGATTACATGGTCTCAAAGTTGTTACTTAAAAAAAATAAATCTGTATTTCCTATTATGTGCTAAAATGAGGAGTTTTGTGTTTTGTTTGCTTAAAATTAGTAACTCAGAAATATCTAAATCCCGAGGTTATTTTGACTTTTGCCAAATAGTACTTTTCCAGCGACTTTGAATTGTGCCTTGACCTGTATTGCCCTGCGTTCCCTGGAAGGAGGCCTGGTGGCACAGGGGGTTGAGGGTTGGACTGGTGACTGCAAGGTCAGCCGTGTGAACACACCAAGGCTCTGCTGGAGGAAGATGGGGCTTTCTGTTGCAGCCTCAGAAAGCCCAGGGGGCAGTTCGACTCTGCCCTATAGATTCGCTACGAGTCGGAATTGGCTTGATGGCAGTGAGTGCTCTGGGTGTTCCCTGGACCTCTTAGTCACTACCCTCGTTCAGTAGAGCGTAAGCCCATTATCAGCCTTGCAATGTGCTGACACCCTTTTAGTGCACTTTGAAAGCAAATCCAGTGTGGGGTAGAGAAGGAAATGACTAAAAGTGATCATTTAGCTGATGAAGATTATTTCATTTTAGCAGCAAAACAGGGCTTGTGAGATACACAGGAAAGCCGTGTTGTGGGAGCAATTCCCAACCATGCAGACGCTATCGGTGTTCAGAGGAGACTGCCCCACGGGTTCATTGGCTGACTTTTCACAGGCCTTTCATCCCAGAGGCCTCTGAGGAGACTCCAACCTCTGACCTTTGGGTTGGCAGCCAAACCCATTAACCATTTGCACCAACCAAGGGTTCCAAGGATGCACATTACCGGTCAGGAAAAAATCTAGCAAAGTGAGTCTGAGATTCAGGGGAAGATGAAAAAACAGTGGGGTGATGATTGATTTAAGGTTATGTCCCTGGATTTAAGAAATAATTTGCCCTGCCACCAGTGCATTTTACAAGTAGACCAGTCTGAGAGACTTACCACATTCATGTATACTTCCGGATCCACGGACGTCCGCTTCCCCCTCGGCCCCTCCAAATGCACAGTCCCAAGGACCGAACAGAACACCAAGCCCAAGAGCCACATCTTCAACCTGCATGAAACAGACCTCTGTTAATTGCCCCAAATGTACTACTGAAAAGGAAGCTTTCTGACTAACGCTCGCAGGATACACGGTGAATCAGTTTTCAGATAAAGCAGCAGTCAGGTAGGTGGCAGGCCAGCATGAAGCAAATGACTCCAGCCCTATCTAGAAGCAAGAAAATGAGGAATTATTATTTATGGGGAACCGCCTCTTTATAACCTCCCATTGATGTCACCTTGACAACACGGCACACCCACCCACGTAGATCCACCTACTTCTTCACCACAGGGCTGGACACATGCATTCCTGGAGAAATGACAGCCTTCGAGAAGGGTTCAGAAGAGGACCACAAACTCCAGTTTGCTAAGCTCCCAACTCTTCCCGTCTACTTAAAAAAATTTAATTAAAAAAAAAAAAAGAATTGCCATTGAGTCCATTTCAGCGCATTGTGGCCCTGTGTGTTCCCCACAGGGGGTTCAATGATTGACTTTGAAGAAGTCGATCACCAGGCCTTTCTTTCAAGGCACCTCTGGGTGGACTTGGAGATTTGTACTTGGGTAACTTTGACCCATTCATCAGGTCCATATGAGCCCTAGCCTCAGACAATCTGCTCACTCCTGTTCTTGGCCTGAATTACACATCGGGGAAAACATACAGAAAAGAAAACAAAGCCTACAAAAGAAACCATAGACAGAACATCCCTCTTTCCACCTGGAATCCTCCCAACCATGAACAAGAAGCATCTACACAAATGGCTCAGAATCATCACAGGTTTAATGGTGTAGACAAGACTTTGGGGGTGAAAGGCCATTTACTTTTCCCAAGGACACCAGATGGTAAGAGACCAAACTGGGATGAAAGCCCAGAGCTCCTGGCTTTGGTTTTTGTGTTTTTTTCCCCAGTAAATCTACCCTCATCAAAGGACATGTACGGTTGCCTATATAAATACTTGTATAAAAATGTCCTTAGCAGCTTTCTATATAACAGCCCAAACTTGAGACATGCAAATGAGGACTGTGCTATAAATACTCAAAAAAAAAAAGGCCAAACTTCATACTGAAGCTACAGGGCAGGGTAGAACTTACTGTCCCTGTGGGTTTCCAAGACTGTCAGTCTAAAGGAGTAGAAAGCCCCATCTCTCTCTGAAGAGCGGCTGGTGGTTTTGAACTGCTGACCTTGCAGTTAGCAGCCCAATGTGTAACCACTATGCCACCAGGACTTCCATTTTATTGATGAGTAGTTAGTTACAAATACTGCTCATCAATAAAATGGAATGAACACACAATAGCACAGATGAATTTCAAAATAATTATGCTAAATGAAATACGATAGCGCCTCCACCTACTGCCCTGCAATACTGTTATGATATCATTTGTATAAAACTATGTAAAATGCAGCCTCGTGTACTTTGACATGAAATTGACATGTGTATATGAAAATCATTGGTTGCATGGGGAAAGGAGAGAAAAAGATTACAAAAAGCATGCACAAGAAGCCTTTTTGTAAAGATGGATATATTCATTACTTCTATTCCAACTCATGGTAATGCTACAGAACAGGGTAGAACTGTCCCTGTGAGTTTCTGAAGCTGAAAATCTTCACGGGAGCAGAAAGCCTTGTCCTTCTCCCAAGGAGCAGCAAGGGGTTTCTAACTGCTGACCTTTCAGTTCCAAACGGATACACTTGTACAGTTTAAATATGGCTTGCTATTGTGTGTGAAAGTGCCTAGATGCTACAAACAGTTAATGCACTTGCCTGCTAACTGGAGGGCTGGAGTCTACCCAGAGGTACCTTGGAAGTAAGGTCTGGTGAGCTACTCTAAAAAAATATCAGCTACTACAAAGCCTTTCGGAGCAGTTTTAATCTGACACACTTAGGCTGCGATAAGGGAGCAAACTCTTTGGTTTTCCCCTACGGTTGTTGCGTTATGTTCATGATACCACAACATATAGCTGTTTAGAAAAAAGCAATTGTGCATACTTACAATGATATTCAACAAGTCTTTCATTATTTCTACATGCAAATAAGCAGTTTTTCAGGTGATATTAAAAGTGAATTAAATAGGTAGAGGATGCTTTTTCAGTAACGAAACTATTTGATATGATACTACTCTATTGATGGATACATGGCACCATGCAGTTATCAAAATCCATAGGGTTATACAAGCCAAAGAGTGAACCATATAGTAAACTAGGGAGTTTAGTTCAACTGTAACAAATGTATCACATGAATGCAATGTTAGTAACAGGAGCGGTTCTCTAGGTAGCAAAAATGGTTTGCACTTATTTAACTGCTGACCAAAGGTACCATGGTGGCTTGAACCAACTCAACAGGGCCTTGGAAGCAAAGCCCTGGTAATCTGCCTTCCATTAAGGTTACCCAACCATTGGTGGCATAGTAATTATGCTGTTGGGCTGCTAACCACAGGTCAGCAGTTCAAAACCACCAGCTGCTCTGAGAGAAAAGGACAAGGTGTTCTACTCCCATAAAGAGTTATAGTCTGGGAAATCACGCAGGGGCAATTCTACCAGGTCCTGTAGGGTCACTGTGAGTCAGAATCAACTCAAGGACAGTGAATTTGGTGGGGGTTTTTTGTTGTTTTGCTTGTTTGGGGTTTTTTTGAACTGCTAAATTGATTCTGGCCTGTCACAACTCTTTAGGCCAGAGCAGAACTGCCCCATTGGGCTATAAATCTTGAGGGAAGCAGACTGAAGGGTCAGAACCGATCTTTCAGTTAGCGCCCAAGGCTTAACCCGCTGTGCCACCAGGACCGCCCGCTTCCATTACACGGCTGCCAAGAAACCCTTACGGAGGTGTTATACTGCTCCATATGAGGTCCCTGTAAGTTGGAACGGCTCAGCAACAAACAAAAACAGCAGGAGCCATAGTATGCAAGAGGTGAGGGGATATTGGTGGATTCTGCTGCTATGAGTCAGCAGATGGCAGTGCGTTTAGTTTTTGTTTTCTTCCTGTACTTTCTGTACCATTTCTCAGAAACCCAAAAGCTGCTTTAAAAGTCTATTTATTTAACAGTGAATCTTCTCCTGATGTCTGAGCAGTGGCAATTTCCAAACTTCTTGAGAGTGTGGGCAATGTCTAGAGTTTTCACTTACAAGTGTTTTCTTTCTTTACGGTAGTTGGAAAGAGTAGCGCAGGTTACCTGTTACCACACCTGTTGCCTCTTCCCACTCCATTGTTGTTAGGGAACAAGGGGTAGATTGAAAAGGAAAAGGTTGTGACCACACTGTAGAACAAAACATCTGCCACTAGCTGCTTTCCACTCAAAACCTACTCTCCAGAAGAGAGACCAGCTGCCCAAGGGGAATTCTCGTGAGTTAACAGCTGACGCTATCATCGACCGACCGAGTGTCTCAACATAATCCTCAAGCACTTCCTATCAGGCTGATGTGTTCAAAGGAGGAAAGGCCCCCTCCAGGGTTTCTCTGGTCTTCTGCACTTGACCCTGGATGTTAGTGCCTTTCTGGCCTTCAACCGTTATGTCCACGTTGTGCCTTTTTCTGCCTTCACTTGACCTCACCTCAGCCCAGAATGGCCTGGGCGGTGTCTGATTAGACTTTGTACCCCCACCGCCACCCCCACACACCGTCCCACGACTTAGAAGCAAGCATATATTTGATATACAATACGGATGGGGGCTGGGGTGGAGAAATGGGGTCAGGGAGGTCCAACAGCTCAGTAGCTAAAGAGAAGGCCCCAAAGCAGCAGAGTTTTGTGATGATGATAATAACAATCTCAACAGCGGTGTTAGAGACTCACAAGTCTCTAAGGGCTTGTTTTATGCCAGACACTGCCAGCAGGGCTTCCCAGGGGCCAATTACTCTTCCAGTCCACCTAGGAAGTACCAAGCAAACCCAATCTTTTGTGAAAATGAGGTTCACCCAAGTAGCTGAAGCAAAACCCTGTCAGGTTAAATTACAGCAGGGTCGCGGAGATTCTATCTAGCGCAAAGTCTGCTCCCCACCGCGCCAAGGGCTAACAGGCTGGGGAGGTTGGGCGGGCTGTCTGGGGTTCTGCAGGGAGAAAGGGGACGCCGGGCGAACCAGAAGCAGGGCTGAGATTCGGCTATGCAGGGCAGGGGGGTGGGCGGTTTCACTGAATGGCAACCGCTACTTCCCAGGAGCCCCGTAGGCGCCCGTCCTCCAGAGTTCTTGTGAGACACCTCCCTCGGGGCATCTTCCGCAGAAAAGGCACCCGCAGGCAGCCCGTTCAGGGTGCGCCGGGCGCCGAGAGCAGAGCGACCTGTGGCTGCCGGGCTCCGGGTCGCGGGCTGAGCGCCCGTGGACAGCGCGCTGCCTCCTGCGGGGCCAGTGAAGGCAGGCCGGGCGCCGCGCCCACGCTGCAGCCGCAACCGGCCTCGCAGCCGGGAGCCCACTCACCTACCGCCGCTGTCGGGAGTCGCCGCGAAGCGCGTGCTGTCCACGGCCGGGACGCAGGGAGACTCACAGCTCCCGCGGGCGGATGGCCTCCAGACCCAGCCCGACCACCGCGCAGCCAATCAGAGCAGCCCAAGGCCGGGAAGTGCCCGGAGACTCCGCCCCTGCCGAGCGTGGGCCGTGGAGAGCGGGCTGGATACCCCACGGAGCATGCGCAGTGGGTGAGCCTGCCGCGCGGATAGGAGCCGCGAGACGCTCCGCCTGCGCCTGCGTCTGCGTCTCCCCGCTCCCCTGGCCCCCGGGGTCCCCGTGCCCGAGTTGGGCGGGACTGGAAGCTGCCTCCTTCGTTCTCCGGGCGGGCTGCGCTAGCCTAGTCTGAGCGCGTTAACCTTGAGCTTTGTCTCCGGAACTGGCACCCCTGCATTTGGCGTAGACTCAGTGGGTTTATCAATGGAAATCCATTTGAACCTTCTAAAAAACCCTGCTCATACAGAGCTTACTCAAGCATGGTGCCTCTCACAACGCAAGCCAGTAATACACATTTTTTCATTGTCTTGAAAGATTGGCTAAAACGAGGAAGAAATATAACATTTAGTACAAAATCGTTAGGAATCACTCAAAAGCCAACCTCCCTATAATCAAGTCGACTCTGACTCATAGCGACCCTATAGGGCAGAATAGAACCACCCCCTATGGTTTCCCAGACTATGGGAGCAGAAAATGCATCTTTCTCCCACAGAGCAGCTGGTGGTTTTGAACTGCTGACCTTACGATTGGTTAGAAGTCCAACTCATAACCCAATGCCACAATGGCTCCTCAGTAATCAATTAGCTCAACAACAACAAAAATGTATTCTGCACCTACCATTTGCCAGGCATTTTATGAAGGGACTAGGGGTATAGTGACTGACCAGAAATGGTCCATGTTCACCTGGACTGTACATTCTAATAAGGGACGCACCAAGGGCAACTCTCATGTAAGTGGTAAGTGCTATGGCAAGCAATAACGTGAAGTTAAAGGGTCCCAGAGTAGCATAGTGGGGTGTGCATTGGGCTGCTAACCACAGGTCAGCCGTTCTAGCCCACCAGCCTCTCTGCAGGAGAGAGATGAGGCTGTCTGCTCCCTGCTCCTCTTAAGGTTTGCAGTCTTGAAAACCCACAGGGACGGTTCTACTCTGTCCTGGAGGGTCGTAGATGGAAGTGGGTAAAGGGATGAGTGACGATTTTGCTATGCTAAAGATGAGGTGTAGAGGGAAGGACTCTGAGGAAGTGACCTGTGGGCACAGATAAAGAGGAAGTGGTTGGGGACCATGTGGATACTGAGCAAGGAGCATCCTGGGGTGGAGGAACCGCAAGTGCACAAGCCTGCGGCAGGAATAGGGATTCTAACCAGGGCAGCTAGGCCGGGGGGCTGCCACAGAATGTACATGGTTGAGAGAGGGAAAAAGTCTGAAAGGTACTTTGGCACCGTGGATACCCGTTGTAGGTCGTGGGAAACATTAGGCCTTTTCCCCCCGACCAATTGAAAAGGCAGTGGAAGGTATTCAGTAGAAGCATCGCGAGATCCGGGTTGCAAATTAGAAGGAGCACAGCCAGCTGGAGTCAAGTTCAGAAGCAGGAAGTTAGAAGTCGGTTGCAAGAACCCAAGAAATAGTTCCTGATGACCTCACTCAGGGTGATGATGGCCGCAGAAATGGAGAAAAATATCTGAGTCTAGCTACGTTCAGTAAGTCAAGCTTGTGGGATTTTCTGGGCTAACCACACATTTGGGAGGAAATGAGGATGGCGTGAATGGTTTGGTAAAGTGGAGTTGCTATTAGTTGACATGGGGAAAATACAAGGAAGAGTGGATTGGGGATGGATAAACCCACAGGGACGGTTCTAATCTGTCCTATAGGGTCACTAGGATCGAATGGACTCCATGACAGTTGGGTTGGGTATGAGCTGCTCCAAAGAAGTGAGCGTGAATGCGAAAGATGTGCGGAGGGATTCAGAAGACCCAAAGCCTGAGAAGGCAGTGAGGTTGAAGAGGAACTGAGACTGTTGCACATGATGCCCAGTGGAGCAAAAATTCCAAAAAGAGGAAATGATCAGTGATAGCAAATGTCAATGCTGTGTGGCATTGAGTGTCGTAAGAACAGGGAAAGGAGAATTCAGTTTAGCAGCATCTCTATGTGCGAGTCATACAGTATTTCATCTCATCTGACAACTGCTTTCACATCCCCCTCTTCCAAATGGAGACATTGAGGCTAAGGAATGTCCTTCAATAGTCTGAAGTCACAAAGTGGTGCATCTCTAACGCCCCAGGCAACGTGAAGCCAGACCACCATCAATGACTTAAACGACAGCCAAGAAATCCCCAAATCAAGAGGGTGGTCCCCCATTTCTGCTTTAGGGCAATGTAGTCGCAATGGCTGGTGGCTGCACAGGCAGATACTATAAAGAGAAATGTGTACAAAAGACAGGTGTGTGTGTGTGTGTGTGTGAGAGAGAGAGAGAGAACACTAGAATGGGCACTTTGTTTTATAAGCCAGCCTTGTGGATTAAAGACCAGAACAAAAGTACTAAGGGCAGTTGTACTTCCAACCAAGATGGAGTAAAACTTTCCCACTATGAACAATTAGGAAAATTAAAAGGTTTGAAACAATAGTGATCCCCGTGAAAGAGTAAAGAAATTAAGTGAGCCCCACAATCGCCCCCTGATTTTTGCCTGGAGAGAATTTCCAGGCTGCAGCACAGAGAGCAAGGAACGCAAGCAAAACCCAACAGCCTGTGTGACTGGGGAAGACAGGCGGGACATTTCAGCATGAGATTACAGGGCAGAGTATTGCAGTGGAGAGAGGGCACTTGGGGGCTCTGGGAGATCCCCTCAAGGCTTTCACTGTGTACTGCTTCCAGGTGGGATGTGAGGGAATAAACCAAAACCAAACTCACTATCACCTGAGTTGACTCTGACTCATAACTGCAATAGGATAGAAGAGAGCGGCCTCTGTGGGCTTCCTAGGCTGTAAATCTTTACGAGGAGCAGAAAGGCGCATCTGTCTCCTGCAGAACAACTAGTTAATTTGAAACTGCGGACCTTGCAGTTAGCAGCCCAACATGTAATCCACTGCACTACAAGCGCTCCTCCGAAATGGCACTAACAGGAAAAGAACCTCCCGAAAGGAATGGATGGGGAAATCCCCAAGACTCACATCGACTAGGAATAGTTGAGGTTACAACTGGAGAGAGTGGAGAAACTTTAAAATATACAGGGATTTAGGTATAGGAGCAACAGGGCAAATTTTCTCCTAGGTTAATTGTGCTCAAAAGTAAAACAAAAATACAACTCAAAATATGAGGAAGCTTCAGAATGCCTGTGGAGAAGCAGGGCGAACTGTGAAGGGTGCACAACAGAACAGCAAGCGGGGATGGGGGGTGCAGTCAGGAAGTACCTGAGGAATCCCAAAAATAGACTTCTGACTTGTGGGGGAAGGGGTGAGGGACAGTACTTGAAGCCTCATCAGACCTGGTTGGAAGACATCCATAAAAGTTAGAGGGGTTCACTCCCTGTGAGACATTACAGAGGCGGAGCCTGATGGAGCCACGCTGGTGCAGGCAGAGCCCGGAGCTGGAGGAACTACATGGAGACCCTTGGAGCATTGAGCTCCACCACCACTGGCCTTTCCACCCACTGGCCTGTGATCCACAAAACTTTCCACCCACTGGCCACAAGACTTTCCACAAGACTTTTCACCCATTGGCCTGTGATCCACAAGACTTTCCACCCACTGGCCTGTGATCTTCCTGCACTCAGCGTCCTTGCACATGTTTCATGAGTCCGAAGAGGAATTTATAGATTGGTATCAGACATATGGGCTAATATTGGACTTATAGACTTGATCTGGACTGGGATGTTTTCTCAATATTCAACTGCTCTTGTATATAAAGCTCTTTTTAAAAAGAGTTAGCTGATAGACCTGAAATTATTTATAGGCTTCCCCCCTTATTATTTTTTAATTATTTTATTTTTAATATGTCTATCAATATAAGATAGGAAAGATAAACAATCCCAAGAAAAATCAATGAGACCGATGGTTCCAGAGGATCATGCAAGAGGAGGAAAAGGGAAAGGGAGCAAGAGGACAACAAATTCAGGGACAAGGGAACAACAAGGGATCTAAAATCAATGACAAAAAGGGTAGAGAACACCAGGTGGGGGTTGATCAATTGTAATGTAACTGATAGAAATTACTTAGAGCTGAATGAAGAGTGAACATGATCGTGGGGCAGGAGAAAACTAAAAGGAAACTGAGGCAAGAACTAGGAGGCAAAAGCTACATATATAAGCTTATATAAATAGAAATATAAGCATGTGCATATGTAAAGATTTTAATATATAAGGACGGGGTATTGGTCTATGTGCATATATTTACATGTTAAATTATTAAGATGGCAGACAGACTTGGGGCCTCTACTTAAATTTTCCCCCAACACAAGAACACTTTGATCTAATAACCTGGCACTGTGTGAGACTCACCTTCCCAACACAATCACTGAAGACAAAATGGGTGCATAAGCAAATGTGGTGAAGAAAGCTGATGGTGTCTGGCTATTGAAAGATATTGTGTCTGGGGTCTTAAAGGCTTGAAGTTAAACAAGTGGCCATCTAGCAGGGAAGCAACAAAGCCCACATGGAAGAAGCACACCAGCCTGTATGATCACAAAGTGTTGAGGGTGGATGGGATCAGGTAGCAGAAGATCAAAAACAAATAATTATATCAATGTAAAGGCGAGGGGTCCAAGTGGAGTCTCAAAGCCCTTCTGTAGACAACTGGACATCCCCTTACAGAAGGGTCACAGGGAAGGGCCTATTCAGCCAGGGTGCAGTTTAGCACGAACTAATCATGCAACATTCCTCTGGTTCTTTAATACTTCCTTACACCCCCCACACACACCACTATCATGACCCCAGTTCTACCTCAAAAATCCTGCTAGACCAGAGTATGTACTTTGGTACAGATAAGAGCTTTCAAGACAGAAGTCAGGGCAGATAAATCTCTCAGGAACAGTAATGGGAATAGTGGCACTGTGTAGGTAGGGGAGGGTGGGGAGAAGGGCGGGGAGGGGGAACCAATAGCAATGATGGATGTATAAACTCCCCCCTCCCCAGGGGGAAAAACAACAGAAACGTGGGTAAAGGAATACCATAGACAGTGTAGGATATGACAAAATGAGAATAACATATAATTTATCAAGGGCTCACGAGGGTGGGAAGGGATGGAAAAAGAGGTGGTGATAATAAGGACTCAATTAGAAAGATAATGTTTTGAAAATGATAATGGCAACATATGTACAAGTTTTCTTGATATAATTGATTTATGGATTAATTGATTTATGATTAATATCTCTAAGAGCCCCCAATAAAATGGTTTAAGATTTTTAAGGACAAAAATAAGTTGCATTTATAACACACAAAATAAGTGCCTGTGGAGAAATGGAATGCAAAAATAATGGGTATCTTGCATGATCTTGTGGAAGTCCCCTAGCAGGTCCAAAATCGACTTTCCACAAAGAGGGGCAGACATTCAATGAAGGAAGAAAAATGTTTTCAACAAATGACGCTTGGACATTTGGATAGCCATCTGCAAAACAATGAGCTCCTTCCTATCTTCAGACAAAATCGACGCAAAATTGGTCAGAGACATAGCTCTGAGAGCCCAAACTAGATCTTCCAAACAGAAAACAAAGGAGGACGTCTTGGGAAACGTGGACTTACTAATGATTTCTTAAGTACAGCAGGGAAATAACAACTCACACATGGAAAAGGAAAATATCAGGGTCAGGTTGGGTGCACCATGCTGATGGAAAAATTAAATTTGAGCAATCTTTCTGCCCGAGATAACAAAACTATTGCCGCCAGATCAGCTGCAGACAACAGCAAAGCTCTCTGAAGATTTCAAACAAGCAAAATCAAGACCCTGAAGCATTTCTTCGAAGAATTGTAACAGAATCTGAAGCATCTTTACTGGTACAATCCTGAAGACGTAGCACAGTTAAAGCACTTTCAAGAAGTGAAGGGGATCCAGTCAACAGTAAAAGGTCACATCACCCATTTGGGGTGGGGGGTAGGAGGTGCTCAAAGCATTTTGCTTATTGAGGGCCAAAGAATGCTATCCTCTGCTTCGTGTGAGGGTGTTTTGAGAAAGAGTCAAAGCTTTAGCGGAGAAACTCCCGGAAAACTTCACCACAGTCCTTCTCTTCCAACCACAAAGCTCCTGCTCCTTACTCTCACCAAACAATAACAATTTGGCAAAATTTTCTATGGGGAATCATTGAGCAGCCACATTACAGTCGAGATTGGGCTTCCCCTGACTTCTTTTGTTCGCTAATCTTTAAAAATCATGAAAGCCCACCTGTTTTTCCTCAGTCAATGTCGGAGCCAGCCGACGAGTCGAACAGTCCTGAAAGGGAGAGTGAGGACTAAGGAAAAAAAGAGAGACAGAAAGTCTTGGGAGGGCAACAGTCTGATGGACTGAATCACCAGAGTTTATTCTACACACTCCTTATATCCATGCAGAAACAACCCGGGGTTAATTATCTCATTGTTAAGCAAGCACATTTGATACACATAGCAACTCTATCTTCTGCCAAGCCAGACATCCTTGAGAAAATTTAACAACCTGTTTTTCCCAAACCTTGCTTGCTTTCTTGTCCTTAACAGTCTGTTCAAAGCGTAAAGTCACAGAAAAAAAATAGCAATTAGTTCATGAGACTTCTCAGCCGTTTCAAGGTTGAGTCTTAATGGGCTTCAACAAGTCAATAATGTAAAAGTCGCAGCACTGACATACATGGTTATTCCTGGAAGTTAGAATAGATTCGATGGCATTGGTTTGGGTTGTGGTTTCATTCTTCAGGGATGGACCAAATGGATGAACTTGATGGAGCTTACGTTGAAAAGTTATATTTATACATATGTATGTATGTATGTATATAATCTCTTTTAATTCCATTTTCCTCAGTTATATATATATATTCAAGGGGGTCAAAACTCAACAAAATCTGCCCTTTTAATATGCAGTTGAATCATTATTGTTTACTGTGTCACTAATTATGCCAGATATAAACTAAAAAAAACACGCTGCTAATGAGTCAATTCCAACACATAGCCGACCCTATAGAAGAGGGTAGAACTGCCCCTATGAGTTTCTAAGACTGTAACTCTTTAGGGGAATAGAAAGCCTCTTCTTTCTCCCATGGAGTGCAACCACTATAGTTTGTGTTAATTATGCAATATTGTGTAATTTTATAATCAACTCATTAACCATCCGACTGAGTGATCCTCTCCCTTCTGCAGATGAGAGTTGTTGATAGTGGTTAGTTGCCTTCTACTGAGCCCCAACTGATGGTACCCTCGCTTACTGTATTACTCAGTCATGGGCCATCTTCATGATCATACCAAACTGACAGGTGGGTGGTCCGGTTGAGAATTAACTCAAAACCATACTCACTCCCACTAAGTTGATTTAACTAATAGCCACCCTGTAGGACAGAGTAGAACTGACCCTGTGGGTTCCAAACACCTGGTCTTTCTCTAGCAAAGCAGCTGATGCTTTTGAACTGTTGACCTTGCGGTTAGCATCCCAACGAGTAATCCATTATGCCACCAGGGATCTCAGATGAGGATAAACTCAAACCAAACTCACTGTCAGGGAGTTAATGCTGACGAATGGACCCTACGGGGGCAGAGCAGAGAGATGAAGATATAGAGGTTAAAATCATGCAGATAATACTCAAACTCAAGTAGTTCGATGTCAACGCTTTTATGTACTGTCTGATCATTGTATTCCATTCTCACTCATCCGTCCTCTGCAAGCCAGGTAGTCTGCCGGCTGTTGGGGATTCTGCATAGACACTGCCTCCACAGTGCAGGACAAGAAGCAGGGGGTTAGGAGACCTGAGCTTCAAAACAAGAAGACAGGGTTCTCTGGGTTTGGAGTTGTCTCCCCCTTCCATTGCCAATAGGCGGCAGCAGTCCTCCAGGCAGACTATCTTTGTTTCTACATTTGGGCCTTCCAAGAGAAGGCCATTCCTGCTACATACTGATTACATATTGATCAGTTAGACCTTGCCCTATTTTCCTCCCCACCCCTTTTTCAGTGTTCACTTCTAGCTACTCCATCTTTGGGTGCTCAGTAAATTCTAGTGACTTCCCTGCCCCCTAGAGGCAGGTGATTGCAACGTGTCATTTTGTTTCCATGTAGCAATTCAGGCAAAGGTCTATTGCTATGCAGTTAAACCCAGCAGGTGATCACACCGTGTATTACACACCTAAATATAAACCACAAAGACCATCAACGAAAAAATAGGTACAAACCTAAGGACCCTAACAGAACACAGGAAATTCCAGAGGGAGGGAGGGAGGGAGGATGGAAGGGGGAAAGGAGCACAGAGAATCACATTTATGGGGGTTCATGGGATATTATTACTGGTTTCATTTGTTGAGGTGGTCTAAACTATACAGAACGTTTCTTTATAAACCAAAATAAATTAAAAATTTTAATTTAAAAATTTTTAAATGCGAGTAAAATTTCATAGCTTTAAAACAAACCTCCAGTTCCTTACTCCTCAGATCTAAATATTGGTCTGAGAGGCTAAAAAAGAAAGAAAGAAAACGTAAAGTTGATGTGGACTTGTAGTCTTTTACAACATACAAGTTCATTTCAAACGTTAAATATTTGTGTGCTGAAGAGTAAGCAGCAATTGTTTCCAAAGGTTTTCTCTGCCTGATATTATAGTAGGCTTTTTATTTTAGTTATTCTGTTTCTATTTTTTTAAAACTATATTCCTGGAATAACAGAAATATTACTTATATAATTAAATAAAGCACATAACTGATACAACTGAGTACTTAGCATTTGGTAGACACTTTAAAACATTTTCTATGCATTAACTCATTTTCACAATACTTAACGCATTCTGTATGCTTCATATTAAAACATTACTTAGACTTTTACATTCTACGTTTTAGGATTATATGTATATTTCTTATTTGTTTTGACTAAATTAGATTAGATTATTTGAACTTGTTTCTGAGATTTAAAAACAATTTATGTCCAGCTTTACATATATGGTGTGAAAGCAACCTTTTTTGAAAATGGAAATACATAACCATGAACTAAGATATTGACATGGATATAATTTTCAGCCTCTTCGCTTTTTACATTTAATACAGTTGTTTTTTCATTTGTAAGTTATTTTGATGTTTAAAATTTATAATTAACCCAGAAATTGGGAAACTGGTCCTTAAGGTGTTACATGAGAGTAATAGTCCCAAGACTACATTTTCGGAAGGCACTATCGATTGTTAGTCGGTATTCTGCAGGATGAATCGATGTGAGTGACCTTTTTGCAGGAGCCCTGGTGGCACAGAGCTCACACGTCGGGCTGCGGTCGTAGGGTCAGGAGCTCGGAACATCAGCCTCTCCTCGAGAGAAAGGCAGGGCTTTGTGCTCCTGGACACAGGTACAGTCTCCAAAACACGAAGGCGGGTCTTCCCTGACTTACGGGGTCACTATGGGTCAGCATCGACTCAGTGACAATGCGAGTCAGTGGTCTTTTCGATTTTAACTTTCTGAAATATAAACTAAATCGGAGAAAATGCAAACACATTATTTGGAGACATTTCATGGGGACATTAAATAAGGAAGACTGAAGAAGAGTTGATGCATTTGAATTATGGTGCTGGCGAAGAATAGCAAAAGTACCATGGACTGCCAAAAGAAGAAACAAACCCGTCTTGGAAGAAGTAAAAACCCAGAATGCTCCTTTGAGGCAAGGAGGGCAGTCTTTCACCTCACATACTTTCGACAAGTTGTTGGGAGAGACCAGACCTTGGTGACAGACATCATGCTTGTTAAAGGAAAGGAAGGGGCGGTGACAAGGAGAAACTGACACAGGGGAGAAGGACTGTCACAGGGGCTACAACAATGGGTCCAAATATGAAAACAATCATGAGGATGGTGCAGGACCAGGCAATATTTCATTCTGTTGCACATACGGTCATTAGGAGTCAGCACCAACTCTCCGGCACTTACCAACAGCAATAGACAGAGGTACTCAACGAGATTGGTGTGTTCAATAAGATAGTTGTTGTTTAAAGTATTTCGTGAAATATTCCAGAGTGTGTGTCATTTGTAGGAAGTATGTAGTTTTGAATTAAAAGAAGTGTCCACAGCATGGACGTAGACATAGCCGGCCTCCTCTGGTTTCCCTAGTGCCAAGAGTCAAATGTGCCTCCACGCGTCAGACTTCCTTGCCTTTTCTGACACCAACCATTCCTCCCACCCAACTCGACATCTCTGTTGGGTTTGATAATTTGTTGCAATGGCCACACAGAATCCACAGTCAATACTCACAGTTAAGGAGGTTTATTAGGGATGTTAATAGGTTACCAAAAGTCAGGATCAGCAAACATCAGTAAAGGTACAGTCGCTGGTGCCCTCGGCCAGCAGCCAAGTCTCCCTTCAGTTCTCAGCCTCTCAGCCATGTGTGCCCTTGACCTTGGTCTTCATTGGCCAGAAAGCCAACCTGCCTCTCACTCTGTGCCACAGTTCCATAGTCTCAGACCAGAAGGTCCCCAGCTCCTATGGGTCTGCATGCCAGTCTCTGACGCTCTGATCTTTCCAGCCTCTGACACTCCAGGTAGAGATCTTGAAGTTGCTCTACCAAGGCCTCCTCTGGGTTTCTCTCTCTGCTGTTGCTCCCGGGAGTGTCCATCCTTATCATCAAGGAGGTGGTAAGGAGAACTGACCAGCTCCCTCTGTTGGTGGTGCATTCTTTTCGTAGCCCCACCCAATCATTTGGTGGGAGTTCCTGCCACTGGATGGAAGAGCCACCATAGTAAGAAATGTTCCTTCTCCACAAGGAGGCAGCACCAATAGCACGAGGATGCATTTCCTTAAGACACTCTCCAAGTAAAAAGAATGTATTAACCATAGAGAAAGGCTTCACAAAACTGTGACTAGTGGTTGAATACAGCCTACTGCCTGCTTTTATTAGTGACAGTAACGGATTCACAGTTCCTCCAGGGTATGCCAGGGGAGGTTAGGGGCGGAGGTGGAGGTGGAGTGATGGGGAGCCAAACAGTATGAGTACAGGAATGAGGGAAATGTTCTAAAATTGAATGTGGTGATAGTTGTACCTCTCTTCTTGATGTAACTGAAGTATTGATTGATTGCAATGTGCCACTTGTATGAGAATTAGATGCCAATGAAACAGGGGGCAAAAAGTTGTTTTGCAACTACATTCCTGTGTTCCTGGATCTCTGTGCCTGCAACGTCTGCCTTTGTGCTACAACAGCAGAGTGAAGTACTTGTGTGTGCGGGCCAATGACTCGATGGGACTCTTCTACATATTGTCTCTGTGACGCCTACCCAATGACTGCTTGGGAACTATGTAAATGTGGTACTTGTGCACAGCAGGGGGATTGGGTAACGTAAAGAAGGTACATGGCCCATTTGTGAGGGTGGAACCATACAAACAAAGCCTATGGAACCCTAACGGGGTAATTGGTTACTTTCACCATCCCACTAGGCTTAAATGAGAGTCAATTCCACAAAGGGAGATGAGGCGCTCCAGATAGACCATCCAGAAAGAAGAGTTGGGAGCCGAACGCATCCTTTGGACACCAGGTCCCTGCACTGGGAGTCCTATAGACCCGGAAATAGAGAGAGCATCCCACTGGAGAGGTGGTGAAAAAACAGAGAGAAGTAGCAGCAGAGTAACAGTGGCGGCAGAAGCAGCAGCCCAGCATGAGGTGGCACAGTGAGCCTTCCAACCCACAGAACAAGAAAGCTCAGTGGTTAGGGCATCATTTGGTTCTCAGTGTAGCTAGGGTTGCCGACATATGGAGTTAGAGTTGAGTGCCTTGGCATGAGGCTAGAGGCTGGGGTGCTCCCAGGCACTCATCGGCAGAACAAAAGAGCTTTGTAACACTTGCCCAAGCAGGACAGAGGCCACACTGGCCCAAGAGGCCCCATCAGGGTTGCCAAAGACCAGTGTGAGGCCTACTTGAAGCACAGCTGAACAAAGAACTGTATCCTGAGCATTTCTGATCTTGAAATATAACTTGTGATTTCCTTAATTAACCCATATCTTAGACTTGTTTCTCTAGAAAAGCTCAGCCTGTGAAACTTTTATATATATAAAAATAAATATATATATTTATATATATATAATGCAGAAAGAGTTATCTCAAGGAAATTGCCCATGCGGTTATAGAGGTTGGCAAGTCCCAAGTCTGCAGCTCAAGTCTAGAGAACCAGAAGTCACATGATGACAAGTCAGCGGCAGGATCCAGATCCAGTAGAAAGCCAGAGAGCTTGGCCAGAACATCTGTGTACACATCTACTGGATGCAGACCAGAACTCCCTTCCAATGGATTAACTGCTCACAGCGCATCTCATCATGGGGGTAATTACATGCTATTAAATCTCATCAAGAGAGTTGACTATATCATTGCACAACTGCCAAACTACATCTTAATTGCCAAACCATGAGAGTCAGGATGAAGTCACGTGGACACACACTTGACCACCACACGCCATAACTGTGAGTATGGGCTGTGAGTTGTGTGTGGCCATTACAATAAAGTATCAAATACATCAGAGAAGCAAAGAGCAATAGAGAAGAGAGGGCTCCTGTCAGAATTGGTAAAAATAAAATAATTGGAGAGAGGACTCAGCCTTAGTAGGCTGTGTAATATTGCCCCATTGCTCGCAAACACACAAAAAACACTTATTATTTGGTGCTTAACAGAAAAAGTTTGCACCTCCTACAAATTTCAGTTTCTTGTGAAATAGCATCTAAATAAATACTAGCAAGGGCCCAGACGAGAGCAAAGAATTGTCTCTAGTCTGGCTGAACCAGAATATTCTCACTCTGGTTTCTTTGTATATTTCTGATGCTGACTAGAGAAACACCCCCCCCCATTTAATGTCGCATTGAGAATGCAATACGGAATAATATTTGGAGGTCCCCTGTCAACCGTCTGAGGATAAGAAGACAGAGGCCTCATGGGAAAGGATCAGGAAGCCTTTTGTGCAGGCCCCTCCTATGAGGGTGATCCTCAAATTTCTACTCCACTCAGCCCTGACTATCAACTCATGAGTTGAAAATAAAGTCTCAGCACTGGGTGGCTGAGAAACCAGGGCAGAGCATGTTGTCACAACATCTTGAGCGGTTCGTGTTTTTTCCTGAGAAACACTTTTTGACTGATCTCTGTTTCTTAGCCTTGAACTTGCAGTCACAGACACAGGAAACACTCTTACTGATTGTTCCTGGCGGGTGGGGGGGGGGGGTGGGGGGGGGGTGGGAATCCCAAGGGAGAAAGGCATTTCCCTGATCCTTGAACAATGAGTGACCTGAGGCCTGAGGATAAAGACAGGGATCAGGGCTGCCATGGTGCTTTGTATTTCCATGTGTGGTGAGAAGAAGGTGATCTTGGTCAGGATAATGTTCTTGGAGTGTACTTCCTCCTAGAACAACAACAACAAAAAAAGATGCAGAATAGCTCAATGTTTGGAGTTACTGCTATTATTCATAGGAGGCTGCCGGTGCTCTCACCTCCTGTGACAGAGCCTAGAAACCCAGAATGCATTCTATTCTTTGACCTTTTCAAAAAAGATGAACAGACATTCAATCATGGAATATACAGTCCAGTTGTTACACAGCAGTGAATGACATAGTCAAAAATGGGACCGAATAGAAACTATGGAAACTTTGGAATATGTCAACTGAAACTGTGCTTCCCAGAATTTCTGCTCTGAATGTTTCCAGTCGAGTGGTAATGAGTCACGTTTTTGTATGAGGTTGGAAGTGAAAAAGTAGCCTTCCTCTCCCCGCCTACCTTCAACCTCCTCCTCCCCACCACCACCCCACACGAACACACCCACCAAGGCTTGGAAGGCCAGAGCCAGCTATTTGGTGGCCCAGGCACATTGTTGCTTATCTACTGTTTCAACTCCACGATGCTCCCAGCCTGCAACTCCTCCACCTTCCTCTGGATTCTTCTTACCTGCTCCGATCTTAGGCAGGTGCATGTCTAGCTCCTTGACGAAGGGTACTAGCTTCTCCTGCAGGAGACATGACCACGTCCACAAGGTTGAAGACGGTGAGAGGGCACTTGAGTTCCCGTTATCTGTGAGACTGCAGTTTGTGCTCATGGCTTCAGGCTTCTCTGCTCCTCTTCACTTCACTTCTGTCTTCCCTGGCTGACTGCACACCCTTTGGACTTAAAACTCATCACCAGACACAGAGACACCATTGAACCAGCTCCCACAGTTGGATAAGGTTAAGTTCCTATAGGAAATATATATATGGGGGGTTCAAAAAGTACTGCTGAAAGCCTCCATAGGATTAAATCTCCATTGAATCCCCTTGGACCATTGATCGGGGGTGTGGGTAGCTTTGCCTTTGACCAGAGTGCATCAGAAAGTGAATTAATGCAGATATTATTAGGTTACGCTTTCACATTTTATCATTTGTTTCCCCTTTTGACACATTTTCAATATGTTATAGCTTTTATTGCTTTCTGCTTTCTTTTGAAGTTTGTCCCTGCTTTCTTTTGTTATTGGGGAGGGGGTGTTGGTATGATTTTCTTTATGTGAAATCCAGGAGAGGTGAACCTACAGAGACAGAACTAGAATAATAGTTTATTAGGGTTATGACAGGAGAGGTTGGGGGGGGATGGGGAGCTAGTAACAATGAATATAAAAATGAAGAAAATGTTTTTAAATTCATTGTAGTGATGATTGCACAACTTTAAAACATATTCAAACCATGAATTGTATATGGCACGTGAATTACATGTCAATAAAACTGTTTTTAAAAGTAGTACTAAAATATTAAAACCCTTGTTAAACCAAAATATTAAAATATGAAGCTATTGTTTATGTATCCTCTCTGTAAGTCTATTCACTTCTGAAGGCAGTATTTCTATCATTTTAGCTCTTCCTCCAAAGAATTCTGCCTTTAAACCATGACAAAGAGCTCCGGAGGCACAGTGGTTACTTGACGGGCTACTAAACGCAAGGTTCAAAGTTAGAAGCCATCATCCCCTCTGCAGGAGAAAGACTGAGCTTTCTACTTCCGGAACAGTTACAGTCTTGGAAAGTCACAGGGGCAGTTCTACCTTCCCTATAGGGTCACTAGGAGTCGACATCAACTTGATGGCAGTGAGTTTTTGAGACCATGTCAAATGGACAGTTGGGGCATTCTCAGGGGATTCAAATTCCATTTCTTTTCAATGTGGTTTGAATTTTGAAAACAAAAAGAAGTCTGGAGGGCAAGATCAGGGATTTAGGGCGGAAAGCTAGATTTTCCAATGAAATTCTCTTAGGATCCTCCTTGTACCCTCAAAGAATGTGCGTTGTCACGAGGGGAAACTATTTCTTGGTACAACTTTCCTGGCTTTTTTCTCACCAATGCAATGTTTGGTTGTCCTAAAACTTCTTTTTAATGAGTCCCCATAATCATCCTGTGCCCTTTTTAAAAATCTATCAAGGTTACCCCTTTGGGATCAAAAAGAAAATTGCTGTAGTCAACACAATTTTCCGGGCTGATCTATCTGCCTTGAATGTAACTGGCCCAGTAGCTATTCTTGAAAGACCCTGTTGTTTTGGGTTGTTATTTTTGTTTGCTTGCTTGCTTGTTTTCCAATGATTTTATTGACATATAATTCACATATCATACAATTCAAAAGGTTAGTAGCATCAAGAATAGTTGTACAATCATCACCACAATCTGGACATTTACTTCTATCTTGTACTCATCATTATTAGTTCCCTATCCCCCCCCCGCCCCAGCCTCCCCTGTCATACCCCTTTGTGAGTTACTATCTCTATAGCTTGACCTATTCTAGACTTCATATACAGAAAAACATTTTTTAAAACTCTAACATGAATAGCAAAGTAAAACAGAGTATAAGTTCAATCAAAAAGAAAGAAGAAAATATTAAAAACTAGATCAAATTTAAATGAATCATGAGGAAGATCAAATGATAGGGTGCGAAATTTTAACCTAATTGCATCTGCAGCAATGCACTTTCCAATGCACTCTGCCTGACAGCAAGGCTGTTCCCAGCCCTGGTTCATGTCAGAGGGGTTCCCCACAGAAAGCCAAAATTTTAATCGGTGCCCCACACACACACACCGTTTTGGGAGCTTCCCTGGTGAGACTAAAATGAGGCTATCTGCTCCTGTAAATACTTACTGCCTCAAAAACCATAAAAGACGTTGCTATGGGTTTGAACAAACTCAATGTCAGTGGGTTTGGGGGTTTGGTTTAAAATGAGATGTAGATATATTCCTGAAAAGAACTTGACGGCAGCTATCCACGGATCACAGAACCATATTGTAACATGGTTTATCTGGATTAAACCTGTATGAAGTGAAACCTAACAGCAATGCTTTATTTCACTTAGCTTCAAATATGTGTAATAATCATAACAAACTGTGGATAACATTGCAAAGAATGAGAATTCCAGTGGAACTTCTACATAGACCAAGAGGCAGTCATTCATACAGAACAAAGCAAAGCAAAGCAAACCCACTGCCCTCAAGTCTATGTCAGCTCAATCATACCTAGCGTAAAATCAGGAAGGTCTGCATCAAGGTTGTGTCCTCTCGCCCTACTTATTCAGTCCGTAAGCCGGGCACATAATCCGAGAAGCTGCGTTATATGAAGAAGAACACAGCATCAGGATGGGAGGACGCAGATTAACAAACAGATATGCAGATGACACAACTTTGCTTAATGAAAGTGAAGAAGACTTGAAGCGCTTGCTGATAAAAATCAAATGGCCTTCATCACAGAATAGACTCCAATGAAAACCAAAATCCTCACACCTGGACCAATAAGCCACATCATGATAAAGGGACCAAAGACTGAAGGTGCCCGAAGGTTTCATTTGATTTGGATCCACAATTAACATCCAAGAAAGCAACACTGAAGTTATCACCTGTGGTGTGGAACCAGCAGTCAAGACATCAGATCGCATTGGGCAAATCTGCTGCAAAATACCTCTTTTAAAGATTAAAAAGCAAAAATAAATAAATGTTGAAAAGCAAAAAAAATCACTTTGAGGAGTATCGATGTGCCTGACCCACACCAAGATAGTTTTCATTGCCTCATATGCATATGCAAACTAGACATCGACTAAGGAAGCCCAGAGAGCACGTGATGCCTTTGAACTGTGGGACTGACAGGCTATTGACTATATCACCGACTGCTACTAAAACCGAAACCAAAAATAGCTACTGGAGGAAAAATAGCTACTGGAGGAAAATAGCTACTGGACCAGAATGCTCCTTAGAAGCCAGGATGGAGAGGCTGGTGTACTTTGGATCTGTTGACCAGTCCTAGAGGACACCTGGGGTGTCAGTGAAGAAGAGGCAGGTTCTCGAGGAGACGGATTGACACAGTGGTTGCAACAATGGCTCAACCATAGGAGGGAACTTGCGGACCGTGCGGAACAGATATTACTTCATGCATTGTACATGGGGTCTCTATGAGAAGGAACTGACTCTATGGCACCAAACAACAAGCACATAGGTGTGCAAATGGACACACACACACACACACACACACACACACACACACCTTTTATAGGTTCTACTCTCACCGAACTGTGGCTGATTCAGAGTTAGAAACAGTGAAACTAGGACTTAGAAGATTCGTGGTGTGGTTTATTACTTTTGTTTCCATTAATTTGGTTACATCCCTTTGTGAAGGTGACTTTAACAGTGTCTTTTATTCTTATTTCAATCTCAGTCTCGGCATTTTACCGTGATCCTCTTTCTTTCCATTCTAACTCTACAACGACAACCATTGAGAACAAGTTAATTCTGACCCACAGTGACCTTATCCGGGGTTTCTGAGGCTGTCGATCTTCGCAGGCAAAGAAAGTTTCTTCTTCCGCCCACAGAGCAGCTGGTGGGTTCAAATGGCTGGCCTTGCGGTGAGCAGCCACTGTGCCACAGCTGTCCAGCAAGTAATTTGATGACTTTAGGCCCAACTCTACCGGATGCTTCATAAATTGCTCACTAATTGCACTCTATTGAGATTTTGTACAAGGTCATTTCTTTCTGTATTATCACTGTCCTTCAAGTGCATAGCTTTTATGACAGAAATGCCAGCTCAAGTCACATGGTGCCAATTATGCTCCACTGAGTGATTTCATAGAGAAAACTGTCAAAGACAGTGATTAAGTGTGTAGGTTTGAGACGAGACAGAATATGTAGGGTAAGCAAAACTCCACCACTTGCGAGGGTAATCAGAGATAAGCTAGTTAATCCAATGTTGGCTGTTTCCTCATCTCTGAAATGGGAAGAATTACAATATGTATCATAAAATTATTTCAGAGATTAAGGACAATAATATACACAGAATACCTGAAGCAGTCCCTAGCACAAAGTTAGGAACCAAAAGTGTTAGCAGTCTTTTTTTTTTTTTGTATTATTCTCAGAAACTTGGAGGCAGAGAGCAATGATTAAAGTTCTAAAATTATTAACTGATAATTAGTAAATGAATATAATTGAGTGGACAAATAGACAAAATAGATATTCTGATGACAACATCCTCACATTTCCCATCAGGGTACACATATTCTAATTATTTTAAATAGAAGAAGCTATTTAAAACCACCTCTGCTGTATCAGGCCCACAATAGATGGATCCTGATAGAATGGAAGAAAAATGTGGAACAGAACCTCAAATTCATTTAAAAAAAATTCTCAACTTCCTGGATCTAGTTGAGACTGGACTCCCAGAGACTCCTGCCCTGAGCTAGACACTTGTTAAACCTCGACCAGAAACTCTCCCCTGAAGCCATCTTTCAGGTAAATAACAGACTGAGTCACAAAACACAAAATGAACTGCATTCCATGTGAGGACTAAGCTCCTGTTTTAAAATGCCATCTGTTTGACACCAGCAGGTCGACCATTACTTTAAAGCAAAGATAAGGTAAGGGGCAGAGAAATGATTGACGGAGAGGCAACAACCAGAATTTAAATAAGGAGACTGTTCTTGCATTGTGAAGAATGTAACCTGTATCCCTGAACATTTGGTATAGAAATTGTTGAATGGAAATGCAAATCGCTGTGTAAACCTTCAGCAAACATGCTCACTCAAAAGCACCACTGTGTAGTAGATACTGACTCATAGCGACCCTATAGGACAGCATAGGCCTGCCCCTGTCAATTTCCTAGATTGTAAATCATTACAAGAGTAGAGAGCCTCATCTTTCTCCGTTTGAGCAGCTGGTGGTTTCGAACTGCCTACCCAATGCATACCCTTATCAGTCCAATGCATACCCACCATGTCACCAGGATTCCTCACTGAAAGCAAAGTTAAATGTTATTTACAAAATAAAATTTGTTGGTCATGATTCAGTTTAGGGACATGACTTGGAGGACATAAGGTCCTGCAGTCAGTCAGTCCGTCAGTCAGTCCGTCAGTCATTCTTCCAAGAAAGCAAAACACAACTTGCCCTTTCAACTCCCCGAGTAGCTTGCTCTATGACAATTTTTGCACAAGTAACTTCTCCCTCCTCATCATTAATCCTCTTCTTTTTATCAGTCTCCTCCTCCTGGGTCAAAGTGCATTCCTGATGTAGGTCAGTGCCAGGGCCTTGTAAAACCACAAGAAGATGGATCACAGAATGAAAATGAATTCCCATGGAACTAGTTTACAGAGTGAAGTTTCTTTCCCTTGGGAAATTAACAAGGACAGTTTCACTTTCTCCATTCTAAGTATGTCCTATCTTTACTGAAAAAAAGACAGAGCAGATCATAAAACTGTTTGTCCTTACATAAACTTTATCGCAAGCAAATAAGGTCATGGCTGGCCTGACTCCAAAAGCGAACACACAAAACAAGAAGGGCTGGCATGTACGCCTCTGTACCCTGCAGGTCTGCAAACAAGCCTAGTGAGATCAATCCCTAGTTGGTAATGTGTCAGGGAGTTGTGGGAGATGGTCCAAAGCATGACCAGGTAATCATATGACTAACATTCTGAACCGCTTGCTAGTTGCCAGGCACTCTCTTTGGAGCTTTCGATTCATTTCATTTAATCTTACAACAAACCTAGGCAGGAGGAAGCAGAGGCACAGAGAGGTTAAGTAACTTTCCCAAGGCCACACAGTGAGAAAGTTGTTCTATTTTATGTCAGAACCAGAAGTCTACTCTGAATATAATATTATATATGCTTAAACTATTGACAAAAAAATAGAATTACAAAGACAGGCTCCAAATAGTTCTTTATGTTTAGAAAAGTAAGCAATATCATAAAATATGGTTGAATTGTTTCAAATGTGAAGTCTTGATCTTAGGTTTAGAAGAGTAATAAGAGCATACAGAATAGAAATATATAGTGTATAGATAGAGAATATTATATAACCACTACTTCAATCAAGTCAATTCCAACTCATAGAGACCCTATAAGAGAGCGTGTAACCGCTCCTTAAGGGTTTCAGAGAGTGTGAGTCTTTACAGAATCAGTCAGGCTCACCTTTCTCCCATGGAGTGGCTAGTCAGCCTGAACCACTGGCCTCTGTGGTTAGCAGCCCAACAAGTAACACATTGCACCACGGGCTTCTAAAATGTTATATAGAAGCCTCCTCGTGTATAACAATATTCAATTAAATATAATACTATTGAGTATTGTGAAATATATGAGAGATCTTGATGGCAAAATTCCATTATTTTTAATTCTCTTTTTCCATAAACAATTTTAAGTTTCTTCCTGTTATATAGAAAATGTTCATATATTTTATGAGGTGTGCTAGTTAGGTTTATTGTGCCAACTAGGCCAATAGGAACATGTGGGCGGAATTTAATCAGGCCGCAGTTTGATTGGAGGGGAATGAGATAAATGGCTTTCTAAGACCCGCCTCTTCTCTCTTCCTTCCTGGTGATTGGACCAGGGCACTGTCGCTTGAGCCAGTTCTTTGCCTCAAACATGTGCTGCACTACCTGTAGGCCAAGCCACAACATGGATTGTGTTGCTAGAGCTTGAGGCTCCTTCGAGACTCCACGCTGCTGGCACTTACTTCACTTGAGTTGAGGCTGGTGGATCCTGTTTCTGTGGATCATGCATCCCGTGCGAGTGAGATCACATCAGGTCCTGTCTCACTAAGCTCTGGTCCTACTGACTGTTGCTGACCCACCCTGCTGTCTGCTGCCTACAGGCAGACTCTATTTTGCCTGAGGGAAGACTCTGCCTTCTGCTTCCTTGCCTTGGACTGGGAGTCCACATGAGTTAATTGACTTTCAGGATATTAACTGTTCCAAGATAGTGAGTTGAACTGAGCCCTCTGTACAACTATGCGGACTAATTCGCTGTTATATTCCTTTTTGGTGTATAAACCTATATAAACACACACACATATGTGTGTGTTCTGGTTTTGTTTCTCTAGAGAACCCTGCCTAACACACTATATGTAATATAAGGAGTCTCTGCCTAGTGCAAACAGTTAAGTGCTCAGCCATTAACCAAAAGATTGGCAGTTCCAACCCATCCAGAGGCACCTCAAAAACAGATCTGCTTCTGAAAGACGTCTGCCTTGAAAACTCTATGGAGAATTCTACTGTGCTCATAAGGGGTCGTCTGTGTAAGCTTTTATTTGACAGCAAGTAGAAATAACAATAATGTATAAATATATTGATATAAAATATATATGATATTTAAATCTAGTTTCAAGAATATTTTATTTACACATATTTCTATTATATATGATATAAACCAAAAAAGCCAAACCCACTGTCATCAAGTCAATTCCAACTCAGAGTAACTCTGTATAGGCTTTTCCAAGACTACAAATCTTTGCAGGAGCAGAAAGCCTCAGTCTTTCTCTCACAGAGTGGCTGGTGGGTTTGAACAGGCAATATGTGGTTAACAGCCAGCACCACCATCTAATATATATATCATCTAATATTTTTTAAAAGACCATATCATACCAAATAGTTTCCCAGACCAGTACAGCATCTATCACTTTTTTCCTTCACTGTTCCTTTGTACTTCTAAAAATGCAACCCAAAATGACAGTTCCAGGAGTCAATCCTTTCGTAATTTTACTGGCGGCAAAGCTATAACTGCCATAAAGCCACAACCAGTTGTTGACAAAAAATTTCTCTCATTCTGTGTGCGTTCATACTCATGATCATCCTATTTTATTTAGAACGGGCTCTGGTGGCTTACTGGTTATAGGTTGGACTACCAACCTGGAGGTCAGCGTTCAAACCCACCAGCTGCTCCAAAGGACAAAGATAAGGCTGTGTGTGTGTGTGTGTGTGTGTGTGTAGTTTGCTTTTCATTTATTTATTTAAAAATTTAAAAGTTTTTTTAAAATGTATTTATTTTTAAGCCACATTTATTCAAGGATCATCCCATACAGTGCATGATCTTCTAAAGCCCTGGCCCTGTGTTCTAGGACCTGGTGCATGATATATTTGTATGGCTCCTTTGTAAGTATGGTTGCTTTTTCAACAAATAGAAATAGATCCAGGAGAGAACTGGTTTTCCGTTCCAGTTTCTGTTTTGCAGTCACCCCACCTATTCTCACACTTTCCCCGCTGCCCAATCATCCTCAACCCCACAATAGCTTTATAGACTGGCAATGCTCCTTTAGCTGTCTGGAAAATAGATTCATGTCTCTGGATACTTTAAAACACAGGAACGTGAAGGACAAGCTTTCTCTCTGCTTCTTCCCAGGAAACAGCTTTACGAAAAAGATTTAAATATTCCTTCCTGCTAGTTTACTAATAAAAAATAATAACTGAAGAAAAAAAAGCGAATTGCTAAACAAAGCACAGGACAATGATCCCAGCTTCCTATTTTAGTGCTCCTTGTGTTGCTTATAGGCATTCCTATAAACAGATAACAACGTTGATTTTTCTGCTCAGGTTTCTGATTTGGTGTTCACCTAAGTTCTAGAACTTGAACCTCTTCAATGGAAACTCAAAGTAGGGATTCTCAGCTAAGGTAAATGTTCTCAATAAGGGGGACAGGATTTTCAAGATGTACACTTTGAACCCTGGCAAGACGCCTCCAAGGTAAATAACGCTTTCTCCAAGTCTGAGTCACCTGCCTCAACAGTCTTAATCTTTACAAGTTATCAACTTTCATGATGGGGCATCTGTTCACCTGTGCTTCCTGGAATTTCTTTACTGCAAAGGCAGCTGCTTCTGCTGCCTTTGTTCCCCTTTACAAAAATAAAATTTAAAAATACCAGTAGAAACTCACTGCTTTCCAGAGTTCATGCTGACTCAGAGTCACCGGCCTGTGGGTTTTGGAGACTGTCCTTGTTTCTGGCAGTAGACAGCCCAGCCTTTCTCCGGCAGGGCTGCTGCTGGTCTCCAACTGCCAATCATGCTAAACAAATCACAGCCCAAAGTGCAAGAATAAACACTTCCGCACCAGGGCTTCTTGTTCCCCTTGGGGCTGTGCATAATATAGGCCCTTTGTTATCAATGAGCAAGTATAAAAGAAAAGCAAGGAATGTACATTTCCCCTATCATTAAAAAAAGTTAGAAACCGTGATGCGTGGATGCTGAATACCAAGGTGACAAGAAACTAACATGTTGGTGGGGCTCAGGGAAACCAGGAGAAGTGAGACACGTTGGAATTGCTTGGCCTAGGTTAGTGACCATGGTGGGAAATGTCAGTTACAAAATCTCTAGTAAGAGCAAACGTGGAAAATTTCCTTTCTGCTGTCTTGGGTTCATAATTTAGTTATTAATGATATCACAGACTAATATTTGCATACGATGTGTCTGGCTTTATTCTAACTTGATTTCCTTTAATAACTAATTTGATCCTCACAGTAGCTCTATGAGTGTGTGATAAATAGTATTCCTCTCATTTCACGAGGGGGCCGGGGAGGGGACACACACACACAACATAGAAGCATTTCAGTACTCTGCGCCAAGTCTCACAGCAATACAAATGGAACCACGATTCTGAATGGGTATTCATTCGTTAATTCACTCAGAAACGAATTTGGAGATGTCTGCCTTGTACCAGGTATGACTGCAGGGACTGAAGGTTGGGGCGTGAACAAAACTGAAGGGGGCAAAGCCCTTGGAACTTGAACTATTCCTTCCAGGGTCCTGTGGGTCATAGAGGTGTTAAGGATGGTCTAATCGGTAATGTTGAAGCAAAGGTGCCCTTCTCAGAGCTGTGCTCCCTGGAGATCAGCTGACCTGGGACATCACAACAACCCACAAAGAGAAAGTTCCTGTGACTCACCGAGCAGAGCTGGGGCCCTGCTGGGTGTGGTTCTTTTTCCAGATTCATTTTCCTTCGGCAAGGATTCTGGTCAACTTCACGTCGCTTTCACTTTCCGGTTTCATTTTCCTTTTTGGAGTAACGGAAATTCAATTACAGGAACACTAGGGAGAGAAGCAAGCGGCTGCCTCTCTATATAAGCCTCTCCAGACTGCACTGAAGGCACAGGGGCACGGCTTCGGGGAGTTCCGCCGCCTGAGTCTCAGCCTCCTGCCGGAGCTGGGGCGTGCGCCGTGACCATGAGGTAAGGGTGCCCCACCCTGTCACCTGCGCCTCTCCTGCTGCGTGCCTAACGCGATCCTCCGCAGCTCCCTCCCGCCGCGGAAGACAGCCGTTTCCTGGGCTGTTGTTGAGTGTCTTAGAGTCTCCTGAGAAGGCATCTATCTGCATTATAAAGCCACGCGGTGAGAGCTGGCCTTTTATCCCGCACCCCTTTTTGGCTTGCTTCCGGAGGGCGTCTCTAGCCTTGCTCCCCGGACAGGCGGAGGAAGCGAGCGGAGCAGGAAGCGCACTTGGTTATAATCAGGCAGGTGGCTCTTTAAAAGTCGCTCCGGGGGACTTGCTTTGATCGATGGCCCTGCTCTCGTTTCTTCCTTCGAAGAAATTATTTGGTCCGTGGAGTCTAATATATGATTTAGCAAAAGGTTTCTTTTCAACAGATGACTGGTAGGGAAGTGCTCGGCACAGCAACCCGACATTGTGTTATGGTGAACTTTATCTTTAAGGGGCTTATTCCTCTCATATCAGAGGAACAGATATGTTTACTGAGAAATTCTGCCGAGTGGCTAAGGTTCTCCTATCTGGACCGTGCAAATGGAGAAGCTGGTCCCCACCTACAGGACCTTACCAAAAAAAGTCACTGTCGCGAAGTCGATGCCACAGAACTGCTCCGGTGAGCTTCTGAGACTGTCACTCTTTGGGGGAGTAGAAAGCCTGGTCTTCCTGCAGAGCCGTTGGTAGTTTCAAACTGCTGACCTTGCAGGTAGCAGCCCAACACTTAACCACCGGTGCCATCAGGCTCCAGGCATGACCCTACATGTCCCCTAGAAACTGAAGATCGCCCGCCCACCCCACCCCACCCCCACCCCTCCACCCCACCCCCCAGAGGAAGTGTCAGCTCAGTGCCCTGGGAAGGGAACTCAGCTTGCTTTTTCCAGCTTCAGAGTTGGTCATGGCCAGACCTGGTGACTTAAGAGAGGGTCTTAAGACCTCTAGAATCCAGAGCTATCAGACTAGTCCGGGAAGTGACAGGTTCCAGAAGGCGCATTTTCTTCTTGAACTGTTTTGTTTTTTCCTTTTTAGTCTTCAGCTAATCTGCCTATCTGGCTGATAGAAAGAAAAAAGAATGGGAGCTATTGACAATGTGTGTGAAGTCAGAACCTGGGCATCTATCTTACTTTGGAATCTTTCCCATAATGTTACAGACCTACCATTTCCTCTCACTTTCCTTGGTTCTTGAGTCATAGGCTGGGGCAGAATCACCACTCAGCAGGGTATGTGTCTGCTTAGGGATACTCTCTTGCTCCCCTGTGGTGCACACTCTCACATAATGAGGTGGGCAACTGTGGGAAATCGTGCACTATTCAGATAAGAAAAGAAGCACAATTAAACCCATGGGGACCTTGTTCTGTAGCCTTGGTGGCACTGTGGGTTAAGCATCAGGCTGCTAACTTCAAGGTTGTTGTTTCAAACCTACCAGCTACTTCAAGTGAGAAAGATGAGGCCATTTGGCCCCATGATGATTTACAGTACTCTGTTCCATATAAGTTCTTTATCAATCAGACTCAACTTTAAGGCTTGGGTACCGTGTTTATTTGGTAATCCATCCCTGGTAGGACTTTCACGGCGCATTGCTCTTGTACTCTGAGAGTGTAATTTTCAAACTTGAGCCACCCAAGAATCACCCTGAGAGCTTGGTAAAGACAGATTTCTGGGCTCAACTCCCCCAAGAGACTTCCATGTCATGGGCCTGGGTTGGGTCCTGGAGATGTACAATTTTTAACTAGTACCTAGGTGATGTCTCCGACCATACACTTTAAGACACTGGAACAGTAATTCCCTGCCTGGTGAACACTGCCATTGCAGCTGTTATCCAGACAGGAACAGAAGAAGACAGTGTTGGGACTTCTAGAGCAGCTGTTCTCAACCTGTGGGTCACGACCCCTTTGGAGGTTGAATGACTCTTTCACAGGGGTCGCCTAAGACCATCAGAAAACATATTTTCGTTGGTCTTGGGAATAGAGACACAGCTCCTCTCTCCGTCTCCAGGAAGGTCCGCCCACATGCAGCTATGCTCACATACGAGTACCCAGCGTGAAGACTGTTACCCATGCTACACTATGCTTCAAGACAAAATTTCATTGATTCATAATTAGAAATAAATATTTCACAATATAGAATTGCATGCTTTAATTATGTACCATTCGTAACAATGAAAATACATCCTGCATATCAGATATTTACATGACAATTCCTAGCAGTAGCAAAATTACAGTTATGAAGTAGCAACAAAAATAATTGTATTCTTGGTGGTCACCACAGCATGAGGAACTGTATGAAAGAGCATTAGAAAGGGGCATTAGAAAGGTTGAGAACCAATGTTCCAGAGAGATCTAGAGCACAAGTCGAAGCCCAAGAAAGCAAGTATCTGAGACTCACCTCCCTTCAGTACTTGAGAAAACCAAACCCTATTCTATTTCAGTAAACAGTTAACAGTCTCAGAAACTCAAGGACAGTTCTACCTGTCCCACAGGTTCACTATGAGTTGGCATGACTCCTCAATGGCAGCAATTAGCGAAATTGGATTGCTTTTTCAATGGCGCCTCCAAGAGGATTTCACAAAAGTGTATCTATTAAAGGCCCCCCTGATTGGCACAAATGGTTGTTACTGGGCAGCTGACAGTTGTGAGTTTACCCAGAGGCTTGACTACTGCAAAATCAGCCACTGAAAACTATGGAGCACAGGCCACTCTGACACACGACAGTCTGCTGGGAGCCAGAATCGACTTAGCAGCAAATGACTTGGTGTGTTTTTATTTTAATTTAAATGCATATCTTAAATATCTCTAGTCTATCAAATGCACCACTGACAGTATATTTTACATGTCAGAGATCATCTCAATTAAATTCCCTCATTTTATATATGAGGAATCTTTCTATAACCTCCCTGAGAAAGAGGACAATTCAGATTGAGCATGAACTTTTCAAGAAAGATGCTAGATACTCCCCCCTGGTTACATGAAGCAGTTCAAACAGCCTGTTTTCCCCACTGGGACCTCCCTGGGGCTTTGAAAGGAACCCTTCCCTCAGAAGAACCTCCAGCCCACTTCCCCTCTTGTTGTTGCTTCTGTGTGTGGTAATTGGTGTTCTTTTGTTTCAACAAGAAAGAACAGGGACTGCATCAACCCCAGGAGGATTAGCACAGGATACTGGGGGAGTTGGGACACCCAGCCCCTGTCTTCTCTTTGTGCATCTGCGTGCTTTCTCTGCAGCATGATTTGTAGAAGATGACAGATGTTGCCCCCCAGCAGATCCTCAGCGTGCAATGCCCCCCCTTCCTCCCACGTTCAGACTCACTCTGACTCCCTTACTCTATCTCACTCTCACTTCCATTTCCAGTTTAATTCCTCACTCCTGGCCCAGTTGGGTGGAGAGGGGAAAGGGTAGGTCACTCTGTATGGAAATTGAGTAGGAGGCTACAGGAGGACCTTGGTGGGCAGTAATTGTCAATCTAGACGTCCCCACCTAGATTAGTTGTGAATGTCAGAATTTCTAACATGTCCAGCTCTGGATAAAAGGGCTAGTGAGCACATACCATGATTCTTAAAAAAAAAAAAAATTAACCTTAAGAAAAAGCAACATTTCAGTAACTCTCATACATAGGCAGTGTGGAGAAATATTTAGAGCATGGGATGATTTTGACCCTAACTATCTCAAAAGTTACTCAGAGTAGGGTTTTTTGCTTATTTGTCTCTTTGCTGTTTTTATTTTGTTTTGTCTTGGTTGTTGTTTGGTGCTCATTTATTTACAGAGAGGACCGACAGTGAAGGGATAGGAAAACCCTTTCAATAAAGTGACAAGAGCACCTCACAGAAGAAGGTCTTTCCATCAGGAAAGGAATCTGTGGGCTCCTGTAGCCACGCCTCTCACCTGCTGCTGTGAAAGCAAATGACTGGAGAAAAAAATTAATTTTGGAAGAAAATTCCAACAACAAATGCAAAGTTAACAGGCTGACACAGTAAGACATGCTAAGAAATAGGAAATCAAAGATTAGAAGCAAGCATAGGGGGGAAATGATTACATTTTATTTTAAAACAAGTTTAAGGCGTGGCTAACATGACCAATGATAACAGAGTGAAGAGGTAGTGGTGAACAGTGGAACAGTTAAGAGTTAAAGAATTAAGGTAAATAGTTCAGGTAAACAGACTATGAACCTACACCTCCATTCTGAGACCAGGAAGATACAAAAGCAGAGGAACTGAGTAAGAAGATAGTTAGAAAGTAAGATTTAAATCTTTACAATGGGGGAGGGGGTCCCAACTAAAAAAGTGAGATAACACAATGTTAAAATAGACAAAACCATTCTGATAAAAGCTCAAAATATTCATACAGGCTAAGGAGATCAAGTAAGTTATATAAACAATAAACATTAGGCAGGAAATAGAAAGTGATCAAGATTTTAAAAGCACTAAGACATTAAAATATGGACAGCATAAAAGTTTAATTTCAAAATGATCAAGAGGTTTAGAACATTGTAATATTAAAACAGCAGAAAAATATAAGGCTAAAAATTCCAATATAGGAGGACAATTCAAAAAGGATATGCGGATGTTTTGTTTTGTTTTATGTGCTCAAGCATGTCTCTGCAATCATGGGTGACTGCAGACAGTTCTCAATAGTCTGTCCTAGGCTAGTTTGGATGCTTTCCAAGAAGCTCCAATCCAAACTACGACTTCCTAGGATAGCTACTGGGCCAGTTCGATTCAAGGTAGAGAGGACAGCTCATGTTATGCCAATTGTTGAGCGGGCCAAGGGGAAGATTCCACTGAGGTAGTCTGACTGGATTCTCTCAAATGGCACAGGATGATCGCAGGGACTTGTTGGAAGAAACTCTAAGAAAATTGAAAGCTACATTGATGATGTTGGGTTACTGGAGTGGGTTCTTTATACCTTGGCTCTTTGCTTTGCAAGCTGAAAGAATTCACACCGAAGCATGTTTTGTCATCCAAGTGAGTTTTTATGAAGGACCAGAAAGGGTTCAGGTTCTACAGTCTCAAAGGGTACACACTATTTCTGGGAAGCATGCCAAGCCGTGCCAAAGCCACACTGGGGTTCACAACTGGGCATGGAAAACCAGGTGGAAAAGAACACCCACATACGCAGAATTGGGGAACCCCCAAACTAAGAGGTCAAGATCCCAAGTGCATATGGGCCCTAAGTAGGCCCAGAGCAGGCTCCCAGAGACCCCACGCTCCCAGAGACTCCATGCTGAGCAGGTGCAGAGTAAAAAGAAGAGCCTGAAAGGGAGCTCGGGCCCCAGGACTGGGCCAGTGGGGTGTGTGGGCCTGTGCCCTCCAACCTGCTGCCTGCACCAGGGCAGAGTAAAAGGAGCTCCCACCCCGCAGCTGGGGTATTTAACAGCTCTGGCTGGGGAGGGTTTGTTGAAGGTATTGGTTGACCCCATTGGCTGAGTTCAGGCCGATCTGTGTGATGCCATGAGCCTGGGCCAAATCTGTGAGCCAGGGACTGGAGTGGGAGTTTGCACTTGCACATGCCCAGTTCTGGGTTTTCCCAATAGGTGTCCAGTTGGTTTGCCTGATTTATTTCCAGGCAAACCTGTGGTCTTTTGCAGGCATGGGAGGGACAACCCCCCTGTCCCTAAATCTAGCTACCTTTCAATGTCAAAATGTCATGAAAGTTGTGCCAAGGAATTTCTTGAGCACACCAAGGCGCCTCCTCATTCTCTGAGGGTTGTGCCAAGAGAATTTCCATGAGAAACCTTACCCTTTCCATCTTACAGCCCTGATCTGGCACCTTCAGGCTACTTTTTGTTTCCAGAACGCAAAAGAAAAGTTTTAAAAGAACACAATTCATTCGAGTCCTATGAGGATCCCCAAACTGACATTCTGACAGGGTATAAATCGAAGAACACTGAATGCTTGTCGGAAGGGTAACAGACAGCTTCACATTTTGATTTTTTTTGTTTAATCAAAATTTCTTTTAAGTATTTTGTTATTTCTTATTTTGGAACAATCCTTTTAAAACTTATTTTTAAACTTACCCTCCAATAAAAGTAAATGCTTGGCAGCAGTGAAAAACAGGAAAAGCCATCAGATAGCTTTGCCTCTTAAAACAAACTACACAACAATAAAATGAAATCAGTTTTTCTACTGAAATCAGTTCCCACAGCTTTGGCCACTTCCACAGAGGTCTTCAAAAGCAGAAAGATGAGAGTCAACACTCCAACTGAAAACTGCCTTATTCGGGGACATAGTCTCCATCTCGTAGACTGCCCACTGCCTCCCCCGCCCCGCTAGTTCTTTTGCGCTGCACCCTCCACAGGTTCCTGTTTCACCATGAATTTGATACATAGACAGAGGCTAGGGTGGAAGAAACAAAAGGAGAAGTATGTTCCTTTTTGATTAGGGTGACAGTCTTTAGGAGGAGGGCCGCTGTGCTGGAAAGCGGCATTTTCTGTCCCAGGGCTCTCTGCTGTATCTCAAAGTGTCCTCTCTGTTTTCCCTACAGTGAGGTCGTCAAGAATTCCCTGGAGATCAGCCTACGGCAACTTAAATGTCACTTCACCTGGAATTTGATGGAAGGAGGAGAGTCCTTGGATGATTTCGAAGACAGAGTGTGTAATCAGATTGAGTTCCAGAACAGTGAGTTCAGGGCCACAACGTACAACATATTGGCCTACTTAAAACACCTGCGAGGCCAGAACGAAACAGCCTTGCAATGCTTAGAGCAAGCTGAAGAGTTCATCCAGCGAGAGCACGCGGACCGAGCTGAAATCCGAAGTCTGGTCACCTGGGGAAATTATGCCTGGGTCTACTATCACATGGACAGGCTCTCTGAAGCTCAGCTCTACGTAGATAAGGTCAAACAAGTGTGCAAGAAGTTTTCCAACCCCTATAGACTTGAAAGTCCTGAGCTGTCATGTGAGGAAGGCTGGACCCGATTGAAGTCTGGGGGAAAGTTTGGGGAAAGGGCGAAAATGTGTTTTGAGAAGGCTCTGGAAAAGAAACCCCAGAACCCAGAATTCACCTCGGGACTGGCGATCACAAACTACCGGCTGGATAAATGGCCACCCCAGCAAAACGCTGTTGATGCCCTGCAGCAAGCCATGGAGCTGAATCCAAACAATGAATATGTTAAAGTCCTCCTGGCTCTGAAACTCCAAGAGCTGAATGAAGAAGATAAAGGGGAGAGTTTAGTGGAAGAAGCCGTGGAGAAAGCCCCACGTGCCACAGATGTACTGCGTAGTGCCGCAAGCTTTTATCGAAAGAAAGGTGCGCTGGGCAAAGTTAAAGAAATGCTTGGGAGAGCTTTAGATTGCATGCCAAACAATGCCTACTTGCATTACTACATCGCATGCTGCTGCAGGGCAAAAGTCATGCAGATACAGAATGAAAGGTTTTGGGAAAAAGAGAAGTTACTGGAACTCATAGGCCAAGCTGCAGATCATTTCAAGAAAGCAGAAAAGCTCAATCCGAATCTCCCCAATATCTACTCCCACTTTGCCTGCCTCCTCGCGCAAGCAGGTCAGTATGAGGAAGCCGATCACTACTTCCAAAAAGAATTCAGCAAAAAGCTGAGTCCCGTGGTGACACAGCTGCTTCACCTGCGCTACGGCAACTTTCAGCTGTACCAACTGCATTGTGAAGAGAAGGCCATCCACCATTTTATAGAAGGCATTAAAATAAATAAGAGATCGAAGCCCAAAGAGAAGATGAAAGGCAAGCTGGAAAAAATTGCTAAAACGCGGCTTTCTCAGAATAAAGATGATCCTACGGCCTTGAGTCTCTTGAGGTTCCTGGATGAGCTGAACAGAGAAATGGAGCAAGCAGATGAAGATGCTCAGAGGGCCTTGACGCCCACTGGCCTCCTCCCATCAGCGTCGGCAGCCGAGGCAGGAGATGAGGAATTGGCTTAAGGTGCTCAAAGAGGTGCTGCAGGAAGGCAGGGGTGTGAAGCCCCTCCTCCATGGGCAGGAAAGGGAGAGTGAGATATTTAACATGAACTGAAGTAGAGGGCTCTGAAGAACCCTACTGAACCTAATGTTGACCTTTGAATTGCTAGATCATGTAGAGGTCTAGGGAGTTCTGGAGAAGGAACCAGATTTGGGGGTAGGTTTGGGCGTGGGAAAGGAACTATTTCCCAATTGAACACTTGGGTGCAGTTCATTCCGGGGCATTCCCCTAGTCACACTCCCTTCCTGTTTGTTACCTTGTGATATCAGGCTACCTTGGGTAGATGCTTCTATAAAAGAGCCAGATGCTTCAAATCAGAAACTGTGTGGCCCACTTTCAAGATGCTATTGCATTCCTGGCGCCCTTTGGCATTTTGTGCATGGGGGGTTGGACGTGCTGTGCCCCTCAAAAGACTGAAGGACCCAAGCCTGGAGAGGATTCGGGATCCGCCCCCACCCCCTTCATCCCTGGCCAATCCTCAGTCTAGAGCAGCAGTTCTCGACCTGTGGGTGGCAACCCCTTTGTGGGGTCAAACGACCCTTTCACTTCACGAGGGGTCGCAGAGACCCTGCTCCTCTCTCTCCAGGCAGGTCGCCCACATGCAGGTATGCCCACATATGAGAACCAGGCGTGAAGACTGTTACCTATGCTGCACCACGCTTCAAGACAAAGTTTCATTTATTTGTAATTAAAAATAAATATTTCACAACATAATTACATATTGTTTTCTGATTAATGACTGTGATTTAATTATATTCAATTTGTAACAATGAAAATATCTGATATTTACATTACAATTCATAACAGTAGCAAAATTACAGTTATACAGTAGCAATGAAAATAATTTTATGGTTGAGGTCACCACCATATGAGGAACAATATTAAAGGCACACGGCATTAGGAAGGTTGAGGACCACTGGTCTAGTGTCCAGCACAACTGTCCTATCAGCCAAGGTTGACGGAGAAAAATGGGCAGAGAAAAATGGCATAAAGGAGGTTAAATCTAGAAGAGACTTTTTTTAGGAGAATAAAGTCAGATAATCACAGTACTAGTCTTTTGGGTGACCAATGGGGAATTTAGACTTCAATTCCATCTCACCCCACTTTACCTGTGATACAGGATGCGAAGAATTAAAAAGGATAATTCAAAATATCATAGAAATCCAAGTAATACGTTTCTTAAGAGATTGTAATGAAACAGTGTGCCAACAGTGCTGTTCTTTGAAGCAGGATGAAGTGTAACCCAAAAGGCGAAAGGAGAGAAAATTGCTGTGTTATTGTCAAACAGTCATAAGAAGAAACTTTTATTTTCCCAGCCACTATTAGATAAATTCCCTTGTAGGATGGCACCTGCTTTGATGAACCCAGGTTTGGGATGGTGGGTGAAATATCAGACCAGTGAATGACTTCATAGTTGAGGGAATAATGAAATGGCATTGATATGGAAGCATAGTTTCCCCCTTCGTTACAAATGTTGGGTATTGTGTGATGGATAGAGATACTTCTTATAACTCTGAAAATCACAGAATTCATGTTGTACTCAGTTTGGTTGGAGTTTTCTAGGTAGACTCTAAATGGGCCTCCACTCTCTTCAGGGTCAGGCTGAACCTAAAACAGTCAGTTGAGCCAGTATGACACCATCAGCCACTCTCTCAGTTATAAAATAAGTTTACTTGTTGGATTTGGTTTTAAGATGAGCAGTATATGAACATTTTTCATTCAGTTACTAAAAGATTTTATGAAATTCAAGATTTTTTTAAAATTCCAACTATAACCATGGCTCTCGTGTTATTTTCTGGATGTAAATTGTCATATAGACTTGAGATCATGAGTGTGCACAATTTGGAATCCTGAAGAGAGTCAATGGTTTTAATAAAATACGTGTGATGCAGCCAAAAGGAGTGTCCTAGCTTATCTGAAAATTCATCTCACCTTAAGTCATTCAGATTTAGCTACTGGTAAGGGTAACTGGTTCTGAATTGCCCAGCCTCGTCAAACATTGAGGAGCCCTGGTGGCAAAGTGTTTACAAGTTGGGCTGTGATCTTCAAGGTCAGCATTTCGAAACCACCAGCCCATCAAAGGGAGCAAGGGCTTTTTACTCACATAAAGTTACAGTCTCAGAAATTCACAGGGGCAGTTCTACCCTGTACTATAGGGTCACTATGAGTCAGCCTCAACATGGTGGCAGTGAGGGGATTTTGGGTCAAACATCAAATCTACCTAGTAGGGCAAAACCTTGTTTATGTAGTTCTAAGAGATCACCGGTTCCACTTTTTCTCTGACACCCCCACCACCATGCACTGAGCTTCACACAGACACACTGTCCCAACACTAATAGCCTTTTCCACTGCACTTTTTCTTTACATTCTCTGTAGTCTGGAGAAATAAGGGGTATCCCTGGTTTTATTTATTTTTTGTTTTTATTTTTCTTAAAGATGTGAACAGGAAGAGTGAGTTTCTTGAAGGAGAATACTTTGGAAAAGAAGTTCAAAAGGCTCTTAGCGAGGCTACAAGGCCCCTGATTTTAGTTTATGCTTCCTACCAAAAGTAATGTAAATATATTTTATAGAGCTTTTTCTAAACAACAAGGAGACTTTGGTGGAAAATAAAATTCACACCACCTATAACCGTCAATCCATTCTCTCTGTCTTAACTGACAGAGCTCACTGGCCTGGGTAGCTTATTACTGGATGTGATGCATGGGGAGGGGGCCCAGGAATGTTCTGAGTAGAGGGTGGGATGGGCAGGCACACCAACCTTGAGAAAAGTTCGCTGGCAACCTGCAGTGTGATTAAAAAAAAATAAATAAAAGAAAGGCATACCAGGTGTATATAACCTTATCATTTTGGGTCATACCAGCTGAATACTAGCTGAAACAGGAATAGGAAAAAGTGAAAAGGGTGAGGAAGAGATGGACAACCTGGTACTTTTATTTTGAGGACTGAAACCTATCCAATATGGCTGGAAAAAAAGCATATAAATTTATGTATGTAACTCACATTTCCTGAAATCTCCCATCCTGAGACATGATCTATAACGACTTGGTTTCCTGGCTCTTCCTCTGGGCCCCTGTACAGGATCTCATCATTCTCCTCATGCAGCAAGCCCCCTGGGAGCCCTCGGCCCCATTACTTTCTCCTCTCGATTGGTTATCCTGCCTGTCTTATAGGGATAGACGTGAGAAAAAGAAAACAGCCTATAAATAGTCCCAGATCTGTCTGCTGACCCTTCTGATTTTTTTCCAATCAGATCTGGTGAAGTGCCAAGCCCTGCCCACCAATTCCGAAGTCTATTTTCGGGATTCCTTGGGGACTTCATTGCTTTGCTGCTCTTTTAAGCTCCCTTCATGTTTCCCTCCGGTGTGGGGGTAGGGGTGGATGGGGGGGCCTCAGACTGGGCACAATTCCTGCACTGTGTCTCCAGTGCTGTCCCCCAAAGCACTGTGGGTCCGTAAGGGGGTGTCCTGTCTCATGGTGGGGCCAGTCCCACTGTTCTCTCTGGGCATTGGCTGCTCTGAGCAGGAATGGCCTCCTTGAGATTTGTTGGGCCAGGATGTGGCTCTCTCTCTCTCTCTCTCTCTCTCTCTCTCTCTCTCTCTCTCTCTCTCTCTCTCTCTCTCTCTCTCTCTCTCTCTCTCCATCCCTTCCTCCCTCCTCCCTCTTAGCCTCTTAGTTTGCTCCCAAGTGGTAGTCTGGGCAGACCTGCCACTCTCCCCAGCTTGTATCTTCAGCCTAGCTGGTGTCCTCTCTGCTACCTGGATGGTTGCCTGATTCTCATTCATTAAGCTGGGCAAGTTTTCCTCTAGGAAGTCCCTTGCTTTTTTTTGCCATTGCCTTCTTCGTTGTGTCTTGTAGTCCATTGATTCTAATGCTGTTCCTCTCCATCGCAGCTGACATTGTTCTCAGGTTTCCTTCAGCCTCTTTGATTATCTTGTTCAACAGACTTTCCCATTTGTTGATCCTCAAGGTCACGGCTAGGCTACTAGTCTCAGCTTCTTTGGTCTGTTGGCAACGCCTGTTAACTTGTTATTTGCAGGCACTCGGTGCGGTTGCAGGCTCTGTGCTTGGACATGCTGGACAAGGGTGGGAGAAGCCCCGCTGCCTTGGGAGAGGGTGCTGGGCGAAGGCCGGGAAAGATGTGAGGTCCAGGCAATGGTGCAGAGCCACTGCAGCTGCAAGTGACTGAATTTACTGGGGCCACAGGAGGGTGGTTGGAGGGTTGCAAGCTTGGCAAGGGGAGAAGGGAGCAGCTTATGGTGGAGAGTGCTGAAGATGGACAGTCACCGTGTGGGAGTCCAGCCGCGGCTGTGGGGGACTCCGTGGGGCAGTTGGCCAGTTCCACATGCCATGATCAGGCTGAGAGGGGCCGATCAGCTGGTGGTGGCCTCAGCAGGGTCAAAGTAGCATGGCAGTGCAGGCCTGGCAATCCCTGGGACCAGATTTCAAATCCTTGGGGCTCGGGAGAGAGGTTGGATTGAGGGGGGGAAGGTACCCTCTCAGACAGACGAAGTTCTCCGGGTTGTCGCAAGAATCTTTTCACTTACCAGAATCCTCCCACTTGTCCTCTTGAACACTAGATTCACTGATCTCCATGGAGCTTACAATGTGGGCTGTTTACCTGGGAGCCATCTTGCAGGAACTTCCTCTCTTCCCTTATTTTTAATTGGGATAATTAAAGCCCTTTATTTTCCAATTTTATTTGTCCTTTCAGAATCCAGTGTGACCATGAGAACAAGGTCATGTGCCAAACAACAGAGGTTGTAAGAGCTCTTGGAGAAAGGATGTGGACAGGTTTTCTAGAAAGAAACAGAGGCAATGATTGGCAAAGTAAATGGCTTGCATCCCTAGAAAAGGCTTCAACAAATCAATCATTGGCACAAATTTTTATATGTTGTCCAGAAATCCGTTTTCAATGTCACCACCTGTGGAATATCTATAGTCCAAGTAAACCAATAATTGTCAAACTTCAATGTACACACGATTAGCTGGCTATGTAGTCATATATCAGACTGAAGTCAGTAAGTCTGGAGTGGGGTCTAGATAGTGTATTTCTCACAAGTTCTCAGGTCAACTCTATGCTACACGCCCACAAATTTGAATGTGTAGATTGACCTGTAACCAACCCCATTTGGTTAGTTCCCTTTTTCACCCTATCCTTTGGTCAAACATGATGTTCCTTCCTATGGTCTTCTATCTCTTAACAGCTCACCTCCTAGGAGCACAGGTCAAAACCCGTGTATCCCTCAATCGATGCTCTTATTGTAAAATGGCACAGCTACATTGCAAAAACAGTCTGGCAGTTCATCAACCAGTGAAGCATAGAGTTACCGTATCACTTGGCAGTTTCTCTGCCGAAGAAAAATGAAAACTTCCATCCACACTAAAATACTTGTACATGATTGTTTCTAACAGCAATCTCCAGAATGACCAAGACATGAATCCATCAGCTAGTGTATGGATAAGTAAAATATGGCGTATTCACACAATGTCACACTATTTGGAAATGAACTGAGGGCTTCCTGCAAGATGGCAGACATGCTACTAACATCCTTTACAATAAAGACAAATGAGAAAACAGATACACATGATAATCCTGGAACCATGGATTCCGAGGGAAGGCTAGAGAAATGGACTGATCACTGACTAAAGGAAGTTGAGCAAAAGGAGCAAGAGGGAAAGCAGACGAAACCAGTGAACTGTCTAATGGCCTGACAGTGTTGGCCACTTTGAATGTTTACAAGCATTTGACTGGCTTAGTGACCTGACAGCACACACACACACACTGTTGGCTGGCAACCAGATACAATCCTCCCCTTGCTTCCCACAATCTCCTGGTGCAGAAGCATAGTCAACATCCACACTCACTCATCCATCACTCCTCCATTGGCCAATGACTCCCCTCCCAGACAAGGCTTCAGTGCTACCTGAGGTTGTAGCCAGACCCCCTTGATCTAGCAGCAGGAACACCAACTGCACGTCTGCAAACATGTTAACTCCACTTCATGAGATCAGAATGCCGGACTATTGATCTGTCTCCAGCCACCCCTGGGCAGGCAAGACCTCTTTCCATAACTAGCAACCCTGCTCCGGCTAGCCTATATACCTATGGTAGTTACATAAGCTGTTGTCAATTTAAGACTATCATGAGTGAAGGAGTGGCGTTTAGTCTGTCAATCAGGTCAAATCTTGATGACCTCATTTGGAGGTGCTAAGGAGATGAATTGCTCGTTGGAGGCAGAACACACGCTCATGCCCTGTGAGATATTACTGACTGGTATTGAGCCTGATGGAGTTACAATGATGCAGCCAGGGCCCTGGAGATGGAGGAGCCACATGGAGATCCATGCCAGCACTGAGATGCTTCCATCACCACTGGATCCACAGGATTTTCCACCCACTGGCCTATGATCTCCCTGAATTCGGCATCGTTGCATGTGTTTCATGAGTCTGAAGAGGAATTTATAGATTGATATAAGACGTATGGTCTAATATTGGACTTATAGACTTGATCTGGACTGGGCTGGGATACTCTCAATGTTCAATTGCTCTTGTATAATGCCTTTTCTTATACACTTTCTTATATGAAAGTCTCTAGATTTGTTTCTCTAGTCAACCCTTGAAAACACAACACCCAAAATAATTCCTTCTGGGAAAAGCACTTTCACCTCAACCACACTTACCTCTGAATTAAGTGCTCTGTCTGCCACCACCATCTAGACCAACAGGAGCTCTGTCATGGGCCTGACTTGTTCCATGTCCTACCCCTACCACTACAACTCATGAACACCCTGGCTTGCAAAGGTTGTCAACATACTGGGTGTTTATCTGCCTCCCAAAGTTTTCTCCTTCCTGGATCTTGTCCCTGCCCCAGCAGGCTCCTATTTTACTTCTTACCCCTTTCTTTTGTTTCTCTTTACTTGTGCTTTATCCTTTCTTTATCTGCTTTGCTTTTGTTTGTTTGTTTGTTTGTTTCCTATTTTCTTCTGTTTCTCTTTTCCTTTATCCTTTCTCTTCTTTTCCCCCTTTTTGATTTCTTTCTTTACACTTTTTTCCTCTTTCTTTCTCCTCCTTCCTAGTTTTGTTTACTGTTTTTTCTTTCTTTATTCCCTAGATTTTATTTTCATTTCCATCTCTATTTGTTTTCAATTATTAAATTTTTTTCTTGCTTTTTTGGCCTGTTTTAACAATATTTATTTGTTCTTTTCAGTGGTTTTTAAAAATCATTTTCCTTTTTGCTATTGGGCATTTTTGTTGGATTCTCCTGTTGTTTTTTGGTTTCATGTTCTTGTCATACACAAGGAGAGATGGCCCAGCCTCATCAGTATTTCCACTGGGCGAGGGCCACTACCTCCTTCTAAGCCACTTGATCAATGATAGACAGTGCAAACAAATCTACCACCAACTGTGCTACACAAACAGCAAAGCAGGGACACACACTCATAATTTCTATCGCATCCACTGGAAGACAGATGGTAAGAGCCCAAGAGCACAACATACAACAATCAATTAAATGCAAGTGTAGCAGCATCACAGTATCTCAGAGACAACACACAATTCCAATTTGCATGAAGAAACAAGGCAAAGTTATTGAGGGAAAAAATGACCAAACTACAGAGTCATAAAACCTTTCTAAGGGAAAATGGTGTGGGAACTACTTTGTAAAGGAATTGTTAAAAAATTATAAATAGGTATATTCAATGGATTGGGATAAATATCAAGAAAGCTGCAGAGAAATAAAGGCAAACACGGGCAAAATTTTAGAAGAATTCATTTTAAGCATACACACACACACACACGAATAAACTAACAGAAAAAATTACAAAAGCAGCAAATAGCAATCCAGAAGACTAATACAAAGATTCAAAGAATAGATAAAACTAGCCGGTACATATTTTGGTGCCACATGTTAGGCTTGTTTCTGGGTATATTTGACCTGCTTCTTCTAAATATGACACTAGTTTCCCACTACCAGCTCTAGTTTTTTGAGCAACAGAACATAAGGGATATGCCGCTCTTCACTGTGCTCAATCATAAAAAAAACAGGATCTTTAAAAGTGTAGCGTTTACTGGAGAATTCTACCAAGCATTCAGGGAAGAACTAATACAAATCCTACACAAACTTTTCCAGAACATAGAAAAAGATGGCAAACTCCCAAACTCCTTTTATGAAGCTAGTATAACTCTGATACCCAAACCGGGCAAGGATCCCACAAGAATCGAGAACTACAGACCGATATCCCTAATGAACATTGATCCAAAAATCCTTAACAAAATACTAGCCAACAGAATACAAAAGTATATAAAACAAATAATTCACCATGACCAAGTGGGATTCATACCACGGATGCAGGGGTGGTTCAACATACGAAAGACCATTAGTATTATTCGTCACATTGACATGAAAAAGTATAAGAATCACATGATAATATCAATAGATGCAGAAAAAGCATTCGACAACATCCAACACCAATTCCTGTTTAAGACACTAGCGAAGATAGGAATGGAAGGAAAGTTCCTCAAGACAATATGAAAAACCAACAGCCAAAGTCATAGTCAATGGAGAAAAGACTAACACAATCCCACTGAAAAGGGGGACCAGACAAGGATGCCCCTTGTCTCCACTCCTATTTATTATCGTGCTGGAGGTTTTAGCTAACAGCATAAGGCAAAGAAGTGACATCAAAGGTATTTCTCTGGGGGAAGGAAGAGGTGAAACTATCATTATTTGCAGATGATATGATTTTATATATGGAAAATCCCAAAAGTTCCACAAGGGGAGTACTGGAAGCAATAGAGGAGTTTGGCAGAGTGGCAGGATACAAGATCAACAAACAGAAGTCCATCGGACTGTTATACACATCAGATAAGACCACAGAAGAAGAGATAAAAAAAAGTGGTACCCTTCACAATAGCCAAACACAAATTGAAATATCTAGGGATACACCTGACTGAAAAAACAAAAGATCTATATAGGGAAAACTATAGAACACTATTACAAGAAACCAAGTGCGACCTCAACAAATGGAAGAATATTCCATGCTCTTGGATTGGGAGACTTAATATAGTTAAGATGTCAGTTCTGCCAAAAGCACTATATAAGTTTAATGCTATCCCAATACAATTACCATCATCTTTCTTCAAAGAAATGGAAAAACTGATTACCAACTTCATATGGAGAGGGAAGAAGCCCAGAATTAGCAGAGAACTCCTCAAGAAGAAGGACACCGTGGGAGGGCTTGCTTTACCTGACTTTGGCACATACTATGCAGCCATAGTTCTCAAAACTGCATGGTATTGGTACAATGACAGATACTCAGACCAATGGAAAAGAACTGAAAACCCAGAAATAAAAGCATCAGCATACACACAGCTGATCTTTGACAAGGGCCCCAAAAATATCAAATGGAAAGCGGATGCCCTCTTTAACAAGTGGTGCTGGAAAAAATGGATATCAACATGCAGAAAAATGAAGCAAGACCTTTATCTCACTCCATGCACAAGAATAAATTCAAGGTGTATCACAGACCTTGAAGTTAAACCCCAAACTATTAGGGCCATCAATGAGGGAATTGGGACCAACTTGAGAACTTTGGCGCAGGGAATACACAGGCTGTCAGAAATAGGGAAGGACACAAACACAGAGGAGGCACAAATTGACAAATGGAATATACTGAAGATAAAACACTTGTATACATCTAAAGAATTCATCAAGAGAGTAATAAGAGAGTCCACAGACTGGGAAAACATCTTTAGCAATGACACATCAGACAAAGGCCTTATTTCTAAAATTTACAATACTCTGCTAGATTCCAAAAAGAAAAAAAAAAACAATAGCCCATTTGAAAGGTGGGCAAAGGACTTGAACAGAAATTTTACAAGGACAGAAATCCGAATGGCCAACAAACACATGAGAAAATGTTCCCGATCTTTAGCCATAAGAGAAATGCAAATTAAAACAACAATGAGGTACCACCTGACACCCTCAAAGGTAGCCCAATTCAAAAAATCAGAAAGCAACAAGTGTTGGAGGGGCTGTGGGGAGACAGGAACTCTCATCCACTGCTGGTGGGACTGTAAGTACGTACAGCCACTATGGAAATCAATCTGGCGATACCTAAAACAGATGGAAATAGAGTTACCATATGACCCAGCAACCCCCCTACTGGGCATAGACCCAGAAGAGGCAAGAAACAAACCAAGACCAGACATCTGTGCTCCAATGTTCATTGCAGCACAGTTCACAATTGCAAGGAGTTGGAAGCAACTGAAATTTCCATCAACTGATGATTGGATTAAAAAACTGTGGTATATACATACAATGGAGTACTATGCATCACTAAAAAGCAGTGACGAACGTATGAGGCACATAGCGGCATGGGAAGAACTGGAGGAAATCATGCTAAGTGAGGTAAATCAGGCACAAAAGGACAAGTACAACATGAGCCCGCTGAGGTTAAGAGTTAAACAAAAATTTTAAAGCAAAAGTGACATAGGGGAAAAAGCTACTGTATACAAACATTTTTGGGGTGAAGACTGTGTAGTATGGCAGAGACCAGACCAAAACCAGGGATACACATGGTAGACAATGGTGGAGGAGGCGGGCAAAGGAAAACAAAAGGATGAATATAAGGAAGAAAAAGGTAGTGGGGGCATGGGGCACTAATCCACCCAAGGGGAGGGTATTGTTTATATCTCCACAGGAAAGGAGGAGAGAGAGTAGACCTTATTCTGGTGTGCCAACCCTTGAGGGCAATGTTCCTGCTTGGAGCAGCTCGTTCAGAGAGGACTGCAGAGATGGCCTCATCTTGAAACATGACCTCCTCTCCCTAGATGACAGTGCTACAGAAGGTAGTACTGAAGACACAGTTTGGGGTGATTGACTGTCAGGGGAAGCCAGCCCCTAACACATCATTACGGGTCCTGTAGGCACAATGGTACAGTGATAATAAGTAAAGATTATAGTAAAGTTATAGAGAGCATGAGAGATAGAAGTGAAGTATTGAAATAAATGGAGTCAGACACGACTCATGGTAGCATGCTCACCTCAGCCCCGCCTGATGGTCCACGTGGAGGGAGAGAGAGCTTTAATGCTAGCCCAGGCTTTTTATATTCTCCGGGACATGCAAGCCCCCTAATTACAGGTGAGTACAAATGTCACAGAAAGGGGTGTGCTATAGATAATACAGTAATGAGAGGGGGTGGCCTAGGGACATACATGCAATAGTAAGAAGAGGGATTGGGGGTATACATGTGATAAGATGGCGGATAACTTAACTTTGGATGTCACAGAGTCAGTTTGGCCTGTTCCCTGACTCAACTGATAAAGATCGTATTGGTAGTGTGAGAACGCTTGGCCACATGCCTCAGGGAGAAATAGTTTATTGTCCCCAGTAGCAGGGAGTGAGGCCTGCCATATAGCCTGGTGACTAACTGCTCTAGAGACCTACCCTGTAGTCTGGTGACTAACTGCCCTCGGGGAGGATGTCTGTAAGCGTCTGACCTCCCCCCACAATTGACCAGTCTGATGGCTCACAAGGAGCAAACCAAGAGAGAAATGCAACAGCCCAGTAATGGGAGCAAAATCATGAAGTCCCTGGGGAATCCTGGTTGTAGACTCTGACTAGGGGCAGCGCTTATGACCCCACCTGAGCTGGCTGGGGATACTTATTATAGGCCCACACTGAAAGTCTAAAAATGCCTTGGGGGAGGGGTGGGGGCATTAGACCGCCCCATCCCTGACTGCAAGAAGTGCAATGGGGTCTTACACAGGAGCTGTGCCTCTTGATAATGAATGCTAAGGAATCAAAGGGTATAAGTGCTGTTAGATATGCAGGTCCTGAGAGATGGACCCTGAAAGAAAAAGGGGCTTGGACTGATGGATGATAACCGCTTGCTGTTTAACAGAGAGATCGATTCCCATCTACTCTGGGTCAGGATAACAGTTCAGCTTGGAACTATTTGTATACTTTTCTTTTAAAATTTCTTCTGGTATCTATCTATATAGGACAGGCAGGATAAGCAATCCCGAGGAGACAGAGAGGGGGCTGACAGTTTTGAGGCGGGTGGGAAATTGGAGGGGAGGAAGCAGGGATAGGTGAGTGGTTAGCCAACAACAACAGGGATAAGGGAATGATAAGGATTCTAAAATTGACGGTGAGGAAGGTGTAGCAGTCCTGGTCTTGTTTGTTCAATTGAAATGTATCTGAGGGGAATTACTGAGAGGTGAACAATGGGTAAGTATAATAGTGGGGCAGGAGGAAAGAAAAAAGGAAAAGAGGAAAGAAGTAAAAATTATAGGTATAAATATAGATATGTATATATGTAAATATATAATGATGGGTGTATTTGTCTAGATATGTATATACATATATAAATACAACAAGGAAGCAGATGAACTTTGGTTGGGCCTCTACTTAAATCTTACCTCAGTACAAGAACAATTTGTTCTAATCTGTGGCAATGTATGATGACAAAACGGGTCCATAAGCAAATGGGATGAGGAAAGCTGATGGTGCCTGGCTACTAAAAGACAGCGTCTGGAGTCTTATTAAAGGCTTGAAGTTAAACAAGTGGCCATCTAGCAGGGAAGCAACAAAACTCACATGGAAGAAGCACACCAGCCTGTGTGACCACGAGGTATCAACAGGAATTGGTATCAGAAGTTCAAAAACAAGCAATCAAATGGGCATAAAAGCATAGACAAAGTGGAGACTTCAAGGCCACCTGTAAGATAATTGGGGAATCCCTCACAGAAGGGCCATATGAAAGGGGTAATATGTCCAGGGTTCAATAGAGCACTGATGAAACACATAGCTATACTCTAGTTCTTTAAAATTTCTTCCTCCCATTGATGTGGCCTTAGTTTTACATCATTAATCTTGCTAGACCTGAGTATGCACATTAGTGCAATCAAGATCTTTCGATGGATGACATTCAAGATAGATAAACCCCTCAGAAACAGTAAGGGGAATAATGATGCTCTGATGATATGGGGAAGAGAGTGGGGGAGAGGGGAAATGGTAGCAAGATGATTGTATAACCTCACTTGTGGGGAAAAAAACAACAGAATTTTAGGTGAATGGATACATGAGATGGTGTAAGTTATGGGGAACCCCCCCCAATAATTATTATAATATATTAAGGGTTAAGGGGAGTGGTAGGGTGGGGAGGGAAGGGAATAATGGGGAGCTGGTATCAAGGACTTCAAGAAGAAAGAAAATGTATTCAAAATGATGATGCCAGAATTGTACAATTATGCTTGTGCTAATGGATTTTTGGATTATAATAATATATGTAGGAGCTCCTAATTAAATGTTTTTTAAAAAGAATAGTTTGTTCTAATAATGTGACACCATTAACTATCCTCCAGTTCTTTAATATTTCTAGTTCTTTAATTTTGAAACTGATGGTGGTAGCAATTGTAAAATTATCCTTTATCTAATTGAATTATGGATTGTTATACTATCTTTAAGAGCTCCCAATAAGATGATTACTTTTTAAAAATGGGCAGAGAGCATTTCAGGAGCAGTGAATTAGTTAATGTGGTTCTGCAAGTCTCTAACTCCCACAACGACAGCCTTCTACATCCTTCTTTGGTGAGTAAATACTAGTGTCTTAATAGCTTGTGAGCAACCATCTAAAGTTAAACTACTGTTCTGTCTCTGTCCAGAGGAAGAACAGACTCATGAAAATCAAGGATGCATAGGGACAATTAGTCCAATAGGTGATGTGTACATCAGTCTACATGATCCTGAGACCATAACTAGATGATGCCCAGTTACCATGACTACTTGCCTTTCTGATGGGGATCACCTTAGAATTTTCTGTATAGAGCCCCAAAAATGTGGACCAAAACTCAAAGTGATTTTTCAAAAAAGACCAAGCCTCATGGTTTAAGGAGCTTCGGTGGTAGTTCGAGGTAGACATTGGCTTGCTAATGGCAAGATGTGCAGTTCAAATGCATCAGCTGACCTGAGGGAGAAAGGCGAGGCTGGCACAGAAACCCATTACAGGGTCTCTAGGTGTCAGAATCAACTGGATGCCAGTGGGATTTTAGACTGGCTGGGGGGACTGGTTGGGTTGATCCCTTGATGCTATTGCCCTTTGTCCCTCTTTAGGTCTGAAAATGAACCCACCCCCATTCTCAATTTTGAGATAAAAATAGACAGACCTATAGGGAGGAACAAACACACAAGTGAAGTATGCAGACTTTAGAATCATCCATCTTTTGAGATAAGAAGCCCAACATTTGCCCAAGGACAAAAATCAGAAGTGTTAGAAAAGGAGAAGAATGGAAACAGAAACCACAGGGAAGAAGTGGGCTGCGTGATGTTACATTTTGGGGTAGCAATGAATCCGATGAAATGAAGGGTATATGAATTTTTAAATGGAAATGAATCTACTCTGTAAAACCTCACCCCATCCACAATAAAAAAGATTTCATACAAAGCAGAAAAGCAATGAAGCTGTTACATGCCACATTATAGACGAACCTTGAAAACATTACACAAAGTGAAAGCAGTCAAACACCATGGACCATCTATAGAAGGACTGCATTTCCAGGAAGTGTCCAGAACAGGCAAATCTACAGCTACAGAAACTAGACTAGTGCTTGCCGAGGAATGGGAATATTGGATGTGATTGCTAAGGGATATGGCTTTCTCTCCGGTCTAGTGAGCAGACTCTAAAGCTGGTGATGGTTATACTACTTTGAATGTGCTAAAAGACATAAAATTGTACACTGTAAGTGTATTAATTAGATGGTACATGAATTATAACTAAAGAAAGCTTTTAAAATGTTTTATTTAAAAGGTATATATGAGGGTATTATGGGTTCAAATAAATGACAGCCTCTATAATGTCTTGATAATTTAGCAGAGTCTTCATTCAGTTATAACCGAACTGCTAGAACCTAAAAGCAACTCTTGGATTGCAGTCCTGAGTTGACATTTCAGTCCACCTTTTGAGGCAAAACACTCATTTATCCTTTGTCTAAGACTTAAGTAAGTGTGAACAGAAGCAGAAAATAAAATTAATGTTACTATTCTTTCGGCTTAGGGAGCACTGCAGGGTACAGCACTGATGATAACATTCTGGTAGCTTCAAGAAGAGCAAGCATGCATTACAAGGTACATTCCTTATCATAAAAGAAACAATACCCAAACTGACTACAATATCCCGGTTACCACAACAAGATTAACTACACCATGTACTTTACAACATCAAAAGGAGCAATATTAAAACCAACAATATATTGAAGAATAGTCTAAATTAATTGTCGTGTCCTGAACCTGGAAACATGAGAGTACATTCTAAAAATCAATCAGTAGTGGGACTTTCCAAGATGGGAGGGGGAAGGAGGTAGGTCATTCAGCAGCTACAAAATGGAGTTTCTTTTGCTAGTCTGCCTCCTCAAGGGTATTTTTTTAATTATTGGAAAATGAGATTAAAAGATATAAAAATGTTTAATGTTCTCTCTCATCATTAGCGCCATCAAGTTCATTTGATGATTTATAGTGTTGGTGAAGAATGCTGAAAGTACTGTGGACGGCGGGAGACTGCATAAGTCTACCTTGAAAAAAGTACAGCCAGGATGTTATTTAGAAGCTAGGTGGCGAGACTTTGTCTCACATCCTTTGAACTTGTTCTCAGGGGAGACATCATGATTGATAAAGGGGAAGGTCAGTGGAAAAGAGAAGGGCCCTGAAGGAGCTGGGTTGGCACAATGGCTGCAACAGTGGGCTCAGACATAATTGTGAGGCGGGAGCAGGATGAGGTAGGCTTTTATTCTCTTGGACACAGAGTCTTGCGATGAATCTGAGTGGACTCAAAAGCACCGGACAGCAGCAAAGCCCTTCTGGATGTTTCAAATTCCCCTGAGCCAGAATTAAACACCCTAATCTTCCAGTTTAGGGGAAACATCCTTCAAATCTTGCCCTTCTGTGTTAGGCGAGGTGGACTAGAGAAACAAATCCAGATGCACTCATAGGTGTGTAAGAGAGAGCTTTATATCAAAGAGCTACTGTATATTGAGAAAACATCCCAGTCCCGTCCAGAACAAGTCCATAAGTCTGATATTACCCCCATAAGCCTGATGCTAATCCATAAATTCACACAGCACATGCAACGATGCCAAATGCAGGAAGATCACAGGCCAGTGGATGGAAAGTCCTGAGGATCCAATGGTGGTCGACGCATCTCCAGGGCACTGGCTGCCATCAGCGTGGCTTCATGTGGCTTGTCACCAGAAATGTGTAGCGGAGCGAGATTGTAGTCTACCTCCCCGGAGGTCACACGCACAAGGAAACATCATGGGGCTGTGGCCTGATTGACAGGCTAGACTCCACCCCTTCACTCAATGTCCTCAAGTTGACAGGAGATTATGTAACTACCACACCTTCCCTACTCAAAATGAAAGAATATTAAATCATGAACGCTGGTGGGCTGTGAGACACTGCGCTGAAGAACAGGGAAGATCTGAGCAACACAGGTACTGAACAGACCCAACCAGATCCAGGTCTCTGGGTGCAAATGATCTCTCACAAGTACATTTTCCAGTGGGGGCGGGGGGATTGCAAAAAAAAAACAATAATTTTCCAGAAAAGCACTACTCTACAAAATATTTCTGGATGTCTTTCATATAATATCTTCCCAGAAACTCTTAGATCAATCACCTTGATGCTATTTTAAATGCTGTTCCCTAGCCCATCCTAGATTTGCAATCAGATTCCTGGGACGGCTTTAACATCCTCTCCAACTGTCGTTTCCGAATCCTACTTTTGGGGGAAATGTGCTGTGTCTGGAGGCATTGCGGGTCTCAATCCTGTAGAAGGGCATTCCAAAAGATGACTCTTGACAGGGCTGAGACTTCTAACTAAAGTTTAGACCTTTAACACAACAACAACAAACCTCTCCCTGTCACTGAGTCGCTCACAACTCATTATGATCCTATAGAAACTGTTCCTCTGGGTTTCTGGGACTTTAATCCTTTATGGGAAGAGACAGGGGCATCTTTCTCACTTGGAGTGGCTGGTGGATTTGAACCCTTGACCTTATGGTTAGCTAGCAGCTCAATGCATAATCTACTGTACCACTAGAGCTCCTCAGTTTGCTTTTTCCACTGCCAGCAAGTCAGTCCTGACTCATAGCAATCCCATGGAACAGAGCAGGACTGCCCTTTTGGGTTTCAGAGACTTCTAAATATTTACAGGAACAGGAAGCCTCATCTTTCTCCCATGGACTGTCTGGTGGGTTCAAACTGCTGACCTTGCAGTTAGCAGCGCAATGTGTACCCCATGCTGCCACCAGGGCTTCTTCATGTTGCCTTTCAAAATCTTTTCAACCATAAAGTGTAGCTTCTACCAAAAAATCAGCCTGATGCTTCTGAAACATTTCCTTTGTACTTTTGACCTACACACAAGCAGCTCTGCAGAAATGCGGCTGCACCCCTGTTCGGCTTGCTCAAATGTTCTAAGACGAACCTGTGGTTAGAAATGGCGAATATAAAAGGCGCACAACTCAAGTAGTGCGGGTGTTAAGTCTGGTTTCAGAAGTCAGCTGATTATTAGAACATACCCCGTTTACTCCCCCTCAAAAGAAACAAAACAAAAAACCCTTTATTTTTCCCTAACCTGTGCCTAGGTCCATACACAACCCTAGGCTTTTCTAGAAGTGAATCGGATTCCTCTCTAAGCTCTGCGCATCGCAGCCACCAGTCGGTGGGCTGGACCCCTCTGCTGTGCTTCTCCTGGTCCCTTGTGAACGCCCAGCCTCCTCAGCACTGTGTCAAGAACATCTGGACTCCCTGGGTGCCCCCCCCCCCCCCCCCCCCGCATTGCAAGCTGCTCTTTGGCAAATAACCAACTTCTTTGCTTTTCATTTTAAGCAGACTTTTCATTCTCATTTCAAAGTTTTCTTTTCCTCAACAAAGAACCTTCTGGATGTTTTCATCAGATTTGAAATCAGTTTCACTTTCCACTGTCCCTTCCTTTTTCTCTTGGGCAATCAAGCAGGAACAGGAAGTCCGCACCAGCTGATGTGTTTATTCCCAGCCCGTTTGCTCCTTTAAAGAGAGCGCTTCAGCACCGGGTCTAGGCAGTGCAGGGAGGGTGCTGGAGAAGGAACCTGCCTGCTGGACCACAGCTCTTCAGAACAGCCCAGAAGCTGATTGCCATCATGAGGTAAGTGAAATAAGAATGAATATCTTCTCTTGCTCTGGAATGCATCCTGTGATCTGAGCTTCTCCGTGAGCAAATAAATCCCTGAATCACCCTTTGGTTTATGGAATACATTTGCATTTATCCGTTTGGGAATACATTTGCATTTATCCGTTTGGGGTTTTTTGTTTGTTTGTTTGGTTGGTTGGTTTTTCCTGTTGCTCTTCCAGGTGTGTGACTTCAGGTTCCTTAAACTTCTGTCCCTCCTCCCGCAGTTGCCACTCTGGCCACAAAGTATTCAGGCAAGACATAGGAAGATGTTTAGAATGGAGGGAGGGGCTTATTTAAGGGAGACGCCCAACCCAAAGGTGCAGGCAAGCATCTCAGTTAACCTCGATGGACATTCAGGATTTTCTTGCTGCCCATGGCAGAGCTTCTGCTCTTGGCTGGCTTTTCCCTGTTGCACTTCCGTTTGCAAAGCTCCTTCAGAAAGATGTGGTGCACACACCCAAAGTTCGCGCTGTGTCAGGTTGCTCCAACCTACGCTGGGCTCTTCTGGCTCATCTCAACCCACACCCTTGATGGCCTCCCCTCCCCCTCCCCCCTCCCCCGTGGTACAAGGAATCCCATCCCCTTTGAGAGTCACTGCTTATGAAGCGTGACTTTTCTGCCCTTCACCACCCTCCCTTGATGCTGGGGATTGCTTCCCCTTGTCTCCTTGCCCCATCTCCAGCCTTCCTGACAGGGGAGAGGGTTGACAGGTGTGGTTAGAGCCACTTGCCCAGTTTGCTCATTTCAAGTTGAACCTAAGGGGATTACCCTTCCTGAGGATTCCGCCTGTTCTTGTTGTTCTTGTTGTTCTTGTTGTTCTTGCTGTTCTTGTTATGCCCCTGAAAGGAATAAGTCACAGGCTTTTTTCCTTCTCATGGTAAAAAGAGTGTTTCTTTTCAGCTGAAAATTGTTGTGTTAAAGACAGGATCGATACCGCAAATGCTACCCAAACGGAGGGCATTTTTGCCCTGAACTACTTGATCATTTTAAGGTGGGAAGTGGTAGAAAAGGTTCTCACAGTTGGGTACTTTGCATTTCTTATAGCAAACAAAAAGCAGAGCTCAGCGTTTATTGTGACTGCTATTGTGAGAGTTATTAAGCAGCTGGAAGTAATTTCTCCTCAAAACTAGATATCAGTCAAAGCTCTAACTTCGAGTGGGGGACCAGATGAATGGCTGCCTATGGACAGTTATGAGGTGACCAGTAACCATCAGGCCACCCGGGGAATCTCTCAGGATCAGGGAAGTCGTCTAGGGGAGAGTGATAATGGTCTCACTGTTATTCACATGTGTCAAAATTCAGCAAACTGGACGTTTAAAATGGGTGCATTTTATTTTGTTTTAGGTAAAGCATCTTGATTTTTTAACAAATATTTATTAACCTGCTAGAGGACTATCATCAGAGAGAGCCTTGAGAGAGGGAAAGCCGAGAGAAAAAGATGGGTCCCCTATCAGCTACTGATAGTCTTGATGCCTGGAGATCAAACGCTACATGGAGCTGCTCCTTAGAGTAGACTGCAAAACTTTAAGGGAGCAGACAGCCTCATTTTTCGCCGGCAGTGCAGTTGACAGGTTGGAACTGCCGAACTTGTGATGTAAGAACACACTTTCAGACTTGAAATGACTTCTATAGTTAAATACAGCAAATGACTTCTCTTGATTATCTTCTAACTAACTATAAGACACACATATAACCTCCTCCCTGGGGGATGGACAGTGGAGAAGTGGGTGAAGGGAGATGTCAGATGGTGTAAGATATGACAAATTAATAATAATTTATAAATTATCAAGGGTTTATGGGGGAGGGGGGAGCAGAGAGGAAGGGGGAAAATGAGGAGCAAATACCAGGGTCTCAAGTAGAAAGCAAATATTTTGAGAATGATGAGAGAAACAAATGTACAAAAGTGCTTGACACAATGGATGTATGTGTGGATTATGATAAGAGTTGTACAAGCCTCAATAAAATAATTTAATTTTTCAAAAAAGACACAGATTTGGGGTTTTTTCTGTGTTCTTAAAGTAAATTCATTCTCTCTGGGTATGTTATCCAGGGTTCTCTAGAGAAACAAAATTAGGACACTTATGATTTATATATATATATATATCTCACAATGAAATAAACAGCTCATTAGTCCACAGAGCAGTACAGAGGGCTCAGGCAGTCCTTCAACTCATGAGGGCTGTTGGGTACAAGTGAAGGAAGCAGACAGCTGAGTCTTCTGCAGATCAATATAGGCAGTCCAGCCATAGGCAGCAAACAGCAGGCCAGGTCACCCATACTCAGCCAGATGACAGGGTCTGACAGTCTCCAGTTCTAGTGATGTACACACCAGCAGGGTGGTGAAGCAGGTCTTGAAGGAACCTCAAACTATAGCAACATGGTCCATGGGCTGGGTATTCCACAGGTAGTGTAGCTCACAAGTTGAGGCAGAGAACTAGCTATGACAGCCGCACGCTGGTCCGATCATCAAAGAGCAAGAGATGCCTGGGTGAGGCTCACTGAGCCATTTATCTCTTTGTCCTTCAATTAAGCTGCAACCTTATTAATCCCACATGTGTCTATTGGCCAGGTTGGCACAATAAATCTATCACACTACCTATCTACCTACCTCTCTCTCCTATATGGTGGGAAGCGGCTTCTGTCAGACTCAAGCCAAGCCTTCAGCGATCTCTGTGTGATTTCAGGGAGGTGGTGACAAAGATGAAGGAAAAGGATAAAATCACATGTACACTGGCAGACATACCTGCATTTTCATAGCTCCTTCCAATGAGACGAGGAGCTACTGACTGGGGCAGGGAATGCTGGGATATATTTTCTTTTTCTTAGTGTCTCTAACAAAGAACATGGTACAGAGAAGTTTTTCAAGCTCCCAAAACCAAATTTACAGCCATCCAGTCACTACTGGCTCATAGCAACCCTACAAGATTGTCCTGTGGGTCTTCCGATGCTGTAAAGCTCTGTGGGATCAGAAGGCCTGATCTTTGAAAGAGTTGGTGGCTTTCAACTGTAGATTTTGCAATTAACAGCCCAATGTGCAGTCACTATGCCACCAGAGCTCCTTGAGATGGCGCTCAGTAGTGGCTACATATACCGACCCAGAGTGGGTGAGAATTGAGACATAGCCAAAGAGAGCCGTTTCCACCCTCCTCTCATTCATCCTTCCCCATTTTTTATACAATGGGGATTCAAAACGTTCATGGAAGTTTTCCTGGTGGCATAATGGGCTACAGGTTGAGTTACTAACTCCAAGGTCAGCAGCCTGAATCCACCTGCTGAAAGATGAGGCTTTCTGTTTCCACAAAGTCTGAATCAACAAGAAGACAGTGGGTGCAGAGCTGCTGCAACGGTGGAGGGGGTATGATTTGTGGGCTCCTCCTTAGACCAAGGCTACATAAAGATAAGCCTGGAAAGTGCAAGGAAAGTACCTCCTCTTCTGCCTACCATGACTGAAGGGTGGAGTGCTTGGCAGTGCACACGAGAGTAACCCTCTTTGTTTTCTCTACAGTGAGATCCCCGAGGATTCCCTGAGGAAAATCCTTCTGCAGCTGAAATGCCACTTCACATGGAACTTACTAATTGAAGAGAGTGACCTACGTGATCTCGAAGAGCGAGTGTGCAACCAAATTGAGTTTTTAAACACCGAGTTCAAAGCCACTATGTACAATCTGCTGGCCTATGTAAAACACCTGGACGGTCAGAATGAGGCAGCCTTAGAATGCTTACAACAAGCCGAAGAGCTAATTCAGCAAGTGCACACAGAGGAAGCAGAAATCAGAAGTCTGGTCACCTGGGGAAACTATGCCTGGGTCTACTATCACATGGGCAGGTTCTCAGAAGCGCAAGCGTGTATAGATAGAGTGAAAGAGATCTGTGAGAAGTTTTCCAATCCTTACAGTCTTGAGTGTCCTGAGCTTGACGGCGAGGAAGGGTGGACGTGGTTAAAGTGTGGAGGCATGCGCAATGAAAGGGCAAAGGTCTGCTTTGAGAAAGCCCTGGAAGAGAGACCGGATGACCCTGAGTTTTCCTCTGGACTGGCAATTGCCAAGTACCGTCTGGAGGAAAAACCACAGAAGCACTTCCCTGTCGATACGTTGAGGCAGGCCATTGAGCTGAACCCTGACAACCAGTATGTGAAAGTTCTCTTGGCCCTGAAACTGCAGAAGTTGGGCAGGGAACCTGAAGGGGAGCTACTGACCGAAGAAGCCATGGAGAAAGCTCCCCACCAAACAGATGTTCTTCGGAGTGCAGGCAAATTTTACAGAAGCAAGGGTGATCTAGACAAAGCTCTCGAACTGTTTCTGAGGGCGCTGGAACACGTACCAAATAACAGTTACCTCCATTACCAAATCGGATACTGCTACAAGGAAAAAATCAAGAAGTTGCAGAATGCAGAAGAAAGTGTCACTGGTGAGAAGCGAGAAAAGATCGAAGAACTAAGGGAACGTGCTATAGACTATCTGAAGAAAGCTCTTGAAACGGGCATTCATAATCCATATGTCTACACCAATCTCGTGGAGCTGCTGGCACAAAGAGGCCCCGACAAAGCAGCAGAAGAATGTTGCCAGATAGCCTGGAGTAAGGATGCCGAGAAGCAGCCGCTCCCTCAGCACTACGGCAACGTCCGGGAAGATCACATGCAGTCTGAAGATGGTGCTGCCCAACATCCTTTGGAGGGTTTGCAGATAAGCAAAAAACCAGCAGAGAAGGAAAAGATGAAATGCCAACCACAAAATGTAGCTGAAAGTCAACTTTCACGAAATGCACCAAATGCTTGGTACCATCAAGGAGTAGTTCACAAGCTGAAGGGGGATGTGCGGCAAGCCGTGGGATGCTATGAGAAGGAGCTGGGCCGCCTGCTAAGGAACAACCCTACGGGCATCAGAAGCTTGTTCCTGCCAGCATCGGAGCTTGAGAGGGACAGTGAAACGATTGACCAGCATGCAGACAGCTCCACTCCCAGAAAGCCTCCAACCCTTGAGTAGAGACAAAGACAGAAGAAGGAAAGAGTGTCCGTGAAGAGGACAAGGAGGGAACACCATGGGTTCCAACTCGGGACTGTCCAGCAGAATGATCTAGTTTGTTGATCTCCTCAAGGTGTAAATTAGAGTAGCCATACGGTTACCTAGTCAGCATGTCTCAGAACTACTCATGGAAGCAGTGCCGGAGGCCTGCATAAAGCTGACTAGTTCTCACCTGGCACCCAGGTCACCGGACAGCCTCCATTTTTGCCCTTTTTGCCAAAGTTCATAAATGGTGGCTATCTACCAACAGAATCTCCAGTGCACTCTCTCCATGTCCTTTCTGGCCAGCTCCCGAGCCTCCTGGCAGACTAGCTTTTGACTCACAGTCTTTGGTCTGGCCACCAAGTTTATTTGCCTCCCATACGAGAATACATATGTTTTCTGGATAATAATTCTACAATAAATTTAACCTTTCTAAACTCAGAATAAAGGTCATTGTGTGGTTTGTGCAAGCATGTTATTAAGACGGAAATATTAACACCCAAGATGTCTCCGGCTGCAGTCATGCCGGTCAGTCCTCAACCTGGCCATTTCCTTTGCACAAGTGCTGTCTGCTCTGTGCCATCAGGCAGTGTATAAAGGGAGTCCTGATCCGAAGGTCTCCTCAACCAGCACTGAACCACTTCAAGGCTGGTGCGTAATGCTTTTCTAGTATGTGACTTCAGTGATGCACAGGGAAAATGTCATATGGCTCTAAGATGCCAGATTCCATCTCATTTCTGAATGGAGAGTCAGAAACTAGACTCTTCCATTATTCAGGAAGGGGGTCCTGGGAAGTTGCTTAATGAACTTCATGGGGTGTTGGAGCTGCAAAAAGGTGCCCTTTGCATTCTCTGCTGGCTCCAGCAAGGTTGGATGGAGCAAACAGATGCCCACCAATGAATTCCAGGTTTCTGGCCAACTGTGGCCTCATGACCAGTTTTAAAGAGGTTAACTGAGGAGCCCTAGTGGTGTAGTGGTTGAGCATTGGGCTGCCAACTGCAAGGTCAACAGTTTGAAACCACCAGCAGCTCCGAGGGGGGTAGGGTGGAAGAAGAGGCTCTCTACTGCTATAAATAGTTATGGGGGCAGTTCTATCCTGCCCTGTAGGGCTGCTATGAGTCAGCATCAACTCCATGGCTGTGAGTTTGCTTTGGGGGAGTGGGGAGGGAGGGGGGAAATGAGGAGCTGATATCAAGGGCTCAAGTAGAAAGAAAATGTTTTGAAAATGATGATGGCAACAAATGTACAAATGTGCTTGATGTAATGGATGGATGGCTGAATGGATGGATTGTGATAAGAGTTGTACGAGCCTCCAATAAAATTATTTTTTTAAAAGAGGTTGACTGGGTCTTTCCAAGAAATATTACAATGGAAACCAATATTGGCATCTGGTTGTCTGGCTAGAAGAGGTGAGAGGTGAGAAGTGGAACACTTAAGGGCAATGAGTCATCTTCCACCTTCCAAACTGCCAATGACAAGTCTGAAATAAGAGGGAAACTGGCTATCTATATGAAAACATGCATGTTCAAGGAAGTAAAGCTTTTTAGTGTTGGGGCGGGGAGAGTAATGGCTTCCCACACAGGTGCCCTATCTGGGGTCCTTGGTCTGCATCACCTGAAATACTTCTAGAAGGGTAATGGGTGCATTTGGCCAAGTCATACTCTAGGATGATATTTAGACTGCATGGAAAATACAATTACCTGAACCTGGCTCATCTATTTCACCTGTAGTTTATTTTGCTGTCTGGAACAATTTTTTTAAATGCCTCTGTATTCACCGCCTACCTTTGTATGAGTGGGCACCCTCAACTTGTAGTTCCTGGTGTTCAGCTCTATCTCACATAGGCTCTGCCTCTGGAGACTCAGAGGGTATCACATAAATTACTGGTTCTCACAACCACCTGCTCCTTTTCACTCACAGAGATTACATTCAACTGTACCCAACTTATAGCCTAGTGGTGACTTAGACCTTCCTGGAGTAGCCTCTTTATCTCCACCTAGACTACCTTCAGTGTTCATCAAGCAGACATGACTAGGGACCACGTGGTATTTCTTAGCAGATGCCTGTTCCCAGATGAGACTTCAGGTTGAGGGGCGGGGGTGGCAGCTAATCTTCACAGGCCTCTAGCATGTCAGCCCCAAGGAAGCAGCTCCATCAACCTGGAGCACAGCTGCATGCTCTTTATGCTGAACAGTGGCAGAATATGCTAGGTTCTCATCAATGCGATGAAGAAAGGAGCACATTGACTGAACTTCAGGATTATGGCTCTTCCATGTACAAATGTGCTTGATACGATTGCTGTATGGATTGTTATAAGAGCTGTAAGAGCCCCAAATAAAATGATTTATTTATATTAAAAGAAAGAAAGAAAGAAAGAAACTGGCACATGAGCCTGACAATAGTGATGCTCCCTAAACTACGTCCATGCAAGTAAATCTGGAATTAAGTCCATCTAGGTCTCCAAGAGCCCTTACGAAATAACCAGCATCTGATGTGGCGAGTTCCATTCTGTGCAGGTGAAAGTCAGGCCTGGAGAATGAGGGTCTCAAACACTTGGATAATGGTCTCTGGGGACATTGAGATTATGTTCTGCAGTGCCCCTTTTATTCATCCATAAACACAAGACTTCATCACAATGATTTGGGTTGGCTTTGGGATAGATTTGTATAACTAATTAGAAAATTTTAATATAAATTGAGATGATTCCTCAATTTGTTTAACATCTAGAAACTTGTTTCTCTGGAGATCTATGAGCAAGAGAATCATTACAGCCTAAAGGCTTTTGTTTCTCTGACAAGAGTATTTAGAAGCCACACCAGGCCCCGCCCCCTCCACAGCAGCCACCTGGCATTCAGAGACATAATAAATGCAACTTTGACCATTTCTGAGAGATCTCCAAGATGTAAATGAGCTACAAATTTTGACTTGAGCTGAAGCATGATTTGCAATCCCATATTAAAGGTTGCTACAGCCATTCTGTGACTTGGTATATGACCTAGAGCCATGATATTAATAAATATGTACAAGTACATTCATTTGAGCAGTTTTACTCACAATAGGAAACAACATGGAACCATCTAAGTGCCCATGATCAAATGAATTGATAAACAAATCATGGTACATACACATAGCAGAAGACTACACAATGTTTATAATGAAAAATATATGAAAGACCTCCTAACACTGATGAACCTAGAGGATATTATGTTTAGTAAAGTAAGTCAAACATAAAAAGACAAACATTGAATGAAACCAATATCATAAAAAACCAAAACTTATACACCAAAATAAACATTCTTTTGTTGTTACAGGGGCTGGTGAACTGAAAATCCTGAAGTTAGCCTTCTGGCTGTGGAGGTGAATGCATCTAAAGTCAGCAGGTAAGATGGCAAGTAGCTGATGACTCTCAGGATTGGCAGACGGTTGGCTTAGATCCAAGGATCTGGAGGTCAGAAGATGAGTCAGATGCAGGGTCCAGACCCAGCATAAAGCAAGCATGCTTTGCCAGAGTAGCCTCACATATGAGAAGTAGGCCACACTCTGGGAGAAAACTTCTTGTTTGACTGCTCATAGCACATCTCATCAACAAAAGTGACTACTTCTTAAGTAAAAGATCTCACTCCAAGGGACGACTACATCTAAACTGCCAAGCCACTAAGAATCCTGGCAGGGTCAAATTTACACACAACCGTAACTATGACAGTCATGATGAACTGACAATAGCAATACTTTTTAAAAGCGAAAAGTTTAATAGGAATTGATTACAAAAATAATGCAAAGCAAAAGAAAAAGCAGTTCAATAACTTTGAACAAAAATATCTCTAAATACAATGATCAACCTTATTTTCAAAGTTTCAGCTAGAACATAATCATCTTGAGATAAAGGAGAGCTGGGTTAAGTGTTACAGTCAGCAACTCTTCGACTCTATCAGGAGAAAGGAGGCTGTCAAAATGTAAAGTCTTGTAAAGTCCAAGAGGCAGTTCTACTTGGTCCTATAGGGTCACTATGAGTCAGAATTGAATCGATGGCAGCGGCGGTCAACCATATCCCCCGGAAAAGCGGAAGATAATGACTTAAGTCACACCCACACCCTCTAGTAAACTCAGCGCCACCAAGTCTATGGTCAAGTCCAACTCACAGTGACCCTGAAGGGAAAAGGTCATTTCCCTCTGTGAATGTCCCAAGGCTCTAACTCTTTCCGGTAGAAAAGCTTCATCTTTCTCCCTTGGAATGGCTGATGGTTTCCAAGTGATGACCTTGCAGTTACCTGGCGCGACTCATAACCCACTCCTCCTCTAGCGCTCCTCCCCTCTAATAAAGCAGGGTCTAAGATACATCTCAACTTCATCCTGTACCAGAGAATACCCCCAAACTGTGATTATAGACATAGGCACGGAGGTTAGAATTTACAACCCATCCAAAAAAGGATAAGGAATTGTACTGCTTGTCAACTATAGGTAAATGGAATAATTCTCCCAATTGAGTCCATAAAAATTAGATTTCATTCTGCTAGTTTAAAACACACACACACACACATAAAGTTGTGACCAAGTTAGCAATTAAAATTACTAAAATTATGGCTAATAATACAATCATGTTATCTAATACGCAAATTTTTACACCAAAGAAGATTTGACACCTAGCTCATAGCACATTAAGTATGTACATTAAATTCTCTTTCAGGACTCTTTTCTTCTGTAAAGCAGAAAAAGTACTTTGTGACTTTCCACAAAGTTTAAACATTGCCAGGAGTTTATCAGAGTTCAAAAAACCTTAGTGGTTTTTATGTGTTTTATTTTTGTTTGTTTGCTTTCAACCAAACTGCTAGCTTGGGGTTTCATATTTGCCTTTAAGGTAGATTACACAAAGGATAAAATTAACTCTGCCCAGTCATCAAAGAAAATGTTGTTTTCATAGTAAGAAACTCAATTCTTTGTTCATATGTTATCTAATATAAAAGCCCCTAATATGCCTCATCAACCCTTAAACTTAAGCCAGAAATAAACTTTGAACATATCGATCTGACTTTTCATCATCAATAAAACACAAATAAACATCTTTCTGGCATTCTCTGTTATCAACCAAGTTCCAGCGGACACCAGTCATGATTTCCTTAGTTCCATGTCCTCTTCTGAATCCAGCTTGAATGTCTAGAAATACTCTGCTGGTATTTTTGAAGTATATTCAGAAAATGCTTACTTATGACATTGAGAACATTGTTTGATCATTTTCACATTCTCTTGGATCATGCTCCTTTGGTAGGAAGACAAATACAGCTCTCTTCCAGGCGGCTGGCCCCCCTGGACAAGTGAGTTCTTCCAGAGCTGCATTTGTCTGTTGAAACATCTCACTTAGTATTCAACACCATTGGTTCTTGATGATACGTTACCTCCTGAAGTGGCTGAATATTGCCCAATTCTTTGTTACAGAAAAAGAATGTAAACTTTAAATTATAACAAATATTTATATTACTGGGCATGTACCCAGAAGAGGCAAGAAACAAACCACGGCCAGACATCTGTGCTCCAATGTTCATCGTGGTGCAGTTCACAATCTCAAGGAGTTAGAAACAACCCAAATTTCCATCAATGAACAAATGGGTTAAAAAAAACTGTGGTACATAGATACATGGAGTACTACACAACCATTAAAAAAGTGATGAACACATGAAGCAGATTGCTGCATGGAAAGAACTGGAGGAAATTATGTTAAGCAAAGTAAGCCAAGCACAAAAGGGCAAGGACAACATGAGTCTGCTGAGGTAAGCTTAAACATGATAAGGGGCACAGGGAAAAAGCTACTGTATACATACATTCCTGGGGTGAGGTCCAGGTAGTATGGCAGGGGCCAAAACAAATCCAGGGATACATATGGTAGCTAACTAAAAAAGAGGGGGGTGGAGAAAAAAAGACATGGGTAGTGGGGGAACAAGGCACTAACCCACCGAAGGAGAAGGTATTGTTTTTATCTCCACAGGGAAAGAGGGACCAGACTTCAACCTGGTGCACCAAGATGTGAATGCAACATGCCGGCAGAAAGCAGGGAACCAGTAGAGAGGTCTGCAGGGGCAACCCCAATCCCGACTATGTAGACACACCTCCCCTCACCCCATAAGAATTCACTTCAGAGGACAGCACTGAAGCTACAGCTCATGGAGAGGAACATGTCTGATCAGAGCACACAGGAGCAAATGAAGGGGGAGGAAGAGAGAATGGAGCACATCCTGGCTCATTAAGCCCTGAGGACGATACTCCCCTGCTCAGAGCAACCAATGCACAGAGAGGACCATCGGGCCAGCCCCACTATGAGACACAACATCCCTCACTGACTGACTCATAGTGCTACAGGGGACAACACTGGAGACACAGTGCGGGAATTGTGCCCAATCTGACTCCAACGCACTGAGGCAAAACACTAAGGGTGTGCAAGAGAACAGCAATGGGAGCAGAGCAACGAAGTCCCTAGGAGATACCAAAAATAGACTTTGAGGCCAAGGCATGGCACCCCATCAGACTCAAACATAAAATACTGCTAAAGTTCAACTAACAAACCTGGAACTATTTATAGGCTTTTCTTTTTTTGTTGTTGGTTTTGTTTTGTTGCTTTGTTTCACTCTGTCTTGTTTTTTGTGCATATATTATCTGTGCAGGTCTATCTAGATAAGATAGGGGGGATAAACAATCTGGAAGAGAAAACAATGGGACCTATGGTCTGGGGGAACATGGGAGGTGGGGAGGCAGGGGAAAGGAAGTGGGTGTTAACAAACCCAGGGACAAGGGAACAACAAGTGATCTAAAATTGATGACGAGGGTATCGGAGGCCTGGGTAGGTTGGATCAAGAGCACTGAAACCCAAATGAAGGCTGAACATGATAGTGGGACAAGAGGAAAGTAAAAGGAAATAGTGGAAAGAACTAGGAGACAAAGGGCATTTATAGAGGTCTAAATACAGGCCTGTACATATGTAAATATATTTAAATATGATAATGTGGAAACAGATCTATGTACATATACTTATAGGTTTAGTATTAAAGTAGCAGATGAACATTAGGCCTCTACTCAAGTACTCCCTCAACCCAAGAACACTTTGTTCTATTAAACTGGCATTCCATGATGCTAACCTTCCCGACACAATTGCTGAAGATAAAGTGGGTGCATAAACAAATACGGTGAAGAAAATTGATGGTTCCCAGCTATCAAAAGATATAGCATCTGGGGTCTTAAAGGCTTGAAGACAAACAAGCAGCCATCTAGCTGAGAAGCAACAAAGCTCACATGGAAGAAGAACACCAGCCTGTGTGATCACAAGGTGTTGATGGGATCAGGTATCAGACATCAAAGAACAAAAATATCATATAATTTTCATGAGGGGGAGTGCAGAGTGAAGACCCAAAGCCCATCTGTAGGCACTGGGCATCCCCTTACAGAAGGGTCTCAGGGAGGAGATGAGCTAGTCAGGATATAGTCTAGTACTGTGAAACATACAACTTTCCTCTAGTTCTTTAATGCTCCCTCCCCCCACCCCACTATCATGATCCCAATTATACCTTAAAAATCCAGCTAGACCACAGCATGTACACTGGTACAGATAGGAGCTGAAAACACAGGGAATCTAGGACAGATAAACCCCTCAGGACTAATAATGAGAGTAGCGATATCAGGTGGACAAGGGAAAGGTGGAAGGATGGACAGCAGAAAAGTGGGTGACGTGAGACATTAGTCATTGTAAGACATGAAAAAATAATAATTTATAAATTATCAAGGGTTTGTGAGGGAATGTGGGGAAAAAAATGAGAAGCTGATACCAAAGGCTCAAGTAGAAAGAAAATGTTTTGAAAATGATGATAGCAACAAATGTACAAATGTGCTTGATACAATGGATGGATGTATGGATTGTGATAAGAGTTGTTCAAGGCCCCAATAAAATGATTTTTAAAGGTAATAATTGAATATTATGGAGAACTATTCTCTAAGAAATCTGAAAATCCACAAGAAATGGGTAATTTTCAAGAAACACACTACCTACCAAAATTAACACAAATCAACAACAAAACAAAAGTCTTGCCTTGATTTTCTTCACTGGGAAATTATTAGAAATATTCATTGAAAACTTGTCATCAGTTCTACTCAAACTATTCCAGAGTACACACTAAAAGAGAGTACTCCCAAATTCATTTCATGAAGCAATTATATCCCTTATAAAAGCCAGGTGAAGGCACAATTAAAAAATTATTGTTCCCTCCTGATCATAGATGCAAAAATTCTCAACAATATACTAATCAACAGATCCCAAGCACAATACATTAAAAAACATTATGACCACATGAGATTCATACCAGGTATGCAAGAATGATTCTATAGAAAAAGTATCAATGTAAAACACCACATAAAAATGACAAAGGTAAAGAACCACATGATCATATCAATTGATGCAGAAATGGCATTTGAAAAATTCCAACACTAATATTTTTTTAACATTTTATTAGGGGCTCATACAACTCTTATCACAATCCATACATACATCAATTGTGTAAAGCACATCTGTACATTCATTGCCCTCATCATTTTCAGAGCATTTGCTCTCCACTTAAACCCTTTGCATCAGGTCCTCTTTTTTTTCCCTCCCTCCCCGCTCACCCCTTCCTTATGAGCCCTTGATAATTTATAAAGCATTATTTTGTCATATCTTGCTCTGTCCCACATCTCCCTTCACCCCCTTTTCTGTGGTCCATCCCCAAGGGAGGAGATCACATGCAGATCATTGTAATCGGTTCCCTCTTTTCAACCCACTCACCCTCTACCCTCCCAGTATCGCCACTCACACCCCTGGTCCTGAAGGTGTCATCCACCCTGGATTCCCTGTGCCTCCAGCTCCTATCTGCACCAGTGTACATCCTCTGCTCTAACCAGACTTGCAAGGTAGAATTCAGATCATGATAGTTGCGGGTGGTGGGTGGGGAAGCATTTAGGAACTAGAGGAAAGCTGTATTCTTTATCGGTGCTATATCGCACCCTGACTGACTCATCTCCTCCCCTAGACCCCTCTGCAAGGGGATCTCCAGTGGCTGACAAATGGGCTTTGGGTCTCCACTCTGCATTTCCCACTTCATTCACTCCGGTAAGATTTTTTTTTTGTTCTGATGATGCCTTATACCTGATCCCTTCGACACCTCATGATCACACAGACTGGTGTGCTTCTTCCATGTGGGCTTTGTTGCTTCTGAGCTAGATGGCCACTTGTTTACCGTCAAGCCTTTAAGACCCCATATACTATCTCTTTTGATAGTCGGGCACCATCAACTTTCTTCGCCACATTTGCTTATGCACCCATTTGTCCTCAGCAATCGTATCATAGAGGTGTGCACCCAATGATCTGATTTTTTGTTCTTTGATGCCTGATAACTGATCCCTTTGGAACCACGTGATCACATAGGCTGGTGTGTTCTTCCATGTGGGCTTTGTTGCTTCTGAGCTAGATGGCCGCTTGTTTATCTTCAAGCCTTTAAGACCCCAGATGTTATATCTTTTGATAGCTGGGCACCATCAGCTTTCTTCACAACATCTGCTTGTTCACCTGCTTTGGCTTCAGCGGTTATGTCGAGAGGGTGAGCATCATAGAATGCCAATTTAATAGAAGAAAGTATTCATGCATTGAGGGAGTGCTTGAGTAGAGGCCCAAGGTCCTTCCGCCACCTTAATACTAAACCTATAAATATAGGCACATAGATCTATTTCTCCAACCTCATATATATATTTGCATATGTACATATCTTTGTCTAGACCTCTATAAATACCCTTTGCCTCCTAGCTTTTTCTTCTATTTCCCTTGACTTTCCTCCTGTCCCACTATCATGCTCCGTCCCCACCTGGTTTTCAGCTATACTTCTTCGTTACCTTACCCTTGATCATTCCCTACCAGGCCTGCCACACCCACCTCACCACCAAGTTGCATCCCTTGTTGTTCCCTTGTCCCTGGGTTTGTTAACACCACTTCCTTATCCCTCACCTCCCCCTAACCCATGTCCCCCCAGAACTGTCAGTCCCGTTGTTTTTCCTCGAGATAGTTCATCCAGCCTATCTTATTTAGACAGACCTGCAGAGATAATAACATGCACAAAAACAAGACAGAGAAAAACCAAGTAACAATATACAACAAAACAACAACAACAAACCACTGACAAAGAACAAAATAAAACAAGAAAAGCTTGTAGTTAGTTCAAGGATCATTTGTTGGCCTTTAGGAGTGTTTTCCAGTCCAGTCTGTTGGGGCACCACGCCCTGGCCCAAAGTCCACCTTCAGCATTCCCTGGGGCCCTTGCCGCTCCACTCCCTTGCTGTTCCACTGCACTCCCCCAGTGCTTTGCCTCAGCCAGCACTAATATTTTTTATTAAAATGTTCAAACAAGTATGAATAAAAGGGAAATTCCTTGTTGACATAATTAAGGGCATAAATAAAAACAAATGGCCAATACACGGAAAGCATTCACCTTTGGAATTAGACAAGGACGCCTGCATCATCACTCCTATGTATTGACAGTCTTAGCTAGAGCAGTTAGGCAAGAAATGAAAGGTATACAGATTGTCAAAGAAGAGATAAAACTATCTCCATTCACTGCTAAAATGACCCTAAACATAGAAAATCCCGAAGGCTCAGGAAGAAAATTATTGGAACTAAATGAAAAGTTTAGCAAAGTGACAGGGTGAATGTACAAAAATTAGTTAGATTCCTATACACTGACGGAGAATTCTGAAAAGGAAATGAGGAAAACAGCACCACGTAGCACCTAGAGTTGCACAAGGAGGGCCTCTTGTTTTCTTGCATTGGGCAAGCCCCATTTTACGACAGTCCAAAGAACTACATGATCACAAATTCATGAAACTCAAAATAGATACTAGATTCAGGTCAAAATGCTAAAGCAGCAGATCACGAGGGCTTACCAAGGCAGTCTCCGGATGCTCCGTGGAGATTGTAAACCAAAAAGGAGTTTGTAGGTGCCACAACTAGGTGTCCAACTAGAGCTCCAGGGGAAGTTGATCAGGGGCCGCAAACCCCACTTCTGATACCAGTACTTACCCACAAGTAAAATGTGCAAACACCAAAATTATATTTATTATGAGTAGAACCAATCAAACCGGGCAGTGAAGAGGGTTCTATAGCTCACTGTCACGTTAATGTCTCAGGAGGTTGCGTTAGAACACGTGCAGGGGTAGTTGCTTGGTTAGAGAAACCGAAGTACTAAGTCAAAGGTTTTCCTAGCAGACCCTGAATTCCCACTCTCAAAACTTGCCGCAGTGTAGATCAACCTCTCAAAGACCCAATGCCAAGACCAAAAGACTCACCTGAGGGCAGAGAGTCTGAGTGGGTCACCTCAGTTCCACGAATCCAGAAATTTGAATTCTAGACTAATTAAAATGGTTTTTCAGTTTGAAGAGAAGTAAAATTCCTACAGGTTTAAATTTGTCAGGTGAATTCACTACATATTTTTCTTTAAAAATATACACCCTTTCTGGCTTTAATTTCTACACTACGGTTAGATTCTCTGTCGCCCATAGGACAAGTGGGGTGACGGGTATGTCCTTCTGTGGACTGTATACATGATTTTGCAGCTTCTCGTGGGTCTCCAGTTTATGCGAACACACCGTTTTTACATGTACATAAATTTGAGTCTTATCAACTCAACTTAGCACTGATTTATAGCGCATGAAGTCAAACTGTGAGTCACAGGGGAATGGAATGCTTGGAGAGTCCAGAGAAAGGGCAAAAAGTCAACGGGTCTTTTCCACAAAGGACTCCTGATGTCTGAATCCTTTCTCCATGAACACGATTACAAGCAGTTTAGAATGAAAGCAAGAGCCCACTTTCTAGAAGCAGTCCAACTATTTGAAACTTCATTCTCTTTCCCTGACATTCTGTGTCTTAAGAGACTGAGGGCTAATTGTCCACTGTGAAGGTTGGAGACAAGGAACAGAGAAATGGAAAGTTTGGACCTCAAAGAAAGGAAAATAAGTCCTGTAATTGAGGGCCTTGCCATTGAACCTGAGAATCCCATGGACACAATGGACACCAGGGATCCCCTAGGTCATTTCAGCCCACGTATATATTAGAATCACCGGAGGATTTCTCTGTACTACTGAGTCTGGGGCCCATTCCTACAGATGTATTGAATTGGTTGGGTGTGGCTAGCTAGAATTTATTTTTTAACTTTCCCAGTCGATCTCAATGTGCAGTGAGGGTTGGAATCCACTCACTTGGGTATTTGCTGAGGAAACAGTGACTCCTGGAGATGAAACAGCTTACCAGAGCTGACCAGCCCCTCAAAGCACTGGCCCTGGGTGCCTGCAAATGGACTCACAGCTGGGTGCCCATTTCATTTTTTAAAAGTTGTTTTCCCCAGTATCTGCCTATTTGCAAACACACTTCACTGGCTCTTTCCTTTCTCCGTTGTACTGCTTCAGCACTTGTTGATAATCACTTATGCCAAAGGCACTTTGGGCACACCTAATCAGATTCTGCACCCTCCAGATACCTGAGCCAGAGGCTCGCTGAGCCAGGACTGCTGCCAAACTCTCAGCACCAACAACACAACTCATGTCTGTGTCTCGGTGCACTCTCAAGTATACTGGGAAAGTACCAACCCCCTGGTTTCTTTCCCTGAAAATTCCAGTCACCTTGCTCCCTCCACACAAAAGCAGCTTTTTAAAGTTCACGTATTTCAGCTTTGGTTCAGAGTCTGAATATTTGCCTGAACACATAGATAACCTGTATGATTAATTTTTTAAAAGAAATTTCATTTCTACAGAATCTTCTGATTTGCTCATGTCTCTAGAAAACCATGGCTTAACAATAGGATGATGTGTTTTCTTTGAAGGACACATTTGCATGTACAAGAAAAAAGGAACAGGCCTCTGACTACCAGTATCCAGTCCACAGATGTGCAAGATTAGTAAGACATGACCTGTCATAAATAGAGCAAATTTGGGTTAAGAGTCTAGCTTAGAGATTGGCAGAATTATATACAGTTAGAGAGGAACGTTGGTGATATAGTGGTTACTAATTGGGCTGTGATATACATGGTCAGCAGTTCGAAACCATCAGCAGCTCCTCAGGAGAAAGACAGGGTTTTCTACTCCCATCAACAGTTACAGTCTCGAAAACCCACAGCGGGGACAGCGGTCGCTATGAGCCAGCATTGGCAGTGCATATACAGTAAAAGGAGCACCCCCTGCTTCCTGATGAGGAAACACAGATCCAAATGGCAGCCACGACTTGCTCTCATGTACACAGGCAATTTTCAGGGGTCTTCCTGTATCTCGGAGATGCACTAAGAGAAATATCCTAGCTTCCAAGTCTCAGTAAGCTCAAGTAGTACCCCCCCCAAAGGAATTAGCATATCAATAAAATGGCTTTTCACCATCTTCACCCACCCAGCCCCCTTTTTTGAAATAAAACTTTTTCATTGTGATTTGGGTGAAAGTTCGCCGAGCAAAATTGCTTTTCTGTTCCACAATTCATAACATTTGACACTGACTTCAATCTTGACAATGTAACAGCACACTCCCCATTTCCCTTTGGTTTTGAACAGTTTCGGAGCAGAAGTCAGATAGGCATCAGGCTTAAGTTTCAGTTTTGACTCTAGTTTCATTTTCCACTTTCAGTTTCCATTTTATGTTTACAACCTCCATCACATGCATGATCAGCTGTTAATCTATTCCCTTATATATAGCCTGTGCCCGGGCTTAGATTTGTCTGAAAGCCCTTTGGAGGGACTAGCTCTCAGAGAAGTCCAGCAAGCTGAACATAACAGTGCAGAACTGCTGCCGGCTTCACAGCAGCCATGAGGTACAGACTTCTCTTCTTCTCTGTCTTTGTGCCCAGAGTTCGCAATGGGGGGAATTGTTCGTGCTATCTCAACAGACTTGGTCTCACTGGGGTTAAGTTTCCTAGTTTCTATTTCAGCATTTGCTTTTGGATGGAATGTGTGTTGAACTGTGGTGTTTTGTTTTTTAACTGTGTTATTAATTCGGTGACTTTAATTTTTGTTAGCATTGCTTTGAAGATATTTTTTTATCCCATGCTACATTGCTCATAGAAGGGGGAGAAGTAGGAGAGGGGAAAGATTAGCAGAAGTGAGACAGTGATGGCCAAATCAGTTCTGTCTGACGGAGGCAGAGAGTGAGGGGCTGGTCTGGGTAGGAGCGCTGTCCTGTACCGACTGATTGCTCACCATGGTGTAAAAGGAGGACCCACCAGTTCTGCAAGCTCATCTCTGGTGCCTCCCAAAAGCCCCATGGGAAAATACTGTGGGGATATGGTCGGAGGAGCTCTGTCCTGGAGAATAAGACCTTTCCTTGTCCAGCTGCACCGCTGGGCTCCTAGGTCCAGCACAGGACACCTGCTCCTCATAAGTGAAACTCTCTTCAGAGTCCCTACATCCCCCTCTTCAGGGGACTGGCCTGGAGTTCACTGCACAGGAAATCAATATCTTTCTTACCTGAAGGATCTTATGTGGCAATTCTAGATTGTCCACATGGAATCTCCATTCAAATAACCCTTGATATCAGCGAGGCGGGAAAAGGCCACTGTTAGTAGCAACTTTGAACTTTCCCTTCAGTGGTCCAGTGGGAAACTTGGAAGGGGGCAGAAGTCCTAGACCATGCACGGCCTCGGGCCGGGGATGAACCCCCTCCTCTCTGACCAATAAACAGGTGAAGTGGGTCTCCAAAACTCATTAACATGGGATATAGTAGCAGGTATCACTCCTGACTGCCTGTTACATGCCTGCCTAGCTTCTAAAGGTATTGTATAAATTATTTGATCATCAAAACAAATTGACAAGGCAGGTAACTCGTGTCGTGTTCATCTCATTTTGTATTAAGGCACTTTAGATTTAGAGAAGTTAAGATCACTCAGATAATAAAAGGAGCTGAGATATAAACTAATTTCAATGACATGATTTTTAATCCTGAAACCAATCCTGCTCAAAAAGCTACAACTGGGTACACATGTCATAATTTCTAGTGGCACAATTAGCTTTTTATTTTAATGGTTTTGTATTTATTTTTGAATGTATTTGAACTTAAATGTGTAATTTGTAGATTTCAATTTAAGCTTATAATAAAATTTTATTGTTATAAATTCACTTAAGACAAATTCATCATATTAGCTCATTTAAGTGACTAATTCAGTAGCGGTAATACACTCACTGTGTAACCTTCTGTTCCAGAACCTTTTCATCATTTCAACAGGACGTCCCATGCCCACTATACTGTCACTCGTCATTATTCCCTGCCTGGCAATCATTAACCTGTTTTCTGTGTCTGTGGATTTGTCTAGTCTGGATGTACAATTATGAAAGCTTCTTCAACAAGGCCATAAACATCGAATAGGGTTCTCTAAAGTGGATGATACTGACAGCTAGGGGGGGTGCTGCACCAATCCAGGAAGGCTGCAGTACAAACGTTTTTAAATTGCCAGAGGGGCACTGAGAAATGTTTTAAAGGAGGGCTATAAGCCAAATAAATTTGGGAACCTACGAGCAGGAGAAAAATTTGGAACAAAATTCAAATCAAAGACCAGATTTACTGGTCTGACAGAGCCGAGAGGTATGGACTATGCCCCCTAGACATCCTTTTAAATCAGAACCAAAGCTATTCTGGAAGTTCACCAAACATTAAACCCCCGAAACCAAACAGATTACCAGAGAGTTGACTCGGACTTGTAGGCCACAAAGCTCTATGCAGCAGATAATGTCCACGTCCTCCCTCGGAGTGGCAGGTGGGTGCTAGCCATTGATCTGTGGTTAGCGGCTCAACACTTACTTGACAGCACCAGCAGGACTCCCTGGCAACCAAAGATTAGACTGGCTTATGCACATGGACTGTGTGCCTTACAGTGATCAAGTGTAGGAGACCAGCTGGGCAAACAGACGCCTAAAGGAACAGATGAGAAGCTAGAGAGGGACAGGAAGGTTGGATCCATGGAAATGAGGGATGAGTGCAGACACAGTGTGGGGATTGCAATCAGTGTGATGAAGCAATATATTGAATGGGCAACAAATTTGCTCTGTAAATTTTCCCCTAAAACAAACAAACAAAACTCTCACTGCCATCAAGTCAATGCCCCCCTCACAGCGACCTCCTAGGACAGGGTAGAATGGCCTGAGTGTCCGGGCCTGTCACCGTTCACAGAAGTAGAAACCCCATCTTCCCCGCAGAACAGCAGATGGTTTCCAAGTGATCTTTCAGACCTCAGCCTAATGCATGCCCACACTGCCCCCCCCCCCCCCCGAGCTTGCGTTCCCCCTAAAGCACAGGAAAATGTTTGTTTTGAAAGGCTCTGACAATCCATGATTGCAGCTGTTGGTATCCTCGCCTCGTTTACACTGTTGCCATTCTGACTAGACCGGTTATCAAGTGCTGCTCCTTTAATTTGTCTTTCCCTATGGCTAGGAGGAAGAGCGATCCCAGAGGCAGCGGGGCTTATTGGCTAGGTGGAGCCCAGGAATCGTAGCGGTCAGTCGGCAGAGCAAAACCAAAAAACAGCTGCTGTGCAGAAGAAAACTGAGGTTTTCTACTTCCCTCAAGAGTTAATCTAGGGTCAGGGTCAGAAAAAAAAAGGAGTGGGGAAGTTAATCTGGGAAACTCACAGGAACAGTTGCCCGGTAGGGTTGCTATGAGTCAGAATCGACTCACTGGCAGTGAGTTTGGTGTTTTGGGTTTTTTGATTGGCTGTGTCATTGGCCCTGATGGCGCAGTGGTTAAGCACTGATCTGCTAACCAAAGGCCGGCGTTTTGACCCCACCAGCTCCTCTGCAGAGAGAAAAATGTTGCAGGCTGCCCAAAATGGCTCCCACCGATACCAACTGCTGCGTAGCCGAGTCTGATCTGAGCAGCCCAATAGCGGAGGAGACCAATGCCACGGAGTTTCCAAGGATGTTATCTTTACAGCAACCTTCATAGGCAGTGGCGAAGCCACTTGGTGGGAGAACTACGTGGCAGTCTGCGTGTGTGAGATTACAGCCTTGGAAACCCTCCGGGGCAGTGCTACTGTTTGCTAACATTGGAAAGGACACAACAAGAAAGAGATTTTTGTTGGTTATTGTGGGAAGCTGAGATCGGGAAGAGAGAGTTTATGGACGAATCCTTTATTCTCATATTAAGACGCCTGGCAGGCTGGATTGCTGGGGTGGAGGGAGCCTTCACCCTTGTGAGTAGGAGATGAGTCCCAATCACATTCTCTTAATTAATATTGTTCCTGCTATACCCTCCCATAAAAGTGCTACCTTAAAGGTACCCCTTATAAGCACAAGGCTCTGTCGGCGACAGCTCTAACTATAGGAGCAGACATGTGCTTTTGCTCTCTAGGCTCTGAAGACAGCCCTGCCCTGGCCACTGGTTAGGTTACTCCCCCTACGTACTCAGGGACCTTTAGGGTTAAGGTACAGCCCACTCTGTTATGTATGTGGTGGCCTGTAATTAAGGGGTCTTATACACCCCTAGAGTATATATAAGCCTTGGTTGGAAACATATTCTCTCTCCACGTGGACCTGGCTCCTGAAGTCCAGGCAGTCCCGGAGGTGAACCCTTGCCTGCTTTATGATTTGATGTCTCTTTAATTTTACCCCTCAATTATACAACCGCTCATTGGCCACATTCAATTGTGGGGCTGGTACCCCACAGTTTATATCCGCTATTTATTTATATTTATTCTGCCATAAATGATCTATTTGTGCAGATTTCTGTTGGCCTTAGTCCTATAGCCTTATTTAGTTTTCTGCTTAACTTGCTTAGGGTACCTTGGCTATATAAGTTTCCATTTTTTTTCTATGATCATCTACCTATTGCCTCAGCCATTTCCTAGTATTTGTATTGTCTTCGTGTATTACATAATTGATCTTGGGTCAACAGGGAGGGAGTTCTTTGTTGGAACTGCCCGCCACCCTTTGCGTCCCTCTTTGCTTTTGGAATGACTGCCATCCCTGGGCCACAATGCGACTCATTAAAAAGGTAACTCTCTCTGGATCATAAGTACTGGGGCCAGTCTGTGCAGTCAAGCAAACTGCACTCAAAGACCTTAGAGATGTTAGACACACAGGGATACTAATGATCAACGAAGTAGGTGTGCTCCTGGAAAGGAGGAGAGTAGGAAGCATTTTATCTGCCTTTGGTTTATCAGCGGCCCTTCACCTAACAAAGACCTTCCGCTTTTGTTTCCTTAGTCAGCACGCTGATGAGCACTGGCTCAAGGAGAGTCTGGAGCAGTTGAGATGCCACTTCACATGGCAGTTAATAATTGAAGACGAGGAAATGCCTGATTTAGAAAGCAGGATTTTGGAGGAGATTGAGTTCCTAGACACTCAATACAATGTGGAAATACACAACCTCCTGGCCTACGTGCGGCATCGGAAGAACCAAACTGAGGCAGCCCTGGAGAACCTGCAAAAGGCTGAAGAGCTCATCCGGCAAAAACATGGTGACCAGTCTGATGTGAAAAGTGTGGTTACTTGGGGCAATTATGCCTGGGTGTACTACCACCTGGGGAGAGTGGCAGAAGCTCAGACTTACCTGGGTAAGGTGGAGAAGACTTGCAAGAAGTTTGAAAGTCCCTCCCGCTATAGGATAAAGTGCCCCGAGATAGACTGTGCTGAAGGATGGGCCTTGCTGAAGTGTGGAGGACAAAACTATGAACAGGCCAAAGTCTGCTTTGAGAAGGCTCTGGAAGCAGACCCTGAAAATCCTGAATTCTGTACGGGGTATGCAATTATCCTGTATCGCCTGGATAGCGTCAACAAAGACACACAACGAACTGAGCATTCTCTGCTTCCCCTGAGGAAGGCTGTCAGGTTAAATCCAGAAGATGTACTTATTAAAGTTCTCCTGGCCCTGAAGCTTCAGGACTTAGGCCAAGAAGAGGAAGGGGAACAGTACATCGAAGAAGCACTGACCAGCACATCCTCCCAGACCTATGTCTTTCGACACGCAGCCAGGTTTTACCGAATAAAAGGCTCTGTGGATAAAGCTCTCCAGTTATTAAAAATGGCCTTGGAGAGAACCCCTGACTCTGCCTTCCTGCACCACCAGATTGGGCTTTGCTACAGGGATCTCATGATTCAGATGAAGGAAGCCAACAACAGGCAGCCTAGAGTGCAGAGCAGAGCAAATGACAACATCATCAAATCAGCTATATTTCATTTGGAGTATGCTGTGAAGCAAAAGCCCACCTTTGATGTTGCTTATGTACACCTGGCAAGTATGTACATAGAAGCGAATGATTACAGAAAGGCAGAAGAGACTTACCAAAAAGCATTCAAGATCAAAGCCCTTGATGGGGTGAAAAAGCAAAAGTTGCATCTCCAATATGCCCGGTTTCTGGGATTTCAAAGGAAAGATGAGGATGCTGCAATTCGCCATTATTTAGAAGTAGTCAAAATAGAAATCGAGTCATTTACCAAGGAAAAGAGCATCAGTTCACTAGAGAAACTGGCCTTAAGGAAATGTCAGAGAAACCCATCTGATGCGGAAAGTTGGGGCCTCCTTGGATTCATCTATAAAATGAAAGGAGAAATAAATGAAGCGCTGGACTGCTATGAGAAGGCCATCAGGCTGGCTACTGACTGTGAGCTCTCTGAGAGAGGGAGTCCCTAGGCACTAAAAGACCAACCATTGTCGCACTCAATTTGATTTTAGGCCAATATGTCATTAGTTCTCTTTCCTGCACACTGCATTCAAGAAATGTATTATATAATTCACTGGGGTGATAAGATGCTTGAACAATGCAAGCTGTATTCAGAAAAACACTGAAGGAAAATAAAAAGGTCTATGTAACCATTTGTGAGAATGCTACATACTAGATAAAGCCGTTTGGAAAAAATTGCATCAGAAAAAAGACTGGGCTTCTTCATATTAACACATTGAATCATTCATTTTATCAACAAACTTTTTTTGTGCTAGATGTTAAAATATCTGAGCATGACTGATATTTTTCCCAATTCTCATACAGCTTACAGTCTGCAGATGTTATTTTTGCTATATGTAAAAGTCAGATTTAGAAATTAGGCATGTGCATCTTTGGGGGACCATTGTTTTAACACAGATCCTCCCAAGGAAAGTCCCAAATTTTGAATCTGAAATTAATTTTCACACCAATTGTAGTTGCATAATCTCATGTCAACTTGAAGATATTAAGAGTGAGGGGGTGGAGTCCAGCCTGTCAATCACAATGATCAACATATAAACCCCTCCAAGAGGGGCAGATAACAGAAAGTGGGTGAAGGGAGGAGACAGCAGTCAGCGTAAGACATGAAAAAAAAATTTATCAAGGGTTCATGAGGGACGGAGGGTGGGGGACTGGGGGGGTGTTTGTGAAATGAGCTGATTCCAAGGGCTCAAGTAAAAAGAAAATGTCTTGAAAATGCTGGTGGCAACCTATGTACAAATGTGCTTGACACAACGGATGGATGTATGGATTGTGATAAGAGCTGTAAGAGCTCCTGATAAAATGATTTATAAATAAATAAAGTGTATGTGCTAGAGGTCAGACAGAAGGTGTCACAAATCAGTAAAGGCAAAACCAAGTCTCACCACTACTAACTCCCCCAGGGGGAGAAATAGCAAATCGCTGTTGGGTAACTGGCCAATTCTCTAGCCTTGCAGCAACTATCACCAGTCACTGCCACCCACTATTTAACCAGGGGGTCCTCAAACTACAGCCCCCCGGGCCACATGTGGCCCACGAAGGACATTTATCCAGCCCGCCAGGTATTTTTGCCCCGTTTGTTTTTTTACTTCAAAATAAGATATGTGCAGTGTGCATAGGAATTTGTTCATAGTTGTTGTTTTTTTTAAACTATAGTCTGGCCATCCAACGGGTCTGAGTGACAGTGAACTGACCCCCTGTTTAAAAAGTCTGAGGACCCCTGAATTTTACACCAGCAACAGTCTTTGGATTAGGTGGAGTATTTGCGTGAGGTGTGTCTGGCAATGTCCAGGGATCACAGTTGTTTACTGTGTCTTACAACCTGACCCTACCTCCGCATCCTGGCTTTTCTACCCTCTGGAAGAGAGTTCGGTGCTCCCAGCAAACCAAAACCAAACTCACTGCCATCAAGTTGACAGAACTCACTCAAGTTGTCTGACACATAGCAACCGCATAGGACAGGGAAGATCTGCCTGGGAACTTCCGAGGTATCACTCTTTACTGGAACAGAAAGGTCCGTCTTTCTTCCAAGGAGTGGCTGTTGGTTTTGAACTTCTCACCTTACAGTTAGCAGTCTAACTCCTAATCACTACGTTGCCAGGGCTTCTTTTACTGTAAGCACCCTGACTGTCCCACACTTTATTGGTACCGGGTACTGTGGGAGTCCCCACCCACAAGACTGTAAAACTCAAGTTTGGGACAACCAGGAAGTTTAGGGGAAAAAAGAAAGAAAAAAATAACAAAGAGTAAATGTAGGAATCCGAATACTCTTTTATATTGAAACATCCTGGCTAAATCCGTACATGAATATCTTCATGTATCACCCAGAGATCCCTTTAAATGGATAGTTGACTTTCAGGAGCTTGCTATGCTCATGTAAATAGCTAACAGAACCTGGTAATTCTACAACTCTTCTTGATATGATTGAATTATTGAATTGTGTGACATGGATGAAGTACCAATAAAAAAAACTTTAAAAAAAGTAACAGAACCTCAGTACTCACTGCTATCTGATCGACACTGGCTTTTACTGATCCCATAGGGCGAAGTAGAACTGCCCTCTGGGTTTCCAAGACTAAATCATTATGGGAGCAGATAGCCTCATCTTCCTTCCTCTGAGCAATGGGTGGGCTTGAACTGCTGACCTCAGTCTTAGCAGTCGGATGTGCAACCCACTACACCACCAGGACTCCTTCACAACCTCAGTGGATGCCTTTATTTAGAGTTCCTCCCATTCAAGGCATTCTCAAAGTGTCCAGGAAAGGTAATGCAGTACACTTCGATCGGGTCAAGCCTGATCACTGTTAGAGATAACCTAGCCTAAGGGATTGATAATTGATGCCTACACATCACTGCAAGCTCCTCACATCACATTCTGGCCACCGAAGCTACCATTCTCGTGATGCTGCTAGAGCTGGAGAAGTGTTTGGATTCAGTGCAGCCTACAGCCTGGCTCAGGTAGGATTGCCTCCCCTCAGCCTGTGGCCCCAGGTCTGTGTCTTATGCCTCACCGTACCAACTGCAGTGCAAGCCATCTCCACCCATGCTGAAGAGAGCCACTCTGTCTCAACAGTCCCTCTCTACCTACTCTTTAACCCAGAGACCCCTTCTCCTGAGTCCAGTCCCATCCCTAACTTTTCTTCATACTCAGCTCATCTTCCTCTATCCGACGTCAGTGCCCTATCCCTCCCAGGCTACACTGTGAGGATTCATTCCCTGAAAATTAGGGACATAAATGGGGGAATCGGTGGTTCTCAATGTAGAAAGTAAGAGTGATGCTCTTCCCCAGGGGACATTGGGCAATGTCTGCAGACTTTTTGTTGCCATGACTGCGGAGTGCCACAAAGCATCCAGTGGCCAGAAACATCCTATAATGTACAAAGAATTCAGCAGCGCAAATGCTTACAGGGCCAAGGTTGAGATGCTCATTTCTTCGAAGTTATTCAAAGTGTCCATTTATTCAGAAATCCTGCCTACAGATAATCTAGCTACAGTTTCCGTTTCCCAAAGAGATTTTAGATCAGTTTCTGTTTCCCCTTTATGTAGCTGCTGTTTTTCATGCTGATAAGAATAATTTCAAAAGACAAGAAAGGCCTGGTTCTGCCCAAAATTTAAGCAACACACTGTTGGGAGAAAAAAAGATATTAAAATTCTATCAGGTATAACTCTCGTCCAGAGGTAGGAGGGCTAGGAACAGGAGGTAGTGTTAGGTTGTAAGATACAATAAATAACTGTGATCCCTAGCTATTGCCAGACATACTTCACACAAATACTGTACATAATCCAAAGTAATGTAGGGATATTAGTACCCATTCAACCATCTGTTTTTTTGTCTTCCCAATACTAAAAATAAATATGGCTTTTTACAGATAATATTTGGTGTTCTCCTAAACAATATAAGTAGATATCTAGAATTTTTCCCTAATGTTTGCCAGACGGTTGTAAACTTAAAACTTAATTAACAACAACAAAAAAGACTATCAACAACCTCTTTAAAGTGTTGAAGAGCAAATATGTCACTTCGAGGGACTAACAAGGGCCTGACCCAAGCCATGGTATTTTCAATCACCTCGGATGTATTTGAAAGTTAGTCAATGAATAAGAAAAGCTGTAGAAGAATTGATGTATTTGAATTATGGCATTGGTGAAGAATGCTGAAAATATATCAGAATGCCAAAAGAACAAATTTTTCTTGGTAGCAGCAGAGTCAGAATGCTCCTTAGAAGCTAGGATGCTAAGACTTCCCACTGCTGGGACTTGAGGTCTCAGGCTGCTAAGCTAGGATGCTTGGCTTGAACATGCTGTCGGGAGAGACAAGGCCCTGGAAAGGGCATCGTGCTTGGTAAAACAGGTCAGCAGAAAGAGAGAGGTTCTCAATGAGATGGAGTGGCACAGTGGCTGCATCAATGGGCTTCAAGCCTAAGCACTGTGAGGGTGGTGCAGGTTGGGCAAGTGTTTCCTTCTGTGGCGCACAGGGGGGCTATGAGTCAGAGCCACGTCGAGGGCACCGGGCATCACCATCTCTTTATTAAATACAGCTTAAAGAGTGGGAGCCCAGAAGGGGGGAAATGATGAGAGAGAGAGGAAAAAAAAAAAAAAAAGAACACCCGGAAACGTTTTTCAAACACAGGAGCTCTATCTACTAAGTTTTCTTTAAATCACTGGTAAGGAGGAAATTCTAGGTCAATTTTTCCAGGCACAATAAATCTCTCAGGCCCTTTAGCTCACTCAAGAGAATTTCTAGGGTAACACACCACAATGTAGTACTTTGACTGTGGACCACAGGCCCACCACACCAGCATTGCCTCTCTCACCTTAGCTCTTATGATTTCACCCCTCTGCTCACTTCACTCCACCATACGGTCCAGGCAAACCAAAGATGGTCTCCCCTCCAGATCTCCCCAGGTACTTTTTTCTCCACTTGGAACGGCCCCATATCGTGTCATTCAGAGCTTGCCCCTCCACCTTCTTCAGATCTTTGTGCATCCGTCACTTTTGTGGTGAAATTTTCCCTCACCACCAACTTCATCATTGTACCGCAAACACCCCACGTAAGAAGCCTCCCAGTAGCCATCTTCTGCTTTATTTGAGCACCAACCAACAAGCAATGTTTATTTGTTTATCTTTATCTCATCATGCTAGCATTCCATGAGGCTAGAGCCCTTGCCTGTTTTAGTCACTGCTAGCATTGGCAATACGATTCTTCAGAGGGGCAGTTTGCCCTAGATGACCAGCCTAAACAGTGGCCGTCAAACTCAACCAGGGGCACCACGAAAGAAAGGCCTGGCAGTCTGCTGATGTAAAGATCACAGCCAAGAAGCTCTCTAAAGCCCAGGTCTTTCTGTAACACCTGGGATGGCCATGAGGCAGAAGGACCTACATGACAGGACATTCCCTGGGTGATGTAAATGGTTGACATGCTTGGGTGCTAAGAGAAGGTTCTGACACCTCCCTCCACCGCCCCCCTCCCTCCACATGCTTTACTATAAACGTACTTGATGGAGAAAAGGGCACAGGTGCCCAGGATGGCAAGCAGTCTCTTGGTTGCATGAAAAACGAAAAGCAATGGCTTCGGTTTCCATTTAGGGTACAGAAAGTTGGAAGCTTATCACTGCCACCCTTAGACCATAGACAATGTGGATTGGCCCTCTATTCTTTGTATTAATACATGATGTGAAGATGTTAAGCCAAGCGGCACTTTAACTCAGTAAGGAAAGAGAAGTTAGAACTGAAGGATTTCCTAAATCCAAGGACCCCGGTGTGCTGCAGATGGGAAAATTCCCATCTAAAGACACATCATCATCTCAGGACTGGAGTGATAGGACCAACGCCCATCCCCCCCAAGAAGCAAAACCCTGATTTTTTCTGGGGAAGACTGGGTAGGGAAGTAGTTTGTGGAATGTGGAACCCAATTGGCGGACGGCACTCACCCAGGGAGTAAAACTCACTCCCCGCTAGCCAAAAGGCCGATCTTTACATTTCAAAGGACCTAAAACTCCACAAACCACTAACCTGCTACCGTCCTCGGTCCCCTGAAACCCTTTATGGCTCAGGGCGCAGTTTGTGTTTCCACTGAGTGCTGCCCTGCTGGAGCTGTAGTACCCCCTTCATCAAATTCCTCTTATCTCTGCCCGGGGACATAGAGCTTCTCCTCTGGCACTGCAAATTCACGGCCCAACCAACCCGTGCTGTTGGCCAGCAGCTCTTCTTGGACCTCGAGCGTGGCCCTGACTCAGCGTCCTTTAAGTTTCGGTTTCCTGGGCCCGACGGGCATCCGATTCACTTTCTAGTTGCGTCTTCCCGCTGTGGTCCCGACTTTCACAAAGGCAGCCCCGGTGGCAGACCCGGCGCGCACACGCCTCCACGCGAAGCCCGCGCCCCACCGCGCCGCGCGCCCCGGACACGCCGCGCCCGCGGCCCGGCTGCGGGACAGCCCTGGTGCGGGGAGAACGCCCGGCGACCGCCGCCTCCCGGGACGGCCAGGCGAGCCCGGCCACCATGGGGTAAGGGCTCCCCGCCCCACCTCCCCGGCCCGGCCCGGCTTAGGCCTTTGTTCCAAAGCGCCGCTGCCACCGGGGTCCGTTTCCCCCGGAGCGCCGGCCTCCCTGCGCCCGGCAGCGGGGCGTCTGCGTTGGGAACGCGGCGCGGGCGCCCTGTCCCCGCCCCGCGGCTCCCAGCGCCGCACAGGGATGACGGCCGGCCCGGCTCGGCTCGGCTCGACTCGGTTCGGTTCGGCTCGCGGGCCGGCGGGCGCGCGTCCGTTCGCGGCGCCTCCCCGGGGCGAGCGCGCCGCCGGCGCCCGCGGAGCCTGGCTCTGCCGACCACGCTCCCGCGGGCCGGTTCCGGGGGGCTTGCCCGCGGCGCGGGTCTCCAGGGCCCGCCGCGCCCCTCGCCGTCCCTAGGCTGCCGCTGCCTTTCCCTGGGCGTTGGCCCGCGGGGCGTCACCCATGCGGGCTCCTGCCATTTTGCCTTCCTGATTTCAGACCCAACGGGTCGCATTGGCAGTGTCCCCGTCCTCCCAGCCTCCTTTGCACCATGGCCAGATGGCTACTGACCCGCCAAAGCCACTATTTTCGGAGAATTCCTGGTCCGTCGCCTTAATAGTCTGCGATGGTCAGGTCGTTCTCTGAAAGCATCTCGTACGCCTGGGGACCAGCACCGTCTCTGCTTTAGTGACCCACCCCCTTGTCACCCAGAATGAGAGCTGGCGCTGCCCACCCAGAGGCGGCCCTTTGTTCTCAGTCCGCACCAGCACCCCCAGCCCGTACTGACTCGATGGCAGTGGGAAGCAGTCCCTGGAGAAGGACGTCGTGCTTGCTTAGTAAAGTCCAGGGCCAGACAACAAGGCCCTCCACTAAATGGATTTCGTAGTGGCCGCAACAATGGGCGCAAACATAGCAACAATTGTCAGGGTGTCTCTTGGAACTGTGAATGGGTTCGTTGGAATAATGGGTGCAGAAAGAGTGGCCTTTCTTCCCCGTATCCATGTCTTCACCTCTTAGTCACCCTTCCGTCCCCACCTGTTGTGTTTTCATCCTTCATTTTAGTGAAATGCTCTCTCTCAGCGAGCTCCCTCAGCTGTCATTCTGCCAGAGAGCTCTGCTCTGTTCTCATTTTCTCAACCAATGCAACTGTCCTGTCGCCTCAAATGTGCTCCCCCCCACCTGATTTCTCACCTTCTGCATCTTCTTCTTTCCCTTCCCTACTTATCATACCGAAGGGAAATACTTATATTAATTATTGAATAGGTATCGATTTATTTTTTCTTCGTCTTCAAAGCTGGTTCAATAGACAGCTTTAAATTCCCCGGAGGTGTACTGACTGTCAACAGGAAATCAAACAACACCAAATACAAAGTCACCAGACTCCTGGTAACCTCATGTTCCGCAGAGTAGAAATGTGTCCCCTAGGGGTCTTCTGCCTGTGGTTTTTCTTTTGCATTGCAGCCAGCTGAGTGGGTTCCTAACGGCCAACGTGTAGGCTACATGAGTGCAGATTATTTGTGCCCACAGAACGCCCCGTCACTTCCCAGGATTGTTTTGCAATCCACCACAGGAATTCCATGAGTCATTCCTAGGCCCTGATGGTGCATAGGAAGCCCTAGAGTTACAGGCGCTCACTTGTGACAGTGGTTTAACCGGCCCATTATATAAAAGATTAGACTGGGGTTTATGCAAAGAAGGGTTTGTAAGGTTTGGAAGTGATTGTTTCCTTAGTGATTTTTCCCCCCCAACAAATTAAAAAAGAATTTTATCTTTGACAGTGAAATTCCGAGGAATTCCTTGAAGGCCATCCTGTTGGAGTTAGAATGTCACTTTACTTGGAATTTACTGAAGAAAGACATCGATCTGTGTGATGTGGAAGATTCAATTGGGCAACAGCTGGAGTTTCTTACTACAAAACCCAAACTAACTCTCTATAACCTATTGGCTTATGTGAAACACCTGAAGGGCCAAGATGAAGAGGCCCTAAAGAGCTTGGAACAAGCAGAAGAAATCATCCAGCAAGAACACTCAGGCGAAGAAGACGTGCGAAGTCTAGTCACCTGGGGAAATTACGCGTGGGTCTATTATCACATGGGCCAACTTGAAGAAGCTCAGAAGTACATAAACAAGGTAGGGAAGGTCTGTAAGAAACGGGCCAGTCCTTGTAACTATACGTTGGCGCGCCCTGAGATCAACTGTGAGAAAGGGTGGGCGCTCTTGAAATTTGGAGGGAAATATTACCAAAAGGCTAAAGGAGCTTTTGAGAAGGCTCTGGAAGCAGAACCTGACAATCCAGAATTTAACATTGGCTATGCCATTGCGGTCTATCGGCTAGATGACTCTGACAGGGAAGGGTCTATAAAGAGCTTTTCTCTGGGCCCTTTAAGGAAAGCTGTTGCCCTGAACCCCGACAACTCCTACATTAAGGTTTTCCTGGCCTTGAAGCTTCAAGACGTGAATGCAGAGGCTGAAGGAGAAAGGTACATTGAAGAAATCCTGGACCAAATATCAGCCCAGCCTTACGTGCTTCGTTATGCAGCCAAATTCTACCGGAGGAAAAATTCCTGGGACAAAGCCCTGGAGCTTTTAAAAAAGGCCTTGGAGGTGACCCCCACCTCTTCTTTCCTGCATCACCAAATGGGGCTCTGCTACAGGGCCCAGATGATCCACATCAAGAAGGCCGCGGGCAACAGGCCCAGAGGAAAGGAGAAGGCGAAAATGGAAGAGCTGATTGCCTTTGCTACATTTCACTTCCGAGCGGCGGTGGAACGCGACTCCATGTTTGCCTTTGCCTACACAGACCTGGCCAACATGTACGCAGAGGGAGGCCAGTATAGGAGCGCTGAAGACGTTTTCCAGAAAGCCCTTCTGCTGGAGAACATTACCAACGATCACAAACAACAGATCCATTACCACTACGGCCGCTTCCAGGAATTCCACCGCAGGTCAGAAAAGACTGCCATTCTTCATTATGTAGAAGCCTTAAAGGTCAAAGAAAGATCGTCCCTGTGCCCCAAACTGACAAGTGCCGTGAAGAAATTAGCTTCCAAGAGACTTGGTCACAATGCCTTCGACGTGCAGAGTTTAAGTGCCCTGGGGTTCGTCTGCAAGCTGGAGGGGGAGCAGAGGCGAGCTGCCGGGTACTACGAGAGGGCTCAGAAGATGGAGCCCGACAACGTGGAATTCCTCGCTGCTCTCAGTGAGCTGCGCCTTTCCATTTAGATGCCTTCTCTGGGAAACTGACCACAGCCCCGCCCTTCTCCCATGTGGGCCTTTTGTATTTCATCATAGACCTCATATTTCATGAGTGGGTATTGTGTACCAGGCATTGTGCTAAATGCTTCAGATACATTCGGATGAATTTTGATTCTTTTCTTTCTTTGATTTTCAGTAATACTGTAGTTCAATCGGAGACGGTGACATTCAGCTATTATAACTTTGAAAAATGATGTGATTGTTAGGACTATATACTCCATCTTTCCTAATTATACTAATTTTCTGATTAAGTTTTATCAAATTTCCCACATTATATTTACTCATGAAGTAATTATGAGCCTATAGAAGCTTTTGACATCTAGGTCAGGAATAGGCTTTTAGAAGTACAAAATTACTAGTTCTTAACCAATGGTTGGGAAAAATAAAACCTTTCACTTACAGATGTTCTAACTTTGATCAGGATATGTAACCATCAACCTGTTAGCCATCTACCGAATTTTCTTCATTGGGAAAGAAAGTTTTATAATAATAAAAAATTTGTTGTCTTTGATAAGACTTCAATAAAAGCAACAACAAAAAAAGTTAGAGCAGGAGGAAAAAGGCTTCCTCACACTTTAAATATCTTCAGAATCTCAGTGATTCATAGGAAATGACAACTGTCTCTGAAGTGTCCACAAGTATCTAGAAACAGCTATGAGGAACAAAAGGAATTATGGAAAATAGTTAGTTTCAAATGTCTCTGGTTTTTAAATGAGAATAAACCTACACTAATATCCCTTCCAATCAAAATCAACATCTTTCTATTAAAAACGTTGCCCTAGAAAGCAGACCAGTTAGGAAATTGGGGAACTGATAAATGGGTGAAGGAGATCCTCCTAGACTACCTCCCTAGACTACCAAAGCTTCCATGTGATTGTTTTCGGTCTGGCCTGGTGTGTGCGACCATTTCCGACCTTCAGCGAATTGTTGTAGGGACCTTGGCGGAGCTTTTTCTTTTGGCTAATATTTTCAGAACAGCATTTTCTGCTGTGTCCCCTGGGAATAATTACACTTACCTTTTAGCTTCAATGTCTACCTGGCGGGGTTGCTGCTTGACTGCTAGGTGAAGGGACTTTTTATATTGGGATATTATGTGCGGCTTCTATACTATTGTTCCTTTCATTGTAGACCCTGTCATGAGAGTCACCACCATCGTATTAATGGAAAAGTTTGCCGTGTCATCTAAATTCTTCCAACCTGAAATGTAGCCCTGAAAATTACTGTGTGTGTTTGGTTTTGTTTCCAATTTTACCTTTTGCAAAAGGAATGAATTCTTACTGTAACATTTCAGACAACACAGAAGCATATAAATTTAAAAGTAAGATCCCTCTTTACCCTATACCCCCAAGATAAACTGTTAACAATTCAATTTGTATACTTCCAGATTTTTTTTCTATGCATATACATACATACACCACAGTTTAGCTCATACATTACATTTAAGGAGTGTTCTAATTTTATTCAAGCTCTTGCTGCTTTTGGATACTTTGCACATTTCATTTGTTGATTTAAAAGGAAGAATAGGAAAGAGAATGAATGATCTTTATTCAAGAATTGCAAAAGTGTCTAGACTGAAGTCGACCTCTCAGAAGAAATCTGTCATTTTTGGCAAATATTTTAGAATATTTCCTAGCAAAGCAGATCACCCCCAGCCCCCACTGAATATACTATTACAGTTAAGATTATACTCCTGACTAGGGACTTCACATGTAATCAAATACAGTTACCCATGCAACCATACCACAGATATAACTATGAAGTCTGTATATTTAAAATAATATTGGGCATCGAGGCCTATTAAGTGACGAAGAATACAACTATCACATATTAAACTAAAATGAATATGTTGTCTATAATAACTTAAAATTTTGTCAATAATGGGGCTTGCTCTCTTAAAATGCAGAAGGTATACTTAGAGATAGTTTCATAGATTTGGGGGATTGAAAGAGACCTTAGAGTGGAGACCATGCCCATCTGTAGACATTTGGACATCCCCTCACAGAGGGGTCACAGGAAAGAGATGAGCCAGTCAGGGTGCAGTACAGCACGGATGAAACACCCAACTTTCCTCTAGTTCATATGGTGCTTCCTTCCCCCTAATATCGTGACCTCAATTCTACCTTACAATTCAGATTAGACCAGAACATGCACACTGCTACAGATAAGAGCCTGCAACACAGGGAATCCAGGATGCATAAACCCCTCAGGACCAATAAGAGTAGAGATACCAGGAAGATTAGGGGAGGATGGGAGGAGAAAGGGAATTGATCACAAGGATCAGTCTATAACCCCCTCCCAGGGAGACGACCAACAGAAAAGTGGATAAGGGGTGACAGAGGACAATGTAAGATATGAACATAATCTATAACTTACTGAGGGTTTGTGAGGGAGGGTGGGCAGGGAAGGGAGGGGGAAGAAATGGGCAGCTGATATCAGGGGATCAAGTGGGTAGAGAATGCTTTGAAAATGATGATGGCGGCCTATGTGCAAATGTGCTTGACACACTGGGTGAATGTATGGATTGTGATAAGAGATGTAAGAACCCCCAATAAAATGATTTAATTTTTTTTAAAAGACCTTATAGGTCACCATTCTTAACCATCAGGAGATGGCGTAGCTCTAATTTTAATTATTTTAAGCTTTAGTTAATTACCTTCTAAATAGATATGTTCATCTTCAGCTAGCCCTTATTAGAACTTTTTTCTTTCAGTTTAACAGATTTTTGGCCAGTGCACTCTGAGTTTTAATCCAAGGTCTATCTTTAGGGGCCTCAAACAGCCAATCCTTTTAGAATTGACATCCTGTATCAGAATTTTTTATTGTGAATGGCAGAAAACTAGCTCAAACGGACCTAAGCAAAAATGGAAATATAAGAACAGATTAATTTAACAGTAGCATTAGTTTCTGATGAATTCATGATTCAAAAGAGTAAGAGAGTCTCTCTCACACACACACACACACACACACACACACACACACCAAGATCTGTTACTAGAAGTCTTGTGGGTCCAAACCACTCCGAACCAAATGTCTACTTCACATGCCTGAAAACATTCCAAAACAAGCTATCTTCTATCCCGAAATGATGTTCAACATACCATGGTCTTGCAACCTGCCCACAGAAGACAGAGTCAAGTGGCCTCAGCCTGATGGACAATTTGAATTTTCTCCAAACCGTCATAATTTGCTAATGACTTATGCTCAGAGTTTAACTTGAATACACACAGTGAGGTTTTAGGGCCACTTCTTTTGGTGATTACACGTGTCCTAAAGTAACCAAAATTTGTAAAAGTCAATTTTGTACCTACTCTGGTGTGGATTCCCCCCCCACCACCACCCATGTGCCCTTTTAAAACAGTTCTTTCACATCCCATACCTTCGCAGTTGGCTTTTTGAAACAGATTTGTCACTGGGTTGCTGATTTCTATTCCAGTGACCTCTTGAAAGATAATGCTCAGGAAAAGTTTGTTAACACAATGCTGTTCGTTGCAACAAACAGCTGATAACAGAAAACCCAATGGAAACAGGCTTTAAAGCAGTAAACAGCAAAGAAGTAAATCTTATCAGGCAGGAAGCAGTGATCAGGAAGCAGTTACTCCCTCCACAACCCAGTCCTCAGACTGGGCTCGTCTGAGAAAGTTCTTACTTCCACGGGCCTGTGAGAGCTGCTTCTTGCTTTCTCTTCTACCAACCATCCTCGAAGGTCACATGCCTACTGTCAAATCTGTCAGCTTGGCCTGGGGCGTGGGGGTGAGGCTGGTGGAGGTGTTATGCTCAATAGATAGCTGAGGGCAAGGATTACAGAAAACGTTGGCTTCCCTGGAAGCAGGGATGAAATTATTAGAGACATTTGTACTGGACGCTGGTAAGATTGGTAGGTTTGAACCCTGTCTTTTCGCCTTCTGTGTGGGAGTCCCCGGGAGGACAGATGGTTCGCGTGCTTGGCTGCGAACAGAACACTTGGTTCAGTACACCTAGAAGGGCCTCAGAAGAAAGGCAGGGCGATCTGCTGCCCCCAAATCAGCCGCTGCCTCCCCCGTACAGCACGGTTCTACTCAGTTGCACTAGGGGTCACTGGGAGCTGGAGCCAGCCTGGCACAAGCCCCTTTGATTATTTCCTAGATGGATCAATGTTGCTAACTACCTCAATTATAGAATAACCTTATAGACCCACGGAACCTTAGAACCAGGAGAACCCCGAGAAAAATCCAGCTTCCACTAAACATATTAGAAAATCGGGACCCAGATTGGTGATGTGACTTACTGACTCCGCAGCACGCTTCCCCATGTGACAGAGTTTCTACCCATCACCATAACATGTTAGGATGAACTGTCACCGGCCAATACAACTCAAAGGAAAAACAACAGCCCAAAGGGGCCAAGTCGCTTGTGTGTCAAAACACCGTTGCGAAAGTCCTAGGAGACCAAAAAATCTGCCGCACATATTGCAGTCACTAGAAATTAGTTATTAGATAATGCTTGTTCTTTTGCAAGAAACACAGGAGGGTGGGGGGAAAAAGGGGGCGCAGGAAAAACCCTAACTCTTCATATGCCCGGCTTTCTATTTTCTGGGTCTTGTCTCTTTCGTTATTCTCTTTTCTAACTTTGAAACGGAAATAAACTCCTTCGTGTTTTTTTCCTTAAGCAGAATCCATTTAGTTCTCTCTCACTCCAGCCCTGTAGTCACAGATTTACCTGTAACCAAAGTCATCACGTCAGGTTCCACAAAGGGGTCGCTCATGTGAACACGGTCCATTCTCCACACTGTACAGGGATCACACGCAGTAAATTCAGGTCAAGAACTTAACTTGACCTCATTCATGTGTATTATAAGAAGCATGAAGTTCCTGGGTGGTGCAGACCGTTAACTCACTCACCTTGAAAGAAAAGCCTGAGTTCTCTTTCCCAAGACTCAGCCCCTGAGAGAGTTAAAGCTTATTGTGCCAACCTGGTCAATAAACACATGTGGTGTTGATTGAAGGGCGGAGAGATAAATGGTTCAGTGAGCCTCACCTTTCAGGTTCTCTGGTCTCTTGCTTTTGATGGTCGGACCAGGGTGCAGCTGCCTTAGCCAGTGCCCTGCTTCAGCTGGCAAGTCTCACTTCCTGCAAGACATCCCCAAGGAGAAGCTGCATGAACCTACCCCGATGCAGCCCTGGGTACTGGAGCAGCTATGTGGAGACCCTTGCCAGCGCTGAGATGCTTACACGTTCACTGATTTGGCTTTCCTCCTGCAGTCGGTGTCAGTGCGTGTGTTTTGTGAGATGGCGGAGGACTTTGTGGATTGGTGTCAGACATATGGGTTAATGTTGGACTTGTGGACTTGGGCAGCACTGGGTTGGGATGTACACTTACCCTTTAAATAAAACTCTCTCTTATCCATATGCATTTCTGTGGATTTATTTCTCTAAAGTACCCAGACTAACACAGCCACTTTCTGAAAAATTGACAGAGTACAGTTCTATTCTCACCACGAGTCAGAAATGACTTCTGGTCAACTTGGTGTTCGGTGGCATCAAATTGATTCTGACTCAGGGACCCCAGTGTAAAACAGAAGGAAACGCTGCCCAGTCCTGCACTGTTCTCACAACTGTGTGTCCGCTTGAGCCTGCTCTTGTAGGCAATGTATCTCATTGAGGGTCTCCCCTAGGGATGTATAATAGGTGTGATGTGTTGTTTTCAAACTGACACAGAACCCCTCCCCTTACATTCTTTGGTTGCTGTCGTTTCCAAACTTTGACTTGAGGTGTTTGTGATTCCGCATCTCACATGTTCATTGACTCATTCCTCGACTCCTGCAAAATCAAGTAACAGCATCAGTAGGGCTCCAAGTGGAGAACCCAGAACAGGACCCAGGATGCCAACCTGGCTGCCAAAGACAGACAGAAGCCTCAACACAAACGAGCAAACCTTTTACATTAAATATGGCTACGAGCTGCCCCTGCTCAGGCCAACCTAACTCACCGTTCTCATCAACTCTGATACACCACCTCGAGACCTTCACTGTTGTTCGTTTCTGACTCATGAGGAAGGACCCCAGGGTGCAGAGTGGGCATGCGCTCCCTAGGGTTTTCAAGGATATGACCTATTGGAAGCAGATTGACATAGCCTTCCTTCTGCGCCTTCTCTTGATTCCTGTGAAGACGAGTCTTGGGAAACTCACAGAGGCAGTTCCACGCTGACCCGGAGGGTCTTTATGAGCTGGAATTGACGACGGTAGTAAGTTTGGTTGTTTGGAGTTGAGCACTTAGGCATCTACACCACCCTAGGTGATCAAAATGCTGAAAATATAATAGCCTATTTATACTTAACAATGAACCTAGAATGAGTAACAGAGGGTAGGGTGAGGAAAAGGAAGACGTTTTCTAAGGCGAACTTAGTTCAGGTGACTTCCACCACCTCCCATCTGCCTGTCAGACTGTGGTGGATTGTCTGTTGCTACGATGTTGGAAGGTAGGTCATTAATCGTTCAGGTTCCAGCAGGGTCTTGTTAGAGAGGTGCTTCCAGGCTTGGCCATCACAGAATGCTCTTTAATACAGTCCCAGAAGTTATGCCCTCTAGGCTGAAAGGCCCACACAATACCCATAATTATGGACTCAAGCACAGCAAGCATGGTGGAGATGTCAGTCACAGGACTGGGCCATGTTCCCTTCTGTTGTGCAGGGGCGGGCCTTCAGTTCAGCCAACTCGACTGTAACTAATTGAAGACAAACTTTCAGGAGGTGTGCTCACTGTGTCCAGCAGATGGCAGTATTAGATACCGGTAATGAGCTTTCCTTTCCTTTTTAGGTCTTTGGAGGAATCTTACAAAGGATTCTTTTAAAGAATTGAGAAGTACTTGTTGAAACATAAACCACAATACCCCTCTGAAAGGTCCTTCTTTCAACCTAAAAAAGTCAAAAGCAGCCCAAAAGTCCAGTCTTTCTTAAAACTCAAAACTTACTGTCGCTCAGCTCACAACTATTGTTTCCACTAGAGCCCAACTGACAGAAAACCACAGGGCAATCTAGAACTGCCCCCTTGAGTTTCTGACACTTTCAATCTGTACAAGATCAGACAGTCTCATCTTCGTCCTGCACAGAGACCGTTGTGTTTGAACTGCTGACCTTGTGGTTAGTGGCTCAATGCGTAGTCCACCATGCCATGAGGGATCCTTCTCCCAACTCACAGTGACTTCTTAAGAATAGAGTATAATGTAATCTTCAGGGAAGCAAACTGCCACATCTTTCTCTTGCAGAGCCACTGTTGGGTTCAAGCCACCAATCTTCTGGTTAGCGACTGTTTCACCTCTGCGCCAAGAGGGCTCCTCAGACCTTTGTTCCCTGACTCCTTTAAGGACCCCTTCTCAGATCACCTATCAATGTCTGCATTGGCCTTTGAGTAGGCACACAAAACAACTGTCCAACATCCTTCTCTCCCACTGACAACCTCTTCCTCTGCAAAGAATCAAGAAAGATTCCAACTCATTCAATCCCATCTCCTGATTCCCAAGAAAACTGCTGCAGTGACCCCAGCCTATGGTGAGTCGTCTTCTAATCCCCAAAGTATGCCAGGCCTGAGGTTGGCATTCATAACTTCTTGGTGGTGTTCACCTTGCCAAGTAGGCAGTAAACCTGAGACCCTGGTGGTGATTCTGTGTGTCTTGATGTTCAATAAAGTCCAACATGGCACCTTATTCCCATGAGTACTCAAGTAAACAGTTGTTGACTGATTAACTCCTGTCACCAATGCTTCAAATGTTCTGCCAGCACACGGTCTAATTTTCAGTGATGGTCTATGAATTCAGAAACCAGCAATAGGACTGGGGAAAAGACTCTAGTCAGAGACTTCAGCACCTGGACCAACCTGGCCGTGGAGGTTTGGTGTGAAAGCAGCCTGAATGGGCCTGTAACTGAAACCACACCTTGTCCTGCACGGGGGCATCTGAGCTCCACCTTCCCCATGTCCAGGGTATGCTGTGTGATCCAGGGCTTTGAATCAGCCCACTGGGGTTTGATGCCCTGCTGAAAACTTCCAGATACACTGGATCCGAATCAACATTCGCAAGATCCCCGGGTGATATTTACAGATGTTTTATAGATTTTTAGGGATATATGCATAAGAAGTACTTGCTGAAATGTTAAAATGTAGATTCTGGTTCAGAAATCCAGGGTGGAGATGGGAATTCTCAGGTTGTGGGGGCAGTGCCACACTGGACTAAACTAGTTCCAAGCCCTGGTATGAGCAAGGCCCCATTCCTGGGCCCATCACCAGTTGAGCACAAGCCACTTCCATTCCGACTCATGGTGACTCCATATAGGGCTTCAAAGTCTATACATCTCAAAGGGAGCAGATGGCTTCATCGCTCTCCTAAGGAGCAGAGTGGTGGATGGGTTTGAACGGCTAGCCTTGCAATTAGCAGCCCAATGTTTACCCAGCAGGAACTGAACCTATTTAAATAAGCTTGTCTGGGTTGAACACAGCATTATCCATTTTATCTTCATACCCAGTCAAAAGTTTCAGTGATTTCATATCTTCTAGTTCTCTTTGCCACCATCACTCTCTTCCCCAAGCCTGCCTGGGAATGGTTTTCAGCAGTCAATGCCTCAGAAGTGGACAACCTAGTCCTTCATGGTCTGCTTTTTGTCTAGAAGCTCTGCCGACACCTGTTCACCTTGTATGATACTGGTCATATTTGAAATGCCAGTGACCTAGTTTGTCTAGAAGCTCTGCCGACACCTGTTCACCTTGGATGATACTGGTCATATTTGAAATGCCAGTGACCTAGTTTCTAGCATCACAGCAAGCTGCCCTAACGTGATAAATGGCTCAACAAGTGGTAGACCTCGGTTGAAAGCAGAAACATTTTACTACTGTTTCATTGGCTCTGCAAAGGCATTCGACTGTGTGGATCACAACAAACTGTGGATTGCACTGAGAAAAATAGGAATTCCAGAATACTTCATTGCACTTGGATTTGAAACCTGTACGTGGATCAAGAGGTCATGGTTTGAACAGCACACAGGAATACCACATGGTTTAAGATCATGAAAGGTGTGCCTCAGGGTTGTATCCTCTCACCGTCCTTATTCAATCTGTATGCCGAGCAGGTAATTATGAGAAGAAGAAGGGGCATCTGGACTGGAGGATGGCCTATGAATAACCTTCAGTACTTGCTTGTGGAAAGTGAGCAGGACATGAAGCTCTTGCTGATGAAGATCAAGGATTGCAGCCTTCAGTATGGATGACAACTCAATGTAAAGAAGACCAAAATCATCATAATTGTTCCAATCGGTAAATGGAGAAGAAAAGATTGAAGAAAAGAAAGAAGCCAAGGATTTCATCTTGCTTAGATCCACAACCAATGCTCATGGAGGCAGCACTCAAAACCGCTTTAAAGTATTGAAGAGCAAGGCTGTTACTATGCGAAGAAAGGTGCGCCTGCCCCCAGCCATGGTGCTTTTAATTGCCTCATATGCATGGGGAAATTGGATATTTAAATAAGGAAGGCTGAAGAAGAATTAGAATCACGGTGCTGGTGAAGTGAAGAATACTGACACGACCATGGACTGCCAACAAAGAAACATTCTTTTCTTGGAAGAAGTACAGCCAGAATGCTCCTTAGAAGTGAGGGATGGTTGGGGGGAGGAATGAGGAGCTGATACCAAGGGCTCAAGTAGAAAGAAAGGTTTTGAAAATGATGATGGCAACAAATGTACAAATGTGCTTGATGCAATAGATGGCTGGATTGTGAAGAGTTGTTTGAGCTCCCAACAAAGTGATTTAAGAAGAAGAAGAAAGTGAGACTTTTCCCCCCATGTTGGAAATGAACTTGTAAGTCATTAAAGACTCTAAGTCTACTTCAGTTTTACTCTTCCTGCTTTTTTAGCCGCTCAGACCAAAATTTAGATCTGAGGGACAAGGAATCCGAAAGGTGAGGACGGTGAGGTTTTAGCTCGCATATTTTGGGCGTGTCATCAGGAGAGACCAGTGCCTGGTGCAGGCGTCATGCGAGATAAAGTGGAGGGAAGCAAAAAAGTGGAAAGCAAATCAAGGAGGTGGATTGACAGAGGGTCGGCAACGACGGGCTCAACCAGCAGCAGTGAGGCGGTGCAGTCTTCATTCTGTTGTTCAGAGGGTCGCTTGGATCGGAACCAAGTCGACAGCCCCTAACAACAAGGACTCTGTCCCGACTAATTCTGCCATCTGCTTCTGTCAGCAACTGAAGATCCAGCTTGCCATCACCCAAGAAACAGGGGTCCTGGTAAAGGACCACATTTTAAAATGGGAGTTGTAATGTCAATTCAAAACGTAAGTCGACAAATCATTAACTCCTAAAAAAAAGGAAGGTATTAAATTTTAATTTTTGACCAACCTTAAGTGCCAGTTCCTTCAAAAGAAACCGCAAACCTGTTAACAATTAAGAGAGAATGCCCCCTGTCATCCAAAAGGATAAGGAACTGTGTGTTTAGTTGACATGGTTCTAGGCTTTAAGTAGATAGATCTACCTGAGGAATGAGACAGTGAGGGATGGGGGCACAACTGTAACCTACAGTTCAAACACCCTCCCCCAAATTTATATACCAGCAATGGCCCTAATGAGCATTATAGATAATCATGTAGCTCATTGATTGGTGACCCTAACCACTCTCACCCTCTAGTACGAGCACATTATTTTTGCTGAGATCAATTGCTCCTAGATAGCTGAAGGAAGACATGTGTGGTCAACATGTTAATATTTCACATTGCATCATACAAGGGGACAGTAACAGTCAATGCTGAAAGATGTGCACATCTGCTTCACTTGGCTATTTTTCTACTTGTCGACAGGCTTGAAATTTTCCATAAAATGTTATGGTTTTTAACCAACTATGAGGAAATGAGTCACGGGGCCTAAGGGCTCAAGACCAGGTTCTCAGAAAATACCAAGGCCAATTAGCATAACGCAATCCACAATGACAATGTTCCATGTCCTTTGTTTGCTGAGTGGTGACTGAGGCCTGCACAACTCATGAGCAACCATCCAAGGTCTACCTGTTGGTCTCTTCCGATCTGGAAGAGAAAGAGTGAAGAAAATAGCAAATGTGTGGCAGCAATTAGTTCAATGGACTCATGGAACCCAGAATCCTCCCCTGGTCTCCATACCCCTGAGAGCAGAAGAACTAGATGGGGACTGGTCACCATGAGCAAGGGCTCTGAAAGGGACCACCTTAGAAAGTCTCAGATGCAGTCGGGGAGAAAATATGGAACAAGCCAGGCTGAGTGGTCAGAGATGAGTGGAACCCCTGGGACTGTGGACCGTGGTCACTGTTTGAGTCTGTAAATGAACTCACCTAAGTGGCTCAATTCTCTGCCAAACAATAATAACTAGAGACAAATGTACTCCTTAGACTTCTCAGGCATTGAGCTCAAAAGGCAGCATTTTCCCAGAGGAGAAAGTTCAGACGGGTTTGGAAAGAAGGTGTGGAAGCAGGAAGCGCAGGGCAGAAATAGAATGGATGTGTCAGTTGTGGGAATTTCGATCCACGTTATGTGATAAAATTGCACTGAATTGTTGAATGGAAACTGATATGCTCTGTTGTACTTCACCTAAATCACAATAGAAAGTTGTTTTTAACAGACTGTTATCATTATTTAATATTTGTCAACTCCCGTAGTCAAATGCTTTTTAGTGGTATGAAGCAAAGCCCGCCATCTCTCATTGGTAGCTGCTCTGCCAACATATAGAAAAAATTCTATTGTTTGGGGAATATTTAAAAAAAAAAGGCAGAAACACAAAATGTAAACTCTGAGAATGAGATCAACTCCACCTTGAATTCGTATTATTTAAGCAGTTTCTGAATTAAACCTTTTGAGATGAGGAAAATGAATGCCAAATATACATGACTCACCATCTGTGTCTTCACTGACAATAATGCAGGCACTTCAGAAAGAAAACAACCTGACAGAGCTAAGTGTTTTGGTAATGTGAGTGGAGCACATTCTTGATGTGATCCACAACCCCACAGAAAAAGTCCCCAAGATAAGTCTATATCCAACAGCAAATTAAGGCCCTGAGCCTGAGAGTAGTGGTCTTCATATAACAAGTCTCTGGAGAAAACTTTAAAATTTTTGCAATCTTGTGTGCTCACCTTCCTGACAGGATTGCTGAAGACAAAGCGGGTGCATAAGCAAATGTGGTGAAGAAAGCTGATGCTGCCCAGCTATCAAAAGACACAGCATCTGGGGTCTTAAAGGCTTGAAAATAAACAAGCAGACATCTAGCTGGGAAGCAACAAAGCCCACATGGAAGAAGCACACCAGCCTGTGTGACCATGAGGTGTTGAATGGATCAGGTATCAGGCATCAAAGAACAAAAAATCCTATCATTGCAAATGAGAGGCAGTGCAGAATGGGGACCCAAAGCCCATCTGTAGACAACTGGACATCTTCTTACAGAAGGGTCTCAGGGAGGAGAGGAGTCAGTCAGGGTGAAGTGTAGCAATGATGAAACATACAACTTTCCTCTAGTTCCTAAATGCTTCCTACCCCCACTATTATGATCCCAATTCTACCTTATACATCTGGCTAGACCAGAGGATGTATACTGGTACAGATAGGAACCAGAAACACAGGGAATCCAGGACAGATGATCCCTTCAGGACCAGTGGTGAGAGTGGCGATACCGGGAGGGTGGAGGAAGGTGGGGTATAAAGGGGGAACCAATTACAAGGATCTACACATAACCCCCTTGCTGTGGGGGTGGACAACAGAAAAGTGGTTGAAGGGAGATGTCAGACAGTATAACATGACAAAATAATAATTTATAAATTATCAAGGGTTCATGAGGGGGGAGGGGGAATGAGGGGGAAAATGAGGAGCTGATACCAAGGGCTCCAGTAGAAAGCAAATGTTTTGAGAATGATGGTAAACAGATGTACATATGTGCTTGACACAATGGATGGATGTATGGATTGTGATAAGAGTTGTCTGAGCCCCAATAAAATGATTTTTTTTAAATTCCCAATCTCGAATCCACCTTCTATACTTGCTGAAAGATTGAGGTATTACCCAAAGGATTTTTGTGCTCAAGAAAGAACCTTTTCTCAAATAGCTTCACCAACCCATGTTGGAAGACGATCAACGCAGGCGCAGAGACAAGGGTACAGGCCCCCAAATGGGGTAGCATCTTAGTTTTATAGGACTTCACAGTGGAGGCACTGGAGTGCAGTGTCTGAGTCACCAGCTATGGCGTGTGGCATCTCAGTTTCCATATCTACAAAATGGTTTGCTGTATAGATTTTGAGGATTTAATGAGACATAAAATACTTGGACACTGGAAGTTATAAATGGGCTTGATTTTTATAAATTGCTTGGTTACTTACCCTATTGAATAACTCTATCTTGGTATGATCTAGACAGATCCACACACCATCAAGTCCAAACCCATTGCCTTATAGTCTAGCAACATGATTATAAATTCTTTATTGTGCTTTTGAAATAAGAAAATATTAACATAAATATTTGATCTCTTAGTGAAATTACAATATGAAAAAAAGGTGGGAGGATACGGTGTATCTACACAGGTTAGTGTCTTCTGGCTGTCTAGTCAGTCAATTTCAAAGTCTAGCTTGTCGGGTAAATAAATATTTGAGATGTAGAAACCGCTCAACACACTTTTTTGATCCCACAAAATATACCATTCCCCTGAATCCTTCAATTTTTAAAAATGAGCAGTACAGGCACATGGAACCTTAACAGTAAAATTTTGTTAAGGTGACAAAATGGTATGACTCAAAGATCTGCATTTTTCTTACTGGTTTTCTAAACAGTTTGCTGCAAAGGGTTGTGAAAATAAACACTTACATTTGTATAAAATCAAATATTACAACGGTTTTTACACAAATCCTTGAACGCTCTTGTCTCTATGCATATTTTCATGAATGCTGGTAATACTTTAAAGAAATTATTATTACAGTGCCACATAAAAATTCTGTGATTACTGTTATGAAAAAGACAGGATAAGAACATCTATATATTTAAGAATATATTTCAAAAAGTCTTTAGACTTGAATACTCAAGAAAAGACATGTAGTACACAGCACTATTCCAGACAAATTAACCTTGACTTTTTAGAGATTATTTTCAAAATATTTGAAAACTATTCTTTTTAATCACAAACATTATAATATTTCAAAATTATTCTTTTTAACGACACAAGAAAAAGTCAATGGATTTAAAGGAAATTATCAGCCTAAGTAAAAAGGTAACACTGAAATTTTTCTTTGGAAAACAACTCAGAAAGAAATATTAGTTTCTCCCATCAAACAAAAGTAAATGCTCTGTTTTGAAGGTAATGGATTAACATGTTTTGTCGGTTTTATCAAACGTTAGCCTGCACAAGGCAGTTGTAGGGCAGGAGTCTTGCTGGGCGTCCCAGTCAGTGCAGGATCTTCCCCGTTGCTGCCTGCCCTGGACAGTGCCCTGGTGAGCACTGAAGAGTAAAACCTTCAGAGTAAACATATTTCCTCAAGCTCCAGATGTTATTTTTCCCACCTTTCTGCCTTTCTCTCTTTCCATGCCCTGCTCTTCAATCTGAAGGCTCCACAATGATCACATATCAGAAGGAACAGAGATACTTGGGAACGAGTAAACTTTCCTAATCCAGTGAGCTAAATATGTGGAAGGGTTCTTTAACCTCTTAAACACCACACATGTCGCCTTCTTTGATTCGCCCTCCCCCCCGCCCCCCACCTGACCTGGCAGAAGCTACGATAAATGTGGGGAGGGGGTGCTGACATTTCCCCCTGAAACTGTCTCATTGTGCTGAAAAGTTCCACCAAGTTTCCAATGGTTGTCTATAGGAGCGGCGAGCGTGGGTCTTGGAACAGGAATGAAGCGAGGCAGGGAAGCTCAGCTCTAGACTCTAGGAGAACATTCTTCACGTCAGAGTTCCAAGCCCTGTGTTGGGTAATGACCAACTTCACTGTCTGATCGGAACAGAACAACTTTAGGAGAGACCTACTGGTTCAAGAATTTCATTCCTGCCCAGTTGGAATATGGCGTTTCCTGTTCTTACTAAGAATGTGCCTGCTGTTTAAATAAGAACTTCCTTTTTCCCCGGAAGAAAAAAATATTGGGACATTTTAGGAGTGTTACCATTCCAGATAAGACGGAAAGTTTCCATGGACTTTTTGGGGTGTGCTACGCTAAATTGTCTGTGATCATGGTTGAGATGAGATCAGTCTTAGAAAAAGCATTAATATCCAGTGAAGAATTTCAAATAGAAAATCATACTAGCCACCCTTTAAGATTTATCCAATGTGGTAGCCAGTGAGTCTCAAAGTGATGAGCAGAGTAAGAAGAAAAAGGGAAAAGAAAAAAGTGTGTGTGTGTGTGTGTGTGTGTGTGTGTGTGTGTGTGTGGTGTCACTTTCATGGCATATCAAAAATATTCTTCAACAAACTTATTTAAGAGTCTAACGCGAAACTCCATCATGGAAATGTTTTATATCTTCAACCTCCATGACCACACCCAAGCTGACCCTCATCCTCCACAGAGCAAACCTGTCTGTCAATGTTGCCATTTACCTGCTCCCCGAGGAGGGAGACTTTAAGACACGGCTGCTGCCCAAAGCACACTTGATTTGGTCATGCATTGACATTATCCGTACTTAGAGCCAGACATATCAGCTCTGCCTTTGTATTCCCCATGGAGCTATGTGATGGGATTAATAAGGAGTCCATATCCCCAAATGAGGAACCTCGGGGCCAGTCCAGTTTTGTTTGTTATGTACTGTTCTCCCCTAAAAGCACGTTAATCCAAAATCAAAATGTTAATCCCCAAATACCAATCTCTTTGGAAGGCTGTGTTCCTGCCAAAAGAAAATGCTTCAGAAACACGTATAGTGCAATCCAGTGACGCCACCTCTCTCAGCTCTGAGGATTTCCCAGGCCAAGGGCCTGGTCATGTGGGGTTATAACCAGGCACGGCTGTGGCCGCAGATTCTCCATCCTTCTGATCTAGTTCTCTTGTTACAGAATAAGCCACGGATCCGTTGGTCCATAGCTGTACCTTGGGGTCTGATTCTTGGGCAAGGAACCGCAGCTCCGTTTTTTTCATCTTCTTTACAAGTCTTGCAAGCCCAAGCAACACAGAACTAAATATCATGGAGAATCCACAGACAAGGAACGCTGCAGTGTAGCTGCCAGTTGTATCCACCAGCCATCCTGGGAAAACCGAAAAATAACAAAATGATATTGTTGAGTTGACAATTCAACCATTTACCCCTTTCCAGATCTAGTCATTTCTAAGGATGGAAACAATTGATTGTTAACACCGCCATCATAATTTTGATCCCAAAAGCAGGTCACTAATATGTAATGGCAGGGAAAAGAAAACAACCAACCCAAACATTCTATTTTGTAGGGAATCATGTGAAGCAAATTGATTGTAAAGTGGATGGAAGTAGGTCACACGCTTGCTACTTGCACAGTAAATATTAGTTGTAATTATTTTCAATCACCTGAAATCCAGGAGAAAAGATAAAAATAACCTCATTCAAATGATTGAACATGGAATGGTTTATATTGTGTTAAAAGAAACTAATTTTTTAAATTACTGTAGTATTCCCAACACCCATACTCTGTCCCGTTGGAGTAACATGAAATGCTTCCAAGTCAAATCCAAATTTCTGATGGAAGCCAATCATTGTACACCAGGCAGGGTGAAAACCGGGACTTTCAAGACATCGTGGAAGCTCCGGTGCAAACTTTAGGAGGCATATCTCTAGAACCGTCGATTTCTTTTTCTTTATCTCTGCAACAATTTCATCTCAATAGCTACTCTAGCTCTCAGTGTTAAACAATCAGGTCATCCACTATACAAACTATGGGCCTTCGTCATTAGAAAACCCGTGGGATAAACGAAGACGTTGGTAGGTAATTATTTTGTGACTATCAAAATACTGTTTTAAAGTTCCTCCAAACTTTACTTCTGTGCCATGGATGTCCCACCCTCCCTTCTAACATCATGTAGCAATTGTTAGAAGCCCCCGGAAAGTTTCTTGCATTTCAAATGATTCTAGAATATTTTCGTTACCATCGGACTGACTTTGCCAAATGAAGGTCATAGATTGAAAGTACGAGCTGAGAAAGGCAAGGCCACTTCAGGCTTCTGACTTGTACACCGCTCATCAAGGCTACTGAACACTAAGCTTGGCCTCGGAAGGAGAAGAGAGTGCAGAGCATCTTGGGAGGAAGTTTTAATCCTAAATGCTAATCCTATCGTCCTAAATCGAGAGTTTAAACTGACCAGGAATTTCCAGCGGCATCAACGAAGCAGCCAGCTTCCTCCAGTCTGCTCCCTTAGCACCTGCTGAGGTTGAGAAATAGCCAGCAAGGAAGGCCTCTTCCTCTCTTCACTCCAGCAGATAGTACCAGAGACCCTGCCTTCTTAAACAAAGGCTCCCTCCTTCCTGGCAAACGTGTGATCCGCCCTCTCTACCCTCCACTCTATCTGTACCCATTTGGGGGTTTTGCTCTGTCATGGCAAAGCACAAATGAAATGTACCATTTTAACTATTTCCATATGTACATTTCAATGGCATTAATTACGTTCACAATGTTGTGTACCCATCACCACTATCTCCAAAGATTCTTCATCCTCTCGAACAAACGATATGCTCATGAAGCATACCTCCCAGCTCTCCCTTCCCTCCGGCAACTAGTAATCTCTCATCTGCGTTCTGTCTCTATTTGCTTACTCTAGATATTTCATATGAGTGAGATCATTAAATAGTTGTCCTTTTGTATTGAGTTTATTTCACCTAGCACCATGTTTTCAAGGTTCACCAATCTTACAGCATGGGTCAGAATTTCACGCTTTCTTATGGCCAGTAATCTTCTGTCATAAGTATATACCACATGTTGTTCATCCATTCTTCTATTGGTGGGCGTTGACCCATTCATCTCTTGGACTGTTTCCACCATTTGCCTGTTGTGACCAGTACTGCCATGAACAATGGTTTCATATCTGTTTGAATCCCTGTTTACAATTCTAGGGACTAATGCTCTTGAGAATCTTTATGTCTTTATTGGTCAGTTGTATATCTTCTTTGTAGACATACAATCTTACCCAAGTATTGTGCCCATTTAAAAATATTTCTCATTTTTTATTGTTAAATTGAGTTATTTATCTATTCTGTATGCCAAACACATACAATTTGCAAATATTTTCTCCCATAAATCCCTTCAGTCAGTTGTCTTTTACTTTCCTGAAATGTCTTTTAATGAAATAAGCTCTTAATTTTGATACCCGACTTCCTCTGGTTGCTCATGTTTTGTGTGGCTGTGGTAGGTACATAACCTGGTGTCAATTTGGGACTTGAGGAGATTACAAGTGAGGGGATGGAGTCTGACCTGACAATCAAGATATAACCAATGAGGCCTCTGTGTGGGCATGGCCTTTTCCTGAGAATTCTGGGAACTCCTGTATTTCTTCTTTGGAGGTGGGAGATACTTCTCCCTTTGAACAAGACATCCCTGAAGAGAAGCCACATGGAGACCCCTGATGCAGCCCTGAAAGCTGGAGAAGCCACATGGAGACCCCTGCCAGTGCTGAGATGCTTACAACGCCACTGGATCCAAAGATTTCCCACCCACTGGCCTGTGATCTTCCTGCATTCAGCATCATTGCCTGAGTCTGAAGAGGACTATATAGATTGATATCAGACATATAGGCTAATATCAGACTTATGGGCTTCGGCTGGACTGGGTTGGGATGTTTTTGCAATATTCAACAGCTCTTTCCTATACTTGATGAGAGTGTCCATGACTTTGTTTCTCTAATCTACCCAGACTAGCACAATGGCCCATTCCTTATCCCTATATTACACCCTATACTTACACCTATAACCTACTCTATATTATCTACATCCCTTTATTATAACCTATACTTATAACAATCACACACTGTTTTGATGTTGGTAGTTTTGAAATTAAGAAGTGTGACTCCTTCCTTCAACTTGGTTCTTCTTTTTCAAAACTGACTTGATTAGTCAGGGGCTCTTGAAATGCCATGTAAATTTGAGGATTGGATTTTCCACTTCTACAAAAAATAGCTGTTAGATATAAATAAGAATTGTACTACATCTGTAGATCGCTTTAGAAGTATTGGCAACTTAACGATGGTTAAGTCTTGCAATCCATAAACATGGGATGTCTGGCTCATGATTCGTTTGCCTGTGTTCTTTCACTTTTGTAGTTATGTTTTAGGCAGATAATTACCTGAACCCATTATCCTCAATCCTTAGTGTGCATGATAAGCCCTAGTGGTGCAGTGGTTAAGTGCTCAGCTGTTAACCCAAAGGTTCGAATCCACCAGCTGTTCCGCAGGAGAAAGCTCTGGCAGTCTTCTTCAGTTAGTCTTCTTCCATAAAGAAAAAGTCTTAAGGTACAGTTTTGCTTTGTTCTTCGGGGTTGATATGAATCAGAAGCAACTTGATGGCAATTGGTTTTGTGGACATGACCTTCCTAAGAAAGATGATTGAGAAGGTAGATTCCTGGGACTCGATTCCAAAGATTCAAGTCATACGTGGGAGGGTCAAGTAATCTGCATTTTCACAAGTGTTCCATAGGATTCTGAGGCTCTCCCGCTGATAGACAGTAATGTATAGACCACGTACACAAAGGAAGCAGGAATAGGTTCTGATATGTTACTGAATCCTACTGCCAAGCACAATGAATGGTCTATACTGACAATAAATATTTTTAATTACTTATTCTATGCATTCAATATTTACTAGATTAATATCTATTTCATGAAATATTATTTGTGTATTGCTTGTCTAATCAGGCCCTAACTTCTTATAGCATTTTACTCTTCATAAAGCACTCTTGGGGCTTTATTTGAGGCCTCCCACCCACATCTGTATCGCCAAGTCTGGCTTTCCTCTAAAGCTCAGATTCCACTTTGAAACTGCCCTGTGGAATATTGGCATATGTGTATTTCAGATACCTGAACAGAGTCTAGAACCTTCTTTTTCTTGTAAAGCCAACTCTCCAACTTGTAAAAATTCCTCTAACCATGCCATTCTTCTCTAGGACATCTCTGCCTCCATTTCCTTCCTCACCCCCTATGCTAAATCCAGCTGATTTTCCTTTCCTGAAACTTCCTCCTTGTCTCCAGAGCACATTTACAATTCTGTGGCCATAGCCGAAGTTCAAGCCTTTATCAGTCCCCTTCTGAGCCCCCTGAATGGAATCCTAACCAGCCCTCCCCTAAGTGGCAGCATTCCCTGCTAGACCACATTGTCTGAAATACACTCTACATCTGATCACCCCTTTGCACAAAAATGTTGACACTATCAGAGTCTCTTAAAAACAAAGAGCCCAGATGCTTTGCCTGGCATTGAAGGCACGCCAGCACATTCACATTCATCTTGTCAGCCTCACCAGTCACCATCTCCTGGTGGAATCCTGTACTCCTGCCAGACTTCCCTCTGAAGACGCCTTCCTTACTTTTAAGTCTGAACAGCTGTTCTTCATTGTCTCCATCATGTGCATGGAACAAAATCTGGACCCTCCTTTGGCACTTACTCTTTCTAGGTAGGCTGAAGTTGGAAGAAACTTTACTTATATGACTTATATTATGAAATGAGGGTGTAGGTGAAAACATGATGGTTTGGGGGTGGCTCTTGCACCCCATTTTGCTTTCACACTTTTCCTCAACTCCTTTCACTGTCCATGTGTAATTGCATGGGATTCGTTTTTTTTTTTTTTTTTCACATAAGAGGAGAAAGGGAAGACGTGGTGGGGCTTCTCTCTGGAAACTGACCTGCAATGGGTGGGCTCAGCAAATACGGCACAGCATGAAGGAAGTAAACCACGCCAAGTGCTGATGACAAAGAGGCGGTCCCCACTATTTCTGCAGTCACTACTGGGATCAAGGTCACGTAGGCACCGTCAAAGTAACCAAAGGTACAAGAGAAAGGGACAAGCAATGGGAGACTCTGGAGCATTGGGAGGCAGAGATAGCAGAACCCATCCATGCCCACGGCAAAGAGATAGCAGACACACTGGTAGCTCTTCAGACACCTGTAAACCAAGAAAACAAGCATGTTATGGCAAGCCCCGATTCTGTGCCATGGCCGAGCACAGTAAGCACCGTAGTTACACAGAGAGATAGCTGTTCCACTGTGTTATCTAAGTTGTCTTTCATCTTGCCATTGGCATATGTAAATGCAAGTTCATTTCCCCTTTCCCCCAAATGTATGGTACAGTAGAAAGAAAATCTGCTCTAAGATCAGAAAGGTGCAAGTTTGAATCCATGTCTAACACCTGACTGCCTAATGCTATCCTCAGTTTCAGTTGTACAACAGAAGATTATTCATCTAGGGTTCTCTAAGGATAATTGTGAGTGTTCGAAGACTAGTATTTCCTGGCATCTACACATTAGGTACTTTCAGGTACATGGCCCACTGATATGTGATACATCATAAAACAACAACAGAAAATCAAACACTGCCATCTCATTGATGCCGATGCGCAGTGCACAGCCCACCCTGTAACTGTCTATGGGAGTAGAAATTCCTATCTTTCTCCCAAGGAGCTGCTGCTGGTTTCGAATGGCTGACCATATGGATTGCAGCCCAACGCCTAACCATTATGCTCCCATGGCTCCTCAGTGATGTTCAATAAGCCAAATGGTTTTTAAACAATATGCTGGTCTGAAGACATTAAAGTAAGTCTCCAAATATAATTAAGATTTGTTCTGGGACTAAGTCTTACTTTGAAGATCTCCCCAATTGAGGTTCTACTTCCATTCCATCTTTCTGTAACTCCTAACTCAGCTGTGATACTAGTTTTCAATGACTAGATAATGTCACCACCAACAGTTTACTTTTGGAGAGCACTTTATGCCTGATGAATCTTTTTCACACAAACATTCATCTAAGCCTCCCAAAATGCTATGAGATCAACAGGCAAATAATGCATTCCCCGTTTCACATATGACACTCTTGAGGCTCAGAGGAAGTAGGATACTTTTTCTAGGCCATAAAGCCAACAGAGGGCAAAGCCAGCATAAGAATTAAGCCTTGAAAGTCTCCAACTTTCCTATTTTTGCCAGACTGCTTCCTACTAAGTTATTTGATTGTCAAATAGCTACTTATTGGGCTCCCCTTCCTTCCTTGTGCATGAAGAAGGTGGCACTAACCTTCCAGGTTCCGTTCCTAACCCTGGGGAATGGCAGGTGACTCCTGACTAGTCAGCGAAGACGTCAAATGGGAAAGGCCACATGAAGACAGCTTTCCAAGGTTATATAACTCAATGGTGAAGAGTCTGCCACTTGGGAAATGAGGAATAATTTGCCCTCTTTTCTCCAAATAGATGAACATCTGCTGAAGAAGCTAAGGAGATTTCTTACACCTTTGGCTTCCAAGCCAACATTTGTCATGAAAATATTTTCCATTTGCAGCGTCAAACATAAATAAGAAGGTACAGAGCGTGCGTATTTCCTGCACCTGCCTAAACAGATTCTGTTCCTCTCCCCATGACCAGCTGACAGGTCTGGTCACAAGAATCTCACGCACAATATCCATCCTGAATTTGTCTTATCTGGCATTGATTTGACTTGGGATGGAGTTAACCTGTCATTAGAATTTGTAGTTATCCTCAAGTCTCCATTTGAAAAACATACCTCCCCCCACCTTGTCTGATTTAGGCAAACCACAAGTTAAACCAGCTAGAATGGGGTCAGCAAACTCTAGCCCACCAGATTTTTTAAATGACATGTGAGATAAGAATAGTTCCTGTATTTTTAAGTGTTTGAAAAAAGTCAAAAGAGGACTATTTTGTGACACATGAAACTTAAATTGCACTGTTACAAAGTGAAGTCCTGGGACAAACACTCTTGTTTAAATATTACTTAAGGTCCCTGTTTTACTACAATGGCAGAACTGGAGAGTAATGGCAGGAAGCATATGGCTCACAAAGCCAAAAATATTTATTACCTGTCCCTTTACAGAAAAATAGAAAAATCAGCCCCTGATCTAGAAAAGCGAGCAAAGGAAATGCCTTTCTTTTTTTAATATTTAAGGCTCATAAACAGTCAGACCTTGGATTCTACTGGGTATAGTAATTAGGTATTCTAAAAATCCCCTCCAGGCTACTATCTCCTAGTAGAGAAACCAGTTGTAGATTCACGGGATTACCTTCTGTCCGTTAGCCATCCAAAGGTGATGTTGCCGATAATGTCAATCACCCCCAGGATGGACATCAGAAAAGCAGCTTGCTGGTGGCTGACTCCAACACTCAAAGCATAAGGCACCAAGTAGACAAACAGAGGGCTGCAGCCGTAAGCCATGAACAGCACAGAGACGGCCAACACGACAAAGTCTGACATCAGTAAAAAACTGTATTCCTGCTGCAGAGAGCAACAAAGGCAGGTGTGCAGCCAGTCTTTGGTCCAAGGGGGGCAGGGAGATGCACATTGGAAGCCTTGTTTCTGAGTTCTGCAGACATGGCCGGGCTCTGGAGTGGCAGGGTCCTCTTTCAGAGTAATGGGTCGCATCAAGGCGCCACAAACACAGAGATTCAAAACAAAGCCCCCCAGAATGAGCAATGCTCCCCGCCAGGAAAACTGTTCAATAAGAAGCTGCACCACCGGGGCCAGGATGAAGGTACCAATGCCGCTTCCTGACATGGCGATCCCGTAAGCAAGGGCTTTCCGTCTGCGGAAATATTTGCCAACCATGGCAATTGCTGGGGAGTAACAAAGCGCAAATCCAAGACCTGGAAATAAAGAGAACCCCGTAAGTACATCACGGACAACTAAGTACATCATGGACAACAACTTATGGACAACTAAGTCCATAAGTACATCATGGACTCCATAAGTACATCATGGACAACTATATACACACACATATATACATATATACACATATATACAATTTTATTGTATTGGATTAAAGGGAATCTGACCTTCTGTTAACCCTTTTCAAGCTGTTTTCTACATCAAGTGAACAGAAGTAACCCCTTACCTCTCATCCACATTTTGAAAAATACATCCTATGCGATTTTCTTCTTAAAAAGAAATACTTAGCTAGGAGGCAAAGAGAATTTATAGAGGTCTAAATAAAGGCATGCACATGTGTGAATATATATATATATATATATATATATAGATGGGGAAATAGATTTATGTGCATGTATTTACAGGTTTAGTATTAAGGTAGCAGATGGACATTGGGCCTCCACTCAAGTACTCCCTCAGTGCAAGGATACTTTGTTCTATTAAACTGGCATTCCACGATGCTCACCTTCCCGACATGATCGCTGAAGACAAAGCATGTGCATAAGCAAATGTGGTGAAGAAAGCTGATGGAACCTGGCTATCAAAAGATATAGCATTTGGGGTCTTAAAAGCTTGAAGGTAAACAAGTGGCCATCTAGCTCAGAAGGAACAAAGCCCACATGGAAGAAGCACACCAGCCTGTGTGACCATGAGGTGTTGAAGGGATCAGGTATCAGGCATCAAAGAATAAAAAATCATATCATTGTGAATGAGGAAGAGTGTGGAGTGGGGACCCGAAGCCCATCTGTAGGCAATTGGACATCCCTTGCCAGTCAGGGTGCAGTGTAGCAACGATGAAACATTCAACTTTCCTCTAGCTCCTAAATGCTTCCTCCCACCACCACACTCATGATCCCAATTCTACCTCACAAATCTGGCTGGACCAGAGGATGTACACTGGTACAGATAGGAACTGGAAACACAGGGAATCCAGGAAAGATGATCCCTTCAGGACCAGTGGTGACAGTGGTGATACCGGGAGGGTGGAGGAGGGTGAGATAGAAAGGCAGAACCGATTACAAGGATTTACATATAACCTCCCCCTGGGGGATGGACAACAGAAAAGTGGGTGAAGGGAGACGTCAGACAGTGTAAGACATGACAAAATAATAATTTATAAATTATCAAGGGGTGAGTGGAAAGGGAGGGGAGAAAAATGAGCTGATGCCAGGGGCTTACGTGGAGAGCAAATGTTTTGAGAATGATGAGGGTAACGAAGGTAAAACTGTGCTTTATACAAATGATATATCTATGGACTGTGATAAGAATTTTATGAGCCCCCAATAAAATGATTTTTAAAAATAGAATTGTACGAGCCCCCTATAAAATGATTTTAAAATACATGAATAAATAAATAGTTTTTTAAAGAGATACCCAAGGAACTATAAAGTCTTCAAAACGAAGTTGGAGGGGAAGGTTAATTATTATATAAACTAATTTTACATTAACTTGAAAATCTGGATAGTGCTAACTAAAGAAAATGTTCCTGATTGTTTTCCTTATCTTAAATTGATAAATTTCCTTATATTAGAAATTGTCTCTGGGTTTTACTGCCTGTGAAGACATATCCCTGTTCATCTAGAATATTCTGAAATCTCGTGGCAACAGCAACTATGATTCCATGGGGGTCCCAGAGTGATCTCACTTAATTGGGAAACATCATGCCCTTTTTATACATGGAAAAAGCCACCTGACTGTATCCCCCATTTTAGTTTTCATTTAGGGGTCCATTTAAGGAGCCCTGAGTGGCGGCCGTGGCTTTCACTGGGCTGGTAACCTAGTTTGAATCCACCAGCCACTCCTTGGAAGAAGGACAAGGCTGTTTACTCCTGTGAGAATCTACCACCTCACAAACCCTAGAGAATGGCTCTACTTGGTCCTATAGCATTACTATAGATTGGAATTGACTTGCTGGCAATGGGCTGTTCTTGAAGTCATGAAAGGCATGATTTTGATGTAATCCAGATGCTGGAAAACGAAAAAGAGACTTCAGCTTCTGTTCCCATCTGCAGGGTACCGTGGCCAACCATCCCACATGCATGGACTAAGAGCTTTCCTGGACACAGACTTACTGCTAAAAAGAGGTCAGTCCCAGGAAGATTAATTCACCTGGCAGCTGGGTCCTTTGGATTTCTAGGAGTAGATGGGTATATAAATAGTTTGCAGAACTAGAGTTTCAGATTCATTTGGAGACTCATTCTTCAGTAGCTGGATTCATGTAGCCCCTATGGTACAGGGCCTGGACAGGTGTTCACGTTACTCTCAACGTTCTGAGAGATGGGGCTATCCTCTACTCCAGGTCCAGCCACCAACTCCACCTTGAACTTATGCAGTCCCCTGACGTGTGGTTTATGAAATGCACATCTATTGCTTCTCTTTATGATTCACTAATGTGATACTTCCAGATCATCGAGAGAACATATAATATGAAAGTATTCGCGATAAGGGGCTCTCTTTTTTAAAGTTGAAAGGCTTCATTTATCAGACAATAGTAGTCACTATAAAACAGGCAACACAGACTGATTGCAGGTAGTATTTTAATGTCTTGGCAAAGATATTAGGAGAATGACCGTAGCTAAGAATCTGCCATCCTGGCTATCTTATGTTTTCTGAGTATAGAATCTCAGCCACACACTGCTGCCAAAGGGAGAGCCAACTATTCTTGGGATCATATAACTGGATGGAAGGAGGGGTGCATGGTCATTAGGTTGGTGCAATCAATATCATTTCTAGCTCTTTTGTTGCTGTGTTAAGTAGGTAAGCATAAGTTGGGTTAGCCAAACTACGCATCTAGCAAAGTGAATACTTCATGAATTAGTTCTGTTGATGTGCTTGGCAACCTCTGAATAAGATGGGGTGAGACAAGTGGCACAAGGGCCTCTTACCTGTAAGAACTCCCAGAGTGAGGTAGAGGTGCTGCAGGTTGGTGGCAAATGAGCCCAGGATGAGGCCAGTCGATGCAAGCAAGCCACCCAGCATGATTCCCACTTGACAGGATAAATGGTTACTGACAACACTCCCGAGTGGAGCTTCAAAAAACAATAAGAAAGCGGTTCAACAGAAAGGTCTTGCAGGCATTGGGAAAAGGCTGTGGTGTGGCACTGGCAGAGATGAGAACAAGCAGCCTTTGAAGGCCTGCGTTCACTCCATTCACTCCACAGGTTTGGAAACAGAGGCTCAGAGAATGAAGAGGAGGTGGCTTGTTCATGGTTACACAGAGAAGCAGCAGCTGAGCTGGAATTAGGACTCAAGTCCCCTGACTTGCATCCCAGTGCTTATTTCACTTTTCCTACTATAATCATAACTCTGAACTATGGGAAGTTTTCCACCAGTGGACCAATTCTTAATTTACATGTCACTTGCATAGGGATGTACCGTGTCTGCTTTGTCCAGTATTCCTTGTACACAATTAGCAATAATGGTGGCAATTCATTGGCAGAGAACGGAGATGGGCAGCACTGTGAGACCAGCGATGTCATGTAAGGAAATAATAGGAAAGAGATCATAGGTGAATTCCACAATCTAGCATTTCTTTCCGATTTCAGGGCACCCTGTGGGTGGGAAATCTAAGCCTAAAAAAATTCTAGGAAAATGCTTCCAATTTTGGTCAGTTTCACCCTCCTAGTAGTTTAGTAACACATCAGAATTGTGTTTCACAGCAAAGCTTATAAAATATCAATCAAATGCAAGGAGGACTTGAGACTCAGAGGATATGACATGCCCAAGGACATGAAGATATCCAACAGAGTGCATGCGCATTTCCCTCCTGACTCTTGCTCATTGAGTCCCCCAGGCTGATGACAGAGGTGATGGATGGGGAAGGCATACGAATTCCTTTCTGAGGAGTAACTCTGGCATAGTAGGAATTATTCCTCAGAAAGAAGTAAGGCAGATCTGTCCTTCATATATGTCCCAGTTGTGATTCTGTAGCCTCTAGTTTATACTGTGAACTCATCTAATATTATGAAGCAAGCTGGTGGGTATGTGATAATGGGGTACAGCAGGCTTCCAGTCCTTGCATTTGAATATGCTGCTTCTGATGGGATATCTTTCAATGGCCCTCACGGCCATTGTAACTATACTCCTCACTTCGGGTGTTTCTCCTCTTTGGGGAATTAGAAATATTCTCCGAAAGATAATGATGAGGGAAATGAGTCACTTGTGTCCTCTGAGAAAGATAAACATGCTCTTGCACTGTGCTGATATGAAGACTGTGACAAACAATGTGACACTGAAATCCAAGTGATGTTTTTCCTGGTTGACAAAACAGGACAAGAAATGCAAACATGTGATCTGTTGATCCCGTAAAACCTTAAACCATTGTCAGTTGAAAGTGTCAATCTAGTCTTCTCAGGGAACCTGTTTTGAGGTCCAGCATTTTTCAAATTCCTCCAAACAATGGAAAGGCATTTCAGTACAACTCAACTAATTGCAAAATACATGCATCTATTTCTAAAAGTAAATAGGAGTCAGGACACACAATGGAATCAGATACTGTTATTTCTGAGCTCTCCGTTAGTATAGGTATCCCCCTTTACCACCAAGACGTGGCCCTGGGAGCTCAGAGTTTCCTCAAATGCTTGGGATTCATTTCCGTGAGGAGGAAACGACGCATGCAGGCTAAAACGTAATCATTTAAATTAGATCCATTCTCAGAAACTCTAGAACTATTTTAATAACCTCGGTTTGAAATTGAAGGTCTATCGCCCTCCACTATGCACACGGAATGAAAGATGCCATGCATTTTGAGACTATCTCCTAAAATGTTGAACCCTCTAGAAAAGAAACAATGAAAACAAAATCTTGAGAAATGATTTACATGGTGGGGTAAAATAGAGGCCGGTGGGACCCTCAAGAGTATGGACCTTACCCTTCCGATCTGAAACTGAACTTACTCCTGTCACAGAAAAGACAATCATTGAAGAGAAAGGGCTCATGGTTGCATGTTTGGATACTGAAGCAGAACTTAAAACTGTTTGGTAAACCTAAAAAATCGGAACGAGTCCTATAATGCACAGCAAGTATTTCTCCAAATGGCAGCCCCAAGCACGATGTGTCCACGGCAGCATACTAACTACGCGGCCTTCCTGATATCAGCCAAGACTATGACATTCTTCCATGAGCCAGTCAGCTTGCGTGAGGCTGAAGGCAGGCTGGATCTTTACCTTTTACATAATCTTAGCCAATTGTCAACTGAGTTTTCTACTTAGAAAAACTGATAATCCAGGATAGAGGTAAGTCATTGTCATGTACAGTTCAAGGCTAGCCAGTAATTTGGAAAGTGATACTCACCACAGAGCATGGTCACACAGTCTATAATGGAATGAATCCATGCCGTTTGTGCATAATCCTGAGCAAAGTATGTCTGGAACTCAACGAAAAAAATGGAAATGCATCTGAAAAACACAATGCAAGCATTTTATACATAATGCAGATGGATGTGGATTTTAGCCAGAACTTAAAACTTTGGTTTAATCAGCTGTTCCAGTTTCCATGAGTTTTATCAGTTTCCAATAGCATGTGATTGGACCATCCACCAAACCCACTGCCATTTGAGCAAGGCTGTAAATATTTAGGTAGCAGATAGTCTATCTTTCTCCTGTGAAGTGGCTGGTGGGTTTGAACTGCTGGCCTTGAGGTTAGCAGTCCTCTGCTTAACCAACAGCTCCATAATAAGTGGGAGATCAGTTACTGAGTTATTCTAGAACAGTGTTTCTCAATCTTCCTAATGCTGAGACCCTTTCATACAGTGCCTCAAATTGTGGTAACCCCCAACCATAAAATCATTTTTGTTACTACTTCATAATTGTAATTTTGCTACTATTATCAATCGTAATGTAAATATCTGATATGCAAGATATATTTTCATTGTTATAAATTGAACATAATTAAAGCATAGTGATTAATCACAAAACAATATGTCATTATATATTGTGAAATATTTATTTCTAATTACAAATCAATGAAATTTTGTCTTGAAGCATGGTGTAGCATGGGTGACAGTCTTCACATCGGGTACTTGTATGTCGGTGTATCTGCATGTGGACGGACCTGCCTGGAGACGGATAGAGGAGGAGTGTCTTGGTTCCTAAGACCTTAGGAAATGTGTGTTTGCCGATGGTCTTAGGTAAGCCGTGTGAAAAGGTCGTTCGACCCCCAGAGGGGTCGTGACCCACAGGTTGAGAACCGCTGTTCTAGAGGCTAAGAGGAATAAGTGTTCCACCATCAGTGGGGCTGCTGAAGCCAAGTAGATGTGAAGATTATTGCTATAGGGGATGACTTAAGGAAAAGGTTAAAGGTCAAAAGCATGGAATCATGTTTACCAGTAACACCTGTAACTTCTCATAGATTGTTATAGAAGTTAAAATTGGTCCATGAACACTGGGTCTGTAGAACCAGGACGCTGGGTCTCAGGGAACAACTTCTGTTAGCATAATGTAGTTCACAAAGACAATGTTTTACATTCTTCTGCATTAACAGAAGGAGCCCTGGGGGCATGGTGGCTGAGTTGGGAGGCTAACCATGAGCCCAACAGTTTGAAACCACTAGCCAACTCCAAGGGAGAAAGACAAAGTTCTCTACTCCTTTAAGAAGTTACAACCTCATAAACTCACAGGGCCAGCTCTACCCTGTCCTAGGGGGTTGCGGTGGATCAGAATTGACTTGACGGCAGTGAGTTTCGAGTGAATAGTGACTGGGGTCTAAAAATAGTCTTGAGCAGTCATCTAAGGTGAACCATTGGTCTTTCTCTGTGCACAGGAAGAAGAGTGATGATTAGACCAAGTGGACTAATGGATCCTATAACCATCAACCCCATGACCCTTCACTGAAGACAAGGTAGTGCATTGCCACTAACAGCAACTGCTCGGAAAGGGATCACATAGAAGGTTCTCGATAGAGTGGGAGAAGAGGCCGAACTCAAAATCAGGAAAGAGATGAGGCTTTCAAGTAAAATGGAGACAGGTGGGACCCCCAAGACTATGGCCATTACCCTTCAGGCCTGGAACTAAACTCACCCCTGTAGCAGAAGAATAAACCCCATTAAGAAGCAAAAGGGCAGCATTTACCCCAGGACAACATTCAAGGGCTTAGGAAAGAAGGAAGGAAAGAAGGAAACAGGAAGCATAAGGAGGAAGTGAAAAAAGTGATGGCACAGAGGAGATTCCAATCAATGAGTTGGCATAAACTATGTATAAATTATTGAATGCAAACGGATGATCTACTCTGTAACCCTTTACCTAGTACACAATAGTTTTTTAACTTGACAATGAAGAGTTATCCATGAGCCACCCAACTCCGGGGTCTGTGCAGAGTGATAAATAGATGATGACATGGGCTTTACATACAAGAATAACGCCTAAACAACTGGGCTACTAACCACAAGGTCAAAAGTGTGAGCTTGCTGCCCCTGTGAAGTTTCACAGCTCTGGGAACCCACTAGGGAAGTTCTAGCTCATCCTATCCCATCACCATGAGTCAGAATTGACTTGATGGCAGTGAGTTTAGGATTTTGTGTTTGTTTGTTTGTTTGTTTGTTTAGGGACCATGGGTGGTCCATATGGAGTTTAGTGTGCAGCTAGATGATCAGGATTATCCCTTGTGGAAGGTTGAGAAACCAATCAGGATGGAGCAGAGGCCAAGGTCGAACAATGATGAAAACCCAACAAAACTGCAGTCAATCTGAAATGAAATGACTGGGGCTTTAGGCTTCTTGCTCAATCAGTCATTGACATGCCCCCAGCAAGGTAGTTCTCTTTGGAGAGGGAACCTTCTACCATTGAGCAGGAGCCTGAAGGACACAGATAGCAGCAGGCTCTCCTGGACCCTGCAGCTGAGCGCACACATCAGTGGCACGTCTCTGAGTTCCCTACAGTGCTTTTCTTCTCCACACTGAGCACTGTTGAGCAGGCCGAAGGAGATGAAACGCGATCCTTCTCCAATCACCAATTTAAGAAGTACGCACACTGCAGTAAATCTGATGCCGAGTCCATAACGATACCAGGATATAGTTGTTAGATAGTCATAGCTAACAACACAGAGAACAGTAACACAACGGCCTTACCACTGTACTAGATACTTGGATTCAATGTAAGACAAGACTTGATTGGGTAAATTAAAACGTAATTAATGTGTTGCAAAGCTTTCTGAAAGCATGATTTAACAGAGACAGCCTTAAACTAGCTTTGATTCAGTAAAAAAAAAAAAAGGATTTTTTTTTTTGGTGGCGGGGGGGAGGCATGGCTCCCTTATTAAAACAGTTAAAACTGCCCTTAGTTTTGAGACAGAAAAGTCTTTATTTTTAAGGGCTACCCTCTACATTAGCAGCATCTTTTCCCTGTAGCTAAAAGGTCTCCTAGAGATCAATATCAGCCAGATTAGGCATCACTAATCTGATCAATTGTGTGTTGTTAGATGGCATCGAGTTGCTTCCAACCCTTAGCAACTCGACGCAGAACAGAAGGAAGCGCCACACTGTCCTCACAGCTGCTCCTCTGCCTGGACCCATTGTTGTAGCCACTGCGTCCCTCCATCCCATTGGAGGCCCTCCTCTTTCTAACGGAAAGTCTGATGAGGCCTTCTCCAGGGACTGGTCTCTCCTGACAGTATCTCCAAAGTACGTGAGTCCAAGCATGCCATCCTTGCCTCTGAGAAACACTGGCCATACTTCTTCCAAGACAGACCAGTGTGTCCTTTTAGCAGTTTATGGTACTTTCAACATTCTTCTCCAGCACCACATTCAAATGCATCAATTGCCTAGTTCTACCTATTGTACAGCATGAAGTGTTCTGGAATTCCCATTTTTCTCAATGCCATCATCATTTTCTATGATCCCCACAACGATCATAGAAACACAAGGAAACATTTTTTGGGGGTATTCTCAGCTTTCAGGCAAGATCCATCTGACATCAGTAAGGATCTCCCATGTTCCACATCCTTTTCTTAACTGAGTTTGAAGTTCTTCCAGCTCCCATTTGAATAAGGAATAAAGAAGAACTTAAATAAGAATTCCTATTGTATAAGGAAAACAAGAAGAATCGATGCATTTGAATGACGGTGCTGGCGAAAGACACTGAGAGTACCACGGACTTCCAGAAGACCAAACACATCTGTCTTGGAAGGATTTTAAGCAGAATACAGCTCAGAAGTGGGGTGGCAATCGTCTCATGCGTGTTGAGCACGCTATCAGGAGAGCCAGTCAATGGGAAAGGGCGTCATGCTTGGTAAAGTAATTCCACCAGATGGATTGGCACAGTGGTTACAAAAATGGGTTCAAACATAACAATTGTGAGGATGGGCACAGGACCGGCAGTGCTCTGTGCTGGTGTACATGGTGTCACTATGAGCAACTTGCTAACACTTAACAACGGTCATCGACTACTCTACCATTTACGTAGTTCTCAAACTCTTCTGTTTACCACTACCCTAATTCGTACCATAGGCCAATCTCTTCTTTTTTCCTCACTAAATCTTTTTTTGGGGGAACTTAACATTCATTTGTGTGATTGTTTGTCTCTTGTTATTCCGTGACAAACCACCCTCCCTGAAATGTGCTTCATTGTTTTGTTTGTTAGCTTCAATCCGCATGGTCGGCAGTTCGAAACGACCAACTACTCTGAGGGAGAAAGACTGGGTTTTCTACTCCTGTACACAGTTATAGTCTCAGAAACCCACAAGGGGTTGCTATGAGTCAGCAGTGGACTCGATGGGAGTCAGTTTTTCTAAGGAAGACCAAAATGGTGCGCGATCCTGCAACATCTTCATGATCTTTGAGCCCATTGTAGTTATCTGAGTGCTACTTAATGTCGTTCATGAGTATCCGTCATCTCATTGAAGATTTATCTCATTTTTTCTGGCTCTCTACTTTAGATACGTGAAAATAAAATAAAATAGCTGATTCTGGGATGGAGCCCCCCCCCAAAAGAAAACATGAAAACCAAAAACAAACTACTGCTTTGAGATAATCCTTAAACCTTAAGACCAAACATATCCCCTTTATGTCTTCTTAAAACCTAACAATAGTTTAACGTAACTGGGGAAAAGTGTCTGCTTTGAGTACTGTGCTCTTTTAAGAACTATCTATATCGTGTCAATGTGACATCAGCAACTCAAAAGACAAGACAGCAACTTGGGCGGGACATGCGTTTCTGTGAATGAAGAAGAAGTCATTCACAAAAGGACGGTGAGAGCGGATGGATAACTTGTAAAATGCAGCCAATGTCACATCCGTGTACACACAGGCATGGTTGGATTGATACATGTTCTACTGTGTATATTCTACTCAACAAATAAGACAACTTTTAAAAACAACCATAATACCGGGGGTTCTTAGGTGACCAGACTTGATAGAGATAGAGGCCATATCTGTGTTTCTAAATGTTTGTGACTTTGATGGAATACACAAACTCCCAACATGCTGCCACAGAGTCGATTCCAGCCCAGAGCAACCGTCTGGGACAAAGTGGGACTGACTGTGGGTTCCCAAGACTGTAACTTCTCACAGGAGTAGGAAGCCTCCCCTTCCTCCGGCAAAGCGACCGGTGGAGTCCAACTGCCGATCTTGCAGTTAGCATCCATGTGTAACCCACTGCACCGCCACTGGAGTATGGGAACACTATCTTATCATTTCTTAGTTGTTGTCAACAGTAAAAGGTGTTACCAAATTTTCCAAACTTCAAAGGTTCATCACTTACATCTTTGAAATACAGGCACGGCCTAAAGGAAGGCAAACGTTATTACAAGGACAGGCGGTTCTCACTCTGGACATTACTTCGGTTGCTCATTGGAATAGTTGCATGATTACAAGCATCAGGAGAGTTGGGTTCTGCTCTCTGATTCTCACATTCAGTAAATGAGTGCCCTTGATAAAGCTTCTTAATCCCCCAGGGTTTGTTTACTCATCTATAAAATAAGCAATTTCATAAACATGACTGCATTAGTCAGAATAAATTAGATTGATACTGCCTTCGCAAATGACTCCTACAATCCTTTTATGGGTTTTCAGGCTCTGTTTATAAGAATGTGGAAACAAAATATCTCTCAAGTGTCACCTATTATGAGGTTGCATTCTCAAAGATATTTTCTCTCAAGGAGCCAGTGTGCTTGCTATCTCCACTCTGTTGTAATATGTTGCTTCTGGGTCCTGTAGAGGAAGATGCTCACAACATCCGACATTTGGTTCACACTTCTCTCTAGGCCATCAAATTACTCTACTAAATCAACACAGAAGGTGATTCACGAGGTGCTGCAACCCAGAAGGTAAAAGGACGGCCACTATTAACGGTAGGACCTTGCGGGCATTATTCAGCTTGTCTACACTGTTACATGTTACGTCATTTTATCAGTGGGCGTGCTTGGAATAACACCAATGAGTTCAGAATAAGTGCTCGGTGAAGACGGGGAATTATTTGTAGGAATCTGGCTGTTGTTTAATGAGGTCCACAGTCCCACAGAACTTTAGATAGCTATTGCTCTAAGCTAACTTGGACCCACAAGGTAAAGAGAAAAATAGATCTCACCCTTGAGGGTTTTCTTGGGACCCTGAAACCAAGTGTTTTCTTGGGACCCTAAGACCCTGAGATCAACCCAAGGAATAGAGTATCATGCAATGATACAATGAAATATGATTTTTAATGTAGATAATGTGTTTGGCAATAAGCTGCCTAGGAAAAAGTAACCAATGCACATTGAAGGACTGAGGGAGTACATAAATAATAAGTAAAACAAATAGTAATACATAAAATTTGAGGGTTACGAAGGAGTTTGCATAACTTTAAGCTTTATGTAACTTTTCCATGGGAGGCAGCAAAGCCAGGCCTTACAAGGTAAGAACATATGATTTTAAAGTAGTCTGGGTCATAGTGGATCATACTACCCAGTCTGGGCATTGTTTGTAATAGCAAAAATCCAAAAAATAGCACATATCAAAAAATGTGTTAAATAAAATATGACATGGCAGCATTCTAAGTAATAATTGTTTAACAAGGTTGATCCATATGTGATGTTATGTTATTTCATGGCGATAAAAAAGTCCAAAGCCGTGTGCATATAATGTGAATTCATGAGTGTAAAAAAAAAGAGAGAAATTCATTACTATGTGAATAAACATTGTAACAAAGATACAGGTTTATCATGATGCACAGTCTCCCTAACCTTATGGTAATAAAAAACAGCCCTGCTTCTTTCCTGCATCACAGCTTTATTATTGGGGAAATACCAGGCCTTGGACCGGGCTGCAGTCAGATAAAAGCCATTAGTGCAAAGTGCTGTTATGTTCTGCCGAGGGTGTATTGCCAGAGAAAAGCAACAAGGAGTTCTAGCTGAATGAACAAACCAGTAGAAAGAGAGCATGCCGATTTCAAAATTTTATTTGTCCCAAAGATATGAAGACTGGGTCCCATCGTATGCTTTTAAATAGATTCCATTCCATGTTCTTGGGGAAGCGAGGGGCGGGCGGGTAAGGGACAGAGAATCTTTCTATTTACGCTGCTATTGTTCAACAACTTCCCTGCAACCTGGAATCCAGCCTCTACCAAACAACACCCCAACCCCAACCTACTGTCCCGGAGTGAATTCCAACTCATAGTGTCCCACACTTGGACTCTCTAGGGGCGCAGACCGCTTCATCTTTCTCCCGAGGCGCAGTTGGCAGGTTTGAATGGCCAACCTTGGTGGCTAGTAGCTCATCACAGCCAAAAATGCAAAATGAAACAGAAGCATTTTAAACGCTAGATTGTTACGTTTACGTGGACTCTGTTCCTGATGACCCAAGAGGTTGTCAAGGATTCTTTGGATATTTCTTCTTTTCCCCTTCTGAGGTGATAAGGCCCTAATTCTGGGCAAGGTTACCTGCACGTGGTCGGATCACAACCCACTATGAACTTATGAGCACACTCGGTTAACCTCGCACTCTTCCTCGTCCCTAAACTCAGAGTTGCATGCTCTCCTGTCATCAGTGTGTCTCACGCACTCACCCATGTCCTGCTATCAAATTAATTCAGACCCATAGGGGCCTATGGGACAGGCTAGAACGCGGCTCCTGCGGGTCCCTGAGTCAAAAATCTTTATGCAAATAGCAAGCCTCATCTTTCTCTCCCGGAGCAGCAGGTGGTTTTGAACTGCTGACTTTTAAGGCTAGCATCGCACCAGGCAACCCAGCAGGTCACAAGCATTCCTTTGTAATTTACCCGTTATGAACTACGCATTCAATTAGCTCCTCTTTCCCACTGTAAATTCTCAGTGAGAAAACACTAGACAAGAAAATGCTAGGGAAATAATTTTACAGAAATTATCTTTACTATGCTTGGGGCCATGTCAACTTATGCTAATTTACTTTCTCAGGTGAGTGTCTGGGAATTCTCAAAAACTGGGGGAAGAAAATGGTTTCCTTATGCAAATTCCATGATACATTTCCTCCTTTCATGAGAACTTCAGAATACTTTCTAGAGAGAAGACCCACGACAGAGCGACATACCGCTACATCTGCTTCAGGAGCGGCTCGTGAAAGGCGACGGTTGGCGACTTATCCTGCTCATGTGGTCTCTGACACCTTTGTCTTAGTACTTTGTGCTAGGGACATTTTTATATTATTTTAAATTATATAAAACAAAACTTTCCCATTTTATACCCAAAGACTTATGAGGTAATTATATTCCAAGCAGTCAGAGAAAACACAAATACTCAAGCATGCGCACGCGCACATGCGCACACGCGCGCGCGCGCGCGCACACACACACACACACACACACATCACGCCCCATACATATGTACACTTAGGTTTTCACAGTCATGGGTCCAGAAATAAAACGCTGCAGACCTAGAAGAAAAAAACAAGTTAGACCATATCAATAACTGAAGAAACCCCCTACCTTGTGACCGCCCGGGTGCAGATGGTAACAAGGAAACAGCCAGCCACGATCATCCAGCCCCAGCCGCCATCGGGCGGGGAGGTATACTGGGCTCTCTGTACTTTCGCCATAGTTTCGAGCGATCTTTTATCTTCTTCTCCGGCCACGTTATGGTCTTGGAAGTGTGTGCTGCCCCGAGATGTCCTGTTGGCATTCAAGTTTGGCACAGAATGCTACCTGGCGCACAGGTTACTGGCCATCTACAACCAAACATCAGGACAGATTTATTGTTTATTGTCCTAGCTACAAAGTTACTTTTAACTTGGCACAAAAGATTATTACTTTCCAAAGCAATAAGCTTACCTGTCACTATCAATATCACACTGGAACACCAATTTTACTTGCCCTTGCTACCCAATCCTCTTTTTCTTTTTAATAATATAACCTCTCAAAGCCAAGTCAACCCCTCTGCTAGGCACTATATTCATAGTTTCCCTTCAAGATAGGTGTGGCGACAGCGTTTAGAACTAAGATGGGTGAGCAGCTGTCATGCACATATGCTGCTTCCGTTTCAGCAGCTTAAAGGATGGCGAGACTTCCTCTTACAAACATTGGACATGTTGTCGGGAGAGACCAGTAGCTGAAGAGGGACATCATGTTTGGTGGAGGGGCAGCAAAAAGGGGAAGAACCTCAAGGAGATGGACTGACACCGTGGCGGCCACAGGGGCTCAGAAAGCGGACACTTGTGCGGACACTGCAGGGCGGGGCAGGGTTTCGTTCTGTTGTGCCTAGGTCCCTAGGGGTCGGCACTAGCTGATGTAATGAAGCAAGTCTAGGATGGCAAATAAATGGAAGAGTTCAGGCTCCCTAGCGACCACCCACTGCCACTGAATGAATTCCAACTCATAGCAACCCTCTCTCAAGTTTCCAAGCCTGTAAATCTCTAGGGGAGCAGATAGGCCCATCTATCTCTCAAGGAGTGGCTGATAGATTTGTACCACACACCTTGCAGTTGGCGGTCCCACACTGAACCCCAGCACCAACACATACTAATTCAGTACAACCAAAGTAAGATAGCAGCAGCTCCTAGGACCCGAGAGCAGGCTCCGGCTGACAGCCAAACCCTGGTGTGCAAAGTCCCACACTTGCAAGAAAACAAATTCAGCCCACATTCCAAATGAGTTTGGGAGCAGAGGGCTCCTTGGCTGGGCCCACAGTTGAGACACAGGCTGACTGTGAAACCTGGATTCCAGCCTGTTCGCCCTTGAGGGGAGGGCCTAGCTGAGCCGTGCTTGTGTTCCCACTCCACAGGAGCTAGGAGATAAGGCATTTCTCAAGGCATTCCTCGGCACATCAAAAAGATGCCTGGGTGACCAGGGAGGAATTTTTCAGAAGGCAAATGAGAGTTTTCACAATTATTTTGGCATCGGGTGGAGCAGATCATCCAGCTGCTGATGTAAATCTATTACGATCACCAGAATAAATCCGAAGGAATGCCCATTGAATAAAACACTTCAAATATGACAGTGTCATTTACACTGTGCATAATCTGGTGAATATGGACAGCTTCCCACCTGACAAAGATGAGCAAACTGAAATGTCCGACCAGAACCACCAGCAAAAATCATAATTTAAAACATCAGCTTTGGGGCTTTTTTGCCTTAGGGTGTGAGCAAACTGGTCACAAAGGAAGAGTTAAAATAAATCCACGAGCAGGAGAGTTCAAAAGATAACCTGACTACTCACGTGCCTAAAGAAATACAAACCAGTGACCAGTGAGTCAATCTGGACTCCGTGATTGCATATGATTTTCATGGCTGTCATCTTTTGGAAACAAGATCGTCAGGGCTTGCTCCCCAAGAACCTCTGGATGAGCTCAAGAGCACCTAATCACTTTGATGCTACCCAAGCTCAAATCCAATGCCACATCTTCCCGGGAGTAGGAAGCCTCATCTTCCCCCTGAGAGGTGGCTGCTGGTTTCAAACTGCTGACCCGGCGATTAGCAGCCCAATGGATAACCAACCACTACACCACCGGGACTTTCAGGGACTCCTTACCTTGCCAAGGGACTGAGTACCAATCACAATGCTTGTGATGAGGCTAAGTGGAAACGATATGGAACATAGGCTCCCAAACTTATTTGGCCTACCACCTCCTTCAGAAAACAAATTCCTCAGCATCCCCCTGGCAGCTAAAACCTTTTGTACTACAGCCCATAATCCAGGATTAAGTGTAGAGATATCTGCTTTCGCAGCACCCCCACCCCCACCCACTGGATCATTCCAGCACCCCAAAGGGGGCAATATTGCCGACTTTGAGAAAGACTCGTATAGACATAATACTTTAAGAGTGCTCACTATAGGTTTGAGTTATGGATTGATACATTCGAACTATCATTTGAATTATGGTGCCAGCGAAGAAGATTGCAAATATCATAGACTGCCAAGTGAGCCAACAACTCCGTCTTGGAAGAAGTACAGCCAGCATGCTCCCTAGAAGCAAGGATAATAAGACTTGTCTCAAGTACTTGGGGCACGTGACCAGGAGAAAGGTAGAGTAGAGGGGCGGTGATAAAGTAGACGACTTCGGACAAGATGGACGGACTCAGTGTCTGCAATGGTGGGCTCCAACGCAGCAACGCTGAGTAAGGTCGGCACAGGGCTGGGCGGTGTTCCGTGCTGTCGTACACAGTCGCTGTGAGTCAGAACCGACTCGACAGCACCTAATAACAGGCTACAGGTGTGGATGCCCACTGAAAGGTTGATATTGCAAACCCACTAGCTGATCCCTAGAGTTTCTGAGACGGTACAGCTTTATGGAAGCAAGCTGCCTCCCTGTCTCCCGTGGAGAGCTGGAAGGACGTGGTAGGGGTGTGCCCCAGGCCAAATTGCTAAGAAGCATCTTTACAGACAGTGCAGTCCAATCACTGAGAGTAAGTATTGTCCCTCTTAAAGAGTGTTATTTTTGTGTTCGCACACATCGCACTATAAAAGACTGGGTTAACTACCCACCGCAAATCCATAGTTGCCTACTCCCACTGTTCCATCGCCTTCTGCCTGAAGCATAGGCCCCGTATCATGTCGCAGGCAATGCAAAGCTTCTTGTGAATCACAGGTAGGGTGACTCATTTTAACTAACCTCGAGATCGGCAGTTCAGAAACATCAGCCACTCCGCAGGACAAGAGGTTTTCTGCTCTTTTAAAGGGTTACAGACTCAAAGCCCGCAGGGTCAGTTCTACCCTGTCCCACAGTGTTGGCATTGACTCGATGGCGGTGAATTGAGGTTTTGTGATAGCCTGGTGTGTTTTTTTTAAGTGATAAAATAAGATAGCTCAAGAATTAGAAAGTTATTCATATTCATTTCGGAGAAGTTATCTCGAGAAAACAATTTAAGGAACACCAAAGAATATGGGTAGAAAACAATAGCTGCCTTAGGAAAAATATCTAAACCATCAACAACCAAAATGCTTAACAACCGGAGAATCTTTAGAGAATTGTGGGAGATTACAGAAATAGAAGAATATGACACATGTGAACATAATATATAATATGGAAAGCCATTTATGATGCAACATTAAAGCAAAAATTAGACTCTAAAATAATAAGTGAATTTTGAGGATAGCTATGTAAACATCATGTAAACAATGTACACTTGAACTGCACCCTTGAAAAACTGGAAAGAATGTGTAAAAAGGAATGTATTTGGCCAATATTACTGGATTATGGTTCTTTTGAAAATTATATCCAGCATTATTATTGTTGATCCACAAATTAAAAAAAACGATTACCACATCATTCTTTGGTGGATAAGTATAAAACATTTGGGTCAAGGGGCCTTATCAAGCTTCTGTGTATAGAATTAAAATTCTAATGAAGGTTTATTGAATCTGGCTTCAGCTATATGTCTTAGCCAAGGCAGAATTAAAGAATCCATGGATTACACTTTTCTTTTTACTCACGGTTTAAGTATTATTATTTAGCTCTTTGCAGTTGGACAACTTTTGTCAATCCCTAGTGTTTTGGGTCCTCCTTACTTTGGATTGTGGGTGAGTAATGTTCCCTCGACCTAAACTTTTCAAGGATTCCAAGAGTTTGAGATTGGGCAAAAGAATCTCTTTCTATTAAAGCCTATGGCTCATCCCCTCCTTATCAGCCCTTCCATTGCCAGGTAAATTTATTCAATGATCTTATCTTGTGAAAATGTGAGCATATATGTCAGGATAAGAATAAACAGTTCACATTTTAATTTAATTTGTTCATTTACCCACTCTACTTAGGCTGTCCAGTATAGTAAGCCTGGCTGTGACATTCAAGGATGGTTCAATAAAGCGATGGTGACACTTGGAATAGTTTGTCTTATGTAATAGTTACATATGTGAGTATATTAGTATCTCTGCTTGTGAATACTTTTCCATATAGGGAGTCTTTAGTTTTTGTCAAGAAATGGTCTCAAAAACCACCTGAAGTGTTTTGGGGGGAAGTACATATGTCCAGGCACCCTCTCTGACATGGTGCCTCACATGTATTGTGGCAGGTCCCCCTATTCACTAACATTGAGAAGCTGCTGCTGTGACTGTTCATACAACTGGCAAGGAAAAAAAGAAAGAAGGAAAACGTTTTTGTTTTCATAGCATTTGCTCTAGGCAGGGCTTATCTGATCGATTAGACAGATGCTATTGCTGTTAGGGGCCTTTCAGTTAGCCAGGACTCCAAACAACGCCAGGTACAAGAGAACAAAGCACTGCAGGTGCAGCACCATTCTCTCCTCTGTGACAGTGGGGCCCAGCGTCGCAGCCACTGCGTCAGTCCATCTCCTTAAGGGTCCTCCTCTGTTTTGCTGACTCTACTTGGCCTGTTAATTTCCGGGAATTGATCTCTTGGTAGTATGCTCAAAATACGTGATTCCAAAATATGGAACATCTCTAAGGGGCATTCTAGCTGTACTTCTTACAAGACAAATTTGCTTGTTCTTCTGGCAGCTCTTGGTACTTTCAATATTCTTCCCCAGAACCTTAATTCAAATGCAGAGATTCTTCTTCAGTCTCCCTTATTCACTAATTTTCACATGCAGAAGAGGAGACTTTTAGGGATATGGATCCATTAATTTGAAGTTTTGGAGGCTACTGAATTTTTTTCAGTTCTTAAATTCTCTGAATATTCAACAAAATGAGTTCTGTTGATGTGAGTAGTCCCTAGCAGTTGTTGGTGCTGATCAGCATCATTTTAGGTGATTTTTTCAAAGAGGATGGGAGGCAGGCAATAGGCTCCTAGCAAAATAAAACAATCTATTTCTTTAAAAATTAATACATTAAAGCATCATTTATTTTTACTTTGTCTCAGCTATATTCAAACATCTCTCCCTTTTCAGTTGGCTTAGTTGAGTATCCTCTCTTTGGTCTTTGTACATATTTAAAATTAAGAATTGATTTGTGCATATTTCTCAAAAATTACAGGTGCATAAATCCGGGGGGGATTATGTAAATAAAAATCCCAGTATTGCCGTGTTGATCGCATGATGAACAAGGCCTGTTATAGTCAGAGTCAACCTGGGTGAGTGCCAGAAATAAGGCCTATCCTCAAAGGATCCCAGTGTGTCAAGAAACAACTTCTCTGCCCGTATTTGTATTCAATACTACAGTTAATAATTCACACATTCACAAATAGGGAGGGGGAAGGCTTCAGAAATTTAGAAGTTTCCATTTTTTTTTCATTCGTTTTTCCATGAACTTTTTGAATCCTCATAATTTCATTTGATCCTCGACCCCACTCCCACACAGACAGACACACACACACACACACACACACACACACACACACACAGGACTTTTTTTTCCAGCAATAATGAAAAGGAAGTTCCGAGAAGTGAAGGGCTTCCCTACGAGACTGCATTGAATGCAAAATGAGGCCAATACCTTTGGCAGATTTGGGACAGTCCACTTGTCCATCTGCCCTCTAGATTTCACAACTGTGCTTGGGCGTTTCTGCCTAGCAGATGTCCAAACAATGTGAAAGTTTACGTACCCACTCAAGTGATAGACCACACAAAAATGCAGTGGGGAGAGTCCCCAAGGTTAACCCGGGGTATATTGTTGCTCACAAAACAACGCATGGGTTTTAAAACAAAACAAAACAAAAAACAGGCTGTTCAATCCATTTCTAGGTAGTCACAGAAAAAGCACAGGTTATATAAGGCCAATCTAGTTTCCTAGAGACTTTGAAGCAGCTTGTAGTTCCCATGCAATATTAGTCTGAGCATTGTTGTAAATAATTAACCTGCCTGGTATTAGACAAATCATGGAAAATAACTCTTCCATTGAATTAAAGTCTTCTAAGATAGTAAGCGGAAAGATTATTTACTGTCACGAAATCCTTCATTTTAATCAGCCTCCACTTTGTTTTATGTTGGCATCAATGAATAAAATATCATTGTATTCTGCACCTCACCTTGGCTTCAGAAAACATTTTTGAAACAAAGGAGACGCTATTTTAGGATGCTCTTCTAAGAACACTCACTACTCCTGACAGTATAAAGAGAAATACGCTCAATTTCACCTTACCTTCCTTTCTTTCAGAATTCCCACCGTACTTCCAAAGAACTCTCCCTGAGTTCACTGGTCTTCTAGTAAAGCACTTTGATGTGTGCATGCTGATTTAAGGGGTTTTCTGAAGCGATCTCTCCCGTCCGCAGAAGATCAACCCGGTTCTCACAGCCAGTAGCACGTAGAAGAAAGGAGCGTGGTTCTGAAACGACGTGTCCTGGTAGGTGTCCACTAATGCCTGCCCGCTTTCTTTCTCTCCTGGCTCCCTTTTTTCCCCTCAGTGTCTTAGCCTTCCTTCATCTTGAAGCAGCCCTGATGGTGCAGTGGACTAAGCTCTGGACTGTTTACTAAAGATTTGGGAGCCCAAAGACACCAGCCTTCACTGGGAAAAGATGAGACAACCTGCTGCCATTCAGACCGGCGGTCTTTAAATTTGTTGATTTAAGCCCTCTGAGGCGTTCGACTCTGTCACACAGGGTCACCCTGTGCTGGGATTGACTAGATGGCCGTGGGTTCGGAGCCTCTCGCGTACCGCGCGCTGCCAGAATGAATGTGGATAGCCGGAATGCTTCTTAGAAGGTGGGGTGTAGACATTTCTTCTTGTTTCCTTTGGATGCGGTACCAGGAGGAGTCAGTCCCTGGAAAAGGACATCCTGTTTGGTAAAGTAGAGGGGCAGTGACAATGAGGAAGAACCTCACCGAGCTGGATTAATGCAGCAGCTGCAGCAGGAGACGTAGCAAGGAGCCGGAGGCTGGTACAGGACCAGACAGTATTTTATTCTGCCGTACATAGGATTGCAATGAGTTAAACTCAACTTGACAGCACTTAACAAGAACAACAACCCATCTTTAGCAAAGGAGCACTGGGGGTGGAGTGGGGAAGCGCTGGGCTACTCACCCAAAGGTTGATGGATCAAACCCACCAGCTTCTGTCGGAGAGAGATGTGGCAATATGCTTCCATAACGATGACAGCTTTGGCCAAGAGCTTTGGAGATATCAGTTTGAACCACCCAGCAGCTCCAGGGAAGAGAGATCTGATGCTCTGCTCCCAAGAAATCACAGCCTAGAAAACCACACGGCATACTTCTACTCTGTCACATGGGGCTACTGTGAGTTGAAATCATTTTGACAACTAAGAGCAACACCCTTTCAGAGAGTCACGGGTGGTGCACCTGGCCAACATGCTCAGCTGACCGTGGAAACGCCAAAGTTTCAATCCCAGAGGTGCTTCTGAAGAAATGCCTGATTATCTACTGCTGAAAACCCAGCCCTGGAACCCGGAAAAACACAGCCCTACTCTCACGGGCATGGGGTTACGATTAATCGGGGTGGCTTGATGGCAGATCATTTTATCTAGTAGAAGCGCCCTCAGTGAAGCAAAGGCGTGTGTGAGATGATGCGCTGAGCTGGAACCCGGACCACGGGGTCAAGGGAATTTTGTTGGTAGGCCAGTTTCTTTTAACAACCCCCCTCTGTCATTTAGGCTAAGACAAGATATGTTTTCAAAAAAAGAAATGCATTACTGTAAGAGGTGGAAAATGGGTCCCGTCCAGAATAAACACACCCAGAGTGGTAAAGCCAGGGGGCTGTCTTGCAGAAAAGGTTTCCACCATTGAGGAAGGAAAACTAAAAACTTATTTAGTCAGGAAAGGGATTTTGTTTTTTACTCTTTTAAGACAAGGGTGATGCCTTGGCTGGGTTTCTCGGTGACCCCTGTCATGACCAGGGCAGGTGTGTTATCCAGCAGAGTCAGAGGCCTGGCTAGTGAGAGGGCAGAGCTAAAGGAGGAAGCCGGTGCTCATGTCTCCCGCGGAACGAAGGGGAAGACATGGCTTCCCGGGGTACCGTGACATGCCATGTCTTCAGACAGATGAAAGGACAAAGGTGATGCCACTGACTGTCCCTCACTTCCCCTGTGGCCTTAAGACACCCAAATATTCTCCCACACTCTCAATGGCAACATGAACTATAGCTAAGAGGGGAGAGCAAGGCAACGGCCAAGGGTAAAGCGATTCGGGGTGAATATCCTGAGCCGAATGAAAGTCATGGCTGCCCTCAAGGACAACAGGCAGAATACCGCCGCAGTGGTACGTGCTAGATCTCGTACAACAGTGGAGACGCTGTCGTTCTTTTTCACATCTGAGATGCTATATGTAAACTGAGACCCTTTTATAGCTCAGTGGAGCCCTGCTGGCATGGTGGTTATGAGTTGGGCTGTTAACCCCAGAGTCAGCAGTTCAAAACCACCAGCCACTCCATGGGAGAGAGATGAGACTGTCTAATCCCGCAAACAGTTACAGTCTTAGGAACTCACAGGGCCAATTGTGCCCTGTACCACAGGGTCACTGTGAGTCAGAAATGGCTTGATGGCGGTGAGTTTGGTTTTTTGACATACACTCTACTCTGCCTTGCAGGCACGTCATGTGGCGCTCTCAGGGTGTTCCATGGGAACTTTTTATTAAAAAGTCAATTTTATTGGGGGTTCTTATAGATATTATAACAATCCATAAATCAATTTATATCAAGCAAACTTGTACAGATGCTGCCATCATCATTTTCAAAACAGTATCTTTCTTCTTGAGCCCTTTGATATCAGCTCCTCTTTATTTCCTCCCTCCTCCACTCTACCACCCTCATGAACCACATATATACATACATACATACATATACATATATATTCTCATCTTACACCATCCAATGTATCCCTTCACCTACAATTCTGTTATTCATCCCCCTTGAGGCGGGTTATACAGCCATCATGACTGTCAGTTCCCCTTCTCCTCCCTTAGCCGCCCTCCCTTCCTGTCCTTCCTGTGCCCTCATAGAATCATTACTCCCATTTGGGACTTCCTTTGTCTACATACTAAAGCCTGTCTCCTTAGGGGTTGGGTGGGGGAGGGAGAGGAAACAAAAGAGATGTTATTTCCGATCATAGAAAATCAGGATCCTCCGCTTTGGGGGCAGAAACTCTTTGCCATGGAGTCAATTCTGATTCAGAAGAACCTCATAGGAGAGTGTAGAACTGACTGTCCCTGAGGACTGGGTTCTGCCATCTGACCTGCGGCCATAATTAAATGTATATTTTACTGTGGGCCAGGTAAAAGTTTACATAGCACACTCGTCTCCCATTCAGCACATTATACAGCTCATTCCCTGACATCAGTTGCAGTCCCACAAAGTGTCAGTACCCTCCACGCTTCCACTTCGAATTTCCTTTGTTTGTTCACAGTCTCCCTGCCCCCTCCTGCCTTCTTCACTTTGTCTTTGAGCAAACGCTGTTCTTTGGATCTGCTCTAGGTGCTTGTTCTCAGAAGCATTTCCTTCCGGGGTGCCACTGTTCATTTTATAGGCCTGTCTTCGTATGTTAAAGGGTGAATCGCTTCACTTTTATGTTGGAAGTGTGTCTAAGATTCAGAGTTTCTGGGATCCCACCGGTCTCTACCAGACCAATACGCTTGCCGTCATTTTTCAATTTGAAGTTTGTCCTACCTTTGCCCTCATTCTTTATGGTTCCTCCGAAAGGACTCTGGAAGGAGCCCTGGAAGGTAGTGGCAATTGACCGGATGGCAGTGAATTTATTTTTAAGGAACACTGGGCGGTTCAGTCAGTTAAGCTTTGAGCTGTTGATCAAATGGTCAGCAGTTCAAAACCACCAGCCACTCTGTGTGAGAGAGATGAGGCTGTCCACTCCCATAAAAGTTTAGTGTCAGGGACTCTTAGCAGTCGCTCTACCTTCTCTGTCCCACAGGGGCACTGTGAGTTGGAATCACCTTGACAACAGTGAGTGTTTGGATTCCAGACAGCATCGGTGCCGCTTGTAATCACCGAGCACCACCCAGTTCTTCTGGTCTCAGTTTAGCGAAGGCTGGGGTTCCCTTCGAAATAATGGTTTCCTTGAGTCTGTGGTTTTCTGTATTCTTCTCTGATCCAGATGGAAAGAGAACAATTTGTAATTTAGATGGCTGCTCACAGGCTTTAAGGACCCAGTTACTATTCACTGAAGTCGGACGTGGAATGTTGTCTTTATGGACTGTGCTATGCCTCCACACACACCCCCGGCAAGAATGCGCTCTCCAGGACTCACGCCCAGTAGCTCATTTAACCCCTGTGTTCCCCAAGACTGTGCTATCTAGTACTCACACCCGGTAGCTCAGCCCTGGGTGGTGCTTTGCTGTGACTAAGATGTTTTCAGGCTGTGAAAAATGTTTCAGTGCAAGCCACAGAGTGACGTAAAAATGAAAGCCATTATGAAACTGTTTGCTCCTTGAATTTATTATAGTAGGCTTTACAGGTTTGGTTGTTAACTGCAGGGTGTGAGTCGGACATCTATAACCCAGAAACTGCCTGTTATCTCCCTTGCCCAGAGTCTTGGCATATTTTTGTACAGCCCTCTCCTGACAGATAGCACCATGCATTGTTATGTGCTTGCTGGCCTCTACATACTACTAGGGTGTCTAGCTCCACAGAACAGAAACTATGTTAGGCATCTTTATATCTTCTCTCAACTTCCTCCACCCTCTCCAAACCCCAACACACGCACACACACAAAATACCTGGTACAGAGTATAAGAATGTCATGAAATAATTTATCAAACTAGCTCTGTAGTTATTCATTAGAGCAACAAAATAAATTTTGAAAGCCCAGTTTACATGTACCAATATGCCTACAAGACTAAATCTCTTCGGCGATTTACTTTTGAGCCTTCTAATGCCATCCTCTCAGAGTTGTTATTATCACCAAATGATAATAACGCTTCAAATCCATGGATTCGCCAGAGCCTGGAACAGCACATGCCAGGATCTTCATTGCTGCTGGCATTTCTATAGTTGCAAATTTTGTCAGATTTTCTGTTTTTTTAACTCCAATGGCACAGTAAATTTACCATAGTACATTCAAACTTGTGAACTTGTATCAACAACTTTTGGGAATGAAGTAGCATTGCAAGGAAAATAAGGAGAAAAAAAATTAAGGGCGTCCACTTAGTTACTAGTAATATTATAACTAATTATGCTTGTGGTTAAATGTAGAAAGAGTTTAACAAAATAATGCTGTTATATATATAATTAATATATATATACACTATATATATACTGCCTTCCAATCAATACTGACTCATAGCAACCTCCTGTGGGTTTCTGAGACTGTAACTATTCTTTGTTGTTGCTGTTGTTGTTGTTAGTTCATGTCCTTTATTGACCAGTACACAGTTGCATATCTTCTGCTGTGTGGAAGTAGTGGGTTAGACAGCACTTGTCACAATCATGTCTGCCAAAATGGTTGGCCATGAAAACCCCAGCACCACACTCGTCTGAAAGGCACTCATGCCAAAGGCAGCTGATTTTGCCGTTTTCATTCACCTTACAGTATTTTGAGGTGGCCAGCTTAACCTTCTTTCTCTTGCGCTTGTGCTTCTTGGGAGCAGTGTAAGTCTTGGCGCCACCATGAAGTCTCCGCACAAGATGAAGAGTGGACTCCTCCTGAATGCTGTAGTCAGACATGGTACGTCCGCCTTCCAGCTGCTTGCCAGCAACGATCAGCCGCTGCCAATCAGGAGGAATGCCCCCCTTGTCCTGGATCTTGGACTTCACACTCTCTAGCACACGTGAGGGTTTGCCCTCGAGAGGGACGGCCTTCCCCGGGGGTCTTCATGAAGATCTGCATCCTGGTGGCAGCTCCACCGCAGATGGCGGAAGAAAAGCGAGACTGTAACACTTTATGCGAGTAGAAAGCCCAGTCTTTCTCCTGTGTTGTTGCTGGTGGCTTTACTATGAACTATTTTTCCCCCATAGGAACTAATTCCAGTTTGTTGTTAATATATGCCTGTAAGCTACAAATATTATATTTAAGTAATTTTAAACTATATCACACATTTCTCTGCTAATTAAAATAGATAATAAATATCCCTAAGGATTCTGTATAGTTTGGTACAGGGGGAGACCCAGGGGAGTGGTGGGGACACCACTGGGCAAGGAAAGCAAACATGACGACTAGAAAAAGAAAACTAGGTAACACCAGTTTGTCCCTATGTGGTGCACACAGGCGTATAAATTGTCCTCAGGCTTTGCTCAATTGATGTATGTATGGATTGTATGAGCCCCAATAAAAAGATTAATTAATTTTAAAAAATTGTCCTCAAAGTGGTGCCAACCTGGACTTAAAGTTCAATTCTCTAACTCTTTGGCCAGAGAGTATGTCACAGAATGGTAATAGTTCTTATTTGGGAGCTGCCTCTACTGCATATAGATTTATTTATTTTTCTTGCTCAATGACATTACACGTGTGCTATGATAAAAATATTATTCTTAAGTGAAGAGAGATTAGTGACTAGTTCTTTTCTCTCTCTCTCTCTCTCTCTCTCTCTCTCTCTCTCTCTCTCTCTCTCTCCTCGTTCTCTCCACTTATTCCTCAAACAGAAACTGGTAACAGAGGAATAAATAATAACTAACTCCAACCAAGAAAATTTGGGGTGCCTTTAAGGGATCATTGAGTACAAAAGTAAACACTGACCTTTACTGAAAAAGCTTCTACCATTTTAGAAAGTCTGTGTGATCCTATTTAGGGCATTGATATAACTTTACCTAAGACCTAAAATAAACAGCAAAGTGATTTATATGGTATCTGGGCTCCCAAACAGAAAAAAAAGATATGACTTTGAATCTCATCAGAGGCAGAGAAGAGAAAGCAAAAATTTTCCCACCCCCTTAGCCTGTAATCCACTAGGCCACCCATTCCAAGCAACATCACAGAAATGCTTACTTCTGAGTCTAATAATCTGTTGGCGATGCAATTTATAACCAGGAGCTTGCCCCCAATTAACATTTTCTGCATGAATAGAGATCTATTCCCTCCCACTTGGAAGGCCGTGTTAAATAAACAAGTGATAGGCCCAACCTGAAATCTTCTTCGATGAAAATTTAGCACACAGACAAGTATGTCAGTGCCTCACACACAGTCTGGGACCAACGTGCTGCTCGCTCTCTGTGTGGTGAAGGAATACATTTTTGCGTGTCAAACTCAAGGGTCTTGCAGAACTTTTAGATTCTAATTGTATCCTCGAACAGCAGATGAGATTATTCACTCCAACTGCATCATATCAGACATCTTTTGGCTGCGGAGGAGACTCTTGGGTTTGGTGCAAGAATAGAGTGACCCTTCCTTTTCCACAGGGATTGCTCCCTCTGAGACCACTGTGCTGCCCGCCATGTTGGTGAAATGGGAGGACCCACAAGTCAAATATTCCAATTGGTTCGGAGTTAACGTCACATGGCAAAGTGTTATGCAGAACTGGTGGTTGGAGTGAGTGTGTAAGCAGAAGAATGCAGGTGAGCAGTCCAAGTGTGGGACTTTGGAGAGCAGGGAGTCTGCTCTCTCCTGCTCTCCCTTCCACCTTCAGTGCTTGGCGCTTCATGCCAGGAAGAGTTGGCACGCAAGAACTAGTTGGTAAAGATTTGTTTTTGTCATTATTAGGTGCCATGAGCCCACGTTTGCCTCCTAGTGAGCCCATGTGATAGTAGTCCTACTCCGGCACAGGGTTTCAAGGGCCTGGACTCTCTCTGTCTCGCTTTTTGAATCATTTTATTGGGGCTCTTTACATCTCTTATCCATCCATCCATCCGCTGTGCCCAGCAGACCTGTGCTCTTCACAGATGTAGACCATCACGTCCTTCTCTTCCAGACACAGTGGGGGGATTCGAACCACCAATCCTTTGTGAGCAAGGGAGCTGAGCAACCTCTGTCCTCAAACTGGGACCTTTCCTCAAAATCACTTGGGAACGAGAGAGGGGACGCGTTGAGAAATGGAGCAGGACACGTGTCCCATCTTTCTGTCCTTTTTTTTATCAGCTATCAAACCCAAGGAGCAGGCCTTCCTAGCCATGAAGAGCTTGCATCGCACACCAGGGGAATGTACAGGCGCTGGCCCTAGACAGGCCAAGCCAGGAAGCAGAACTTTTCCAAATGGTTTGCTCCCTTGGGCAGGGTGGCTACCAACAGGGTGGCTGGGAACGGGTTCACCTACTGAGCTTGGCACCGGGCGGCACTCTGCCCGGCACTTCACAGGCTGTCGCATTCCACAAGCCCTTAGAGATGTTTGCTTTTGCTGCTCTGTGGGCTCTGCCTGCTGCTTGAGTCACAGCAGGGCACCCCAAGGATAAGGATTGCCAGGGCTGAGGATATGGTGTGCTGTTTATTGCGAGTCCCAGGACTCGAATGGCTCCCTTGGATGAAGAGAATATGAATGACTCTACAAAAGTGGGTTCAAGTTACAGGGGGGTCATCTGTGCTTCTGCCCTGATCGAAATAGCTGTGACTGAAGGACCTGGATCATGCCACTTCCTTCTAAGGAAAAAATTAGTCACTTTTTTTAGCCACAACAGGGCTTAGAGGTAATGCCTAACTTTCCCGAAGGTGAGGACTTAGATCGACTTTAAAATAGTCCTTTCACCCATCATGACAATAGTTTTATTTTTAAAGTACCTTTGCGTAAAAAAAAAATACATAAAGAAAAGAGTTGAAATAAACTCTATTTTAATTTTCCAATCAAACGTTCTATTTTATGAATCATGACATTGACAAAATACTGCCTGTACTGGTTGGGTGCCATCCAGCTGGGTCTGATTCACAGCAGAACTAGCACGTGTGTTCTGGTGCCATCTTGACTGTTTGATTCCATGGTTACACCCACCGTATCACTCCAGCTCATTGAAGGGCTCCCTTCTCTTTTTTTTGCCGACCCTCTACTTTATCAAGCATGATGTCTTACTCCAGCAACTGGTCCTTCCTGATAACAGGTCCAAAGCACATGAAGGCTCTCCCCTCCCTTCTAAGGAGCATCTGGCAGCATATCTTCCGGGATCGGTGTGTCCATGCTTCAGGCAGTCCATATTTTCAACATTCATTGAGTCTTCCCTACTCAGTGTTCGGCTTTCACACGCATTTGAGGCAATTAAAGATATGACCTGGGTAAGGCACCCGGGAATCCTAGAGCAACATGAGGTCTTTTGCAACCGATTTGACCAATGCAATCCATGATTTGATTTCTTGACTACTGCTTCCATGGACATTATCCGTGGATAATGGAATGAGGTATTGACACTTCAGTACTGTTTCCTCCGTGTGATCACGGTGTTGCTTACAGGGTCAGTTGTAAGGATCCTGGTTTCCTTCGTGTTCAGCTGTCAGCCAAAGGGCAGGCTGTCATCTCTTGTCTCCATCAGTCAGTGCTTCAAGTTCTCTCACTCTCAGCAAGTAAGGCTGTGTCTTCTGCACATGGTCAATGTTCATGATCCTTCTTCCAATCCTGATGCCTGGTTCTGCTTCCTATAGGCCAGCTTCACAGATGATTTGTTCAGCATACAGATTGAAAAAACATTTTGGAAGGACAAGCCCGACACACACCTCTCCTGATTTTAACCATACAGTATCCTCTTGCCTCTTTGGAATTCCCTTTCTTCACAGTGTTTCCATGATTGATTATGATCCACATAGTTGGATGCATTTGCATAGTCAATAAAACACAGGGAAATCCTTTCCTGGCATTCTCTGCTTGCAGTCAAGATCCATCTGGTGCCGGCAACGCTACCCCTTGTCCAGAGCTTCTTCTAGGCTGGTGTGTTTCTGGCAGGGTCCTGCTGGGGTACTTCTACACCTTCATAACATTATCTTCAACAAAAGTTTACTTATGTGTAATATTAACGATATTGCTTGAGAATATCCTCATTCGATCGAGTAATCTTACAACTATAAATCTCTTCCAGTCGATAGGGGAAGTAGCTGTCTGTTAAATTTCCTGGCATATCCATGTGAACACTTCCAGTGGCTTGATGGGTAGTCTGTCCATTCCTGGGTCTTGTTTTCTGACAAGGCTTCATTCCCGCTGGGACCTCTTCCTTTCACGCCATCATAGGCTACCTACTGAAACGGATGAACATCAACCAGAGCTTTTGGTTCCAGTACTCTGTGTCCCTTACATCTGCTTTGGGGCTTCATGTGTCACTCTGTACTTTGCCCATAGAGTCCTTCAATGTCTCAAAGCAAGCCTTCAGTTTTGTTCTTCAGGGTTTTCAGCTTGAGAAATGGCAAGCATAGCCTTCCCCTGTAGTCTGCTAACCCCAGGTCTTTTCATACTTCATTATATTGCTTTACTTTATTTTCCAGGGCCATTTTTTTCAAGAAGAAAACAGCCAAGGATGTAGCTCGTGCGCATATGTCTAAGAAAGCATTTATCATTCACGCGTGTGTGTGATTAATGCTGTTACTAGTCTTCCAATTGTGCATACAAGAAAACTTTGAGTCATTTCACTCTTCCCAAGCTTTCACAGTGACTTTTCACCTCAATCGCTTCTTGTTTAACCCCTCTTATATGCCCTCCCGATGGTCTTTCCCGTTGCCTTGCGCCTGCACTAAGCTGTCCCAATCTGCCCCACTTATTCTCCACCACTATCTACGTCTGGAAGGACCTGAGCAGCCTGCTTTGCCATGAACTTGCTTGGTGTCTGCATGTGTGCTGCTCCTGTGCACATTCAAGTGGATTCCCGCTCCTAGCAGGACCTAAAGGACAGAGTAGACCTGCCTCTTGGGGTTTCCAAGGCTGAAATCTTCACAAGAGCAGATCACCAGCCCTGTTCTCCAACAGAGGGCCTGGTGGATTTGAACCACTGACCTTGCACTTCTTTGCAATACTTAATTGATTCTGTCTTTTGGATTGTACACAAGATATTTAGGGACAAGAAGAACTGTCTATATGACAAGTATCTTTGTCTATGTTCTTCTCTTTCTGTCTTAATGACTTTTCCTAAGGGGGGGGGGCATTAATGGCATGTCTAGCTAAGAGACATGGGTCATGTGCCGAGAGACACAACAGAAAGCAAATGCACAACGTAGAAAATAACTGTGCAAGGAGAGTGAGACTCTGAACGGTCTTTCCCTGCGTTTTCTCACGATTGGTAAAGGGCAGCGAAAAAGAGGAAGGCCCTCGACACGACGGATTGACACAAAGGCTCAAACGTAAGAATACGTGGGATAACGCGGGGCCAGGCGGTGTTGCTTTCTCTTGTACTTGTGCTCCCTGGCCTCTGGCAACAGCAGCAATATTGTTATGGTTTGTTATCTAATACACGGAAACCACTTAGTGGACATACAGTTTCTTTTTTCCCATCTAACATCAGTTCATATAGTTTAGAGAGCTGACATTATGTTGCATATTTATCACATTTATATTTAGCTCTTCATTCAAACTCGCCAGCCTTTATCTTCCGACTAATTCACACATGGCAGTGCCTCCCCCTGCTCCCTTTTTTCTTCCCAAGAGGCAGACCAGAAGAGATGCATTTCCAAAAAGAAAGCTTTACAATCATATTTCAAAACTGATGAAGCAAACAATATAATTAGCGGACTAAACTTTTTCTGCTTCTTTACCCATGCATGTGTGTGTGTATAAAATGAAACATATGTATATTCCAGCATGATCTTATAATATACTTTTAAAACACTGTGCCCTCTTATAAAGTGATGCAATAGTTGATGAGAAAACAACACAAGACGAGCAAGTCCATGTAGGGACAACTGTCCTAGACACAACAAGAATGCAATGTTTTCAGTCCTGGCATCTCAGGGTTCACAGGAGGGAATCATTCTCTTCAACAAAGTTCATGAAAGAATGCTGACAACAAGAAAACTGTCTTTGCTGGAGGCTGGGAGGACAGAGGGTGGATTTCAGAGTGAAAATAAAGGCTTGCTTTCGGCTGAGGAGGCTTACGGCCTCAGAAACCCCCAAGGACAGTCCTGTCCTGTCCTACGGCGTCTCCCCGAGTCGGAACTGCTCGAGAGCAGTGAGTTTGGTTTGGGTTTTAAGATTGAAAAAAAGTAAAGCTTATAAATCTGGTGTTTCAAAATCAAATACCACAGCTAAGACAGGATGGTAAATAATACAAGTCCGGCTTATTTAATTTATGATTTCTCAAGAACGTAGCTGAGAAGTTAGTACATATTATTCTAAGTAGAAGTCTAAAGGCGTGGGCATTCAATGTATTTTAATGTGTACTCCCGTGGTGCTGCTTTGCTCTAGGATCAACAAGCCTACTGATTATAGTGTCTGGGAGAACAAGGTACCACAGAGAGATTCGTTTGTTATCAATTGTGGGAGTACACTGGTCAGTAGTCTCACAATAGTAAAATAAACCCCAAAAAGGGGGGAAAGAAGAAAAGGAAAAAGGGAGGAAGGTTGGAGAAAAGGAGGCAAACACGGAGGAGAGAAAAGGACAGGTGGAGTAAAGACCCAAGACACTCAGCCGGTGGTGTCATTTGACACAGAGGAAAAGCTGTCAGCTACCATTGTCCGGAGTACTGGGGCAGGGCCTCGTGTGGCCAGGGCAGAATCCCTGGTAACTTAATGGCTACCTGTTGTCTGCAACTGCAAGGTCAGCAATTCTGAACCAGCACCCAAGACACAGGAGAGAGATGAGGTTTTCTATTCCTACAAAGAGGGTACAGTATAGCACTGTTGTAACGCATAACTTCCTCTAGTTCTTTAATATTTCCTCCCCCTATGATGAGGGTCTTAGTTTTACCTCATTAATCCTGTTAGACCTGCTTATGTTCATGCGTATAATTAAGATCATTTGATGTGTGCAATCCAAGATAAACCCTTCAGGAATTGTAACGGGAGTAATGATTCTCTGAGGGTACAGAAAGAGAAGGGGGAGGGGGGCTGATAGCAATGATGACAATATAACCCCACTCGAGGGGAATGAAAACAGAATGGCAGGTGAACAGATACATTGGGTGGCATAAGATTATGGGGGAAAATAACAATAATATTTCATATAACAAGGGTTCTTGGGGGGTAGGGTGGGAGGGCATGGATAAAGGGAAACTGATACCAGAGTGCAGGAAGAAAGAAAATGTTTTTAAATGATGGCCACAGTCATACAATCACACTTGATCTAATTGAACTAGGGATTGGTATAATATCTATAGGGCTCCCAATAAAATGGAAAAATTCATTTGAAAATCTTTTAAAGAGTAGTAGTCTCAGAAGCCAAAGTTATCAGGATTATCAATGAGCATATTGGGGCAAATCTAAGGCCCTAGTGCAGGGCATACACAGGCTACCAGGTCCACCGAAAGAAGCACACTCAGTGGAAGCCAGAGTAGATGAATGGGACCTTTCAAAAATAAAGCACCTGTTACTTCAAAAGATTTCATAAGGAGAGTAAAACACAGACTGGGAAAAGACATTTCGCCATGCCATCATGGACAGAGGACGAATTACAAAATTCTACAGACGACAAGCCTACGAACAAGCCCGCAATAAGAAAAACACTAACAATCCTCTTAAAAGATGGGCAAAGGACATAAAGAGACCATTTACAGAGGATGACGCCTGAATGGCTAACACGCCCATAAGGAAGTGCTCTCATTCACTAGCTATCTGGGAAATGCAACTCAAAAAACCATGAGATACCATCGAACACCCATAACTGTAGCCCAGTTAAAAAACAGAGAACAACAAATGCTGGAGAGGGTGTGGTGAGATTGGAACTCCTATTCTCTGCTGGTGGGCTTGCAAATACATACAACCGCTGTGGAATGTGAACATGTGATTCCTGAACTAGATGGCAATAGAAAGGCCGCCTAACCCTGCAATACCATTACTGGGAATATACCCCCCAAAAATGAGACAGATCACAAGCAGATGTAAACTCCCCCATGTTCATGGCAGCACAGTTCACAATAGCAAGAAGTTAGAAACAGCCTCAATCTCCATCTGTAGAAGGAAGGCTCAAGATACTTTGGTATGTACCCACAATGGAGTACTACGCATCCCTCAAAAACAGCGATAAAGTCATGAAACACCTCATGACATGGAGGGATCTGGAAAATATTATATTGAGTGAAGTTACTCAAGCACAAAAGGGCAAATATTGTATGAGTCCACTGCTGTAGGGACACGCACCAGAGACAAGCACGGGCTCAGGCTTGTAGGACATCCAGTCTGCTGGCCAGGTCACTTTAGTAGAGGGGTCCTCACAGCAGCTTGGGTCAGATTGTCAAGGGAGGGGGAGGCAAGGATGGCCACTTAGTGGCTGCCATGCAAAGATATGATGATGTTCACCTGGGCTGGCAGACATTCCTATCAGAGGGATGAGGAATATAGATGGGAAAGTCAAGTCAGGAGAGGAGAAAGGGAGCAGACAAGTGTGTGCCTGTTGGTTGAAAAAGAGGGTAGGACCAACTTCCAAGTGGGCATAAAAGACTAGGAATCCTAAGGTGAGCGTATACCAGGTAATATGCACCTAATATGTCACATTGGCCGAAACTTCTGTACACCCCCTGGGGACCCAGGCCAAGTGTCATACAACACTGGAGCATTGACTTCTGGATTTCCAAGGCACATAACACTCTTCCAAAGGCCATGTCAGAGGGATCCAATGTGGAAATGTCATTAGGTGAACTAGACTCAACCTCAAACAAATCTGTAACCCGCGGTGTGTGAAGAAGCGGAAGACAACTATACCAATAGTACTGAATTGTTGGTAGGTGGACCAACATTGACTTTTACATCAGTGCCCTACTTGTTGTACTAAGGTATGTATTATTCTAGCGGACCTGTGATTGAC